>NC_082650.1:28394114-31216614 GCF_028023285.1 Balaenoptera ricei | reverse complement strand
TGCATCAGTGAAGGTTATCGTTTTCCTAAGTTTCCTCTAACAAGTTTACCCTAGGAAAGAGGCCCATCTCTCGGGAAGAAGACCTTCAGGGTTTAGATGAAGCAAGAGGATCCAAGCTATGCAAGAGTGGGCAGTAGTGGACGCTGCCCAGATTCCCTTTCTAGGAAGGAAAGTGCTAATTCCCTCAACCACTGAGTGTGCTGCTGGCTGTGAGCTGTCAGCTGTCAGTTCTCCCTGGAATTTGCCCTCCCATGAAGAGAGCCATATTGCCCATCGTCATTCCTCCTCCAGAGGGCAAGATGCAACCCCAAGACTGGTTGATGTGCGGTATGAAGGGTTGGTCTCCTTTCCCCAACTCGGGATATGTCTAAAGAGCCATTCCAGCCTCAGGGCTCCCCTCAGGCTTGCCTTAGTTCTTTTTTTTTTTTAATTTTTATTTATTTATTTATTCATCTATGGCTGTGTTGGGTCTTCGTTGCTGTGCGAGGGCTTTCTCTAGTTGCGGCGAGCGGGGGCCACTCTTCATCGCGGTGCGCGGGCCTCTCACTATCACGGCCTCTCTTGTTGCGGAGCACAGGCTCCAGACGCGCAGGCTCAGTAGTTGTGGCTCACGGGCCTAGCTGCGCCGCGGCATGTGGGATCTTCCCAGACCAGGGCTCGAACCCGTGTCCCCTGCACTGGCAGGCAGACTCCCAACCACTGCGCCACCAGGGAAGCCCTGCCTTAGTTCTTGTTGCTACTACACTGCAGCCCAACTTCTCCCTTTGCCTAATTCTGCTTCCCTCCCATCCTGCCCAAGTGTTGATCCTGACAGAAACTCCTCAAACACTTTCTGTAGACTAAGCTCTATCTCAGAGTCAGCTTTCTAGGGAACCTGACCTGCAGCATTAATACATGCACTGCGGTCCGCGCACTTAATGATTCAGTGAAAGGATGCTGCTTAAGCTTGCCAGAACTTTCCTTCTTCCCTGAAAGTTCGTTTTTCAGATGTCTGTTCACAGATACACACTTTTCATTCTCTTCCTCACTTTTGCCTGTTCTCCTTCACGTTTGGGAAAATTTCTGCTAGAAAGGAATTGTTAGAACTAGAAAGAAATGCACGTAAAAGACTGTCTTTTCTTACTTCTTTTTGACCTGCAATAAGAACCCTGTGATAAAAAGATTGAAAGGAATTACAATTAGCCTTAGTCCACAAAATATTTGGCCTGAAGCATGTGTTTATGAAATGCACAACTCACCTTGATCTAGGCTTAAATTTACCAGAGTTCCTTTTCTTTCTTCTTTCCAACGCATTGACTTTGTTTATATCAATGTTGATGTTAATCATTTTCAAGAAGATTATAACTTGGATTTGTCTGCCCAACAGCAGTGCCAGGTTTCTATGTTTTTCATTTCTTTTCTTGTACATCAGCCTATAGCAGGGGAGAAGCCGGCTGAAGATAAGTGCCAATGTCAAGTGCTAACTGAACAATAAATGGATAACCTCAAAAATATTAAAGCCCAGCTGAAATTATAGTGAAATTCTCTATTGGCCAGACCTGAATCTAAATATCTCCATTCAGCAAATAAACTCAGACTGTTCCCTTAAATGCCAATTCCCCTGGAAAAACAAATCAGAAGAGAATAATTGGTATAATTTCTTCTTTAAATGCTTGATAAAATTCACCAGTGAAGCCATCTGAGCCCAGCATTTTCTTTGAAGGAAGGGTTTTTTTAATTTAGATATGATCAATAAATGACATTATTTTAGTTTCAAGTGTAATGATTCAGTATATGTATATATATGAAATGATGACTACAATAAGTCTAATTAACATCAATCACTATACACAGTTACAATTTTTTTTCTTGTGATGAGAACTTTTAAGATCTACTCTCAGCAACTTTCAATACAATACAGTATTATCAACTGACACCATGCAGTACTTTACATCCCCAGGACTTATTTACTTTATAACTGGAAGTTTGTACCTTTTGACTACCTTTTTAATTATGAATTTTATCTACTTAATAGGACTATTCAATTATCTTTCATTTTTGTCAGTTTGGTTTATTGTTTTTCTCAAAAAAATTGTATCTTTTTTCATCTAATTTAATTTATTGTCATAAAATTCATCACAATATTTAATCTTTCATTCTTTCTTGTGTTATCAAATTTTGGTATCATTTACTGTTAGCCAAAAGAACTTCCTCAAGTATTTCTTGTAGTGCATATCTGCTGATCAATACTTTTTCTAGATTGATAGGTTTTATATATTTTTAATAAATTTAAAGATACTGTTCCATTGCCTTCTGATTTTCATAGTTTCTGGTGAGAAGCCAGCTTTCTTATTTTATCTCCTGTATTTAATGTGTATTTTTCCTCTTGCTCTTTTTATGTTGTGTTTAACTTTGGCTTTCAGCAGTTTAATATAATATGCCTAGGGTTTTTTTTCCCTCCTGCTTGGTATTTGCTTAAATTTTTATAATTATAGGTGGATTTTTTTTTTTATAAAGTTAACAAGTTTTCCAAACAATATTTCCTTAAATAATTTTTTGCCCCATACTTTTTCACCTCTCTAACACTCCAATTATACAAGTGTCAGTTCATATGCTATTATTCCACAGGTCACTGATGTTCTGCTTTTGATTTTTAAAGTAATTTTTATGGCTAATTTGCTCATAATTGTTAATAATTCTGATAGAAAATCAAAAAAAAAAAGATAAGCAGTATCAACAATTTGTATCATACCTCTAGAAATAGCAGTTATTTTTCTCTTCCAAACCTTATATCTCATTTTTTTTTTTTTATGTCTTATTGTCTTGGCCAGGACTTGCAGTTTGTATTGATCTATAGAAATGATAATAAGCATTCTTATCTTTAATCTTAAAGGGGAAATATTTAACATTTCACCATGAGGAAGGTGTTTGCTAAGGTTATTGAGAGGTATCTTCAATCAACCTTAGGAAATTTCCTAATTTTAAGTATTTGGCTGTTTTTAAGTAAATTTCAAAATGTATTGCTTTTGTTTTTCTCTAACTCTTGGGAAAATATGGAGCAGTAGTCATAGTGCCATTTCCAACCATTTCAAAATGTCTCCATTTCTGAACACATGTAGGATTGCACTTTTTTATCCTCTGGAAGTCAGGTTGGCCATATGACTTCTTTCGGCTTATGAAGTGTGAGCAGAAGAGACTTGTGCCACTTTTGGACAGAAATTTTCAAAGTTGGTGTGGTGTAGTTCACCTAGTGCCCTTTTCCTGACTCAGTGATCATGTAAACATGTGTAGAGAAGAAGGTCCCATCAGCCTGGATCCCTCAGTGATGAGGATGGGCAGAATCTCCTTGCCCATGTTCATTGTACAGGTAATGAGCAAAATTTAATTTTTATCATAATAAACTACTCAGCTACTGGGTTTATTTATTCACGCAGAATAAACTAACCTATCCTTTATGTCTTTCTTTATGCTAAACCATTCTTTCATTTAAGGCATTTACACTTGATCATAATATATTACTTATTAATATTTTTTATTCCATAGCTTCCTTTTTCTATCATATTTGGTATAGCTAATAGGCAGAACCAGGTAAGCAATGCAGCTTAGAGAATTTTTTCTTTAGAGAACATTTCTTTCCAAGTGTGAAGTGGGTGAAAGTAAAATAATTGAGTATATAGTCCCTGTCCTCGGGGATAATAGTCAGACGATTTATTAGAAGAAATTAAATAAGTTCCCAAAGACAATTCTAGATGTGCCACGTGAGCTTAGGGGAAAAAAAAAAAGAAAGAAAAGAAATATTTTTCTAGAAGGAGAGTATCACAAAGGCTTCCTGGAAAAGGTGATATTTAAACTGAGCTTGAAGGATGAACAGAGTAATGACAGGAGAATTCTAGGTAGGGTCCTTAACAAGATATACTATTAGGAAAGTATGAAGATACAATAATGGAACAGCAAACTGTACAGTGTAGCTTACTTATAATAGCAGAGTTAAACTGCAGTATAAATTTGATGATTCATTCGTAAGCATCAAAGACTTTTTTTTTTTTTAATTTATTTCTTTATTTATTTTTGGGTGTGTTGGGTCTTCGTTTCTGTGCGAGGGCTTTCTCCAGTTGCGGCAAGCGGGGGCCACTCTTCATCGCGGTGCACGGGCCTCTCACTATCTCGGCCTCTCTTGTTGCGGAGCACAGGCTCCAGACGCGCAGGCTCAGCAATTGTGGCTCACGGGCCCAGTTGCTCCGCGGCATGTGGGATCTTCCCAGACCAGGGCTCGAACCAGTGTCCCCTGCATTGGCAGGCAGACTCTCAACCACTGCGCCACCAGGGAAGCCCCAAAGACTTTTTAATAGAGGAGAAATTTTGTTTTTGTTTTAGGAAAATGACTAATGCTGCCACTATATTTAGGATGGATTGCGAGAAGTGGGTTCTGGAGGTCATGAGAGGTTGAGAGAGGCAAGGATTTTTAATTGCTGAGGTGAGATATTGAGGGCCTGGAAAAGGGAGTAGAAAAGAAGGATCAGCTCTGAGTTTTATTGATCTGTCTATATCCATCTGTGACTAAGCCCTTGAAAACCTAATATCTTTCATTTCTGTATATTGCAAGTCATATAAATAGAGAACATAACTGGATACACCTTATTGGAAAACCACCCTGAACGTAGTATTTTATGTTATTGAGTCAGCACACTGACTCAATGTGCTAATATTCAACACTAAAACCAAAAGTGAAAACCCAGATACCTAGGGGAAGAAAAGTTGGAAACACAAACTTCTGAGAATTAAGTAGGGTATATTTTTGTTTTTGTTTTTGTTTTGTTTGTTTTTGCCTTTTGCTGCACAACAGGCAATTGTGATTCAGGTGCATATGCTTATTCTGGGAGGAAAAAAATCCTCCCCCTAAAACAAAAGGACCATTATAAAGAGTGAGAGGTAATTGACAACACCCGACTTCGCCTAGTCATCCATGACGGTAACAGGGTCACATTCAGGGACTGTGGACCAGACTTTGTTTCTTTTTTTCTAAAGGGCATTTTGGGAATTGTAATACTTCTCCATGTTCTAAAGCATCATTTGTCCAGGGGAGAGGGGTTGGGTGTCAGCATAGGAGAGATGTAGGGGTTTCTAAAATGGTCACTTTGAGAGTCACTTCATAATATACTTGTCAGCATGTCTTTCTCCCAGTTCTGGTTTTGTTACCTTCGCTCTGTTTTCAATATAAACAGTGGTGCTAAGGGAGCTATCTTCCTGCTGCTCAAAATAACTACTTAGTTGGGTAAAATTTATAATGTTGGATTCTACTTTTAGCCAGGAAATGCAAACAAAGCTTGGAGACTGCTTGTTCCCTGACCCCAAATTCATTTCATGTTGCTATAGTATCACCCCTGAGAAAATGGGCCTGCCTGTTTTCCTCTCCATAGACGCACTCAATGGGCTTTTGTCAGCTCTTGAATTATAGCATTAAAATTTAAACACTGGGGATTTAATGGAGGATTATTATGACACTCCAGTGCATTCTTTCTGTTGCCATTAGCAACAACCCAAGGATGAAATAAATTGTTTTAAGAGGTTCTATTTTCTTAAAAGATGAAGGATCTACCTTACATTCTTGGAGTTTTATAAACTGGTTTATGCAGGTTACTATTAACATGAGAAGGGTACTGGTGGTATATAATACCAATCTAATAATTGAAGAACTTTTTTCTATTAGTTCACCAATCTACAAAGAAAAGATATTTTCACAGGCCCCCAGAAGATGAACTTCAATCTGCTGCTCCCAAACGCATTCTCCACTGTCTGGAAGACGTGCAAAGGGAACAGCACAGCGTTCTCCAACTCAAATCCTTCAAAGTGCTGTGGGAATAAAAGAATCCCCGCCAAAAGCCCCAGAGAGATCTGTCTGTCTGTATGGTATGGTAATGACCAAGGCTAGTCCAGAGGGGCTTCTGGGAGAAACTCAGCTATTGAAACCTAATGAATGGAACTGAGAATTTCTTGTTACAATACTAGTTGTTTCTTTGATTGGTCATAACCTTGTATCTAAGAAGACATAAAAATAAATAATGAAAGCAAGATATTGTTGGATGGGCCTTTGAATTTCCGTTTGAGTATATATTCTGAAAAATTTTCTCATAGGTAAATTTGCATCTAGATTTATTTTCTCTGCCAGACATCTGCATTTCTAGTTGTGTGTCATTTTTACCTCTTCGCTGTTCCAATGTCAGCATCCAGGTTTATATTCAGGATTGTATTTTTCTTTTCAGCAACAGAGATTACAACAAGTTTTGTTGCTCTCTCAATTACCAAAATACGGATATAGCCTTTCTTCTCCTATATTCTTGCTGGCAAATGCTTTCAAAATATTTCAAAATTTTTTTGTCTTTGGAATAAATTTAAGTTCATGGTAGAAATAATACAAGATTAATAATAGGCTGTAAATAAATAAACAGTCCTTTGGATTTTTTCACCACCCAGAGATAATACCTGTTAACCTAAGTGTGATTCTTTATATATGGCAATGAAAGTAAGTCTTATTTTCACCAAAGTCTTTCAGGGCTCCCTGTCCTTTTCTCAAAGGCAATCCTATTACCAGTGTCTTGTGTTTCCGTTCAGAGGTAGTCCATGCAGACATCTTTATATACTCGACTTTTACATGAAAATGATACTTTCTAAGTTTTGAGCTCTTAGCTTTTCCCCATAACAGTAAATCTTGAAACCAGAATTTGTCTGTGAGAACATAGGGGTGATATTCTTGTGGCACCAGAAGGTTAGGAGTTTGAAGGAGGAGACTAAGAATCTTGCTTTAAAGTTGGCTTTGCTAAGCAAGCCTACCATTATTTATTAGGTTGTGTGGAGCTAGTCAATAAAGAGAAAAGGTAACGAAACATGCTTTTATTCACACTTTACATAACACTGAGAAAATACTGTTCATAAAAATTAAAAAAAAGTTAACATTATTTTTATTGGTCATGTTTTGGGTTAATTTGTTCCAGTTTGTCTGGAACAACTAATCTCTGTCCAGTCCCTAAATGAGAGATTTTTAGTAGTTCTTTGTCATTTGCTAGCAAAAACAATGTTGCAATAAATACCCTTGCAAACATGACTGTAGGCACACATACCAATCTGTGTGTACTCTAAATTACTAGAAATCGAATTACTTAGGTCAAAACAAAACAAACAGAAATGTTCACCATAGTGAACCAGACCAGGTGTTCAGAAGCATCTCTCTGAATTGAGGGCCCCATTCACTTCAGGAATCACACTGAGAGATGAAATTTCCCCTTGTGGGCGGCTGCCAATTTTCATGTCAGTCTAACATGTTGCAGGGGCCAAGCTGACTGTGCTCTTGAATATATTATTTTCACCTGACAAGTGAGGTTTATTAGGCCTTTCCCATCTCGTTAGTCATTGAGTCCCAGTTGACCCACCCCCCCAAAAAATGGGAATAGCAGGCCATAGAGTCACAAGGTTTCTGTGGATCACGTGTTAAGCTTTGCCAAGAACCTAGTAGCAAGCTATTAAATGATTTCAAAAAAGCCTTATCCGGGCTTCCCTGGTGGCTCAGTGGTTAAGAATCCGCCTACCAATACAGGGGACACGGGTTCGACTCTGGTCCGGGAAGATCCCACATGCCGTGGAGCAACTAAGTCCGTGTGCCACAACTACTGAGCCTGTGCTCTAGAGCCCGCGCACCTAGAGCCCGTGCTCCGCAACAAAAGAAGCCATCGCAATGAGAAGCCAGTGCACCACAGCAAAGAGTAGCCCCCGCTCGCCTCAACTAGAGAAAAGCCCAGGTGCAGCAACAAAGATCCAGTGCAGCCAAAAATAAAAAAGCCTTACCCGGTAGCCATGCCAGAGAGGCAGTGAGTCTGAAACCTCAAAGGGCCCCTCAGGGTAGAGGCTGCTTCCCTTTGCCAAGGACCCGAATTGACTGAAACTTGTCAATGAAACTTGAGCTCAAAGGTGTCATTACTGTTGTGAGTTCTATTAGCACTTCTCTACATGCAGCTCTTCTAGGATTGGGAGAATCCCCTTGGCACTCGTGGGATGAGGAAGTACATTCAGATGTAGAAGCAGCAATAGTACATTAAATTGGCCCAAATCTCTCAACCTCCAAGATCACATTAGCTTCCTTTTCCCACTGTGAACCTTGCCCAAAATCCATTCACCGAATCTGGGTACCCACTCCCCAGGCAGGAAGAAGTAAGATGACAACTTGGGTTGTTGTAGCCAGCAGAGTTCTCCAGCATAATAAGACTGATGTGTATGATCTTTTGTCTCTTTGGGGGACAGGGAGAGCTCTTTGTAAAGCAGCTGAGATCAGCAGTAGAGTGGAAGAGAATAATCAGAGGGCATCAGTGGAGAGAGAAGCTCCTTGCCAGTAAACAAGGTATTGCATTCAATTTGAGCAGGTTTTGAGTAGGTGCTAGCTCAAAGCTCAACAGAAAGAACTTCTAACTATTTACTATTTTGGTCTGCCCAAAGCTCTGTGTTGAATAGCAAGGTCCTCATTGCTGACAGCAGTTATTTTGGCTTTGAGGACTCTCGTTCATCAGTTGCAGCCTCATTACTTTTTGGCTGAAGCTGTAGGCTCGATGCCCCATTGTCATGGTAACATTTGCTCATCCACCCTCCCAGAGGAGAGTGAGCAATAGCCAGGGCACCGTTTGAGCAGCTTACTTTAATCCTACCTCTCACCACTCTAAACATTTATCAACAGGCAGGACAGCAGGGAATAGTTATTACCACATCCCCCCACCCCCTGCCTAACATTTGCTGTCGGATCCCAGAGTCTTGTCGCAGTCCCAAATCTGGCCTGCAGGACCCTTGTCCTTTCTCTTCCAGAAAGGCACATCTCAATCAGCATTCCATTCTTGTCACCAAAACTGTTGAGAATTGTGATGAGTCTTATATGTTTTCTTACTTGCAAGCTAACAAGATAGTCAGCCACAGGCTTATGGATGCTAAAAGATGACACAAGACTCCTAAGTCAAAGACAAAGGAATTTATTACTCAGAACATGGTAAACAGTATGAACATCAGCTTATTTTTGAGAGTTCCTTCTGCCCCCATGTCCTATAGAGAAGACACAGGAAGGCCCAGATATAGCCTACACGTGTAGTGGTTTGCATTTCAAGAGAGAAACTGTTAGCATAGAGAAGGCCAATATTTTAAAATGGGTAATAAGCATGTCTGCCTTTTGCTCCAGAGAGAGATAATATCTTTATTATAGCAGACAGTAAGCATGCCTGTTCTTTGACCCAGGGGGAGACACTATCTCTATCAAGGTTATTCATTTTACAAACATCCTTAAAAAGATAGTTCAGAAGGAAAAACAGTCAGTGCCTCTGTTCCCAAGATGTGCTCAACTGTGAAAGACCCATTAGAATTGTTTCCCTATACATTCCATGGTTTGGATGTACTTAGATGTATTCAACTTCCCCCTCTCTACTCCTCCATTGGTGGCACTACTTTCATTAAAAACCAGTACCAGCTGCTGTAATAACCCTTATGTATTGCTTATTTATTCCTTTGGATAATTTCCCAGGGGAGTGATTAGGTAGAAGTGGATACATTTAATTTTAATATATTTTGCAGGTTTTCTCTACCAAAAGGCTGTTAAAATTAACATTTCGTGTGTCCGAGAATGACTTAGTGCCTAAAGTGGAAAAAATAAGTGATAAGCCTCATATTCTTAAATTTAATCTTTCCTAGCAAAGCAACTCAATGCAGAGACCATAGAATTTAATTAGAACATCTTAGTCCTAATAAAATGGGCTGCTATAACAAAAATAGACTGGGTGGCTTATAAATGATGGAAATTTATTTCTCACAGTTCTGGAGGCTGGGTAGTCCAAGATCAAGGCACTGACAGATTCAGTGTCTGGTGATGACCCACATCCTAGTTCATAGACAGCCATCCTTTCACTGTGCCCTCACATGATAGGAGAGGCGAGGGAGCTCTCTTATTAGTGTCTGTATTGTAAGGGCACAAACCCCATTCATGTAGGCTCCACCTTCATGACTTAAGCACCTCCCAAAGCCTCACTTTCAAATACCATCACATTGGGGATTAGATTTCAACATATCAATTTTGGAGGGACACAGCATTCAATCTATAACAAAGTTTAATAAGAAACCTTAAGCATAATGGTTAGACAACATATATAGCTGCTTTGAAAGGACAAAGCTCTTGTATAGCCATTGTATCTTATCAGAAGGATAAGAAAAGTCTAGGAAATATTTGCATGCTAGTTTTCATAAAGTGTAATATAAATCTACATTTAGCCCATATCTTGTCATCATGAAATTTGAGTTTTTGTATGTCTATTTTAAAAGAAAGACAAAAGGTTTCTCTGTGTTATTAAAAGATTCTAAGGACTTCTCACTGGTAATTCCAAATGTATGGGTTTTTTTTAAATAAAAAAAGTACATTTGTTAACGTAATATTTCTTATAAAACACTGTATTCACTTGTTTTTAATTATGTTTCTTGAATGAGATTGAGGTTACCCACTAGTCTCATGATAATTAACTCATTCTAAGACATCACCGATTTATTCTGAAACTGCCTTTGTAGTGGCTTAAACTTACTTGGTAGTATCAAAAACACACGGAGAACATTTGTTAAGCTTTCTACTGCTATATAATCTTGTTTATAACAAACCTTGTGATTTAACCTGTTCAACTCTGACAGGCAGTAACAATTCAAGTTTTTCTCTTTAGAAAAATCTGTGTCAGCAATGGGTATTATCACTTGCAATTTCTACTCAGCCAATAGAGTAAAAACAGGACCTCATTGTTGCATTAATCCACTCCAGATGAAATTCAGGTCCTCAGAATTTTAATTTATTTTTGGCAGTGAAATGTTATCTCTGATCAAAGATCACAGCAAAAGAGAACCACTGTCACTGGTGGAAGTCCATGGAATCAACAAACAATAGATATAGATCTCATAGACTGCAGATACTGAAATATTTAGATCTAAGACATGTATAAAATACTTTAAAAATGGAAGATAAAATGTTTCTTAAGATAGCAGATGGATTTCAACAAAATACAACTGTTAAGGATGAAAATATAATCTTTAAATTAAAAATTTAAGGGGTGATTAGAGTAACACAGGCAAAAAGTCAATACGTTTCATCATAAAAAAGTACTGAAAAATGCAGCACAAAGACAAAAGAAAATGAAAATTACTGAAGAGTGTTAAGAGATAGGGAAGATAGATTAAGAGAATTAAACCTTGTCTTAGAGTGAGACGAGAATAGAGATTACAGAGCAAGAGCCAATTATTGAAAAGGTCATGACAAAAAATTTTCCAGAAATCATGAAAGACAAGAATTTACAGAGGAAGCACAATGTATACCAAATGGGACAGATAAAAATGACTCTATAACTATGCACCTTCCACTAAAGTTTTAGAACTTCAGAGACAAAGAAAAGCTCGTAAGAGCAGCAGCTCAAGCAAATAAATAGATCTCCTCAAAAACAAAAAATTGAACAAACAATAAATGTCCCAACAGCAATAACAGAAGCCAGGACACAGTGAAATGATAAAATTGACAGCCTAGAATTGTGCAACCAGCCAAACTCTCTTTCAGTAACAAAGGCAAAGTAAAGACATATTTACATAGATAAGAATTGAGGGTTTTCACCATCAGCAGAATTTCAGTGAACTAACTTCTAAGGTATGTTCTTCGGCATAAAAGGAAATGATTCCAAAAGAAAGACCAAAGATGCATAAAAGAAAAGAAATGTTTTTAAAATTATGTACAAAATAAACAAACCAGTGGTGAATTGTTTAAGAAAAATAAAAGAGAGTAAGAGGCAAATAAATAGTATTAGTAATGGAAGAGAGAACATAACTAAAGGTAGAGCAGAGATTAGAAATATCAGAATACTATGAACCTTTATATGTTAGAAAAATCTTGATTCCTGGAAAAAAATTTTAATTCCTGGAAAAAAGTAAGACAATAAAAGAATAACCTTATAATAATATTAATTTTATAATAGGATTAAAAAATAATATGATGGGGTTCAGGAAGGCTACCCCAAAATGTGGCACCTTGGCGTATTGAATATTTTAAGCCGAAGGATCTTGAGAAAATGGCAGAAGCAGGGAGGTCCCTCTGACCTCTCGCTTGCCTTTCTCTCCTGTGAGGTCATAAAACCCTCATGTGTGAGGTGTCCTCCCTACACTCAGAGGGGTGGTCACTCTTTTTCTCTGAAGACAGAGACACCAAGAAAAATTTCAACTGGCTTTGCTGTTTCCCTAGTTGACTACACTTACCTCATACTCCTTGACCTATCATATTTCTACACAACTGCCCACTCTTCATGAAACCTAGGACAAATACACTCAGGTCTAACTATTTCTTCAGATATTCATTTCTTTATGATGGCTCCCATGTCACATAAAACTTATATTAAATAAATTTGCATGCTTTTCTCCTGTGAATCTGTCTTGGTCAGTTAAATTTTCAGACCTAGCCCAGGACCCTAAGAGGGTCAAAGAAAACTTTTTCCTCCCCTCCAAATCTTATAACAATTTAAAATTGAATACATATATTAGATATAAACTTTTACAAAGCCAGCAGCATGTCTAGATAATTTTAAAGGAAACGTTTTACTAAACCTTCTTTTAATACATCATTCTAGTCTTATACAGATTCTTCCAGAAAATGGAATCGAGGGAAAATAACCCCATTTCATCTTAAAAGCCAAATATGATCTTAATAACAAAGCCAGACATATTAGTTTGCTTTTACTGCTGTAACAAATTACCAAAAACTTTGTTGCTTGAAACAGCACACATTTATTATCTTAGAGTTCTAGAGGTAAGAAGTCTGACACAGATCTCACCAGAGTAAGATCAAGGTGTGGGCAGAGCTATGTTCCTTTCTTGAGCTTAGGGGAGAATTGGTTTTTAGCGGCTGCCTGTATTTCTTAGCTCATGGCTTCCATCCCCCTCTTCAAAGCCAGCAACTGTGGGCCAAGTGTTCACACTACATCTCTCTGGTTCTCCACAACTGAGAAATGGTCTCCGCTTTTAAGAACTGGTATGATCAGATTGGGTCCCCTGGATAATCCAGGAAAACCTTGCCACCTCAAGATCCTTAATGTTAATCACATTGGCAAAGTCCATTTTCCCAAGTAACAGGATGTTCACAGGTTCCAGATATTAGGACATGGACATCTTTTGAAGGACCATTATTCTGCCTATCACACCCAACAAGCATATATGAAAAAGGAAAATTAGAGATCATAAACATATGTGCAATATATATGCAAGTATTCTAGACAATAGTTTGGCAACAAATACTTTGGGACTCTTAATCCATGATCATATTATGATCAAGAAATTTAACAATGTTAACTAGCTTAGAAAAACCTATGAATGTAATTCACTATTTTAAGAGAAAAAGGCATTATATAATAATCTCAGTAGGTAGAGAAAATAATTGCTAAAATTCATCATTTATGATCTTAAAAACTCTTAGTAAGTTAGGAGAAAAAGATAATTTACACAATCTGATAAAAGAGTTCAACAGAAAACATACACTAAACATCAACCTTTGAGGTAAAATATTAAAAGTGCTCCCTTTAAAATCAGAAATAAATAGACCACTCCCATTCAACATGGAAGTCTAAGACTGTCAAGTAAGACAAAAAGAAAGATAAGTTCTAAGGTTTGGGGGGAAAAACCTAAAATCTTTATAATTCACAGATAAAAAACTGCAAAGAATCAACATAATTAATAAAGCAATATGGTCAGGTGCTTGAAAAACTTAATATATAAAAAGCTGTATATAGTTACAATAAAGCATTAGAAAATGTAATTTTAAAAAAGATACCATTTGTTATATCAACACAAAGTATAAGATGCATAGAAACATATCTAAGGAAAATGTATAAGGCCTTTATAGAGAAAACTTTTAAATACTATTGAGAGACATTAAGGAAAACCTAAATAAATTTAAAACTTTGCCACTTTCAAAAAAGACTTTTCCTATCATAAAAAAGTCAATATCCCTACCTATTAGGGATATATCATCTAGAGAAATCTTTTCATATATGTCCTGGATCTTGAGACAGGCATAGTAATCTTCTAACAGCTTTATTCATATAACAAAAAATACCTGAAACTTAAATGACAATGAACAGAAGATATTATATATAAATAGGAATATATAGTGACACAGTGGACCAGGATATAGGAGTGAAAACAATGAAACCTTGAAGCACATGTAGGAAAAAAGTGATTAAATATTACATATCATATGATTCAATTTTATAAGACTCAAAAACAAGAAAAATTAAACTATTCACCTGTTAAGAAATATATTTTGGGAAACTTTAAGAAGTGAACAATAAACTCAAAAGTCAGGAGAGTAGTTACCTTTAGGGATAGAAAGATGAGATTTGGAGAAATACACAAGTATACACAGGTATTTCCAAAGCTATTGATAATATTCTAGCTCATGTATCTGAATATGGATTCACTGTTTTTATTTTATTATGCTTCATAACATATGTTACATACATTTTATATAGATTAAGTACAATATGATAAAAATTTTAGAAGTTGTGAATTATAAATAAGAGGAACAAAATTATTGCAATAAAGTACAAAAACAACTACAATGTTCTTGCCATCAATGATAACCTTAGTTAATATTTTAGTGTATTTCCTTCTAGTACACACATGCACACACACATTTCCCATTTTATTTTCTAAATAAGGTCATATTATTTAGACAATTAGATATTTTCTCTTTTTATTAACATTATTGTGAACATTTTCTTTTTTTTCCTTAAATAGTGCTTTAAGACATAACTTCTAAAGACTATGTTATTTCCCGTTATTTGAATCATTATAGCTTATTTATCCAGCACACCAATTTTGACACTGACATTGTATGCTTTTATTCTTGTATTGTTGTGACTGTTATGAACATTCTTATACTTAGTCCTTCGTACATACAACCTTGATTATTTCCTTAGTGTAAATTTCTAGAAATAGAATTGCTGAATCAAAGTATACAGATTTAGGAGGTCAAGTTGACCTTTACTTTAGGCTGCACCCTTAAGTATGAGTCAAAACTTTCCCTCTCCCACATACTGTGGTATTAAATACCACAATGTAGATTCTGGGATGAATAATAAAACTAGTCAGTGGAGAAATCAACATACCATTTCCTCATCTTTCTCTCTTCTTCCTTTCTGTGTTCCATTCATATATATAAACAAACCACTACAGGTCATCAAGTATTGGGAGAAAACCAACAAGAATAAAGAAGGGAACCAAGACCCAGGGAAAAAAGAGAAGTCCTCTTAAAGGGAAATTTAAAATAATCATCCTCAACAAGATTCCAGAGAACATTGTATCAATAAAACCAAAATATGCTGCTATGAAAAAAGAAAAGCCAGAGAACCAAAAGTTTTCTTGGAATTTAGAACTATGCTTCTAGAAATAAACATATTTTAAAACCATGATTGTGGAAATAAAGTTATTCATAAATAGGATGAATAAAAGAATAGTCCTGGTAGAAGACCTAGTCACATCAAGGAAAATTTCTCAGAATGAGAAGCAAAAAGATGGAGATAAAAATTAGATGATTGGAGAGAGATATGTGAGGACAAAAGAAGGGTCAAAGGGACGAAGCATTACTAGCTTTGAAGATGGAGGAAGGGGAGGCCATGAGGTAAGGAGAGCAGGCAGCCTCTAGAAGCTTAGAAGGCAAAGGAGATGGATGTTCCCTAGAGCCTCTGAAAGAAACACAGCACTGCAGACACCTCGATTCTAGCTCAGTGAAAGTCACGTCAGACGTCTGACCTCCAGAATGGCAAATAATAAATTGTACTGTTTAAGCCAAAAAAAAAAAAAAAAAAATTAGATGATTGATGTGAAAATATTTTGGATGTTATTAAACAATTACACATATAAAAAATAGCATTAGTAATGGGTAGTAGAATGCAATATACAATGAAAGAATTCTAAATATGTGGACAGAAAATTGGGACAAATATGTTCACCTAATATATAAATATGTGAGTATAACCATGTGTGTATCTGGTTAAACAGTTAAGTTGTGTAATAAGCCCAAATCACTTTTTCTTTCAGAAAACACATTTTATTATAGAATTATTTCTCAACATTGTGGAAATCACATAGATTCCTAGAAATCACAAGATGCAATTTCACACAGGCTGAGAATGTGGGTAGCATGGAGTTTCATGCATATTCTGATACTTCTGTGATTACAGAAAAGCAATGTTTGGGTCATTAGAAAGATGGGTCCGTTTTTCCAACTCCTTCAAGCGTTCAGATTTACAACAAGGATTCTGAATAGTTTTCATTTCATCCCAAACCAATTTTCCTTTTTAGTGGCTTTGAAACCAAATAGCACAGAGAATTTCATTTACATGTCAAGCTCCCTGTAATGCATTTTGGGTTTTGTTATTATGCAATTTGAGTGTCTGCAGAAGGATTTTTCACAAAGACTTGTGCTTCCTACAAGATATAAATGCTCAGCTTGATGGCCCCAATCTCCTAAAATAAGACCCCAAACACCACTGAAACCTAACAATAATGCCAAGAAGTCCACTAATACCCATCCTTTTAAACCACAGAGACATGCTATTCAGTAAAAAAGCACCCTTGGCCTGGTCTCACTCTTCGCAACAAGAACTTAGGTTGGTGGCACACACCTTTTCCGACAGAATGAGGATACCTAAAACCACTGACTAAAGTTGTCAACTCCAGAAATGGGGGTTAGTTATGGAGAAAATAAAAATATTAAATAAAGTGACTCTGATAAATATTGACTTTCTGGCAAGTTTGGATCTCTTCATGCTAAATAAAAATATGAGGTTTCTTAATGACACTTGATCTATGAAGTCATCTCCAATAATGTTATAATACATTGGACAAGAAATGCAAAACAAATGAATCTTCTAACTGAGCCAGATTATTACAACAGCCTTTGACTAATTCTCCCCATATTATGCTTTCCTTTTGCCAATTACCACCCACTTCCTCAGTATGGTTTTCCTAGTTTATAGGAATTTCAGGCTGTCGATGTCATAAACATAAAGAATAATAATGACCACAGACAGAAAGTATAAACAAAATGTAATCATAATGTGACATCCTATTTTGGGAAATAAAGGTGAGAAGGGGCACAAAATTACTGAAAAATGTACAAGAAACAAGAGACAAAGTTTCTTGGTTGGGTTAAGTTTATCAGTTTCCACTCGGGAATTTCTAATTTCTATCTTCCAACTCATTTCTGACTTCTTGTAAACAAAAGTAAAGTCTGGGGTTCCTCAGCATTTTTCTCTTTCTCCTCTCTTAAACTGGGTTTAATTCAATTTATCATCGTATTCTTCTACAAGAAATGACAATTGTTAATACAATAATCCTATACTCTGCCCAGGTACATCTCCAGGTAAATAACATCATAAATAGTAGAAATTTTGATGGTGTGTATGCCCAGTGAAAAGCACAATGGTTCAGGGCAGGTTATGGTATACGGAAGAAGGAATAAAAATAGGAAAAGCAAAGCATAGTCCCTTTTCTCAAAGAACAATTTGCTAGAGGAAAAAGACACATTCAGAAAAGTTTCGGGCATCTTGGGTTTAAAAACAGGTGAAGGTAGAGAGAGGAGGAGTACTACGTGTATGCTGGGTATAGAACTAGGTTTTGACATTTGAATGCTGATTTTATGGCATAAACTTTTAAAAAGTCCCACTCTACTGCCATGATAGACTGATCTTCCATATCTGAGAGAGCAGGTCACTTTTAAATACTGAGCCATGGTATAATGATGTAAGGTGCTCTTCTAGGTAGGATTTCAGGAAAGCCAGCTGTGCATGAAGTCAAGATGTATATATAATTTCTGACTCCAGCCAATGGGATGTAATACATAATTCAAAAAAAGTCATTTATTCCATTTCCATCAAAAATTCTGACTTTAATATTGACAAAATAATTGTTGGAATTTATCAAAGAAAAACAATCCACTACATTTTATGGAGATAAAATGATTGTTCGGTTGACTGACTGAGCTCCTTTTTCAGCCAATTGTGGTTTTATAGAAACATGATCCTGGCTTCATATCTCTCCTTCTTTTCCAATTCAATTGATGATTCATTTTATAACCATGAGAATGTAGTAAACTAGTGCCCTATTTATCAGTGGTTTAATAGTCGTTTCTTTCTGGATATTGAATAAATCAATTGAATAGATAATTGGTAAGACTGGAGAAAAAGGGCTATAAAACTGCTAAATAGTCACAAAATAGATCTGAGTTCCTTCCTGTTCTACCACTTAACAATCTGTGTTTCCCTGAGCAAGTCACTCAACACGTCCAGAGGGATCCCTAGTGAATAAAAGAGAGTCAACATCTGTTTCCTCTGACTTCTCTACATTAAAAAAGAATTAAATTAACATAGGTTAGTAGAGGTTTATTTTGTTTTGGTTTGGGTTTGGTTTGGTTTGTTTTAAGCGGGAAGGCAGAAAAAACTGTGTCCTAGTTCTGGGTCTGTGTCCTGCTCACTGTATGACATTACGTACATCTTACTCTTTCTGTGTGCCTCCATCTTCTCTGGAAAATAGAAGTTGGACTAGATGATCTCTCTGGTCCTTTCTAGCTCAAAATTCTCTTTTTGGAAAAAAAATAAAAGTGCCTCTAGGCTTCTAATTTGAATGCCAGGTTTTAGCCTGACGTGAATTAAACTGTCTGGGTTATAAAGCAACTACAAAACAAGATTTGTAATGGAAACAGCCAGTGACCCTTGGCTGCAGCCAAGCTAACAGTTCCCGCTATAATATTCAGTTACCGCTCATATCCCTGGGCAGCAACTGGCTTGTTATGTAACAGTGACTATTGCAGGATTACCCAATCCTTTCACCCAACCCTAATTGTACAGTCTGCCTGTGGCTCCTATAATACCTGGTTCTCCTCAATGACACGCTCCAGGATATACGTGGCTGCCACCACCAAACCCAGCTCTTACTGGCTTAAAATAACACAGTTATGTGCAATTTGCAAGCACCATCCTTTTTAGAGTACATTATTTTTGCTTTTTCTTCTGCCTCTTTCTAACTGGCAATGACTTCTTGCCCAAAATGACCTAGCACTAGGAAAAATTCTAACAAATATTAAAATGCTCCAGTACAGGTATAGTACATATCGTCCTCTAAGGCACAGACCAAGTAAGGAGCTCCAGCTGGAAAGATCTAGAGGAAAGGCAGAGAGAGATGATTCACGTTAACTACGTCAAATCCTCAATCGAATGGAATTGATCCTTTTTTTGTCTTTGTATTTAGTCTCCACTCCCTTTATTACATATAAATGTTTTAACTCTCAGGAAAAGAAAAATTAATGGAAAATTTAGAAGAAAAAGAACACCACAAAATAGAACTGGATAGCTAGGTAAATATCAGGTCTGACACTTAAGATGAAACAGATTTATTTCCAGGTGTGAATATCATCTAAAAGTTTACTTATTAGAAACAATCTAAACACATGTTTCTCAAAACAGAACAATCCAAGAATATATGTCTCAAAATATAATGTTAATTTTTCTGCTTATAAAACTTCTACATTCCCATTTTAGAAAATACAGGTAAGTAGAAAAAACAAAGTAAGAATCAAAACAGATAACAACTTATCAAATAATCTTGTATACTTCCTTAATGCATGTTTATACTAACATAATAAAAATATTATCTGTGCAATTTTGTATACTGTTTTATCAATCATTGTCATGTAAACATTTATCTATATTATTTAAAACCTTTGTGAATAATATTGTAAATGGGTATGTATTTTGTTAGTCATAATATACACATCCACTCTGAGTGTTTGAATTGCAGATTGTATACAATTTTTTGGTATGTATTATTTTATGAACAATGATTCAGTAAACATCTTTGCAAACATTTTTGCCTGAATTTCTGATTATTTTATTTTTTAAGCTAGTAATACAGCTTAAGCTACATTTCTGAAACTATTTATACAGATTGCCAGCTAAATCTAAAATCTGGAGCTAAAATTTCAAATTTAAATTTATTTTCCATCCACCAGAGGGAAATCCTTATGCAAAACTAAGGGTACAGTACAAAGGTAGAAATTATGTAAGATAGAAGTAAAAATGAAACTGATTATGTCATACAAAGTGTTTGTATACCTGTGTATTTTATATTTCAAATTAATGTTTAAATATGCTAAATTCTAAAAACTATCCAGAAAAAGAAAATTCATTTAACTACATGAGTTATGTTAGATAAAAATATTAGTGTAAAACAAGGTTTATAAATGACAACCATGTAAAGACTTGGTTATGGGTAGATTTTTAAACATACTAAAACAAATTGCCAGTAAGATGAGAACTTGCCACTATTAAAATTACATATGGGACTTCCCTGGCAGTCCAGTGGTTAAGACTTCGCTCTTCCACTGCAGGGGCAGGAGATTGATCCCTGGCCGGGGAACTAAGGTCTTGCAAGCCGCGTGGTGAGGCCACAAAAAAAAAAAAAAAAAATTGCATATGTATCTGCATTTACAAACCATCTTGTTGTCTTTTCTCTTTTCTTTCTCTTCTTTTCTTTACAATGACGAAGTTGCTTCTGCTTCTTTCTGAAACTTATTGCTTTTTTTCTTGTCTTGCCCCCAACTGCCCCCTGCTTTCAGGGAATTTGCTCTACTGTCTACCTCCTCTCTGTAGGCAAAGTTCCTCTCTCTCTACTGGATTTTTTCATCAGTGTTTTAAATTTGTACAAGCCTCTTCCATTTGTACGATCTTTCTCAATCTCTACCTTTTCCCCTAGTTATCACCCTGTCTTTCCTCACTTTGACAGCCAAATACATTTTTAAAATGTCTATTCATACTGACCTTCATTGTCTAATCACACCTCAAGTCACTGTAATATGGCTTCTACTTCTATTATTCAATGGCTCTTGTCAAAACCCTTAATTTTCCTATTACATCTCTTCTCTGGCCAGTCTCTGTGTTTTCCTTCTTCCTTTTCCCCTTGCATAAGGATGTTCCATGAGATTTTGCCTTTTCATCTTTTCTTTTCTCATTCTACCTACTGTCTCTGGGTGATCTTATTCACTCCCATGATTCCAAGTATCTTTTATAAGCTGATGAATCCCAGAGCTTCATTTCCAGCATAGATCTCTTTACATTCAGAACTGTATATCCATCTACCTACTGCTCCTCTCCATTTAGAGATTCCTGAAGTACTTCAAACTCAACATGTGTAGAACTAAATGCATGTTTTTCATCCCAATCTTGCTTTTTCTCCTATTTCTTTTTCCTTTCTAGTGAATGGCACCATCAATCATCTGGTCCCTCAAGGCAGGAACTTAGACATTATTCTGCATTTTTTCCTCTCCCATATTCTAATTTTTGTGGTTTGGCCCATGTGTAATTATCTTTAGGTAGCCCTCCCAGATTGTACAGGTTACAAATAAATGCCTGTCCTATGTGACCAAAGAGTATTCCTGTTTCCTCTATCATAGCCTGCCTAACACAATTAAATTTGTCAATTTGCACCTCTATATCCACCACAAGACCCGTAGCTTTATGTCTATAATTTCTCCCTTGCGTTCTCCATATCTAGCAGTGTCTGCCATGTAGTATATACTCAAGAAATATCTGTTAAATAAATGAATAAATAATCATCGATTATGCTCTACTTGCTGAAAGGGCAAGTAGTAAGAATTTTGATTCTGAATAAATGCTTATTATATAATCTTTAAATATATTGAAATATAGTAGATTTTATCAGCAAATATATAATGATGGCATTTATGGGTAGCTGTATAATAAAATATTTTTCTTGTACCAGACAGTCCATACCCCTACAGAGTCTTCTCTGTAGGGGTATACTACATTCTTCTAAAAAGTCACAGAAATCCAGCTGTGCCTGTACACCACCAGTGGTAGTATAGTCTTATACTACCATAGACTCACAGTTTACCAAGATTTGACCCATGTAACTCTGTCTTCCTGGGACCGTTGAGTCAACTCAGAATATGGATCTGACCTGAAAGCAGCTCTCTGTAAGCTTGACCCATTCAGATTCCCTCTCATGGAAAGAGACATACAGAGTCAGTCAGTTATGGTGCAAGGATTAGCAGAGTCAAGATAATCTGCATTAACAGCCCCAGAGGACTGTTGGATTTTCACTGGCCATAGATCATTAGAACATTCATGGTGTTCTTAATGGCAATGAATTGATTCCAGGCAATGAGGCTGCTAAGGCAGAGCCCTGATGCCTTTTTTTCCTGTGTATCAGTATGATTGGCCAAAGAGTATCTACCACTAGTTAAGCTAACGTTAGTCTAAGACCTGCCAGTTACTATAAGGTTTCATTTATGTCAGTTTGCTACCTTCTGCCTTTAAATTTTGAATACTATATTGTTAATTAAATAGTCAACTTTGTAATTTATATTAGTAAACTTTGTCATCATGATTAAGTATTCATTCAGTTTTTGTTCACAATTATGCATTCTCTTATGTGACATAGTTTTTACTTTCTCTTAAGCCTGCCACTGGCGCTAGAAAATCCCCTATTGAAACCTTTTTCCAAAATCCTAGAATTTTATAAATAGAAAGGCAAGTTTAAAAAGTGAAATTTAACATTATTTTAAAAAACATGTCTATCTATTTGCTAGAAAAAAGTCCTTAAAGGCATAAACTTATCCTAAACAGGGACCAAAATTTATTTCCAACATAAGTAGAAGTGGAGGGGTAGACCTGAGAGGTTTGGGTGCCCAACAGACTGCTCTGCTCTTGTCAGAGGTGCCTAGCACTGGCACTGGAGAAGATGTCCTTCTTTGTATGCCTCACACTCGACTCAGCAACTGACATACGCAGGCCTTGCACTTGCATAATAAAGTGTTCATGGAAAAGAAGATTCCAGGATGACAGTCTGTAGTTAGAATTCCCTCTCTCATGGCAGCTCCTGAGAAGATTGGATGATGTTTAGTCAGATGCATATGAGGTCCTGCCTATTCTTTACATATCCTAAGATATTGTCCTTTAGTTCTTTCAAAGGAATTTGTATTTCTAGGAAGTTTAAAATAGACATGGAAAGATAGTGCCTATTTTCTAGTAATAAACTTCATCAATGCACTTGTCAATTTGATAACACATTTAGGCTTTCTAATTGAATTTTTGTCCTGATGTGGCTTTAAAAGAGGGTTTATTTTGTGTGTGTATGTTTAGGACTCTCTGATTTGGGCAAGTTACATGGGAATTCGAAGTAGAAAAACTGAGATCGGCTGGTGAATTCTTAAGTAGGTGAGCTACTCAGTGATAGACACAATCAGATCACCTCTGCTTAGCTCTGAACATCTAGATGCTTATTGTTTTATTGTGTATATTTTATTTTTAGTATAACTTTTTGTGGGTTCATTAAAAGCCTGCTCAAAAGGAACACTGCTAAAACCACCAAAAGTACGTAAAAGAAAAAAAAAAAAAACTGTTCTGTAGACTAGAATAAAATTGTTACTTGGACTTGTAAAATAAAAAAATAGACACACCACATGTAAGGATAAAATTCTCAGTGGGAGACAGAGCCCAAACACCATACACCCTGCTAAAGGACATACAGTTGGTAAACTTCTGCCCTTGTTTGGCAATGATCAGTCATTCTGCAAAGTCGTACAGCCACACAGTGGAAGTTGGACATAAAACAGCTTAGCCATTGGGTGACTTTTATTACTTATCCAAGTAAAAAAAGCACATTTTTAGAGCATGACAGGCTGAAATATAAAAGTATACAGTACAAACTGTACACTAATAAAATTTTGTCTTGTGTGTGGGTTGGAGGTGTGAATTCTCATGGTTAGACCAAGTTATAACCACATTCTTGGGTTTGGGATTTTTTTCCCTCTTTAATAGTTCAAGGATAACCTCTGATTTTGTAAATGTAATCTTAAAATCTGGATTATAGAGTAAAAAGTGGAAATGATAATAATATTGCAATAAAAATCTGAATTAACCTGTGGAAAACAGAAGCCATTTTCCAAATGGCTAGTCAGAACTCTATCTTAATTTAGAATAGATTTCTACCTAAGGCAGTGGCAAAAAAAGCCAACAACAATCACACACACCAAAAACAAACAATGGTAATGTATATCTAGCACTATTTCGGCCTATCTTTGAATAGGATAAGCCATTTAATAGAGGAACTAACTATGCTTATCAAGCCAGGTGAGATATTAAGGAAAACACCACAGCCAAAGCCTGGATGCCATCAATAGTAAAACCCTTTCTTCATATATATCAGGTAATATAGCTTGGGATAATGTGATCTGAACACAGTAGCTGATTCAGATAACAAATAATTCCACTATAGTTTCAGCTGCAATAACTGTTTTAAAGCAGTAAGATGAGATGGAAAAAAATCAAGTCCCCAATACCTCATGAGCACAGAACCCCTAAAATGTTTGGGTAGTTTTCTGAACAGAGGGTTATATTCTCATCTATACCATTGAGCTTAGCTTCTTGAAGAGCAAAGATTTATTTGTTTTACCACCAGCACAGACCATAACATCTTTGATATTGAATTTCTGAACAAAAGTTTATTCAATTAACTTACTAAGAATTTTGGAAGTTTAAATAAAGTAGCTCTCAGAATAACTAGAAGAGTTTTTTTTTTTTAATTATTAGCACCTTTAATTATTATTTATTTTATTTTATTTTATTTTGGCTGTGTTGGGTCTTCGCCTCTGTGCGAGGGCTTCCTCTAGTTGCGGCAAGCGGGGGCCACTCTTCATCGCGGTGCGCGGGCCTCTCACTATCGTGGCCTCTCCTGTTGTGGAGCACAGGCTCCAGACGCGCAGCCTCAGCAGTTGTGGCTCACGGGCGCATTTGCTCCGCGGCATGTGGGATCTTCCCAGACCAGGGCTCGAACCCGTGTGCCCTGCATTAGCAGGCAGATTCTCAACCACTGCACCACCAGGGAAGCCCTAACTAGAAGAGTTTTTAGGAGACTTCTTTTTTTTTTTTTAAATTGGACTTTTTATTTTATATTTACATTGAATTTTATTCCTTTCCTTTCTTTTTTTTTTTTTTTTTAATTAATTTATTTATTTATGGCTGTGTTGGGTCTTCGTTTCTGTGTGAGGGCTTTCTCTAGTTGTGGCAAGCGGGGGCCACTCTTCATCACGGTGCGCGGGCCTCTCACTATCGCGGCCTCTGTTGTTGCGGAGCACAGGCTCCAGACGCGCAGGCTCAGTAATTGTGGCTCACGGGCCCAGTTGCTCCGCGGCATGTGGGATCTTCCCAGACCAGGGCTCGAACCCGTGTCCCCTGCATTGGCAGGCAGATTCTCAACCACTGCACCACCAGCGAAGCCCTAGGAGACTTCTTTAATAGTCAGTATATTATTCACAGCCTCAGATTGACAAGATCATTTAAATCAAGGTATGATCAGGACATAAAAGAAATTAACACATTAAGTAGACTGAATTTATTTTTAGAGCCCTTTTCTGCCATGTCTTGTTAAGATATAGTGAACACCTCTCAGGCCTCATGAAGGCATTTTCCTGCATATAAGACCTCAGATTCATGCATAAATTATCAAGGATTATTAATTAATGAATTATGCAAGTAATTATTGAGACACGTTCTAGGGATGCAAGGATAATTAAGATAAGATATAATTCTGGTCTTCATGGCAATTCTAGTTTAGTTAGTGTTCAACGAATTTTTCTA
The DNA here is from genome assembly GCF_028023285.1 of Balaenoptera ricei. Classification (NCBI taxonomy): domain Eukaryota; kingdom Metazoa; phylum Chordata; class Mammalia; order Artiodactyla; family Balaenopteridae; genus Balaenoptera; species Balaenoptera ricei. The sequence goes on along the minus strand of NC_082650.1, from coordinate 31,190,896 downwards.
TTTTTGTTATGGAAATTTTCAAGTGTACACATATGTGGAGAGAATAGTTTATGGAACTCAGTGAACCTATTACTTACTCTCAACGGTTGTCACCATATGTACTCTCTACCCCACGCTAGCCTGATTGTTTTGAAGTAAATATCAGACATCTATCATTTTATCTAAAAGTATTTTAGTTTGTATTTCTTAAAGACAGTAACTGTCTAAAAAAGCCATAATACCATTATTACACCTAAAATATGTTAATAATAGTTACGTAATTGCCATAAAGAATCAGTGTTCTCATTTCTTTGTTTATTTCACATCCAAACACACCACTTTTTATAAATAAGTTCCATGTTAGAGTGATATGTCTGTTAAATTTCTTTTAATTTAAGGTTTCCCTCATAACATTGGTGTGTGTGTTAAAGAAACAAGATCTTTTACCCAGTAGAGTTTCTCTCCCTGGAATTTTCTAATACATGCCCATGATGTCATCTAACATATTCTGTTTTCCCTTAAATTTCTTATAAATTATTAGTAAGACCTAGAGTCTTGGTCAGATTCAAGTTTGATTTTTTTCATTCTTTTTGTCAAGACTGATTCATAAATGGGTGTTTGCTAAATATACATGTTTTAAAACAATATGTTCAGATTTTTATTAAAATTAAGCATCTTTAGAACTCAAAAATTAAGCTAAACATGTGATTAAGTATTTTTTTCAAATGTTATCTAAACTCCAGGAACTAATACATGATTATAGCAAGGCTGCAGGATCCAAAATTAATATACAAAAGTAAATTGTGTTCGTACATACCAGTCATGAACAAGTAGAATTTGAAATTAAAAACACAATAACATTTACACTAGCACCCCTAAAATTAAATACCTAGGTATAAATCTAACAAAATATGTGCAAAATCCATATGAGAAAAACTACAAATCTCTGATGAACAAAATCAAAGAACAACTAAATGAATGGAGATATAGTCCATGTTCACAGCTAGGAAGACTAAATATTGTCAGCTCTTCCCAATTTAATCTATAGATTCATTGCAACCCCAATCAAAATTCCAGCAAGTTATTCTGTGGATATTGAAAAACTGATTTTAAGTTTATATGGAAAGGCAAAAGACTCAAAATAGTCAACACAGTATTGAAGAAGAAAACAGGTGGAGGATTGACACTACTCAATTTCAATCTTACTATAAAGCTATAGTAAGCAAGACAGTGTGGTTTGGAGAAATAATAGGCAAATAGGTCAATGTAATAGAAAAGAGAACTCAGAAATAGACCCACATAAATATAGTCAACTGATCTTTGACAAAGGAACAGAGGCAATGCAGTAGAGCAAAGATAGTCTTTTCAACAAGTGGTGCTGGAAAAACTGGACATCCACATGCAAAAGAAAAAACAAGAATCTAGACAGAGACCTTACACCCTTCACAAAAATGAACTCCAAATGGATCATAGACATAAATATAAAACATAAAACTAACCCCCTAGAAAATAACACAGGAGAAAACCTAGATGACCTCGGGTATGGTGATGACTCATTTTAGATTCAACACCAAAGGCATGATCCATGAAAGAAATAATTGATAAACTGGACAACATTAAAATTAAAAATGTCTTCTCTGCACAAGACAATGTAAAGAGAATGAAAAGATAAGCCACAGACTGGGAGAAAATATTTGCAAAAGACACATCTGGTAAAGGACTGTTATCCAAAATGTACAAAGAACACTTAAAACTCAACAATAAGGACCTGATTCTAAAATGGGCCAAAGACTTTAACAGACACCTCACCAAGGAAAATATACAGATGGCAAATAGGCATAGGAAAAAATGCTCCACATCCTATGTCATCAGGGAAATGCAAATTAAAACATCAAGACACCACTCCACATCCAGTACAATGGCCAAAATCAGAACACTAATACCACATACTAGAGAGGACGTGGAGCAACAGAAACTCTCATTTATTGCTGATAGGAATGCAAAACGGTACAGATGCTTTGCAAGACAGTTTGGCAGTTTTTTACAAAACTAAACATACTCTTACTGTATGATCCAACAATTGCACTCTTTGGCATTTACCCAGAGTTTAAAATTTACATCCACACTAAAACCTACACATGGATGCTTATAGTAGCTTTATTCATAATTTCCAAAACATGGAAGCAACCAAGATGTCCTTCAGTAGGTAAATGGTTAAATAAACTGTGGTAGTCCCGGCAATGGAATACTATTTAACTCTTTATGCTATCAAGCCGTGGAAAGACTAAGTGAAAGAAGCCAATCTGAAAAGGCTACATACTATATGATTCCAACTATATGGCATTCTGGAAAGGGCAAAATTATAGAGACAAAAAAAAGATGAGTAGTTGCCTGAGGTTGGGGGAAGGGAGGCTGAACAGGTGGAGCACAGAGGATTTGGGGAGCACTGAAAACTATGATTAGTTTAAACCCATAGAATGTACAACACCAAGAATGAACCCTAAGATAAACTGATCCTTGGGTGATTATGAAGTGTCAGTGTAGGTTGATCAATTTTAATGAATGTACCACTCTGGTGGGAGATGTTGATAATGGAGGAGGCTATGCATGTGCGAGGGCAGAGAGTAAAGGGGAAGTCTCTATACCTTCCTCTCAGTTTTGCTGCAAATCTAACACTGCTCTAAAAAAAATTCTTTTTTAAAAAAAAGATATCTAGACCATTGTGATGTGTGGCGTCATCCAAGTCCATTAACCTGCCTGAACCACAGTTCCATACTGATATGAAAAACTCTTCCAACTCTGAAAGTCCAAGACTCTGACATCTCAGTTTAAGATCACCATATTCCAAAGCCATTTACCAACATCCTTTTATTATTCAAAGGCAGTTAGAAGGAGCCTGATTTATTACTTTTATACACAATCAAGTTCATTTTCAGCAAGCTGGAACCATCTCAGATACATTGAACTACCCACAATCATTCCCTTTGTTTTTGAAGGAGATAGTTAACATTCTAGAAAGTTATATTACCCCTACCCTCATCCCATTTCCCAAAATCTCACTTGCTCAATTCTGCAAATAAATCTTGTTAAGTAAATTCTTTTCTGATAAGGTGAGGTTGTCTAGCAAACAAAATGATTTAAATATTTGAAGTCAAACTTGTTACTTTAGTACATTACAAGAAACCAGCAACAGCTTCATCATCATATTGTTAACTTTGAAAAAATCTTTACAAAATTCTCATTTCATGGATGGATCTTCAGTGAAAGCATGCCCGTTTTAGCTACTTAAGAATTCAGAACTTTAAAATCCGCATTTTTTTTCCCTACTGGAAAATACTGGCTTGCTAAAGGGCCTTAGTTTTAGAGTTTCTCATTGTCAAGAAAATGGTAAAAGTTAACAAATATCTATAAGCTTAAAATATAGTCTATTTGAACAATCATTGGTTACTCCTGGATGTTGTAGCCATGACCTCTTAAGGATCACATAAAGAAGCAAATTCACTGAATTTACTTCAGACCTGTCTTTGCATCCAGTATCTTCAGGGCAACATTACTTCATAGGTCAGGGGTCTGCTATCAGGGAATGCACACTGGTCAGCCGGCAGGACAGAGTAGCCAGCAGGAATGATCAGAGACATCTGCTCAGTCCTCGGGGAGTTTGCAAACTTGTTTATGTTAAGAGCTCTTGCTGCTAGACAGCAGAATGAACTTCTTTAGAATTTGTTCCCATAATAGTCCCTAAGGCAATGACACACAGCTGTGGAGAGGAAATAAGCTCTTTAATTTGTTAACCATGCCCAGAGAAGAAGAAAACAAAATGCTCAAAAGAGACTATAAAGAGGTCTTTTAAAAGCCTTCTCCAGAAACAGCTAAAAAAAGAAATACAAATTTTCCCCCCAATCACATAGAAGGTATATTTGTCTTGTTTCTTCCTTAATATATAGCCAAGCTTCTACTTGAATCCCATGAAATCTTTTTCTTCTGACTTTTCAGTTTTACCTCTTAGTGATCACATTGTTTAAAGACTCTGCTACCATAAGACCTCTAAATCATCACTGTTGAAAGATCCCATTTGGAAAAATTCAGAAAGTCAGGGAAACAGGCCTAAACTTCTGGCCAGAATATTGAGGTTAAGATAAGGACATGCTTACCTTCATATGAGGGTCCCAGATTTTTAGAGTAGAAAGTTAAATATTTTAATCCAACTCCAATTTACAGCCCTTACCCAAACCCATTTTTTTTAAAAACGGTTTCCAGTTTCTATGGTTTAAATGCATTTACCTTGGTTACCATGAAATATTTCAAATACAACAAAGTAAGACTTTACCATAACAAGTGTCTGGAACCAAGACCCAGCTACCAAGCTCTACCAAGTTCTAAAAGTTTGCCATATTTGCTTCAACTTCTAATATTTTTTAAAGAAATAGCTCATTACAAATACAATTGATGTTTTTTGACTGCCTCTCTTACATTTTATGGCAGTTTCTTCCTCCTTCTTTGCCTTCCCAGAGATAATCATCAACCTAAATTTGGTTATCATTCTCATGCATTTTTACACCATTGCAACACAATAATCCAGAGTTGCTTGGCATATTTTCAGATTTTTCATAAATGGTATCATACTGTATGCATCCTTCAGTAATGTCCTTTCTTCACTTAATGTTGTAATCAAGCTGATATGTACAGCTGTAGTTCATCCATTTTCCCTGGTGTACCACATCTACTGCAAGATTTTTCACAATTTATCCGTCCGATGTTTCCATTTTTTTGCTATTACTCGTGATGCTATGAACATTTTCATACATTTCTTTGAGCGCATATGCAACATAGTCTCTAGATTTTCAACTTATTTAATATTGTCAAAATACTCTTCCAAATGATATAGCATTTACACTTCCACTAGGGTCCCAATCCTAGCCAACACTAGATATTGCCAACAATAGATGTAAATTTTGTTAATCTGAAGTGTGTTTTTCAAATTTGAATATCCCTTTTTACTAACATTCTTTCCACAATGTTTATTAGATTTCAGCTTCTATTCCAATACATTGCATGAGTTTGCTATATTTATAGGAGTTATTATTTCTGCATAATTATCCTTTATTAGATATCACAGTTATAAATATCTATTCCAAATTGTAGATTTTTAAAAACTTCTTTCATGAGTGTTCTTCTTCTGACTGAAGAAGATTTTAAAATTAATATATCTCAATTAATCCATAGTGAAATTCTTCCTTGCCTTAAGGTCATAAAGATATTCTCTTAAATTTTCTTTTAACAATATTAAGTTGATCATATAACTTTTCTCTTTCAACCTACTAGGATAGTCCTTAATAAATGTTAGATTTAATTTCTTAGTACTGCATTTAAATTTTCACCTCTAAGTTCACAATGAAGTTTGTTTATATAATTGACCTTTCTTTTACTGTATTTGTTTGGCTTTGGTATCAATATATATTAATCTAACAGAATCAGTTGGCAATTTTCATTCCTTTTACAGGCTACACATAGTACAGGTTATCTGTTCCTTGAAGGTTATATGAAACTCACATAAAATTTTCCAGCCCCTATTTGGAGAGATGGTTTGGAACCCTCTAGAATACTAAAATAATTGCCTTAATTGTGACAAGGTTTAGTTGTTATTGTCTTTCTTTTTTCTATTTCAACAAAATTATTGGCAATTCTTCTATAAATTATGCATTTTATCTAATTATTTAAATGTATGGGACTAAAATTATTAATAACATTCATGAATTATTTTTAAAGTTGCATTGGAACTATAGTTACTTCCTATTTATGTTATTTATTTATGTCTTTTTTTTCACTTTATCAATCATGTAAAATATTCACCATATTATTAGCCATTTTAAAAACCAGATTTTAATTGTTGGTCCTTTCTACAGTTTCTTTGTTTTCATTTTCTGAGTTTCTGCTTTTCCATAGTAACATCATTTCTTCTTTCTTTAGGTTTTTCCCTGCTCTTTTTCTAGGCTTCTTGAATAAATCTATATTTATCTATTTTCTAAGCACTCATTTTATGATAAATGCATTCAAAAGTCTAACTTTCCCTTTACATATCTCTCATTAATAACTACTTTCAGACTCATTCTAAGGGAGGATTTTAATTTTGTTTTCGCTCTCTCTTCCTTGCTCCATCACCTTCTCTTCTTATGTGATAGTTTTGCCTCAACAGGTGACACATTGCTTTTTATTTCTTTAGATTCTTTTTCCAGGGGTAAGGATAGTCCCATTCTAGGAGTGATCAAGACTATAGTAAGATTTTAAACTTACATATATTTACCTTTCTGACAAATCATTAATAATAGTACTCAAAATGTTAAGAAAATTACTGTTTATTCCCTGTCTTATGAAAAACTGATATACAAAAACCTTTACATATAAGAGAAAGAATTTGAGGGGGAATGACCACTATGAAATGATGTCTTAATGATTCCTATTATGCTTCTCCAATATTTTGTATATATCTGTTGATAATTAACCCCTTGGCCTGGATGGCAAGGCAGAGAAGAGAAAGCCTAGAGCTAGAATCTATTGCAATCAAAAATAATCAGGCACTATCTTTGGACACTTGCCATGGAAGAATGAAAAAAAAAAACCCAAACAAAATACCCATGGTCTCTAACAGTAAATGCATCATCTAGTTAAGCTAAAGCAATGTTTCAATCATAATGTATGTGAATGAGGAAATAAAACTCATTTTAGAAAATAATATATTTGAACAGAATTCTTTGGGCTATATTTATGTGAAAGAGACCCACAGAAATATAGAAAATAAGACTATGCATAACTGAGAAAAGAATATGCATAACCAGAAAAACGGGTGTGAAGAAGATATTTGTGTTAAAAATGCCAGAAATAGCATATGTTTTACTTTAAAAACTCAGAATCATCACAAAAAACATAATACAAAGAACTTAAATCTGGGCAATTTTTTGCTTTTCATAGAAATTTTAGTATTTCACATTCTTAAACTTCAAATTACTTTAATCTCTTTTACTTACAGATTTTTGTAGTACTTTCCCCAAGTTGGGGACCAATGTTTTAGAATAAATTCATACAATAGCCTTATAATGAGGAAATACAAACACAAACCTAGCTCTTCCTGTAGTGCAGTGGGAAGAATACTTTTTAAATTTGACCTACCTTTGAATTCTGCCTCTGCCACTTGACTCAAGTAGTCAGAAATTTCACTCTGTGATGTCTACGTAAGGTATTTTTGGTGTTGCTGGTTAGTTTATCTATTTATCTATCTATCATCATCTAACTTGGTATCTCCTTCAACCTACAGTTCATGTTTATTACATCTTTGCATTTGTGACCTATCACTCTTCTGTAATTTCTACAAGATGATGTCACAACTTCTAGATCTACCTTTCATGTCATTTAATTTTGCTTGCTTGCATATTTTCAATTTCTTTATCTTTTGTGGTATGTCCTGTAAGAATCATTTGGCTTGATCTTTCATCATGTTGATTCTTTTATTTAGCTTTTTTAAGATATGATCTTTAGTCTCTTACCATGGGAAATTTCAAACATATATTAAAATAGAAAAAAAATACAATGAAACCCATATATCTATCATTAAATTATCTTTAACAATTACTGACACACAGCCAGTTTTGTTTCATCTACCAGCACTGACTCTCTTGAATTTTAATTTCTGTGGTCAGATTTTTAATTTAATGATATGTTTAATTGTTTTTTAATAGATTAAGTGTTTACTTGTATCATTCTGAGTTTTCAGGTATAATTTATTTGGTTACTCAAATTCATGGGCTCCCTTTCTTTGTATTCTTAAATTTTTGGTGATTCTTGATTGTGCACTCAATTTTGTGGTTGAAATTTCTGATTATATTGTCTGTTGTATGTGTTTTGCACAACCCAAAGAGGGTTAAGGGTTGTGATGAGGTGCTGGAATTTGTGCAGCAGCCTGTTTGAAGAGATCTCCTAGAAGCAGAATGTGGGAATTCCCTGGCTGTCCAGTGGTTAGGACTCTGTGCATTCACTGCTGAGGGTGCGGGTTCAATCCCTGATCAGGGAACTAAGATCCCACAAGCCATGAGGTGTGACCAAAAAAGAAAAAAAATAAAAGAAGATGAAGATGAAGAAGAAGAATGTGTCCCGTGGGACAGAGTGCATCAGCAGCTGGTCTTCTGGGTGTGAGGACACATACTTCTAGGTCTTGCCAGCCACTTGGAGTTCTGCCTCATTTCTCAAAGCCAAGCTCCCACATACTGATGGCTCTAGGATGCAGACACCCTGAGTAGCCAAGAAGTAATGTACCAGGAGTTTGACCTCCCAGAATATCTTTCTACTGTACCCAATTAATTACCCCAAGAGTTACCCCTGCTTCTGTCTCCTCTCTATTCACCCCCCTCCAGCTTCTGACCCCATTATCTGCCTAAGGTTCCTCTGCTCCTGTTTACATTTCATAGTTCAGTTATTTCCCATGGTTCCTAGTCAGTGAAAGGTTTCCTTTCTATTTTTCTAGTATAGTTATGAATTAAAAGTTTTTATTTTGTAGGGGCCATATGACGCTGAATAAGAGTATGGGTTCTGGATTCAGACTGCTTGGGTTGAGTCCTAGCTCTATAATTTCCTGTGTGGCCTCAAGCAAGTTTATTAATCTCTCTGTGCCTCAATTGCCTCAAATGTAAGATGGAGATCAAAATGGTCCATGGGATTGTTATGAGGATTAAATTATTGGCATCTAAAATGCTCAGAACAATGTTTGGTCCAGAATGTAGTATGATTCTAAAATGCAATTTTATTAAACTTGTGAAGCAAGGAATATCTGTGTTCAGAAACACAACCAATCCAAACAAAACCTGAAAAGATCTTATATACCATTCTAGGCAAGCACATAAGATTTTGAAGAACCCTATCAAAAATAGGAGACAATTCTGAGTGGCTCCTAGATTCAAGCGGGACTGCTTTAACATACCTGGCATTCTGATACGTTCCAAGTTAAAGCTGGTTTGTTTTTAACCTATAGTTTTGATATGATTTCAAACAGCCAAGTTTCTCAAGGTGTATGATTTTAAGCAAGAGGTTTTCTAGTGTTATGTCCTTGCTACCAATATGATTCAAAGAACACGGCTTTTTGGTACTCCATCCTTGATGTTCATAAGCTGGAATGCTGTAGATAGTGCACAATAAAGGTTACTTGCTATTACTATTGTTATTGTTACTATTTGAAGTGAACATTGTTACCTGTGCTCTTTATGCGGCCCTTGTGCCATGTGACCTTGGGCAAGTTACTCAACAGCTTTCAACCTCATATTTCTCATTAGCAGATGGATATACAACAATACCTATCTCATCAGGTTAGATTACCATGAAAACTAGAAATAATATACTTAATTGCACAATCATGAAGATTTTTCAATAAATTATAGTTCTCATAATAATTAGATATCTTATTCTGGTTCAAATGACTAAAATATCTTTTGGAAAACACAACTGTCCTTGACTTGGCTTGTGACCAGCCAGGCTCCAGGTGGGAAGATGTGCTGTCAGATAAGTGCATTAATGCTCAGTGTAATGGTTCAATTATTGGCCCAACAGGAAGTACTTGCATATTATTATTGTGGGATATTTCAGACTGGTGCAATTTCCATTACAGAAGTCTCCCTTTATCTGTGATTTTGCTTTCTGTCATTTCAGTTACCTGCAGATCAACCCATGGGTCAACCATGGTCTGAAAATACTAAATGGAAAATTCTAGAAATAAACAATTCATAGGTTTTAAATTGTGCACCATTCTGAGTATCATGATGAAATCTGTGCCATCCCACTGCATCCTGCCCAGGATGTGAATCATCCCTTTGTCCAGCATATACTGCCCATTATTTACCTAGTAGCTGTCTCAGTTATCAACTCCACTGTCACGATATTGCAGTGCTGTGTTCAAGTCACCCTTAATTTACTTAGTAACAACACCAAAGCGCAAGAGTAGTGATGCTGGCAATTTGGATATGCCAAAGCGAAGCAGTAAAGTGCTTCCTTTTAGTGAAAAGGTGAAAGTTCTCGACTTAATAAGGAAAGGAAAAAAGTCATATGATGAGGTTGCTAAGATCTATGGTAAGAATAAATCTTCTATCCATGCTATTGTGAAGAAAGAAAAAGAAACTCATTCTAGTTTTGCTGTCACACCTTAAACTGCAAAAGTTACCACCAATAGGCATGGTAAGAGCTTAGTTAAGACAGAAAAGGCATTAAATTTATACAAGATATTTTGAGACAGAAAGACCACATTCATATAACTTTTATTACAGCATATTATTATAATTGTTCTAATTTATTATTAGTTGTTGTTAATCTTTTATTGTGCCTAATTTATAAACTAAACTTTATCATAGGTATAGGAAAAAACTATATATAGGGTTCAATACTATTCAGGGTTTCAGGCATCCACTGGGGGGGTCTCAGAACGTATCCCCTGAGGATAAGGGGAGACAACTGTATCATCAGAGAGGACATTATTCTACTTGAGCTGTATCAGCTCAGAATAATGGGAGTTAGGCTGTCACAGCAGAATTAAATGGTAGCCTAGAACAGTGACCCTTAAATTGGGATAACCTAGGCATATGCGAAAAACTTAGTAAGTAGTAGGAGACACAGTTTTAAGACAATACATTTCTAGGTCTCTAGTTCCACTTATACTCTTTCTTCAAAACGATCTGCCTGAGGACCAATTAAAGGTCATGATGGAAGTGGGACCCCCCACTCTCCTTCCTGTCCTCCCCCTACTACCTCCTTCCTTTTTGTGCTTGCCCACTTTTCCTTTACAAAAGAAAGGCACATCCAGGGGGGTACATACTTCAAGGACATCAAATAAAAGGACACTTTGAAACAGTGGTGTCTTGGGTAACGTCATATTCCAGTCAGGTAGTTTTATACTCAACTTTCAACAAAAATGAAGAATAACTTAATCTATTAACTGATGAATCAATAAAATTATTTCAGTAACAGATAACTATGCAACATTTGGCACAAAGTCAAGAGTAGTTCAAAGAACTGTTAGTGCTATAAAAATAGTCACCTTCACATTTTTATGTATGTGATTAAGTTCTTTTAGTGTTTACATCTATGAATATTTAAAAATGAAATAGGATTGATACTGAACTCTCTCTCACTCTAGCACTAAGTAATATTCCCCCAAGGATATGTGATAATGAAAATAAGGAAAGCCCATTATCTCATTGAGAACTACATTCCTAACATTTTACTTTTTGTCTTAATAATTACCATTTTAATATACTCTATATTGTTTTTAAAAATTGTGTGTTAATAATAATTGTCATGATAACTTAATCTAAAGCAAAACATTTAAAACATAGAGCCTCATGGGCATAGAAAAGTTGAACACTTTTAAGTTTCACTTTCATTCATTCAAAAAATATTTAGCCAGCATCTACTTTGTGTTAGGCCCTGTCTCAAGTGCTAGGAATTTAGCAGTGACCAAACAGAAAAGAAATTTCTATCCATATGGAGTTTGCATTCTAGTAGGTAGAGTTCAGATAAAACCAAATAACAAATGCATATAAAATATAATGGCAGAGATATATATTTTTCTGCCAGAAGACTGTGGTAGGGTGTTTTAAGCATAAAATATATTAGAGCAATATTCTGTACGGAAAAAACATGTTTAAGAAGGAAAAAAAGGAACATTAAAATGAAGAGCTTGATTATGCACTTTTAAAATGGTTTATGGTAAGGATTCTATAGCTATAACCTTAGATTCCACTGGAATATTAAAGAGTGACATAATAGTACCCTAAAATTTTTTATTTTATGTCTTTTTTTACAATACACTAGAAATATCACTCTTCAAAAATGATTTTAAAATGTAGATGTCTTCTTTAAGATGTATAAGAGAGCATATAATTTTGCGAAACCATGTAAGCAAATTTAAGGACACTGGATAGAAGGCACAAATTCTGATTCTTAGTACCTAGACTATGGATGGTATTAAACCTACTTAAGTTATGTGATGAAATATCACTTAAGGACCTGAGTGTAAATTCATGTTAGTTTTTCCTAAATATTTGTTTTATATTTATGTCAAAACAAGCAGTTTGCTTGACATTTGAACACTAAATATCCTCTTAATAATACAATGATAGACCAACTCTTTCTGATGTTTCACTGAAAACAATTTTATAAAACCTCAAAAAACAAACAAAACCTATGTATTTTGAAGATATTGCTAAATTACTTAGGAAAAAAAAAAAAGAGCCTACCTTTATAAAGTCATCATTATTTAGTTTGGAAACTACCCTCAATGATAATAGAAAATTTTTGTGTGTAAACACATGCCGCATTCCTCAGATTAAACAGATTCTAAGGCCTGTGATGCTGAGGATAAATGAAACCTTCTAGTACACGTATTTGTTATGATTCTGAACATCCAGTACTGTATTAACCTAACTCTTTTGTTGCGGGTTTCTACTCACAATAAGAAAACTATCATGGGTGAAGCTCGGAGGTCTTGTCTCCATCTAGTGGTCAGTGCATTACACTAATACTACGATTTTAAAATCAAAATATTGTGGGCATTTTGTTTTCTTAATTGTCATGAAAAATGACTCTAACCAAGATACTACAGTAAGTCCCCTACATACGAACCTTCAAGTTGTGAACTTTCAAAGATGCGAATGTGCGTTCACATGTCCAATCACATAAGTTAGTTCACGTGTCTGGTGTACATTGTCACATGCATGCATCTTCTACAAGTGATTGTGCTATTGTGTACTTTACTGTATAGTACTGTTGCTGTGCAACACGAGGAGCTTAGTATTGAAGACCTGATAGAATTGGAGGCCAAGAGAAAGGACGAAGAGAGACAAGAGGAAGAAGAAGTAACTGAAGAACCAAAGAGTTTCACGATGTAGGAAATGGAAAGGGGATTTTCTTTATTTGAGGAGACACTGTTAGCTTTTGAGGCACAGGACCTAAACATAGAATGGTCCATGAAGGTTGCAGCAGCCATTCAGAATGCAATCCAGTGCTACCATGTCATCTGTGATGAGAAAAAAAGAGCTACTACCCAGACATCTCTGGATTGTTTTTTCAAGAGGGCAGATAGAATTGAATCCAGCAAGGAACCAGAACCTGTGCCATCAATGTCAGACATGAGTGAAATTGCAGCTTGCCCTCCATCTCCTATTGCTGACGATCCTTCAGCTCTACCATATCCCAGCTCCTCTCCCTCCTTGAGTCAGTAACTCTTCTTGCCTGTTCACTCCATGCCAGCCCCTGTATTCCAGCTGTTATACTGTACTACTGTCCTTTTCAAAGTACTATACTGTACCTTGATTAAAAAGTCTATTTTTTGCGTTTGTTTTTTACATATTATTTATGTGGAAAGTATGATAAACCTATTACAATACAGCACTATATAGCCGATTGTGTTAGTTGGGTACCTAGGCTAACTTTGTTGGACTTACAAACAAATTGGACTTATGAATGCACTCTGCGAATGGAACTCGTTTGTATATGGGGGACTTACTGTACTGTTACTTTCTAATCATGGCTATCAAACTTGACAAGTAAATAATCAGATAGAAGATATATAATCTTAAAAAAGATACGTTGAAATATATGACTTGACTATATCGTCCAAAATTCCATGAAGCTATTTCTCTGCTACTAAAAAAAAAAAGAATTTTTTCCTATAAAATATACTCTCATAGTTTGGTCAGTTACCTTAGTCGCATTGTTACAGAGAGATACATTAAAAGTTTTGATTTTATTCTCACATTAGGCATTTAATTTTGATACCTACATGTAAAATAATATTAATATATATAAAGGTTGATGACACTGTTTGGGGTTGCTCTTAACAAACAGAAAGAATATTGTATCTAATTAATTTTAAAATATTGCTTACCAAATAAAGAGATTAATTCCTAATAGGTCTCTTTATCACACCTAGTATTTTCTTTGTAAAAGTGTGCTATTCTTCGTAAAGACTTAATTTTTTTCTCTCTTTTTCTTTTCCTTTTTGTAAACCCATTAGAGATAAGAGATTAGAGATAAGAATAAAAATCACATATTTATTGAAATTGTATTATAAAAATAACACAACCTTTCTTTTTTGAAGATGTCACAATTTACAAAAGGTCTCCTATAGTTTGTATTATTACCCCATTTTCATTTAACAAAGGTGTTAGGTGAATCTCCCACCCCATTAAGACCTTAGTAAGATTGGCTTTTGTACACCTATTTATGTCTTTAGAAGTTCAAAGTCCTTCCCCAAGACTTCTGCAAATGTCCAGAGGACTCACGTTCTCAAAGCCATCTCCATCTCTGGGCTCCTACCTTCATGAAATACATCTCTGGTCTGCAGTATGGCCACCCAGACATGAAACCCAGATCCATTCATAATTCCAAAACGTTACCCATTCACCCCTGGCCTGTGTGAGTGTAGTAAATGTTGCTGAACATTAGGAGGAATGGAAGGAAGAAGGAGAAATTTAAAGTCCATTCAAACTTCAACTTGAACATTATGTAGCTGGGTTCCAAAGATGTTCTTCTGTCTCTCCTCTACTGGGAAATTTACAATAGCTCTTCTCTCCACCTGCTCCTTAGGTCTTATGACAAATAGGATGCCCTCCTTAGGAAGGAACTGCAAACACTTTTTTATATAGACAAAAAGAAATTCACGTTCAGATGCACAGTTTCACAAGAATACGGTGCTGAGTACTTGATACACAGGAAAGTAAAGATGGCTTCTAGAGCTCAAAACCATAATACATTCTGTTTAAACTTTTAAAGATTCCCCAACAGAAAAATGTTTGGCCTATCAGGTGAGAGGAACAGAAAAATGCTTGGCCTATCAGGTGAGAAGTTATTTCTTATATAAACTGTGTATTTAATGTGCAAACAACTCAGAACAGAGATCTATTCAGAACAGGAAGAGAAAAACAAATTGTCTTTGTTTTTGATTAGGCAATTTATGGCACAAATCAAAACTGGATATAGTTTTATTTTGTAACCTAGAAATTGCTTGCCTAAAGGCCCTAAAATCTGTGGCAAAGGGGATTTTTATACCTAAATTAAAAATTCAATATATTAGAAATGAAGGCAACATCCTGCCTTCACTTTCTTTAGCAATAAAAATAGGTGATCTCAGATGAATTATTCCAGGTTAAGTTTGACTTATTTTTAAAAATTGTGGTGTTTGGAATATCTCCCCCTCAGCCTCCTCAGATCTTTGGCCAGTTTTCCCTTGGCTCTGATTAACAGGAGGAGTAGACAGGAGATGAATCAGGAGAATAAAGGGATAAGATTAGAGACTTGCCTTCATTTAAGAAAGGACTTCATATTATACAAAGAAGTGACATAGTATGGAATGATAACAGAGACCAGTTCATATTAGCTCATTACGTTGGCAAGAGTGTCATATACAGACAGTACAGTCCTTTCATGTCATAAGAGAAAGTGTTTGTTCTATAGGTTAAACTTGGCTTGATATACTGGGTTTAAATAGTTAAAGATTTCTGAGCCACTAGGACAAGAGTCAAATGGCAACAGATTATGACTAATGACTTCCATGGTTTCTTCCTCCCTCTGGGAAAGCTGTGCAGGATTCTTAGGAGAAAAATGGCTAAGTGTATTCAGAAAAATCTTACAAATAATAACTCCCAAAGGACAAGTATAATTCATATGAGAAAAAGAGAAAAGGAGGCAAATGTAATATTTCACTGCTACAGAATGTAGAACAGCTAAGCTCTCTAATTCCTCGAAAAAGCCATGTTCTCCTTGCTTGAAAGTCAGTTTCCCTCCTTTTTCCCATCACCTGATGAAATAGCTAGTCTCCACAGACAACCCTGCCTCCTTTTGTTCACAATCTTGTGTATCTCTTTCCCTTGGATCTGGGCTTTCCCTGTGATTCATTTGGAAACAACAGAATGCTGAAGAAATAATGCTGTGTGATGTCTGAGCCTTGATCAGAGAAGGTCTTTTTTTTTTCAATTTTTATTAGAGTATAGTTGATTTACAATGTTCTGTTAGTTTCAGGTGTACAGCAAAGTGAAGCAGTTATACATTATATATACATATATCCACTCTTTTTTAGATTCTATTCCCATATAGGCCATTACAAAGCATTGAGTAGAGTTCCCTGTGCTATACAGTATGTCCTTATTAGTTATCTACTTTGTATATAGTAGTGTGTATATGTCAATCCCAATCTTCCAATTTATCCCTCCCCCCACTTACCCACTGGTAACCATAAGTTTGTTTTCTACATCTGTAATTCTATCTCTGTTTCGTAGATAAGTTCATTTGGATCATTTTTTTAGATTCCACATGTAAGCAATATTATATGATATTTGTCTTTCTCTGTCTGACTTATTTCACTCAGTATGACAATCTCTAGGTCCATCCATGTTGCTGTAAATGGCATTATTTTGTTCTTTTTTATGGCTGAGTAATATTCCATTGTATATATGTACCACATCTTCTTCATCCATTCCTCTGTTGCTGGACATTTAGGTTGCTTCCATGTCCTGGCTATTGTAAATAGTGCTGCAAAGAACATTGGGGTGCATGCATCTTTTAGAATTATGGTTTTCTCCGTATATATGCCCAGGAGTGGGATTGCAGGATCATATGGTAGCTCTATTTTTAGTTTTTTAAGGAACCTCCATACTGTTCTCCATAGTGGCTGTACCATTTTACATTCCCACCAACAGTGTAAGAGGGGTCTCTTTTCTCTACACCCTTTCTAGAATTTATTGTTTGTAGATTTTTGATCAGAGAAGTTATTACCGATTTTATCTGAATCTCTTGGAGCACTCTCTATGAGCCTTGAGCAACTATGAAAATAAGAGTGCTCCAGTTGACAGGGTTTGGAACATAACACATGGAGCACAAGAATCTCCCAGTCAAGCCCTGTTCAAATTCCTAACCCATAAAGTTATAACATATAATAAAAAGGTTGCTTTATGCTACTAAGTTTTGGGGTCGTTTGTTACACAGCAGTGGATAACCAGAATGAATGGTTTCCATCTATTCACTTTCCAGATCTCAATATGGATCTCATACCTTTCGGGAAGGTTTTTCTGACCCCATAGTATGGGTTAAGCATCCCTTCTAGGTACTGTCCCATATTTCAATTTTCATATTATGTTATAATTATCTGTTTATTCTTGCGTGAGGTTAGGGAGAGCAAGAATCATGTCTGAATTGATTATCATTGTACTCTCAGAACCAACAGTGCCTGATAAATATAGGAGGCTATAAATAAGCATGACCCACTGAATCAATAAATACATTTATTATGCAGCTAAATACTGATCTCTTGCTCCTTTGAGAAGAAGCCCCTTGCATGTTTTACTATGTGATAATCAGCTTCCAGAAAAGGAAGTCATGTAAATATATCTCAGCAAAGTATAAGGGCAACAAGCATTACACAAGCCACTTAGCCACCTAAGTTATTAAAATATATGGAGGATTTAGAAACAGATCTGGGCAGCAAGAATTTCTTTTCTAAATATTCACTGAATTCCTCTGTTCTGGATTTTGACCAATCAGAGGTTGATTAATCTTGCATTAGCGCTATTCTCATAGTTTTTATGGATAAGGAGAATGTTAAGACCATGGAGGTTCATTATCTGTGTATTCTAAATGAAGAAAAATGCCCTCTTGTATCCTATAAATAAGACATCTGTGAATTGGCAAATGCTAGTACAAACAAGTTCATTTTGTGACAGTAAAACTGTCACGAACACATTTAAACTGAAAATATACAGCTAGGAAATTTTTACAAGAGGCAGATGTCATGTGAGGCAGTGGATTGAGCCAAATGACCCAAAAGATGTAATGGGGAGGGATTTTTATGAAATGAGTAAGAAATCGGAGAAGGTGAAACACACATACGCACACACAATAGGATGACCTCCCTATTATGTCACTTGGCAGGTACCTAGAGCCATCTGAAAAGTGGAATATGTTTCCCCAAGCATCTGGCCTTGACTGAAGAATTACCAAGAAAAAGGCCAAGGGTAGTCCCAAGCGCTCAACCCTGGCTGTCTCAGATAGGAGCTTTGATAAGTCTTCTCAACCCTTTGGGAGTGGTTTACAATTTCCTGTAAGACCTACCTAGTGCTCTTCTATCATTTTGAGTTTGAGAAGGCACTCAGTGATAAATGGTGTTACAGTTTCTGCCTCACACAGCAGCCCCCAACAATTGCTTTCTCTGGGGCATTCTTTAGGAAATGAAATTCCAATTCACTGACATCTCAGTTAGGGCTCAATTTCTCCTACAGCATATTCCTTACCAAGCATTTCCTATTAAAGAAAAGTACAGTATAAGAACTGGACCAATGCGACAGTACAGTTTTTTCTTATATACTGTAAAATGTAACATTTTTTTTATATCATAATTTACTTTTATATTTGCCTTTAAGGTCTTGATTGTCAATTGCATGTTATATTATTTAAACATTATCTAAGAGTACATACAGGAGGGAAAACCCCTCTGAAGTCAATATTATTATTCTAGGTTTTCCCAAGGTGAAAAACTGAGATACAGTTGAGAGGTTACATGTCATAAATTAGAAAAAATACAGTACAAAGGCATGACATAGTAAATTGAAGCCCATTTCTTTCATAATTTTGTCTCTCCGTATTCAAAATTATATACATTAGAACTCAGCGTGACTTTAAACACGTATTCAAAAGTCCTTATTTTAAAGGCAAGGCCCAGAAAGTTTAACTAAATTGCTTGGATTCACATAGCTGGTGACAGAACTGGGATTACCTGCCAATGTTCTTATGCGTTTATTTGACATTTAACTTATTTCTCAATAAGACCCGGATACTCAAACTTCTGAACACATAGAAAGTAAAATTCCCTTGAAGAGCAGGCAGAATGCTTTATAAATCCTGTGTCCCAAATAACTAAGTACAATGAACAGAGATATACCACTTCCCAAAAGATTTGATTTACCCTCTAAGTGACACAGGAAAAAATAAGTTTTCCCAAATAACAGCAGCCAAGAATGGTCAGACTTTTCCCAATACATATCTCTCTTGATCAAATACAGTATTCTGACTTCTTGCAAGGGAAAAAAAATAGAACATGGAACAAAATGATTCAAGAGAACTGATTTAGGAGAAGGTTGTTCATTTTCTTCTTTCAGTAAAAAAAATGGTGGGGGAACAACAAAATAATCTTTTGGATAACAAGAGAAATGAAGAGGAAAAAGGTCAAAGTGGGAAGAGACACGGGAATTACAGGAAAAGAGCTCTTTAAGGGAATTAGACTCATAGTTGTTTGAGTGTCATTATATCAAAGAAAAATTCTGGCACAGTTTCACTCAGCGTATCTCCCTGCTCTTGCCTTTGCTCTACTGATCATGTCTCTCTCCCCCATTCAGTCAATCCTTGGGCATTAAGGAATATTCTTATAGTGCCAACAGATAACTTGCATAAGGCATAAAGTTGATTTTAAAAATAAAGTTTTAATTGGTTTCTCATGCCAAAGATTAACAGTAATCCTTTCCCAAGGTTTTATATGTCTTTACCATATAACATTTTTAATGGCTTTTTGAACTCAAGAGTCACACAAAGAAAATGGGAGCCAGTAGGCCCTACACAAAGGAGTTAGGATGAGTCCATGGACAAGCCAGATGTTCCATGTGCTTGAGAACAACATTGGTTTTCCTCACCCCCATTGTCAAGCCACTCAAGATGTTCTTACTGAGCTCGAAGAAGCTGATCAAAGAACATATCTTTGGAAAAAAATTTAAAAAGATGATCACATTAAGCTTGGTTTCCTCCTCAGAGGTGAACTAAGAGGGAAAGACTCATATACTTCTGTAATCTTGGTATAGGGCTTTTAATGGGGCTGAAATGCTAAAATCTGCTTTAAAGTTCATGACAATGAACCTCTGATATTCCATAGAAATGATAACTCTGTTAAAATATCTTCCCAGGACCAAACCCAG
The DNA here is from genome assembly GCF_028023285.1 of Balaenoptera ricei. Lineage (NCBI taxonomy): Eukaryota > Metazoa > Chordata > Mammalia > Artiodactyla > Balaenopteridae > Balaenoptera > Balaenoptera ricei. The sequence continues at coordinate 31,170,935 of NC_082650.1, read as the reverse complement.
AACGTGGAATTGAAAATATCAGGGTTCAGAGGACCCTGAAAGATGAAAAATATTTCCATACATAGAAATAGAACACAAATCTTACAAATCAAGGATTAATTCGTTTAGGCTGGGTGTTAAGAATCCAAACCACTTCACCCATGCCTTGTTGACATCAGAGTGTGACTCTAGGGACATATTAGGATAGTTAACATAATATTTACATTTTCTTTCTGCAATTCTTTTCCACTTTCCAAAATAATCAGAAACTTCACAAAATCTTGCGTAACCATGTTACCAATTTGTCTTTCATATTTAAGAAATCCAGCAACTTATTTTTGGATGAGCATCTCTAATGCGTAACTGGAAATAGCTACGTATGTGGAGATAAGTTTAGAAATGGATTGCAAACATCTACTTATAAGTTATATACATGTAAATAATTTTATAAATTATCTTTTTAGAATTTGGATAAGGTCAGCTGATTTCTCAAAATTAGAATCAAAACAAACAAGCAAAAGATCTTTGAAAACCACAAAGGAAGCCTTAGACTTTGTTTTTATTAATGACTGTGTTTGTTTGGTTGGTTGGTGGGTGGGTTAGGTGGGCTTTTTTTCCCCATAAGGAGGGAAGTAATACTGTCCCATGTGTGTTTCTCGAGATAATTTGAGGATTTCCTTATATGATGGTAAGTAAAAGTGATATGGGGAACAATATATATTGAAGACACCCTTCTCCATGTGAAGACATGACAAGAACTGTATTTTGGTGCTTCGTGCTCTTTTATCTTATTTAGTCTTCACAACATCCCTGCGACACATGTATTTTATGATTCTTAATTTATGGATAGGGAATTTGAGGTTCATAAAACTAGAGACTGAACTGATTTTTTTTAGAGTATTAGGGGAGAAATAGATATTAAAAAATTTTCCCCCAGCAGAAGTTTCTATTGAATCACTCACAAATCTGTTCTTAAATTTTCCTCTCCCCATGCAACAGTTATACTATCTCTTATTTTGTTGATGTATTTAACAAATATTTATGGATTACCTATTATATGCCAAGTACTATTCAGAAGATCGCAAAGGATATAGGAGTAAAGTAAGCAAAGAGCATAATTCTAGTAAAGCGAGACAGAGAGTAAAGAAACAAATAAGTAAAATATATAATATTTGTATCAGATGGTATTAAATGCTAGGTAATAAAAAAAAACAGGAGAGGGGAATATGGAGTGCCAGGGTGCAAGAGGAACACAATAGGTTGGTCAGGGAAGACCTCACTGAGAAGGTGAATTTAAGAAAATATGACAATGAGGAAGTCACCAGCATTGCTGATATCTGCGGGAAGAAAATTTCAGTCAGAGGGAACAGTTAGAATAAAGGCTGTAAGGCAAGAGGATGCCTAGTGTGTTTGAGGAACAGCAAATAAACCCGGTCACTTGAATGGTGGGAAGGATGGAGAGAGCTTCAGAGAGGTGATAAGGGTCACATTGTAGAGGACCTTGTAAGCTTTGGTAAGGCTTTGAGTTTTGAATGGAATTATCACCGTCTGATTTAAGTTTTCAAAGGATTCCTCTGGATGCTACACTGAGATTAGTTTATGGAGGAACATAGATGGAAGTTGGGTGAGAGTCACACTAAAAGATCATTCTGCTTGCTAGACTAAGATTAGTTTATGGGGGACCAATTTGGAAATAGCCAATGTGGCTTGTTTATGTGATTTCCCATTCATCTCAGCCTTCCCACCTCTTAAGACTTAGTTTCAAATGGGGTCCATGGAAACTCCTCCTAGCAGTCCATGCAGCCAATTCCCATAGTTGGAAGTAGGAGGTTTTTACCTGAAAACTTACTTATGTGCTACTTGTGGAAAAGCGTGCTCCACGAGCTTTGATATTTCCTTGAATATAATCTATCAAAATCACTTTACCATTAGCATTCAGCTGTTTGACTATGATGTATTTAGTTTTGGTTTTGCCGTATATTTATCTTGTTTGGGGTTCACTAAACTTGAATCTCTTAAGTATCACAGATCTTCAGACACTGATTAATTTTTGCTTTTTTCCTTTTCTTTCTTTCTTTCTTTCTTTCTTTCTTTCTTTCTTTCTTTCTTTCTTTCTTTCTTTGTGTTTCTGTGTGGATAAATTTTATTGATCAGTCTTTAAATTCAAGTGACTAATCCTTTTTCAGCTGTGTCCAGTCTACTGATAAGTCCACAGATAAATTTATTTCTGACGTTATATTTTCAGTTCTATAATTTCCATCTTATAGTTTCCATTTTTCTGATGAAATGTATCATCTATTCATGCATGTTGTTCACTTTTCCATAAGGCTCTTTATCACATTTGTCATGGTTATCTTTTAAAATCCTTGTCTGGTAATTCCAATATCTATGATAACTGTGATTCTTCTTTTATTGACTAATTCTTCTTTTGATTTTGTATTACATTACTTCCAGTTTCTTTGCCTGTCTCATAATTTTTTGTTTGCTTCACATGCTGTTTTTCTGTCTCTTTTAAGCTATACTTTCACTTGATCTACAGGTTTAGTTTCTTTATTCACTGCCAACACTTTTCTGCTCCTTGTCTTTTCCTTTGTTTTATTGTGTCTCCTTGCATTTTTATCACATTAGTCTTTTTTGAATGCCTTGGAAGTAGTGAGCTCTTTTATTGTGAATAACCAAGACCCCGGTTCACAAGATACTTGCATCTGTTGAAGTCTTAAGACCAACAAATACTTCGATTCTTCTATTTTGGAGAATTCTGGCTCATAGCAGAAAAAGATTGAGGAAAGGTATTATGAAGGATGAGGACTTGAAGAGCGGGTTAGATATTGACCAGCAGAGAGGAAAAGGGAAGCATTTTTGACAGAGAGAACAAAAAACACAGGGATAAAGAAAAATAAATAGGACATTTGTACGTCTGTGAGGAGATGAATATGATGAGAGCAGTTATGTGAGGTCAGAGAAAATCCTGATGAAAGAAAATTTTTAATTCTCCTTTCCCTCCTTGCCATTTTCCCCTTAGGATTAAATGATATGAGTAATATAATATCCTCTAAACTACCTTCTAAACAGAGAGCTATCAATGATATTTCCTGCCCTAATATCTTTATATTTTAGCCTCTATGTTTAATAACCTAATCAAAATACAATTAGGTTGTTTTCCATTTAGACTTGACTTTTTCTTGCCACTCTAGATTCTTACCTCTAAATGTCAAAACAAATGATATGAAAGTGATGAAAGAATTTCAACCAAATGACTGTTTCATCTCCGAGGGATTAAATCACCAGTATGAATAATTTTTCAGTGAATTGGTTCATTTTTTTACCCAATTTGCCAATCAATAGAGTTAAAATAATTGAAGTATCTGTGTAACTAGCAATGAATCATGAGACCAAAACTCATAATTTTCATTTTGTCAACTGCCAAGCTAGAAACTGTTTTCTCTTCCATATAAACCTTTACATTCTCTTCTGTGACCTTTAAATTCTCGACTCTGTTGGACTTCTAACACATCAAGAACTCCATCACTATTCTACAAAGCACAAAGAGTAATCACAAAAAAGTGTCTGCTCTGTGGTAAAAGAAATTCCTGACAGGTTCCTCCCTAAATAAAAATAAATGGAACGACTCCCATAAAATTCATGTGGTCCACACAGAAATAGTTGGACTACATCAAGACCTCAAAAATGTCTGGTTAAAAACATAAGAGCCACACTGGGATAAACTTCCTATTGATGCAATCTCTCAGATCATGGAATCCCCATTAAGAGAAGCTTATCACTGTCACCTTTGAGAAACACACTGGGCGAAACACCAAACAGTAGAAATAGAAATCACGTATTACGTGGAGGCACAGCAAAACTCCATCTTATCTCTAAATACTAAGATTCTCAGAGATTCGTGTAATACATGCATTTTTGCCTGCTATTTAAAGGCGTTTCTTGAGTTACAAGTTATGTAGGCATATTTTGCCCATGTGTTTTTGGTTCAGAATCTCTGACTTATTCGATTGTTGATAATCAGTGAAACAAAATGATAATGTTCTTATTTAGACCCCTCTGTCTCCAAATCCTAGGATTTCAGCAGTGTGCTCAGCACTGGTGATGGAACTCTATCTTGACTCCCTATCTAATCTACGGTGGGGTGAAGGACCTACATTTATGAGAGGGCTGGCTAGGACAAGGCTGCTTTCTGTGGCCTTGGAAAAGAAAAATTATTAGGTTGCCAAGGATTGAACTCATAACCTATTCTTCATTAACTTCATTTTATTCCTGCCTTGAAATGTAGAACTAAATTGCCTTTTAAGAAACTAGCACGAGTGTAAGTAGTAGTATTTAAGACATCTGGGTGTTACTTAAATTTGAATAATTGTTATGGCAAAGTTTAGTCATAAAATGATTAAAATCACAGTATATGTGCAAGTAAAAATATGATGGTGAAGATACAGATATAATGTCCAATAACTAGGCTGTATTTGAATAGTGACCCCACACTTCAAAATAGCAGATAATATTTTATGCTCTTGGAGTTATTTAACACAGAAACTTCTACTTTGCCTGTATGCTTCTTTTAACTAGGCTATAGAAGCATCCATAAGAAATATATGAATTAGGCATACCCCTTATATAAGCACCTTAAAATATTACTTATATCATCTTTCAATCTGTCTTCCTCCCTAAATTTTGGAGAGAGGCCATTTCTTTTTACATTTGCATCCCAGATTCTAACTCAGTTCTGTCATATCCTTTAATGAGCATTTATACATGGAATATCTAGGCAACTGAGAATTCAGTATCCAGTTTATTTGCTTCTTTTTGCCATATATAAAAAACAATGCATGGAAATGGAGCAGAAGTAAACAGGACGAAAGAAACATATTATCATACAAATACACTAATAAATTAGTTATTCCATGTAGAACTATTTAAGGCTGCTAAGTACCTTCACCAAGCCACTAACAGTTTATAGGCCACAGTTTGCATAATCGGAAATCTCTACATATATAAATCATATAAAAGATTTCTGTAAAAGAGTATGGTACATCTAATTTAATTGTTATGGCTTCATTTCTACGAATGGGATGATTGGCAGAATTTTTACTCCTTATCAGTTGCCAAATACAGCCTAGCTTATGTAGTTCTGGTGTTTTATATACATTTTATGTGACAGGCATGTGATTCTCTCAACAGCCTGTAACACCATAGCTATGGGTCATGGATGTGGTTCTTGTGTTGTTCACAAGATATTTCTGCAACTTGGATATGGTTCTAGGTATCACTGATGTGGTTTACACGTCTTAAAGAATTTTTTTTCATTTGTTGTTGTTGTTGTTTTTCTTCAAGGAGGGACTCATTTAGAATTCCTTACTCTGCAGGATTTGGGGTTGTCATATTGAAGAGAACAACCTTGTCATATTAGGAGAGGAGCAACTAGTGTCTTTGATGGAAGGTTGACAAAAGTGTTTTGTCCCTGGAGTTATTTTTATTATATGACTACTGTGTTCTGCCAGGAGGACTGAGACCACCTACCCGTACATTGAAAAACACAGCTGAGATCTGTCTTTGTGACCCAGACACATGCCCTCTCAACTTTTCTCTGTCCTGAAGGAAAACATCACAGCCCAGGCCAGATGAAAACAAGCACATTTTCCCCCGCTTTTTCTGTGGGAAAGATGAGCTGAAACCAAAGCTAATATATTTGAAAAATCTGGGAAAAAAACAGAACAGATTTTTTAAAAGTCATTCCTTTAGCCCCATCGGTATGTTACTTGCAGGAGTCTTACAAAGAAAACTTCTGTTGAAGTGGAAAACACTGGAGGAAACCCATGTTATGTGAGACTTTAATTCCCTGGAGCTGGGAAAGGTGAAAGAATCAGGTCCCTATACTCTTGGACTGTTTTCATTCATTACCAAGAATGTTTATGCAATTGATTTTAACCACTTCATCAGGAATCCCCTTCATCTGCTTGATATAGTTAACACAAATTGGTTGAAGCTAATTTTTAGAAGCTATACTATTATATAAAACCCATTCATGAGAAAAGACAAAGATGCAGAAGAGGAAGAATTGACTTGCTCATTTTTTTATTCTCTGTATATCATCACCCTTATTTCAACAATACAGCCTTGCTACAACTTCATGGAATCTGTGATTTATGTCTTAATGCTTTCTTCTTGGATGGGATACATTTGGCACAAAATACCCAATTTTACATAATGAAATCACAGACCCTGAGCCAATCTTGTCAAACCATTGGCTCATGTAAAGTTAAATCACATAATATAATTCCTACACAACAACCTTTCCCATTTTGTTTAGTCACTCTATTCCTGGCAAATATAATTCAACAACACCAAAATGAAAATGGCTGGGCCACTTGGTATTTTGCATGTTGGACTCCCCCAACTTTCCACCAAAACAGAGGTTCATTTCTATCAGACTAAACAAATTAATTTAACAGGGTAAACTTTAGATCAATATTTTTCTAGCTTTTTGGAGTTCGACTCACATTAAGAAGTATATCTTACCCCAGGTCCCATATATAACCTGACACAAATTTTCATAATAGAATACTCATGATTATTTTTTCCCCCAGGAACTAAATTTATTTTTTATTTTATCATATTCATTTTTCTTTCTTTTTGTTATAGGAAGAATATTTAACATGAGATCTACACTTTTAACACATTTTTAAGATGTACAATACAGTATTGTTAAGTATAGGCACCATGTTGTATAGTATGCTCATGCTTATTTTATATGGTGCTCTTCAATATGGTCTGTTCTACTTTATTCATGTGAATTATTTGTTTGTTTTCAATACCCACGAATGTGTCATGAACAGTAATTTGAAATACATAGCTTTAGGTAACATTATCTATGAAAGCCTGGCACAGAATAAAATTGCACCTAAGACCATTAGTAATAGCCAACCCTTATTGAGAACTGAGCTTAACACTTCTTTTATTTATTCATTATCCTACAGACCTCCATCACAAGCATACATTTTATAGATGAAGGGCGTAGAGGGGCAAATATCTTACCAAAATTTACACAGCTAGTTAGTGACAGAGCTTTGATATGAACCCAGGACTACCCAGGTTCTTAGCCACTAAATTAACACCTAAACAGAAGGCTGAGTCTTGGGTCATGTCCTAGACCTAGAAATATTCTGTTGACCCCAAACTCTTGAAATTAGAGAAGATATTTATGAGGCCTTACATGGTTCTGAGAGGATCTCTATAGCTCTAAAGTATTTACAGCCTTCACAACAGGTCTCCACATTGTTATGTCCTTCAATGGGCAGAACAACTAGACACTTGTTTCATGGTTTTTTAAAAAAAGTAAAAATCCTAAATATGATGTCACAAAAATGTAAAGTTAGTTCACTACTCTATCTATGCTTATATATAAACATATCTCATCTCCAAAATGTATTCTCTTTGTGATGGGGCAAGTTACTTAAACTTTGTCTCATTTAAAGTGAGGATGGGGGCTTCCCTGGTGGCGCAGTGGTTGAGAATCCGCCTACCAATGCAGGGCACACGGGTTCGAGCCCTGGTCTGGGAAGATCCCACATGCCGCAGAGCAACTAAGCCCGTGAGCCACAACTACTGAGCCTGCGCGTCTGGAGCCTGTGCTCCGCAACAAGAGAGGCCGCGATAGAGAGAAGCCCGCGCACCGCGATGAAGAGTGGCCCCCGCTTGCCGCAACTAGAGAAAGCCCTCGCACAGAAACAAAGACCCAACACAGCCATAAATAAATAAATAATTTTAAAAAAATAAATGAGTTAATGCACATAAAATAGTATAGTGCTTGACATGGTAGTCAGTGTGCTGATAAAAGCCTAGCTATTAGGATTTTTACATCTATACCCTTCCGTGAAGAAAAACTTTTTCATATGACTAGTATAGTTCTCTGTAAATGGAAAAATCTCTTCTCAAAGACACACACCCACTTACTAATTTGAAACTAACATAAGTCTGAACAGAGTTTGAAAGAGATTTCTCTTTAACAAAATGCCAGAAATTTCCATCAACCATGTAAGTTAAACAGTGAATACATAGGTATTGTGCATTCAAAATCAAGTTGTAATAGTAACATAAAAGAAAAATCAGGGCTTCCCTAGTGGTGCAGTGGTTAAGAATCCGCCTGCCAATGCAGGGGACATGGGTTCAAGCCCTGGTCCAGGAACATCCCACATGCCTTGGAGTAACTAAGCCCGTGCGCCACAACTACTGAGCCTGCACTCTAGAGCCTGTGAGCCACAACTACTGAGCCCGCGAGCTTAGAGCCCGTGCTCCGCAACAAGAGGAGTCACCGCAATGAGAAGCCCGCGCACGGCAACGAAGAGTAGCCCCCGCTCACTGCAACTAGAGAAAGCCCGCGCACAGCAACGAAGACCCAACACAGTCAAAAATAAATAAATAAAATAAATAAATTTATTTTTAAAAAAGAAAGAAAAATCAGAGTATGCTGTGAAAAAAGAAATAAAGAGGATTAAACAATAAAGAGGATTGTTAACACATTATTCCAGAATAGTTTTTCTATTCTTAAGGTATGGTGCTCATGGTTTGTAGGCAGCTGTACATTCTGTATGAAAGACTTTTATACACTTTAATATAGAAATCCTTAAAATCTTTTCTTCATGTGCCTTCTGGATGTAAACTATTGTGATACCTTATATTCCGAGAATCTGGGGTTTGAAAAGGTGATCTGTGAAGAATTCTAAACCATGAGATTTATGTCAGCAAAACATAATACTACTCATTTCTGGGTAGAGAACTAATTTTGAGATCCATTTGGATCTAGGCTCTCAGAACAATAAGCTCATGAGAGTCAAGGACAGTGATAAATGGATATTTTAAGGATTGCAAAGGATCTCATGAAGAGACATAAGTTCTCTGGATGTCCACTGGCCATTTGCTGCCTCTGCTCTTGTGAATGTTGTTGATAATAATGATGAAGAAAGTCTTTATCTCCTGGATAACTTTGACCACAGGGATAAAAATAAATCTCTTCGAATTTTCTTTCCTTAATTTTTAAAATGAATTTTTGATGGATGAAAGGTGCCTTAGGGATGGTATCTCTGGAAGCAGAGGGCTGTTCTCACAGGTTGGGGATGGGCCTGTGTGACTTGCCTTTGCAGCTCCCCACAGTGTTATGGCAAAGACAAGCTAGGCTTGGCCTGGAAAAATAGCACTCTGCCACTCTCTGGATGTGTGCATCTTCAGGGCACAGGCTGCCAAGACAAACAGGCACCATCAGATTCCTTTCTACCTCCCACAGAAGAATGGCCTTATTGAGGATGACCTCTAGATTGGGGAGAAAGGATTCATTCACCCATCACTGCCTTAACCCTCCCAAATTCTTAGACCCCTCACTTGAACCCTGCAGGGGATGCAGACAATCAGCAAAAGAATGTTTTGGTAAACACCATTTTTCAGACAGTCCTTCATCAGTGAAAAATGAAGACATACCGGAGCCTTCCTCTGCCTGTGCTGCTGTGGGCAGGTTCAGGAAAGTTGGGAAAGCTGGCTTTTCAAATGCCACCTTGCTGCTGAGCATGGCATTTATAGACCTACATATCCAAGCAGATATATTTAATCTAAAGGTACTCACTAGCAGGATGTGAGATTTGCCCTTGCTGCTGGATAAGAAGTGTCAGAATGTTAAGAGCTGGAAAAGATCTCAGAAATTAATTAATCCAACCCTCTTTCCACATAAAACATGCCTTGCTTGTGGCCCAATAATTCATAATCACTCAAGAAAATGCTTACTGTATGAAATTTCTCAAATAGTTTCATAAATTTGTCTACCATTCCCCAACATTTTTGAAAACATTTATTTTAAAAGGCAATGGGCCTAAGTAACCTGTTAATTCTGATGCATGCAAACTGTGAGACCAATGAGAAAATACTTTGAATTTGGGGAAAGAAAAATCTATTATTAAATATATGCACTACAAGCATCATTATTATAATTATCTGATTCTAAAAGCATTTTTATTTGGTCGTGTTTTCAAACTAATAAGCCAAAAGCAATTATTTTTCTCGCTGGCTGATATGTTCTAAGCTCTAAACTTGGTACCTTGAAGAACAGGAAAGAAGTGAGAGGCACTTCTTGCTCACAGAGATGTGGCAGAAGTGAAGGTATTACAATGCATTCAGGAATCAGAGAAGAGAATGATGGATGAGACAGAGCCAGATCGCACAGCGCCTATCAGCAGGACCCTGCGCGAAAATGGAGATCAAGGGTAATTGGGGAAAATCTTCCGGAAGAGATGGGATTTGAGTTTGACTATAGCTACAGAGGGAAATCTTTTGTTTTTACTCCATTTACTATGGTCCTCAGCATAGAGTCTCTGAAGCATGAATTGTTATGAAAGAGCTACTTCTGACCACTTCACGGAATGAAATAGCCAGCAAGGGAATAATGTGGGTTTTACAGACCACACATCCACTAGTCATTGATTGGATCTTCTGGTCCTTAACTGGTACTGTTTCACTTACCAGTTCTGTTTTCTAAGTTTAAATACAACACCTGATGGAAAGAAATGTAGGTTTAGAAGCACTGACACAACAGTGAAGGAAAAATCATATGACTTCTTCAATTATAGTATTTCATAGCAATTTAGCCCCCCATCCTAAGTGTACTTTTCAGATTTTCTCATACTAAGTCGCTCATCAGTAGTTAACGTGTAAAAAAAAATGTTTTTCAACTTAACGACAATGTCACAACAGGAACAACAACAGCAAATTCAGAGAACAAAAGGTCTTGATTGAAGTTTGTTCAGCAGCTGAGCTTAGGGTACAAGGGAAATCACTGACCACCCCCTCATATGAAAGTATTTATAAAATTATGCCACACATGCATAATTATATGCACAAGTCAGCATGTTCACCACTCTACCCAGCAAATTTTCAAACTCATTTCAGATACATCCTATGAGGTTACTCAAAGGCAGATTGCATTCATCGCTATTTATAAAATGTAAAGATATATACTTTACTGAAACCTGGGATAAATAAATATATGTGTGTGTATCCATTTATAGTATACACCCATATATATAAATATATAATAGCATACAAATCTATTTATAGCATGCACACATACCCACATTTTCCTGAAATGTAAGTATTCACTTAAACACATGAAATACCTTTTCGTTGTAGAATTAGCTACTGAAGCAAAAGTTTTCATAAGTGAATGATGGTTTCAAGGTTTAGAATAAATCTGTACCTTATCTTGCAAATGAGTTGACAGGATCTAAAAATGTTGACCCATTAGAATCTCTATGACCTATAGGCTGGTGCATTAGTTATCTATTGCTGCATGTCAAATTACCCCAAAACACATGACTTAAAACTAATCATGTATTATCTCTCACAGTTTCTGTGGGACATGAGCTTGCAAAGGGAACGTAGGGACAGCTTGTCTCCATTCCATGATGCTGGGGGCCTCAGCTGGAAGACTGAAGTCTGGAAGTGGAATTATTTGAAGCTTCTTTCGCTGACGTTTAAGGCTTGCTGCTGGTGTCTGCCAGTAGCTTAGCTGAAACTTCAACCGGAACAACTACATATGGCCTCTCTCGTATGAAGAATGAAGACTAGGCTCCCAGGCAAGTATCCTGAGAGAAAAAAGCCAGCTAGAAACCTCATCCTTTTCATGACCTAGCCTCAGTAGTCACGTAGCATTGTTTTTACATACTACATTGATTGGAGCTTTCACAAGCCCCTGCCCAGATTCAAGTAACAGCAGACATAAATACAGATCAGTAGTTACTTCTTATTAGGAGGAAAGTTGAGCTAGTTCTCTGGAATGGCTCTTGGAGTTCTTCTGAGGAAATGCGTAATGTTCTATTTTTGAACCGGGAGAGAAAGATTGTGTGAGTGTTCTCACTGTATCTCTTCTCAAAACCCTCAAAACACGCCTGGACATATTCATCCTAAGGGATCACCATTTTTCTAAAATTACAGTTCAACCTTCTTAGTATGTCATAACAGCCTATGTCTCCTCCAGCCCCTGCCTATCTCACCAGTCTTATCTTTCACCTTCTATCCTACACCTGATTTTTATTACATGTCAACTTTTTATTCAAAAAACAAGGCCCAAACAGACTAAGGTTAGAGGTTGGTGGCTCAAAACTGTTCCATTTTGGACTGGTTTACATAAAACCTTGGTCTTTTGTATCTGAACCCTCTATTTGTGTATTTGGCTTTTTGTTGTTGTTGTAATCGTTGTGCTTCTCAGCACTCCTTTGTCTGTTCCTTGAGAGTAAAGCCATGAATACAATCCCTGAGATGATGAGGATTCTTCAGGTCTTTCCTGGAAACTAGAGAGGAAAAATGTGTTTTACACATTTGAAAAGTTGGAAATAGCTATTCAGGCTCTGGATTTATTCAAACCACCGATGTCTAATTTGTAAAATTCTTCACATGGTGTTGGGCATAGAAAGCTGTACTAAAATTTTTGAAGGTGTTTACTTCTCTGAATTATGTATGTGTTTTTGGTCGTTTCCTTGAAGGGCACTTCTAGTTAGCACGGCTTGTGCTTGATGTTCCTTTTGGCTAAAGGTACAACCCTGTACTGACTTTTTGGTCAGAACATATTTCTTATGTTCCAACCTGTCAACAAGTCTTTGTTTAGCAACTCTTGCATGCCACGCACTGTGCTAGCTCCTTGGTATTTTGTGGTAAACAAGATTTCCGTTATTCCTGCCACTATGAAGTTGTAGACTTGTGATTATACAGAAAGTCTTGGTTTTGTTATATTTAAATCCAAAACAAGATTATTTTATGATTGTCTTGAAAATTTATAAAAAGGATGAATTCCTTTACAACTTTCTACTTACACTTTCTTTATGATAGTTTGACTATCTGATCCATTTACAAATATAGGACAGACTTCAGCTGAATAGAAAGGCCAGAAAAGAAAAGAAAAATCACATGAAAAAAATAACACTAAGAACTTATTACTAAATAGGTCTAAGTGATTATGGGTAATCTGTTAGCCAGCCATTTCTTCCTCATGCTAAAAAACTGTGGTTCATGACATGAAAAAGGTCCAATGGCAGAGTCATAGACCTCATGTTTCTTGTATAAAGTACACTTCAAACTGGATGTTTTGGCTTCCTGTATGTTTGAGAACATCTTGTTTCTTACCAACATAGAGTAAACATAACATTTAATAAGAATTTGTCACAGTTGATAGAATACTGATGCCTTTTGATGCCAAAAGGCACCAGTGACCTGGTTCTAAGATGGCTGTAGATACTTAAAGCTGCAAAGATGATAAAATCCATTCTGCAACATTTTTATGTTTATAGGAGATGCATAACTTCTGTGCATCAGTTGTATAAACAAGTAAAATAGTTTTAAATGAATTTTACTTACACATGAATCTTCTTTTCTCAGCCACAAACAACACTGCTTCTCTTAATTCCAACTGTTCCTCCAAACCATGGAGGGAAACAATAGTATTCGATAAAACTGAATTGTTGTATCAATCCTAAATACATCCACTCTTTATTTCTTTTTTGGAATTGCTGCGAAATAAGTGTCTTCTATTAAGTTTTGGAAATTTAAGTGGTTCTCAAGAATAGTCCCTCAGGTAAAAACAACAGTAAAAGAGCCTAAAAATCTTCTTATAAATTACTACCTGACTGGTTTTTCTCTCCTGTAAAAACAAAACTCATAAAAAATTGACCTAAATTCAGTATTTAAGCCATTTTTCATATAGAGATAAATTTCCAAGTAACTTTGAAGCAATTTGGAAGACGTTTCTATCTTAATTAATTTTCCTAAGAGTTTTGCGGAAATGTTAACTTTCTTAGACTAAGATACATACCACAGTTTTTTCTAATTATCTATTATATACACTGTATGTGTATGTGTGTGTGTATATGTATGTATATATATGAAATATTTATTTATAAAAGAACAAGGCAGATCTGAGAGAGAAAAATGGACAGTTTATTTTGCTGTCTGTGCTCCTAAATACTATCAAAACATTCTCTTTTGCTGCCTATTCAAACATTGGTAAATTACCTAGCAACAACAGCATATATTTGGGGCATATTTTTTAGTTACCACATCAGTGTCAGGGATAAGAAATATTATCAGGTATGTACCTTCCAAAAATACCACATTATCAAAAAAAAATAATATTGCACCAAGTAGGTCAACCATTCATTAAAGTCTAGGGTAACAGCAGTCACAGACTCATGTCAAGAGAAATTAGGGCTAGCACAATGTAGAGAAAAGTACTTTGTCTGCAGTAGACCGAATACTAAAATTGGGATATGGAAGAGGAAATTGCTCCCTCGTCAAGGTTTTTTGTGGCTTTTTTTTTTTTTATCTTTAAGCATTCATTCATCTGACAAATATTTATTAAATGTCTACTACATTAAAGACACCAGGCCTGGGGGTTGGGGGAATTGGGGAATTATTGTTCAAAGGATATAATGTTTCAGTTATGTTAGATGAATAAGTTCTAGAGACCTGCTGTACAGCACAGTGCCTTAACGATATGATATTGTGCTCTTCAAAGTTTGTCAAGAAGGCAGATCTCATGTTAAGTGTTCTCACCACAAAATAAATAAATAAATAATAAAAAGACACAAGGAAACTTTGGGAGGAATTGGTTATGTCTATTGATTGTGGTGATGGTATCATGGTTTGCCTATGTCCAAACTCATCAAGTTATACACATTAAAATGTGCAGTTCTTTGTATATCAATTATATAGCTCAGTAAATCTGTTTAAACATTTACAAAAGAAAAAAGACACTGTTCTGGGCATTTGGGGCATAGCCGTAACAAACCTTCCTGGATCTTACTTTCTAGCAGGGGAGAGAGAAAATCAACATCATAGAGTATCAGTTAGTGATATGCTAACATCGCCGGTGACACATCTTAAGGTTTGAGTTTATTAACATCATCATCACACACATCAGCATAACATCACTACCTTAAAATGACTTTTATTCAGCACTCATATGAAGAACCACTAGGTCAAATACTACCCAAAGCAAGTTAAAGATGCTAGCTCTGTACCCTGGAGGCATTTGATACAAAAGAAATTGCCACAAGTCAACAGAAGAACATCAAAGTTGTGCAAAAGTTACACAGTTAATTTGTAATCAACAATTGGTACTATTGAATGTGAGGTATTATAGAATGTACAAACACAGAAGTGATATGGAGATTGCCTATCTTGTTCCATGGGTCAGAAACTGACCTCTTCAAAATTTTCACCAACAAAGGAACAGACTTTCATTTAACTCAGTGAGTTGCCACAATATTTTCCCCTGACTCAATTATTCGAAGAACTCTTACGTAATCTTTTGACACTTTCTGTGGCAGCAGAACCAAAGGTTGGCATGAACAAGGAAGACCCCTTCCTGGGATGAAGGCCCAGCGCAGGAGATGTTCATTGTTCTCATCAATTCTGTCTTGCTTGCAAAGAAAGCTCCATTATGGGGACAGGGTATCAGGAAAATGAAAACCAGAAAACAAAGTGTAGCTGATCTCATTCGAACTGAACTTGCGTCCTGGATCTTCCTACCTGAGCCATTAACCATGTTCCACATTATGACCTTGCAAATTCAGGTGATAACAATTGGTGGACTTCTTATTCTAAATTGCTGAGCAATAATAAAATTGGCACAATACATATCTAATTGGGCAGAGTCTTGTATCAGGTGATGTCATAGGGTGGTGATTGTCAAACAATGGATTACCGTTCCTTAGGTACCAGGTCAGTGCATGATACAATCAAGGACAGCGGTATGTCCTGTAGTTCATAGGGCTGCAGCTAAATGCTCTGAGTCGGTGTTTCTCGGGATGAAGTAGTGAGCAGGAGAGGAAATGAAAATGTTAGTGTTCATATTAAATGGAAATATGTTACCTGGAATCAACCAAAGAATAACTCATTGTATTGGCAGGTAAATTAGCTATCCCACAGTGGATCTCAGGGTCTCAAGGTGACGGGAAAGAGAGCAGGTAAATTTAGCTGGAGGGAAGGAGAATAAATGAGAGAAGGGGAAAATTAAGTAAGCTATCCAATCCAGAGAGGTCGTCTTTGGGTGGTATGTAAATGAGTGATTCTCTGGGCACGTACAGATACCATTAGCAGACTGGGTCCCCCGCAGGAAGAGAGGGAGAGTAGCTGTCAAAGTGGGATGGGTAGAACAGCCACTCTTCCTCTTTCTTCATTTTGCTAGAGGCCAGACTTCTCTGTGTGACATGAGTGGCAAATTTTCAGTTTTCATCTGGATCCTTAACAACATAGATACACTGTTGATGGTCATGAATAATCTAACAAAGACAAAGATGAAAGCATAAAATGCAGAAGCCACCAAAATCCTTCTGAGACTGAAGGGGAAGTAAACTAATACTAATAGGAATGAGCTGAACACATCTCCCCAAGCCACATAGTCCTTTCTGGACACACTCAAAGACTCAGCTCCTTGTCTTCTACAGGAAAGGCATATAATGCCTGCCACTAAAACTACTTACCATGCACTCTGCGAGACCCCTGTTCCTTTCCAGAGGGTCCAGCTCTGTGCTAAAAAGCACAAGGAAAAGCAAATGGTTTGGAAAGAGAAGTTGTTGATGTCTCTTTTCCCCAAAGGTACTTCAAGCCATAAATGAACACACACAATCTGTGTTTATTTTCTTTTAAATATATTTTTGAAAATATTCTGTGATCCAAAATATGTGTTTTCAATTTTGCCTGCCATTCCATGACCATGAGTGATGTATTTTATCCATATTCATAACCAGGCACAAACTTTCTTTTCATAGCTCACTCTGCAGTATAAATTCTGGCGGCCGGGAGGAATTTCCTTGTGTAGCCCGCATCTGGTAATCCTTTACCGGAGGCCTGGCTCCGAATCAGTGTTTGCATTCCTCCAATGGCTCAGGTTAAATGTAAAGGAATGAGGTATTTGGGTCTTCCTTCAAAAAATTAACTGCATTTACTTTTCTCAGGTAGGATAGGACAGTATGTTCATAAGCTCTTGCTAGCTTCAGGAATGTCTAACCTGATTTCCTGTCATAAATATTTCATTAAAAAAAAAAAAGGCTTTAGAAATATGCCAGTTCAAACTCAGTGCAGACCCTTGCAACACCAGTGCTCTGTGGCAGTGGGAAACCAACACCAGAAGGTCATGGGCATCCCCACTGTCCTCCTCTTCATCCCCAGCGTGAGGGAAAGCCATTCCCCCGGGGGCTTTCTTCTGGGTGGTAGAGGTAGAATTGTGGGTGGTAGCCCAGTGTGTGTGCACAGCCTGGAGAGGAGGAATGTTTACTAAGGGATGACTTCAAAGCTGTCTTACAGAGGAAGTATCTGTCCCCATGTCCACCCCTGCTCCAGAGAACAGGGTTTTACTTTCAGGTAGGAATCTTGGTTGGTTCTCTCTCCTTGGAGTGACTCCTAACAGCCCCTTTCCTCTCACTTTGATGAGGTGACACTGACCCATCACAGGTTCATCCTAGTGCCCAAGCTTGGAAGGTACCATCCAATCCGTGCCTGTGGGCTGATACCTGAGATGAGCTGGCCTTTGGGAGTGGAGTTGCCTCCTAGGTTAAACAGTGAGCCCAGGGTGTTTTGCTTTTCAGAGTTCTTCACCCAGTCTCATCTTCCCACTTGGCTTTCCTTCCTGGGGCTGCCAGTGAACTGAAACTGAGAGGCTATGAAAACATAACACAGGAGAGAGAGGTAAAGGAAGGGCACAGGGTGTTCCGCTGGTTTCTTGTTCTCGCCTCTCCTTACATGGCCGTCCTACCCCAAATAAGATATCCTCCTGCTTCCTTTGATTTGCCTTAACTGGGAACGTAAGGTCAACTTTGGGAAGGAAGCAAACAGATGTATTTAAATCCACTAGGAAGCAGCCACAGAATGTTCCTTCTTTCCAAGGGTAAACAGGAGCAGGATCAGGGTGTTTTTATCATACATTTCCCAGATGCAGTTCTCAGGTTTCCCTCAATGCAACTCAGGAAAATCCTGTTTTTACTATTAAACTTGGGTTCATTCATGTGGAGTTGTTTCAATCGCTGTTTTGAGTGTTTTCAAACTGACTGGCATAAAGTTAATAACACAGACCAAGGGCAGCTGTGTCAACAGAGGCCAAGAAATTATTGAATGGCCAATTCATTGATGATATTTATAACTCTTGGCTATGGATAATGTGTCAGTATTATTAGAAACAACAAGTAGTGGAAGGTTGATCTACATATACAAAAGATAACTTCATCAATCACCTTCATATTAGTAACTTGGGTATGTGTCTCTTTCTAGAAAAAATCTATATTCTGCTTCACTCATCAATTGTATACTCAGTTGTGTATCTAAAAAGGATTAATGAGCACCTACATTTTCTGGGAACTGTGTGCTGCTCAAGGGATACAAGATATGGCTTTCTTCCTTAGTAGATAATACAGGTGAGCAAACCAACAATTACGATACAATGCTATAAATATAAATTTGGAGATGTGCTTAAGGTGCTATAGAAATAAGAGGTATATATCTGTGTTGTATTGGGAAGTAGGGTCTGCGAAAAAGTTTCTCTGTAGAAGAAAACTTTGGTTGACTCCCAACTGATGGATAAGATTTCCCAGGCCAGCATGGGGTAAGGAGTGTGGTGGGTTGTTCCAGCATGTGCAAAGGCATGCATACATATAAAAGAGTATTAGGAATTT
Source organism: Balaenoptera ricei (assembly GCF_028023285.1). NCBI lineage: Eukaryota > Metazoa > Chordata > Mammalia > Artiodactyla > Balaenopteridae > Balaenoptera > Balaenoptera ricei. The sequence goes on along the minus strand of NC_082650.1, from coordinate 31,152,249 downwards.
GCAGAACCCATAGTGTGCTAAGATTGGAGTATAGTATTACTTTGGGGACACCCAGAGTTAAGGTGGAATAGTGTACTCATTTTTCATGATTCATGAAAACTCTTTGATGCCATTCTGTGGGATTTGCAAGTATCCTGACATCATCACCTTCCTTGGGAAGCCAATGCAAGATTTTATCAGAAGAATGATCTACAGTTATCATTTTAGAAAGATCATTCTGGCTGTAATATTGAGGACTGATTAAGAAGAGAGGGGTAAGAGAAGACTGAGGGAGGATATTAAGTAGCTACAAAATTGGGTTTCAAATAAAAGGAAGAACTCTACAGCCTTGAAGGGGAATATGCTATAAAGTTCAGTGCCCAATTTGGGGAAAGGGTAGGTATCTGGGTGAGGGAAATGTCAAGAGTTGTAGGGCTTCCTTGGTGGTGCAGTGGTTAAGAATCCGCCTGCCCATGCAGGGGACATGGGTTCGAGCCCTGGTCTGGGAAGATCCCACATGCCGTGGAGCAACTAAGCCCATGCGCCACAACTGCTGAGCCTGTGCTCTAGAGCCTGCAAACCACAACTACTGAGCCCACGAGCCACAACTACTGAAGCCTGCATGCCTAGAGCCTGTGCTCCGCAACAAGAGAAGCCACCGCAATGAGAAGCCTGCACACCACAATGAAGACCCAACACAGCCAAAACTAAATAAAATAAAATTAATTAATTAAAAAAAAAAAGAATTGTAAAAGGTCAGAAATTTTACACTACTTCCAAGCTAACAATTTAACCTGCCATAGTTTCATGGATGCTGAGAGGAGACACAGTCTCCTGTGTCAGAGACAAAGGAGAGTTTAATCCTCATAGCAATAACAGTAGTCAGAGTATCTGCATTTTTGTGCCAGTACCCTGAGCCTCCATGTCCATAGGGTGACATAAAGAAGGACCAGATGTCACTTGCACACACAACAGATTACATTACTGGTAAAGAACCCTGCATTTAGAGAGCCTAAAATTTTTATCATGAGCATTAAGCATGCTTGCCTTTTTCTCTAGAGGAAGATGCTATCTATATCTTCTAAGACTATGAGCAAATCTGCATGTTGTGCCAGAGAGAGACACTACTGTCTTTCAAGACTCTTCACTCTACAAACATTCTTGTAAAGACAATCTTGAACAGTGGGCACTCAATGCCTGGCTTGCAAGATTTGCAGAAATGCAAGACACCCACAGAGAACTGTTTTGCAACAGAAACACCCAAGGAAAAGAAGAAATTAGAATGACTTCCAGTTCTGTGGCATGAACAACAGGTGAAGAAATTGTAGGAAAAGGAGGAGAAGGTTTGGTTTCATGTATGTATCAAAGCTGAAATGGTAAAGAGCGTGACACAAAAGTCTTCAATATCACAATCACGTGTGACAACAGTTAACCTCTAAGTTCACACAGAGTTTAGATTTCTCTTCTCAATACTGTAGTAAAGAATCTCCTTAACCAGTATAGTCCTTTCTGGAAGGACTGTTGCCTGTTGCCTGTTGCCTGTTGACTGTTGCCTGTTCCTGTTGCCAAGTTTGAACCAATCACCAGCTTGAATATCTTGACCTACCTGTCCTTCTGGCCTTCTAAGAAGAATCAGTGAGACTAAGAGAAACCATTGCAAGAGCAGAATTAGAAGGAAACACATAATTCAGTCTTTGACACACTTTATGAGAACTGTAGATCCTACTCAAATTTCCTCGGACTAGGGACACAGACAGTTGTCTACAGGCTGTTATCATTCACAGGGCATCCTCCAAGCTAAAAGGAAGACCACTGAGTTTGTCATGAGCTGAACAATGATTTCAGAGACCCTCACACATCTATTTGCAGCCCCACTGTAGCATTGATTTCTGAGTTGTAATTCTGGTCACAATTGTTCATCTCTTCCAATAAACCACAAGTTTCTAAAACTAGGGAGTGTCTTATTCATCTTTATATTTTTCTTGCACCTACCTTCAGTCTGATTATGTTACATAAATCAGAAATGAAAAATGTATTTTAAGTTTAACTTTTGCATTTTAGAAGCTCCTTTGTCCTCCATACCATATATCTTGGATACCATCCAAAAAGTCAAATTATCTTCAGAAATTAAGTAGAATGGCACAAACAGTTTCTACAAGCAAGATTTAGAAAATCTTATTTATATACCATTAATAGTTTATTCATGGATGAACAGAATCCTCTCATACCAAAAAAATGAATTGCTCTAATCTATATTTCCTTTCTTAAGGTCATAAGGCTTTGGTTACTTCAATAGAACAATAAATTGCTTTGTAAAGGAAATAGTGGCATCATTATGTTAATCTATGAATCAAGTATAAAATTTTAGTTGCTCTGAATTTTAACAGCCCAATTACCATTTGTCTTGCCGGTAGCCTTTTTAAAGATACAATCTATTTACATGTGTTAATGTTTTTCAGTTGCTATAGATTGCCTAAGCCCCAAGGATTTTATCACCAAAACCATTACAGCATTATAAAGTGATTTTAGTATTACACAGAGAACAATCAGTGGCTTTGTATACCACCATTGACTTACATCAGAAAATCCAAGGTCTAGAGTTTTGCCACTGAATGGGATGGTAATAATAAAAATTAAAATTGACAGAAAAGGAGGAGAGAGTTTTTAGATACCTGAATAAAATGATTTGGAGCTGGGTTGTGGAGATTTATTGGGATTTTGTTAAATCAAATACTTCTTCCTTAAAAAGTTCAGCTATTGTATTAGTTTCTGAGGGCTGCTGTTAACAAAGTACCACAGGCTGAATGCCCTAAACAACAGAAATTTAGTGTGTCACAGTTCTGGAGCTAGAAGTCCAAGATCAAGGTGACAGATGGGTTGGTTCCTTCTGAGGGCTGTAAGAAAGAATCTGTTCCTTGTCTCCCTCCTCTTCTGGTGGTTTGTCAGGAATCCTTGGCATTCCTTTCTTTTAAACACATCACTTCAATCTCTCTGCCTTGATATTCACGTGGAGTTCTCTGGGTGTGTGTGTGTGTGTGTCTGTCTCCAAACTTCCTCTTCTTATAAGGACATCAGTTATATTGGATTAGGACTCACCCTAATGACCTTGCGTACTTCTGTAAAGGACCCTATTTCCAAATAAGGGTCACATTCTGAGGTACTGGGGGTTAAGAGTTAATTCTGCGGGGGACATAACTCAACCCATAACATCTGTTAATATCCAAACCTCAACTTTAATAAACCTCTTCTAACGTATTTGGCTCTGTTCCCCAGAACGTACAATCTCTTTCAATGACACATATTAGCCAATGAGAAATAAATAACACTCCAGTGAACTTGGTTCATTGGAAAATAATTTTTCTCAATTGTATATTTCAGACATTCAGACACAATTTTTTTTAACATAAGCAAGAAGCAAAATTCCAACTGAAGTGAGATCAGAGTTGGGTGCATTACCACTCTCAACTTCTATCTAGAATTTCAAAGATCAAGTAAAAGAAACTGAATTATGAGCTTAATTATGTCAAAGTGCCTAGGACTGTTCTGAGCCCATATAAGATCCTTAATAAATATCGGTTAACTTTCTTTAAATATAGCAGTTATAAATCCTAGGCTCAAGAAATAATTTATTTCTCTATTATCTACAAAGCAAACTAATTCCCTTACAAAGTCCCCACCCACTGGGTCAAGAGGAAATTCCATCGTAATGAGATTCTAATTGTTTTGCACAGACACATCTTGCTGAACTATCCCCATCTCATCTCTCCAGGTATAACTCTTTCCAGTTCAAAAGAAAACTCCTTATCTCCTTCTTTTCCGAATCACTACCTCTGACCTCAAATATTATTTGAAAAATAGATTTTATGCCACAGTATAATCAGAAACTGACTCATCAGCAATTAAAAACCCGTTCTTTCCTTCAGGACAAAAAGATTTTAATATTCAAATCTCACAAGAAAGTAAAAAAAAATTGTTTTAATCTTCTAACAAATTTTTTTAAAAGGACAAAGAAAAGAGAATTATGTTTCTGTAATAAAATTCATATTCAGGCTAGACTAGACTGTAACTCACCTGAGAGCAGGGGTCAGACCTATTGAACGCACCTCTTCATACACAGTGAGTTGATGAATGAATGAATGGATGAAAGTAGTTCTTTATCGATATGGACATAGGAAAAGCCCTAAGGTATCCTGATGGAAAAAGTGGGGGGAAAGGCAATGTATTTTAGTTCAAAGGCTTACATTTTGTAGTGAGAAAATCCATGTTCAAATTCCAGTTCTTGATGTTTCACCCATTTTGAGCCTTGGTTTCTGCAATTGTAGGTAAAATGGAAATAAAATCTTTCAGAATTCTTGTGAAATTTAGAGATAATTTATCTCAACTGCTTGATACATAAAAGTACTTCACATATGGGTAGTTGTGATATTTGTTATTATTACTGTTTTGCTGTTGTTATTGTTTTACATTCCCAACAGATCCTGTAGAGCTTGGTACATAGTTGCTGCTCAGGAAAATGTTAACTATGGAAAGCGGAAGCTTCCTCATGGTTTCAGGGTCAGATAGTCTGGGTCTACTGAATATTAAACTTCAGTGTCTCACACTAAGACACTGTGGTAGATAGAATAACTCCCCCTAAAAACGATGTCCATGTTCCAATCCCCAGAATTCGGATATGTTACTTTATATGACAAAAAAAGGACTTCGTGGGTATGACTAAGTTAAAGATCTTGAGATGGGGAGATTATCCTGGTGGACCCAATGTAATCACGAGACTCATAAAAGAGAGCAAGAGGGTCAAAGTTAGAGAGGGAGAAGGGAGGCAGATGCAGAGGTTGGAGTGACCTTGGAAGGTGGAAATCCAGGCTGCTATTGCAGAATACCACAGACTTAAAAAACATAGATTTATAAATCTTCTGATATTCCAGGAAGTGACTTCATGAGGGGAGAGAAAGACCAGGCAGAGTTGTGGCAGATTGCTGAGATTAGGTCCCTGCTATGGACAAGTACTAGTTTCCCAAGTACATTGACCGAGCGTGAGAAGCCAACACCATGGGAAGTCATTCTGCATCTATGCTCCATGGGATTTCTTCATCCTGTAATCCTTTTGATTTTATTAAATTACATCTTATATGGCTTGTTTTGGTATTACAGAAGACTGCAAGAAAGAAGAGACATGATGGTCCAGAGTACATGGGATAAGAGGCAAGAAAGTCAGACAATGAGTGGATGGAGTAGGGCAGGTAGAGTAGCCAGCAGGACAGGAGAGAGCTGTGTGTAGGTGGTTCATTAGAGAGGTTCTGCAGAGAAGAGGAGAAAGTGTCCAAATTCCATGGTGATTTGTATGGTAGATTCTTCCCCAACGGGAGAGATGCCAGTATTTCTTTGTCACTAGCTTGTTGAATATAATGAGAATCAGACACAGGTAACAGTGCAATAATAAGAAAACCAAGAATGTGCAGTATCCTGGAACCCAACTGAAGAAAGTCTAAAGGGATGATCATTCATGTCAAATGCTGGTGATAGGTCAGATAGGATGCAGCCGGAGTGGTAGCCTGAGATTTATAGCCGCTATATTTAAATAAAGCCAATTCATAGTTAATATAAACATCTGTTTTATGCCCAGAGAATGCTAGGCGCTCAGGCACCTAATGAAGACCATAACTTTTATTTGATATTTTCCCCCCTCTTAATTGTCACTGGGGGGGCAATGAACCAAACTTTCACTTTCACTGGTGTTATTCACTCACTCCCACCCTGTTACTCCTCACCCCATGCAGGATCTACTCGGATCCCTATATACTCTTTGCTTTTTTCCAAACAATTCCCTCCCGTGTAATTTTCTACTTTGTGCTCCTCTGTCTTCACCCTTGTCCACCTAGCCATTCTTCAACCAAACTCAAGTGTCTCTTCCTCGACTGGAATAGCCCTCTTCTTTCTTTATTTTTGACTGACATTTATTAGGGGCAACTCTATGCTGGTACTGAGCTCTCATTTTCTATGCATGGTCTCATTTAATGCTCAAAACAACCCAAGGAGGAAGGTCCTGTTATTATTCCCATGTTACAGAAAAGGCAAAGAGAAGATAAACAATTTGCCTAAGGTTCCCTTACTAGGAAGTTGTAGGGCTAGGTTTACAATCCAGGTCTGTTGGCTGAATTCAGAACTGGGGATCTTAACTTCTATATCACCCTCCCCTCCCATTGTCCCCTTGTTCCCCTCCCTCCCCACTTCCTGCCCAGAGAGCCACTTGCTTCCTCTCCATGTACTTGAGCTCCTTCTTTCCTGGCAGTAGGGTACCGTAGGATACTTCCTGTGTTGTTAAGCAGTTGAACATGTATCTGACTCATTGGACTCTGAACCTACACCTTTTCTCTTTTCCTCACTAGTGTATTCTCTGTGCATGGTGTAGGGATGTATATATAGTAGGATCTACAGTAGGGCCTTAGTGTTTGTTGACATCTTTCCCTTCTCCAGAGAAGAAAAACCTTCTATGTATTCTAGACTTAATACTCAGCTTAACAGCAAAGTTTTCTGGTTGTCATATAAAAACAAATATATTAATAAGAAGTTTCTTCCTAATTCTAATTTTACCACATAAGCTCCCAGGGTGACATCATTTAACTGTTGTGGTTTTTTTTTTAACTGGAGAGTTATGATAGAAAAAAGCAGAAGAAAACAGATTTTTGATGGGTATTTTGATGTAATTGATGCTGTTTGTAAAGAAGTGCTCATTTTCCAAAACCTGAGGGTTCAGAGTATGTGAAATAAAGCTGAATATTAAGGGAATGTTTTTCACATGTTTGCTTCCTATGTAACAGTAGATACACTACTAAAACCGTCAGTTCTATACTAGGATAGCGGTTTTTTGGGGGGGGTTTTTTGTGTTTTTTTTTTTAATGTTTTAGTGGCACTAGGAACTGTACTAAACACTGTAGGTATTCTTTTTTTTTTTTTTTTTTTTTTTTTTTTTTATGGCTGTGTTGGGTCTTCGTTTCTGTGCGAGGGCTTTCTCCAGTTGCGGCAAGCGGGGGCCACTCTTCACCGCAGTGCGCGGGCCTCTCACTGTCGCGGCCTCTCTTGTTGCGGAGCACAGGCTCCAGACACGCAGGCTCAGCAATTGTGGCTCACGGGCCTAGCTGCTCCGCGGCATGTGGGATCCTCCCAGACCAGGGCTCGAACCCGTGTGCCCTGCATTGGCAGGCAGACTCCCAACCACCGCGCCACCAGGGAAGCCCAGGATAGCGGTTTTGAAAGTCATGAAGAGAAAGGTGCTTGTATATTTTTGCTTCTCAGGCTGAGACCTCTAGTCCGTTATTAAGACAGTCAGCATTTTAATGAAAACTTTATCAGGTGTCGGCAAGACAGGTCTGAACTCTGAGCCCTAAACCAAAGAATAAGTTATGCACATTTGTTTGCTAATATGTGAATCATGTTCATTTTTTTTTTTTTTTTACATCTATCATGGTAAATAAACTACTTTGAAGTCCTGTAGACAGAAATGCCACCTCCCATCAGCCCCGCCTCCTGACCGGATCTTCAAAGCTGGTCTTACCCTAAAAGGTCTCTTCCTGCTGGCAGCCCCACGCTGTGAGATGGCTCTCCGTGCCCAGCAGGCACCAACTCTACCCGTGCAAGGTCATGATGCTCAGGACCTTTGTTTCAGGAGGTTTGCTATCTTACAGAAGTGAAAAATGCAATCAACCTTAACCACATGGACCCTGCAGGGAACGTTGCTGTGGATAGATGTACTTTGCTTCTAGTAGGGTATTTACTCCCTGAAGTATTATGTGTCAGTTTCAAAAGTAACTAATTTGAATGGAAGTCTTTCTCAACAGCTTTTTGTGTTTTCTTCTTCTTGAACCAGTAATAAAATGTCATTTGAGATTTTCTTCATCACTTAGTATCACCCACATGGACATTTCTTTTTTTAAATTTATTTATTTATTTAATTTTTGGCTGTGTTGGGTCTCCGTTTCTGTGCGAGGACTTTCTCCAGTTGCGGCGAGCGGGGGCCACTCCTCATCGCGGTGCGCGGGCCTCTCACTGTCGCGGCCTCTCTTGTTGCAGAGCACAGGCTCCAGACACGCAGGCTCAGCAGTTGTGGCTCACGGGCCCAGCTGCTCCGCGGCACGTGGGATCGTCCCAGACCAGGGCTCGAACCCGTGTCCCCTGCATTGGCAGGCGGACCCTCAACCACTGCCCCACCAGGGAAGCCCCACATGGACATTTCTTAATGAGCTCTGTTACAAGAATATAATCGTTCTGGGGTTTATTAAAATTGATCAGGATTTGGACCCTTGCACTAAACTTATAAACATGGTTTCTTTTTCCATTTAGCTCTTTTCTCATCATTTCCTGTGGACTCACTCTCTTCTGTGAATATAGAAGTCAACGACTGCAGATCTGAATTGCCTTGGATTTGGAAACCATTTATATCTATAGTAACCATAAATAAGTTGTGTGATATGGTAATAATTGTGATGTATGTGTGATAATAGTAAATACAGTTGAAGTGAGGGCCAGCTATGCCCTCCCAAGGATCCTGTAACTGTGCCTTAGTACCTTGATTGAGTGTGTTTTTAGCAGCTCGCAGCTGCTGTATTTTTTTTATACCTGGTTTGCAATTATACTCCAAATATATAAGGTTGCCAAGTAGATGGGTTCCTTAACAGACCAGGTACTAAAGCAGTGAGCTCATTTCTCTCATTCCTGTACTATTATGTTCATCTGTAGAGTTCAAAACAGCTTGTACCATGTGGTGGGTAAGAGACTGGGCTCTGTAACCTGGCCTGGCAGCTTGCATATCCTTTCTCAACCACTTATCAGCTGTGTGACTTTAGGCAGGTTGTTTAACTTTTCTGTGCCACGATTGTTTTCTTATAAAATAAAGGTAATGAAAGTGCCTAACTAAGGGGCTATTGTGAAGAGTAAAAATGTGGCATCCATAGCGCCATGCTTAGCACATACTAAGCATTCAGTGAATGTTGGCTTTTATTAACATTGTTATGGCCAAACGGAACTGTAGATACTTGGTGTTTAATTGAGTCACTACAGGTGCTCCATATCCATGATCCATCTTTAATTCCACTTCCTGCAAAGACGTTTTCCAAATGTAACAGACCCTGTCTTTAAAATACCAGGGGAAAGTTGATCTGCTTTTCTTTTGGTGCTTATCTTGCTGTACCTGCCATTGCAGTTATGGAAAAAAGCTCAGAAGAGAGCAAGAACCACTGTATTGATCGCCAGGACCTAAAGCGCCCAAGACCGATCAAATACTAGTTTTGAACTGAGAATAGACATATAATTTATATATCAGGCAGCTCTTTCACTCAAAAGTCATATATCAATTACTCCTTGAGGAATATCCCCAATTAATAATAATATCACAGAGGAACACTTGCCTTGAGAGTGAGTAATGTTTACCAGAAAAATAAAATTTTCCAAGTGCTTTTTTGGGCTGCTAAATCTCAGCTATGCACATCAGTAGAAAAACCAACCACCTCAAAGAATGCAACTCAGTAATAGCAACAGGACTTTACTCTCATGCCCAGACCTTTTGCTGGGAAAAGGAAAACCAATACCCCACAGGGGATCCTCCAGGTTGACTTCCTCCGGGGTTGCCCTGCTCTGGCAATGTGAGTTGACAGCCCAGATGGAACATGTTGAAACACTTGGATGCTCTTCCAACAACGTCAAGCTGAAGCATGTGGAACATCTCTCTGATATAACTACCCTTTCACATACTCTCCCAGTTCCCTCAAGTGAAGAAGGGAGGAATGTGGATTAAAGGCATAACACCTGATCAGTGGTAACTAGTCTCTTTGGATCATTGTTCATAGGTTACAGTACCGGACAGTTCATAGTCTATGAAAATATTCATGGACTCCACTCAAAAATGTGTTATGACTAAAGAAGAAAAGTTGTGCTCCATAGGGTATATATATTGTGTGGTCACTTCTAAAGACAAAAATCGTCTTTGAGGGAGGTTTAGAAAGAAAAAGAGAGGTTCATGTTAGTTAGGAGGAGGTGACCTGAAGAGAAGCATGACTGTCCTGAGGAGAGGGAGGAACTCGGCCTCGGGAGAAAGTACTACAGGCAGGACCCAAGTTTCCCGATTTGCAAATAAACTTACCACCACTTCCCCCCGCCCACTCCTACACCAGCACCCCCAGTTCCAGCTGCTCCACTTCCCTGCTTTACCTCCTCTGAGGGGGACTCTTTCCCCCTCTAACCTCCCTTAGCCTCTCCTTGCTGCAAGACGACCAAGCTAGACTGGACTCTTTACACCACCTTCTGGCAACACCTAAAAACGTTTTAAAAAGGTGTGTTTTTGTTTCTTTTACTCAGAAGTATTCCCAAAGGTTTCACCTAGCTCTTCCTTTTCTAATTAAATAAGCTTTAAAAAAGAAAAAAACATTTAAGATAACTAGAAATTGGTTTCATACTGTTAAATAGTGTAACATATACTATTTTGTACTCTAGTAGCATAAGTTGTTGTTAAGGATCCTTTATCGCCATTCTTATTTGTGTATTCTTAGTTTTGTGCTACTGATTAGCAATGAACTTTTATGGTGTAAGCTTCTCTTTTCAGTTGAAAAAAAGCAGAATTACCGCTGAAACAATGAAGCAATAGTAATATGAAATATATGAAATAATAATAATAAATAAAATTTTAATGTCAGGAAGGATGTAGAGACAGAATCATATTCTGGTCTTGGTGAGCTCTGTTTAGGGTTTCAGAACTTCATTCTCACACGTCACTGAGAAGCACAAGATAATTGGCTGCACTTCTGCTTTCCTAAGCAAAGCCCTCCTCAAATAGACTACAACAATCATAGACTGCTATTATTCCCCTCCCTTCCAATAAAACCTCTACAAATTATTGATATCTCTCAGACCCTCCTTTGTTCCCAAAGTTCAGTAACTTGGAAAATACATGGTGTGTCCTACTTAAAGCCTAAAGCTTCCATACAAGAGAATGGTTGAATCTGAAGAAGCCTCATTAGAGTGTTTGGATTGTTCAAGATAGAAGGGATGTGAACAAATAGCTACAGTCATGGACGTGTCCGTGGATGAAAAGAAATGTTGACTTAAAAGAAAATAACAAAGAGAGGGTTTTAGATTTAGAAAGAAATTTCCAAACTCTCATTCATTGGCTGGAGAAATGAAGAGACATAACCAAGGTCCTACATGGCTTATTGGTAGCCGTGTGGGACAAGAGCCAAGAATCTCTGATCTCCAGCTCATTGGACCTTCCTACAACAGAGAAGGAGATTCGGGCCATGTTGAAATAATGCCAGTGAAGCTAAACAGGACAGTGACAGCAGTGGTCCCCCTCTAAATCTAGACTTATCTGGATGCATTGTTCTAGGCTGCATGCAATATATAGAATTCTATGTAGAAGAAGGGGAAGATCTAATCATAATTGGATGCACATCAAACCTCCTTGCCCACAGTTTTAGATAACTCCATGAATAAAGAGCCAAGGCCTTTTATATATTCTTCTTAAAGTTTGATATATATACACAATGGAATATTACTCAGCCATAAAAAAGAGTGAAATATTGCCTTTTGCAGCAACAGGATGGACCTAGAGATTATCCTACTAAGTGAAGTAAGTCAGATAAAGACAAATATTGTATGATATCACTTGTATGTGGAATCTAAAAAATAATACAAATGAATCTATTTACAAAACAGAAACAGACTCAGAGACATAGAAAAAAAACTTATGGTGACCAAAGGGGAAAGGGGGAGGATAAATTAGGAGTATAGGATTAACAGATACACACTACTGTATATAAAATAGACAAGCAACAAGGATTTACTGTATAATACAGGGAATAATATTCACTATTGTATAATAACCTATAATAGAAAATAATCTGAAAATAATATATATACATATATATATACAACCCAATCACTTTGCTGAACATCTGAAACTAACACAATACTGTAAATCAACTATACTCCAATTAAAAAAAAAAGAAACAAGGGCTAGTTTTGGATTTCTTGCCAATCACAGAAACAGATTTCAGCAGATTGTTACACTAAACGTTAATTAGGTGAATTCTGAAGCTGTTTTACTCTTGGACGTGTAGCAGCTGTAGACATGGTCCTCCAGTTTGCACAAGGAACCTCTGGTGCAGGCTTCAAATGAGGCAGCCGATGGGTAACATCCCTCTTGCATATCTCAGTTCCAGCAAAGCCAAACTTCTGTGTAGCCGTTGTCTGTTCTAATCTCTCTCAGGCAAGGATTTCAATGGAAGTTCTACTTCTGTAAATAGAAAAACATCACATCTGATTTTTATCATATTGAGCTAAGGAGAATTTCCTTCCTGTAATGGTTCTCTCATTAAAACTAGGACACTCTTACTATTTTTCAAATGACTTCTGCATCTGCACTTGAGGAGGAAGTGAGGAGGAAGACCCATTGCTGTCTGGAATCCAGCATGCTTCCCCAGCATAGAAGGTACTGTGCTCAATGTCACTCTTGTTGAACACATGAGAGGCAGACATGCTGGGACATCCTCAGTCGTGTGAAGTCAAAGAAGCGTTTGCTGCAGGCTTTGGCTTGGCAAGCTTTGAAACATTCCCCAGCTTTTCGGAGGTATTATTATATTTTCCACACATAATGGATCCACTTTTTTATGCTGCCAAAATGTGGTATATGGGAAACACAAGATGGAAAGCTGCCTGTGTTTACAGAATTCTAGTTACTGTATGTTTCTGTGATCTACACACACAAGTTAGGACCTGGGCTCAGTCAGGAGAGAAATTACCCCTGACATATCACATTACTGAGCCACTAATTGGTATATGAAATGGGGTATCCAGGCATTCAGAGAACAAAGCATAAGTAGTACAAACTAGTGGCTAAGTATGTGGCCTCCGACACATTGTTGCCAACATATGAAATGAGAACATTTATCCTTTGGATTTGTTGCAAGTTTTAAATGGTATAATGCAAGTACAGCAGTACATTCTAAAAATGTTACCTACCATCAGCATTACATGATGCTAGAATCCTGGGTTGAAAGTGGGAACAAGACAATAATCCAGACTTTATTTAAATGATTAGGAATATGAAAATATTTGAAATCATTTGATCAACTGATCTTTTAAAGATTTGGAATAACACCGGCTTATCCTTAAATTGCCTTCTTTAAACAGTTCATTTCACATCAGGTGCCTAGCATAGTGTTTTGCATGTAGTATTGGTACAATAATTGTTCGTCAAATAAATGAATTTTAAAATGAATGAACAAATGTGTTGTTATCCATCACATAGTATATGATTTGTTCTTTCATGAAAAAATTGCGTAGAAATTTATCTTTACCCTCCATTTGTCTGAACATATATGGGAGCTGTAGAAAGATTTGAATACAAGTCCATGAATTTCTGGCCCTCATTTATATGAATGTGCTCATTTCTAGTGATAATATGTTAGTCATAATAATAATATCTTACTATTGTAGGGTACCTCAACAGTTTTCAAAGCACTTTCACGTAGACTTCATGGGAGAAGTAGTTGGGGATCACTGTCATTATTTTACAGAAAATAAAAATGTTCAACCAGATTGTAAATTAAATGAGTAAATGAAAGAAAGGGAAGAGTGTCCGCACGTGACTAGTTCTCAATACATGTTTCTTGGATGGATGGAATACATCTTTCACCATAACAAAACCAGTTATACATATTCTAAATCTACTGCTTTTTCTACTACATCAAAACAGAGATTAAAGAACTATATCTTAGTGCTTGTATCTATTTCTAATTTTACCATCTTTTTATATGTTTATGGCAAAATTATTTACCATATTTGAAAAGCAAGTTAATCCGTGCACAAATAATTTTCAGTACCTACTAAGTATTAGATATTGGTGATATAAATGTGGAACGGAAGAACTTCTTCAAGGAGTTCATATTCTATTTGGGAGTTGGAGAGCACTGACAGGAAACACTACAACAGAAGCATAAATGTAACCTTTTCCATGATTGCTAATTTATGGAGAAGATAAAATGGAATAATATGATAGAGTCTAGAATATAGGACACGGGGTTGGGGAAGGTTAATGTTTTGCACAGTTAATTGAGAAGTCTTTTCTGAAGAGGCGAATGGGAAGAAGGCTGTTGTGAAGATGTTGAGAAAGAGTCTTAGTTTTTCTTTCAATAAACCTTTGTTTGTAAATGGCTTTAAGATATCTATAATTATATACTTCTTCTTCATATATTATTCAACATGATTACAGAAGCCTATTAATTTATAAAATCTTCATACCTTTTTATTATTACTTATAAGCATTCTATATTAATTTTTAAAACACTGCTAATTCTCAGTACTTTTTTTTTTTTTAATTAATTTATTTATTTATGGCTGTGTTGAGTCTTCGTTTCTGTGTGAGGGCTTTCTCTAGTTGCGGCAAGCGGGGGCCACTCTTCATCACGGTGCGCGGGCATCTCACTATCGCGGCCTCTCTTGTTGCGGAGCACAGGCTCCAGGCGCGCAGGCTCAGTAATTGTGGCTCACGGGCCCAGTTGCTCCGTGGCATGTGGGATCTTCCCAGACCAGGGCTCGAACCCGTGTGCCCTGCATTGGCAGGCAGACTGTCAACCACTGCGCCACCAGGGAAGCCCTCTCAGTACTTTTAAAGCTACTTAATAATTATATTTTACAGTGAGGTTGTTTATGCATATATTTTAAAATCTCTTTTGTCTCTTTCTATTTCTTGCTCTAATTGGATTAAGTCAAATTTTAGGAACTAAAATTTTCCTTTTATCCTTTTTAAAAAATTCCATTCGGATCAAAACAGTCTGATAAAAATATTGGTACCAAACGATTTAAGACTAGCTGGAGTAAGATAAGAAGATCAGGAAGGCAGGAACAAATGACTGTGCCTTTTTTCCGAGATTTTGATTGGATGCTCGTTATTAGTTTTGATGTAAATAATGGCTAGTGAAATTCATGATTCAAGCAAAGCTCAAGAGATCTGGTATCTTTCACCATAACAAAACTAAATTTATAGTAAATCTGAAATAGAACCCCAAGGAAAGTCTTGCAAAGAGCCTGTAACTTTACAGTTGTTGAAGATTTTTGCAATGAAAATACCCAAAACAAAACAAATTGTAGCATGCATGGGATCCTCTCCTGACCAGCTTGATGCACCTCGGTGGATGCATCATGATGGCAAGTTAGGGGACAGAATCCACGGCCTGCTATCTGCTGTGTATTTCAGGCAGAGGAACAACCTGCAGACGAGAGAACCCAGTCTGTCCAGCCCACTGATTCAATGGCAAATTTTAAGAATTCTGTTTGCAATTTTCAAACATACAGTATAATGCCTAAATTGAGAGTAAAAAATTAAACTATGGTGTTTCTGTGTTCAGGAGTAAACAAGGTAAAAAATATACAACAAGGATAATAAGAAGTGATAAAAGCAGCATGGTGGGAGTGGGGGGTAGGGGCTGTGAAGATACAGACATTTATTCACTATATAACTTAAGAATTTTAAGCCACCAAACTCAGTCTTCTCAAAGGCATTTAATGCAATTCAACTCAATTCAATATAATATTGAGTGCTTAGTATGTGCCAGAACTTGGATGCAGGTCAATTTTAGAAATATCTTCAAAACCAAGCCTAATGCCTAGTATATGCACCGTAAATACTTCTGAATGAATAAAAGAATGAGTGAATAAAACTGCATGGCCTATTCAAGGATCTGATTCCAAAACTAAAATCAACCATGCTTTTTCTTTTGATCTGATTCCATCTCTTATGTTCACTATCTCACTTAATCATAGTCATATGTTTCTAGTCACCCAAGTTGACTTTAGCTATTTCCTCACCTGGATTGGTTTTTCCATTACTGTTACAACACTTGACCACAAACTTATTGCCTTATAACAAAACCCATCTATTATCCCACTGTTCTGTAGGTCAAAAGTCTCAGTGAGCTCATCTGAATTCTCAGCTCAGGGTCTCGCAAGGCTGAAATCAAGGTACTTGCTGGGCTGGTTCTTTCTGGAGATTCTGGGTGAAGAATCGCCATCCAAACTCATTCAAGTTGTTGGCTGAATTTAGTTGCTTACAGTTGCAGGATAGAGGCCATCATTCTCTTGCTGGCTGATAGCTGGGAGTCACTTGCAGCTTCTAGAGGCAGTCCTCAGCTCTGCCGTTCCATCTGCAACCAGGAGTGGCCAGTCGTCCAGTCCTTCTCATGGGTGAGTTGAGTGCTTCTCATTCTTTAAATCTTTCTGACTTTCTCTTCTGCTCCCAGGCAGAGAAAACTGTTTTTCAAGGGCTTATGTGATTAGACTAGCCCTATCTGGACAATCTCCCCTTTGTCATATAACAAGACATAATCACAGGAACAGTGTCAGGGGGTGAGGGTTGTGGAGGCCATCCTGAAATTCTGCTTACTCTACTCCCTATAACTTCTCACTTTGAATTGTCAAGCATTACAGATTCTCACATTCACTCCCTTGCGTTACTACTACATACAAATTAAGGAAGTGGGCTCGTGTATTTGCCAGGAAGTGGTAGGAACTAAAGAACAGATGTCTCCCCTAGGCAGTAGCCCAATGTTAGGTTTTAAATAAAAGCCTAAACATCCAGATTTGGAGAGAAAAGTAGCTATTTTAGCTATATCAATATATTTTTTAAAATCTATACAGATCAAAACAAACATTTTTGCTGGCTGCATCTAACCCTGGTTTATCATGTTATAATCTCCACACTAGACTCTGCACAGATTTTTAGCTCTCCTCAAAACAGGGGCTGTAAATGTATATCTCCAACATCTGGAATTTCTCTGACACCTGTTAGGTGCTCAATTAATGTGTATTCAATAAATTAATGGTAATGTTAATCTTTTAGTTAAAATAAGGTAATGGTGTATGTCATCTGCCTCTTTCACAGGAATGTAATGAGAATCAGATATTTTTTTATCTCCTTAGATAATAGACACTGCACCTGATATACGATCACAAGAGTTATTTTAATAAATGAGGAGTATGGTGTGTTTCAATGTGCAACTCTATCACTGAAATTGAGATTGCTCAAGAAAATTAACTAGGCCTTTGACAATATTTATATCCACATTATTTAGAGATTGCCCAAAAGCATTTATTCTGTGTATGAAGCCATACTTTAAATACCCACAACTCCCTGAGCTAGTTTATTGGATACTTTACAAATGGACTTTTTACTCTACCTGAGGCCCAGCGTTCTGAGTACGTTATCAATCCCTGCTACACCAAGAATTTCTCACATGGCTCTTTACCAGTGTAATAGTCATACCTAATATTATATTTAGCAGCAACTTTGATGTCTCTTCCAAAATTGAAATGTTATATGTTTTCAAAAAATAAAACGGCTCAAATGATTGAGTGGGTGCTGGGTAGGAAAGGATTAAGAGCATGAACGAGGACTTTACTGAATTATCTCAGTCAATGACATAGATAAAAGGTCCATCAACATGCAATAAATTTTGAACTCCTGGGACAATTATCATGCTTCATTTCCTTGGACCCTCATGTTATTTGTTTCCATAGCAAAGAAAATGCATCGTTGAGCTCAGAAGCTATCAACAAGGAAAGGTAGAAGAACTGCCAATGTTATTGCTACTGTACAAAGATTAATGGCATCCACTGGATTAGCCTGAAAATAAATTCGGAGCTAGAATGTTGTCACAGTGTCACTTAACTGTCAAAATTAAAGTGTATGGGCTTAGATAAAAGATTAAAAACAAAAGCTTGCTCTGGATTCATCAATAAATATATGGCTTCACAGATGTTGTCTCCCAGCAGATACATAAAAGTGTTATTATTCTCTCTTTAATACCCAAATAGTAAGTTCCAAAGGAGCAAGGCACTGGATTCAGATAAATCATTAGCCATTTTCAGTAAGCAAGTCTTAATTTTTCATTTGAAGTTTTATGTGCTTTATGAAAAGAATGACATTTATAAACTGAAAGGAAACCTGGCATTCTTAAAAATTGTGGAGAAAGTTAATCTATACTTTGAGGTAGAACATTCTGATTTTTATTCTATGATTACCTGTACAAAACTAAATTTAGTTATCCAACCAATAATGTCTAGTATGCTATGCCAATTGAATTAATACTGAGTTCTCAGAAAAATAAATGAAACGAAATGAGTTATTTTAAGGGAAATAAATCTCAATCATATAAGATAGCTGCTTTTCAAATAATATCAGTTGGAATTTTAATATAACTTATGAGAATTTTGTTTTCTTCCTTTTGGAAGGGATGTTTTAAGTCAAATATAGTAACCAAAATCTACAGTTTGACTTTCTTTCCTCCAGGCATTCTTATGTTCAATTCCCACTATTTTTAGCTTTCAGCAGTTGCTCCAAGAACATACCTTTTCTCAGAAAGCAATATTTTCTCCCTTCAAAGAGAAAAATTCAGGAGAAGTTCAGAAAATGCAGACACCCTAAAAATGTACTTGGCCTGCTTCTTCTTAGAATTGAAAAACAATTGGCTCTCTTCAGTTCAGCCTCTCTAAAGAACAAAGGCAACAGCAGAATTTGTTGTAACTAACTTGACCAACGATAAACTATTAAACGACTTCAATACCTTCAAACCACTTATGTTCCCTACTGTTAGCTGACTTACCTTATTGTCACTGATTCTGAGAGTCAAGACTGGTCTTGATAGTCTACAACATATTAGCCCAAGAGACTCCACTGCCTTTTTAGTTTTTCTGTTTAAGAAAATTGGGAGCTTGGCAGTATAATCATATCTGACTAGCACGTGATGATCAGGCAGGGTACGCAGTAATTGCATTTATGTCTTATTGTAGGGATGTGATATAATGATATATTATAGAGATGTGATATAACGTGGTATGTGATACAATGAGTTACAAATAAACAAGAACAGGTGATACCAGTATAAAAATACCTAGAAAAGTGTGAGGTCGGGCGTCAAGTATAATTCACAGGAATGAAAATGATTAAAAATGAAAACTGACTGTGGTGATTTCTACTTTCTAGGGGGTAGAGTAGTTGTTTGGATAATTAATAGTTAAAAAATAAATTTCTATTCTGGTCCCTTCCACGTACAGAAGTTGTTGCAGGGGCATGGGGTGTGGAGGGTGATGTTTTAAAGGCTCTGCTATATGATGAGGTCGTTAGGTGGATCTTTGTTGATTGCTGTGTATCAATGAGTCCTTTGGAGATAAGAGGAGGCTCAGAGGTGAGTGGATCATGGAGGGTTAACTTGAAAGACACTATAAGGTGTTGGGCCAAAAAATAAAGGAGTAGAGTGAGGGAGGGGAGGCCTTAAGAAAGGGATGGATCTGAGTACCATGACTAGAGTAGTAAAGGCAACCAGAAGACTTAAGAACAGAGATGGACAATAATTAATTTTGAGTTATATGCATTCCACAGCTGTAAAAAAGTCACTGTGTCGTACATAAACTTGGGTACAATCTGAAATAAACACAGCGCCACCAGTCTGGTGAACGCAATCATTTTCAAGCATTAGCTCAAATGTCATCCTCTCTTTGTGACTTCGCCTGACCCACCCATCTCCTGGGAAATCCACCAGAGAAAATTAACCGTTTCTCTTTTTTTAATCAATGTTCATTGAAATATAGTTCATTTACAATGTTGTGTTTAGTTTCAGGTGTACAGCAAAGTGATTCAGTTATATATATTCTTTCTTAGATTCTTTTCCAGTATAGGTTATTACAAGATATTGAGTATAGTTCCCTGTGCTCTACAGTAGGTCCTTGTTGCTTATCTGTTTTATATATAGCAGTGTTTATATTTTAGTCCCAAACTCCTAATTTATCCCTCCCCCACCCCCTTTCCCCTTTGGTAACCACAAGTTTGTTTTCTATGTTTGTGAGTCTATTTCTGTTCTGTTCTTTTGTATCATTTTTTAGATTCCACATATAAGAGATATCATATGATATTTGTCTTTCTCTGGCTGACTTACTTCACTTAGTATGATAAATCTCTAAGTCCATCCATGTTGCTGCAAATGGCATTATTTCTTTCCTTTTTATGGCTGAGTAATATTCCATTGTATATATGTGCCACATCTTCTTTATTCATTCCTCTGTTGCTGGACACTTAGGTTGCTTCCATGTCCTGGCTACTGTAAATAGTGCTGCTGTGAACATTGGAGTGCATGTATCTTTTTGAATTAGAGTTTTCTCTGAAAAGTAACCTTTTCTTGCTCTGTGTTCTCATAGTACCTCATCCATAACTTCTAGAACTTACCTACCTGAATTATATGGTATTGCTTTGAAAATCTGTCTCATCCATAATACCATGAACTATTTTAAGTCAGGGGCCTTTTCTAGTCATCTGTGTAGCCCTGAAATCCTAGCACTATGCCTGGCTGGCACATAATAACCATTCAACACATCGTGGCAATCTTCTACAAGTGAACTTTTCAAAAAGAAAGAAAAGGTAAAAATAAAAATCTTCAAAAACCACTTATTGATAAGATAGAGAGATAACTTAGCTTAAATAGAGAGAGAGAGACCAAAATTGTATTGTATTGTATTGGTACTTTAATTGTATTAAAGTACCAGTTAGTGTGGACCTCTAATGTTTGGCAGGTCATTGTCTAGGACACATGTCACTTTGTACATGAGTCCCTTGTAGTATTTAGAAGGTTGTATTGCTACTAATTGTTTTCAAATCTTTCACTAGACTGTAAACCCTGTTGATGCCAAGACTGTTTTATATACCTGTATACATCCCCAGCAGCACAGTACCTGACATATATAATAAGGGTCTAGAAAAGTTTGAGAAAGGAAGAAGGAAAGGGAAGAAAGAAAAGGGAAAAGTTTAAAAGGGTGGAAAAAAAAAAAAAAAAGACAAAGGGTAAACCCTTAAAACTGTAGTATAAAAATATTACAAAAGAATTTTTTGCCAGGTTGGGGGTGTCTAGGCCAAATAAGGCTCTCAGACATGTAAGAGTTTCCAAGTTGACAGTGACTGAGCCAAAAGAAAATCTGATTCTTTCCCGTCTCCTCTTTGTTCCTCAGGTGCCACATGTGTATCTGACTAACGTCAAAACAGAAAGCTGGACTCTGTGTACAAAAATGTGCTGGCGAGCCATCCAGTGACCTTTAAGAATCAATCATTGCAAACGGGCATCGGGGCAAGAGGAAATGATCTTCAGCTGGGCCATTTCTCTTCTGCACACGCTGGCTGGCAAAGAGGCAAGCATACAGTTACAAGGAGCACAATTTTTGTTTTCAAACTGCCTGCCCAAACCTTCCAGTATTTTCCATAGCTTTACTGCAAAAAATAACACAAGTCTAACAGGATGTGAAAACTCCCTCCATGTCTTGAGACAATTCCCCTCCCCGCAGCTCAGCCTAGTGGCCTCTTCTTACTCAGCCAGTGTGATCTGCGTCAATTGTTTTAGCAGCCAGATACCGAGAACAAATATTGGCCTTTCTCCTTCCTGTGTCCCTGAGTTCTCCCCTTATACACGTGCACCTGGCAATTCCACAAAGTCAGGAGGTATTGCCTAGCTCGTATTTGCTAGCTCAGTGTGGATAAACACAGTTCATCAGTAGCTACCAGCCCTCCTTCCTTCCTCAACCCTCTTCATTCTTTCCCAGTGTAGGGTCCAGCTGTCTACCTGGACCTCTTTTTAAAATACCCCGTAGAGTGGGATGGTAGACTCATACCTTTCCAAATCTCTAAAAACAGATAGAAAATATTGTTTGTAGGATAATATTACTCCTTTGACATTTGTTAAAGTTCTGGCTCACAAGCTTATACATTGTTTGCCATTGAATAGTTAATGGGAATCGTCAGTTCCTGTTATTCTTCTAATGAAGACACAAGTGCGTGCAGGAAATGTGTTTTGTTTATTTCTTTGTTTCTCTGTTGTTTGCTTTTGGAACAGAAGGAGGAGGTGAGGAAAGGAAGTTGCTTTGTTTTTTAGAATACATTCTTTTAAGGTTAAAAAAAAATCTGGTACATCAGCTTTCAAAAATCATACTGTATCAGTCAGAACTTTGGATATAGGTCATTTTTTCCTAAAAGATAAATTTCTAGTTTAAGGAGGTCAATCAGAAATGAAGGTAAGCTGCTTCTGCTACTGCTAACATTTAAGAAGCAATGTTATATTAGAATAATTCGACTTTGGATATAAGATTTTGTCAACAGCTGATGATAAGTACCTGCCTGGCTGAAGAAGTTTACATGATGCTCAGAAGTGAATCTAATATTGTAGACACAATACTGTTGATTAAAAATATCTTTCCATTTTGAACAAATCTGTAAACTATAGTACCTGTAATAGTCACTGTATATCTGGCTGTGAATAAAATGTGAAGATGTAAATGCTTGTGAAAAAAATTCATATTATATCCCCTGCTAAAAACTTTATTAACTTTGTCTTTTCTTTTTCAGATATCATAAGGGAATACATTTCAAAATCTCTTCATCTTTGTCCTCCGCTGTTCTTATTTCTTCTTAGAAATTTTCTGTGAATGTGTCTTTTGAGCTTTAAGAATGCATTCCTATGAGCTCAAAGCCTACCTAACCAGAGGGAGAGGCTTCTTTTCAACAAGCTGGTATAGAACTAGGTTTGTCATACAATACATTTGACATCTCTCCACTGGTAGGAGACATCATTAATTAAGGAAGCTACTTTCTCCTGCAGAGTACAGATGAGACTCAACCCTGCCAAATACAGAGCTCAGACAGCTAAGGAAACCTAGCTCTTGGACTGGTTTTAGAGCTGAAGGAGGTCAATTCGATTCTCTAAATTCCTTCTCAATGCCTTATACAAGCATATTTTGTTTTATTCCACTTCACAGATACTGCATTTTTTGCAAATTGAAGGTTTGTGGCAACGCTGCAAAGCTATTCGGCACCATTTTCCCAACAGCATTATTTATTTATTTATTTATTTCCATTGAGATGAGACAAGCTCTTTGTTATGACTCATGTGTATGTACAACATCATATATTTATATTTCCACACTGTGAGCAGATCTGAATACTTCAGAAAATCAAAGAGGGAATAATAAACCCAAGATTAAAGTATTGAAATGTAATAAAATTAATCTTTTCACAGTTTGTACACGCACAGAAGATTTTGAATACTTAAAGTCTAAGTACATTAAGCTAAGCAGGATGGGTTTCCATATCAATTTATATTTTTGAATGTTGATGTTGAATTCAGTGGCGCTGTATTACTGAAATACAATATCATATATCCCACATAAAAGAGATTGAGAATCACATGGCAGTATATGCTTGTGATCTTTATGACCCGCATTACATGATGTTGCTAGATGGAAAATGGCATATGTCTATAGTCTCATTTATTTTCTTTTTTTAAAATTTATTTATTTATTTTTAACATCTTTATTGGAGTATGATTGCTTTACAACGGTGTGTTAGTTTCTGCTTTATAACGAAGTGAATCAGCTATACATATACATATATCCCCATATCTCCTCCCTCTTGCCTCTCCCTCCCATCCTCCTTATCCCACTCCTCTAGATGGACACAAAGCACGGAGCTGATCTCCCTTTGCTATGCGGCTGCTTCCCACTAGCTATCTATTTTACATTTGGTAGTGTATATATGTCCATGCCACTCTCTCACTTCGTCCCAGCTTACCCTTCCCACTCCCCATGACCTCAAGTCCATTCTCTATGTCTGTGTCTTTATTCCTGTCCTGTGCCTAGGTTCTTCAGAACCATTTTTTTTTCTAGATTCCATATATACGTGTTACCATACGGTATTTGTTTTTCTCTTTCTGACTTACTTCATTCTGTATGACAGACTCTAGGTCCATCCACCTCACTACAAATAATTCAACTTCATTTCTTTTTATGGTTGAGTAATATTCCATTGTATATATGTGCCACATCTTCTTTATCCATTCATCTGTCGATGGACACTTAGGTGGCTTCCATGTCCTGGCTTTTGTAAATAGAGCTGCAATGAACATTATGGTACATGACTCTTTTTGAATTATGGTTTTCTTAGGGTATATGCCCAGTAGTGGGATTGCTAGGTCATACAGTAGTTCTATTTTTAGTTTTTTAAGGAACCTCCATACTGTTCTCCATAGTGACTGTATCAATTTACATTCCCACCAACAGTGCAAGAGTGTTCCCTTTTCTCCACACCCTCTCCAGCAGTTATTGTTTCTAGATTTTTTGATGATGGCCATTCTGCCTGGTGTGAGGTGATACCTCATTGTAGCTTTGATTTGCATTTCTCTAATGATTAGTGATGTTGAGCATCCTTTCAGGTGTTTGTTGGCAATCTGTATATCTTCTTTGGAGAAATGTCTATTTAGGTCTTCTGCCCATTTTTGGATTGGGTTGTTTGTTTTTTTGATATTGACCTGCATGAGCTGCTTGTAAATTTTGGAGATTAATTCTTTGTCAGTTGCTTCATTTACAAATATTTTCTCCCATCTTGAGGGTTGTCTTTTCGTCATGTTTATGGTTTCCTTTGCTGTGCAAAAGATTTAAGTTTCATTAGGTCCCATTTGTTTATTTTTGTTTTTATTTCCATTTCTCTAGGAGGTGGGTCAAAAAGGATCTTGCTGTGACTTATGCCATAGAGTGTTCTGCCTATGTTTTCCTCTAAGAGTTTGATGGTGTCTGGCCACACATTTAGGTCTTTAATCCATTTTGAGTTTATTTTTGTGTATGGTGTTAGGGAGTGTTCTAATTTCATTCTTTTACATGTAGCTGTCCAGTTTACCCAGCACCACTTATTGAAGAGGCTGTCTTTTCTCCATTGTATATTCTTGCCTCCTTTATCAAAAAATAAGGTGAGCATATGTGCATGGGTTTATCTTTGGGCTTTCTATCCTGTTCTATTGATCTATATTTCTGTTTTTGTGCCAGTACCATACTGTCTTGATTACTGTAGCTTTTTAGTATAGTCTGAATTCCAGGAGCCTGATTCCTCCAGCTCCATTTTTCTTTCTCAAGATTACTTTGGCTATTCAGGGTCTTTTATGTTTCCATACAAATTGTGCAATTTTTTGTTCTAGTTCTGTGAAAAATGCCATTGGTAATTTGATAGGGATTGCACTGAATCTGTAGATCACTTTGGGTAGCATAGTCATTTTCACAATGTTGCTTCTTCCAATCTCAGAACATGGCATATCTCTCCATCTGTTTGTATCATCTTTAATTTCTTTCATCAGTGTCTTATAATTTTCTGCATACAGGTCTTTTTCTCCTTAGGTAGGTTTATTCCTAGGTATTTTATTCTTTTTGTTGCAGTGGTAAATGAGAGTGTTTCTTTAATTTGTCTTTCAGATTTTTCATCATTAGTGTATAGGAATGCAAGAGATTTTGCAACAGCATTATTTTTTAATTAAAGTATATGCATCATTTTGTTAGACATAATACTATCACACACTTAATAGACTACAGTATAGTGTCAACAGAGCTTTTATATACATTGGGAAGCCAAAAAATAGGTGTGACTCCTACTATATTTAAAATATGTAACCAACAAGGACCTACTCTATAGCTTAGTGAACTCTGCTTAATATTCTGTAATAACCTAAATGGGAAAAGAATTTTAAAAAGAATAGATACTTGTATATGTATAACTGAATCACTTTGCTGTACAACTGAAACTAACCCAACACTGTTAATCAGCTATACTCTAACATAAAATTAAAATTTTTAAATAAAATAAAAAGCAAAAAATATAAATAAACCACAAAAAATTGATGTGACTCACTTTACTGTGATATCTGCTTTATTGTGGTGATCTGGAACCAAACCCATGGTATCTCCAAGGTCTGCCTGTCATTGTGGTTTCTTATCTATCACGATCACTCTGGGCATTCTTCATGGCCAATTTGAGAAATATGGTCATATTATGATTACCTACAGCTTTTCTACAGTACTGTAATGGATAGAAAAGGGTTTCTGACCTCTCCAGTGTTACGAGTCAGAGAACTTTCCAGAATATTAATAAGGCTAGACAAGACCTTCTCCTGGAGCAGCCAGTGCCACGACAGGAGGGTCCTGCAGCTGTGGAAGGAGCACATTCCGTTCCTTTCCTTGATCAGCCAGATTAAACCAGAGCAGGGCTCCCCTCATCTCTGCAGCTGCATTCCAGCATGGACTGGAGAGGTGCCCCCGGCACACGGTGTTTCCTACTAAGAAATGTGCTAAAATTACCCAGAAGTTCCTCAAGTCCTGGCTTGGAGGATGCCACACAATCAGCATCACTCCCTTTCTTCTTCAGCACTGTTTTCCTTGCTATTTCTGGAGCAAGTTACCTTTGGCATTTTGGAGGATTTATCATTGTTGGTCTTAAACTCGGAACTCTCCAGTAATGACCAAATAGTGGAAATTTCAGTGAACACAATTTCTGACTATATGAATTCCAGGCATGAGCTGCAAGATTCTGTTTGTGTATTTTTCCTCCACAGGCCCTACCTGGCGTTTGCAGCCTGAGTCCAAGGAAACCTCATGAAATAAAAGCTCCTGATGGTCACGTGTGTTATCTATTGGGCCACCCCTTTAGTATTGTCTCTTTGGGCCAAAGGTGCCATTCTTTCCAATAAACCATCTGGGGGTGAGGGGGCCTGCTCCTCTGAGACCAAGTCAGAGGCACCACACACGACATGGCCTCACGCAGCTGAGGCAGGGAGCATGCTCCCTGTGAGAGCAGCCATGCTTGGGCCAGCCCCCAAGCCCTCCAAGTGAATGTCACCTCGTCTCCTTGTTACTGAGTCTAAGCCCTTACTGCATGACAGGCCAATCAATGGAGAGACAAGGTGTGGAGGCAAGGAATGGCAGCTTTATTCAGAAAGCCAGCAGACCTAGAAGATGGCGGACTAATGTCCTAAAGAATCATCTTGCCCGGGTTTGGATACTACTTTCTTTTATGATACAGAAAGACAGAAGTAAGGAGGTAAAGCAGAAAAAGGCCATAAGTTGCTGCAGCTATTTCCTGGTTCTGGCCAGACTCCAGAGGGCATGTGTTAAAATTCTTCTTTCCTGAAGCTCTTCACAGGTGGACCTGGTCAGGATGTTTGCCGTGAGCTAAACAAAGGCATTTTAGCTTAACATTCAGGCATGGTGGGCAGGGTTCCTGGAGATGGATCATTATGTATGTTTTAAGCTATAGGCAACCTTTCTTCAGGGATTCACTTGCAGCAAAGGCAATAGAAAACAAAGGTTGAAGTCAAAGCAACAGATCCAATATGGAGTCAGATTTGCTGTTTCCTATTATAGCCTCACAGAAGTGGTCCAGGCCAAGGGAGACAGCTGAGGGCTTCCTCTACCTATCCCAGGCTGACTCCACACCCCAACACAAACACTTGTTGGATTGCTCACCCCACCCCCTCTAGCTCTCACTTTGGCCTGACGTGACTTCCCACCCTCCGCTCCAGCCTGCTTGGTGCCCCCACCTCGCCATGACTAGCTTCTCTTCTGTGTTCCTCACAGACCTACAGTCCTGCCTTCCTGCTAACAAGATAGACCTGTGCTTCAGGGCCCTTTCTCTCCAGGTCTCTAGTGTCTCTCTGGAACCTTCAAATCAAGATTCTGCTTCCCAGAAAGCAGGAAGTTGGGACAGAGCCCAGAAGAATGGCTGCTGATGGGGTGAGGGGCCAGAGAGGAGTATGGTGCTGGGTGATGAGCACGGCCTGGAGATCATGGACTCCTTGGCTCCCAACCGTATGCAGGTCTCTTACCTGCTCTGTGGCTTGGCTTTTACATCCTAAAAACATTATCCTACTAATAGGCAAGGATGAATTAAACAATCTCTTCAAAGCCTTGAGTCCTGCCTTGGTACATGGTGCCTCTCCATATTAGTTTTTATTATTACAGGGGTACTTACCAATGCATCTCCTGAAGAAAGGAGTCTTGTGATTGGCCACACCAAAACATGTTCCAAGTTCAAATATGCCTGAGAAATGGTATGAACTGAAACTTACCCAAAGTCAAGGGAGGTTTGTAAAGTTCAGAGTCAGTTCTTCCACAGAGGAGCCTGGATAAGTTTCTTAACTGCTCTGCTTCCATAAAATGGGGCCAGTAATAGTCTCTTCCTCCTATTACTTTGTTAGCATGAAATCAGGGGCCATATATTAAACATTTAGCAAAATACTTGACAAATCATATGTGCTCAATACATGTTAACAGGGAATATTAAAATTATTACTATGACTACAATTATTTAATGATACTGAGAGTTCCTCAAGTTAAAAAAAAAAAACAAAAACTTGTATATGTTGTTGAACCAAGTGTTTCCCAAACTTACTTGACCACATGGATCTTCTTTCTGGCGACCAGTAGAAAACACAGGCTAAAGAACTGAACCCTTTAGAGATGTGTGATTTTCAACAAGAACCTCTGGACCCAAAGAACCTTTCAGGCTACAGTAATATTCACTGAACTCTTCTTGGCATGGATGGTTCATGCTGCAGAAGGCGAAACGTTGAAGAGGGCACAGTAGTGGCAGAATTATGAGCTTCAGAGCCCAGATGTGAGAGCATCCCAGCAGAGTGCCAGGAGAATGAGCCTGCAACTCAGCTGGAACTGACTCTAAATCCTCAGGGAGCCATTTTTTATTCTTTCGGGGATAATAAAGGGGAATTACTTAATCTCCCTAAACTTCAGTTTTCTCATCTGCAAAATAAGAATGATAGTGCCTACTTCACAGACCTGTTATCTAGTATAATAAATGATATATAACTGAACCTCAAAAAAACTATATCTTTGTTTTCCCTGATGGCGCAGTGGTTAAGAATCCGCCTGTCAATGCAGGCGACACGGGTTCGAGCCCTGGTCCGGGAAGATCCCACATGCCACAGAGCAACTAAGCCCACGAGCCACAACTACTGAGCCCGTGTGCCCCAACTACTGAAGCTTGCGTGCCTAGAGCCCGTGCTCTGCAACAAGAGAAGCCACCACAATGAGAAGCCCGTGCACCACAATGAAGAGTAGCCCCGCTCGCCACAACGAGAGAAAGCCCAGGCGCAGAAACAAAGACCCAATGCAGCCAGAAATAAATAAAATAAATAAATTTATTTAAAAAAAACAAAAACAAAAAACAACTATATCTTCTTGTTATAAAAATTGTATTATTTTTATCTTTGTTATTTGTACCCCAGGTTCTCTACAGAGCTAGTGTATGACCTTTCGCATGATACATTTTTGTTAGGGAACCATTGACCGAAACTGCCTGCCTTGGCCAGGTATGACGATAACTAGTTGCCTGAGTTGTCTCACAGCAGGAGGTCCTGAGAAGGAACATCGTGCTGCCGAAAACTAATCAGGAGATTTCGGGAGGGGCCAAAAGGAGAGAGGAGACACCAGCCCATAATACGTCCTACCAACCTCCCAGAACCCTTTGCGCTGCAATCCATC
Source organism: Balaenoptera ricei (assembly GCF_028023285.1). Taxonomy (NCBI): domain Eukaryota; kingdom Metazoa; phylum Chordata; class Mammalia; order Artiodactyla; family Balaenopteridae; genus Balaenoptera; species Balaenoptera ricei. The sequence goes on along the minus strand of NC_082650.1, from coordinate 31,122,885 downwards.
TTGTCTGAGAGAGATGCATGTGCCACTGGGAAGGACCCTAAGTCAGACCAAATATGGGCCAAGCAGGATGACTGGCCAGAGACAACCCAGAAACTAACCTCATCACCATAAAACCTGAGACTGCAAGCCACGCGGCAGAGCAGTTCTCCTGGATTCCCTTACTTTGCTGCTCTCCGCCATGGGCACCCCTTCCCAATAAAGTCTTTTGCTTTGTCAGTATGCGTGTCTCCTCAGACATTTCATTTCCAAGTGTTAGACAAGAGCCCACTCTCTCGGTCCCCCTTTCTATAACACTTTTATGTGTTGACTTTGGAGGGTTAAGTGAGAAAATGTGCGTGAAGAGGGTGACACTGGGAAAGTACGTACTATAACTCTGATCCTTCCCCCTGCCTGTACCTTCCTATGACACTGATTTTCATTTTCTGCTGGTCTCCATTGTTTCTTATATTGAGACTTTGGTGTTTTTTTTTTTTTGACCAGACTATAGATCCTGAAAAGCAAATTGTAAATTCTCTCCCCTCACTCTACTCTTTTCTAAGTGCCTAGAATGTGCTAAGCATATAGGAAAGTGTCGTGATTCTCTGTGTGAAAGGAATAATGGAATGTCAGGCATTAAACCAGACCAGTGTGGAAGAATTTTTCAGAGTAGCATCTTTTTAGAACACTGCAAATCAAAACCAAGGAGAAAATACCTTTTCTAGTTTTGTGTTCCAAAGTGAACAGGAATCACCTCTCCTGTGGAAAAGAGCAAACATAACTCTTGGTGTACTTTATTCTTCCTGAATTAAAGTATTATTATGTTGGATATGCCTTAAGTTCAATCGCAGAGTCCCCAAGTTGAGAGAAAAAAATCTGATAAGCATTTTATTCTGCAGAATCTTATCTTCCCAGAACTAGTCTGCTAATTTCCAGGCCCTCTGCAGCTTCCAGAAAGCTGCAGCATGGTTACCCCTAGGGTAGAGTCAGTGGCCCCTGCTTTGTTCTGAAGGGTTTGTGCTAAGGTAATTACATGGAAAAGGGAAACTCTTCTATCTGAATGTCTTGTGATCTCAAGTTTCTGTGTTCTATAACTATTCAAAAGGCAAGAATGGGCCTTGTTCATTTTATGTGTCAACGTGACTGGGCTGAGGGATATCCAGATAGCTGGTAAAACGTTTTGTATTTCTGGGAGTGTCCGTGAGGGTGTGTAGGGAGGAGATTAGCGTTTGAATCGGTGAACTGAGTAAAGCAAGTTTCTTTCACCAATGCTTCAGGTCATCCAATCCACTGAGGGCCTGAATAGAGCAAAAAGGCAAAGAAGGGGTGAATTTGACCTCTCTCTATGTCTCTGTCTCTCTTTCTCTCTATGTCTGTCTCTCTCTGTTCCTCTCTCTCTCTCTCTCTCTCTATCTCTACGTCTCTCTCAGCTAAGACCTCCATTTTCTTCTGCCCTTGGGCCATCGATGTTCCTGGTTCTTGGGCCTTGGATTCAGATAGGGACTTACACCATCAACCTCCAACTCTCAGGCCTTCAGACTCAGACTGAATTACACCAGCAGCTTTCCGGCTTCTCCAGCCTGCAGACAGTCCTCTCCACTCCCATAACCCTGTGAGCCAATTCCTATAATAAATTTCCTCTTATAAATATCTATATATATCCTATTCGTTCGGTTACTCTGGAGAACCTTGAATTATACAGGCCTCATAGGATGGCCATATTGTGCAAACATTTTTATATTAAAATTTTATTTACACTCTATTTTGGAAGTTTAAAAAATAGAAAAATCAGCCATAAAAGTATACTTTTTGGGGGGAGAAACTAAATTAATATATAGCTTATTTTTAAACAAATCTATGACCTAAACATTCATTTTTTAAAAAGTAAAACATAGTGGGTAGTTATTTGCTTCATTGGTCAGTGAACTCCTTAAAAAGTAAGGACTTTATCTTTTCTCTTTATACAACTTGTATGCAGTATAATACTGACACGTAGCAGGCACTAAGTACATATTTAACACAACAAGCTCCTTTCAAGTGCATTTAAAACATAAAAGTTAATTTACACAGCTTTCATTGCCTAACCCATCTATTTCATGAGAAAGATGATATCTGAATTCTAGCAGACAGGTAATATAATGTGAAGCTTTCTATTTATTCATTAAACAAAATTCAATGAAACCAGTATGTTTTTATCATGCCAGACCCCTGCTAAACATTCAGGTCCTTGAGATAGAAATTTTTAATTTAGTAGCATTTCTCACCAATAAACATTGACAATAAATTTGGGGAAGTTTTATTGTTTGTTTCTATTTGAAGTAGCTAGAAACACTTAGCCACGTCACTATTTTTAATGAACACCAGACCAGAGAAGACAAGGGAAGGAAACATTGAGTTCAAAACCAATACTTTGTAACAAATGTTTTTTAACAGGCTGTATTAAGATGAACTTTCTTGTTCTTCTTACGTAATGCTAATAGGAAATGTGAACTTCTATTAGGATTGCATTCAAGGTATCTATGCATTTCCTCAAATGCCCACCCGCCCTTTTGGCAATATTTAAATCCTTAAATTCTTACGTTGGGAGTCCGTCCAGAGAAATTTATCACTCTCTTTGCAAAGTGACGTATCTACCACAAGAGGGCAGTGTCCTTCTAATTCAATCTAAAAGAAGCTAAAACTCGAAACAGCACTCTGTCCTAGCTTACCGGAGAAGGTTTCAGCTGTTGCAAAAGAAACACTTGCATGTGTCTATTGTATTTGAATGGAGGTAAAAGAGAGAAGTCATTATTAGCTCAATAGTTCCAAAGGCAAGAAAACAAGTGGAATGAGAACTGTTGGTTTGTCAGCACTTCCGGTCATTTTTATTCATGCTACAAGAGGGCACCTCTTCCTCCATCACAGCTGCGCTGCCAGCCCTGAGCCAGTTTCTTTTTCAAAACTTTGGGTTGGCAATCAGCACTGTCATTTTGAAAAACGAATATTTCTTGTAAGTAGAAGCTTAATTAAGAAACTTAAGAATTTTTTTTCATCTACTTATGAAAATTTGCTATTTTTCAAGGATGGGTTTCTGTCAAAGATGATCAAATGTTAGAACAATGAAATGAAGAGATATTTTCACTCTACTTGAAGGATTTTCTCCAGCCCCTGAGCGCAGCCTCATTTAATACAGGTAATGCTGGGTTTCACATGGTCCTTAGCTTGCAGTACAAGGTTAAAACTCTCTCACCAAAACCAACAGAAATACTTTGTTTAAACAATAGCAATTCATCCATGAAAAAGATAAATTATTTTTTGAGGAAAATGATTTCATTATTTAGTGTTACAATTAGGCTTTCAATTCTTTTGAGTTTAGCTGGATAATTTTCTAGCTGGAATGTCTGCCCTCATTGTGCCTTTTGACTTGCAGGGTCCATTATTAAAGTCCTCAAGCCTGAGGCACTTCTGGGCTCTACAGCAGCACCTGTGACTATGGTTTCTCTTTGTCGCATTAGGGTGCTGTCTGCTCTTTAGGAAGAGGAATAAAGAGAGCAGCATGGGTGCAAATGGTTTAAGTAAGAAGTATAGACTGATATGATATAACAGTAAGAATACTGATGAGCATTTTTAAGTCACTGCATTGCTTTAATGAACCAACTGTGAATGTTCTAGGCCCATCCCTGAGATTATGCTTCAGTAGGTAAGACATGGCGACTGGGACTAGGGATCTTTATTTTTACAAAATTCCGCAGGTGATTCTGACACACATCCAGGTTTTGGAATCACTGACAAGGAAACTATGGCAAAAAGATCAAATGAGAGATAATAAGGACTTGAGTTAAACTCATAACAGTGAGAATGGCAGAAAGCATTCAAGGGTCTACAAGACATAGGGACAGACAGACTGTGAGGACTGAAGAAATGGGTGAAATTGATGATGAGTTCAAATTCCAGTTTAGGTGAATGAGAGGACTGTGTGACCAATTCACAAAAAAGGAAATAGATAAGAATATAGACGTTTTGCAGCAAGAGGAGTTCTATTTGGGATATAATAAATTTGAGATTTGAAATTAAAAGTATATAACTATATATACCATAATATATATTATATATAATTATCATATATATAATATGTAGATATTATATATAATTATAATTGTATAATATAATTGTGTATATATATTTCTGTTGCTATGTCTAGTCCAATATGTTTGAGGCCAGGAATTATCATAATACAAACACTCGTGAACACCAGGGAAGACAGAACCCTATAGAGCAGGAAGGTGCTAAATCACATAAATACATTTTGTAAGGTCTGCTCAACACTTTTTTAATTAAAAAAAAAAAAAAATCAAAACCTTTAGTTGAGTTTTGTGTTCTCCGATTTGGACACAGACCTCTTCATTCCAAATTTTCTTACGATCATCAAGTATAATGCTTATTTATATTACCTACTTTGTCACCATAGTTATGGCATTTGCCTCCTCAATTCAAGGTCTGTGTAGGGTTTAAGAAAAGATAAACGTCCAGGAAAGAACAAAGAGAGAATTGTAATGCACAGCCAAGGGGGGGAAATATGAAGAAGACAGAAGGAGATCATTGTGTTAAATGCAGCAGAGACATTAGATGAGATTGATCTCAGAAGCAACCTGACATTTTTCATCTGATAATTTATGATAGAATGCATTTATTCAACAAATGTTTATGGAGCATTTTCTCTGTACCTGGTAGTATGTTAGGAACAAGTGAGACAACAAAGTTATAATTCTTGTCTTCATGGAATTCATAGGCCAGAGGACATAGAAAAATATATAAGGAACAATAAATCCCCCAATGATGACATCTTATATAATCATGGTATATTGTCAAAAGTGGTAAATCAATATTGTTACAATACAATTAACTCAACTATGGACAATGTTTATATTTCACCAGTATTTGCATGTACTTTTTTTTTTTTAAGGAGAGGGGTGCATAGTTCTATGAAACCTTATTACCAGTACGTATTTGTGTAACTATCACAATTAAGGGACAGAACTATTCCATCACCACAAAGAAGCTTCCTCATTTTACCCCTTTACAGTCAAATCCTACACCCAGCCCTAATTTCCGGCAACCACTGGTCTGTCCTCCATCACTATAATTGTGTCATTTTGATAATATTATATAAATGGAATCATACATTATGTAATCTTTTGAGATTTTCTTTTTCACTTGGCATATGACATTGAGAAGTATCCAAGTCCTTGTATCAATAGTTCATTCCTTTCTACTGCTGAGTGGTAATTCATAAGCTGCATGTACCCAGTTTATTTTTCCATTCGCCCATTTAAGAACATTTGGTTTGTTTCCAGTTTTTAGCTATTATAAATAAAGCTGCTACAAACATTCATGTAGGGCTTTATGTGAACATGAGGTTTCCGTTCTCTAGTGTAAACACCCAGGAATGTGATGGCTAAATGAATGAGTTGTAGGCTAAATGAATGCTTTTCTTTATAAGAAACTGCAACCTTTGATCAAAGTGGCTGTACCACTTTACATTCCCACCAGTAATGTGTAAGTTTATATATTTTTGTTTCAGGTCCTCATCAGCATTTTTTTCTGTGTTTTTGATTTTAGCCATTCTAATATATGCACAGTGGTATTTGTGTGATGGTTGTTCATGGTACTGCTTTCCCTGGAGGCTGTCAATTCTACAAAATCAGGAAATTTGTCTTGTTGATGACCCAGCCAAGTTTGGTGCTCAGTAAATGTGTGCTGTCTAGCTGAGAGTTTGCAAGAGAGAATGAAGACAGGAGGGGAGAAATGGAAGGTGGAAGGGAGGGTGGGGAGAGAACACGGAAGAAAGGAAGAAGAAAGATGAGAAATCTGTGGGACCACAGTGTCTGCTCAAACCCCAGACTATTGTTCCGTCTGCAAGAGCAGACTGCTGGACCCTCCAGGATTGAGAATATTTCTGTAGCTGCCTGGGCATCTGTCCCCACAGTGGCACCCATGTCCTTTAAAACCAAATGGGGAGTTCAACGACGTGTTATTCCTTCTACTCTTTGGGAAGGTCACACCTACCACAAAAAGGGGAGAAGGAACACCTGTTATCCTTTGGCATTTCACCCCATAACCTTTTTCTTGATTAATTAAGGTCATTTCTACTCACAGAAGATTGAAAGAAAATGTAGCTGTTGTATACGGGGACCCATTTTAAACTTTGCATTAGACTTTTCCTCATGTTAAACCACAGGCTCCTATTTTACACTGAAGTAAATATCTTGCTGCTTTTATGGATGACAGGAGAGAATGCATTAAATGCAAATTACCTTGACAAATCCTGGTTGTGTGGCTTAGGCACACATATAGTGCTAACTACAGAAATTGAAGAGAAGGTTGTCTTCGACTCTGTTTAGTGTCCATTACTTTTTTTGCGGGTAGTCTTGTTCATTCTTTCATCTGAATACTCGACCCATTTCATCTCCTCCAGCCTTCTTACCTCCACCACATTCCATTAAATTCCTTCTTCCTTAGGAAGGAATAATACTTAATGTATTAGCTTTCCAGTGACCAAATAACAATGTTCTGGTTTTGAAATTTTAGGCAGCAGCCAGCTAGGCAGAGTTTTTCTATTCACCCTCTAAGTATCTGAATTCATAAAGCTAGATCACATGATGATTATCCTTTTGCCTATTTACAAAGCAAGCCCTGCGTACCAGACATGGCCTTAGCTAGTCTCATAGTTCTGGTTACTGTGTTTTTCTACCAACAGTAAGATATCCCATAAAAGAACTTTATATGAAAAAGTTTGATTTACTTAGTCTGACATTACGTGCTTTATGTCACTTTTGGTACAAAACGAATTCAAAAATTTTTAAGTTTTAAATACTAAACATATTTAGCCTACTGGAAGGCTACTAGCAACCTACTTTTAAAAAACTTTAAAAGCATAATTGGAGATACTCTAAAACTACATATTTCAGAATTCTTTAACTAATACTTATAATGAAATTACTATAGGCAGTTCACTGTGCTAAACTGTATAGGGGTTACAAAGGAAAATGATGAAAAATTTTCAGTTAAATCACATTAGACAGTCTAATGGACATGAATTTTAAAACGACGATTTAAAGAGGATTTTAGAAAATTTAATATCTTATTCTAGCTTCTTCACTGTACTTGGGTCAACTTTAAATCAATCTTATGTTCATTGTAATGAAGTAAGGCAAAGATTTAACGTCAAGTCATCACATCAGAATAAGTACTAAAAGCTGCTATGACCCAGCGACTAAGCATTGTGTAACAGTCCCAAGCAAAAGTGTTTTTCTGTAGATGTGGAATATGAGCCACAGAACACAGCCCAAGCTCTCCTCCTCTGAGAGCTCTCTGCCCGCTCATCCTACCTTTCTTACTCTTTTAAGCAGGTGCTCACAAGTATAATTTATAAATTAAAGCTGCATGGATCCAAATCACATGAAAAATGATATTCTTGTTAGAGATGCAGGCATATATTACTTAAAGGAAGCCCTTTTAACTGTTAAATAAACTCACCTGTAGATAATACAGAAAATATGTTAACAGTCCTAAAAATATCACTCACATGGAGGGTAAATGCAACACTTAACTTTAAGCAATATACAGGTCAAACATTACGATAAGTAAAGCTGTAAACTCTATGTAAAAAAAAACTATGCCCCATGGCTATCAGAATTGATGCTGTATTAGCTATGCAAAGAAAAATTAAAAATAAAAGATTCGTTTCACGCTGTACCTACAATCTGTTTTTCTCCTGAGATTTGAACTTGAGCTTTCTTGTTCACCAGTGTATTTCAAGTCTGTAGCAGCATGTCTGGCTGAAGGGTAAATGATGGATGAAAAGTTAAAATTGTTTAAAGGCTGCACACGGACTTCCTGCAGAGCCCATATGTACAACCACATCTCAATTATGCAGGACTGCAGGAAATCTTTGTTAATTGTAAAAATGGAAGATTTTAATAAAGAAAAAAAGAAAATTTCTCCAGCTCATGAGCCATCGCAAAAAGTGACAGAAAAAAACGGGCAACCCCAGGAGTAGGCCTAGTTACCATATTTGCTCATTTCTCCAAGTGCACTGCCCATATACGGCTCCTGGCTAGGGGAATGAAAGTGTCATAGTTTACTCCAAATCCTGTGCTTTTATAATTTGGAGACTATGGAGTTGTAAAGAACAGAGTACTTCATACGAGCACTAAATGGTCTGTGAAAAGTAACACTATCCTTGCAAATCCAGTGTGCCATCTGAGCGATAGGGTTTATGACTCTAGAAAGATTAACTTCAAGCACTGAAGACTCAGCCTCATCTGCCCTGGGAAACCCTTTACAGGGAGCCAGTGATGTAGATGGCAGAGAGTTCCGGGGCAAAATTTCCTCCACTTTTCCTTGTTTACAGAGTGCATTCTCGCTACTGCTCACAATCCCACTTAAGGGCATCAAGCTATTATTATTATTATTATTTTAATTTATTTATTTATTTATTTTTGGCTGTGTTGGGTCTTCGTTTCTGTGCGAGGGCTTTCTCTAGTTGCGGCGAGCGGGGGCCACTCTTCATCGCGGTGCGCGGGCCTCTCACTGTCGCGGCCTCTCTTGTTGTGGAGCACAGGCTACAGACGCGCAGGCTCAGTAGTTGTGGCTCACGGGCCCAGTTGTTCCGCGGCATGTGGGATCTTCCCAGACCAGGGCTCGAACCCGTGTCCCCTGCATTGGCAGGCAGAGTCTCAACCACTGTGCCACCAGGGAAGCCCCATCAAGCTATTATTAAAGAAGTGTACGTATATATATATATATATATATATATATTTTTTTTTTTTTTTGATAGAGAACTAATGGACTTAATAATAGAGATTGGGAAGAAATGATTAAGATGGTTAGATCAGAATTGAAACTGAGAATTAAATTTAAAAAACGAAAACAGTGAGAGATAAGAGAACAGAAAGTTAAAGATCTAAATAATCCCAAAATCGAAGGTGAAGTATAAAACACAAGCTACAGTAAAATGACAATTTGGAAATTTTAGAAAGAGGCTTAGAATCATCACAGTAAAAGGTTAAGAAACTTAAGATTGAACTTCGAGCTAAACTCTCAAAAAGAAAGCTTAAACTTTAGGTAACTGAATTTAGAATTAACAAGAGTAAAGGTAATATGGAAGGAAGTAGGAAGAGTCCAACATGTGAAGCCTCAAGAGCAGTTGGAGGAATCCAGCATGTTTAAATCCTGCTCCATAGCTGACAGGATTGACGAGCAGATACACAAAGCGCCCTCTAGTGGCGAATAGAAACACGTTCCTTGTTTAATATGGATATCTCTCTCACCCCACTCTTATTTCCCCCATCTTTCCTTATTTTTGGTTAACAGAGTACCATTATATTTAGTAGGATTATTTAGAAGAGTCCATTTTTCCAGAAATATCTTAATAAGAGAAGACAACTTATAAAATAATTTCTCTAGGTGAGGTGAAGTTACTATAATCAAATGTGGAAGAAAAAGTCTCATGAAGCAATAAAAAATAGAGAACTTTAAAGCTATTCACATAAAAACTAATCATATAAAAGACAAGAAACATAGTTCATTTGAACTCTGAAATATCATTAGTTTCAATGAGAATAGATTACTTTCAAGAGGAAATAAAAGAGCAAAACAGTATTTTACCTCTTTGGAAACATAAAACATAACAAGTAGCCAGTCATTAAAGATTTTTATTTTTGAAGGAGTGATTGCCAAATTCACTCAGACCTAATATTTATTTGATAGTATCATTCACTCAGTAAAAGTGGTTTGGTTAAAGTCAAATTTTAGTTGATTATATCTGTAAGGTAGGAGAGAAAGTCTGCATTTGTTATCAGATACTGTGCACCTTAAATGTGAGATCTTGCAAAGGGAGGAAAAAAACTAATATTGACAACTCATTGTGCCAGGTGCTATACCTTCATTATCACATTTAATCCACAAGCAATTTTATTAGGTTAGAAATCATTATCCCTACTTTACCAATGGGAAACAGAAGCTTAGTAAGTCCAAGTAATTTGGATCTAATTTATATACGTGTAGTTTGTAAAGTGATTGAAACTTAGGTCTGCTATGATTACTGCAGTACAACATGCTGTCTGCTTAGCTTTTCTGAATACAAATACTCACTTGTAAAAGCAGTTTTAAACACTAAGTGAGAAATGTGAAAGCACTTAGCAAATTCCAAAGCATTGTATAAATATATGGAATTATTTTGGTTGTCAAGATTTAATGGGCTTATTTAAAAATATTAAGGGAGAAATTGGTTCAATTCAGGATTGCATTCTACATTTGTAGATGGTTATTCCCAATTTTCATTTTTTTTTCATTACATCAATTCCACACCATTAGTCTGTGTCTATAGGTCTGAAACTTTCCAAAAATATAGTCTTATTTGTCAACACTTCTCAGATACCTTATTCATGCCATGTAATTCATTTTAGTGTATTTATTTAATTAAAAAAAAGTAAATTCCCTTTTCTTTGTTCTCCGTAAATTGTACTAACTCTAGATTAATAAAAAATAGTGTTTGTTGGCAAAAAGAACAGCAAATAAGGAATAGACCAGTGAACACACGTGGAAGGCCCGCGTCTGTTGGGCTATGCTTTGCAGCTAGCCATGAACACGTTGCAATCTTCAGAAAAATTGTTACATAAACCTGGACATGCTCTGCGGGGAAAAGTGTGTGCCCCAAAGCTTGTTCCTTGGGGAATACTGCTCCACTACAACGTGGTAGAGTGGTCAATGAGTTCGGGAAATGTTTCATACTATATAGCTTGGACTTTCAAATGCACATTCATATATTCGAGACTCTGAAAAGTGCAAGAGTAACCCTCTTGAACTTTGTATCAATTTTCCACTGCTATTCATATTTTTCATAGAACACACCTCTCACCGGGGGGTAGGGGATGCTGCCATAAGTCTATTCAATTGACCATTTTCTTCTCATAAACTACCAGTTTGACTATGCTGGATTTGGATACAACTGTCAATCAAGATCTTGTAAGGCTAAGATGACCAAAAATAGATAAAACTATATAAACTATGTTTGTGGTCCAAATAACCTATGGAAAAGGGATGGTTCAGGATGGTGAATAAGCATTTCATAAAGCTAAATTTATTCAGTTTGAAGGACTGACATTTATTCTGAATCCTTCCACTTAAAAAATAAATAAATAAAGATAGGAGATTTTATTTGGCTCAGCTATGAGCTTTACCGTGAGGCTATAATCTCCATTATGGCAGAGACAATATCTGTTTTTACTCACAATTATAAGCTCAACATTCTAGTAAGAGCCTGGCCCCAAGTAGGCTTTCAAAAAAATTGTTAAATAAATACTAATTATCCTGTTTAGTGACCTACTTGACAAATACATATAGTTGACAACACTATACTGGTCTGATAATTGTCTCTAAAACTCAAAACTCTTGGAATTTACTGGATTAGATGGAAGTCAATTTTGCTAAAAATATCTATTGCAGCAGAGCTTCTCTTCTGTAGTGCTATCATTAGGAGGCAGCTATCCAAACAGACATTATGTTCCCAGCCCCTTTCACATTCCATTGAAGCCACGTGACTAATTTTAATCAGCAGAGTGAAAGTGGAAGTCATTTATGTCACTCTAGTTCAGGTCTTTCTCTGGTTAGCTGGCTGAATGCATAGGACCCCCAGGCTCTAGGAATGATGGAACCGTAGGATCTTGGGTCCCTGAATCACCACAAAAAGGAAAGCCCAGGGAGATCTGCGCGGTGCTTTGTGACCACCTAGAGAAGTGGGATAGGGAGGGTGGGAGGGAGATGCAAGAGGGAGGAGATATGGGGATATATGTATATGTATAGCTGATTCACTTTGTTATAAAGCAGAAACTAACAAGCCATTGTAAAGCAATTATACTCCCATAAAGATGTTTAAAAAAAAAAAGGAAAGCCAATTAGCAAATGAACCACACACATCAAACTAGTAAATGAATATGAAATAAACTTTATTCTGTTAAGCCATTGATATTTTGGAATTTGTTTCGGAAGCTAGTGTTATCTAATATCAAATATGGATTCACATAAATATATACTTTCACAGACACATACTAGAAGCATATGAACCAAAAAGTTAGAGTTGGTAGTCTCTAGATAATAGGATTAACAGGTTTGGGTTTTGTCTTTTTTTAAGTTACCATATTTTCTAAATTTTCTTCAGTGAATAGGCATTACTACACATTAGATTTATAATCAGGGGAAAAAACAGGAAATAAATGATACATATTTTTAATGATTTCCAGCTCCAAAACCTCTTCCTTTTTTGTTTTGGGATCCTTTCCAAATCCCTAGATTTTTCAAGCCCTTTGTTCTGGACTTCTAAACTGGGAATATATTCCATCCTTAGTCAGAACTGGCAAATTGCCAGTCATTCCTGCCCTCAGCCATGGGCATCTGAGGCATAATCACATTCCAACTTCTCTCTTTGCCACTATCTAGGGAAGATCACCTGCCTGGATCACTTTACTATAGGTGGATCTTTCATTATTGCATTAGTAACTTTTTATTCTGAAATAATTTCAAATTTTAAAAAGTTGCAAGAATAGTATTAAAAAACTCCTATATCTTTCACCCACAGTCCTCAATTGGTATCATTTTACCATATTGAATTATTATTCTCTCTCTGTGGACAGATGATAGATAGATGATAGATAGATAGATAGATAGGATTCTTTTTTGAACCATTTGAGAATAATTTGAACAATAAGTTGAAGGCATCTGGCAGTATTCATCAAAATTCTCAAAAATATGCAATTATTAATATGTAACTCCACTTATAGTAACTTATAAGGCAATACTTATAGAAATGAGAGTTTTAATTATAAGAACGTTAATCACAGCAATGTTTATCATACTGAAAAACTGGAAATGGTCTGTATGTCCAACAATAAGAGTTCAGTTGAGCAAATTGTACAGTGCAGTTATATCCTGCTTCCAAATGTCCTCCTATTTGCTATTCATCATTGGCCTCCGTAGCTGTTAAGATAAAAGTCCAGAGCTCTTAATTCATCTGCCTCTGTTGACTGCATCACTCTAATCACTCTTACCACCCTTGACCCTGCCTGAGACTACTCCAGAGAAGATGATCACCCAAGGTACTTTCAACCTCACATGGCCTTGATGAATTTTGGTTTTATCACGGATGCCTCTCTGACCCTCCCCACATGGCAGCTCAAACCAGGGACCATTGTACATGGAGACTCTGTCCTCCCTTGAGTCTCAGGCACTCCTCCCTGATAGCCTAGGAAACAGGTACTGTGACTTGATCCAGGGCAGCAGTAAAAAGCCTGGGCTGTTCAGGAAGGTCTGTTCAACTAAAGAGCAAACTAACTTAGAATATAATCAGAATCCTACCAAATATTCAACAGATAACCTATCCCAATTTCAAAGAAAGAGTCAATGCCTCAAAATTATATATATTCATGAGAATTCCTACGAGAAGAATGTCAGCTTTATTCTTAGCAACATCAAGTAGAAAAATAGATTCCCCTGGCTCCAAAAATTTGAGTTTCCAGAAGCTGTGTATCCTTTTCTAGCCAGTATGTGCACCTTCCTTACTAAGAACAATGAAAACAAATATAGTATTACACAATTTCCAAAGGAAATCATTTTACTTTGATATCTCAGATTCAGAAATTCTGAAGTAAAAATAAACATGAAATTTCAAATAGGGAGTGTTTGGGATGATCACATTTCTTACAAAAATATTTGGAAGGAAAATCATAGAATCTGATATAACACTTATGAAATAAAAGGAATTAAAGTTAACAATAAAATATTCCTCATAAACATTACAAATATTTCATTAGATGGACAAATTCTGAGAATCAAGAAGGAAAAACTCCGAAACACAATATTTATTTAAAAGACAATACAGTTTGTGATGAAGACGTTGTTTGCTAGGGAGAAATGGCTTAAAAATGGAATGGAAAAATGCAACATTCTTAATTGATTGGACTGGCAAATCAAGCGGTATTGAACCACTTGCTTCTCTCAAGGAGTATGCAAGATACCACACAAAAATTTAATTTTATTTAGTTTATTAATATGATCCAAACAGACTTAGTTCAAGAAGTGAGCAAAAGACACAAAACAAGGTTTGGCTAATCTATACTATACCAAGAGAACCAAAAAAGGTGACAAGATTTTCAGTTGGTGACAATTTTACGATGGAAAGTTAGTTTATTAACTAATATAAAAATACATCTACAATAGCAACTGTGACTCAGATTGAGCCAGTATGCAACACGTGTGACACCCACCATGGTCAGGGAGGTACTACAGGGACCTCACACCCTCCTCAGCTGGTTCACACTATCTGGCCTTTGCCCTGGAGCCCCACAAAACACCCCTCACAGCACAGAGTTTGCAGCCAATTACATTTTCTCCTCAGTCTACAATCAGTTGTGTACCATTTCTATGTTTCCCATAGCCTCTTTCTTTTTAGATAGTGACAGAGCTCAAGGAAAAAACTCACCTGGCCAGTGTTAGCAAGGAAGGGGGAAAAAAGTACTTTGAGATGGGTTCAGGGTAGTTTGGGACTCAGACTCAGATAAATGAGGAGACTAGAATGGGCACCATCAGAAAACATTGAGGTCCATGGGTAATTCACAGAAAAGGACAGAACGAGATAACGCGGAAAGGTAGGAAGGACCACTGTTACATCTGGGAAGTCACACCAAAGAGCAATAAAGAGGAAGAAAACTGGAATGGAGAGTAGTTCCTTTTACACCTTTATGATGAAAACATTAAAAAAAAAAAAAAAAGGTATATAGAAACCAAATCAACAATTTTAAAAAGTAAAATAACAAAGAATATTTCAATAAAATGAAATACAGAAGGAGATAAAGAATTCTTTTACTTCCACTTGACTTTATCCATAGTTTTTAAGAGGTTATATTAAGTCAGGCCAGCTTTGCTCTATTTGGGGGTCGATACATGTTATCAGATGTTTCTGAGGAAAAGACGAGAACCCGACTGACATCTCTCAGGCAGCCTGGGAGGAGGGGGAGGGGAGGAAGGGAAGGTGTGAAAGGAAAGTCTCCAAGAGCTTCACCCTCACCCTTCATGCCCAAAGTGTCTTTAACCTGCACGTTAAATGTCAGGTTCGGATCTCGGAAAACCATGGTCACGGAGCCCGACAGGATTACGGGCACAAGCTCGTGGTGCTTAGTGTGCCGCCCAGACCACGAAGCACAGGAGCAGCTCGAGAGACACATTTCCATGCAGAGAAGTGGAAGAAGCTCCACACACCAAAGGCTCTGCTTTGTAGGGTCTTTCTATATCTGGAGGTAATGCTGTCATCCCTTGAATCTGCAAAGGAAAGAGCAGACATTGCCACTGAGTGTGTGATTTAAGAGCAGGACTGCGGCCAAGCTTGCTCGGCCCTTGCGCTTCTGCGGGGCTTAAAGGGGCGGTGGTATGGATGCTGAAGTTGTGCACCGTCCGGGTGTCAGAACCTTAAGGATTCCCAGCGAGGGGGCGAAGAGGGCCGGACACGCCTTTGGGAAAGAAGAGATAGAAAACACGCTCTGTCTTTTTTTTGAAGGTCTCATCCCATCTTATTCCTTCTTCAGCCCAACTTTAGTTTTAGAATAGATTGCCTTCTTCGAAGGAAGTGGAATCAGGAGTTTTGGGCCAATCTAAGTAATCACTGAATAAATTCGCAGACATATCAAAAGACAGCTGGACCACTGGGTTTATGGATATCTGTCTGTTCCTTTGATTGTATCTGCTGTGGATTCAGGTAAGATGTAATATCTGGTTTCCCCGAAGACTAAAACAAAGTGGGGCTTACCGACCACTCCGCGTTGTCTGTCTTGGAACACCTCACATTCACTGGCAGGCTAAGGACAAGCTTATTGAAGGCAAGACCTTCCTTTTTAGTCCATTTAAACTTATTCATTGCATCCATGAAAGAAAGGTTTTTATATTGCTTGGGGCTTTTAATAATGAAAGGCCAGGTCCTGAATTTAAAATAAATAACCATAATTAGTCATATTCAGAACAAAAGCATTACATGTTTCCATCACTTTTCAACATTCTAAAATAGACTTCATACTTGTTCATTTTTACACACATAGATAACCTAATGCAAAGCACTGATGAACTCTTAAGCAGTTGCTAGAAGAAATACATATAAAATAAGGAGTCTTTTTAAAAAACAAAATTCCTCGGTTTAGTAACAGACGGGTATTACTTTTAAACAAATCGTTTTGGCTTAGAAAGCTTCCCCAGAGCCTCACAATTCCTCACGTACTTGTTTTGGTTCTAGTTAACAATATAACTGGTAAGCATTCAGTTCTGACGAGTATAATGCTAATGGTGTAATGAAGAAACGTACAGAATCTCAAAAGGTACTGAACAACGTTGGAAATTTCAATTCCATACTGTTGAAAAGCCTGACCCCTGCTGGCTGCCCTGTTTTAGCTTGCCTAAGTGACAAAAATTTTTTTTTAATTTGAAATTGAACCAGTGTTTTTAATATTCCACTGAGAAAAAAATACTCTACAAATGATACACTCTGCTTCTACTTGCTGCTCTAAAAAAATATATGTTAAATGTCCAAGAAAGAAGGACGAAATCACAGAAGAATGACATGACCAGCTTCAAGAGGTACTCTTCAGGTGATATCTTTCATTAAATATAAGTTTGATATTATTGATTCTTGAAAAAAGGAAAAGCGTAAGTGTTGGCATAGCTCAGAAATTTACATAAACTACTCCACGGACCTTCCAGGAGATTATCATGGGTAACCAGTAGGTATTTGGCTCCCTTGATACCCCAAGAGGAAGTTCCAGTGATTTTCAGTAATTAACAATGAATTAACCTCCAGCTGAGCAATCTACATTTTTAATATCTGATCTTCACAATTTCTTCATTTAATTATGTCACTACCGACTCTCTCTCTTACACACATAACCTATTCAGGCACATTGAATATTATCTTTTTAATTAAATTAAACATCCTTTATTAATCTTTTACAGTTACAAAGATGCATTTTTAATGTTTAAAATAAAATCATTTCCTCTGTACTCTAATAAGTAAGACAATGAATAATACAATAGGTCATATATGAGAATCTTTATATTCTTTATTCCTAACCTTCTTTTTCCTTTAATTAAAGTCAATATATCTTTGTTGAGTTTTAAATGTACTATTTTGCACAGAGACCTTAAAGTACCATAGAGAGCAATCACCATCATACTACATTAAACATAGCTAGCAATGACCTTAGATCTATAACATTGTAAATTAAATACACTGTGAAGACTCGTAGAGATACAATCCAGAATTAGTATAAAATAAAACTTGTACATGTAAAAACTTGTATAAAGTAAAAATCTGACTTGAAAGGGGCCCATTATATTTACATACAATGTCCTTTTAAATACACTAAAAGCTTTATATTTCATTAAATATAAAATAACTTTAAATCAAATATTAAAAATCAAATTTACTTTTCAAAGAGATACGGTATTTGTCTTGAAAAAAGGAAAATCAACTTCATCACCAGGGAAATGCTGGGGGTTAGTGGGGGTGGGAGGTGGGGGGCGGTGTGGAGATCATCAGCCTGTAATCACCTAAAACACCACAAGGTGGCAATGGAATCTCTGCTAAAGCACTAAGGCGGACTAAATGCCCTAAATTTTCTGCAGCCTTGCTGGTAAGAGTGAATAGTGTATTACATACATAGATGAAATCTTAAAAAGTTTTACTGCTAAAACAAATTAGTAAACTAGTATCCATTTGATATTTCACAGTATAAAATGACAGGAGAGGTATAAACACATTTATTTACTTACTATAAATATATGGAAAAGGATGTAGGAAAGGGCAAACCCAATGAATCCCATGTCGGAGCCAGCATGACAGGTTGGGTGAGGAGAAGCATGTCGCAACCTCCCTGACCTGGCATCTTGTCTCATTTTTATTGTCTCCTTTCCCTTCCTACTAAATTTGTTCAGGCTCCTACTCTGTAACATCACACCAATCTCCTAACCTTTCCAGCCTGTCCTACACCACATTTCCAGATTACCATTAGAGAAAAGAGAAGGAAAAGACAGAATGAGGAGAAATCCTGGAAAAGTAAATATTTATCCTGAGTATTTTTCCTTAAAAGACTAAGCTGTAAACCAGAAACAGGTGATGTTGAAGTAGCAAGTTCCTCTGCTCTCACTGGCACTGGGACTTAGTTATTAGAAACATTAGGAATGTTCTAGAAATTAAGACAGTTACGTTTCTGCACATCTGGGCAGTGTCCAAATGACTACCCGGATATACATATAAATAGAAGGGTATTATTTATATATCACTATAGTTGATAAAAAGGATTTAATATTGATGAGTAATTTTCCTTTGTAAGCTTAATTTAATTGACCAGTTGAATTAAAAATACACAAATATGGAATAAACTTAGACTATCCAAAATAATTTTGGAAAAAGAAAAAGAATGACAAGTTTGGAGACTTTTACACATTACACACTCTTATTTCAAGATTTACTATAAAACTATAATAATAATCAAGTGTGGTATTATAGTAAAGCTAAACATGTACCACAATGAAACAGAACTCAGAGACCAGAAATTGTCAGTATATAGGGAAATGATTTTCAGCAAATCTTCCAGAGTAATTATATAGGAAAAGGGTAGTTTTTTTCATCAAATGGTTCTTGTACAACTTGATATCTGTATGAAATACAATGAACCTCAGCCTATACAACACACAAAAAATTATTCAAAATGGATCATCAACCTAAAGCTAAAACTGTAAAGTTTTTAGGAAAAAAAACAGGAGAAAATCTTCACAACCTTGGGCAGGCAGCAATTTCTTACATGGGATATCAAAAGCACAAAACAAACCAAAAATGATAAAACAGACTTCAAAAACTACAGTTGAAAAAGTAAAATCAAGCCAGACTGGGAAAAAATTATTTGCAAACATATACCTGACAAAGATTTATATCCAAAGTATAAAGAACTCTTTAAAATTATGAAGGACTCTTACAACTCAGTAATTTTAAAAAAAGTAACCCAATTAAATGGACAAGAATTTGAACCATTATGAAAGAACATATATAAATGACTAATAACCATGTGAAAAGAGGCTCTATGTCATGCGTCACGGGGAAATGGAAAATAAAACTACACTAAGATACCACTGCATACACATTAAAATAGATAAAATTTAAAATATGGAAAATACAAAATACATTGGGAAGATTGTTAAGCAGCAGGAGATCTTATTAATCTGGTGAAAATGTAAAAAGGTACGCTATTCTGGAGAACATTTTGAGAGTCTTACGCAGTAAACATAAACTTAGTGTACAATCCAGGGACTCCACAACTAGGTGTTAACCCAGAAATTGAAAACATATGTCCGTACAAGGATGAACACAATCATGTTCATAGCAACTTTCTTCATAATAGCCACAAACTGGAAAGAATCCAAATGTCTTTCAACTGGTGAATCGATAAATGAATTTGGGCATATACACACTGGGGAATACTACTCAGCAGTAAAAAGCAAAGGACTGCTGATACATACATACATATATATTCATATATAGTATATGAATCTCAGTATATATTCATCAGTGTAGATGAAGCTCAGAAACACTGTAAGTTAAAGAAGCCAGGCACAAAATAGCATATACCATCTTATCCTATTTTCATAATATCTAGAAAAGATCAAAGCCAATAGATAGTGACAAAGCAGTTTCATGGTTTCCTGGAGCTTTGTGTGGAGGGCGGATTGTCTCCAGAGGTGTGAGAGAAGTTTTGGCGGTGATGAAAATGCTCTATATCTAATTTGTGATGTGTTTAAGTAGGGGTACCTATCTGAGAAAACTTGAGAACAGTATACTTAACCATAGGGCCATTTTATTGTATGTATGTTCCACCTCAAGCAATTTGACTTAAAAAAAAAAAACAATAACAAACCGACAAAAAAGACACAGTGTATACTTTACCAATCAAATTGTTAAAAGAAGGAAACCAGGAAATCTGACTTAACAAGGCACAACTCCTAATCCTCTCGACACTCCCTGAGCCAGTGAATGTTGTGAAGCACTGAGTAAAGCTCAATCTCCCTGATAGAAGCAAAAGCTTGAGAGCTGCAACAGATTTGACAGCATGATATAAGGCCTGGGACATTCCCTTATGGAAAGGCATTCAGCCCTAACCACTTAGTAACCATTCTCTAATAGATTTTTAATAAAATCTGAGAAAGGAATAACCCATGCATTGTGATATAGAGTCCCACCTCCACACACACAGCCCTTTACCCTCAAAATATAGAAAAGGAAGTACATAAAATACATCACCCAAACTTCAAACTGTGGTGTGGAGAGAAAAAAAACTACTCTCAGATTTGCTTAGAAGGTAGTAAAAATTCACCTATATTTTACCAGAGCAAAGAGAAGTTTTAAACAGAACTGGCTCAGCGTAAGCAAGAAATGACAAATAACCATGCAAACTTAGGGTGAAAGGAAATTATATCACATTTCATATAAAGAGACAGAAAAAATCAATTCTAGAAGAAGATATAAATCAATTATACTGGAGAGAATTCCCACAAGTGTTTCACGCTGTAAGTTTATTTAATAAGAACATGAATTCAATTAAACAAGAGCTCAAATAAAAGATGATAAAACAACACAATGAGATGCAAAGAGGGACAGCAGACTAAAGGAAATAAATTTAAGACAAAAAAATTAATACCAAATAAGTTAGAAAAAACAGGAAGCAGAAGAGC
The DNA here is from genome assembly GCF_028023285.1 of Balaenoptera ricei. Taxonomy (NCBI): domain Eukaryota; kingdom Metazoa; phylum Chordata; class Mammalia; order Artiodactyla; family Balaenopteridae; genus Balaenoptera; species Balaenoptera ricei. The sequence goes on along the minus strand of NC_082650.1, from coordinate 31,102,113 downwards.
ACTTCTGAAAAATTATGGGAAAATGCTTGAGAAAAATCCCAAATAGATTAAAAAAAAGTTTGTAGATATAAGATAAAATTTTCTTGAAATGAAAAAAAGAAGTGAATATATGTACTGAAAGAACACTTTGTGTTTCGGGAAAATTTGATTCATATGCTCAACACTGAAATATGTTCAATTTAACTTATGAATTCTCCAGGTAGAGGAAGAATGAGCCCATTCATCCAAAGATATCTCCAAAGGGGGAAAAAAACCCCTATGAGCCCAAAATATTATATCCAGCCAAATGCTGCCCAAATATAAATGCAGAAATTTTCAAACATAGAAGAACTCAGGGCATAAAGCACATGGAAGCCCCTCTTGATTAAGCAACTTGAGGACAAAACCCTGAGGAATCAAATTAAAGAACTCAGAAATGCAGAAATCATATAAAGATTAGGGATTATCACTGAATCTATAAAAGTTGCACTAAATATTGTGGAAATTACGTTTTAGAATTAAATGTGAAAATTAAAAATCTTGAGAATACAAAAATTCTTATATAAATAATAAATATTTGGAGGTACAGAAGGGAGGTTGGGAGAAAATGTGAAAGTGTGAATGTCCTCATCTTTATGATCTAAAACTGAAACATGTTTTTAAAAAAATGTGTTAATATCTTTTATGATCTATTTTCTCAACATTTGAGAGCTCCTTTATACAATATTATCTCTTGTAGTTAAAAACAATAGCAATGCTTATTTGTTCAACAATTATTCAATTTTGATTTAGTTTCTTTTTCTTCTGATAAATTAAAACAAAATTAAATTGTAATATTTTTGTTTAAAGCACTGCACAAATTATAATCTTTCTAACGCTACTCTATTCATCTTCATATAAATACCTACATAGAAAAATGTCTGTAATGACATTCCATTAATGTTAGTGTTGCTTATTTCTAACAGAATTTGGGGTGATTGCTTTCATCCTTTTTTTTTTAAAATTTATTTATTTTTGGCTGCGTTGGGTCTTTGCTGTACGTGGGCTTTCTCTAGTTGCGGCGAGCGAGGGCTACTCTTCATTGAGGTGTGCGGGCTTCTCACTGAGGTGGCTTCTCTTGTTGCAGAGCACGGGCTCTAGGCGCACAGGCTTCAGTAGTTGTGGCATGCGGGCTCAGTAGTTGTGGCTCGCGGGCTTAGTTGCTCCGCGGCATGTGGGATCTTCCTGGACCAGGGCTTGAACCCATGTCCCCTGCACTGGCAGGCGGATTCTCAACCGCTGCGCCACCAGGGAAGCCCCATCCTCTTTTTTAAAACCTTTTTCTGCATTACCTAAACTCTTTATAATAAAGCCTGTGTGACTTTTACACCTTATCAACATAAAGTAATTTTTTTCCTGCAAAGAAAAATACAAACACCTCTCCTGGTTTTTTTTTTAAGAAATAGAACAAATAAGGCAGGAACTTTCCATCACATAAACCTCACTGGAACCACACAGACAGTGGTGATGTATGGTGCAGCAGAGAATACAAATTTATCTGAGCTCATTGTCTACTCTGTTATCTGATCTTTGGGAGTTTTTTGTTTTTCCTTAAGCCTTGCCAGATCTGTAGGAGGCAGAGAAAAACTGCATCCCCCCAAACAGACAAATCCTGAGACAGGATGTACTTGTCTCTATCTTTCCACCAATGCATCCTTTAATCCTAGAATTGCCACAGAATGTTTAAAACAAAACTGGACACCTAAATAGTCCCTACATTAAAAGCAAAAATAGGAGATTCTAGGTTATATGTTTTATAATATTCCTGTTTAGTACCGTGTCCTAAAACCAAATTAGCGATATTCTTATAAGCAAAACAGAAAAAAAGCACTCAAACCATTTCTCTCTTTCTGATCTTTTCACCAGAACCTTGTTGGTTTGGCCTTTAATGATATTTATGTCAGTGTGATGATGAACTAGACTTGAAAGTCTGATTTAAAGTCCAAACATGTATTTTATAACAGAGGCTCTTTTTCACTCATATTTTTGAAGAATAACTATATTTAACCATGTAGTTAAATGGTTTTATGTGGGCAATAACATCTCAAAACTGGCCTTGTTCTTTGAAGCAACTCTCCCTGTCTTTCGAAGTGATGAAAACCCCAACTTCAATATTTCCTGAAGGAGACCAAACGTGCGGACACTGGCAGAGCTCGTTGGGACACAGGAGCTGAACGTTTCAGAGGCTTCACGCAAGTTGAACACACAAAAAAATAACTGGACCACAGAACACATTTCATTCATCTTGTAAATACACGGCTTTGAATGTTCATCCAACATTCACTCCAACATTCTCTTGATTAGGAAAAGTTTCTAGTCAATACGTTAAAAATATTCTAAAGGGAAAAAAAAACTACTTAAGTCTTAGTAAGAAACAATATAATCTCAATATTTTAAAAACAAGACTACATCCTAGTGTTTTTAGAATGACGTTTTATGTGCTGTTTTGATTTTTATTGATATTTTATTTACTTATTTGCAATGTAGTTATTGATTGTGAACAAAAAGGCACATATATCAGCAACCACAATACAAACCCCAGCTCTCCCATTTAGTATGTACTCTATGAGGTTGAACAGATTTTTAATCTCTTAGCTTCCATTTCCTTCTCTAAACTGGGATTGCAAATACTGCTCTACCTATTGGAATTGTGTGAAAATAAATTAAATGAAATCATGTATGTGAAAATACTTCATAACCTACAACCTAATTTACACCAGCATTTTGTTATTTGTATTTTGGTAGATACAGACTTATTGTCTAGTGGTCATTGGGTTGTCTGGATAAGAACTCAGTAGAACATATCTATGAATAGCAGGTTTAATTTAAAAAGAAGAGTGTTTTTAGTTCCTAATTTATAATCCCTATAAAATTTTGGAACAAAAAGGAGACCATAATTATATTCTCCTTCAGATCTGCATTTTACCACATCCTCATTAAGAGTTTATTTAACCTCTCCTTAAATACACCCCCTCAAAAATCTATGTGTATCTTTTGCCTAATTACATCAGTCTTTTTCATTTTGAAAAATCCTAATCATTAGAAAATTCTTCCTTATATTAAAATAAAATCTACACTTCAAAATTTCTACCAGCCACCCTAATTCTTCTTTGTGGCACTACTAAGAATGGATAAAATCCTTTTATTCTACATCAACCTTAATATTAATAATAATAATTAATTAATAATAATTCTCAATTTCTTCTTCAAACATGTTTCCCTGCACCATTCACATATCATTACTTTCCCTTTACTCTTCTCTTCCCTCACCATCCCCCAGAGATGCAGTCAATCAACAAGCCCAGAGAGTGCTACCTTCAAAAGCTAACCTGATTGGAACCATTTCTCATGAACACTACTGGCACCATCCTGGTCCAAGGCACCCTCACCTCTCAACTGGACAATCACAAGTCTCCAGGTAGATATTATTCTTTCCAATCTTGCCCTCCTAGAGTCCTTTCTCAACACAGTAGCTAAATTAACATTCTTAATACCCTATACCCTATAATAGCTTCTCTTCGCACTTAAAACCCAAAGTCCTTATGTTGCCTATAAAGTTCTACACTATATGGTCCCACTTGCTCTTAGACCTCCTCACCTACTCTCTGCCAAATTTCACCCTGCTTCAGCCAAACTCACCTTCTTGCTGTTCTTTGAACATGCTAGCCTCATACTCGCCATCCATTATACTGGCTTTTCTCCCTGAAGAGTATACTTGCATATCTTTCCTTGGCTGGCTCCAGATCACCGAGGTCTCTGCTCAAACATCACCTCCTGCTATGGTCTGAATATCTGTGTTCCGCCACCCCCCGAAATTCACATGTTGAAATCTTAATGTCCAGGGTGACATTATTAGGAGGTGGGGTCTTTGGGAGGCTCTGTCCTCATAAGTGGGATTAGTGCCCTTATAGAAGCAGCTTGAGAAAGCTCCCTTGACTCTCTGCCGCATGAGGTCACTGTGAGAAGATGGCTGTCTGTGAGGAAGTGGGTCCTCACCAGATGCTGAATCTGCCAGAATCTTGATCTTGCACTTCTCAGCCTCCGGAACAGTGACAGATAAATTTTCTGTTGTTTATAAGCTACCCTGTCTATGGCAGTAATAAGAGTCCAAATGGACTAAGACACCTCCCGAGAGACGCTCTCACCACCCTACTGAGAACAACTATATACTTCCTTCACTGTCTTGATTATTTTCATAACATCTTTTAATATCTGAAATTTTATATTATGTTGTTTATTTGCTTATTACCTCTTCCCCACTCTAGCACACAATCTCAAGGGAGCAGGAATAATATTTCTCTTGTTTATAATTTTATCCCAAGTCATTTCTATTATATGCAATTGTGCAGAAAGAGTTAACACAGCAGGCCTGAGACTGCCATCCTTAGGAACACCTGCTTGGAAGGCTGACCTCTGGCTGGCATCAGTGAACTTAAATAGCAAACAATTTCCTATAAGGACATAAAACTTTCTCCAAATGCTAAGAGTAATTTACTGTACCTAGACTGTCTGTACAAATGACGCTGTTTATGTTGAACACTTGCTTTCCTTCTGGGAGTCTGGAATTTTGCTATTTGCTAAGCAGAGGGCACCTATGTGACCAGCCCCCAGTAGAAACTCTGAGCACTGAGTCTCTAATGAGCTTCTCCAGTTGACAACACTTCATATATGTTGTCATAATTTGACGTGGGTGGAATTAAGCACACCCTGTGTGACTCCACTAGGAGAGGTCTCTTGGAAGCTTGCACTTGGTTTCCTGTGGACTTTACCTCATGTGCCTTTTCCTTTTGTTCATTTTTCTTTATGTTCTTTCACTGTAATAAATATTAGCCATGAGTACAACTATAAGCTGAATCCTTTAGGTCTTCCTAGAAAACTACTGAAGCTAAGAGTAGTCTCAAGGCCCCTGGACACAACAAGCAAGAAGGTCCCTTGGACTCCCCAGTTGAAAATAATCAAATAGAACAGCACATAAAGGAATCCCATAACATGGTGATGAATCTAGTATGAAAATAAAGTCCATCCTTACCCCTGCCATGAAATCTGTTTACTACTTACGTGACTGGCCTGTAGATCTCCTTAACACCAATGAACTGAAGTTGTTCCATAATGTCTGGGATACTTGCACATCGAGTAAGATTAATTCGTGGGTAATAAAGAAGGTAAGAGAGACACATTTCATTCCTGGTGCTTAATCCTCCCTGAAAATGGAGATACTTTATTTAGAAAAATATATGTTCCACCGACTCTGATACTTATAGCACACAAGCTGCAAATGTTATGCAGTTTCTTCCCATATCGAAATGTCATAAATCTTAAAGCTGAAAAATAATCACTTAAAGGCCAATTTGGTTTTTCAACAGATAGCGGCACATTTCAAAATTAATAAAGTTATTTCCATCTCTTTAAAAGCTGCCTTTCTTAAATAACTTAATAATCTCCTCAAAGTTCAGTGTATGTGATGTAAACTTCTCACCACAGTGAACATTCCAGAGGATGTTCAGTAACAAGATACCAATCGGTCAGTTTGATGGAATCTTTGCCTGATTGATTGCACTGAATTTTCCATAATCTTGCTGTCATGTATATAAACATCAGCAGCTGCATACCACAGGGGAGGCACAGGTCACAGTTTGAATCTAAGTAGTAAATTATGTACTAATTAAAAAAGAAGAACAGCATCTGGAGTTGCTACAACAATGTCCAATTTTCAACCAAAAGTTATTAAACATGAAAAGAAACTGGAAACTATGATCTGTATTCAGGACAAAAAGTTAGTAGAAATGAATTGTGAGAAGACATGGATGCTGGATTTAGCAAAGATTTAAAATCAGACATAAATATATGTAAAGAGCTAAAGAAAGATGTTCAAATAATTAAAGGTAAATATGTTAAAAATGAGTGAACAAATAAGGAATGACATCAGACAAAGGAAAACATTAGAAAAAGGAACCGAATAGAAATTCTAGAGTTGAAATGTACTATAACTACATTAAAAATTCACAGGATGAGCTCAACAGCAACTTGACATGGCAGAGGAAGGAAGCCGTGAACTTGAAGATCAATCAATAGCAATTTCCCAACCCAAAGGACAGAGAAAAAAAGACTAAAGAAAGTGAAAACACCTCAGAGATCTGTAGGATAATATTAGATGTTCCATGTGTGTAATTTGAATTCCAGAATGAGAGGGAAGAGAAAAAAAGAATAGAAAAAAATATTTGAAAAAAATGGTGGAAATCCTCCCAAATTGAGTGAAAAACATTAACTTACAGACCCAAGAAGCTCAATAAATGCCAAAGATAATTATGAAGACAGCCATACTTAGACACATCATAGTCATATTGCTGAAAGCCAAAGACAAAGAGAAAATCTTGAAAGCAGCAAAGAAAAACGATACATTGCATACAGGGGAGCAGTAATACAGTGAACAACTGACATTTCATCGATGGAAGTAACAAAAAGATATTGGAATCACATTTTCAACTGCTCCAGGGAAAAAGAAATTAACCAAGAATTCTGCATCCAGCAAATCATCTATCTTTCAAAAGTGAAGGTGAAAAACATAGTAGTGTTGTTCATAGTTATACATTAATGTAGTAGCTAATATGCAATGATTTTACAAATTGCAAAACAGAATGCTTTGCCCTTGATGCAGGATTGGGCAAAAGAAGAAGCTGATCTGCAAATGAGGTGCAGCTGACACCTCAGTAAATATATTTAATCTGTCCTTGAGCTGGGACGGCTATTCAGAGTTATACCAAATTGTAGGAAGGGAATTGGGCTTTTGTATTCTCACATCAACCAGTCATTGGCTGCTGGCTGCTCCACTGAAGAGAGTATAACTTTAAGTGGGTCATTCCTTGACTCCGATGGCAATGTCCAGTGAGGGACACACTTCTGCTTTTTTTCTATTGTATGTTTGTCTTATGTTATGGATTTATAGAATCTATTTTATATGCTGGATACTAATGCTTTATGTATTGCAAATTTTTTTTTTCAGTTTAGAACTTATCTTTTCACTTAATAGTGTTTTTTGGGTAACCAAAAGCGTTAAGGTAATCAAATTCATCAATCTTCTAATTTATAGTTTGTGCTTTTTATGTTCTGTTTAAGAAGTTCTTACCCCAAAGTACTAAAGTTATATTTATATATATTTCTCCTAATGGTTTTAATATTTTGTTTTTCACATTTTAATGTTTAATCTACCTGGAAATGATTTTTTTGTGTATTGTGGGAGATAAAGATGTAATTTTATTTTTGTCATCTGGATACCCAACTGTGCCACTAAATTCTTTAATGAAAAAGTCCATCCTTTGCCACTTATCTGAATGCCATTTCTATATTAAACCAAGTTTCCACGTAGGGGGTTTGTAGGTCTGTTTCCAGGATCCCTATTCCAGCCCACTCTTCTAACTCTGGACCCAAACCACACTATTAATCACCATAGCTTTAAAATAAGTCATCAAATCTAGTAGCTTGTTTCCCATCTTCTTCTTTTTAGTAGTGTCTTGCCAATTCTTAACCCTTTGCTCTTTTATGTAGATTTTACAATCAACTTGCTCCGTGTAAAAGCTAAAACTGTAAAATTTTTAGAAAATTTTTTTTTAAAAAATAGGAGAAAACCTTTGGCTAGGTGAAGATTTCTTAGTTAGACACCAAAACCCCAAATCATAAAATCTCTCTGATCTTTCTTTACTGGAATTATATCAAATTTATAAACCAATTTAAAAAGAAAGATTATCTTTGTTTCACTGAGCTTTTCTATCCATGAACACAGTACCTCTTAATTTCTTTAGGTGATCTTTAATGTCTTGCATAATGACTAATAATTTTCTCCATAGATATCAAACACATCTAATGTTATTTTATTTCTATAGGATGTGTAGCCTTAAATTGAATTTTCTTGAGATAATTTATTGTATACTAAAATACAATTAACTTTAGATTTATCAGTTTGGGGGAGGTTTTGATGTGGAAAATTACAATATCTGTAAATAATGTGTTTTACTTCTTCGCTTCTTCCTTTCTGATCTTTATATCTCATTTTTTTCTTTTCTACTACGATATTGAATAAAACCAGTGATAATAAATATCCTTGTCTTCTTCCTGACTTTAAAGAATTACTTCTAGTATTTCACTTAGTTTGATATTTGCTATAGATTTTTCACAGCTAATCTTTATCTGGTTAAGGCAATTCTCTCCTATTCCTAGTTTGCTAAATGTCCTTTATTCCCCCCATGACTGACAAATTTTATGAATGCTTTTTCTGCCCCTATTGAAGTGATCATAAGTCTTTTTCCTTCAATCTCTTAATGTATAATGGCATTAGTGTATTTTCTAATTTGAACCAATTTTACATTCCTTAGTAAAGCCCAAATCAGTCCTAACGTTACATTTTTATATAATGCTGGATTTGGTTTGTCAATACTTTTTGTCAAAGTTACTTCCCTCTGGTGCATGTTGGGGACCTTTCTCGTATGGCCCATATCAAGTTTCAGTATTAAGCTTATGCTAACTTCATAAAATGAGTTGGTAGAAGGTGTTCTCCCTTTTTTTGTGCTCCCTGGAAGAGACCGAGGAAGGCATGAGTGATTTATTTCTTGAATGTTTGGCAGAACTCCCCAGTAAATCTGTTGGGGCCAGATTTCTCTTTGGGTCAGAAGCGCTAAGGTCATGGAATTTATTCTTCCTTTTGAAGTCTCGATTCATCTAAGTCCAGACTCACGCGCATGGTCATTAGCGACCACAGGTCTTTATTAATAATATTGGGTGAGGGAAAACTGAAAGACTAAGTACAGCTTTTCATGAAAGGGTCACTAAATTATACTGCAAATATTACCAAGGTATCATTAGTTAATCTGATAAAATGCTAAAACAGCTCTGATTTCACTTTTATGATGATTCATGTTCAAGACATTCAGGAATTTTGCTTCCAAATGTGAATGCTTTTCACTTTTTTCTCTTCTAAAATCAAAGTTTATTCCTTCTCCTCCACAAAAAAATTTTAATAATAATAAAATTCGTCTTACCCAAGTCATCCGGGATCTATCTTTTGTGTTGTAGCGACACTCAGTAATTAGATTATCTCCCTAAAACATAAAAGTAGAAGCTTTCAGATTGGAGTTTCATGCTGTTTTATTTATCTAATACATTTGTAGACAGTTTAATTTGCTATATGAATGCATGCATTAAGTAATTTGATTCATAAGAAGACCTTTGATCTATTAAATTCTAGGTTTGCTAGTATAATAAGCAAGCAAACAAACAAATAAGACTCTCTTTGTTCAGGCCAGACTCCACCATGTTCTAGCTACATGACCTTAGGTAAGGAAATGACTCAACTGGGCACAATTTGTTCATCTAAAAAATAATGATAAAAATAGCACTTATCTTGCACAGCTGTTGGGAGGAGATTACATGACAGAACACACATTTAGTTCTTAGTACAGATGAAACACTTCATAAATGTTAGCCACAGATACCAGTTATTGTGATTATCTCTTCATTTACATTATTTTCTTTAAAGGTCCTTAGGTATTCATTTTCTTAAAACAGATTTATGAGGCAAATTACTAGTAATTTATTTTTCCCATACTTTCCAACCTTTTGAACAGTTCTGCACGTAATGAAAATAATTTTTTATGGCTCCCCAGTCAGGTAAGTGGACAGGCTATTCATCAGAGGGAGTGAGCTCTGGGTAATGGCCCCCAGATTTGTCCTCCCTGCCTGGATATTCAGAGAGCCCAGAGATCAGTATCTCAACATATTTATACCCTACTTATGGCACACCAGTTATGTGTCACAAGGAGTTCTGAGATAACCCAATAAAACTGGTTGGAGAGTCCCAAGACAAGACAACACCATAAAATGGAGGGTAGTCCTTAAGAATCTTGAGATCACTGTTTCTCAAATTTTATCTTCCTACTCTCAGGGTGTGTCAGGGGATTTCTGCATGTAGAAAAGATATTGCTATTACTCTCATTTCATAACTAGTATAAGTATCTGACTTTTAAGAAGAGAATAAGGGGCTTCCTTGGTGGCGCAGTGGTTGAGAATCTGCCTGCCAATGCAGGGGACACAGGTTCGAGCCCTGGTTCTGGGAGGATCCCACATGCCGCGGAGCAACTGGGCCCGTGAGCCATAACTACTGAGCCTGCACGTCTGGAGCCTGTGCTCCACAACAGGAGATAGTGAGAGGCCCGCGCACCGCACCGCGATGAAGAGTGGCCCCCGCTTGCCACAACTAGAGAAAGCCCTCGTACAGAAACAAAGACCCAACACAGCCAAAAATAAATAAATAATTTTTTTTAAAAACCAAAAAAAAAGAGAATAAGGGTAGGAATTTATATAACTATTGAGCTTGATGGCCATTAAATAAAAAATTTGACAAAATGAAGCATCATAAAATTTTTAAAATTCTTCATTATTATAAAGCATAAAGTTCTCTTCTGTGCCCTTCCACTAGAACCCCAAGTACTGCTGCAAGCTGAATTACACACAACAGAATAATTAGCTATGTCCAAATATCTGTCAAATGAAAGAATTACCTTATATTCATTTTTACTGAAATGAAACTTCCAAAAACTATCTTATGTTGAAAGCAAACTTCTGATCTTACCATTACTTGAACTGCAAGCCAAAGGATTGTTAACTGGGGAGTCAAGTAAAAAAAGAAAAAAAAAAAGATGCTTACAGCACAAAACCCAAGTTTTTATTTTCTTTTTAAATCAACAACTTGAGTTGCCCCTGGGAATAGTAAGAAAAATGAGTTTCAATTTGGGAAAACAGATCAAACACATTCCATGTGGCTTGTGCAACAGCCATGGTGGGTGGCTTTGAGGATATGGATGAGCGATTTATTTCACCAATAGAAACCTGGCTAATTCTCAGCAGACATATGTCTCAGGACTTTGATGACATTCAGTGAAAAAGAACAAAACAATCATACTGGTAAGATTGTTCGTTCTTCCTTAAGGTACTGAAACTCCTGGAAATTGAAGTCAAAATCATCATCATAAGCGAGTAATCTCATTTCCTCCCCTTTGCGAAAATGACGCAGCCTGATGCCTCTGCCTGCCAGGTGAGCATGGAGCAGAACAGCAAACACGTGGATGCCACTTGGCTTTTCAACTTCCAAAGCCTGCAGGGGACACAGGGGACACAGGGGACAGAGGCCTGATTAGCCCAAGTAAGCTCAGACGGTTCACCTTAAAACACACTTGTAGGGGCAACGGAGAAGAAAAGCTTACACGATTTAAGTGAATGCATGAGCTGCCAGACAATTTGAATTTGGATTTTTCCTGACTTATACCTAGCAGTGTTATCTTTGTGAAGCAATACTGGCTGGGAGAAAAGAAAAGGGACTAATGCTTGCTGAGGACCAACTGGACCACTTCTAAATATTACCTTTCTTTTTTCTTCTTTTAGTAGGTAAGAAAGCAGTCAAAGCTCCTGGCAAAAAGATTCCAGTATGTTGGTAGCTTGCACGTTGAAAACTCTTAAAAGGAAAATCTATTCCCACTTTTCCAGATAAGAAAACTGAACTGAGAGAGTGAAATTAAATGAAATGCTCATGGTCCTACAGCTAGTGGTTGATGTCATGGCAATTTAATTCATGGTGTAAATGTCTTAAATAACTCAGAAGAGCACAATCTTTCCACTCCACCAGTCTGCCATACTGTCTACAACCACAATATCCTATAATTCATAAAGAATACTATCCATGTCGAAATACTTTAATTCAAGAAAAAAGAACTATAAATGGAAGCAGCCATTATGAAATACTTATATATGGTTTTCTCTTATCCAATATGTATTTTTATATTAGTTATTCTTGCTCTTTGGTTAAAGAAGGGAAGGCAACTATAAATCAGAGAAAATGAGAAAAAAATGAAAATGAATCATGGAAAAAACAAATATGGGTAAAGATGAAGTTGAGAAAGGAGAAGGGGACTACACAAACAAAGGTCGAAATTGTAAAAGAGAAAGTGAAGTATCCGCTATGAAACAATCAAAGGAGGGGAAAGGAAGGAAAACACCCTGAAAATTATTCCTGTCTTTAGAATTCTACACCTGTAGTCTTCAAGATTTAAAAAAGCAATAGAGGTCCTGCTAAAATTGTAAATAATTGTTTTACAGCGTGACAACAAGAAAAAGATTAATAATAAACTAACTTGGAATTTTCCAAACATAGTTTCTAAGAGCATAGATGAATCTGGAAACAACAGCTCATAGACTCAGACATAGCATACCTCTTCCAGGCATTCCAGGGTGCAGTGGCCCTCAGACCGGAAATCAGGCAGGCCTGGAGGGATTGTGTGGAAGAGGCTTACCCAGAGGCCAGCCTCAATCACCCCAGCGTCGTATTTCCTTACATCTGTCGTGTGAAATAACCTCAATCCAGAATTATCTATTAAGCCTGGAACGAGCATTTAAACAAGAATCATTCAAAGTGAGTTTAAGTTCTTAAAAAAGAAAAAGTTTTCCATATTCAGTTGAAATGGGTTCATTGGCTTTTCTTAAAAATCTCACAAGGGAAAGGAATACAAGCAAAGATTAATGGACGGCAACATTCAGCTTCAAAAAGAGGAATTAAAAGATGAGTCACCATATGGTCTGCAACCATTCTTCACTTACACAGCATACCATGGGAGACACGTTTGTGTTGACTAGCTGATATATTCCACAATTACCTAACATGAAGACAGAACGAAAACTCTAAAGTCATTCATTAGAATATAGAATAACTCAACAGGAGGTTTATTTTATATTGTTTTGAGGTGAAGTTCAGTAACATTTACATAGAGGTGAAAACCCCTTGGTCTAGAAACCACCTGGTGATGGAGAAAAGTACTAATGGTTAACTTTCTTTATAGTTTATTACCAGTCTTTTAATAATTCATCAGTCGTTCTATCAACAAACAGTTATTAAGAATCTATAATGTGAACAGCACAACAACAGGCACAGTGGGGAGGAAAGATGAATAAGACACATCTCTTGCTGTGACATAGTTATCATAAGGACGGACAGTATGAGCCCCAAACACTTCATAAATCCGTTCCACTATAAAATTGCTTCTTCTCTGCAGTGGTGACTTACCTACCTGTGACTACCGAACTGACTTTTGGATCAATTAACATATATATAATTTTGTATTAATTGTTGTGATTATTTTATTGTTTCTCTTTTCCACTACACTATAATGTCCATGAGGGTGGGGACATTATGTTGTTAAACACAGATCCAGCACATCATTGGTGCTCAGTATTTGCTGAAAAATTGCACGAATCAGTGTAAGATAATAACTTTAAGTTTCTTCTGTTGATAATTTCATATTAAATCCTTCAATTTTTTGGCTTTGGAATATTACATAGTGAATTCAGGTGTAAATACTTACCTCTCTTCATTCCAACATCATATTACACAGTGTCACTGCATAAATATTTTTGAGTATATTTATGGTTTGCCTATCACACAACAAAATGCTTAATATTTTCTAGTGTGATGAACGATAGTTTTTTATATATGCTTTTAGAAAGAAAATATTTTGTAAGCACCATGTATTTGGGACTAATTTACATCATAAAGGGAAAAGTCTATTATTCTACTTCCTGGTAAGTAATATGCAAATTGCTTTTTAAAATTAGTGATCACATGCGCCCATTTGCCTGGTTCATCGCTGGTTAATGACTGCTGTCCCAGTGTAACTATTAATAGTGCCCTTTTTCATTCTAAAAAAAGTATCCTAATTGGATGACAAATGTATAGGTTAATTCTTTCTGCCACTGGATGTTATTTTATTTTAAGTCTGTTTAACTCTGTTAAAATTAAAAGTTACAAAACTTTAAAAATCATAGGTAGAATGTATAAAGAATACACTCACCTTCCTTATATGTTGGATTGTCGTAATGGACTTCCAGGAGCACATAATGAGGGTCTAACGGAGTGCCGAGGGATAATCCAACATGAGGTGGATAGGAAAAACCCTAAACAAGCAAAATTCCATGACATACTGTCCTGTGAAAGTCCCTCAGAGCTCTGCTCCACCCAAAAGCCAGCCATTCTCAACGATATTTCAATGTTCTTCAACTCCATTAATCTATAGTTGATCAAATAAAATGGCTTAAGGGAAGAATTACTTCCTATGGAAAGAAAAATAAACCACCCTCATATCAAAAATAGTATATAGGGCCTCCCTGGTGGCGCAGCGGTTAAGAATCCACCTGCTAATGCAGTGGACACGGGTTCGAGCCCTAGTCCGGGAAGATCCCACATGCCACGGAGCAACTAAGCCCGTGAGCCACAACTACTGAGCCCGCGTGCCACAACTAATGAAGCTCACGCGCCTAGAGCCTGTGCTCCGCAACAAGAGAAGCCACTGCAATGAGAAGCCCGTGCTCCACAATGAAGAGCAGCCCCCGCTCGCAGCAACCAGAGAAAGCCCACGCACAGCAACGAAGACCCAACACAGCCATAAATAAATAAATAAATACATACATACATTAAAAAAAAAATCGTATATAGAGTTTTACATGTAAGTGTTAGACTCGTAGGGGGAAAAATGATCAATTAACTTCGTTACATCTCAGTAATCATTGGCCCACCTCTCCACCAATGGCCCACGCAAAAATGACAGTCTCGCAGGTGAGGAAGGCATCGGGCATGTTAGGGTGGTAGCACTCGTGGCCGTGGTCCAGGACGCTGTCGCTGAAGTTGCTGCTGCACTGATAGAGCAGGATGTGATGGACCAGACTCTCGTGGCCTCTCTGTATCACGGGCTTAACCTAAGCAAGCACAGGTGAGAGGGAGGATGCAATGAATAAAAACACCCTACAACACCCTACGATAAGCATGAAACTAGCATAAATGATTATTAGTTTTTCAAAGGAATAGTTTTCTCAACTACGTAACGGTTATGTGGCTGAAGCATAATTTGTTCTGGAGATGACGACAGTGATGATGATGATGGCAGCGGCAAAGACAATGGCAACAGCAAAGATGCGATAACCATTTACTCCTCCAAGAATCCTAGGACTTCACTAATCTGTTGTTTGCTTTTTAAACTCACTGTTGTTTCCCTTAACATTCTGCATAGCAGCTGTTTCAAAACTGGCTTGCTCTCTTCCAGGTTTTACTTTGCCCTGGCACTCTCTGTCTCTCTCTGTCTCTCTCTCCATCTCTCTGTCTCTGTCTCTCTGTCTCTCTCTTTTTCACATAGAAAAAAAAATCACATAGGCATAAATGCCTTCAGTCTCCCTCTCCACCACCTCAAAATGTTATCTTTACCCATCCCTACTGGCAGTAATAGATCATGTATCACCTATCTATCTATCTTTCTATCATCTATCATCTATCATCTATCATCTATCTATATGGTACAGAGCATAGTGCTAGGCACAAAGGAGGGCTCAATAAAGGATATTTTTATTTTAGTGATTAAAATCAAATTCTAACAAGAATTTTACCATTAGAACTTAGGAGAGAAAAAGTCACTGTAGCGATGCGCTCCTGTGACCCTGCTCAAATTAGAAGAAGGAAACTGGTGAAAATAGAATAAGCGGTAAAGTTCGTCCTGAAAGCGTGATTTAGGTGACTATGCTCCTTCCATTGTCCCTTCTGTAAGCTCCCTTCAGAACATTGTCCGGGAACCCAGAATGAGCTAAGCACATCCTAACAACCCAAAGAGCCTTATATCCAGAGGAAGTGGACGAGCCCTGTACTTAGCTTAGCTGGGCTATCGGTGTTGCCATTAGTTACAGGGTTCTTTGAACCTTCTGTTCATCTGCCAAAGAAGGCCTGGTGTGTTCCTAAATTTCCAAGAGTTTAGCTGTCTTAGAGCTCATCCACATTTGTGCTTTTAGCCCTAACTACTCAAATGCAAACAATTCATTTTAAAATCCTTGCTTTAGACAGTCATAAAGATGAAGTGTTTTCAGCTATTTTCCCCTAAGTCTCTCCATTTTGATTTTCTATATAGTTTTCTTATATATATATATATATATATATATATATATATATATATATATATATATATATATATGTTTATATATATGAAAATCTAAGCAGCCAAAGAGAGAAGCAGTAGGCAGTGAGTAGATATCTGAATGGGCAGCCAGGGGTTCAAGTTTTTAAATCCAGCTTTTCTTTTGTGCTGCATAGAGTCCTGCCACACCTAACCCACACGTACATTTTTAAAATCACATTCACAGAAAATGACGTTGCACATGGTTGTGTTTGCACTTGCCTCATCTCTAGAGGATCGTGTGCCCTGAAGACAGAAACTATTTTCTATTTTGCTTGAAAATGACAGTTATTGTTCAAGCATGGTTGCGTAATATATAACAAGTACACAGAAGGACAGCCCAGGATTTCTACGAGACTGTAGTTTCCACATTTAGTTTGAGCTTTTCTGCAAGCACTTATTTGGGCGCCTCAGTACTCCAAGGGGGACAGGAAACTGCTAATATGTCCATAGTAAAATATTCAGGCACATGTGAGATTTTTGCTCTGTGCCTTCTAAGTTCAGGCAGAACCTGTAGGTTGTACCGAGCTCTACCAGGTAGGTCCTGGATAGGAGCCCTTAGGGCAAATGAGGGTTGGCTGTTGCCAAGGCAGCTACATAAACTAGAGGCCTTCATAATGGCACAGCAAGAGGGCGCTAAGAGAGGGTGGGGGGCAGAGTATGTGAGGCTGGGTGGTGCCTGTCTTAGAGGAGCTTCAAATAAACTTCTTAAAAAAGAACTCTTTAAGAACAAGTTCCTTTTGTATGTATAAAGGAAGTGCTGAAGCCAACACCAATTTGCCAAGCTAACAATGCATTCTAGGAACAATAATAGTAACATCTGTCTTTTATTTAGCACCTACTAACTACCAGCCACTATTGAGTCATTTCACATATTTCATTTACTATTTATAACAAATCTATAAGGTAAATGTTATTGTCTCCATTTTACAGATGAGAAAACTAAGACTCAGAGGTTTAGGCAGCAAGTTCAAAGTACCATGGCTAGGAAGTGGTGGATGGGGATTTGAAACTGGGCTGGTCTGATCCCAAGGTCAGTACCCTTCTGCTGCAACACGTTGTTGAAGGAAGATACATTGGAGATGCACCAATGACCTTGGGGGTTGCTACCAGTGAGCGGGCGGATGAAGGGTTTCACATAAGGCAAGTTGCCTACAGCTGTCAGGCAGATGTCAATGCCAGGAGGTGCTTTCAGAGCCACTGCTGAAAATCCTCATGCAATACTGCCATCAGGGGAGCAGTGCCGGACTGGGAGGGAGCGTCATGCCTGGGGAGTCTCCTGCCCTCCTTGTCACCCAGTCCAAGTACCCTTAGCCTCTAGAGAGAGGAGACAGACTGTGACCTTTAACTGTGCTCTCTCCTAAGGAGAGCAAATAACAAGGTCTCTCCTCGAAACCCAGTGAAGGCTTTAAGGAGAATTAAATTGCAATCCAAGCCCCAGGTTACAAATGGATAGTACAGCCTAGAAAATGAGGATTTCCTAAGAAACATACACTCATAAAACAAGAAGGAAACTTACTGCAGGCAAACCTAGGTACTGATCATAAGAAAATATAAGAAGCCTTGGAAGAAGCGAAGCCCTTGAAAAAAAGAATTTTTTTTCTACTGTGAGACGAAAGAGAGAAAGAAAGAGAAGTGCCTGAGAATGATTCGTAAGGATTAACTACTGAATGAAGAGGCCACAGACGTGGGAGGAAAAATACGAGTTATCAAACTCCTGAAAAGAGGAGAATTTCTTGATAGAGAATTTTAAGTTGACCATGGGGGATAATTAAGCGAGACACCAAGAATATCCCCGTGGATGGGAATAACCCGGTAGTGCAGGGTCCAGGTTCCAGGGAATGTGAGCTCCTTGATGAGAGCGGGACAGGACCACTGGCTTACGGTGCCCAGCACAGGAGAGAATTTCCCACAAAGCCTCCTGGCATGCTTAAGAGCCTAGTGACGCCAGTGCACGGCTACCAATCACCAAATGACGGCTGCACGTTATCTTCTGCTGCCACGACCAGTTCCACAAACATCTGAAGCAGTCATAGCACTTGAGTTTTATCCCCTGTTGTGATATCCTTCATTTCTCCCAAGTAAGTCTGAGGCACAGACCAGCGAGTACATCTGAGGAAGGAGAGTGAGGGGCACAAGGGGTCCATGCTTCACACTGCTTGCTGGCTGAATGCAAGCACTCAACACTACTCTTTCTTGTGCTCTTGGTTAACAGTCCACAGGAAAGAATCTTCCTTTTGCATCACTGCCTTGTTTGAAACAATGGTGGAGTTCTATACTTTTGTATTTAAATATTTCGGAGACAAATAAGGCTTGTTTGTCTATCAGTGCTATAAGGGGCAGCACTTAAAAAGGATTTCCTATTTTGATTACTACTTCATAGGTGTCACGTTATTATCACAATCAAAATGGGAATGCCAAAAGTTGCCTCTATTCAAAAAAATATTACAATGATAGAAATTGTCAAAGAAGGTCATGGCAAGATAAAGCACACAAATATAAATAAATTGGTCTTCCTGAGACCGTAATGAACATTTAATTGAATTTTGCTTTTAGTTGGCTATATGCCGGCAGAAGAAATAAATAAAAAGAAATATTTTTTAAAAGTGCCTATGGAAGTGGGTGGCAATGACACCCACCTGATGACATATTAAACTGTGTGACTGATCAGTGTTCTTGCACACAGATGGAATTTACAGACCTAGAACAGATGGTAGGCCTGTACGCCCACCTTCATATGCAGAAGAAGCCAGGCAAGGATGGCCTGGCAGCTGCGGGTTATCTGTTAGCATGGGTGCACACTAAAACACAGCCGGAGAACAAAAACGCAGATGAAAAAGAGAGGGAAGTCTTCAACCTGAAGGATTTTAGCAGGTAAAACAATCCCTTCAGTTAGTTCAAGAAACTGGAACTTTGGGATACTCTTGAGAGGACTTAGCAGTAAAAAAGAGAAGAAGAAGAAGAAAAAACAAGAGCTGCTAAGCATAGCCAAGACAAAGATGAAAATTAACACTGATGATAAAATAACCTAGACACTGAAAACCCCCAGATATTTATACTGTTTCTCATGACCCCATCTTTTCTTGACCTCTTTAGTCAGGTCAAAGCAAAGTCCCTTCAACACACAGACTACTTAATACTACTTATTGAATGGAAATGAACTGACTACTACCTTTTTCATGAAGCCAACATTAAGGAGGCTGAGTCATCAAATGCAATGCCTCCTAACTTCCTGATCATCTCAACTCCAGTGACTTATGCTGCATCCCACTTCCCTCACCATCTCCCAGAGATGCAGTCAATCAACAAGTCCAATGAGTGCTACCTTTAAAAGGTAGCTTGATGCCAAGGAGCAACTAAGCCCGTGTGCCACAACTACTGAGCCTGCGCTGTAGAGCCCGCGAGCCACAACTACTGAGCCCGCGTGCCACAACTACTGAGCCCGCATGCCACAACTACTCAAGCCCACGTGCCTAGAGCCCGTGCTCCGCAACAAGAGAAGCCACTTGAGAAGCTTCTCCGCAATGAGAAGCCCACGCACCACAACGAAGAGTAGCCCCTGCTCGCCACAACTAGAGAAAGCCTGCGCACAGCAACGAAGACCAAACACAGCCAAAATAAATATATTTATTTAAAAAAAAAAGGTAGCCTGAATGTAACCATGTTTTCTCAACTTTCAAATATCAACTACCTTAGTACCAACACTTGCAGAAAGAATCCTATTTTTTGCTTAATTCCCCTACACTGGGTTGAGCAATGTTCCTCCAAAATTCATGTCCACCTGGAACCTGAGAATGTAACCTTATTTGGAAATAGGGTCTTTGCAGATGTAATTAGTTAAGATGAGTTTCCACTGGCTTAGGATGGGTCCTAAATCCAATGACTAGTGTCTTAATAGAAGAGAGAGGAGAAGGAGATTCAGACTCAGATACACACACACACACACACACACACACACACACATACACACACGGAGATGGCCATGTGAAGACAGAGGCAGAGACTGAAGTCAAGTTGCCACAAGCCAAGTAACCCCAGAAAGCAGCAGAAGCTGAAAGGGCCAAGGAAGGTTTCTCCCTTAGAGCCTTCTGAGAAAGCATGGTCCGGTCAACACCTTGATTTTGGAGGTGCCAAAATCTCTGGATTCTGGCTGCCAGAGCTCTGAGAGAATAAATTTCTGCTGTTTCAAGTTACCCAGCTTGTGGTCATTTATTATGGAAGCTCTAGGAATCTAATACAGCCCCCATCTCTATTTTTTAAAATAAAAAACTAACAATTCTCAGATTTTTACACTTGTACCTACGCCATGGTTGTCTCTGCATTTGTTTGTGATGTGAACTTATCACGAATATACATTGTTTCCTCTTATTTGAATAGATCTGTAGATTAGTTAATAATATTGTATCAAGGGTAATTTCCTGGCTTTGATAATCAAACTAAGTAAATGTAAGATGTTAGCATTTAGGGAACTCTACTATTTTTACAACTCTTTTTGTAAGTCTGATATTATTTCAAAATAAAAAGTGTAAAAAGTAAAAAAATATAAGATTCATTATCTATAGCTAAATACATGTGTTATCTGCTTTTGTTTTCATTTTTGGCGGGTAAAAGAGAGGGGGATAAAATGCCCTTCTTGACTGGTCTAAGTATACTGAGCTCAGTGAGAAAAACAGGAGGTGATGAGAGCTCTTACGAGCAATTTTCCTATACTTCTTCTTCCAAGTCTACCCATTTAAGGTGTGACTTGTTGGAACATGAGTGGAACATAGCTCTCCAAAACCAACTTGCAGTCTAATAAATTAAAAATTAAAACAAAAGGAAGGAGGTGATGGGTGGAATCTGTAATGAGCTGGAAATTTTGTAAATCCCCATCACCACTTTTCTGCCTGCCCGTTCTTGTTCCTGGCATCCCTCTTTACATACCCACCCGAGGCACAGGTTGCTGTCCCTGTAATAGCAGATAAACCAGCTCTGACAAAGGTTATCCAAAGGGCACCTGGCTCGTAAAGTGATGCAGCCTATGAGAACATTTCAGCCAGAACTAGTAGTATAGATAGATGATTATAAGGTCATGTGACTATTTGCTTCCCGCTCTCCCTTTCTCCCTCTTTATCTTCATCCCTGATGGGGAGAACTCTTTGAGAATGACAATATATCTGACTTTTTAAAAATTAATTTATTTATTTTGGGGTGTGTTGGGTCTTCGTTTCTGTGCGAGGGCTTTCTCTAGTTGTGGCGAGTGGGGGCCACTCTTCATCACGGTGCACGGGCCTCTCACTATCGCGGCCTCTCTTGTTGCGGAGCACAGGCCCAGACGCACAGGCTCAGTAGTTGTGGCTCACGGGCCCAGTTGCTCCGCGGCATGTGGGATCTTCCCAGACCAGAGCTCGAACCCGTGTCCCCTGCATTGGCAGGCAGATTCTCAACCACTGCGCCACCAGGGAAGCCCCTATCTGACTTTTAAGAGGCAATCAAATTGAGCAAGAGAATGATATCACTGTCCCACAGGTAATCCACTCTGAAAAAGTTCAGGGTTCAAAGCAAAACCCGACTTATTGATATGGCATCAAGAGGTCACAGCTTGAATGGACTTGGCAGCTAAAGCCCAGGAAATCATGTTCAAATCAGATGGAGATGACTAAAAGAAATGAAGAAAAGGGGAAACCTGAGGGAGAGGAGATCTCTGGGAAATAATTCACTCTGTACTGCAATCCTGAATTCTCCTAGGAACTACCATCTTCATGCATGACCATGCCCGTGCAGCCACAGTTGACCAGTTCAGGGATGGGTGCCCAATGCATCAATCCTTTTTGGTGATTTTCAAACTATGAAAGAGAACCCACTGCCCTCTAGAAGGTGGAGATTGTGGAAGAAGCCAGCATGTAGTGAGATACAATAAAGTCAGCACACAGAAAAGTGCCAAAGACAAGACAGTCTTTGAATACCTAACTTAAGCTGTTCCTGAAACCAGCTGCATCTCTGCCATTCTGTGGATTATTTATTCAACCTTTCCTCTTATTTCATGAGTCAGTACATTCCTTTCTATTTCCTAAGCTAGTTCAAGTTGGGTTTCTGTTACTTGCAACCAAGAGCCCTGATTAATAATCACACAACTATATATCATCAACTTATCAATATGTGTGTGCATTTATGTATGTGCTATCTGAAAATATCTTTTTTTTTCTCTTAGGAAACTTGCCATATAAAACTGCTTTGTTTTTGTTTTACTCTTTTATTTTAATTATTATTCTTAATTGGATCTGGGTAAGTTAATAACAAAGTTACTTCAATAAAATGCCCTTAATAGGCAATATGGGGAAAAAAATCACCCCCTCTAACACACATAAATATCTCTCTCCCTTGCTTATTGATTCCTGAAATTCCACATAGGCACTTAGTACTAAGGCTGTTTTACTTGGTGAACATGCAAGTACCCTTGAGAAAGGTAAAACATTATGATTTACAGTCATTAATTTCTGCATGTGAATTAATGAGGTACTTTTGCCAAACACTTCAAGCATATTTTTAAAAAAACAAAATAAAACAGAAAATTACCTTTAAGGAAGTTCATCACACAGCATGCTTAGTGTATGTATTGTTTTTTGAATTTTTAATAGACTATTCACGAACTCTAAGATAGCTTCTGGCCCTATATTTATATATTAATTTTTGGTTAACTGAGATATTTAATAAGCTAGAGATCACCTACCTACGCTAAGAAAATTTAAATTAACACCTATATGACCAGCAAGGAGTAGTGGAATGACCTGGAGGTTTGGAGACCAAGTTCACTTCCTGCTGTGCCACTAACCAGCTGTGGGACATGACCTTGAGCAAGTCACATCACACTAGTTCTTACTTTCCATCAGGCTCTAAGGCTCTAGTTTATATACAGACTAGACATATAAACATAAATATTACATTCATTAATCCTCAAAACAACCTAATGAGCTTAGGTAACAGAATTTTCACACATTTTATAGAAATGGAAAGTAAAACACATGTAAGTTAAGAAACTTGCCCAAGTGTCAGAGCCCTGATTTGACCTCTGGTGGCCTGCCCTGGGAGTCGGTGTTCCTAACCACCACATTGATGTACTGGCCTCTTTATTGGCAGGGTAGTAGATGGGGCAGTGTCTACTCCACCCAGATCACTTCAGGTCCCTGTAGCCTTTACTGTGTACCCATCACCCAGGTTCTGGTGCCTAATTTCTAGGCACCAGAGGCATGATTTTGGATTCACTTTGCAAACAGCAAGAAGTACCAGAAAATGTACATTCCTCTAGGGAAGGTGAAAGGTAAGAGAATATGAATGTCTGGTAATCTTGTGTTAAATAGGACAACTCTAAACATACTTTATATTCTTCATGGGTGCTATGGATTGAATATTGGTGTCCCTGCCCCCCAAACTGATATATTAAAATCCTAACCCCCAAGCTGATGGTATTACATGTGAGACCTTTGGGAGGTGATCAGGTCATGAGGGCAGATGCTCATGAATGGGATTAGTGCCCTTAAAAGAGACCCCAGAGAGCTCCCTTGCCCCTTCTTCCATGTGAGGTCACAGTGAAAAGACAGCCATCTCTGAGGAAAAGGTTCTCACCAGATAGCAAAGCTGCCAGCACCTTGGTCTTGGCCTTCCCAGCCTCCAGAACTGTGAGAAATAAATTTCTGTTGTTTAGAAGCCACCTAGTCTATGGTATTCTGTTAGAGGAGACCAAACGGGCTAAGACAATGGGATTAAGTTACACCTGGAACTACAAGGCAGTCACACCCTTGCTTGGCTTCTTCCCCTTCCCTAGCCTTACTCTGCCCCCTACTGTTTTCTCCTGGTACTTCCTTAATCGATCCTTTGTACATAAAACCTTGTCTTAAAGGACTGAATCTGGGAACCCAACCTAAAGGAGGTAGCATAATGGAAGAGCATTTTTGGACCACATTTTCTTGGGTTTGAATCTTGCTCCATTACCTTCATATTTACTTATTTTCCTTGAAATGTATTTGACATATAACATTGTGTAAATTTAAGGTGTACAACATGCTGATTTGATACATTTATACACTGTAATACAATTGCATCAAACTTGTTAAAGACTAGATTTTAATTATTCCCACCACAAAAAAAAGGAATTGATAATTACGTGACTTTCTATCTCTGTTTCCTAGTTACTTAACGTCTCTATCTCAGTTTCTTTATCAGAAAATCAGTGATAATGAGAGTTACTCATAAGATTACTTGAGAATCAAATGGCTGGTACATATAAGGCAACAGACACCTTGTAGGTGCTCAAAAAGTGATGTATTATTATAAATTGGGTTCTGGGTTTTTAAATACATTTTTAACATTGTGCCCACATAGATAACAAGCAAAACTATGCAAATAATTTATTCACAAATGCCAGTATTTCAAAATCAAAATTTAAGGCTTTATGTTATAAATATTCAAGCAAACAAATATCACCATGGTCAAATGTTTTATTGCAAAATATGTCATCATATGAAATACAAATTTATGTGTGCCTTGTCAATTTATTTAGGATTTGAGTTTCAAATTTGTAGATATAAGACTGAGATGTATTTTCTCGACAGACATCTTTTTCTGAATTACGACCACCCTCCTTTCTCCAAAAGAAACTTAGCTACATTGACACTTATGTGTGTTGATGTATAATTTTGAATATAAACGTTCCTTATCATTTTGCTCTGAAAATCTTTTCTCTCAAAGAGATGCCCTCCATTCATTCATTCATGCACTCAACTAATCAACTAAAAAACAAAAAAACAACAAAAAAACCCACACACACCTATATCTACTCTACTGTTTGCTCTTTGTTAGGTGCCAAGGGGGGAAACAAAGATGCATCATACATGAATCTGACAGTCATATAGTTCATATTCTAGAACGGTAGAGAAGCAAAGGCCAGAGAATGATCATTTTTGGTTGCTTTCCAGCACTGATTCCCCCAGAAGATTTTCCTACCAGAATCCTGAACTGCTTAACTACACCATTGGGCTAAGAATGATTCCTACTTTCCCTGAGTGGCCTAAACCCATTTATGTGATCCCATCCTTGACATGAACTTAAATTGGTCAAATCACAGGGACTTTTCCATGGTGGCTGACAGAAGAGCTGTCCTCTCCCTTCCCCAAGATGCGAAAGAGAAAGTGTTACATCAGGAATTGAGGCTGCCATTTCCCTACCATGAGGGAAAACAGCCTAAGCCTGAAGACAACACAATGGTAAGGGCCAAACTCAAAATGAAGCTGCAGCTCTTGAAACATCACAAACCTCCGGACTAACAGATTTGCCTGAAATAAACGCAAGCAATGCTCAGTTGAAATAAAACTGGGTTTGATGCTGACAGTAATTATCAATGACAATTATCTTCTTCAGTCACCCTTCATTTGTTTCTTCCCTCGCTTTAGACAAACAATGCAAACTGAGATGAGCACCCAAATCTGAATAAAGTCAGAAGCTTTCTTAATTAAGACTTCTGAAAAAAAAAAAAAAAAAGAGTTCCCCAAATATTAGCTAATGGCTGAGTCTCTGGTTCTATAACATATTTGAAAGCCGATTTTTTTTCATGAGAACACTGAATATTTAGAATATGTCACAGCAATATGGCTTATCCTATTTCACATTTCTCATCTGCAAAATATCCTTCAAGCTACTTTCCAGTCACAGCATTCATCCTACTCTACACCTCCTACACATCCTACCTGAATTATACCAATAGCCACATACTTATCTTCTTAAATGTTTAGGAGCTTGCTTTCTGGACCACACTCCATATCCCAGCCAAACCATCTTCACAGATTACTACTTCTCACATTGTAAATCTGAATAATATTCAACGGCTCCATACCACCCATCTGGTAGCTGATCAAGTCCACACTTCTTTTTCTGACATCCGGGGCCCTCTGTCATTGGCTGCGTGTTAGTTACACAGCCCTATATGCGTGAATTTCCATCCATAAGAATCACTTCTCTTTATGCATCATGTTCGTTCTTACCTCCATGATTTCATTAGCACTGTTTTCTCCACCCAATACATTCCTCTTACTCAACTTTGCTTGTTAAAATCGTACTCATTCTTGAAAGCCCAGCTTTTGTTTTCCCTGGATTCCTTCTCTGATTATTTTGGCTCACATTTGCCTTGTTTCTCTGAACTTCTTTTGGGAGGCAATACTCTGTGGTAGCTTGAAGCCAAAGACTTGGTTTAGAAGCCAATGTCCAGTGCTGTGTGACCTGAGGCAAATTGCTTAACCTTACTGAAACTCAGTGTTCTTATTTATAAAATGTAAATACAAACCAACTCTTAATCCATTATAAAAGTAAAGGAAAATATGTGTCTAGCACATAACAATTCATAGTAAGATGTTGAAAACTCTACTCAGTTCTGTATAACTTAGCACATCTATCATTTTTTCCTTATTGGATGCAATAATTTCATACATGAGCTTTTTTCTCCCTACTTGGAGTAGCAACTCATTGTCCTACCGCTTGTTGACAATTCATTACATGGAGCAGACTTCTTCAAAGTCTTTATTATTTCTGTGCTTTAATTAAGAAAACAGAACATCAAGACTAGTTATTGCTAGTTATTCTCTGACATGTAATTTCTAACTTACTTGTAAGTGTGAGCTGTTTTTAAACAGTGAATTGAAGTTTTAGGTAAACTTGCATTTCAGATTCTGGCAATTCATGGAATCAAAAGTACATACTGTTTATATAAAATAGATATGATTTGCTGTTTCATACTGCAGAAAAATGGTTCAGAGAACTTATCCAACAGTGCTATTAGTCAGTGCATGCTATTCAGTGCAGCAATACATATATCAAAGGTATGAGTATAACTGGATTTCTGCCAATCCTATGCAGGGTAGAGAGACACACGTGGACCAACATGTTTTATGAAGGATAAAAACTGCAGAAATGGGGGATATCTGATAGAAACATAGCTCAACATCACAGAATGACAGGGGAGACAGAACAGTGCAATAAAAATGCATGGACACTCCAACTTTATC
Organism: Balaenoptera ricei; assembly: GCF_028023285.1. Classification (NCBI taxonomy): domain Eukaryota; kingdom Metazoa; phylum Chordata; class Mammalia; order Artiodactyla; family Balaenopteridae; genus Balaenoptera; species Balaenoptera ricei. The sequence continues at coordinate 31,075,043 of NC_082650.1, read as the reverse complement.
TAAAGTGACCCATCCTCCTACTGTGGAGAAGGGGACTATAGGTTAATAGAGGAAAGAACTGGAAGCAACACTCAGCTGAGCAAAGATAAGTAAACATTAAATTACCAAAATAATGAGGAAAATATTCGCAACATTTATGTCAAGCAAAGGGCCAATTCCCTTGATATAAAAAAGCTCTGATAAACAAAAAGACAATAGTAGAAACAGGCAAAGTTACATGAGTGAAAAGTATATAGCAAAGAGATACAAGTGGTTACAAATAGAGAAAAAGATGTTAAAAGTCATTCATAACTAAATAAATGGAAATGAAAACAACGTACTCTTTCACCTATCAGATTGGCAACATGTTAGAAGTTTGTTAAAAGGCAATGTCGGAGAGTGGACTGAATGCTGTATCCCCCAAAAATTCATCCATTGAAGTCCCCATCCCCAAAGTGACTATATTTGGAGAGAGAGCCTTTATGGAGGTAATTAAGGTTAAATGAGGCCATAAGTGTAGGGCCCTAATCCAATAGGATTAGTGTCTTTATAAGAGACAGGAGAGCGCTCTCTTTCTCTTTCTCTCTCTTTCTCTCTCTGCCATGGGAGGACACAATGAGAAAAGAGCCATCTACAACCCAAGAGAAGAGCCCTCAGAGTGAAACTTACCTTGCTAGCATCTTGATCTTGGACCTCGTAGCCTCCAGAACTGTGGGAAATAAATATCTGCTGTTTAAGCCACCCTAGTCTATGATATTTTGTTATGGCAGCCTGAGCAAACTAAGGCAGACAGGAAGTATGTAATCGCAGAAAACTGAAAATATTTAACGTTATTAATTAAATTATATTAAATTCAGACAATGGACTACTACACAGTCATAAAAGAATTAAATAGATCTGTACATACTGAAGTGAAACATTTTCCAAGAGATAGTTAAATGTAAAAAGCAAGTGTCAAAATATATAGTTTAATTCCTTTGAAGTCTAAAAATAAAAACAAGAAAAAATATATATGTAAAGAGAGAGGACTTAAAATGTAAACAGAAATAGACATAAAGGTGTATGATTGCATATGTATAGGAAATTTCAGAAAAATACAAGAAAACATTAATGATGGCTTATGAGAAGCAGAACTTGCATGGTAGAAATTAGAACTCTTTGCTTTTCACTTTATGGCCTTCTGTATTTGAGTTGTTTACACTGAAGAAATATTAATTTTATAATATATTTTTAAAATTCTGGGTTCATCACTTATTAGCTGAATGGCCCCTGACAAGGTAATTAATTGAGTCTTTTTTTCCTACCTCATAAGGTGATTGTGAGAATCACATGAGATATTAGAAACTCCTACACAGTGCATGGTATATACAAACATCATCAAATATTAGTTCTCATATTTCCTATCCATAATCTATCTAGGATACTTCCTTGAATGTTACATATATATCGCATTTGTGTTATGCTATTACACTTGAATATATAATACAGAGTCCCCAAAAATGTAAAAAATGTTTATTTCCCTAATCTTGAGTCAGTGCAACAATAGTCTGTTTCCTCTCGTGAATTTTTAATTTAAAATTAGTTATTTACAGTAATAATTGACCAGGATGGAACAACATACTGTTCCTCTGAAAACCCAATTATAGCGTCCGAATTTTTAAGCCCTTAGAATAAAAGAGTTTTCTTCCCCAAACCTGCTGTTAAGACTTTCCAGCCCACTGGCAGATGTCACTGAGTTGGCTTCACCTCTGAACAGACACAGCTCCTGCTGGGAGGGTCCCAGCAAAGACACCGAGACCTTTCCTTGGTTCTGCATCAAACATTTTCTGTCTCCCTGGATTGTTTTTGCTTTTTGGTCTCCTTTGAAGCTACAGTTGCTGGTCTGCTTTTTGTTTTTGTTGTTGTTGTGTGTGCGTTTTTTTTTTTTTTAATGGTTTAAAGGCCTAATAAGTCCATCCATGGAAGGACGGAACTCAATTACTAACAGATGATCCACATGATAAAATGCCATAGCCCCAAATTAGGGGAAAGAAAAAATTTAGTTTTTCATTTAGCCCAATACAACTGACATGTAAAAATAACTGATTTAATTCTGCATATTTTAAAACTAACTCTTCAAGACTTGTTTCCACATCCTGAAACTTCTAGTACCTGTGTTTATATATAATTTATCATAATAATTTTGGCAGATTTAAGTAAAGTGTATTATTTTAGCATTGATTCATCATAATTTAAGGATTGTTTTTCCTGGAGAAATTTAATAGATGGGCCAACTTTTTTTTTCCTCTAGGAGTACGGAAATAATCATTACATGGCATTTTTTATTCCTTCAGGCATAGTTTAAAGATTAGATGTAATTGTAAGCAATACAAATGAATAACACTGCCTCATGCAGAATTCTATGTTGGCTTTTATCCAGAGGTGTAGAATTCACTGCTCTTTAAATTTAAATTAAATTTAAGTTTAAGGCATAGTCTATTTTTTTTATCTTGTAATGAAAGTAGGAGAAACTGATGTTAAGTATTTTTCTCTAAGATACAAAACAATGTCGCTTTAGAGCTGGTAGTAAATGTAGGTTTCCAAATCATAATTCACTTCATTGAATTTTGGCCCTTTCTATGAAGTGTCTACAAGTAGCACAGCAGAACTGTTCAGTTCAGCCCATAAATTAGATACATAATCCACAGTGCCACACATTCAAAGTTCATTTGTTTCAGGGATAAGAGATAATTTACTGATAATTCACCATCACTGACTTGAATTTAGATTTGAGTCATTCATCCAACAAGCATTCATTAAGCACCATTGTCAGGACCTGTACCCAGAACTGAAGGTCTAAGGATGAGCATGGCACAACTGTCCTGGGGCTTAACTTCTAAGGTCAGGTAAAAAGATGCGTCCCATAGGAAATATATAGGTGTTATAGCATCAGTAATAGCTATCATTTGTATTTATGTGTACCAAGCACATTACACATACTATCACATTTAATTTCATTTCATCTTCATACCATCCAGAGACAGGTATTGTTGTCTCATTTTATAGACAAGGAAATTGAGGCACAGTTAAGTCAATGGAACAAACTCACACAGCTGCTGAGTAGCAGGCTTGAATTTGCACCCAGGGCTGACTAGCTTAAGTCCCATTCTCTGGGGGACAGTTCTTGTCTCCCTTTCTTATCCACACAGACTGCAGTGGGGATCTGAAAGGGGAGCTATGGTTAGAAAAAGAATTGGAATAAGGGTCAAAAATGATTTTGTACGTTAACACTACAGTACTGTTTCAAAGAGTCATTTGATTTTATTTATGGAACTTTGCCCTCTGGTTGGAAAAAGGGTGATAAAAATAATAAAAAAGAAGGTGAGGGCTTCCCTGGTGGTACAGTGGTTGAGAATCTGCCTGCTAATGCAGGGGACACGGGTTCGAGCCCTGGTCTGGGAGGATCCCACATGCCGCGGAGCAACTGGGCCCGTGAGCCACAGCTGCTGAGCCTGTGCTCCGCAACAAGAGAGGCCACGATAGTGAGAGGCCCGCGCATCGCGATGAGGAGTGGCCCCCGCTTGCCGCAACTAGAGAAAACCCTAGCACAGAAACGAAGACCCAACATAGCAATCAATCAATCAATCAATCAATAAAAATAAATTAAAAAAAAAAATTTAACCTTAAGTCAATATAAATATGAGAAAAAAAAAAGAAGGTGATCTCACAGAATTTGTTATTAGCCATTACTACAATTAAGAAATACATATGGGGACTTCCCTGGCGGTCCAGTGGTTGAGACTCCGTGCTTCCACTGCAGGGGGCACGGGTTCCATCCCTGGTCGGGGAACTAAGATCCCGCATGCCATGCGGTCAAAAATTTTTTTTTTAAATTTTAAATAAAAAAAAATTTTTAAAGATTAAAAGAAATACGTATGTATAGTCTTTACATTTCAGGAAAATTAAACAAATACCAGCGGATGGCTTTTATAATTCTGGCTCCCCTCTTTGTTTCTTTCTTATTCTCTACATGTTTAAACTTGAGGCCTCCATAAAAAAGAAGTCCTCATTTATAGGGCAATTCCATGAAAAGGGGAAAAACAACAAAACGAAGAGTGTCTCACTCAGGCTATGGCTGAGTTAACACTGCTCTTCTGTGGGTGAACCTCCACTCTAGATGGATAACCCCTCCTCCACGAAGCCTTCGCTTGGCTTAGTAAACAGGATCATGCTGAATTCACCTTTTCAAAGCCCTTCAGTCTCCTGCTGCCTTCTAGCTATTTGAATAAATAAGTCTTCTCCTCTAGATGTAGGTTTCTGGAAAGCAAAGCAAGTATCTCATTAATCTTTTAAGTTATTTGCTTGCTTCTGATTTTAAAAAGTTTATACCTATAGAAAATAACATCATTTATAATAACCACCCAGAATTAATTAGCATATTGTCATTTTTACTTTGTTGTTCCTCTTTGCCCCCACTAAATCCAGCATATTTCTCTCTTCTCACTAGGCACTCAATGGTGACCTGAATGACAAACTCAGGCATTCAGAGTCTCAAGGAATAGCTCACGGGTCATTAGTCTTAACAGGTCTGATCCTTTTCCTAAACATGGTCTGCATCTTCTTTAAATTAAATCTCAAATAACTTTTGCAATCAATACTTTTTATCAGAGCTTAAATATTCTTAGGTCTGCTGTTATAGTAATTACACACAAAATGGATCTATTTATGAGAGAAACATAAAAAGCATGGGTGAGTTATTCCATATTCTTCTCAATCAGATGAAAGCCACACTCAATCTAAACTTCATTATTCACAACCTTCATAGGTATTCATATGAGAGAAATGTGCAGTTTCAGAAATGTGGCCAATCTACTTTCTTGGCAGTTGAAAGAAGAAACCTAAAAATGATCTGATAAATCGAGTTATGATAATGGTTCCAAGAAAGAACTCGTCATCTTCTCTCCCCCATGAACCATCTCTTCCTTTGGATTTTTATTAATCTTAACCCCTAACATCAAGTGAGCTGCCAAGTGTTTCAACTTCCACCTCTACAACAATACTTGTGTGTATTCTCTCCTTATTTCCCAAGCCACTCTCCCAGTGGAGGCTGTCTTTTCTTCTCGCGTATACTTGTCCTAGATTAGAAGCTAAACTCCTATCTCTAATCTTCTGTATTCTAAATCTCAACAACAAATCATGCCATTCCTCTAGTCAGAATGCAACAGTTCCGCTCTGCCTCAAGAGAAACTCAATTTTCAACCTCCTACCCATGCTCCATAGGATTCTGTCACAAGATCCTCAAACATTACTAGGAAGATCTGTTCTCTGCGCCTGTGGTCATGGCATTCCAGCCTCCTCAATCCTGAATCTGGCAAAACTGAAATGTATCCATCAGAGCTTGAGCTTTCAGTAGGCTAGCTAGCTGTTTTAAACACCCCTCAGTTGGAAAACATCTGGATTCTCAAAACTTAAACATACCTTCAAATGTACTGATAAGCTCGGTAAGAAATTAAGGGAAATTTCTCAAAGGTAAATTTATATGTATATATGTTTGAAGTCAAAGTGATAAACAAAAACAGAAACTGAGGCTCCTATGAGAATGTATGTCTATACTATGATCCTAGAGTCTCTGGGAATAATGGTGACAGGATAGGCTAATTGAATGATAGGAGAGGGGAGCCTGAACTTGACATATATCTCTTCCCCCTCCCCCATTTAGACATAGAACCTGGACCCCTCAATTTGATACAACTCCAGTGAAATGTAGGCTAGAAAAATCTAAATGCTACCAAAGGCAGCCAATGAAAAACCTGCTTCTGCCACAAATCTGGGTTAATATGTCCTCCCCAAATTCATATGTTGAAGTCCTAACCTCCAATGTGATGGTATTTGAAGATGGGGCTTTGGGGAGGTAATTAGGGTTAAATAAAGTCACAGGGGTAGGACCCTCGTGTTGGAATTAAAGGCTTATAAGAAGAAACACCAGAGAGTTTGCTTTCTCTTTCTTTCTTCCTGTGCTTGCACAAAGAAGAGGTCATATGGGCACACAGTGAGATGGCAGCTGTCTACAAGCGAAAAGAAGAGGTCTGGGAATGAAACCCACATTACTGGCACCTTGATCTTGGATTTCCTAGCCTCCAGAACTGTGAGAAATAAATTTCTGTTGTTTACCAGTTTTCTATCACACATCTATATGAACAGCTTAAAATTAAAGGGTTGGCAAGATGTGAAGTAACTGGAATTCTAATACACTGCTGATGGGAATATAAAATGGTACCACTACCTTGAAAAACTATTTGGCAGCTTCCTAAATAATTAAACATACACACCATGCAGTCCAGCTGTTCCACTACTAGATATGTATCCAAGAGTAATAAAAACATATGTCCATATGAAGACTTGTAAAAGAGCGTTCGTAGTAGCTTTGTATGTGATAGCTAATCCCAGTGTGGTTTTAATTTGCACTTCCTTAATGAGTAACGATGTTGAGCAGTGTCTCAAGACATTGGACATCAATTATACCTTAGCAAACCTGTTAAAAATCACACCATGCAACACCACTATACTCCCTCTAGAATGGCTAAAAATGGAAAGCACTGGTGATATCAAGTATTTACAAGGATACAGAGCAACTAGAACCATTACACACTGAAAAACTGTCCTGTATCTAGGTTGAAACTGTATTCTTGGGGCAAGAGTAATGGTATGCCAATCCTAAGGGCAGACATCAAATGGCCTTATAGTTTCTACTTTCTTGCTTGGAACATTGCCACCATCTTTGAAAAAGCTCAATCTAGACTTCTGGAGAACATGCTACTATAAAGGAGAGCCCACTTCCCAGCTGAGGACTCCTAGGCCAGCCTACAAAGAGCTGACTCTCAACCACATGCGACAGCCCAGCCACCATTGAAGAACCACCTACACAACCCAAGCTGGTTACAGACCTATGAATAAGCAAAGCAATAAACAGAAGAACACCTGCCAGCTGATCTGTAAACTATAATAAATGTGTATTTATTTAAAGCCTTTGAATTTCAGGGTGGTTTGGGACACAGCAATAGCTAACTGAGACAAACAAATAAAAAATCTGGAATATACAGACAAACACTATATCACACAAAGATGAAAATGAACACATGATTTTCTACACGCAAAAGCATGGCTACTCACACAGCATGTTGAGGAAAAGAAGGCAGACACAAAAGAGTCTGAATATCTGATTCTCTCTGCATGAAGTTCAAAACAGGCAAAGTTAATAAACAATGATTGAAGTCAGAATAGTGGTTATGTCTGGAGAGAAACAGTACCTGGAAGGGATCTCAAGGGCCACTTCCAGGGGAGAGGTCATGTTCTCATTTCTTGATCTTGACTCTGATTCCATGAGTCAGTTCACCTTCTGAAAATCCAGTGAGTCATATACTAGTGTTTGTACACTTTTATATATGTAATTCAGCAAAAGGATTTTTTAAAAAGGAATCGGTAAGGAATTGAACAGCAAATTCACCAAAGACGTAATATAAATAAAAAGAGCATCAGTCTCTCACTGAAAAAAGCAAGTTAAAGCACTCATAAATACTAGTTTTCATCCATTAGTAGGCAATGAACTTAAAAGACTGAAATATTCAGTACTTGAGAGGGAATGAGGAAATATCGGCACATTGCTAGTGTGTAAACTTTAGAAAGTAATCTAATGAATAAATTAAAATTTGTAATGCAGATAACCTTTACTCAAGGTTAAAGTTTATGAATCTATAAACTCATTTATTTAATCTATAAACTATTTAATCTATAAAGTAGTTAAAATCTATAAAATCTATAACTATTTAATCTATCTATAAACTAATATACAAACTCATTCATTTATGAATCTATCCTACAGAAATGAAACCACTAATACATAAGCATATACTTACAAGAATATGTACTGAAGCACTGTTCATAGCAGCAAAAAAAATTTAAATCCCCTTGAATGCACATCAATTGTGGATCGCTGCAAGAATTGTTGTTTATACGTAATAGGGAACTTAATTATATAAATATTAAAGTGTATGTATTATTATAGTTTGACCTGCAATGATAAGGGTGGTAATTTGAAAAAGCAAATTTCAAAGTAATATATATATATAGTGATCCTACTTTTGTTTCAAAACAGAAGGGATATTAACTCAATAAAATCCTATATAATTCTGTAATTTTTTCCTTGAGCATAAAGTTACAGAAATTAACAAATAAGTCTGTTAACATTGGTTACCCCAGAGAAGTGGAATTTGGAAGAAGGGGAAAACCGCTATTGTTTCTTTTATACAGTTCACTTTTTTCTTGTTGTAACAAGTTTTCATTACATCGAAAATGAAATATGTACACACGTTAGAAAATACTTTTTTAAAAAACTCCCAGCATTTAAATTAAAAATAAGAACATCTATTCACTTCATTAAATGCAGTTTTCAAATTTTATATCCAATCAGCACAGGTAGACACAAACATTATACAAAATAGACCCCCAAAAAGAAGAAAAAACTAAAGCATTCTCTTGAGAAACAGTGCACAGAACAAACTCCTTAATCTTTCAACTAATGAGGGATAAAACTTTAACAGTTGTGATCTCTTTTCAAGATTGTTAAAGGTCAGTCCAGGAGGACATCATATCACATACAAATATCATATGATTATGAATTCAAGCTGAAGAAGAAATAGTCTTTAAAATATCTTTTAGCACTTGGAACAAATACACTTTGAAATAAAGTGACCAACCCAAAAATCCATTGGAATTATTTGCTATATGAGTGGAAAATATTACTCAGAGTACTGACATTTCCTGTTTATCATGTAAAAAAAGAACTTAGTTCTCTAACCTTGTAAATTTAATTCAGTTGTGAATCCTACAACTCCTTGCAATGAGAGCTTGCCTTACATAACAAATAAGATACGTTTGGCAGGCTAGTTCTTAGAGGAACCAAGCTTTATCTTAAAAGTGAATATAGAAACAAAAAGCAAAGATAGTAGAAAGAGTGAACGGCAAATTATAAAGAGCTAATATACCATATGAAATCCAGTTGGATATAAATATATTTCAATGTTTCCCTCTTTTTAATGTCTCAGAAAACTCAATGAGATCAAAGTGAGTTTCACAACTGCTCTAGATTACTGGACAATTACATTTAAGTAATTTAGAGCTTTTCCAAAAGCTCTAAAAGTTCTTTCATTAGAGATTATTAAAAGATGACCGAGTAGAAAGGAATATAACTCTCGGGTATATTTTTTACCTTAAAATTGTTTTGTATTTCATATACTGAAAGACGCAGATAAATAACAGCAATTTGGGATTCATGACCTAAATTTGAATCATAGTTTCAATTAATTAACTGGATGAGGAAGGCAGGTTTTTTTTCACAAGACTTCATTTTCTGCAACCATGAAATAAATGATGACAAAAGCAAACAGAAGGTTTAGAGTGTCAGAGTAAAATATATCATATGCCATTAGAGCAGATGCTCTACAAGCATTTCCAAATAATTAATCTGTGAATCGGTAGTGTCTCCATTTTGCCAATGAGGAAAGTGACATCCAGAGAAGTTATGTTTAAGTCACCCAAGGTCACACAAGTGGCAAATGGGAGAGCCAGGATTTGAAACCAGCTCTAAGTGACCATGAAAACAAGGTCCTCGATACTTAGGTTCATATAAGTTAAATAAATTGTGTAAGCTCCCACTGCTAGACTACAGGAATATGTTTTACAATATTAAATCCTCTGGGACATTAGGAAAGTCATCTAATTTTTCTGAGCCTCAGTTTCCTCATCTGCAAAATGACATAAGTAGTAAGTAAAGCACAGTGCCTGGTACCTAAAGAACAATCAACAAATATTTGTTTTTGAAAATTCAATATTCTTAAAGCACTTTCAGAGTAATCTTGAGAAGACAGGAATTATTACTTCCATTTTGCATATGGGCATATACTGATACCAAGATCATAAAAGGTAAGAGGGGCATATTCAATAACAGGCCACGGTATTTACTGCTGTGATGAAACTGTGTTGTTTCCATTCAAAAGGACTAATTTGCCTTGAAGCCATGAAGTTAAAATCAGCTATTGTGGAGAAAATATCCAATTTCATTAATAAAGATAAATTTGGAAAGTCTATGGAATATTTTAATAATTATGAGAAACATTCATCTTTGGAGGGTGGTTTTAAAGAAATATTTTTTCAAAGCTCAGGCAATAAATAAACTATCTCTTGAGATCTTTTCTAGGTCCATGATTCAACAAAATGGACAGCTAAGTGATACAAACCTCTTGTATAAAGAAGCCCACACACATTACATACTTGTAAATTACTGGGAAAACTCGACTCATGTTGACAATGCGAATGGATGTCCAACAAACTCAATAGTCAAGTCACCCTACAGTGAATAGAGCTCTAGGGAAGACCTCTCACTTCCATGAGAACTGAAAGGCCATCACTCTCTTCTGAGGAAGTGTCTGCAGCTTTTCTTTAAAGAGCTAAATGGTTACATGCATATGTGTGCAATTAAGAGGTAGCCTTGGTTTCTATTTTGGAGTGTATGATGCAACTTGCCAGAGTTCTAACATTAAGTAAAACTATAAGTTCATGACTGGGGATAAAGCTACACAATGGTATCATTCAAGATAAAATCAGTGACCCCATTTAGGTAGTGAAGGCCACAGTCTACAGTCCCTTTCAATATTTGACACTAGGGGCTTTGGTGTAGTATGCCTAAGGCATTCTCTGATCAAAAAATGCAGTTACCCTGACAACAAGTAACTGCAGGGATTCTGCATTCTAATCTGGCATGACTATGAATTTAAAGTTCAGCCAGCCGCTGCTGGTTAGCTCTAGCATAGGCAGATGTTGGCTGGAGCATCAAGGATTCTTTGAGACATTTCTTCCTTGGGGAAAAGTATACAAACAGGAGAATTATCAGCAATGAGTAAGTTATGTAACTTCTCTGGGCTTCAGTTTCCTAAAATGAGGATAATACTACTACCTACTTCCTAGGGGTTTTTTTTATGAGGATTGATGACTCACAGAATGTACAGTGTTGTCAGTAAATGTTGTCTTTCATCTAGTTTTATGTTGGCGCTTAAGCACGTAAACAGGGGGGCTGCCTCCGAGTCATCCTCACCACACCTGGATCCTTACCTAAGATCCAACTGGTTGTACTTTCCCCAAATGATTCTTTCCACACAGCATGGGACTGTGCCCAAAACTCTACTGCTCTCTCCCTTCTTTTTGCCTCAACTGCCTGTACTTTGTAGTTTGACACCATGTTCGCTTGCCGGCTCTGGGGTTTCTCTGTTATGCATGTGTGCATCTCTTCTCCCCATCTAGATTGGAAGGTCATTGGGGTGAAAGGTTATGTCTTATATTGTCTTGTATCTGACAAAAGACATAGAATTTTCTGAAGTGGACACTCATTAGACACTCATTGATTCTTTGCGATTTAGAGGATAGTAGGAAGGTATATTTCTAGCTGATTAAGCATATTGTGTGTTAAGTACACATCTGATTTCTGAAACATATCACAAACAAAGTGCCTATCCTATATTCTCAGGACTTCTCACGCCAAGCTAAAAGGCTGAAAGGCTCTAGCATTTATGTACTCAATAACAGTTATTTACATGGTCTGGCTGTTAGTCAATATTTAAGATTCTACATAGAGCAATTCAGTGGGATTTCAGTGATGAAAAGATGTCTCTTTGTTGGTAACGGAATGCATTCAAAAGTCAGGAAGGTGGTCTTCCATATACAGTTTCCAAAATGGATCCATTACATTATAAGCATTAATGTACAGAGTTAACTTCGAGGTGTATATTTCCCTAGAACATAAGTCTTTTTTCCTTCGTAGAAGAAAGTATCCCTTATATCTGAATTAGTTCATGTTGAAATTTTATAATGAATGTCAGCTGTGGCTCCAGGAAACAGCTGGTGTTTTCGCCTCTCCACTTCCACAAAAAATGTGCAATGCATCAGGAATAAACTATCTCAAAACCATAAATTGCTTAAATCTTCATGTGCAGACAACTAACAGTGCACTTCAATAGTAGATGTTTGATGTGTGTTCAATTTTTACAACATTTGTTGAATAAAACAGTGTATTACTATAAAAATATGCACCGATGCTATGTAATATGAAGAGCATTTTACTAGGTGCTATAAAATCTAATTTAAGTATGGTCTCCTGGGAAATTTTAATACATGTAAAAGAGTGATTCTCAACCACAGAGTTCATATCAAGATCATTTAAGGAACTTTTCCAAATGACAGCAACAACTGCCACTAACGTAAGGGCCTGGACTGCATCCCTAAAGATTCTATCCACATGGTTCTAATGTGTACCCTAGGTTAGGAATCAAGAAAAATATAATTATTCAATGAAGCAAGACTCAACCATAACTTTTTTGATATGTGAGTGTAATATTCTTCTTCATAAAATAGATATATTATTAAACTCTTAAGTATAATCTGAATTTTTGATGTGGAAATACATTCATTTTAAATGCACTGAGAGGCTTGATATTTTAAAGAACACAACTGTGCAGCCTTATAAACTTGAATAGTAAATAACTGATTTATTTAAACTAAGTTTCTACCACATATATACTTTTCTCTACTAATTACTAAAAGCTCCATTCATAAAAACTATAAGAAATTTCAGTGTTGCATTAAAAAGGAAATAATGGGTGTCATCCTGTTTTGAAAAGTATAGAAGTTTTTACATTGAAAATAGACATCAAAATAAAATTGGCATGTTATATCCCATGAGAACACACACACACACACACACACACACAAATTATCTTCATTCCTTTTATAATTTTTAGTATAACTTTTTATTACAGTTTATTTTATAAATTGTATGAATGTGTCGATTTATTTTATACATTTCCAGTTTTATCAATTTCAATATTTCACTAAAGTCATAGAATTTTAAGGGTTAAAGTTCACTTAGAACAACCTCTTGGTTACATAGATTTATAGTCTTTGACTTGTGTTATTAACATGAATTCAATCTCTTGAGAAGCATTGTGGTGCAGCCCATGAATGATCAGCTGACCAATGGTTACTGCAGGATTAGAACCCACACTCAGTCTGGTTCTTAAGCCACTCGGAGATATCAACACTTCAAAACCTCTCTCCAACAACGTGGCTCTTCTCGTTTTTAGGGTACTTTTCTTTAGGCACTTTGCCATACATTTAACTTCCAAATGGAAATGTTAGTATTTTTTCTCACATTGCCAGTGAAGGGCAATAAAGTAGGTCATTGCCGTTATTTTCACTTAACTCCAAAGAGGATTGTAACTCAGCTTATAGAGAAGGCTATGGGCTTGTTTCCAATGATCCTTATGCTACAAGACATGTCCAATAAGATTAGCAAGCTACCTTTTTTCCACTGAAGTTCCTGTCTCCCTAACATCATCTCTGAGATCTAACGTTCCGTGCCCTTTTGTATCCATATGCATAATCTTTCACCTAATCAGCCTAACTCGAATCTTATTTAAATGACTTCCTAAATCACAAATGAAACTTTATAGGTGTCATCTCTTGTTCGTGAGCATTTCCAATCCCCAAGAGTGAAAACAGTAGGCCTCTGTGTACTCAAATGCCATCCAACCAGGTCTAAGTCAGTTCCCAGGATCTTTACACTGACATTTCTGGAAGGTTCCAGTGGGATCTGCTCATGTAGCCCTCTGTCTATGCACTGATTCTATAGGACATAAAAGTAGCCTGGGTACTGAGGAACTTATTCAAATTATGTTTCCTTGATATATATCACCTAGAAAAGTCATAAGTCCTGGGCTAGTAGTATTGTAGAGAGAAAGATCCACTAGTTTTGCTATGAAGATCTGTGTTCAATCTTGGCTCTGCTTCACAGAATTTGTGCAATGTTAAGGAAGTTACTTATGCCTGCCATGCCTCACTGCGTTCATCTGGAAAGTGGTGGTAATTCAACTTACCTCAAGGGAGGCTGTGAAAAATCCAACAAGATAATGTATTTAAAGTAGCAAAAAAATAAGTATTTTGCTTACATACTTACCTGTATGTAAGTAAAAGTCATTCATATCTTAATATTACCATACTTCTTAATCCTATAGTGCCATCAACATCTAGAATCCAACCTAAACATCTTAGTACTCTTTCAATAGAAGTGCTATTATTTACCAATTTTTATAGCCAATAATTATCAATAGATGGGTTAATGCTTCTCAATTTTGTTATCCAACCTTTTGAACTACTTAAAAAAAAAAAGATGTACCACATTGGGGGTAGAGTTGGGTGGTAGAAGAGCAACAAAGAAGAATAACTATCTTTTTATGTCTGCTGAAAATTATTTAAGGCCATAGAGTGGAAGGCTAATGGGTGATCTAAGAATGTGAAAGAATATTTCCCAGAGGTTAGTCACCAGCTGGTTTTTATCCTTACTTAGCCAGAACAGGAGGAAATTAGCTTAAATTTCCTTTGGTTTAGAATAATGGAAACAAGCTATGAAATCTAATTCCCAGGGAATCTTTTCGTCAAAATAAAATAGAGACTTACTGCCTACCGTGGTTTCAGTGCGGTCCTGACTTTAAGTATGAGAAAATACTCGATGAATTTATAGCCATCCATCTCTATAATCCCCATCAAGAGAAGAAAACAAGCAATTATGAGCCGATTATGCAACAGGTGTCTTCACTTGTAACCATTTCATCTTCACTGGAAATTGTTTTTCCTACCTCACAAGGGAAGATGCACACTGAGAGTTTAGTTTGCCCAGGGTCATCGAGCTAATGAAAAGCAGAGTTAGAACACAACCCCTACCTGTCTCTAGAGTCCATCCTCTGTGCTGTGCCAACCTACAAGCTTTCCTCACCCTGGCACTCTTAATTCTATCCTTATTTTAAAAGGACATTATTCCCAAGATTTAGAGTTATTTAGTTGTTTGTCTGTTTATTTAGATTTATTTTATTTGGATTATATCCAAGATTTAGAGGTACCTGAACACCAATGTAAATTGGGAATATAGCTAGTACTTATTGAGCTATCTAATATATGCCAAATATATAAGAACTCTACAGATATTATCTCATTTGATAATGACAGTTACCATTTGAGACGAGTACTATTATTATCCCCATTTACAGATGGAAACCTAAGCCTCAGAATGTATGCTAAGAGAGCCTATGACCGAGGGACTAAAGAAGGAGACTTTTAACTTCAGGAAGGAGGACTTTTAACTTTAAGGGAGGCAGTGGGGTCCTAAGCATTGTCACCCTGGCATGCCCAGGGATAGTGAGAATGAAGCGTATCAGGAAGTCACACCACGGGGCATCCAAACCCCAGCACAGATTTCACTTTTAGTTTTCAGCAAGTCATAGATATTCAGAAGTAAAAAAGAGCCAACTGAAATCATCTGGTCCAATCCCTTTATCTTACAGACAAGGAATTTGAGGATCAGGGTGAGGTTAAGTGCTTTCTCTAGGGTCAGAAAGCTAATTAGTGACAGAGTTAGCAATAAATCACTTCCATGAAAAGACATGCTTTCAAAGTGAATTCAATTACCTCCACTCTCAAGCGGCTACTAAGAACACCCATGTAGCTAGACAGTCTCCAATGTTTCAGTGAAGTCAGTATGACCCAAGAGGATCTAGAAAGAACTTGGCAGCACTGAACAATCTAAGTCAGTAATTTTTTAAATGTGCTAATTTGAGTCAACTCATTATTGTTAGGGGTGGTGCTCCTACCAACTTCTCTTCTGTTCAAAGTTATAGTTTTAGCCACAGTAAATGCCCAAGTAATTTCATCTCTTCTCTGGTAGATAAAATCTGTACAACATTTCAGATATTCTTAGATATACTTGGACATAAGGGTAAAATTATTTTGGTATTTTGGTATTTATAAATTTTGGATGACAAATTCCCAAAGAAGAAGATTCTTATGTTTTTACAGCATGATTTTTTTCTAGAAGGTCAAAAATCATCCATTTTGTCAATCAGTGATAAAATCCACAGGTGCCAGTGGTCATGCATTGGTATTAAGAATTTAAGAACCACATATAGTGTTGCAAAGTATTTAAAAGGAATGGAAAGTATTTTTACATGAAGCATACTTGGCAAGCTAATTTCTTTCAACATACTAAATAGATCTATCTGAAGAGCTAAAGTTTGCCTTTAGGAAATATGGTTGAATTAGTAAAAGATAAAAGGGAAACATCAGGAAACCCAAAAAAGTACTATAGAGTTGGAATGAAAATGGGTGAAAATACAAACAACTGTTCAGTCGACAGTCAATAACAAACACCTACTAGTCTGCCACAGAGTAAAGTGAAACACACAATGAAAGAATGAGAACTAAAGCATGGAGTCTGTGAAAATGCATCCTGATGACAAACCAAAATGCTATTTCCATCAGGGGGCAAAAAATCACATCAACTAAAATATATTTTGAAATATCATTTCAGGGAAAAAAGGAAGAAGATACACTGACTGAGAAGAGATCATTCTAATTGTTGTCAAATCATGTAGTTTGACACTGAGAATTTCCAAGTTTTACTAAATTTAATCCTGAAGTCTTACACATTTTCAGAAATAGAAACCCGCTATCACACTTGACGTTTCAGAATGTGTTAATGCTAAATTTCTCCATTTGATGGCATCCTTTTATTTCAAAAAGAAGAAGGAATGAACATAATAGGGAAACCGGACAGCAGTGTTCATTTAATTTTGTATATAAAGTCAAAGGTTCATGCTGTGTGTCTAGCACAGGAAAATCAATTTTTGAGTGACTATTTCATGGCTATACAGTACTCTGGCTTCAAGGACATTTCATGGTTATTCAGTGTCAATTGTGCTTAGATTCTCTTATCCTAGGAAACGTTCCCCAAATTAAATCACTCAGATTTATGAATGCCAGCAATGAAAAAGAACAGCGGCATCTAATTTCATAGCAAGAAAGATGTTCTGTCCAGTAACAAGTATAAAGCACAGCATTTCACTTCTTGTGTAGATTGCTGAAGAGGAGAATGATGAGTGTTTTTTTCACTCAACTTCACGTTTCTCCTGAGCAGAGAGTTCTCAAGGTGGCCTCCCTAGATGAAATGAGCAACAATCTCTGTTTTATTTGGAACTCTGACTGTCTAGAAAGGGTTGGCTGGTGTGGAATCCCTCAGAAACCCAGAAACCTAACAAGATGTTTAACAGATTAGCAACTGTGTATCACTAGTGATCAACATAATTTTATTTAGTTACTTTATTTAACAAACACTATGTGCCAGGCCCTGTTCTAAATTACAAATATTAAACGCCTTTGATTCATTTAAGGGTCATAACAACCCTATTAGGTGAGAACTATTATACCCATTTTTCCAGATGAGGAAACTGAAGTACAGGACAGTAATTACTTTGCCCATGATCACACAACTAGTAAAAGTAATCCTCTCTTAAAACTCAGCAATAGTCAACCTTCTAGCATGATGTTTGTCCTTTTCTGGGCCTTCACACAAAATAGTAGTTTTCAATGAAAAGTCATTCAGAGAGCAAAACTGAAAATAAATGGACTGATAAGAGTAATTGAATTTATTAAGACTCTTCTGTGTTAGATACTGTACTAAGCGCTAATAAAATTTTTTTTAAACCTGCTATTTAATCTTTAGTCTAAACAATCCCATCAGGAAAGTATCATTCCCATGTAAAACTGAGTTGCACGTGATTAATAACTTTCCCGCCGTTCAGTGACTAATAGAAAGAAGGGATTCAAACCTGGCCCATCAAAGCCTAGAACCCACCTACTGCCTCCCTATTAGGGAGTCATCTCTTTTAAGGGGAGATGACTAAGGATGGTGATTCAGCCTGGCTGTTTTCCTTTTTCCTCCTCTTTAACATAATAAGCCATCAACAACTATTTATTAAATTGATTAAGACACATCAGATTTAAACAGATGAATCAGAAGTTTAGTTCATCTATGGGGAAAATCCCCTGACACTAAAAGCTCCTCAAGAAAAATAAAAAAGTGTGTTAAACCAACTGACAGCCCCAGCTTCTAGCAGAGTATATCCAAGCATTACTATAAGTTGGGATAATGATATTATATTGACTAAAGAGAGTGGAAAGAATCGCTTTCTCTAAAAATTTTAAATTTGGGGTAATATCACATATTTGGCAAAGCTCAAATAGGGTCATGCTTAAATATGAAGAGATAGGCTGGAGAGTGGGTCTCAAGAGGGACTCACAGAGATGATCTCATATGAGAAGTATGGTTTTAATATAATTTACCAAGAATTTTCTTTTCCACAATCTCCATATCTGTCATCTGACAACATCAACATTTTCAAGTCATAATTTTAGACATTTTTTGCAAGCATCAAAATACAAATCAATAAACTGGAATCACAAGTAAATTGGAATGACCAATAATTTATATCATAATCCCATCTTTCCTACAGATAAAATTATTTATCTTTGTTGTAATTTTAGAAATTATTTACCTTATTATTTTGTACTTTAGTAGTAAATCATTTTTATCATTATATGATTAAAATTTAAGCTGTAATTAGTATTTTGAATTTTAGTCATTTCTATTAAATGTATTCATTGATCAAACCACTGATATATTTTATTTACCTGCTTAGTTTTATAGTTATTACAACTACTAAATGTATACTAGGCAATACTATCAACGTTTCAACTTCAATTACAAACATTTGCTTTGAAATACAGTCCAGAGAATACCACTGATTTCTCATAATACTAGTGTAATCAATATGTTCTTAAAACTCATTGCAAATGACACACAACATAATACAATATACAAGCAATGTTCTTTTTTCTGACAAAGCACTTTTTGTTTGTACCAGAGAAGGACTGAGGCTTTTTCATGCAGCCAATGTGTGGGATATAAAATAAGGAATAAGGAGAAGCACTTAGCCAATGGATTTTTGAAATATAGTAGTCTTTGGTTCTATGAAAAGAAGATACACTTTTCTTAAATTATTAGAAATCATCTCTGAGGGTGTGGAGGAAAGGGAACACTCTTGCACTGTTGGTGGGAATGTAAATTGATACAGCCACTATGGAGAACAGTATGGAGGTTCCTTAAAAAACTAAAAATAGAACTACCATACCACCCAGCAATCCCACTACTGGGCATATACCCTGAGAAAACCATAGATCAAAAAGAGTCATGTACCAAAATGTTCATTGCAGCTCTATTTACAATAGCCAGGACATGGAAGCAACCTAAGTGTCCATCATTGGATGAATGGATAAAGAAGATGTGGCACATATATACAATGGAATATTACTCAGCCATAAAAAGAAACGAAATGGAGGTATTTGTAATGAGGTGGATGGAGTTAGAGTCTGTCATACAGAGTGAAGTAAGTCAAAAAGAGAAAAACAAATACAGTATGCTAACACATATATATGGAATCTAAGGAAAAAAAAAAAAAAAGGCCATGAAGAACCTAGTGGCAAGACGGGAATAAAGACACAGACCTACTAGAGAATGGACTTGAGGATATGGGGAGGGGGAGGGGTGAGATGTGACAGGGTGAGAGAGTGTCATGGACATATATACACTACCAAATGTAAAATAGATAGCTAGTGGGAAGCAGCCGCATAGCACAGAGAGATCAGCTCAGTGCTTTGTGACCACCTGGAGGGGTGGGATGGGGAGGGTGGGAGGGAGGGAGATGCAAGAGGGAAGAGATATGGGAACATATGTATATGTATAACTGATTCACTCTGCTATAAAGCAGAAACTAACACACCATTGTAAAGCAATTATATTTCAATAAAGATGTTTAAAAAAAGAAAAGAAATCATCTCTGCTAAGGAAAAGAGAATGGAAATTAGATAATTTCTTAAGATAAATTAGAAATCTATGAATTCTACTTTAAACATTTATTAAAATTTTATTGTAAACTGGCAGAGGCTGCAAATTAAAACTGTTTTTGAAAGACTATCTCAAAATTTATACAACCTAAATATTTTCAATTTATTTTCCAATAGAGCTTTCTCTTGTTTTTGTGTTTGTTGTTTTTTGTATATTATCCTATTTGAGTTTGCGAGTTAAATGTTTCATAATACTTAATGACTTAAAATATTTTAGGGATTACCAACAAGCTCAGGAATCTAGTCTATAAGTGGTATTCATGAGTAATAACAGAGTCTAAAATTTTAGCCACCAACCCTCCGCCCTGCAACAACAAAAGTCTGTATAAGCCTTGCTCTCCAACCTGCCGCCCCTCCCTCAAATCCCCTCTTGTTCAGGGTAAAGACCTTTTGTCATCTTACAGATCTCCAACCACTGCAAAAAAAACCAGAGCAAAACAAAACAAAAAAAACTGCTCCAAAGCCTTTCCAGTCACTGAGATCCCTCTTGATACCTATGAAGACAGCAATGTGAACCCGAAAGTACTTAATTCCAAACACACACTTAGATAATAGATGCACACATATCTGAGTTTTACTATGATATGCTTGTGACGGGAAAGCTAGCTAAGACTTCTTAGATGAGGTCCTAAGCAAATACCCTACATAGAGAGTCAGAACATATACTGCCATCCCTTAAGTGTAGACAACTGTTTTTATTTCATTCAACTTAATTACTAGCATTAATAAAAACAAGAATAAAAATGCATTCAGGTAAGTGGTTAAGGACTTTACATCCTATCAATTAACATTTGCTGAAAAATGAATCAAGGACCTGGTTTGTGAAACATTTGCTTAACCTATAGTTTTACATTTGACTCTTAAGCCAGGTTCCAGTTAAATTTACTGCAAATAACACATAGTAATGTACGACACACAGTATGTATAAATATAACATTCTCTTTTCTGAGAAAGACTTTTCATTGATTTAAGGGAAGGACTCAGGCACTGTATTAAGTATGTAAGAATAGAATTTGCATTCCCCTTTCACATGCAAGAAATAGAAACTAACATTGCATGGAGAGGAATTGGCTCATCCACAGTCACACTGTTGGTAAATCTTCTGATTGTAAAAATATCCTACAAATATTTAGCACTACTTATTAATTCAATAAACATTCCCTCAACCTACTCCTCTTGCTTCTCTAAGTAGTTATGAATCACTCTGTAAACAAAAGGCAGATCTATGCCACTGGAGAAATATATTAGAAATTAACTAATTTAAATCACTTTATAGAATGTGCTCAGTGTTTCCATCTTTACCAGAATGCTTTGAGGTTGGTAGGAAAAGTGGGACGAATAACCCTCTTTTACAGATGAGGAAACGGGGCCTGCAGCATTACCCCAGAGTGACTTATCTGAGACCACATAGTTAAAGAGCCAACTTGCTATTTGAACCTGCATATTTCCCTCTAGATTTCAGAATCTAGAAGTTTCCCCCTTTCTCACATCCACACTACTTCATTACGTAGTCTGGGGGAGGACAAAAAGTCAGCAATGTCTGGCCTTCTGAATGTCTGCAGTATTTTGTGTGCACTATTTAATTCTATCCTATTCTTTCCTGTGTCTTGGTCATGTCTCCTACAATCTCACTGTAGGTTCTTTGAGAGCATGAAACATATATTCAGCCTCCGTGGAACTGCCTAACAATTCCTAGCACAGAGCCAAGGACCTGTAAATTTTTTAAAATACTTGTTCAGTCACTAACTAGATGCAAAAGTTTTGGGAGACCTATCCCTAGAGGAGGTGGGAGGGAATTAGATGCCACAGGCAAATTAGGCTTTGTTTATTACTCCATTCTGTGTTTTTCAACTCTGTAGAAATTCACTACAATTTTCTTGTTTTCCTGTTTTCAAAAATATACTGTAACAGTTATTTTTATGACAATATCCAGTATTTTCAATGAAGCAGATATTCTCAAACAATATAGGGGAATGTGAACTTCCCAGATAGAATTTATTGATACATAAATATATTATTTTAAATTGCAATTCCAACCATTCCAAATGTTGAATTGTTGCCTACGAAATAACCAGAGGTATACAAATGCATCCCAAAACTTTAACCTTTAAACATATAAAATTAGGAGACAAAACACAAAATACTAGCTACAATCCGAGCTTCTCACTAAATTCAGTGACTTTTAGGACAGTGTGTGGGTCAGATAAGCCAGTTCCTTGGTCTCTATGTAACTTTTAAATAACTGAAAATCATTTCTATAAATTTTATATTATTTTCATTTTAAGAACAACAATTTCTCCTCTGTTCATACAAATTAGGTTTAGCCTGTGAGTGAGTCACATACCTTTACTACATGATGCTTTTCCTGGAGCATAGGAATCTTAAACATTTGGCACCAATATGTTGTACCTTTGTTTGGGATGGGGACCTGTCTTAAAAAAAAGGAGAGGGGGACAAAAGTCACATTCTCTTGACATTCTATTAAAAACAATAATTTAAAAACTATTATGCACTTTCAATAAACCCACCCTTAGAACCATAAAAACCTGAAAAAAAACTTACGTTCTGATTTACCAGGTCAAAGTATGGTACGGCTGTAGACAACACATTGGTTTTCTCAGGATTCAATAACCGCAGACTCTTGGTACCACGACTGGATTCGTGGTACTTGGGACCCGCTTCTCCCACATCTTCGTGGTGGTAGGCCCAGATCACCCTCACCGTGCTCTCCTGGTGATCAGACAGGGGCATGATTATGTCTCATGAGAGCACTTTGCTTACCATTGAATCGAGTTTAAAGAACTCTATTCAAAGCAGGATATAGAAGCTCAAAAAAGAAAATAATGACATTTGGAGTTATCAATATGGTCTCTCACATGAACTGTGTAAATCTGATTAAGTCATTAAAAATCCAAATAGATGAGTTCCTCTTTGGAAGAAATCATCTCTCCCATGCAAGATTATGTGTTCCAAAATAGAATGAAGGACAACTGATTTAGTAGTTATGCTTTCATGCTTACGGCAACAGTAAATCATTGTCATGCTAAACCTCCAAGCTAGCAAACTAGTAGTTACCAAGCAAATACTCTTGTTAAGCAGCAGGGGTTTGGGAAAATTAAAACCTATTTTTATGCCATGGAACATTTTAGGGAAAACAAATAAATACAATTAAAATTAAAATGACTTCCCAGGTCAGGATTTTTATTTTCACAATAGATTTTTCCCAGACACTAGCCCACTCACATGTATGAATTTACAGAAAGTGGAAATACAGCAGGAACTTCTGATTCTAGGTTTGTTTATTATCCTAGAATCTATCTATGGTCATTTTATGAATCCTGGGAATTGCCTAGGGACTGGGGTATCCCAACTAGAGAAAGCACTGTCAAGTGAAATCGGTTTCCATTTAGTAAATGAGAGATTGCCCAAAGGGCAGTGGGGCAGTGGGGAGGGTTTGCTGGGGTATAAACAGTTCAGTCCCCCCACAGATAAAGATGATTTTGCCAGATCTTTGTAATAAGAACTTTGAAAATAAATAATAAAACAAAAGCTATTTATTTTAAAAGCTATATTCTTTCTTAAGTCAAACAACTATAATTATTACTCCAATTAAAGTATAATTGCACTGTATATTACATAAAAAAGTGGTCCATGTCTTTGCATGTGTTTTTTTTTTTCTTCCTCTTTTACGCTTTATGCTGAATGTTAATCAAATTTGCTTCAGATTTTTACATTCCCATTTTTAAAGCTTTGACTTACCAAATAAAAATGATAATTTTGTTGGTCTATACAAAATGAAATTGATTCAAGAAATTCATGGAAACCTTCAAAGTACCACATGAATTTTAGATCCTCTAGATACCTAATTTGCATATGCACAAAGATGTTAATTTTTGCATGATGTCTGACAATAAGAAATCTTGTTTAATATGTTGACAGGCAATTTTCATCAGTCTACTATTCATCTTGACTTTAGAAATTTACAAAAATGAATCAGTTACAATTCAGATGAATTACAGCCTAATATTCAGTATCATAATTCTCTCTTGTGTAATACCATTTTTTCCAACCTTTATCTATTACCTATTTTCAAACTTTATAAAGAAGCTAAAACCTTTTACAGGTAAAATCTCACACACTTTAAACAGCTCTTCAAAATTTTAGATTCACACAAAAATTGCCTTCATTGAAATTTATAGCCTTAGATTTTTTTGTGGCTTCTAAAGAGAATTCAAAAATATTCCAAAGAAGACTATGTGACTTTGTTGTTAAAGGTTATTTTAAAATATTTGTTTCTTTTTATTCTGTAAAGTGTTTCCCATTTGTAAATGTACAATCTATTCATGCATGCATTCACTGATAGACGCCTTACCGTTATACTCTTGTCATTTATGTCACATGTATGCAGTTCTCTGGTAAATTCAATTATTGTGTGTGTACTATTTTCCATGGCATATTCTAGGTGGTAATCTTGCTGAACATCTTTTTTCAATTCTCTATTTGCATTTGTAAAATAATCCTGTGGAAAATATGAAAAAGAAAAATTAGGATGTCCTAAATTCAGGGTGAAAATAATTTAGATTGAGTGTACATATATCACCTTAAAAAATTAATTCTCAGTTTGCTTATTACAAAACCCTGTATTTATAGTCATTTTTTAAGTCCTGGGAATTTCCAAGGGGCTGGAGTATGGGATACTCCATAGTTGGGACTAGGGAGAGTTCCCTAGGAAACTGGTCCATATTTGAACTTCTGGCCCTTCAGGAAAAGGCAGTAATGGATTTATAATACCACAGAGCATTGAAAGAGATGGAATGAATGAATATTCGCAATCGCTGAGTACTTTTTCCTCATTCTGCAAATGAAAAGAACTTCAACACTGGGAAATGGCTTGCTCCAAATCAAATAACTAGTTCATGGCAACACAAGGACCAGGGCCAGGGTCAGCACTTTTCCACTGTTATACCTTATGGTGCTTCCCTTCTGCACTCCTAAAAGCAAGGAGACCCATCCTGAGATTATAGGTTGTTTTAGTAGGAGCTTTAATGGCATATGTTTATTAAAATGAAATGCAATGGGAAAATATGGAAAAAAATGACACTAGTTGAATTATAAGATATTGAAAAGCTAGGGACATTTTGTTTTGGTGGTTCAGCTATAATTTTCATACTAAGCTTGTTCAATGGTGTAAGATCACTTCTGGGAGGCAGACAGATGCAATGGAGAGGGCATGGGCTTTGAGATCAAATGACTAGGATCTGACCCACAGCTCTACTCTGAAATGTCTTGACGAATTGTTGAAGTCAAACTCTGAACTTCTGTTCTAACATTAATAAAATTGAGATGATACATACTTATTTTGTGGATTTTGAAAGATAAATAAGTGAAATAGTATATGAGGGAAAAAACTGCCAACCATGGTTAGAGCTCATTCAATGCCAATCTCCTTCCCTCTTCTGCAATTAGAGTTTGGTTTTTCCCGAAAATATTCTCCATGCTTTTTACCATTAGCTTTCTATGTTGAGAGTTATAAAAATCGCGTTGTTAATTTTTATCACTTATAGAAGACACAAAATTTGCCGTAATTATACTGGTTTTTCAGTACATAAGGGTATTTTATTTTTGATAATCACAAAGACCTGATTTAGAATATACATGTTGAAACATAATTATAATTAGTTTTTCTAACATTAAAATTACATTTGAAGAAATGATTGCATGCTTGACAGAGAAAATACAGTGTACAAGAGAAGAACTTTAAATTGTCTATAACCGTCATACTCAAATGGATGGTACTTGGCATTTCTATTCCTAGCATCTATTTTCTTTTTTTTGGCCATGTGGTATGTGGGATCTTAGTTCCCCAACCAGGGATCATACCCGTGCCCCTTGCAGTGGAAGCGCAGAGTCCTAACCGCTGGACCACCAGAGAATTCCCTCCTAGCACCTTTTTAAATTAGTTATCAAGTGTGTGTAAATTTGATATCCAGGGTACCAGATCTAGATACTGTTCAGACCCCACATTATCGGTAATGCACAGAGCCTAACTAACCTCTTTCACTCTGGTAACAACTACAACTTACTGTGTACATTCTATAGTTTAATCATGTTACACGTATTAACTCATTTAATCTTCAGATCAAGTGTATGAGATAAAATGAAGCACAAAGAGGTTAGCGTCTTGCCCAGGGTCACACAGCTGGTAAGTGGTAAAGCCAGTATTGAAACCTAGGCAGTCAGATCCAAGCCTGTGTCCTTCTTTACTGTTCTACATCATAGTGGCCACTGCTGGAAAAGGACGGGTTAGTTTATATCTTTCTGGCTACAAAATCATCTTATCAAGTTTTTTTCACATAAAATGTTAACTTTTTCTACTGCTGAAGTCAGGGTTTGTCCAAAATTTTTTTCTGAGAACCAGCTGTAATTGTGAAAGCAATTCAAATGAAATATTCCTATGATACTATGGTTTTCCCACTTTTGATCATATAGATTTCAGTATGTAAATGAAATAACAATGCCTGTGGACAACAAGGGATTTATATAAACTAACTGTGCCTTTACACCAAGCTCACATTTCATTACGTGATTCAAGTAGTCAGTTTTTGCAAACAAA
The DNA here is from genome assembly GCF_028023285.1 of Balaenoptera ricei. Lineage (NCBI taxonomy): Eukaryota > Metazoa > Chordata > Mammalia > Artiodactyla > Balaenopteridae > Balaenoptera > Balaenoptera ricei. The sequence continues at coordinate 31,048,579 of NC_082650.1, read as the reverse complement.
AGGAATACAGTACAAAATGTAATCAGTTCAAAGAGTAGAATAATTATCCTAGTCTTGCAAATATGTTTCCAAAACCTTAGTCCCACAAAATATCCAGCTGGCTTGCCAATTTTCCATTTGTTTTATTTCCACTCACCAAAACCAATTCCTTTCAGCTATTCCACCTTTTTCTGGCTTTTCAGATAACTTAGCTATGAGAAAGCAGGAGAAACTTCATTCAGGACTTACTGAAAATCCCTTGAGCTCATCTGCCTCGTGTAAACCACTGAGTGTTCAATATTCAGAAAAGACAGATGCCAATTATGTCAAAGTTCTGGACTCCTGGAAAAATGTGGTTGTCTAAAACAAGCTGATATCTTCAACCTCATTGAGGGAAAATATGAATGGATTTGAATAAAACTAAAATTGAAATGTGAAATAGCCTAATCACCACTGTAATTCCATAAGTGTTTCTTTGCATTCTCCAATTTTTAGGGTCTATTTGGAGACATCTTCAGATTTGACCATTGTACACCTTAGCTATCCAAATAGTGTTATCAGTTACCTGTTTAATTAGCTGTGCCCTTACTAATGCTTGGATATCCACATGTTAATCTCTTACTTTTCCTGGGAGACCTCCCGAGACAAATATTCTAAACCTTCTCTATATAAGATGCCAACATTTCCCCAACCTCAGCTTATGATCATACTTCTCCCTTCATTGAGAGAATTTCAGTTATGATACATGAGAGCTCACATCTTGCCTTCTTTCTAGTCTAAATAATATTACTTAATGGAATCATAAAAAAGTCAATCTAAAATAAGGCAGGAAAAGAGAAATATAAAACAAAGAGTAAATGGGACCAGCAGAAAACAAATAGATGTAATTGAAATGAACAAGAAATATTACAGTAGATCCTACAAACATTAAGAGGTTAATAATTTTATGCACACCTTGATGTAAAAAGCTTGAATAAATTAGATGAGAAACAGGCAAAATACTTGAAGGACACAAACCAGCAAAACTTAGTGAAACAGATACTTTGAATAGTCCTATAGTCTACCTATGGGTAAAAATTTTCCTACAAAGAAAATTCTAAGCCAAAGTGTTTTCACTTGGAATTTCACCAAATATTTAAGGAAGAGGTAATATCAATTCTTCACAAACTCTTCCACAAGATAAAAGGGAGGGAATACTTCCTAACTCATTTTTTGACACCAGCATTAATCTGATAACAAAATCAAAGACACTACAAAAAAAAGATCAATATCTCTCATGGGCCTAGCTGCAAATTTTCTTAAAAATACGTATTAGCAAATAGAACCCAATGATGTTAAAAAAAAAAAGAAAAAAAGATATTATGACCATGCAGAGTTGATTTAATGTTAGAAAATCAATCAATGTAATTCATTATACCAAACTCTAAAAAAGAAAAAAATCATACAGTCATCTCAATAATGTAGAAAATCCATTTAAAACATTTATTCATGGTAAAATCTGTCAGTAAACTACCAACAGAAGGTACTTCCTTAACCTTATAAAAGGAATCTATAAAAACCTATAGCTAATATCACACTTAACGATGAAAGGCTGAATTCTTCCCCACTAAGTTTGGGAACAAGTAAGTCCTGGGAATAAGGCAAGGATGTCCATACTCCCCACTTCCAGAAGGTTCCATTGTTGGTTGTCCGCCTCTGACAGTTTGTCTCTGTTATTCCCATTCCCTAACTACGGTCATGGAACTTCTGTCCTTGACATTATACTACACTGTCTTCATCTTTCATCCTTTGGGAATCTCATCTACTCCAGGAGTTTCCAATCATCACCTTTATTCAGGATTACATACCCAAAAGTCCATTGGATACCTTCACTTGGAAGGCTTACCGTCTTTTCACGTGCAATGTATCCAAAATTGTATTCACCCTTTATCTATAAGGATTTTTATTTCCTGGTACTGCCATTCTCCCAACCATCCAAATTCAAAACCACAGTTTTATTAACTTCTTCCTTTACTACTCACACCTCCACAGATAATCTCTGCTCCTATCAGTTCCTCCTTTAAAAAAATAACCCAGCTTTTACTTCTGCTCCGTTCAGCTTCTCCTATCTCAGTTCAGATTCTATCACCTCATACTTTTGTCAAGGTCTTCCTTGAAAATCACTCTCAATGTGTCATTACATTTTATTCAACAGTATAGAGTGCAAAGTTCTATAATTTAGATTCAAGTTTCTCTAGAATTTAGCCTAACCTGGTTTTCCAGAGTGTCTATCATTAATCTCACCACATGGGACTTCCCTGGCTGTCCAGTGGTTAAGACCTCACCTTCCAATGCAGGGGATGCAGGTTCGATCCCTGGTTGGGGAGCTAAGATCCCATACGCCTCGTGGCCAAAAAACCAAAAACATAAAAACAGAAGATATATTGTAACAAATTCAATAAAGACTTAAAAAAAAAAAAAATCTCACCACATGATCTCTATTATCTATTTATTATTCCCCTCAAATAATCTACCTTTTTCAAGCCCTTTGCTTTTGTTCATTCTTCCTCTTTATCTCCCCACTCTCTTCACCCCACTGAGATATCCACTCCACTACCTCCACCCACAGAAACAACTCCACTGAAATGCTTCCTACTCTCCAAGACTCATGATTCTATCTCCCCTATGAAGTTTTCTTTGAGCATTCCAACTGGAAGTGATCATTCCCTCTCTGAATTTTTATTCCTCTATTTCCATTCCCGCGTAGCATGCAATATATTCTAGACACAGCATTATCTTCTCAACCAGTGGTAATTGCCTAGAAATAGACAGCTAGTCCTGTTAATCCAGTTATAAATTTATACCTTTAGAAAAGTTGTTTACATTGTAAATGGAACAAAAAAAGGGAACAATAGATTATTTTCCCATTTGCTCTCAATTATATTTACATATGGTTAAGACCTGGTGTGGAAGGTGTTTAACCAGATGCTAGAATGAGTTTGGGTCTGCATGACCTGTGATGCAGACACATCTGGCACTGAAATTTGGGAACGCTGTTATGACCTTTTAGCCCCTAAATGGACATGAATCTTATGCAACTGACATCAACATTTAGAAAAAGAGTTTACACATGCAACAGCTCTTTGAAATCCTTTTACACTAGGATGGTATTCCCTACCTATTTTAAAGAAATTTTTTAAAAAAACATATCTGAGAAAGAGAAACCCTATTTTAGAATGTTTTCCGATGTTAATTTATATCCTCAGTGCCTAATGGAGGGACTTGCATATTGCAGAGCCTCATTAAATATGTGCAGTTTTGAAAGAAGAATCCTGCCTTTCCTTTTGTTAAATCTAAATGAGGGGATAATCTTGAAACTAAAAGATAAGGACCCATAACCTATCCTCCGATATTCACATCTTTGGTAAAGGAACAGTTTAACTTGGTGGGAGCAAAATATCCGGCAGTAGCACCTACTTTCTTCCTTCAGCCTGTATTAAGAAGATACATGAACTATAATCAAACAGGATTGATGGTGTCAATATTATACTGTAAGAAATGGCATATTGGCAAACCTTAAAAGCACAATTAAATGAGGCAAGAGGAGAGAAAAAGGCAAAAAAAATCCGGGTCTCAAATTTCTTATCATTCAATTATTCTCCCTGGGAGGGAGGAAAAACGGAAGAAGGAAGGAGGAAAAGAAAGCGAGTCAGTCAGAGAACAATCTTGAGAATTTATCCTGCGGATTGGCCAAATCAAAAAAAAGTATATTTAGTGAGTTTAAGGGTTTCCTGACAGTTTGACAAAGAGATAAATGTTATACAAGGGGATAATTAAATGGAATACTTACTTTGTTACTATCATCTTCTAGGGGAAAAAAAAATGGAGAATGAAATTAACAGCAAAACATTGACCAACTAAGAAATTGAATACTGATAACATCAGCTAGAAATTTACATTCACAAAACCATACAGTATAGTACTTATGGGCTATTTAAGGAAATTTTCCAGGTCAGTTTTACTATCAGATTTTCACCTTTAGAATTCGAACAAAATGGTCCCCCTCTCTCCCACTCCCCATCCCATTTAGCAAATGGGGCCAGATGCAGCTTCACTGTACATCCATGGTGAAGGCCATTCCTCAGCCACCTTGCTGTAGTGTTTGATATTCCAGGACTTATAAAATAAAAATAGAAGTATTGATCACAGTGTACTCTCATTGTCATGGTCTGATTATAAAAATAACAGCCATTATAAAAATCTCATCGTATGATATATGTATTAAATATATTTATAAACTATAAATGTAACATAAAATGCTGATAAATAAAAGTAGGTTCCGATTAAGTATCATTAAAAATTGACTTTATGAGGGCAAGAAGGTTGAGGAGGATTCAGAGAATCATGATCCTATAGAGATTTTGTAAGCATTCAAGAATAAAAATATGTAGAGCTTTTAATTGTGTAAATATAAAAGCTGGTATGCAGAAGTCATTCTTCTTTGTACTTATTCATTTTTAATGTTCTATAAAGTGAAATGTGAAGTAATATTTCCCTAGATAAATGGTTTTATGTGGATTTCAATCATATTCTAACTCAAATATCTGCATAAATATCAGCTTCAATATGAATTGTCATTGAGGTATTATTTTTTGTTTTTATTGCGGATTATTATATTAATCATGTATTAACCTTGTTTATACTTTTTAAAGATAAAATATTAGCTGTTACCTTTGAAAATTGAGTTGATAATTAGACTCTGGCAATAAAATTAACCTGCAGTTGTGTCATAAAAATATTACTTCTAGATGAACCGGTTTGCAAGGCAGAAATAGAGACACAGATGTAGAGAACAAACGTATGGACACCAGGGGGGAAAGGTGGGGTGGTGGGGGGGGTGGGATGAATTGGGAGATTGGGATTGACATGTATACACTGATGGGTATAAAATGGATAACTAATAAGAACCTGCTGTATAAATAAATAAATAAATAAAATTCAAAATAAATAAATAAAATATTACTTCTGAAGCATATTCTCACAGGATATTTTTCCTTTTGAACATGTATGCTTTGAAATAAATGATAAAGTGTATTACTGAGGTTTCAAAATGCTGTGTGGCGATAGTAAAGACGGCATCAGCAGAAACTGGCATTAGCATTTCGCATGGTAGCCAGACTAGTGACTGCCACCTTCAAACTAAGATAACAAACCAAAAACACTAGCTTTGATAATCCACAAGATTGCTACGACCTCTCTCGTTAAAAAACATGATTACACAGATGTGAAATTGGTTCTCACTCATTGTCAGTCTTTTTTTTCCTCTCTTGAGTAAAATCTCTGTTAACGAAAAGAGCTTTGACCGGGGCTGTGTTAAACAGGATGAAGTGAAAACTCTTATGGGTGTAATAAAAGATATGAATAAACCCCGGTTCAGCCTGGGGAACTGAATGTAAGCACAGCTGCAGAGGGAACCTTGAGAAAAATGTTACCATCTGTCATCATTTTCTTCAACAGGTGCTTGTAGTTTTTCTTCTTTTTCTAAATCACAAAAGCCTTGTTATTTCAAACATTTCTGTTTGTAATATCCATTTCTATAATAAGTGTTATGGTAGTTTAATAATATTGATAGTATAATAATAGATATTTTTGTGTTCAAGAGAATCTTTGATCCTAAAAAACCATAAAACCGTATAAACAAACTATATAAACATAATCTTCAGATTTCAGTATAAGCTGATTTTAATAAGTTATTTCTTCGCTAATCTTGGAAATTTGAGAGGAATGTCAAAACAGAAGGGGCTTGCCTTCCAGAAACCACTTCAGATAAAACTGAAACTCTCTAGCTCTAAGAAGGGATCTGTTAAATGGCTGCCAGAACGCCAAAATGTGAGCCCTATTAGCTTGCGTTCCAGTGAGGGGCCCACCTGAGCAATCTGTTTGTCCTTTAAGTGCCACCTTCTGGAAATACACATCCTGAATTTTCTCCCACAGCCAATCATCTCATTTTAGTTTTCATATAGGTCATTTAAGACTTTGCTATAATTATAGAATTATCAGATAAAGTGTAAAATGAAAACTTTGACCCGATCTCTAACGATAGGCTTCAATGGAAAAAACAATTTCAAATCTTACCATTGACATAAGATGTTATTTTACTTTCAACGTATTCCATCATTTTAATTTTTAAAAAAATTTGGATGACTTCTCTTAATTTTCCATGACCAGTTTATGAAAGGAATAAATTTTGAAGAGAAGACCCCTTCCTTCCTGCCTTCCCTCCTCCGTCCCTTCCTCCCTTCCTTCTTCCTCTCCTTTTTTCCAACACATATTTTATTGCATGGCTACTATTCCTCATCCCTGTTGTAGGGCTGAGAGCACACGACTGTACAGTATAGACAGTATAAGACAAAGTCCTTATTATAATCAAACTGATAGTGGAGTTGCAGGATAAGCAGACAATTTTTTAAATTTAAATAACAATATAACCAAAAATATCTTGATAAGTGCTTATAGGAAAATAAAACAGAGATTCTAGACACAGATTGGAAAGCCTTTGGGTTGAGGGATCAGAAAAGTCACCACTGAGACACTGAGACTTACTTTGAGAAATAAACTACAGTTAGGAGCCAGCCATGGAAAGTGAGGAGGAAGTAGGTCCAGGAAGAGAGAGCAGCTATTGGAAAGGACCTAGAAGGGGGCAAGGCGAGGTTTATCCAGTTTGGTGAAGCAAATAAAAGCCAGGGTGACTGAACTGTAGTGCCCGGAACAGAAAAATGAGGTCAACAGGGATCAAATGAGGCCCCAGATGTTGTGACGCCTTATGGGTCAGTATAGGGAGTTCAGATTTATACTAAACTTATATAGAAGTTATTTGAGCTTGAAGCAGAAAGTGACATATTCTGATTGACATGAAAATATATATATACGTGTGTGTGTGTGTGTGTGTGTGTGTGTGTGTGTATTACTGTGGCTACCATGTGGAGAATGAAGAGAAGAAAAAAGAAGAGCCATGGTCAGAAGACAGGAGTCACACAGTGGTCCCAGGGGTTCAAGCTTGAGTGGTAGTAGTAAAACTGAAGGGACGTGGGCAGGTTTTAGATTTAGTTTGGAGGAAGAGTCAATAGAATCTGAAGAGGTGGGTTTTATATGTGGGAAGAAGGAAGGAGAAGAAACAAGGATGACTCCTAATTTTTGACTGGAGGTACCTGGAGGCGCCATTTACTGAGATGGGGAAGGCTGGGGAGGAAGCAGATTTAAGATGCTACCTAGACATCCAGAGGAGAAGGTCAGGAGGCAGAGAATATGTAGACTATTCTTAGATCAAAAAAATGCATCAACCAAGTTTCTGAAACTTACTGACTTTATATTCAGCCTTGAATATAAAGGCTCCTGAAGCCCTCCAATTCTTTTGAGTATATACAAGTCATAAGACATTCTTTTTTTCATTTTTTCGGTTTCAAAATGAATACATATTCACTATATATGATAAACATATACTCACTAATATAATTCAAGTATACTGAAATATATAGTAGGGAAAGAAATGAAATACTCTCACAACTAATGTAAAGATTCAATGCACACCTATCCACAGAGACAGCAGAACTTCTTGAGGCAGGTTAAAAAACAACATAGACAGTTTCATAGTTGCTAATGTCTTCCTTTCTGTTAATTTCTAGAATAACCTAAAAGCAAGGTTGTGGAGTAAATTTCTTTTCAGCGTCACACTCAAGTTGGAAGACAGCCTGAAGGATACCTAATCCTAGCTCCCATCAAGAGGATTTCTCTCAAAAATGTTTTTAAGAGAGGATCACACGGTGTTCAATACCTCCAGTGACAAAGCTCATGAGTTTACAATCTCACAAGGCAACTCATTCAATTTTAATACCTCTGATGGTCAGAAATGTATTTCTTATACTAACCTAAAATAGAGTATACTAATTGGGTCTTTTTTCTTCCTTCTGGAACCTAATAGGTAGCATCTAATCCATATTTCTTGAGGAAGACTGTCCACTATTTCAAAGGCAATGATCATGTCTTTTCTAATTGTTCTTTTTCCAAGCAAACATTGCCAGTGGTCTCCCATTACTCAAGTACCCCAATTTCCAGAGATTTCAATCATCCTTGTAATTCCCCTTTAGAATGATCCAGTTCACCCACACATCCTTTAAAGAAGTTATTCAAGAAGGTATCTTCCGTTATGGTTAGCCTAGTACAGATTACAATGTCAGTATTACTTCCCTTAATGTAAACGTAGAGTTTATAGGCTAATATTGCATATTTGTGTTCAACAAGCACATCTTTTGAGCTTAAGAAGAACTAATATTTAGACCTTTTTCATATGAATTCCAATTAAGTCCAATTTTACACATTTTGTACATACACAACTAATCTTTAAACCAAGTGTTTAACTTTATTTGTATTCTCAGTGAATTTTTAACTTTTAGTTTCCTTCCATTATTTTAATATATCACTATCTTTTGAGTCCTTATTCTGTGGACTAATGTAGGCAGTCTGTTATCAACATGCTGTGACATCCTAAGAGACCTGCCAATTACTTTAGAATCATTCAGACACACCATTGATTTATTACCACAACTACAGGTTCAGCAAATCAAATGCAAAAGCAAATGCAGTCTTGTGAGTATAACTTGTGTTTATTGAAACCATGCTGACCTCTAGTCACAAACCAATTGCTTAGGGCCAAGCATTCACAAACCAGTTGCTTAAAGTTTGTCCTTGAACTTCCTCAAAAATTACTATGAATCTCCCCCATCTATTCCTTCAACAGATATTTTTCCCCAAGTTGAAAATCCGGGACGTTTCTCTCCATGTAATCATCTGACAATTCTGATATTTCACTAAGTGGCTCATTATAATAATACCTTGTATTTATTGAGTACTTTTAATGTGCCACATACTCTGCTAAGAGCTTTACATGCCTATTTCATTTAATCCTCACAAAAACCCCATGCATTAGATATAATTCCCTTCTTCATAAAGGGAACTGTCACTTTAGAGACGTTAAAGAGTTTGCCAAGGGCCACACAAGGAGTAAGTAGCAAGCAGTGCTGGGATTCAGAGCAGGACTGCCTGCTTTTAGCTGCTCAGCAGGTATTTCTTGAGGACCCGCCAGGCACGTGGACTCTCTCCTGGTCCCTCGGGGAAGATTGTGGCAGCACTGACGTACTCATAGACCTGTAAACGTTCCATCCACACCCTAATAAAACACTAATTCTCCACCACTCCTACTCCTTTTCCTCCTTCTCCCTACTGCAACTACAGCTTTAGGGCATTTCACTTCTTATTAGTAACCTTGGAAAATGAAGGAGGGAAGGAAAAGAATATCTATTTGCGTAACTAGAAAGACACTTCAGAATTTTTCCAAGTACAAAGGGAGTCCATATTGTCACTGGTAATTCTAAAAAAAGATTTTAGAGCAGAACACGCCTCTTGAACAGGCTGAGAAATTATCTAAGACTTTCATTTATTAATATTCCTTTAATGCCCTGTGGCCATATATAACTTATGAATTTTAGACTCTGTGTGGGCAGATATTCCTGTTGCTTAGAAATACAGCAGCTAGTACCAACTGACAAAAGGTGTGTAGGAATGGTAGAGGGCTATGAGGAGGAGGGAGATCTCTGGCTCAGCATGTTTTAAAATACACCACTACCCACAGTTCTTCCATTGCTGCTCTCGTTTCAGCATGTACTTTTGAGAAAATACTTAGAATTATCACCAAATTTGTTGAACATTTCAGAAGTGTTTCAATTCTAGAAAAACCCACTTTATTTTTCTACTTTACAATATAATCTTAAATATCTAAGCATATGTTTGCCCTTGCTTCAAACATCAAGTGGTCACTCTGAATTGCTTTGTCCAGAATCCTGCTATGCGTCCCCATGCCCAGCACCTGGAATCTTCCAAGCTTCTATAGGTGGACCACACAGGAGTCACCTGATTCTGATCAAAGAGCCTAACCACATAAGGTCAGTAGTTCCTGAACTTGTCTGCACATTTCAGAATTGTCTTCACAAAGTCAATTAAGAAACTTTAAAATATATTAATGCCTGTGTCCACCCCCCCAGAGATTGTGATTTAATGGGTATTAAGGAGGGATGAGGGTTGCCTGGATGGTGAAATTTTTAAAAGATGCCCAGGAGATTCTAACGCGCAAATCTGGGAATTTCTGACGTAGGAAGTATCTTTCCCAGTTCTCAGTCTTCCATTAGCTCTGCCTGCTCACCACTGGATTCCAATCCACCGTAGCACAGATCCATCTTGGCCCTACCCAAAGGGATCGGGATGTCCAAAGTACCAGAGGCCTTGCTTCTACATGGTTTCATCTACGAAGAGCTTCCTTGTATGAGTGGGTTTCTGTGCATGAAGTTTGCAGGGGGAAAAATGGTAGCAATTTAGTTGTATCTAAGAAACTGAGACTTCCAAGTTTTAGTCTAAAACTTGCCTGAAAGATGGAAATCTTCCCCAGACGCATGTGGTTTTGTTGCTCTAGCTTCTCAAAGTCCTTTAGCTCTCTCATATTATTGAAGACGAGAAAGAACACAGAGTATAAGAGAAAAACATTCATACCTAGTATTAAGAAAGAAACTCCTATAAAATCACCGAGTCTCTAGATCAAAGCTTGAAAGACTCTAGTTGAGCTTACTAAACATCTGTGTAACAATGCCACAGAAATGGAAAAGAGAGCTCATGCGGTTCAGACACATTAATTATATTTCCTCCAGGTAGGCAGTCTCCTATATTCAAGGTCTACTGAGTCCTTTGATGCCCATGCCAGATAATCTTCTTCATAGTATATGATATTTTGAATTGTAAACACTATGGTTAACCTTGAAAGACAACCTTTAGAACTTGGGATAGTTGTTTTCCTTCGTGCTTTGATTATAAGCATCCCAATCTCAAACAGCCACACGGTTGCTCCTTATCACATCACCCTATTTTAATTCTCTGCACAGCACTTACCACTTTCTGATATTTTTGTTGCTTGTTTATTTGTTTATCCCCCATCAAAATGTGAGCCCCCTGATACCACTGATTTCCTCTCACTAAATGCTATATCCCCAGCATCTAGGCAGATTTAAGATTCAATAAATCTTCAGTAAATATTGGTCAAGTGAATGAATGAACATTCTAACATTCTCTGCCTCTCGGTGAGTACTTTACCAAAACAGTCATATGAAAGTCCCAAGTGATTCTCATGCTGTGTGGCCTGGAGCCTCAGGTTTATACATCTACAAAATGGGAGAAATAAGATATTGACCTTATAGGGCTATTGAGAGAATTACATGAGATATCACACTTTAAGGACTTATCATAATGTATGGCATATATTAAGAACTCCACGAGGGACTTCCCTGGTGGTCCAGTGGTAAAGAATCTGCCTTCCAGTGCAGGGGACAAGGGTTCGATCCCTGGTCAGGGAACTAATATCCCACACGCTGCGGGCCAACTAAGCCCGTGCACCACAACTACTGAGCTTATGTGCCTCAACTAGAGCCCTCGTGCCGCCAACTACAGAGCCCACGTGCCCTAGAGCCCACGCACCACAACTACAGAAGAGAAAACCCACATGTCACAACTAGAGAGAAGCCTGCGCACCACAACGAAGAGGCCGCATGCCTCAACGAAGACCCCACATGCCGCAACTAAGACCCTACACAACCAGAAAAAAAAACAAGAACTCCATGAATGAAAAATCACATCATAGAAATGTATACCTATGACATTCATAGTACAACAAATGTAGTAAGAGAGATACTATGATTTTATCACTTTTTAAAAATGCATTTTATTAACATGTTTTTTCACTGTTGAGGAAGAAAACTGTTAATATGTTTTTATGTAAGCTACCAGTTGCTTGTAGGAGAAGAAAGACCACCAAACCAGGACTAAGAGGAAATGAATCCAGGCTACTGATCTGTATGGCCTCCAACAAGTCGTTTAATAGGTAACTAAGGCCTAGTTTCTTAACTGTAAAATTGGGGCGGGGGTGGTTTAGGAAATTTAAGGGGAATCAACTGAACTCTGAGCTCTTACGAGCAGCAAGTAAATGCCCAAAACATCAACATTTAACTTGTAAAAGCAAACAATGTTTAAAGATTTTCTCATAATTTTTGGCTACATTAGATGACTACAAAAGACCTCAGTAGTAAATTAAATTTGGTCTATACATTATTTGCACAGCACTCATATATAATCACCCATTTTTACAGTTAACAAAAAGTGATATATTTGAAGTTATTTTTATTTTTGTAGAATTCTCTGCTTATGTGTGTGCTGTATGTTGTCCTAATGTGAAGCTTTTTTTTCCCAGTCTATTTTAAAACTTAACAAGTTAAAAAGACATAGATTGGGAAGAGGTTTCCTGGAGAAATATTCTCTGCTTAAAAGTTCTGTACTAATTATTTTTTAAAAGTTACAATAAACAGCACTGTGAGGCATCCATAGGCAGAGGTGTTTTTTGTTTGTTTTATGTCTTTTGTTTTTACATATGGATCAAACATTTCCAGAAACATGATATATAATGAATTCACTCCTTTTGCCAGCAACTTTATTTTAACAGGGCTCTATTACAAATGATGAATCAATAAACCACCGTTCACTTTCTTTGAAGTGGACTCTTCCCTCTCCTTCCAAGAATCCAGAAACAGGCTGTTGGTTGCCTGAAGTCTTAAACCTTGACGGTCAATTCAGGCGCACTGTTCTCTTGGCTCTTACTCTGCCATCTCCTCAGGCTGGCGCTATGAAATCATCTGCTCTTCCAGGGAGAACCGCACAGCTGAAAAGTGTCCTGGTGTGTTCCCGTTCCAGCTTACATTGGTGCATATGTACTTATTACTAATGCACAAAGCATGAAGCTTGGAGAGGTCCCTTCCTCATCTGGAAATTGATGGGGGGGGGGGTGGAGAGGACATAATTTGAAGATTTATAAATATCTCTTAACAAAGCCCCAGCTGAGCTGTGTCAGGGTTGCACACTCTCTTCGCCTTTCCCTTACAGCTTTTCAATTTGCTTTCCAAACATTTCTTTGTTGCCATTGGCCCCGGTGCACTTAAAAGAAGCCCATCATTAACCACAAAGAATGCTCACTGTTTTCTGTGATTTCAAATCACAGCATAATTTCCAAGCACTTCCTCAGGGAGCAGCCCTGCAGCAATTACCCCGCTGCTGAAGACTTCCTTCTCATCACAGAAAAGTTTCAGTCGTAGGGACGGCCAACCAGCAAGGCAGTAACAAATGATGACATAGGTTTCAGCCTCCATTCCCCAGCGATTTACACCCCCAAAGGAAGAGTGAATCCATTTTTGTGCAAATTCAACAGGCACATCTGACAATGCTGCCCTCTTCTCCAACTCACACAAACTAGGCATTCATCAACCCGATTACTTCCCCCAAATGGGGACTCACAGTTGCTAAGTGGCTTGGGTCGGGGTGGGATCGCTCTGTGTCAAAAAGGGGCAAAGTACAAGGAAAGGACACGAATCCGAGTGCATCAGGGAAGTGAGGGCTGAGTTAGTTCATTGAGACAAAATAGTGAGGCTTTCCAAAGCCGAGGCAAAAGGAAAGACCGCTTCCCACCCCCACCCCTGGCCGTTCTGTGAAACACACTGTCTCGAAACTAACCTCAGCAGCATCCCAGGGGTAACGTGTCCCCCCAAGTGTAACCCGATCCAGAACAATTTACCTGACCGGGTACACTGGGACTGGCTTTACTTCACAACCCCGTTTCTCTCTTTTCTTTCCCATTTTGACGGTACCTGGTTATACACCATTTGAAGAAACATCTCCAGACAGGGTCGGAGGGTTACAAAACAGGCAGGGCAAATTTCCACAATACCTCATCTCTGGGTGTGGTTTTAAGGGTGTCCAAGCCAGTATACTGCCTTGAGGCAAGGAAATCAAAGTCTGATTTTTCACTCCACAACTCTCCAAGCAAATGTTGCGCTGCCCTCCGGAGACAGTCTCATTGGGTCCAGCCCTGAATTAGTGATCAGCAGCCACTGAAAAATGTGGGTTTGTGGAAGTTTAGAACTCTTTTTCGGGGGGGAGGGGTGGAAGGAATGTGGACTAGGAGGACTAACCATTCACTAACTTCTTGTGAGTAATGCGCGCGCGCGTGTGCGTGTGTGCGCGCGCGCGCGCGTGTGTGTGTGCGTGCGCGCGTGTGTGTGTGTGCGTGTGTGTGTGTGTGTGTGTGTGTGTGTGAAGGGGCGGGGAGAGGAAAGAGGTGAATAAGTAAGCACTTGCCTCCCAATCCGAGCAGCGTCAAGAGAGAGCGACTACATGGAGACAGGTACTCAGAAGCGGTGGCGGAAGGGAACTGGCAAGTTGGTGACGATGGGTGTGGTGGCATGGATTTTCCGAGGATGGCCACACTAATATCTTCCCCTCCCACGTGACCTCCTCACAGCATGATGTTGAGGTGGCGTCTACATTCTCTCTTCAACCCAGTGGGGCTGTGACTACAGCAGAAGACACAGTCCGTGATTCCGTGGCTAAATTATAAAGGGCCATCCAGTTTCCACCTGGGCCTCTGAAGATGTTCACTCTTGGGACCTCAGCCACTCTGCCGGGAGGAAGCCAGGCAGCTACATGGAGAGGCCACGTTCCCGCCACAGTACCAGCGGAGGTCCAGCCAACAGCCAGCATCAACTGCCAGTCAGACAAACCAGTGAGAGAGCCTCCAGATGACTCCAGCACTCGCCTTGGAGCTGACACCACGTGGAGCAAAGAAGCCCTGTCACCACTAAGCCCTGCTCAAATTGCAGCTTTGTGAGCAAAATAAGCCGCTGTGCTTTGGGGTGGTTTGTTACACGATGATAGATTAGCAAAAGAAGGGGCAAGGTCCCCTCTGACACTGGACATTTCTTGACACAGAATAAATCTGGCCTGAAGAGAAATGGGACCTGCCTCTCTGTCTTTTCTGGATTTTCATAATTTGGGTTGATTCTTTCTTAACTTTAGCTTTTCTTCCTCTTGGTCCCAGATGAAGCTGTCCATGGGATGTATCTCAACTGAAATTGTGTATGTATATGGGCACTACAGGGTGCTTTGTACAAATTTGAACTGTGGCTGCTATTTACTAATCAGAAGGTTTTACTTACACACACACACAAACTAAAAATCTTTCTTCTCTTGGGACTTCCCTGGTGGTGCAGTGGTTAAGAATCCGCCTGCCAAGGCAGGGGACACAGGTTCGAGCCGTGGTCCGGGAAGATCCCACATGCCACGGCTCCATGTGCCACAACTACTGAGCCTGCGCTCTAGAGCCCGTGAGCCACAACTACTGAGCCTGCATGCTACAACTACTGAAGCCCGCGTGCCTAGAGCCCACGCTCCGCAACAAGAGAAGCCACCGCAATAAGAAGCCTGCGCACCTCAAGGAAGAGTAGCCCCCACTTGTCGCAACTAGAGAAAGCCCACACGCAGCAATGAAGACCCAACGCAGCCAAGAGTAAATAAATTAAATAAATAAATTTAAAAAAAAACTTTCTTCTCTCAAAAAAACTAAAACAAATGGAAGATCTGGCAATACTCGATTTGCATTCCTACATAACAGTAATTCACATGCAAAACCTCACGTTTCTTCTCTACCCTCTACTCTGCTGCATTACAATCCTGCCTGTTCCACTCAAGACTCGTCACTCTTTTACATTTGCTGCTTGACCTCTACATGAATTTGGGTTTATGACATCTGTTTCAACGACGATTCTCTGCCTGGCTGGTTAGGATTTATTCTTATATAGTTATCCAGGAGTTAACATTCTATTGAAAAGAAGAGTTTAAGATCATCAGTTTAATAACAAACTGAGTTTAATAATCATTATTAAAAGTCATAATAATAAAAGAATAAAAAATATGTAAAGGTCAAGTTTTTTTTAATTAAATAAGAAAGGATGAAATAAAATATATGGAAAATAGCCACAAGGGGCGGTGACAAGGATGTCAACTTAGGTTGTTATCATACACTCTGATGCCATCCTACATTGTGCCCCAGAAGCCAATGCTTTTTGTTGTATTGTTTCATGCAAAATTTGTTCTTATTGGGAGTAAAATTACACAAAATTCAGTCTACTAGTGGAATCACATACACAATGTTTAACAACCCTATTTACCTTTTGGTATAGTTGCTGAGGATACCCTTATCACACCATTGCATGAAGAATCTCAAATCAATAGTTTCTAGGGGGAAGATACAATTTCAAGAGTTGGAAAATGGGATCACCCAGCCTGGATGATCCAGCTGGAACTGATACATTTCTTTTTAGTTTTAGTGTCTGGGGTCTTTCATTTTATTAAAGAGGTTTTTGATAAATTTTCTTTCTCCTTAACTGATAAGCATAATTTTTATTGTATATTATATGTCCTAAAATGAATGGGATGCTTTAAAAAATGGAATAGTAAAGGATGTCAGTCAACTAAGAAAATGGTGATCCTTTATACATGAAAATAAAGATTTCATCTCCTTAGGAATACAAACAGAGGGGAAAGTCCTACTTCGTGCTCATTAAATATATTGGGAAAGGATCCATTTCCAAGGCTTATTTCATAGTGATATGTGTTCAGTAATTACTTTAAGAAAAGTTCTATGTTTCAAAACCCATCTAAAGAGCACTTAATTAATTCTTATGTGATCTTCATGAAGAACCACCAGCAGTGTGAAAATAACTGTAGTTTAACAAACCCTATGTTTGTGGTGTGCCCATTATGGCATGTTGAAACAGAATTCTCCTCTTAGTCTTTCATTTGATATCAAATTGGATGGGCTTTCTAGAAATGCTACTCTTCTGGGGAAAACAATATCAAGTTATCTTTTAAAGTACACATGCTCTGTTTTATGATATCACTATAGTAAGACTTGCCCCCTTCAACAAAACATGCAAGGATAGTTAAGGGGCATTTGACTCTCCCCATCCTAAAAAACCAAACAGACAAGCAAACAAAAAGATGTGGCTCAACAGGTGTTTAAATAAGGTATTGTCTACTTCATATCAGAAGAGAGCTAAGTTATTCAGCTAGTGAGGCCTGTGCTTGGGGTCAAATTCTTGGTTTACAAATTTAATGTCTGAGGTGCTCCAGGAGGAGAAAATTTGTACATCAATGACTTCAACAGAGTGTAATCCTCATATAACTTTACTTTCTTGGAGTTGTCCTTATTTTCGGGAGGAAAGGACTAATTTATGAAAATATAGACAACAGAATGGTTTTAAAGTTTTTATTGCTGTCATTTTTTAAAATTTCTAGCCGGAGTTAAAAGCCCAAGGCCAAAATTAGCGTTAAAAATTAATTGCAGAATGTTGTGGAAATCAAACTTAGAAGTCAGAAATAAAATTACTGAGAAATGTTCTTTGAAATCCATCGTGCACATCGATTTTAACATCATCAAAGCCTTAACACAATGCCAGAACCAACTAGTTTTCATCTGGATCAAGGGACTTTTGGCAATGGTCAGCATTTTTGGATGAACTTTGATAAGCAACACTATATTTACCACGATGTTATGTCGTCGTGGAGAAGTGTCCAAATGTCGGTCAAAATCGAACAAAGATGTCCAGAAAACCAACCTACCTACCTAATCGTTCTGGTCATCTCATAATTTAAAAAAATTTTTTCCTATTCATAAAAACACCTGTGAACAGGCAACGACTCTACTCGGGCTCTTTCAAAACAAAACGGTAGCCGTCAACTTAATTTTGTTAGCTATTAAAGTAAGTGAAAAGTTTTGCCACTTAATAGGGGGTGTTGCCTGGGGACTCCAGGTTTTGTAGGTTTTGCGGCTTCCTAAACGGCTCTCAGAATAGCAAGCTCCTAACGGTTCTTGGGGGCCTTTCATTCATTTCTCGGGTAAGGTAGCTGACCCGGCCCGCGAGCCAGGAGGCTTCAGAATAGCCGAGATGTGGGAAGTTCTGAGATCCCCGACCCTCGATAGCAAGACAGCAAATGCTACAGCTCTCCGGTCCCTTCAACCCTGAGAGCTGTCCCGTTAGGCCCCCAAAGCCAGGGTCCCTCTCCTTTCCTGTGAGGGATGGAGGGGGGTGCGTGGCAGGTGTGTACCTGGGGGATGTATTAAGTGGGGCGCTGGGGACAGGAAAGTGTTCAGAGACGAAGAGCTGCCTGGGGTCACCGTGCTCAGCGGTGAAACCTGGGGGCCGGAGGGCGGAGCTGGGGAGCCCAGCCGCGGGCGCCTTCGGCTCCGGGGCGTACAGGAGCGGACGGCGAAGGGAAACGGGTGCCGGCCAGGGGCGGCGGGGCTGCGGAGCGCGACGGCGTCCAGTCTCGGCCGGAGGGAAAGCCGGGTGGGCCGGCGTCGGGACCGGCCGGGGCGCGGCGGGGCGGCTCCGGCAGGGGACGCGCTTACCTGCAGGTAGGGCCGCCCGCGGACCACCCCGCCCACGACGATGTCGGCCGCGGCCATGGTCCCGGTGGGCGAGAAGCCGAAGCCCACGTAGCCGGCGGTGCGCACCTCGAGGCGGAAGGCTAGCCGGCCGCCCCGCGGGCCCCAGCTCAGCCAGTACTTGCCCTCCGAGTCGAGGAGGGTGCGGTGCGGGAAGGGCCGGCCCGAGCCCCCCGCCGCCGCGCCGGGGAGCAGGCCGCACAGCAGGAGCAGCGGCCAGCGGCACATCCTCGGGCGCGTCCCGCCTGGCGGCACCTGGGCTCCCGCCGCCTGGAACGCGGAGGGCGCACGCCGAGCGGCGGCCGAGAGCCGGCGGCTGGGCACCGCCCCCCGTCCCGCCCGCCGGGAGGGGCCGGGCCGTCCCGCTCTCCCTCCCAGGCCCGGGCCGCCCGCCAGCCCGTCGGCCCGGGTCCCGCCGCCTCCAGCTGCGTCCCGCCCTTGCCGCCCATCCACCTGCCACCCCGCGCCCCTGATTTGGTCCCCGAGGTGGGATTCAGTGGGGAGCGGAGCGACGGACGTCCTGGAAGGAGAGAGGAGGAGGCGGAAGCCGAGGAAAGGGGGTCGGGGGCAGAGGGAAAAGGAGCGGGGAGAGTGGGCACGTCTTGGGGACCAGGGGGTGGGGATCCCAGGGGAAAGAATAAGAAATTGCCGAGAGAGGGTAAGTTTAGCTTAGCCGAGGAGGGGAGGACCTGAGTAATCAAAGGGATAATCCTGCGTTTGCTGGAGGGCAAGTAAGAGAAAGTCCCGTCCAGGGTTAACCGCTTAATATTTCGGTATTCGCTGCCGTCGATTTTCCGAAACCATTGTACACAGCGATGCCTCTACCCCGCCGGGAACACGGTTCACCTCGTCCAGCGCATCTCTCTCACCCTTTCATCGGGTCTGGGGAGATCTGGTTCCTGACGGCAGGAGTCAGCACCTTAAGGCTTGCCTCCTTCGGCCTCTGGTTTTCGTTTGATTTGGTTTGGTCTTGAGGGGACACCTTCTGCCAAACCACTCTGCCATCAGCAAATAGGTCAGGGTTGAAGCATCACTTGGGAGTTAGATTTTAATTTGATATCCTCGTTTCCTGCTATTTCAAGTTCTGGCCATAGTCATGTTTATCAAAAAGTGTTTTTGTCTCTACCTTTGACCACATCACTCCTGTCTTCAGAATGCTAATTACTCCGTGTGGCAACTGCAAATTACCTTCTTTATTTATTCACTTATTATTTATTCATTTATTCAACATATTCTGCCATGTTTCAAAAAAGTTCTAAGGTGGCTTATAAAATACAAATAATACAAAATATAAAAATAAGAGAGGATATCAGATAAAAAAAATATGGGTAAGAAGAATACTACAAATATGTACTATTTACTTTGGATTTGGAGGCTCCACACAAGCTGCTTATATTAATTCTCTTTTCGAGTCGTGTTTCAGCCTGTTTTTTCTTGCTCCTATTTTCTCTTCCCATTCCTTTTCCCATAACTTTTCCAGAGTTGCCACCATGCATCAAAACTGTGCTCTCCCAGAGATTCGGGCATATTTGACTAATTCTGGAAAGCAACCTTCCAGCGGATCTGTTTACCAGGGAGTTCAGGGAGTTGCTTGAGAAGGGACTCATCCCAAGGAGAGAGGGGACTGAAGTCTACAGGTTTAGTCAGTGACAATAGACCACCATCAGAGTAGAGCAATGTTGAAACCTTGGGATAAGGCAAGAAATAAAAGAGCCTGTGAAGCCTTTAAAGAACTGAGGCATTGGGAGTATGAACTGCCAGCAGCCACAGGGCTCCCTGGGCGGACGTCAGGAGCAGCAGCATCAACTTCGGCAAACTAAGAATCGCATCCTGGAGCTTCCCTGGTGGCGCAGTGGTAGAGAATCTGCCTGTCAATGCAGGGGACACCGGTTCGAGCTCTGGTCTGGGAAGATCCCACATGCCGCGGAGCAACTAGGCCCGTGAGCCACAACTACTGAGCCTGCGCTTCTGGAGCCTGTGCTCCGCAACAGGAGAGTCCGTGATAGTGAGAGGCCCGCGCACCGCGATGAAGAGTGGCCCCCGCTCGCCGCAACTAGAGAAAGCCCTCGTACAGAAACGAAGACCCAACACAGCCAAAAATAAATAAATAAATAGCGTTCCCTTTAAAAAAAAAAAAAAATCGCATCCTTAGAACTGCATTTTTACAAGCACAGGGGCATGGCTACTGCTGTTGCTGTGGCCAGGAAGAGGAAGGGAATGTGGAGAGAGAGGAACAAAATGGTGGACATGGAGGCCAAGAAGAGTGGGTCTTGGTACCATGTGAGGCACAGGCATTTCAGGGGAGTTATATTACTCCAGAGTGATCAAAGGCAAACTTCCTGTTTTGTGACCCCACTTTTATCCCTAGCATAGAGGAGCCTGGAATACATGGTTACATCTGCTTCCTGGGGTTTGTTATATAAATCCCAAATTCACATCTGGAACCTGCCCCCTGTTTACTGTTCCGGCTTTACCTTCCATCACTGCCCTGTCACTCACCCATTTCCAACCGGACACATAAAAGCTGCCTCTAGAATCCTCAAAAGAGAGCCCTGCTCTTTCCCATCACTGTGCCTTTTCAGATGCTCACACTCTGCCACACTTGCCTTTTCTTCCCTCCATTCTTCGAAGTATTTTCTGATCCTTCTTCCCACATGTCCGTCAGATTGCATTGACCCCTGCACAGTGGTACCCATGCCCATGGAATGTTCTGTCCAGACCTCATGATGGCACCCCTAACATTTCAGTGTCTGTCCATATGCTTGTTTTCCTCCAGGAGCCTTTTAAGTCAGGAACAGATTCTGGTTCCTTGTTCTAGCACATTGCCTAGAATATGGATGAACATGCAATAGTGCTTAATAAATACTTGTAGGAAGAATAAATAGATGCATTTTCAGATCCCCCTGCAAGCATCCTCTTAACAAAGATGGGCTGTGGAGGGAAAGCTTGGCCCCCAGATGTGATTGAATGTTCTGCTCTGCCCTGGTATTGAGGCAAAAATAGAAAAGAAGACCATACATGAATACACAAAAGAGAAAGTCTTAAATGGTCTTTATTCTTTCATAAAGTCAGAATGTTGAATGTGAAGTTACTGCCCTTTGCTTGTCTGTAACTGGCATTGCATCCAAAACACCCTGCGTGCTTAAGAACTATTAAAACTAATATAATCATGTTGAGATTAGGTCAACAAACAGAACATCATTAGCATAATTCATCCTCAAGAGACCCATTCTGCCTTGGCTTGAATTACCTTAGTAAATGAAGACAAAAGAGACAATTTTATCTAAGTGTGCTTTATAAGCTGCCTGAGTTCCCTAGATCAAAATCATCTCCCCGCTCAGTTGTATAAAGTCACAGTTTCCCAACTGGGAAATTAATTACTGTACAACTGCTTGTCTTAAATCTGTAAGGAAAGCAGGAAGAAAGCACAGGTCCATTAAAAACTCAGGGTATAAAGCCGAGAAGAGAATGAAATCAGTGGCAAGTGATTTCAAATTTACTTTTGTAACTATTGTTTTTGCAAAAATGATACTTGCTCCTTATTTAAAGCAAAAGATCAGGAAATGCAAAAAATATGAATAAGAAAGTAAACTAAAAAAACACCTGAAATTCCACCATCCAAAAATAACACTTGTATGAATTCCAAGAAACATTATTCCAGAACCTAGTGCCATTAAAACCTTGAAGGAAGAGCCTGTTGAATAAGAATTTGCAAAGAAACAGGTGAATTACTTTTGTAAAACTCCTCTTGAAATAAACAGAGTGACTCTAAACCTGCTGGTTACAATCACATTTTTTAGGTTTCTTCTCTACACATGTATCTAAAAAAGAAACAAAAGACAAAACTAGAGATTCAGTGAGGTCCTTCCTGAGTTCAGAACATTCAACCAAATTACTCATTCTTAAAAAATGAATCATTTTTTCACACTTTTCAATCAGGAATTTTAAACGTGATGTGTATTTTGAATCCTCACCCATTCTGATACACAGGTTGCCATCAGCCAGCATGTCTGCAATCATGCTGGGCTTCCTTACCTTGCAACCCTCGCTGCTGTGGAAGGTTTATTTATATTTCCACGTTTGTCAACTGCAAGCGCTGAGGAGGATGGAAAAAAGAAAGCTCAAGAGACCCTAACAAGCCAATGCAAAGTCCTTGGTATGAACCAGGTTTATCTGAAATAGGTATTTCTTACTTAAATATGGGAGTATAATTTCCTGTCTCCTTGTACCTAAGGTGCAACAATAAAACTAAATATTTATAAAGTTCCTGTCTTCTAGGGAGCTCAAAGAAAAATATTTATATAAGTGATCTCAGCAGTTCTCCAGCATTCAAATAGGGAAGCTGAAGCATTTCTCATTTTCATCTGTTAACTAAGCCTCTTGTGTGGATAGGCTTAGTTAGCAGACGAAAGTTGGCCTGGTTCAAGTTAATACTGTGAGTCAGTGGCAGAAAAGCCAAAAATAGAACTTTGGTTTCTTTCTCTTTTTTTTTTGACTACATACTTTCCTTAGCTCTCACCTCATATCCACTAAAAAAAAGTAATTTTTAAAGCTACCAGGTCATCATCATGAAACTTTCAGCTGGGCTGATATTTTTCACATGAGCAAGATGCCGTGATCCGCTATTAGCCCAATATTATACTCCTTATTTTAATAATGGATGATACCAATGATGATGGTGGCACGGATGAAGAAGTGCATTTATTTTTATTATTAAAAAACTGAAATGGGCTTAACTGCGTTCTTGAGGTTACTTTGAAAATAAGTGCCAGTTGGCATTGAAAATCCCTCCATATGAAGAGAACAACAAGCAAACCACTTTCTCTGTGCAAAACCTGCACTTTGGTATTATCTATAAACCATGCTCTGAAATCAAACTGTTTCAACTAGAAAAAGTAATAAAGGGCTTCCCTGGTGGCGCAGTGGTTGAGAATCTGCCTGCCAATGCAGGGGACACGGGTTCGAGCCCTGGTCTGGGAAGATCCCACATGCCGCGGAGCAACTAAGCCCGTGAGCCACAATTACTGAGCCTGCGCGTCTGGAGCCTGTGCTCCGCAACAAGACAGGCCGCGATAGTGAGAGGCCCGCGCACCGCGATGAAGAGTGGCCCCCACTTGCCGCAACTAGAGAAAGCCCTCGCACA
The DNA here is from genome assembly GCF_028023285.1 of Balaenoptera ricei. Taxonomy (NCBI): domain Eukaryota; kingdom Metazoa; phylum Chordata; class Mammalia; order Artiodactyla; family Balaenopteridae; genus Balaenoptera; species Balaenoptera ricei. Next base: position 31,025,057 of record NC_082650.1, on the reverse strand, counting down.
GAAACGAAGACCCAACACAGCCAAAAATAAATAAATAAATAAATAAGTAAATAAAGGAGTTCCTTTAAAAAAAAAAAAAAAAAGAAAAAAGAAAAAGTAATAAAATTTTCTTAGAAGAAAAAAATAATAATAATTTTTTTTTTTATCACTAGTGACTATCTGTTAGAATTTCCATTTACAAGTAACTATGATGTGTATCAATACACTGGTAGGGAAGAAATTGATTTATACCAGCACTCAGCCTATAGTATTGTAAAGCCTTTTTAAAAAGTTGTTGGGGCGTTGATGAGAGCAATAGACCCCGGAATTGTGCTCTTTATCAGAGTGATCCTTAGATGAATTAAAATAACCATGTTCTCTAAATTTAGTCTCTATGGCAATGAAGCAACTGAAGCTGTCAGTGATTATGGGAGGAGAAATGAGGGGTGATAAAATGTGCTGAGTTAGTCCTAGGAATATCCTAGAACTTGCCTTGAAAGGAACCTCAAGGACCCTGCAGTCCATACTCTCATCTTGCAGCTGAAGCTAGCAAGTCCTAGAGAGAAGTGAATTGTTACACAAAGTTACAATTTTTTAATAGATACAAGCAGGAAGGGCGGCTGCCTGACAAAATTAACAATGTTTGGCTCTTCCCACATCCTACTCTTAACAGTTATTCTTTTGGATGTCTCATGTTCACCACTGGTATTGGTTTACCAAATTTTAACTTCTGTAAACATGTTGGGAGAAAGAAGTCATTGTGAGTACAGTAATATTCTCCCTACATATTACCCTTCTGGTTATACAGTAGATTTGGTATTTTAAATGCTTGTGCTTCTATGGGCTTATGCTTCTATAACCATCAATTTCAAGAAAAGTCTACATACTTAGTCAAAATGAGCAACCAGCATCAATTCAAAAACTGAATATGAATGAGATGATTCAGTACTACTTGATTCCAAAATTCCATATGAGGTTTTGGAAAAATTTAAAGAAATCTATACTCTAATGAAAGAACATAAAGACTAGAAATATAAAAATGTAATTATTAAAAAACACAGTGGGGGACTTCCCCGGTGGTCCAGTGGTAAAGAATCCACCTTCCAATGCAGGGGACTCGGGTTCCATCCCTGGTAGGGGAACTAAGATCCCAAGCCCGCACGCCACAACTACTGAGCTCCCGCGCCCTGGAGCCCGCGAGCCACAGCTAAAGAGAAGCCTGGGTGCCACCGCAACGAAAGATCCTGCATGCCTCAACGAAGACCCCGCGTGCTGCAAATAAGACCCAAAGCAGCCTAAAACATAAAAAATAAAAAATAATGAAAGTCATTACAATCATTACTAAGCATAATAAATAATGAAAAGAGGTTCCCTTAAATGCAAAACTGGAATAATTAGCAATTATTTTTCCATGTGGAAACTGGCAAATATAAGACATAGTCTGGGAATGAGCGTTAAACTAGGTTTTGAAGCTCTCTAATCAATTCTTGAATAAAAAAGGAAAAATGTGTGTGTTTATTTCCTACGCTGCAAGATTTTATTTCTTTTCATTTTTAAATCTAAGCTCTAGTCTCAGTTCTTTGGAAATTTCCACGTTTAAATATCCAAATTAGAAGTTAAAGAAATTAAAGATTAATTAACTTAGAAATTAAAGATTAATCGACTTAGCCTTACATAAACACAACTGGGTCTTCAAAAGGCATCTTTTTTTCTTTAGGTAATTAAACAAATAAAACAAATAATCAGGTTGACTGTCACTGTTAATTGACCAGATAATTGATGGCCAATCACCTCACTTACAGCAGAGTTTGCCCCAAAAGAGCCTATCAAAACCCCAGGCCATTACAAAATCAGCCTTAGGAGTAAAACCATTAATAATAATGAGAACACAGGAGCATGACCAGAGGGTAATTTCTAGGGCGCCCTACACTTGAGGAGAATTTCCCTGTATTCATGACCTCTTCATCTCTACTCTTTACCTTCCAATGTGTTTATGGAAGTTAATATTTGGTAAAACTAATTCCAACAGTGAGCTTGAGACACCAAAAGAATAAAGAATAACTGTTAAAATGAGGATATGGGGAGAGCCAAGTATTGATAGCCTTAGAAGTAGAATCATAATAATGATAACGATCATCACAATAATACCAATACGTTTATTAAGTGATGCAGGCATGTTACATGAATTGTCACATTTAATCTTTAGAGTAACTTTACGAAGTCAGTGTTTTTTTTCTCCCTATTTGAAGGAAACTGAGGGAAAAAACGTTTTTCAACTTCTATAAAAGCAAAGACAACAGGATCTTCTCTCAACTGTAAAGGAAGAAATTTCTTATAATATTAAATATTCATTAATAACCATAAACTGTTACATGTCTTAGAAACTTCTTTACACCTCTTTGTTTTTCTGGGGAAACCATAAACACAGTCGCCCAACTGCTACAAATTATGCAGTTGAGTTTCCCACACTTGGGGAAATCGCAAGGGTCAGCACATCCAAAGGGCAATGGATAAACCTCCCCATGGGAGAACTACCTTCGAGATCATGGTACCTCCCCTGCCAGGTATGTGTTTTTTTTACATCTCTTATCAAACAACTCTATTGGTAGTATTTTTATTGAATATAAATAAAATAAACAAAAACCCACAGGAAATCAATTTGCTACAAATATTTGGAGCTTTTCTTGACACAAGTTTCTAAAACTGTATGTGGTTACTGAGTTCCTTGAGGAGTGTCTATATACTAAAATTGGTTCAATGGCAATGGAACATATAAAAATTTAATGTTAAAAAGTCATGGTGAGGGTGAAGAGGGGAAGTGAAATTTTGAATGAAATTGAAGAAAGTAAGTCATCTTTTTAAAATAGTATTTCTCTTTTATACTCTCTCCTCTCTCTCTCTCCACACGTACACTCAGACACAACTTAAAGTCACTCAGTTAATCTTGTTAGGCAGAATGGTAATTGTCAATCCATTTTTTCCTCCACTTTTCAGATGTTAGGAGAGGAAAACTAAACATGTTGAAAATTTAAACTTCATGTGATATAAAGTGAGAGTTGGTGTCTTGTAAGGAATAACTTAGAAAAAAATGAGTAATCTGCTCTCTTCCTCAAGTATATAATCAGTGTTTAGAATTCACAGCAGCAAAAAGTTATAGAGAAAATTGCCATGGTCACATTTTGTTTTTCAAATTGTAGGTTAATTCTATGACCCCTAGTGACATTAGGGAGTGAAGGCTTTTAGGTAATTTAGACCATGATACAAACATTAACCAGTTAGTGGGTGTAAAATAGTTTGAAAATCTAATTTTAAAAAGAAAATTTGGGCTTTCCTGGTGGCGCAGTGGTTGGGAGTCCGCCTGCCAGTGCAGCGGATATGGGTTCGATCCCTGGCCCAGGAGGATCCCACATGCCGCGGAGCAGCTGAGCCCGTGAGCCACAACTACTGAGCCTGCGTGCCACAACTACTGAAGCCCACGCGCCTAGAGCCCGTGCTTGGCAACACGAGAAGCCACCGCAACGAGAAGCCCGCGCACCGCAACGAAGAGTAGCCCCTGCTCACCACCAACTAGAGAAAGCCCGCACACAGCAACAAAGACCCAACGCAGCCAAAAGTAAATACATTAAAAAAAATAAATAAAAAAGAAAAAGAAAAAGAAAATTTATTTTCTTTTTAAAGAAGAACTGACAAATAATGTTTTATTATTGCTACTTATACTGCAGGACTGTTAAGTCAGGGGAAAAAAACCTAAGGGAGTTTTTAAAAAAATCATGATTTGGGATATAAACCAGAGAAATCAAAGTATCATTTCTGTATCTCCAATATTGTTAAAAATCTTTTTTGACTAGCATAACCAATGTTTTGATTTGAAAATATTTTTTAAAATATACCTTTGTAAGGTAGGTTTATTTGTGTGAAGAATATTTAGGAGGCCTAAATATTCCAGGAAAGGGGTTTGACCTGACCTGTGGGATCAGTTTGATCCGCCTCCTACAGAGAAGAGGCCAAATATCAGCCAGAACAGACCATCTCCTGCTCTATTCTTCCTTCCTCTTTATTTTTTTTAAGATTTTTTTTTTTGATGTGGACCATTTTTAAAGTTTTTATTGAATTTGTCACAATACTGCTTCTGTTTTCTGTTTTGGTTTTTTGGCCATGAGGCATGTGGGATCTTAACTCCCCGACCAGGGATCGAACCTGCACCCCCTGCATTGGAAGGCAAAGTCTTAACCACTGGACCACCAGGGAAGTCCCCATTCCTCTTTAAAAATGATGTTTTAATTCAGTCTTGCAGATATTCCTGTAACAATATATTCCCCCAAGGAAATAATAAGTACTCCCAAGTAAAGAACATTAATTTTAATTCTTTGATTCACTGTGAACAACAGCAAACACCATGTGACAAAATGCATGTTATCTGAGGGGGGCAAATTTAGGCAAACTGTTAAACTATACGGTAGCCACTTCTTAAAGCATATTTATTGTCAATTCTGAATTACCTTTTATATGAAGGAATTACCTGAAAAGTGTTTGTCTAAGGTGGTGTGAATGCTGTATGTTTCTTTGGTGGCCAAGAATGCAAAAAGAGAGATTAGAAAAAGCAACAGACTGAATCCCACTGAAAGAGTCAGAAGAGTGAGAAATGTGTAAAAATAAAAAGGACAAGGGTGACAAGGGGCATACCAGAGTCCTGCCAACATCAGTCTCATGGCTTCAGCCCACATGATCACCACCTCTGTTGGATCACCCATTTTAAGGTAACTCTCCATCAATTAGAGCCATTTCCCCGACTTGGCTAGTTGGTGGTATTTCACAACAGAGCTTCTAAACCAGGAGAGCCGAAGCTTGGAATGTTCCAACAGAAAACAGAAACTTAACTAGATGATCCAAGACAGCTCTGCCTAGCTAACATAAATATTGATGAGAGGGAAGATGAGCTGGGGCAAAGAGATGATTGCAGGAGTAGAGTTTATTTAAAGACCCAGCCTGAAAAGGAAAGTTAAAGATTAAAAACAAAATTTGAGGTATATATGATATATGACATCAGACTTGTGAGGAGTCTTCTATGAAGTTTTGGTTAGAAGAAAGATTTCCATCTACAGGAGAAATTTTAGGTTGGGGAGCACCAGAAAAATCAGAAAGTTTAAGAATATTGTGATTTTTACGGAAGGAACATTTTAAAATTAAGAAATGCTACTCAAATATTTAATAGAAAGAAATGTTCACAGCATACATTCTCTAATGGAGAAGTTTGGTTTTTTTTACTCAGCCTTTTGTCACTAGCCACTAGAATTTACAAGTTTCTGGATTTTTACCAATGATTAAAAATTATCAGAGCAGCTGGTGTTCATGCGAACTTCTAAACAAGCAAACATAAAGTTTTCACATGTATTGTGAAACAAAACCTTTTTAAGAAATCATCATGGTTACACAACCCTATGAAAGAATATTTCCTTAGTTTGTTGGGATTAATCCCTTTAAATATTTTTTTATTTGAAATTTGTGAATTTTTTATTTAGATTGCATTCCAGGATGTTATTTTATTCATTTATTCATTATACTTTTGATAACCTATTGTGTGCCTATACTTCTAGATGCTGGAGAAGCCCCATTAAAAAAAAAAATCCATTCCCTCATGGAGCTTGCATTTTAGTGATTTAAGTAACTCAGGGAGCATTAGAAGAAGAATCAAATTACAATTAGTCAAAAACCTGACGAGATTTCCTCTTTGAGGTGGATACAGCACACATTTTTCTTTAATATAAAACCATTTTTGAAATATTGTCACTTTCTTATTTTGAGCTCCATCAAAAGAAAGAACAAAATGAGGGCCTCCATTCTGAATAAATAGTGTTGAAATGTTTTGCTCCATGTGGTAAGAATTATCGGAACATGGAGAGTAACTAAAACAAAGCAAAAATTTGGGGGAAGAGTATTTATATAAGAGAGAACTGCATCAGGATACTCTTAGTGGAGCCAAGGCACAAAGTTTAAACCACCATAAAGAAATAATGCATCCAGGCTCTAAAGAAACAAATGGAGATGTGCCATTCTGAGCAGGACTAGAGTAGGGAGAGGATGAAATGCCAACGCATTTCATTACGTGATGCTCCAAAGCAGAGCTGTTTCAACTTATCAAATTAATTTATTAGGAAGCAAATTCAGTCAACCAAACGAATGTTTAGGTATGACATTTTGAATCATTAACTGTGTAATGTAAATATTTTTATCTCCTCCCGTCTTATATTTCCTCAAATTGCTTGACACACAATCACTCTTTGGATCCCACTCTTTCACCTCACTTCTGAAGTCTTATTTCCTCTATGTCCTGACATCACCCTCTAGACTACTGCCCCTGCAACACACACGCACACACACACACACGCGCGTGATTAAAATACATCTCCAATTTCGTCATATATTTCATAACCACATGTTTAAGAATATCTGTGTGTTGTGGGAGAGCTGTATTTGCCCAGAAAACATACATCTTTCTAATATCTATCTAATCAATTTATGCAAAAAGTTAAAACTCAGTTATTGAGTCAACATTTGAAAACAGAATACAATTTTTAGGAACACAGTAGAAATTGAAATCTTTCTTTTGATACCCATATCCTCCCTAGCCAGTTATTGTGAATCTTCTGAATACTCTGAAAAGTATGATGAAATAATCTCCTTATTCCCCTACAATCCTTGTCTACTTAGAAAATTGAAATGTTTGATTTAAAGCAGATTCAGATTTGAATGCACTATTTCAGTGTTTTCAAGTACAGGTACACTTGGCTTTGCAGCATATAGAAGAATACCTTGGAAGCATTTTCAAATGGCATGTACTTTAAATGTATGGTACTGAATTAAATAAACCCAGCTTGTGATGTAGTGATGAAAGTGACTAATCATTGTCATTTATGATTCTTTCTCACTCTGTCCTTCCTCCTTCTCCACACCTTTTGTCTCCCCCTCTCTCTCTCCCTTCCTTTCTTCCTTCCTTGTTTAATTTCTACAAGCAGAACACACCTGTAGGTAACAAGGTATGGTTTCAGTATTTTAGAAAAAGAAGAGCATGGACTTTGGAGCAGAGGACCACCTGGAGCTGAATCTCAGCCCTGCCACTTGCCAGCTGTGCAACCTTAAGGAAGTTAGTTAACTTCTCTGTGCCTCATTTTTTATCCCTTATAAAATGTGGATAAAATTAAAGTTATCTCATAGGATTGTTAGGATTAAATGAGCTCATACTTATAAATTCCTTAAAGCCTGGCACTAGGAGGTCTTATTTAAGTACATGTTAAATAAAATAAATAAATAAGCCTAAAGACAAAACTGCTCTTCACTTAGAAATAATTTCTCTAGAAGAAAACTATGGAAAGTTAGTCAAGCCACCCAGTTTTTGTTTACCTCCTCCATCGCACCAACCTTGCCCAACAAATATATTCTATTTCAAGAAACTGAAATTGATTCCTTCTTGTCCATTTAATTCACATTTGTAAATAAAAATTCCAGAAGTTATTGTTTTCACTCCATTGGTCATTCATATAAGGCAGGATTCCTTCTGAAATTAAATGACGTTAGAGCAGCAGAGGGGAAAGAGAGAAAAGTATAGCAGAAGTGACTAAAAGTGAAATATAGGAGTGCAGAAGAAAACATTAAAAACAGCCTATAATTAAAAGCATGCAAAGAGTCCTGTTGCCCTTGGCTGACTCCAAAAACACGGTTCCAAGAGAAGTGGTCTGCTCTTAACCATAAATACAGAGGTGAAGAGCTCCAGGTCAAATCACATCAAAGGCAAAGGGAATGAGTTGGTGTGAAGGGGCCCCACCCAACCTCCCAGGATGGGCTGGGTTTAACGTTGTGCAGCAGACTAACCAAACCAGCAGCTTTGACCGTAAGTGCAAATTTTCACCAACTCTGGCAGATGAGCCTCTAAGTGGAGTTACCGGCGGTTACTCTTGAAGATCAAGGAGCACACTGAAATTAGACCTTGCATTCCCTTGTCTCTTGAGTGGTGACTGCTTGGGACCCTTGAGTTTGACTGGGATGAATAAAGCCCCTCTCAGACTTGCAGACTCCCCCTGAGGCTTTTGACATCACCCCACAAGCACTCGCTTTCTATGAGCTGCGTCATGTTGCCCTCTGACCTGATGGAAAGATCTAGTGCCTGAAAGTGTTCTGAGATAGCTATTCATTTGTAGGAAAGTTAAAATACAAATCTGTGGGCCTAGGAAATCGTTTTGAACCAGTCATTAATTCTGGAAATTTAAAATGTGAGTTTTGGGGGTTATTTTTTTTATTGTTCCTTAATTCCCAATTTACTAAATCACTATTCAAATTTATGCTAAAAAAAAAAAAAAAAAAGAGTACAATATGTAGCAAGAAACAAGCCCGAAGTATTTTTTTATTTACATTTACCAAGAAAGGGATAGCAATTTCCTTTGAGGTCAGGAGAAATGTAATTTCTCTGTGTAGTAGAGAAAGCTGGTTCCATAGGGTTCTGTTGACAATACAGTGCCTGTCATTCTTGGGATCAATCCCCTTACCTATAATCAGTCACCAGCTTTGTTCTGAATGTACCTATTTCAGAGCACAAAATCCTTCTAATTAATTTAAATTATGAAAACTTTCTGGCACAAAAAGACATAAAGAATAATATAACACACATTTAAGTAAAGATGGTTAACTGAACACTTGATTTGCCGGGTCTCTCTCTCTCCTGAAATGCACTAACATGGTTTTTCAAAGCCCTAAACCCACAAAGAAAAAGAGAATGTTAGGGGAGAAAAGAACAGCATACTTTTGGAAACCATAAAGCATATGGATCGATGGTAACCAACTTAGCAAATCTGAGAAAACTAAATCCTAACCTGGCAATAAAGTCCAGGAGAAAAGTGACTTAAATCCCAGCATCTCCAAATGACCAAGCACAGTGAATTCCATATACCTCTGCAAGTGAAGGTGATGGGCTGGGGAGTACAGTGAGAATAGCAAGATTTTGAAAATTTAGGAAGTAGTTGGATAAAAAAATCCCCTCTCTTCCACTCACCTGGGTCAATGACCCTCATCTGTTCCAGCCCCAAACTGAAGGTTTATTCTCCAGAAAGGGTAACAGAGCAACTCGAATTGGGGAAGGAGGTGAGGGCATCAGGCAGCACTGAGGGCAAGAGCCCTGGAAGGGAGGAGGGGAAATACATAAAGTACAGACGGTCAGATTACAGTTTTGTCTCCACTAGCTTCTAGAACCCTGAGAGCTGACTTAAACTCACCAGACAGAAGATCATTCACTGGAGAATCTACTCAGCCTAAGGATGTTGATGTTGGGCGCTTCCCAATAAAACTGCCGAGTCAGGTCACCCCACAGTATACATGTCCTACTAGACCCCAGAACTTCCCATTCACTCCCCAACTTTCAGTATGAATGAACTGCAAAAGATCACAAGGTATTTGAGGCAATTCTCTACTGTTCTAAAATGAAAGTCAGAGAGGGAGGAAAAAAAAAAAAAAAGAAAACAAATCATCAAAAAAATGCAACTTGAGGAAATGGAAACTATCCTCAGAAAACAAAATAAAATAAAAATTTGTCTTTAATATCCTCAGAGAGCTAAGAAATAATATAGCATCTGTGAAAACTGGCAAGATGCCATAAGAAAGAAACAATCAGATAATAAAAGGAATCTGAGAGATTAAGAATAAAATACAGTAAATGAAAAGCTCAAAAGAAGGCAGAGAGAATAATGTCAAAAAAACCCCAAAACAAACAACAACAACAAAAAACACACAAGAAAGCAAAGCAAAAAAAGGAGAGATGAAAATAAAATGCAAAATAGCTAATTTTAATAACACCAAGTTAGTAAAGAAGCTTCTATCCAAATAACAGTCGTTCCAGAAAAAGAAAGCAGAGTAACTTGACAGGAGAGGAGGGGAGAGTTATCAAATAATCCAAGAAAATCTCCCAGAACTGTAGAAATGGGTCCACTGGGTCCAGGATGAAAATAAAATTATACCAAAGAACATCATCATGAAATCACTAAAACATGGGATGAAAACAATCTGAAAATTGCCTGAGAAGGGAAAAAAATTATGTAAAAAAAGTGAGAATTGGATTGAGTCAAATTTCCCAGTAGCTCACTGGCATGAAGTCATTAGAGCAAAGCCATCAAATTTCTCAAGGAAAATTATTTCCAACCAAAATATTTACACCCAGCCAAATGACCAATTAAGGATAAGGTGACCAATAAAGAATTTCCAGATTTGCAAAATCTCAAAAACTTATCTCCTATGCATCTTTTCTCAGAAATATTCTGGAGGAAATAAAGCAAGAGCCATGAATCAGGGTCTCAGATATCGGAGAGACAAAGGGAGAGCCCTCCAAGAGTTGGATGGGGAGAGATCCAGAGATGATGATTCTGTCATAGAAAGGAATCAGTCCACATGGGAGTGGAACAGAAGACTCCAGGAGAACTTCCAAAACTCTGAAACTGATGGGGTACCTGTTGTGTTGGAGGTTTTGAGAGAAAATTTGGACTTCTGAGAGTTTAAAGATAGATATGTGCCATATACATAGAAAACTAAATGAATAACACACATAAAGCAAAAGTTAAGAATTTTAGCTTTTACAGTTAGGTCTGTGATCGATCTGAATTAATTTTTGTGTATTGTGTCAGATAAGGATCTAAATTCTTTTTTTTAATTATTTATTTTTAGTTTTTTGGCTGTGTTGGGTCTTAGTTGCGGCATGCGGGATCGTCTGTGAGGCATGTGGGAGCTTTTTTTTTTATGTTGTTATGGCGCATGGGCTCCAGAGAGAGTGGGCTCTGTAGTTTGTGGCATGCAGGCTCTCTAGTTGAGGTGCCTGGGCTTAGCAGTTGTGGTGCATGGGCTTAGTTGCCCTGAGGCATGTGGGATTTTATTTCCCCAACCAGGGATTGAAACTGTGTCCCCTGCACTGGAAGGCAGATTCTTTACCACTGGACCACCAGGGAAGTCCTAAAATTCCTCTTCTTGCATGCAGATATTCAGTTGTCCCAGTATTGTTTATTGAAAGGCCTAGCCTTTCTCCCCAAGGAATTGCCTTGGCACCTTTGTTGAAAATCAATTCACCGTAAGTGTAAAGGATACTACATTATCTTGATTACTGCAGGCTGATACTACCTTTTGAAATCAAGAATTCTAAATTCTCCAACTTTCTTTTCTTTTTCAAAATTGTTCTAGCTATCCTGGTCTTTTGCATTTCCATATATATTTTAGGATTGGTTCATCAATTTTTGCAAATCTTCTGCTAGGGAGAATTGGGAGAGAATTGCCATCTTAATATTAAGTCTTTCAATCCATATACATGAAATGTCTTTCCATTTATTTAGATCTTTTGTAAATTTTCTCAGCCAACTTTTATATTTTTTCTTCTACCTATCTTGCTCTTCTTTCATTAAGTTTATTCCTAAGTATTTAATTCTTTTTAATGAAATTATGAATGAAATTGTGTTCTTAATTTTATCTGCAAATTGTTGGTAGTATATAAAAAAATCGATTTTTATACATTGATGTTGTATCTGACATTGCTGAACATGCTTATTAGTTCTAATGGAATCCTTGGGTTTTCTGAATACAGAGTCATGTCACCTGAATAAATAAAATTTTACTTCTTTCTTTGCAAACTGGATGCCTTTCATTTCTTGCTAGAACCTCCAATGCAATGTTGAATAGAAGTAATAAGAGTGGATATCCTTGCCTTGTTCCTGATCACAGGGAAGGAACATTCAGTCTTTCATCATTAAGTACAATGTTAGCTATAGGTTTTTCATAGATGCCCTTTATCAAGTTGAGGAAGTTTCCTTCTATTTCTAATTTGTTGAGATATTTTTATCATAAATGGTATTGATTTTGCCAAATATCTTTTCTGTAACTATTGAAAAGACCATATGGTGTTTTGTCCAGCTTTATGGTTGCTTTTAGGGAGAGGATTTTGTTTTTTTAAGATTTATTTATTTATTTTTTGGCTGCGTCGGGTCTTAGTTGCGGCACACAGGATCTTTCATTGTGGCATGAGGGCTTCTCTCTAGTTGTGGTGTGCAGGTTTTCTCTCTCTAGTTGTGGCGTGCAGGCTCCAGGGCACGTGGGCTCTGTAGTTGTGGCGCGCAGCTCCAGAGTGCATGGGCTCTGTAGTTTGCAGCACTTGGGCTCTAGTCGAGGCATGCAAGTTCAGTAGTTGTGGCATGCAGGCTTAGTTGCCCCAGGGCATGTGGGATCTTAGTTCCCTGACCAGGGATCGAACCCGCATCCCCTGCATTGCAAGGCAGATTCTTTACCACTGGACCACCAGGGAAGCCCCTAGGGAGAGGATTTATTTATCTACTCATTCTGACATGCTACAAGTAGGAGACCCCAATGAGATTCTAATTTTGATTATTATATTATTTATTTGTAGTTTATAGCTGTTATTGTTCTTATTTATTTTCAAATCTGTTTTTATGTGTTTATTTTATTTTTTATTTATTTTACTATTTTAAAAATATGTTTTTAATATATTTCAATGTATTTAAAATATATTTTTTAATATATTAGACTTTTATTTTCATAATCCTTAAATCCAAACTTCTGGGTGTTCAATTCTGTAGCTTATTGTTTCTTGTGAATCTCACTTGTAATGCTTTGTTCCCTTGTGTGCTTTATAATTTTGTAATGTATGCTCATATTCATTAAGCATATATTACATGGGAATCATGGTTTGAAGATGTCTTTCTCCAGAGAGGATTTATAATTCCGCCAGACACCTCAAGGCTACCAACTCAGGACCACTTTCTGTGAATTTTCTTAGTTTGGGATTCTTGGTTCCAAGAAGTATAAATCCAAACCTGAAGCCATGTGAGGGTCCAATGGTGGTTACAAATTCTTAGTAAACAGTTTTTTTTTCCACCAGAACTCAGGCCAATTCAGATGGCTTTTGTCATTTTCCCTTCTTGGTGGGCAGATTTTTCTAGTCCCCCTTTTGCTAAGGGTGTAAGTAACACTTACAGGGATCCAGTTATACTGTTAGGTTTTCATTCCAAATTCTTCTCTTCCTGGGTCTAAGCCTTAGTTATTAAAAACTGCTGTGCTTAGAAGATTATGCCTCAGATCCAAGAAGATGGAGACTGGCAAATCCCTTGAGGATAACTATTAATTCAGTGCTGCGTAGCACGAAGGTTTTTAGCTTCTACCTGCTTTTCCTTATTTCTTGAGTGTATACCTGTGTACATGCAGTGGTGTTGTATCTAGTTTCCAAGATGGCCTTCAATGATCTTTACTTCCTGGTATTCACATCCTTGTATAGTTCCCTCCCACACTGAATCATGGTTGACCCATGTGCCCATTTAGGATAATGTGGAAATGACAATGTGTGTCTTAAGTATAAGTCATAAAAACATTGCAGCTTCCATCTTGGCCTCTCTCATGGATTGCTTGCTCTAGGGGAAACCGGCATCATATTTTAGGTACATTCAAGCACACTGTAGAGAGGGCCCCACGGGGATGAACTGAGGCTTCCCACCAACAATCAGCATCCACTTTCCAACTATGTGAGGGAGCCATCTTGGAAGCAGATCCCGGCTAGGCTGCTCCCGAATTCTTGATCTAAAAAACACTGTGAGAGATAATGAATGTTTACAGTTGTGTTAAGCCAGTAAGTAATTTGTTATACAACTATAGAAATCTAATATTATACCATATCCAGCATTTAAAGATACTTTCTAAAGGGAGTGTTCACATTTTTTAGTCCATCATATTCCCAGAAACAGAGTATTGGCCATGAAATAAACCCAAAGATACACTCTTGTCTCAAGGCTTCTTCACTTACTCATTCCTTCCCTGGTCATCTGATCTAAAATTTCACCCCTGCATACTTTCTATGTTCTTTCCCTGCTTTTTTCGCCTCTCCTTAGCACTTATCACTATTGAACATACTACTAATTTTATTTATTTTTAAAAAATTATCTATATTCCAAGTAGCCAAAATGATGGAGATTACTGTGAACAATTATATGCCAATAAAATGGAAAACCTAGATGAAATGGATAAATTCCAAGAAACATACAATTTCCTGAGACTAAATCATAAAGTAAAAGAAAATATGAACAGACTGATTACCAGTAATGAAATTTAATCAGTAATTTAAAAAAAACTTCCCCCAAACAAAAGTCCAGGACCAGACAGCTTCACAGGTGAATTATACCAAACATTTTTAGAAGAGTTAACAGCTCTTCTCAAACTATTCCAAATAATTGAAGAGGAAGGAATGCTTTTGAACTCATTCTATAAGGCTAGCATCACCCTGATACCAAAACCAGAAAGACACCACAGAAAAAGAAAATTACAGGCTAATATCATTGACGAACATAGACATAAAAATCCTCAACAAAAAAATTAGCAAACCAAATTCAACAATACATTAAAAGGATCATACACCATAATTAAGTGGGATTTATCCCATGGATGCAGGGGTGGTTCAATGTCTACAATTCAATTAATGTGATATACCTCATGAACAAATTGAAGAATAAAAATCGTATGATCATCTCAATAAATGCAGAAAAGGCTTTTGACAAAATTCAACATCCTTTTAAAACTAGCCACAAAGTGGGTATAGAGGGAACTTACCTCAACATAATAAAGGTGGTATATGACAAGCCCACAGCTAACATCATACTCAACAGTGAAAAGTTGAAAGTATTTTTTTAATATCAGGAACAAGACAAGGATGCCCAAGAACAAGGATGCCCACTCTTGCCACTTCTGTTCTACATAGTATTGGAAATTCTACCCATATCCATCAGACAAGAAAATGAAATAAATCCAGATTGGAAAGGATGAAGTACAACTGTCACTGTTGGTAGATGACAAGATACTATATATAGAATATACTAAAGATAACACCAAAAAACTATTAGAACTCATCAATGAATTCAGTAAAGTGACAGGACAAAATTAATATACAGAAATCTGTTGCTTTTCTATATTCTAACAATGAACTATCAGAAAGGGAAATTAAGAAAACAATCCCATTTACAACTATATCAAAAAGAATTAAAAGTCTAAGAATAAACTTAACCAAGGAGATAAGACTTGTAAAACGATATGACATTGTTGAAAGAAACTGAAGATGACACAGACAAATGGAAAGACATACTGTGTCATGGATAGGAAGAATTAATATTGTTAAAATGACCATACTGCCCAAGGAAATCTATAGATTCAATGCAATTTCTATCAAAATACCAATGGCACTTTTCACAGAATTAGAACGAATAATTCTAAAATTTGTATGGAAACACAAAAGATCTCAAAGAGCTAACACCATTTTGAGAAAGAAGAATAAAGCTGCAGGTCTTATACTCCCTGATTTCAAACTATACTACAAAGCTACCATAATTAAAACAGTATGATACTGGCACAAAAACAGAAACATAGATCAGAACAGAGTCCAGAAATAAATCCATGCTTATATGATCCATTAATCTATGACAAGGGAGGCAAGAATATACAATGGGGGAAAAGACAGCCTCTTCAATAAATGGTGCTGGGAAAACCGAGTAGCTACGTACAAAAGAATCAAACTGGACTACTTTTTCACACCCTATACAAAAATAAACTAAAAATGGATTAAAGACTTAAATGTAAGACCTGAAATCATAAACCTCCTAGAAGAAAACATGGGCAGTATGCTTTTTACATTGGTCTTAGCAGTATTTTTTTGGATATGTCTCCTCAGGCAAAGGAAACAAAATAAAAAATAAAATGGGACTACATCAAAATAAAAAGATTTTGCACAGTGAAGAAAACTATCAACAGAACAAAAAGGCCACCTACTGAATGGGAGAAGATATGTGCAAATGATATATCCAACAAGAAGTTAATATCCAAAATATACAAAAAACTTATACAACTCGGTATCAAAAAACCAAACAACCCGATTACAAAATGGGCAGAGAATCTGAACAAACGTTTTTCCGAAGAAGACATATAGATGGCCAACAGACACATGCAAAGATGCTTAATATCACTAATCATCAGCGGAATGCAAATCTAAACCACAATGAGATATCATCTCACACCTGTCAGAATGGCTATTACCAAAAGAACAAAATGTAACATGTTGGCAAGGATGTGGAGAAAAGGGAATCCTCGTGCACTGTTGGCAGGAATGTAGTTTGATATAGCCACTATGGAAAACAATATGGAGGTTCCTCAAAGAAATTAAAAATAGAACTACCATACAATCCAGCAATTCCACTTCTGGATATTTTTCCAAAGAAAACAAAGACACTAATTCAAAAAGAAGTATGCTCCTCTACGTTCATTGCATCATTGTTTAGAATAGCCAAGATATGGAAGCAACCTAAGTGCCTATTGATAGATGAATGGATAAAGAAGAAATGGTATATATATACAGTGGAATATTACTTGGCCGTAAAAAAGAATGGAACCTTGCCATTTGCAACAACATGGATGGACATAGAGGGTATAATGCTAAGTAAAGTAAGTCAGACATAGTGTATAATTTCACTTATATATGGAATCTAAAAAATAAAACAAATGAACAAACATAACAAAATAGAAACAGACTCATAGATACAGAGAACAAACAGGCGGTTGCCAGAGGGGAGGTGGTTGGGGGAAATGAGTGAAATAGGTGAGAGAGATTAAGAGGTACAAACTTCCAGTCACAAAATAAATGAATCACAGGGATGAAATGTACAGCATGGGGAATACAGTCAATAATATTGTAGTAAATTTGTATGGTGACAGATAGTAACTAGACCTATTGGGGTGATCATTTTCTAATGTATATAAATATTGAATCACTATGTCATACACCTGGAACTAACATAGTGTTGTAGGTCAATTATACTTCAGTTTAAAAAACTGTCTATATTCCAACTAGAACATATATTCTACTAAGAGCCAGGATTTTGTTCTGACTAGCTCACTGCTGTGACCCAAGGACAGCAGTTAATGTCCTGGCAAGCAGTTAATGTCCAAGAAATATTTGTAGAATTAGTAACGGAATAGATGAAATTTTAGCCTGAGCTTTAGTCACATTATCTTGATAAGATCTTCCTCTATTATACTCTATCTCCCCAAAGCTTTCGTAATTCCCAGTAGTATGAAGTCCCAGTTCTCCATATTTGGAGGTGAAGTGTGCCATGCTCTCCCTCCAATTCATTTCTATTCCTCTTAACGTCTATAGCACTATTCTAGCTCTTTATCATTAAATTTTTTGGCTAGTGAAATTCCCTGAGTTTCCCATTTTTCTAGAAATAGTTTGTTTTGGCCCAAGTTTTATCTCTTATTTACTTCTTAAACCTTATTTTGATAGAAAAAATCCTCCATATTGGAACTAAGACTTTTCAGGTCTTTGAAACCAGAAAAGGGGTATAAATTTCACAACTTCACCCATTTATTTGGGCTCAGCATTTCCTCCATCACCTCACCTAATTTTTAAACTTAGGCATTGTAAATCCTGTTCCTTATAAAGTTAAATTTGAAAATACAGACTCCTACACCTAGTAACATTAGAAAACTCCAAAAAGAAAACTAAATACAAGGCTTTAAAAGTTTTTGTTCCTCCTTGCATATTTAGCCAAAATGGTCTTTTAATGTTAAAGTTCCACAAAAAGATTATGTTTATTTGGCTATTCTTCATTAAAAAAAGTTGTGTTTGTTATTATAAGTATTAAAGTGGAGAAGAATGCTCATTTCCAAAAAGCAAGAATGTGACCTAATTAGACTTATTCCTTGCTTTCGTCTTACAGATTTTTCTTGTGCCAGAGAACACCAATTAAAGCATGTCCATTTATTGTGTTAAAAAGAATACAAGGAACAGTTGGTTTTTCACTTAAGCAATATTGTCCTGAGAAATGCTACCAGGAAATATTTACTTGAACAGAGTATGGAGAAGAAGGTTATTTCTATCCCTGGAGCATATGGATGTTTTAAATATGTCATGAGACTGTTATTTGGCTGACAAAAGTCAGATCTCCACATGGCAAATGCACCAAGTCAATTGCACTAGAAAATGTTTGCTGGTTTTAGATTAATTCAGCTGTCAGGGTGGTGGAGAGATACAACAGAGAATCAAAAATCACTTAGAATCAACAGTACGCCTACCAAAATAGAATAAATTTTTAGTTCTCCAGGGTTTTTTTGATGATAATACAGAAAATATAAAAAGAAAATATGAACCCATTGCCCACAGTATATTCTAATGATGAGGATACTATTATTGTTATTGTCACTTTCAGTGGAACAGTTAATATAATTCATAATTACATATAAAATATCCAAAATTCTCCTTTCCTTGAGATAGTCATATGTTGTTTTATTAAAACCAACTCACCCCTTCTGAAATGAGTTTCAACTGTTTTCAGTTCACTAGAGAGGTTTTTCAGGTGCACACAGGGGCAAATAGAAACGTGTGTAAACATACATGGAGGGAAGGGGGAGGAGGGAGAGTAGATCAGCGCACCTTTCATTCCTCTGTCTACCTGCAGCCCGGAGATCAGGCTGTCATGCGTGTATCTTTTCAGCACATGGAAGAGCTTTCACTGAGTTGGTACAAAACCTAAGTGTATGTAATTTTCCTGGAGGAAAGTTCCCCAGCATACCTGTGCCTGCAGATGCCATTCCAGTAGGTTTTCAGGCTACTGACCTCCAGGAACTATGAACTAAATTAATTTTAGATGAGCTAATGTAAGACTTATACAGAAACTAGAGCAATCAGCAATGTTTTGGGGGCCAGCAGGGTCAACAGCCACTGAGAAGACAGAGACTTCCAGGTCTCAGTGGAAGTTGAGGAGGGAAAGTCTGTGTTGATCTTTAGAGAATCCCTAAACTTGAAGGAGGAAGATGAACTCGGGTTGGTTTTCTTTACTTATTCATTATATATATACTATACACAGGTATGTATAGTATATAATGAGAGATAGCAAGGTTATCGAAGGAATGGATTATTGCAGCTGAAAAGGGAAAAAGGTCATAAGACAAGGCCAGGGACACAATAGGACCGTAAACCCTTTTACTGAGATATCCGAACACTTAGGTCCCTGGGCTCCTGCCTCCACCAAGCATAAGCCTGAGGGCATCGCAAGACGTTTTTTTCTTAGGGTATCTTTTGACACACAAGAGAAAGGGGTTAATTTCCTGATCCAAGGGGTATAGTCCCTTACTCCTACTCATATTTGTGTCCAACAAATCTTTCTCGTAGCTCTGTCTCCCCTTTTAAACTGGGAGTCCTGGAACATGAGTGCCCGTTGAAAACACTTCTTCACTAATTATACTCACTCAGCTGCTATCTTCAACCTGAAAATGATAAATATGTATCAACTGACTACATACTGGTCACTCAATAAATGTTTTGGGGATGAAGAGTAAAGGGTGAAGGATAAAAATACAAACATGAAACTCAATCTCTAACTGAACAAACTCATTCTGTTTGGAATTTTTTAAATTCCAAATGTTTTTGACTGGTAAAACATCTATATCCATAATGTGTGCTATTGTGTACAGGATTTAATACCATATTCTGTATCAGAAAGCCAACAGATAACTGGATAAAATTTTTTGTGTGTTTCTTTTGTTTCTTTTTTTCTTTCTTCTTTTTTGTATGTTCTGGATACAAATTCACAATCATTAGTTGCTCTATTCATAACTTGTTTTCCAATTATGAACCTACCAACTCTTTCACCTTTTGTTAGCTTTTAAATCATTTGTAACTGGGGAAATATCTTGAACTCAAGTATAACATAAAGGAATTATAATCAGTGCCTGCTCTGGACATATGGCTTCATTTAGAGTGTTTACAGTTATTAAACTTTAGGAAAAATATAATTGAAGGAAAGTAATATGAACATAGAATAAAGTTTATATGAGTGTTTGTAAATCTCTTTAAATTTATTAAAAACAACCTATAGTGATTTTCTCAAATGTAAACAATGTTGATTTTCAAATGTCAAAAGTTGCTCTTACAATCATGTTCTTTCTTCAAATGGAGCCAAATGGTGTAGTAATCAACACTGTGCAATATTATTTTAAACAAAATCTAAGGCTGCAAACAGAAAATATCTTATTATTTCTGTTCTTCTTTAAAGGTTAAACGTCTCTTAACTCTGTCATTTATTGGTTTAAAGTACATGTTTCAATATTTAGATATATTATTTCTTGGACTAGTTAACTGATTTTTTTTCCTGTGAAATCTCTTCTTTACACATCATCAACTGAATCAAATTAGATATCAAATAATGTGGCCTACAAAATTAAAAAAAGATATAATTCTGAGGGTTTTTTTACTAGGAATAAATAAGCACATCATTTAATGTTTGGGGTTCTGCTTTGGAGAAAAAGCATGTTATTACATTTGAAACTAAAATATGTATTAATTCTGTGCCAAGCTTATTCCATTTATCCTATATAAGCTTGATTTTTAAACATATTTAAGAACAATAATACCAACAAATATCCTCAAAATTATAAACCACTTAAAACAAGTTTTCTAATCTACCAATGCTAAGATTTAAATGAATCTCTGTAAGCATGGCCAAATGTACCCATAGGCACATACTTCTACAGGAGCCAAAAAGCATAGCTCAAAGGGATTTAAAATGAAGGCGGGCATCATGGCACATAGGCTGTTGAACTGATGTCATCAGGCAGGTCTTAGGACTGAATGATGAGTCATTCTACTCGCTGAAGCTTTCCACTGAAACAATCACCTGTTTTCCTGAAAGATCCTTTACTGAATTTAAGAGAAAGCAATCCCTTTCTCTGCTGAACACACTGGGGAAAGCATGGTCCACAGAAGAAATTCCTGTTTTGAAGTTTTGGAGCCAAGAAAACCAGAGAAAAGCTGGAGCAGTCAGCAGGTGTAAAGAGGAGGCAACACAAAGCAATAAGCAATTGAATTCAGAATAGGATCCAGAGCAAGAGGAATACGCAACCACTGTATTAGCATCTTCCTCAGGAATCATTGAAACAACTGAAGAAAACGCTAGATTCCCCAAACGACCTAGGATGGGGACTCAAACTATTTTATTTAGAAAACATTCTGGAAGGGTGTAAACCAAACTGTTAAACACTTTTTATTGGGAAGGGGGATACTGTCTTTTACCTTCTATATTGTTACATCATTTAAAAATAAGCATGAATTATCTTTATAAACATGAAAATCAGTAAAGATATTTTCATGGTCATTATTTTTATGTATTGGTTTAAAATCATAACATAGTGAAAACTTAGCTGATGGTGTTGTTTAGAAGGTATAAACTTTGTCATTCTCACTCCCTCTGCTGGCTGGCCAACAGGACCAATGAAGCAACCTTCATCCCTGCCACATATTCTGGGAGACTCTGGTGGGGAGCAGAACAAGAGCATCTCTTCATTAGAGACTGTCAATTGCAGAGGAAGGACCATATTGCTGGTCATTTCTTGGTCTGGAGGGAATCAGGTGACTCTTGGTAAAGACGGTTCTTCCTGGAGAATTCTTAGTGTGAAGGCACTCAGAATATGTCACCCAATGTTCTCCTGAGGCCCATCAATGGTATCTCATGTATGGTTGTTTTGAACCTTAAATTTGATAAATGGATTAAGAGCCTCAATTTACCAAGTGACAAAGTCTCAGGTCTTCCCTTGTGTCTGTCTGGAATTTTCCAGGAAACAGAAAGAGTGTGTTACGTGCAGTCAGAGCCAGCTCATTGGTCACTTAATACCAGCAAATGCTTTGCCTTCAGGAAAGGCATCTGCTCACAGCCATGCTAGGAGACACACGTGGTGATACTGACTCCAGTGTGATCTTCTCGGGGCCCACTTTCCCCTGCAGATACCTGAGCTCTTCTTTCCTGCCTCTTGGTCCATGGAGTTTCAGTGGTGCTGGCTGCCTCAGCTAAGGGATGCCCACAGCTGTGTGAATCAGAACCTGGCTTCTGCTAACCTGGGACAGATTTCTTGCTCCCATTTCTGCCATCTCCTGTCTGAGATCTTCACTCCCTGCAATAAGCCTCCTGATACCCAGTGTTGACCGCTTTCTCTGCCATTTGGAAAACACTGTCCTCTTCCTGTGTCCAGCTCTTTCAAAGAGAAGTTCTCACAGTCGAGAAATAGCCCCGGTGGCAATTCATACTCTTCTTTTTTGTTCTTCTCTTTTGTCCCTATGGCAGCCCCACGTTGTAAAATAAACCAGTCAAGCACTGTTACTGAGTCTCACTGCCACACAGTTTACTACTGGATATTTTCCCCCAAAGGCTCCTCTTGTGCTTTCCTGCCATCTGTCTCCACTTCTACACTCACCATCCCCCTCACCGTACTCCGTCTGTCCATTGGCATATCTCCACTTGACTAAACCCAAATTCTGAACTAATTTTAAGGTCTTTGGTATGGGGGGTTTTATGTAAATGAAAGCATGTGGCTAATTGCCTTCTAACGTTCCGTGACAGAGAAGCTTTGAGGATCTCTTTGGCGATGTACAAACACACCCTCCAGAAAGATGTCAGCTGTGGTCAGAGGTAGATTTATAGATTTACCATGTTGTTAATGAATCTTAATCTTTAGGGCCTCTCACTGTACCCGTTCTAAGGCTTGCTGTGTTCTCTGGATGACTAGAGAGGAAGGAGTGGCCCTAGCCATTGGCAGGAAGCAGGAAGTACTGCCCAGCCTGGTGGTCACCCTCTACAACCTGATGGTGGTATTGGGTCTGCAGTGGTACTAGCGGCTACCAGGAATACTACTGTATCATCCTGGGACTCCAGATATAACCGCAGGCCTCCGGACCCTATCTTTGATCCCAAGGAGATGTCTCCCTGCTTATGGGCAACTATGACCGAGAATTCAGGAATATTTTCTGTCCATCATTTCAGGTACTGCCCACTGGGAAGAGGGAGCAGCAAAGACCTAATAAAAGTGAACCATCTGCTGTGGCAGGGGTTATCAGGGTCCATATCCAGTGATATTGGAGTTTTCTTATCATTTTCTTGACCAACGCCTGAGAAAGAAACTCAGATGTGGCATTACCGGTAATGAGTGAAGAAATTGCAAGAAAGCTTTCTGATCACTCAATTTCCATCAATCATGATAGAGGAAAGAATGAATTATATTTCTAGTCTTTCTAGAAAAAGTTTTACAAAAAAATTTCATGTGAAGAGATAATCAAAGTGTATGCAGCCTGAAAATGCAGGAAAAAAAAAGTTATAAAAGTGTTAGGCAGATTATTGTCATCATAATCATCATCATCACTTATTTTGTTGTGCTATCTGCTTTTTAAAAAATAGTAATTTTTTGTGATTTATTTTCTCATTCTAAATACTCACATTCACAGCTTATTTTTGTATTCATAATTTTGTGTTCTTGTTCTTAAAGAAGGCCTATCCACCTGGCACTAGTCTGTTCAACACAAGCTGTTGTCTGGTTCCCATTCAGGCTGTGACTTAGCAAGGGCTGACCCTGCAGGGACAGATGCAGAAGACAGAAATGTTTTTAATTTTGATGAAGTTTAAATTAATTAAGTCAATTGACCACAAATGTAATAATTTATATCAGGACTCTCAAGTCTCTTCCACTGATCTATATGTCCATTCTTGAGCCAATATCACATTGTCTTGATTACTGTGCCTTTGTAGTAAGCTTTGAAATCAGGTAGAAGTCCACCAATGTTATTTTTCTTTTTCAAAATGTTTTGGCTACTCCATGGCTTCTGCATTTTCATACAAATTTTAGGATCAGCTTGTCAATTTCTACAAAAATTCCAATTGGTATTTTGACTGAGATTGCATTGAGTTTATAGATACATTTGGAGATAACTGCCATCTTGCAATATTGAGCTTTCAACCAATCAACACAAACTGTATGTCCATTTATTTAGATATCTTTAATTTCTCTCAGCAATATTTTATAGTTTTCGGTGTACAAGTCTTTTGTATTGTTTGTTAAATTAATTCCTAAGCATTTTACTCTTTTTGATGCTAATGTGAATGAAATTATTCTCTTAATTTGTAGAATGTTCACTGGTAGTATATAGAAATACAATTGATTTTGTACATTGACCTTATCCTCCAACTTTGCAAAGCTCACTTAGTAGTTCTAGTAGCTTTTTTTTTAGATTCCATTTAACTTGCTACATAAACGGTCACATCATCTGAAAGTAATGACAGTTTCACTGCTTCATTTCCCATCCAGATGCCTTTTACAATAATTTTTTTCCTGATTGCAATGGCTATTAACACCAGTACAATATTAAATAGAAGTGATAAGTATAGGCATCTTTGTCTTATTCTCAATCTCAGGGGCAAAGCATTTAATCTTTTACCATTTTAGATGGTGTTAGCTTTTTTCGAAGATGTCTTTAGCAGGTTGAAGAAGTTTCTTTCTCTTCCTAGCTTGTTGAGAGTTTTACCATGAATGAGTATTGAATTTTGTCAAATGAATTTTCTGAATCTACTAAGATGATCATGTTGGTTTTTTGCTCTATTCAATTAATATGGTATGTAATATTAATTGTTTTTAGATGTAAACCAACCTTGCCTTCCAATGTTATATTTTTAATACCAAGAATGTCTTTCTCAAGGACCTGGGAGCCATCCCATTAAAACATAATCATCTAGAAAGACTGCACCTTTATCTCCTAGTCTCTGTGAAAAGGTAGGGAACTAACCTCAATAAGCACCAATTAGCAAACAGAGATGGCCTAATGGCATTGACCAACCTCCCCAGTAATGCCCAACAGTACTTTTCACCACCTCACTTCAGTGCTTAAAAATTCTCTTACCTTTTGTTTCAGTGGAGGTAAGTTCAATCTCTCTCTCCTTAATTACAATAGTCTTTAATAAAGTCTCCCTTGCCTGTTTAATCTGCTCAGTGCAGTTTTCTTACATTATGATGGCTTTCATAAGGAGAAAGGAGCATGGGTTCTCCCTTTGGTGGTTTTAGCTGTGGAACTGAAGTCACTATCCACTGAAGAGAGTCTTAATAAAAGGAAACTATCTCTTTGCTGGTTAAAAGGTAGAGACCTACAGAATGGGTGATAGAAGGTTGATGTAAACTAAGAAGTACTGTGATTCAATTATAGTGTTCTCATTCTTTTTGAGAGCCTCTAGTTGCATATTATAATTTAAATGAAAACAACTACCTAGCTTTATCCCTTTAAAATATTGCTATTGATAGAAAGGCCACTTCCCCCTCTCCCTGTTAACGGCTTTCCCAACAGTACCCCCATAGTTTTAAAGGAATTACAAGGGCAAAGAAGCTAAGAGTCTGAGATAACTTGGTATAATTGATGACCCAAAGGAAAACACCACATATTAGTGATTTAAATGCTATTCAACCGATAAAATTGTGCCACTGTAGTATGTGCTTGCCTGTGTGTATTCCTGTTTCTCCTCAATAATTACGCTTCAATAAAAAAGAATACTGTCTTCCAAATAGTACTGTCATTATATAAAAAACAATCACATCATTAAATTTAGATAATTTGGAAATAGTCATAAGCAGAGAAATAAAAGTTAAATTAAAAGTATTGAAGGATAATGTAACTGAGGTTTTTTGGTTTCCTCAGTGAGGGCAATATTTATTCTTGCTCTAAGATCTTGATATGACAAATGTTTTCCAGTTAATTATTCACCCAACAAAAAGCAGTCAATTTCTCTTTGCTCTGTTCCATAGAGTTTGAGGGGGTTTTTAGATGAAAAAAAAAAAAAAAAAGAATACAAATGTCATATTGAAATCATTAGGTGGGAGATTTTGGTCTTTCGTTTTCTCTTAATACAATGATTTTTTTTTTAAAAGGTTAACTCATACTACTTTACAAATCATAAATAGCTTTGAGGATTAGGAAAAAGTAGACCTTTAAGCAGTCTTCTTTGTTTAGTCATAAATGACTGGCTAACCTCACCCTAGTTCTCTGAGGCACATTACTACCAAGTCTTAGAAAAGCAAATCAGCAAAAGGTCTGACCCATGAATCTCAGTGATCCTTACATACCTAAGTGTCCCCTCCAACCATGTTTAATCTAAACCAAACATTGCACAGTACCAAAATAAGACCTACTTTGTTTTTCTAAAACCCATATTACTTTGTCAGTGTGTAATATATTTGGGATTAAAGGTTGTTCCTTATTAGAACTATTCAGGAAAAAAGTCTAGACTACCCCCAAATCAAAGGATACTGTTTGCTGTGAGTGATCAAATCCCTCTCTGAAATAATACTCTTCCCCTCCGTCTGCATTTTGAAAATTACAGAAAAATTAATAATGTAAAATGCAATCGATGCTGAATTATTACCCAACAGACTAAGTTAAGTGCTTAAGATACCAGCAAAGCAGATGAACCAGAAATTACTAAGAAATTTTAACTGTGATGAATTTATGCAGCATTTCAAAATAAGAAAATCTAGAAAAAGTCATTTTAATTTCAGTATTTAGGTGTTTTATGACCTTCTGAAAAAATAAATTTTCTTTTGAATTACATATGGGGTTGTCATCACAATCTTTTTAGTATTTGGAGCTTCTAAAATTCTCAATCCAGCCCTGGACACAAAAACTCTAAACACAGAGGGTTAAGGCATCAAAGATGAAAGCTAGTACACTCACAACTATTTATATTGCAAAAGCTTTGCTCTTCTGCAAGAACATGCAGTTTCCCAAACACTAACCTCTCTTTACAAGGTTATGTTTATTAGCTAGGATTTGAAGCTCAATAGCAACACTGTTCATCCATGGTTCAATTCAGATTGTAATTTCTTTTTAAACTACCTGACCCTTATAATCATATGGTGAGTAGGTCTGATCATTCATCTTCCTGAGGCCAAGTACTTGGTCTGAACACAGAGTCACTTGTGTTTCTGAAGCCTCTCAGCATCATGATGATTGGGGTAGAAACTGCTGATTGAGAAAAGTTTGAAAGAAACCTTTCATACAATGTTTTCATTGTCTTGTTCTTTTTCTGGAACTAAAATACCTGACTGGAAAAGCAAAAGTCTTCCTAGATACAAGGATGAAGTTTTAAGAGATGTTTCTAATTATTGTGGAAGCTATAAACAATTTCATTGCCCCCAATGTCAGAATTTGCTAAATAAGATTTTGCTTTTCCTAGGGCCCAGTATTTATTAAGCAGTCAGCAAATTCTTATTGAATAAATGAATGACTCTATCCAACTTCACATCCTTGTCTTGAAGCTGTATCATCCCTCGTAGTATTAAAATATTGCACTAGTGTCCAGCTTCATATCCAGTGCACCACAACCCACATGCTGTCCAGATTGGATTATAGTTTGGAGGAGAGCAATCTTTGAGCTGATTGTTTAGACTGGGTTTCTGCCCATCCCTGAACCAATCACTAAGGCAAAAGGAATGGGATGGGCTGATTTATCTAAAGTAGTGCCCACCATCTCTGGAGTTAGGTTGGAGTCAATTCCACCCAAAGCATGTGGCTGTTACCCAAGAGAGGAGAAAAAATATTCCAAAGGAAAGTCTGAGACCATTAAGAATTGGCAAGAGTTGCATGGCTTCTGGGTAGGCAACTAACACGTACTGACAATGTAATTTCTATTTTCAATATGACTCAATGAAAAACTGATGAATATATGTTAGAAATCATTCCTTCTCTCTTAAGATTTAAAAAAAAAGCTCCTTTAAATTGGTTTGGAAAAAAAAAAATTAGTTACATTTGACACCATGCTCTTGTTTTTAGGAAGGGACCCTAAGATAGGACACCATCTACTGTATAGTGGAGTTTTAGACTTTAACTAGACATTGATTAGGTGACTGGCCTTGAGGGTTTCTTAAACAGTTAACAGTGCTATTTCCAAAGAGGTTTTAAATAAAAAAAGTTGTTTCTAAGAAAATTTTCCCTAATTAGAGGTTATAAAAACATTCTTTAACATTTTCCTTCTTAGCATGTCATTCCTTCTTGCATCTCAGACCCTCCTTCTAGTCATTTTTCTCTACTCTAAATTCATCCTTATTCTTTAAATGAAAGTTTATTGGTCACAAATTCTCCTTTAAAAAAAAAACCCACCAAAATATGTCTTTATTTTGCCCTTGTTCTTGAAAGATAATTTCACTGGGCACTCATTCTAGATTGACAGTTATTGTCACTTAGCACCTTGAAGATGTTATTCTACTGTCTTTTGGCTTCAATTTTTGGCACTGAAAATTCGACTGTTAGTTTGTCATTCCTTTGCATGTGGATATTTAGTTATTCTGGCTGCTTTTAAGATCTCTTTGTCTTTGTTGTTCTTCAGTTTCCTTTTACTTATCTTGCTTGATATACATTTTATTTCTTGTATATGTGGATTCATGTTTCTGATTAGTTCTGGAAATTTCTCAGCAATCATCTATCTCTTCCATTTTTTTCTATTCTCCATCTTTGGGACTCTGATTAGACACATATTAGATCTTCTCATTCAATCCTTCAGGTCTCATCACCTGTCATTCATATTTTCTATCTCCTTATCTGTCCTTACTACAGTATGTCTTATTTTCTCAGTTAACTAACTACTCATGAAAGCTTTTCATGATTAGGTCTTCAGCTATGCAAGTTACTAAAAGCTTGTATCTTACTCCTGGGCTAAATCTCTAGTTTCTAGAGATGTAAACTTGGTTTCTTTGATCCTGGTCTGACTTTAGCATTTCAGATGTACCATTTAACAGTTGATATGAAACTTCCAGAAGGCACTCACTAGAAACTGAAACTAGTATCAGTAAATCTTTGTTGAAGGTAAATAACTGCATTTCTAAGTTTCCACCAATGCTAAGAGATTTTGGAGTTAGTAACTACTGTCTAACAGTACTTTCAGTAAACACTTAAAAATTTGTACTTTGGGTTTGCCAAAGTGGGAATTAATGCCCTTTCAAGTTTATTTAAAGACTCAGTTCAGTTCTAGCAGACTCCCTCTAAAACAAGTAAGGGTGTTATGCATGTAACGACTGCACAGGAAATCTGGTTTTGCCTTCCACCACTTACATTTTAAGCAGGAATGCCATCACTACACAAAACCTACAAGAATCCCACTCTGAGTAATTAAATGACCAACCTCTTAAAAACCTGCCAGAAGCAACAGGGTCTATAAAAATCTATTTAGTGTGTCAGTTATTTAGTTCTACTTCTGCTTTTAAAATTAGAATTATTTGGAGAAAAATAAGGTTTCCTTTTATGATTTTCATGTTAACCAAAGGATTGCGAAAACAAAGGATTAAAATTGACAAATTGAAACAGTATTTAAATTATGAGAAAATGGGTTAATGTGAGCCATTGAGGGTGTTCTTTATTCCCTTTTGATACCAAAGAAAAAAATAATAAAAATTGCCAAGGGATAGGGCAGGGTTAAATTAAAAATGTTTTAAGGGACATTTTACTAGGAGCATGCATAATGCATTGGCTTTGAGTGCATTCTGAAGAAACATGGATTCCAAAATTCCCTTAGCTCTTTCCTCTCTTTCCAGTGCTCCTCCCTCTATTGGGAGTAATAATTTTGCAAAAGTCCTATAAATGTCAGTCCTGACTATCAGGACGCCCTAGCTCTCAATCCAGATGCTGCCACCAAAAGATGGAAGGTTCTTTCCTGGAGACAATACATACAGATCAACTTTCAAATTAGTAGCTCCTTTTTAGAAAACTATCACTTTTCTAGTAGTCTGTTAACTGAGGAGAATGAAATTCAGTTACTTGGTAATGAGGTAACAGGATAAACAGGAAGCCAGTCCTTAAGAATGAGCAGTCTCCAGGTGTAGGTGGTCCAAAGAATGATGAATCCATCCTCATTCATTGTTTTTCCCTTACC
The DNA here is from genome assembly GCF_028023285.1 of Balaenoptera ricei. Classification (NCBI taxonomy): domain Eukaryota; kingdom Metazoa; phylum Chordata; class Mammalia; order Artiodactyla; family Balaenopteridae; genus Balaenoptera; species Balaenoptera ricei. The sequence goes on along the minus strand of NC_082650.1, from coordinate 30,995,295 downwards.
TCCTTCCTCTCCCACCCACCATTTTCTTCCTAACATCAAGTGTTTTTTACGTGCTTAATACCAAAATGTAAGCTCCTTGAGGGAAGGGACCACATTCTTTTGGTTCACTCTAATACCCTCTGTGCCTGGGCACGTGGAAGCCTGGCACAAAATAAATGCCAAATTAAGTACACAAATATTTATTGGGCAACTAAGGAGGGAGAGAGGGAGGAAACAGCTAGCTGCTGGGGTCCCAGAGTATATATAATACAGAGACTTTGTTCTGGCTGGGAAAATGGACTTATTTACCATTTAAAATCAGTGTTATTTTCTTTCCCCACCAAAGAACCCCTAATGGAAGAGAATTCTGTGAGGCTTTCTGCTTCACATTGTTTGTGCTCTTTCCATCTATCAGCGTTTCCCCATCATGATGGGCTGTCTGCTGTCACCTCCGCATCACTGTCCCATCCTTCCGTAGTGTTCTTTGCACTGGAGGGAAGCCAGAAACTACATTTTCCAGAACCTCCTTTGCTTTCTGGTTCTAAGTCAGCGTGGCCCAATGAGAAGCATTTCCAGAGGATTGAGGAGGCAGAGAACGGAGAGGCCACCCTCCCTTGGAGGCCATCCAGGCAGAAGTGTGCACAGGCCCGCGGGCACAGGAGTCGCAGCAGCTTCAAGATCTCTCACAGGTCACCTGCTTTGGTGCTGTCAACAGCCTAGATAGCTGGTGACATTTCCTTGAGACTCACTGCGTTGGTGCTGAGGCTGAGGTGACAGGAGCTTCCTGGATGCTTCCAGATTCTCACGGGCTCCTGGGCCAGCTCCCGAGATCCGCCCAGGGCGGTACTGCAGATGCACCTTCCCTCGCCTGCCCTTCTGACGCTTGGTGGAAGCTTCTGACTCCCCACATTGAAACCCTTTATGCTTACATCATCAGGTGGTTGTTTTCCTGACTGAACCCAGATAGAAAGGTTAAAATACTTGAATTTAGCATGAAGAGAAAAACAGGTTTCCTACATGTCTTAACTTAGTGAAAGAGATAATGCTTCACTGAGTCTACTGACTTTGTTAAACCCAGCTAAAGTGAAGAAAGATGAACCTGCAGGTTTACATCAGGCAATTTCTTTATTTCCTGTTTGACAGTATTTTGAGGACACAGATTCCTAAAAAAGTGGGGGAAATGCTTTTATCTTCACTGATTGATGAACTATGTCTGGACAGTTGTTAAGCAGAAATGTGATGCATTCTGTCAAGGAAGTGGTCCATTGTAACACTTTCAGGCTCCTGTGCGTGCCCATCTTGCTAACCGTATTTTCTTGCTGAGAAATACAAGGTCAAGTTGCTCAAATCTTATGGTGTACTGAAGAGGTCTGGGAGCCAGAGGTCAGTTTTTTGTTTTCCTAAGTGAATTATGAAAATACGCAATTTTTTTTTCCAGGAAAGAAGGATGCCTAATGATGTTCTTTCCCACTAATGAGAAATTTTCATCATATTTAAATGAACTAAAAATGTCATTTAACTCATAACTTACCCAAACAACTCTCATCTCCTTCTGAAATTTAATTTTTTATTGTAGTAACTGATCATGTGTAAAAAATAGTCAGTTTTGCTTTTCAAAAAATAAATGCTGAATAAGTTACCCGTGTGAATTGCTCTTCACTATAAAGGCGGACAATGACCTTTTTTTCCTTTATATAGCTTTTATCTTTTATTGTGACATTCCTTTTACTACACGAAGAAACAAATGAAAATCACACCAACTAGAGAAACTACTCTGCATTTTCCTTGCTTAAACCACAGATTAATTTTTGTGGAACAAACTTTCAAAAGTCGTTTCTTTTTTCATTATAAATTTGTCTAGATCGGTATTCAAAACACGATTTTTTGTGTGCAAGATTTTACTATTTTTTAACAAAAGCAGTGAAGACCCTGAAGAAGGATCCAGTGGCAACCTCTTCCAGGTGCAGTGTTCTCAGTGAGCGACACAGATACAGCTGCTGGGCAACCAGTGTACTCAGTGGGCCTGACTCCAGAGGCTGCCTCCATGGTTTGCTGTCTCAGATCAAGCTCCATCTGTGTCCATATCTGTATTTTTTTTAGGGTTGATCTCATGCCTAGTAAAACAAGCTGCATTATGTTGAAACTGCACCAGTTATTTTTCTACCACTAATCATTGTGCAAAACCAAAACATTTTCATAATATTTAATGACCAGTACAACAGCCAAACCCTTCATGCCACACTGTCATTCAGTTTAAGCAAAGAGGCTGGTTAATCTCCGTCTGCGTCATTCAAGGATGTCTTCAGAACACACTAAAATGAACAATATGTGTCCCTTCATAAGGAAAGTTCTTCAGTTTGAGACTCAGTTCAACTCAAACAGATCCAGATATGTTGACAGTCATGAAAGTAAGCATCACCCTTTCAAAGAGATTCTAAAACTCACCTAAAGAAAAACTTTGTTAAGAACTTAAAAAATTTGGCTACTGTATTGTTTTTCATTTTATTTTTTCTAATCAAGACTACTCTTTTGTGGAAAAAATTGAGTTCTGATGACAAGCAAAAGCAGCTTCTACCTATTAGCGGCAAAACCTTTTAAGATTGCCAAAATAAAAACTTTGAGTACGCCGGTACTCCAGCAAGATGCAGAATGGTGGCCGTGTGGTTACATCTCCTCTGTTGAGATTGCAGTGGCAAAAGTGTGAGGTAAGTATCAAGTCCCACGGAAGCAGAGTTCTCCTGAAATAAAACTATCCGGACACTTTTTAAAATCATCTTTATTTTGGTTGCAAAGATACAATTTACTTAGTTACTTAATATTTTATTTGTTCCCATTTGAAGTCTCATAGCTTGCCATGTAAAACATTGCCTTCACTATCAAACTGCTACATAAGAACATTATAAAATACAAACTATAAACTAAGATAATCTTCTTTACAGTATTCAGATTAGTGCATTAAAACAACATTGATTTAAAAAGGCAAGTGAGTTAAGTGGCGAACATCCAATTCCCTTTCTAATGAAGGATGGTACAAAATGGTATGAAGGGAAACAGAATTTTAAGTGTTAGGTGCTCAAAAACAGTAACTGTGGGAAAGTTACTTCCCAAAAGTAATCTTCATTATTCTGTAGGACATAAGAGAAGGTAATTAATTTTCCATCATAACAGCTGTGGAAATACACAGCCGAATACAAGTTGGGATCTTTAGTATTCTAACACAATAGGTATTGATCTGTCATACTCTTCCTCCAAATCACATTAAACATTTATAGTGACCACACAATCCCCTGCAAACGAACGTCAGACTTAAACAGAACCTATATAAAAACAATCTATCCTTAGTATTTTACTAGCCAATCTACAGCAAATGTTTACTATATACACATCAGGAGTAAGAGATATACTAGGAAGTTATTCACTGATTTCATTCAGAATAAACAAGGGTCTTAAGAGAAAAATAACAGTAAAAGTTAAATAGACAATTTGTGTTGCTGTGAACTAGATAAAAACAAAACTCCAAACACAAACATATATGTTAATTTTTAAAGTTATTGACAATACTTCCTCTGCTGGCCCAAATCAAAATTAAATTTAAGATTTGTAATTGAAGTAACAGAAACATGGGTGCATGTTACACTGTGACAGAGAGGTGCACACAGAACACACACACACCTCTGAATTTACTAATTCCAAAAACTAAGTCAACAGGATAAATAAATTATAAATGAAAGGCATATACAATGTGGGCAAAAACCTAACAGTTACTAGGTCGAAAAGCATGAAGCTATGCCAGCAGTGATATTTAGAAAAACTTCCAGTATTAGAAAATATCAGATTTAATCCAAAGAAAACTTCCCCCCAAATAAAAATAACAAAGTATGGGAACCATCCTTTAAGCAACAGTTTTAAAATAATAACAATAAAAAAAACCTACCATGATTTAAGGAATCTTCCTACATAATTTACATAATGTAGTGCAATAGTGTGCTCCTTTACAATCTTAGCCTTTCACTCCCCATATGATGAGACCGATAATTACAACTCCGATAACAAGGATAAAAATGATGATGCACAGGGTTTTCCTGGATTTGCGCTGCAGATGCGAAAAAACAAAAAGCACATTTACAGATGTAGTGGAGCACCTCTATAGCAAGTGAAGATCATTTGGTTCATTTCTAGAGTAAAACCAATAGTAATTTATTGCCCTCATTTGGGCTATATTTTTTTGCTTTTCAATACATATAGCACTATGCTTTCAAGAAATATTTTTCTTGAATTAATGGTATAATTCAGGGGGTAATTATTCAACTTCCGTTGGTATTTTTTCTAGATGTGTGGTTGGGCTTAATTAAAAAAAGATACAGACAAATAAAAATTAATAACTTGAGCAATAGAGTTTACCTATGTGTGAAAACAAAAAACATCTTAAAACCATCCATTTTTAAACTTTTATCAAAAAATTGCTCTTCAAAATGAGTTCTCTGACAATATCAGCAAATGCAAATGTTTGGCAATGTTTCTTAAAGTAGACTTATTAATTTCCCAAATCATTCCCATCCTTGAATATGAATGGAAACTGCATTCAAAATCTTTCAACATTCAAATAAAATATAAAACACAAAGAGCTAAAAAAAATTCTAATACTGTCATTTAAAATATAAAGGGGTTTCCCTGGTGGCGCAGTGGTTAAGAATCCGCCTGCCAATGCAGGGGACACGGGTTCGAGCCCTGGTCCAGGAGGATCCCACATGCCATGGAGCAACTAGGCCCATGTGCCACAGCTACTGAGCCTGCGCTCTAGAGCCCATGAGCCACAACTACTGAGCCCATGTGCCACAACTACTGAAGCCCGTGCACCTAGGGCCTGTGCTCTGCAACAAGAGAAGCCACCGCAGTGAGAGGCCCATGCACCGCAACGAAGAGTAGCCCCTGCTCACCACAACTAGAGAAAGCCCACACGCAGCAACAAAGACCCAACGCAGCCAAAAATAAAAAATAAATAAAATAAAATAAATAAATTTATTTAAAAAAATAAATAAATAAAATATAAAGGTTAAGAGTTTTGCTCCATTATTCATTCCTGGCCCAGCTGTAGCTTTCTATATTTCTCCAATGGCTTGTATATCTCACAGCTACATGCAGGAATCCTTTTTCTTACAAAGTAGAAAAATTTGTAAATTTACTTTGTGTCAACTAGAAGTAGCATAAAATTTACAAAAAGAATATGTTCCTGACTCTGAAATTATCCTGAAAACTACTTATACTTTTCAGTATTCCAAATGGCCATCTAATTTTTCAACAGAATATACTCTTCATATATTAAACACAGTTCAAGTTTCAAACTAATCATGCCTATGTATTTTCCCCAGATTCCACCTGGTTACCGCAGACCCATATGTAACATGCCTTCATCGACAATGACAGCTGTTCCACTAGAGTATCTTTTTTCCTGGGGCAACCTCTCCAGCGTGCGGTGGTGAGTCCTGGGGTGCCGTGGTGATGAAAGCATTTTCCACCTTCCTTTATGTTCATGGTTCATCCAAACTATTTAGAAGCACTGCACCGTATTTTGCAGAGGCATGGGTTTAATATCAGGGCTGCCAGGTGGGACTACTGGGAAGCTGCTCTCCTTCCAGCCCTTGTGTTGCATGGCTCTTTCCTCATCCCTCCAGGGCCTGTGGGATTAAGGATGGGGGCAGCTCTTGCTCTGGAGGTACAACTTGGGAAGATGTGTTCCTTTTCCCCAGGGTGGCTATAGGCCTTCCCTTCCACAAGGAAGAGTAAAAGTAAAACTTGGGGATATATCTATATCCCCCCTGAAGTCCAAAAGGAAAATGAAATTACATGGAATCCCAGTCACTGATGAATCCTGCTAAACACTCTGAGCAGCTTTAACTGTTGGTATTTACAGATTACTGTGTGTGTGTGTGTGTGTGTGTGTGTGTGTTCAAGTATTCATGAATGACACCTACATTCTAGGACATGGTGACATTAGCTATCCTGAGCTGCATATCTGAATCTCATGCACAAAGACAGTAAACATGAGTTACTCTGTCGGTGAGCACAATTGCTTGCATAACTCAGCATCCTCTATATGCACTGATTTGTCCAGTGAAAAAAATGGCATTGAAACTAAAGGGAACTTCTAAGATCAGTGAGAAAAGTGAAAAGCAATTAAAAAAAAAATACCTAGGATGGTGATAATATCTTAGAAATTTTATAAGAAGGTAATAAGTTTCTGAGAAAATAATTATGCACAACTACATCAACAAAAAAAAATGAAGTTTTAAAAGGGAAATCAAATGCTAGAGTGGTATTTAGGGGTTCCCAAAGAGCCTGGGCTTATCTTTGTTAAATGTCAAAGATTTACATATTAAGTGATATATTAATAGTTCATGGTGCTAATATTTGTAGTCCTTTATATATATTTATATTTGACTCATACCTATGGATTCCCTATACTAACCTGATTCACTTAAGAAATCAGTTCATTCCTGGTGAAGAGTCTGCTGAATGCTGACAGAATACCCACTGGTCAAGGACACTCTAAGCTAATATAATTTCCACAGGACCTGAAGAGATCTTTCTGGGACAAGGATCTCTGCCTCTTTAGTCCATAGTATCATTGACAAAAAAGAAAGGTAGAAGGGAACAGCAAGAAACAGAGGGAAATCGCTATCAAAGAGGTTTCTGGGTTGAAATGTCAAAATGACATCGGAGACCAAAAGTTGTAAGAAAAGACTGGAGTTGTGTACTGCTCCCCTCAAGACTCTAAACTTCCCATCCCTGTGGGCACAACACCGGTTCAACCCTGAGAACAGACAGGCTACACGCAGTTTGAACTGATTGGCATATTTCTAGCCTGTCTTCCATGGCATTCTGAATTTTAACATCTCCAGCCACTGTAAACCTGATTTTACACACACACACAAACGTTTAAAAGTCTGAGTTATAAGACAATTTAGCACAGTTAATATTACCTGATAGTCTGCCGCCCTTGACAGCTGCTGGTTTGCTTGCTGGACGTGCACCTCAGCATTTTCTACATTGGCTTCTATGCTATCTTTAAAACAAAACATACACACAAAACAGGTGCTGATGCTCTAGTAACAGAGCTGTACCAATCACCAGATTTTATTCAAGGTAAGATTAAACATGTTCACTATTCAAAGGTTAATATTAATAGTATATGGGTAAGGCTGAGTTTTTTTTTTTTTAGTGATACTACTTCCCAGGTGATCCAAACAATACAGAAGAATCTGACGGAAAGAAACTTTATTATTTTCATTATAGTGCACTCCAGTTCTACCTGGTAACCCCCAAAAGTACCATCACCAGTACCTGCATTCTGTGATGGCCAACTCAGCAGCAAGCAAGCATCTGAACTTTGGTTTAGGGTAAATACAGAGAACTGAAAACCGTCATCTGCTGGGCAGACCTCATCAACCTCCTTCTGTGCTGAAACCTAGGCTCCCTGAGGGTCCCCACAGCCTTGTCAAGCGGTGACATTTTCCTTCCCCCCTCCTCTGACATGGGGGTGGAACAGGTGTCCGTCTGTAGGATGGGGGACCACTGTTTCCTCCTCCTCCTTGCCAACTTTCAGTTTTAGAGCTCATGCTGTCCAACTCATTCAGCCCTCCTTGCTGCAGACATCCACAGGTGTCTTCTCTCCTCATTCCTTGAATGTTTTAGCCCCCGAGTCACTGATGTTCTTTTCAATGCTTCTACTACCCTACATATCGGTGATTTCAATATCCAGTTGCTGACCCTCTAATAGCCAGGCCTCTCAATTCTCTGAACACATGTTTTTCAAAGACTTTGCCTGTGGCGCTTTCTGAGCCACACACATCCATGGTCACACCCCAAACCTGTCATTACCAATAACTGCAGCTTCTCTATAATCTCCGTTCCAGGTCTCACTCTCTGATTACCATCTGCTACCTTTAGAGTTCTCGCCTTCTAAGACCCCAGCTTTAGTGATCCTACCACTTTCTCACTGCCCCTCACATACTTCATGTCCTCACTTTCCTCTTCCCTAGCCTAGACTCCAGACACAATCATCTGTCACTGGTTTCCTGCATTTATCCTCAGCCTTCTTCCCTCCTACTGTGGTCACAGTTAGGTGACAAAACCCCAACCTGTCCCATGCAGCTGAACATGGGTGCAAAAAAGAATCACCGCGATGACATTTCACTTTAAATTCTTGACTGCACAGCACGCCTGCCTCATCTCCCCGATTCCTGGAACGCTAAGTCATACTTCCTCCTCTCTCCCCTAACTTCTCATGCCTCGTCATGCATTGTCATTCTCCACCAGTGACCTTATTTCTAGATCGCTGAAGACAACAGGAACAATCAGAAGACATTTCCACAGTCTCCTTTGATCCTACCCACTACCACATGCAACAGTCTCTGTGCTCGGACTTCTCTCCCATGGTTAGGGAGGACCTGTCCACGCTCAGCGAGAGCCAACCTCCCCATGCGTGTACTTTATCCCATTCTTTGTTGCCTAGCTCAAAGACCTCAGGCCAGCAATTTCCTCCCTCTCACTAACAATACTTCTTTCCCATCAATCCTATTGCTGCCATCTTAAAAACACACAAACAAACCCCCAAATCTCTCATTTATGCCACATCCACTGGCAGCTATGACCTCACTTGACTCCTAGAGTTATCTCCACTTGCTATCTCCAGTCACTCTCCTCCCAGCGTCTTTTGAGCCTACTTTATCATACTTTCACCTGCACTATTTCACCGGCACAGCTCTCATCTGAGGTCCCCTATGCCCTACACATTGTTAAATTCAGCAATCAATTCTAAAGCCTCAGTTTACCTAACCGAATAGCAGCATTTGAGAGAGCTGACCTGCCTTCGCTCTTGAAATGCTTTCTCCCCTCCATTCTAAAACTATACATTCATGTGGTTTTCTTCTGTATCACTAGCTATTCTTTCTTGGTCATTTTTGTTCATTCCTCCTCGGCTCTCTAGGCTCTAAATCAGGGATCAACAAACTTTTTCTTTGTCTCAGATAATAAATACTTTAAGCTTTGCAGTTCATTCATATGGTTTCTGTCATAAATACTCAACTATGCCTCTGTTGTACAAAACCTGTTGTAGATAACGCATAAACGAATGGATGTAGTTTGCCGACCGTGCTCTAAATATTTACAAGTCCTCAGACACCCCTCTTCTCTATCTATACTTATCTCCTAGGTGATCTCACCTAATCTCATGGCTTTAAATACCATCTATGTACAGATAACGCCCAGATTTATACCCCCAGGCCAGACGTCTCCCCTTTACCCCATCTTCTCTTTACCAATGCCTATCAAACCTTTACCTGGGTGACAACTGGCCCCTGAATCTTAATATATCCAAAAATCACTGATTTATATCCATCCAAACATATGGATGTTTTTGGAAATAACATATGGAAATACAGATTTCCGCATCTCAGAAAATGGCACCACCATGATTTTTGTGAGCCAGGCCAAAACCTTACAGTCATCCTAGAATTTACTCTCTCAAATCCATATCCAGATAGTCAGTAGATCTTTTTGGCTCCACATTTAAAAAATATCCAGAATCCCACTGCTTCTCACCACTTCACTGCTTCCATACTGATCCAAGACAACATAGCTGCTCATGTGGATTCCTGCAATAGGCTTCTAAGTGTTTTCTTTGTTTTTGGTCTTGTCCCTTTGCAGTCTGTTCACCTAAGTCAAATGATAACGCTCCTCTGCTCAAATCCTCCTGTGGCTTCCCCTCCATTAATACAAAAACAGTCCTCACAGTGGCTCAGGGGCCTATGTGATCTGCTCTCCTGTGACATCGTCTCCATCCTCCTCTTGCTCACTCCATTGGCCCAAGATGTCAGGCGTGCTTCTGCCTGAAGGCCTTTGCACCTGCTGTTCCCTCTGCCTGGAACACGTTCTCTTGCCTGCTCCCTTACTTCCGTGAAGTCTTCACTAAAATGTCACCTATCAGTGAGGCCTTACCTGACTCCCCCAGAAAAGCAGCACATTCCCCACCTCCTGCAGTCCTACCCCCGACCTGGTCTTATTTTCCCCGTAACACTTATCACCATCTACTTACTTTTCTTTCTGTTTTAATTGTCTCTCTCCTCCAATTAGATTATAAGATCTTTTTATCTGTTGTTTAATTTCAGCTGAATCCTCAAGGCCTAGATTTATGCCTGGATATAGTAGGCATTCAATAAATATTTATTGGATGAATGAATGGCTTTTGAAATTTTACCCTGTGATCTACTGGGGCTACAGAGGAGGGTAAGAATGGACAAATAATAATTATATTAAACTATAGGTCCAAGCATTTCAACTGAACCAAATTCAGAAAATGTATTAGATATGTCTTTAGCATACCCACAGATATCTTCATATATCAAAATGATAAAGATGATCAGAATCCTGATCAATGCTGACAACTACACCTTAAATGAATTACAATTACATTTAAAACTTAAAGGAAGTCTTAGTCACTGATTTTTTTTTTAAAGAATTTTTAAAAAAGAATTCTCTGTATCTAAGTAATACAACTAAATTAACGTACTAAAAAAGCTATAAGAATTAATGTTCAGGCAAATGGCTACTTATTCCCTCTACTTTAAAAGACAAGATAGTGCGCACAATTATGAACAGATGTTTTCCCCAAAGTCCTTGGTGTGGTAAGAATTAAATTGGGATAAGACAGAAACCAGAGGTCCTGGAAATAAGCTAGAATGATGTTAAATGTTACCTTCCATGATCTCAGCAGCAGTAGACCCTGATTAAATTTGGGACTTCTTAAATAAATAAAGCTGGTCATTTCCACCAGTAGGAGCCAAAAACGAGATCTGTTTTAGATAATGCCAAGGGTGATGCTTTGTCTATTACAGACACTGTACTTTTGATTTCAGGAGGACTGAAAGAGAGAGAGGAAGGAGCTACCCTGGCTTGAGAAGTTACCACAGGTAAACTGCATGTAGCTTGCTTCTGCCTCATGAAATCAAATGAGTAGGGCTTACCTATTACAGCTCCTTGCTCATGAATCATCATTCCCAAATCTTTAAATATTTCATTAATATCCATAATATCAGCCTAAGAGAAAAAAAGCACATATTACTGGAATCAGAAATTCAGTCCCCAATCCACAAAAGGAGAAAATTTTAAAAAACACAAACCACTGCTCATACCTAGGTGAGCACGCATCTGGACCTAATAACATATATTTGGGGAATATGAGAAAACTATTTTACTATAGGCAATCCTGAGTAAGTAGACTCTGAATCTCAGTTCTCTAAAATAAGTCTGTGATGTTAAAAATATCAAGTGATTCAGAGTGGAAATGAAGGAACTATACAATAGAGAAGGGTTGTGGGTTACTGAATTTATGTCATGCAATCTGATTAGTTTTGTTATCATGAATAGTATTTCCTCAAAAAAGTAAAAAATATTCTTATTGTATTTCTAGTAAAAATGTATATGTCAATTTGACACTTTAAAAGAATAAAACATTAGGTATAAATTCAAAGCCTCACATTAATAAATCTGAATACGCAATGGAATAGTGATGGATAAATAAGTTATAAATTTAATTTTCTTCAATATATAACTATTATTTTGCTTGATTAAAAAGTAAAGTTTAAATACTTTATCCAGGAAAGATGGGGCAATTTACATATTCATCCTGTGCCTTAGTTTCCCCATCTGTAGAAGGGCAATGATAATGACACAGTTAATTACTTCACAGAGCTTTATGAGAACTAAATAAGACAATTAACATAAAGAATTTATCACATAGTGCTTGGTGCATGAAGCCCTCAATAAATGGTAGCTATTGTTAGCTATTATTAGCCCGCTTTCTAGGGAACCGGTAGGTTCCCTAAGAACTAAGGCTACTAAACCTTTTATACCTCTTTGATATCCTACACACACTAAAGAGAAATAAAACACTTTTAAAGCCCTTGGAAAAAGTCTTATTCATGCAGGTGTGATGTGTATCATGTGCCATGGAAGCTATCTAGACTCTCTGAACAGACCTTTATCTCTAGACTGATAATTTTCTCAATGCTCAGGTGGCTTGAGATGACTTAACAGAATTAAAAAAAAAAAAAAAAAATTGGAGTAGAGGGAAGTATATTTTCTCATCCTTGCACAAATTCTAAAGAAATTACTCTTTTTTTAACAGAATGACTCTAATTTATATGAAATATGCCATCAATTGATATATTTATTTAGTATTCTTTCTTGACCTCTCTCCCAGCATCATCTAAGCATCTCGAGGACAAACTCACTAAGAACAGAGCAGCAGTCCAATTCTACAATGTAAAGCTTACTTCAAGTTGCCTAATAGAAGACTCTCTCTCCTGAATAAGGCGGAGGTCATCCTCTGTAATTTCTTCATCCTGCACCTGCACCTGAGGCTGAGTTTGGCTATTAAAAAGAAAAGAATATGTAAAAAAGAAAAACTGGTATGAAAACAATGAGGCTTCCTTTTTATTTAAGAAATACTTATTGAATAGAATATTTTTTCTTCAAAGTCATAGAATTGCTCACTTAAATTCTAAAAATATAACAGAAATGTTAACCAAATTTTATTCATGTTTCATTTCAATGATGTTATGTTTAGAGTTATTATTTAATTATTGGAAACTATTATATTTGGCAAGTGAGTACTTCTTCTTGGTTGATTTAAACTTCACATATGGGAATAATCTATATCAAATAATAATTAAGTCAATAATATTTATTTGGACAAATAATTATTTAAAGAGTATTATTGCTATACTGGAATATTTTTATATATTTTATAATAAATAATTACTTTGAAAAATTTTCAAACTTATTGTTTTCTATTTATAAATAACTTAGGATAGTCATGATATAATATACTGAAAGCTTTAATTCTGCCCAGGGACTGTGATGTAAAAAACGTATTTGAAAAATTATCTTTTGATCTGCATAATGTTTTATACTTCTTACCTTTCCCAGGACACAAGATTCCTTTCTTTTGAGCTCTCCTCAGGAAAACCACCCTGAATAATTTAGTAACAGAATGGATTGAGAAGATGCAAAGGAAAAACACACAACACTCACATTTTACTTTGTAATAATCTAAACTGATTTATGTACACACTGGAGTGTAGGTGTAAGAAAAAAGAGAGAAAAGTTCTTGTTCTAGTATTTTAGGTCAATTACTTCAAGTAATAAAACAAATTATATCCTAAGCTGACAAAGAAGCAATTCATTAAATATTCTCAAGGGCCAAATAACAAATATTATTTGATCAAAACATAATGTAGTCTTGAAACCTCTATATTAAGGAACAACGAAACAACCTGTGATAGTTTCTAGGGAGATTTAAAATTAGATTAAGTCAAGATTCCACTCTAATTTATCCTTTATTTTCTCCACGTGTACATTCGTTTTAAATATTCACACAATATATTCACTATTCATTTACATCATCTTCATACAATGCAGGATTAAAGTGCTCTCTACACCAGCACGAATACAAAGTAACAGCCTCAGGCTCAAATTAGGATTTGACCCCTAATCTTTTCTGACAAAACGTTTCTATATTTTTACATAATCTTTTGTTCCACAACATCGACAGAATAACCACAATAATACATAATGATCATCCTTCTTAAAAATTGATTAGAAACACCTGAAAATAAGTATTCAAATACCGATTTCCAAGATATTCACAGGTCTTTAGGACTCAAGAAACATGCCGCATAGCTCTTCACGGGGCCCTTGGAGGGTACCACATTCTTTTTACAGTGCTGCTTTAAATACTTACAGACACTCTGGAACTGGCTCTTACTCGAGCGACAAACTCTTTCTCTCTCTCAGCAGCCTGTCTCTGCGCCTTCTGAAAGTTTGTCAGTGATGTGGTGAATTCCGCCACTAAGCGATCCTTCTGTATTTTCCTTTGACGCTAGAGGAAAGCGGGGGGGAAAGAAACCTACCAGAATCAAGCTGTGAAGCTCTACAGAATTTGCAAAAGTTGTTTTGCCAGTAGCTGGCTCTTTATTTAATTCTGAAAATTTCACTCACTCTCCTATTACAGGGCCTTACTGCTTAACTCAATAACATTTTGAACAATTTGACAATATGTTCAAATACTGTGCTTATTTTACCTTGAGGCAAAAGGCCCATAATGTTGGATTTCTCACCTCAAGTTCTCATCCTAAAAACTGGGCCATGATTTTATGTTAAAGTATTTTTTTTAAAAATGAAAATAAAAACTTTGACTCACCTAAGTAATAACTTCCACTAAGTAATAAGCAGGGTAATAAATACGTGTGCCCCTAGGAAACCTCACATCTTGAATGAGCGTGCATGTTATATGAAGTCAGTCCTGGAAGGCCAGGAAACAATTACTCAGGAAGCATTTTCTGAGCACTTACTTAATTATGGGTCAGGGCAAGTGCATGGAAATAATTTTTGCTTTATTGAACCAAAGGATACTACATCTGGGCAATTAAATATAGTTTTGTGTTCTGTGAACTAATCTCAAATTGATTTTTTCCCCCTAATTTCCTTTCTAGCACAACAGTTCAAAGATCCCACAATACATTTGATTTCTTTCACATTCAATACATCCACAGTGTGTCTTAAAGCTTCATACCTGGTCACTGGGGGTGGTGGGCAGAGATCCAAACTCTTTAATGTACTTATCTGTTTCTTTGGCAAGTTGGTTCGTATATTGCTGCTTCTGTTGCCTAAAATAAGAAAACACGCATTATAGCGAAAGAACTAAAACATTTCTTTAAGCTGCAACTCTGCCACCTGATTCAACCCTGATGAATAGTTTTAGAAAAATCACTTTTTTATAGACTGGCTCCAAATTTTCTCTATGAAAACAAAATTTTCAGGTTCTATTCTTTGATAAATATTGAACAAATACTATGTGGAAGGTTCTTTACTCATACATGGAGTAACCAAGCTCTGAGAAATAAATCAGCAGCCATTTAGAAAGGAAGATGACAAAAGCCAACATGAGATTGTAAAGTGTCTGACGTTTGAGATTTGGTGGCTGTGGGAGCCTTTTATGTGCATTCCACAATTGGGAGGTCAGTTGAATAAGTAAAGAGGATTTGTTGTCTTAAACTCTGCCCAGTTCCCAGGTCTCAGGGTACAGCCAGCCTCTCATATTTCTCTACCTGAACATTTATATCCTATAGATACTTAAAAAAAAAAAAAAAAAAAAAAAAAAGCAGAGACATGGATAATACGAATTTACTATCATTTAAGTCTGCTGTGGAAAAAACAATAGCACTTCTCTGTAAAAAGAACAGAACACAGTAAAAGAGGTAAATTATATAGCTATTTATATCTATCTTGCTAGCTAGCTTATAAAGTAAAAACTAAGATCTCTAACTAAAGAAATTAACACTAAAAAAAAGCCTGTATTAATGTGATGCTTTAGAAGTCACAACATCAGTACTTCTCATATATATTATCTCTCATTTTAAACATGTATTGGTCACACTTAGGATCCTTTAAAATAATGAGATACTTTGTAAAAATATGTTTTAGTATAAATATCTGTATTTGACTGATAAGGAAGAATTATACCCTACTTATATATATTTACCAAGTGCCCTATCTTTAATATGCCTTTTAAAAATCTTTAGGAAAAAGTAATATAATTAAAATTCTAAAAGAAGACTTTAATGATGTCTACATATTCAGAATCTCCACTATTAACCTTAGCAAAATATTATTAACTATTAAGAATTACGGTTTCTATTCCATTTTATTTTAATAAATGATGGTTTATTATTTAGATTTGGGGCATGTTTAGCACCTTGATATCTATCCACTGCAGAAAAATGAAATACAAATTAGAGACAACTGCAAATTCCTCAAATTGTACTTCATAAAAATGTGAATTACTATTACCTATCTCTTAATTTCTTCTTTGCAATTTTTCCTTCTGTAGCTAACGTTTGGCATATCACTTATTACATATATATTACTTGAAATTTGTAGCTGTTAACAGTGCTGAACTAAGATTTAAGATTCAGGTTCAGAATAATGTTGCGCAAATCATCAAATCCGAAACAGACATGTTTTCCTTATAAGCAAAATGGAAATAGTTCTTTTACTCTATCTAGCTCACTCCAATTTTGTAAGGTTCAGATGACAAAATGCGTAAAAACACTCTGTAAAATCTGTAACACCACGAGGTATTATTGCTGTTTTTCTAATAGCATGTTAATTTATTCAAATATGTACTAAATAACTTCATTACAACTTTTTTTTTTTAAACAGAGGCTAATGCTTTCTGAAATTCAAAGATGTAAATATAAACTTTTAGGGCATAGTTCATATTGGATATGCATTGAATCTAAGTGAAATAAAAATCATCATATGGAGTGTTAGCTATGGGAAATGAATCACACAAATAGAGAAGCTCAGAGTACCGTTTTTCAAAGCCATCAAAAACAACCTATTAAAAGGTATAAAAAAGCTAACCAAAGAAGTTCTGCTTTGATAGAATAAGCCAGATCTTTAAAATAAAGAAAAACATCTGCCCACTCTGGACAGGAAAAAACCTACACAAAAGCTTAGTACAAATGAGGCAGCAGAAAAACCTTATTAATTTTCCATTGTTTTCTCCAATAAACATAACACTACACACTATCAAAGGAACATAACAATAGGTGGTTTTTCCCCTCTATTTCCTTTTTGTTGTTTAATTAATACTTACAGCTGCTGCCTCAATTCAGGTGAATCTTGAGGTGTTCCAAGTTGATTCAGAGTCCTCTGTATTTCCGCAGCTATT
Organism: Balaenoptera ricei; assembly: GCF_028023285.1. Lineage (NCBI taxonomy): Eukaryota > Metazoa > Chordata > Mammalia > Artiodactyla > Balaenopteridae > Balaenoptera > Balaenoptera ricei. Next base: position 30,978,521 of record NC_082650.1, on the reverse strand, counting down.
ATGATAGAAAATAAATGTGTAATTGTTACAAATGTTAGGGCAATAGAAATTAATACAAACAATAGGACAGTTAGAAAAACAAAAACAAAGAGATAAATATAGGAAGTATTAGTTGAGAAAAAAAAAAGAAATGGTTTATTCAAATCTAATTAGTGACAATGGACTAATTTTCAAGATTAATTAAATTAATTAAATTAAAACTCAAGATTAGAGACAATGGATTTATTTTCAAGAGTATTGTGTGGGGCCCTTACCACGTGAAACGGCAATTATGAGCCAAAAATATTATCGTCTTCCCTATTCCATCAGAACATTTAGTACAATGGCACATGGACTTTCACGTAACTATACTGGCATAAAAATTGTAAGGAAAATAATTGTTAGAATTACATAATTCACTGGGGTATAAAGTGAATGAATTATAGTTAATAAATGAAGGGGGAATAACAAAATTAGAAAAATTATTTTTCAACTATCTATGTAGTAAGTGATTCAAGCAAAGATCAAAGGATGCTAAAACCACGGGGATACTCACATGACCTCAAATTATCATCACACAGATGTCACTACTTTGAATTAACTTTATCAAAGATAAATCTGTTGCTTATAAAACAAATGATCAAATTTAGGACCACCAATGGTACAAACTAGCATTATGAGCCTCCTGACATAATGCAACAAGAAAGTCACAGTATGACTTATGTATTTTTCTTGCCAAAATATTTAACCTGAATCTAATCATGAGAAAGAAATCAGACCAATCTAAATTACAGGATAATCTACAAAACAACTGGCCTGTACTTTTTAAAATGTCAATGTCAACAAAAGAAAAAAAGTATGAAAGCAGGAAAGCTTTCTAAATTAAAGAACTAAAAAACACAAAATACTAAAACACCCAGTGTATGATTTTTGACTGGATTCTGAATCAGGAAAAAAAAAAAAAAAACAAACCCACAAAAACTACAAAAAAGTTGTGGAGACAACTGGAGAAACTTGAATTTGAATCTGCAGAGAGAGAGAGAGACTAAACAAAAGTTGAAAAATGTCAGCAACTGGTGAACCCAGGTAAAGGGTATATAAAAAGTTCACTGTACTATATACTTTTACTCTTCTGTAGGTTTTAAATATTTTATGCTAAGTTCACCACTCAGAAGTCTATGACCACTGTAATAAAAAAAACGGGCTCTTTACAAAAGGGGAGGTCCTCGCTTTATGCATTCATATACACAAATAAAGTGTCAAGTAGAAACAAGTTGAAAATCCATCTCAAAGTAAGGAACTTTCACACTTCCAAGAACTAGAGAAAAATGATTCAACCCACCCATTCTTTTCATTTAAAATAATCGTTTATTTATATAGCTTAAATGCTTTTAAATAGTCACTATTTATTGATATTTATGGGATCAAAGGAATGATTGTATTCCGAAACACAGGATAACTTTTGTTCACTGAGGATGATGTAATAAATATTGGTTTCAAGTCAAAGATGAAAAATATAAATACTGGAGAGGAATCATATAGCAACTGTTAACCATTCAGCTACTTACAAAGGAATTTCTTTTTTGCCATTCTTTTCAGTAACAGATTTTTCTTTTGTGAGGTGGAGGAATTTTGTTTGCTGTTTTATAACTTATGGCGGCTTCCAATTACATATTTCCTTCTTAACCTCAACAGATTTTCTTGGGCTACCTTATAGGGGTTTAAAGCTTTGATTTTCAAAAAAAGTATGTTGATAAGACAAACTGATGCAGGCATTTATCACATATCTAGAGGGCTCTTGTCTTTTAAAAAAGGTCACAATAAGTGAAAAAAAAAAATAGATTGCTCAATAAATGACACCAGGAAAACTGACTAACCACTTGGGGGTTAAAACAGAGAACTCTAGCTTACCTCATGAAGTAAAATAAATCTGTAATAAATTATTAATATAAGAAACTATTAAACTGTTACATAAAACTATAAAAATGTATTTATTACACAATCTTATTTATGATCTTGGCATGAGGTATAAAATATTATCCAAGTATGATACAAAACTAAAAACCATGAAGGAAAATATATCAAACTGGCAAAACATACACAAAATTTTAAAATACTATATGAAAAATATGTATCTACATTACAAATATATATAAGTAATGTGCGTGCGTGCGTGTGTGTAAACAGGAGAAAATACCTGCAGCATATAATGAGTAAAGGGGTTAATATCCCTAATACAGAAAAAAATCCTATAAACTGGAAATATAAAAATAGCTCAGTGAAAAATGGGTAAAAGGTATCATCTTAAAATTATAACAAGCAAAAAAAAATGAGAAATTAAACTTCATTGATAATCAACACATATCAGATTGGTAAAAATCAAGAAAAATAAGCAGATGATAATATAATTACAATCAAAAGCCTTGAAAAAAGGTAAAGACATAGGAAGGAGCAATGTCCATCATGTAGAAAGAATCAGAAATAACTGAGAAAAGGTCAGACAAGCCAGTACAAAAATGGGCCAGGAACAGGAACTTTAAAAATTGATAATATTCACTGAAAACATGAATAGCAAAAGAAAGACTGAAAAGAATATCAATCCTGGAAAGGATAAATAACTTTAATGTATGAACACTATATAAAACTGTTCCGCCCTTAAAAAAATTTAAGTAGACATGCTTCTGATAGGCCCAGTGGGAAGGAGCCTAAATCTACCAAGTAGTTATTTCCCTAGTTTTTGTAAACAGATACACTCAGAAACCCGTTTTCAACCTTTCTCCCTGAGTAAGGGCTTATATGCAAAGGAAGAGATAACCGGGAGCCCCTGAGGGCGCAATACTCCAACAAAACAGAAAACTTGGAGCAACACCTATTCTTGTGTACTGCTCAGAAATGCCTCTGAAGACCTGACAAGCTGAGCGGGGTGAAGCCTCCCCTATTCCCATTTAACTGGCCTGTCTGGAGGATGCAGAAGGCAATTATGATGGCTAGCAGAAGCTTATTCAAATGGTGACTCCAACTGCAGTGCTCCTCAAAATGTGATCTATTTACTAGAACAGATCATCACAATCTCTGGCACCCTGTATAAACCTGCTGATACGGTAAATACTTTTTGCTCTAACCTAAAAAAATAGAAAACACGAGAAGGAGTTTGTTTTCAACTGGATGGGATGGCGTAGAGCCTTCACAGTCTTATCTTAGGGTTGTATATACTCTTTATCTCTGTACTACAAGTTACTTGTCAAGGTTGTTGATCCTCTCCTCCAATGGGACGCTACACTAGTCCAACACACCGCTTACATGTGCTTTTAGGATCTGAAAGGCAAGAAGCAACATGCACTCTTAGATGCCTTGGAAGGATGGAAGTATGCCAGTAGATGGAAGATAAATTCCATGAAAATACAGGACCCTGCTTCTTTGGTGAAGAATCTTGGTCCATTAACCCGTATGGATCATTGACATACTTCTGCAAAGTAAATGACAAATTGCTTTTCTTTGCAGTCTCAAATACAAATGGGGAAACAGTGCTTAGTGAGACTTTTTATGCGGCTCCAACCCATTTTACTGAATGCCCCCAAAGGCTGCCAGCTCTGGCTTCAATTCCGCAAAAGAAAAGGCTATCCAGCTAGTTCAAGTGTTGGTACAAGCAGCTCTACAACTTGGCTTTAATGACCTGGTTGATCCAATGGTAACTCAAGAGCCTATGCAATTTCACAGTTCTGTATAAAACTAGTGGCAAGTCCCACTAGGAAGAAAGAAAGACCACAGGAGTCCCTTAGAATCTTGGAGCAAAATCATGCTCTCTTTGGCAAACCAATGTTACCTTTTGAGGAACAGTTCTAGTCTTGCTACTAAGCCCTGGATAAAAAGTAAACCGTGGTATACTAGGTGACCCAGTGACCTGAGCTGCCTGCTACGTGTTAGGTGTTATGTTCTCTTGTTGGTTTATCTCTTTCTAGATTTTGTTCTATGTATGTTAACCAGCCTGCCCCTCACCCCAACTTCTACAGCACTTGTTCACTGGACTAATAAACCAGCAATGGCTTAAGAATAAAAACCACATGTAGGCTCACCAACTGGACTTCCCCTTTCTCAGATTAACATGATTACTGGAAATGCCATGTACCAATCTGCAGCAATAGCAATCAAAAGTAAATATGTGATGTGGCGCCATCTATGGGGGTATGAGCCAGTCACCCAGTGGCAAGATGATGATACGCCTTCCATCGTGTTGGAGGCAGAATTTTATACTCACTGAAACAGCAGTACTATGGATTTTGTTATGCTTCTTCTGCTGCCCTGCCCCCATGATTCTACCAGCTTCCTAATCCATAGGTTAATCACAATCATGGTATTCTACACACCAGTGCTTTTGATCAAGATATTCAATTTACAGAGAAAAAAAAATTAACAGAACTTCCAAGGACAATGGGATTCCTTGGTCTCCCAGTACTCCATTATCTGGAAGCTGCTGGACTTCTAGAATTTTTAATGGCCTTTTGAAGACCCAATTACGGTGTCATCTGAGAGACAGTATCTCGGGAAGGTGAACTGCAGCCCCATGGGATCTTTACGCTCTCAAAGAACCACCACTCCATGGTGCTGCTTCACCCACAGCCAGAAAGAACACTCAGATTTAGGAACTAAGGGGCAAAAGTGAAGAGAAATAGATCACATTTACACCTAATTACTCACTTGCAAATTTTCTTCCATCCCTTGAGGTGATTTACAGACAATATCCAAATAAGGAATATAATCCCACCTCCATCTGGTAGAAGCAGAGGAGGAATGGACTGGAAATCACCCACTAGACCTGGCACTGGAGGCAGGAAATAAACAGGCCTTGGTCCTACCCATCCGTAGAGATGGGAGAGGAGTTCAGGTTGTATGAGTCAAAGCGGCACCATGTTAGACAGGGGCTTTTTAATTTTTTCAAGCTTAAGTATGCAAAAAGGGAAATATGTTCATTATCGGAAACAAAAAGTATGAACTATAATGGACATTTATTTTTGGTCATCTGATACCCCAAATCCTTATTACACTGGCTCTTTTTGGTTTATAATACCATGACCACTGGGAAGTATCATTACAGAACCAGTCTTAAGGGAAAAAACTGGTTGTTAAACTAGTCTAAGAGTCTTTGAGCTTTGCTTACCTCCACTACGAGTAATGCAGGTGATTAACAGTCAGAGTCCTAGCAACAATCACAAAAAGAAAGGCCAGACTCATAAAACAAGCTACTTGTAATCAAAAGCTAGATTTACTTAGCGCTATTTAGGTTTCATAAATATTGAAGCTCTTTACAAGTCAAACGCTTTAGCTGACAACCTTCTTCTCACTCTGAAACAATAATTTTAATAACACAGTATCTCATAAATTGAAGCTTCTTAGAAATGCAACCATTACGTTTTGCCTAACAGAGTGCATTAAATTAATGAGTGCTAGATGTTTTTCATGAATACAAATGTAAGACAAGGCCCCTTACACTCAGGCAGCATGTAATCTAGAAAAGGAGAAAAAAAAGTACATTATATAAATGTTAATAATAATGTTTCAAACAAGGACCTATAATATAGGCATTCAACTGAAGGACAATCCAAAAAGCCTTAACAGAGGTGGCATTTGTATTGTTTTTGAAGTAAGACACTAGACACTTTGTTTTGGAGATTCAAACCTCTAATACCGTACTTAGACATGACTTGAAATGATCAGATTACTGACTGGTTCCCCCAACCACAAGGGTAAACTCCTTAAAGGCAAGAACTAGGTATCCATTGTTCATTACCGTATCTCTAGAACCCACCATATTGTTCACACTCAACGAGTATTTTTTAAACTGAACAACAAAAGAGCATTAGAAAGACTGAATCCTATATAAGAAGTCATATGTATTTCTAAAACACAAGGCATATATAAGAAGAAAGCTAAGAAAGGTAGGTATGCTCCTTTATTACTCATTCATTCGACATGGTCTGGCCATCCACTATCCACCGGGCACAGTGAAGGGTTTCTGGACATCAACACTCATTTACTTGTATTTCTTTACTTTGTATAGCTCTAAACTTGAGGATCAAGTAAAGGTATCATCTGATCAGGTGATAAAGGGCCTATGGAAACATAAATTTGAAATTACTGAATCAAATTTAGGAGAAATATTACATGGCATTAGTTCAATTCTATTATATACATGAAGTTGAGAACCAAACAAAATAACTGATTTGTCCAAGAAACTATGGCTATTTAAGTAGAAGAGCTGGGATTAGAATATAGATTTCTTAGTTTCTAAAACAGTATTTTTCATTGTGCTAAAAGGGCTAAAAGTAAAAGGCTTTTAAAAAGATTATTTCATAATCCAGGTGTATGATAGTTGCCAAAGCAAACAAAGGAAAAATAAGTCTGTGCTAACTTGGAGTAACTTAATAGGAGATGAGCTGAGATGCTTAGGTGTTTCAAGTAGTGTTCAAAGTACATTTCAAGGCCTACCAGTGGACCACAAGGATTCTTCCGCCCTACTGAAGCTGATCAGGAATAAACACCTGTCCTTTCTTCAGGTCTTATGAACTGGCAAGATTCTAGAGACATCAATTTACATATGAGCAGTATTACCCTCTTACACCAGGGTCAGCCATTCATGGCCTGTCAGGGCTTCCAGCCTAGTTTTATACAGCCCTCCAGCTAAGAATGGTTGTTACATTTTGAAAGGGTTAACAAAAAACAAAACAACAACAATGAATACACAAGAGACCATATGTGGGTAGCAAAGCCTGAAATGTTTACTATTTGGCTCTTTATAGTAAAAATTGGCTGATCCTTGTCCTAAATTAGTAAAAATTACTAAAACTTTGTATTCACAAACTCAATTCAGTATGGTACTTGAGTGTACTAAGTACTCACTATGTTGTCTGTTTCACACAAAACTGAACAACGCTGCAAATCTTCCACTGAACATGCATGTATACTAGGTTAGATTTTTGCAATTTTCAGAAAGAATATGTTACCAGTACATCATAGGTGCTGGCTTGTATGGGTTTTTATTTTCAATTGCTGCTCTTCTCACATTAATTTAGAAACAATTATGGTTACCTTTTCATTGTATTGGATGAACATTTTTGTAAAGTCACTATATCGTTACCAATCTATTATTTTATTACTCTCCAGTTTTTGACTATCTCCTAGTTTTAGGATAGTGGTTCATAGGATCTCTTGCCTTACTCAAGTTGACCATGTTCAAAAATGTTTAAGAAAAATTAGTTTAGAGAAAAAGAGAGAGAGACAAAAAAGAGGTTTCTAGATAGATGACAAACAGGATGGTGATCTGGGAAAACTGATAATCATTCCTAGCTTCTTCCAAGTCATGTCTACTGGGTTTCATTTCATTACCTCGCCTGGGATACTGTGAATTTATGAAGCAGTCATATTCATTTTTATTGACATATGTCTAATTTGAAAGAAAAAAACCTGTGAAACATAAAAATTAAGAAACAAATTTTTTACATAATCATAAACAGTTACTTGAAGAAAAATTCACCTGATACTGATACACTGAGATAGGATTAAACCAAGATGCACCTCTACAACAATACAATGAACAAATTATTTTTGCGTTATCCACAATCTGCAACTACTTGCACCATTACTTCTAGAGAGTTACCATTACTTCTAGACTTTACAGTATATATTACATTTTTCATGACGTAAAGATAACACTATTTCCTACACATCCAGAAAAGGCGCATTATTATTTCCACAAAACCCAAACCATCCCCTTTCTGGCTCTTCATTATTTTCAGTACCAAACACCCATTCTGTTCCATGTGAGTCTGCTGCCATCTAGTGGATGACCTAAGGAAAAAAACGCTTCACAGCAAAGGGTATTTTTTTCTGCTGTACAAACTGTAGGCAACAGTTGGCATCAGGGGCTGTGTAATGTCACCACCTGTCAGAGTGCCCTGGGGACCAGGGAGGATGCTGTCTGACCACTGAGAGTGGCTGGGCTGCCTGGGCCAGCCCTAACAGGCATGTGTGCCTTCAAAGAAATGTCTCCAAACAACGGAGAACAGAATACAACTACCTGCTCTTTTAGCACATAATATCTCTGTTGCTCAACCCCAAATAATTCACAGTTGAAACTGTCAATCGTAGAAAAAAAACAATGGTTACTAACACCCTTGGACAAGTGGTTTTGAGATTCTGACTCGGTCTCACCCACATCACACTGAGGAAGAAGAAGTGGAGTGTAACACTGACCAGCCGGCAAGCAGCCTGGGAGCCAGACGGTCTGATTTGGAAACCCGACCTCACTTCTTGCTGGCTGCTGACCTTGGGCAATTGACCTCATCTTTCTAAGCTATAACTGCCTCACCAGTCAAGCAGAGGGAGAATCACCTCTTCCTCAGTTATGATGAACTTCAACTGAGGACAATGTATGTAAGCACCTTGTACTGGAAACAGAAAGAGCTCAATAAATGAGAGCCAACAGTATGAAGTGGCTTAATGTTTTTCTCCTGAAAGTCAGAAATGGACAGTAAGAATATTCTTATTAATATATATTAATGTGAACCATGCTGTAGAAGGGTGTTGAAACTTAATAAACTCTGATACAGTTATGAGAATTGTAGAGATAATGATAAAATATCAATTGACACAAGACAGTTATAACCCCTAATTAGGAGGGAAGTCAGCTACCACCTGACAGTGACACGTATACACACAAGTAAGAAACTGAACTAGAAAAAAAACCCAACTAAATATTAATAAAAACAAATTCTGTTTTAGACAACTCTTTTGTCATCTATCAAACACTCTACCTATTTTAAAGGGTGGTTTGAAGTATTATAGAAGATGATATATATATAAAAACATTTTCAAAATGGCATAGATTTCTGTAAGAACACGAGATGCTATTACTGGTAAGTTTACTATAATCAGAGTTAGAATCATTAGGTTGGGCTCATTACACAGTACAAGGTGCATAGGATAATGTATCATGAGAAAATATATCAGCTAATTGAAAATAAGTTTCAACACAAAAAGGTTCTGAGAAAAAAAATCAAGTGAACTAGGTCCAAGAAAAGGATATTATAATTCTAAAAAGCACATGGTAAGTAGAAAAACTCCTTAGAGAATCTGAAACAAAGCTACTAAAATAATTATGGGCTTTTTTCCAATAGGCTCTCTATCTCATGCTCTGTCTTATGACCTGAATAGGGAGCTTATCTTCTCTATGGGTAAAAGAACTGATGTGAATGGTGGGGAGGAGAAGGGTGGGGAGGAAACTGAAGGATCTTCTAAAGGATGAGTCTTGAGCTGAGAAGCTCAAGGTGAAGCCTGCCCCTCGGGGCCAAGCCTGCTGGTTTACTGTACTCTCCTTCCTGGCACTCCAACACTTGCAGGCAAGTCCTGCTTCCATGAAGCAATCTCCCATTTAGAACACATTTAATTTTAAATTTCTCATTGGTTTTCTTTCCGAATATTTAGAGGGAGAAAGGCACACAGGCTAACAAAGTAGAAATTTAGGGCATTTTAAAGCTACTGTAGACTAATAAAGAGTTAAATCTAAAGTCATGATTCTTAAAAATGAACAAAGTGCAAAAACAAGCCATTTGAAAACTGTATGTAAACAGTATTTTGGATTTCTAAGACGGCCAGAACACTGCAAGCTCTGTCTTAGCAAAGATGTTCAGTCCTAACATCTTATCATGTGGCCCTGCTCAGCTGACCTGCTCAGAGAGAGTCTAGAATCGGGAGTAACAGAGGCCAAGAGGAGGACGTGGCCCCTTGAGTAGGTGATCTGTGTACTCAGCTAACACAGGGGGACTTGCCAGCGGGGCAGCCTTCCTCCTCGCGGTTCTCCAGCCTTCCCGAGCCCTCCTCGGCCCTCCTCACCTCCTGGATGAGCTTCCTTGCTGTCATCCACTGGATGGCCCGACAGTCCTCCTGCTGCTCCAAAAGCAGCCTGAGTATTAGCCGTGTGAGGAAGTTCACCTCCAGCTCATATGGTAGTGATTCCTCAACTGTTTATCTCAGTCCCAATTTCTGATCAGTTTTATTTGCAAGACCCTGCTGCTCACATGTTTTTGCTAAAACACTGCAAATGGATTTCTGCTTCCTATAGGAACATGGTACAAGTTTTTTCCTGAATCTTCCCTCTTCTTCCCTCCTCAAGCCATATAGAACAGAGAGGCGGGAAAAAAGAAAACCCACGTAAGTTACATTTTCAGAGAAATTAAGACCACAAAAGAATTCTCAAAAATACGTACATGTGGCCAGAAGCAACAGAAAAGAACAGATCGTGAGTGGGAAGCCATGGGGATGGGATAGGAAACAGGGGTGTTGCAGAGGAGAATTGGGGAGGCAGAGCGCCAAAATGTCACCAGCAAGTGTGCACCACCAGGAGATGATGGTGGCCCCCAAGGGGGACCGGGGCAGGGCAGACAGGAAGCAGGCACTCTGCTGAGCGAGGCGGAGAGCCGAGGCTTGGACCATGCTCGGGGCCCCAGGCTGCTCATCTCTGAAAGGGTCACCTTTCCCTAAGAGGAGGGGGATGCCTTAGAAAGAAGTGGCTATGCACTGGGGAACCAATGGAGTGACGGGGGGGACGTCTGGACTGGAGGGGGAACTCCCCTACGCCAGGCTAGGTTCTGAGAGGCAGAGGGGGAAAGAAACAGTGCCTCAGGGCAGTGCAGAGAGGAAGGAGCCCGAGAGCACAGCCTGGGCACCCTCTCCCTTCCCAGCTGTCTCCTGCCAGGAAAAGCAAGCTCATTCCACTGAACAACAACCAAGAGAACAGACAGAGCAGCCATGCAAAAGATTATACAAAACAGCAGAAAAGAACAGCAAAACTCGCTACAAAGAAAACGCAGCAGGAAAAAATGTTGCCACAGAAGTGGATAAGGTGAAAATTATAACCCAAAATAGCACCACATTTTTTTTTTTTTAATTCAGTGAGGCAATTGCAATTTTAAAGGAAAATCACAGAACAGCTCATAGACAAGATGGCCAGATAATAGGCAGCAGCAAAGCAGAAAGTAGAGGAACTCAGGGAAAAAAAGAGAAAGACAAATTCAGAAATGAAGACTAAATGACAGGAAAGATTAGACACACAGAAAGCATGAGCCCCGTTAACAGTTGTTGCCATTTTGGATTGCTCAGGCCACAGCCCTTGAATTGCTGATGGCTTTAGCTAGCTCCTAGCTCACTGTCACTGTCAAATCCTCTCTCAACTCCTGGTGATTTCAATACCCATGCTGATAATGCTGCCACCATACTCGCCTCATTTCTTTGCACGCTTTTTTCCAAATGATCTTGTCCTCCACCCTCCCGTAATCACACACTCCAAGATCTTACCAAATGCCTTCTCATTACCAGCAACCGTAACTCCTCCATAACCTTGGTTTCACACACACCACTTACAAATCACCACCTCCTGTATGTCTAGCTCTCTCCCACTGGCACCCTGACCCCAACGAGCCTCTGACCCCCCAGGACCTAGCATCCTTTGGTCCTGCCACTTGGCCACTTTCCCTTGCATGACCTCCCCTTCCCCCCATGTCTTCGCTTGCCTCCTGACCCAATTTAAACGCCACAGTCAGCTTAAATGTCATCATCTTCACTCTCTCGCTTGTATCCTCAAGCCCCTCTCTCCACTTATCTTAACCACTTGACAAATCCAAAACTCTAGTTAAGCCCAACACTGTGCTTCCTCTATTATATGACTGTGCCATACGTCATTTAACCAAACCTCTGTTAATGGAGATTTTTATCCTAAGCTTACAGGTCTAAAAGTTGGGGAACTTAAGCGTTTATGCTGTCTCTACAAATGAATCCTTCTGAGTTCTACTATACAGAGAGAAAATAAAGTGTAATGCTGACTAGATGAGCACATTCTATCTATGTATCCACTTTCCATTTATTTACATGCTCAAAAGGCTGGTTCTACCCAGAGTAGAAGCCTGAGTTCTTACGGTAGCCGGTAAGGGCCCCCCAAGCCCCCCCACCAGCCCCTACTCTCCCCTCTCTGTGCTCTGCACACACCCACCCCTCCCCCACGCCTCCAACGCCCAGGCAGGCTCCCACCTCAGGGCCCTGTACCTGCCACCCCCCCATCTAGAACATTCTCTCCCCAGACACTGAAGGGTCCATTCCCTTACTTCCTTTAAATACTTGTACAACTATCATCTCCTCAGTAAGGCCTACCCTGGCTCCCTGTGTATCCCATTTAGAAATGCAGTCCCCTCTCCAGGATATCAGATCCCACTGTTATGTTTTTGTCAGGTTGCTTCTCATAACACTTAACACCTCCTTCCAATACACTATTTATTTATGTTCTGTCTGTCTTCTCTCACTAAAGGTTAGCTCCATAAAGGCAGGTATTTTGCTTGTTTTATTCACTGAAGTATCTCTGGCATCCAGACAGTGCCCAGCACATCACAGATGCTTAATACTCATGGTATGAATGAATGCACATAAATGCACAATGACCTGGTACAATATAAAACATGATCCAAATGCATAGTGTTATGTGAATCAGACTGTCCTGGGTTCAAGTGCCAGCCTCTCCATAATAGTTATATGAACTTGAGCAAGTGACTTAACCACTTCAAACCTAAATTTTCTCATCTGACAGAGTTGGCTAGAAGATCAAATAACAATGTACAAAAAAACAGATTCAAAATACCAAATATGAGGCACAGAGTAAACAGTAAAGAGAGCTAAAAGATACTAACTTACATATCTTCCAGAATGCGATTTTTTTTTTTTTTTTTTTTCAGAACGAGATTTTTGAGTAAAGCAAGGTGTACAGGCAATACTATACAACTAAAGTCACTGGATGTATCTGGGCCACCCTGCCCAGCTCTCCTCCCCCACCCCAGCAGAAAGGCAGTGCTCTGAGCACTCCCAAGTAAACAGGCCTTAGCTGGATTTTTAGCTAAAGGCTTCCACATTCCCCAGTAGAAAAATAATAATCCACAGGCTACGAGGGGATCTTGGGGATGTCTGCAGGCATTCTCTTGGGACGTTAAATGGGATGAAGAACAAACTATTCCAGAGAAGTCGGTGGCCATACTCAATATGAGTAATATGCTACTACAACAATGGTTTCTTCAAATAATGATCATGATAATGACACTATAACAAGAAAGATGACTCGAAAAGGAAATGTCCCAAGACTTACAGAACACCATTTTGTATCACCGTTGGGTTCTTCCAAATCAATTAATATGCAAACCAATTAATAACTGCTTTAAGAAAAAACCCAGACTGGAGTAAGTATAAAAGGCAATATACTCTTTAATGAAAAATATTGCTTACTAATTGGTGAAAAACAACAAAAAAAGTGTCAAAGAGATGAGGACAAGAATTGTCAAAACCATTCCAGGAAACCAAAACTAAACAGCCCAGCCTGAGTTTTGTTGTCCCGTTCTCACACCAGCATTGAGCCAACTAAACTGTACACACAGGCAGCATCACAGGGCAGCTGGGCAGCAGTTACACAACTGACCACGAACTTTATTTAATAAGAGAAGCCACTCTGTAATACAATTACTGAGCATACTGAATATATTTATAGTGGAAAAATCTAATAATAGTTAAATTAATTTTTAAATAAGAGAGTGGAAACATATATGAAAAATTTTATTGTATAATAAGCACCACATTTTATCTATACAGAACTCAGAAGGAAGGATTCAATAGGGAGGCAGCATAAACGGTAAGCTCCTCAACTTTTAAACATATAATTTTAGGATAAAATGTCCATTAACAGAGGTTTGACTTCTGAGCAGTTTCTCAGAGCTATCTGAAATGCTGTCTCCCGGGCTACAGTCCTCATTTTGCCCCAAATAAAACTTAACTCACAACTAAAAAACAAACAAAAAAAACCCAAACAAAAACAAAAAAAACACAGAGGTTTGAGATGTATGGCAAATTCATATAATAACAAATTATGCAAGCAACATAGAAGAGAGAAAAAGCAAGCAGCAAAAAAAAAAAAAAGGTATAGTATTATCTTATTTTCATTAAAAAAAGAAAGAATGTAATTATGTATAAATATTTCTGGAATCATTTAGATTTATTACTAAATAAAAGAGTACGCAAGTTGACTTTAATGCTGTTTTCCTCAGGTTGCCATTGAGAAGAAGCACTCTGACAGGTAAGTGATTTTGGTAGGTAAGTGCTGAAAAAACAACTGATGTCACACTGTCAGTCTTGACTTATCTTTATGATCATTATCAGTGGCCGCTTCAAATGGAAGCAAATCTTATAATTAATGCATGTTTAATAAAGGTATTTCTATATTATTATCCATTAACTATTCTTCTTAACGTGCTATTTAGTAAATGAAAACATCTTTCGGAATCTTGAGTTTTTCATAAAAGTCAAAAGAAGTTAAAGTAAATACTTCTTCTCCCATTCTGTATCATGTGATCAATAATATCTTCCTAAGCACAGTAGTGGACATTACTTTTGAAATACAATTAGTTACAACAAAGTGTAGAATCTCAGGATTCAAAAGCAAACTTCACCATTATCTGGGTTTCCCATAACTTTAAATCCCAGTGCACCATGCCAAGGAATGCAGGGCTGTGTTTAGTTTGTGAGGTCTGCCATAACAAAATACCACAGACTGATAGCTTAAACAACAGAATTCTATTTTCTCACAGTTCTGGGTGGAGGCTGGAAGTCTAAGGTCAAGGTGCCAGTGGGGCTGGCTTCTCCTGAGGCTTCTCCTTGGCTTACAGATGGCCTCCTTCCCACTGTGTCCTCATGTGGCCTTTTCTCTGTGCCTGGGCAGCCCTGGTGTCTCTCCTCTTCTTGTAAGGACACCAGTCATACTGGATTAGGGCCCCACCCTTATGACCTCACTTAACCTTAATTTCCTCTATAAAGGCCCTATCTCCAAATTCAGTCACATTGGGCATTGGGACTTCAACATACGAATTTTGGGGGGACAAAATTTAGTCCATAACAAGGACCCTGACAGTGCTTATGTGAGAGGAAGGTTAAAAAACAGTACTAATGAGTAAAAAGATACCTGTTAAGTATGTTTGACCTAAGCTCAAACACCTGTATGAATGAGTAACTTGTACCAGCCCACAGCATCCTTAGAAAGCCCTGCTGGAAGGACCACTCATATTTGCTGCAACTTCTTTCTACTTATCTCTTAACTGCCCTCCTTAATATCATACAGAAGGAAGGGTGACCCTCTTCCACCTGACACCCCTTCAATTATTTGAAGCAGCAATCCCAGCCCCCCTAGAAGTGTTCCTAGTACTTCCAAATGCTGCGTGTATCAATGTATCATAGTGTGATTTCTGTACCCTTCTCATTCCCCTCTCTCTGTCCATTATTCACATTCAACAACTGCTTCTTTTTCAGAACTGGGCTCACAGAAAGGTAGAAAGGTAACGTGCCTTTCCTTTAAGATTTTTCTTCTTTTTTTTTTTCCCATGTCATCCTTGTGCAGGGGCTATGCTAATCGTCTGTGTATTGTTCCATTTTTAGTATATGTGCTGCTGAAGCGAGCACTAAGATTTCTTTATATAACTTGTTTCTTCCTCATTCAGGTGATTTTACATTGCAGTCAGGATTTCTGAGAGCTTCCCATCTTATCAAACCATGTTCCTTCCCTCCAGTGTCACATCTTGGAATCACAACATTCTTTTTTTTGAAATTTTCTATTCTATCCTTTCTGTCTATCCTTCATCATCCAATGAACCCTTACTAGCCTCTGTATGCAAAACTCTTGAGGGATTTAATTCTGCATAAAGGTACGATAAGGTACGATCCCCAATCACAGAAGAGATTACAGACCCTGGTAGTTAAGGAAAAAAAAATGCTGGCACTTACAAAAAATTATAAAGATGAAATACAAAAGAATTCACAAGCCAGCAATCTCATTACCAAATGAGTGAGGGGAGATTGCTGCCATAAGGTCAAAGGAAAGAAAAGAAATAAACATTTATAATGGCTACTACATGTGAGGCACACTTATCCCTACTTGTTGAAAATAGTTATAAATGTAGTTTAGATACATTGGGTAACCTACTTGAGGTCATTCATTCCAATTTTATTGAGGGCTGACTCATGGCCAGGCACTGTTCTTACAATACAAACACAGCTGTGAACAAGGCATATTAAGCCCTTTCTCTTCAGGAGCTGCCATTCTAGTAGGGAATGCAGAAAATAAGTAGACAAGTGTGGTAGTTTAATTTACTGACCAAAGGCATTACAAAAACAAACCGGTTAATGAGAAAAAGAATGAGTGGAGGAACAAAAATGATAGGTCAGGGAAAACATCTCTAAGGATGTGACCTCTGGGCTAAGACCTAAAATCCAAGGAGAAGCCAACTGTGTGAAGATTCGGGAAGATGTCTGAAGCAGAGGAAAAGTAAGCACAAAGGCCCTGAGGTAAGAAGGAGCTCAACTGTTCAAGCAGCAGAAAGGCAGCCAATGTGGCTGAAATCTGAAATCTTGCAGCTGCAAAGGGGAGAGTGGTAGGAGTTGGCAAATGGGGGCAGGATCAGATCTGGAGGGTGTTGTGAGGCATGGTGGGGACTTACATCAGATCGTGAGTGCCACGGGAATCACTGGAGAGTTTCCAGCTGTGAGATGGCATGGTCTGACTGATTGTTCACCTGGGCTATAGTATGGAGAATAGACTGTAGACAGGCAGGAATGGAAGCAGGGAGAACATTTCGGAGGCTGCAGTCATGCGGAGAAGAAAGAGCAGCAGCTGGGACCTGGGTGGTGACAGCAGAGATGGAAAGAAATGGACAAATTTTGCAGGGAGAACCAATAGGATGTACACTTAGGTTGCAAATGGGGAGCAAAGACACACAGTACTAGGGATTGGGGTTGGAACCAACAGTAAGAAAATTCATGTTCAGGACAGAGGCATGTAGATGGTTCACATATAGGAGCAGTGAGGGACAGAGCTCCCTGGAGCATATCTTAAAGTTTTAGTTCATGAAACAAACAGAAAATGTTCACTCACATTCAGTCATAAACAGCACTCGTGTTCAGTCATGTAGGAAAAATCACCAGAGAGAAGAAAGGATGGTTGTTCTCTGTTCATATTCCCTTGGATAAGACATTAATTTCCACTCCTAGCTCTGTTCTATGTCAACACCTTACGCATGAAGAAAATCACAACAATGAAATCAAAGCTATTGAAGCTTTTCTCCTCAAGGGGAAAAAATTCGACCACGTATTTTCAGATGTGTGACGTTAGAAGCAGATATAACAAAGGGCATTTTAGGGGAGGGAGGAGAGGAGGGAGAGAGAGAGAGAAGAACACGTTTTCAACTCCTTTCCCTCTGTAAACTGCCTGCCTACCCACCAGACCACCCCAGGAAACAAAAGGTAACACCTCCAATTCCTGGGTAAATACACAGTTCCAGTCAATTCATTAACTTTTCAGGACTGGAGTTCTTTTTTTAAAGAAAATTTGCCCCGGCAACCAAAAAGGAGAACTCAATGATACTAGCTTCCCTTTTCTGCAGTCATGTGTTAAGGTGCAAAACTAGTGTCCCTTTCACCAGACTGTAGTTAAAAGAACTGCATTCATTCTCAAAAGTGTAACAACAAAAGGGCTCAAGCTTTTGTAGAGATTTTATGTTTCATCTCAAAGTCCTAAGGACCTTACAGGGACAAGAGCCAAGCACTGATCCTGCCTAATAAACAAGAAAAGGACGCACACAGAATGAGAAGCTAATTGCAACACAGAGAAACCAATAATATTTACTTCAAATCTAAACAAGTCTGTGTTGGACCAACAGCTTTAATCTATAGGAGATAAATGATAAAAAATAAAACAATGAAGATTCAACACAGACCTTTTTCAGTAACCTTCTCTTAACCTTTATAACATGGGCTTAAGTTCACACATTTTAAGCCCACCTAAAATGTTCTGACTTCTCAAATCTTCCGGAACACACACATAAGCACATATGACATATCATGCATATTTCTGCTAAAAAGCAGAAAACTTCTGCACTTACACATTCCGCTGAGTATACTTTATAAAGTTACCAATGGATTTATTGGGTTCATTTTCCAAAGGTTAGCTTTTAGCCACTCTCTATCTTCGTTTTTTAGATTATTCTTTTTTTTAAAATAAATTTTATTTATTTATTTTGGCTGCATTGGGTCTTCACTGCTGCACACGGGTTTTCTCTAGTTGCTGCGGGCGGAGGCTACTCTTCGTTGCAGTGCGTGGGCTTCTCATTGCAGTGACTTCTCTTGCTGCGGAGCATGGGCTCTAGGCGCGCGGGCCTCAGTAGTTATGGCATGCGGGCTCAGTAGATGTGGCTCGTGGGCTCTAGAGCACAGGCTCAGTAGTTGTGGCACACGGGCTTAGCTGCTCCGCGGCACGTGGGATCTTCCCGGATCAGGGCTCGAACCCATGTCCCCTGCATTGGCAGGCAGATTCTTAACCACTGCGCCACCAACGAAGCCCTCTTTTACATTATTCTTTAAACCAATACTCAAATGCCAGAGTTCTCATTAGCACTGGTAAGATTTACTGTAATATGTACGTATGGGAAAATTTTATCTCAGTGACTGTGTTTCATGGTCAGCTGTGGTTATTTCTATCAATTTCCTGCAATTCATAACTTAGTTACTTCTGACATGATTCACTCCAGAATCCCTTGTGACTGCAACTCTCCCACCTCCTAATACTTAGATATGTAACTCTTAGTGGAACTCCACTTGTGGCTAACTTGTGAATGACTGTTTTCATTACGGGAGTTTAAAAGCATGCACGATGGGTCCAGATATGGCAACTGGTTTCTTAATAACAAAGAGAATAATCCTGCATATGTTAGAAGAGCTTTCAGGATTTTTTACAACTTTAACTTGGTTAAAATTATAGCCTGTTAAAGTTGGAACAGACCATAATCCGGCCCACAGAAAAAATACGTAAGACTATCATGTCTTGGAAGGTAAAACAGCTTACTCAGGCCACACTGCTGTTGGATGTGATTTCAGGAAACGTGCAAGCACGCACATACAGCTTGCCTAATTAAGAGACTTTTCCTATTGTCCCATTGATTTTCTCAGCTCAGCTACATTCTGAAAGTCTGATTCTAATCAGGGAATTGCAATATACATCACAGTGGGACACAACTGTGGCTAAAATGAGTAAAATTTAAGACTATAAATGCCAAATGTTGGCAAGGATTTGGAGCAACACAAACTCTGATCCCCTGGCTGGTGGGAGTACAATCTGGAACCACTACTTTAGGTAACTGTTTACCTCTATCTACTACAACTGAACATACACATATCCTATGACCCAGCAACCCAATTCCTAGATACACATATGAAATAAAAGAACATACAAGAATGTTCAGCATTGTCCATAAAAGCAAAAAACAAAACCAAACAAAGCAAAAATACAAAAACACTCCAAATGTCCACCAACAGTAGAAAGAATAACTAGATGTGGTATACTTGAATACAGTAATTAAAACAAATGACTGACAGCTACCTGCAACAACACAGATGAACTGCACAAACCTAATGGGAGAAAGAACTTCAATATAAAACACATTTCTTGATTCCATTAGATAAAGTTAAAAACTAGGAACATTAATCAATGACATTAGAAGTCGGGACACTGGCTACCTCTGGAGAGTATGGAGGGGGCTCTAAGCATGAGAAGGGCTTCAGAGGGCTGGTAATATTCCATTTCCTGACATGTGTGGTGTTGTAACATAACTCATGGAGCTATATACTAATAATTGGTATACAACTCAATATATATAATATACTTCTATATTTTTAAAGTTAAAAAAACCCAATGTTTAATTATGTGATGGATTTCAATATATTTAACTGCTTCTTTCAAAAACATGAGTTCTTTCTGTGTGTTCCGTGTGTCCCGAATCCATTCTTCTGTATTGTGTGTGTTTGTTCCAGGATGAAGGGCCCCTGTGAAATACCCTACTCTGGTTCACCTCATATAATAGACTCAGCATTTTCAACCCACAGAGGCTTGCTTATCCTTGTCCTATATGTCACAGGTAAGAGCCTGTCTCAAAGAAAATACAGACAGATGTTAAAGGGTAAATGAAGGGGATATGGGGATATATGTATACATATAGCTGATTCACTCTGTTATACAGCAGAAACCAACACAACATTCTAAAGCAATTATACTCCAGTAAATATGTTAAAAAAAAAAAAAAGGTAAATGAGTGTATATCTCCTTTCCACATACTGCTAATGAAAATGGTACTTTTTAAAAAAAAACCTTGAGAACTAAATCTGAAGTTTGAGAACTAAATCTAAGCATGTCTTTGATGCACTATGATCTTCTAGACCTTGGATGACAATCGGTTTTATTTAGATGTCGACTCCAGTCTACTGGGAATGGTTGCCTGGAGCACTGGTTTGAGAAAGATTTAATGCTGTGTTAGGGCCAGTGACAGAGAATACTGTCAATGCCCGGGCAAAGGATGGAGCACAGACACCTTGCTGACTCAGAGTCAACAGAACACTTTCTCCCCTAGGATAAAAATAGTTTCTTAACCATTTTAAATGCTCCACAGAGAAATCTCTAATAAAGTTCTAATTTACAACATCTGTTTACTACTTATACTTAGAAAGTGATATTATTTAATACAATTTTATTTCTGTCTAATATTTTTTACATTTATGTATTTATAGTATTTAAATATTTTATGTTTAATATAAATTACATTATTGTAATGTGGTTTAAATACTTCACAAGTAAAGCAAATCAATAAGACTATAGGTTACTTTTTTAACAAAAAGTAGTTTAACAGGAAAAACAACCCACTTAAGTTTAAAAACATTTTGTTTCATCTATCCTACTCTTTGAAAAACAGAACTGCCAGAATACTATTTTAAAAACTCACAAAATTCCAGTCTTACTAAAAGTTATTCTTGGGTTCCTCCAACAATCAGAAGTCTTTTGATTGCTATTTTTGGTATAAATTAAACCATACAACTCAATATTTTACAAGTTTTTGTTGATCTTAATCAAAGCTAAAATGAAAATAAACTTTTCCCACTGCAGTACTCAGGAAGACTTTAGCTTTAGTTGAACAGATGCACATATTCTAAGTACAAGGGGATTACCTTACTTACAGCACCTTCTCTTTAGATTTCTTTTATAAAATTAGATAAGTTGTACTGACACAAATTCAAAAGATGCAAATGCAGTGTGAAGAGAAGCACCTAATGTGGTGCAAAGTACCATCTTATTCAATCACATCCAGTATTATTAGCATTACCAGATGTAGAAAAAAGTGAACTGAAATTTCACACTTCTCCCTTTCACTTCCACGTGATTTCTGCATAGCCCTTATCAGTAATGCACACTGGATGGTAGGTTAGATTTTTAGCAATAACTTGCTCTACCGAAATCTAAACTTCCCATCATTTAAACATTGAATCTTAGAATTAAAAATATACACCATGATGACTGGTTTCACTAAATTCATGAACCCAAACCTCAAACGAGTACTCAAACTGCCACACAACGCTTCTCTGCTTCCCTTGTACATCCATTCTCTCAACTGTCAAAACTACAAGTAATGCACCTTCTCTTCTTTCCATAAATTTCTAACAACTTTCCCTTCCATTCTCTATCTGATGCCTTTGCCTCCTATTTAGAAACACTCAGACAGAAACTTTCCATCTTTACCCATCACACTCTGCACCAAATCTGTACAGTAGATAAAAGGCAAACCACTCATTAGTGGTCTATTTCCCATCGCCTCTCACCTTCAAAGACAATTCTTTTGCAAGTATACTCTCACTAGAATCTCTCTTTTGTAGTGGAAAAAATGCACCTTTTCTTTCACCCTCTTTCTATTTCCATGGTAGCATCTACTAGTTGCCTCCTAAATACTGATTTCTCCTTTCTCTCTCAAGTGGAGCAGTCCCCATTTTTAGTGAGCACATTGCAATCCAGCTAAAAGATGCTTTCAGCTTTCCTAGCAGTGGGTGTAGCCATGTGACTGTCTAAATTCTGGTCAATAATATATGCAGAGGTGAGTAGGATGCTAGGAAGTCTCTTTAAATGGAAGAGGTCAGTCCTTCTGCCTCCTTCTCTCCATCTACACTTGGAACGTGGATAGGAAACCACCTTTCTTTTTTTTTCTTTTTTTGAATTATCAAAATTTGTGAACCATCTTTTTTTTTTAGTTAAAAATATATGTATTTTTACCTTTTGACCCCCCCCTTCACCCATTTCTCCCACCCCCTACCCCAGACAACCATCAATCTGTTCTCCATACCTATGAACTTAGTTTTTCTGGTCTGGGTTTTTTTTTAGATTCCACGTATAAGAAAGATCATATGGTATTTGCCTTTCTCTGACTTATTTCATGTAACACAATGCCCTTGAGGTCTAATCATGTTATCGCAAATGGCAAGATTTCATTCTTTTTCTTTTAATGGCTGAATAATATTCCATTGTGTATATCTATCTATCCATCCATCCATCCATCCATCCACCCACCCACCCACCACATCTTCCTTATCCATTCGTCTATCCATGAACTCTTAGGTTGCTTCCATATCTTGGCTATTGTAAATAATGCTGTAATGAACATGGGAGTGCAGATACATTTTCAATCTAGTATTTTTGTTTTCTTTGGATAAAAACCCAGAAAGAATACTGCTGAATTGTATGGTAATTCTACTTTTAATTTTTTGAGGAATCTCCAACACTGTTTTCCATAGTGGCTGAACCAATTTACATTCCCAACGACAGTGCACAAGGGTTCCCTTTTCTCCACATCCTCACTGAACCTGTTATTTCTTGTCTTTTTGGTTTCCTTTGCTGTGCAGAAACTTTTTAGTTTGATGTAGTCCTACTTGTTTATTTTTGCTTTTGTTGCTTTCACTTTTGTTATCAGATTCAAAAAATCATTGCCAAGATCTATGTCAAAGAGCTTACCACCTGTTTTCTTCTAGGAGTTGTATGGTTTCAGGTCTTATGTTCAAGTCTAATCCATTTTGAGTTAATTTTGTGTATAGTGTAAGACAGTGGTCCCGTTTCATTCTTTTCCATGTGGCTGTCCAGTTTTCCCAACACGATTTATTGAAGAGACTGTCCTTTTTCTATTGTATATTCTTGGCTTTGCTGTAAATTAACTGATGATATATACATGGGTTTATTTCTGGGCTCTCTATTCTGTTTCATTGATCTATGCGTCTGTCTTTAATGCCAATACCATACTATTTTAATTGCCATAGCTTTGTAATAGACTTTAAAAACAGAGAGGGTGATGAGTCCAGCTTTGTTCTTTTTCCTCAAGATTGCTTTGGCTATTCAGGGTCTTTTGCAGTTCCATACAAATTTTAAGACTGTTTATTCTGTGGAAAATACCATTGTAATTTTGATAGGGATTGCACTGAATTTGTAAATTGCTGTGGGTAGTATGGACATAATATTAATTCTTCTGATCCATGAGCATGGAATATCTTTTCATTTATTTGTGAATTTCTTTCCTTAATGTCTGATAGTTTTCAGTATACAACCTTGGTTAAATTTATTGCTTTCTGATACAATTATAAATGGGATTTTCTTAATTTCTCTTTCTGATAGTTTGTTATTAGTGTACAGAAACACAACAGATTTTGAGTACTGATTTTGTAACCTGCAACATTACTAAATTTGTTTATTAGTTCTACCAGTTTTCTGATGGAGTCTTCAGGGTTTTCCATATAATATCATGTCCTCTACAAATTGTGACAGTTTTACTTCTTCCTTTCCAGTTTGGATGCCTTTTATTTATTTTTCTTGCCTAAATGCTCTGTCTAGGACTTCCAATATTTCTGAACGAAAGTGGCAATAATGGGCGTCCTTATCTTGTTCCTGATCTTAGAGGAAAAGCTTTTAGCTGTTCACCACTGAATATGATATTAGCTGCAGGCCTGTCACATATGGCTGTTATTATGTTGAAGTATGTTCCCTCTATACCCATTTTGTTGAGAATTTTTATCATAAATGAATGTTAAATTTTGCCAAATGTTTTTTCTGTGTCTATTGAAATGATCATATGATTTTTATCCTTCATTTTGTTAATGTGGTGTATGTATATCACATGGCCTGATTTGTGGTCATTGAACCAGCTTTGCATCCCTAGAATATATCCAGGGATTTATTCTTTCAAAGACACCAGTTTGCCAGATCCCATTCTCTGCTTTCATCTCATTCAGTCTGTTGGCAGCATTAGACACATGATGCCTCACTCATTCTTGAAACACTCTTTGAATTTCTGGAAACCCAGCAGAGCCTGATTTTCTTCTTACCTCACTGGTCACTCCTTCCGACTATGGTGTTTTCTCCCTGCTTTCCTGACTTCTACACTTTTTTAAATGCTCCAACACTCTTCTCTGAACTCTACTCACTCCTCTGTGATTATTTTAGACCTATGGTTTTAAATACCATTTATATTCTGATGACACTCTGATCTCCAGATTCATATATCTAAACTAGATGTTTGACATCTCCACTTAGATGTTTAAAAGACGCCTCAAAATATACTTGGCCAAAACAAAACTCTCCCCACATCTCCTGAACTGTAGTTCTTCCCATCTTAGTACATACTCACCACCATTCACTTGGTTGCTCAAAGCAAAAACCATGAAGTCATCCTGGTCTCCCCTCTCCCTCTCACCCCACCCCCATGCATCAGCAAGTCCTGCTGTCTGTGCCTCCACAGTACATCCATCACTTCTCTCCATCTCCCTTGCTACCACCCTGGTGCAAGCCAACATCTCTCTCATCAGAGCCCTGCCATGGCCTTTGTGTTCTCCTTCTATTTCCTCAAAGTCTATTTTCTAAGCAGCAGCCAAAGTAATCTTTTCAAAGTGCAGATCTGATTGTGTCTCTTCCCTGCCTCTGAGAACGAAATTTAAGCTCCACATGGCCTCCAAGGTTTTAGGTGACCTGATTGGCCTCCTCTCTGACTTCATCTCCTGCCACTCTTGCCTCAAGTGCTGTGCTTCGGCCACAGTGGATTTTTCCTTTTTTTTCCTATTTTCTGAACACCCTAAGCTCTGGACTGCTTTTTAAGAATACCAGCTGTGGCCTCCATATAAATGCTCTTTCCCAGTATTTTCTCACTACCAGCCCCTTCTCTTCCACTTCAGAGAACCACCTAAGCTAAGGCAGCTTCTCCCTCATCACTTGTACTGTGGTCCAATCTACCTCATCTCATCTGGCTGGTCTCATGAACTGATCTCTTTCTGAGAGAGCGTGACCTGACTGAAGTTAACGCTTCCTTCCTTCCAGTTCAAGCTCACACACCATCTCCAATCCATGTATCTTTCACACCACTAACTGCACACGGCTTCTGTAATCTCCATGCACTACAGTCATTCTTCATCTTCTTCCCAGAATTCCTGACACCGTTTAGCTTTCCCAAACACAGGATACCTGCCCTATCCTACAGAAAAAGACCTCCTGCCCTCCTTTCTTGGATAAAGGTCCTGATTTTCCACACGTGCAAATTAAAATTACAATTTTCACACAAGTAGCCTGAGGCAGACTAGCACTATTTCTAATCAGCAGCAAGGGAGCCACAAAAAGGAGAGGCCCTTTTGGATACCATGGGAACAGATCTGAAGCCGGAAGAGCAAGGTGGAGCCAGCCAACGCTGGTGCCCCAGGACAAACTGCAACAATCCTTGACGTACCAATCCTTTAGACCCTACTGGGGACAAAGTGATACCTCTACGCTATCCCCCTCCTTGCTCCTCCAAGGACAGCCTAAGAAAACAGGAGCTGCCCCAAATCAGGATAAGGGTTATCCTACACTGCTGTGCAGAGCAGCACTTTCTTAGAACTATCTATAATCTAGTTTTACTCCCTCTGCCTCCAAAACACACTGATATCTCATTTCAGTCATTCAGGCAGAGTAATAACTGTTGGGAAGTTAATGATTAAGGAAACACAGTTGGTCATCTGAAAACATTTCAGATGTTCCACAGTGTGTTAGCATTCTGGTAAAGAGAGGAGCCTTAATGAAGTAGGCTGAAGAATAAAACTATACATATTAACACACTCTGAAAGAGTTCAGGCATGCCCAGAGGGCCAAAATACTGATCGCAAAATGACCGGAATAATCTAGGTATATGATTAGCTGTGATTCAGAAAGAAAAACTAAAAAACTCTATAGGTTCAAATCTGCTACAGGGATTTTTTTTTAAATTTCATATATATATTCTGAGGAGTACTGATAGTGCTTGACAGTGCCAAACCTATGAGATTTCATCAGATCTCATTTATCTCATCTAGAACCAGATAGTTTTAATGCAAACCTAAGTATCTATCCTTTTAAATCTTTCTTTCATTAATGAATGTTTACCAGGTGCCTTACACGCTACAAAAAATGCAGTTAAGTGTTATCTCTTCTAATATAATTACTCCTTATCTTTACTCTAAAGAGGTCTAGCCTTTTAAAATCTGCTCTTGGAGGAACACTAATTGTCCTTTTTTGAATCTCCACCAAGTTTCAAAGAAGAACTGAAAACAAACAATGAAGTCAATTTAAAAACTCAACTCACAACATTGTGTGATCTTCTGGATGTTGGAAGAAATAAGCTGGGCCAGCTGGGCGGGGTCACCACCAATTCCTGGAGTGTAAGACATAGTTGATTTGCTTGTTCCCTAATTTCATCAGCTGTTGGTGGGCTGTGCAGTTTTCTAAGCAGTCACCTAAATAACATAAAAGAAAAGTCACATAATTGCATTTTTAAAGTTACTGGCTTACACTTTCCAAATTGTCGATCTGGGAGGTTACAAGTACAAATTTGACGATCCTACTAGGGTTGAAATCTAGCTCACACAAACACACTGTATGAGGAAGTGTTCCTCTTTCTTATTTATGTACTCTCTTAGGGGTGCTCTTCCATCTACATACACAAATACACCTACACACAAATGAGTCTCACATCCACGTCTCCGAGTCACACTCTTAACTCTCTTTAGTGTCTATATGCCTTTGAAGCTATAGGAACTCGCCAACTGCCTTTTTAGCTGCCAGTGGAACTGGCAACAGGAAATCTCTACTTTGGGGAAGACACTTAGCATTTGGGCCTGCTGCCAGGATCCAAATAAGATACTGCACATCCAGGGACCAAGAACTTTCCCACTCTAAACAGAAGAAAGGTAAAGATCCACTCTTGCATCTACAGGACCAGCATCAACAGATCAGATCACTTGCATCAGGACCACACAACCACACGATTAGCTGAGGCCTGCTCTCTCCCCCAAAGAGGGAGTATAATCAGTCCTGTTGATTGCCACTTAGTATTGTAGCATTTCCCTCAACCCTCAAAACTCAACAAGTCTGGTCTAAGTCTTCTCCTGTTTTCTTTTATGGTCTCCTTTTCCCCCCTTTAGAGAATCAACCAATCAGCTACAAACTACCAGTTTTCCTCATCCCTTTACTCAAGCGCCTAAATCTGAGAAAGTTCCTGCTGGTGAGATAACTAAGCTTCATTCATCCAAAGAGCTGCCACTGTTGGACTGGTTGGCATTTCCTTAGAGAAGGGGTGCAATGGTGATTCCCTCAGCTTAGTGCTGAACGAAGAATGAAAAGAAATTGTGAATGATGGAAGAGAAAGAAAAATTCAACAAGATTAACTATAGCTAACTTATTATTTCCTAAGCATTGTGTTTAGGACTTTCACATGTATTTTCTTAGTTGATTCTTCCACCAAGCTTATGAGGTAGGTACAACAATAATTATGATTTTTCAAATGAAGAAACTGAAGCATAATGAGAAAAAGCAACATGTTTAATGTAAGAAAAGAGCTAAAATTTGAAACTAAATCTTAGAGTCTATGTTTTGAAAACACAAAACCATATTGTTGCTTCCCTGTATAACAAAACTAAGGACAGGTGAGCCCACTCAATTTAGAAAAACCAAATTTATCACCTTTCTGCAGACCCTGTATGAAGTTTCGCTAAACCCACAAGGAAGATGAGGAAATAGGCTTGGGATAACTACATGCATGGATCAAGGTAACACTGTCGAATAGCTTACACCTCTTCTCTCTTATTCTGCTAACAGTGATATCTAAAAGACAACAGTGGTTGGCTCTCCTGATGATGAGATATGAGAAATAAAGGATCCAAATAACTGACTATACTTTAAAATATATGTATATAAACAGATAAATAGACAGCTAACTATAAACTGACTTAGCAGTGTACGATCTTTGCACACAGGCTACATCAACCAAGTTATTCTGATGTCTGCTATCCACATCAGTCTCCAGCACCTAGCCCAGAGCTAAGATGCACTAAAGTACTTTTGCTGTATACTTTTGAAAGCCCATTCAGAATTCCTAGTTGTATTGCTCAGAATAACAGTAACTCATTATCTATACCTGCACTATCAAGTGTTCAGATATCACATGTGTGGCCACTGGCTTGGATAGCTCACGTATGGAACATTTCCATCACAGCAGAAAGTTCTATTGAACAGTGCTCACCAAATATCTCAATAATTAGCTTGCTATGAAAATATATAAACACTATAAAGAGAAAGACAGGAAGAGAGGATCAAGGTGCAATACTCATA
This sequence comes from Balaenoptera ricei, assembly GCF_028023285.1. NCBI lineage: Eukaryota > Metazoa > Chordata > Mammalia > Artiodactyla > Balaenopteridae > Balaenoptera > Balaenoptera ricei. The sequence goes on along the minus strand of NC_082650.1, from coordinate 30,949,963 downwards.
CTGAGAATCTTCTCAAGACTGTTTCTAAAGAGCACAGATCAAAGAACAAAGGGAATTTTAAAAAGAAATCTTGAGTGTCAAACATTACCCCTAGTTAACTACTGGACACAGTGTAGAATCCTTAAGATTCCCATTAACATAAATCTCATGCTCTATAAATCCTGTGTGGATAAAGCAACAGAAATAGTCAGTTTCACTTTCTTAATGGTGAGCACCAGCATGAAGCACAGGACTTCCCTCCACCCTGTGCTCCAAAATGATAAGTTCCCTGAAGGGCAGGTTTTTTTTCAGTTTTGGTTTTGTTTGTTTTTTTGGTCTATTTTGTGGACTGCTCTACTCTCAGTATCTGGATATACAATAGGTGCTTAATAAATATTTGTAGAATGAATAAATGTACCTATTTCTTAAGAACACACACCCAGTCTGAGGGTAAATATTACCATTTCCAAGACAGTGAACTCCAGGGCCTTCTTTCAGAACCAGGATGTCCCAGGCTTATCGCTGCCTTGGACTATTGCTTGGTGCCATTTCCTCTCCCTGAAGGGCTCTTCCCATGATCTCCATGTGACTTGCTCCTCTTCCCCAGCAAAGTCTCATCACGTGCTAGAGACACATTCTATATTCACTTTGATTTGAAGTGAGAAGTCACCACTCTGTCACTCTGCTGATCTAACCTACTGCATCATAGTACTAATCACCATTTAAAATGATCTAGTTAGTATATCATTTATTATCTATCCCTATCTCTGGAACATAAACATGAGAGAGACAAGGCTATCTTCTTGTTTTTTTTTTAATGTTATCTTTTTTTTTATACAGCAGGTTCTTATTAGTTATCTATTTTATACATATTAGTGTATATATGTCAATCCCAATCTTCCAATTCATCCCACCACCACCATCACCACCCCTGCTTTCCTCCTTGGTGTACATACATTTGTTCTCTATATCTGTGTCTCTATTTCTGCCTTGCAAACCAGTTCATCTGTACCATTTTTCTAGACTCCACATATATGTGTTAATATACGATATTTGTTTTTCTCTGACTTCACTCTGTATGACAGTCTCTAAGTCCATCCACATCTCTACAAATAACCCAATTTCGTTCCTTTTTACGGCTGAGTAATATTCCATTGTATATCTGCACCACATCTTCTTTATCCATTCGTCTGTCAATGGGCATTTAGGTTGCTTCCATGACCTGGCTATTGTAAATACCGCAGCAATGAACATTGGGGTGCATGTGTCTTTTGAATTATGGTTTTCTCTGGATATATGCCCAGTAGTGGGATTACTGGGTCATATGATAATTCTATTTTTAATTTTTTAAGGAACCTCCATACTGTTTTCCATAGTGACTGTATCAATTTACATTCCCACCAACAGTGCAAGAGGGTTCCCTTTTCTCCACACCCTCTCCAGCATTTACTGTTTGTAGATTTTCTCACGATGCCCATTCTAACCGGTGTGAGGTAATACCTCATTGTAGTTTTGATTTGCATCTCTCTAATGATTAGTAATGCTGAGCAGCTTTTCATGTGCCTCTTGGCCAACTGTATGTCTTCTTTGGAGAAAGGTCTATTTAGGTCTTCTGCCCATTTTTTGATTGGGTTGTTTGTTTTTTTAATATTGAGCTTCATGAGCTGTTTATATATTTTGGAGATTAATCTAAGGCTATCTTCTTGTAGAATCCACAGTGCCGGGGACATAGAAGATGTTCCACTAATGTGACGGTGATCACTCTCCTAACAGACGTGAGCATTCTCTACATAAACTACATTAACTGCATTCATTAGCTCAGCTCCTCCATCCATTAAACTATCATACCATTTGGGTTTAGTCCACAATACCGAGAATTATTTTTCACCCTTTCACACACACTAAACTTTCAAATTAAATAGAATTATGGCAAATCTTATTCAGACTTATTGCAGGTGTTTTATACAATTTCTCACCCAGCAGCACCTGGCTAAAGTGTGAGATCATAACCAAAATTAAGATTGACTTTGAGATGGGGAGCAGCAGAAGTAAAATATCTGAAGAAAAATGTAGATGTTAATGAGCTCACATGGTATCAATATTAACTCTGAAACTAGAGCATAATTCTTAACTAGTCACAAGTCTGAGACAACCTTCTCAAAGTGGCCTGCAAAGCAGAGGCCTGTCCACATCACAAGACACAGCTGAACACTACTATCAGTCTCTGCCCTGGGGGGATGACCAGGCCAGCCTCAGAAGAAACGTCCACCCCCAATATTACTAAACAGCACAGCATTTCATAATCATTTCCTTTTCTTCCAGAACCCGAGCAAGCTTTAAATTATATATAATTATGGTCAGAATCTGTTGATCTGAATTAAACAAAAATTAATGTATGTCTCTAAGAACCAAGCAAACGTAAGAAACTTGAGAGTAAAAAAATATATAGCATTTGACGGGAAAGGCATTTTTTTTTTTCTTTTTGTCTGAATTTAAAGAAAGTAACAACCTAAAAAACAAGAGGGGTGGGGTGAGGTGGGGAGGCATCTTGGAATATTTTATGTATCTATAAAGGGCTTTATGCAAACCAACTAAGGACAGGTACTGAAAAGATCAAAGAAAGGTAGTGTGTCAAAGTCTCCAGGCCAAACAAAACCAACTACGATGAGCCTCCGAATAAACGTGTACGGTTCCTCTACTATAGAAATATATATCTTCAGTTCTTCTATATTCGGGAGGAGAACTTTAAAGCGCGTTTTCTAAATCCGTGCGTTAAAAAGAGGAAGAGGTCAATTCGTGCCCAGCCTGAGGCAGAAGCTGTTTTCCTGAGCTGGGCCGGAGCGGCTCGGGCTCCAGCCCCGCCCCGGAGCGCTCAGCCCGCCGGTGCGCCTGAGCGAGCGCGGCCGGGGCGGCCGGGGGAGGCGGCGAGGCTGCGGCGCAGCCGGCTCAGGGCGGGCCGGGCTGACTGGGCCGGCGGCACCAGCCGGACCGCACCGCGCACCCGCGCCGGCCCGGGGAACGTGGGGAGGAGGGCGCTCCCGGCGCTGAGGCAGCGCCGGCCCTCCGACTCCCGAAAGCCTGCAGCGAAGCGCAGGGCGGCGGCCACCTGACAACGCGCTCAAACAAGGTGGCGAGGCAGCCACGGGGACACGCGCTTTCGGGGCGCCCAGCCAGGGACACCCCCTCCAGAGACTCCTCTTACCCCGACCTCCTCGGCTTCCTTCTCCTTCTTCGGCCCCGGCCACCCAAGGGCCCCAGAGTCGCCAGCTACGAGCCTCAGCTGATGGGTGGCGGCGCTGGAACGCCCACTGCGCATGCTCTCAATCACTCCCTGGGAAGGAGGCGGGGATAGTCCCCCTCTTATTGGCCAGCGGGGTTGAGTGACAGCGGCCCTTTCCCGCCCCCTCTGGTTCTAAGCTAAGGAATAGGGGTTCCAGCAAAACTGCAAGGGAGGTACTTTTTGAGGCCTGACGTGCAGATGGTGAACGCCTTATCCTGCGTGTAAAAAACAAGAGGAGGGGATGGAGAGCAGCTGTTTTCTTTATCAGGTGATGCCGGCCTCCGTAGACTCGTGTCTTCAGCCTGCCCCATCAACTCACGCATGTCTTGTTTCCTAACCCGTAACCGCAGTAGAACATATTCGCAAGTCCATTAAAAAATGCGAACGCAAATACGCAGTTCTAGCAGGAACAATGAGTGGAGTCATTTCCCTGTGCTCAATTAGTAACCAAGTTTTCGTAGCACATTCAAGTCGTTCGAAGCATCCTTGAAGGGCAGGAAGTAGTTTCAACAGGATTTAAAAAGAGCAGAGAATGTTCTCATGATAAATATTCAAACATAAAGTAATTGTTAGATAAAAAGCATCAGATGCTTCAGGTGAAAGAACAAATTAATTAATTAGGCCTTTGTATTAAGGCAATAATATTTTCTGAAAGGATCATCAGGACATCAAAAGTCCAGATGGACTAAGGTGGAAAAAAACCTAAAACCAGAATATTTTGGATTGGTACCACGTGAGCAAATTCTAGGTTGTTTGGAATTATACATACATATGTGCATAAGTGAGTGAGGTCAACCAACGATAAGAAACATAAGAGGCTCTCCGTTTATTTTTCATTTTTCTGCTTTTTTTCTTCTTCTATTTTTAAGAGACAAATGGGAACAAGAAAATTTTTCTGTTTCTCGTTTTTTCCAGAAGAAAACTGTGGTATAAGTGTGGTAATAAGCAGCAACTTATACTCTGCCTCTGTGAAGAGGGGGCAAGAGAGAGATGGGCAGGCTGGCCAAACAGAAGGCACACACCCCATCGAAAGGGGCAGCATGATTCAGCTAGAGCCAATTGTAGACTTTTAGGAATATTGGCCCAATGTAATCAAGTTATGTTTTGTCAAGATACAGTGTAAATTCTAATTTTTATGTGAAAAATCTTTTTTTCAGTATCCATAAGTTTTTATAAAACATTCTGTGATCAAATAAAATACTTATTTCAGCCTTTGTAATAGGCGATAGTTTCAGCCATAGAGTATTAAAGCTGGAGAAAGCCTACCAGAAAAGCTACCTCTAATTCCTCATTTCACAGATGAAAAAATCTGAAACCCAAAGAAATGTCATCAAAATCACACAAATAGGGCTTCCCTGGTGGTGCAGTGGTTGAGAATCTGCCTGCCAATGCAGGGAACACGGCTTCGAGCCCTGGTCTGGGAGGATCCCACATGCCGCGGAGCAACTAGGCCCGTGAGCCACAATTACTGAGCCTGCGTGTCTGGAGCCTGTGCTCTGCAACAAGAGAGGCCGTGATAATGAGAGGCCCACACACCGTGTTGAAGAGTGGCCCCCACTTGCTGCAACTAGAGAAAGCCCTCGCACAGAAACGAAGACCCAACACAGCCATAAATAAATAAATAAATAAATAAACCCAAAAGTTAAAAAAAAAAAAAAATCACACAAATAATTATGAGAAGCACAGATCCAGATGACCTAATTCAGAACCTTGATTTCTTCCTACCATATAATTCACTCAGCACATGTTCATTGGGAATCTGCCATGTGCCAGGGACTGTGGCAGGCACTGCAGATATCAAGATGAGTAGGATACAGTATTTTCCCTCAGGTTGCTCAAGGAGTGAGATCCTTCCCAGAACACTGCAAGAGATGCTGTGATAAAGATTTGTACACAGCACAGAGGGAGCCCAGAGATGAGGACGACTTACTGTGGGGTCAGGGATTCCAAAAGGGAAGTGTTAATAGACTCCTGAAAAATGTGTAAGACTTCACTGGGAAGACAAGACGGGAAAGGACATTCCAGCCAAAAGGAAGAACACATAAAACTTCATAAAATCACAGGCAAGTGCAAACTCTCCGGGATCTCTTATAATTTTCATTAGACTAAAGCAGAGTGGGTGGAATGGAGGGGCATGAGACTAGAAAGTCAAGTGGAGTTTATATAATGAAAAGCCTCTATGTCATGTTAAATGAATATCTAATAGGAGTTAAACTATGAAAGCAAAGGTGTGATGTGCTCATAATTCCATGCTCTGAAGAAACCTTTGGAGAATGGGGGAAAATAAAGGGAAATAAAAGTGAGAGAGAGAGTTTTGACCACGTAGGAGGCTGTTGCAATGGTAGCATCCCCCAATTAAGAATCTCCCTAATATCAGAGATATTGAAGGACTGTAGTAAGGCAAATAATTAAGAAGGTAAATATTTAAGAAGACTTGGAAATCAATTAGATATAGAGAGTGAAAGAGAGGACTCCTCTTTTTAAGACACAAAACTGAGCAGAACATGATGTAGCTGAGATCTAAGATTGCTGATAAAGCAATTGCAGTTTGAGGATGGAGGCGGTGAAATGAGGGAGCAAAGTGACAGTAAGTTTAGCTTGGGACGTGTTGTGTTGAAGATTCTGGGGAAGTGAGACTCAGTTTGAGATGTCCAGTGTCCTACAGGTATTTGAGAATGTGATCTGGAGTTCTGGATGTGGTTCTGGTTGGAGCTACGGGAAGAGATTAGCTCACTAACTCTAAGGATGGGATGTTGTGGACTTTCTGTGTTTAAGGGAGGGCAGAGGAAGAAAAACCCTGAAAAGGAGTAATCAGAGAGATAGGAAGTAAACCAGGAAAAGGTGTAGTAGAGAATGAAGGAAAACATTTCAAAAAAGAGGGAATGGTCTATGATAGCACATGTCACAGAAAGTTCAAGTAAATTAAGAACCGAAAGTTGTGCATTGGAGTTGGAAATTAGGAAGTGGTTGGTAAATTTCGGAAGAGGCATTTCAGTCATTCAAGGAACTATCATGCAAAGAATTTACATTTACGTAGTGTCTGCTGCACTTTCCAAACATCCTATCATGTTTGCTAGAACCCTGGGCTGTGAGAGGGGACATCACGAAGCACTGTTGAAGAACTGGAGGCTTGGTGGTCTCTTCAGGTCACCCTGCTAGTTACTGACTGAATGAGGACCAAAGCTCAGCTGTCTGAATCCTCCTCCTGGGCTCCTTCCAATTTCTTATGTTTCAAAATATGAGTGGATTTCTTCCAGGTCTTTTGAAAACTAGGAATAAGATTTCACTCCTTTGTATTCAAGTGAAAAAAAATAGGTATAGTTTAGGTAGCCCTGCAAAATTTAGAGGTACAGAGGATATATGAATTCCAGAAGAGTTCCTGATATTTATGGTATCCCACCTGAGCATCAGCCTGCTTCATAGTGAAACTTAGCCAGGTGCCTTGAACACAGCAGGGATCAAAAATTCTGCCAATTTAACAGGTGATCATTTCACTTCTCCCCAAACAAATCCTTTATACTTGCAAGAATTCCCTATGTCTGAAGGCTTGTGATTTGGATTTTTCAGAGCTAGTAATTTTGGGAATTTGGGTCTTCCTGGAAAGAATTCGAAGGGCAATCAGAAGTAAGTCTTTGAGTGGGAATTGTTATCTGCATACTTGTGTCCTTATTAATATAAATACCACCTAAATAACCTCTGCCATGTAGGCTAGGGAACTCTTCACTGCTGTATCTCCAGTGTTTGGAATAGCAATTCTAGCAAATAGGAGACAATTGCCTGTTCACATAATAGCCCCTGAACTAAAATATTTTTTTAAAGGCCCACCATGTGATCTTGTGGGACAGCCAGAGAAGTAAAAGACACAAAAAGGAAAATACCAAAAGGCAAGGAATTTATTGATAAATGAGAGGTACAAGTGTACCTGTGAAAGTTTGTTTTTGATTATAATGTAGGGGAAAACCACAGCTGTTTTAAGAAATCTGTGCTAGATTAAAAGGCAGTTTAGGAACTTCCCTGGCGGTCCAGTGGTTAAGACTCCACGCTTCCACTGCAGGGGGCCACGGGTTTGATCCCTGGTTGGGGAACTAAGATCCCACGTACTAAAATTCCACATATTGAGCAGCGTGGCACCCCGCCTCAAAAAAAAGTCAACTTAAATTAATATCTAATAAACTAGAGTTTGTTCCATTGTGCTTTGTTTTTAAGCACCTCTCATCTCCCTCTGCAGTCTGCTTGTTTTCTAAGACCACTCTGTCCCTAGTTATATGCGAAGCACAGAGCAGATTTTGCTCTCACTATTAAACATAGAGCTAGTAGGAATCCCACAGAAATCTTACATGGACCATCATAGCATGACGATTGGTATGTTCATCTCTAATTTTACCTCCTACATATTATCGTTGTGTGCCCTCTTCTCCCTGTGTCCCAGTCCACTACAATACCTTCCTCATTGGCATCTGTACCTCCAGTTCTACTCAACGTCATTATCTTCAAAGCCACCACTGAGTATTTGAAGCACAAATCTGAAAACATCACTCCAGGCTTCATGCCATCACCATGATTGCCACATGCCCCCAAATGTACTCCTTAAAAATAAAAGTGCTGGGGCTGGTCAGGGGTGAAAGGTTGTGTAGATTGGGGGGAGGAATCATAGAAGGGCATCTATGGAGAAATGTCTGGAAATCTTATTACGATGCCTTCCTGAAGATTCGAGGTGCATGTTTATAAATTAAATGCTCTGAGAAGTGGTTCGGTAAAGAAACAAATATAACTTTCTTTAACCCAGTATTTTCTGAATGTATTTGACCACAGAACTTTTTTTTATACTTAATGGCTGTAGAGATCTACATGGTATCCATTATGGAAAACATTGCCCTGAAAATCAAATCCAAGCCCCTTATCATGGCATATAAATAGGGTGATCATACATCCAGTTTGCCCAGGACAGCCCCAGTTTAGGCTGGTTTTTCTAGCCTTCTGTCTCTGAGCACTCCCTTTCCTTCTCAAAAGTGTCCCAATTCAGATGATACATTACATGGTCACCTTATGTAAAAGGATCTATGTGATCTGGATTCTGCCTTTCCCTGCACCAAAATTTATGCTTTGGAATATGCTAGCGTAAAGAACTTCTCCATCTCTTTCTGCTCCCACTTCCTTCCCACCAGCTCTCCAAACCCACACCAGGGGTTCCCTTATTTCTGTGCTTTGCTCTAGCAGTTGCCTTTAACTAGAATGCACTTTCTTCCTCCTCATTTTTAAAGTAAACTCCATTTTAGAATAATTGTAGACTTACAGAAGAGTTGCAAAAATAGTACAGAGTTCCCTTATACACCTCATGCAGATTCTCCCAGTGTTAACATCTTACATAACCATGGTGCATTTGTCAAAGCTAAAAAATTAACATTGGCGTAGTCGTTTCAATTAAACTATTGATTTGGATTTCCCTAGTTTTCCACTGATGTCCATTTTCTATTCCAAGATCCAATCCCACATTGTATTTACATAGCATGTTTCCTTTGTCTCCTCCAATCTGTGACAGTTTTCTGTCGTTCCTTTTTTGTCATGAACTTGACACTTTAAGAGTACTGGTTAGGCATTTTGTTAGACTGTCCCTCAATTCAGGTTTGTCTGATGTTTTCATGATTAGACTGAGTTACAGATTTTTGAAAAGAATACCAGGGAGGTGAAGTGTTCTCAACATATCATTTCAGAGGATACATGATATCAGAATGATCTGTCTTCTGGTGATGTTAATCTTCACACCTTGGTTAAGGTGATGTCTTTGAGTTACTACTTTTCCATTTCTATGCTATACCCATTAGAAGAGAATCACAAAGTCCAGTCCACAATCAAGAGAAGGAGAATTGAGTTCTACCTCCAGAAGGGAGGAATATTAAAAATTTATGAACATATGTTGAAACTACCACAAGAGCTAATAAATATTTGCACAGAGGTCCTTTGAGGCTAAACCATCAGAGGCCACAGTTATTATTATGGAAAGAAAAAAATTTCAAGTGGATAGTTATAGAAAGTACCTCTCACATCAGATGCTTGATAATAAGAAAAATTCTCAGGCTTCACTCTACCTAATTTCTTAGGCAGAAACTAAGAAACTGCTGTGATTGCTTTTCTCAACTTCATGTACATAACTAATTTTGTTTTTGTAATTTTGCCTTCTTTTTCTAAAGAAAGATCCTGACTGTGAATGTTTCATGTAGCTCTTTACACTTTTGAACCTCAATTTTGCCTTCGTGTATTCTCTTCTGGTATTGCCATACTGCCTACCGCAGTTATTACTATTGTGTTCTAAAGGTGATTTTCTATTTCCTTCAATTCTTCTATGAGGAATATTTGTCACTTCTCCCAAATTTATTTATTTCTTCAATCATTTATTTATATCACTATGAATTTATGGATTTTTATTTTGTTCTTTAGGTTATAATTAAGTTACCTCTCCACCATTTCAGGTTTTTTCAGGTTGGTTCCTGTGTCCTTTTGACAGACACCATTTTTTTTTTTCCCCTAGCACTTCCTTACTAGTTAGTATAACAAGATGCTCCAGGCTTATCTTGTATCTTCCTTGTTCCAGCTCTAAAATCAGTCATTTTGGTGTGGAGTCATTGTTCCTTTTACCAGAAAATAGTATTTAGAAACCAAGATCTGGGCGCTAGCCTTCTTATTGCTACTGGGGTGTCATTGCTTCTGTGCCCTCTCAGTGGACAGGACTAGGAAATAAATGTCTATGTATTAGCTCATGTATGCACATGTATCTATAAGTTTATCTGACTTTATTGAATATATAAATAAGCATGAGTTCATACAGTTATTTCCAACTCTCATCCAGCATCACAGGGTTCATTCTAGCCTTCTCTGCTTCCTTATTGTTGTTTTTTTTAAATACAAATTTATTTACTTTATTTATTTATTTTTGGCTGTTGTTGGGTCTTCGTTGCTGCATGTGAGCTTCTCATTGTGGTGGCTTCTCTTGCTGCAGTGCACGGGCTCTAGGCATACGGGCTCAGTAGTTGTGGCGCACGGGCTTAGTTGCTCCGTGGCATGTGGGATGTGGGATGTGGGATCTTCCCGGACCAGGGATTGAACCCGTGTCCCCTGCATTGGCAGGCAGATTCTCAACCACTGCGCCACCAGGGAAGCCCTGCTTCCTTACTGTTAACTTCCTCTTCTGACAGTGAGGAACCCAGCCCCAGTATCTGTCATCAATTACTTATTTGTATAATGTAAGGTAGTTTCAGAACTGCTAACTCATACTCCTGTGAGAGAAAAACTTGAGAACAGTGTGTAAGGACAATTCTTTTTGCCTTTAGCCTTACGGTACCGAGTCAAAACAATGTTTTCCAAAATTGCCAAGATCAGCTCTTTTTCCTCACTCCCTTCAGTGAATGTATATGTTTGTATTGCACTTTGGTTCATTTGTTATGTGCCTGTATTCCATCTGGATCTCACCAAACATACTGGTTGATTTTTTTTTTTTTTAACTTAAGTAAAGTTCACTCTTTTTGGTATATATCTCTATAGATTTTTGACAAATGCCTGGAGTCATGTATCCATCACCCCAATACCATACAGAGCAGTTTAATCTCCCTAAAAGTTCCCTTTTGCAGTAACTTTTAGTCAATTTGTCCCCCAACCCTTGACAACCACTTATGTTTTCTCTCCCTATAGCTTTTTGCCTTTTCCAGAAAGGTATAAAAATTGAATCATGCAATGAGTAACCTTTTGGGTTTGACTTCTTTCATTGAGCAGCATGCATTTAAGATACAGCCACATTGTTCTATGAATCAATAGTTTGTCTTTCCTATGGCTGAGTATTATTCCGTTGTCAGGATGTAATGCCCTTTAGCCTTTCACCTATCGGTTGTTTCCAATTTTTGGCTATTACGATTAAAACTTCTATAAATATTTGCATGCAGGTTTTGATACAAGTATAAGTTTTCAATTCACTTAAGTAAATATCTAGAAGTGGAAGTGTTGGGTCATATATGTTTAGTTTTATAAGAAAATGCAAATTGTTTTCCAAAGTGGCTGTATCATTTTGCATTCCCACCAGCAGTGAATGAGGATTTCTGTAGCTCTAGTTCCTTGTCAACATTTGGTAGTGTTAGATTTTCTCTTTTAATTTTATCTATTCTAATAGGTGTGTAGAGGCATCTCACTGTGGTTTTAACTTCATTTTCTTAATGATGCTGGACACATTTTTATAGGCCTATTTAAAATTCATATGTCTTTTTTACTGAAGTGTCTGTTCAGACCTTTTGCCCATTTTTTCGTTAGATTATCTCCCTGTTGTAGAGTTTTAAGAGTTCTTTATATGTTCTTGATCAAATATGTCATTTGCAAATGTTTCTCCCATTTTGTAGTTTGTCTTTTTTATTTTCCTTACAGCATCTTTCACAGAGCAAAATTTTTAATTTTGATAAAGTCCAATTTGCCAAATTTTTCTTTTTGTGGATCCTGCTTTTGGTGTTGAATCTTTTTATTAGCAAACCCAGAGTTACACAGATTTTCTCCTATATTTTTTTCTTAAAGTTTTATAGTTTCACCCTTTACATTTAGGTCTACAATACATACTGAGTTAATTTTTATGTTTATGTGAGGTATATATCAAAGTTTTGCTTGTTTTTGCATATGGATGTCTAATTATTCCAGCACCATTTATAGAAAAGACTATTCTTTCTCCATTGAGTTACTATCGCACTCTTGTCAAAAATCAGTTGAGGAGAATTAGCAACTTAACAAAACTGAGACTTTCAATTCATGAACACAGTATATCTCTGCATTTACTTAGGTTTTCTTTTATTTATTTATTTATTTATTATTATTATTTTAAATTTATTTATTTTATTTATTTTTTTTGGCTGCATTGGGTCTTTGTTGCTGTGCGCGGGCTTTCTCTAGTTGCAGCGAGTAGGGGCTACTCTTCATTGTGGTGCGCGGGTTTCACATTTTGGTGGCTTCTCTTGTTGCGGAGCATGGGCTCTAGGCGCACGGGCTTCAATTGTTGTGGCACACTAGCTCAGTAGTAGTGGCTCGCGGGCTCTAGAGCGCAGGCTCAGTAGTTGTGGCGCACGGGCTTAGTTGCTCTCTGACATGTGGGATCTTCCCGGACCAGGGCTCGAACCCATGTTCCCCACATTGGCAGGCGGATTCTTAACCACTGTGCCACCAGGGAAGTCCCCTTTTATATACTTTTAATCAGTGTTTTATAATTTTTAGTATACAAAGCCTGTACATATTTTGTAAGTCATATGTAATTTATTCATTTGTTTTGGTACTATATAAATGTATTTTTTATTTCAAATTCCACTTGATCTTAACTGATATGTACAGATCATTCACATTTAAAGTACGCTTGGATTAAATCTATGATATGTTTGATATGCTTGAGTTAAAATCTACCATCCTGATAATTGATGTTTATTTATTCCATTTATTCTTTCTTTATTCTCCTTTTTCTTCCTTCCCTGAGTTTAATTAAGAATTTTTAAATGATTCTATTTTATCTCTTCTATTGACTTATTATATATATTGATACTTCTTTTAGAAATATTTTATACCTCTTTTTAGAATTAATCTGAGTCTACCTTCAAGTAATATATTTCTAAGGACATTATAACAGTATATTCCTAAGTCCTCCCTCTCCTTGTGCTATTGTCATACATTTCACTTTTACATGCTATAAAATATATTTTACTATTTTTGATATAGTTATCCATATCTTAGAGTAATTTAAAATGAGAAAAAAATTTATTTTACCTTCATACATTTCATTTCTGAATCTCTTCATTTCTTTGTGTAGATCCAAGTTTATGGTCTATGTCATATTCCATATACCTTGATGACTATTTTCATCTTGGAGTGAAAAAGGCAAGGAAAGCAGAATAGGATGATTTGTATTTTTGATACATGTAGCAGTGGAGAAAAAAATTTTTTCTCTACCCTCTTAAGTTCAGTACCTGGGGCTTGTGAATTAAACTAACAAAAGACAGATTAACAGGACAAAAGTTTGTTTGGGTTAATGTTCATCTATACAAGCATGAATGGTCTTAAAACTAAAACTCCCTTGGAGAAGGGATTGGAGGTAGGTTTTATTTGAGTTCTCCCTTCTGGGAGTAGATCTGCACTGAAAAGGAACTTTATAGCAGCCTAATTTCCTGGAAGTTGCTACTTTATGTCAGGTAAGAGGAGCTTTGAGAAGACTTTTGTTTTTCTTTTTCTTTGTTTTTGCATCTGTTGAATCTCAGATGCTTTCAGCTTAAAACTATCTTTATGTCAAAGTAGTATATTTTGGGGTGGCATATTCTGTTCATCTTCACACAAAAATTTATAATTTCTTTATTAAAATCATAAACAAAATGAAAGAGAATGACAAATGAACAGAAAATATGTGCAAGCTCTAACACAAATGGTTCACATCCTCATTACTTATAAGAAAGACAAATCTCATGTAGAGGATGCTATTGATTCTCCAATCAAATTCCCTTTAACTGCCACTGGAACCAAACCACAGCTGCTGTACCTGCTAAGAACAAATCACAACTGCCTTCTTTGGAGAGTTACCCTTGGCCCAAGGTGAGCAACCCTACTCAGGAGTCAAGATCCCCTGACCCCATAGACTCTGTCAATGACTGACTGACCTCGGCTCCTGGACTTGTGGAAGAACAGATTCTCTGGTGCAACTTGTGCTCTAGAACTTCCCTGTGGGATGGACTGAAGCTGGTCTCTAGCTGAGACCACGTTCTTAGCTTTTCCCGTGGCTCAACCTCCTTTCCCTATTCCCCTTCTCTTCTGAACTTTATTCTCACCTTCTCTTGCTCCCCACTTTAGTTTCTGCATCTAGAAAAACTAACCTAAGACATCACACTAGAAAAATAAGCAAAAGCTCAGCATAGACAATTCACAGAAGGGTCTTAGTCCAAGTTTCCTATAAACTACAGCTTAAGGCAAAATTTCACATACTAAAGCTTTTTTTTTTAATTGAAATATGTTTGACATATAACGTTGTGTAAGTTTAAGGTATTCAAATGTTGATTTGATATGTTTATTATGGCACTATGATTGCCATCGTAGCATTAGCTAAGACCTCCATCACGTCATGTGATCACCCTTTCTTTTTTACGGTGGGAATAATTAAGATCTAGTCTCTTAGCAGTACTGAGATAAATTTCTAGGCTCCAGATGGAGACACTACAGCCCAGGGGGCCACGTCATCAAACCAAAACTTAGATAACTTTCGCATCCCTGTAAATGCTCCTCTTGACCAGAAAAGCAGTATATCCAGTCAGCCAATCCCCAAGCGCCAAGCCACCAACTCTGGGTCTTCTCACTCCAAACAAGATTAACTATGTGGCCCCAGCCAATCAGATATTTTATATTTTTCTCTTCCTTATTCTTTACTCTTTAACCTATAAAAGTTTTCCGTCTTCTGTTCCATTTTGCAGTCTTCTGAAAGGAGAACCTTGTGAAGTGTTAAGTAAAGTTTGTTTGTATGGCCTAAATTGTCTTTAATCATTTAGCAGCAAGTTTGATGTTTATAATACAAGATTGTTGTCTAAAATCAATATACTGTGCATTTGATCTCTAGGACTTATTTATCTACTAGTTGCAAGTTTGTACCCTTAAACATTTCTCATATTGCCCTTACTCCCCGCCTTCCCCACCCCATACTAAAGCTTTACAGTAATCCTAGGGCAGCAAGAACAAGATGACAGGGGAAGCGAGGCAGGAAAGGAGGGAGAACAGATACAAAGTGGCACATCACCAAGAAAACATGGCTTAGTCCCTTAGGACAGGGGACTTGGGGTATCTTCCAGATAGGCCTTGTAGAACCACTGTGCCTTGGAACAAAGTTTGGAGGAGTGTGTTGGAAAGGGGAGAAGGGAGAGGTATTTACTTTTACTTCCTATCCTTATCTCGATTCTTGGGGATCAAAGATCACCCCGTGGGGCATCAAGTTCCCCTACATTTTCAGGTTGTGTTACCTAGGTTTTCTAGAAAGTCAGATCCGAAACCTAGAAGTGCACATTGTTTGAGGGGGAGGGTGGGGGTAGGAGCTCAGCTTTTGTGGATTGGATTGGTCTGGAATTGTGTGCTAACGTTGCCATGGCTCATTTGGGTTGCATCGTGGAGGCTCTGCAGAAGCCCAGAGTCATGGCAGGAAGGCAGAGAGGCGCGGCGGTGCTGGACTGTCCCGGCGGCGGGGTGTCCGGGGCAGATGGCGGAAATCACCTGGGACTGAGCAGGTTTGGGGAGGTTCTTAAACTGCATGAAAAGAAAACAAAATTGCCAATAATCGTACTCAAAAAGAGAACAAAAGTACAGGAGGAAAAGCAAAATCAAACAAGCTGTTTTGTTGTTGCTGTTTTGACCTGTCAAATAAAAACCAAATGTGGACTTAGTAAGAGACTTTCTTTGGAAGTTATTGCAATGGAGGGAAAGGGACAGTTGCAGTGAGGAGAGCTCTTGGATCATAAGGTCTGCAAAGGTCTCAGGAGTTAGGCAATAGGCTTTTCCTTTAATAGAGGGCGGGGGGCGGGGGAGGGGGGGACCTAGGCTAGGAAGAATTGGGTGTGCGGACTTGGAATGAAAGGGAGCGACAAGATCAGAGTGTTTTATCCTGAGGCCAGTCTATTCTCAGGAGAAGCTGTTAAAGAGGGGCTGGCCATTTGTTGGCTAAGGCTGAAGATGGACCTAAGTTCAGGCACCTGGGAGAAAGACAGAATCTTAACCAACATTCGAACAAAACAAGCATTTTGTTCTGATTGATTCGTAGAGACTGGAAGTTCAGTTAATCATTTATGAGGCTAAGAATGGCCTTGTCATAGGTAAACAAGGGGGGCATCTATGAGTCTTATCTGTGTAAAAAAGGGCTCAGGTAAAATTCAACATTGTCAGACATAAGAGACTGGGAATACGAGAAAGAATGATACTACACAGTGCTGACCGGGTAGGTATATGGGGAAATGGATACTCTCTTACAATGTGGCAGCTCTATAAATTGACACAGCCTTTCTGCAAACTTTTAAATGCAATGCATTAACTCTTCAGACCATCAACTTCACCCTTAGAAATCTACACTGAGGAAATGCTTGAACAAGTGTGCTGAAATGACTTATATCACAATATGATTTTAAATATCAAGCACTTGGGGGACTTCCCTGCTGGTCCAGTGGGTGAGACTCCGTGTTCCCAATGCAGGGGGTCCGGGTTCAATCCCTGGTCGGGGAACTAGATCCTGCATGCATGCCGCAACTAAGAAGTCTGCATGCTGCAACTAAGACCTGGTGCAGCCTAAATAAATAAATAAATAAATAAATTTTAAAAAATATCAAGCACTTGGGAACAACATAAATATCTGTCAGTGGGATTCCCTAAGGATATTTGCACACACATTTGTGGCTTTAATAAAGATAAAGGAGAGGCAGAACGTAGTGTGGTGATTAAGAGTATGCTCTTTGGAGTGAGGCTGCCTGGGTTCAAACCCCAGATCTTGCACCTGTAGATGTGTAATCTTGGGCAACTCATTTACCCTCTCTATGACTCCATTTTCTCACCTGGAAAATAAAGATGTATCCACCTCAAAGGATTGTTGGGAGGATTAAATGAATTAATACATGATAGCATGTAGTGCTCATATTGTAATATAAATATAATAGTATAGCTAGTATTACTAGGTTTATATTAGTGACATTAAAAGGTGTCTGCCATTTATTAAATATAAAAATCCATCTACAAAACAAAATACGTGTTAAGATACCACTTTTGAAATACAGATATAGAGAGAAAAGGAGAGAAAGAAACAATAATATCTGGAAGAATATACATGCAGATTTTAACTTTTTACTTCATATATTTCTGAGCTGTTCAGTTTTTTCTTTTATAAAAGTCCATTTCTCTAGAATGCAGTCTTTTTAAGTTTAAATGGCAAACTATATTACAAAGTTATAATAATCAAAACAATGGTATTGTCATAAAAACAGACACATAACAGAATAGAGCCCAGACATAAACTCATCCATATATGGTCAATTAATTTACAACGAAGGAATCAAGAATATACAATGAGGAAAGGACAGTCTCTTTAATAAATAGTGCTGGGAAAACTGCACAGCAACATGCAAAAGATTTAATGTAAGACTTGAAACCATAAAACATCTAGAAGAAAACATAGGAAGGTAAGTTCCTTGACATTAGCCTTGGCAATGACTTTTTGGTCTTGACACACAAAACAAGGGCACCAAGAGCAAAAACAAACAAGTGGGACCACATCAAACAAAAAAAGCTTCCATACAGCAAAGGAAACTGTCAATCAATAAAACGAAAGGCAACTTATGGTATGGGAGAAAATACTTGCAAATCATATATCCCATAAGGGGTTAATAACCAAAACATATAAAGAACTCATACAGCTCAATAGCAAAAAAAATCCAATTAAAATATGGGCAGAAAACCTGAATACACATTTTTTTTGATGAAGACATAAAGGTAATGATGCAGGTGCATGAAAAGGTGTTCACTACTCATCAGGGAAATGAAAATTAAAATCACAATGAGATATCACCTCATACCTGTCAGAATGGCTATTATCAAAAAGACAAAAAAATAACAAGTGTTGGGGAGGAGGTGGAGAAAAGGGAACTCGTGTGCACAGTTGGAGGGAATGTAAATGGGTGCAGGCACTGTGGAAAACCGTAGAGAGGTTTCTCAAAAAGATATCTGCACCCCCATGTTCATTGCAGCATTCTTTACAATAACCTAAGTTTCTATCCACAGATGAACAGATAAAGAAACTGTGGTATATGTAGACAATGGGATATTATTCAGCCGTGAAAAAGAAGGAAACCCTGCCATTTGCGACAACATCCATGGACCTTGAGAGCATTATGCTAGGTAACATAAATCAGACAGAGAAAGACAAATACACTGTGATCTCACTTATATGTGGAATTCAAAAACAACAACAACCACCCAACCCACAGTACAGAGAACAGATTGGTGGTTGCCCGGGCAGGGACGGGGGTGGGGGGCATGGCAGTTGGGCAAAATGGGTGAAGGTGTCAAAAGGTACAAACTTCCAGTTATAAAATAAAGTCCTGGAAATGTAATGTACAGTATGGTGACTATAGTTAACAATACTGTAATGCATATTTGAAAGTTCCTAAGAGAGTAGATCTTAAAAGTTCTCATCACAGGAAAAAAAATGGTAACTTTGTGTGGTGATGGATGTTAACTAAACTTATTCTGGTAGTTACTTCGTAATATATGCATACATCAAATCATTATGTTGTGCACTTAAAACTAATAAAATAGTATATGTCAATTATATCTCAAGTTTAAAAATCTGGTGTTAATTAGAATGAAAGATTATTGAAGATTGTTAAAGAAAAAGTGTAAATGTTAAAAATATTGAAGAAATTTTTACAACAGTTAATCGGCTAATGTACAGTTTAGGAAATAATCAGCTAGCCTTGGCTTCAAATATTCCTAGTTATGACCTTCAATTGATATTCTCCTCAAAACTTGCTAAACCACTCCGCCTCCACGTTCTTTTTTCCTTCTTGAAGTCATCAGTATAATTTTGGTGCCTCACTTTTCTCAAGCCAGTGAATTAAGGAGGTAGAGAAAAGGAGGGACTAAAAATCTGTCTTCAGATAGCTTACAGAAAGAGTAGAAGACAAAGACACAGGTTTGTTTGGATCCTAGTTCTGCCACTTATTTTTCTGTGAATTTGGGTACATTACTCAAAGTCTGTGTACCTCAGTTTTCACATGTCAAGTAGAAATTATAATATTACCTCATACAGTTGCGATGATTAAATGAATTAACAATGTGAAACATTTGTGAGAGTACCTAGCACAGGGCAAGTGCTCAGCAAGTGTTAGTTCTCACTGTTGTAGGAGTCACGGCCAAGATATTCAGGAAGGATCTTGGAAAGAGGTGGTTCTTGTGATGCTGGGCTGTAAAAGAGGAAGAGTTACTGAAATGTGGCAGTGGGATTAGGGAATCACTTGTCTTTCTCAGTCTCCCTCCATCTTTTCCTTTGTCTTTCTATCCTTTGCCTTTCACTCTATCTGTCTGTTGATCCCATCTCCCCTCATCTCACGTTATCTCATCCTATTTTTCCGTTTGGACCTTTCTGGGTTTCACTAAAGTGCCATGATCAATGATAAGATTAAACAAAAATGCATTATAGATCTCTGTCTGATAGTTTATTGTGAATTATTAATGAAATACAATGAGCGGTTAGAACCTTACCTGTCTGGGGTGAAAGAATAGCCAACTGTTCTTCCTAAGACATCTGGATCACATATATAAATAGCACCGTAAAACACTGGGTGGGAGCTATTTGGAGTCAGGGAATGACATCTTGTGGTCAGTCCTTGTACCTGTTACAAACACTGTCACGAGTGTAAAGTGTAAGCACACTGTCAAAAGTGAAAAAAAGCCCCAGAAAGAGCCAAACATGTATGTAACCACAGGTATAAATCCACATTATATATACCCTGTCTTTTTCTCGTACAAGTAACAAATTGAAACCCAGAGAGTTTGAAGATGTGTTCAGGGTCAGAGAAGTTAGAAACTTGAATGCAATCTGTCCTTACTAACTCACTTCAGAGTCTCTTTGACTGGAGAACTTTCTACAATAAATACCATCAACCTGGCTCTCCCAGGGTCCTTCCCTTATGCCCTCCTTGTCCCGCTGAATACTCCTCCTCTCTCTTTCCAGAGTTCTTATCTCAGAGTGCTGTAATTGTTTACTTGGCCTCTCCCAAACTAGACTATGAACAGGCTAGGAGTTGTGGCTTTTATCTGCACTCTTAGCACCTGGCATGGACGCCTGGCTCTAGAAGGATCTTAGCAAGTATGACCGGAATGAATGGACTTGATTTTTCTGACTGAGTTTAGAGCACTTTCCTTTCTAACAGTGCTACTTCCCCTGCGGCAGTGTTTCTCAAAAAGTGTTCTGTGGAATGGCGGAATCATTTGGGGTGCTTGATTTAAAAAAGCACATTTCACCTCAGTCCTAGAGATCGGAACTTCTGGGTGCAGGGCCTGGAAATCTTAAGCACCTCATGCAATTCTAATGAAGACAAGTTCAAAAACCTTTCTTTGACTTGTTTGTATGGAGGGGTAGCTTGGAAGGGAGAAAGTGGATAGTCCCTAACTGGCATGCTTTCAAAGTGTTCGGCCTGGGCCTCATTTTGGGGAGGTGGTAGGGTGGTGACTCATTTTTGAACAGACACTTCCCTTCTGGGCTTTTACTTAATTATCTT
The DNA here is from genome assembly GCF_028023285.1 of Balaenoptera ricei. Classification (NCBI taxonomy): domain Eukaryota; kingdom Metazoa; phylum Chordata; class Mammalia; order Artiodactyla; family Balaenopteridae; genus Balaenoptera; species Balaenoptera ricei. The sequence continues at coordinate 30,929,413 of NC_082650.1, read as the reverse complement.
TTGTTTGGTCAGCCCAATATTGCTCAGAGTGACCGCTAAGGGGCAGCAAAGTACAGGGGAAAAATGAGAGGGTCATTAAAACAGAATGGAGACCTTTGAAATAGATCAGTAAGAAAGACCTGCCTAGAAATAATGAGTTAAGATGCCCCAATCCCCTTCATACTTTTACTTACTATTTTAGGGATTTAATTTTCAAGCATCATAATTTATATTTTGTTAAGTAAATGATTACTCGATTATGGACACAATTCCCTCAAAACCAAGAAAATAGTGTTTAGAAACACAGTTTTTCTTAAAACCAAAGAGACTACTATCCCAAATGAAGATATGTTCTAACACTGATAAGAAGTGGAAATTTTTAAAATAGTTGTAAAAAACATATTATATCATTTGAACTATGTGATGGAGCATATTGTATCCTAAGATTTTGATCAAGAAAGAATAATGGAAATTTCAGAACCATTATTATACCTAAATTGTTCCATGCATTATAAAACAAATCTAGCATCTTGGACAATTTTATTCATAGTCTGGAATTGTAAAGTCATTAATAACTCGCACGTGATCTGAGAAAAGCAATTTTATCGTGTTATAGTGGCACTTACTAGATGCCTGACACACAGTGGATTTGTAATGAAGAATCATTCCCTTAACATTGTTCGTTCCCTGGGTGATTGGTTATGATATATGATGATGGCCCCAAATAACTCCCTCTAGTCTTTTGAGTTCTACACAGATTTATTCATTAGTCCACTGGACAGTTCTCAACTTAATTGTCGTTAAACATCTCAGCTTCATCATGTCCCCACTGGAAATCCTCTCCCCTCTCCACGCCCTACCCACACTTTCTCCTCCACCTGGTATCTCAGCCTGAAAGCCAGGTATCATCCTGGAATCCTCATTGTTCCTCACTCACAACATTGAATCCATTTGTAGGTTGTTTTATGCAGACATTTAACTCACTATAAAGATTTAAGGTAGATCTCCAAACCTACAGAAAGGCAGGAGAACCATAATTTGGACATGCTTGAAGGACATGGGTTGGCAGGGAACTTGTGGGAAAACACAGTCTTTCTGGCCTTGAGATCCAGGGTAACCGTGGTGACTGGGAAGGGTGTGGGACTCTCAGAAAGAAAAGAGCCAGACTGGAGGATCCCTAAATTCTGTCCACCTACAGCTCTGGTTGACGCCTGAATGACACATGTGCCAAGCAGATTAAAACAGGTTAGATAAAGACAATGGGTCTGAAATAAGAGGAGCTACCCACCAGGAAATAGAGTCTACTAAAACAAAAGAGGTAATACTCACCAGAGAAAATAACTCAGAGGGTTAAAACCAAAAATAAATGGAGACCAGCCTTGAAAATTCCCTGAGCAGAAAAAACCAGTTTAATCATACAAACAAAGCTTAATTTAGCTTCATTTGCAGCACTAACTTGACCTGGGTCTTTCTTCCTTATGCCTCTAGGAAATCAAAAGCAAGCAAAACTTGAACTATTTCCAAAATTCATATGAGGTAACCACTAACAAATTCCCCATCATTTAAGAAAATTCTAATACTATAACCAATCACTGTGAAGAATGAAGTCACTGCCTTCTGGATAGATAAGCTGTTTTGAAACAATATACTCCTGAGCCTTATTCCAAGTTTTGGGTTGAGTGCTCCTGGCTCACAAACTGTCTTTTGATGTGGGCACAATAAACTTTTATTAATCACTACTTTCGTGATTTGTTGTTGCTTTTATTGATACTCCTGCTATTTCTGAACGTTTGAGGAGAGGCTCCAAAATTTAATATTCACAATGTCTGGAATACAACCCAAAATTATCCAACATACAAAAAACTAGGAAAATGGGACACACTCTTAAGAAAGAAGAGAATCAGTTGAGACCAACCCTGAGATGACAAACATGAACTAGGAGATAAGGAGGTCAAGGCAGTTGTTATAACTACCCTCAATGAAGTAAAACAAAATATGCTACCCATGAATGAAACATGGGAAATCTCAGCAGAGAACTGAAAGCAATAAAACACCAAATGAAAATTCTAGAACTGACAAAAATATAGTATTTGAAATAAAAGATTGCTAGAGGGGGTTTAGCCAAAGGGAAGTTACAGAGAAAATAGTAGTGAAGTTGAAGATAGTTCATGAGATATTATCCAATATTAAGAAGAGAGAGGGGGCTTCCCTAGTGGCGCAGTGGTTAAGAATCCGCCTGCCAATGCAGGGGACACGGGTTCAAGCCCTGGTCCGGGAAGATCCCACATGCTGCGGAGCAACTAAGCCTGTGCGCCACAACTGCTGAGCCCGCGCTCTAGAGTCCGCAAGCCACTACTACTGAGCCTGTGTGCCACAACTACTGAAGCCCGCGCACCTAGAGCCTGTGCTCCGCAGCAAGGGAAGCCACTGCAATGAGAAGTCCGTGCACCACAGTGAAGAGTAGGCCCTGCTCCCCGTAACTAGAGAAAGCCCACGCACAGCAACGAAGACCCGATGCAGCCAAAAATAAATAAATTAATTAAATAAATTTATAAAAAAAAAAAAAAGGAGAGGGAAAAAAAGATTGGAAAAAAGAATGTGGCCTTAGAGAATTGTTAGATAATATCCAGTGGTTTAACATAGTGTAACTGCAGCCCTAGAAAGACAAGTATGTGAAAAAATAACAGCCAAATATTTCTCCCCATGCCACATTTAGGATTTCTAAATTTCTAAAAATTGAGGTTATGAATAATTAAGTACTACTACTTGAGTATGAGTTTTTCTAAACCTGAGGTCTGTGTTCTCCCCCCGCAGCCCCACCGAGGCCTGTGTCCTTAATTACCCCACTATTCTGCCTTCATCATAGGTGCTCACTAAATTAAAAAACAAACTTTGAAAAGTGAAACAAAATAATCAATACTATTTTCAGGGCAAGAAGTCCAGTTTTGCTAGACAAAATGACCTAAATAAAGCTTGTATGGTGAAACAGCTCTCGAAATTAAATAAGTGCTGTGATAGGCCTTTTTTGTTTTGTCCCTTTAGCATAGACCTAATCTGCCCAATACAGTTGCAACTAGCCACATGTGGCTATTTTAACTTAAATTTATTAAAATTAAATTGAATTAAAAAAACAGTTTCTCAATTGAGAAACCACATTTCAAGTGTTCAATAACCACATGTGAATAGTGGCTGTCATATTGGACAGTGCAGATATAGAATGTTTCTTTCATCACAGAAAGTTTTATTGGATAGCTAGCTCTGGGCTAGACTATGTGATTCAACTCAATTAACTAACAAGAGCATTGAATCAACAAGGACATGAAACCTTGTTTCCTCTGATCTAAAGCTTCAAAACTTGTCCAAGAATATTTTAGGGAATCATTAAGACTCCTAAGCAAATGTTAAAAATGTAGTGTAACAATATGGACCTGATACTTGGCATATATTTTCTTTGGCATCCCTCCTCTTAGGGACGCACTGTGTTCCTGTGTTGTCCTCTGACTGCTCTATGTTTCAGGGCCACCCAACAAACACTTCTTTTCTGAACCTTCTGTTGTACAATGAACATGTCCAGTTTCTCAGTCTCTATGCTAGGCAAGGATGGATTGTCTATGGATATAATGTGATACTAGATATGAAAAATGTTCTACTACATTGCTCCTCACAGTAAAATACACTTTCCAGAGAGCTCTTAAAGATGATGGTTTGCTAAGAATTTCCAGCATCATGGAAAGACAAAAAGAGTTTAAAGGAGCTATTTATCACATCTTGCCAAGGAGGACTGGTGGCATTACTGTGTCTGTGCTCTTCCTAATTAATCATTTATATCTGTAGAAAATAGTTCTGTTGCATTGGTTAGACTCTATTTCAAAATGCTTTTCCTAGACTCTGATCAAAATTCCCCTCCACTCCCACCAGATTTAGCATCCATTGATGATTCTCTCTGAGTCAATATTATTGTAATGGTTCCAAAATCATGATGCTCCAACTCCAGCACCCTCTCCATATGTATCAGTTGCACTTGGTATTCTACTGTAATAAAGACCCCTTCTTTGATAAAGACCTACTGATCTATCTATCTACAGTCATCTCTCTCTATTCCTTTTTCTCTCTAATTAATATGGCCTCACAGTTTCTCATTTTTTTCTAATGGTTTATAATTTGTTTGTACTCTCGCTAATTATTTTAGCACTCAAATTGTCCCATATTTGGCCAGTGGGAGCCCATTCATGCTGTAAAAGCATCCTTATGAAAGTGCTCCAACATTAAAAAAAAAAGTGTCTGATATAAAAATATGTTCCAGTTTCTTCCTGTACTTTCCCCATCCCATGGCTTGGATGAATCATTTCTTCGAGAAGCTCTAGTTCCTTTTACGGGTGTAAAATATTAAGCACCAAGATGTGGATCTTAGGAGTGCTCATCACTCCTCAAGTGTCTGCTTCTAGGGAAGGGCAAGATTTAAGACACTCTATAAGACTGAAGGCTGCTATGTTAGGGCCCGAGTGTAAAGACCTGAGGAAGGGGTCTCTCTCCTTTTGCACAACAGCAGCATTACCAGTGAAGTGGGGAGCCTAAAGCTTGGGGAGATAAGCAGCCTTTACACAGACACTCAGACTCTAAGGCAGGACTCCATCTGTGGTGGCAGTGGTGAAATTTCTTTAGCCAGCTCTAGAATGAAACAAGAGATGTGGTGGACTTTATCCGGAGAGCTGGGGCAGAAGAAGAAAGTATGGGGTGTCAAATGGTCTTTTTATTGGGTAAACTGACTTGTGGGCACATGGATGCACCCACCTTGGGAATCCCAGGAGTAACTGGGAGATGCTCTCTAAGGAGGAGACTTAGATTTATGCCATTAAACCAGTGAGGGCTTAAAGAAGTATAAACTTGAGGAATAAAAATAAAAACGAGGGTCTTCCCTGGTGGCGCAGTGGTTGAGAATCTGCCTGCCAACGCAGGGGACACGGGTTCGAGCCCTGGTCTGGGAAGATCCCACATGCCGCGGAGCAACTAGGCCCGTGAGCCACAACTACTGAGCCTGCGCGTCTGGAGCCTGTGCCCCACAACAAGAGAGGCCGCGATAGTGAGAGGCCCGCGCACCGCGATGAAGAATGGCCCCCACTTGCCGCAACTAGAGAAAGCCTTCGCACAGAAACGAAGACCCAACACAACCAAAAATAAATAAATAAATAAATGAATTAATTAATTAAAAAAAAAAAAAGTAAAAATGAGTCGATTTAAAATTCATGGACTAGTAAATCCTGAAAGTACCACGGGCGTATATACACACATACCACACATACATAAACATTTAAAATTCACAGATTAACAAAGCTTATTAACTAGAGAGTATAGATATATAGATAAAAGATACACAGGTGTGTTCACATAGCCTTTTTTTAAGAACCTGCACTTTCAACAGAGGACAGAGCTCTGGTACGGGATAATGGCAATACAAGTAGTCTAGTCTCTAGTTCAGTTAAGATATAGATGCAAGGTTGTACATTTTCATGGTTAAATGAAGTAAAAAAATAATTAGTCACTATTGTTTGGTGAGCTCTGTAAAGTGTTTGAAGACTGTATTTCTCAGTATAAAAACAAACAAACGAAAACAAACATCGAGAGAAACCAACTTGGTCTCTACTTGAATTTTGGAGCACTTAGCATGAATCCATTCCCACCAGAGACATGGCTAATCTAGAACCTCCCTCCCCACCCCGCCCCAAGACCATCCCAGGTGTTGCCTACTCCTCTGTGGTAGGTTTAAAAATATGCTGTTTTTTAAGGATGAGAAGGTAAGGGGCTAGGTGAGTTATTACTTATTTTAATCAATCTTACTGATTTTAGACATCTAAAACTGGCTAGCAGCAGGGAAAATACTTACACCCTGGTTATATATTAGTATCAATCTGGTAAGAATAGTTCTCCAAATCATCTCAAGCTATCCAGACCATGAAGGAATACAAAAAGAAAAGAAAACCCCATAAACTCTGAAAATACAAGCAATAGAAGAAATCTATTCTCCAAATAAGTTTAACAAGCTATTATGAGTAAATGCTTCCTCAGTCTTTACAGTCTATACTATAGGGATTTTTGAGGCTATAATTTGAAGAAGATGTAATTTATTTCTTCCTTCTTGAAAAAAATGAAGTACAGTTTATCGTTACTGCTGAAATGACTACTTAGGGGAGATAGCTTAGTAAATAAAACAGCCTTTGGTAGCTTAATTAGTTCTCAACTCAGGTGGTTACGGGCAAGATTTCAAAAGATAAAGTAACACAGAAAAGGGATTTTCTAGTGATTAGCTAATTACATTTTATAAAACATATCATTGGACTAAGTATGTTGACTATAATTTTAATGATTTTCTGCAACAAGTTTTCACTCTAAATATATTAAAAACTTGGGAATACTTTTTAGAAGGACCAAGAGGTTATAGTTAATATGCCCCCCCAAATGGGAGAAAAGTTACTAGCTTTCGTTTTAACTAGAAATCTTTTTCCTCTTACAGAAGCTTTTGAAATTGCCATCTCCTTCTTGCTTTAAATTGCTGAAATAGGGAATTTGAGAACCTTGAAATCATTCAAACAAGAAGGCAATGGTGAAAAATTTCTCCCAAGCTGAAGCTGTGGAACTCTGCTACAAGAACGTGAACGGGTCCTGTCTTAAGACTCCTCACTCACCAGGTCCTCGGGCAATTCTGTATGCAGTCCTCAGTTTTGGGGCTGTGCTGGCTGTGTTTGGAAACTTACTGGTCATTACTGCTATCCTTCACTTCAGACAGCTGCACACGTCTACAAAGTTTCTGATCGCATCCCTGGCGTGTGAGGACTTCTTGGTGGGAGTGACTGTGACGCCCTTTAACACAGTGAGGTCTCTGGAGAGCTGCTGGAACTTTGGAGAGAGTTACTGTAAATTTCATACATGTTTCGATAATTCCTTCTGTTTTGCTTCTTTATTTCATTTATGCTGTAACTCTATTGACAGATATATTGCTGTTACTGATCCTCTGACCTACCCAACCAAGTTTACTGACTTGGTTTCAGGAATATGCATTGTTCTCTCTTGGTTCTTTTCTGTCACATATAGTTTTTCTATCTTTCACACAGGGGTCAATGAGGAAGGGGTTGAGGACCTAGTAGTTGCTCTCACCAGTGTAGGAGGCTGTCCGGCTTCACTGCATCAAAACTGGGTTCTACTTTGTTTTCTTCTATTCTTTATAGCTACTGTTGCCATGGTATTTGTTTATATACGGTAAGGTATTTTTGGTGGCTAAATATCAGGCCAGGAAGATAGAAAGTACAGCCAGCCAAGTTCAGTCCTCCTCAGAGAGTTATAAGGAAAGAGTGACAAAGAGAGAGAGAAAAGCTGCTAAAACATTGGGTATTGCTATGGCAGCTTTTCTGGTCTCTTGGCTTCCATATATTATTGATGCTATAATTGACGCTTATATGAATTTTATAACTCCTCCTTATGCTTATGAGATTTTAGTGTGGTGTGTTTATTGTAATTCAGCTATGAACCCCTTGATATAGGCTTTCTTTTATCCATGGTTTCACAAGGCAATAAAACTTATTGCAAGTGTCAAAGTCTTAGGAAGTGATTCATCAACAATTAATTTATTCTCTGAGGAAGCAGATGTATATTGATAAGATTACTGTAGGGACTTTAAAACTAATGTGGATTAAGGTCAAGTGCAAAATTAAACACTTGGATCTAGAGAGGCAAGTGTAATCATTTGCCAACTAGGAGGATATTAACATTCAACGGTTAGTTGTTCTAAAACATTTGTTTTCTTCATACATTTTGACATTTTTTTAGCATTTAGAAATAAATGAATAGGATTTGCTGATTATTTTCCGTTTCGTATTCTTTTATGCTTTTCTGATTCTCTACCTTTGTGTCTGAAATTTCTCATTGTTTCTTCAGATAATTTGAATTTTGTAGATCCTTCTATCCTTGTTACCAATGTTTATTTGTCCAAAATATATATAGGGGAAAAAAAACTCTTGCCTAACTTGAAGGTAGATTTTGGGGGGACAAAAATCTTCTTCCAAAGTATACTTTGAGAAGTAAATACAAGATTATAAATTCCTGAAACTTTTGTTAATCTACAAGGACTTTAGAAAAAGCTGCAATGGAAACTTCCCAGTGAATTAAAGATTGAAAAGCACTAAAGCTCTTGTGTTTTCCAAACCCTGGTGATGCCTCCTCTCCATTTTACAGACACTGTGTTCAAAGAACATGTACAGTGATTATATGATTACACTGCATTTTACTTTTGGAGGACATAATTAATTACAGTCAAATGAGCATGTGGACAAAGAGATGGTTTCTGTACTGCTTTTCTTTAGCAATTTGAAGTAAAAATAAGAATTTTATAAAAAAGCTAATTCAAATTAACATTTTTTTCACTTTTGAGTTCGTTCTTTGTACTAGACACTGTATTTGGCATTGGAAATATAAAGCCAAATGACCCAAGTATAACCAAGAATGATTTCAAATTAGCAAGTACCCAAACTGGTATTGTAGACTCTAGGAAGAGCTTCAGTTTTCTCATCTGATAATTTCTTACTCACATGAATTTTAATTCATTTTAATTAAACATATACATTGAGTGTTTAAGATAGAGTAAAAATTTGAAAAAAAACTAATAATAGGGTGATTTGCCTTTTCAAGTCTTCGAATCACAGCCTTAAATCTTTGCTTATGTAGCTAGCTGATTTTCACAGCTATTCTGTAGCAAACTTGTTTTTTTTTTGGCCATGCTGCATGGCTTGTGGGATCTTAGTTCCCTGACAAGGGATCAAACCCAGCCCATGGCAGTGAAAGCGCCAAGTGCTAACCACGGGACCGCCAGGGAATTCCCTGTAACAAACTTGTTTTATGAAATGAGAAGAAGAGATAACTAAGTAAATAGAGTTACATAAACATTATGTGTTACATGTTTTATTAATGAACCAGTTTGGAAATACTTTACACAAGATTAAGCTGTTTCACATTTGTGCATTACTACCTTTCAAATAGAGCTGACAGTATTTAGGAGAAGAAAAGGTAAAGGTAAAAGAGGATGAAAGGTATTTGCAGCAGAATACCTGTGTGGTTCAGACCATGACGTCATGGAACAGGTCTACTGGTCACCTTTCAAAAGAGCACAGTTAAGGTCTCCCACACTCACTCCCCAAGAAGTGTCCCTTTGACGGTGAGTCAGGATTGTTGTCTTCATAGAAATGTGTGTTCCTTCCATAATTGCAAGTGTAAACTGACACTGACACACAAAGATAATAAGGAAAACCATTTGGGGGGCTTAAAATATATATACACTCTTCTGTTCACTTGCACTATGTAGAGTATAATCTTTAGATGAACTGATTGCAGAAATAAATACTGTCCAGTGATGTTTGTGAGCTCTTATTCACATCCGTAAGTGAAGAATACACTTCAAAGGTACTCTTTCTTGTTTATTTTTCTACTCTCCTAGAACTTCTTCATAAATGAAGTCTTTTTTTTTTTAAACATCTTTTTTGAAGTATAATTGCTTCACAGTGGTGTGTTAGTTTCTGCTTTATAACAAAGTGAATCAGCTACACATATACACACGTTCCCATATCTCCTCCCTTCCGCATCTCCCTCCCTCCCACCCTCCCCATCCCACCCCCCCCCCCCCAGGCGGTCACAAAGCACCGAGCTGATCTCCCTGTGCTATGCGGCTGCTTCCCACTAGCTAGCTATTTTACATTTGGTAGTGTATATATGTCCATGACACTCTCTCACCCTGTCACATCTCACCCCTCCCCCTCCCCATATCCTCAAGTCCATTCTTTAGTATGTCTGTGTCTTTATTCCCATCTTGCCACTAGGTTCTTCATGACATTTTTTTTTTTCCTTAGATTCCATATATATGTGTTAGCATACTGTATTTGTTTTTCTCTTTCTGACTTACTTCACTCTGTATGACAGACTCTAACTCCGTCCACCTCATTACAAATACCTCCATTTCATTTCGTTTTATGGCTGAGTAATATTCCATTGTATATATGTGCCACATCTTCTTTATCCATTCATCCGATGATGGACACTTAGGTTGCTTCCATGTCCTGGGTATTGTAAATAGAGCTGCAATGAACATTTTGGTACATGACTCTTTTTGAATTATGGTTTTCTCAGGGTATATGCCCAGTAGTGGTATTGCTGGGAAATGAAGTCTTTTGATTAATAAAACACACTTGGTTGTTTTTCCCCCAGACTATCTAGATGATTACTACAGCACCACTCCTTTCTTCTACATCTCATTTATTTATACAAATATATTAACTTCTTGGCTAGCTGCATACCAAATTGCTGCAGAGCCATGAACATATTTGGAACAAGACACACTGAAGATGGAAGTAGGCAATTACTGCAAAGATATAATTAATCCACTTATGCCCTGGGTTGTAGACTTCATAAATACTATGTCTCTCACATATATGTACTATTATTAAAAATATGTGTTTATTTTTATTAATAAAATACACATTTATTTAAAAACATTACTGAATGCATAATTGCTCTTGTCCAACATGTATTTTTCTCAACTGGTTGATACTAAAAGTACAGCTGCTACTTTAAAAACATATTGTGTATTTTTTAAAAATATTGAAATGGAGTGTTCAGACATAGAAAATTAACAGAACAGTTGCTGTCATTTGCCTCAGTGTTGGTTGGGATTAGAACAAAGTTATAAATTAGCGGCAAGGCTGTGAATAATCCTTCAATAACAAACTACAAAGACAGAATAGACCATCATTAACACCTAGGTCCTCTTGGAGAACTACCAGTGTCACTGGGCATTGCTGTACAGCATTTCTTCATTTGTTACTGATGTCATAATTGATGCTAACCTGAATTTCACAGATTCCCCATGTGTTTACAACCTTTGAAGGTGCTATGTTTATTTTTCTTCAGCTATAATGCTCTTGACTTATGTTTTCACTCTTCGTTTTTGACACATTACAACCTATTTAAATATCAGTCTTGAAGAATGGTTCTTCAGTACTACATTTGCACTTGAAAAAAAGCAGAAACACTCTGGTAAATTACCATATTAATTAAAAAGTCAAATTAATTAAAAGTGAGCATTAAAGGTAACTGTCCTTTGACACGCAGGAAATTTATTTTGATTACTATATTTTAAAACTAAGTTTATTACAGTACTTTAGCAATAATTTTTAGATATTTTCTGCTTTTAGACAGATATCATCTTATATTTTACATATCAAGTAATTTGATGTTTACTAAGAATACTAAATTGCTGTGTACTTTTTATTTGCTGATAACTATTTTTCCACATTTTTCCAATACCTAGTACAGTGCCTTGCACTTAGTAAGCCCCTAAGGATATTATTTAAGCAAATGAAAGAGTAACTTTTTATTTTCACCCATCAAATAATTATCTGTTATTCTTTTACATTAAAAATCTGCCTCCTCCTTTTTAATTTGGTTTCCTAAAGTAGAAAATTTTTAGTAATCAATGTTTAGGAAATATCCAGCTTTAGGCTCTTGATAGGGTTTGTCTAACCCAATCACTAAAAAAAATTTATATTTAATGAGAATAAGTGCTAGAACACATAAACTTCCATAATACTGATTCTCCTTACCTGAAGTGGGAATACATAAGGTGATACCTCAGAGATTTACTGTCTGAATTACAAATATCTATAGTTGTTTTTGGAAACATGCACCTTCTTTTATCTGTAAAACCTACATATAACATCAGAGTCCAGAGTGAGCTTTTAAAGACAGGCTACCTGGGTTTGAATCCCATCTCTACCATTTTCTATCTTCAACTTTAGTTAAGTCACGTACACTTTGTATATCTTAGTTGCTTACCTGTAAAATGAAATTGATAATCTAGTATTCTCACTGAGGTCTTGTGTAAAAATTAGCATGATTTAAAACAAGTCTGTAGATTTTGGAGATCAAAGAGCCAATAAACAAACCACTATCACATAAGTATTGTTTGTTTCGTATTTTATAAATCTTCTCAGTAGAAAGAATTTCATTAGGATGTTTTATTTGATACATTTTCAGAACACTTCTTTATAAGATTGATTCTCTGAAGTCATACAATCAAGCTTTTTAACCAAAAGGGCCACTTGGTTCTTGTACACAGTGATGGAAAACAACATATTATTTTATAATTAGTTCAGAAAAACAACAGCATTTCTCAGAAATGAAAAGGATAGACTATATTCCCAGGTATTAGATAGAAGCTGACATTTATATTTTATTCTGATCACACACACACACACACACACATACACACACACACACACCCCAGTTATAAAGATAAGTACTCAATTTTGTCTAATGCTAAAGGGCAGTATTTCATCAGTTTCTAAGGACAATACAAAGCTAAGCAGTATAGACAATATTAAAGATAAGAATAGATAAGGTTTCTGTTATGACTCATCTTTGCTAAATTTATGAAGCAGGTAAAAGTCACTCTAGGGTTTCTCACCTGCCCTGTCTCTACTTTCTACCATCTCCTAGGAACCCCATCCCCTTCATAGGAGATGCTAAACAATAACTATTGGCTGAATGGAAACATTAACAATAAAACATAGCATTCTCAGAGGGTTTCCCCTTTGAGTTGGTAGTGGATGAAGGCACAAGAGAAATTTTAAGGGGCATTCAGAGAGAAGTACTTTGTAAAAAGAATAAAATGCTAAGAATGAAATTTCAGGAAGGGAAGATTTATTCAGTTGGGACAACTTCCTGGTGTCCTTCAATTAGTCAAAATTAAAGACCTTCTTATAGAGAAGAGTTCCCTCTCCACGCTCATCCAAGGCCAATGCTGGGCAAGTTTTATAATGAAACTGCTGTCCATTTTGTTTTTGTACCCACATACTGGCCTGAGTCTGCTGGTTAAATGTTGTTGCTCACCCTGGGCCTGGTCTGACTTTCCTAAGTACTAAATGGGAGATGGGGCGCTGTCTTCAGTGATGATAACATTTCAGAGGGATGGCTCTCAGGTACTTGAGGGAGACATTCCTGGGTTATAAAATTGGCAAGAGGGCTTTTAAAAGATTTATATCTCAAAGGCGCAGAGAAAGAACTTACAATTACAAGCTTTCTGAGGTAAATGCTCTAAGAATAGAAGAAGGCTACCTATAATTTAATCAAGCTGAGGAGACCATTAAGGCCATCTTGGTCAGTTGTAATAATTATGTAATATAAAGCAAAGGTATCCTTTTCACTGAGCTTCTATATTGACATCCCAAATCACCTCCAGTTTACCCTAGTGTTAAGTATATGTGTGTCTTAGTCAGCTCAGGCCACTATAAAAAAACTACAATTGACTGGGTGGCTTATAAACAACAGAAATTTATTTCTCACAGTTCTGGAGGCTGGGAAGTCCAAGATCAAGATGCTGGCAGATTCAGGTCTGGTGAGGACTGACTTCTTGGTTCATAAATGGGATCTCTCTGGGTCCTCTTTAATAAGGCCACCAATCTCATTCATGGGGCCTCCACCGTTATGACCTAAAGGCCCTACCTCCAACACCATCACATTGGAGATTAGGTTTCAACATATGAATTTTGAGGGGACACAAACATTCAATTTATAACAATATGTTACCATGAATAATGAAAGTGAAAAAGACTGGGGAGCAGAGACTCAAACCTAGGTGCAAATAAATTATTTCCCAAAAGGAAACAACATCCTCTATGGAGGTGTCTACACATTTCATAGTGATTTAAAGGCTTACTCTCTTCATCATATTATGAGGTTGCAAGTAGAGTTTCTGTATATGTCAGACATCAACAGCAATGTTTTCTCACTGAACTTTTCACTAGAGCAAACTACTTTGCTTATGTACTGACTTACTTCTGGTCATAATTTGTAGCAGGAAATAGAGCTGATGGTGATTTAGAAGGAAGATTGTACACAATATAAGAAAGGCAAAGAGAAAGATCATCTACTAGATTCCAACTCAATAAATGTTTATTTATAGACTACTATGCATTTTGCATTGAATTGGATATTCTAATAGGAAACAGGAAAGAAGTAATATAATACTACTCATAATAGCATCTACTGTTATTAACATCTGAATCACCTGCAGGTGTTTATTAGAAATGTAAAATTTAAGCTTCCACCCAAGACCTCCCAGTCACCATCTGTCAAGGAATGCATTTGAGCAAAAGATTTAAATAGAAACATCACCAAAAGTTGTACTTGTCTTTGTCAAACTGTACTATAAAATTAATCCCTTCCAGAGTATTTCATGTTTCGGTTGTTGACATTATTGGCTGTATTTTAGCATTATATTTTGTCACGGGATTTGGATTTTTGTTCTGCTTTCTTATTTTGGATGGACAGGTTTGTTTAGTTTTTATTTATTTCTCTTTCATCCTCCCCCAACCCCCAAACACACATTAAGTCTTATTAGTTTTGCAGTTGTCTCCATCCAGCCCTGAAGATCCCCAAATACAATTATGCTCTACATTAGTGCTTTGGGGTTCATACTCTGTGGTCATACTGGAAATGTCACTGATCCAGGCAATCAGCCACCAGACAGCTCAACTCAGTTCCTCGTTGTGAATTATATCTGAGTCTTTATTTCTCCTTAGGCTAGCAGCTTTCCAAAAGCCAAAGTTCTAGGCGGAATTGGGGCAAAGCCATTTTGGTTCAGCATCCTCTCATGTGTGCTGCAAGGTGAGGAGCCTCATCTCAGCCCCTGGTTTCAAGCGGTGAGCTGTGCACTCTCTCCTGTGTGGAATGGAGCACTCTTAGACCCCTTTACAGGAGTCAAAATCCTGGATTCCACTACTGCTTCTGGACCTGGAAACCACTAGATCTTCATTGTTAGTCTTACATTTGGTGTTCGTGTTTTTTTGTTTGTTTTATTTTGTTTGTTTTTTGCACAGAGAAGATAATCTCACTTATGAATTTTGCTGTATCTTATCCCCCCTTTTATATGCCTCCCTTTCCATGTATTTGGAGCACAGAGGTTGATGAATGAACTAACTGAGCCATCTTGACTGAAATTCCTCATGAAATCTTTATCTCCTCGGGAAAGTAAAGGTGGAAGAGAAAAAAAACTTGCTTTATCTGACTGAATACATTTTCTAATCTTTAATTTTTTACTTACACAAGGTTTTTGGTCTTAAAAGGTAAGGAATTTGAGGTTTTGTTTTCTAGCTTCTCTCCTGGTGAGGGGTGCTCTTCCTTCTAACTTAACAGATCTGTCTGGGTGCAAATGTTCAGAGACAGGCACCTCATAGCGGCAGCAGGAGTAATGGGACACCATCGTCCATGGATCACACTTCAGCAGAAGTAGGTAGATGCCTGTGGTGGGTAGAATAATGCCCGCCCCCATGATATCCACATACTAATCCCTAGAACCCATGGATATGGCAAAGTGAACTTTGTAGATGTGGTTAAATTAAGGATTTTTCAATGGGGAAATTACCCTGGATTATTCATGTGAGCCCAATGTAATCACAAGTGTCATTAAATTGTAATGTAAATTAAATTGTAATTTTTTACAGCAGCAGTAAGAAATTCTGACTAATACTATGTCAAAATCCTGAATTAGGCAATCCTTGTATGCCTGCAGACACCCCTAGTCAGCCTGGTACTTACCTAGCAAGCAAACCCAGGTTCCATTACCCAATCAGCAGCACTCAGAGACCTTGCTTTCCTAATATAGGGTAGTTCATGGCCCTTTGGCTTTAAGAAACCATCCCTATTTCTACTCTCTTTACTCAAATCTCCCAGAGCCTATATCTGTGCTTGTTTGCTTCCCGGTTGGCAGTAAAAGTTTTCCAATCAGAGCTCAGTCTTTGGTCTCGTATTCTTCATTAGCCTTTCTTTAGCACCCCAAGATAATAAACAAATCAAATAAAAACAAAACAAAAATAGCAACATGGACATTCCCTGAATCTATGTTTCCTGATATCCACTAGATGTCTCTTCTCCTCTTTACAGCTGACATTAAAATATCAGTCATTGCTCAGTTTCCTTGCCTTCCCTACTCATTCCCATTCATTCTCAATCCACTGCAATTTGGATTCTGTCTCCAACATTCCACCAGAAGAGGTGGAATCATGTTCATTGGTGGTCTAGTTGTTAATGCCAACAAACAATTCTGTTTTTATTTAACTTGACCCATCATCAACCTTTGACATTCTTGACATGCCCTCATTCATGAACCTCTTCCATCCCACGGGGGTCTGTGGGACCACTTTTTCATGTTTTCCCATCTGTATTTCTTTGCAGGCATAACTTTGAAGTTGGTACACATCCAGTTCCTTCCATTTTCACTGTATACATTCTCAACTGGTCAACAAATACTTACTGAGTATCAGATATATCCTAGGCATTATGGCAGGTGTATAGCACACAGTCATATTTACTCCTATGGCCTCAAAAACACCAGTATGCTGAGGAATCCGAAATGATTATATCTGTAACAATTTCTTTCCTGAGCTAAAAATTTACAACCTAAACTACCCACTGAAGAACTCCAGTTTTACGTCCCTCTGACCAAACCCAACTTAATCCATCATCTTTCCCCCACCAAGTGTACTCTTTCTCCTACATACTGTATCTTTCTCGTTGGCAAGCTAAAAACCTGGAATCATCCTTGATTCCTGCTCCCATTATGCAAGCCCAAACCTCTACATCCTTTCAGTCTTTGAATTATGTATGTCATATTTTCAGAAAATAAGGAGGCAAGGTTACTGAATAAGAGTGGGGTGAAATCAAGTTAGGTTTGAGAATTGAAAGAGAAGAAAAGATAGCACTACCAAGAAGAATTTGGTAGATGATTAACTGAATAATTGTTTTCAGGGCACACCTTTAAAATCTGTTCTTTGATTGCAATGTATTTTCAATATCTATATCTTAAATGGCAGACCATACTTCTATTTTCAAGTACTGAATATATTTAAAGGAAAAAATTCTTCATCACTTCTTATTTGTTTTGTAGGAACACTTCCTATTTTCTTTATAGGGTCAAAGGCAGCTATTTTCCTCAGATTTGAAATATTTGAATGGGGCTTTCAGTCTTCAATCTGACTCTCTAATTCTCTGAATTCCTGTTAATACTGCAAAGGCAAAACTCTGTGTCCAGAAAGGCTGGTACTGTCAGAAGGGTCTGGCCCTCAGCTTCCATGCTCACCCATCTGGCAGTTTGGCAGTTGCCTCCATTTGACTTTCTTTGCTTCATCATTTAGTTGCTGTTGCAAAGAGATAATTTAGTCTCAAAGTGAACTAGGCAGGGCCCTTCCATTGGCTTGCGACTAGTCCAGTGGCACTGAACACTGTTCTTGTGCTTTGATATCTGTAGTTGTAGTTTTGGAATTCTTAATAGTTTTATCTTTGAATTTGAGTTTTGTATGTGAATTCCGAAGAGACCATGGCACATGCTTGGGGGCTTGGAACCTGAAATTACCTGTGATTGTCTCCCATTAAACCACCTTCTCCCTGGGATGGGTTCTCATCTACCTGCTGCCCACCCCCTGGCTCCTTGGGCCCACTCCAGCCTCCCCTTTCTCACCGTGACTTACTAGCACTACCATTCCCTCCCCACCCTGTCTGAGGACTGGATATGATGTGAGGAGGGTTGCCATCAGGTGTGCACTTGGCAGGCATGGCAGCTGTCATCCCATCTCAGGCTGGTAGGGCTACAACATGTTCCATTAGGGTTCAGCGGGTCCAAGCCCCTCATCCACCCCCAGTTCAGGTACTGACTGGGTCCCGATATGGATTCTGCAGTCACACGGGGGTTCCTGCCTGCCTTTGGTTGAGGTGGCAGACCCAGGAGAAGGGCAGATGCCTGGATCAGCTTTCTCGCCCTGACCTGAGCATGGAATATTGTTTCAGCGCTTGGTGGGAGGGGGAACCTGGCAGTGGGTGGGCCACTGAGTCGCAGGGCAGGGTCTCCAGGCACCTGTGAGGATCTGCACTTGCCCTGCTAATATCTCCATGCCCGAGGGAGTGAGACATTCCATAGCAAAAATCAAACACCATGGCAGGTAGAGAGAGACTGCAGAGAAAAGAAAAAGTTTGATACCTGAGAGCATCTTTTTCCATAGTTTTGAACAAAGATCTCCACATTTTTATTTTGTCCAGGCCCCTGCAAATTTTGCAGCCAGTCTTGTAAATAGAGAATAGGTAATATTACTGGCAAATACTGAATGAAACTATTTCAGAACAGTTGAATTTAAAGAAATCTCTTGGTTGTGAAAATCATAAGTGTTTCTATAAAATAACAGAGCACAGAGAAATATGTTTTATAGAACTTTTAAATTATAATTATCAAAAGTAAGTTTCCTTCCATGAATCACACCTTACACTATAGGGATTGCTTGTGAGGAATTTATAATGGGCAAAGTTTATTGGCTGGCTTCCTAAAGCATCCTAGGTGTTAACTTCTCAGACAATGTGAAGGTGGAAGTCTATTAAGAGGTGACTTCTTAAATTTGGAATTATTACATGTGATTATCCTTTGCAAGGAAGAAATTCACAGGTGTAAATGACCAGGTATTTAAATTTCTTCAATTATTCAGATAATATGATTTCTGGACTGATGAAAAATCATAGACGATTTGCTTAGAGTTACCTATCTGTGAGATTTAGACATAGTTACAGAAATAATTACGTAAACACAGAAAGAATAAATTTCTAAGAAGTTTTAAAAACTTAGGATCAGGAAGTTGGTTGGGGAGTGGAGCTGCTTGAAGTGGGCAGTGGAAGGTTGCCCAGCATGGTCATCACTATGGCACCGACCATGACAATGTACATGGCACAGGCACTCAGCCCAGACTTCACATTTCTAGGGCATGAATTGTTCACCAAAGCAAAGCAAAATTGTATTTCTGGGGGGTTCCAAAGGTCCGATGAATTCATTGACTTTGTCTTGTGGGTATTATGAGTCTTTTGCAGAAATACTGTGTTCCTCTCTTTCCTGTGAAAAAAAGAGGAAAGAGCAGTAAAAATCGTTGGCTGTGCAAATTTTCAGAGCGGCCCAGCTAACGCATTTTCCATCTAAGGATGAACTCCCTACTGACCAGGAGCACTGCTTCCCAACTTTAATGTGCACATGAATCACCTAGACGTCTTCTCAAAGCACAGATCCTAATTCTGGGGTGGGGGCTGAGAATTTGCATTTCTCAGCCACTCTTGGGAGATGCCAATGCTTTTAGTCTAAGGACCATCCCTTGACTAAGGAGGGACTAAAGACGACTGAATGAATATTGTCACCCAACCTCTAAATAACCCAATTAAAACCACCTAAGTAGTCCAGGTAAATGCATGTTCTTATTGTACTAATGTGTAGCCCTTACTCAGGATTCCGAATCTGTAGGCAGATCAAGAATTTTCCCTGTCCCACTTGTGTGACTCAATTAGCTGGATGTAACCCCTCCTGGGGAACTATTATTTAATGTTGGGCCTAAACAATAATTGTGATATAAAGATTGTGCTTTTTTTTTTTTTAATTTTTCATGTAGATATTTGGAAATGTTTGGATCCTGCCACTTAATACATACTCTTCAATTAAGGAAACATTTTTCTCTCCAATGTGAACAATATCGATTTTAGAATTTAGAGCAATATACATAAACTAGAAATATGCTAAAGCCTACAAGATTATACAGGAATCACCTCACAAAAGGGGAAAATGTCTCAGATGATAGATTGTGTAATTCTCGTGAGTTATCTCCTTTCCTTTGGCAGCCGCATTCATTCATGAACTCAAATTCAGGTTGAGGTCATCTTGTTCACAGATTTTAAGTCTCACGTTGCCAACAAATTTGACATATAGGGTGCTCATTGTTTAAACAGTCACCGTATATAATGTATGCTATTGTCCTTAAAATGTGAAAATAATGGGACTGACTCACCCAGAGTATGACATAGGTTTGGTTTGTTTTTCCAGTGTTGGGACTGGATGTGTAACTCTGATGACCAATGACAAGCGTTAGTGAGATCTAAGGCCAGGTCGGAGAAAGGACTTTGGCCCAAGAAGAGATTAAATCTCACTGGTCCATTGGGAAAATGAACCCACAAGCACGTCCTTGCCAGATTTACTTGGAAAAGATATTAATGAGAATGCATGTACCTTTGAAAATTATATTTACAGTATTTGCTACCATAGCTCAGCAATTTTTTCCAATGTGTATTATTTGAAATCTTAACATTATGGCACATTTTATTTGCTCTGGATATAGTGATTTAATTTCATAGATTAGTATTTTTCTTAAGATATATTTTAGTTGGACCAATCAAATATTATGCAATTGAGTTGAACTTGAGAAACCAAAACATAGGGAGTAAAATGTAAGAGGGACAAAGTCCTATTCAACTGCTTTATAAACTGCAGAGTATCCATTTTGGAACACACAACACAAATTATTTGATTACTTATCACTTTGGTTCCTAAGCTCTCAGATATTGAATATAATGAAATCTTAAACACCTGATCACCTTCTTTAATTAATTAACTTTATTCTGCCTTTTATGTTCCTTACTTTCATGAATTAAATTTTTTAATTCTTTTAAAAATTATCTTGAAAGATAGCTAAAAATTACCACAAAATAACTTATGCATTTGTCACTGTATATCTGTAGACATAGCATTCCTAATACAATATAGTATACTCTTCAATAATTCATGGTACAATTTTTGGAGTTTTAAGTTTCATTTTTGAAAACTTAATCTCTGAAAGGATATAATTTAACCTCTTAGGTTTGTAAAGTGAACTTTATTTATTTTATTTTATTTTTTTGGAAGACGTGATGAAGCAGCTGCTAGAAATTAATAGTATTATTTCATGTTTCTGATGAATGGTTATGTATATTAGATAAATGTTTAAAATTTAAGTATTAGTTAAAGACAAAAGGATAGAATAAGACACACATTTATTTAAAAAGTTATTACGTGGAAGATTTTTTTTTCTTTTTTAGTAAATTTATTTATTTATTTACATTTATTTTTGGCTGTGTTGGGTCTTCGTTTCTGTGCAAGGGCTTTCTCTAGTTGCGACGAGCGGGGGCCACTCTTCATCGCGGTGCACGGGCTTCTCACTATCGCGGCCTCTCCTGTTGCTGAGCACAGACTCCAGACGCGCAGGCTCAGTAGTTGTGGCTCACGGGCTCAGTTGCTCCACGGCACGTGGGATCTTCCCAGATCAGGGCTCGAACCCGTGTCTCCTGCATTGGCAGGCAGATTCTCAACCACTGCGCCACCAGGGAAGCCCATGGAAGATTTTTTTAAGGTAATGCGGAAGATAATTAAGCCTTTATCTTAAGCTTTTAGCCAAAAATTACAAAGTAAGTAAGCAAATGCAAATGTGACTGCTGGTCTACTGCTTTGTTAAAAAAAGAAATTGTCATGACATTAAATGCACTTGGGATTTTGTTTGTTATTTAAAAACTTAGCAAAATAGAGATTCTTTTCCTCTGAAGATTCACCTCCAGAAAAGACACAGTAATTTTTTAATAATATAAAGTTAAACCCTCTATGACATCTCTCTTTTATCATGGGACATTGTTGTTATGCCTTTTTCTTTTTATCAATAACATTTCAACAAAGGATCAAATTAATGACAACACTGCAAACAATGACCTAATGAAAGTGTAGAAAATTGTTTATTTACCAGGAGGCAAAAAGAAATATTTGCTAGCAATTCTGGAGAGGAGCAAAAATCGCATTATTTTTTAGTTCAAATTTCATTCTTTCAGAGAAGAAAATTACAGACAGGTAACAGACACAAAGACTCTGAAATAATGACTTTAGAAGTATAAAAGTTTCTCAGAATTTCAAGGAAAAAATGAAAAAGAAATTACATAATCATTTTTCTTCAAGTATTAAATACCTAAAATTCTATGAATGCATATGTATTTTACTCAAATAAGAAGGAAAATATCCAACAAGCTTAATAATATATTGCAAATAAAGTGGAAAAAATTAGGAGAGAACTCATTATACTTGCGTTATCACGAATGATTTTTTTCCTCTTACTGGTTACATAGCTCAAACACTCCACCTCTGAGACCATTTCTCTGAAAACAGTGATTTTATCTTGCTTTGCTATATCTCACTCAAACAATAATATCCTAGGTAAGAGAGATTACTTGTGAATTAGATGTAAGAAAGATCTGATGTGGGTCTTTCTATCATTGCCTCTTTAGAATTTTATAAAATGATCCAGATTTGTTTTTACAGATCAGTATTTTAAGTTTGGTTCCTTTCAACATGAAATAAATACATACATACATACATACATGCATCTGATTTTTTTCCCTCTCTTAAGATAGTCTCCTTTAGTTTATCAGAATTTGTTTGACTAATTTGGTAATTTGGAGCTAAAATCACTGAAAGGTGATTATTTGTTGTGCTAAGGTTTCTTACCATGCGAATGAGCATTATGCTTCACCACTCTCTTCCCTGCTGATTTTCCCCCCAGGAAAGGCACTTAGGCCTGAGATCTTATTGGTAGGCTCACGGCAGGTTGTGTTGTCATCAGTATTTACACACAGAATACACCTCCTGGGGCTGCTTTACCTACGTCCTGCTTTTGACAGGTGTGTTCTTTAACAACTTCAGTGTGCTGGCAGCAGCAACGTTACATCAAGTCACCAGAGAATTGGCTCTGGGAAAATGAATCAGTTTTGTGCAATCGTCCCCATGACTTCAAAGGAACAACATGGACTAAACTCACACAAGGCCAAAGTGGAGAAGAATGAAAGGGGGAGGAGAAAGGTGGGAGGGAGGAAAGAAGGAGGGAAGGAGGAAATTTCGTTAAAATCCAACAAAGGCTCACTATACTTATTACCAAATGCTAGATGTTTTCAAACAGTGAGTTCTTTAATTCCTGTGAAAATCTGACTAATTTATATCTTTTCCTTTTGCTGCCATGTACAGGTGAGTGATATGCATTCACACTGCAGTGCTTTAAGTCTATAATTTTCTGAGCCCAAACAAAAGGCAATAAGAACCATGTTTCAAAACAACCAAGTGAAAAGGGAAAACTTCCATCACCATGTGGGTATTTTCATAATCACTGGGGGAAGGTGTATCCGTTAGTGCTCCATAGTTTAAAACACTAAGCTTCAAGTAGTTTAGGATGATAGTTTTATCATCCATCAAGACCACAAAATTGTTATATTTAAATACCCAAAGCTTAGAGGGCATCAAAGCTTAAGTATTTATAAAAAATAGAATCAAATTATCTATGTTTAAATTAATTAGTAAAAATTACCTTTACAGACTCTGAGGATTTTCTTCATAAAATGAATGGGAATGGTTGGAAAATATTGTTTTCTTTACACGCTCATCTGGGTTTACAAAACTTCTCTTTAGAAACATCTTCCCAGATAGATGAAGCAAATCAAACACATAGTATTAATATAGTTTGTGTTCAGTTTAAAAGTAATCTTTGAATATTTGTCATTTTCAGTATTTTGTAATGTTTAAGAGAATTTAGCATTTACCACAATAGCTTTGTGATTCCCACTTAAAATGTTATTAAATTATTGATTTAGCCATGATTTTTAAGTTGAGAGGAACAAGTAAAGTTTGCTAAGTTTGTAAATGGTATTATAATTGTTAAGAAGTTAAAATTTACCATATTTGTAAGTAAGTCATTAAATTTACAAGAGTTATTTAAGTACTGGGGAATGTTTTATGTATGTCTGACAATTAAATTATCAAAAGGGGAGTTTGAAGCTTTAATTTGATAAATGCAAATAAAATATTAAGGGGATTCAATTACCTAGGCTCTAACTGCCCCTTAAAAGATGTTGTTAAAATTTACTAAGTGTAGAATAACTTATATTCTGTTTATAAGTTAAATAAAGTTCAATAAAAGTTATAAGTTAAATAATTTTTAAAAGAAGAGGGAGTTTCTTCAATATTATTTTCTAAATGAAATATTAATTCTAAAAGCCAAAATTACCTCAAATAATCTTTTTTATACACAAAAAGGATGCCAGAAATCTCGAACTGACGACTGATCTTCAAAAGAAAAAGAAGTTTGCCGAGTGGAGGAGAAGGGTGAGTAGCCCCCAGGTAGGGCGAACAGGGGGAATGATTTATTGGGGGTGCCAATGATTTCTTCAGAGGAAGGTAGACTCCAGAGGAGTGACTAAATGTAGAAATACAAAGAAAGGTCAAGTCGGGGCTTGTACAGACTTGATGCCTTTGGGGAGAGTTTCAAAACTTTATCTCAGAGGAATGAAAAGCTACATTCATCCTGTGTCCAGCAGGAAACAGATGGCACAGTCAGCCTTGATGATTGAGGAGAGTTTAATAAAAGAACTATTTACAAAGATGTGGGCAGCGTTTAAGGAAACCAGCGAGAAAATTCTGGTACCCAGGAGCCGCAGTAGTGGGGAACCACCACCGTGGCTGGGCCCAAATTGACAGGGGAGGAGGGTGGTTACAGGAGTTCCAGAGGATGGCTGTATGGAGACGGGACTCTGCATAGCCTTTCCTGGAGGACACAGCCAGCCCCAGGGCAATTTGGCAGGGAGGTGGCCTGGGCTAAGTGGCCCTGATTTCCCCCCTTTCCACCCTCTGATCTCCTGCAGATGTTTCCCATTGGTAAAATGCCATCCATAGGACACCCCAGGGCAAGAGAGCATCTAAATCCTAATCTTAATCTGTGCTTCCTACACAGAGTGCGTGGAGAAGCCTAGGGCAAACAGAAGGGATCTAGCATAGAAACCATGTAAGATATTTAAGAGGAAAGTGTCAACTTCGGATAACTGTGCAGAGTAGATTGGAAAGCTGTGAAACAGGAGGCAAGAACGCTAGCTAACATGGTGGGAGGGGAGGCATACGTTAAGGATTAATTCTGAATAAATATTTATATCCTTTATTGAGTACTTAATATCCATCTCAGTGAATATAAACAGTTTTCCTATAGCTTCATAGCTATATATTTCATGCGGCTAGCTAGCTAAGTCTATTCTAATAGATTATCCCATTTATATTTAGATAGAGTTATATCTACAGTCTAATAATCACATGCCAATGTTCCACATACTAGAGCTGGCCATCCTTATACCACTCCCTCCCCACTTTGAAAATCCCTAATGCTGCTTCCATGAGAAGCTTATGGACACAAACACACATACACTCAGACACACAAAGACTCTCTCCTTTGACCAAACTTTAATCAAGCTCCTATGATTCCTCTGCTTGACTAGACCAAACTTGACCTTCCCTCTTTGCCCTGGTAGACTCTGGATTGAGCAAGAATCCTGCTAAGTCAGTTTAGCAAAAATCCCCCACCCTTGGTATCTGACCAGCCTCACTATCTTATCACTATCTTATCTGGCCTGCCTTCAGCAAGAATTCAGATGGGTCAGCCTAGCAAGAATCCTCCTTAACCCTGATATTTACTCTTAGTCATTTTCTATCCACTACCCACAACCCAGTTCGTTGGGTATAAATCCCCACTTGACCTTGTTGGAGTTGAGTGCAATCTCTCTCCCTTACTACAAAAACCCTATAGCAGAAGTTCCCCTTGAATAAAGACTGCCTTACAGGCTTTAACATGCATCATGAATAATTTTTTTTTTCTCTCTAACACACACACACACACACACCCACCATGAAGTTTTTAGAGTAAAGAATAGTTCAGAAGTAGAGCAACAGACAAGACTTTTAAAAGCATGAATGGAGAGAAAGCCAAACATAGCAGAAGAATCACTGGACATGAAGTATCTGTCACCACTGAAGGGGGGCAATTCAAGTTTAATGTCTTCATCTGTGAAGGGAGAGGCATGATAGGGTTATGTTCATGGGCTTGTGAGAGTTTCAGGAAGAAGGGTCCCAGCAGTGTTCCTCACAACCTAATGTCTCTTCCTGGACACAGACTAAAATGTTCACTTCAAGACTACTAGTCAAATGGGGTTAGTAAATATTCTTTGGTAAACATAAAAATACTCATTGGCTACCAATCATACGTTTATTATGCACATTTGCTTTTCTACCAACAAGTACAGGGAATAAAAACTGTAATGAGGGGAGTAGTCCTTATTGAATATTATGCTTCAAGACACAAGGTGACCCTATATATTTAAATTATATTATTAAATTACAGCTGGATCTAGGATTACTGAAATTTAATAGAATAATATTTGCAGTGATCTGGGGATGTGAGGTACATGCTTCAGGTCAAGATAATAAGTGTCATTTTCAATACTTTATTCACTTTTGTAATGGCTTTGTTATGAATGTGTTTCAGGAAACAGATTTGCAATTTCTGAATGGGAGCTAAATATTTTTCCTGACAATATGTATTTAAGAGCTTTCAGAAACCATGGATTAAAAAAAGCCAGGAATGAGAGGATTGCAAGTAGAGTTGAAGTACCCAAGCCACACTAAAAATCAAGTACTATTATGGGAGTAGAATAGTCTGGATATGGGTCGATCAAAACAGCAAAAAAACAAGGCAACCAGC
This sequence comes from Balaenoptera ricei, assembly GCF_028023285.1. Classification (NCBI taxonomy): domain Eukaryota; kingdom Metazoa; phylum Chordata; class Mammalia; order Artiodactyla; family Balaenopteridae; genus Balaenoptera; species Balaenoptera ricei. The sequence goes on along the minus strand of NC_082650.1, from coordinate 30,902,969 downwards.
AAGCTAGAAACACGCCCATTACTATGCCCATGGTCTTCGCTGCTATCCGATCCTTTTTCTTAGATAAGTTTTTTTTCACTTCCCCCTTTGTGTTTTCAAGCATGTTGCTGATAACTCGAGCATGTCATTTGGAAACAATAAAGATTTTGCCATAAATACCAACCATAATAGAGCCAGGAGTAAAAAAACATGTAGTGAACAGTATTGTCCCCCCAAATTTGTTGAAAGTAAGTGCACAGAAATTGAAGCAAGCAATGAGAATCTCATAGCTCTGCATACCAGAAACATTGGCCTTAGGTAGAACTAAACCAAAAGAAAAAAGAGTAGGGGCTGACCAACAAAATGTCAACAGCCGCTTTATCATGGAGGTGGTCATTCTGGTCGTGTAGTCTAGAGGGTAACACACAGCATAAAATCGATCAATTGCCATGGAACAGAGGAGGAAAATGGAGGCCAGACTTAGCATCATGTCAAAGCTTGTGTGGAATTTCCAAAGCCACCCCCAAAATACCAGCAGCTCTCCACTGATCACACCATGCTGTATGGCATAATGACCAAATCCAGCAGAAAGTCAGTGGTTGCCATGGAGAGGATCAGAGTATTTGTAGGAGAGTGAAGTTGCTTGAAATGCGATATGGAAATGATTATAACCAAGTTTCCAAATATAGTGATAAACATGACCCCAATCATAATTGAGTACATTATTCCTCTGACGTGAAAATGGCAGTTGGTGGGAGGACAGGATTTATTTCCAAATTTTGGACAAATGGATAAGTCTTCAGGAATATAAGTTAGATCCAGGGTGTTTTATCACTTCAAATTACTTTCTAGAGGATAAGTTGGTGTTTCTTCTCTTCTTAAAATGATTCTAGTAAATTTCAGCCCCCGAGAGTACAATAAAGTCCCCTGTTATTAATTCATTTCAATTATATTTAAATATTTAAAATTATATCACTGGTGTTTACTTTCTGAGTTATTTGCTGCATTTGAAAATGAAAAATCTCAACTGCTTACTCTTTCCTGTTTTAGTCTATTTTATTATATTTCATCCATCTATTCATTCAAAATGGGTTTATCTATTGGCTGTTCTATTCCCCGTAATGTATTGGAAGCTTTTCAGTGGTTTACTCCACTTACATGAGGCATCTAAAATAGTCAAACTTATGAAGCAGAGAATACTATAGTGGTTATTGGGGGAATTGGGTAGTTGTTCAGTGTGTATAAAGTTTCAGTTATGCTAGATGAATAAGTTCTAGAAGTCTGCTGTACAACATAATGCCTATAATTAATAAGATGGTATTGTGCACTTCAAAATTCATTAAGATGGTAGACCTCATGTTAAGTGTTTGTACCACAAAGAAACAAACAAAACAAAGGGACATAAGGAAAACTTGGGAGGTGTTGGATATGCCTAGTACCTTGATTTTGGTGATGGTTTCACAGGTGTTTGCATATTTCCAAACTCATCAAATTCTGCAGCTCTCAGTATATCAATTATACCTCAATAAAGCTGTTTTCTAGAAAAAGAGGGTCAATTTTCACCTTAAACTGACACTTCCCTAGAAACTCCTTTGAACTACAACATAAAAATACTTAATCCACAAAAGCTAAGTGAAATCACAATGTTTTCCTTCCGCATTCTTTCAATAATTTGAAATCTTCGTTTGTAAAAAGTCTGTGGGTGTTTTAAGAGTTATAAATGGCATGCGGCTATTGAAATACACAGAAAGCCATGTACCTACTGGCTAAACCATAGCTTCTGTACTGTCTATGCCCTTCCTCTCCTCTCCCCTTTCCTCCTCTCCTGTCTTCTACTCTTCATTTCCCTTCCCTGTATTTCTTGAGTCTTCTTCCTTATCTGAGATTCTAACTAGTGGAACCATGTCACATACTCCATCGCCGACTGACTCATTACAGTCACAAATTTCCCACGCACAGACTCAGACCAGTCAAATCTCATGTGGCTCCTACTGGTCACAGACATGCCTTTCTGATATACGACCAGGAGGCAAAGAACTAGTCTATCTTGTTCACCCCTGGATTCTCAGTACTTAGGTTAATGTTTGTAGCAGGCACTAGATACATATTTCTGAATGAATAAGTTTATACATAAATGGTAAGTTGCAGTTGTTTTTTTAAATACCTGCATTGTTCCAGTAAAAGCAATTGATTCAATATGTTTGAAACTTTGCTGAAAATGAATGGACTAGATTCAGGAGCTCAATTCATGACAGTATCCTCCTGTATTAAATTGCTTCTGTTGTTCATATAAAAGACTCCCTCCCAGAGTAGCATTTAGACAGGCAGAGCTGAGAGATTTTCTATGAACGCATTTTACTGATCCCTTAGGCTAGTGAGACAAGAACTAAGGATCTTGAGTCCAGATAGATACGAAGGTATTAGTAAAAGAGAGGAAAAAAAAAAGCTGCTGAGTGTTTCAGCTAAATGCACTTGGGAGATTGTGGCAGTAGTGCCATAAGAGCCCACCCAGTGGTCCATGGTTATGTTAGGATGGGGTTTTACTGGCTCATTAATGTCCCTTATGCAATACTTGGCGCCTTACCTACCACTTTGCGGAGTTGGGAGTGTTCTTCCCGCTGAAACTCACATACTCTCAATAATTAAAGAAAATACTGTGTTGGAGAGCACATACTTAATTAAACTTGTACATATTTAAGTCCATGAATATGTAGGCAGTTAAAGTACATTATTACCCAGGAAACTATGTGTCACACCTCAATTGCCCATATGATTTCAATGATCACAGCCATGACATTGAACCAACCTCACCTGGGTGTTGCATACAAGTAACTGCTCCATTTTTTAAAGATTGAGAGGATTCTAGAAGGTGTTTCGATGTGAGACCAAATCTTCCACTATGCTCACTTACTATTTATAAAAGGGAAAATTCAAATACTTTCAGAACTGGAGAAGCCCTCAAATGGAATGTTTACAAAGATTTATTATGTGATGCAGTTTCCAGCCTCCTTTCTCCCTTACATTCCACAGTATGGCTTTGAAATCAGGCAGCCCTGTGGTTGATTTTTGGTTGCACCACTTATTAACCATATTATTTTGGACAACTTTCTCAGGGCTCCTGAACCGCAGTCTCCTCCTTTATAGAAGAGGGAGAATAGACCCTATTTAACATTTTGTTTTAAACATCGTTAGAAGCATGACATCTATCTAGTAAACGCTTAATGAAGCCCATGTTAACCAGTTTTAACAAATAATGACCTTTTGGAAAACTGTATTCTGATTTCTAAATCGCTGATTTTCAAAGAAACTTTTGTTTCCTAACTTGCTTATAAGTTTAAAAGTTGTCTATGAAGATATTTAAGGCCATTAGCATTATTCCTACCTTCCTTCCTGTTTTTCCTCATAAGGATTATGACATTTCTTTCAATTTTATACTTTTTTTTGAGTCTTCCATGTAAACTATTTTATTAAACCCCGTAATCTTGATGAAATTGCCATTTTTGTATGTTAAAAATGTCCAAATATGAATAATTTCCCATGGGGATCTTTTCCTTTTTCCCCTCAAGTTTTAGTTTCAAGCACTGACAGATAATAAGGTTGGCACATCTCCAGTCATGTACATTTACAAGGAGTCAGATTATCAGTGCTAGACTCTATCATGGAACTAAAGCTTATTGAAGAGAATCTCCAATGGGCTGGACACATTCATTTCAGTAGGAGGAAAAAGTTCGGTTCAGAATCTAACATTCACAGCCTTAAAGTATGAATGTCATAAAAGATAGTGGTAGAAAATGGAAACTTATAATCCATGGTTCTAACAGAAAGAGGCAAATATTTGCCCATGCTATCTATGAGGCACCAACTAATGCAAGTGTCAGCTTGCTATAAACATGTTCCCTTCTTCTAGAACCTACCTTCTCAGGTAAGGAACTTAAAATTGCCATTGCCACGTATGTTTGTGTGTATAAGTGTATGTGTGTACAGATATATAAATTTATCCAAATTGTGATTTTTCTCCTCTTTATTTGTGGGAAAAAAATCATATCAGAAGGATTAGCAAAGGAAAATATAAATAAGTGTTGTTAGTTCTTTAATATACTGACTCAAATTAAATGCAATAAAAAGCAAGTTTTAAATTTTTTTATTTGAACTTAAATAATGTTGATAAATAATATGCTTTCTTTTTCTCCTTTAAATTTTGATTGCTCCATGCTTCCTGGAACTTAAGGCTGAAGTCTAAAGTATTTCAGCTGTTAGAAAACTGCTTAAGAGAACCTCATAAATTTTCCAACCAGCCTCTCAGAACACAGGCTCTTCTGAATGTCTCTGCTCAAGGTGTTTCAGTTAGGAGAAAGAGACTTTCACTGAAACCGGCACCAACTTAAAGACCTGGAACCAACACCAACAATAACTGTTTCATCATTTCTCTTGCCACAGGTCAGAAAATAATGTCAATTTTTACATAACCTATTAAAAAACTGGTCTTAAACTTCCAAGTCTCAAATATAAATTCTATTTTTAAAGCTCCAAAATCATTCTTAGCCTAAAAGCAGATGCCATTCAAAGAGCAGATTTGTGTTAATTTTCAATTAAACTTGTTAAATAAAGATTACAGTACAATTTTATGAGTAATTTCAAAATTTGAACTAGTATCATATTGCCAAAGTGTAAATGGTGTACGTAGTATAATAGGAAAGATAAGCAAAGGTTGAGATTTATGAAAACCTATGATGTTGGATCTTTTCTGGTTAATTCTCTAATGTCCATCATAGACCATAATGAATATTTAAAGACTAAAATAACAGAAACTACTTGGAAACCATGCCAGGGATGACAATAAATAGACTGCATTCAAATGCTGCTGAAAGCTAAGATAAATTGAAGAAAAAGATTTTTTTTCTATGACTGATTTCTATGACAAATGACTTATTTGCTCCAAATAAATGAAATCACAGTTCATAAGTAAGCTTCATTAAACCACATGGCAGTTGGCATTGGGCAGAAATAACATCTTGAAAACATTGTCTTTTTGAAAACAGCTGGGAGCAGGAAAAACAATTTAAGTAACAATAAATACACACACAGAACAGGCAGAGTGACCTCCATGTCAGAGAGCAGGGGCAGAAAGGAGAGTGAAAATTATAACCATAGCAAAGCATCTTTGTTATAATAATCTATAAACTATAGCATTATTTGAAAACAAACAGAAGAGAAAAATCTTTACTAAAGCTATCAGAGAAGTAGCAGGCCCAAGGGGAACTGATCTAAATAAATCTTTTATCAAGACCACATATGCTTTTTTTGGTGGATACAAGGAAAAGGTCTGAGAAAACATGCCTTGGCTTGAACATGGGAGCACCGGCTTGCCCCTGATAAATGTATCTTTTCAGCATCTGTTGGCATGGTTGTAATCTTTCCTCCCTTCAGTCTACAATACTCCAGCAACCTTTGGCCACACAGTCTCCCCACAAACGTCCTGGCTCAGCCAACCCCCTTTCCTCCACCTGACCCTTTATCTCGGACAACCTGAAGGCTCAGCTCAAATATCATTTCCCTCCAGAAACCTTTTTTCACTCTCCTTGGAGTTAATCTCATAAAATTATAGACTATTGAGGTGGCCGAAGATCTGAGAGATAAGTTGTCCACTTCCTCATTTTACAGCTGACTTTCATTTCCAATGCCTTTGCTTCCTTCTTCTAGCACACCACTTTAAAAAAATACTTAATCTTAATTTACAGTTCAGTCCCTTGAGAAATTTACAGTTAATCAGATAAAATGCCATTAACCGTCTAAGCCTGGCAACACTTAATGCAGAGCTGTGTACATGGCAGGCAAGTAGTAATGGCTTGCTGAATTAAGTAGAAAGAAATTAATTCCAACACAGTAAGGAACCTACTTAATAGCCATCTGGTCTCATGGTATTAGAGACAGTTAGTTTGGGAAAGATTAAAATATTAGGGAAACAGTAAATCCTGTTTGGAAAGTAGCTAATACCCACTCCCTAAACATACAGTATTCCAAATGAAACCCACTCAACAAAAATTCTGAATGTTTTAAAGTTTCTAAGTTACTTGAAAGGCATATTTCTACTGCATTCTCCCAACTCTTCCATGTATAGATAATAACTAAGGTCTTGAGGGAGCCATTGCTACTAAATATTGTAACTAACATTACAATCCAGGTCTTTGGGTTCCTGTTGCAATAAACCTCCCACCATCACTTACCATCTAATAATGGGAAATAAAAATAATAATAACAGTAAGAAAGTCTATGGCTTCCTCTGTTCATAGTTTCTCCCATACAGTCCTTGCTAATTAAAATATGGTCCGTAGACCAGCTACATCATCATCTCCTGGAAACATTTTTGGAAGTGAAAAATCTCAGACTCATCCCCAAATGCACATCTTGGAAAGATACCTGTGTTATTTGCATGACCATTGAATTCCAGGAGAACAGTTCTAGACAATAAAGAAACTGCGTTTTTAACTTGGGCACTCTTTGCACCTGAAATAAGTGAATAATTTTGAGGAGCAAAGAGCAACAGAGAATCTTCAGTAAATGCTGCTTGCAAGAGAAAAAAGTATCAAAAGTGAAATACGTGGTGTCTGGCAGTGAATTCAGTGGTATAAACCAAGAGTTTTTTATTTAGATATACTATCAAAGAGGAGAGTGCGCTTTAGCATTATTGACATACTTATGTAACTTACGTTTACTAAATCATGTCTTGCATAGTTCCTGTACTCTGCAAAAGCATTTTTAATATGCCAACACATAGAGATTTACAAACCTTGCCAAAGAAATTTTGATGGAAAATTTAAGACCTTTTTTCCATAGCAATCTTTTTCCAGTTAGAAAAAAATGCTACCTTCTCTCTTGCATCCTATTTGTAACAATTTCTGGTTCTTTATAATATTTAATTATCACTATTCCATTATTTTGGAGAAGAGAATAAATCCGATTTTATTTTAAAAAGGATAGTACATTTCTAGTCCTTTTTATTGACTCAGTACTTTCCCTTTCTTGAAAAGTTAGTTGTAAATCATTGCGTCTCTTCTGGTGGCTTTGCAGGCATGAGGTCAGGACTGTAGAAAGTGTAGTGTCAAGGACTGAGATATCTGACTCATATGAGCTTACCTCTGCTCTCAAGAGAACTGGAGTGAAGAACTCAGATCCAGGAGCTCCAAGAGAGGCACTAAGTGCACAGTGCAGTGGAATTGCTCTTTTAACTCTCTTTCCTGGGGGATATTGAATGATTCTGTCTATTTTTAATGTCCCAGATAGTTTTCGGTTCTTTTTTTTCCAAATAAAGGATGACAATTTCATATCAATTTCATGGTCATTGGGGCTTCATTCTGGTAAGATAAGGTATTAAAACTTCTGTATCTTAAAAATATATAGACATATGTGGCTAAATTAGATGTTGGCTGATATCCAAAGGAGGGATAATTGTCTGAATCATAAAAGGTTTCTGTTTACACTTTGATTCCTGGATGAAATGAGAAGATATTGGGATAGGAGAAAAGTATTAATTTCTGCTTCAGTGATTTGTTCCAGTTTGACAGAATCCTTAGGAAAAAAAAATTTGTTCATTCATATAAAGTAATGGATAAATTAAACAAAAAACACTTAAATGAAACACAGTGTGCTTACATGTACAAAAACACATATACAAACATATCCATGTATAGAACTAAAATTAAAACTTCATAAGGCAATATTTACCCTCAATGTAAGTCATGTATTCTGAGATTATCTATTTTCTTCTCTTCTAGTTTTCCTTTCATTAAAAATGTTATTTGCAGCCAGTTTACGGTAAAATAGAACCACTCGTGTCCACTTGCAAGAATAGGGTAACTTTTAAAGAATTTTCAGAGCCAGTTGACATTACATTCATAGCTTAAAATCAGCTCAATGAAAAAAAGAAACATCAAATTCTACAAATCAGGACTCTTTTTCCTTTCTTTTCAGAGCCAGATGTTGAACATTTTCTAGCGCATCATTGGTTGCAGTCCTCTAAGTGGATTTCACAAGTTACTAATGGGTCTCAACTTACAGTTAAAAAGTCATTGAATAACAAATATAAAGTTCCTTGTGCCCAGAGGCACCCCCATAAATATAAGCTTTCTTCTTTCCTTCCTCCTCTTACTAGTCTAGTATTCAAAGTATATGTATACACATTAAGCAAAAAGGAGTGATACATTCAAAACACAACTTTTTTTGGTATATACTTCACATTTATTAAAAAATCAGAACACCAATTAATAATACAAGGTGTGAATGAGCCTGAGAAAGAAAGGAAGGCTCTGACTGGAATCCTCCTGCTAAAAAAATAGAAAATTGCCAACTGGGATGATTAAGATGATACATGGATGAAAACATGGGTGGAATCTGGGGCCTTAGTTACACAGTTTCCATTTCTTCTTTTATTTAAAAAACATTTTATCTCACAACTATAAAATCTAGTAAAGGCTTAACTTTCAGCTACCAATGACTAATTCCTGACAGAATATAGCTTTTTGAAATTGTTATTTCCATATTTACTCACCTATAATTTTTAGTGGTCGATGTTTCAGAATACATCTGATCAGACGCTGAGGAAGAAAAAGTAAATGGAAATATCCCACAAAGTGCGTGTGGTGGTGAGAGGGGGAGCAATCCTCAAGCTCAGCTGGTGTTTTGTTCCCTTCCAAATAGTATAAAACTTTTTGTGTGTCCCCTTCATCCCATTCCTGGCTTTTCCTCACCTTCTCTTTACTTTTATCACTTTCTTTTTTTTTTTTCTACCTAGAAGTATTGGGTGTAGGAAGTATTCTGAAAAAAAGGGATTTGGGGTGGAAAGAAAAAAATATTTTTTCCCTCAAGTCTTAAAAACTAAATGCTTTGCATTGTAGCCAAACACACACACACACACACACACACACAAACACACACACACTTTAAGTGACTTCATTCTTCTAAATTCCAGTCTTTTGCTTCTCTCCACTCATACAGAATAAGTCTATTCAATTTCTTTTTCAATAAACAAATTAGTATCATGGAAATGTGAGCTGAAAATTCTACCTAGCAAAATGTACTTCAGTGCTCTGCGAAACCAGGGATAGAAGAAACCATATATTAAGGGATTACATGTGGAGTTAAAATAGCCAAACCACGTCAAAGCATCAAACAAAACTACAGGAGTAGAGAAGTTCAGAACGGGATCCAATAAAATTGTGAAGAAAGAGGGAAACCAACATAATAAAAAAAAAACCCATCACTATCCCTGAAGTTTGGGCTGCTTTCTTCTCTTTCTTCATTTGATTATTTTGATTTTCTGGCAAGTTATTGATTGCTCAAGCATATTTTCTGGATACTGCAAAAATTTTCCCATAAATCCCAACCATCACAGACCCAGGAGCAAAGAAACCTGCCATAAACAAGGTGGTGCCCCATAGCTTGTTGAACATCACTGGGCAGGAACTAGAGCAAGTGACCAAGATATCATAGCCTTCTATTCCATCAGCAAAGGCCTCCAAGAAGACCACCCCGAAGGCAAATGCCCCGGGGACTGACCAGCAGAGAACTAGCAGCTGTTTAATGACTGGAATTGTCATTTTGGTGGAATACCGTAAAGGGTAACAGCGTAAAATCTATCAACGGCCACCGAACAAAGATGGAAAATGGACGTTATTCTAAGCATCAGGTCAAAACTATAATGAATCTTGCAAAACATAAGCCCAAAATACCAACAATTCTCCACTGATCTGATCATACTATATGGCATGATGGTGAATCCCAGGAGGAAGTCAGTGACTGCCATGGAGAGGATGCGGAAGTTGGTTGGCTTGTGAAGCTGCTTGAAGTAGGAAATGGAAAGGATCATGGCAATATTGCCAAACACCGTGATGAATATGGCTCCGGCCATAAGTGAATACAGGGCAGCTCGGACACCCAGCGGCCTGTCATTTTCTGGACAAGATCCACTTCCATTTCAGAGCAATTCAATATTTTCTTCAGAAAAAGCAAGAACACATGAAATTTTGTCAGTTATTAGACAAAATATTGTGTTTTATATATACTTTCATAGAAAAATTCAAAAAAGACATAGAAGACTTAAGGAAGATAATTTATGCTGAATTATTACTTATGATCTTTCTTATTTATCTTAACCTGTATTTGCAGCTTCTAGAATTCTAACCGAATGAGTTTAAGTGATCATTATTTACTTTATTCTTGCCTTGATTCAAATGATACCACCAACATTCAGTAAGCGCTTAATTTATGCCAAGGTCTGACATTAGAAGGGGAGGAAGAGGAGGAGGGAGGTGGGGAGAAAAAGGGAAAGAGGAAGAAAAGAGGAAGGGGGAGAAGGAAAAGAAGAGGAAGAAGAAACAAGTTTATCATTGAACTTAATATAATTGTTCCTCCCTGTGTGCACAGGAAGAATAGATACTTATTAGACGATGCATTCACTTCTTCTTCAGATGAGTCCAGAACATATAATCAGACTTTGTTTGATTGGGGTCTATTGCCTTATGGGACCAGGAGGTTACTATTTGAAAGAAGTTTCATTCATATGTTCTATTATTCTCACTGTGCTTCTATTTTTTTCATGCTAAGGTTGTTTGAAAGAGGAAGAATCATTTAAGGATGTCTAATGATCTGGTAAATCGTCCTCTTTAGCCAATCATGGAAGCTTGATAAGCATCTCACCAGCCAGAGCAGCTAAATCAGAGGCCAAAGCTGGAGCACCCTCGCTTCTTTGTGAAGAGCAAGGGCACCTCACCAATGCCTCTCCTCAAGCCCTGAGCAAGCACGACAGGCAATAATGACAGCCAGACAAGTTTCAGTGTGTGGGTCACATGGAAGAGCTGGGAGCGGAGGGGTTAGTGAACTTTAGGAAAGCAAGCCAGTTCTAAGCAGCACATACCCTCCATGTGTTGGCCCAGTATCTTCATTTTACATATAAAATCTTCATGCTACCATTTACATGTATACTTGGAATGGAACATGTTCATGAATTAGGATAACTTTCTTCCTTAAATGTACATTAGGGGAAAAAGCACTACCTAAATACAGAGCAGAACTACTGGTATTGCAGAAAGTCTTTATTCATCAGTGACTTCACACATACCAGACCTGACCAGTTACTAACAGATAAACCAATAACTCCTCAGCCTCTGTGAGCGCCATCACACACTGAGCCATAACTATTTATTGAATGCCCACAAACCTTGAGACACAATGAAAGGAACAAGAAAGCATGAACTAGCCCCTGGCTGCGGAGAGTCTACAAAACAGCTGAAGAGACAAAACATATCAACACTTAAAACCCAAATGATTCTGCACCACAGATCAAAAAAGCAGCTGTGGCGGTGAACTGAACAAAGAGAGGTCTAGGCAAAATGTGCATTCAAAGATCAAAAGTAGACAAGAGGCATTCAGGCTGGGGTAGACAAGAATGCCCCAGTGAAGCTGGGACTTTTGACCCGCCTCTCAATAGGTGAGTAGGATTTGAACAGAAAAGAAAAAACTCTATTCCAAGAAGGAAGGGTAAAGAAAAGACATGAGGTTGTCTGGAGACCTTTGAAAGTCATTTCTCAAGGTCTCTGAAACACAGCAGAGAAAATTGGTGGTGGAGGAGAGGATGGAGTGGGAGAAGGGCAGGTTTCTAGTTTCGCTGTTCCCCCAAGCTGCTGTTCTTAGCCAGTCAAAGGAGATTTCCCACTTTGTCCTCAAATTTAAGCAGTGATTTTTAAAAAGAAAAAAATTAAAGCAATTAAGTGAGCTACAGGAAAATGAGTACAGATTTGAAATTAAAAGCTTTCTCCAACTGATTCTAAGTGTCGAGTCCAAGGCAATTTTATCCTCCTTATGCTTCCTGCTCTGGGGCCGGGTCTCCACGTGTGGAGAACTAATGGCCTAACTGTGTGATGGGACACACTGTAGCAATGAAACTGAGAATGGAGAGGGGGGATGTGGGTGATTACAGCACATGATAGGTGCGCTACCAAAGTATATTTTGGGGTCTCTGCCCACTGATGTCCTACACACTGTTTACAGAAATGACAGAATTATTCTGAAAGTTTTGCCAAAATATTTTTATGCAAAAATTTCTAAAATGTGTACAGCTGATTCTCAAACTATATTCATTTTCAGCAGCTACCATGGGGCTTCTAATACGTATATAGCATTCACTTTCTTTTCCTCCTAACATCCTCACAGGAAGAAGGTCAGAGGAAAAAATGAGAGGCAAGGAATTTTTCCCCCTGTTGGTACCAAGTTTTTCAGCTAATTACCATTCCTTGTTAGCTTTCTCCTGGCCAGTTAAGCATCAGCACAGTTAAGAAAGTCCTGGAGAAAATGTAGTACTAGGAAATAGAAAGGAAGGATTAATCACCTTCACTATGCACATGAAAAAGCATAGGAGAGCTGAAGATTTTGTTGATTTAACTCTAAATCATTTTACTTCTTAAAAAGTAAAGCTAAGAGAAATAACTTCGTTGTAATGAAAATGAAGCGAGCGCATACGTACACCCACAATATTCTTATGCTAAAGGCAACTCCATGACAACAACACATTTTAAGACTTAATTGCAAACTTCTTTGTGTTCGTGGTTTAGGGGCTTTGATATTATTAATCATTCTACCGTCCCACTTTTGGAAAAGCCATGCTCAATCCTTCTGAGCTTCAAGTCATGGGGTGTGGAGTCTGACTCCCTTCCCTTTAAGCATTCAGGAACTTTCATCAGCCAATCAACTCTAAGAACTGTAATAAAGTTCTTTGAAACACATAATAGGATGCCTGAGTTTGTATTTGTATTTTATTCCTCATACACCAGCCACAGAGCAGGAAGGGGCACTATTTGGTGAGCTCATCAAACAACCAACAACTTTTAAATAAATTCCACTTAAGAATCATCATTCTCCATGGTGTATTTGGCATGTTTCTGGCATGTGACATCCATCATCAGCTTAAACTTTTCAATGGTCATATCTTTCACATTTTTCAGATTAATTATCTGTAGAAAGCTAAATGCAAAACCCAATATTTTCAAGACTATATTCTTCAAGTGTCATTTTTTATACTTTTTAAACCCATTAATGTAAGCACATATAGATACAAGGATTGAAACAGAATCAAGGAGGGTGTCTTTTGTTTCCACAAGAAGCTCAAGCCCAAAAATTAAAGATTTGGGACATAATGAATTTCTCACCCATTCAGCATATGTCTGAACTGTCTTCTACTAAATTGTCAAATTAAAAGTGATTTCTACATTCCCTAAGAAAGTGACTAAACTGCAGGAGCAGACCATAATAATAAAGAATTTTCTGATTGTTCTCATATGATCTCATTCCTTTTTACCTTGTCATTAAATTTGTTTAGTGCTACCATATTAAATATTCCACTGCTTTAGTACCCACTATTTAAGGCTTTTAAGGGACTTTAAAAAGTCCTTCTTCCTGATAATCATTCTTTCTGTTTTCATCAAATTATTTTGCCCTTACCCAAGCAATTGATTTCTTTCAGTTGCTCAATTTCTATAAAAAATTCAATGTTAATGAATCTTAACATATTAAATAATACATGTGAACAACTGTAGCACAATGCCTGATATGTAAAGAACACCATCAAAGGTGACTTTCCTCTTGTCCTTCCTCCCTCTCTCCCTCCCTCCCTCCCTTCCTTCCTTCGTTCCTTCCTGGTTGGGATGAACACCACATTCAATATCAAGAATACATTTGACCAGAAAAGATTTCCCCAAAGTAAGTAAAGGAATGGGATTGTATGTAAAAACCCAGGTAACTGCCTTAACCCTCTGCTTCACCTAGGTGAACACTTGTGGTAAATGATTTACTCAGCTGCTTATGAAGAAATAACCCTTTCCACAATTCTAAATCTTCTTCCCAGGAAACATGTTGCACCGCCAAAAGGCACACATTATCCTGTTTACATTTTTAAAAAGCTCTGCCTTTTATTACAAATTTATATTAAGTACTGCACCTATAATCTTCTGCATTCCTACACTACTCTTTGTACATGACCAAGATGAAAAAAAGAAGAATCAATCCACCAGCAATGCCACTGCATTATTAGAGTGACAGTTTGCTTCTTAAGAAAACCCAAGGAAGAGAAAGTGCAGATCTGTCCTTCTTAATCCCTTCTCCACATACCTGTTGCACTGCAGAAGATGACATTGTTAATTAAACTTCTTGTTCAAGGAACTGTATTTCTTTGTTTCTTTTCTAACTAGCGTGAATGCTTTTATGGAACTAGACAACCTGAACTATGTGCATTGTGTTGTTTTACAACTTAACAATCAGTCTCAAGGGAATTGGGTTTGAAAAATTAAAAAAAAAAAAGCCAAAGCAAAACCTTGTCTTTCTAAAGTTTAACAGCTAAATGCGCCTAAACCACTCCTCCATCCTCTCAGGAATCTCTGCTTTCTGAAGTTTTCATCACCTACAGCGCTGAAGGCTCTAAATCCGCTATTTACTGGAACAACTATAAAAGTCAATCTAAACTGTTGAGTTACAGGTGACCCTAAGGAACCTGATTCAGTTACACATGGATGAGATCAGTAGTTCAAGTAGTAGAATGGTTATATGCCTTCCATCTCTAGGAAAATCTGATTGTCACAGCCCACACATTGTCTCACATTCCAGTCACTAAGAAGAGGTCTTATCACCGATTGTTTTTGTCTTTTTTCCTTTGTTTAAATGTGACTAAAAGAAGAAGTCGCATAAACCCTCTCAGGGGAATGAGGCATAATTATTATTTCTTTAAGGAACTCACGTAATGATGCCAAAATCTCAGATGTTACCGACTTAAATCTACTCACATGATGAAGGACCTACCTTTTTATTTGTGTTCTTTTAAAATGTGAAAGTTCATTTTGCACTGATGGGACAGCCTTGGAAGGCAACATACCACAGATGTAGACAGAATATAATACTGGTCACTAAAAACCATCAGTGTCTGTTTGAATTAAAATTATAGCTACCCTGTGATTTCAGTCACCTTGGCTTAGGGCTGCTGCTTGGGCATGCCACTTGTGCAGTCACATGGGGTCACACAGGGCCCTGAGTTTCAAAGGGCCCACGCTTGGTTCAATGGCTCTGCTGTTGCCCTATTGAAATGCTTAATACTTTTTTAAGAAGTGAAAATGCATTTTCATTTTGTTATGGGTCCCCCAAATTACATAGCTGGTCCTGCTCAATCTCTCTCAGGAGCTCTTTTTGAAGAAGAGAAAGAAGAACAACAAGATCTGTTTTCATTTCAGAGCATATTCATATTTATATTATGATACGACGAGAAAATGTGTATGAAATTATTTTTAAAGAAAACGTTACAAATATCAGCACAGTTGCTTGCCAGGAAGGTAGAACTTATTTTAATAGCAGAAGGCATGGCTACTCCAAGGTTGCCAGCAAATTCTCTGTCTTCTGAGGAAGACAGTAAGTCATTTTGGATAAACCTTCTTGGTTCTGCAAAGAATTACTTAAGCATTCTCTTTTAATTATGTAGATGGGAGACATGTAGCAGAGGACGGTTAGAACATAAATTGTTGTTTGTAAAGAGCTAAGGAGAAAAAGGAATGAGTCTTGTCCTCTTCCCTTCTGAGGTTCACTGCGATCAGAATATATCTAATGAGCTGAAATATACCATCTGAATATATACCAGATTAATGAACTAGCCTAATATACCAGCTGGCAAGAGAGAACACTAGGGCTTTCCTGAGCAGGACTGACCATGGGAGAGGGCAGATGGACGACTAACCCTTGAAAACTCTTCTGAACCAGCCTCTTTAATCCCAATGGAAAGATGTGAAAGTGAGGGCTCTTTGGTGAATGTAAGTGTCGTGAGTGCCAGCTCAGTCCTCTTCTTTCTAAGCCCTTGGAAACTGTATGGTCGCCCGACAGCCCCATATCTCTCCATCATCGCAGATGGAACGGCATCTTCGGACTGGGTGGCCACCTACTTTCAACAGTGACACCTTGTGGCAGCTTGGGAGAACTGAATCTCCAGATTCAGTCCTTAGAGACTATATCAAGAGACCAGAAGGGAAATGGGAAAGATGGCTAATTAATTTAATGAAAACAAAGAGATATGATCTTATTTTGTACCTCAAGCTGGAGAAAATGGATATATCACTAATATAACTGTTCACATTTTTAAATGAAACTCAGGTATGCAGAATTTGAATTAATCACAATTAATCATGCCACACGTCTTACTTGCTTTATTTGTTTGTAACATAATGAATACCCATGACTGTGAACTAGCTTGACAATAGTGTACATACCCCTATATTCTGCTTTCTGTCTATCACCTCAGGTAACTACTATATTGAATTTTGTGTTTATCAGTTTTTGTATTCTTATAATAACTTTATTGTGTATGTTTGTATGATTAAATCAAAATATTGATGGGTTTGTTTTCTGAATTATTTATAAAATGAGTATCATGCAATATGTTGTCTTTTAGAATTTGTTTTGCTCTTATTTTTCCACTCAATTTTATACTATATGTAACTGTAGTTCATTCATTTTCACTGCTATATAATAATCTTTTCTCCTATCAATGGATATTTGGATTACTTCTAGTTCTTTTGCTATTATGAATGGTGCTATTTGGAATATCCTTGTGCAAGTTTCCTGATGCTTATATTCAGGAGACTTTCTTGTAAATATACATGAAAAGGTAATTAAGGAGTAAAAGAACATGAATATTCAACTTCACAACACTAAACAAATTTTATTTCAAAATGGCTGTACTGATCTACATTCTCACAATCAATATGTAGAAATTCCATTGACTTACATACAACACATGATATTAACACGGTTAAATGTTTGACAATTTAATGAATGAAAAGTGGTATTTTACTGTAGTCTTGATTTGCATTTTCCTGATTTCCAGTTAGGGAGAACACTTGTTTGTGTGTTTATTATTCTTAATTTTTTCCCTTCTGTGAAATCCTGTCATTTCTTTTCTTTTTGATTAACATTTTCCTTTTCTTCTTGATTTATACAAGTTATTTTTACATCCTTAATAATAACCTTTTATCAGTTATTATATATGTGGGAAATATATTCTCCCCATGGATAGCTTGCCTTTTCTTTTCCTTTCAGGTAATTTTTTGATAAACAAAAGTTCTTTCATATAGCTAAATTTATCAATCATTTAAGTTTTGTAAGTTTATTAAAAAAAAATCCTTCCTTACTTCAAAGTCAGAAAAATCGCCATCTATATTTTCTACTGAAAATTTTAAAATTTTGCTTTTAATATTTAAGTTTTTAATTCATCTGTAATTGTGTATGGTGTGAATTAAGAACATAATTTATTTTTTTCACATAAACCATCTTTTTTCAGCTCCATTTATTGAGTAGACCGTCCTTTCCCCAATGCAGATGTCATATATCAAAGTCCATATGTATCTCTGAGCTCTGCATAAAATTCCATCCACTAACTCGTTTAACGCTGCACAAATACCACATTGGCTTAGTTACCATAGCTCATAGTGACTCTTGATATTTAATAGAATAAGTCCTTTCCCTCTCCTATTGCCCTTTCTCCTCCTCCTTCTCCCCTTCCTCTTCCTTCTCCTTCTTTTCTTCAGAGATGTTAATTATCTTTCCAAGTTCCATAAAAAATTTGTAGGGTTTTGAGTGGATAGCATTAATATCTCTTCAATACTAAATCTCATTCATGAGCATGGGTTAGCTCCACATTTATTTGGTCTTCTTTAATGCTCTTCAGTAAACTTTCTTAATACTCTACAAATGGTCTTGCACACTTTTTGATAGTTTTATTCCTGAGTAACTCAGTTTTACATTTGTGTCTTTTTAAAATTACATTTTCTTTGTTGCTTATTACTGGTGCAAACATTCAACTGAATTTTGTATTCAGGCAACTTGCTCAACTCTCCTATTATTTAAAAAATCTCTCTGTAGGCTCTTTTGGGTTTTCTATGTGGTTAATAATTATGGTTTTATTTCCTCCTTTCCAATCCTGAGGCCTTCAATTTCTTGTTCTTAATATACTGTACTAAGACCTCTAGAACAATGTTGAGGCATTATTATAAAATAATGAAGCCGCTTTTAAAACAAAACGTTTGCCTCTTCTGACACTTAAAAAGTCTTTTAGGGACTTGCCTGGGGGTCCAGTGGTTAAGACTCCGTGCTTCCACTGCCGGGGTGTGTGGGTTCGATCCCTGGTCGTGGAACTAAGGTCCCACATGTCATGCGGCCAAAAGAAAAACAACCAAAAAAAAGTCTTTTAAAGATGATACAGATCAAAACCTTTTGGAGCTCCTTTCTGCCAGTTTTTAATTCAGACTCAAAAATTAATCTTTTTTTATTGTAGCTTATGTCCATTTCTAACAAATAAAGACTACAGTTTATCACCCAACCAAATAGTTGAGACTTTGCTTGAAATGTTTCTTACTGTTTTTGAAAATGCTTCAACCAAATAGCTGAGACTTTGCTTGAAATGTTTCTTACTGTTTTTGAAAATGCAATTCACATTAAGGATTTTTCTTTTAAATGTGTATCAGCCATTTTAATCCGTAAGAAAAAAAAAATAGAGTTGGTTTTCCATGAGTCTGATTACTCCTCTGAATCACTAAAGTGCTCACTTTGGCAGCTCTCATTGTCAGTCAAATGTTTCACATTGACATTTTCAGTTTACGCTGCATGCTATACCCTGTTTCCACTTTATTTTTACTCATATCCTCCCCTACCCCAAACACACATGAATAAAGTAGATTTTAAATGAATAATTTTTATACTACAAAAAAAGAGAGGAATTAAGAAAAGAAAGGAGAGAAGGAGGGAGGAAGAAAAGAAATGGATGAGGTGTGGAGGGAGAAACAGAAGCATGGTGATTTGCTGTATCAGCTAAACAGAAACAGTGACATGAAATGCTGTGATCTGAACTCAAAGTTGACAGTCAGGGATATATTTTTAAATTTTATCTCTCCAATTGTGAAGCAGGTCAACGATGGCAAAGTTAATTGTAAATGATAATAATAACATAATAATAATTTGAGCTTATTGACAATGTACTATAAACTAAGTATAGTACATTATATGAATAGTTGACAAATATAATCTCATTTTATTTCCAAAAACCTCATTTCATTTCCATGAACATTTTGGAGAGACTGAGAACATGTTGGTATTACTCAGGTCTGTATCCTTAGCATTTAGCTAACACAATGATGGGCATGTAACAGGTGCTCAATAAATACTTGTTATGTGAATGAATAAATTATTTAATGAATGAGTTAGTCTTGACAACAGCTCTGGAAGTTACATATTACCCATTTACAAATGAGAAAACTGAAATTTAAAAAGGTTTAATTAGTTGCTTTCTGCTGTTGAACATGGCTAAACAGCTAATAATAACCTGTGTTTGAATATAAACTCAAGCCAATATGTTTCCAGGGTATATCACCAGCAATGATTCTGCTTTCTTTTATTTGTAGTCTTATTTGATGGGGGTTACAAAAATGATGAAGAAGAGAATTTAGATGACTCAATTACCCAAGTATTGACCACCATTTTTTACTTCGCTTCTTTACTAGAACTAACATTAATCTAGCTGTACATACTCAAATTTAGTATTGTGGTAATCCCACCTCTTGTCTACTACATGTAAAGCAGGTGTTAGTATGGTATTTTGTTGTGTTATGTTTTATTTTATTGTTCCTTGTAATGTGAACCATGGAAGAAAAATCAGTGGATTACCTGTGTGTTTCTGCTTATTCTCCCAACTTTTAATAATTTTCTGTGCTTGGGAGAATATACAGACAAAATGAAAACATTAGACCATTTAAAAATAAAGATATCAACACATTTCAAGCCTATGATATCACTGTTCGCAAACTCTTCTGTTTGTCCAGAGTAAAGTCTTGTGAGAATTGCAAATAACAGTAGTTAAATGTGTTGATTGGATATTTACCAATGTCCCTGGCCCTTCATTTACAGTTTGACACTTTGAAGCTGCAATTCGAGCCCATAGTCCAAAGAGACCAGTATAAGCAGCATTTCTCTCTTTGCTCTCATTTGCTAAACTTTTGAGTAAATAGAGACCAGAGGGCATCATTAACACATTGATTGTTCTGCCTTGATTGTGACGGGAAATAATATCACACTATAAGTCACTGGGGAAGTAGTTGTACTTAGTGGAGATAGGAAAACATTTATCACAGAACTTTATTTGAGGAACCAAATGTTTGGGGAATTCTCAGACTATTAAGCAAAGTGTAAATCTGAGAAAGAAAACTTTAGCTGACGCAAGAGAGGCAAAAGAGTGACCTCTTAGTCTATCTCCTTATTTGATGTAAATATGTTTACAGAGCTGGCATCATGAGTAAAAACCAAACAATCATTTATCTGGAAGGTTTCAGAAATCTCAGAAAAACCATTCAACTAACAAACATCACACCTCAACTCTGGTTGGCTGATACAAGAAAACTCTTAAATACTCATTTTGTTTGTCCCTTAATGATTAATTTCAAATTTTAGAGTTATGAGTAAATTACATACATAGAATAAATTAAGATTCTGTGTCAACAGAGGGTATAATACTGGATGAAGCCAACTTTTTTCTTAGCAGTAAGAATTCTTTTGCTTGTGTTTGTTCGTGGCCTTTGTCATCTATTTTCACTGAATTGTGAGCATACGTTATAAACAGTCCTTATGACCTTAATTTCTTCAATGATTGGAGCTGACCTGATGCCTCTCTGGTATGTTGCAGGCTCACCATAAAACCTTACTGCCAAAAACGCCTTTCTTGCTATAGGTGTTACTAACAGCGTACAATAGTGGATTCGGGGATTTCATAAAAAGAAAATTTTTTAACCATGGAGGCAAACATAGGTTTGTCAAATGAGATCCTTGTTAAAATCTTCTGTCTATTATTACCATATTTTCATAAAAGAAAAGAACATCTTAATTCTGGAAATTTAGTAAGGACATGATTTTAGACAAAAGACAGTCTATTAAATTGAGTAAGTATTCCATAATGAAAAACTCACTACATTGTGTTTATTTTCTCACTTTATAATGATTCTGTAAAAAGTTTTTCACAGCCAACACTAATCCTCAGACTGGGAGGATTTGGGAATCCCTGAGTTAGATGGTCAAGGCACCATTAGTTTGAGAAAATAACATTAAAATGCTTAAATTTTAAGATACAACTTTAGAAATAGTTTTTCCCTTGCTGGTTTAAAAATGTTGCATTCAAATCAGTTAGTTATCTTTCCTCTCTCCCTTCCTTGAACAAATGTTCCTAGAGCAACTATTCTGACCCAGGTCCTATGGCAGGTGCTGGAGATAAGTGAGCCTCTGCCCATAGAAGCTCACAGCCAGGGCTTCTGAGCTCATTTCTCAGTTTCAAATACATTATTCTCCTAAATTTTCACTGTACTATATGAACTTTAAGTTTTTAAATTCCTTTTTCTTAAAGATCTAAGGCAATGGTTCTTAGAAGAAATGTAATCCAAAGAACCTGGGTTGCAGTTTGAAATTGCAGATTTCTGAGTCTCAGTCCAATCAATTCCAAATAATTCGAAGGCAGTTACATCAGCCTGGGTAGTAGCCCATAAGCTAAGTCTAGTTAGCAGTTTCAGGACAAATTTTTAAATAACTTAACTGTTAAAATATTTTTCTGTTCATAAAAAATACATATTTATTGCCAGAATTAAACCCGTACAGGCACATCTGCTTCAACTTGGCTGGGGATAAAATTATGAGTCCCCATGTTGCTGCATATTCCCCCCCCCCCACTTCCTGAAATAAGAAAGAGAGTGGAGTTTGTAGCCAGAACAGACTTGGACTAAAATCTGTCTCTAACTGTCATTAGCTCTATCCCCTTGGGTACCTTATTATCCCTGATTCTTCTATTCCCCTAAAAAAACGTGCATTGAATGACTTCTCTGTGCCAGGTGTACCCTGAGTACAGGGTACAATGATGAATAAGACACAGTCTCTTAACTTCCGCAATCTACACTCCAGTGTGAACACAACCAAGGAGTGTACTGATGGGAAGGGCAAGACATATTTGGAGAGTTCAGAGAAGACCCCTATCTGGTCTTAGGGGACTTAGATAGCTTCCTGGAGAGGTAACCCTCAAGATAAGTCTTTTAAAATGAGTATATGTCAGCCAGTTAAGGGAGGTGGGGTTGCGGGGAAGGGGGCTTTTCAGGCATGGTGGCTGCAGGAGCAAAGACACAAAGAGGGAAAGCACAGGAACCACGAGGAAAGCTGGGACTTGAACCCAGGCTTGTCTGGTTCCAAAGCCTGAGGACGTCCCTCTGTGCAGGGAGCTTCAGAACTTTGGCTCTACACCAGCATGCCTCAGGGCTTACACAAGGTGCTCGCCCAAGTTCATTAGCTAGGTAGACAACAAATAGTTACTGTGCAGATAGATATCAATAGTATATATGTAGAACTGTAGAATAGAATATGTAGTTACTTTATGTATATGTATTTTTATAGAAATTATTTTTAAAGAAATAAAAATTCCCACACTCTTTCAAATATACTAAATGCCAAACATTGCACATCACAGACTAATGCGATAATGTATCACCAGGTTAACTTCTTTCTGCATAGACCTTGGAATAAATCTTCTACTATTCTTTTGTATAATTTTAATTGTAGAATTTATTAGAATTTATTTTCTTGACATAGGGCCTTCGTGTCCATGTTATTTCTATTTCTATTACAGCTCCCCCTCAGCAGTCAAGGTTGAGAAACACTACTTTAACACACTGCATTGTGAAAATATTGACCAATAAACAAATGTTAGAGCTTATCATCGCAGTTAATGCTTATCTGACTGGTATATTTATGAAGAGGAAAGTTTGCCATTGATAAGCCATTGTGAGTGGCTGAATTTAAGCTTCTAAATCACTTTAATTGATAAATATGCTGAGAACTTTTAATTTGTGTGATTTCTTCCTCCTGAAAAAAATCAAAGGCAAAAACAAATTAGATGCTGAGGTTGATATGACTTTACAGTAGAACTAGCCTCAATGGAACGCTCTAACCAAATCAGAATGTTGGTGCAACATAAATTGACTGGGAGCTTAGAGACTTGGGAAAGAGGTTTTAGGAGGAGGAGGAATGTGGGACAGAAGGTCAGGACCTGGCAAAGACAAATTTACTTTCTCTTAATATCTGTTTACAGTTGACCATGTGCTCAATGACCTGTGTTGAAACACTTTGGGAAATGTATATATACTTTATCTTAAAAAAAAATCTTCAGTCTGATTCTTACATCACCTAGCTTATTTGAGTGCAACATTCAAAGTATCTCTCTGAATAATTCTTTCTTTGGTACACTTTAGAGTCTGCTAAATTTGAAAATATAAATCATTCTTTAAACACTTAAGTTAATGTTCACACTCTGGTTGACAATGTACAATTAACCAAACTGATTCACCAGAATCCACCAATCTACAGGAGTTTATATGGTTTGCTTTACTTTTTTGGCCAAAATTATTTATGACTCTCCAAAGATTGGATTATTGACTTCAATAACCAAGCTGAAAATCAGGATGGAACTTCCATTTCACTGATCTCTTAAGATGGCAATATTATTATTATAAAAAAATCAGTTCCAACAAACTCCTTGCTAATACATTTATTTTTATCTCTTCTTGAGTGGAAACTTATATGAATACTTCTCTTTGAGAGGACAGTGGAATATGAGACTGTTTTG
This sequence comes from Balaenoptera ricei, assembly GCF_028023285.1. Classification (NCBI taxonomy): domain Eukaryota; kingdom Metazoa; phylum Chordata; class Mammalia; order Artiodactyla; family Balaenopteridae; genus Balaenoptera; species Balaenoptera ricei. Next base: position 30,879,274 of record NC_082650.1, on the reverse strand, counting down.
AATGAACGTTGTCTGGACTAGGAAAGGACAGTCATGTCGTGTTGTTGCAATTGCTTTCTTGGTGTTTACCGTAATATTGTATGTCAAGTTAAAGTTCTTTTCTTGCATGCAACCAAAAAATACTCCTACAGAGAATTCATTAGAAGACTATCATCTGGGACTCATGGAATCCATAAGAGAATGGATAAGTCAGTTTGGAAATGAATGCTTGGGTATCTCTGGAGTCTGGGAAGCAAGAATTCCAACAACACCAAGAGCAGTCAGGTCACAGTCTTAACACATGGATAGGATGAAAACCCACATTTTTCGTTTGTTTGTTTTCTGCTAAAAATCACTGTCTTTTTCCCTTCACTTAAGATTCAATTTCCAAAGAAAGACCTTCTGAAAGTTTTAGTGTAGGTTATCCACCCATCTGTTTAGTTAAGGGGAAAGGCAGAAAGCCAGTCTCTTCATTACAGTTCCAACAGTTTATCCCTAGTTGGGATGGGAAAGTTCTCAAAAGCTAATTGGATTCCAGTTGGGAAATGGATTCTGGGCAACCAAAAGACCAAAATACCTTCTGCATGAGGGAATGGTAGCTAGAATAAAGCTGGGAATAGGGAAAGACAAAGTTGTTTCTTCTTGTTTTGCTAAGAGGATGGGTTATGGGTTGTCTTTTATTATGGGTATTAAAAACAGAGGTTACAAAGAGAAATAGGCTATAGGGGATTTAGTACTAAGTAAAAAAGGTAGAATTATCTGAGTCATGAACTTGTCCCGAGAAAAATGTGGGCTCAATATTAAAACCTGAATAGTAATTTAAAATAGATATGACAAGGATGACTCTTATCAACACTATCAATATCAATATTGCTCTAGAAATTCTGACTAATGAAGTATGCAAAGAATGTAAATAAGAATAACTATTGGAAAGGAGATAAAATTTAGCATTATTTGAGGATAATATGACTATATAATGAAAACCCAAACAGGTCAACTGAAAAACTAAAATAAATTTTACTGTACACCAGCAATAATAATTACATAGAAAATATAATGACCTAAAAAAGATATATTCATAATAGGCAAAGCACACACACACATACACACACACACACACACACACACACAAAAGTACAAAACATCTAAGAATGTGTGGGAGCAAATGAAGAAAACCACAGAAACTTGCTCTAAGGTACAGAAAACTGTCTAAATGCTTTTGTTCTTTCTAAAAATTTATCAAAATGGTTTCACAAGTAGAAAAAGCCAAGGTAGTTTTTGAAACTAGGAGTGATTAGGGGCAACTTGTCTTACCATCTACTAAATGAAAAGGTTTTAAAAATGTTTTTAAAATCTACTAGAAAAAAAGGGCTTCCCTGGTGGCGCAGTGGTTGAGAATCTGCCTGCGCAATGCAGGGGACACGGGTTCGAGCCCTGGTCTGGGAGGATCCCACGTGCCGCGGAGCGGCTGGGCCTGTGAGCCACAGCTACTGAGCCTGCGCGTCTGGAGCCTGTGCTCCGCAACAGGAGAGGCCGCGATAGTGAGGGGCCCGCGCACCGCGGTGAAGAGTGGCCCCCACTCGCCGCAGCTGGAGAGAGCCCTCGCACAGAAACGAAGACCCAACACAGCCAAAAATAAATAAATAAATAAATTTATAAAATCTACTAGAAAAAAAATCTAGTCAGATCAATGGAACTAAATATACAGTCCTGAAACAGACTATAAAAGGTGGAAGGGTTTGTGAACAGAAATGTATATACAGGAACATGCATTTTAGTTTCATTTAAAATTAGCTGCCTTACCCTAACTTACTCATGAGCATAAGTCACAGTTATTAAATAGATAAATTCAAATCCCTGGTGCTACTCAATGTAATAAAAACGACATGAAGTCTGGATGAGAAACAGCTGAACTGCAAATGGGTACTTATGATTAAGAATGTTGGCCCACTTCTATAAGGGGATCTTACTTGAAACCACTATTTTTCCTCTTTTTTCTTTTGTATATGACACCTTAATAGATATGGCATACACTGTGTCCGATTATACCTCTTCTTATGCCTCATGTTTAGCTGCTTTGATGGATCGCTGCTTCTCTTTCAGTGTAGCCTGGAGCCCAACAAGTGAATTTGTTTTACTTCATACGGCTTGTGTTTTGAGTCCTACCACACCAGCCACGACCTTGAAATATGGTGAAATCCTTCCAGATATTTTCATGAGCTTCAGTAACAGGAATTAATTTCTATTGTTTGAAAAAAAAGGAATCAAAATGAACTGAGTGGTCAACGATGGGAAAATGGTTAACAAAAAATTTTATGCATCCATACAATGTAACATTATACAGTCACCAAAAAATGAAGTTTCTAAGAATTTTGAATGATATGGTTCTTTCAGGAAGTGAGCTCTGAGTGATATTTTAATTTTATTTTGTTTCTATGTGATATATTATTTTTATTTTTTACTTTATTTTCTAAATTTCCTACAAGTATGAAAATCAGAAAAAACATATTTTAAAAATATAAAAATCAAGAGATTTAAGAATTAGAATATATAAATAAGAATTAGTGATATATAGCAAATTATGTGTAAACAATTACTTAATAGTAACATTTAATGTATACTTTTAGTTGATTTTACAAAAAGGCATATATATTCAAGCAAATGAATGACAAATCTCTTCTAATTTGCAGCCCCAAATGTAGCCTCTTAGTTTCCACCACTGAACAACTGAGTAAGGGACCACTGTCAATATCATGGCAGTTCATGTAGGGGCAGGAGAAGTTCTTTAAAATACAAGTCCCTAAATTCTGGGCTTGTAAAGCTTCAATATGTATAATAAGAATGGCAAATAGGAAGCAAGATATAAGCATCATATCTAACTACACAATCTTTGACCCTAATACTTGATAAAAGCCCCTGTAGCTGGTGCATGTGGTTGATATTATGTTGTGTTCATAAATATGATCACCAACTGTTTGGCAAAACAGTAAAGTCTAATAATTCTATGAATTTAATTCTAAAAATAACTTACATCTAGATGAATCTTTTTGGAAAATTTTACCAAATAGAATCATCTTCAGTGCTCTTCTGAACCAGGGATAGAAAAATGCATAAACCATTGGATTTAAAGTGGAATTCAAGTAGCCAAACCAAATCAATGCATCGTTCAGGATGGGTGGAATAGTATAGTCCAGGAAAGGATCCATGACCGTGCAGACAAAGAAAGGACACCAGCATGTTAAGAAAACTCCCATCACAATCCCTAAAGTCTTCGTAGCTTTTCTTTCTTTGCTTCGTGAAATTCCATTTTTCTCTTCCAACCCAATTCGAAACTTCTGATTTGCATCATTAATTGATCTTGCCTGCCCTTTCGCTATGAAATATATTCTACAATAGATGCATATCATAATAGAGCCAGGTATATAGAAAGAAGTCATAAAGGCCAGAACCCCAGATGTTTTGCTGAAGAAGACAGAGCAACTCCCTATGCAGTGAATGTGTTTGTAATACATCTCTTCAGCTCCTTTGAAGTTTAGCTCCAGAAAGATCATTCCAAATGCAAAAAGAGCAGGAATACTCCAACTAATGAAGATCATCACAAAAATAACCAAGATGTTGATCTTAGTTTTGTATCTCAGTGGGTCACACACAGCATAGTAGCGGTCAATGGAAATGAAGGATAAATGAAAAATTGATGCTGAGCTCAGCATAATATCAGTGCTGGTGTGAATTTTACAGAAGACTTCTCCAAAATACCAGCAGTGCTCAACGGATCTCACCATACTATAAGGCATGACCAGGCACCCCAGCAGAAAGTCCACAGTGGCCATGGAATGAATGAGCCAATTAGTTGGGGTATGAAGTTGCTTGAAGTGTGATATAGAAATAATAACTATTAGATTGCCAACCACTGTGGTCAGAATTATGAGCACCATTAAACTGTACAGGGAAGCACGGACATCATTCGACCAGCTGGTTTTCACACAGGAGATATTAATTATATTGTGGCAAAAGGACATCATTCCTGAGGGCTATGCACTAGTTATTATCTTTTCCTTTGTGTGTTGAGGAGTCTTTCTTCGAAATCCATGATCAGGCTGGAGTTCCTTCTTTTATTTCCATATATGTATCCCAGAAACCTGGGAGGAAAAAAGAAAGGAAATCATCAGCAATTTGATTCTTCTCACTTTTAACACATTTACCTATTACTTCCTGCTGAAAAATGATTATTTTGGAAAGAGCTTTTATTTCCAAGTTTAGTTCAGTTGTTCAGCTCTACAATTATTTTTAACATCTACTTGATGCTGGTCACTGTGCTGGAAATGCAAAGCTGAATTATTCGTTTGAAATATATGATTCTGTAATTCTGTAATACTCAGCTAAATTCTCGAATTTGCAATACATTTTTCAATACACGTATAATACATATTATGTGTAATATATAATATGTTATATAATTATGTATTATAAATATAAAAAGAGAGGGAGAGAGAGAGTTTGGAGGAAGAATGTAAATTCTGGCTATCAATGAACAACCTGTCACTATATTGTGAAAATGCTGGAAAATAACAAGTCTTAGAATTCCAGGAGTCTCCCCTCCTCTTTGGCTCTTATTCCCTCTGGGCTGACAGTTTAGATCAAGACCACATAGAAATTAAACTTATCCAAAACTAGAATTGGAGGAATAAGATATTTAGGAACTAAAATGCATATTTTAGTAAATTTGAAGTATCTCTCCCCCTAATCCCTTTCTGCCTTCTCTTCTCAGGAGGAAACATATTCATATCAAGTACATCTGTAAGATTTATTTCAATAAACACCCAGGCTCACTTTATGACAGAACAAATTGCAGACTAAATCTATTTATATTATCTGAACTCTGTAATATTTGAATTATAATTAAAATTTTGCTAAAAGAATGATGGAGTTTTTACTATGAAATTTGTGTTCACTCAACTAAACTATCATTTAGAGTTATAAATCTTCTACTTGGACTTTTTTTCCTCACTATTTCCCCCCTTTTCTTTTTTCTCTTACTTTTGCTGTTGACATTAAAGGAACCAAGCAACACACCTGTAATCAGTGTTTAGAAGTGTTTGCTAATAATTACTACCAGTCAAGAAAACATTCCTACCTGATATCACATTGAGTAGCTTTACTCAGCGGGAACTAGGGTCCAAAAATAAGTAAGGGAAGACGGGGGGAAAAAAACTGGTTGTTCAGTTTTAGAAGACTACCTTCATAGATGATGAAAAAGTCATCTGACAACTTTGTATGCCGTGTTCTTCATTCCCAGATAAAAACCAAATGGCTTCCTCCTCATAATGGTACATCTGGTTTTAGAGAAATAGAGCCTGAAGCATGGTATCTGGGAAATTACTGATAATACCAATGACATTTCAGAAGAGTAAGTTGTCTGACCAACTTTAAGAACATTACACATAATTTTTGTGCAAGTATTTTTTGTTATAATTTATTTTTAAATAGATTGACTTGCTTAAATAAATGCCCTATGGTGATATTGAGTTGAGTGCTTATCTAAAAACATGACATAATAGTGTTTTTGTTTCTTTTCTTCCAGCTCTAAAAATTTAGCTAGCTAGAAATGATTACTCTCTGTATATAAAAATTACCAAGTTGAACATACAATAGTAATAAGGAAAGTTAATAAATCTCTCTTTAATTACCTAGCTAAGCAAACAGTTCTGTGCAAATGATCTAATCACCTAATGTTTGAAAATGACATATGATTTAAAAATATATTGTTAAGTGTTATAGTTTAAAGTAGATCTGTCTAGCACGACAGGAACTCACTGGTTGAGTGGCCCCAACTTCCCAATAATGGGCCATCAGCGCTAATTTCACCATGCCCTTTGTCTCTGGCTCCTTCAACCACCCATCTCTAATGGTTCAGACTCTCAATCCCAAACTTTTCTATACAATTCCTAATGTGAACCCATCTCCCAATCTGCCTACCCATTACCCGCCCCTCCCCCAAACCCTTCAAAGTGTGCCCTCCGGAACTCATGGTCATCACCCTACTTCCTCAAGCTCTTTACTAAATGCTTCCCTCTCTTTGTTCTAACTAAAAGTGTCTTTCCCCTGAGGATATCTCATCCCCTACAGACTTGTCAAAGGCAGCTGTTTTCTCACCTGTATCCCTAGCTACCCTTTATATTACAGGACTTGGAGGAAAACTAAGCATCCTCTTGTACTCATTGACATTGCGGATAATTTTCCCTCTTTCTTTCCTAACCTCCACCCCTTGCAAACTCTGAAGTTCTGTGTTCAAACTATACCTCTTCTTGCTGCAGACCTCAGACTTCCAAGTCATTTCTCTCTGTCTTGAAGATGTTAACTCCTAGTCTACCGTCACTTTCTCCAAGGCTACTCCTGCCAAAATTCTTGATAATTTTCTTGTCCACATAAATGGTCCAATAATGGACTTTCAACTCTTTAACCCTCTGTCTTCCAACAAGCATGTCCTCCACTCCATTTCATCTCACACTTTCATAGCCATCCCCAGAATCTGCCATTATCGATAATGAAGCCATTCCAAACGATTAATTTCAAGTTCCACCCTCTGTCTTCCCAGCCCATGCCACTAGTGCTCTATTTCCAACACTTGTTCAACCTGCTTGAAGCCCATAATTCATTTATTTTATCACCTTTTCACTGTTCCTCATTTACTTACACTCACCTCTTTACCTAGTGTAGATTCCAAAATTTTTTAGCATTATTTTAAACTCTCTCCCATTAATACACTTTTCTGGCTAAACTTGACCCCTTGTTAAATGGAGTTGGCCTCTTACTGTACTCCTACACACGTGCAACTGAATATGATGGAGAAAAACACACAATCAGCCTCAGATTAAATTCATGACAGGTATGAACCACTCGAACTGCTCAAGAATCCTACCCAGTTCCCTATTACTTTCATTCTCCCACTCTTTGAGATGACTATTTCATACCACCTCCCTCCTTCAATCTCAAATACTTTCCTCATCCTCATTCTCAGTTAATGACATTGTATCTTGTTTCACTGAGAAAATAGATGCAATCAGAAGAGAATGTCCATATTCCCACCTCTACCCCTACACCAGCTTACATCTGTTCATATACTCAACCTTCCCTCTTATTACTACAATTGAACTGACCATCTCCCATCAGAGCCGCCCCTTCATATGTGTCCTATAGGCACCCTTTCATGCCTGTTCAAGAATATACCCTCCAATTCTCCTCTATCCCTTGAATCTTCAGTTCTCTTCTAAATAATTACCTCTAGTATTCAAAAAATGTAGTAATATTCCCTCTTAAAAAGAATTATTTTAAACCCACATCTTTCAATTATCACCTTATTTCTCCACTTTATGAAAAAAGAAAACCTCTTTGAAAGAGTCATGTAGACTCCTTGTCTTCAGTTATTCTCTTCCTAACCTTTTGAATCCACTCTAATGAGACTTTTGTCATTAACACTTCACCAAAACAATCTTAACCATATTGTTCTATATTACTAAACCCAATGGTAAACGCTCAGTCTTCATCTTGATGACCCCTCAGTTACTTCTTGAAACAATTTCTTCCTTGGCTCCAACTCACCTCCTTCTTGGAGCTCTGTTAACTCACTAGCTCCTCTTTATAGTCTCATTACTGGTTCTTCCTCAACTCACCGGCCCTAAGGCTAGTCCTTGGTTCTCTTCTCTATTTACAGCTTCTCCCTAGGTTATTTCTTATAGTCTCATGACTTAAAAAAAAATGTCTCAAATGAATACCTCCAGCCTTGACTTCCCCCCTTGAACTCTGAACTAAAATTTCCTGCTGCCTGGAGAATATCACCACTTATCATGTCTAAAGCCAAGTCTCTAATCTCCCCCATAATATGTGTTCAACTCCTCTTCCTCCCTAGCGTCTAGAAATGGCAACTCCATTCTTGAAAATCTTCAGTCCCAAACACTGAAGTAATTCTTTACTTCTCTCTCTCACACTCAACAATATAGCCAATCCATCAGTAAATACCTTGACTCCTCATTGAAAGTACGTCCAGAATCAGACCATTTCTCATCACTTGTACTATAGCCATAAACTTATCACTAACCACTGTCAAATTCGTAGCCTCCCAACTGGTTTCCTGACTTCTCATCCTTTTTTCCCCTTCCTTTTTGATTTACTTTTAGTGTCTTGACTTAACATATAGCTTTTAAGCCAAGAAGGGGTGAATTGTTTCCCTCCTCACTACTCTTTCATAAAACGTAAGGAACGTGAATGAATTCTGTGGAAGGTGTGGAGAGTATGTTCAATAGAAGATGTTGACAGAGGAGAAGATTGTTCTGTTTACAACCAGGTGTGAGAATTCATTATAAAGCAAAAGGAAAGGAGGTCCACAGTGTCTTTTGAAAAAGGCAATCATGGAGTCGGGAGAGGAAAGTCATAGCCTTTTAAAAACCAAGCTGCAATCACTGGTGTCCAGGGGAATAGAGCCTGGGAGAGGCAGAAGCTGTACAGGCTTAGACGAGGAATTCCGCAGCATGCCCAACCCTTACAGGAGAATGTCACCTGAGTTCCAAAGCGGTTTTAGGGAGAGGTCAAGATCTCTGCCCCTTACCATGAGGAAATGGGAAGCCCTTCAAGGAAATGACAGCAGAATGGCCTGGAGTTGCAATAGTGTAGAACCTTCCACCAGGTATAGGTACTTGTATGTCCTTACCCGAATGCACAAGCTAAACAGACATACAAAAGTAGTCCCCAAGCAGAAAATGTGGAGCAGTTAATTTCCTGGGGGTTCAAGGCAGAGGCCACTTGATACCTTAAAGGAAACTAAGAATAAACAACTGTTTATCTGGGAGAAGACCAATCCAGGTAGAGGGGTCAGCAAGTGCAAAGGCCCTGAGGTGGGAGCATGCCTAGTATGTTTGCAAAATAGCAGATGTCAATGTGGTTGGAGCAGAACAAGCAAAGCAGAGAAAAATCGATGGAGAGGCCAGAGAAGCTGCACAGGGCTGCACTGAATAGGGCCTACAGTAAGAATTTCAGCTTTGCCTTTGAGTGAGAAAGGAAAACATTGGAGGGTTTTGAATCCAGCAACATGCTCTGACAGATTCTAACAGAGTCACTCGGGCTGTTGTGTTGATAACAGGGGCAGAGGGCAAGGACAAAGTGAGATGATTAGGAAGCTGCTAAAATAACCTGGTGAAAGAAGATGGTGGTTTGGACCAGGGCAGTGGTCAAGTTTGGATATGTTCTGAAGGTACAGCAGGCAGGATTTGCAGATAGACTGAACATGTGTTGGGAGAAAGTTATCAGGGGAAATAGCAAGGCTTCTGGTCTGGGCAGCTTGAAGGGTGGAGGTCCCATTTACTGAGATGGGAAGATGGCGGTTAGAGAAGGGTAAGAAGCAGGAGAAAGTCAAGAGTTCAGTTTTGAACTTGGAGGCTGGGGCTGTGTGCTGAATAGCATGGCCTTTAGTACCCAGCTGCCTCTGTTTAAGTCTGGGGTGGGCCATTCACTGGTTCTGTGGCCTTGGACATTCTACCCAACCTCTTGGGGCCACAGTTTGATAATGTGGAAAAAAAGTCTATTTCCTGGGCTTTTATGAGGCTGAAATAAGTTAATATTTGTAAAGTGCTTATAATAATATCTTGTACATAGTGTTTATCAAATAAATAAACATCCAAGGGGAAGGTTAAGGGTGTGTTGAGGGAAGGTATAAGAACTATCAAGAGGCTTTTTGAGACTACATGTATATTTCAATCAATATAAAAAAGATATACTGTCACTATGGGTAGAGGGAGGAGTGGGGTGAAGGGTGAACAAAAAATAAGATGAAATGGAACAAACAGAAATAGTGTGTCATAAGGGAATAGACGGCTTTATTCACTGCTATGGCCCCAGGGCCTGGGTAATGTGTACTGAGCACAAAAATGAATAAAGGATTCAATGAATGAACAAATAAACTGAGGGGTTCATTAGCTCAATTCTGTGCTCCCTGGGGCCAATAAAAATTAAGGCACATACGCATAGCATGGATCTGATTCCAAAGATAAAGGAAAAATCTTATAGGCATTCAGATAGAAATTCCTTGATTGTGGTGATGGTATCACAGGTGTTTTGATAAGTCCAAACTCATCAAATTGTACACATAAATTATGTGCAGTTCTTTGAATATCAACTATAACTCAATAATGCTGTTTTCTAAAAATAAAAAAAGGAGGATCAGCCTAACACAGGGATTCTCATCTGTAACTTTGGAAGCCAGAGGGCAGTGGAATGAGCTTAGAAACTATTAAGGAAATAGGACGGCAACTCAACAATCCTATATTCGGCCAAAATAGTAATCATATGAAGGCAGAAAAAGGACAGCAAATATATGTCTATGACCACCTTCTGAAAGTCTCTAGAACATATCCTAACAATATAAAAATTAAATCAAAACAAAAATTTCTAAATAGCAAAAGATTAAGAGTAAAAGCAACAATATTGAGTAATATTATCTAAATTGGGATTTCGTTTATATCAAAAAGAATTATGATAATATGACACAATACAATGCTGTTAAAAAAGGATTTTTGAAATGGAAAAAACAAATTTCAAGAAAACACATAATATTAACCTGGAATTTAAATTTTCAACTGTGTATAAAATAGATAACTAGCAAGAACCTGCTGTATAAAAAAAATTAAATTAAAAAAAATTTTTTCAACTATGTCAATAACCCCTAGTTGTTAACAGCATTGGTGAATAGCTGGCAAGTTAATCTTCTTGACTGGATTGTAAGATGCATAGCTAATCATTTAATTTTGGAAAATTTCTCCAGCTGTATTTTTTGAAGTTTAAAATGCCAAATTGTTTGATCCAGCAAATGTTTGGTGCAATGATTTTCATGACAGCAACAAAAGTAAAAAGTAAAATTGTCTGAACTTATATCAGACACATAAACCTCAGTAGATATATGTTCAACAAGATGTCAAATTGGAAGAGTTGGTTCTTTTTATAATAAGACATAGAAAGATGTCAATGAGATCCTGTCAAGTAAAGAAAAAAAATTGCAGTGTTTTAAAATACCATGTACAGGGACACACACACACACACACACACACACACACACCCCTACACACACACAGAGGCACACACATTAAAGCAGGAAGTCATTCAGAAATGTGCCAGGATTTTTCCCACCAAATAATATTTGTGCAAATAAGATTTTAGTTCTGTAGTTTAGTATATAGTAACAATAAGATACAGTTTAATTTTAAAACCTGAAAAATCTCCATGAAGACTCCTTTATTACATTAAAACCAGCCAACAAACACAACATGGAATTTTCTTCTTCATTTACAAGGAAAGGAGATTTTAAAAAATCATGTTTCAACTTTTCAAACTTTCTAGCTTCACACAGGTGAATTTTTAATAAAAGTGAAATATTTTTAAAAGCACATGTAAAGCAAACTATTTAAAAATATGTAACTATTTTTATCCTCTCCTACTAATATGACAGAATCCTTGTGAATCTTCCCAATAAATGATCCTAAATTTTAATGTATGAATAACTATGAAACCATTGATAGGTCTTATTCTCTCGAGCACTCTCCCTGTAAAAGATTACCTGGGCCTCCAGGCTAGTCTGTGTGATTTGGCGAGGCCGTTCATCGCCTTCAGACCTACCTTTTCAGGAAAGGGTTACAGAGCGAGTGGATGAGCAGAAACACAACCTTTGGGAGGAAGCCGTCTGCACGTGTCTCCCGTACACCTGCTGCAGCTCTATGATAGACCGCAGTTAACGCAGACAGAATGACGCAGAAATTAAATCTGAAAAAGATAAGCTGATAATAAATCTTTCTGAAACAAGGTAACAGTATACTATTGAGAAAGATAAGTGGAAGGGGCTTTTATTCTAAACCAGCATCAGGAAGCTAGCAGTGAGCAAACTAGAGAAGGTAAATATTACCATTACTTTAAAAATAGTCTCAAGCGTGAACCTCCAGGAACCACAGTCATGGGTGTTAACAGCATATAAATGAAACCGCATGTCCATTAAAACTGCCTTAATTGTTGATTGATTTGAAAAAAAGTACTCCTGTATTAGACATCTGTACAATGCAGATAATAGCACTAAAAAAAAAAAAAAAAAAAAACCTCACTTCCAAAATAGATGACTTGTACCTGACAAAGGAATATTTTTTAAAAATCAGACTGTATTTAAACCCACTAACATCTTATAGTTAGAAAATAATTTAAGGCAGTGGCTTTCAAAATTTTTTAACCACGATAGGAAAAAAATGCATTTTAGATAATGACTCAATACACATGTAAGTACACATTTGTAACAGAAGCAAATGTTTTCATTAAAAATATCCTTACCTCATTCAATTCACTCTAATACTCTCTATTTTATTCTATTTCATTGTTTTCAAATGAGTAGGGTTCCCACCTCAATAATGTTACTAATCACAATTAGAAAAACATTACTTTAGAGATTATATGATCATACATATTTAGCCCACCAATTTTAAAATTCCTATATATAAAACTTCCAAAATGACCCTCTTTTTAGACAAGGAGCCAGTGCCTTCAGTATAGCAAAATAAATAGCTGAACAAGTGTAGTTTCTCATCTATTTCTATCTCTCTGTTATTCTGCCAAAGGAAATCATAGGATCATTATGACAGATTGATTATCGGTTCCAATTCTTACTCTCCTAGCATCTACACCTTTGTCTTTGCTTCACTGGGAGTGGAAGGTACTCCCCTGTCCTTTGAGCTCGAGCTTTGCCATTTGGCTTGTTTGGGCCAAAAGAATGTAGACAGAAATAAAAGTGTGCCAGTTCCAGCCTAGTCGTCAGGAGGGCTCAAGTGTTTGTGAATGTCCTCTGTGCCATCCGCATGAGGAGGACATGCCCCGGAGAAGCCCACTTGTCCAGGGAGGCTGAGAGGTGTGCAGAGCAGACTAGGGCGTGGAGATATGCAGAATATGGCAGAGCCACCTTAGCTGACCCTACAGATTCATGAACTTAAGTGGCTATTATTTTAAGCTACTGAGTTTTGGGCTGGTTTGTTACACAGCATTTTCCTGGGAATAACTAACTGAGTTAATTGTATTTCTGAAAGAAGCCACTGAAATCTATTACCCATTCTCTTGCCATGGAGAAATACTGACACCAGAGAAGTACTGACACCACACGATGGGCCACCTGTGATCTAACCAGCCATCGACAAAAGCTGCAACAGCACAAACAAAGAAAGCATAAAATAAAAATTACCCCATACTAGGTGAAGTTGACCTTTTACTAAGTAAATGTAACTCCATCTTCAGAAATTCCTAAATATTAAAGGTCAGTTCCAGAAATAACATCCAAGTTCACTTCTTATTAACAGTACATAGAAAGTATCATTCATCTTTCCAAAAATTAGTTCAATGTGTGCCTGACTCATGTGTATACCTGTCATTTTGTGAATGACCGAGAAAGCATAATGCCTCACATATTGGAGTTTATTAAGCTCCAGGAAATCAAAGATCTTATCTGCTTTGTTCACTACTGTCTCTCCATCACCTAAAATAGTGCCTGCAAACCATAAACACCCAATACACATTTGCTCACTGAACGATATTGATTTACTGATTAAACTTATTATTTTTTAAAATCAAAGTATTACATTGATATGGAACTCTCATAGCTCCACTTGTGTTAATTACTAAACTTCACCACCAGTCAATCTTGTTTTCATTTTAGGTCTAGTTATTTTTTTCACCTGAAAATTTCTTTAACCAACAATGAATGGGTGCTAGGCTTGTGAGATGAAAGATAATTATGATTTTTTCTGCCAGGAATAGATAGCTAATGGTGAGACAGACATGCAAACTGATGGTCACATTACAATAGAGAGAATGCTAAACGGAAATATAAAGGCCGTGTTATGGGAGCACATAAGAGAGATCTTGAAAGCACATGTGGTACCCAGGAAAGGCTTCACATAGAAGCTGAATCTAGAAAGAAGATCTCAGAAAATTTCGCAAAAAGACTAAATTTAAAATGGCAAATATGCACAAAATCTTTTTATTTAGTCTTAATAAACTAATTTCATAGTGGAAAATTAAAGTCCTTTAATCAGTAACGATCCTGTTTTACATTTTTATTATCTTATTCCAGCATCCTTTTTATCAACAGAATTGTATTGAGCGTGTACTTCAAGCATTCAAAGTTTCTCCATTCTGTCAAACACACACACACTTAAAAAGTATTTAAGCTAGCAAATGACTTTTTTGCCATTCTGTAATGCATTTATTTTTAATTTTTTATTGAAATATATCTGATATATAACACTGTGTAAATTTAAGGTGTAGAACATGTTGATTTGATACTCATATACTGTGATATGATCACCATTATAGCAATAATTGTCTTAAGTCCCACAGTCCAAACAGAAAGCTAATTTTTCCTTTATCCCTTTTGTTGCCTTTGCAAAGAACAAAACTGAGCATCTCAATTTGTATTTGGAATAGCTTAATATCATTTTTATGACTGGCATGTTCATATGGGTATGTTGAGATTTTCAAAATATGTCTTTAAAATTATTTATATTATATGTGAATAGTACTAATTGAGCACTTATTATGAATAGAGTTATGCTAAATGCTTAAGTAATATTTTTACTTAATCCTCACAATAACCAAATGAAGTAGGTATCATTATTCCCACTTTACAGGTTATGATGAATTTGAGAGAGATCAAGTGGCTTTTCCAATATCATATTACCAAGAATGGCAAAACCAGAAATCAAACCAAAGCCATGCTCTTAAAGAGGATTCTACACTGCCTCCAGAGACAAGCTTTATGATATCAGTAGCAGTTCATTACTGAAGATATCACAATCTCACATAACCACTTAAAGAAGAGAAGAAAAATGTAATGAAATGAACTGAGTAAAGGGAAAAAGGAGTAAGTAGAGAGAATTATCCTCAGTAACATGACTGCTTTCTCTCTATCCACATTTTCTTAGATATGAAAAAAAAGATCCTTAAGAGAGAAGAGAGTGTCTCCACTGAGATAAGCTTGAGCAGTGGGTCCTGATGATGGTGGAGGGGAAGATCTGCCCCCAGGGGACATTAGGCAATATCTGGAGACATTATTATTTATTACAACTGGGGGAGGGGGGCGGGAAGAGTGCCATGAGCATCTTGTGGGTAGAGGCCAGGGATGTTGCTAAACATCCTACTGTGCACACAGGACAGCCCCCACAACAGTGGAATTCACTGCTGTGGAACGGAATAAAGAAAAAAGAATGAAAAGAAATGAAGACAGCCTAAGAGACCTCTGGGACAACATTAAACGCAACAACATTCTCATTATAGGGGTCCCAGAAGGAGAAGAGAGAGAGAAAGGACCCGAGAAAATATTTGAAGAGATTATAGTCAAAAACTTCCCTAACATCAGAAAGGAAATAGCCACCCAAGTCCAGGAAGCACAGAGAGTCCCATACAGGATAAACCCAAGGAGAAACATGCTGAGACACATAGTAATCAAATTGGCAAAAATTAAAGACAAAGAAAAATTATTGAAAGCAGCAAGGGAAAAACGACAAATAACATTCAAGGGAACTCCCATATGGTTAACAGCTGATTTCTCAGCAGAAACTCTACAAGCCAGAAGGGAGTGGCATGACATACTTAAAGTGATGAAAGGGAAGAACCTACAACCAAGATTACTCTACCCAGCAAGGATCTCATTCAGATTCGATGGAGAAATCAAAAGCTTTACAGACAAGCAAAAGCTAAGAGAATTCAGCACCACCAAACCACCTCTACAACAAATGCTAAAGGAACTTCTCTAAGTGGGAAACACAAGAGAAGAAAAGGACCTACAGAAACAAACCCAAAACAATTAAGAAAATGGTCATAGGAACATACATATCGATAATTACCTTAAACGTGAGTGGATAAAATGCTCCAGCCAAAAGACACAGGCTCACTGAATGGATACAAAAACAAGACCCATATATATGCTGTCTACAAGAGACCCACTTCAGACCTAGGGACACACACAGACTAAAAGTGAGGGGATGGAAAAAGATATTCCATGCAAATGGAAATCAAAAGAAAGCTGGAGTAGCAATACTCATATCAGATAAAATAGACTTTAAAATCAAGAATGTTACAAGAGACAAGGAAGGACACCACATAATGATCAAGGGATCAATCCAAGAAGAAGATATAACAATTATAAATATATATGCACCCAACATAGGAGCACCTCAAAACATAAGGCAACTGCTAACAGCTATAAAAGAGGAAATCGACAGTAACACAATAATAGTGGAGGACTTTAACACCTCACTTACACCAATGGACAGATCATCCAAACAGAAAATTAATAAGGAAACAGAAGCTTTAAATGACACAATAGACCAGATAGATTTAATTGATATTTATAGGACATTCCATCCAAAACAGCAGATTACACTTTCTTCTCAAGTGTGCATGGAACATTCTCCAGGATAGATCACATCTTGGGTCACAAATCAAGCCTCAGTAAATTTAAGAAAATTGAAATCATATCAAGTATCTTTTCTGACCACAATGCTATGAGATTAGAAATCAAGTACAGGAAAACAATGTAAAAAACACAAACACATGGAGACTAAATAATATGTTACTAAATAACCAAGGTATCACTGAAGAAATCAAAGAGGAAATCAAAAAATACCTAGAGACAAATGACAATGAAAACACGACGATCCAAAACCTATGGGATGCAGCAAAAGCAGTTCTAAGAGGGAAGTTTATAGCAATACAATCCTACCTCAAGAAACAACAAACATTTCAAATAAACAATCTACCCTTACACATAAAGGAACTAGAGAAAGAAGAACAAACAAAACCCAAAGTTAGTAAAAGGAAAGAAATCATAAAGATCATAGCAGAAATAAATGAAATAAAAACAAAGAAAACAATAGCAAAGATCAATAAAACTAAAAGCTGGTTCTTTGAGAAGATAAACAAAATTGATAAACCATTAGCCAGACTCATCAAGAAAATGAGGGAGAGGACTCAAATCAATAAAATTAGAAATGAAAAAGGAGAAGTTACAACAGACACCGCAGAAATACAAAGCATCCTAAGAGACTCCTACAAGCAACTCTATGCCAATAAAATGGACAACCTGGAAGAAATGGACAAATTCTTAGAAAGGTATAACCTTCCAAGACTGAACCAGGAAGAAATAGAAAATATGAACAGACCAATCACAAGTAATGAAATTGAAACTGTGATTAAAAATCTTCCAACAAACAAAAGTCCAGGACCAGAAGGCTTCACAGGTGAATTCTATTAAACATTTAGAGAAGAGCTAACACCCATCCTTCTCAAACTCTTCCAAAAATTGCAGAGGAAGGAACACTCCCAAACTCATTCTGTGAGGCCACCAACACCCTGATACCAAAACCAGACAAAGATACTACCAAAAAAAAAAAAAAAAAATTACAGACCAATATCACTGATGAATATAGATGCAAAAATCCTCAACAAAATACTAGCAAACAGAATCCAACAACACATTAAAAGGGTCATACACCATGATCAAGTGGAGTTTATCCCAGGGATGCAAGGATTCTTCAATATACGCAAATCAATCAATGTGATACACCATATTAACAAACTGAAGAATAAAAACCATATGATCATCTCAATAGATGCAGAAAAACCTTTTGACAAAATTCAACAACGATCTATGATAACAACTCTCCAGAAAGTAGGCATAGAGGGAACCTACCTCAACATAATAAAGGCCATATATGACAAACTCACAGCCAACATCATTCTCAATGGTGAAAAATTGAAACCATTTCCTCTAAGGTCAGGAACAAGACAAGGATGTCCACTCTCACCACTATTATTCAACATAGTTTTCGAAGTCCTAGCCATGGCAATCAGAGAAGAGAAAGAAATAAAAGGAATACAAATTGGAAAAGAAGTAAAACTGTCATGTTTGCAGATGACATGATACTATACATACAGAATCCTAAAGATGCCATCAGAAAACTACTGGAGCTAATCAATGAATTTGGTAAAGTTGCAGGACACAAAATTAATGCAAAGAAATCTGTTGCATTCCTATACACTAATGATGAAAAATCTGAAAGAGAAATTAAGGAAACATTCCCATTTACCATTGCAACAAAAAGAATAAAATACCTAGGAATAAACCTACCTAGGGAGACAAAAGACCTGTATGCAGAAAACTATAAGACACTGATGAAAGAAATTAAAGATAAAACAAACAGATGGAGAGATATACCATGTTCTTGGATTGGAAGCAACAATATTGTGAAAATGACTATACTACCCAAAGCAATCTACAGATTCAATGCAATCCCTATCAAATTACCAATGGCACTTTTTACAGAACTAGAACAAAAAATCTTAAAATTTGTATGGAGACACAAAAGACCCCAAATAGCCAAAGTGGTCTTGAGGGAAAAAAACGGAGCTGGAGGAATCAGGCTCCTGGACTTCAGACTATACTGCAAAGCTACAGTAATCAAGACAATATGGTACTGGCACAAAACCAGAAATATAGATCAATGGAACAGGATAGAAAGCCCAGAGATAAACCCATGCACCTATGGTCAACTAATCTGTGACAAAGGAGTCAAGGATATACAATGGATAAAAGACAGTCTCTTCAATAAGTGGTGCTGGGAGAAATGGACAGCTACATGTAAAAGAATGAAATTAGAACACTCCCTAACACCATACACAAAAATAAACTCAAAATGGATTAGAGACCTAAATGTAAGACCAGACACTATAAAACTCTTAGAGGAAAATATAGGAAGAACACTCTTTGACATAAGTCGCAGCAAGATCTTTTTTGATCCACCTCCTAGAGTAATGGAAATAATAAACAAAAACAAACAATTGGGACCTAATGAAATTGAAAAGTTTTGCACAGCAAAGGAAACTACAAACAAGACAAAAGGCAACCCTTAGAATGGGAGAAAATATTTGCAAATGATTCAACGGACAAACGATTAATCTCCAAAATATATAAACAGCTCATGCAGATCAATATTAAAGAAACAAACAACCCAATCCAAAAATGGGCAGAAGACCTAAATAGACATTTCTCCAAAGAAGACATACAGATGGCCAAGAAGCACATGAAAAGCTGCTCAATATCACTAATTATTAGAGAAATGCAAATCAAAACTACAATGAGTTATCACCTCACACCGGTTAGAATGGGCATCATCAGAAAATCTACAAACAGCAAATGTTGGAGAGGGTGTGGAGAAAAGGGAACCCTCTTGCACTGTTGGTGGGAATGTAAATTGATACAGCCACTATGGAGAACAGTATGGAGGTCCCTTAAAAAACTAAAAATAGAATTACCATATGACCCAGCAATCCCACTACTGGGTATATACCCAAAGAAAACCATAATTCAAAAAGACACATGCACCCCAATGTTCATTGCAGCACTATTTACAATAGCCAGGACACGGAAGCAACCTAAATGCCCATCAACAGATGAATGGATAAAGAAGATGTGGTACATATATACAATGGAATATTACT
Organism: Balaenoptera ricei; assembly: GCF_028023285.1. Lineage (NCBI taxonomy): Eukaryota > Metazoa > Chordata > Mammalia > Artiodactyla > Balaenopteridae > Balaenoptera > Balaenoptera ricei. The sequence continues at coordinate 30,859,729 of NC_082650.1, read as the reverse complement.
CAGCCATAAAAAGGAACGAAATTTGGTCATTTCTAGAGATGTGGATGGATCTAGAGAGTGTCATACAGAGTGAAGTAAGTCATAAAGAGAAAAAGGAATATTGTATATTAACGCATATCTGTGGAACGTAGAAAAATGGTACAGATGAACTGGTTTTCAGGGCAGAAATAGAGACACAGATGCAGAGAACAAACATATGGACAACAAGGGGGGACAGTGGCAGGGGGGCAGTGGTGATATGACAAACTGGGAAATTGGGATTGACATATATACACTAATATGTGTAAAATGGGTAACTAATAAGAACCTGCTGTATAAAAAAATAAATAAAATTAAATTTAAAAAAAAGATAATAGAAATAAAAGGATAAATACTCACTTCCCAGTTCTATTGATAACCTTATACGTGGGCACATGGCCAAACTTCTGTGAACATCATCTTCCTAATTATAAAATGAAAGATTGATTGTTTTCAGTTCCACCATCCAATGGCTGTTAGTGAAGACACGATCCATGTCTCTGGATGTGCAGACTCTCTGCTGATCTCTTCGAGTGGGGCACTCCTGCAGAATTCGTGAGCTCCTGGAAGACAGGGAGCTCTATTCACTGCTATATCCTTAGACCTCGAACATAGTAGGTGCTCAAAAACTACTGATCAGTTGACTGTCTGAGATTTCTAGCAGATTAGATGAATATTCACGCCTATAGCACAAGAGCAGTCAGAGCATGTGGTATAGATTCGGAAGGCATCAACTCGGTGGTAATAGTTGAAGCTGTCTGTGGTGGAGGATTAAAAGAGAGAGAGGGAGAGAGAAAGAAAGAGTGAGGAAATGGATTGAAAATAAGGTCATAAGTTAAAGCGTCATTAGTGATTTTGAAGCAATGTCAATGGATTATTGTGGACTAGGGGGAGGAGGTCAGAGGAAAGCTACATTCACGACACTAGAAAGATAGTGCACAGTGAAAAAATAGAAGTACCTAGGTTAAATTAATTTTTTGAGACATGTGACAGTGAAAGGAAGGTGAAAATGGAATATCAGTGAAGAGATGAAAAGTTCAGGGAAGTATAAGGGCAAATACAAATTCAAAATATAAGGCTTAATTCTCCTTTTTGAAAATAAGGGAAGAGACTCCTTCTGTCCCTTTTCTTAGAGCATTTATTTAAAAGAAAAAAAGTGTAAGTTCTTTCTCTCTTTGAAATATAGGTAAATCTTTTTTAAAAGCTAAGTAAGCTGGCTCTTGCCAGCTTTATGACCCAGGAGTGTCTTGCTCAAGGACCTGGGAACTATCTCTGAAATATAATTATTAAGGAAGATGATTCCCCTAGCTCCCAGTTTCTGTGGGTTGGTAGGAGCTTAACCTCAGCAGACACTTCACTCCCAAGATGCAAAACTATCTTTTGTCATAAAGAGGAGTTTATATGTCCTTTGGATAAAGCCCATTAGTTAGCACAGATGGTCAGCCCAACTACCAAGTGAATTTAGGATAAACTATGTGTGACAAATGGTGCTGTCAGTCCTTTTTCTTGAGGACTAGTTATTGTTTATCTTGAGAACATGTATTTATTAGTCAGGGTTCTCCAGGAAAATGGAACCAGTAGGTTGTATATGCATATAAGGAGAGATTTATTATAGGGAATTGGCTCGCGTGATTATGGGCACTGACAAGTCTCAGGTTCTGCAGGGGGAGCTGGCAGTTTGGAGATGGAGGAGAACGAATGGTGTAGTTCCAGTCCAAAGGCCGACAGGCTCGGGACCCAAGAAGAGTCAGTGCTGCAGTTTGAATCCAAAGGCAGAAAAAAGCCAATGTCCTCGTTCAAAAGCAATCAGGCAGAAGGAATTCTCTTTTACTTGGCAAAGGTCAGCTTTTTGGGTTCTGTTCAGTCCCTCGACAGATTTGTGTTTACCGGAGTGGGGGGAGGGGGATTGGATGAAGGTGGTCAAAAGGTACAAACTTCCAGTTATAAGATAAATAAGTACTTGGGATATAATGTACAACATGATAAATATAATTAACATTGCTGTATGTTATATATGAAAATTAAGAGAGAAAATCCTGAGTTCTTATCACAAGAAAAAATTTTTCTGTTTCTTTAATTTTGTATCTATATGAGGTGATGGATATGCACTAAACTTGTGAAAAATCACTTCATAATGTATGTAAGTCAAATAATTACGTTGTACACCTTAAATTTGTACAGTGCTGTATGTCAATTATATCTCAATAAAACTGGAGTTAAAAAATAAAATCAGTTCATCACACACACACACACACACACACACATACACACAAATAGTGTGGAGGCTGAAAAGCAAAGTGGTACTTCAAAAATTGTGATCAGTTCAGAGCCCTGAGGATAGACCAAATGTTAGCAGGTCTCATAAATCTCTCAAAACTCCATTCAGACAATAGACTGACTCATAAATAAAATCATCCTGATGCCACTAACTCTGAATATTTTCATGAACGTTATAGGGAGGATCTTTGGAGGATTGTTTGTATACCTATTCTTTGGCTACGACAGATAGAAGAATGGAAATGTAATGAGGCATTCGGCTTACACACTTTAGGAAGGATATCTTCTCTTTTTTAACTGACCATAAGACACTACAACTTGAATCTTAATTTCTTATTGAACTTGAATCTCTGACCTAGATATTATATTCACATGGACCTATAGAGGACAGCCTTCCGCAAATTTTTGTAGGATGTAGGTTTTTATACTGGATCCTTCCTCCTACCTCCCAAGGACCCTAGAATGGAGTGACCCAGTGTGAAGTAAATTCATCCTTCTCACTTTTTTTTTTCCCCCGAGGGGAGAGGGGAGGAGGAATAAACTAGGACAATGATTTATGATAGTGGATTTCCCACAGTGTGCAGCTCTGGACCTTCCCTTGCATCTTAGGAATTCTTGAAGACAATCCCGAAACATACTGCTCATGTGGGCACAGCCTAAGCTTGGTTACTCTCAATAATAATAATTTTAAAAAAGGGAAATAAGAAGGAAGAAGAGGAGGGGCAAGAGGAGAGGTGAAGAAGAAAGGAGGAAGAGGAGGAAACCTGGGAGGAAGAGGGAGGAAAAGGAGGAGTAGGAGGGAGAGAAGGAAGAAAAGGGATGAGAAACAACTTTTACTGAACCTGTATCAGTCACTGGACTAAGGGCATTATGTGAAATCTCTAGTTTATTTCCATAACAACTCTAAAGTAATAGATACCATCATTATCATTGTTTTACAAAGGAAGGGACTGAGAATTAGATATTTTAAGTTAAGTTAATACTGAGGGGCAGCAGTGGAGTTTGATTCCAGATTTGTCTTACTCCAGAGTTCCAACTCCTAACTACTACCAAGAATTTGAAAGAAAAAATGTTTGAGTGAAGGGTTTTCTTCTCTAGAGGTGATTTTTCCCACAGACCCTCCAAACAGCTAGATAGCGAAAACTGAGATAACTACACTATTGTGAACTTTGCTTAACATCCATGTATGGATAGGTGGGCAGGGGAATCTTATTAATTACAAGTTAGGCAGGTGAGATAATAACATACTAACAGTAATTTCAAAACATTTTCAAAATAGTATTTGTAATTGTTTTTGTCTCTAAAATTATTATAGTATATTTTTATCAGCAGTCTCTAAAACTAACTTTCACATATTTATTTCAGTTAAAATTCAATTATAAATATTTTCAGGCTAACAGATTTTATTTTCTTGCTATAACACTTTTATAATCGATCTTTACAAGTAGTTTTTTTGTACTAAGTACACACAATGTCAATTAATTTTCACTCATATTGCTATAGCAAGTAAACCCTCAGTTAGTTGTCTTTGATAAAGCAAGATGAAATTTTATCACAGACAGGAAGAAAAGAAATCAGCAAGTTCACAATTTCAGTTAAATCAACATCATAATCTGTTAAAAGAGTATTCTGTGATACTAATATTTTCATAACTCAATTCAAAATGTATCCATTCATCCTGTCTACAAAGCATATTGCCCAAATATTAACTATTTATCAGATAATCTACCACTGTGCTGACAGGTGGCCTTTATGTTCTTTGGCAGCAGTTCAAAGTTTCTAGAATGTATTGATGGCTAAATAGCTATTAACACTGATAAGAGCTCTTGCTGTATTTCTGTGACTGGACCACCATATGGAGCTGATTTCAAAACAGAAAGATTAGAAGAGCTCACTCTTAACACATATAAGGAAACACAATGAGCACATTGTCATTGATCCTTCTAAACTTACCTCCCAAGTCTGAAAAATTCCTACTCTTTCTGTTGACAGTCTTCTCTCAGTGTCTCAAGGAAAATTTATATTCTCCATGCCACGTCTACAGATACGATTAAGTTCAATCTTTCTTCAGGGTGTGTATATATATTTAATATTAATTTTGTTCTCTCACCTAAGCCCTCACCCTGCATTCTATCAAAGTCTGTGGCTATTAAAGCTACAAGATTGACTATGAGGAATGTGGTGTATTTAAGGTAAGGATGCAATTAAAACCTAACTTTAATAATCACTAAGCAAAATGTCAGTGTCCAGCCCTTCAGTCAAACAGGATTAACACTGAGTCCCTCAGGAAGCCACAGTCTAGCATGGCCATGTAAGAAAACACTGGTAATCTAAACTGCTAAAGAACACATTGGACATGAAGTTCAAAGACTCTGGTTTGAGGATCTGATACACCTAAATTAAGAGATTTGAGTACAACACTTTGCTCTCTAAGATAAAATAGAGAAAAATATACCTACTTTGTGAAATAAAAGAAAATACATGTTAAAATATTTTGTAAACTATAAAATGCTATATATGAAACATCAGTGATAACTTTACATACTCCTGGCAAGAAGATACAGGTAAAATTGCCCTCAGATCAATGAAAAGGGCAGGGAAAGTTTGAGCAAATGTTGGTATTGGCTTGCAATTAGCAGGTACATGGTACTGACAACAAAGTAATGGGGCAAGAGGCAAGGAGTATAATGTAACTATTGGTTAGAGAATAAAGGAAGGATAACTGGCAACCTTGGTGACTCATGGCAGACATTAGTCATTTACTGAGTGACTTCTATATGCTAAAGTTAAAGAAGAATGTAAGATACATGTTTTTGAGGACCTTACATTCAGTGATAGACATTACTGTGCTAGCCAATATTCATGAATCATTTCCCTTTCCTGGACATGCAGGAGAATTACACTTCCTACTTATTTAAATTTGGCATGGCCATGTGACTTTCTTTGGCCAATAAAGTATGAGTGGAAATGGCAGGTATCACTCTGGGTGAAAGCATTTAAAAGGCAGTATGCAATTTCTCCATATTCTTTTCTCATGCTCTAGAAATTATGGGAGCAGTGTTGATAAGGAGATGACACAAGATGAAAAAGCCTGGAGTGAGCTTTGACATATAGGCTAGCTGCCCTAGAATAGATTCTGAATGAACAAGAAATAAACTTTTATTTTAATAAGCCATGAGATTTTTTTATATCATTTATTACTGCACCGTTACCTAGCCTATCCTGACTAAAACACATTCTACAGAGAAAGTATAGCATGGTGAAAGAGTACACTCATTCTTCAGTATCCAAAGGGGATTGATTTCAGGACCTCCTGTGGATATCAAAATTCTCAGATGTTCAAGTCCCTTATACAAAATGGTATAGTATTTGTATATAACCTATGCACATCCTCCGGTACACTTTAAATCATCTCTAGATTACTTATAATACCTAATAAAATGTAAATGCTATGTAAATAGTTGCCAACACACAGAAAATTCAAATTTTGCTTTTTGGAAATTTCTGGAAATTTTTTCAAATATTTTCAATCTGCAGTTGGTTGAATCTGTAGAGGCACTAACCACAGATATGGAGGGCTGATTGTACATGCATCTGAGGCAAAAGGAGCTGGATGTTTTACCTCATCTTAACTATTTATTATTGGTTGACTTTGAATATATTACTTAGTCCCTCTGAGCCTCAATGTTATCCTTGTAAAATGATAATAATGCTTGCTTAGAGAATTGTTTCATGTGAGAAAGTGTCTATTTTTAATAGTAAGTTAATTAAACAAGGAAGCCATTAGACTAGGCGGTTCTAATACCTTAGCAACTTATGTAAGCAAACCAAAACCTAAGCCTGTAAATGCGTAGAAGTTAAGAAATCAAAATCTAAAGACAACTAATCACAAACAGCCAACTAGGCTTTCCCAAATAAGGCGGCCACTTGAACTATCGCCAATAAAATTATTTCTTGCTTTGCTTTTTCATCTTCTCTATAAAAGTCTTGCCCCTAACTCTTGTCAGTGGAGCTCTCCTAACCACTTCTGGTTTGGTGCTGCCCCATTCAAATTGATTCTTGCTCAAATAAACTCTTAGAACATTTAATATGCCTCATTTTATCTTTTAATAGTTAATCCTTGAAATGCTCATTATTATTATACCTCAGCAATAATAAAATACAGTTGAAATATCTTAAAAATAAACACAACTCTTGTTGGTGCCACTACACATGGATGTCCCAATGCAATGGGTACTAAAGAGATATCAGGGCTGGAAAATAGGAACCATCCTTGGAGGGTGTGAGGGGTGGGATATTCCCTTGTTCCAGGAAATAAGGGTGAGGGGGCCATGCGTTCCTGCTGGGACATTTTTTGCATTTTGCAGTTGTTTAATTTTTTCCTTCTTTTTTGTAATTTTGAATTTTTTGTGAGACCCGGGTCTCAAGACAAGTGGAAACATCCTTACCACAGTGAGCAGACCACAGGTACTTTGAACCCTTTCCAAGGATGGACGATTCTTGGAATCTGGAAGTTCTGTTTTGTTTATGTTTTTATTTCTTTTAATTTTTATACAGATATATTCAGAGATCTAAGGAACTTTTTCCTTTCCCTGTCTTCTCCACCAACTTGAAAGTGAATACTTTTAGCAAAGGAAGGAGGAAAATACTATGGCAACATTTTGAGAGGTTTGGGATTTTTTATGAAAAAAAAAAAAAAGGAATGAATTGAGATGGAGAAAATGTCCCCACCTTAAGCCCACATGAATCCCTCTCTCCCACCTCTACTGTCTTCCTAAGTTTCTATTAAAGAAGCCATTGAAGTAGCTCTCCTATCATCACAAAGATGCATTAAGTGAGGAATAAAGAAAAAGACAAAGAGCTGGATAAAGAGTCACAGCCCATTGGTTCCCCAGTCGGTGTTCTACAGCACTCAGAATGTGAGAACTTGTCATCATGGCCATAGCCTCCACATTCTGGAGCTGTGGCCGGCTGCTCAGCTGGCCCTTCTATCCTGGTCCTGGCATCTGGGCTCTCTTCACCCATCATCCTGTCTCAAAACTGCACGAAGAATCCCATCAGTCCAGGTCAGCTGTTGTCAAAAAACCACCAGACGTGGAGTCCCATTGAGCTTGACACCATTCATGTCCCTGTGGGGTATGAACAAGATCGTTGAGATCTTGGTTTCTCCAGCATCCATGCCCAGGAAGTGTGTGACTGTAGGAAACCCAGGTTCTCTAAGGTTGTACTGAAACCACAGTTCACGACTAGGGAAGCTCACAAAGTCTTTATCCTTGGCTGTTGAAATTTACCAAGTCCTGAGCTATGACTAGAAAGAACAGTACGGCAGCCAAGTGCTCCTGCCATGCCTGGAGGCTGAAAGAAAATGAGATTGTGGCACAGGAGACCTCAGCCCTCCGAGTGCAAGCCAAGCACATTTCCCTGCAGGCTGCATTTTTGATTGTTCGCTTTTGAAGAGACTCATTTGTCTCCTGTCTGAGGGCACCATACCTGAACAAACCTTTCTGTCATAAACACTTTTCTAGTAGTACAAACACACTGACTCACATTTTAATCGACACCTGTGTCCAACTATGTGCTCCCACACGTGCTATGGCCTGTGTGTGTGGTCACAAGGTGTGTCTGTGTGTGTGTGTGTGTGCGCCCACATATGTATGCGTGAACACGTGTTCTTTTGCATTACTCTCCATTTTAAAAACCTTCATCTTTAGTTCAAAAAAAAAAAAGTACCATATTTTTATTAGATTATGGAGAACTCTGATGGTTTTCCTCCCCTGCTATTCTCTTTCCTCCCTCCCATTCAGTGTTGTTTTTTCACGTTAGACCTTATTTACTTTTCCATGCTGCTGTCTTTGGATTCACTAAGAACAACTTTGGTGAAATAGCAGGTCTCAGTTTTCAAAAGCACAAGCTCTTATTTGTTTAATCTTTAAATTACCATGATAAAATGCTATACAAAATAATAGCACGACACTGCAGCACTATTAACGTATAGGTTGTTTTCCTCACATTTTAAGTTTTGGTGATAATTGTCTTCATATTTAAAGTGCTATTTAGATTTATTAAGTCCCATATTTACTTCTATTTTATCTACTACGTTTCACTTTAATAATGCCAACCACTGCCAGGTAAGAATAGAATTATTAGAACACAGATTTGGTTTTGCACTATCTGTACCTAAATCACTAATCCCATTGTACACAAAAGCATGCTGCCTAAGTATTATTACTAGTGGATGTGAGGTATTTTCCCCATCTAAAAATTTTATGTTCTTTTCAGAAACAAAAATTAAAGTGATGCATTTGGAACATGCCCAGAACATCCACAAGACAGAGGATCAAAGGAAATGTGAGGAATGAACAGTTATTTTCTGTGTAGGAGTCAAATGCTATATTTCAAAACAGCTTTTGATATTGATATGATTTCCTATTTGACCTTTTCCATGTTCCTCTTGATATTCAAAACACTTCAATTATTTAAGTGGATTTTTCCATTTTTAATAAATATTTTTGTAAATTATTAGGAGAAAAAAACCTTGATGATTAAAAAAACATTGGCTCATTAAGTAAACATGTCGCTTTTTAAAGACCCTTTTTCCTAGTAGTGTCAATTCCTGAAGTAATCCTCACTCTAAGAAATTGTATAAGATAGTGTTTATTGTTTTAAGGTGTTAGGTTTGGTGTAACTTGTTATGTCACAATGGATAACTTATGTCACAATGGATAACTAATACATTTGTTCAGATTGAACAGAAAAAGAAGCATTTAGGGTTTTTTGAAGCCTTCAGTATTTTAAACCTATTACTGATATGCATCAGCATGTTTTCTGTTTTAAACTAAAATTGTAGGACGGTATTGAGGCTTATCATGCTGATTCCTATTCCTAAATACATAAGGAGCTTCCTTATTTTCAAATAGGTTTTTTTTTTTTAAGTCAGTTAATGTCATCCAAAACACAAGATGAATTTTACTTATATATTTATTGGATTATATAGTATTTTTTTAGGAAAAGCATCTGCCACAAAAATGTCTGTTTCAAAAGGGTGTATTGCTGGCATGAATCACTGCTGCCAGTGCCCTGCTTTCCCTCGTAGAAGGTCATGTTTTGTACATTGTGAGGTTTGTATCAGGGCTATGTGGATATTCTATCAGTTGAGAGATGATTTGACTTCAAAGATGTTCTTTGTTTCACTAGGTTGTATAATGTCAAGAGATTCTGCTGTTACTAAAAGAGAACGTTTAATGCCAGATTGACTGCATAATTTCATCAATATGACTTTCTGGTTTCCTAACTCCAATAGATCTCCAATAAGATGGTGGCTTCACTATCGTTTCATCAGCAGGTGCTTCTCTAAGAATGTCTAGTGGAGTCTTGGGGAGTCAGGCTAGCTGGATAGTCTTACTAGGTAAACATTTTGTTCAAGGTTCAATTAATGGTGGAAAATCAAGGTGGAGGGAGGGTGTTGGAATATGTATAAGTTTGCTAGGGCTGCCATAATAAAGTACCACAGACAGGCTTAAACAACAGAAATTTATTTTCTCATTCTGGAGGCTAGAAGTGTCAGCATGATTGATTTCTTCTGAGGGCCTCTCTCCTTGGCTTGTAGATAGCCATCTTCTTCTGTGTCTTCACATGGTCTCCCCTCTGTGCATGTCTGTGTCCTAATCTGCTTTTCTTATAAGAACACCAGTCATATTGGATTAGGGCCCACCCTAATGACCTCATTTTACTTCTTTAAAACCCTATCTCCAAGTACAGTCACATTCTCAGGTATGGAGTTAGGACTTCAATGTATGAATTTCAGGGACACATAATTCAGCTCATAAGAGACCTGAAATGTATTGTTTAGGAAAATAACTAACATATTACATAAATAAAATCGTTAGGAGTCTTAAGCAGAACAGAGTAAAAGATACGTGTTATAATAAAAGTGGTAATGAATTCAGACTTATTGTAGGTGATAAGGCTCAGAAATTGTATAAAAAATAATAGCAGAAGAGTTCATCATGGAGAATCTCTCCATGGAGACTGGAGGTGAGGATCATTGAGGGCATCTTGGAATGGGCTGCCACAGTGAGAGAGAGAGAGAGAGAGAGTGTGTGTGTGTGTGTGTGTGTGTGTGTGTGTGTGTGTTACATCATCATGAAGTTGATAACGTAAATTATATCATTAAATGAGGAAGGGTCAAAAGTTTCTCTCTGGACCATTGACATTTGTCAAGGTATAAATAGATAGCTTATTTTTTTAAAGTGTATTTGAGCATTGGTCTTTCTTAGAATTGGGTTGTTTGTATCAAATGAGCATCACAAATATTTTATGCAGAAGAAAGAAAAATTACAGTTAAAAAGCACATCAAAACTATCATTAAAAACATATATGCATTAAAGAAATCCAGAGTGAAAAAGTAATCAGAGCTGGGTATGGATGTAGTAAATAACATTTTTTAAAGTGAATTCACTGCTGCAATGTTAAATTTTAAGAAAAATCATTCTAAGACAAACAAGCAAAGTTGTCACAGAGAAAAATATCAGATAGTATATTAATATAAGTAGTTCTTAGTTGATCTCCAGGAAAAATTTGAAAATAAAAACTAACAATTTTTTTCAAAAATTTTAGAACATACCAATGCAACAAAAGACTATGATGTGGTATCTTATAATGATTAGATATTAATCATGTTTATAAAAATTATATTCACTTGTTTGGGGTATTAGCCTAATAGGCATATTTGGTCAAAAATTATTAAAGGTAATCCTTTTGTGGTGTTAATATAACAGAAAGCAAATTGGAATATTTTATTTCTCCTTGGGTGGAAGAATTACAAGAAAGACACTCAAGGACTATTTGCCTATTGATTTGTATTAAAGGTTTTCAATACTATAATCCATTGTTATTTAATACTTTAGAGCAGGAGACAGCAATGTTTTTCTGTAAATGTAGTAAATACTTTCACCCTTTTTAGCCATGTGGTCTCTATCACATCTACTCCATTCCACAATTGTAGCATGAAAACAACCATCAAAAATACTAAACAAATAAACATGACTGTGTTCAATAAAACTTTAGGTATGGAGACTAAATTATGAATTTCAAATAATTTTCATGTGTCACAAAATGTCTTCTTTTTCTTTTCTTTTTCAAACCTTTATAAACATAAAAACCTTTCTTAGCTCATACAAAAACAGAATAACAGGCCACGTTTGATAAATGTCTATTTTTGAGCCACCCTATTAGCTTGCTTACAGGTTGACAAGATAGGCAAAGCACTAAATAGGCAGGAAATCACCACTGAAAAGCACATAAAAAACATTAAGGCTCTTGAGCAGATTCCTAGATGTAAGCCCAGCTGCCTTCTGGGATACCTTAGTGCTAGATATCAAGCCACATCCAACTGGCTGATGTTGAGTTCATTGATTTTCTAACTGAAATATGCAGAGTGGCTGAACTGTTGGAAAATATATGCACTTTGTACAATCAGAGGTGATATAATTTTAGCGATAAATACATCACTGTTGGTTTTTCTGTGATAGTCCTATATCATTGAAGTAGCTAACATATATAGAGTGCTTTCCATGAGCTGGGAATTTGTCTAAGCACTTTAACTGCAGTAACTTATTTAATTCTCACCAAAGAAACCTAACAGGTGGGTATAATTGTTGTTCTCATTTTACAGATTTTACCTTTCAAAATTCTTTCACTATTTATCTGGTTTATATTGTCGTGTGTGTGTGTGTGTGTGTGTGTGTGTGTGTGTGTGTATTTGTCTAAACAGAAGGAAAAGTGTATTAGTAATTCACTGATATGATAGACCATGGCCACTATTATCAACATCCCAGACCCATTCTTCTTTTCACATCCACTTAAATGATCTGAAGTAAAAGAGAGAAAATGTAAATATTCTACCAACCTAATGAGTACACAATAGGTATTACAACTATGAGCATTACTCTCAGTACCTGTGCCATGGGGTCTGAGAAAGCATTTGGTGAACTATCCTTCTCATATAACCTTCCAAACAGAGTTACTGTCAAGATAGGTCCAGATAGTGGCTTCTGGCTGCACAAGCGTCCGTCACTTGACACCTATTTAAAACACAGGGAAGTTGACTGAGAATAACTTTCAGTTATACAACCCCACAACATACTCTTAAAATTCAGTACAACTGGATGAAGAACAGTAAAAATAATGGCCAGATTCTATTCCATCTGAAATATGTGAAATGGTACAGAGTATAAGAAAAATTGGAGCTATGGAATTGGCACTGATTCATTTATTATTGAAATGCCCATAATCTATATCTTATAATTTACTCTGAGTGAGCATCTGATGAGTTAATAAACATAAAACAATGGATATGAGAATAAATAAGAGAGAAATCTTGTTCTCTCCGACAAGAAAAAGACTCCTCCAAAGGGTCAGGCGGGCTTGACTAAGGGGGTTTTGGGCTGAGCCTCTATCATCCCTGACACTCACTCACCACAGCCTTCCTACCTGCCCATTGTCCCCAACTCCCCATAGCAACTGTTTGGACGAGGAAAGGGGAGTGAGAGTGGAACCTGCAGGAAAAGTCAGTAGGAGAATGTGGCTGGACAGAGCACTTGCGCAGTAATAAATTATTTCTTCCATATTAACAAAAAAAAAAGGTTTTGCTTTCTTGCCAATTCAGCGACTGTCTAATTCTCTCTCAGCTTTTCCTTCTTTCCTTTTCTCTGATGGTCACACGGTGCCCTAGGCCATCCCTCCCCAGTGATACAAAGAGGCTTCCTCTGGTGGGACTGGTCCTGAAACTCTTCTTGAGTCTTCTTTCTACTTGACAGACCTTAAACACCCCAGCCCACTCCCTGAAGTCCCCACAATAAGATATATTTCTTTATTCTCAAGGACACGCTCATTTTTCTCTAAGGGAATTTTAGACAAGAGATCCCATGTCCTCAGTGTCCTTGGTGAGCCCTAAGGACAATTTTACCCTTTCCAAATGAAAATTTTCATGATATCTGTAAGTACTTGGGCAGCTCTTCTACTCAAAAGATGCTTCCTCTTACGTAAAATGAGTTGGCAATATTAAGCAAAAAATCGTACCTGAAATTCTCCAGGTGCAAGCTGAATTTCACTCAGCAGCACCTCAGGGAAGACATACTGGGTTTCAAAAGTGCCACTGAGGGAGAACATTTCAAACCTGGTGGAAGCAGTTTCAACTGAATCACCACAAGTGTGTAAGTCCGTTGTTTTACACTTCAACAGAGTACAAATCTAGGAACGTAAAAACAAAACAATAAGTCTTAGGAAAGCCAGTTGGAACATTCTCTTGACCTAGAAAAAAGTGCCTATGCCCCTTTGTTTATAATGTTTTTTATAGTATTACTTCCTCATTAGATTAATCTGGTTTGTTGCTGAATACTATTGCAACTAGTAATAAAAATAAAGGACTTCAGACCCTAGTGCTTTCTGCAGTTCACTGTAAACAGATTAAACCACGTAAAGAAATAATCAGATCCTTGGTCTACAGTCATGAACAATTATACCCTAATTGTTTTCAAGTTAGCCATGCTTTTAATAATCAAAAGTGTTTGATTATTTTAAAAAAGTTTAGACACTAGTTTAATTTCTACCTTAGTGCCTATTTCTAACAATGAAGGAACTTTACATTTGTACTGAGTCCTAGAGTTGATCTAGAGACAACTCTTGTGATCTGGAAAAGTCACATATTTTATACCTGAGCAGGATAATGATAACAGCTCTCGTTATCCTACGTAGTTATACTATACTACACTACACTACATAGCTATTTGCATGTAAATTTAAGTGTATGAATCACCTCACCATGCAGATGCAAAGTCCCCAGAAGGAAGATCCATCTTCATTTAACTCCATCTGTACTGCATCTTCAAAGCTTTACTCCAAGCCACCTTTATTTCTTGCCTGACTAAACCAATAGCCCCTAACTGGTCTCCCTGCTTCCACTTTTGAAGTTGGAGAGCAAGCGTTTTAGGGCAAGTGTTTCAAGATGGGATACAAATAACTTTCAGATAAAGGTAGAATGAACACATGCTTCAATTTTGTTCCCTTGCAATCCTACTAAAACCAACTTTATTATTATTATTATTATTATTATTATTATTATTATTATTTTTGGAAGATCTAAACCCACAAGGTTAGGAGAACAGGAGGATAGATTATGGCACAAGTTTAGAAGTTGGGGTGTTGATGCAAAAATGGTAACTGAGGAAGCAACCCAAGTGTCCATCAACAGACTATTGGATTAAGAAGATGAGGTACATATATACAATGGAATATTACTAAGCCGTAAAAAAGAATGAAATACTACCATTTGCAGCAACGTGGATGGACCTAGAAAATATTATATTTAGTGAAATAAGTCAGACAGAGAATGTGGAATCTAAAAAATGATACAAATGAATGTGTATTAAAAAAAAAAAGAAACAGATTCATAGATATAGAAAACAAACTTGTGGTTACCAAAGGGAAGAAGGAAGGTGCGAGGGACAAATTAAGGGTATGGGATTAACAGATACACATTACTATACATAAAATAGATAAGCAACAAAGGTATACTGTAGAGCACAGGGAATTATACCTATTATCTTGTAACAACCTATAATGGAATATAATCTGCAAAAATACTGAATCACTATGTCGTACACCTGAAACTAGCACTATATTATAAATCAACTAAAGTTCAATGTAAAAAATGGTAACTGATTTAACAGACCTAAGAAAACCAAGTTCTGAACTAGCTGTGGGGAAAGCTAAGAATCAACCTATCTACACTGCAGAATACTCAAAAGTTTCCATCCCTGGAAGTACTAGGTACCTCAGGAGCTGGGAGTAAATTGGGGTTCTTGAAGAAAGGAAAATTTGTGGGAAGTTGTTAAGAATGCCTCAAATACTGAGTCCCCACCCATGCATGGGCAACTACCCTTTCCCTGTTCCAGTAAAATATGGAATATTTATTTCCAGAGAGGGTAAAGCAGACGATGTTTAGATGGAGGTTTTGAAAGACATATTTGAAGGGGATTCCTTGAATGAATCAAACTGAATGGTAAAACCATCTCCCTCCACCCTGCAAGGTCATTTCCCTCACTTGACTCTCTAAATGCTGTCAAAAAGGCATTTACCCTTCAGGAATAGGGTTGCCAGATAAATTACAGGACAGGAGTCCCAGTTAAATCTGAAGTTCAGATAAACTAAAAAAACTAAAACCAGTTTTTAGTATAAATATGTCCCAACTATTGCATGGACATACTTTTTTTTTTTTTTTAAATTTGCTGTTTATCTGAACTTTGAATTTACCTGGGCATCCTGTGTTTTTATTTGTTAAATTATTCAGGAAGGGAAATAGAAGAATTTTGAAACCTGGAAAACCTAATCATCCCAAAGGGAAGTCTCTAAAGACACTTGCCTCAGGGATTCCCCTAATCAAAAGCCCAGCTAGACCGTCCCTCGGTGAAGCTTAAAACTGGCAAGTATCACCCACATGCTCAGAACTTTTAGTCAGTTTTGGTAACCCTAAGAAGTCACCAGATCCATGAAGAAAGCTTCTAAATTTAGAATTTTAAATTCGAAAACCTGTCTGGCACCAGTGGCTTAGCTAGGGGATCACTGGCCAGCAATAATAACAGAGGACTTCGTTTCACTTGACAACACTAACCAACCTCCCAACACCAAGAAGAGACCTACCGCCGATCCCCTCAAGTGGAGCCAAGACTTTGGGGCAGGCAGAGAAGCAGACAAGACTGAGAGGGAAGGATGGAAAAGAGAGAGGAAGAGCTGAGAGATTGCTATCTTGTCTTACAACCAGCTTTTTAAACTTAAAAATAGATCACAAAATAATAAAAAAAATCACAATTTTTTAATTTTAAAAATATGGCAATATAATACCATATATATACACCACGTATATAATGCAATATATGTCAGTATGCTGCATAATATATGATGATATTTATATGGCAATAAATATTCTTCTACAACATAATTTTTTAAACTAATTTCCAATCATTGGACATTTTCTACCTGTGTTTTTTATACCATTTTTTCCCCCTTTCTTCTAGCACCTCAGAGCACTGGTAAGGAGTATTGATTCCGCTGATATTTTCATCCTTTCCTTTCTTGTTGCTCTTTCCCTTAGGCCTATAAAGATAATCATGCTTCTCTCATCTATTGGGAGAACAAAAAACAAAAAAAGCATGGGCCTCTCTGTCTAGCTTCTACCTTGTTTCCTTTCTTCCTGTATCAGACAAGATTTTCGCAGAAGAAATATTCACTCGCTCTTTCAATATCTCACTTCCCTTTGACTTTTCAACCCACTGTAATCTGTCTTTCACTCTATCATTATGAGCCCAGGAGATTTCACCAAAATTATACTCATTCATTCAATAATGGTAAACGTATTGCACAAATACACTTCACAATTTCCTCCTTCTGAGAGTCTTTGCTTCCTTTCCTTCCATGAGAGTTCTCTTTAAGTTCTCCTTTATTTCTCAAACATATTTGCATGTTCCTATTCTTCTGTTTATTTCCTGCCCAAACACAGGAGTTTCAAAAGCTTCCACTTTTAGCTCACTGTTCTTCACTGTTTTAGTCTGCTTTTGCAATTCACTCTTGTGGGTTTACCACCACCTTTTTCCTGCTGGTTCTCAAAACAATATTTCTAAATCTCGTATCTCCCTAAAGTATCAGACCCATATATTCAACAGCCTACTGGATGGCTCCAACTGAATGTCCCCAAAGTAATTAAAAACCAGCACATCCAAAGCTGAATTGAACGTCTTCCCCACTCCCATCCAGTTTGCTCCCCCTCTTGAATCCTGATCTGTCAAAGCATCACATTTCATCCAGCCACTCTTGCCAGAAACCTGGTACATTCTAGACCCTTCATTCTGCTTTCCTGTTCCATGTCAAATTAGCTACTAATGGGGCTTCCCTGGTGGCACAGTGGTTGAGCATCTGCCTGCCAGTGCAGGGGACACGGGTTCGATCCCTGGTCTGGGAAGATCCCACATGCCGCCGAGCAGCTGGGCCCGTGAGCCACAACTACTGAGCCTGCACGTCTGGAGCCTGTGCTCCGCAACAAGAGAGGCCGCGGCAGTGAAAGGCCCGCGCACCGCGATGAAGAGTGGTCCCCGCTTGCCACAGCTAGAGAAAGCCCTCGCACAGAAACGAAGACCCAACACAGCCAAAAAAAATAAAATAATAAAAAAAATTAGCTACTAAGTTTAGTTTTCTAAATATTTCTTGACTCCATACCCTGCTTTTATTCCTACAAACATAATCTTGGTTCAGGTCCTAATAGGACTATTTTAATAATCTAACTAGTCATTTTGTCCTATGTTCCATGATCTGTAGTGCAACCAAAACAATCTACTCAAAAACAGATGTGATCACATCATTCCCCTGCTGAACACCTTCCAACAGAAACCCATCACTGATGGAATGAAGTCCACATCTTAGGAATGAGAGGTAAGATCCTGCAGGATGTGATCCTGCCTCTACGCTCATCTTCCACCCATCCTTGCTTCTTATGCTACATTTTAATGACAGTCAGCTGCTTACTTGTCCCTGCATACCCTGCTTTTTGACATATCCACCCCCTTGCTCAGGCTCTTAACTCCACCTAGAATTCCCTCCCACTTTTTTTCACCTGGATAAAATAGCATAAGTTCAAGCAGCATGTCTTCAGAAACTTCCCTGGGTCCCCAAATTAGGCTAAGTGCAGCTTCTTAGTATTTCTACAGCAGAATATGCCTTTGTTCTATCACATGCCAACCTGTACTGAAATTATGTTCATCTGTCTTTCTCCCCTACTAAATTCCTCAAGAGGAGGGTCCATACTTATTCATCTTCATCACATTAGCACCAAATATATGCCTGATATGTATTTGGCACTCGATAAATGTTTGCCAAAATGAACAAGCTTTGGTAGAGGTGCTTATCACACAGCAAACAAAATGCTACACAGTGGGCATGGTTCCAGCACTCAAAAGGCTTTCGGTCTCGAACAAGTATGTACGTAATTTGACATGATATGTCTTTGAAAAAGTTAAGCATAGGATATTTGGGAGTATATAAAGGAGTTACCTAACCCAGCTGGGGAGTGGGAGTGTCAGAGAAGCCACCTTGGTGAAGATAACACCTGTAAAGCACTATGAGTGTTGAGTAGCTAAGGGCCATCAAAGTTTAAAAAAAAAAAAAAAAAAAGCCTGTTCAAACATCCAGAGGTTCTACAGATGCTGACACACTGTAAATGGGAAATGTCTCAATATGATAGAAGCCCAGGGTACATGGGGGTAGAAGTGAGAGATGAGGACAGAGAGTAGGAAAAAGCACATGTTAAGACTTCCTGTGTCCTTTATGTTAAGGAATTTGATTTGCCAATTAGAAAACAATGAGGAATTTTAAGCAAGTGAGGGAAATAATCAGAAATGGTGTTCCATGATTTTTGTAATTACAGTGTAGAGAATGCACTGGATGGAACTGAAACTATCAATGGAAAGCCCTCTTAGGAGGATGCTGCAATAATCTGGGTGAGATAGGATGGGGGCCACATCAAGGAAAAGAGCAGAATGAGAGAAACATGGAAGCAGCTTTTTCTTGAGGGTTCCATCTCAACTGGCTATAATAGCTCCCCCTTTATGTTGAGGGCTGTGAGACGTCTGAATCTCTGCAGCTATTCTACCGTACATCACAGAGGTCAGCTCTATATGTCTCCGGGACATACTCAGTCTGAAGCTTCTTATAAAACAAGATAGGCATTAGTGACCATAAATGGGAAATGCCTTAATAAGTTCAGGCAGGAAATATTAGAGGTTAATTATTCATTAAAATTATCTGTAATTTGATTAATATATCATTTTAAACACTGGGACTGCAAGTAAATGTTCTGCCTTTTCCCAACCAGTTTAAAATTGGACTGACATCTAAGATTGCAAGTTTTAGCAAGTAAAAATTCAGGATACCCAATAAATTGGAATTTCAAATAAACAACCAATTTTCAGTATACACATGTCTCCCAAAGTGGGACATACTTATAATAAAAGTAATTCATTGTTTATCTGAGATTCAAATTTAACTGGGTGTCCTGTGTTTTATCCAGTAATTCCCCTGCCACCAAAACAATCATTACCTGTAAATAATAGCTCCCTTCCACAGTATGTAATCCATCAAATGCCCCTAGTACATAAACTTCATCTGATCTCTTCTCAGACATCCTGTAACTTAGATGACAGCAGAGATCTTTCTGACAAACTGTGTAATTTCCTGCGACTCCTTTGAGCTCCAAGAAGGTGAACTCATCAAAAAAGATGGTGCCCTTAAATTCCTGGTTTCCCATTGAGGGGGCTTCTATACCACTGGCATAAGAAGTCCAATTCACTACTGCTGTGGGGTGTGGGTGGGAGGCCAGTTGTGAGAGGAGGAGTTTTCCCTCCTCTGTCTTCATATCATAATGAAATGCTCTTGGAGAATCAGGTGCATAGATGCCACTTCCTGGAAATTGGAAACGACATTTAAAACAGTAAAGCAAAAAGGGGTTGCATAGTTGTTATTGTTATTCTAAACTCATATTAACATTTTACTTTCTCTAAGCTATATATTTCATTAATTTCAGTAAAATATGTTGATAAGGACAGAGAGGTGAGATGAAATCCATTAGAGTATGTCACCAAGAAGCCAAGAAGAGAGAGTTTCATGTAAGAAGTAGTGAATTTTGAAAAAAACAAAAGGAGTGTACATTCAAGTTGAATAAATCAATTTATGAAACAATTTAGGTTGAGATTGATTCTACAGCGTGTCACCAGCTAGATGTGCAACCATTAAGAGTTGGAAAACATTGTATTAAGGAGTACATGTTACCTAGAAAGAACATGATTTTTTTTTCCTTTTTTGATTACATCAAAATCTTAAAGATGACACGTTACCTGTCATTTTCTTTGAGGGGTAGTGTAGATTGGATGCAAGGAAGTTGACTCCCATACCCATGGCCCAAGCTGAGTGGAATTCAATAGCTGACAAATGTGGCAAAACATTCATCCAAGCTGTCGGGAAGAGTATGGTGTCCACGTGGAAATCTTTCACCAGAGTCACAGCAGGATCATGGAAGAGAATATCAAAGCACGTGAAAATGCCAAACTTTCCAAAGGTGGTGTTGAAAGTCACGACCTCAGGTTCCTTGGGAGCATTGAACTCATCTTCACCCAAGAAAAGATTTTGCTGCAATAAACAGAAGATGATGGTGGGGGGAAATCTCTTTTAAGAAGTTGGCCCAGATATCACTGCATCTAAAAAAGTGCAAGCTCACATCTATTAAACAGTGCCAATCTCATCTACCACCACTGTCTCTGCAGGGAAAGAGCATTAGAAAATCAAAGATCACTATGCTGATAGGATTACTATGCCTTTGGTTTAATTTCCACATTTGATAGATCTGTAGAAGGGAATCCTTATCTATTAAGACCTTCTCAATTATTAGAGACATAGGAGTGAAACAGATAACTTCTATTTGCCAAGAACACATAACAATTTTCTATGGACAAAGAACTTTCTTTCCTCCTTTCTCTTTAAAACCAAGTCTATCTGGTAAGGAGTTTTTCATTCTAGCCTTGACCCTTTGCCAGGGCATGTCATTAAAAGGACAAAGTCCAAAAGGCAACATTTTATTTCAAAACAGGTAGCTTCTACTGATTATCACATACTCCTAATGACACGTTCCTGTGTTCCTAAATGTACAGGAAACCTCCCTTTTCTAGGACCTTACCACAAATAATCATTACTTTCTATGCTTTGTCTCTCCTCTGCTTTTAAAGTAAGCTTGTTATTATCAACAATGGTGATTTTTTTCCCTTCTTGTCCACTTTATTTTGGTAAGCAATTCAGGAGTTGAATTATTTGCAGATGAATTCTACCTTATGGTAGCGGGCCACCAGTTTCCCCTCAGAATCAAACACCACATCAGTGTTGTATTGGTAACGACCATCAGGGGGACAGTGAGGATCACTGGTATTGCATGGCTTCTTGTCCCCAATATTTGCCACGATGTAGATGGAGTTGTCCTTGGCCAGACAGCTGAGCCTTTCTTGCACTGGGGTGCGGCCAAATCTGGTATGTGTTCATTGGAAGAGGAAAAAAAATCAAACTTAGCGTTTAATTAAATTCAGAATGATAGTTGCCTGAACTTATGTGATATACACAAAAATAAATTCTAAATAGCATAGATAGAAGGGAAGGATTAAAACAAGAAGAGACTTCAGAGGAAGTCCATGCTTGTGGGAATTTGGTTCTAGGAAACTATTCTAGGATAAGACTCCAGGCCATGTATATTCTTATGGCATTTATCATCATCTATAATCATATATTCATTTATGTGCTCATCTTGTATGTCACATCTTATAGATATTTGGGGACAAAACACACATCTCCTGTTCACCGAACACATGCCTGAAAGAAAAGAGGTATTAAAAAATATTTTGAATGAAAGAACAACATTTTGGAAGTAGGATGATTGTGGAAAGATGGCAGAGTAGGAAGCGCCAGGAATCCACCTCTCTACGTCGATAAAACTTGCCCTACAAGAATCTAGCTGACATAATTATTTTGGAAATCTGGAGTCTATTCAAAGACATGAAACTTCGAGGGAAATGCTTGGAAGGTAAATTGCAGTCAGGTTGAGTCAATCTAAGCTCTTAGCTCAGCAGGGGCTGTCCATGCCCCAGCCCTCCAAACCTACCCCATTGCAGGCAGCCATGCAGGTGTCCTTGGAGCAACTTGCTCCAAGTTTGTAGGAGCAGGGTGGGCCCTAAGGACCCTGTCTTCCAAATATCAGGGGTCTGGTTCTGATCACTGATAACTGCTCTGTTCATGGAGGTACACACACAGAGACAGGCCATTATTACATATACTGTTGCAAGTACTTCCCCCACTGGCTGAAATGACTTCTAGGGGATTTAAAGCGCCAGTACCTTCTTTTTTTACCCCTTTTTGGAGCCAGACATTAAAGGACTAGGACATGGAAAAGCAGAATTTAGAAGATCACTGCATATGCCCAGGGAAAGTCATAGACTAAGAAAAGACCTGAGAAGACTTTAAGCTTACTCCCAGCATGGAGACAGCCTACAACAATCAAAACAAACAAACAAAAGACATAAAACCCTGGAGAAGGGGGAGAATTTGATTTCCAGAGTTATCACATTATAAGATTCAGATGCCCACTTATCAATAAAAAATCATAAGGAATACAAACAAACAGGAAAATATGACCCATTCAATGGGAAAAACTAAACCAATAAAAACTATCCTGGAGAAAGACCAT
The DNA here is from genome assembly GCF_028023285.1 of Balaenoptera ricei. Classification (NCBI taxonomy): domain Eukaryota; kingdom Metazoa; phylum Chordata; class Mammalia; order Artiodactyla; family Balaenopteridae; genus Balaenoptera; species Balaenoptera ricei. The sequence goes on along the minus strand of NC_082650.1, from coordinate 30,837,111 downwards.
ATGGCATACCTACTGGACAAAGACTTTAAGACAACTGTCTTAAAGATGTTCAAAGAACTAAAGCAAGACATGGAGAATGTCAAGATAATGATGTATTAACAAAATGGAAATATCAATAAAGAGATAGAAACCCCGCCCCCCCCAACCAAATTCTGGGGCTGAAAATTACAGTAACTGAAACAGAAAATTTACAAAAGAGATTCTAAGACAGACTCAAACAGGCAATGATCTCTAAAAAGGATGAACTCAAAGAGACCCATATTAAGACACATAATCAAACTTTCAAAAGACAAAGACAAAATCATAATTTTGAAAGCAGCAAGAGAGAAATGATTTATAATATACAAAGGATCTCCAATAAGATTATCAGCAGTTTTTAATCAGACAATTTGGAGGCCAGGAAACAATGGGCTGATATATTTAAAGTGTTGAAAGAAAAATACTGTCAACTAAAAACCCTGTCTCTGGCAAAACCGTCCTTCAAAAGTGAGGGAGAAATTAAGATATTCTATGTTAATATTAGACCAGATAGACTTTAAATCAAAAAAGGTTATGAGAAACAAAGGACATTGTATGTTAATATTAATGTCCAGAATACAAAGGGAACTCTTAAAAATCAACGACAGCAACAAAAACCTGATTCGAAAATGAGCAAAAGACAAAGCCAAAAAAATAAAATTAATTAATTAATTAATTAATTAATTAATTAATTTAAAAAAAAACAAAGGGAATTCTCTGGTGGTCCAGTGGTAAAGAATCTGCCTTTCAATGGAGGGGATGCAGGATCAATCCCTGGTTACCACAACTAAGACCCAACGCAGCCAAAAAAATTAAATAAATAAATAGGCAAAAGTCTTGAATAAACTTTTCTCCAAAGAAGATACACAAATGGCCAATAAGCACATGAAAATATGCTCAACTTCATTGATTATAGGGAAATGCTAATCAAAACCATGACAAGATACCTCAAACCCATTAAGATAGCAGCTACTAAAAAAAAAAAAATAGAAGAACAACTGCTGGTGAGGATTTGAAGAAACTGGAACACTTGAGCACTGTTGATGAGAATGTAAATGGTGCAGCCACTGTGGAAACTAGTCTAGCAATTCCTCAGAAAATTAAAAATAGAACTACCATATGATCCAGCAATTACACGTTTGTGTATATATCCAAAAAATTGAAAGCAGGGTCTCAAAGACATGTTTGTACACCCACATTTATAGCAGCATTATTCACAATAGTTAAAAGGTAGAAGAAACCCAAATATCCATCGATGGATAAATGGACAAGCAAAATGTTGTACTATATACATAAAATAGAGTATTATTCATACTTAAAAGGAAAGGAAGTTCTGAACATGCTACATTGTAGATGAACCTTAAAAGCATTATGCTAAGTGAAATAAGCCAATCACAAAAAGATAAATAAGGTACAATTCCACTTATATGAAGTAGCTAGAGTGGTTAATCATAGAGAAAGAAAGTCGAATGATGGTTGCTAAGGGCTGAAGGGAGGGGGAAGTCGGGAGTTATTGTGTTTTTTCCCCAGCTGCATTGAGATAGAAGTGGTATATAACACTGTATAAGTTTAAGATGTAAAATGTGATGATTTGATACATGTATATATTGAGAAGTGCTTACCACAATGTGATTATCCTTCACCTCACAGAATTACAATTTTATTGTTGTTATGGTGAGAACATTTAAAATCTACTCCCAAAGCAACTTTCAAATATACAATACAGTATTGTTAACTATAGTCACCATGCTGTACATTAGGTCTGAGAACATACTATAAGAAAATTTGGTGTCATCTGCTGGCAATATAAGCAAAACCATAGCAATCATCCACAAAACATATCATTGAAAAAGACCAACAAGGATAGGAAACTGCATCTTAAAAAATTATTATCTCAGTGCATTTATATAAAAAATGACCATTTGATAGTTTTCCCCCCTTGTGTGCTTCAAGTCATATCTGAAATGCAGATATAAATACAATACACTGGACCACTTGAAGCGTATTTACCCCATGTCTTTTCAAATCACCTGAAGTGGTAGAATGGACACTTACACATCTTACACTTACACTTACACATGCCTTACATGTCTCAACAAATGACCCAATTTCTTTCCTTTCTATGGCTGAGTAATATTCCATTGTATATATGTACCACAACTTCTTTATCCATTCGTCCATCGATGGGCATTTAGGTTGCTTCCATGACCTAGCTATTGTAAATAGTGCTGCAATGAACATTGGGGTGCATGTGTCTTTTTGAATTACGGTTTTCTCTGGGTATATACCCAGTAGTGGGATTGCTGGGTCATATGGTAATTCTATTTTTAGTTTTTTAAGGGATCTCCATACTGTTCTCCAGGGTGGCTGTATCAATTTACATTCCCACCAACAGTGCAAGAGGGTTCCCTTTTCTCCACACCCTCTCTAGCATTTGTTGTTTGTAGATTTTCTGATGGTGCCCATTCTAACTGGTGTGAGGTGATACCTCATTGCAGTTTTGATTTGCATTTCTCTAATAATTAGTGATGTTGAGCAGCTTTTCATGAGCTTCTTGGCCATCTGTATGTATTCTTTGGAGAAACGTCTATTTAGGTCTTCTGCCCATTTTTGGATTGGGTTGTTTGTTTCTTTAATATTGAGCTGCATGAGCTGTTTATATATTTTGGAGATTAATCCTTTGTCCGTTGATTCATTTGCAAATATTTTCTCCCATTCTGAGCGTTGTCTTTTCATCTTGTTTATGGTTTCCTTTGCTGTGCAAAAGATTTTAAGTTTCATTAGGTCCCATTTGTTTATTTTTGTTTTTATTTCCATTACTCTAGGAGGTGGCTCAAAAAAGATCTTGCTGCGATTTATGTCAAAGAGTGTTCTGCCTATGTTTTCCTCTAAGAGTTTTACAGTGTCCGGTCTTACATTTAGGTCTCGAATCCATTTTGAGTTTATTTTTGTGTATGGTGTTAGGGAGTGTTCTAATTTCATTCTTTTACATGTAGCTGTCCAGTTTTCCCAGCACCACTTATTGAAGAGACTGTCTTTTCTCCATTGTATATCCTTGCCTCCTTTGTCATAGATTAGTTGACCATAGGTGTGTGCGTTTATCTCTGGGCTTTCTATCTTGTTCCATTGATCTATGTTTCTGTTTTTTTTTTTTTTTTTTTAAAGGGAACACTATTTATTTATTTATTTATTTAGGCTGTGTTGGGTCTTCGTTTCTGTGCGAGGGCTTTCTCTAGTTGCGGCGAGCGGGGGCCACTCTTCATTGCGGTGCGCGGGCCTCTCACTGTCTTGGCCTCTCTTTTTGCGGAGCACAAGCTCCAGACGCGCAGGCTCAGTAATTGTGGCTCACTGGCCCAGCCGCTCCGCGGCAGGTGGGATCTTCCCAGACCAGGGTTTGAACCCGTGTCCCCTGCATTGGCAGGCAGATTCTCAACCACTGTGCCACCAGGGAAGCCCTATGTTTCTGTTTTTGTGCCAGTACCATATTGTCTTGATTACTGTAGCTTTGTAGTATAGTCTGAAGTCAGGGAGTCTGATTCCTCCAGCTCCGTTGCTTTCCCTCAAGACTGCTTTGGCTATTTGGGGTCTTTTGTGTCTCCATACAAATTTTAAGATTTTTTGTTCTAGTTCTGTAAAAAATGCCATTGGTAATTTGATAGGGATTGCATTGAATCTGTAGATTGTTTTTGGTAGTATAGTCATTTTCACAATATTGATTCTTCCAATCCAAGAACATGGTATATCTCTCCATCTGTTGGTATCATCTTTAGTTTCTTTCATCAGTGTCTTATAGTTTTCTGCATACAGGTCTTTTGTCTCCCTAGGTAGGTTTATTCCTAGGTGTTTTATTCTTTTTGTTGCAGTGGTAAATGGGAGTGTTTACTTAATTTCTCTTTCAGAGTTTTCATCATTAGTGTATAGGAATGCCACAGACTTCTGTGCATTAATTTTGTATCCTGCAGCTTTACCAAATTCATTGATCAGCTCTAGTAGTTTTCTGGTGGCATTTTTAGGATTCTCTATGTATAGTATCATGTCATCTGCAAACTGTGACAGTTTTACTTCTTTTCCAATTTGTATTCCTTTTATTTCTTTCTCTTCTCTGATTGCTATGGCTAGGACTTCCAAAACTATGTTGAATAATAGTGGTGAGAGTGGACATCCTTGTCTTTTTCCTGATCCTAGAGAAATGCTTTCAGTTTTTCACCATTGAGAATGATGTTTGCTGTGGGTTTGTCGTATATGGCCATTATTATGTTGAGGTAGGTTCCTTCTATGCCCACTTTCTGGAGAGTTTTTATCATAAATGGGTGTTGAATTTTGTCAAAAGCTTTTTCTGCATTGATGGAGATGATCATATGGTTTTTATTTTTCAATTTGTTAATATGGTGTATCACATTGATTGATTTGCATATATTGAAGAATCCTTGCATCCCTGGGATAAACTCCACTTGATCATGGTGTATGACCCTTTTAATGTGTTGTTGGATTCTGTTTGCTAGTATTTTGTTGAGGATTTTTGCATCTATATTCATCAGTGATATTGGTCTGTAATTTTCTTTTTTTGTAGTATCTTTGTCTGGTTTTGGTATCAGGGTGATGGTGACCTCATAGAATGAGTTTGGGAGTGTTCCTTCCTCTGCAATTTTTGGAAGAGTTTGAGAAAGATGGGTGTCAGCTCTTCTCTAAATGTTTGATAGAATTCACCTGTGAAGCCATCTGGTCCTGGACTTTTGTTTGTTGGAAGATTTTTAATCACAGTTTCAATTTCATTACTTGTGATTGGTCTGTTCATATTTTCTGTTTCTTCCTGGTTCAGTCTTGGAAGGTTATACCTTTCTAAGAATTTGTCCATTTCTTCCAGGTTGTCCATTTTATTGGCATAGAGTTGCTTGTAGTAGTCTCTTAGGATGTTTTGTATTTCTGCGGTGTCTGTTGTAACTTCTCCTTTTTCATTTCTAATTTTATTGATGTGAGTCCTCTCTCTCTTTTTCTTGATGAGTATGGTTAATTGTTTATCAATTTTGTTTATCTTTCAAAGAACCAGCTTTTAGTTTTATTGATCTTTGCTATTGCTTTCTTTGTTTCTATTTCATTTATGTCTACTCTGATCTTTATGATTTCTTTCCTTCTGCTAACTTTGGGTTTTGTTTGTTCTTCTTTCTCTATTTTCTTTAGGCATAAGGTTAGATTTTTTATTTGAGATTTTTCTTGTTTCTTGAAGTAGGCTTGTATTGCTATAAACTTCCCTCTTAGAACTGCTTTTGCTGCATCCCATAGGTTTTGGATCGTTGTGTTTTCATTGTCATTTGTCTCTAGGTATTTTTTGATTTCCTCTTTGATTTCTTCAGTGATCTCTTGGTTATTTAGTAACGTATTGTTTAGCCTCCATGTGTTTGTGTTTTTTACATTTTTTTTGCTGGAATTGATTTCTAATCTCATAGTGTTGTGGTCAGAAAAGATGCTTGATATGATTTCAATTTTCTTAAATTTACTGAGGCTTCATTTGAGGCCCAAGATGTGATCTATCCTGGAGAATGTTCTGTGCACACTTGAGAAGAAAGTGTAATCTGCTGTTTTTGGATGGAATGTCCTATAAATATCAATTAAATCTATGTGGTCTATTGTGTCATTTAAAGCTTCTGTTTCCTTATTTATTTTCATTTTGGATGATCTGTCCATTGGTGTAAGTGAGGTGTTAAAGTCCTCCACTATTATTGTGTTACTGTCAATTTCCTCTTTTATAGCTGTTAGCAGTTGCCTTATGTATTGAGGTGCTCCTATGTTGGGTGTATATATATTTATAATTGTTATATCTTCTTCTTGGATTGATCCCTTGATCATTATGTAGTGTCCTTCCCTGTCTCTTGTAACCTTCTTTATTTTAAAGTCTATTTTATCTGATATGGGTATTGTTACTCCAGCTTTCTTTTGATTTCCATTTGCATGGAATATCTTTTTCCATCCCTTCACTTTTAGTCTGTATGTGTCCCTAGGTCTGAAGTGGGTCTCTTGTAGACAGCATATATATGGGTCTTATTTTTGTATCCATTCAGCAAGCCTGTGTCTTTTGACTGGAGCATTTAATCCATTCACGTTTAAGGTAATTATCGATATGGATGTTCCTATGACCATTTTCTTAATTGTTTTGGGTTTGTTTTTGTAGGTCCTTTTCCCCACTTAGAGAAGTTCCTTTAGCATTTGTTGTAGAGGTGGTTTGGTGGTGCTGAATTCTCTTAGCGTTTGCTTGTCTGTAAAGCTTTTGATTTCTCCATCGAATCTGAATGAGATCCTTGACAGGTAGAGTAATCTTGGTTGTAGGTTCTTCCCTTTCATCACTTTAAGTATATCATGCCACTCCCTTCTGGCTTGTAGAGTTTCTCCTGAGAAATCAGCAGTTAACCTTATGGGAGTTCCCTTGTATGTTATTTGTTGTTTTTCCCTTGCTGCTTTCAATAATTTTTCTTTGTCTTTAATTTTTGCCAATTTGATTACTATGTGTCTCGGCGTGTTTCTCCTTGGGTTTTTACTGTATGGGACTCACTGTGCTTCCTGGACTTAGGCGGCTATTTCCTTTCCCATGTTAAGGAAGTTTTCGACTATAATCTCTTCAAATATTTTCTCTGGTCCTTTCTCTCTCTCTTCTCCTTCTGGGACCCCTATAATGAGAATGTTGTTGCATTTAATGTTGTCCCAGAGGTCTCTTAGGCTGTCTTCATTTCTTTCCATTCTTTTTTCTTTATTCTGTTCCTCAGCAGTGAATTCCACCATCCTGTCTTCCAGGTCACTTATCCGTTCTTCTGCCTCAGTTATTCTGCTATTGATTCCTTCTAATGTAGTTTTCATTTCAGTTAATGTATTGTTCATCTCTGTTTGTTTGTTCTTTAATTCTTCTAGGTCTTTGTTAAACATTTCTTGCATCTTCTCGATCTTTGCCTCCATTCTTTTTCCTCGGTCCTGGATCATCTTCACTATCATTATTCTGAATTCTTTTTCTGGAAGGTTGCGTATCTCCACTTCATTTAGTTTTTTTCTGGGGTTTTATCTTGTTCCTTCATCCGGTACATAGCCCTCTGCCTTTTCATTTTGTCTATCTTTCTGTGAATGTGGTTTTTGTTCCACAGGCTGCAGGATTGTAGTTCTTGCTTCTGCTGTCTGCCCTCTGGTGGATGAGGCTACCTAAGAGGCTCGTGCAAGTTTCCTGATGGGAGGGACTGGTGGTGGGTAGAGCTGACTGTTGCTTTGGGGGGCAGAGCTCAGTAAAACTTTAATCCTCTTGACTGTGGATGGGTTGGGCAGGGTTCCCTCCCTGTTGGTTGTTTGGCCTGAGGCAACCCAACACTGGAGCCTACCTGGGCTCTTTCGTGTGGCTAATGATGTACTCTGGGAGGGCTCACGCCAAGGAATACTTCCCAGAACTTCTGTTGCCAGTGTCCTTGTCCTCACGGTGAGCCACAGCCACCCCCTGCCTCTGCAGGAGACCCTCCAACACTAGCAGGTAGGTCTGTTCAGTTTCCCCTGGGGTCACTGCTCCTTCCACTGGGTCCCGATGCACACACTACTTTGTGTGTGCCCTCCAAGAATGGAGTCTCTGTTTCCCACAGTCCTGTCAAAGTCCTGCAATCAAATCCCACTAGCCTTCAAAGACTGATTCTCTAGGAATTCCTCCTCCCGTTGCTGGACCTCCAGGTTGGGAAGCCTGACGTGGGGCTCAGAACCTTCACTCCAGTGGGTGGACTTCTGTGATATAAGTGTTCTCCAGTCTGTGAGTCACCCACCCAGCAGTTATGGGATTTGATTTTTCTGTGATTTTGCCCCTCCTACCGTCTCATTGTGGCTTCTCCTGTCTTTGGATGTGGGGTATCTTTTTTGGTGAGTTCCAGTGTCTTCCTGTCGATAATTGTCCAGCAGCTAGTTGTGATTCTGGTGTTCTCACAAGAGGGAGTGAGAGCATGTCCTTCTACTCTGCGATGTTGTTCCTCCCTCTCCTACCAGACTTCTTGAAATGGAACAAAAGGAACACCCTGGTGGGGATTTTCAGAAGGCCCTAGGAAATTTGGCTCTAGGGAAAGATCATTCAGAAACAAATGAAGTCAATTCAAAATGGAAGTCATAACAGTGCTTGCCCTTTAGAATCTGAAGCTCTGGTATAAGACATGGTTAAATAAGAAAAAATTATGATGTAATGAAATATAAGGTAGATGATTAAGATAAATAATATTGAACTTTGTCAAAATCAAGGTGTCTCTATAAGCAGATACAGTTGTTTGTGTGGTTTTGAGAGCAGTTCCAAAAGAGGAACTCCTACAATTTTAGCAATAATACACTTGGAAAGAAGTGAGCTAACTGACGTGATTCTCTAAAACGTTTGTCCACAGTTTGTATTGTTTTGCTTATATTAAAAATAATAGTGCTACTTTTATCAGACTTCATATTTCTTATTCTAGACTTGATGTAAACCACTTACACAGTTCTGCTATATCACCTCTTAGGTTTTCACCTTAAGCTTTAAGAATTTCGTATATATTAACCTCATCCAGCTATCTTATTCATGTGAAAGGAAAAATTTTAATCTTAAACTGACATGTGACTCTGTTTCACTATTTTCTCACATAGTTTTAAAAGTACAGACCTACATAGGGAAACAATTTTCTGTTCACTGGCAAGGAGTCAGAAGAGGTGAGTTTGGATATGGTTCTTCCTCTAGCCAACCACCGTGTGGCCCTAAGTTACGCTATTCTCTCCACATCATTCCCCCAGTGGAAATTCACATTGAATTTGATCATTTCTATGTTACGTTACAGCACTGACTTTTGTGATATCATAATTCATATTCACTTTCCTAATACACATATCTGTAGGAGATGAAAAATTATAAAACTATCTTGAAACTTAGAGTCAATAGTAAATCTTATACAGTGATCTTTTACAAAGTTTTCCCAGGTAAAGTAAGTTCATGTTCATGGTTAAATTTTCCACAATATGTTTCTTTACCTGTTGGGATTATTACAAGGGATCCAGTTCACTTGAGGGTCTGGGATATCCTCCAAGTATGGGTAGATAGATTCCCTGCTGAAGTTAAAGCCATAAATACCATCTTCTGGAGTCACAATAATATGTGCACCCTGTTAAAAATGGAGCTGAATCAAAATATTTCTCAAATAAGCAAACAGTCAAAAACGGGGCCTGCAAGAGGACCTGAGTGGCTGAAGAACAAACATTCGGGGTTTTTTTTTCCACCTTATTCTTTTGCTTTCTATATTTTTATAATTTATTTTCTTTGCCCAACCACTTTCATTTTCTAATCCCATAGTAATCATTTCTATGTAACTTTTTCATCCTTTCATAGCTGTTAATATTTTTCCAGGCTATTCTCAGGCTTGCCACTCACTGTGGTTGTTAACTATAAACCTAACTCTTCCCTGGATAAACCCTCTCCCTGACCTTTGGCCAATTATTTTGCCTGAATGTGTCAGGATTGATTTATCACTCTCTCCTCCGCCCAACCTTTCCTGCCTCGTACCCCGCAAATGTGATTCCTGCTTCTCAGAAGGGAGCTCTGACACAGTTACCTGAAGGGTGCCAGGCCTAGAGGTACAATGTGAGCTCCCCTGGGCGCCTTCAGTAGGAAGACCATCCTGGAAGCTGCTGTGTGGCCTTTAAGGAAATAGTTGGACTAAGGTGAAAAAGAACCTCAGAATTCTTAATAACCTGCTAATTAATTAATTAATTTGGTTGCTCTGGGTCTTAGTTGTGGCAGGCAGGCTCCTTAGTTGCAGCTTGCCGGCTCCTTAGTTGTGGCATGCGAACTCTTAGTTGCGGCATGCATGTGGGATCTAGTTCCCTGACCAGGGATCGAACCCAGGCCCCCTGCATTGGGAGCTCGGAGTCTTAACCACTGCACTACCAGGGAAGTCCCCTTAATAACCTTTTTAAATCTTTGCATGTAGAAGAATGTATGTTGATAGATATGTCATATGTATATATCCATGACTTTCATCAGACTTTATATATCCCTTGTTTACCTGATCTACGAATAGCTTATTTCAACTATATTCGTCCAAACCACACACTTAAACTTAACCCTTCATTCAACTCAAGAACTTACTATGCATTAACATATGTACTTTTGTCTTGTAATTAGAATGAAGTATGAAGTATATAATACACACTGTATATAATACACAATGCAATTTACGTTTAATCGTCTTGGTGTTATGAAGTAACCTAAAAACCTGCAAACTCTTAAGAGCACAGAAGTACACCAAGGCCACAAACACTCTAAGAATAGCAACTGATCCCTCACCCATCCGTCCTTCACCCTCCATCTGTAGCAGAAAAGAGCAACAAAATTGTTGAATTTACAGCAAGTTCCTCAAAAGTTTGTTGCCACTTAATAACCAGCCGTTCTTTTCAAAATGTTGCTCTCACTACAAGGGAAGCATGTAATAGTGTCTTTGCTCTAATAACTAGGAGCAGGGAGGACTCTGTAAAAGAAGGTCTTGGCTACTTTGACACATATGTCATTCAAAAGTGTAATTGACCCTGACAGTGATTCTGTCTCCTAAGACCCCACCCTTTTCTCTACGTAGAAGCCAGCACACTTGAGAAACGGTACCTGCTTTGATGCTGATGTGATTGCTCCCTCCAAAAGATCCAGATTTTGGTTTATTAATAGCAAGGCCTCTTCATGGGACACCGGTATCAGGGTGGCATTAGGCAATATCACTGCATGCTCATAAACAGCTGCAGTAAACGTATGCAGAGAGCTGGCTTTTAAGACACAGAAAAACAAAATTGCCACATGATCCAGCAACTGAGACATAGTCATGCTGAAGTCCAACGATTGTTGAAAAGCAGAGCAAGCTCTGATATTTACAGGGAGAAAACACAAGCAATCACGTGGTTCCCAGAACTTAGTACTTTAAAAATAAATTACAAAAGCTAAGTTTAAGAAAGCCTTGTGGTTTTACATCACAGATGTAGATGTAATCAGATTTTATGTAACAAATGACCTTCTTTTTGCAAGAGGTTTTGAGGATCAAATAAGAAAATGCATGTGTGTTTTCCTTTGCTGGGGTTGTCATAACAAAGTGCCAACACTGGGCGGCTTAAACAACAGAAATGTATTCTCTGTCATTTCTGGAGGCTAGAAGTTTCAGAGGAAGGGTGTCAGCAGAATTGGTTCCTCCTGAGGGCTGTGAGGGAAAGATCTGTTCACGCCTCTTTCCCGGTGTTTTGCTGTCTTCTCCCTGTGTGTCTTCACCCGGTATTCTCTCTGTGTGCATACCTGAGTCCCAGTTTCCTCTCTTTACAAGGACACGTGTTAATGGATTTAGTGCCCACCCTACTCCAGTAAGATGTCATCTTAACGAATTACATCTGAAATGATATTATTTCCAAATAAGGTCACTTTCTGGGGTACAGGGGGTTAGGACTTCAACACATGGATTTTTGGAATTCATACATTTGAGAACTTCAGCACCTAGTAGTCTATGTAAATAATTTGAAAAATAAATAACTTTTCAATTTTGAAATTATTATTAACATCATCATGCGAATATTTGAGCTTCATACTTTGTTCACTTTGGTTTGCACAAAATGACAAAGAGTCAGAACAAAGGGGAATAGAAAAGGGCTATTCATTGTCCATTCCTATGTAACAGATCACCCCCCAAAAGTAGTGGCTTCTAACAGCAAACGTGTATGATCTCACATTTTCTGTGGGTCAGGAATCCTGGGGCAGCTTGGCTGGGTTCCTCTGGCCCAGGGTCTCTTTCACAAGTCTGCAAAGGCTGCAGTTACCTCAAAACTTGACTGGGGAAAGATTCACTTCTCAGCTCCAGGCTCACACAGCTGATGGCAGGCGTTGGGTCCTCACTGGTTATGGCCCAATAAGTTCTTTGCCACAAAGGCCTCAGGCCACACTAAAAGAACACTCACATTATGGCATGTAGGTTCCCTCAAAGCCAGAGAGCAAGAGACCCCACCACCCAAGACAGAAGTCACCGTCTTTAGTATTGTCATCTGGGAAGTGACAGCCCATCATTTGTGTTGTATTGTATTCATTAAAAGCAAGTCAGTACACTTGTTGGGAGGGGACTACACAAGGGCATGAATGAGGCAGGGATCATTGGGGACCATCTTAGAGGCTGCATACCATACGAGGCATAGAGAGGGGAGTATAAAGAATGAGAGGGAGAATAAGAGGGAGAGAGAGGGAGAGAGAAGAGAGGAAAATAATAGAAAATAGAAAAAGAGCTTATAGATTTTGGTATGGAATAAGTAGGCAAATTTTATTTTACTTGTGAATTAAGTATAACATATTTTATATTTACAGAATTAGTGTTTATGATTATTTGTTTTGTTTTTAGATTTCACTTTGGATGGTGTTTTTATAGTTCAATTTGCAGATGGGTATGTATGATTTTTTTTTTTTTTTACTTCAGGACTACAGTAAATTTATTCTGTGGCTGCCAAAGTAGCCAGGAGGCTGTGTTTGCCTGGTCTTCCTAAGTCTATAGCAAATACCAGCTCTCTCTGCTTGCTGACCTCCTTTGGGCTTTCCCTTCCCAGGTGGCTGGGATACACATACTTCACAAGGATGTTGACCCAAAACAGACTACCAGATCTTTCTCCAGCAAAGATGGGTTTATCCGGGATCTGCAGAGAACTACAATTCAGGATCTGCCACCATGGTGAGCCCCCGCACGGCAAGGGAAGGAGAATGCTTACATAGAGAGAAAAAGGAAGCTGAGAGGGCTAGAGTAAACAAAAAGTCCATGGCTTTTCCTTGGCTGAGTCCTTGCCAGGAAGAAGAGAAGTGGTCTTCTTCCTGTTTGGCTCTGCTATTGTCACGGGGCACGAGAACTCCGCCTTCTGGTCTTCCAGCTCTATTTAATTGAGGTTTCTGTTGATTAATTTTTTACAAGGAGATGCAGTCATTCCATAAGAATTTATAAAGGAAGCTCTGAAAGAAAAGTTAAAACTGGAATGAGTCACCAGGAGATTAAAAAAATTACTTCTTTGATCTTATTAGAATAAAAATATTAAATAAGAAGCTTCCATTGTGTTTCTAGTCTGATATAGAAAGAGCTTGCAAGTCATCTCTACCATTTTCTCAATAAGAAAAAAGCTGAACAACTGAAAAACAGCAACTTTTTTAGGTACATCAGAGAACTGGACTCACAGGACAAATCAAAGTGTGAGGGGGGCCCTCACACTTTTGTGACTTTTACTCCAGAAGCCCAACCAGGTTTTCTGGGCGAATAATGAGCAAATAAAACTCCTTGTGCTTCTTCTAGGAGGAGGAAAAATACACCTACTTTGAAGTAAGTCTGGAGCATTCTGTCCTCTTAACCAAAGCCTGCCTTCCATGGAAACAACTTACTAGAGCCTAACCTTCCTGGGGGCCGGGGAAACCCTATCTCTAATCCCCTCTAGCTTGCCTGTCTCAACTATGGGGAAAGGAAACAGCTAAGAAACACTTGTGAAGGTCACAGCCCAGGAACACAAGCCCACTACAAGACAGAGATTTAATCACTGGGCTATAGAACCCTTCCCCTCCCCCGACATTTACTACTACATCAAGCTGGCCTTTCTGGCCTACCTTGGCACATACCAGCTGGGAGAAGCCTTTAGGTGGACAATTGTGGTTCTTGCAGTAGAATGCCATCAGCTTAAATTAGAACTGGTGGGACACCAATAGCCTCCGCTATGATGCCTGAGCTGAATCTCCTGACCCCTAATGTTACCCCCAAACTGGGTTTGCCTCTTGGTGGATGTTGAGCCAAAAGATGCAATCAAGCCAAAGAGCAGAAGGAAGGATTTTTTACTTCCAACAAGTAAGAAGAACACCGGGGATATTTCCCAATGCAATGTCTCCCAAACCGCAAAATTGGGGAAGTTTTAAGCTAAGGGCACATTCATATTCCTGAAGGGCCCTGAGCAAAGAAGAATTCAGCACAGACTAGGGACCAAGGTTGGCAGAGTCCAGGCTCTAGTTGACTGAAGTCAGGAGGGTTAGGAAAGGTCAGCATCATCCTTACTTAGGTTCTAGTCAGCCTGGTGGTTGAGTGCTCATTGGGGGTTTGGATCCTGCAAAACAGCTCAAGAATGTGCTTAAGGCTGATCTTTACTTTTGAAACAGAACTGGTAGTCTTTACAACTGATATATTGTCTCCAATATGGTTATCTTCTGGCCTGGTAAGAGCTGTTTTTTTCTTTAATTCCTTTGTTCCCTTAAAACCATTATCTACCGAGACCTATTCTTCTGCAAAGACAAGCATTGTGGCCAGGCTTAGATTACAAAATGGCTTAGGTCTAAAATGGCTTCTCTCATGTTAAGAAAGCTAGGTCTGGTTCTTTTCCTCCGGGGACCCCCTATCCTATCTGCCTACAGGTACGCAAAAGAAACAATAAATGTGGCATTTAAGGGATTAGACTAATTCTTGTCCCAGCACTGCCACTAGTTTGCTGTGGGACACTGGATAGTTTATTTCTCTTATCAGTTATCTTCCCAGCTGATCCAGCTGATTTAAGGGAGGTCAACAAAATGCTGATCTCACAGGGTGGTTTTGAGGATGAGATGAGATGAGAATTGTGGACGTCTGGTGGACTCTGAGGAGCCACTTGAACACGTGTGTATATCTGTGCACACACACGTGTTTTATGTGCAGTATTGTGACTCATAATAAGAAATATATATTTGGTCTTTATCCTCCACAGAGCTTTTAAAATCCTTGGAATTTTCTTTGATGAGGGCAATAAACATGTCTTTTGTTTTGTTAATGAAGTGACTCTTGGAAAGCACCTAAGGCTGGGAGCTGGTTGCCAGGAGAATCAACGAAGTGACTAGAAGCTTGGAACTTTCAGTTGCATCCCCCTGACCTCCAGAGAGGGGAGAGGAACTAGGGACTGGCTTTAATCATCAATGGTCAATGGTTTAATCAGTCATACCTATGTCATGATGGGGTTCAGAGAGCTTTCTGGTTTGTGAACAGGAAGACACGTAGAGAGAGTAGCATGCTCCAGAGGGCATGGAATCTCAGAGCCCCTTCCCCATACCTCACCCTACGCATCTCTTCCATCTGACTGTTACTGAGTTATATCCTTTTGTCATAAACTGGTAATCAAGTAAGTAAACTGTTTGAGTTCTCTGAGAACCCTGGGAAATTCATCAAACCTAAGGAGAAGGTCCATGAAACTTCTAATCTACAGCCAGTTGGTCAGAAGGACAGGGGGCAATCTGGGCTTGCAACCAGAGTCTGACATGGGGAGAGGGCAGTCTTGTGGGATCTAACGTTATCTGCAGGTAGATGGTGTCAGAATTGAATTGAACTCTTGGACACCCAGCTGGTGTCAGAAATTTGCTAGGTGGTGTTGGGAAAAAATCCACACTGCAAAATCATAGCTGGTAATCAGATGTAGGATCAGAGCCAGAATTCTAGTGTGTGTGATAAAAGATTAGAAATCTATCTCTTTATTGCTTCTAAATATATGCACCTAGATATTAATATTTAATGGCTACTGAGGCATAAGGATCCGGCGTTCCAACCCAGGAAAATGAGGCCTCTGAATGAAGAGGAGACGCGTGTAATGTTTGAGAAGATAGCAAAATACATCTGGGAGAATCTTCAGCTGCTGGTCGACAGGCCCGACGGCACCTACTGTTTCAGGATGCACAACGACCAGGGGTACTACGTGAGTGAGAAGATTTTGGAAGTTGGCCGCCAATATCTCCGGTGACAAGCTGGTGTTGCTGGGGACGTGCTTTGGAAAATTCACCAAGACCCACAAGTTTCGGTTGCACATCACAGCTCTGGATTACCTAGCACCCTATGCCAAGTATAAAGTGTGGATAAAACCTGGAGCAGAGCAATCCTTCCTGTATGGGAACCATGTGCTGAAATCTGGACTTGGTCGAATCGCTGAAAATACTTCTCGGTACCAGGGAGTCGTGGTGTACTCCATGGCAGACATCCCTTTAGGCTTTGGGATGGCAGCAAAGTCTATACAAGACTGCAGGAAAGTAGACCCCATGGCGATTGTGGTATTTCATCAAGCAGACGTTGGGGAATATGTGCGGCATGAAGAGACATTGACTTAAAACGAAATCATCGCGAGGACTTGTGGCTGTGTGAAAGGGCCTAGCTTTGTTTCCTGTGTCTGTGTAGCCTCCACCATCATGCTGAATTTTGTCAACACTGTGACCTCTTCAGGGACTTCTTAGTTTAATATTCTATTATGGACAAATGCAGGCTGGATTCTTATTATGCAGAAATGGCTCAAAAACGGGGTTTTGGATCTTTGTGATTATGACTAACTAGAATACTGTGTTTTATACTTGAATCAGAGGGCTTCTTGTTTTGAGTAACAGGTTCTAAATTGTTGGAACTGAGGACAAGAATAGCGTATTATTGTTATCTGTGATAACACTGTTTTCCAAACACATGATAAGAACGTAATGAATTCTCTTAATTATTTATAAATACTATGAAAGATAGATATTGCCATCAGAATAGTAGGTCGTGTCTGGGATTTTACAAATGAAATTTGGATAAAATAGTAAGAGCAGTTTATTCTGCCAATTTTCTATATGGTAGGTGCTGTGTAGCGTGGAAAAAAAACTTGGACTCAAACACCAGTTCTCACATCTACCAGCTATATAACCTTAGATGAGTCATTACACTTTAATAAGCTTCATTTCCTTCTTCTGGTTCAAAAAACAGCTTAGCCGTCTTCCTAAGAATAGTTTTTAGAATTAGAAATCATGATCGTAAAGCACCTAGCACAGTGCCTGGCAAATGATAGTGTTGAATAAATGGTAAGAATTATTTTTGTAATGTTTATACTGAGTGTTTCTGTTACTAAGAGTAGGATCTTATGAATATACTTTGATTATACTATCTTGGTTTTTACAAGTGGTTTTCTTGCTCTTTTTCTTGAATGGTATGATCCCAGGCTGAATGTTATTTCTATCACCTTGATTTCTAAAACAATTTCTCTTATAAATCTTTTGGTTTTTTTTTAAATTAAAAAAAATTTTTTATTGAAGTATAGTTGATGTACAATATTGTGTTAGTTTCAGGTGTACAGCAAAGTGATTCATTTATACATATATTCTTATAAATCTTAAATTACCTGACTGGACTGGACAAAAAGCACTAATCAGAGACCCTGAAATAATAATTTAGTTCCTCCATCCTTCTCCCATGCCTTCCAAAATTATTTTTAGAAATATTAAAATATTTTTTAGTGAAAAACATATCACAGACAAAAAAAATTTTACTACCTGTATTGTAAAGCAATTTCTTTAGTGCATATACGGCTTAATTTAAATTCCAAAGGTGACATCTCTAAAAATAAAGCATTTTTCAATTACAAAATATATATATATATATATTTAATGGCTAGAACACTGTGTTAATTTCCTATTGACATTAATCTGATTGATAAAGTTGTTTACATTGTAAGAATGTATGTTTGCCATAAGACTTAATAAAACTTTTATTTTTTTAATATAGCCTCAAATCATTATTATGTGGCTTGAACTGTCTCTCATGAAAAAAAATTTTTTTTTTTGCCTACCAGTGAATTATACTCTGCTGCCTCAGAAACACTAGTTGAAGCCAGAAGAGTGGCTTCACTCTCCAAAGAAAGAATTTCAATGAGGAAGACACAGCTGTGAGGGCTGAGTCTAGCAAGGTCCTCATTTATAAGTCATAGTAAATAAAATGAGAATTAGGGGGAGAAGGGTGAGAGACAAAAAAAGCCGTCAAAGAAATAAAAGACGTGGGATATTAAAAGATAAGGGCCAAAACGACTTTCAGAGGGGCACTGGGTTGTTTAGTCCCAGTGAGTAAGAGCTGAGAACACCCCAGTACTAGAGAAGGGCAGAGGTCAGCTTATATAAGATGGCTGGGGTGAGGGGCGGTGAGGAAGCTAGAGCCACCAGGTACTAATGCAAGCTCCAACAACTGTCTAGAAGAGAGAGAGAAGCCTAGAAAGAACCAACATGAGGCCATTGTGGGGAAGAAGGTCACGTCCTGCACAAGCGGAGGAGTCTAGGGCATCGGTAGCATCCTAGATATCGAGTGTTGTAGCCCCTGGAGAGAGATTCCGAGTAAAATGGAAACAAAGAGACAAAGGGCATTTTCTGCTGCCCAGAATGTCTCTGGCTTCCTGGAACTGGATTGAATTAAACCGAGCAGAAATAAACACCTGGGAAAAGATTAGGAAAGCAGTTGTCATATGTTTTAAGGGAAGGGAAAGGTGTCCCCAAACTCAGAGTGATCCTCAACCTCTCCCACACATCCTAGAGAGCCCTCCTGCTCTCATGTGTGTCTCTTCCCAGAGTTAATAAGTGACAAACCAGGGAAAGGATTCAGGGTGCCAGGGTCAAGGGA
The DNA here is from genome assembly GCF_028023285.1 of Balaenoptera ricei. Lineage (NCBI taxonomy): Eukaryota > Metazoa > Chordata > Mammalia > Artiodactyla > Balaenopteridae > Balaenoptera > Balaenoptera ricei. Next base: position 30,818,686 of record NC_082650.1, on the reverse strand, counting down.
CCAAAGGTAACCGGGAGAAAGGTAACAGGGTAGCCTTTTCTGAGGAAGCTCCTGTCTGGCACAGACTGCAACAAATCCATGAGTATGAGGGGGTTTAACCAGGATTGGGTAAATTTTAGGAAAGAATAATTTCAGAAGGAAACAGCGTGTGGTCTGAAGGAGATCATTTATTCATTTATCTCTTTTTAAATTTCCATTCACAAGTATCTAATTTCCATACAAATATTCCATAAAAATAGAATAAAGAGATAATGGAACAATTTTAATTTGTTATAAAAGTCATACATAATTACTTTAAAAGATACCCTTGTTTTTTAACTTCCTGTATCCTAAAGACTAGGACCAAATACCCTCCGCATTTTCAACGCTTACCCTGTGCATTTACAAATGAGAGACACAATATTTGCATATATTAGAGAAGTTACCACAAAAGGACTCTTTTAGGCTCCCCTCCCATAAATACATGTTGCACTATACATAGACATACTGACACATACTTAAGTGTACCCACACAGAAGATGCATGCAGCTCCCAGAAATGAATATGTAAAATGTGCACACACGTCCATTGCTTTTAAAAAAAAAATTTAATTAATTAATTAATTAATTTTTGGCTGTGTTGGGTCTTCGTTTCTGTGCGAGGGCTTTCTCTAGTTGCAGCAAGTGGGGGCCACTCTTCATCGCGGTGCGCGGGCCTCTCACTATTGCGGCCTCTCTTGTTGGGAGCACAGGCTCCAGACGCGCAGGCTCAGTAGTTGTGGCTCACGGGCCTAGTTGCTCCGCAGCATGTGGGATCTTCCCAGGCCAGGGCTCGAACCCATGTCCCCTGCATTGGCAGGCAGATTCTCAACCACTGCGCCACCAGGGAAGCCCCCATTGCTTTTTAAATCTTCTTAAGTTTGTTGTTTCAGCAAAGTGATGACATCTCTTCTAAACAGACACTAAAGACTCTCTCTTTTCCCTCTCTCTTTTCCAGGCTAATCCTGAAAGGATGGCGGTGAAGGGGATCATGGTAGTTGCCCAGTTCCCTGCCCTAAGCGCGGAGGGTCCCTCTCAAACACTCTTCCATACAGGGCCAGAACCAAGAAAGGCAAAGGGGCTCCGCCTCGGCTCTGCAGACGTCCATCTCCTGAAACCCGATCAAAGAAAGCAAAGGATTAACTTCAATGCAGAGTTGGTTCCAGCCCAGAAGCCTTCTCTGACAACATCATTCTAAAAGCAACATGAACAAAAGCACACAAAATTTGGAGTCAGAAGACCCCTGTTTCAGCTCTACATGTCCAATAGTATCAGAGGGACTTAGGATGAACGTGTAGCAAATAAATCTATTGCCCTGGGGATTAAGTAAAATAATGTATAAAAACGAGTGTTTTTTTTTTAATTCATGAAACACTATACAAAGTATCAATTATTACTATCATTATTATAACTACTCAGAATAATGTACCCATGAAATAAGTTATAGATGCATTATTTAATGTATTCAACTTGGACCTTCTCCACTATGCAAAAAAAGAAAACATTTGTTGCCGGTTATCATTGGCAATCAATATTTTTATTTTAATTCTTCCGTAATTTCCTTGTTCCCTTGGATCTCAAAATCACATTTATGTAGAAAAATAAACCCCAAATTCTCCACCACATCCTAAGGACAGTCTAGAACCACAACTTGTCTTCCATATCATAGTTTCTTTGTATAAGTTGCTTGAATAAGGTGAACGACAATGTTGCCATGTAGTCCCATTATTTCAACGATTTTCATTAGGCCAGTCTACTGCATCTGTTCAAAGGAATTTATTCTCCTGAAAATCTCCTACCTCATAATGTCTTTCAGGGGCAAGCTGACTCCCACTAAGAACGATCTGTGGGAAAACATAACTTGTTCCAAATGTGCCACTGAGGGAGAATTCTTCAAACTTGGTAAAAGCTGACCCTGCAGGCTCTCCACAAGTTCTCAGGTCAGTGGTTTGAAACTTCAGTAATGTGCATACCTGTGTAGGAAAAGAAAAGTGGTTGGAAATCTTGGAAATATTTTCTCAGCTAAAAATACAATTTCAAAGAATAGAAGAATATTTGTTAGGTTGCCTCTTAAGTAGTTTTTTTTTTCAATTGCAGCTCATAATCTATTAGTGAATCCTAAAATTAATTTAGTGAGTCAAGATTAGCCCTTTTTGCAATGAAGCAAAATGGAGTAGACTAGAATTTTCAAAATTAGAGTATGTTGGATATAATTATAGCTATTTCTAATTCTGATTTGAATTATTTTATAAAATGTTTGTTTCAATTAAGTATCTCTTTTAACTCAGTCATACATCTTGACTGCGCTTGTTTATGATGTGAAATGGACTTCTTGCTCTGGACTCTAGTTGAAGACAGTTTGCAAAACACAGCTCTAAAGTTACCTGACAGAAAAAGAGAGTATATGGGGGTTGTAGCTTTTTAAACTTGAACCCAGTCTGCTGAGAACTAATCAATCTGCTTCATGTTTTTACCTTGCAGCTCTAATTCTCTTCTCACTAAGACTGAACAAATAATGTGTTCTAGGCAGAAAAGGTCAGTGACAAATATAACACCATTCCAATTAACTGAATCCAGCACAATTCTTAAAGAAATGCAATGATGACCTTGAAGACAAATCAGTAAAAGAGCCATTCTAACATATTCGGGTGTTTCTACCTGTAAGTAATACTGGCCTTCTACCATGTGAAGTCTGTCAAAGGCACCTAGTGCATACACCTCATTGGTTCGTTTCTCAGACATCTTGTAAGTTAAGTTACAACACAGGTCTTTCTGACAAACTGTGTAATTTCCTGTGTGTCTCTTAAGCTTGGTGAAGGTGAACGCATCAAAATAAGTCATCCCTGGAAAACTCAACCGTTCAGATGAGAATGGCTTGACACCTCTGGCCTAAGCACTCCAGTGAACAGCTGCAGAGTAAATGGCTTCTCTTCGAGGCCGGGACTTCAATTCTGAGAGCATCAGCTGGCCACTCTCTGTTTCCATGTCATAGTAATACACCTTGACAGCCTCCGGTGAGTAGATTCCACTGTCTACGGGTGACATAAAGAAACACAAATATTGGCTTCAAATTTTGCATGGTGACAAACTAATAGAATCACTTCCGTAGGAACTGAAATATAAAGTTATGAAAGCATAAGCATTTTCAAGATAAGGAGGGAGAGAGCTTTACATTGACCTAAATTCCAATTTGACTCTGAGTCTTCCGTATGGGACTGCTTACACTGAAACTATATGACTTGATAGCTTTTTTTTTTTTTTTTAACTTAAACTCCCCTTTCTTTAGCCAACTTAACAGTAAACCAGAAAATTTCTCAAACATGAAGAACAATTTTAGCTCTCCACTAACCTATCTAATTTATTTGTGTTTGAGATTCTTCACCTGGATCAGTGAACAACAAACCAGTCAAGAGGGGAGGCTGCTTTACCTTGAAAGTGGATACCATAAAGGATAAACTCTAAAAACCTGATTAAGTCTAAAGTGATTTTATCACCTCAACAGCAAGATTTATTTCAATATTACTCATGGATGTTAGCTGCAGCATTCTTTAGCTCTGGCTTTGCTTTTTTTATGTAACTTGAATTCTCTCTAACTCCGATTTCCCCTCGCGTGAAATTGAGAATATAATGTTTGCCTTCTTCTTTACTCCCAGGAATAATGTTCCTTAAATAATGTTGGTATAGAAGCCCATACTCTTATTAATTTTGTGACGTTGGAGTTAATAGAAGAATCTTTAAAGAAAAGCATGGCTTGAAAATGAAGGAAGGCTTCCCAAGACTGTGGCTACCTGTTGGGGCAGAACCAGGGTGAGGTACGTGTCATGTGCATGCTCATGTTGTGGGTATTGGCAGCAAGCAGGTTGACTCCCAGGGCTCGGGCCCATGCCGAGTGGAAGGGGACCGCCGAGAGGAGGGGCAGCGTGTTGTACCAGGCCGTGGGGTAGAGAATGCTGTCAACCTGAAACTCTTCCACCACCATCACAGCTAGGTCATGAGAAAATATGTCAAAGCAAGTGAAAATGCCAAACTTCCCAAAGGGAGAGTCAAAAGTCACAAGTTCTGAATCCTTGGGGAAATCAAATTGAATTTCAGGTGCAAAAAGATTGTACTGTTAAGCGAAACGCAAAGAAGGGGAAGATTAGTAAGAAAACTGTCAGATAGAAGTGATCAATATCTTCAAAATCTTTTCTCGTGCGCGTGTTGGTGTGCATACTTAAAACTGTTACACAGCCCCTCCCGTTGCGGGGCACAGGCTCCAGACGCGCAGGCTCAGTAGTTGTGGCTCAGGGGCCCAGCTGCTCCGTGGCATGTGGGATCTTCCCAGACCAGGGCTCGAACCCGTGTGCCCTGCATTAGCAGGCAGATTCTCAACCACTGCGCCACCAGGGAAGCCCTCGCACGAACCGAAGACCCAACACAGCCAATAATAAATAATAAATAAATAAATAAAGTAGCTATAAAAAAAAAAAAAAAAAACAAAAAAAAAAACTGTTACACATAAATTAGTGTAAATTATACCCAGTATACCACTGTCTGTGAGTTTTCTCACTGTGACATTCATCAGAACACTTCATTTTCCCACAACCTATGAATCAACCAATGAGTTCATATCTACAAATGATATTTATTTATTTTTAATTAATTTATTTATTTTTGGCTGCGTTGGGTCTTCGTTGCTGTGCACGGGCTTTCTCTAGTTGTGGCGGGCAGGGGTTACTCTTCATTGTGGTGCGCGGGCTTCTCATTGCGGTGGCTTCTCTTGGTGTGGAGCACGGGCTCTAGGTGCATGGGTTTCAGTAGTTGTGGCACGTGGGCTCAGTAGTTGTGGCTCGCGGGCTCTAGATCACAGGCTCCGTAGTTGTGGCGCATGGATTTAGCTGCTCCGTGGCATGTGGGATCTTCCCGGACCAGGGATTGAACCTGTGTCCCCTACATTGGCAGGCAGATTCTTAACCACTGTGGCACCAGGGAAGCCCCTACAAATGATATTTAAAAGGTGAATATTTGTCTTAAAATCACTTGAAATTTTGAACCTCACAAATTTCTGATTGTTTTCCACTCTATTCTTTAAATACCAACAGCACTGTCCGTGTGAAGTCTAACACGGTAATAAAATAAACGGTAATAAAATAAACGGTCATAAAATAAACTTTGTCATGTCTCCCCATGGTACAGCTAGGTTTATATAATTGGAACTTAATTTAGACAATGTAATAGCTAAACCTTGTCAATTAGTAAGCCGTTAGAATTTTTTTTCCAGCCTGATTATTGCTCCCAAACTCCAACTACCCTGGGCTCGGGAGAACAGCCTTATGTTCTGCTCACGTTTTTATTTGGCCTGATGTGTGCATATGTGCTCAGGCAACACCCCACCCCCACCCGACCAGTGAGCATCCCAAGCTCCTCGGCCCTCGGCTCAGGGGGTAGCCCATCCTTCATCCCCAGCTGATCGACTCGAGGGCGGCATGTGGCTGATTTGGAGTCAAGGAAGGTTAAGGTTTTTGCAGGGTTTCTAGGAAAGACAAATGCAGTCTTCCTCCGGATTTTGTTGCTATTAGGATACGTGCTTTGTGATGAGCAGCCGTGTGGCTTCTGAAAGGACAGTCATCCTGGGAAAAAGTTGTTACAAAGGAATAAGAGAGCTAGAGGGATGGCTGACATCTTCTGGGCCTCTGAGGGACAGACTGCATCGGAAACTAGACCTACCCTTTCTATGATTTATATTTTCTCAGGTACCTAAGCAAGGAAATTCTGTGTTGTTGTTTTTTAAGCCAATTTCAGTTGGGGGGTTTTTCTATCATTGCAATCAAAAAAGTCCTAATGAAATGAATGACTACAGCTTAATACCAAATGTCAACAAATTGGGTCAAAAAACTAACTCTAGTACTAAATCTTGTGATGAAACTGAGCATTTCTCCTTTCTCAGTGAATACTAAAATCCTCGTGCAGCTATTAGCACATCTGCTTTAATAGTCTGCTAGATTCTATTTTATGACTAATTCAAATTCAGAACCCTTATACGAAATTAAAGTAAGTTAAATCCCTTTTTCAACTAAGTGTAATAATTCAGAAACGCATTCACAACAGTTCCCTCACCAGCATTCACAGACAAGTATACCTAGCTATCACAAACAAAAGAAGTAAATCGAGCTTAGCTAAGACACAAGTAATTCTCACCTTGTGGTAGTGGGCCACCAGCCTACCCTCAGAATCAAACACCACATCAGTGTTGTATTGGTAACGACCATCAGGGGGACACTGAGGGTCACTGGCATTGCATGGCTTCTTGTCCCCAATATTTGCCACAATGTAGATAGAATTGTTCTTGGCCAGACAGCTGAGCCTTTCTTGCACTGGGCTGTGGCCAAACCTAATTCAATAGATATTGCCTTAAACTCACTGTGTGTTAGTGATTTTGGAACTTCCAAAGTGACATTTTATTTGCCCGTTACCTATAACACACAACAGCTCTAGGTTAAGAATCAACAGTAAAGATTTAAAAACTCACATGTAATACAATCTTCTTTATGAAAACTAACCTATTTTTTAATTGGCAGATTCAAGATGGTAGTGCAAGACTGAAGCACAGAGCAAATTGAGGGGGAAGAGGAGAAAGAAGAGAAGCAACATATTTTCTTATGATGTTCTCCCAGGAACACAAATGAAGGACTTGAAATTTAACACTTTTCTAATGGGGAGGACCTTTTCCATAATCCAAGCCACAGTCCTACTAGAAGGCAGTATAGAGTTGGTCCCAGGCAGATCATCTTCTACAGAGAACAAATGCAGCATTAGGTACCAGAAATATTTTTAAAAAGGAAAGAAAAGAAAAGGAAAAAAGGATTTCACTATGCAGTCTCAGTGTCCCCATTTGTCAGTGCAACACAATAGCTTCCCTTCTATCTTAGAGGGTCCTTGTGTGAAACCCTGGGATAAATACAGACTATGAAATTGTTTTTCAGAGTAATGCCCAAACCACCCACCTTGGGGATATTTACCCTAGAAATAAGAGGGGATTGAGGTGAGGAAATAGGTGGGATTATAGCTGGCTTCAAATAATTGAAAGACTCTAATTTGAAGAAGATGAGTCATGTATCTTAATATAAGATAGGTGCAGTATGAACCCCAAAGGAAGTTATAGATAGATGATTTCAGTGGAAAATAAGATTAAAATTTCTAGCAACCAGAACACGCTAAGAAGTGGATTCACTAGTCACTGGAAATTTCAAGTATAAGATGGTGCTTCCAGGCACTCAAGAGTCCATTCCGTTAGCGTGGCTCAGTGGAAATGGCTGTGTTTGAATTCCAGCCAGGCTAATTACCAATTGTGAAACCTTAAGCTCCCTTCTTTTCTTCATATTTAAAACGGAATAGGGACTTCCCTGGTGGCGCAGTGGTTAAGAATCCGCCTGCCAATGCAGGGCACACGGGTTCGAGCCCTGGTCCGGGAAGATCCCACATGCCGCAGAGCAACTAAGCCCGTGTGCCACAACTACTGAGCCTGCACTCTACAGCCTGCGTGCCACAACTACTGAGCCTGCGTGCTACAACTACTGAAGCCCATGTGCCTAGAGCCCATGCTCTGCAACAAGAGAAGCCACTGCAGTGAGAAGCCCGCGCACTGCAACAAAGAGTAGCCCCCGCTTGCCGCAACTAGAGAAAGCCCACACGCAGCAACGAAGACCCAACACAGCCAAAAATAAATAAATAAATAAATAAAAAGAAACAAACAAAAAAATAATCATAAAATAAAATGGGAATAGTTATACCTGCTACATAAATTGAATGAGATAATGTGCATAGTGTACCAGGTACAGATTCTGGAACCAAGCAGGTGCTCAATAAATAAATAATGGCCATTATGGATTTTGTAACTACAAGAAGACAGCCCAGAACACTGATGACTTGATTGCTTGTAGAGACCATTCAGACTCTCCATGGTTTCTCAGTCCCTTTGCAATTGATGTTGAACTAATCTTTGAATAGAAAGAAGAGATTGTGACCATTTCTTTTATTTTGCCTTCTGGAAAAGCAGGGTAATATTGTCAACATTCATATTCATTAAGGCCTTAATAAAAGTATTATATATTTTATTTTGGTTTTCTTTTTTTTTTTTTTTTTGGCTAAATAATTAGGGTACTTTAATGTTTCCTATTAGTTCCTCATGGGGAAAGCCCAGGAAGAATGACATGTGTCAGTATTCTAAATGATAGTACTTAAATACACAAGGATGACTGTGGAATTTTATTACCCCTTTTAGGGATAAATGACACTAGGAAAGAAACGGTGGCTCTCTTTACCAATATTAGCATTCTATTAAATACTGGATTTTTCTTTTCTACAACACAGAGTTGAAAGCTTGCCATTTGAGTAAGTTTCTGCAAGCCTCAGTAATATTAAAGTTCCATCAGTCACCTACCTTCCCTACTTACAATAATTCATCAGAGACTAATTATCAGGCTTCAGGACATCTTTCCCCTAAGAAAGTCAGTTTTATCAGCCAAGGCAAATAGAGTGTATTTCAGTATAAGCCTCTCGAATTACTGCAAATAATGAGTCCTTCCTGCTCTGGGAAAAGCCCCATAATCAAGTAGAAACTGAGTCATAATTACGTGATTACTATAAACACAGACTGTGCAACATTCAGAGAAAAATTTTCCAAAGGTGACAATCCCGGGGTGAGACCTGACTCACGTAATAGAGCTCTTATGTTGCAACATTGGACTTGACTTTCCAACTGATTTCAAGTGGTCAAAATTATTTAAGAAGTTTCTTTTTTTGTGTGCTAGATAATAGTTCTGAACAGAGGCATGTAAATTTAAAATTAGCAAATTAAATTACTTTTTAATGCATTGATTTTGCCAGTTAAAGGGATTACATATGAACTATTTTAAAAAGTAAATACACCTAAAATAATTTATTTTCAAAAATCTTTCTTATATTTTATACAGATTTTCTTTAAGAAACTTATGCCTAAACTACAGCTATAAACAATTATTAAATTTCTTGAAGGACAAGAAAGCAAAAGTTCAGATCCCGCTCCTTCTGTTAAAAAAAAGTAATAGTGAGAGCTAACACTGAAGAGGGCACCATAGTATATAGATTCTATGTATTACTTCACTTTGCTCTCATTTTGGGGTTTTGTTTTTTTTTTTTTTTTTTTTTTGGCCACGCTGTTCGACTTGCGGGATCTTAGTTCCCCAACCAGGGATTGAACCCAGGCCCTTAGCAGTGAAAGCATGGAGTCCGAACCACTGGACAAGCAAGGAATTCCCTATACTGCGTGTCTACTCTGTAAAGTAAAGTAGGAGAGGAAATTTTATTATCCCTGGTTTACAGATAAAGAAACCGAGATGTCAATAGTTTGTCTGTCCCACGTCACTCAGTCAGGAGGTGGAAGAATGTGGTCTCAGAAAAAGCACCTCCTTTTTCAAGTCCTATGCAATTTCCGCTCACAGTACTGATTACATTGCATGCCAATATCAAAGCCCTTTGGGAACATAAACCCATTCATCTTTTTACCATTCCTGCAGAGGAGGCAGGTGTTCATGGGTGGACCTGCTTACTTACATTTGAGAACGTAAGTCCTAGATATCACAACTTTCTCACTTTGTTGAAACCCAATTAAGCACATCTGTTATAAAAACTGTGTGTACACATACTATTCATGAAAGAAAACTACAATAAATAACCAACCAAACATCATCCTCTCAAGTCATTTACCAAACAGGAGACAAGCCAGATGGTACACATTATGAAGAATTAGAGAAGTCTAAATCCAGTGCCACAGACTGATTGTTTGTCAGCAGGAATACTAGTCAAGCTTACTGAACTTGCTGTTACAATATCACTACACTTGTTTAAAATCAAAGGGCAGCTGCTTCCTCTTGCTACCCTTTGGTTTTAGACAAATGTTGTGGAAGGAAGACGCAAGAGGGAGGCATACGGGGATCTGTGTATGCATATAGCTGATTCACTTTGTTTATACAGCAGCAACTAACACATCATTGTAAATCAATTATACTCCAATAAAGATGTTAAAAAAAAATCAAAGGGTAATGATATTATCTCTGGGGGTCTCCACATGGAATCCAGTTCACTTCAGGATCTGGGATATCCTCCAGATAGGGATAAATGGTCTCCCTTGTGAAGACTCAGCCATAAAGTCCATCTTCTGGGGTCACAATGATATGTGCACCCTGCTCAAAACAAGTAGGAGCAAAAAAGTTTCTCCCAAATTCTAAACACTCACATTCTTATCAAGTTCCAAATTTCCTTTCCAATATCCCAGCCAGTGTAGAAAGGGCAATACCTGCCAGTTTAACTGCTTTCTCTAGGACATCTATATTCCTGCTCATCAGGAGCAAAGCTTCGTCTTTTGGCACAGGAGTTTCTGTTCTGTTTGGTAACATAACAGCATGCTCATACACTGCAGCGATAAAAGTGTCCAGTGCACCAGCACTCAGGACAAAGAGGGCTAAAACAGCACCACATTTTGGAAAATATGATATAATCATAGCTGAAACTTAGTGCACTTTGATAAACTCAGATTCTTGTACTTTGTATCACTGGAAAAACTTTTATGTTGAAGACCTTCCTGTCTGCTACCACCTATCTTCACTTGCTCATGAATAGATTACGCAGCACGGGGTTGAGAAAGAATATTGTGAAAGAAGTACATAATCAGATTGACTCAAGTGTCCGATGCTGTTGTTGGCATTGTTCAGAGGTCGACCCAACTCTAAAAGTGGAGTTAATGAGCCAACCAGATTAGTCCACCCCATTCCAAAACACACTGGCTGTTAAACTCTTTTCTTTTAATAAAATATATTTTCCTGGTAGTTCAATATTTCCATTAATAGGACCAATATGGGATCACTGTAGTAAGAGCTGTCGTAGCAACAATTTGTGAAAATTTACATATTTCGCTGTAAGAGACAGAACAGAGTGTTAGGCAAGCCCTGGTTTTAACAGAGCTCACAAAATGGCTCACAAAGTATACATGCTAATGACTGAACTCAATGTTCATGACCAGTGACCATTAGTGTTCGCATTTATAAGAGGCTATCAGCAGAAAACACGGGAAAGACCGCCTAATAATCTGAGATATTAGAACGTTACCTGAACACTGTGCAAAACATAGATAGATGATAACGTGATCAATGATGGCAAGTGCCCACCAGGTTAAAACTCCAGACCTCTCGGGAACCCAGCTAATGCTGTGGAGTTTATGTGCAGAAAACCAGGGAGCTAGGCTTTGGGGTCATACAATTTCTTCATCTTTATAGAATATGCTCATTTTTCAAGTGAACCCCTTTTCCCTAAATACTTATACTAGCACATCGCTCAAAATCTAATTTTCAAGAGGTTGTTTCCTTATGCCTCGTCTGATGTAGGGAAACTGGTAGGTTTGGGATATTTGTGCCTTTTGTTTCTTTAGTTGCTTCAGTTCTATAATTTTAAGCCCTTTAATTCTAATAACTTTTTTTCATTATCTGAATATGCCTTTATTCTCCCAGACTCCCTGGTGAGTTTCCATGTGTCCTTATGAAATAATATCCATCAGACACAAATTCATTTCAGAAAAAATTATTCAAGGACAAGACGAGACCTGTGTAAGACAGATAAATTGCTTTACAATGAGAAGGAACTTATTTTCATATGTCAAGTTGAAATTCTACCTGTTGCTTCAGTCGACCTGACTTTCTGAATAGAAGCAAAAAGAAACAAAGGAATTTCCCTTCACTCTCCCTAATATCAGGAAGTGTACCAACTTTTTATTATGTTGAAATCAATAGAAACTTGCATTAAATATTTCGTTACCAAGTGTCGTTAGTAATGCCTTTGCCTCATTTGTACATAAGGAATAGGGATTGTGGGTGCAAATTATTTAAACGAGGTTTGAACGTAAACATTCAAGTACCTAATTTGAATGACAGTTCAAAATTATTGTGGGATTAGGAAGTTTAGAGTCTAAAGTTTTGTATTAAAATAAATATAATTCTGCCTTTAAATATGTAAGGTACAAATTTTAAAGGGGAGAAGGGCCGGTAGAATAAAATCTCTAAGTTTGTTGGCTCTCCCCAGGTCGTTAGTTCCAATATCCATTATAAAACTTGCTTTCTATTTTTATCATCAGAGTCCTGACTCTGTGGCCAAGAGTTACTCTTACAGGCCCTCCATCAGCCCTTCTGATCTCACTCCTCCCAACTTAATCTTCAATCAATACTGCAAACTACTGAGTTCCCTTAACCCTTGCTCTCATTAAGTGAAATGCTTCCCATGTGTATATCAAATCAAGGCAGACAATCAGAGCCTTCTCCCACTCAGTCCCATTTTATCTTTCCTGTTCTTAGCTAAGACCACCTTTCTTATTATATTTTAATACACTTACTACCGCTCTGATCCTGGGTTGATTCCTCGCTAAATCCTGACCTTCCAACTCAGGTTTCTCACCTCTCACCTCTGTTGCTGTTCACTTCTCTGAACCCTGAATGCACTTATGGTCAGTAGTCACATTATTAATTAGTTTTCGTTCTGTATTCTACTGTCTTGCCCCCATAGCAGATCCTTTTCTACTTCATACCTTTAACTACCCTCTATGAACTGAAAACTACTGTCTCTATCTTTAGCTCAAACTTCTCTCCTGAACTCCAGGATTGTTTATCCAACTAAATAGACTTCCACAAGCTCCTGCAAAGCATCAATCCACTTGCCGGCATCCATGCCTATCAAGTTCACCTCCCCTCCTCTCACTATCAGTGACTGCTCATGCCCCTCTCTACGTCCTTTCCCTATCCTTGTTCACTGGATCCCAAAGACATTGCTTTAGAAATTCTCTCTCTTCCTCCTTCTCATCAATTTTTCTTTGTCTATTGGGTTAATTCCATCAGCATACAAATATCCTGTTGTATTTCTTACCTTAAATAAAAACAAAACAAAACCCTCTCTTGATCTGACAACCCCTTCCAGTTCCCGTCTCATTTCTCTGTTCTATTGTACAACAGAACTCTTCTACATGGTTGCGTATACTCTCTGTCTTAATTCCTTCCTTCCCATCAGGATTTTGTCCCCATGACTTCACCACCTTGTCAAGGTCACCACTGATCTCTGCATTACTAAGTTAGTTGACATGCTGGCAGCATTTGACACAGCTGCCACTACCTCATTTTTGAAGCACTTTCTTTGCCCACAATTTCCTGCTTTTCCTCATTCTTTCTTCTTGGTTTTTGTACTTATTTACTTCAGAGTTTTTTTGTGGCCTTTTTTCTTCCTGCTTCCTTCTCATCATCCCTAACCTCTCAACGATGTTTGCTTTGGAGCCTAATTCTTAGAAATCTTCTGTTCCTATCTACACTCACTGCTTAGGTGATTTCATCCATTTTGTGGCTTTAAATACCATTTATATGTTAGTGATTCAAAGATCTCTATCTCAGACCTCTCCTTGAACTCCAGACTTTTGTGTCCTAAAACTTTTGTCTGCTCAGAATCTCCAGTTGGATATATAAAGGCGTATCAAATCAACATAAACAAAACTGAGCTTTTGACCTTCCATTTCCGACACTCCTAAAGTTAGTCTTTCAGATCTCAGTTAATGGCTTCTGTAAACTACCAGTTGTTGAGGCCAAAGCCCTTGGAGTTATCCTTCCTTCTATCTTTGTCTCTCACTCTATACACTTTCAATCAGGAGGTCTTTCACTACTGCAACTCTGGTCCAAGCCCACCATCATCTCTGTCCTGGGTTATTCCAATACCGTGCTACCTGTTTCTGGTACCACTTCTACTTTTGCACAACAGCAGTTAGAGTGATCCTATTAAAATGTAAAACTAATTGTGTCAATCTGCTCAAGAACTTCCAAAGGCCTCCTACTTCACTTTTCAGAGTAAAAAGCCAAGTTCTTGCAATGCCTGCAAGATCCAGCCTTCTATTACTTCATACATCAACTCCTAGTGATTTCCTCCATGTTCATTTGGCTCCAGTTGTATTGGCCTTGGCCTCCTTGATGTTCCTCAATGTGCTATTGTGCCACCACTACCCTGAGGGAACTATTAAAATTGTCTCCTATATGGCTACCCTACATTTAGAATTTTCCCTTCTTATCTATCCTCCAAACTACTAGCAAAGTAATTTTTTATGGAAATTTAGTTGATTTACAAAGTTGTGTTAATTTCTGCTGTACAGCAAAGTGATTCAGTTATACAAATATATACAATCTTTTTTTGTATTCTATTTCATTATGGTTTATCATAGGATACTGAACATAGTTCTCTGTGCTATACAGTAGGACCTTGTTGTTTATTCATTCTGTATATAAAAGTGCAAAGTAATTTTTAAAACTATTTAGTTCATCATGATACTTGACTCTGAAATCCCTCAATGGGTCTTTTAGCTTCAGGATAAAGTCCAGACTTCATCTGTGCTTCAATGATCTGGCCCTTGCCTATCTTTCTGGCCTCAAATTTTTTCATTGTCTCTCCTTACCCTTCCTCCTTTTACCCTCCCCCAGCCTCAATATATTGTTCTCTACTTGCAGCATGCCATTCTTCCATGTCTTTGTATGCATGACTGTCTCTACCTAGGATGTTCTGATTAACTTACCCAACTGGTCTCTGACAACTCTCTTGTCTTCCAAGGCAAAATTGACCCATTATAATATTCTGTGATGTTCATTACATGTATTAAATGAGATACTTGGAAATGCAGAACACAGTGTGAGGCATATTCTACTCGCTCAATATTTGATTATTATGATAATGAGTGACAATGATGATGGTGATGCTCTGTCTCCTAGACTGAGATTCTTAGAAAAGAAACTTTTGTTTTATTCGTCATCACCATCCAGCACAAGACCTTCCTGACCAGTTGTAGGAATCCAAAATAAGTTGTTGGACTTCTTAAGATGCACAGGGAGATATGTACAAGAATGCTCAGAGAAGCTTTATTTATAATAGGAAATAATATTAATAATAAGTATAATAGGTAAAAAACCCCAAAGTAAAAAACCTAAGCATCCATTGAGCTGGACTAAACCATAGAAACAAATACAGGGACAAAGGCTGTTGAAACTGGTGATTCAGAGTCAGCTGATGTTACCTTTTGATTCAGTTTGTCACTGAGAATTCACATAAGTTCCACAAAGTATATATTTGAGATCAACGATATAAATGTCCACAAAACCTGTTCTCCCAGAGGTGCACCCAAAGTTTATGGTTTCAGCAGCCCTCCTGTAGTGAAGAACATAGCAGCTCAGAGGAAGCCAGAGGATGGGCCTGCTGCTTTTTTACTGATGTCTGTGTGAGAGGCCATGACAACATGCCTGGGACCACCACTGCATCACAGCTGACTGCTTCCACATTTTGTCCTTTACTATATTATCAAGCTTACCCAAGATTTCAGAGCAGCGGGTTTGGCCATGCCCACCATATTCGTCAGTAGGAGAGAAGACAAACGAATATTGTCTTATCCATTGTATCAGACGATATGCAACCAGGAAAACAGAATCCACACCAGTTATTTTAAGAGAATTTAACATAGGGATTTGGTTAAACAGGTATTTGATGAATGAAGGACAAAAGAGGAACACTGAGGTAACACACACAGGATAACTGAGGAAAGCAGCTACCACTCCTTATATTCGTGAGAAAAGGGAAGAGGAGAATGTCGGGAGCTAGAAGCTTTCCAGGGAACCCCGTGGAGCTGAGGCTCAGACCCCTAGGGAGAGGGTGCTCTCCAGCTGGTGCTGATAAGCCAGCACCTCAGAGGGGGACCTCCACAGAGCTGGGACTCATCCCTTGAGGAGACACTGGTTGGTGCTGGTACTTTTGAAGGAGAGTAATGACACTGATTCTGAAAGTATGGAAAAAACTGAAAGCTAGAACCAAGTGCTACTGGAACAAACTACTGCTGTCAGGTACAGTACTGCTGATGGGACGACACTGACAGGTGAGCAAACGGAAGTCCCTCCACTCCTCGTCCAATCTTCTGTTTCCCTCTAGCGTCCTCTATTGGCAGAACCTAACAGGGAGCCAGGTGACAAAGGAGAAATATGTTTGCCTAGTCCCAGCCTCATCATCACAAAGAAGAATACAGAAAGGTGGGTTTGGAGCTGAGAGACAATAGCTGAATAACTGGCACACTAAGGCAACTGTACAGCATACACTGCGAAAAATGCATGAGGTAGATTGATGCTCGTTTGCGTAGATAAAACTCAAAGTTTCTTATGTAAAAATAAGAAATATGCAGCATGATATGTATAATTTGATGCCACATATACAAAATTTTTAAAAATGCAAAACAGTACTAAGATATTTATGTACATATGTAATAAACTACCAAGAAGTCATGGGAATGATCTAAAATAACCTTAGGATAATGACTTCCTCTAATAAGAGCAAACAGGGAAAGGAGAAGAATGCAATTGGGAGGAAATACAAAAGGAGTCCATTCTATTCATAACATCTTATTCCATAAACGGGGCAGAGGGTACATATTCTTTCACTTAATTTCTTGTACTATCACTTTACCATCTTTTCTAGTATATTTGGATTCCTTTCAAATTAGTGAGATGTTTAATTGATGAATAGGTTCCTAGCCATGAGGCATGAGTTAGGACTTAATAGTAAGGCACATATCTGCCCTCCAACTACATACTTCCTACTTCTATTTTCATGTAGTCAAGAGCATGTTTATACTAGATGTCTCCCAGCAGGAGTAACTTATAAGCAATTGCTTTTCCGTCATGTCCAAATGACAATGCTCTCACAATTCACTGATATGTTCTATGAATTGCTAAGATACTTAAATCTAAATTCATATATGGTCATATTGGAAGTGTGATCTGGTCAGTGAAAGATTTATATCTTGTACAGTAGAATCTACAGAACTATCATGTCCCAAATACAAACAGACACCCATTCTGGGCACCCATTCTCTCTGTTCTTAGTAATTTTTTTTAGTTCATTCAGCAGCTTTGTTTCAGGCACTGTGCCATACATTAGAAATACATCATGGTGAGTAAGCATGATTTCTGTCCCTGAGAAGTTCATTTCAGTGGTAAATATATCAAATGTGATGCTTTTTATAACATGAAGTGTTACTAGTACTTACCAATGCCATGAGGGTTGTAAGAATTTATAATAGATGTAAAGTCTTGTAGGAATAATTTATTTTAGGCCTCACATTCTTTGCTTTAAAATCTACCATTTCTTATATTTTTAATTAAGTCTTAGATTTCTTTAGCTCTGGCTTTTCAATTCTAGCACATGGAACCTTACCTGTAATCTTGAAGTTGCTATGGTGGACCTCCTAATTACAGATAAGAGAAGGGCAGGCTAAATGCAGGTGGGTGGGGAATGAAAGTCAAACAGAAAAGCCACCTGAAGTGTATTCTATGTAAGGTCTGATGCCCAAAACATTAAATTCCTGTCCTATCACTGGTAACCACATGAGTGTCCTTGTAAAGTTGTCTATGAAAACCCCCATTTTAGCCTTCTGGAATTCAAATATTTTATACGTCTGTTATACCCGCTCTTCATTTATAAAGCCCTTCTGGCTCATTAGTCATCCTGGGTAACTGCATTTAAATTTGCACTTCTGATTCTAGAAGATATATAAACTGCCATTTTTCTTTATCATAAAAAATGAGTATTGACCTTTTTTGCCTCTTGTCTCTTTGTTCATAAAAAAAAAATCAGACTCTCCTAGGAAACTCATCTTCAAACAGTATAATGAAAAACTCAATACCAGCAATCTCCTAAAATGTTTTCATACTTCATTATTTATTTTATTAAAAAGATTGAAATTATAGTGTAAAGTGAACTTAGCATAAGAATTCCTCAGTCTCCAGCTAATGGACTGAATTTTGAGAGTTCAACAGGAACAAGTGAAGGTTAGCGTATCTTTCTAAAAATTAACATCTGGGATAAAAAAAAATGAAAAGTACATAAGAGGAGCAGGGAAACAAGGGCTCACAACTCTTATAACTGATCAAAGCTATCATCAGGGTTGTTCGATCCATATTTACATGAGGTGTCACAAGATATTTGAGGACAGGTAAATTAATATCATGCAGTTCATCCCTATTATTTTTCTCCTTCGACTTATCATCAAGTGGCCTGGAAATTCTCTAGGAGATTGTTAAAATATCTTCTTTCCTCCTCCAAGTACTACTTCATGTCTCCAGGTCCAGTAACTCAAGAAATTCTCTTGCCAGTTGTTACTGTTTTTATTCAATACATCCAAATATCTTTTCAAGAATGCCTTTGTTAGAGGTATCTGTGTGTGGCTAAGTGTTTGAGTGTGTGTGTGTGTGTTATGACCATATTTACTTAAGCAGGCATCAGCCCTAAGATTTTTTTAGAACATTATCATCTATGAGATACCTAAGACAGATGGTCAGAATGGAGTTAAAGAATGTGAATGGAATTTAAGAGAGGTCAAAACAGAGAAAAAAATGCCACTGGAAATCACTTATGTAGATGAATATGCTAACACCATGAGGATGGGTCAAAATGCAAAGAAGGAATAAAAAAGTAGAAAGTAGAGGTAGTGATCCTTGCAGAGTAGGTTGCGAATATATCACAGAAATTACTGGACTAGATTATATGACAGGGGCAGTGTCACAGAATGAATGGTAAAAAGATCAAAGAGAATGCATAGACCATGTCCCAGTACCTAGTGCCTGGAACATAGTATGAAATCAACAAATGCTATCTGAATGAAAGAACAAAAGACAGAGAGTGAGCGCTGACGGAAACCTGAAGCTGAAGGAGCAGCTTTGCAGTACAGGTGCCCGCAACTGGGAAGCTGTGACAGCGCATTTTAGGAAGAAGCCTGGTGAAATCCAGGATAGGTGGAAACCAGCACCTTGTTTATTCCCTCCAGAACCACAGGAGACTCAAGAACTAACATGAAATTTTAAGGTGAGACAGAAAGACGCTTATCAAAGAAACTGGACTCTGACATCAGATTCGTTAGAAACTAAAGAGCTACTCCCTCAAGCGTAGTTCCCTAAATCAATGCCAAATGAAACTACTTGAGTTGTTTGATAAAACACAGTGGGTGTGTGAAAACCACTGACAAGATGTGGGTTAAAACATTGTGATGCAATTTTGCAGTTAAGTACTCTTTATTTTCCTTGCGACTGGTGCTCTTTGTTTTTCATTTTTGTTTTTATTTTTAATGAGTTGAAGTACAGCTGACAGCTCTAAGTGTGAATGAAGGGAAGAACTGTCCCTTAGAATCTGTGAGGATATCCTTGCTTGTATCTTTCTCAAACCAGTGGGTTTAGTTTCAGCGGTCGACGGGAAGTGAAATATCATTGCCCAAGAGTCACAGAACACATTGCAAAACCATTGCATAATGTCTAACTTCCTCAAGCGAAACCTGGCAAATCTGAAATGTTCTATATTTTATGAAGAGATAAAAGAACACACAATTTTGACGATTATGTGATTTTGGACTATTTACATACATGTACATTCACCACCACTAAAAAAGCAGGTACTCAATGTTGAAAATAGTGTTACCATTAACAGTCATGGTGGGGCTTCCCTGGTGGCGCAGTGGTTAAGAATCCACCTGCCAACGCAGGGGACACGGGTTCGAGCCCAGATCCGTGAAGATCCCACATGCTGCGGAGCAACTAAACCCGCATGCCACAACTACTGAGCCTGCGCTCTAGAGCCCGCGAACCACAACTACTGAGCCTGCATGCCACAACTACTGAAGTCCACGTGCCTAGAGTCCGTGCTCCACAACAAGAGAAGCCACCGCAATGAGAAGCCTGCGCACCGCAGCAAAGAGTAGCCCCCGCTCGCCACAGCTAGAGAAAGGCCGTGCACAGCAACAAAGACTCAACACAGCCAAAAATAAATAAATAAAATAAATTAAAAACAAAAAACTAAAAACAGTCATGGTCTTTGTGTTATGGGATTTGTGCCTGTTAGATTACACCACGGCCTTTAGGTAGGACTGTTTGGAGCTATGAATACCCATTAACCTGGACTAACTGTTATTTCTTCTAGAACATCTCAAAACGACTTTCATTGTTAAGATAAACTTCAACGTTGGAGTTTATGTTTCCAATGAAACTCCAATGAGTTTATGTTTCCATCTGATTAGAAAGCAAATCCTCCCCAATCATTAGCACAGAAAACTAGATGAGTTCAAACTGTCTTTAATGTCAAATGGAATTCAGTCATAAACATCTCAATTCCCATCATTACTGTTCTCTCCCAAGGCTACCACTATATTTACAACGTCCCTGAAGCTCTTCACTCTGCTCATGCTCACACACACAAGCACACACAAGCACACACAGCAAGTAAGGCTGGAGTCAGGATTAGTCCTCATTTACATGACCCAAACCTCAATTATACAATTATACCATACTGTATTATTTCAGCGTAACCAAGAAAAGAGGCAAAATTACCATAACACTTAAATATAATCCTTGATGAGAAAAATATATATATCTGGAAATCATTGGTCTATACTAGGGAGCGAGCCATTCAAAGTTTCATAGTAAACTTGGGATGCAACAATGAATATGATAAAGTGATGATGTCCTACACCATCACAATATTTTGCAAAGCTATGATCATTAATAATGTGGATATTATCAGGTAAGTTGTCGCTGAGTTGCTGGTCCTGCCTGAGATGGAACGTACGTCTTCAGTGTACCATCTCCCAAACAGTGACACTGTTAGGATAGGCTCAGATGATCCATTCTTGTTTACCAAACGCCCATCTTTTAGTACCTAAAGAAAAAGTGGGAAAAGTATAGTCAACTTGATTAGAATATACATTACAAGCAGACTCATAATTTTGAAACCATCCTAGATATCATGGTAGGTAAGGGGGCTAGGGCTGGGGTTGGGGGATGGGGAACAGGTGGGAAAGATAGGAAACAGCTATTTTATATGTAAGGAAGACTAGAGCCATCCTAGAGGGTTCAATAATTGAGTTTAAACAATCAGATGTAACCCTTAATGAAAAGTCAGAAATCATCAGTAGCAAAAATCTATTGAGTCCAATTATATGCAAGATAACCAGGAGCCAGAGGCACACAAATAACACCCTTCCCTCAAGAAGCTTAAAAGTTAATGGTGAAACTGAGAAGATCCCACAAATAAAGAGAGAAATCAGTATATTAGTATATTGCAGAGAGAAACAGGTATGTGCTTAGGAGGTCTGAGAAGGAATAGCTGAACTGCTCTGCTTCCCAAGGTGGGATACAGTCTGCTACAAGGAGCAGTTAGGAATTTCTCCCTGGGGCTGTATGATGGAAAACTTTGTGCCAAGTGGAAATCAAGCAGCAAAGCCTCATTCTGAGACAGGAATGTATGTGACAGATCTAGGCAATGTGTTTTCTCACTCCAATTTGGTTAGAACCAGCTGTGTGCTGGAGCCAGTGGTGTGTAAGTTCACAACAACAGACTGTTAAATCTCCAGGAATTTTGACAGCTGGTTGTTGCATGGCTGTTCTTGAAATTGATGGTGGTGAGAATATTTACATCATGATAACTGGCAAATGCCACAAATCGGAGCTTTTCTTTTTCTTCCTCAGAGAGTGGCTTGTTACAATTTACAGCACATCACTAGCTGGAGTTGAAGATTATTGAAGAGGAGACTAAGCCATATGGTCAAAGAGAACGGTAGGGATTGGATTTGTGAAAGTCATGAATGATCAGATCTATCCTGAAGGCAAGAGGCTTCTCTGTAAGGGAGTAATGTATGCAAAGTAATGGAACAAGAATAGAAAAAAACACAAATAGACAACAGATAGAACAAGAATTAAAGAACATGAGTTCATCATCAGTTGTGAGAAGGACAGTTTGGATGGGGAAGAAATTAGAAGGTGAGAAATTAGATACTTAATAACTAGAAGTAGAAAATAACTAAATATCCCCGAAGACGATAATTGTGGTGACACATACACACAAAAACATAGCTCACTGACAAGTCGTCAAACACACAACCTGTTGGTAATTAAACGAACAAATATAAAATGTTAAATGTTCATTGTTTATTAAGTGTTCATTGTTTCCAAATAGTCCCTTGTTTATTAAATTTTTCCTTAAAGAACAAAAATGAAATAAAAGAGGTATATTTCAAATTACATTTGGGTGAAAGTTTGAAACAAGTTAAACACAAATATTTAGTTTTCTTGTGACTTTTCATCAATATAGTAAAATTGTGTCTATTTTGACCTCCTTGGAATTAATTGTTCCACATCAGTGATTGTCCCTTGGGTTCTAGTTAGAACTTAGCATTTTTACTGCTTTCCTGTTACAAATTTTCCTAAAATATACTATATAATTAACTGGCCTTCTATGTTACACACTCAAGATAATTTGACCTTTTTGACTATTCCCTTAAACTGGTAGTTTTTACCCACCAAAATCACCTGTAGGACTATGAAAAATATAGGTCTCATCCTCAGAGATTCTGATTTACTGTATCTACAGTGGGACCTGGCCTCCTACTCCTCCAGTCTGTCTGCACATTGATGTATACTTACATGATGTTCAGTACATGTGGCCTAATTCTGGCAAGCTTTTCCTCCAGTTGTTGATGAACTTGGTTAACTAGGTAAACTCTTTGAGGTAAATACCTAAAAATACATCCTGATACTTGTATAATGCTTCACTGTTCACAAAGTGCTTTCACATGCATTACCAAATCAGTGAGGAAGATATTCTCCCCATTTTACAGGTAGGAAATTCAGAGGTTAACTGGCTTGCACAAACTTACATAACTAGTTAGTTGCAGAGGCCACACTTCTGATAATATAGCAGAGTTAACCTAAAATGTTAAAGCAAGGTGTTTCCCACAGTTGTGATGGTCAGTAACACTTCATGCTCTTAGCGTAGAACTAAGGATGGGGAAAAGATAGGCAATGAATATGTTGGAATCTCTGCAGAAGTGATCCTCAAAGATAATGTGTAAATATGTGTTGATGGAGAGTCCATCAGTCAAGGAAACTGGGAAAATACTCAGGAAGACATGGTCAGTGTGACTCATGTAAAAAACTTGTCATCTATGGCAGGGGTCCCCAACCCCCAGTTGCAAGCAGAGACTTGAAAAGAACTGGCCTATTGTGTCTTTCCCTACTTATGCTCTTGGACTCCTTAATCTAACATGTGAACAAGACCAGGCTCTCTGGAAGATGAGGGACCACAGAGGGAGAGTGGCCCCAATCATCCCACCTCTCCAAGACTATGCCATCACAAAGCAGCCCGCCCCAGCTAACCCACCTGCTAGTGGCAGATGCATGAATGAGCCCAGCCAAGATCAACCGAGCCTCTTCTAGTCCAGAACAGCCTAGCTACACCCAGTTCACATCACCAACCACAGAATCAGGGCTAAAGAAATGGTTATTGTGTCAAGCCATGAAATTTTGAGGAGTCTGTTACACAGCAAAAGTTAACAGATACAGTTGTCATAGCCTGTTTTATTTGACTTCAGAAAACATATAAAATGAAGACACTCTTAAAGTTATCCTACCTCAAATTTTCCAGGTGCCAGATTGATTTTAGTAAGTAGCACTTCAGGGAAAACATACTCCGTTCTAAATGTGCCACTTAGGGAGAACATTTCAAATCTTGTCAGAGCAGTGTCTACTGGCTGTCCACAAGTTGTCAGATTAGTAGATTTACATCTCACCATTGTGCATACCTGTGTAGAAGAGATGCAGATAAAATGCAATGTCTTGCATCTAAGTTACTTGTACTAGAACTGTTGACTCAGTTTATAAACGTAGCAAAGTAAATATTTTCACCATTTGATAAAGGGATTTGGATCATATAATTACCTGCTTTGTTGAAAATGGCAAATGATTAAGAACCAACCCTCACTTCCTGGGTAGCTAGTGGGATTGAAAGAAAGAAGCCAGTTTAAAACTGGATTTGTAATAGGAAAGAATAAATCCACTCCATATTGGATCCGTTTCTCTTTATTTAAACCTTTGTAGTCTACTGCTTTTGCTACAAGTTACTCACTAAAGGCATGCTGCCTATAAGCTTTAAATTATACATAATGAACCATCTCTAAGAATCCTGCCTTTCATGTAATGAGCTAAAATACCTTTGTTTAGCTCACAGGAAACTTCCAGACCAGGCACACCTATGAATGGCTGCAGGAAGGAAAAAATAAACACATCCCCTCCAGAGTCTTACTGGAACTAGGACTTTACCCCCTCCCCATTTAGTGTAAAAGAAGCCTGAATTCTACCTCAGGGAAGATGGTTCTTTGGGACACTAGTCCACCATCTTCTCAGTCTGCTGGCTTTCCAAATAAAGTCACTATTCCTTGTCCCAACAATTCATCTCTCAATGTATTGGTCTGTCATACAGCAAGCAGTACAAGCTTGGACTTGGTAACAGATATAAACCATTAGTCTGGCATGTCAGATGATGGCATTTGGCCCAAGAAAGTAGAGGTATTTGGGCAACAGGAATACAAAAGCCAAAAGGATGATTGAAATTTTGACCATCTCTTTTTTTTTTTTTCATATCCGTTTCCTTAGGAGAAGGCAGTGAGGCACAGAGTAAAATAAGAAAAAACAAATGCATAGCCAACATAATACAAAAAGTTTAAAAAATTTGTCAGTGGAAGGGCATGAAATGATCAGGATATTTGGTTACAAGAGAAGTTAAAATAAAAGTGATATCCCTACTTATTGTTGGTTTTAAAAGTTAAAACAAAACTTTATATTCAGATGTGTTAGCAAAGCTGCTTAAAGAAGCCTTCTTGAAGTTCACTTCAATATGTAAACTAGTTTCATTAGTCAAATAGAAAATCAGCATCGTCAGGCTAATGTATTCTTTTAAGGTGCTCAAAGCAAGCAAGCAATGATACTTAGCCCCCTTGCAAATATCACATGATTAATCCCAAAGTGTGTGTGTGTTTGTGTGTGTGTGTGTGTGTGTATGTGTGTGTGTGAGACACTGGCAATGCATGCAGTCATGCCAAGGAAAAGCATTTGGTTCCCTGGGACAAATATGAAAACTTAACCCTGGAATTTACTGACATCCAAACACTCCCTTTCTCTCGAGCTTAGATTACCTGCCAATACTCTCTTCTCCTTCGGCCATGAAGTCCAGCAAAAGCTCCTAGAACATACACTTCATTCTCCTCTTTTCCTAACATTCTGTAGCTTAAATGACAGCACAGCTCTTTTTGACAGACTGTAAGGTTTCCTGCATTTTCAAAGAGTTCTGTGAAGTTGAACTCATCCCGGGAAATAAAGCCCCTAAAGGAGTTTTTCTGTCCTGGGAATGGTTTGATGGTGGTGGCGTAGGCACTCCAATTCACAGCTGGTGGGTAGGTCAGAGAGTTTCGGGGATGCGAATCCACCTCTGCAAAGAGGATCTTTCCCAGCTCTGTTTCCATATCATAATGATATACTTTGGGCGAGTGTGGTGCATAGATACCACTGCCTGTGAATGGAAGACAAGTCTTTTAAAAACAAAAAGCAAACCCAACACCACCAGTTTCCCCATCAGAATTCAGCATGTGGTCATGTCACAAGATTAGTCACAATGAGAAAGCACAAGGCACTGAACATCTAAGTATAATACTTCTCCTATTCTCTACTGGAGGAGATTAAACTACGTGATCAGTGGTCTCATTTCAAATAAACCTTGAATATAATTTACTAGCATTATAGAAAATTAAGCCAAATATTAAAGTCATTGTACTCAGGCATTCCTGAGAGGTAGGGAAGTTAATACAAAATTCCCTCCTGTTCTCCATTGTGGTGGTTTTCAAATATGTTCCAAAATTCTTCAAAACTCCTTTCTCCAATGGGTGGATCTAATTCCCTTCACTTTGAGTGTGGGCTTGACTTAGTGACATACTCCTAATCAATAGAACATGGTAGAAATAATGGTTTGTGACTAGTCATTAATGGCAATGCAGCTTTCCTCTTTCTCTCTCTTTCTCTCTCTCTCTCTCTATCTCCCTCTCTCTCTCTCCCCCTTTCTCTCATTACTTGCTCTGGAGGAAGCCAGCTGCCATGTCATAAGGATACATCACACAGCCCTATGGAGAGGCCCATGTGCAAGAAATGAAGGTCTCCTCTCAACACCCACTGAGAAAGAGAGGAACCCTACCGATAGCCATATGAGTGAGCCATCCTGGAAGCAGACCTGCCAGCCCCAATCAAGCCTTCAGATGACTTTCAGCCCAGCCAACAGTTTAATGTAACCTGAAGAGATGGCCTGAGCCAGGACCACCCAGTTAAGCTACTCCCAAATTCCTGACCAACACAAATTGTAAGATAATAAATGTTTATTGTTTTTAAGCCACTTTCACTTTTTACTTTTAAAGCAATTTGTTATACAGCAACATGTCAATAATACACTACTCTGCCTTGCCAGTTATAGAGCATATCTTGTTTAGTTCCCTGCTTTGCCCCCTACTATCTCGTGGCCTTTGGCAAGTTACTTGCATTTTTGTGTGTCTCAGTTTTGTAATCTGCAAAGTTGGAATGATAGTACTCAGCGCATACATAGAGTTGTTGTGAGGATAGATGAAATAATACACATGAAAGTCTTAACACAGCCATAGCTGTTATAATCAGGCAGTAGCTTTTCTTTTCTTCTTCCTCTTTTTTTTTTTAATGAAAGGATACAAACATAGTAAGAAGTCCCAACAAAGAACCAAAAAATTACAACAGGTCATATCTGAGGCACACGTTTCTCTGCATTTAGAAATATAATCTGCAAACCACATCTGGTCATGAATTACCTGTCATCTTTAGGCTGACATTATGTGTGTTGGCCACAAGAAGATTAACTCTCATTCCCATTGCCCAAGCTGAATGAAATTCAATAGCTGTCAAAAAGGGCAAAACATTCATCCAAGCTGTGGGAAACAATATGGTGTCCACGTGGAAATCTTTCACCAGGGTCACAGCAGGATCATGGAAGAGAATATCAAAGCATGTGAAAATGCCAAACTTTCCAAAGGAGGTGTTGAAAGTCACCAACTCCGGCTTTTTGGGGACATCAAACTGAAGCTCAGAGTAGAGGTTGTACTATAACAAACACACAGGATAAAACCAGGAAAGGCTTGTTTATTGAAGAGGTGACACATGAAAACTCTCCAAGTTAGTAATTTTGAGATTTGGCAATGCTCAATAGCAGGAAATCTATAGAAGGTGAATAACTCTGGTGACTGGAAGTTAATTTCCAAAGAAAAATACGGAGAAATACAGTCTCTCTCACTCCATCTCTCCCTCTCTCTCTCTATCTTTCCCTCTCTTTCTCTCTCTCTCCCTCCCTCTCTCTCCTTAACTCCCTCCCTCTCTCAATCAGGAGCCAAATACCTCCCCATAAATCCTAAACACTATGTGCTTCTTGAAAGCTGAAGACATACATCATTTTTCTTTGAGTCCCTGATACCTCAAAACATAATAGATGCACAATAAATATCTATTAATCAGATGAGGGAGGCCCTCTCCCTCTTTACAGTGTCCCATCCAAAGTAATTTCAGGGACTCTTACCCAGCTTTCAAAATTGTTGTTAAAAATAAATGTTTTATTTCATTCTCTCTGATTCCCTCCAAGTAAACTTGAGAAATGAACCTAGTCTAATTTAATAATCAGGGTCAACAGCTTAATAAAATGATTTGCAAAGTAGGAAAGACTGAGGGTTGGGAGCCAGACTATTAAAACTTCTTTCTAAATTTATTTTCTAACTAAAAAAAAATCTTTAATTGAAATTTACTAGCATTTTAAGAATTGATTGACAAAAGTACTCTTATCAGATCCATATGTCAGAGAGCATGGGTCACGAACTGTTCCGAGGTACCCTGATGGAAGAACGAGAGCTTCTCACTTTAGGATGACCCAGGTCCTCATTAGCTGTCCACATCCGGTGCACTGTGCCATCCTGCCGTTTACTGGGCCTGGATAAATGGATTGACCAACTATGCTACCAGTTTAACTAGGTCAACACTTACAGAATGGAAGAGTAGCTGCAAAGAAAGAGCCTTTAAAAATGATACTCAAAATGCAAACACAGTCTCGGAAATAAGGGAAAAGGAAGTACTGACATTTCTATTTCCAGTCTGAGACATATTTTTGAGGAGAACACAGAAGTTTAATTACATATAAAAACAAGTTGTGAAACCCACAAGTTTATGAAGAAAACTTTTTGAAAGTTTTGTGTTTTATTTATAAATACACAAATAAACACACAAAAAAATATAAATATATATATATATTTTAAGTATTTGTTTATTTATTTATTTATGGCTGTGTTGGGTCTTCGTTTCTGTGCTAGGGTTTTCTCTAGTTGTGGCAAGCGGGGGCCACTCTTCATCGCGGTGCGCGGGCCTCTCACTGTTGCGGCCCCTCTTGTTGCGGACCACAGGCTCCAGACGCGCAGGCTCAGTAATTGTGGCTCACGGGCCCAGCTGCTCCGCGGCACGTGGGATCTTCCCAGACCAGGGCTCGAACCCGTGTCCCCTGCATTGGCAGGCAGATTCTCAACCACTGCGCCACCAGGGAAGCCCATTATATAAATATATTTTATTTTGAGGACTCATGTTAAAATTTTTTTCCATATAGAGGTATATGATCAAAAACATTTGAAAGTCATTGGCTCAATATCACTCCTCTTGAGTAATATTTATTTTTCCCTAGGACTTCCAGGAGATAATTTCTCCAGTCAGAAGATTTTGAAGCCACAATTAAGATGCTTAGAAAAAATATGGGAGAGGAAAAGGGACATTCACACTGACCTGCACATCCCATAACCATTTAAAAGGTCAGCCTCTCTCCCGGTCCAATTTAGTATAAAATTATCACTTCAGGTTATTTTACTCTTTCAATTCAGATTTTAAAGTAAAAAATTTTATGATTTGACCTTAAATCAATAAGAAGATAATTAAATTCACTGGTATAGAAACTGAAAAGAGAAAGATCATTTTTGTGACTTGATAGAAAGCAGGGAAATTAACTTCCGTGCAACTGATTCATACAATGTGAAAACATCTTTTATCATTTCAAAATTAAATGGGATCCAGACTACAGTCATCTCAGTATCTTTTATATCAATATTAAAATTACTTGTTTTATATATGCTTTATCTCAATCCTGGAGTATTACCAAACGTTTCTTACAGGTCTCTGCCTACAATTTTTTCCACATTTCTAAAGTGTCATTTTCTTTATTGCTCGCTTAAAAAAAACTCTTGGTAATATTGTGTTATAAGAGAACGAAGCTCTAACTCTTATACACAGCATGCACCCCCCTCATAGCAGGCTGCATATTACACACCCACCCCCTCTTACCTTATGGTAACGTGCCACCAGCTTTCCCTTTGCATCATACACCACGTTGGTGTTGTATTGATAATGGCCATTAGGAGGACACGTGGAGTCACAGGAATTACATGGCTTTTTGTCCCCAATATTTGCCAAGACATAGATAGAGTTGTTCTTGGCCAGGCAGCTGAGTCTTGCTTGTACTGGTGTACGACCAAATCTAAATCCAATTTTAATTAAGACATTTCAGTAAGTCAGACAGAGAAAGACAAATACTGTACGATATAACTTATATGTGGAATTTTAAAAAGTCAAACTGGTAGAAACAGAAGATAGAATGGTGGTTACTAGGGGCTGGATTGTGGGGAACTGGGGAGATGCAGTTTAAGGGTACAAACTTGCAACTAATAGATAAATAAGTCCTGGAGACTGAATGCATAACATAGCGTTTATAGTCAACAATCCTGTATGATAAACTTCAAAGTTGCTATGAAACTAGATCTTAATTGTTCTCCACCAAAAAAGAAATGATAATTATGTGACATGATAGAGATTATATGCAGAAGTCACAAATTATGCCTAACCTTGATGAATTTTTTTCCACATTGTATCTATTGCTCCAGCAATTTATTATTCACTCTCCTGCATCAACAGTTGTCATCTCTCTACTAGATCATTCCATCAGCATGCAAATATGCTCTAGTACCTCTCATCTTTAAACAAAATAAAATAAAAACCTCTCTTGACCCCCATGCCCCTCTACTTTATGCTCCATTCCTTAGGTCCATCTTACAACAAAACTCCCTGGAAGAGCTGGCCATTTTGCTATCCTCAGCCCATCTTCTCCTGTTCTCTTTAGAAGCGCTCAGATCAGCTTTCATCGCTATCATCCCACCCGACAACTGTCACTAATGCTGATGATGACATCCACATGATGTCATCATCATGTGGCATCTTGTGATCTTGTGCTACTTACCTGCAGCAGTTGACACAGTTACTTACACCCTCCCCCTGGAAACACTTCACCTTGCTTATTGGACCCCACGCTCTCATTCTCCTACTCACTGGGTGCTTTTCTCCATCTCCTTTTCTGGTTCCTCCTCATCTGCACTGAGTCTAAACACTGTAGTTTCCTATAGCTCAAGCATTAGATCTCTTCTCTAACTCACTCCATAGATGAACTCATCACGGTGTTAAAAATTTTTTTCTCCCTCTTAGTGGTAAGTTTCTTTTCTTTTTATAAAGGAAGTTTATTCTTTTATTATTTCCAAAAATAATCCAGCTCCTAAAGTCTTGAAGTTTAAGATGTATTTGGGAATCTGTTTCTTGGTAGTTGGGGAATAGCCAAATGACGTTTCCTCCTGGTGTTAAGGCGGAGGTAGGGGTCTCAGTCTGTTAGTGGTGGTAATCCAAGACGCAGACGTATTATCTGGGTAGTGCAGGAATGGAACACCACTGGAACTCCCCTGGAAATGGTAGTGCTGTGAGCCATTAGACCAAGGCCAGCTCTGAGTGCCCTGACGTTTGGAAGCCCATACTCTCAAGATACCAAGATAACTGACAAATAAATAGCAGACTACAACAGAAGGGACATTATTCTTACCATTGTGACTTTCTTTTTAGCTGTAACTCTGTGGCCTTATGTTATGCAAAGCGGTCTATAATTCTTATCTTTGGAGATGAAAGGAATATGAACAGAAATGTTTGCAGGGCTTATAGAAAATTTGACTACTGTGTCTTTACAGTGAATTGAATAACTTTATATGATGAAGCTAACTTTCCTACTATAGAAATACTTTAAAAAAGTTTATGTTTAAGGACATAAAAATGTGCTTGACAGTGAGTGCCTAGAACTGTGCCACTAAAGAAGGGAAATCTTATCTAAGAAGGTACATTTCTGTACCAGAGTTGTGTTGTAACCATCCTTTGGGCCCTCTGCTGGAAAAGTAGAATCAAGTCTCAAATAATGTCTTTTTAATTATATCCTATAGTATTACAGATGTAGGACAGTACTGTATCATACCTCTGTGAATGTAAGATATCTTGTACCTGCTTTATGATACATAGTAGTGACCATGCTTTATCAGATCTATTTATAATGATGTTATTCTAGAATGTTTTCTTTCCAGATGATGATTGAGAAGCTAATAAAGAAAATGGTGCCAGGTACCACAACAGTAACAGAACTTTGCTGTTTTCTGAGGTTTTGTTTTTTACCTTTTTTTTTTAATAGAGTGTGCTATATGTCTCTATAATTTTGTGCAGATGACTGCAGAACCTGGAAAAGCTGTTGCTGCTATTGATGCATAAAATACTGCTCTTGGTCTTTTTATATAAATAATAAATCTATATATATGTACATATATATGTATATACATAAAATTGGAATTTTTGGAAACTTTAGCTGTGCTGTCAACTTTGGAAAAAGTATCCCAGTTGTACTGTGTTGAGTTGGCACTGTACAGAAATTAACAGCTATATTGGTCTAGAAACGTTAAATCATAATTTTTTCCATTTGTACAGGGGTAACACACTGTATTAAATATGTAAGGTCTTATCTACATGGGTTTGATTACAGAAACTAACAAAGTATTCTCTAAATAAAAACAAAAGTACAAAAATTGAAATGTGCTTGAAAGGGGCTTCCCTGGTGGCGCAGTGGTTGAGAATCTGCCTGCTAATGCAGGGGACACGGGTTCGCGCCCTGGTCTGGGAAGATCCCACATGCTGCGGAGCAGCTGGGCCCGTGAGCCACAACTACTGAGCCTGTGCGTCTGGAGCCTGTGGTCCGCAACAAGAGAGGCCGCGATAGTGAGAGGCCTGCGCACCGCGATGAAGAGTGGCCCCCGCTTGCCACAACTAGAGAAAGCCCTCACACAGAAACGAAGACCCAACATAGCAATCAATCAATCAATCAATCAATCAATAAATCTTAAAAAAAAAATGTGCTTGTAAGGTCTCTATTTTTACCCCGAATAAAGAATATGTAGAGTGCTTTTTAATTTTTGTGGTTTCATCTGTGAATAGGTAACTCTTTGAGACATTTCTGCTTCCACTGAGGACCAAGATTCTTTGCTCTTTGACATTACTGACCAATGCGGAGTTGGCGATATACTTATTGATAAGTTATTAACCTTACTTGAGAATAGTCACACTAAATGTGAAAGGGACAGAGTGAGAGCCATGTCAGGGTATCTTTTTTAAACTAAATGTGATTATCAATATTTAAAAATGCAACTTTACTATTCTTGTATAGATGATAGATATTGTGTTTTATTTCCTAAAGCTTAATAGGTTTGAACATGGAGTTTATTTATAGAAGACAAATAAGAGGAAATTTATAAAAGTGAATGTCTGAATAGAATAATGATAAACTTATCCATCCTATAAACTACATTATTACATTAGTTTCATTAAGAGCAATGTGATTTGAAAAAAAGGTCTGTATTGGGCTTCCCTGGTGGCACAGTGGTTAAGAATCCGCCTGCCAATGCAGGGGCACGGGTTTGAGCCGTGGTCCGGGAAGATCCCACATGCCGCGGAGCAACTAAGCCCGTGTGCCACAACTACTGAGCCCGGGTGCCACAACTACTGAAGCCTGTGCACCTAGAGCCCGTGCTCCGCAGCAAGAGAAACCACCGCAGTGAGAAGCCCGCGCACTGCAATGAAGAGTAGCCCCCGCTCGCTGCAACCAGAGAAAGCCCACGTGCAGCAACAAAGACCCAGCGCAGCCAAAAATAAATAAATTAAATCGATAAATTTATATTAAAAAAAAAAGGCCTGTATGTGAGAAGATTACTGTGGACCTAGATTTACTTAGGAGATATTTATAGATGGTTCCTCATTTGAGCTGCCACTGCTAAGGCACCAATGAGAATCTAGTAAGATTCACCTTTGATTTTTACAGCACAATTATGTGTTTTGGAGCTTACATTTAACAGGCAGTCTGAATTCAAACCTCAAACGCTTCTTTATCATGACTGAACCTCCTGCTTCCTTACTGTAGCTCTTTATACATTTGCTGGTTACATGGGTGAATGAGTGAATGAATGAATGAAAAGGGATGGATTGATAGTTACTCTTCTCCAGGTTAGTAAATCTGATTTAAAAATTTTTTCTCCCTTTCTCCCTCCAACCCAGACCTTGTCTTTCATGCCAGACTCGAATATGCAACTGCCAAGGTTGTATCTCCACTTGGATATCTATTAAATCACAGCTCAAACTTCAGATGCACAAAACTGATTTCCTGAGTTCCATCCCAGACTTTCTATTCCTTCAGTGCTCCTGTAACCGAGAGCACCCTATGGGACCTTCCCAGGACAGACTCCCTCCATCCTCCATGTCCTCTACCTGCCTCTTTCTTTGTGGAAAAGCTTTAGTCTCCCAGGCCTCCCCTGAGTCACAAAAAACTGGCTCAAGAATTAATGATTGGAAGAATGTAAACACATAGTAACAAAAAAATAGCAGTTGGGCCGGGAGAACTGGTAACAACTTAAATAATAGATTAGCCATACAACAGAGTCACAGAATCTTTAGTTCCTCCCCAAAGAACATAAATAACAGAGTCTGACACACATTCCTCAATTGTTTTGCAGATACTAAAATCCCCACCAGATGGAAGAAGCTAACTGCATGATGACCATGAGCACATAACCCCCAGACTGGCTGGAGCCTGAGGAGAGATGATGTTAACCCCTGTGACATCACCCTGTTACCTCACCATCAACCAATCAGAGAATTGTGCAAGAGCTGATCACACACCCTGCCACTCTCTCCCTCACCTTGCCTTTAAAAACCCTTCCCTAAAATCCAGCAGGGAGTTTCAGTCTTTTGAGCATTAGCTGCCTGTATGCCTTGCTTGGCCCTGCACTTTCCTTCACCACAGCCCCGTGTCAGTAGATAGGCTTTACTGTGCCTGGGCAAGTGGACCCAAGTTTGGTTCAGTATCACTCCCTATGTCTGTAAATGGCAATTCCACGCCTACAACTGCTCAGGCCAAACACTTGGGAGTCACTCTTTGTTTGTTTGTTTTCTTTTGTTTTCTGGTCGTGCCAAGTGGCCTATGGGATCTTGGTTCCCTGACCAGGGATTGAACCTGCGGCCCCTTCAGTGGAAGCACGGAGTCCTAACCACTGGACCGCCAGGGAAGTCCCATTAGCAGTAATCTTTTGATGTTGGGCTACCTTGTTTGTTTTTTCCTTTGGGGGCGTTGCAAAAACTCATATATCTTGGCTCCTCCCTTACCTCTTTGGAACTGTCCGAAGAGGTGTCTGAGGGGCTGTATCCCAGGCTAAAGTCCTTGGTAAAGCCCCAAAGAAAACATAATTGTCAACTATTAGGTTGTGCTTTTTTTTTTTCAGTCAGCATCCCTATTCTTATCTCCAAATGACATTCTATATAATAAATGAGTTTGTTTACATCTATCTTCTCCCACTAGAATATTCATAAGCCACAGGGAGGGCAAAGACTTTGTTTGAATAAGTGCTATATCTCCTATTCTTAAAATAGTATCTGGCACACAGTAGATGCTCAATAAGTAATAGTTAAATGAATTAAATGTAACTGTATTGGGTGACAATGCAAGCCCATTTTCTGTCAAAATTTCTTTTTTCTAGTGTAGAACTATGAAAGAGGTATTTACTAACCGTATGGAGTAGACCTCTCCGCCAACCTTCACCAGTTTCCATAGCTACTGTGATATCTGACTAGTCCATAAATTTGCAACATATGTTGTTTTTAACAGGAAGTCCATCTTACAATCGTACTGTGAGATGAAAACAAATGGGTTGTCCCGCTTCTCAAAACTTCTAGGCAGAAAGACTGTTCAGGGCTTCCCTAGTGGCGCAGTGGTTGAGAATCCGCCTGCCAATGCAGGGGACACGGATTCGAGCCCTGGTCTGGGAAGATCCCACATTGCCGCGGAGCAACTAGGCCCGTGAGCCACAATTACTGAGCCTGCGCGTCTGTAGCCTGTGCTCCGCAACAAGAGAGGCTGCGATAATGAGAGGCCCGCGCACCGCGATGAAGAGTGGTCCCCGCTCGCCGCAACTACGGAAAGCCCTCGCACAGAAACGAAGACCCAACACACCCAAAAATAAATAAATAAATTTATAAAAAAAAAAAAAGAAAGAAAGAAAGACTGTCCAGCTATTGCCCCTCTTCTTCCACAAAAGTGTTTCTTACAAACATCATAGGAAGCATTAGCTCAGAACAGGAATGATTGGCAAGTGGAGCGGTTGACTGTCATGTAACCCGATATTCTCCTCGTTGTGCGGTTAGTCACTTTAGAGCTGAGAAAAGCCGCTTTCTGATAACACTTATATAAAATTTACACTAACCAGGAGTGCCTCAAAAAGCGTGGTATCTATAATCCTCCAGCAAGAACATGGCAAAGGGATGTTTAATAAACTTAATTTGAGGTACAAGAGTGAGAGAAAGTGCAAGAGGGTAAGAGATGGTGAGAGGATTTGATAGTTGAGAAAGAACGAGTGTGAAAGAGTGAGGGACTTTTTACTGCCAGTATAGAAGTGTGCAATCCATGCCTCAATAATTCAAGCCTTAGTAGATAGTAGGAGTTATATATTAAATATACACACATATATTAAATATTTTATATTAGAAAGTTTCTAGATTACTTTTTCCCAGGAAAATTAGCTTTATGAGCCTAGGAAAATGCAAGGTTTCAAAACATAAAGTCTCACTAGAAAGTAGATAGTGAGGTCTTTCTGCCTGGGAAACAGATTCTAGAGCAGAGAGGCTATGAATTGAAATATAATACCTTCAATAGAGACCTTGGAATATTTTCCAAACACAACCCCGTGTCCACTTCAGAAATTAACTTTCATGAGAAATTAATATTCATGAGATCGTGTTCCCCTTAGTTTCTAATCCCAGTAATAAATATTTTTATATTTCTCCAAATTTAATAAAGATACTAGATTATAAATAATTGTTAAATGGCATCTAGGTACAATTTTTAAATATCTAATGAATGCCGATATATATATATATATATATATATATATATATAAAACAATAACATACACCACATACATGATCATTCAGGATTTATCATTTTGCTGCAGTGAACGTGTACATTTTAGAGAACCACAGCACTTTCGTACAAACAACTAGGATAACTCAAATACCTGTGTGGGTCTTGACATGGAATCCAATTCACCAGAGGATCTGGAATATCCTCCAGATAAGGGAAAATGGCTTCCCTGGTAAATTTCCATCCATAAATTGCATCTTCTGGAGTCACAATGATCTGAGCACCCTGTTTAAAACAAGTTAAATCACAATTATTTCTCTATGTATGTAGACAATTCAACACTCGAACCTTCACCAGCTCTCATGCTCCTCATACATTATGATTAGCAGAAGTAAAAGAATACCTGTTCAGCGGCCTGCTTAATTGCTATCTCCAGAATATCTATATTCTTGTTCATGAGGAGCAAGGCATCATCCTGAGAAACACGTGTTTCTGTGTGATTCGGCAATATGACCGCATGTTCATATACTGCAGCTTTGAAAGTATCCAAAGCGCTGACATGCAGAATAATTAGGGCCAAAACTGCCACGGAAGTTTGAAAAGAGGAAGTGATCATGATCAAGGTCTAGTGAGTTCTGCAAGTGAAAGTAACATTCATGTAGTATTTATAAAGAAAGGAACATTTAGGTAACATGACTGCCAGCTCTTATTTTACAATCTTATGAATATTATGCCTGACCATTTTGGAGGAAAAAAATTCCAGTTCCATGAATACAATCAAAAAGTATTGCAAGGATTGTACATGTACTATTGATAAGATTTAATGTCAAATTTCAAAAAGACAAAATTCAAATATAGTACAATTGTACCCTTTTATTAATAGAAAGAAAATAGTAACTAAATTAACTCTCATGTGAAAAACCATAATACAACAAATCTCATTTATTAAATTACAAAAACCAGATAATAATTTTTTTCTGTTCTGTTGACAGATCTACGTCATGTTTATTTTTAGAAGAGAAGAAAAAAAATTAAAATATTTACTACTAGGAAAATGCAATACAGGGCAATATTGGGAACAAAATTCACCCAAGTCAACACTCTGACTTACCTATTAAAGACTCTGAACCTGCACTCCATAAAAACAAGATTTTGTGTCTGGTTTGCTCACTGCTGCATCCTTAGTACCCAAAGCACTGATCCTCCAGGGGCTGGTCCCTGGTGTTTAGCCAGAGGAGAAATCAAGAACTTCTGCTAAGGGGGCCCTGGCCCTCCGGGGACTAAGCCTCCTTCCTCCCCCACTCCTTTTCTCCCCATCCCTCTCTCCTTCCTTCCTTCCTTCTTTCCTTTCTTCCCTCCTTCCCCCCTTCCTTCCTTTCTTTGGAGATAGATGGAAGGGAAGGGAAGCATCTCACTCGGGCTGGTGATTATAAAGATCATCTCTATTATAACCCAGATAAGATGTAATTTTCATTTTTGTTAGAGGCAAATAACCACGTAAATGAGCTTTTAAGAAAAACGCATACATTATGTGACCTCTGATAACCTCCTAGGACATCCATATTCTCCCTTCCCCAGTCCCAATCCTATCACACAAGAGTTTAGTGGGGTTTTTCGGTTTTTGATTTTGTTTTTTAATCTGAGTCTCTTCATTCAAATACTTTTAGATGGCATAGAAGAGTAGAAACAAATGAATAAAATTCTTTTATGTTTCCCCTCATACTGAGATAAAAGTCTTGATATAGATGAGGTCTATATTTGAGGTCTAAAATATGAGGTCTAAAATATGAGGTCTGCTCATATTTTCTGCTTTGAATAGAAATTTTTAGTAAAGAAATAACTTCTTACCTCTATAGAATAGAAAACTGAAAATAATTTCTAGAAAAATGGTCAAGGCTTTTAGTGGATAATGTGAAGGGAATGAGATTTTTATAATCTATTTTTATATAGTAGATTATGAGTGCCTTTAGAGTCTACAGAGCATGTAATGCAAATGCCCACACTTTACAGGACAGGAATCTGAGGCATAGAGAGGCAGAGTGACTTAGAGCAGGGCGTAGGACTTTTCACTCTTGATTCCAGAATCTTCCCCGATACCCAAGACATCATGCATGAGTCTGTACTCTGGTTTAACGTCTGCATCCAAGTGTCTGGACACTCACTTGCATCTTTTTATTTATTTATTTATTTTTTTTGCTGCATTGGGTCTTCGTTGCTGCACACTGGCTTTCTCTAGTTGTGGAGAGGGGGAGCTACTCTTGGTTGCAGTGTGCTGGCTTCTCATTGCGGTGGCTTCTCTTGTTGTGGCTCACGGGCTCTCGGGCGCGGGCTCAGTAGTTGTGGCGCACGGGCTTAGTTGCTCTGCAGCATGTGGGATCTTCCTGGACCAGGGCTCGAACCTGCGTTCCCTGCACTGGCAGGAGGATTCTTAACCACTGCGCCACCAAGGAAGTCCCTCACTTGCATCTTTTAAGGAACCCCATTCAAAATGACCACCTTAGGAAGACCACAGATAAATCCAAATACTGAGTGAGTACTTGATGTAATTGAGAACTGTAAGCTCTTTCATTTCTACAAGTATCAATATAATTTGGATCATGATCTACTTCTTTGTGATTTAATCTCACCAATTAGTAATACTTCATTATCTCTTTTGCTTGTAAGTAGTTAGGTAAGCTGGTGAAAATAAACTAACATCTTTACTTTTGGAGGGTAAGAACAGAAACAGTCATATATGTCTTTCGCATCTCAGTGTCCCCAAATTTCCTGGACTTTTTTCTCTCTTTGTGGCTATAAACAAGAGAAATAGTGTCTTGTTTATTCGGGTTTTTTGGCTGGAGGGCGAAAGGGGAAGTGGTTTCTGATGCGAAGTCAGGGTGATTAAGCTCCTTTTTTTCTCTGCAGCATTTCAAAATTGTCTCATAAAAACTGAGAATCTGAGTAACTAAGACAATGGCATGGAAGAGTCAGAAGCTAGTAAATGAAACAACAATTTAAATATGGAAAAATCCATGAGACATAAAGAAAAAAGTGAATAATTTTTACATACATTTGTCATAGAAGCAGCTGATATTGTTTTAAATCTTCAGAGGTAAAAGACTAAATTCAAGACATAGAACTTTAAGAGTTTACATTTTCATGCTCATAAAGGTGGTTGATTAAGTAAGGCTTAATTAACTTCTTTAACTCTGTTATAAAATAATGTTACCTGGCCACAGGGTACATTGATTAAGTATTAGTCACTGTTAATAGGACCTATTTACTAATTTACCAATTTGTGATTAATGGAATTGATTTCAAGGGTGAAAAGTTCCAATCAATTCAAAATTATATGGTCAAAGGGCCACTATAAAAAAAATAGACATAGTTCAAATATTTGTTTCTAACTGGGAATCTGGTCATCTCTTAAAATAGTATTCAACTGGACTTAGTTTTCTGGCTGTAATAAGTAAGAAGAGTAGAAGTGTAGTTTCTGCTTTGCACTCCACTTCTCTGAAACTCTATTTCTCACCTTAAAAGTTCAGGTAATCATACCTGCTCTATCACCTTCACAAAGTTATTCTGAGAGTCAAAGACATATGAAAGTCCTCTGCAAGATTATGATGGGATGACAATAATTAACAAAAAGGGGAGACAATTTAGTAATGTAATGATCCTGACTCCATAATTCATCGTTAGGTCCACAGAGCTACTGTTGTTCGGCTGGACAAATCTGGTCTATCTGGGGCACTGTGCTGAGGATGGGATGGGAAACACAGCACCTGGCCACTTACTCCTGGATCATGCCCAGCTGGGCCTGGCAGACGTACATCCTCGGCGTGGCGAAGGCATCGTAAGAGCACCAAGGCCCCAGAAAGGCAAGGGGTGGCTCCTGGCTCTGATTCAGGCCTCAGGACTTCCTGGTCTGGCCCCTCTCCCAGGTGTGAAATGACATTAACAAAGAGTTGGAAATAGCATGTACAGTCACTGATGGCGTTTCCTCATAAGCAGCAAGGATGACATCAAAAAATAAGTAAGCAAAAGAGAAAAACCAGGCCCTACTTTTAAAACTATTTTCTCTTGATGCTGTAGACCAAAAAAAGGATGATACTGTACCCCCCCCCCCCAAAAGTACTCGGTGGTAAAGAGCAATGTTTCTGTCCCTGTCCCCATCGGAGACTTGCATTGGTCTTTAGCAAGCCTGTCTGAGTCAGCGTTTGAGAAAGGAAATGGCTGCTTGAGCAGAACCAGCCTGAACTTTATTTATTTATTTATTTATTTATGGCTGTGTTGGGTCTTCGTTTCTGTGCAAGGGCTTTCTCTAGTTGTGGCAAGCGGGGGCCACTCTTCATCGCGGTGCGCAGGCCTCTCACTATCCCGGCCTCTCTTGTTGCGGAGCACAGGCTCCAGACGCGCAAGCTCAGTAGTTGTTGCTCACGGGCCCAGTTGCTCCGCGGCATGTGGGATCCCCCCAGACCAGGGCTCGAACCCGTGTCCCCTGCATTGGCAGGCAGATTCTCAACCACTGCGCCACCAGGGAAGCCCCAGCCTGAACTTTAACCATCTTTTGGGGCCATATCCCAGCCCAGGTGAGGTGCTCCTCCAGCTCTGGACTTGGATTGGTGTTCAGCTCTTCAGACAGTTCATGCAACTCAAGCCAAGAGAGAATCTGAGAGAGTAGTGATTCATCACAGCCTGCCGCTCCCAAAATGGGTGGAAAGGGTTGTGCCATAGGAAGTTGCTAATCGCCACCTGTTTCTGACCCGCGGCAACAGTGATTTCATGTGGTTCAAACTACCCTTCTGCTTTCTGCTCTTAGAAGTTTAGGATCGTGGTAGGCTGGGCTGCAGAAGCCCCTTTGAACTGGCAGTGTGCTCCCACATTGTCTGAAGGTCCCCACTTCCTCAAAAGAAAAATAGTAACAAGCTCTCTTCTTGATGATTTCACTTGCAAATCCTTTATTTTGTTCTGATCCAACTCTGCCAAAGTTTATTGACTTCACCAACAGGAACTTCTGAAATGTCTGTTAGTTGGTGTCATAAACTGAACGTTTGCGTCCACCCCACCAACAAATTCATATATTGAAATCACATCCCCAGTGTGATGGTGTTAGCAGGTGAAGCCCTCGAGAGGTGATTAGATCCTCAGGGCGAAGCCCTCCTGAATGCGATTCCTGCCCTTATAAAGGAGACCCCAGTGAGCCACCTGCCCCTTCCACCATGTGAGGACACAGGACCACCATCTATGAACCAGGAACTGGGTCCTACCAGACCTGAATCTGCCAACACCTTGTTCTTGGACTTCTCAACCTCCACAACTGTGAGAAAGAAATTTCTGTGGTTTTTAAGCCACCCAGTTGATGGTATTCGGTTGTAGCAGCCTGAACTAAGATGATATTGGGGGATGGTTAGGGGTATGGACCCTGTAGCCAGAATGCCTGGGTTTGAAACACTTCCTATCTGTGTGGCCATGAGCAAGTTATATGCCCTCTCAGGGCTGCAGTTTCCTTCACCTGCAAGATGGTGATAAAATGTGCTGAATAGTTTTGGCTGTTATTATTATCTCATGCCCACAAGACGGAGGCCCTATCGTGAGGGCAATGCCCAGTGCAGTGTTGACCCACGTCTTTAAATCTCTGGTCAGATGCTCACCTGTTCTCGGCCACTAACTCACTAAAAGAATGTCAATTAGTTCACATTCTCTATTTTCTCATTGTTCTGTCGCTTTCCGCAAAGTCGTTCATGTTTCCTGTCTTCTATGTCAATCTGACCTGAATGGTTTCGCCAGGGATTATTAACTTAAAGTCCATTTCTATGAGCTCATCTGGACGGCTTTTCCTGCAGCAGTCCCACAGATTCGCCCTCTGATCAATACCTCTCCCTATTTCACACATCATTCTATTTTTTTAAACCTCACACACACACACACACACACACACACACACACAAAACTTACCAAGAAACTGGGTTACTTCTGCGTTGCTGTTGGGAAGATTGTGAAATGATACAGCCACTCTGGAAATCAGCTTGGGAATTTCTATATGAGCTGCTTCTTCAGTTTCTTATAAGCTGGGCCATTAACCAAAGTGACTATATTCAAAGATAGAGAAGAAAAGCCGAAGTCTGCGTTTGTCTGCTTTGACCACCCAGAATCCAAACCTTATGCTTTGCTAAATGGAATTTGTTCATATGGAAGATCAATTAATATGCAGCATCTGTTTGGGAGTTCTTGCTCTTCTGAATCAACTAACCAAAGTCCTGAGAGCTGCATTAAGACACATTCACCAGGTACAGGGATGGAAAAGTGTGGGCAGATCTTCCTTTCTTATGCAGTTTTTTTTTTTTCCAATTAATAATGCTGTTTTACCTCAAGAATATTTTTTCTTTCAGAGAGTTTTCAGTGACATGCGTGAAATTAAGTCCTGCAGCTTCCTTACTACCAGATGGCAGTGCCACTTAATGCACAGCCCTGTCCTCACACCATTCGTGTTCCAGATCTAGAGGTTGGACCCAGCTCTTAGGAGTGGACACACCGACAACCAGGTAACTCTGATCTTTATCAGATAAGTAAATAAAAGAGGCAAAAGCAAACCAGTAATAGCAAGAGAAAACAACAGAGGAAATGAATATAGCCATTCATTTCACTTAAGTTCTGAAAGTGAAAAGTATTAATGTGATGTTTGCAAAAAATTAATAAACAGAAATCTCAATAAAGTTGGGAGACCAGAGAGGAAGCTCTCACACCCTGCGAGGATAGCAGAGCCCACCAGGGAAAAGAAAAATTCATCTTCTTTCCTGGCAAGAACTCAACCAACGAAACACCATGGGCTGTTTGTTTACCAGAGCCCTCCCAACTTCCTTTTTCCATCTATAAAAGTGTCCTCCTTCCCTTGCTGTGTGGGCACTTGTACAAACCCTGAATTGCAATTCTCTATTGATTCTAAATAAACCCATCTTTGTTGAAATATCTGGCTGTCTATTTGTTTCAGGTCAATATGTTCAAATGAAATATATACCTACACTGGTTTTAATTCTCAAAAGAAAAAAAAAAAAACCCTATTCATATTCATCCAACAACTGATTTCATGGCTGTCATTTTTTTTTTTTTGGCCTCAATGGGTGGCATGTGGGATCTTAGTTCCCCAACCAGGGATCGAACTGGTGCCCCTGCAGTGGAAGCGCTGAGTCTTAACCACTGGACAGCCAGTAAAGTCCCTCATGGCTGTCATTTCTGAAACATATAATAATGTGACTTAACTGATTTGGTATTCAAATTTATCTTAAATGACAAAAACTTAAAAATGATAATAATGTACTGCTTTTTGTACTTGTGCTACTGTTGACCATGATCAACCAGAAATGCATTTGGCTTATTTTAGTACTGCTGATGCAATTGCACTAAACTATAAACCAGAAGTTATTACTGAACATCATGCTTTCTCAGATTGTCACCTATAAATAAACTGGGATTCGAAGTGGAGCTGTGGATTTTCTGAAAGAAACTAGTGCAAATATTTTAAGAGTTGCAAGTTGTTCCTAATGAAAAACTGAATAAGTAGGCTTTTGTTTCATTTGTTAATACTTTGGATAACATTTTACTTTTTCTGTCTTAAGTATGTTGTTTCTTACTCTCCTGTGTGTTTATTTCACAAATTGAGGACATATGACAGTGAGACCAAAGGAAAGCTAACTATCATAGTCTTTGGATCATTCCCTTTTGCTATGATCGTATATAAATAAAAGATATCGGGGGGAGGAGAGAAGATGGCGGAAGAGTAAGACGCGGAGATCACCTTCCTTCCCACAGATACAGTAGAAATACATCTACACGTGGAACTGCTCCTATAGAACACCCACTGAACGCTGGCAGAAAACGTCAGACCTCCCAAAAGGCAAGAAACTCCCCCCGTACTTGGGTAGGGCAAAAGAAAAAAGAAATAACAGAGACAAAAGAATAGGGACGGCACCTGCACCAGTGGGAGGGAGCTGTGAAGGAGGAAAGATTTCCACGCACTAGGAGCCCCTTCGCGGGCAGAGACTGCGGGTGGCGGAGGGGGGAAGCTTCGGAGCCACAGAGGAGAGCGCAGCCACAGGGGTGCGG
The DNA here is from genome assembly GCF_028023285.1 of Balaenoptera ricei. Lineage (NCBI taxonomy): Eukaryota > Metazoa > Chordata > Mammalia > Artiodactyla > Balaenopteridae > Balaenoptera > Balaenoptera ricei. Next base: position 30,774,317 of record NC_082650.1, on the reverse strand, counting down.
AGGGCAAAGCGGAGAGATTCCCGCACTTCCCGCACGGAGGCTCGGCGCTGACCAGCACTCACCAGCCCGAGAGGCTTGTCTGCTCAGCCGCCGGGGCGGGCGGGGCTGGGAGCTGAGGCTCGGGCTTCGGTCGGATCGCAGGGAGAGGACTGGGGTTGGCGGTGTGAACACAGCCTGAAGGGGTTAGTGCACCACAGCTAGCCGGGAGGGAGTCCGGGAAAAAGTCTGCAGCTGCCGAAGAGGCAAGAGACTTTTTCTTCCCTGTTTCCTGGTGCGCGAGGAGAGGGGATTCAGAGCGCCTCCTAAACGAACTTCAGAGACGGGCGCGAGCCGCAGCTAACAGCGCGGATCCCATAGCAACAGGGGCGCAGAGGGAAAAACGGAGAGACTCCCGCACAGAGGCTCGGCGCCGAACAGCGCTCACCAGCCCGAGAGGCTTGTCTGCTCCCCCGCCGGGGCGGGCGGGGCTGGGAGCGGAGGCTCGGGCTTCGGTCGGATCGCAGGGAGAGGACTGGGGTTGGCGGCAGGGAGAGGACTGGGGTTGGCGGCGTGAACACAGCCTGAAGGGGTTGGCGCACCACAGCTGGCTGGGAGGGAGACCGGGAAAAAGTCTGCAGCTGCCGAAGAGGCAAGAGACTTTTTCTTGCCTCTTTGTTTCGCGGCGCGCAAGGAGAGGGGATTCAGAGCGCCGCCTAAACGAACTCCAGAAACTGGCGCGAGCCGCGGCGATCAGCGCGGACCCCAGAGACGGGCGTGAGACGCTGGGGCTGCTGCTGCCGCCTCCAAGAAGCCTGTGTGCGAGCACAGGTCACTCTCCACACCGCCCCTCCCGGGAGCCCGTGAAGCCCGCCACTGCCAGGGTCCCGTGATCCAGGGACAACATCCCCCGGGAGAACGCACTGCGCGCCTCAGGCTGCTGCAACGTCACGCCGGCCTCTGACGCCGCAGGCTCGCCCCGCCTCCTCTGTACCCCTCCCTCCCCGCGGCTTGGGTGAGCCAGAGTCCCCGAAGCAGCTGCTCCTTTAACCCCGTCCTGTCTGGGCGGGGAACAGACGCCCTCAGGCGACCTACACGCAGAGGCGGGTCCAAATCCAAAGCTGATCCCCAGGAGCTGTGCGAACAGAGAAGAGGAGGGGAAATCTGTCCCAGCAGCCTCAGAAGAAGCGGATTAAAACTCCACAAACAACTTGATGTGCCTGCATCTGTTGAATACCTGAATAGACAACGAATCATCCCAAATTCAGGAGGTGGACTTTGGGAGCAGGATATATTAATTTTTCCCCTTTTCCTTTTTTTTTGTGAGTGTATATGTATATGCTTCTGGGGGAGATTTTGTCTGTATAGCTTTGCTTTACAATAGCTTTATTTTACTTCACTATATTATAGCTTCTTTCTTTCTTTCCTTTCTTTCTTTCTTTCTTTCCTTCCTTCCTTCCTTCCTTCCTCCTTCCTTCCTTCCTTCCTTTCTTTCTATTTTTTCTCCCTCTTACTCTGAGCCGTGTGGACGAAAGGCTCTTGGTGCTTCAGCCAGGCATCAGGGCCGTACCTCGGAGGTGGGAGAGCCAACTTCAGGACACTGGTCCACAAGAGACCTCCCAGCTCCACGTAATACCAAACGGCAAAAATCTCTCAGAGATCTCCATCTCAACATCAAGACCCAGCATCACTCAATGACCAGCAAGCTACAGTGCTGAACACCCTATGCCAAACAACTAGCAAGACAGGAACACAGCCTCATCCATTAGCAGAGAGGCTGCCTAAAATCATAATAAGGCCACAGACACCCCAAAATACACCACCAGACGTGGACGTGCCCACCAGAAAGACAAGATCCAGCCTCATCCACCAGAGCTCAGGCACTAGTTCCCTCCACCAGGAAGCCTACACAACCCACTGAACCAACCTTAGCCACTGGGGACAGATACCAAAAACAACGGGAACTACAAACCTGCAACCTGTGATAAGGAGACCCCAAACACAGTAAGATAAGCAAAATGAGACGACAGAAAAACACACAGCAGATGAAGGAGCAGGGTCAAAACACACTAGACTTAACAAATGAAGAGGAAATAGGTAGTCTACCTGAAAAAGAATTCAGAATAATGATAGTAAGGATGATCCAAAATCTTGGAAATAGAATAGACAAAATGCAAGAAGCATTTAACAAGGACGTAGAAGAACTAAAGAGGAATCAAGCAATGATGAAAAACACAATAAATGAAATTAAAAATACTCTAGATGGGATCAATAGCAGAATAACTGAGGCAGAAGAAAGGATAAGTGACCTGGAAGATAAAATGGTGGAAATAACTACTGCAGAGCAGGATAAAGAAAAAAGAATGAAAAGAACTGAGGACAGTCTCAGAGACCTCTGGGACAGCATTAAACGCACCAACATTCGAATTATAGGGGTCCCAGAAGAAGAAGAGAAAAAGAAAGGGACTGAGAAAATATTTGAAGAGATTATAGTTGAAAACTTCCCTAATATGGGAAAGGAAATAGTTAATCAAGTCCTGGAAGCACAGAGAGTCCCATACAGGATAAACCCAAGGAGAAACACGCCAAGACACATATTAATCAAACTGTCAAAAATTAAATATAAGGAAAACATATTAAAGGCAGCAAGGGAAAAAAAACAAATAACACACAAGGGAATCCCCATAAGGTTAACATCTGATCTTTCAGCAGAAACTCTGCAAGCCAGAAGGGAGTGGCAAGATATACTTAAAGTCATGAAGGAGAAGAACCTACAACCAAGATTACTCTACCCAGCAAGGATCTCATTCAAATGTGATGGAGAAATTAAAACCTTTACAGACAAGCAAAAGCTGAGAGAGTTCAGCACTACCAAACCAGCTTTACAACAAATGCTAAAGGAACTTCTCTAGGCAAGAAACACAAGAGAAGGAAAACACCTACAATAACAAACCCAAAACATTTAAGAAAATGGGAATAGGAACATACATATCGATAATTACCTTGAATGTAAATGGATTAAATGCTCCCACCAAAAGACACAGGCTGGCTGAATGGATACAAAAACAAGACCCATATATATGCTGTCTACAAGAGACCCACTTCAGACCTAGAGACACATACAGACTGAAAGTGAAGGGATGGAAAAAGATATTCCATGCAAATGGAAATCAAAAGAAAGCTGGAGTAGCAATTCTCATATCAGACAAAATAGACTTTAAAATAAAGACTATTACAAGAGACAAAGAAGGACACTATATAATGATCAAGGGATCGATCCAAGAGGAAGGTATAACAATTGTAAATATTTATGCACCCAACATAGGAGCACCTCAATACATAAGGCAAGTACTAACAGCCATAAAAGGGGAAATCGACAGCAACACAATCATAGTAGGGGACTTTAACACCCCACTTTCACCAATGGACAGATCATCCAAAATGAAAATAAATAAGGAAACACAAGCTTTAAATGATACATTAAACAAGATGGACTTAATTGATATTTATAGGACATTCCACCCAAAAACAACAGAATACACATTTTTCTCAAGTGCTCATGGAACATTCTCCAGGATAGATCATATCTTGGGTCACAAATCAAACCTTGGTAAATTTAAGAAAATTGAAATCGTATCAAGTATCTTTTCCGACCACAACGCTATGAGACTAGATATCAATTACAGGAAAAGATCTGTAAAAAATACAAACACATGGAGGCTACACAATACATTACTTAATAATGAAGTGATTACTGAAGAAATCAAAGGGGAAATCAAAAAATACCTAGAAATAAATGACAATGGAGATACGACGACCCAAAACCTATGGGACGCAGCAAAAGCAGTTCTAAGAGGGAAGTTTATAGCAATACAAGCCTACCTCAAGAAACAGGAAACATCTCGAATAAACAACCTAACCTTGCACCTAAAGCAATTAGAGAAAGAAGAACAAAAAAACCCCAAAGCCAGCAGAAGGAAAGAAATTATAAAGATCAGGTCAGAAATAAATGAAAAAGAAATGAAGGAAACAATAGCAAAAATCAATGAAACTAAAAGCTGGTTCTTTGAGAAGATAAACAAAATTGATAAACCATTAGCCAGACTCATCAAGAGAAAAAGGGAGAAGACTCAGATCAATAGAATTAGAAATGAAAAAGGAGAAATAACCACTGACACTGCAGAAATACAAACGATCATGAGAGATTACTACAAGCAACTCTATGCCAATAAAATGGACAACCTGGAAGAAATGGACAGATTCTTAGAAATGCACAAACTGCCGAGACTGAACCAGGAAGAAATAGAAAATATGAACAGACCAATCACAAGCACTGAAATTGAAACTGTGATTAAAAACCTTCCAACAAACAAAAGCCCAGGACCAGATGGCTTCACAGGTGAATTCTATCAAACATTTAGAGAAGAGCTAACACCTATCCTTCTCAAACTCTTCCAAAATATTGCAGAGGGAGGAACACTCCCAAACTCATTCTACGAGGCCACCATCACCCTGATACCAAAACCAGACAAAGATGTCACAAAGAAAGAAAACTACAGGCCAATATCACTGATGAACATAGATGCAAAAATCCTCAACAAAATACTCGCAAACAGAATCCAACAGCACATTAAAAGGATCATACACCATGATCAAGTGGGGTTTATCCCAGGAATGCAAGGATTCTTCAATATACGCAAATCAATCAATGTGATACACCATATTAACAAATTGAAGGAGAAAAACCATATGATCATCTCAATAGATGCAGAGAAAGCTTTCGACAAAATTCAACACCCATTTATGATAAAAGCCCTGCAGAAAGTAGGCATAGAGGGAACTTTCCTCAACATAATAAAGGCCAAATATGACAAACCCACAGCCAACATTGTCCTCAATGGTGAAAAACTGAAACCATTTCCACTAAGATCAGGAACAAGACAAGGTTGCCCACTCTCACCACTATTATTCAACATAGTTTTGGAAGTGTTAGCCACAGCAATCAGAGAAGACAAAGAAATAAAAGGAATCCAAATCGGAAAAGAAGAAGTAAAGCTGTCACTATTTGCAGATGACATGATACTATACATAGAGAATCCTAAAGAGGCTACCAGAAAACTCCTAGAGCTAATCAATGAATTTGGTAAAGTAGCAGGATACAAAATTAATGCACAGAAATCGCTTGCATTTCTATACACTAATGACGAAAAATCTGAAAGTGAAATTAAGAAAACACTCCCGTTTACCATTGCAACAAAAAGAATAAGATATCTAGGAATAAACCTACCTAAGGAGACAAAAGACCTGTATGCAGAAAATTATAAGACACTGATGAAAGAAATTAAAGATGATACAAATAGATGGAGAGATATACCATGTTCCTGGATTGGAAGAATCAACATTGTGAAAATGACTCTACTACCCAAAGCAATCTACAGATTCAATGCAATCCCTATCAAACTACCACTGGCATTTTTCACAGAACTAGAACAAAAAATTTCACAATTTGTATGGAAACACAAAAGACCCCGAATAGCCAAAGCAATCTTGAGAACGAAAAATGGAGCTGGGGGAATCAGGCTCCCTGACTTCAGACTATACTACAAAGCTTCAGTAATCAAGACAGTTTGGTACTGGCACAAAAACAGAAATATAGATCAATGGAACAGGATAGAAAGCCCAGAGATAAACCCACACACATATGGTCACCTTATCTTTGATAAAGGAGGCAAGCATATACAGTGGAGAAAAGACAGCCTCTTCAATAAGTGGTGCTGGGAAAATTGGACAGGTACATGTAAAAGTATGAAATTAGAACACTCCCTGACACCATGCACAAAAATAAACTCCAAATGGATTAAAGACCTAAGTGTAAGGCCAGACACTATCAAACTCTTAGAGGAAAACATAGGCAGAACACTCTATGACATACATCACAGCAAGATTCTTTTTGACCCAGCTCCCAGAGAAATGGAAATAAGAACACCAATAAACAAATATGACCTAATGAAACTTAAAAGCTTTTGCACAGCAAAGGAAACCATAAACAAGACCAAAAGACAACCCTTAGAATGGGAGAAAATATTTGCAAATGAAGCAACTGACAAAGGATTAATCTCCAAGATTTACAAGCAGCTCATGCAGCTCAATAACAAAAAAACGAACAACCCAATCCAAAAATGGGCAGAAGACCTAAATAGACATTTCTCCAAAGAAGATATACAGATGGCCTACAGACACATGAAAGAATGCTCAACATCATTAATCATTAGAGAAATGCAAATCAAAACTACAATGAGATATCATCTCACACCGGTCAGAATGGCCATCATCAAAAAATCTAGAAACAATAAATGCTGGAGAGGGTGTGGAGGAAAGGGAACCCTCTTGCACTGTTGGTGGGAATGTAAATTGATACAGCCACTATGGAGAACAGTATGGAGGTTCCTTAAAAAACTACAAATAGAACTACCATACGACCCAGCAATTCCACTACTGGGCATATACCCTGAGAAAACCATAGGTCAAAAAGTGTCATGTACCACAATGTTCATTGCAGCTCTATTTACAATAGCCAGGACATGGAAGCAACCTAAATGTCCATCGACAGACGAATGGATAAAGAAGATGTGGCACATATATACAATGGAATATTACTCAGCCATAAAAAGAAATGAAATGGAGGTATTTGTAATGAGGTGGATGGAGTTAGAGTCTGTCATACAGAGTGAAGTAAGTCAGAAAGAGAAAAACAAATACAGTATGCTAACACATATATACGGAATCTAAGGAAAAAAAAAAAAAAAAGGCCATGAAGAACCTAGTGGCAAGACGGGAATAAAGACACAGACCTACTAGAGAATGGACTTGAGGATATGGGGAGGGGGTGGGGTGAGATGTGACAGGGTAAGAGAGTGTCATGGACATATATACACTACCAAATGTAAAATAGCTAGCTAGTGGGAAGCAGCCGCATAGCCCAGGGAGATCAGCTCGGTGCTTTGTGACCACCTAGAGGGGTGGGATGGGGAGGGTGGGAGGGAGGGAGATGCAAGAGGGAAGAGAAATGGGAACATATTGTATATGTATAACTGATTCACTTTGTTATAAAGCAGAAGCTAACACACTATTGTAAGGCAATTATACTTCAATAAAGATGTTTAAAAAAAAATAAAATAAAATAAAATGCAATAAGGAAAAAAAAAAAAAAAAAAAGATATCGGTTTTACTTCTCACTTATTAATTGTACTTACTGAAAATTAGTTGGCTATGTCAGCTAATTACCCACCTCTTTTGCCAGCTAGATATGAGAAGGTATGTTTAACATATTTAAATCTTGATAACTTAATAAACAATAGAATATTGCATTGATGTATGATATTTAATATTTATTGTCCAAATCAAATTTCCTATGTAAAATATATGGGTTATTTGGGGAAAAAAACTAATCATGCAATTACCATACAACTCAGCAGTTGTATTCTTGGGCATTTATCCCAGAGAAATGAAGACATCTTCACACAAAAACCTGTACATGAATGTTCATAGCACCTTTATTTGTTTTACCCACAAACTGAAAACAATCCAGATGTACTTCAGTGGATGAATAACCAAGCTGTATGTATGTCCACACCATGGAATACTACTCAGTAAGAAATGAACTATGGACACATGCAACAATGTGGATGGATTTCAAGAGCATTATGCTGAATGAAAAAGGCAATCCCCCCAAAATAACATACAATAGGATTCCATTTACGCAGGATTCTTGAAATGACAAAATTACAGAAATGGAGAACAGATTAGTGATTCCCAGAGATTAAGGAGGGAGTGAGGGTGACAGAAAAGTAGCAGCATGGGCAACTGAAGACTGGGAATCTTTCTTTATCTCGACTCTACCAATATATCCTAGTTAGAATATTGTACTGTTAAGTGTTGCAAGATGTTACCACTGGGGGAACTTGGGTAAAGAGTACAGATGATCTCTGGGTATTATTTCTTACAACTGCATGTGAATCAACAATTACCTCAAAAATGTTTAAAAAGTTTAATTGAGAAAACGATTTGTGATTTAAAAAAATTTGTCCTTTTTATTTTTCCTTGGGATTAGTCTGTATGTCATATATGTATAGGTTGCAATGTGACCTTAACATAAAAGATACTTTTTAATTTATTATATTCTACATTGTCTCATTTTTTAAAAAGTGCTTTTAAACTGGGCACTTTGTTACATTCAGATGAACATAAACATATATAAATATAAACACACAGATTTCCTTTGATAATTTTGACCTACCTTTTGGTTTCAAAAGGTTCAAAGTTCTGCTATTGTTTCTCATATTTTTAACTTTTTTTTGTCATTTATCTTAATACTTCAAAATCATAAAATGAGGAAGGGGCAAAGTTGTTTTTGTACAAAGCGGCTTTAAATACACTGGTATCCACAGTAGGTACTGACAGCGGCGTGTTGGGAGGGAGAACAAAAAGTTCTCTAGCCAGTAAGCCTGGAATCTTTGCGTTGACCTTGAACTAGTCTCAACAGTCAACAGCCCTGGTAACGGTAATAGGCTGACAGTCCTGAGTGACGCCGGGACGCCGGTGGGAGCGGTGCGAGCTCGGGCGCCACGGCCCGGCTTTGAGCTGCTGGATCCCCGCGGTGCTTTAATAGCGGCCCCACGTGGTACAAATGGGAACTACAGGCATTCGGCGGCATCCTCGGCCACTGGGCGGAGGAGGGGCGGCCCCGCATTAGCCTGCATCCTGCGCCCAAGGAAGGATAGCCCTGGAGAGGGGCCAGGACGATTTAACCCGGGAAATCGAGGCCTGGCCCTTTCCGCAGTGCACACGAGTGCAGGGGGCTGGGGTCACACTCGTCCTGGTGCCGCTCCGGTAAGCGGGTGACAGGCCACTTGTGCTTGGCAGGCAAGGGACCAGCCTCTAGAGCTCTCAGGGCGAACGGACTTGGGGCAGGAGGAGAGTGAAGAGTTCATGGGAACTGTGAGTATTCAGTTTTGGGAATTAATGCCAAACAGTCTTCCGAAACAGTCCGTGGTCCAGCTGCTGTCCATCTTCTCCAACCTGGGTATTGTGATACTCTAAATTTTATTTATTTTTTCCTTATGGTGGTGTGAAAGAGCATGGTTTAATGTGCCTCTTCCAGATCTGTTTCTCTCCCATTCTTCCCCATTTCACTAAGAGGCACCAGCTGACCACCCATGCCCTCAAGGCAAATCCTAGGAGTCTTCCTGAATTTCTCTCCCCTTCTCTGTCCATTATCAGCAAACCCTGTTGGTTCTACTTCCAAACACATCCTTTTCTCTACACTTCAGCACCACCTTCCTGATCCAAACCATTAATGTCTCTCTCAAAGCTTCCAAAGATCTCCCTCCACCCCTGGTAATCCGCATCCCCACTCACCTTGGCCATGCAAACACAATGACCTTCCTGAAATATGAATCAAATTCTAGAATCCTCCATTCAAAAGCCGGCTCCTCTCCCTCGCCCAAGTTCCTCTGTTTACTAGACTCCAGCCATGTGGGCCACGGCCTTCTCTCTGACCAGGTCAAGCCGTTTACACATGCTAGGGAGGGCTCATCCCCTCAGAATGGCTGCCTCGTTCTCACCCTTCAGAGCTCAGTTCAAGGCCTTATCTAAATGAGGATCCTCACACCTAATCAGCTCCAGCCGATTACTCTTTCATATCACCAGGTTTTTGTTTTTGTTTTTGTTTTTCATCACAGCATCTCTGCAAGATAACTAGAGATTCTGGTATTTATTTCTTGCTTGTCCCTTCCACTGGAATATTAGTTCCATAAAGACTAGACTCTGTTTATCTTGATCACAGCTAAATCTGTAAGATCAAGCACAATGTCAATTCAGAGAAGGCATTCAATAAATATTTTTGAATTAATAAATAGATAAAAAAACGTTTCTTCTACTAAAAAGGGGGGGGGTAAATGGGGCTACTACACCATGAAAATGGATCAGGAGGTATGAGAGTTGCACAGCAGAGATTCACTCACTTCAAACAACAGCATGGATTTTACATGAAGTGAGAGGAACCCCTTCCCTAACATAGAACAAGCATTCCTGTGGGCTCACTTGCTCTGGGAATGGGATACATCTATTGGGAGTATGTTTTTTTTTAAAAAAATGATAGAACTAAAACAGAGACATTAAGGGAAATGAATAATATTATACCAAGCATTATGTATAAATCCAGATCCTAATTCACAGCATGTTACAAAATTGGAAGTGTTAAGTAATATTATTCTTGTATCTTTCACACAAACAAAAGTTTTAGAAGAGCTGATGGCCAGGGTATGCAATAGAGTTTTTCCATGGTAGGCTGGAATTTTGCCTTTTGAATAAAAACAAAAAAATCTTAGGACACAGAGAAAGCAAATATTTTTAAAACTGATTTCACAGTAATTATTCTGTATATTTTGAGTTATCTTTATATTATGTTTAAGCATATCAAATCAATTCATTTCTTTCCCTGTTAATAAAAGGGGTACAGTCACAGAATCAGTGCCCTCAGAATAAAAAGTAAACAGAGGAAACAGGACACCTAGAGTCAGTAACAGCCTCAGGGCCAAGTCTGGTCACTCAAAACCAAAAACTTTTGTTGATTTTCAACAACTCTTTGCATACTTAAGGTTTCAAATACGGCTGGTTCAGCAGGCCAGCTCTTCAGGACAACAGTATGTGCAGCCCAACACAGGATCATCCAAAACTATGTTAACAATTTCAGGATGCTGGTGTGGTGTTCATGGAGTTTTGTGTGTAAAAATTAGGAAAATCCTTCCAGCAATGAAGTTCAAGGCCAGGAGCATCCATCTCCCAGCCCCGTATCAGTAGGGATTCCTAACGTAGGGCTACGTTTCATCAGGCAAGAGAGCAGTCCGTTCCTCCTCTGTGCCGAGGATATTTTGAAGTTTAGATCTACGTGGAAGGAAAGAAGAGGCCAACCTCAGTATTTCTCACCTTAAAAAAAAACCTCAGTACCTACATCTCTATCCAACTATTTCCGTAAACGTGTCTATCAAGTGATGAGGCTCAGAGTGCCCAGAAATCTCCAGGGTGGAAGAACGGATGTAAAATGGTGTTTTTTTCCCACTCCCACAAGCCAACTTTTAAAGGAGAAAAAAAACTCAAGAGTTGGGGCTTCCCTGGTGGCGCAGTGGTTGAGAGTCTGCCTGCCAATGCAGGGGACACGGGTTCGAGCCCTGGTCTGGGAGGATCCCACATGCCGCGGAGCAACTAGGCCCGTGAGCCACAATTACTGAGCCTGCGCGTCTGGAGCCTGTGCTGCACAACAAGAGACGCCGCGACAGTGAGAGGCCCGCGCATCGCGATGAAGAGTGGCCCCCGCTTGCCGCAACTGGAGAAAGCCCTCGCACAGAAACGAAGACCCAACACAGCCATAAATAAATAAATAAATAAATTTAAAATAAATGTGATTTGAATAAAAAATATAAAATCTGGTTTTAAAAAAAAAAAAAAAAAAAAAAAAAACTCAAGAGTTGACCATACCTCCTTCTTCTCCTTGAATGCTCCAATAGATAAAACAAGCCCATCACTAGTCCCTTTAACACAATGAAAGGTACTGGTTACTGTCAATTATCCAAGTCACATTTCTCCATAAACATAAGGAAAATGAAAGTAAAAGACTAATTACTCACACTTGTCAGAGCCCAGAGACCCTGTAGAGCAGCTGCCCATTCAAAACCTATTTTCTCATACAGAAATCCCCCCAGCGTTGGTCCTAGAAAAGCACTAACAATGAAAAGAAGAAAGAGGATTACAGTGCAAAAAAACACGTTACTCCTTATAGGCTGCATGACCGCTTCAATTCATTATATTGAAACTATAAACGCTAACGAAAAAAGCCAATTCCTGGACAGAGCATTAGGTTTAAGAAAATAATTCTACCTGATAATGATGATTGCTTAAAATTTTTAAACAATCCTAAAATTATAACTGCTTCTGAAAAGTTGATGCCTTATATGAAAAATTTTAAAAGATGATATGCATTCAAAAGAACCTTTATATTATTCTCTCTACTCTTCTAGGTATTTGTATTTAAAACAACTCAGTACATACTTATTGATGATAGCTACATGGGCAGCATACAGTTATCCCTCTGGTATATAGTAGAGAGTTAAAAATAAATACACAAATGAATGAATAAATGAATACATTTTCAAAACTGAGACAGGCTCCTGTTAAAGGAACTTTAAAATATCACTTAAATAAGACAAAGTATATGAGACCATTTTGATTATGTATTAAAACTGCTGGTATAACCATTGATCTTGAAGTCAGACAGCTGGATTAGAACTGCAGCTCTCCCCTAAGTGAATTATGTGCCTTCTGGCAACTCATCTGACCTCTCAGTGTCTGAATTTCTTCATCTGTAAACTGGAGATAGCATTTTCCAACTTACAGGTGTGAATGAAATTCAACAGCTACTCACCCAACTGACCACAATGCACCAAAGAGACCTGACACCAGTCCCAAGGTACTTAATCCTTCTTCAAATCCATTTTCACTGCAAAGAGAAACAAGAGTGTGTCTGTGGTTAAAAGGGAAACCTGCGTGAAACAAAAGAATAGTGTATGGTATAAAAATAAACCAGGGATAATCTGGATAAACCCAACAGCAAGAACACTCCATTTCTAAATTAAAAGCTAATCTCATTTGAAGATATCACTATAGTAATATTTCCTCCAGGGTTTTCTAAAAATACTTCTACTGCATATATAGGATACAATATTAAGAATCGCGACCCACTTGCATTAAATGTTTATTAAAGTATATAATTAACTAAGAAATTCTTCAAATGAGATGAACATGTAGAGAGAACGATGGGCAACCTTTAGAAAATACAGAGGCAGCTCCTTATTCCTTTGAGACTTGTTGAACTGACAACAGCAGAGCCATCAGTATTCTCCCTGCTCAAGTTCACTTTGTGTTCTTCATCATTATGCCTACTAAACAAAAGACTGATGGCCAAGTGACAAAGATACACTTGGTCTTCTTCCCCATTTCTGGCACAGAGCTCCTAAAATCCGTGGAATTTCTTAAGTGATGAAAGCCATAAAAAAAAGTGTCTTTTGTTATGTTAATGAGATGACTTTGGGACTAGCACCCACGTTGCCTGGAGAACCAACACGTGATTACAGGCTTGGAACTTTCAGCCCCACACATCCCTCCCCCCATAGAGAGAGGGGGTGGAGGTTGAATCAACTGTCAATGGCCAATGATTTAATCAGCCATGCATATGTAGTGATGCTTCCATAAAAACCCAAAAGGACTGAGTTCAGAAAGCTTCCAGCTTGGGAAGCCAGAATGCTTCCACGTGCCACCGAGCTGGGCCCCAAACTCCACAAGGACAGGGCTCTGTTGCTTGGGACCTTATCGCCCTATATATCTTGTCATCTGACTGCTGATCTGTATCCTTTAATATCCTTTGCAGTAAGCCAGTAGCTAGTGAGTGAACTGGTTTCCTAAGATCTATGAGCTGCTCTAGCAAATGAAGAGAACCCACGGAGGGGGTCGTTGGAACCTCTGATTTACAGCCAGTCGGTCAGAAACATAGGTAACAACCTGCACTTGAAATTGGCATCTGAAGCAGAGGGCACTCTTGTGGGACTGAGCCCTTAACCTGTGGAATCTGATGTTATCTCCCGGTAAATACTGTCAGAATTAGTTGAACTGCAGGACACCCAGCTTGGTGGTGTGAGGGAGGAAAAACCCACACATTGGAATTGATACTAGAATCCATTTACCTGGTCACTCTGTGCCCTTGTGTGGACCTCCTCTATGAGAGGGAAATGATGCTGAGGGCTTCCCACTGTGCTTTGGCTTTTTTTTTTTTTTTTAATTTATTGAAGTATAGTTGATTTACAATGTTGGGCTAATTTCTACTGTACGGCAAAGTGCTTCACTTATACATATATATGCTTTGGCTGTTTAGAAGTATACCTATACCGAGGCGTAAACTAAGCCGAGCCTCTATCCACAACCCATTTTACCTATCATTGTATTAATATTCCTATATATTATCATTTATATTATTGTATTTTTGCTTATACTATTTATATCACAATATTGCATGACATGAAATCATGAAGGTTTAGTATTGAAAAAAAATATCCAACATCCTACAAAATTGAGAAATTCAAGAAAGCTTGTGATGTTTATTGCTAATCACAATACAGTCCTTCAAGCCATGGAAGTAACTTACTGTGCACAACTGAGAATCTCCGGGAAAGCTGGAATTAAACTCATTCCAGCAGAGATACCATTTATGACTAGTATCAGCACCAACAACCAGAGCTGACTGCAAGAGAGTTTTGGAGAAAAATTAACATTTAAAGAGACAACAAAGCTTCACACCAAGGAGGGCAGGCAGGATCTCAGAGAAGTTCGTTTCACAGATGACATGACTAGTCTGGTTCTTATCCCCATCTGATCCCATTTTGTTCAGTGAAAACATCTTTTAACTCCTTACATTTCTGAGGGGGGAAAACGATCAATTTATCCTGCTATCCCAATATCTTTGGTCACACATGTCACATGCCTAGAGTCAACCTGCCTTCTTATCACCATGTAAAAGCCTTTCAAAGTTGGTTAAAATGTCGATGTTAATGTTGCTCCTTCAAGCACTTGGCTTTGAAATCCCACTGACTGGAAAGTGGTACAGGAAGTGACAGGAACCTGCTATGTGTTCCACGTCAGGCCCTACGTCAGTTACGTCATACCCATTATTCTACTGAACCATTGCAGCAACCCTGCCATGTAAGTCTGTTAAAAATGATTAAGGAAGACAATCTAGGTAATACGAACAAACTTTATTTAACACTTCATGAAGTGGATGGTCTCATTTTGGAGAACTGAAAAATGGGATGGAAGGCAGGAAGCTTTTACAGGATAAGGAAAAAAAAAAACAAGGAAGAGAAAAACAGGTAACATCTGATTGTCTGGGGCTACGCAGTCCATCTTGTTTGGGGTGAGCGGCCCACAGTTGGTGGCTTGGCGTTTGGGGGTGACTGGGTGACTGGATAGACTGTTTTTCTGGTCAAGAGGAGCATTTACAGGGACATGAAAGTTTTCTAAGTTTTGGTTTGCTGACATGGCACCCTGGGCTGGAGTCACTCTATCTTGAGCCTAGAAAATTATTTCAACAGTACTCTTATCGGCTTTTTTGGTGGATAAGAAAACTGAGGCTCTTGGAAGTTAAATGATTTGCTCAAGTTCACATACCAAGGAAGGGGCAAAGCCCAAATACAAACCCAAATCTGAAAGACTCTGAAATCATTCTTTTTTCCATATCATGTTTTGTCCCAGAGGTACCTAAAAAGCTCTAAGTAGCTCACTTTATTTTAGCAAATAAATTATAATAAACAAGCTTTATTAAGCAGCTACCATATGCTAAGGATGATACAGAAACAAAAAAGATTTAGTTCCCTCCTCAAGGGGCAAGAAGGAATAGAAAAAACAAAAGTATATTCTAAGAACTATCAGCTAAAGGTAGATTAACAGATGCTACTTTTAAAATAAAGTACAGGACGTCCCTGGTGGAGCAGTGGGTAAGAATCCGCCTGCCAATGCAGGGGACACGGGTTTGAGGCCTGGTCCGGGAAGATCCCACATGACGCAGAGCAACTAAGCCCGTGCGCCACAACTACTGAGCCTAAGCTCTAGAGCCCACGAGCCACAACTACTGAGCCCGTGTGCCACAACTACTGAAGCCCACGCGCCTAGAGCCTGCGCTCCGCAACAGAGAAGCCACCACAAGGAGAAGCCCACACACTGCAACAGAGAGTAGCCCATGCTTGCCACAACTAGAGAAAGCCCGCGCGCAGCAACGAAGACCCAACGTAGCCAAAACTAAATAATAAATTTTTAAAAAATTAAATAAAGTACAAATGTGCAATTGAAATACAAAGGGAATATAAGCATTTTTATAATTTGATTCAGATTTTATGCATTCCTGTTTGCCTAGACCACTGCTAGCATCCAGTAATACTGTCAGTAAAACAAACAATTCAATATAGTCCTAAATCTGGTAATTATTTAAATAAGATTCAAAGATACTAAGCATATCAGTGTTACACCAAAAATTTTTAAAATAATTCCTAATGTTATTTTGCCACAAATTCAAAAGAAGAAAAAAAATTACCTCTTAATGTGCAAGAATGGGGCAGGTCCTAAGAACATGTAGCACCCTGCTGTGATTAAGTTTCCGAAAACGAGAAGCCATTTCCTTAGATGCTGGTAAAGAAAGTCCACAGAAACTCTTAGAGGTAAAGATCTTCCATAATTTAGGAAAATAAAGAAATCATTGAAGAACACAAGTCATGATATTAAAAAATCCAAATACATTGGAGAAAACAAAATTTTACATGTAAGAGAAAACAGGTAGATGGTAAACACAAAAGCAAGTGCAATATACCCCAAGACAGGGGTTGAGCAAAGGACAAGTATTCCATGGAAAGGGAGTGTATGGTAGATTTTGCACATGATAAACTGTTCCAAATATGACAATTTAAAAAGCAGTCACCACAAGGAATGACCAAGTAGATGCACTATCTAGAAAATTCACATTATTAAAAAGTACCAAATAAAATGTTTCCTTATAAACTACTCAAACGCAGGCTAAAAATTATAGGGGTACGATATCTGTTCAGTTATATAAGGCTATGCCTTAAAACTAAGTTACAAACACTGTTTAAGACACTTGCTTTTTTCCACCTGGACTACCAAGTAATCTCCATGTAATAGGTCTTCATAAATATATACCCACATCTAATTAAGAGGGGAAACACAAAAATAAGCACTCAAGTCATAGAAGCTTGAGACCTGGCTAACAGTACTAGCTCTGTGTACTAGTCATCTGGACTGAACGGCTTAGACCTAGTTAAAGGAGAATGGAAAGGATTTTCTGTCAGGATGGCGATGGGATAACTGATGCATATTTACACGACCAATCCTTTCACTCCCACAGAAAAACTAAATTCTATCCTCTCAACTTGGTCAAGTCCTAACTACTTTTGGGGCTCTGACCTAATTATTAAGGTCAAACCACTTTTTTGCATCAAGGGAACTTTTTCCTTTAGAGAGTCTAATCCAAGAGTTTTTCAACAGTTTTAGCGTTAAGACTCCTCTTCTCCCAGAGGAAGCAATTAAAAAGTGAATCTGGGGCTTCCCTGGTGGTGCAGTGGTTGAGAATCTGCCTGCCAATGCAGGGGACACGGGTTCGAGCCCTGGTCTGGGAAGATCCCACATGCCGTGGAGCAACTGAGCCCGTGAACCACAATTACTGAGCCTGCGTGTCTGGAGCCTGTGCTCCGCAACAAGAGAGGCCACGATAATGAGAGGCCCGCGCACTGCGATGAAGAGTGGCCCCCACTTGCCGCAACTAGAGAAAGCCCTCGCACAGAAACGAAGACCCAACACAGCCATAAATAAATAAATAAATAAATAAAAACTAGTAAATTGGCCACATAAGATCTTTAAAAAAAAAAAAAAAAAAGTGTATCTGTTCAGGGTGATGGCAGGTTGGCACATACTGAGCCTCACACTGGAACCTCTCCATCAGCTAAAAAAATTGAATATATTAAAATTTAAATGTTCTCACTGCTCTCCACCCCCCCAAAAAGGTAACTGTGGTGATGGATACGTTAATTAACCAGGTGGAGGGAATCCTTTCTCAGGGTGTATGTATACCACATCACCATGATGTATACCTTAAATATCTTACAATTTTATTTGTCAACCATACCTCAATAAAGATGAAATTTCTTAAAAACCGAATATGTTAATTCTAATCAATGGACCTCTAGAGTTCAGGAAGTACAGTTGGACAACCACCAATCTAGACATACAAAAGTAACTCTTAACTATCGATGAAGTATACATACTGGCATTTTATCACTGAGTAGGCCCACCAGTGGTGAAGAAATGGCATAGGATAGCGCCAAACCCAGGAATACCAGTCCCACATATCCAGCTGGTAAATTAAACTGTAGAAGAAATTCTGTGTTAAAGTTACATGGTTAAGTCATTTTTTCAATAAATATCTATCTTTTCCTTCTACCATTTCTTCAGCTCTTACTATCTGCCATGAGGCTACTACTAACAGCATCCTTCCTAATTTTTGCCTTACTCTTAAAAACGGATTACTTTTTCTCTATAGGGGAAAAAACCTAACCACAGGTCAGAAGTCCTGTATATTTTTGATTTGTAGCATTTGACATTAAATATAGTATAATTATCCTTCTATGAATTATAGCATTTTTACATGTCAATCAGTGCTTTGCAGACGTTAGTATGCACAAAAAATTACCTAGAGTACTTGTGGGTTTTTTTAAAATAAATTTATTTATTTATTTTTGGCCGCACTGGGTCTTCGTTGCTGCGCATGAGCTTTCTCTAGTTGCTGCGAGCGGGGGCTACTCTTCCTTGCGGTGCGTGGGCTTCTCATTGTGGTGGCTTCTCTTGTTGTGGAGCACAGGCTCTAGGTGTGTGGGCTTCAGTAGTTGTGGCACATGGGCTCAGTAGTTGTGGCTCGTAGGCTCTAGAGCGCAGGCTCAGTAGTTGTGGCGCACGGGCTTAGTTGCTCCAAGGCATGTGGGATCTTCCCGGACCAGGGCTCAAACCCGTGTCCCCTGCATTGGCAGGCAGATTCTTAACCACTGCGCCACCAGAGAAGTCCGGAGAACTTGTTATAAGAGGTTCTTGGACGCCAGCCCTAGAATTTCTGATTCAAAAGAGTCTGGGATGAGGCCTGAGAATGTGCATTTCTACAAAAATCCCAGGTGATGCTCATTGCTCGCAGACTGAAGTGCACTGGTGTGCAAAACACTGACAATAATATCTGTTCTATCCATCTCAAAGAGATATTAATTTCTAATTAAAGAATTAGATGGTATGACACATTTTAAAAGGCTTCTAAAGTAGTAAGCCACCTCATAACTCTGCTACTGTTACTGTTACCAACATGATATAAATGCCTTTCTTGGTTATCTGAGTTGTTCTCATTTTCCTTAATTTCCTTAACTAATCCTTAATTAAGCCCATGAGATCTATTTATACATCAGTATATGCTTGAATAATTTTAATGACATAACTCAAGCTAAAAATCAGCCCTTTAAAGACAGTAGCAAGATACAAAAGTCAGAAATGTCCTCTTCTGATTTTACAACAGGGGGGAGACAGGGTGGAACCCTTCTTCCCTAAAAGGCTGAGCAACTGGACAGCAAACAGCCAATACAAAAAACTGTTAAGAAGGCAGAAGAAGGGCAACAGGAACAAAAATGTGATAGAAAAACCAGAAAGTACATTTCTAAAGATTTTTTTATAAGTTAGACATGAGCAACTTGGGTTTATGAGAGACTGGTTACAAATTTTTTTTTTCATTGTTTGGACAGACTTCTTAAAAGGACAGAAAAATGACTTAAAGAGACATGTTGTTGGGCTTCCCTGGTTGTTCAGTGGTTAAGAATCCGCCTGCCAGTGCAGGGGACACGGGTTCGAGCCCTGGTCCAGGAAGATCCCACATATTGCAGAGCAACTAAGCCTGTGCGCCAGAACTACTGAGCCTGTGCTCTAGAGCCCATGGGCCACAACTACTGAGCCCATGTGCCACAACTACTGAAGCCCACACAGCTAGAGCCTGAGTTCCGCAACAAGAGAAGCCACTGCAATGAGAAGCCCGCGCACCACAACGAAGAGTAGCCCCCGCTCACCGCAACTAGAGAAAGCCGCGTGCATCAATGAAGACCCAATGCAGCCAAAAATAAATAATAAATAAATAAATTTATTTTTTAAAAAAAGAGACACGTTGTTGATAATGTGAATGGAATGTGTCACCATAAACACAAAGTATTTTTCTTATGCATTACCTCATAGATGCTCACTTCTTAAGTGTGATATTATATTATTTTCCAAAACTTGGGTCCGGCACTAAAATAACAGTCCCCAAGTTTACCTGTGAAATACCCAAAACTGTCTTTACTGACTTGAAGGGGCTGTGTTTCTGGTAACAGTGCTTTTTTTCATTCTAGGGCCTCAAATAAAGTGAGTATGGACTGCAGCTAGTAGATTTCTGTCTTTATAAACACAGATTAATTCTCCAGTATAATTAACTATCAGACAGTAATTTATTGCATTATTTATTAATAATCTTTTTTCAAAAATATCTAAGAACAAATTGCTACAACATCAAACTTTAAAATTCAGTATATAATTTTCAGCATTAAAAAGATGGAGAGAGATTCTTGGTTCCTTTCTCCCATCTCAGATTAATATAGCCCACAGTCTTTTGAATATGTACGCAATAGACTAAAAAGTAAATGGACCCAGAGGGGATCTGTTAGAAAAGAAGGGACACCTCACATTAAATGAGCCACTAAGTACCCCAAATGCCTCACTGAAATCAAAACAGAGGAAAGTATCTTATTAAGCAGCCAGGATGTTGCCCAAGCCAGAGCTACAATGATTCGAGCAAGGCCTTGGAAAAAGGAGACCAGATGAAAGGCTTCTTTCATTTACACCAAATCAGACCCCTAGTTATAGGGATGTCACAGAGGGAAGGTACAGGCTGTCTTGGTGAGTAGCTCTCATTCTGCCTCCTTCTTGAAGCCACTCCCAGGACTTTCCATCAAGCAGGGCCCGAGAGCAAGCAATTATGTCCACCCACTACAATGCGGAGGTCTGCATCACCAGGCTACGCACCTTCTCCAAAACAAAGAGGGACAGCGTAGGATCAAGGAAGCCAAAACCTGAGCTGAGTGAGGTAATGACGAAGGATATAAAGGCAACCTTGGGTAAAATGATGAGTTTCCAGAATGAGTGTTTCCCTGGATCAGACTCTGTGGGGTAAAAATAAAAAAAGAAATGAGAGTAATGAAAATTGCTTAACTTTATCTTTCAATCTATTTTGAAAAGTAAAATTGGTAAGGTCACCTTTATCCAGTAATCAAAATAACCACACTTTTGAGTTTGCCTAAAATTTGCATATAAGTTATTCAAACCTAGAGGCCATTTCAGTGTTCTTAAAAATAATTTCTCTAATTCAAAAAGAATCAACTGGAATCAGAGTGTGAGGAGAAGAAGCAGTCTTGGTTACGGGTCATAACCTAGAAGTCAGTGAGGCCTTCCCAGATGGGATAGAGAATATGTAAAGTTTGATTTGGTGCATAGGAAAAGCCAGACGCTTTATCAGGGAACAATGTGTGTGTGCTGAGGAGGAATCTGAGTTAATCAAAGAATACAAAACAATTTTTTTCTGCTCGTGAAAAAAAACACTGGATTGAAAGAGATGCTCGGGACTTCCCTGGCAGTCCAGTGGTTAGGACTCCCTGCTTCCACTGCCGGGGGCATGGGTTCGATCCCTGGTCAGGGAACTAAGATCCTGCATGCCGTGTGGTACGGCCAAAAAAAAAAAAAAAAAAAGAATGAGATGCTACTGAATCATGTGTACATTCCATTTGGCAGTAAAGGTCAGTTGAACAGCAACCTCATGTCCCGCCATTCCAACAGCAACACAACTTCTGCACCGTCCCAAGCATGAGGCATGATTGTTTCCAAGCCGCCAATCATATCCTACAACTCCCTTCTTTTTCCCCTGCTAATTTTTCAAGTTCTATTCACTCTGTAAAGTCTGGCTGTGACCTAATTACGCCACAAATTTTACCTCTGTTTCCTACTGCACTTCTAATCTATACCATGTAATTTAGCACTTAAACTGTATTTCATTTTATGTGGTTTACTACTGTTTGATGACTTTCCTATCTTCCAACTAATTTACTGAACAAAATCTATGCTGAGTCAGATACCATGTAAAATGCTGGGCAGACAAAGGCAAAGGAGACAAATCCAGACCCTGACCTCACAGAGAAGATACAGTAAGGCGTGGGGAGAGCTAGGATGGAGCTAGGAGGGTATGGATTGGAGCATATGAGAGGGTTGCCTTAAAAAACCAGGGAAAGCTGTTTAGGAAAGAATTTCCAAAAGTAGTAATATCTAAGTTGCTGCCTAAAAGATGAGCTTGAGATGAAAAAGCAAAGAAGGAGGAAAGAATAATCCAGGCATATTATCCAGGAATGGCTCATTCCAAGACTCAGAAGTGAGGGAAAACGATTCTGTTTGAGGAAATGAAAGAACAGAAGCAAAGGTGGAGGACGGAGATTGGAGGGTAGGGAGGAGAGATCACATTGTAGAAGGATGTAGTGATAAGATTATGCAGCACTTGTAAAATAGGCTAAGAAGCCCGGGAAATCACTAGACACTTCAAACAAAGACTGAGAACCAGATCTGTGGTTTAAAGAGACCCCTCTGTGGTCTCCTGGGAAATGGAGACAGGGGGACGGGTTAGGAGACTGTGCACTGAGCCAGGCCAGGAAGCTCTCTGAGGGCCAAATCAGCACTGACATATCCTCGTTTCTCCAAAAGCACCCACCACAGTTCATTATTCAATAAATTCTTGGTGAATAATGATCCAGTAGGGAGCAAAGTACCAAAAAAGCATAAAGTGTGGTTCAACTATTTTAAGTACTATACTTGGACTTTGTCAGAATATGAGGGATAAAGTTAAACTGTGGTGTTAGTTTCTTAATTATTAGCCAAATATTCAATGATGAACCAATTGTGAGCCCAGCCTAGGATGTTTAACTACAGATTGGACTTAGAACGGGGATAGGCACCCCCTTGCGGCTCAGTGTGGCAGTGCCAGCAGGGAGACTTCATTGGGTGTGGATTTTGGATTGTATATTACAGATGTTTATTAGTCACCTTTAAAATATAAATGATAAAAGATCAACTGTAATCAACTGCATTTATTGTGCATATAGAAGGTATTATGGATGTATGGTATAAGACAAATTATTATGGCATAAATGGTCCCTTTCTCTAAATCCAAAGTGGGAAAGGGGATTATCGCAATAAGAACATACAGGATGGGCTTCCCTCATGGCGCAGTGGTTAAGAATCCGCCTGCCAACGCAGGGGACATGTGTTCAAGCCCTGGTCCGGGAAGATCCCACATGCTGCGGAGCAACTAAGCCCATGCACCACAGCTACTGAGCCCATACACCACAACTACTGAGACAGTGCTCTAGAGCCCGCGAGCCACAACTACTGAGCCCAAGTGCCACAGCTACTGAAGCCCGCATGCCTAGAGCCTGTGCTCCACAATAAGAGAAGCCACCATAGTGAGAAGCCTGCGCACCGCAACGAAGAGTAGCCCCCGCCCACTGCAACTAGAGAAAGCCCACACCCAGCAACAAAGACCCAACACAGCCATAAATAAATAAATAAAATAAAACTAAATAAATAAAATTAAAAAAAAAAAAAAAAGAACATACAGGAACGTACATGAAAATGAACACAGAATGAGTTTAACTAAGCTGTTGATGAAGCCCAAGCAATGAAAACTTACGGTGATACCTACTTCCAGAGGCACGTGACAAAATCACCTGGGGAGCTTTTCCAAGCTACTCAGGTATTCTCTCTGCTTCCTCCAATTCTGATACATTCTTCTTGGAGGGACAGAACTCCATGGTTGACAATGCCTGCCACAGGAAACTGCTCTTAGAGATGAGGAAGTGGTGTGGCCCTCAGGTGTGAAGGGGCAGGAAAAATGCAGAGCACTGTGGCACTATTGACTTAGCATTTAGATCATTGATTGAGAAGGTTCAGAAAAACTTCCCAGAAGAGGTCATACAAATTAAGTTTTGAAGGATGAGTAGGAGTTAGGGAGAGTAGAAGTGGGAGATAGTCCAGCTCATGTGACTCCCCTGCTGACACCTAACAACAGCTCCTAGTAGCTTTCAGGATAAAGCTCTCATTTCATGGATTTAGGGATTTTTATTAAGAGGATTGTCATGTACTTGACTGTGTTTTAAAAATATTTCTTTAGCGCAGTATGGAAGAGGTGACTTGGTGAGCAAATATAAAGGATGAGAGAGAGGGAGGGACCGAAGTTGACTCTTAGATACCCAAACCTAAAGCTACATTGTTCATGGGTCTAGAAGCAGTTAAATGAGTGGGGTGGAACTTATAGAACAAAATTCTGCCAATATCATCCAAATAAAAGAAAATTTAATTTTCTAGCTTCTATCTATAAGCTTTCCTAAAACATTAATTTTTAAAGGTACTCAATGGGAACCCCTAAATCAATATTTATACCCTCAACATTATCAATTTTTGAGATTAAAAAAAAAATACCAGGTTTTTCCATTCAATCTAAATATAAGATCCTTCTTTAGATAAACAGAAAGTTTGCCAAACCATTTTAAATGGGCAAAAGATCTAAATAGACATTTCTCCAAAGAAGACATACAGATTGCCAACAAACACATGAAAGAATGCTCAACATCACTAATCATTAGAGAAATGCAAATCAAAACCACAATGAGGTATTACCTCACATCGGTCAGAATGGGCATCATCAGAAAATCTACAAACAACAAATGCTGGAAAGGGTGTGGAGAAAAGGGAACCCTCTTGCACTGTTGGTGGGAATGTAAATTGATACAGTCACTATGGAGAACAGTATGGAGGTTCCTTAAAAAACTAAAAATAGAATTACCATATGACCCAGCAATCCCACTCCTGGGCATATACCCTGAGAAAACCATAATTCAAAAAGAGTCATGTACCGCAATGTTCATGGCAGCACTATTTACAATATTCAGGTCATGGAAGCAACCTAAATGCCCATCGACAGATGAATGGATAAAGAAGATGTGGCACATATATACAATGGAATATTACTCAGCCATAAAAAGGAACAAAATTGGGTCGTTTGTAGTGAGGTGGATGAACCTAGAGTCTGTCATACAGAGTGAAGTAAGTCAGAAAGAGAAAAACAAATACAGTATGCTAACACATATATATGGAATCTAAAAAAAAAAATGGTTCTGATGAACCTAGGGGCAGGACAGGAATAAAGACGCAGACGTAGAGAATGGACTTGAGGACACAGGGCGGGGGGAAGGGGAAGCTGGGACGAAGTGAGAGAGTGGCATGGACATATATACACTACGAAATGTAAAATAGATAGCTAGTGGGAAGCAGCTGCATAGCACAGGGAGATCAGCTCGGTGCTTTGTGACCACCTAGAGGAGTGGGGTAGGGAGGGTGGGAGGGAGAGGCAAGAGGGAGCGGATATGGGGATATACGTATACATATAGCTGATTCACTTTGTTATACAGCAGAAACTAACACACCACTGTAAAGCAATTATACTCCAATAAAGATATATATATATATAAAGGAAAAGAATAAACAGTAAAAAAAAAAAAAAAAAGAAATCAAAGAAACAAAAAAAACCATAGCTAACTGGAACTTTAAGTTCACTGAAGATGCAGGGAAATTTTAATTGAGGAATAAAAGAAATGAAGAGGAAGAAGAAACCAGGCTGGCAGGGATTAAAAGGGCTTCAAAAGATACCAAGTAGTGGGGGTGATGGGCAGAGATGAGCAGAGCAGGCCAGGACGCAGGGAATTACTGATGTTGAGGCCAGTCCGGCACCCGACCACAGAAGCTCTAAATACACGTCCCACGATTAACTAGTAAAGTCTTTTTTCCTTATACGGTGTTACTGATAAAGAGTTAACACAACTCCTTCTCCTGCTGCATGAGAATCTGACCTGGTATCAGTTTCTTAGTCAACAGCCAAGTGTTCACCTGTGAACCCAGTCTGAGCACAGTCCAGGATGCCCTACTACAGAAATAACCATCACTACGCACAGAAAGAGGACAGGATCCCCTCCAGCTCTGTTCCACTAGTAATCTGACAATGGTAAAATGCCTACTCCACTGCTAGGCAATCTTACGTATAATGAAAATAACCCCCGACTGGTAAATTTCATCTGTACAGAAGGAACTGTAAACAAACCATCAATATGGGATGCTTTGTGCCTCCCTGACTATGGTGACTACTGTACCCGGCGCATGCCTCATGGAGACCCTGGCAGCTGTGCCCATAGTGCTGTTAAGGATAGGATGACTCCTATGGGGCATGAAGCTTTGGAGCCAAGATGACTCCCGTTACTGCCTGATGCGGTCCTGTGTCCTCGCACTTGAGCTGTACTGTACACAGCTGCAAGCACCACAGGGAAGGAAGGTCTGACTTTGTCCTCCTGTCACAGAGCCTTGTAAGCAGATGGTGAATCTTTCATTTTAAATCAAAAAGACATCTGATGGGCACTGTGTATGTTTTATGATAAGAAATTTAATGTTTGCTAGTTCTATACGTCAGAAAGAATTTATGACAGACAGAAATTCACATAAACTGATTGCTTACAGCAACATTTCTGAAAAGAGGATCGATTCTTTCACCATGCTCTACAAAGCTATTATTGATTATGTAAGATAGAACTGTGTATATGTTAAATTGGTCTCCTACAAAGGCATAAAAATACTTGAATTTAAGGTTCTTAAAGTGAGTAATATATGAGGTCTTACCATAATTAGGTAAAATACACATGTTGAGGGGAACCATCAGCAGAACTATGCATCCCAGAAGAATGAAAGGCACCTCGTAGCCAAAGGACTGATACAAGAAGCCACCCAAAGGAGGCCCTAGTACCAGGCCCAGTCCAGAAAAACTCTCAAGACTTCCCTACAAATGGGAAAACAAAAGAAAATTGAGTTAATACATTTTGTTTGAAAAATGAACAAAGATTTAACGGGCAGGATCTGAAAAAATTCTATCCACTTTACACTTTATACACACACCACACACACACCCAAGATGGACCAAAAATTTAAACATACATATTAAAATCATATAAGTACTAGAAAAATTAAAAATGAGAGTTTTTTGTTTTCTAATCCTTATGGTGAGGTAAATTTTCTAATTATGACATAAAAACTTAGAGGACACAAAAGAAAAGACTGATAAATCTGATTACATGAAAATATGAAAAACTATGAAAGGCAAAAAGAAAATCAAAAGACAAATGAAGAATGGGGAAAAAATATGGCAAAGGATTAATTTCCCAAATGCATCACAAGAACAACTACTAATCAATGAGAAAAATCAACAATCCTATGGGAGGAACTTCCCTGGTGGTGCGGTGGTTAAGAATCTGCCTGCCAATGCTGGGAACACGGATGTGATCCCTGGTCCGGGAAGATCCCACATGCCGTGGAGCAACTAAGCCCATATGCCACAACTACTGAGCCCACGAGCCACAATGACTGAGCCCACATGCCACAACTACTGAAGCCCACGCACCTAGAGCTCATGCTCCACAACAAGAGAAGCCACCGTAATGAGAAGCCCGTGTACCGCAACAAGCAGTAGCCCTTGCTCGCCGCAACTAGAGAAAGCCTGTGTGCAGCTACGAAGACCCAATGCAGCCGAATAAATAAATAAATAAATAACTAAACATATAAAAAAAAATTTAGCAAAAAGAAAAAACACAATCCTATGGGAAAATGGGCAAATGTTGTAAATAGACTGTTGACACATAAAATGAAATACAACTAGCTCGAATGTGAACTGGCCACCTCTAAGTTTCAGGACAGCAAAGCCACACTCCAAACATGTTAAGCCACAAAACCTTGTCTTACAGAGCATGTCAATGGCCTAGCATCCTTCTGAACCCTTCTTGAGAAATGTAAACAGCACACCTGTTACAGTGGCCACCACTGCATGGCAAATGACTATAGAACCTAAAGTGAATCTATACAGATATATATACATACATACATACATACACACACACACATATATATATATATATATATATATATATATATACACACTTACATGGGTGTATAAATATATGTGTACATATATTTAATACAAGTGTGAAGATTTATATTTATACACCAAGTAGTTTACCTGAGGGTCAAAACTTTCAAACTGTAGTATTAATATGGGTAAATGAGAGAATCCTTGGTACTGAGCTGATTA
Organism: Balaenoptera ricei; assembly: GCF_028023285.1. NCBI lineage: Eukaryota > Metazoa > Chordata > Mammalia > Artiodactyla > Balaenopteridae > Balaenoptera > Balaenoptera ricei. Next base: position 30,746,401 of record NC_082650.1, on the reverse strand, counting down.
GACCCTGAGGTCTCTGAGGATGGTGCCTGTTCTGCGTTGCAAACCAGGAGTCCTTCGGGGATGTCTGGGTCCAGAGGAGTGAGCTATGGGAAAGGCTAGTTGGGATCAGGGAGACAGCAGCCAAGAGCTAGGACAGGAATCTGGTATGTCACTCATACCTGGTGTCGAGGTGCGTAGGCAATATATGAGAATGTACGCCAATACGATGCTACCAGGCTCTGGATTTTTTTGGTAAAATAAGAGGGCGCTCCTCAGACTGACTGCACAGAAGCACTTATGGACTTCGGAATGATCTCTAAGGTCCTTTCCGTGAATCTGGGAAAAGTGGAGGAAGGACTCTAGTATAAATCTGCTTCAGGCGGCCTAGCTACAATCTAGGCTATAGAGAGACAGCAAAATACTATTAGAGAGGGTTTTTTATTTTTTAAGGGGTAAAAAGAACATTTGGTTTTGCCCATTCAGGGGCTTCTAAGCCCAGGAAGAGCACCTAAGTAGCCTAAGGGTATATTTATTGACAGCCTGCTGCTACAGGCAGAAATTGGGGTAAAAGGTAACGAAAACAGAAAGTAGAAAAAAGGCAGGTCTAGAAGAATGGGCCCCAGGTTTAACTTGAAAGGTCAAATAAATATTTTAGCCTACACTAAAAGGAAAATAGGAAAAGTGTATAAAATACCTACCATTACTGTAGCCACGTTATTTGGAAAAGCCTTTGCAAGGATAGAAGAAGATGCGGTTATTGCTGCAGCAAAACTGATTGCATCAGTTATTCTCACTAGAAAACACATAGCAATAAACACGGGTCCTTCTGGAACTTGGTCCAATACACTAAAAAAAGAATAAGATGACTCTCAAATGCCAAATTGATTTTGATTTTTTTTTAACGGTACTCACTGAAAACAGTAGTACCTCAACCACAGTTATTAAAATAAATCTCTTTAGAATACAAATTTTTTAAGAGTTTCTTTGTTATATTTTTAGTAGGAGGAATTTGAGTCATAATGACAGCCTCATTGCGCTCTTTTACTGATATATTTGATGCCCTAAATAATAATACTAAATAGGACTTTTGAAAAATGTAGAGTCACTCTGATAAGAACATGTGTAGAAAGCCTTCTTAGTTTTAGGTCTTCCCCCAAACAAAAAAACAGCACAAGAAGAGGAAAGCAAAACCAGGAACCTCAGAAACATTTCTGATGACATTATCTTAACATTTGTATCCTTATATTCTTCAGCTGATTCTTTAGGTAAGAAATTCACCTTTCTGCTTAAGCCAAAAGGTTTTTGTGACTCAGAAAAGGGAGTTAAGTTTCTGTCTCTCACGATCACAGGAGTCCTAAAGAACAGATTCAGCAGCCAGCTTAATGGTGATCCCCTAGAGGACTCTTTTCTTAAGATCAATGTCATTCATTCCATTCACTGTATCATTCAACTCCCTTCAACATTAGTCACATGGTATTGACTGATTTACATAAACCATTAACATTTTAAACTGAAGATAAATTATGAAACCTGTTCAAGCTCCCAAACATATCAGAACATGACTTACCCAAAGAGAACTGTAACTCCTCCTGAGACAAACATTCCTGCTACAAACATAAATTTTGCTCCAATATGTACAAGCTATAATAAATGTCAAAGAAAAGTATAAATTGATGACTGCTACAAGTCTATAGTGACATAAACAAATCCACTGTATCAGGAAACAAAAGATTTGGGGAAGATATGTACAGTTAACAAAACATAAGTCTTTAATGGAATGACAACATGCATTGCTTACAAACATGGAAGAAGTTAAAAATCAATCAACTTTAAGAATGGAACTGTCAACTGAAGCACAATTCATAAAATATAATGGTGGTTATTTCTGTATCAGTGGAAATTCTAGACTAGTAAATTAGAATAACTCATTACACAATTTTAAAAAATTAATACTTACATATTTTCCAAATACCAAAGATGCCAGCAAGTCAAACAAAGCATAACATCCAAAGATCATACCAATAACTGTATTGCTGGCTCCTTTCTTTTCAGCCTTTAAAGAAACAGAAAAGAAAACAAAGTTTGAAAGGCAAATTAGCACCAATATAGAAAAATGGAGCTATTAGATGAGAGCATCATCTTCTTGTAACCTTTATCTGTAATTTCAAAGATTATTATTTTAAAATAAACAGGGTGAGGAAGGAAAGGAAACTATTAGACCTAGTCTCTGACATGAAAGTAATTCACTCACCAAGCCTATAACAAATTGTTAGCTTTACAATCTTGAGAAAAAAAAGAACAAAGCTGGAGGAATCACACTTCTTGATTTCAAAAATAAGTTACAAAGGTACAGTAATTAGAACAGTATGGTACTGGCATAAAGACAGACATATAGACCAATGAAACAAAATAGAAAGCTCAGAAATAAACCCACATAAATATGGTTAATTGATCTTCCACAAGGGTGCCAAGGACACACAATGGGGAAGAGATATTCTCTTCGACAAATGGTGTTGGGAAAACTGGATATCCACATGCAAAAGAATGAAATTGGACCCCTATCTTACACCACTCACAAAATAATCTCAAAGCAAATTAGACTTAAACATATAATCTGAAACTGTTACACTTCTGGAAGAAAACAGGGGGTGAGGGCTTCTTGACATTGATCTTGGCAATGATTTCTTGGATTTGACACCAAAATCTTAGGCAACAAAACAAATCAGACAAATGGAACTACATCAAACTAAAAATCTTCACAGCAAAGGAAACAATCAACAGACTGAAAAGGCAACCTACAGAATGGAAGAAAGTATTTGTAAACCACCTCTATATAAGGGGTTAATATCCAAAATATGTAAGAATCTCCTACAACTCAATAGTCCAAAACACCACCACAAAGAACCTGATTTAAAAATGAGCAAAGAACTTGAACAGACATTTCTATAAAAGAGACACACAAATGGCCACCAGATATATGAAAAGCTGCTCAAGATCACTAATCGTCAGGGAAATGCAGATTAAAATCATGAGATATCATCTCACACCAGGTAGGATGGCAATTATTGAAAAAAACAAAAGATAACAAGTGTTGATGAGGATGTGGAGAAATTGGAACCTTATACACTGTTGGTGGGGATGCAGAATAGTGCAGCCACTATGAAAAACAATATGGAGGATCCTGAAAACATTAAAAATAGAACCACCACATAATTCAGCAATCCCTCTTCTGAGTATATATCCAGAAGAATTGAAAGCAGGGTCTCAGATATATTTGCACCCCCCATGTTCACTGCAGTATTATTCGAAATAGCCAAGATGATATAGAAACAACACAAATGTCCATTGATCGATGAATGGATAAAGAAAATGTGGTATACACATAAAATGGAATATTATTCAGCCTCAAAAAGAAGGAAATTTTGGCATTTGCAACAACATGGATGAACCTTGAGGAAATTACGCAAGCAAAGTAAGCCAGTCATAGAAGAACAATCGCTGCATGATTCCATTTATATGAAGTATCTAAAATAGTCAAACTCATAGAAGCAGAGTCTAGAATGGTGGTTGTCAGGGGCTTTGGTAAGGGGGAAGTGGGGAATTATTGCTCTTTGGGTATGAAGTTTCTGTTATGTAAGATGAGCTTGTTATGTTCTCACCACAAGAAAAGAAAAAGAAAAAAAAACCCCACAAAAAAACACAAGGGAATTTTTGGAAGTGCTGAATATGTTTAATATTTTGATAACAGTGATGACATCACAGGTGTGTGCATATGTCCAAACTCATCAAGACGGATATATTAAATGTGTGCAATTTTTTGTATATCAATTATACCTCAATAAAGTCCCCCACCAAAAAAAAAAAAAAAGAAGAAAGAAAAAAAGAATTGTTAGCTTTAGCTGGCAAAAATCAGAATTAGAGTATAAACAAAACAAAAAATCTTGGTTAAGGAAATTTGGGCTTTGCTTCAGCCGTGGATCTATGCAAACAACAGCTGATCTTGACACACTTTCTTTTTGATATCCATGAGATAATAGAAAATATGTATATTGGTCTCTGCCCCCTGGTTCTTGGTACAAAGCTCCTAATACCCTTGTAATTTCCTAAGTGATAAGAGCTCTAGGAGCAATATTGTTCTAATATTCATTCTCTGACCCTGGTTCCTGACACCGAGCTCCTAAATCCCTTGGCATCTCCTGGGTGACAGGAGTTCTAATAAGATAACTCTTGGTGGACTCCTACATGGGGGTTGGTCACCAGAAAAGACAAGCCATGATTAGAAGCTTAGAACTTTCAGTCCCACACCCCATCCTCCAGAGAAGGGCTGGAAATTGAGTTAATGATTGATCATGCCTACATGATTAAGCCTCCATAAAAATCCCTAAGATATGGGGTTTGGGGAGTTTTGGGTTGGTGAACACATGGAGGTGCTGGAAAAGTGGCTCACCCGGAGGGGAAATGGAAGCTCCGTGCCCCTTCCCACATACCTCGCCCTCTGTATCACTTCCATCGCATGCCCATCTGTATACTTCATCACATCCTTTTATAATAAAGTGGTAAGCATTAAGCAAGTGTTTCCCTGAGTTCTGTAAGCCATTCTAGCAAATAACTGAATCCAAGGTGGGGCGGGGGGGTGGTCATGGGAACCTCTGATTTGTAGCCAAGTTGGACAGAAGCTGGGGGTAACCTAGACACCTACTACTCGCGATTGGCATCTGAAGTGGGGGGGGGGGGCAGTCTCGTGGGACTGAGCTTTTAACTTGTGGCATCTGGGCTAATTCAGGTTACTGTCAGAATTGAATTGAATGGTAGGACACCCACCTGGTGTCGAAGGGAACTGCTTGGTGTAGGAAAAAAACCCCCACATATCTGGTGTCAAAAGTGTTGTGAGTGTGGTAGTAGTATAAGAATAAAGGAGAAACACACAAAACTGGACAGCTACATGTAAAAGAATGAAATTAGAACACTCCCTAACACCATACACAAAAATAAACTCAAAATGGATTAGAGACCTAAATGTAAGACTGGACACTATAAAACTCTTAGAGGAAAACATAGGAAGAACACTCTGACATAAATCGCAGCAAGATCTTTTTTGACCCACATCCTAGAGTAATGGAAATAAAAACAAAAATAAACAAATGGGACCTAATGAAACCTAAAAGCTTTTGCACAGCAAAGGAAACTATAAACAAAACAAAAAGACAACCCTCAGGATGGGAGAAAATATTTGCAAATGAATCAATGGACAAAGGATTAATCTCCAAATTATATAAACAGCTCATGCAGCTCAATATTAAAAACACAAACAACCCAATCAAAAAATGGGCAGAAGACCTAAATAGACATTTCTCCAAAGAAGACATACAGATGGCCAAGAGGCACATGAAAAGCTGCTCAACATCACTAATTATTAGAGAAATACAAATCAAAACTACAATGAGGTATCATCTCACACCAGTTAGAATGGGAATCATCAGAAAATCTACAAACAACAAATGCTGAAGAGGTTGTGGAGAAAAGGGAACCCTCTTGCCCTGTTGGTGGGAATGTAAATTGATTCAGCCACTATGGAGAACAGTATGGAGGTTCCTTAAAAACCAAAAATAGAATTACCATATGACCCAGCAATCCCACTACTGGGCATATACCCAGAGAAAACGATAGTTCAAAAACACACATGCACCCCAATGTTCATTGCAGCACTATTTACAATAGCCAGGTCATGAAAGCAACCTAAATGCCCACTGACAGACGAATATATAAAGCCATAAAATGGAACGAAATTGGCTCATTTGTAGAGATGTGGATGGACCTAGAGACTGTCATACAGAGTGAAGTAAGTCAGAAAGAGAAAAACAAATATCGTATATTAACGCATATATGTGGAATCTAGAAAAATGGTACAGATGAACCAGTTTGCAAGGCAGAAATAGAGACACAGATGTAGAGAACAAACGTATGGACACCAAGCGGGGGAAAGTGGATGGGGGCATGAACTGTGAGATTGGGATTGACATATATACACTAATATGTATAAAATAGATAACTAATAAGAACCTGCTGTATAAAAAATAAATAAAATTAAATTTTTTAAAAAAGGAGAAACACACAGGAGGAAGGTTCGAATGCAAATAAATAAAAAAATCACTTTGCTGGTCAAAAAAACTCAAGAACAGGAAGCTCCTTAAGCTGGCACATGAGTCATCCCAAGGACTGTTCAGTCCGGTTCTCTGTTTCTGACACCCACTCTCAACTACCTGACAGTTCAGAGAAGATGAAGTTTCCTTTCCTGACATCAATAACACAGATGAAAGAAGCTCCCCCAGCTCCCAACATTCTCTCCGTTCTCCTGAAACATTTGGAGTAGTTTATCGCCCATCAATGATCCCTATTAATATTTATAGCCTATTCTATCAGTGAGCTCCTAAATTTGCTACAGATGATATAGTATTTATTCTAAATCTACTTCTTTTGAACTTCAAATGCTACCATTAGTTGTGATGTACAAATGAATAGACAAAAGGTTTGAAAACCTTTTTAAAACCCTGGAACTGTGGTAGATCCTTAGATCAGGTTCTAGCTATAACCATGTAAGGGGTTAAAATATGAGTTTAATTTCTTTAAGATAAGATTGGCAACTTGGCATACCATGAAGCACTAAGCCTGAAACACACGTCTGTCCTCTCAGGAATCATTTATCGAGCACCTTCTATGCATCACGCATGGTACCCAGGAGCCAGCAGTGAATAGCTATGGTCAGAAGATCCGACTTAGATTCATCCTTCTGTCAGAGCTTCAGCTCTTCCACAAATCACTTTACTCTGAATATAGAAATGCATGTGCATACACACATTCCCTTTAAAATCCGTCCTCCACAACAGCCATAATTCTATTTCTTTACCTTTTCTCCCTAACTACAATTTTAAGATAAAAATTTACTTTATTGCTTCCCATATGAAGTTATGATCATCATTCAAACCTTGTCTTTTTAAAAAATGTTCTTCTTATGTTATTATGTCTCTAAATAAACCCTACAGTTCTCAAAGCAGCATACCACAGGAAATCAGATAGGTGAACTCTACTTTTCATGGCTAAACTATAGGCAGGAAAGGTCCCCTCACTCTAGGAAGCACCCCCTACCCCTGAAGTGTGGTCCCTAAGTGCCTGGTGGTGGGAGATAGTGGAGAAGTTGAACCCAGAGCATTGTAGAAACTGCTTGGGCAGGATTTCAGCCCATAATTCTATGAGACTCAGGATTAGCCATTCCCCTTCCATTACTAATCATCACATGAGATAATGGTGTGGAGAAAAGAGAGCTCTCACTATGAACGATGCCTTCATTGGCATCCTAGCAAAAGGTTACACTGTGTGTAGACAGGAACACAGAGTCCACATTTCTACTACACAAAGGTCAGGTGGTGTTACGGGGTTCACTGTGTCCCTCAAACTTCTTATGTTGACATCCTAACTCCCAGTACCTCAGAACGTGACCTTATTTGGAGACATAGTTTTTGCAGGGGTAATCAGTTGAAATGAGGTCGTTAAGGGTAGAGTCTAATCCAATATTACTCGTATTTTTGTAAAAAGGGGAAATTTCTTCACAGAGACACGCATAGAGGGAAGATGGTGTGAAAGGACACACGGAGAAGTTGGCCATCTACAAGCCAGAGAGAGAGGCCTGGGACAGATCCTCCCCTCACGGCCCTCAGAAGGAACCAGCCTTGCCAATGACACCTTGATTTTGGACTTCTAGCCACCAGAGCTGTGAGACAATAAATTTCTGTTGTCCCCAGTCTGTGGTACTTTGTTACAGCAGCCCTAATAACATAAAACAGGTACCTTGAAGGGAAGGTATCATCAAAGGGGTGAATTAAGATGTAGAAAGAACATTCATTGGTCAAGTCACATCCATGTTCTTTGCTTAATAGCTCTGAAAGGTATTTAATTCTAGAGTCTGGCAGAAAATATATAATAGTCACAGCAACTAACATTTATTGAACCCTCACTATGAGCCATGCTGTTCTATATGGTTTCTAACAACAGTAAAATAAGGGATGTATTTTTAGCTGGCCCCATTTTACAGATGAGAACACAGACTTGCAAAAGTTACTTGTGTCATGGTCCCAGCAGTCATGTCAGTTTCCATCTTGCACAGGTTCCCACATTCTCTGTGGAAGCAGGATGGTGACTTAGGATGTCCTACAATCACATACCACAGCAGTAACTGAACACCACTTTTGGCATGCGGATCCTGCTTCACATTAGGACAGCAAGAAGAGCTATTAAAAGCAATTTCTAGTTCACTTATAATCCTCTGCCAAAGGAGGAGGAGGCCAGAAAAAGGATGAGTAGAAATAAGAATCCTGTGCCAGAAGTTAAGAAGGGCCTTGTTTTCCCTTGACCTAATTAGCTCTAGCTAATAGGAAGGTTAACAGAATACGAAGGAGAAAGAGCAAGTTTTGCCAGTGCATTTGTCAATCCTAAGGCTGTTATTAAAAATGAAAAAGAAGGGCTTCCCTGGTGGCGCAGTGGTTGAGAATCTGCCTGCTAATGCAGGGGACACGGGTTCGAGCCCTGGTCTGGGAAGACCCCACATGCCGCGGAGCAACTAGGCCCGTGAGCCACAACTACTGAGGCTGCACGTCTGGAGCTTGTGCTCCGCAACAAGAGAGGCCGCAACAGTGAGAGGCCCGCGCACCGCGATGAAGAGTGGCCCCCACTCGCCGCAACTGGAGAAAGCCCTCGCACAGAAACAAAGACCCAACACAGCCAAAAATAAATAAATAAAATAAATAAATTTAAAAAGAAATGAAAAAGAAGAGCCCACTCTTCAAATCTACACCTATTAAAGTTAGAACGCTCTCTCCCCTGCCTCTTGGACGCAAAAAACTAAATCAAAAACTTTAAGAAAAAGAAAAAACAAAAAAGACACACACCAACAGCCTTCTTTTCCTTCGTCTGTATTCCACTAAGAGGAATCTAACACTAGTTGCCCTTGCTGAGTTCCAGCTGAACTGGGAAATACCCTTCTAACTTGATGGCCCACTTACTCCTGTTCTTCTCCATCGTAACCCCACAGGCTCCATCCATCATTTTTTTCCAAAACCGGTATCTACTCAGTCTACTTACTCTGTCTTGCCCAAGCACCTCTGATGATTTCTTACTGACTACATCTTTGGCCTGCGTGGAAGGACCCTTGCATTCGAGCACCAACCTGCCTCCTCAGATCCTCTGCTCCCATCGGACCTCACTGAACCCTAGGCCCAAGCCCCACCATCGTCCATGGTTCCCTAAGAACATGCTATTTACTTTGCTAATTTCGTGACTATCCCCTGCGGGTTTCTAACCTAGAACACCCCTTTGACTCACCTTAGGGTTATTCGGCCAAGCCCCTTTCAGTATTACTCCTTCTCTCCTTCCCTTCCACACCAGCCAGCCTCTCCCGTGGCAAAATTAACCATTCCCTTCCCTGGAGTCTCCTAACATTTTGGACATCCTCTTCAAGGAGATCCAAATACCCTGCAACCTTTTGTTGTCATATTTTTTCACTCCCAATGGACAGACGAGAGAGGGACATTTTCCTTATCTTTTTTCCAGCCCTAACACATCCAACGCCTAGCACATTCTAGGGTGGGAAGTCGTTAAACATCCCATTCCCGTTCAGTAAACAGAATTGAACTGGGCCAGTCACTTAACTTCGGAATCTGTTTCTTCATTTGCAACATGATGAGATTCTGACTATTCTGCCTATCTTATGGAGTTGCTACAGAAACCAAATGGGATAATGTGTGGGAAAGTACACTGACAACTAAAAACCACTTATGGCTACAGAGCCGTACTGCTCCTTTAGCAGAGAAGCCATGTTTCTCGTCTTTTGTAGCACACAGAAGGAAGGACCACATGTTATCAAAGAAGTTAGAGGACTGGGAGGGGCCCGTGCATCATGAGGCTTTGGCAAAGAGCATGAAAGAAAACATACGGGCATATTATCTCCACTCAGCCAAGTCAGTATCATTCCTTCCATACTATATACCTCACCAACCTCCAGATTCCAGGTGGATTCTCTAAGGGTTATTCCTTCAAGTCTGTGCCATTATCCACAGACCCTAACACCACATAAAACACTGATTAGAAGGACCTAATCAATATTAATCAGAATTCCTCCTTGGCACAAACATTGCCACTAGATTCCATATGAAATTCAGGTCAGAAAAGGGCATTTAGTGGACCATGCCTTTCTAATTCCAAAATATTAATAAACCCAAACTCCAGGAAACACTGTCTTAATGTAGATCTTTTGCAATAACGTTAAAATCTCAGTTATTCAGTGCACTTCCTTTTTTTTTTTTTTTATCAGTTGCAGAAACCAAACAGATGAATCAAACTACATGGTAAGCAAAGTAATCCTCAGAAGGTCAATTATACTTAGGTGAATTACTTCCTAAGATGATGTTATTTTCACTGAATTTTTTTTTTCTGGTATCAAATATCCTGTAAGAAGTCTTCTGTTGGCTGAAGTTCTATACATCATCTTTGCCATATGCAGATTTTTACATCCCCCAAATGAAGTATTTCAAAGGCTTTTTAAAAACACTAATAGTTCATAAGGATATAAAAATGTCTTACCTCCTTGGGGAAAAAAGGTCCAAGGATAGAATAGCACATCATGGAACCTAAGTTAATGGAAGCTGCTGATATCAGTACAAAAATCTGTTCTCTTGAAAGCCGCCTGGATGTCTCCCTTGCACCTCCTGGAGGGCCATCACCTTGAAGGCAAACATGCTGCAATTACAGACATGTAATTGGGGCTACTGATCAAAGTACAGAAATGTCACTTCTGTGCACAGAAATGCACTCAGGATAACATTTACTGAGCTAAGGGCTATTTTGAATACAGCACATTTGATCAAATGTAACACAATCCCTGTATATCACGGCAATTTTCAAAATATATCACTTTTCATTTACATACTATTCCCTATTAGGATTTCAGTGCACAAATTATCAAACCATCTGCTTTGTTTTGTCTTCACCATAAGGTCTATTTCTTTCACCTTTAATAGATTCCTTCAAGAAGGATGAGGCCACAGGGTGCTCTCCAGAGTACTGTTCTCTGAAGTATAGTGTGCTTTCTCAAGTTACTAGCTTCATATGCTACATGGACTCAATCACATTTTTAGCATGTCATGTTAGCGGTTTATCAAGAGGGTACTATTGAAGTCAAGTGAAGTGTAAGTAGGAGAAAATAAGCTAAATCATTCAACTGGAGAATTAATACTTACAATGGCAGCTCCTGGAAAGACAAGTGCCATAAATCTGTGACTCAGTGTTTTACAATAATTACTGGTCTTCTGCATCAATTAATTTAATACTTATTCCCAGGGCTAAATTTCCATTTAATTTAAAGACACGAGGTCAATTACTCAGTTCCAAACATCCAGTAAATCTATTTGCTATTTTTAAATTAAATGGTTTTGAGAAAAAAGAAATTTAAGTAAGAAAAGTATATTTGAGTTGTTCTATTTTTTCAGAGGTTGTCATTGCTGTCTAGAAAAAGAAATCTGTGCAACAGGAGGAAGTCTTAAGAATCTGTGTAAAAATTTTGGTAGTGGATGAGGAAGGGAACTGAGAGAAAGTTAAAGGGGCGAGGGGGACAACAGCGGGGCTCGAAATGTAATGATTTTCGTTTGTCTAACGGGCACACTTATTTGAATGCATTCTTAAACACATAGTACTTAAAAGTAGAGCTACAGAGAGAAAGTCCTTAGAGACCACATCCGCACCACCCCAGTGCGCAAACTTTAACCCCTTTAAAGAGAGAAAAAACACGCTGACCCGAACCCCACTGCCAGGCCCCTCCTTTTCGAATCTCTCGCAAACAAACCCCGCTAAAGCTAATTCAATCGCTGTTAAAGATACACGACCCAAGCCCCAGAGGTACATCCGGCCTCGCTGCTCTCTGTAACCTCCTGGGGGGCGTGGGCCTTCGGGGTCCCCCGGCGAGTCCATGGGCAGTGCGCGGACTCCTGCGCCGCGGCTCCCGGCTCCCGGGTTCAAGCCCGCGCCCTCGGACTCGACCTTGAACGAGCGGAAACGCGGGCGGCGATTGCTCAGCCGGGCCCAGGAATCCCGGATTCCCCTACGGGAAGCGCGGCCGGGAGTTCCACGCAGCCCTAAAGTATAGGGAGGAGCTCCGGGAGGCGGGGCGAGGGCGGGGCGAGGGCGGGCGGGGGGCGGAGCAAGGACTTTTTTTTTTTTTTTTTTTAAATGAGTAAAATTTAGGAATACTAAGAGTAAGAAAGGAAGCTAGGTAGACACAGAAAAGATAGGGAACACCTAAACTTAAAAACACAAATGTGAATTAGAAAATTAGGTTCATAACGACTCTTTTTTTTTTTTAAGTGAAAGCAAGTTTATTTAGAGAGATACACATTCCATAGGCAGAATGCAGTCCGTCTCAGAAGGCTAGAGCAGCCCAGATTTTTTATTTAAAGTGCGTTATTTTTCACAGTGGGTAAATGATGTGGTGTTTGTAATCACTGAAGCCAGACCTTAGTAACCTGGCAATGAATTAACTGATGTGAAGTACTCGGATTAGAAAAATATTTGCAGGAATTATAGTGAATGCTGAGGACGCATGGCGGAGTGGCTGGGAATATCCCCCTGGAGGCAGAGGCTTGAGGTTCAATTCAAGGCACTTGTCGGCCCTCTGTATCCTCCTTCTGCATTCCTCGAATTCAACCAAGGAGGGAGGGGACTGAAAATATTTTTTAAAAATTTTTTGGAAATTTCCAAAAACCAAAACTTGAATTTGCCAAGCAGTAGCAACGATTTACATATCATTTAAATTCTGTTTACAACTATTTATATATCGTTTACATTGTATTGGGTATTATAAGTAATCTAGAAATGATTTAAAGCAAATGGAAGGGTGTGCTGTAAGTTATGCAAATACTATGCCATTTTGTATAAGGGACTTGAGCACATGCACTGGGGAACCAATACCCTCTGATACCAAGGGATGACTGTACTAGCTGTATGTGACTTTGGAGCACAGGTCAATTTCTCCATCTGTGTGACTGGGATTATAATGCTTATCTTGTAAGATGGCTGTGAGCACTGGTGATAAACTATGTGAAGGGCTTGGCACTCGAACATGACGGCTGCTATGTCACGCTCACTCTCACAATTTTCTGGCACAAAAAAATAGAGGCTTCACTTATCTTCAACTTATTTACTATTTGGGAAGGGTTAATGTTTGAAGACTGGGAAATTCTTAATTTGGGGCCAAGGTAAAATAAAGTAACTCAAGACCATTGAGTTACTGCCTAGTGCCAGGCATTGCAAATTCAAAGATAAGTGAGCTCCGTCCAGCCTCTGCCCTTAAGTAGCATACATACCTCCTTCTAGCAGATAAAACAGACACTGATTAACAATGTATTATAATGCAATGAGTTCTATAAGAGAAACATATTGGAAGAACTGTTTACTTTGGCTAAATGAGTCCAGGGTGGCTTCCTGAGGAAGTGATGTTACAGTGAGGCTGGAAGATTATGTAAAAATTCCTGGGTGAGCAGGTAGGTTAGGAGAGCTTTTAGAGCCATTCTAAACAGGATTAGCTCTAGCAAAGGTTCCTTGAAGCGGCCTCCAGAATCTTTATGATCTAATCCCTGCCTGTTTCTCTAATCTTATTTTATTCTGCATTCTCGCTCCAGTCTAACATCAAGTCATAGAGGAGAATTTTTTTGAATTATTTCTTTGATGACTACATCCCCTTTTTTTGTTCTCTCTTTCTGGATTGCTCTTTATGTAGCTATTGGGTCACTAGACTATTGGGTCCTCTTACTTATTACTCTTTTTCTCTTCTACTTTTCATCTCTTTCTCTTTTTGCTCCATCTTATTTGAAGTTTCCTTAACTTTATGTTCCAATCCTTCAACTGAATTTTTCATTTCTGTTGTCATGTATTTCCCTCTATCCCCATTCCCATTCCCTCCCCATCAGCAATCCTTCTTGCCTGTTTAATACAAATTTTTTGTTTGTATATATTTTAATAAAAGGCATTTTCTTGTTTTGCGTCCATCTACTTTTAATTTACAATAAGATTTTGTGGTACACATATTCATACTCCTATCTTCCTCTCACATCTAACCTCTCTTTCCCATCCTCCTTCCAGATCCTTAGTGTTACGGTCGAAAATATTATCTCATTCGTCTTCTGTGGCTGCTATAACAAATAACCACAAATTTGGAGCTTAAAATAAGCTGCAGTTCTGCAGGCCAGCAGTTCAACATCAATTTCACTGAGCCAAAATCCAAAATGATCTCTTCATCTCAAGATCTTTAACTTAATCAAAACTGCAGGGACCCTTTTTTTCAAATAAGGTAATATTATAACTGGCAGGGATTAGGATGTGGACGTATCTTTGGGATCAATTATCAACCTACCACAATTATCTATTCATATTTTTATATGTTCATGTAGACATATATACACATGTGAAACATTTTTTCTTTACAAACTAAAATGGAATAATATGGTCTCTGTTTAAATGTCACCTCCTCAGAGTTCATTCTTACCCCTATATCAAAACACAGACCCATAACCCTTTTTTTTTTTAACATCTTTATTGGAGTATAATTGCTTTACAATGGTGTGTTAGTTTCTGCTGTATAACAAAGTGAATCAGCTATTCGTATACATACATATATCCCCATATCCCCTCCCTCTTGCATCTCCCTCCCACCCTCCCTATCCCACCCTTCATTTTCTGCTTAAATGAGCAAAAGTTGTTTCTTTTAATAGCAACAGGGAACCCTGATTGCTACAAATGCTACGAAGAAAAATAAAGAAGGATTAAGGGACAAAGGGTATGGAAATGTAAATTGATATGATGAAGGGACAAAGGGTTATGGAAATGTAAATTGATATGATGAAGGGACAAAGGGTTATGCGAATGCAAATTGATACACCCGTAACCCTTTGTCCCTTCATCCTTCTTTATTTTTCTTCCTAGCATTTGTATCAATCAGGGTTCCCTGTTGCTATTAAAAGAAACAACTTTTGCTCATTTAAGCAGACACTGAATGTATCATAGGTTATTAGGTAACGCACAGGGTTATCAGGAGGATTATGCACGCCACTTAGAAGCTACGTGCCTAAAATCACAGCACAGGAGCGGCCCAGTACCCAGACTGTGTCAACACTGCTGGAGGTAGGCACTACAGTCAGCATCTCATCCCTACTCCCCTGGAATGCTGCCCCCACTGCACCGGGGGGATTTCAGGTGGGGCCATCTACTTCCACTTACTTGCTTCCATCACGTGTCAAAATCTGGTATGTTTGAAGTCAGGGAGTGAAAATTCTCCAGCTCTGCTCTTTTTCAAGAGCGGTCTAAACATTCTGGGTCCTTTGAATTTCAATAGAAATGTTAGAATCAGCTCTCAATTTCTCCAAAAAAACCTGGGGGGATTCTTATTGGGATTTTGTTGACTCTATAGATCAATTTAGAGAGAACTGATATCCAATTAATATTGCCTTTTAATTCATGAACATGATATATCTCTCCACTGACGTAAATCTTCTTTAATTTCTTTCAGAAATGCTTTGCAGTTGTCATTGTAGAGGTATCTATGACATGCCTCATGTCAAGTTATTTCTAAATATTTTGGTTTTAGAAGTTATTAAAATGGATTTTTTTTACATTTACTTTTCCAATCACTTGTTGATTATATATAAAAGTAAATTAATTTTAAATTAATTTTGTATCCTGCAATCTTGCTAAATTTCCTCATTAGTTCAAATAGTTGTTTTATAGATTCTTTTAGATTTTCTGCATAATCATGTCATCTATGAATGAGTTTTACTTCTTCCTTTCTGAAGTGTATGCCTTCATTTTTCACTTACTTTATTGCACTGACTAGGATTACCAGGAAAATGTTGAATAGAAATATTGAGAATAGGGATACTCACTTTGTTCCCAATCTTAGGAAGAAAACACTAGGTCTTCTACCAGTAAGTATGAGGTTAGCTGTCGATTTTTCATATGTACATTTTATCAGATTGAGGAAGTTCTCATATTTCTAATGTACTGAGGGACATTAACATGAATTGGTGTTGGATTTTTATCAGAAGTGTCTTTTGAATTTATTGTAAATAATTTTTCTTATTTATATTTTTAATATGATAAACTGATCAATTTTCTACTGTTAATCCAACCTTGCATTCTTGGGATAAACCCAATTTAGGACATACAGTATTATCTTTTTTATATAAGGTGGGTCCAATTTGCTAAATTGGACAAGGATTTTTCTACCTATGTTTATGAATAATGTTGTCCTGTAATTTCCTTTTCTTTTGTCAGGTTTTGGTATCATGGTAATCCTGGACTTGTAAAACAAGTTGGAAGTTTTGCCTACTCCCAGTATTTTCTGGATGAGTTTGTATGAGATTAGTGTTATTTTTTCCTTAACTGTCTGATAGAATTCACCAGTGAAACCACTTCTTTCACTTTCTTTTGACGTATTTTGCCCTTATTTTTTATACTTTAGAAACATATCATTGATGTTAGCCCTTTCTTCTTTTCTAATATTAGCACAAAAGGTTTTAAATTTCTCTGTATGCACTGCTTTAACTACATGCTGCAAATTATCATATAATTTGAAATATTTTCTAATTTTCCTTATTTATTTATTTTTCCCATGGATTAATAAGAAGTGTGTTTCTAATTTTCAATTATTGGGGGATTTTCTAGATGTCTTTATATTATTGATTTCTGATTTAATTTTATTGTGGAATATTTCTATCCTGGAAATTTCAATCTCTTAAAATTTACTGAAAGTTGTTTTGCAGCATGGCATGCATTCCATCTTTGTAAACAGTATCATGTGCACTTGAAAATAATAATATTCTACTGTTGTTGGATGTAGTATTTTATAACAGTTAATTAGGTGAGAGTGATAGATTTTTTCATACCTTCTATGATCTTACTTATTTTGTCTAATTGTTCTGTCAATTGCTAAGAGGGGGATGTTCAAATCTCCAACTGTAATTTTGAGTTTGTTTATCATACCGTTTAATTTCTGTATATATGTATATAGTATATATATATATATATATATATATATTTGTTTTGTCTCCCCAGTGAACTTGCTCATTTGTCATTTATGATTGTGAAATACCTCTATCATTGGTAATAGTCTGGAAGTATATTTTACCTGATGTTAACATAGTCACTACAGCCTTTTTGTTTATTGGTTGCATGGTATATCTTTTCTCATCCTTTTACTCTTAAACTATTTAAAAATGTATCTCTTCCAGTTTCAAGATTGGTTCAAGATGGCGGAATAGAAGGACATGCGCTCACTCCCTCTTGTGAGAGCACCGGAACCACAACTAACTGCTGAACAATCAATGACACGAAGACACTGAAACTCACCAGAAAAGATACCCCACATCCAAAGACAAAGGAGAAGCTGCAATGAGAAGGTAGGAGGTGTGCAATCACAATAAAATAAAATCCCATAACTGCTGTGTGGGTGACTTACAAACTGGAGAACACTTATACCACAGAAGTCCACCCACTGGAGTGAAGGTTCTGAGCCATATGTCAGGCTTCCCAACCTGGGGGTCTGGCAATGGGAGGAGGAATTCCTAGAGAATCAGACTTTGAAGGCTAGCGGGATTTCATTGCAGGACTTTGACAGGACTGGGAGAAACAGAGACTCCACTCTTGGAGGGCACACACAAAGTAGTGTGTGCATCAGGACCCAGGGGAAGGAGCAGTGACCACATAGGAGACTGAACCAGACCTACTTGCTAGTGTTGGAGGGTCTCCTGCAGAGGCGGGTGGTGGCTGTGGCACACCATAGGGACAAGGACACTGGCAGCAGAAGCTCTGGGAAGCACTCCTTGGCATGAGCCCTCCCAGAGTCCGCCATTAGCCCCACCAAAGAGCCGGGTAGGCTCCAGTGCTGGGCGCCTCAGGCCAAAAAACCAACAGGGAGCCCCACCCATCAGCAGACAAGTGGATTAAAGTTTAACTGAGCTCTGCCCACCAGATCAACACACAGCTCTACCCATCACCAGTCCCTCCCATCAGGAAGCTTGCACAAGCCTCTTAGATATCCTCATGCACCAGAGGGCAGACAGCAAAAGCAAGAAGAACTACAAATTTGCAGCCTGTGGAAGGAAAACTACATTCACAAGAAGACAGACAAGATGAAAAGGCAGAGGACTTTGTATCAGATGAAGGAACAAGATAAAACCCCAGAAAAACAACTAAATGAAGTGGAGATACGCAACCTTTCAGAAAAAGAATTCAGAATAATGATAGTGAAAATGATCCAGGACCTCAGAAAAAGAATGGAGGCAAACATCAAGAAGATGGAAGAAAGGTTTAAAAAAGACCTAGAAGAATTAAAGAACAAACAAACAGAGATGAACAATACAATAACTGAAATGAAAAATACACTACAAGGAATCAATAGCAGAATAACTGAGGCAGAAGAACGGATAAGTGACCTGGAAGACGGACAGGTGGAATTCACTGCCACAGAACAGAATAAAGAAAAAAGAATGAAAAGAAACGAAGACAGCCTAAGAGACCTCTGGGACAACATTAAATGCAACAACATTCACATTATAGGGGTCCCAGAAGGAGAAGAGAGAGAGAAAGAACCCAAGAAAATATTTGAAGAGATTATAGTCGAAAAGTTCCCTAACATGGGAAAGGAAATAGCCACCCAAGTCCAGGAAGTGCAGAGAGTCCCAGGCAGGATAAACCCAAGGAGAAACACGCCAAGACACATAGTAATCAAATTGACAAAAATTAAAGACAAAGAAAAAGTATTAAAAGCAACAAGGGACAAACGACAAATAACATACAAGGGAACTCCCATAAGGTTAACAGCTGATTTCTCAGCAGAAACTCTACAAGCCAGAAGGGAGTGGCATGATATATGTAAAGTGATGAAAGGGAAGAACCTACAACCAAGATTACTCTATCCAGCAAGGATCTCATTCAGATTCGATGGAGAAATCAAAAGCTTTACAGACAAGCAAAAGCTAAGAGAATTCAGCACCACCAAACCAGCTCTACAACAAATACTAAAGGAACTTCTCTAAGTGGGAAACACAAGAGAAGAAAAGGACCTACAAAAACAAACCCAAAACAATTAAGACAATGGTAATAGGAACATACATGTCGATAATTACCTTAAACGTAAATGGATTATATGCTCCAACCAAAAGACAGGCTCACTGAATGGATACAAGAACAAGACCCATATATATGCTGTCTACAAGAGACCCACTTCAGACCTAGGGACACATACAGACTAAAAGTGAGGGGATGGAAAAAGATATTCCATGCAAATGGAAATCAAAAGAAAGCTGGAGTAGCAATACTCATATCAGATAAAATAGACTTTAAAATAAAGAAGGTTACAAGAGACAAGGAAGGACACTACATAATGATCAAGGGATCAATCCAAGAAGAAGATATAACAATTATAAATATATATGCAGCCAACATAGGAGCACCTCAATACATAAGGCAACTGCTAACAGCTCTAAAAGAGGAAATCAACAGTAACACAATAATAGTGGGGGACTTTAACATCTCACTTACACCAATGGACAGATCATCCAGACAGAAAATTAATAAGGAAACACAAGCTTTAAATGACACAATAGACCAGATAGATTTAATTGATATTTATAGGACATTCTATCCAAAAACAGCAGATTACACTTTCTTCTCAAGTGCACACGGAACATTCTCCAGGATAGAACACATCTTGGGTCACAAATCAAGCCTCAGTAAATTTAAGAAAATTGAAATCATATCAAGCATCTGTTCTGACCATAACACTATGAGATTAGAAATCAATTACAGGGAAAAAAGTGTAAAAAACACAAACACATGGAGGCTAAACAATACGTTACTAAATAACCAAGAGATCACTGAAGAAATCAAAAGGAAATAAAAAAATACTTAGAGACAAATGACAAAGAAAACATGACGATCCAAACCTATGAGATGCAGCAAAAGCAGTTCTAAGAGGGAAGTTTATAGCAATACAAGCCTACCTCAAGAAACAAGAAAAATCTCAAATAAACAATCTAACCTTACACCTAAAGGAACTAGAGAAAGAAGAACAAACAAAACCCAAAGTTAGTAGAAGGAAAGAAATCATAAAGATCAGAACAGAAATAAATGAAATAGAAACAAAGAAAACAATAGCAAAGATCAATAAAACTAAAAGCTGGTTCTTTGAGAAGATACAAAATTGATAAACTTTTAGCCAGACTCATCAAGAAAAAGAGGGAGAGGACTCAAATCAGTAAAATTAGAAGTGAAAAAGGAGAAGTTACAACGGACACCACAGAAATACAAAGCATCCAAAGAGACTACTACAAGCAACTCTATGCCAATAAAATGGACAACCTGGAAGAAATGGACAAATTCTTAGAAAGGTATAACCTTCCAAGACTGAACCAGGAAGAAACAGAAAATATGAACAGACCAATCACAAGTAATGAAATTGAAACTGTGATTAAAAATCTTCCAACAAACAAAAGTCCAGGACCAGATGGCGTCACAGGTGAATTCTATCAAACATTTAGAGAAGAGCTAACACCCATCCTTCTCAAACTCTTCCAAAAAAATTGCAGGGGAAGGAAGACTCCCAAACTCATTCTATGAGGCCAACATCACCCTGATACCAAAACATGACAAAGATACTACAAAAAAAGAAAATTACAAACCAATGTCACTGAGCAGTATAGATGTAAAAATCCTCAATTAAATACTAGCAAACAGAATCCAACAACACATTAAAAGGATCATACACCATGATCAAGTGGGATTTATCCCAGGGATGCAAGGATTCTTCAATATATGCAAATCAATCAATGTGATACACCATATTAACAAACTGAAGGATAAAAACTATATGATAATCTCAACAGATGCAGAAAAAGCTTTCGACAAAATTCAACACCCATTTATGATAAAAGCTCTCTGGAAAGTAGGCATAGAGGGAACCTACCTCAACATAATAAAGGCTATATATGACAAACCCATAGCCAACATCGTTCTCAATGGTGAAAAACTGAAACCATTTCCACTAAGATCAGGAACAAGATAAGGTTGCCCACTCTCACCACTATTATTCAACATAGTTTTGGAAGTTTTAGCCACAGCAAGCAGAGACAAAAAAGAAATAAAAGGAATCCAAATTGGAAAAGAAGAAGTAAAGCTCTCACTGTTTGCAGATAACATGATACTATACACAGAGAATCCTAAAGAAGCCAGAAAACTACTAGAGCTAATCAATGAATTTGGTAAAGTTGCAGGATACAAAATTAATGCACAGATATCTCTTGCATTCCTAATGATGAAAAATCTCAAAGAGAAATTATGGAAACACTCCAATTTACCATTGCAACAAAAAGAATAAAATACCTAGGAATAAACCTACCTAGGGAGACAAAAGACCTGTATGCAGAAAACTATAAGACACTGATGAAAGAAATTAAAGATGATACAAACAGATGGAGAGATATACCATGTTCTTGGATTGGAAGGATCAATATTGTGAAAATGACTATACTACCCAAAGCAATCTACAGATTCAATGCAGTCCCTATCAAATTACCAATGGCATTTTTTACAGAACTAGAACAAAAAATCTTAAAATTTGTATAGAGACACAAAAGACCCCAAATAGCCAAAGCAGTCTTCAGGGAAAAAAATGGAGCTGGAGGAATCAGACTCCCTGACTTCAGACTACACTACCAAGCTACAGTAATCACGACAATATGGTACTGGCACAAAAACAGAAATATAGATCAATGGAACAGGATAGAAAGCCCAGAGATGAAACCACGCACCTATGTTCAAGTAATCTATGACAAAGGAGGCAAGGATATACAATGGAGAAAAGACAGTCTCTTCAATAAGTGGTGCTGGGAAAACTGGACAGCTACATGTAAAAGAATAAAATTAGAACATTCCCTAACACCATACACAAAAATAAACTCAAAGTGGATTAGAGACCTAAATGTAAGACCGGACACTATAAAAGTCTTAGAGGAAAACATAGGAAGAACACTCTTTGACATAAATCACAGCAAAATCTTCTTTGATCCACCTCCTAGAGTAATGGAAATAAAAACGAAAGTAAACAAATGGGACCTAACAAAACTTAAAAGCTTTTGCAAAGCAAAGGAAATTACAAACAAGATGAAAAGAGAACCCTCAGAATGGGAGAAAATATTTGCAAACGAATCGACGGACAAAGGATTAATCTCCAAAATATATAAACAGCTCATGCAGCTCAATATTTAAAAAACCAACAACCCAATCAAAAAATGGGCAGGAGACCTAAATAGACATTTCTCCAAAGAAGACATACAGATGGCCAAGAAGCACATGAAAAGCTGCTCAACATCACTAATTATTAGAGAAATGCAAATCAAAACTGCAATGAGGTATCACCTCACACCAGTTAGAATGGGCATCATCAGAAAATCTACAAACAACAAATGCTAGAGAGGGTGTGGAGAAAAGGGAACCCTCTTGCACTGTTGGTGGGAATGTAAACTGATACAGCCACTATGGAGAACAATATGGAGGTTCCTTAAAAAACTAAAAATAGAATTACCATATGACCCAGCAATCCCACTACTGGGCATATACCCAGAGAAAACCATAATTCAAAAAGACACATGCACCCCAATGTTCATTGCAGCACTATTTACAATAGCCAGGTCATGGAAGCAACCTAAATGCCCATCGACAGACGAATGGATAAAGAAGATGTGGTACATATGTACAATAGAATATTACTCAGCCATAAAAAGGAACGAAATTGTGTCATTTGTAGAGACGTGGATGGATCTAGAGACTGTCATATAGAATGAAGTAAGTCAGAAAGAGAAAAACAAATATCGTATATTAACACGTATATGTGGAATCTAGAAAAATGGTAAAGATGAACTGGTTTGCAGGGCAGAAATAGAGACACAGATGTAGAGAACAAACATATGGACACCAAGGGGGGAAAGTGGTGGGATGAATTGGGAGATTGGGATTGACATATATGCACTAATATGTATAAAATAGATAACTAATAAGAACTTGCTGTATAAAAAAATAAATAATATTAAATTAAAAAAAATTGCATCTCTTCCAAAAAAAAAAAAAAGGGAAATTCCTGGCCATCTGCTTTCACTGTCAAGGGCATGGGTTCAATCTTCAATCCCTAGTCGGGGAACTAAGATCTCAGAAGCCTTGGGGCCAAATAAATAAATATGCATCTCTTATAGACAGAATATAGTTGATGTTTTAAAAATCCATTCTAATGATCTCTGTCTTTTAATTTGACCAGATAGTCTATTTACATTTAAGGTGAGTATTGACATGGTTGGATTTAAGTCTACTGTTTTATATCTTCCCATCTGTTTTTTTTTTTTATTAATTTCTTCTTTCTTATCTTCTTTTTATTTAATTGAAAACAAGTTTTGGAATTACATTTTAATTTATCTGTTGTGTTTTTAGGTATGTCTCTTTGAATTATATTTTAGTGGTTGCTTAGGGTTTACAAAACACATTCCTAACGTTTCTGATCTATTTTGAGTTAATATTGTAGCACTTCATGCAAAACATAAGAACCTTACCCCCATATAGGTCCACTTATGCAGCGCCAGCTTCTAATCATTTATGTTCTAGTTTTCATAAGCATTATATCTACAAATGATATGTCCATAATAAAATGTTATAATTTTTGCTTTAAATAGTTACATGTATTTTTTTAATTAATAAGAAAAAATAATGTATCATGAATGATACATGGCAGAGACTCTGGATTCTCTTGTATTCTTTCAAAGAATATTGATTTTTTTTTCTTTTTTAATTTCAGAAGAGTTAATCAACCTTGACTCAAACTTTATAATCTGTTTCTCCAGTGATGGGAAGCAGCTGAAATCTCTGTGCATTTTCTTTAGCCTTAATTGTGTTGCTTTGAGTCTACCCCATGCATGTCTAGCTCGGGGCCAGTTAGAGATTTAGCTGGGTCTATACACAGAATATCCGTCTGCCCCTCTCTGGCTCTCTCCTTTCTGGGATTTCCCCCCTGCCCTCCATTTTCAGCAGCTGCGGTTGCTCTAAACCCTGTCCTCTGGTTTTCAGGGCAGTAAAACTGAGGACCTCTGACTATTAGTTGTTCCATGTGACACTGACTGGGGGCTCCCCTCATACTAAAAGCCATAAAAATGGGAATTCAGCCAGTGCCATTCCTTTTCCCAAGGGTCAATCTCCACCCCCGCCCTCCAGTTCTGTCTGCTTTTGGTCATTCTCCAGTATCTTCAGGTAGTTGTTTCTAAAATGTTTAGGCTTACATTTATTATCTGCAAGAGGGTTAGTCTTGCAGAACCACTAGTAATTAATATTTATTGTATTTTATTAAACTATCTGTGACAGACTGGGTGAAAAATCTTCATTTAGTCAAACAGTCAGATAGTTTGAGAAGCACTAACTTAAGAGACTTTGTAAAAGTTCCTGTAACCAAGATCCCTGGAACTATCCGGTTTCTACCATTCCGTGAGCCTGATTGCTCAGCAAACACTTATTTCCTGAGCCACTTTTTTTTTTTGTTTAATGTTGACCATAGGTTATTCTGTTCCATACATAAGGACTATAATTGATACAATATTATCCAAGTTTTCTATAATGAACATGCTTACTTGTCCTAATATAAAAGAGCAACAGCTGGGACTTCCCTGGTGTCCAGTGGTTAAGACTCTGCGCTTCCAATGCAGGCGGCGCGGGTTCAATCCCTGGTCAGGGAACTAAGATCCCCATGACGCGCTCATGGCCAAAAAAAAAAAAAAAAAAAAAGGAACAGCCGTACTTACAAATTTACAAATAAAGAAATCACCTATAATCTGGAGACACAGGAGGGAAGCTGGTATCAGCTACAGCTCAGTGTCTTGTGGCTGAAGTCATACGATATCGGAAAATAACTATGGCAGATCACACAGATGTTCAACATTTACTGAAAGTTAAAATTATTGTTTCAAAGTGATGACACAGAATGTCCAAACCAAAAGAGTGTTTAAAAGCATCTCATTCAATTCTCTACTTCATTTTACAGATGAAGCACTTGAGAGGCAGAGACTAGAAGTGTTTTGACCAGAACTACAGAGTCAGAAAACGGTAGAGAAGTGATTATGGAACTAGGACTTTTTTTTTTTTTCTTTAATATAGCTCTAGTTTTAAGCACAGCAGTGGTCCTGGCTTCATTCCAATGATTTTGCAATAAGAACTGCAATTGTCAAACACATGTTAGAGCATAAGGACCCATTTTTCAAAAAAAAGTTACACAGATAACAGCAGAGCTGGTCTACAGGAAGTAGCCCTGGGACCTGGAATCCTGCACACCCAGGTCCTCCTTGTGCCCCAAGGGAATAAATTTAATGTTAATTTAGGGTTTGCTCTATTAGCACTATTTATTTCATTTATAAATTGCCTGTGTTGTTGGTTTATAATTAGTTTATTCATAAGCTTTAGGTATTGCCTCTAATTATCTTCCTCGGTACGTTTCGTTTCGTTCCTACACATCCTGAATCAACCCTGTAGGGAGCAGCTGTGGCGCCCAGAGAGCTCTGTGTAGCATCTGGTAGCAAGAAAAACAAGGGCTGAGGAAACAATCTTAGTAATACTTAAGAACACTTAGGTGAGAATTACACAAAAACCTCAAAATATATAGGCTTCATACTTGTCAATACAATAAATTAGCCCCACTGTCCCGCACAGCCTTTTTTTTTTTTTCCTTTAATAAACTGGCTTTTCAATGGAAGGCTTTAAATATTAATTTTCCAAACTACTACTTACAGCCTTTATTAATCTATTCCACTCTTATTCGTCTACTTTATTTATTTTTTATTCTCTTCCCTCTCACCAACTTTCTCCTTCTCCTTTGATTCATACCTTGATATAATAGGATTCTATTTTCTTTGGCCCAAACCTTTTTTCAGCTACAACTATTTTTCTTCACTATGTTTAAAACCATATGCTACATAAGCCAAGGCTAGACCTATGTGTTCTGGAGCTGCAGCAGGATAATATTTTTGAGTTTTCTCATGTTTCTTAACTTCCATTTCCATCCATTATATTTATTTCTACCCCCAAAGGTAGGAACATTTTAAAAGTTTTCAAATTAAAAGTGGTTTCCTGGGATGCCCAAAGCCTCCAACTAAGTCAAAAAAGGCATTCATTTATGACAATAGTTGCCAACATGGCTTTATTGTTGGTGTGCCGACTACCCAGATGCTTAATCTTATTTCTTTCCATGAATTCATTCAGTACATGTTGGTTTAATGACTCCAATATGTATAAGTCACTGTACTAAATGCTAGATGCTTTAGGACAGGAGGAAGGTAATATTAAGAACCTTTCCATATATTCTCATGTGAAGTTCTTTATAAGGTAAGTAACTACTTAACAGGCACAGTGGCAAACACTTTCAACAACTCTCTTTTTACTCCTCACGATAGTCTAGTATTATCACTTTACTGACTCGGAAAAATAAGTCATTTGCCAAAGGCCACAGAGAGAGCTGGAATTGGAACTCAGCTCAGCTGGACCCCACCACTCCATGATATAAAATCTTTCATGTGTACTGGTTTAGCTTCTGTTCCCAGTGTTGGTCTATCTTTCTTTCTTTCTTTTTTTTTAAGTTAGTTTTTATTGGAGTATAGTTGCTTTACAATGTTGTGTTAGTTTCTACTGTACAGCAAAATGAATCAGCTGTACATATACATCTATCCCCTCTTTTTTGGACTTCCTTCCCATTTAGGTCACCACAGTGCATTAAGTAGAGTTCCCTGTGTTATACAGTATGTTCTCGTTAGTTATCTATTTTATACATAATATCAATAGTGTATGTATGTCAATCCCAATCTCCTAATTCCTCCCACCCTCCTCTTCTCCATTGGTATCCATACATTTGTCCTCTACATCTATGTCTCTATTTCTGCTTTACAAATAAGTTCATCTATAACATTTTTCTAGATTCCACATATATGCATTAATATACGGTATTTGTTTTTCTCTTTCTGACTTACTCCACTCTGTTTGACACTAAGTCCATCCACATCTCTACAAATGACCCAATCTCATTCCTTTTTATGGCTGAGTAATATTCCATTGTATATATGTACCACATCTTCTTTATCCATTCCTCTGTTGATGGACATTAGGTTGCTTCCATGTCCTGGCTATTGTGAATAGTGCTGCAGTGAACATTGGGGTGCATGTGTCTTTTTGAATTATGGTTTTCTCAGGGTATATGCCAAGTAGTGGGATTGCTGGGTCATATGGTAGTTCTGTTTTTAGTTTTTTAAGGAACCTCCATACTGTTTTCCATAGTGCCAGCTCCGCTCTTTCAAGTAAGCTTTTTGCAGTTCAACTCAAAGATCTTTCCTATCATTTAATCTGTTCTACATCCCCTTCTTTTTTGACATCTGTCGTGGGTTGAATTGTGTCCCCCCAAAATACAAAGCTTAAAGTCCCAACCTCAGCACCCCATATCAAGACCTTATTTGGAAATAGAATTGTTCTAGATGTAATTAATTAAGATGAGGCCATACTGGCATAGGGTGAGCCCCTAATCTAGTATAATGGTATCCTTATAAAAAGGAAAAAATTTGGACACAGAGACAGATATGTACACAGGGAGAACATCATGTTAAGATTGGAGTTATACTGCCACAAGCCAAGAAACACCAAGGTTGCCGGCAAACCTCAGAAAATAAAGATGAAGGCACGGAACAGATGCCCCCTCACGGCCTTAGAAGTAACCAACGCGGCACATACCTTAATTTCAAACTTCCTGCCTTCAAAACTGTGAGAGGATAACTTTGTTGTTTACACTACCAGTTTGTGATACTTTGTTAGGGCAGCCCTAGCTAACTAATACATCTACACTTAGATGATTCAGAAACCCAAATTTCTACTGTTCTCTCTTTTTCTAACACTCCAATATTCCCTTTCTCCAATTACTTGACTTTTTAGCACAATAACGTGGAACCAGTCATACCGTTGCCAAATGTGAGGTGCAAAGAGTTATCTTTGAAATCTATGATCTCCCTCCCACATTTGGGCAATCATCCAAATGGCTGAAGGGTTAGAAGCATGAGCTTTGAAGTCAATTGGGCTCAAATATCAGTTTCCACATTTACTATCTGTGTGATCTTGGGCAACTCTCTAAGTCTGAGTTTCTTTCCCTGTTAAAGGGGGCTAACACCACCACTACCACATGGAATTTTAATGATTAAGGGAGAAAATACATGATAATAGTTTAGCACATAAACTGGCATGTAGAAAGTACTAAACAAAATTACTTATTATTATCATTATTGTTTCTAAAACAAACTTTAGAATTTATTTTTCATGTGTATTTCAGACACATTTGTGTACATTATGTTAAGTATTATGATCTGCTGGTATGAGAGTGACTCTATTATGTTCTATTTGGTTTGTCTTTCACCTTTGGCAATATCTAAAATTGAGAGGACGTGACCTTAAAATAGTGAACTAAGAGAATCTACATTAGAGAATCCTTGAATCACTAGTGTGCCCTTTAACTTTATCCCTGAGATTAGAACCAGTTATATAACTAGGACATCAAAACAAAAATGCAGCTCCAGTTCTAAGAAGGGAGGTTTCAAACTGATAGAAAAAGCATTTATTAAGGTGAAATATTAAGGCCCATGATACCTGAGTCTAAAAGGTATTTAATCATTTTTCCCCTATATAAATACGTTGTTTGGCAATGATTATTTTCCCATGTCTTTACCAAATTCCATGCCTCCTCCCTAAGATTTTTTTTTGGGGGTGGGTGGGTTAGAAATCTACTAATATGCTTAGCATATTAACTTTGATTAACTTCAGATGAAAAATCTGCTGAAACACTATCACATTTCCTTGCAAAAATACAAACGTGTTAAGGTAAAAAAGACAAGGAGGCATCCATGCCTTTGGCCTTACTCTTTCCTTCACTTAGAATAATTTCTTTCCTTCTACCCTTCCTGTTTGAAATCCTTTCTTTCTCTTTTTTCTGTTTCTTTCTTTTTTTTTAGACAGTTTCAAACGCTGCCACAGCCTAAAGGCCTTCTCTTACCTTCCCACTTTGTACGTCCCCTGAGGCCTTTAGGTAGTCTCCTCTTTGGTTCAAATCTTAATCCCACCACAAACACGAGAGCAGCAGAAATAAACATTCTCATCTTTATAAACTCTGCAGTATTTTTTTAAAATTTATTTATTTATTATCTTCGGCCACGTTGGGTCTTCGTTGCTGCGCATGGGCTTTCTCTAGTTGCGGCAAGCGGGGACTACTCTTTGTTGCGGTGCGCGGGCTTCTCATTGTGGTGGCTTCTCTTGCTGTGGAGCATGGGGTCTAGGTGCCTGGGCTTCATTAGTTGTGGCGCGGGGGCTTCAGTAGTCATGCGGGCTCTAGAGCACAGGCTCAGTAGTTGTGGCGCACGGGCTTAGCTGCTCTGCGGCATCTTCCCGGACCAGGGCTCGAACCCGTGTTCCCTGCATTGGCAGGCGGACTCTTAACCACTGCGCCACCTGCAGTATTTTTTTTTTTTTAAAGCAAAAGTTCAATAGTTAAATGAAAAAGTAAAGTGAACAACTTTTTAGGATGAGTCATGGATGGAAAGAAGCAGTTTCAACACTTTTAAAATGAAAACTTAAAAGTTAAAAATGAACAATATTAATTAAAATTCCAGTATATCACTATTCTGGCTAACTCTACCTCACACTCTTACCTCGTTACTCATCTTTGCTTTCTTCACAGCACTCAAGAATCTAACGTTATCTGTTTGCTTTTGGCTGTTCACTGTATGCACAGTGCTGGCACCTATGAACTGCTTAATTGCTGTCTTGGCGACTTGTCAGAAGAGGAAGTCAAAACACTAGAAAAAGGACGGTACTGATTACATTCGGCTGTATTTCATGTATCTGCGTTGGAAGTGCTGGGAGGGGAATGGCCAATCAATGCAAAATTCAGAATGTTGCTTCCCGGGAAAATCAGAGTTAAAACTGACTTCTCAGGTTGCACTCCTAACTCCGTCAGTCCTGGAAGGCGAAATTAATGCCGGATTTCTCAAATACTACGTTTTCATCTCTATATTTCCAGACCCTGTCCCTACGTATGGTACATTGCAGGTGTTTCAATGCACCTGCTAAATCCCGATTTGGACGGGGTTACGAATCCAGGGGACAATTTAGTGTTAAAAAAGAAAAAGAAAACAAACAAACCTTCTTTTAGAACTAACTATATTAGGAAACCGTAACCAACCACCGGGCGGGCCAGAGGTTACACTTAACTAACAGTCGCCGGGAAAGTGGAATTTGCAATGCGCTCAGAAGTAGCGAGCTTTCGTTTCATGAAAACAGAGACGCGCGCGCGGGCGAAGATCACCCACAGAATGAAAAATTCATGAACATTCAGAATGACTTAAAAGTGAAGGGAGAGAGTGTGCAGCTCAGGGAGGCCCAGTTAGTGGGGTCGACAGGAAATTACAATTATAGTGTCAGAAAGGGTTAAAACTGCTGTTCCGACAGAACCTGGGGTCCGCGGGCCTTACAAGATCGCGCAGACAGAAAAGCTTGGCCCTTCTCGCGCTACGTAGGACGAGTTGTCTGGGCCTCCGCGGGCCACGCCCCTGGCGGGGAATGACGTTGGTAGGCTACCCGCGTTAGTGCCTGTTGTGCGGTCCAATGACCGCCGAACAGAGTCATGCCCGGTCCTGCTAGAAGGCTAGCAGGACCCCTGTCTCAGAACCGCCTCAATCCGGAAACAGAAATTCTCGAGGCCCGGCACTGCCAGAGCCAGCTCTTGCACAGAAGGGAGTGCACATGCGCTTAGGGGTCCTGGGAAACCCTTAAATACCGTCTTGGGAGTACGTTCGGCCTCTTTCCCTGCCGCCGCGGAGCCGCGCGGAGGCGGAGGCGCGGGGTGAGTGGAGGAAAGGCAGGGTGGTGGTTACGGAACGTGGCTCGCTGTTTTTTGCCTCGGATTGGAGATGAGTATCAGTGCCTAAATTGAATCTTTTTATTAACCAGTTTTTTGCTTTTTATTTTGTAGTGCACTCAAGATTCGGCTCCACCCGTAACCCACCGCCATGGCCGAGGAAGGGTGAGCCCAGGGCCCGGGGTGGTGGTGCGGCCCAGGCGTGGGCTTCGAGCCGGCAGTGCGGGCTCTGGGTCGGCCGTGGCGCCTTAAGCGCGTCTGACCTACCTTGCTGATGACTGCCAAGTGCAAGGCGTTAGATGGTGTGCGGGAACTTCATAATAGCTTAATTTTTTGTGTTTCAGCATTGCTGCTGGAGGTGTAATGGACGTTAATACTGCTTTGCAAGAGGTGCTGAAGACCGCCCTCATCCACGATGGCCTAGCACGTGGAATTCGCGAAGCTGCCAAAGCCTTAGACAAGTACGTGTATCAGTCTCAGTACTGTGGGGTGTTGGAACCGGAACAAAACTGCAGCCGAGGGAAGAAAGCGTGAAGTTCATGGTGTTAGCACAAAGGTTCTGAATGGCATCCGTTCTACAAGAAACCTAGGAAAAGGTATCAGAACTCAGATCTCTAATGGCCCACTTAAAGTGTGTGGGTTTGGAATGGGGATGAGCACTTGATTCTTAAAGTAAAACTACAGTGTTTGAATGATGACTTAAATTGTCGGATACCCCTTCACTCCTTTTATGAGTGAAAACTAACAGTCTGACAAACCTGTAGCTTTTGGGCCTAATTTCACTGCTATTTAGGGGATAGGTGGGAACCTTTATTTAGCACTTTGCAAATTAAAAGCATTGTATTAACGTGGTAGAAACATCTGGTTTTGGTATGAACTTTGTACAGTAGTTCTGGAGATCAGTGTGGATGTGGGATAATTGTAAATTTACTCAGGTCTCTGGGTGGGTAACATTGGCAAAACAACTGTTAACTATTAGAGCTGAACTTAAATGTCATGAAAGGGTTACTAAGTTAGGTAAATTTAAGTGTATTCAATTTGTAGGTTGGCCAGTTGAATCCAGTGAAAACAGCACTTGTTGGAAAGTTCCTGGTACGAGTCTACTATTTGTACCTTGAAAATACTCTGCAATATTAAGGGTCTGGGCTAGTAACAGGTAACAACTTAGTAAACTAGTTCCTATATATAAAATTTGAAGTTTTAAGAGTTACTGAAGACGGGGTGATTCTGTAGATGAAGTTAAGGAATATATACTCGGTGGTAGCTACATCAAACTAAAGGTGCGTTCTTCAGTGGCTGCTTATGTTTTGCCAGTGTAGCCAGTGCAAAGATAACTCTTCTAAAGCACAGTAGTGGATTTAGATGTGAATTTTAGCGTCTGCTGTTCGATTTGCATTTCAGGCGCCAAGCCCATCTCTGTGTGCTTGCATCCAACTGTGACGAGCCAATGTATGTCAAGCTGGTGGAGGCCCTTTGTGCTGAGCACCAGATCAACCTGATTAAGGTAAGTTTCTCGCTGAATTTGGTTTTTTGAAAGGCAAATTAGCTTAATGCAAATTGGGCCAGTTAGGGACATGTGTCCACATAAATGCTATCCGTAATGATTTTTGTCATACCAGAGCAAATTTTGTAACGAGCTCTTTGTTTTCTGCAGGTGTGAAGAGCGTCACAAACTTGGCATTCTTGGCTATGCTAAAGCTAGTTCTAGAAACATTTTTATTCCTGCAGAATTAAATGCTAATTTTATGTTGATACAGAACAAAACATAGGTAGGGTGTTGATAGGGGGTCTTGGTGCTGTGTATGATGACAACTGGCTCCCTCTACTGAACTGATATGAGGAAACTGCCATGTCACCCTCTCTGACTACAGCTGCCTTTCATATAATGTACTGTGTTATCAATAGCATGAAAGCCTTGGAGTGTGGTCATCTTTGTTTTTATTCCCCCTGATAGGTTGATGACAACAAGAAACTAGGGGAATGGGTAGGCCTCTGTAAAATTGACAGAGAGGGAAAACCCCGTAAAGTGGTTGGCTGCAGCTGTGTGGTGGTCAAGGTAAGTCGGTACCTGTGTGCGGGGCGAAGGCTGCGCTGGGTAGACGCGCTTCACTGTGAGTTACGTCAAGAATCTCTTCGAAGCAAAAAATGCGTAATCTTCAGCAGACTTAGAAAAAGCCTTCTGCCTTGCAGGAAAGGGAAATAAGCCATAATTAAGCCAGACAATGAATCTGCTTACCTGAATGTGTTTCTGCAGAAATTTAGAAAATGCTGGCAAGAAGAAAGCCATGTTACGAGCCTTATAGACATTGAAGTCTTTAAGGTCCCTGAAAATGGCTATAAGACATTTTAATGGTGGGAAGCATTTTCACGAGCTGTGCTGATTTTTTTAAAAGCTATATTATAACTAGTGCTAACAACTTAGTGGAGTTTCTCAATTTTAGTAAAATCGCGTATGTTTTTTTTAGGACTATGGCAAAGAGTCTCAGGCCAAGGATGTCATCGAGGAGTACTTCAAATGCAAGAAATGATCAAATAAAAAAACTGGGCTCTCGTTCCTCATCTCTGGTTTTTTATTTGGGGCAGTAAAGTAAGGTCCCTGTTAATGAAGAACAAAAGATATTCATTGAAAAATAACTGGAAGCATGCTATCTGTCACCTGGTTCTAAGTGAAAGCCTATTCTCCCAACCAGTAAGTAACTTCAGTGTTGGCAAGTAGAAGAGCCCAAGTAAAGATAGGCTTACAGTGAGGTATTGGTGACCGGGTTTCTTGGGTGTGGACATTTATCACGACTATGACGAGGCCATCCTAGAACCTAGAGAAATGGGTTGAGGCTAGTCAAGTGTGGGTGTCAATAATTTAAAATCCTAAAGCTGGATTGGATTTAGGCTGTGGGACACTAGAAGGTACATGAAGTCCAGGTGTGCTTACGCACATGCCCATTAGGGAAGGTCAGAGTGTCTTATTTACCTAAATATTAGGCACAGAAACAAGATGTGCTTCCGTGTATTTCTAGTCCCTCTAGAAACTCAGTAGGGAGAAGTAATGGTGACCCATGTTCTTCAAGCCTGGATCAAGTTGGGTTTGTTTGTATGAGTATGAAATGTTGGGCCAGTTAGGACTAATGGAAGTCTTAAAATTGGAATCCCTCGTAAATTGCCAACTGGGGTAGTTGCTCTGACCTGGTTTGCCTGTCTTACTATACAGTTACAGGGCACATGTGAAGGGAAAATGAATTTAGTTTGCTTTTAATTGTGATTTCTTTATATCACTGTCTACTTAACATTTTGAGTCCCTATGCTGTATTTGGTGCTGTTTGAGTCTGTTGATGCAGTGGAAAAACCATATTTTTGTTTGATCCTTTATGGGAAATTGTGTAATTCAAGCTAGGGAAAACTGTTGGATTACAGCAAAGTGCATTTTCATAGTCACCCCTTTTTGAAATTAGTGCTGGGAAGACTTTGTGAAGCTAATCTGTTTGCTGAATGTTACCTGATTTGGGATTACATCAGCATTGATTTTTCGCGATTTACATATCTGCTGTCAGCTGAGCTACAAAACACACTTAAAGGAATATTCTACTCTTGACCCTATCTTACTGTAAGTACTACCTGGCTGAGTCCATTGTTGAAAATTCACTTTTAGTGTGTTTTCTGGCTTCTGTCTGCTAGAATGTTATGGTCACCAAGACACTTATGGTCAAACTAGCTTCTTAATGACCTTTTTCTTTTGACCTCTTCCTGACTTTTTAGAAAAATTTATTTGTGGTCTACTTTGGCCTTTGCCACGCTGTCCCTCAGTCCCTTGTTTCTCCCTCTGCCCACCCCTTCTATTGTCATAGTTTCAGAGTTCAGGCTGGTCCTATTTACTTCTCTAAGGCCAGCCTGGGACAGTTTCCACTTTGTCTTTGATCAGCGCTACACTAATGGTGTGCACTAGACAGCACCCCATGAAAACCTTCAAGTTTTGTGTGCCTCAAAGTGAATTTTATCTTCCCCTTAAGGTCAGTGCTTTTTGTGAGAGGAAGGGGAAGAGCTATTGACCTGCTAATGTATGCCAAGCTCTGCACCAAGTGTTAACATTTTTTTGTGTTACTTCTGTCGATTTCCCAAGCCAGAGCCCTTGGATGTCCTTTGCTCCTACCTCTGCCTTTTATATAGCCTGTAGACTCCAGGTGGCAATGGCCCCAGTTTTTCATCCGCACTGCTCAGTTGCAGTGAAGTGATTATCCTTTTCTTCATGACTGAATCTGTTAGCTCTTTCTGCCTTTGCCTGAAGTACCTTTCTTTTTTGTCTACCTGGCAGTCTTCAAAACCCAGCTCAAAGGAACGTAGCTTTAGCCTTGAAGTTGTGACTTGTCTATAGCTTGTATGGGATTCATGAGGGAGCCCATCCATGCAGAGGTGCCAGGGCAGAAGCAGATGTCTTCTTTCTCTTACTGGGGAAAATAATAGTTTGAGGGCATCCCTCATGAGACTCCCCTTTCACTGGGTTGCAAGAAAACCTCCAAGCCAAATCCATTTTCTTTGTTCTTAACTCTTACACGTTAAAATTTTTGTCTGGTCCTGATTTCATTAAAATTTCTATTATATGTATTTTTGGTAAACCACTTTAAATTCTTTTGAAAATAATCGGGACATCCATAGAAAAATTGTATGTAAAAAGGCTATATTAGGTTGGTGTCCATTAAAAACAAGAATTTGTCCATCTTAAATTGGATTGTTGAGGCAATGAAAACATAGGCAGAGGTGTTATAAACCCTAGAAATGTGGAAACATCTGTCTTACTGAAGATTAATCTAGCCCTTAAAATGGAGCTTGAATTTTTTTTTTCTTTGTAGATGAGAGTACAAAAAGTTGGGCTCAAGGAATACGTTAAGCACGAGCAAGCTTTGCGTCTTCCTGCCCTCTTCATAGATAGAGGAGGAAGGAGAGGATATTTAACCAAGGAGGGGAAGTAAGATCACAGCCTTCATTCCAGGCTGAGGGTGGGGCAGGGTGATGGCTCAGTGGGGTAGGGCATTGTCCTCCCAGCTAGGGTCCTCATAACACTCAGTCCACAAGGCAATACGGAATTTGCAGGAGTAATTTCTTGCAGGAGCAATGGAGGCATCATGGCTGGGCTAGGCAGGTGCCCAAGAGATGCCACCAGGCTTCCCCAGCCTCCCAGAGAGAAACTGTTGGATGAAGTCTTGACTCATTGCCAGTGGTCAGGTGCTGGGGGCAGAGGGGTGGTCACAGTCAAAATTGAAGATTAATTGTACAGAGGGTGATCAGGTATTTAGGGCTTGGGCTACATAAATATTAACACATCAGTGTTCAGAAGGCTTGGTGGTACTGGTGCTCCCCAGGCAAAAATCAGTCCTTTTTAAAAAACAGTGGCTTACACTTCAAATGGCATAAGCACACCTAAATTCAAACTTTATCGTATCCCAAGTGAGATGTATCAGCCAGTTTTTTTACCCAAAACATACAGGGCCGAGTCGCAGTCTGCTGATGAAAGTTGCATTACAACCTGGCTTTTGCTAGAAAAGGCTTAGAAATGAGGGAGGTGGGTGACCCTAGGAATTATTAAGACCTGCACTAAAGGGGCAATCTTTTAAGCTCTCTTAGTTTGTATGAAACATGCCTTAAGAGTGTCGTTTCTTGGCATTTCTTTTGCTCCTTGTTCACTGACCACTTTCATCACCGCATTTCCAATTTGTTTTCAGTGGCAAATTGGCTTTGGGAAGGGGATGAACAAGAGTAGAGACAGAAGTGCTTTTATAGGTAGAAGCTGAGTCTCGGGTTTCCTCTTTAGGAACTAAACTTGAGTTATGAAACGTGAAGGTGGAGACTGGTGGTTATTCTGTGGCCCTAACAACCCGGGAGGTTCTGTTAACCTTGCATTTTCTGATGATAAAGGGTGAGAAAAATTGTAAAGCATCAATTTAATTAACCCATTCATTGACCAATTACAAATGAAAGAATGGTTATAGCTATAAGTATGCTTACTGCAGAACTCTTAACAGGACTTGTTGGTTGAAGGAGGGGAACAATTAGGTAAAATGTGATACATTTACATAATGGGGTATTACGTTGCCATAAAAATGGACAGAATGGAAGGGTATTTGTCAATGTATTTTTAAAGCAATAGTTAAAGCATGTACAGTAAGACCACATTTTGTAAAAAAAAAAAAAATTATATAAGGGCACATGCCTTCAGAGAAGAAAGGTTGGAAGGATATACATTAAGGTTTTAATGGTTACTTCTGGAAAGGTGGGTATTTTGGTTTTCCTTTTGCTTTTTTTTTCTTTAATATGTATTGCTTTTGTAGTAAGAAAACATTCTTAATTAAAGAAATGAAAGAATGGTACAAGATAGTCTTAGGGATAATTTTAAGTAGCATTAATATAAAAATTTTTGAATGTTTTGTGAACATGTGAATTTATTTACTTGTCTAGTAAAATAGCACTTGGATACAACAGGTCAGCTTTAAAAGACTTGAGTTCAGACCTAACCAGCAGAGGGCAGTAAGAAGCTAGTGTCAGAGGGACCTATCAGTAAAAGACGTGGAGATAAGCATGGACTAGAGCAGGCTCCCCTTAGGAAGAGATTTCTTCTCCCACTCCTTGAAAATTGTTGGGCTTTAGTTTACTATTTCTGGTTGCTCTTGCTCTGTGTCTTGATACTGGTAGAATCCACACTCCCCAGCTGGTGAGGTCAATTCAACGTGTGCTTTGGGAGGTTGTCAGTAGAGGTGACTAGTTATTTTATATACAATTAAGAAATAGAGACTACAACATATTCCTAGAGGAAAAGGTTTTGCTCTGTGACAGTGGATTGTATGTTCTTGTTAGGCCCCTTTCTCTTCCACTAAATGAGAATTTGCCTGAAGCTACCTGAAGACTGAAAGGTTTCAGAGCAGGCCTATTCTGGAAAAATGGGCATAATTTGGAGAGCATCAAGGCAACAGCCATACTCTGGAGATTATAATCCACAGTATAACTCCATGGAAGTGCTGACTTTGTTCTGTGCTGCATCTCTGGTGCCTAGGGTAGTGCTTGGTGTAATAGGCACTCTTATAATCTGTTGGATGAATAGATTTGACCTGCCTATTTGTTTAGTCATTTAATTTGTGGGTTTCCTTCTCAGGCTTAAACTCCCCAGCCTCTTTGACACTTTAATTTCTCATGTTCCTTTTTTTCTGGCAACAAAAGTGAATCTCTCAAGCTTGGCCTCTTCTAGACTAGAATGGTGCCACGTTGTCTCAACTTCCCGTCCCTCCAGCTCTACTCTAGGGAGCAGGGTAGAGAAACGTATCCTATCACAATATGGGGCCCACAGCTCTAAGAGTCTGAAAAAATTTTAAAAGCCATTACGAGACTTGGGAACAGTAAAAAGCACATGAATTCAGGGAAACTCTTTTTACACTGCAGTAATTTCTTTTTGAAGCTTGTTTATCCAGACACATGCCAACAGCACAGTATTGTATGAGTGATGTGAACTAAACCTTACACAAATGTATTTGGCTTTTTATTTTTTCCTTCTTTCAACTCAACTGCTCCCAACTAAAATTTACAAACAGATATAAAAATCCTGTTTGTACCTGGTTGGCTTGTTAGAGAAATACGGGGTAAAAGACCTGTGATATTTCACAGTGCTGCCACCAGGTTAAAAGGAGCAAAGTGCACATAAATAAATATGAGATCCGTAAGGGGAAAATAAAGTATTAACATACAAAATGCTGTAAATTAAAAATCCTGGTTTTTTTTAGATTTGATGCTTGCATATATTTGGTGAGTTCCAGGGGTCAGCAGATGTTTTGCTAAATGGGTGCATGTTGTGTCTTGCTGGGAGGTATTTACCCACACATCATAAAGTGTTGCAGTTATACCAGTATTTCAAGAGGGAGTACATGTATAATTTTTAAGCAGAAATAAAACTTTCTATCCCCACCCACAAGCTAGCGTTTTGAAATAAAATTATCCAGTTCAAAATTTTATATTCCAATTTTCTGTCATGTAAAGAGTAGAAATTTTATTTTCAAATAAACATGAAAATGATAATGTGGATGATATTAACATGCAGAAGCAAAGTTCAGAGCCCTACGTGGAGGGGAAACAGTTTATGTGAAATTTTTTAGATTTTAAAATAACTTATCAAGGCATAAAAATTAACTTGTTACCTTTATTGTTGCCTAGTGTTGTCCTGTGAAGTGAGGCTCATTCAAAGTGTTGCAGGTTGCATTGCTGCCATGTGGAGTCTTGGGTAATAGACTGCAGGGCAGATGGAGGTTTAGCTAACATTCAGTTACAGTTTGAAACTTTCCTTTTGCGTGGTAGTAAAAATAAAACAGGTAAGAAATGAGCTGCTCTTCAAAGAAACTTCTGTGTTTTGGTAAAACTGCTGAGGGTGATTCTCCTGTCAGAGCCGTGTAACAGTGGGCAGCAAGTTTCTTCAATGAAGCAGAAACCTTGCCTGCCTGATAAATCCCAGGACCGTCCAGGGCGAAATAACCATTTGCAAGTAAGAGTACAGATTATTTGTGGCAAGTGAAGGCAACATTTTAAAAGCAAGCTGTATTTCTGAGGGGTTGGGGAAAGAAGAAGAGAGAAAGATGGGAGAGGAGTGGGGGAAGGAGGGGGACGAGACAGGGAGAGAGATGGAAAGAGGGAGATGTAGGGAGGGGAGGGAGAGATGACGTGTTCAGTTTCTCATAAACTAGTATAAAGGATTTATTCTACACAGTTTTTCAGTTAAAAAAGAAAATGTGAACATTCACCTTTGATTTTGGAAGGTCAGCATTCACTTAACATTATAAATCAGTCAAAAATAAGTATAGTTGAGTTGAATATTAGCTGACCAATTATCTTTTATTGTATTGGGTAGAACCCCAGTAGTTACTTTCTTTGGTGAGTCTCAACTGAAATGGTATATTAATCAAGTGAAAGTGCTCGTAATCATTGCCAGTCCCCAGACTTGTACTTGTGTGTTGAAATTTTTTCTCAGCAGCAATGTAAAATATTTTACCCTACCTATATAGTTTAACTCTGTCCTCCTAGTAAGGCATTCACATTTAGAAATTAACAGCCAGTTTGGATAAGAGATGCAAACTCTTATTTAAGGGAGAAGATACATTTAATAAGATTTATATTGCTATATGTAAACTAGAAAATAAACAACAGAAGCAAAATCTCCCCAACATATAAACAATATGTAACAAAAACAAATCCTCTATGTAGAGTTGAGTGGAAGAGCATGTAAACTTGCTTTAACCCTGTAATTCTGTGATTCCTTGATTTCTGCTTTGATACTTTGATAATGAAAGGTAAGCAGTTGTGCAAAGGAAATACAGCTATTTTAACATTTTGCATTCCTATGCGATTCCCAAACTGCTTCATTTTTTTTTTTTTTTTTTGGGCCGCACCGCGGGGCATGGAGAACTTCCCTGACCAGGGATTGAACCCACACCCCCGTCCCTCAACCTGCTTCATGTTTTTGTTTTTTTAAAATAATTAATTAATTTTATTTTTGGCTGTGTTGGGTCTTTGTTGCTGTACACGGGCTTTCTCGTTGCAGTGAGCGTGGGCTTCTCATTGCGGTGGATTCTTTTGTGGAGCATGGGCTCTAGGCGCGCAGGCTCAGTAGTTGTGGCGCACGGGCTTAGTTGCTCCGTGGCATGTGGGATCTTCCCGGACCAGGGCTTGAACCTGTGTCGCCTGCATTGGCAGGTGGATTCTTAATCACTGTGCTGCCAGGGAAGCCCAACCTGCTGCTTGTTTGATTTTAGTCCTTTGAAGAGGCTCTACCAGGAAGGGGCTCTTATGTAATTCTGGGTTCTATTTAAGACTAATCATTTAGTTTAAAAAAAAAAACAAACAAAAAATATATTTCTATAATATGTACATGATTACCTCTCAAAGTTAGTTTATTGCTAAATGATACAAAATTTAGGGAATAAAAACAAATGATTACAGTCTTCTGCTTAAATGACACAAGTGATATTCTTTAATACTGTCATCTAAAGTAATCATTAATGGTGATTGTGGTAAATTACTTTCTAGAGTTAGTAGTATCATTACTGGTTGTGTTATTTTCTAGAAGTAACTATGTGGCCTGACCAAAATGTGGCCTTGCTACTCTCTTGCTGTATTTCTGCAGACGATGTTCTCTCTTTCCCAGAGAGAATTGGGCCGGGAGTTTAGGCCTGAAGTGACGAGTCTCCCATTGCAGACTCTACTTGCAGTTAGAATCTGAATTTTTCAGTTGGAAGGACCTGAAAAATGATCTCATTTGGTTCCCTCATTTTCCAGCT
Organism: Balaenoptera ricei; assembly: GCF_028023285.1. Taxonomy (NCBI): domain Eukaryota; kingdom Metazoa; phylum Chordata; class Mammalia; order Artiodactyla; family Balaenopteridae; genus Balaenoptera; species Balaenoptera ricei. Next base: position 30,705,076 of record NC_082650.1, on the reverse strand, counting down.
GAGAAGACAGAGCCTCCACACCCCAGGATATGCTCCAAGCAGACTTGGACATGTGGGTAAACTGATTATAGGATTTGTCATTTTGTTGAAGATTAAAATATTCTATATTTAATACATGTGGAAGGAATATACTTTGTAAATTGATATGGGTGTATTGGTAAAGAATATCAGGGATGAGGACTTAAAGATACTATGAGTCCAGAAACACTTCTTAGTGCATGAAAAATAAGCTAACAAGGACAATTTATTGGCTTCCACAGGAGGCGTGTACAGATGTGGAAGAATGTTTACACAAAGCCAAAATACACAAGCATCATCTCCCACAGGCCGTCATTTGCACTGTGCACTTTGAGTTTGTGCAGTGTTTTCCTGATCTGTACTTGTTCCATTAATTTAGGCCACCAACAGTGATGTAGAACGATGAAGTCTCCAGAACTAGGGATCTGCCACAGAACCCTTGTTGGGCCCCTAATACACAGGTGAACTAGCAGATCCGAGGATGTGTCTTTAAAGAGAAGGGAAGACAAGGGGAGCCATTTGTCCATAAGAGCGTGATTTGAACAAAACCTGTCTCAAAGTGAATAATGGGTGTATTTTACAAAAGATAGCAGCTAGTTCTTTGCCTTGCCATTAAAGTTAATAAATGTTAATTTTCAGAAGCAGTTATAAATAACTTTAAAGAAGGAGTTATCTTTAGTTGGTTGGTAGGGGAATTGGGCTTCTTAAAAATAGTGTTGGCAGAGAAGAACCTGCTTCTTAAAGATCTCTTTAAGATGAATGAGCATAAGATGCGGATTCTCATCCTAGACTACAATGCAGTTCCTAGCCACAGAAATCTGGGGAAGACAATTGCGTTAACACACCAGTGTTATTGATTTATAGTTGATTCCAAGAGCAGAAGAAAAATACTTTTTGGAAATACGGAATTCTGGTGGATATGTTTTCAGATTCTGAAATTTAGAGATGAAAAGAACCTTTTGAAAAGTTCCTTTATTTTCTTTTATCTGTGCTTCGGTAAAATTCCAAAGGAAGACTAATTTCTGTTAACTTTTGTCTTCCACTTGCTTTTTTTTTTTTTAATTAATTATTAATTATATTTATTTTTGGCTGTGTTGGTGCGCGCGGGCTTTCTCTAGTTGCGGTGAGGGGGGGCTACTCTTCATTGTGGTGCACAGGCTTCTCATTGCGGTGGCTTCTCTTGTTGCAGAGCACGGGCTCTAGGGCGCGTGGGCTTCAGTAGTTGTGGCTCATGGGCTCAGTAGTTCTGGCTCGCGGGCTCTAGAGTGCAGGCTCAGTAGTTGTGTTGCACGGGCTTAGTTGCTCTGCGGCATGTGGGATCATCCCGGACCAGGGCTCGAATCCGTGTCCCCTGCATTTGCAGGCAAGATTCTTAACCACTGCGCCACCAGGGAAGCCCCTACTTGCTTCTTTTTGAGTGTTTCTAAATTTGGATTCATTGGAGAGAAATCAATTTCCTGAGAATGCTTTAGCTAATATTAAAATTTAACATATATGATTGTTATTTTTAATGTTTTAAAATGTTTTATTTTTATATATTTAAAATGTTTTATTTTAATGTTTTAAAATATTTTATTGTACAAAATAGATTATTACAATTTAGGTAATAATGAAAACAATATTCAGAAAAGTCAACTACCAGTTTAATGTTTAAATAAAGACTTCAAAACTTCTCTGGAATAGCTTCTATCTAAAACAAACCAAATTAAAATTACTATGGATTGCCATCTTGATTAAAATCGGTTTTAATTTCCTGGCTTAAGAAACCTTTATAATAAAGAGCGAACAATCTCTAGTTGTTAGTTTTATCCAACACCACTTTGCGTTCCTTTTGAGGGTCATTTCAGTACATTCTGTGCAGTGAACAGGAGAGGGCAGCATGACCTCAGCTGTTGGAAAAGCAGTGCAAACCAGTCTTTCTGAGCAGAGAAGGCTGGGAGCTGATGAAGAGCAGAGTTATAGCAGCAGGTGCTGCAGCGTGTCTATCAAGCAGGATACACAGGAAACAAATGTGAAATAAAACTGTTTAATGCCTCTAAATGCTGCGGAGTTTTACGCGTATTTTCCAGAGTAATAGCCCCTTCCCTTGTAAAAATGAAATGGGTCAGATGTTGAGATTTTTATGGGAGTTAGAAAGCTGTACATGCCTAACAAAGAACTTGGCTCTACAGCTGTGGGTTTTCTAATCTCTATTTTTTTTATGGAGTAGTAATTTTCTAATAATACTAGACACTCACCTTCCTTATTTCTTCTCAAATTTCTGAACCAATTTTAATAATAATAAGTAACCAGATCTCAGGTCAGTAAAAGTACATATATGCACCTCAACTGCTGCTGTCTGTTTTGTGGTAGTATTAGTGCAGGAGAGAAAAGGTGAGATTGGTCTATCCATGGATCTCAAGGTCTTAAGACCTCAGCTTCTGTTTAGCGTCCAGTTTGCTACCTCTCCTGGAGGAGGCAGCTTCCAGGGAATACAAACCTGCAGTGTGCAACCTGGATATATTTTGCTGAAATATGTGTGTATATATATATATGTGCGTGTGTGTGTGTGTGTATGTAAATAAATTTACGTATGCGTATAAAGAACTTGTATTCTTTCTTAGCTTCTTTCAGGAAATTTAACCAGCTATTGGAAAAGTTCCTGGAGAATCAACATGTATTGGCTTTAAGAAAAAAGAGGAGAAAATGAAGGCCTAAATATGAAAGTTTTCTTGCTGCTTATGTTAGGTCTTTACCCTGGTTAGGAAAGAAAAGAGTCAAAGGATTATTTTAAATTGACGAGTTGCATTCCAGCCTCAACCTTCACTTAAAAATTCTGTATTCTTAGAAGTCTCGTTTAGGAGATAATTCCCAAAAATCTTACCTCTAAAATGTGGATTTCTGTTGCTCATTTTCATTAACTTTTGAGCTTTAATTTCCTCATGTCTGCATATAATCTGCTTTGGGCAATGCTTGCTGTTCCCTCCTACACCCCACCATTTTGAGAAAGCAACCCTTTTGTAATGTCATAAATTTGACTTTTGTGTACTGAACAGAGCATTTTTAATATGCTCACTCTTTTTCCATTAAAATCCTGGGTTAACAAATGCATAATACAGCATTTATGGATTCAGCAGAGATCCAAAGGTGAACCTGAAATTTCATCTACCGCTTGGCGGCTTATATCCCCGGCAGGGTTACTACATCAGAAATAATGACTTGAGTGTGAATTTGAATGAATGAAAACCATAGATGTTGAATCGTAAGCAGTCAGAGGTTTATCCTGGCCTCCATACATAGTAGGAAGGGAATATCTGATTTTAAAACCCATTTCACCTTTTTCAGTATGCTAGGTCTCATTAAATAATTGTGAACAAAGACACTGGTACTAATTTTCATCCTTTTTGACATACTAAGGACTTTAAAATGGGATTTGACAGGTTTTTGGTGTGTCTGTAGGGTCGACCGCTGGGTGTCAGATTGGCTAGTATAGGTTGTTATAGTGTCTATACCAATCCCCTTGAAAAGGGGATGGCGATGGTGCACACGTGCGTGCGCACATACACGTGCGCGCGCACACACACACACACACACACACACACACACACGTTATAGTGGTTGTTCAGCCCACACTGGCTTTATAGTCTGGTGAGTGGGTGGGGTCCTTGGGTGTGTATCCCGGCTTTGCCAGTTAGTGATCGTGAGACCCTAGAAAAGTCATTTAGCTTATTTAAATCCCAATTCTTTTTCTCTAAAATAGGAACACTAATACCGTCTTAAGAGTTTTCTTGTTTTTGTGAAGATTAACTGAGATAATGTGTAAAGTGCTTAGTCCAGTGTCCAGAACATAAATGATGGTGGTTATTATGGTGATAATAGAATTAGCACAGCGATTTAAATACATATACAAAGTATAATCAGACTACTTTTTCCTTCCAAATCCCTAACCTACATAAAGATAGCTTTAAGATCTGTTAAAAACTCAGGTATCCCCTAAGGAATAGGTTATAACTTTTTGTTACACAGTGCTTGAGGCAATATATTTGTGTAACTTTCTCAGAAAAGTTTTATAAATAGCTTTCATAGGCCATGGACATTATTAGGGTCCCAATCCTAAGGGATTCATCGAAGCTGGTCTAAAGATTATTTAGAAAGATTATAGAAAACTGTTCTGCCCAGTGGGAGTTTATGTCTGTTCAGACTCCTGCTCTTGGCTTCAGCTCTCATCTGTGGCTTTGTGCCTCCATAGGTAGCATGTTCATTTAAGAGCATTGGTTGTGGCCATTTGGAGCTTTTATCCTGAACAATATTTCCCAAACAGGAAACTTTTGCACTGTGCTAACATACTGGATGTTTAACACAATGTGTTCATTTTATTTCTGTAGAATCTCTTTGTTGTTGTTTTTACCTAAGAAACAAAATGAGTTTAAGTATTTTGAAAATCTAGGTCTTCTTACTTGAAAGCTCTTTGATTTTGGGTCCTTTGTGCTTTCTTTCAACTACAATTTAGGTCTTTGAGCAATGAGGTCAGATAATCATTCTTTCCCTGCCCTTCTGGTTGCCCATGTGCACTGCCCATGTTAGCTTATAGATTGCATACGTAAGAGTTTCTTGAAGGTAGGAAACACTCTTCTTCTGTGCTTTCCCTAATGCCTAATAAGATGTTTTGTTCAAATGGTGCTTAAAAAATGAGGACGTGAATATGAACTGTATATTTTGTGTATTAGGGATGTAAGCACTGCCAAGGATCCTGGAAAGATGACAACTGAATACTATGATAGGGAATATGTATGGTACAGATGAACAAACAGTCTTTTTCCCGAAATTATAATTTCGGCTAATTTAGAAAAGAAATTAAACAGCTAGTTTACGTATTGAGTAGATAACATGTTACTCCAAGAGGTGATATGGGCTGAAAAGAGTAAATTTGGTTAAGTGTAGAGGCAAGATGTAGAAGGAATAGTTAAGGGAAGCTGTGGGTTTTAAGAAATCTGAACTTTAAAGCTCATGTGAGCTGCTGCCATTTTATGGCATTTCTGCCAAGATTGAGTCATTCTATTAAACTGGCAGGGCCCTGGCTTTGACTGTAGGACAGTTCTTATATTTTTAGAAATCAAAAAGAATTGAATGTATCAGTTATAATTGTTTTGTCCGTGTCCCCAGCACCCTTCATTCTCACCTAGCAAAACCCCAACCCTGGATAATACAATACTTCTCCTGGTCCATCCCTGCACCCACATAGCTAAACACCATCACAGAACAGCACACACAACCAAACCAACTAGTTTCATGTTGAATATGGATGCAGGTAGGAGGTTAGAAATTGTGGTGGCAACTTGGTGTAATTCTTCCTGATTGTTTCTGTTTTCTCTAATTGAAATAAGAAAGCAAGGTCCAGCTAGAATAAGCATGAGGGGAGGAGGTGATGAAGATTTGAGGTGAGAGGAGAGTGACAGAGTGAAGGGCAAAGCATGTGATCCCACATCCCCTTCAGATCCTGTGCCTATTTCTCAATTCCCATTTACAGCAAAACTACCCACAGGAGTTGTCGATACTCTCCGTCTTCAGTACTGCTTCCAGTTCATCTTAAAACCACTCCAGTCAGGTAATCACTCAAAATGCCCCTGAAGCATCTCTTGTCAAGGTCACTGGTGAATTACATGCTGTTAAACTTAATGGTCCACTCTCAGTCCTTAACTTTTTTTCAGTAACATTTGACCGTTGACCGCTCCCTCCTCTGAAGTACTTTCTGGTCTTCTGTTTTTGGCTACTTCATTGGCTCTTCCTTCTTGGTCTGCGTTACTAATTCTTCTTCCTGTCTCTGACCCAGTCTCGGAGAACTCAGCTTTCATTCCCTGGATCTCTTCTTACCCACACCCGCTCTCTTGGTGGTCTCATCCGTATAGATGTGGAGGGCTTCTAATTTATATCTCCGTCACAGGCCTTTCCCCTGAACTCCAAAAGCATTTACCCAACTGCTCACTTGACATCTCTACTTGGATATGTAACAGGCTTCCCTAACCAAACTTCTGATATTTCCTCAAAAAACTTACTCCACTCCTGATTCCTCCCCATTGCAGGAAATCACAACTTTATCCTCTTAATTGCTCAGGATAAAAACTTGGGAGTCAAGCTTGCCTTCTCTCTCTCCTGTATACTCCACATTCAGTTCTGTCAGAATATCCAGTTGTTTTTACCTTCAAGATACAGTCAGCATGTGGTCATCTCTTACCCCCTTCACATAGAAAACAGAGCAGCCTGATGTCACATGGTTCAAATCCATGCTGATGATCTCAAAGGTAGGAACATGAATTAGGATACATTTTGGAAAAGTTGATAGACCGATGTTGCCTTTTCCTCAATATCAAGCTCCAGCCAGTCAAATGTTCACAGAAAGGTGATGATAATAACTCTTTTTCTATTTCTTTGGCATCTACACTCTCCAACCTTAATATCTCCTTCATTGTTAACATTCATTTAGCATGTCCTATGATTGCATGATATTGATTTGTAAATAGGATTAACAAACAGGCCATCACCAGTTCACCTGTGTCAAAATAGCTCTAAAGGAGAAGCCATCTGCGGAGGATAAATGAGAGGCACATGGCCAGAGGAACCTAAAATAAACAGAAGGAAAAAAAAAAACCTGAGATGCTGCAGAACTTGGGAAGCAATTTTATATCAGTTCTACGAAGTTAGAGGGAAATTCAGGAGAAAATCTCATATTCACCTGTGATGGGGACGGCAGCAGGCTGGGCACTTAGGGGATCAGTAGGTATAGTTTTTCAAATATGTGTGTGTATTGGTCTTGTGTTTGTATTTGTGAGTATGCACAGTGCTCATAGACTGGACTTAAAGAACAAATTGTTCTTTATTATGGGACTTTCCTGGTGGTCCAGTGACTTAAGACTCTTGGCTTCCACTGCAGGGGGCACGGGTTCAATCCCTGGTTGGGAACTGAGATCTCGCATGCCATAAATAAATACAAAAATTTTTTAAAAATTAAAAAGAACAAATTGTTCTTTATTGTAATTTTAACTTAGTACAGCACCTAACAAAGGGCTTTGCATATTAAAAATGCAAGCACTAGTTGAATGAATAAAAATCTACTGAAAAATGAGCATAAACTACAGCATATTAATAAATTAACACTTGTTCTCAGTGTAATGTTTTGCTTATTTAACTGCTGTCTTGATTGAATCTGTTAATTGAAAATAGTCAATTAATAGTCAATAATTTAACCTATCCAAGAGATACATTGAGATACATATCTGTTTTCTTAGCTAAAAGTTAATTGCTGTGATTTCAAACACCTTTTGGATCTACCCCTAAAGAAGTTACAGAAAAATCTGTTCATTTGTTAATCATTAATAATACAGCCATTGTGACTTACATGTATAAATATACAAACTAGATGCTCATGTTGTCAAGTTACTGCTTATTTATAATTTGGATCCTGAGTTTCCTTGGCCACTTCTAACCTGAGCAAAAGTATAGATGACAGAGCAGTGAAAATCCAGTGCCTCTATTGGATGAACAAGTAAAAGATGTGTCTCCAAATGGAGGATCAATAGCATCATTTTATGTATTTATGAATTGGCATGTTAAAGGATTCAGTTTTAAATTGTTAGAACTTTATCATTGCCTCTGTGGTTGCTCCAAAACCTGATTTTGTGCCGTCTGAAGTCACTAGGTAAGAGGAAAATGAAAAAATGTATTTCATATGTTAGATTCATATGTAAATTGAGTGCAGTTATAGGCTTCAGATGAAACACTTGGCTCCTATAGAATTTTTTACATACTGTATAATAAAAGTCTGCAATATGATACCTCACACATCCCCATTAACCTCTGACACGGAATTTGTTCTATTCTGATTGTTTTTTCACTGATACAAGTGTTTGGTGAGGAATTAAGGAGCTTTCCTTCACAAATGTTTTGTTTGATTTACAGCATTTTTGGCTGTGATAGTCCTGGTTAGAATACTTTGCTGTTGAAATCTTAAAAAAAAAAATTAGTTAAATTCCCAAAGGATAATGTGCATCAGTTCTATGTTAAGCTCTTTGTTCAGATTTATGATTTCAGCCTCCAAAATGTGTTTTCACTAACATTATAGCGTGATAGATGAAAAAGTGTGTGCACAGCTTAAAACATTTGGAAATGCTTCTATAAGTTACTTTTATGCTGGGCAGTTTACTTTTTTCATAAACGTATTTCTATTCCATACTCTACTGTCACACAGGTTTCTGAAAGGTGAACATGAACTCTGTAGGAATTCTGTTTTTGGACTTAAAAACTGGAGTTGTGTGGTAGACAGTTTTTACTCTTGTCTAATTGAATTCTCCAACTTTTCCCCTTCTTGCTTACACAGACATCAGTTTTATTTGTTTTCCCTTGAATATTTGTGTGCTTCCTTCACTTACAGTACAAAAACCTCCCAGTTAAAGAGTTAAGGGTCATATTCATCCTTCATTTTTCATGCTGTCTCATTCTCCTTTTTGACTTTTCTAATCACCTTCTTTCCTCAATCACTTAGTAGTTGTGAACCATCAAAATATAGTACCATCACCAAGACAGCGTACATCACTAAGATGATTTACCACTTTACACCCCGGATCTGTCCTTCCCAATGTGGCCGCCAGTAGCCCTAGGTGGCTGTTGAGCACTTGCGGTGGGGCTGGTCCAAACTGAGATGCGCTGAGTGTAAAACACACACTGGATTTCAAAGACTTAGTACAAATAAAAAGGACATAAAATATCTTATTAATAATTTTTATGTTGATTACGTGTTGAAATGGTAATATTTTGAGCTTATTGATTTAAATAAAATGTCTTATTAAGTTTTCTTTTTTAAATGAGGCTACTAGAAAATCCTTTTGAAAATGTAGCTACCAGAAAATGTGGCTTGCATTATATTTAGATTAGACAGTACTGCTCAACATCAATTTTTCTCAAACCTGGTTACCCATCAGAAGCATCTAGGAAACTTAAAAAAACCCCACAGTTTCCTGGGTCCTACCCCAGACCTACTATTTCCAAATACTGGACATGGGTCTTAGGAATCTGTACTTTTAGAAAGCTCTCCTGACAATTTTGAGGATGCCAGTTAGTAGAGCAACGCTTATACACTTCTATTCCAAATGTCCCTCTTTTGCTACCTCAGGGCAACACTTTTTGGCCTGGATCTCATGTATTACAGGAAATGCTATTTTATGTGACTGAATATGGTTGTGGGTAAATCACAAAAACAAGTCCCTACCTACTTGCTGAAGTAGTTCCCTTTCCCTAACGTATTTAAATTTAGAACTCTGAAAAGCGGCTTAGTGAGTAAGGGTATTTGAATAATGCTATATCTAAGTCAGTTGGGACCAGCAATGGTCATTTACTTTTCTTTTTTCTTTTTTTTTAAGACTTTTAAATTATTTTTTTAAGAGTAGTTTTAGGTACACAGCAAAACTGAGAGGAAGGGACATAAATTTCCCATATACTCCCTGCCTGTACACATGCATCGCCTCCCCCGCTTTCAGCATCCCTCACCAGCGTGATGCATTTGTTACCATTAATTGATGAACCTATAATGACACATCATCATCACCCAAATTCCATAGTTTACCTTAAGAGTTCACTCTTGGTGTTGTATTGTTTGCTTTCAAAAATAGCAACTGGGTGGGGGGGGAATGATATATTCATATACCAAACATTTTATTTTAACTTAAAAAATATGTACAGACATTCCACTGTCAATCTTTTGATGTAGGGCCAGAGTGTTTTCTTGACATACTGGTCTGCTGATTAGAGCTCTCCAGTATCTTTCTTTCATAAGCAACATCCAAAATGCCTTCTTTACAATTTCCACTTCTATTTCTTTAAAATGTAGAATGATCTTAAATATACATATGAGGCAATCTACGTACAGTACTTTCTAGATTATTGTGATCTTTTCTCCTAACCTTCTGTAGTTTTGTCACTTAATTTGGCAGAAATCGTTTTTCTACTTATCTTTCCAAAGCATTTCACTTAGCTTCCACAGAGATAACAACTCTTTGTTTTTGCTCTTATGCTTTATAAGTTTACATAATATTTATTAAATTACAAAATTCCAATAACTGTTACATTGGTCACAATCAAGTTTGGCAATAAATTTATGTGGCTTTTGTTAAGCATAAAACTCAGTGTACAGGTTTCCAAGAGGTAGGTTGCTGTCGAGAGCATTCAGAGTGCTGTGGGCATCAGTGTATATGCTTAACGGAAGAAATGGATGGTATGGTGAATTAATCTGGCAAATCAGTTAATGGAAGGTCATTGAGAGAAGTTCTACTATAAAAACAATGGTATTAATAATAGTAACTGATACTTATTGAACACTTACTATGTGCCAGACATAATAAACACATATATATATTATCATACCTCACTTTAACTCACAAACATCCTTTGAGGCGTGATTTATAATTAGCCTCCTTTTACGCTGGAGGGAATTGAGACTTCCAGAGGTTAAGTCACTTAAGGTCATACAACTTTAAGTTTGGAGATAAAATTCAAACCCAAGTCAGTCTGATCCCAGAGTCAGGGACCAACTTTTAGCTTCAAAAGCCTAACCTTGGCGAGAGGGTTCATGCTGTCCCTTTCTGGAGATCTCACTTGGCCTGACATTGATCTATAGGACTGGGTCAAGGGCAGAGACTCTGCAAAGCAAGCAGTCACCATAACAAATAACTTGCATGTGTGTCTTAGATCAGAGGACAACTCTATAAACCATTTTTAGAATATGATGAAGCATCATGTAATTAATATATCTAATGTCTTAAACCAATGAGTAGATTTGGGTATTTTGAAGCAAGTTTGCTGAGAATATTATTTGAGCTAGAGCCCAGGCTTCAAGGAGATAAATAAATTCTTATCCTCATTTCTGGACACTCTATCCTGGGATCCCAAAACCAGGTATTTATCATGCTGTCTCCTTTGTGGTGCTTTTCTTTGGTGTGATAAATGTGGCTTCCTGGAAAGGCTGCTTTATGCCAGCCTTGAGGCAGAACACTTTTAGCTCAAAGAAAAATAAACTGGCTTCAGAAAAAAAAAAAATCATTGTCAACCTTTTAATCCTTCCTTTTCCATCTTCTTTTTCCTGACTGTGGTACCATGCATAGTTCAGTCTTCAGGGATCCATTGTTCATTTCTGGAAGAGCGTCAGGTGACCCACACGTGCACTTTGAGTGCCTTTTACATGCTTTGTCACACCCATATTTGTACGTGATAATTAATCACGCATGGATCAGTCAGCTACAACACTGCCCCAGGTTATCTCTGCCCCCACTACCATTTTCCTCCCCCCAGGACAGCAGGGTGTATAGCTTTGCCAAGGTGTTATTTGGTAATAAAAGATTTTTCCAAGATGTTTTCCAGTGAGCTGTGGAGCACTTACAGCGATCTGCACCTATTTTCTTGTCTTTGCAAGCGAGTAATAGCATTTACTTTCTTTGAAGTATAATTATGCCCGAAGAAGTCACTCTATTAATTTGGTGGTTCTAGATTTTCTGAGACTTTACTTTTGAACCTGCCACGCTGGAAATCCTTTTTTCTAATGATAATTTTGATCTGACTGTTAAAAAAAAAACCAAGCTGTGTAGCTTCTTTTTTGCACTGGTAAGAGTAATCAGAATTATTCTGTAAAGTTTTCAGTTCATAAAAACTTGCCAGGGAAGTGAGCAACTTTGTTTGTGCCTTAAACTCAGTTGGACATAGATTGGCCGTACCGTGTCATTTGAAGTTAAAAATTTCTGAATGCCAGAAAATAAGCGGCTGCCACAAGTAGGTCCAAAGGGAATAAACATACTGAAATTTCTCTTCTTTCAAGCCTGTCTCTGGGTGTCTGTGAGACAGTATTAAACATCAGTTTCATTTAATTTCAAAAGCGTTAGCTTTATGGTTAAATAGCCATCACGATGAAAAGAAATTCTGTCATTGTTTTTCTCATTTCAGGGCTGGAAATCAAATTGAATATCAAGAGTGGATGGGAAGCTTGCACATAGCTTTATAGATGGACAAACTCAAACAATTTGCAGAGGGCACCAGAATTTGGATAATGGCTCACATGTGTTTTGTAAAATAATGCTGCTTGTGTAGTAGACCAGCAGCCCTCAAAACTGGTCCCTGAACCAGCGTATTAGCATCACCTTCATCTGAGGAAGGCAAATTCTCAAGCACCACCCAAATCTTCTTATAGCAAAAACCCTGGGGAATTCCCTGGCGGTCCAGTGGTTAGGACTCGGCGCTTTCGCTTCCGGGGCCGGGTTCGATCCCTGGTGGGGTAGCTAAGATCCCACAAGCTGTGCAGTGCAGCCAAAAGAAAAAAAAAAAAAACCAAAACCAAAAGACCTCTGGGGGTGGAGTCTAGTGATCTGAGTTTAAACAGTCCCTCCAAGTGATTCTGTATACTAATGTTTGAGAACCACTGCTGTACACAATTATTTTATTTGGAAGGAAATTTTGGCATCCTCTCTCCAAACTCGTCATTTAATAGGTAAAGATTTGAGGCTCAGAGAAGTTATTTAGTTCACCTAAGGTGGTGTTTCAAGTTGCAAGGAACAAAGTCAAACAACGATTTAGTTAATGGACATTTTGTATGGTGTCACTGATACCAAGTCTTAGAATCTATTGTGTGGACTCTGGCATCTTTTTCACTGTCTCTGTTATTTCTAATACTTCTGAGTAAAGAATGACCTTCTCTTCTCTCTTTCTACCTCATGGCTTCTGCTTACATCTTTTATTGCCTAACTGCTTTTGCTTAATGCCTTTCCTTTCCATTGGTAGTTTTGTTTTGTTTTGTCTTGTTTTTCAGGTTCTGCATAGTTCACGGCCTGTATCCCACTCTGTGTATTATTATTTAAAGTCCCTAAGAGAGATGATCTGGTAGACATTATAGAGTTCTTCCATTAGGCAGAGCTCTAGTGCCAGACCATCTCATTCATTCATTCATTCATTCACTCAACAACTGTTTACTGGGATTTTGTGTCTTTCATCATTCTGGACTTGGGAGACACAAAAAAGAGGATAAACAAAATATTCAGGTCTGCACAGCTCTTAAATCTTAGTTGGGAGGCTGGACAGAAAATAGACAAAGAATAAATATTTACAAGTCCACAATCTTTTATCTGTGATTCTGAAATTCAAAAAGCTCTTCAAACTGAAAGGTATTTCCTAACTCAGTTGGCAGCAAAACCTGACCTGACTTGAACTTCTCTGGCAGCAGAACATGACCTGGGGAAAGATGAAGCTATTTGTAGTCTTTGTTTATCCCTCTTGGTATGAATTCCCATGAACTGCATTGAAGAAATGTTAATGTTTGCTTATGAGGGGCTGTCACAGACCCTGCTGGGAGTGTGCCATAAAGCCTTCCTAAAAGTTCTGAACAAATTCAATTTGGAAGCACAGATGGCCCCAAAGGTTTTGGGTAAAGGATACAGATCTGTAATCAGGGTTGCCAAGCGCTATGAAGAAAAATTATCAAGGAAAAAGGATGAGAGGCAAACAGGGAATATGCCATGTAGATCATAAACATTAACGATTGTTGTCCCCAGCATGCATCCAACTCTGGGAGCGCTCACTAATGTGCAGGGAAGGTAATCACCAGTACAAGACAGAGGGGCTTTTGCAAATAAGTCATGCAAAAAGAACATGCTGATTTCAAAACTTCTAATCCATTCCCACCAAGTAATTCCTTAAATACAGTGGAAAATATTATTGAAATTACGGCCTGATGTAGTAGGACATTAATGCTTTTAAAGCACGTAGAGTCCAAGGAGATGGATTTAAATGATGCCCTTCGATAGTGAGGGCATACATATGTTTAGATAAATGATGACTAAGTGGATGAATTAGTGAAATGGAGAACAGATTATAAAGAGCAAGGGAATATGAGTTATCCCTCTGTGTGTGTGGTCCAATCTAAGCGAATTTGTGACCTTTTCTTACATGCAGAAATAGCATATGGAGATCTCCTATGCAATGTTAGTGATAGCATCAGTCTTGCCAACTTCAAATTCTGTGCCACGGTTTAAGTTTTTTTCTCATCTTATACTGCATGCAATACAGTCTCCACCTGCTAGGAAGTATTGTTACTAAGCTGTTATCAACATGTTTCAAAATATAAGTGCTGTTGACTCTATTGCCTTTCCTTATTATTTTATCTTAAGTGTATAATTTGTAACAATATCTGATGTGCACTGAACTGTGTCATAAGCCTAAAATAAACTTAATGAATATTAAAGGATGGATATGCATCTTGTCATAGGCTGGATTTAAACTTTTAAGTGATTTCTGGCTTTTTAATCTCTAAAATTTTTAAATAAAAAGTTACGTTTGGCAAAGGATCATGCATTGAGATCTACAAAATCACAGTGCTGGGTGAAAAGTTAAGAATTTCTTCATCATCCCCCTTGGCACATGATCACACGATCTCTGCTTGGATGCTCGAAGTAGTAATACTCAGCCACCTCTATTTCTTTTTTACCACTTCATTTTTGCTCCATGTGGAGTAAAATATATTAGCAGAACTGCTCGGTTGTGTTTTCTGAAGTTACAGAGACTGGTCTACTCTTCCAATTTTTGATATATATCACCATAGTCTATCCTCATCTTTTCTTTGCCAAGTTGTCACGAAAATTAGTTTGTGCAACTTTTCTTCATAGCTCATGGTTTCTAAACCGACTGGTCTCCAGTAGACACTTATTTTGTATTGTCTATTTACAGATGTAACACCCAGATCCAGGCTTTTAGTGTTGTTCTGATCCACATAGAATAGAATGACCCTAAAAGTTTCCTAAATCTGGAACCATACTGTTATTTCACAGTCCTGTTATATATTTTCTTATTTATGTTCTTACTCAGAGCTGTTGTCTTTGGCACTTGCCTGGCACCTCGCTTGGGCTGCTCTGTATCTTAGATTTTTTTACATCCTATCCTACAGATTCATGGTTGTTGGTGTAAGTGGTAGGCAGAAATCAGCCAATTTACTAGTACGTTGGTAGGTTGATGTGATGCTACACCCAGGAATAGTTCCAGATTAACTGGAAAAACTCTGATTACATTAATTGGAATTCTAAAAGCAGGATTTTCATTCTGTTTTAGATTTTGAGGGGTAATCCAATAGTTAACCGTGCTGTTCACAATATTCTCATTACTGTGTACCCTACATTTATTGATTTCAGAAAATGTTCAAGATATCAAGCCCTGAACTAACAAGTAATAGCTTCAAGTAGTGTTGATGCATAAAAAGTTTTCTGAGAAAAAAAAAACAAAACCTACCTTATCTTTGTATTTGTTTTCTAGAATTGACCATAAGGATGTTAGAGGGTCTTTTTTTTTAAACTTATGTGGTTAGAAGAATGAGTTACAGTGTTGATTACAGATCTTCATTGCAGACCCTCAGTTTATGAGGTTAGAGAGTGATTTATAATGTTGACTATAGGTCAGATTGTCTTTGAGAAAGCTGTGCTTTCAACACCACAGGATTAAAAGGAAGAACCGAAAGGAAAAACAGTATATTAAAAACGACTCTCCTCCCAGCTCCTATTCTCAAACCCCACTCTCCCCAATATGCTGGTTTATAAACCAGTGGAAAATTGATGCTGGTGACTGATGGTCTTTGCCTCCATGTGCTGACTTCCTTCCCTACCGTTTTACTTTTCCCAAGCTTCTCTGTGCTCATAACTTTCACTCACGCTGGTTCTATCAGGATTATTAAACTGACTGGGTCCTGCTTTGTGGTCTCTTCGAAGGGAAACTCATAGCTACAGCCAAAGACAATGGAGGAAATGTCACTTTCCTGGTTTTAGCGCCACATTGCTAAGGGAGTTACACTGTGTCATGAAAAATTGTTGGTTACCCGATTTCCAAGACCTCACTCGTGGATGTAACCCTCAGGAAATATCAATAAAGGCAAGAATCCAAGTAAGCCATATTCAACTCCCCGAAGGGAGTTATATTTTTAAGATAGTAAACTTTGAAATGTATTATGTATGATCCTTTTAAACATTATAACTGGTTTCCTGATTATAGAGAGTGAAGTGGCCAAAAACACAAATAAAAATACAGAAGATAATAGTTTGGAAAAACTGCCATTTAAGTATTCATACTGACTGGATGTGGCAATAACGTATACTGCATATTTTTTTCATAAATTAATTAGGCATTTATTTTAGATTTTAAATGGTCTGTCTTTTATTCCAACCTCTTCCCTCATCCCAGAGTTTTCAAATTGACAAAAACTTCCTTAATTGTACTTCTACCTAACATGGATAATTTAGAAATTAGAAATTCAAATTCAGCTGGTATAGAACCAAGTTACCAACATAAATGTGTGATATTGTTTTTCAGAAAAATTATTCTCCTGGGAAAAACCTATTGACAATGATAAACTGCCCAGATTTTATTCTTATAGTAGGTAATATAATCAGAAGATCTGGGGGAGTCAAGTCCTTAATAAATGTAAAATATTTATTTGGAGGAGTCTAATTGACAAATTATAAGGATCTTCAAATGTGCCCCACTGTACAAATAGGCTGTATTTCCATTGAACTTGTCTAATGACCTTGTAAACTAAAAAATCCCCAAAGTCGAGTGGTTTATCAGTGTCAGCAACACTAAGTAGATAAAACTTGAGTCACATAAGAACTCCTTAAGTGTATATATGTTTTTCATTATTATAATTTTCTTTTTAAAAGGCATATCTATATTAAATGTATATGTGAAACAGAATTGCCTTCTGGAAAGAGCTAACCAAATACTGAAGTGTAGGCCAGAGATGATCTTGAGGTGTGAACTCTGGATGGTAGAGGTCATTACAGGAAAGGCCAATCACCAGAGAGCTAGAGTGGCATTTGGAATTATTGTTGATTGTCCCTCCTACCAGTTTTTAGTTTCTCTGATTCATTAGGTAACAGAGTGAAAATTTTTATTTAGATCAGGGATAAAAGATCTGTGGCAACTCAAACATGGGCTAGATTTCAGTTAATCTTTGCTCTATGAACAAGTAACTCATTAAAAGCAGTTAACAGGATTATAATAGAAATGTGTGCTTTAGCATCAGACTAAAAATCTTGCAGCTATCGAAATGAATCTTTCCAGATAGTCACCGTGTTACTTACAAGTCTTCCCTAGTCTTTTCATCCAACTGGAATTTTTCACTTAGAATTCAACACTTTCTCTCTTCCTAGTTCTGAAAGCAATACAACCCATTCTTAAAACCAAAACCAAAACCAAAAAAAAAAAACCAAACGAACTTCTATAGTTTTGATACTTGCTTATGCCAGTGTAATGTATGAATTCTGGTTATTCCTAACATTCAAGTCCTCTATTTAGATCAGCTGTGCTCCTTTCCATCATGGCCTTAGATCCCAGTTCTGGGTGGCACAGGCACCAAAGCTTGGTGCAAGCAACAGTGGGGATTAGGGGTGGGCAGCGGTGGTGGGTAAGGGAGGCTCAGAAATGGGCCATTAGCCGGGAGCTAATAGGCTCTCAGGTCAAAGTGACATTAAGGAAGTCAATCCTTTAACTCTTATGTCTCCAAATCTCCTTTCTTCCTAGTTGTTTCCCCACCCTGGGAGAGGGCCAGTTAGGAGACCAAGTCCAAACAGGGACAAGATAATATAGTAGTCCAGGTCCCCTCCAGCCATGGAAAACAATGGAAACTCTCAGAGGACTAAGATGGGAGCTGTCCAGGATTAAGGTGAGGAGTACTCAGTGTTAGAGGCAGAGCTGGATCCTTCAAGCATTTCTTTTGGAAACTGAGCTGGGAAAAAAAAAAAGGGAACAGGACCTAATCCCAAAGATTTGTGACTTGGATAACAATGTGGGAACCATGAGGTATTTGGATGGGTAGGAAGGAATGTGGCTTCCCTGGGTAGCTGGAAGAACACAATAACTTCTAAACATTGTCAAAACTCCTCATTCTGGTCCATGGTTAGTTCCTCTCCTTCCATGTCTCACTGCAACCCCAGAAGTCTACCAGATAATTCTTCTGTACACTGATTTCTGGATTTCTTCCTTGACATGGATGCCAAGATGCTGATTTTTATTAAAAGAATTACAGTCAAGAAATACTGCCACATTTTTCTCAAATACCTGAATAATTTTAAGGTAGCAAGAGGCCACTAAGAGAACGGTTTTAGTCTCATTACACGTTGAATTAGGGAAGGTAAGAAGGGTGTGTATGCCTCCCTCCCCAATTATTCTTAACTGAGGTCCTGTGTTGAATCTTTCTTTCATAACTGCTGCAACACAAAAAAAGTGCTACCTCGCTTCATCCTCTTACCCTTCTTACCTTCCCTAGGCCTTTGTCAGCTCCACCTGGATTTCTCCTCAATGGCTTCCCTGACTCCAGTTTTGCTACTCTGCAAGCCAAACTGCATTTCTGCTAGACAGGTAAATTTCCTAAACCTCTGTGATGACCTATATGGGAAAAGGATCTAAAAAAGAGTGGATATATGTATATGTATAACTGATTTACTTTTCTGTACAGCAGAAACTAACACGACATTGTAAATCAGTTATACTCCAATAAAAATTAAAAAAAAAAAGAAAAGAATAATCTGGGCTTTGGGGAGTGACAGTCACGGCGCTCCACCCTGAGAGAAGAAACCAACTTTATACGTTTGGAGAAAGCAACTCAGTGTCTTGATTTTGTGTGATGAATCTGCATGACACAGCTAGTTTCATTACTGAGGCTTTGGGCTCCAGCTGGCTCCACTAACGGGCATTCTGAAAAGGTTTTTCTAAGAAATTAACTCCATGGAATATTGAGGCCTGTCACCTCTCTGTTGGTTCTAATCTTTCTGACATGATTTTACTTGCCAAGAGTACGCATGTCAGTTTTATATTCATCACTTTGGTTGAAAATGTTTGGAGCAGGAAAACCAATTCTATGGCTGGGGCTTTCTAGGTGCATGGATTTCAGTGGCCTCAGATGGTTGCCACACCTTAATTCCTGCAAGCTCCCAAGCTTCTTGTCCTTGAAGTTCTTTAAAAGCAAGCCTCAAAACCCTAGGAGATAACGTAAGCAATTGGTCAGCCTTCTACTGTCCACTCTTCTTGATTCTAAACTAAATTAGCATGATCTCATTTATTCTCCAACTTTTTGTTGACAGCCTATTATGTATCAGGTTTACCCCCATGGAGAACACAAGGTAGTGAGAAAGTCAAATAACCAGACTGGCAATAAAATAAAGCCTCATACACACCATGACAGGTGCAGTGTAGGTTAGGGCTCTGGAGCCAGACTAAATTTGAACTCTAGCTCTGCCACTTACTGGCTGTGTAATGTTGGCCAAGTAACTTAACATCTCTGTGTCTCAGTTTTGCTATCTGTAAATGAAAATAATAATGGCACCGCCTTTCCACACTACCCAGCCAGGGGTCCATATGGCTTGTTCTGCATTCTCATTGTAACTTAAAGGGAAGCTCTCACAATGTCCGCAGCCCTTGATGTCCTGAAAATGAAGGAGGAGGATGTCCTCATTCCTTGCAGCAGGAACCCACTTAGGTAGCACCAACCTTGACTTCCAAATGGAACAGTACATCTACAAAAGGAAAAGTGATGGCATCTACATCATAAATCTGAAGAGGACCTGGGAGAAGCTTCTGTTGGCAGCTCGTGCCACTGTTGCCATTGAAAACCCAGCTGATGTCAGTGTCCTATCCTCCGGGAATACTGGCCAGCGAGCTGTGCTGAAGTTTGCTGCTGTCACAGGAGCCCCTCCTATTGCTGGCCGCTTCACTCCTGGAACCTTCACTAACCGGAGCCAGGCAGCCTTCCGGGAGCCAAGCCTTCTGCTGGTTACTGATCCCAGGGCTGCCCACCAGCCTCTCACGGAGGCCTCTTTCGTTAACCTGCCTACCACTGCTCCGTGTAACACAGACTCTCCTCTGCATTATGTGGACGCTGCCATCCCGTGCAACAAGGGAGCTCACTCAGTGGGTCTGAAGTGGTGGATGCTTGCCCGGGAAGTTCTGCGCATGCGTGGCACCATCTCCCGTGAACACCCATGGGAGATCATGCCTGATCTCTACTTCTACAGAGATCCTGAAGAGATTGAAAGGGAAGAGCAGGCGGCAGCTGAGAAGGCTGTGACCAAGGAGGAATTTCAGGGTGAATTCAGCTCCAGCTCCTGAGTTCACTGCTACTCAGCCTGAGGTGGTGGACCTGTCCGAAGGTGTGCAGGTGCCCTCTGTGCCTATTCTGCAGTTCCCCACTGAAGACTGGTCTGCAGCTCCCACTGCTCAGGCCACTGAATGGGTAGGAACAACCACTGAGTGGTCTTAAGCTGTTCTTCCACAAACTCTTAAAATGGAAATAGGTTGATGGAAAATAAACAGTTTCTAAAAAAAGAAAATAATAATAGCACCTAATTTATAGGATTATCTTGAAAGATAATTGAAATGATGTAAGAAAAGTGTTTAGAACAATACCTAGCACAAAGGAAGTACTCAGTAAATATCAGCTAATATATTCCAGCCCAGAGGAAAGGTGGGATATAATGAAACAGAGCATGGGCCAGCTGGTTATTGTTGGTACAGACTAGTACATATGAGAGTTTGATAGCCGGAGTCCACTTTGGCTGGTCATGGCATCTGTCCTGATTGGTCAGTATGTCCATTTTGATTGGTGGGGAATTAATTGTGCTGTATGGGTTGTTTATTATTATTTATATCATCCCAGAGTCTAAATCATTGGTCCTGAAACATTAATATACACTAGAATAAGTGGAATGTGGTTTCTTGGACCCCAGCCCAGAGAGTTTGATTCAGTTAACATGGAGTGGAGCCAGAAATATTTTACACAAGCACTGCAGGTCTGCTGTCTGAGAAACTCTGATTTGGAGGGTCAGGGAAGGTCATCTAGAAGAAGTAACATTTAAACCAAGATCTGAAATTCTAGTTCCTGTAGGCAAGGAGGTGGAGAGAGCAGAATGGAGTGGGAGATTATTCTTCTCAGAGGGAACATCGTGGGCAAAGGCACAAAAGTTAAGGGAAAGAAGTTCAGAATGGCTGCAGTATTGAGTACAGGGGTGGAAGCAACGGGAAAGGCTCTGGTCATAAAGACGTTGTAAGCCATGGATTTTTATTTTATCTTTGGGACAACGAATAGGAAATCACTTCACATATTTTAAGGAAGGGTGACAGGATTGTATTCACACACCGGAAGAGCTCTGGTTTTGTGCAAAGGGGAGAAGTCCAGCAAGTCAGAGGCAGGAGGCCAGCCAGTGGGTTCTCTAGTGAAAACTGTTACCTTGACAGGTGGCCTGTCTTCTGTCCTCACGCTTGCACTTGGCACTCTCCCTGACTCTTTCCTCTCTCCTTGACCCCCTGGACCTCTCGACTCGCTTAGCCACTCAGGTCTTATTGGCTTTCTTCACATCAGGTGTGACCTCCTTGCTCCTGTCTCTGGCAAGAAAGATGCTCTGGTCTCAGTGCCTGGTCACATGGGTGCCTGAGGAAGAAGAGAAAGAGGAGGGAGAGGGTGGAGGTGACTCTAGTGTAAGATGTGAGAGGGCAAGTCATGTCCATCTCTTTGTGGCTACAGAAGTGGCAACGTGTAGCAATAGCGTCTAGGGGCGTAGTATATAGTAGGTGCTCAGCAAATACTTGCTGAAAGAAGGAGAGCTGTGTCTGCAACAGTGGACCCATCCATAAATACCCGAGGGTAATTCTAACTGCTACAACCTTGTCATTGTCAATTAGGAGTCATTTTAATTAATCCGTTTGATCATACTTTCTTCTCTTTTTTTCTCCTTATTCTTTGCATATTTCCTAACAGGGAAAGGCGGTTGGACATCATTTTTTCATTAGTTAGTCAACCTCAAAATGTTGTTATTTTAACGGTGCATGTTATCCTGCTGTTGTATCTTTGGCTTTTTGGAATTACTTTGCCAAAGCAGAGAAAGTACAAATCCTAGAAACCTGTTACTCTCTAAACTCGCTTCATAAACCAATCCAGAGTCATTTTCCACAATGGGATTGAGAAAGAAAGAACAGTCAGTTAAGAAGCGTAGCACTTCCTAGCTTACCCTTCAGAACCCATCCTTCAGGTAGCACATTGATGCAGGATCCCAGGAGGGCAAGAAGTAGAGAATGGGGGTTAAATAAACTTCTAAAATGCTATAATTTTCCATGGGCCATGCTTTAAAACCCTGGGATTAGTCCCTGGAAAATCATTTATTCAATTATTAAGACAAAGTTATGGATAATGCTTTTTCCTCCACCTGACTAGATATTTGCTAAAGCTGAGTTGTACCCATTGACAATAGGGATTAGGAAGCTTTTGCTATTAAGTGCCAACTGTGTGTTTAATTGTTACTGCAAGAAGAATAGAATTTACTGGTGAAGTGTGCAGAATTTGAAACAAAGTACCCTTTTTACTTTTGTAGGAATGTGGATGCTAACCAAATGTGTCCGCATGGTTTCAATTAAGCGGAGGAATGTTAAATGTAAAGCTAAATTGATGAAAATAACCAAACTTTCTGACAAACCAATAAATTGGAGTCTAGAACTCATTGCCCATACTGTATGGCAGCCAGAGAAACATTGCTAGATCATCAATTTTTACTTAATTTTTTGAGTTAGTTTATACTTGAAAAGAAAAAAGGAGTGCTAGGCAAGTAATTTAAATTCTTCCCAGCTATAAACAGAATATGCACATTGGATGTGGACTTGATTCTTCACTGTATGCAATTGAACTGATTGTTTATTCTTTTAGCAATTTCCTCAGAGAAATTTTCGGAAACCTAAGACAAAGTTTTCAGGGAACTTTCATGTCAACATTTTGGCAAATGATCTGGCAAAACGCTAGTCACTGGACTATTCTTCTAAACTCCTCTGACTGCTCCATAGCAATCCTTAGTCTTTTAAAATAATGTTTTAATTTTCTTTCCCTCAAATTTTTTTACTCCTTCAAGTTGCTGTCATGGTGAGATGACAATGTTCTCAAAAAATTATGAGTTTGGAGAAAATTTTAAATTTCTTGCTGAAGACAGGATAAAATTACACAGTCAGAATCTAACTCTGTGCACATTTCTGCATATGTCAGAAATTTCTCTTATAGAAATTTACCTCTGAATAGGTCATTTTATTTTGTGGGAAATGGCAGGAAAGAAACTGTTTAAACAAACAAAAAAAAAATGTGGAAGCTAGGGCCATTATCCTTACCGTTGTGATCTTCGTGGGATGTGAAATGGGCACTCCTCGCTGAATCATGGCCCAGGAACCCTGTCCCCACATCTTGGTCCCCATCGCCCTACAGGTTCAGAGGTCTCCTGAGATCCTCTTGCTTAGAAAGTACAACTGTCGCCAAATGTAGGGCGGAGTCTCTTGGTTTTCATGGCCCTGGCTCAGGTTCAGAGATTGCCAGATGGACCCTGTATTCTAATTTGGTGCATTCCCAGCCAAGGGCCTATTCACAACCTATTTTATGCTGTAATTTTAACAACAATTTTTTTTTTTTAATTAGCTGATCATTCAGCACATGTTTTTGGTGACCACTCAGTAAGTGTTATTTTTGCCAAATTATTTTTTGGGCACTGTCATGAAATGGCTTCTTTAAATGCTTTCAGATCAAGTTTTCAAACCTTTTTTCAAACTCACCCCAAATTTTAAATCAGACATAATTACATATATTACATATTTACATTAGACTCTGTTTCAGATTTTCACTACCTATTTAAATGGCATCCAGAGGGGGAAAATAATCTTGTTTGAGAGTAGGTAACACAGTTTTCCCTAAATTTACCTTTGGATCTAGTTGTTTCTAATGGTTCTGACTTTACTCAATTAATATTGCTGCTACCACCCCATTAACTGCTATATTTAATATGTATTAAGATGCTCTATTGATAATAAAGTATTTGAGCATTTTATGTAATGATAACCATCCAAAAGTTGTATCATCTGCACATTTGACTAGCTTAAATCTCTAAGGTATTCATTCACATCACAGATAAAAATGTTGAACATTTGAGTTCTGTGATGAGCCACTGAACATCTCCCTCCAAGTTCAGCTGATCTGAAAATACTTATGCATTCTCTGCTCAGCCTTGGGATGCAAAGATAAAGAATATTACACGGTCTCTGCCCTATTTAGAGTTCAATAGGGATGATAGTAATGCACTGATTGATAAATATATTCCAGCCAGCTATGAATCCATTTAATGTTGTATTCCTTAGGTCACATTCCTGATTCTTTCAGTTTATTAAGTGCCTTCTATATATCAGGCAATATGATAGGTCTTGGGAAAAAATAAAACATGGTCTGTGATCATTATTTCATCTACAAATTTATCCTGAGAGACTGTATCAAGGGTTTTGCTATAATCAATATCCACTATGCCAGTTGATTTAGGATAGTTTCCACCATGTGGCTTTACTAACTTCGGACAGCCGTAGCTTGTAGAGAGCAAGCCTAACTCTCAAGTTTAGGATGGTACCTGAAGCTTTCTGATACTCTGTCTCCTTAGACATCCCTTTGACTTTATCAACCTCTTTTGTAGGTTTTATATTTTCTTATTACTTTATTTTTAGAAAACTCCACCGTATATTTGTATTTCTTTTGTTATATATAAATTTATTTATTTATTTATTTTATTTATTTATTTTTGGCTGTGTTGGGTTCGTTACTGTGCACGGGCTTTCTCTAGTTGCGGCGAGTGGGTCTACTCTTCGTTGTGGTGTGTGGGCTTCTTATTGTGGTGGCTTCTCTTGTTGCAGAGCAAGGGCTCTAGGCACGCAGGCTTCAGTAGTCATGGCACACAGGCTCAGCAGTTGTGGCTTGAGGGCTCTAGAGCACAGGCTCAGCAGTTGTGGCTTGAGGGCTCTAGAGCAGAGGCTCAGCAGTTGTGGCGCACGGGCTTAGTTGCTCCGCGGCATGTGGGATCTTCCCGGACCAGGGATCGAACCCATGTCCCCTGCATTAGCAGGCGGATTCTTAACTACTGTGCCACCAGGGAAGTCCTGTATATTTGTATTTCTCATTCATCCTTTCTTCTCTAGTCTTTCAAAACTCCCTGCTCTCCAGTTCTATCCAGGACTTCTCAATTTTCACACTAGTGTTCAACCTTAAGTCAATTTATCACCCATTCCAACATTAGTACTTTCAAGAGATATGTAAGGACATCTAATAAGTGTGTTGGGCATGATATTTATCAGTTGTTGTACATTATCACTCCCATTATACATTTGCTTTAAATATACCTGAGATCACTTTTGTGTGTAGCCAAAAGAAGTTGTCATGTGTAATATGAGGTAAGAAACGTTACTCTTTACACCACAGAATCAAGGCCTGATAAATGCAAGGTTATTATGAGGATGGTGGGGCAGTGTACTTCAAAGAGGGGTTTTCAGGAAGGTCTTAATGTAACATTCTGCACTAAAGAAATACCATTAAGCCCA
This sequence comes from Balaenoptera ricei, assembly GCF_028023285.1. NCBI lineage: Eukaryota > Metazoa > Chordata > Mammalia > Artiodactyla > Balaenopteridae > Balaenoptera > Balaenoptera ricei. The sequence goes on along the minus strand of NC_082650.1, from coordinate 30,679,645 downwards.
CTTCATCCAATTTGCCCTTCAAGGCCCATTTAGAGTACTTATGAACCTTCCTATCACAGCATAAAAGTTAATACAGTTTAGAAGGTTTTCCACTTGAGGGATGGTCAACCGTTTTATAATCCTTTAATTACAATTCTGTGCTGTCATTTTGGTACAGAAGTGATAACATTCGGATCCAACAATCATTTATTATTGAGGGCCTATTGAGTATAGTCGCTCTGATAGGCACTTTCATAATAAATTGTTATTCTCTATTTCAACAAGTATATTATCTTGAGAACTTATTATGTGTCAAGTTTGTGTACTTTATGGAAGATTTGATATTTGGTCTAAAATCTTGGGAGAATCCTATTGAATGTAAAATATGAAGTTAAAGCCTTTCAGAAAGTTTTTTGTGTTCATTTTACCAAAATAATTTTGTGAAAGTTTCCCATATTCCAGAATCTTAGATACAGAACAACAACAAAACAAAATGAGAAACTTTTATTATAGGAATATTGTTAATATTTTTATTTGATTTTCTCAACAGAATACAGAATAAAGCAAAGATCATGTATGAGAAGAAATATATACATTTTTCCTTTTTACATTTTTTCTTTTATTTTTGTCTTTTTTCTGCTTGAAAGTCACAATAATGTACAATGAATATAAATTTACAACATATTTAATAATTTTGTATTTTATATGAATTTTAATGTCAATATTCAAATTCAAACAATGGTTTGGATGAATCCAATTTATATATGAATGACTCAATTTTGGTCACCAGGAAACTTGTGTAACCTACGTTTTGGTGGATTCCCTTATATTCACCTTTCAAAAGTGCTGACTTGTCAGTGTTGGTTAAATTCTAAAAAGAGATCAGCATGGAACTCAGAATAGGCTCAGAACTCAGATAGAAAACCTTGTTCCTAGTTCTAATTTAGGTTGTAACATTAACCGTATTCTTTTGCCTCTCCATGTTTAGCATTGGTAAATTTCTATTGAATAACAATCTATAGGGATTCCCTAAAAATAATTTTAATTTTAAGAAGTTTAAAATAATAATGGTAATAAAAAACAACAACAGCAACAACAGTAATATTAGCTAATATTTATAAAGGCTAATTGTTTTAAATATACCCTCTTTTTATCCTTATAACACTTTATGATTGTAGGTTATCAATATTATCTCCATTTTACCGCTGAAGAAACTGAGGTTTCAAGAGGTTAAATATCTGCTATGTTCTTAATGCATATTTTATTGAGCCTCCTTTGGATTTTTTCTCTCCATTTTATTTGTCTTGTATGAATACTACAGTGATAATAGGTATACCTAAAAATCTGAAACCAGTTCTCATCACCATTTTTTGAAAGGTTTTGTGTAAATATGTGTGTGTGTTTGTATTCATACAAATGCTTACCTAAATAGTGTATAAAATCTGATGTAACATATAAAAATACTAAAGAAATGCTAAATTTGAAATTTGAGACTAAAAATAATATTGTTCAATTGTTAGTAGCATCGAAGAGACATTTGAAAATAATATTATAGAAGGTTAAACAAATGGGAGAGGGGTTATAATCTCAGGCAGTTTTTGAGATTTAACGAGAAACCAGTAGGGTCCTTGGGACAACCTTTAGAAAATGCTTTTGCACAGGATGACCTCTTTTTTTTCCTTCGGACTGTAACAAAGGGCATTTTGTTAATAGAGCAATTTATGTCAAATCCTTTTTTGAGCTCAGGAAGACCAGATTTTTGCTCCCAGGTTGTATTTCTCTCATCCTTCTAAGGCCAAGGTTTGAAAAAAATCTCTAAAAGCAAGATTCAATAAATACATGGGCTTGCTAGAAATATTTAGTCACTTGGTCTTGTGACTGCGGCAAATCATTCACTTGAGCAGAACCCAAAGGGCTTGTATTTCCCGTTATGGGAAATACAATCTGGCTAAGATGGAGAAGGTTCTTTAAGGGGAGAGGTTTGTGGGTCACTTCAAAGTTATGCATGCTTACCTAGGGTTCTCTCCTTGAGGAAACTCTGTTAGCGTCAGCATCCATGTTTCTGTTTTCAGTTTAGAATGCTCATTTCTCCTCCCCACTCAGCCCTCCCTTCCTGTTTTTTTTTTTTTTTTTTCTGATAGTTTTGCAGACTCAAAATGCCTCTCTCGGGACACAGTGCAGAGGTCTGGGATGTGATGCTGAACCACCAGCGGTGATTTAGAACAATCAAGACGCCCTGGATGTATTTTTATACTTTACCAGCAGTTTGATAACTAAGGACTATAAACTTTGAATGGTGATTCCAAGTCCCCGTAGACTGTCAGGCTTACAATTCACCTTCCACACTATTTTATAGAGAATGACACTAGCTCCTGCCTTTTTAAAAAAAGTAACTTCTGGTTCATTAGAAATATTGAACCATGATATGTTATAAATGTTGAAAAACTATGATGGTTGACAGTATTCTTATGTATAAATTCCTTTTTAGGATGGCCTTTCCTTATTTGTTACTTACAGTAGCAAATAATCAGCCCAAATAAGTTATTTGAATGTACATATCCATCACATAAAACCAATTAAAAAACTCATCATAGCTCTTTCCCTGTGGCCGCGGAGGCGCGGGTGCACTCAAGATTCAGCTCCACCTATAACCCACCGCCATGGCCGAGGAAGGCATTGCTGCTGGAGGTGTAATGGACGTTAATACTGCTCTGGAAGAGGTGCTGAGGCCCGCTTTCATCCACGATGGCCTAGCACGTGGAATTCGCGAAGCCGCCAAAGCCTTAGGCAAGCGCCAAGCCCATCTCTGTGTGCTTCCAACTGTGATGAGCCTGTGTAGGTCAAGCTGGTGGAGGCCCTTTGTGCTGAGCACCAGATCAACCTGATTAAGGTTGATGACAAGAAATTAGGGAATGGGTAGACAGGGAAAACCCTGTAAAGTGGTGGGCTGCAGCTGTGTGGTGGTCAAGGACTATGGCAAAGAGGCTCAGGCCAAGGATGTCATCGAGGAGTACATCAAACGCAAGAACTGATCAAGTAAAAAAACTGGGCTCTTGTTCCTCAAAAAACAAACAAACAAACACACATAAATACTCGTCATATCCTTTTGGTATAGAGAATATCTTTTCTCATGCAAAAAAAAAAAAAAAAGTGTTCTATTTTGATTTTTAAAATTGAACAAACATTCACTGAGAATTGGCTAAATGCCTTGTACTCTGCTAAGTGCTGGAGAGTAAACAACAGCAGCTCCTGTAGTCAAGAAGTTTCCAGGCTAGAATATTTCATTTCCACAAAAGTAGCGCTATGCTATTAAGATTACATTAAATATTATAACCAAAAAAAGACAGTGATTTTCAAGATACGTTCTTAGTGGAACTACTGTTTAAACTGCAGTGTATTAATAGGCAATACTGCAAGGAAGTGTTCTGCTGTCAAGTAAGTTTGGAAAATGCTGATTCAGCAAATTTAAATCGGATTCTTTTTGTGCCCCTCCTCCAGGAGGTGGGGTGGTGATCAGCATCCCCAGTTTACCTGAGCTCAGAATTCTTTTTCTTAAACACCTCCAGGAACAGGGTCTTGTGGAAAACAATTTTTAACAATGAAATATTCATTTTTAATAATTTTAAAACTTTTGTTAAAGGACACTTGCTGAACTAGAAAGTTCCAAGTGACAGTTCTCAGGGGACTGAAAGATCTGCTGCGTGACAGCTTACTTTCATGGTTGGAGAGTGCCCTGAGCCTGTCAACTTTTTACCTGACATGCTACTCCTCAGAAAATCCCAGCTCCTGCCTTGCCTTGTTTCCTCAGTCATCCCATAGTCCTCCGATGATAAGAGATGAGAAAAATAGAAAGGGAGTAACCAGGAACGTCACAGAGCGGTGGCAGGTGCACTGACACGAGGGCAAATTCCTTGGCTTGATTTGGAGAGCAGCTGGGTCAGGCATCACCCTATGAATCTCCTGGGGTAACTCAGCTTCATGACACTTTCATAAACCTGAGTATTTATTTTACCAAGTGAGATGTTTCTCTGAGGCTTTGTTTATATACAGGGATAGTGGAGGCAGCTGTGAGGGACGTGGCCAAGACATTCCAGGCACCAGCCCTGGCCCCTTGGATTTTCCTTGAACACAGACGCCTGTTTTAGGGGAGATTTCTAGTGGTGCTTTATACCTTTCAAAGTGCTTTCACATAGTTCATTGCATATGATCCTTTTAACAACCCCCTGAATTAGCATGGTGGAAATCCTTTCCACTTTAGAGATGAGCAATTTAGGTTTAGAGATGAAAGCACTTGCCTAGAGTTAGTTACATGCTAAGGAAATAACCAAATCAGCATTAGGACACAGGTGCAGTGCTTCCCAAGAATCACCTTGAGATTTAGTAGGTCGATGATGTGGCCAGAGGTTCTGCCTTCCTAACAGTCTCCTAGGTGATTCTGATATGGCTGGTTCCTGCTAGACCATACTTTGAATAGCAAGGTCGAAACTTTTCGTCCTTCACAGCTCCCTCCCAGAGGTGCAGGTCCCGTCTGTATTCTTTTGTCTCTGTTTTTTCTTTTTTCTTTTGCCCTACCCATGTACGTGGGGATTTTCTTGCCTTTTGGGAAGTCTGAGGTCTTCTAACAACGTTCAGTAGGTGTTCTGTAGGAGTTGTTCCACGTGTAGATGTATTTTTCATGTATTTGTGGGGAGGAAGGTGATCTCCACGTCTTACTCCTCTGCCATCTTGAAGGTCTCTTGGAAAGAATAGATTTTTAACTGTAGTTCTCTTGTGGATACGTTTTTTTCTAGGTAGGTGAAGTGTCTCGGAATTGTATCTTGATTTAGTAGATGTGTAAGGGGTACCATGGTACAGATAACAGTGTGAGGTAATGGTTTACATCTGGCTTCTGGAATCACACAGGCTTGATTTGAATCCCAGAACTTCTATCTATGTGACCTGGGCAGTTTATCTAACTTCTTCTATACAACGAGAGTAAATGATAGTACTTACGTCTTCACATTAGATGTTCAATAAATGTTAGAACAACATTTTCTGTTTTACAGAGAATAATTGATGTATGCATGTTATTGTCAAAATATAATATGTTGAATTTCACTTGAATATCAATTTCATAAAATTGTACATGAGGATAAGGTGTTGAGTGAATAGATAAATGATTAATTGACAATTATATACCTTTGAGAGCTACAGTGTATGATCCTGGAGTCTTTGCTTTCTAAAGCTGTAAGATTTTTTTTCTAATTAAAATAATTTAAGATTATTATGCATATTTACAAAGCCCCAAATAGAATTCTTGAGTTTTCAACATAAATGTTTATTATTTTTTTAAATTTGGAAGGTTCTTGTTAAAAAATTCAAAACAAAAATAATCTGTGACCTTTGTAATTATCAAGTTTGTTTTCACTAAGGTATGATATCAAAAGAGGTAACTCATTGTCATACTAAATATATATAAAGCCTTCTAAAATAATTCCAAAACTTTTTTGGGGGTCAGAAATCTAGAGAGAGTTTGAATGTACACCATATATAGCAGAGAAGGGGGGCAGGTTCTAGGGGGAAACCGTGTCCTTTTTAACTCACAACATGCCTCTTAACATTCATGCATACATTACTACTTCATGCAACCATAGTGTAAACATGAAAATATTTATTATTGAATACATTTCAAAAAATAGTGACAAAAAGTTGAGCAAGATAGTATACTTATTCTTGATAAATTCAATTTATATTGTGTGAGAAAATAGGCAGTCTTCTTGGCAAATAAACTTCTAAATTTCAGTAAGAGCAGTGTAGGAATAATTATAAAAATCATGTAATATATTGAGAGATTATAATCATAAAAGCATATATACGGATGTGGATGAACTTTCCACTCTTCTAAGACCACCTTCTTCACTATATTGCCCTCTTTTTTTGTAAGAACAAACTTCATCAATTCTTTGCTTTCTAATGAGTCATTCCTATCAACAGACAAACATGTTCTTTCTTCAATCTTAACCTGTTACGAAGAAAATCTTCCTCAGCCCCACTTTCTCTTTCAGGTTTTGCCCATTTTCTCTGCTTATAGAATAATTTCTCAAAAGAGTTGACTTGTTGCCTTTGATTCCTCTTTCCCCATGCCTCTTGAATCCACACTAATCAGCCTTTCACTCTTATCGTTTTACTCCACCAAAACAGTTCTGTTTAGGTCCCCAATGACCTCTACATTGTTGAATCCAATAGTAAATTCTCAGTCTTTATGTCATTCAGCCTCTCAGTAGCATTTGATGCACGTGATCACTCCTGTGAAAAATGCTTTCTCCATGCCCCACACTGAACTCTTGATCTTTCAAGCATGCTCCTCCCATAGTAAATGGCAACTCCATCTTTCCCATTAGTTGGACCAAAATCCTTGGTCTCATCCTTGACGTCTTTCTTTCTCTTAAACCCCAAATCTGATCTGTTGTCAAATCCTGTTGACTCTATGATCAAAGTATATCCAGAAATCTGGCCACTTCTACTCTTGATGGAAGATACCATCATCTCCCACCTGGATTATTACAAATCTCCCAAATTGTCTCCCTCTTTTCCTTTCCTATGGTCCATTCTCCATACAACAGCCAGGGATACTTTCAAGAAGTTAAGACATATAATATCATTTCTTTGTTCAAAATTCTCCAATGACTTCCCACATCACTCAGAGTAAAAGCTGATCTCCTCATGATGCCTATGAGTCCTGTATCATCTGGTGCCTGCTACTTCTCTAATCCTGACACCCTGATAGCTTTGATACACACATGTCGGGGATATTGAACTTGTGTCCTTTGCTTGGATCTCCTTGTGGCTCACTCTCTCAATTTCTTTAATAGTTTGTTCAAATTTCACCTTTTCAATGAAGCTTTCCTTGACCTGCTTATTTAAAATTGTAAGTCCTAGCCCTTTATACTCCCAGCCCTCTTCCATGCTTTATTTTTCTTTACTGCACTTGCTGCCATATAACAAAATATATATTTTATGTAAATGCCATCAGAGTAGGGATTTTTTTCCATTGCTGTATCCCAGCACCTAGAACTTGTTCTGGCACATTATATGTATAATTTGATCCATTCATATATATGAATGGATCAAATTAAAAATAAATTCAACCTAATTTGGTTTAATAAAATTACTTGCATTCATCTTATATTGAACATCTGGAATTTTGTTCATATTGACTGTAGAGTATTTTAGATTCCAATCCAGTGATAATCCAATGATAAATTTCAAAGGTTGTTTAAGTAATTTAGGAAATATTGGTTTCAATGAGAACATTACTTTATGGGAAGTAATCTACATTTGTAGTAAATGCATCAAGGAACTAGTATATGTGAGACGGTCCTGGCATGGATTATCAGTTATTATCAGCTTCTCAACAGTGTTCGCCTGGCTGTAAATATGGTTCTCTCTCCATAGTCAATGATTTAATGAGAACATGTAGTCAAATGGAAAAAGCCTGAGATTTTAAGAAGCCTAAGCTACCCCTCATCTGTTGTGTGACCCTGGGTGAATTATTTAACCTCATTGGGTCTAAAAAAATGGTAACAACTGCAGGTTAATTGTGATGATTAAATGAAGTCTAAAAAATTCTTTGAGAGCAGGGACATTGCTTTATTCACTGTTATATTCTCAGTAACTATGACATGTGAACAGTGTGTATCCAGTATTCAATAAAATAAATACTTGTCAAATGAATGAATAATGTGTGTAAAATACATAGACCAGTCCATGGCACAGTGTAGGCACTCAATAAATGATATCTATAGGATAGCTATTAGCAAATTAACTACATATCTTTAGTTATACAGAACACTTGGAGATTTAAGGGCATATAGTAGATTCTAGCTGACTTCAATTGTTTGTTTTTTATTGGATAGAACTGAAGATGTTTTATTGAGTTTATAGATCAGAATTTTAAATGTAGAGTTAGAAAATATTTTTATTTGCTTTTCCCTTGATGACAAGAACCATTCAACACTGAAACTATAGCTGTGGTTAAAATAGAAGCTGCAGTACATTTTTGTTAACAGTAATGTCAAAATACAATTTCCTTTGGTTTTTCTATGAATTTGATGGTAGAACTACAAGTTAATGGTCCTGATGCTTTTAACTGAGTTGATAACCCACGGTGTCCTCACATAGTGCTACTACAGCAGAATCCAGATGTAGCAGTTATCCAGTTACAACACCTTGTAGACAGATCTTTGCTGATGTGTTCAACGGTTACCAGCACAGCGTTGGCCATATTTACCTCTAGACACAGAAGAGTTAACAGCAGAGGAACTGGAATTGAAATATCTGAACTCTAGTCACAGAGCTACAGTAAGTAAACATATGATGTTAAATTATTTGACTCAGTTCCTGATCTATTAAATGTGGATAGAAAGTACAAGCTTTATCCATATTTTAATGTAATTTAGAAAGGACAAGTACTTATTTACCCAGGGATGCTTTGGTTTCAAGCAACAAAATAACATCTAAAGTTTGTTTAAATAAAGGGAGAGTTTTAATAAGATAACAGACATATCTCGTGAAACCAAAGATGAGATGTGTCACTAAGGTGTGAATGAGGTTTTGGAACAGAGAACTAGAAAGCCCTCAGAAACCATAGCTCCTTAATCAACTGCCTCTTCTCTGCACCACTTGTGTTCTTTATGTTGCTTTGTGTTTCTAATTCATTTTCTTGGTTTTCCCCATAGATTGGCTCTATTGTTTGGCTTTTTATCACACCAAGTCTTCAGTTGGTAGTCTTAGCCACTAATCTAGCAACTTGACAGGTAGAGTGCCCTCAGAAAATCAGTTCAATCTCTCTGTGTTTTAACAGCAAATTCCCAGAAAAGAGAATCTCAGAGACCTTGCTTGGATTAGGTGTCCCCTCTGGTCCAATCAGCCATGGCTCAGGTTTGCGTTACATTTCTTGCTGCTCATTCAGTGGGTTCTGAGGGAACTATGGGTAGAGTGTTTAAAAGAGTGTCAATGTGCAAACAAAATGATTAGCTTTTCCAGTTCATGTCTAAACTTTATTGGAGATTAAAATTAAATATATGAAAAATTTAAATTGATCATCTGTGTGTTTTTCCCAGTATACTGATACTTGATGTAAAACATTTCTATTGTCAAGAAAATTGACTTGATTATCTATGACCTGAAAAGGTTAATTTACTCAGAGAAGTGTCTAATTTACAAGTATGGAGTGATACAGTGGCGGGGGTGGGGGGGCAGTGTTCAGAGTCCTTCATTTGAGGTTTTTTTTTTTTTTTTTTTAAAGAGAGCAAGCTTTCTCAAATTTGGATCCATGGATCTCTTATAGCTACTTTATTTATTTATTTTATTTATTTATTTATTTATTTTTTTGGCTGTGTTGGGTCTTCGGTTCGTGCGAGGGCTTTCTCCAGTTACGGCAAGTGGGGGCCACTCTTCATCGCGGTGCGGGGACCGCTCTTCATCGCGTTGCGCGGGCCTTTCACCATCGCGGCCCCTCCCGTTGCGGGGCACAGGCTCCAGACGCGCAGGCTCAGCAGTTGTGGCTCACGGGCCCAGCCGCTCCGCGGCATGTGGGATCTTCCCAGACCAGGGCTCGAACCCGTGTCCCCTGCATTAGCAGGCAGATTCTCAACCACTGCGCCACCAGGGAAGCCCCCATTTGAGGTTTTAACACCACAATTTCCTTCTCCCAACACCTCAGTGACACCCACTCACTTAACTTTCAACTCCTTTTATCTGATATTAAAGAGAACATGAAACAGAACAAACTAGCAAACAAAAAACTCTGGGAAATATTTAGATCCTTATTAAAACACAGGAAGAAAGAGCTTGCTGGAAAAGTTTTCAAAAAGTTATATCTCTGGGGTATATGATCTATCTCAAATAATTTGCTTTTATTTCATTTTATGTAAACATATATATACACACTCACAGTACCAAATTAATATTGACTGGACTCCAGTGTGTTTTTGGTTACCTGAGTACTCTGGAAAGTCTCTTTTCAAAGATTTCTAAATGAACTTTACTCATATCTCACCACATATGTGGCTATAGAGAAAAGTTTGGGGCATATGGAATAGTATAAAAAATAGAAAAAAGCCAGAGATAATCACACTACTTATAGGCACCAATTGTTCATATTTTATCGTACTTCAGTATTTTTTTCAATATTTTTTATGAATTTTTTTCAGACTGCTTATGTGCCTTGGTACCCTGTTTTTTCCACTTACTATTTTATTATATGATGCTTCTGTGTCATTAAATGCTTCATAAACATCTTTAATAGTGTCATAATATTCTGCCAAATGGATGTGCCCTGTAGTAAAAAGTTTTGTTTACCTTTACCCTAACAGTGGACATTGAGGTTGTTTTCTATTTTACTTTATTAGAACTGCCATATGTGACAATTTTTTAGCATACTATTTCCCAATCTTTGTTATTACCATAAGGAAAATTGCCAGAAAAGAATTGCTTGATCAAAGTTTATACACTTTTTTCATGCTTCTGAAACCATTTCCGAATTTCTTTCCAGACTCTCTGTTCCATTTTACAAATTCATCAACAATGAAAAGATGTCTTTCCTTGTACCCTTGTAGTATAAAGTATAATCATTAGAAACAAAACAAATAAAAAAACAAAACAACCCTCTGCTACTTTTATAGGGAAAAATAGTATTCTGTTTTCTTTGACAACTAGCAAGGTTGACTTTTTTTTTTTCATATTTAGTCACTTGGATTTCTTCTGAGGAGCATCTGTTTGTATCTTTTGCTCATTTTTTCTTTTGAGGTCCTAATGTTTTCCGTAACAACTTTAATGAACCTTCTATTTTTTAAGTGTATAACCATTTGTCATATAATTTAGAAGTATCATGTTGTTTTACATACAGATGCTTTACATTTTTAGTTCATTAAATCTATTGTTCTTACTAGAAAATTTTCCTTCTGACTTTTTATTTAAAAAAATTCAAACTTACAGAAAAAAACGAAAGAATAATCCACTGAGCCCTGTATACTCTTCAGTTAGATTCACTAGCTGACAGTGTTTTGTCGATTTTTCTCCCCCACTCTTTCTCTCTCATATATATGACACATACATACATATGTATGTGTGTGAGTATATATTTGTGTGTGTGTGTATGTGTATACACACACAATGAAAGAGATTTACTTATTATTGTTGAACTATTTGAAAGTAAGCTTCAGACACTTGGCTGCTAAGTTCTCCATTGTATATCTCTTAAGAATAAGGATATTTTTCAGCATAACTAGAATACTATTAGTACAATTAAGACAATTAACAATTCTGTAATATCTAATGTCCAGTTCATATTTGAATTTTCCCTCTTATCTCCCAAATAAACCTTTTATATTCTTTTATTTTTTATCCAAAATCCAATCAAATTTCATATATTGTTTCTATCATATGTCTCTTTAGTTTATTAAATACTTTAAAAAAATTTGTTTAAGAAAGTCTTTTCCTAAAAAGAGATTAAACAGTTTTCACCTATATATTCTACTAGTTTATTAATTCTTTTTTTTAACAACAAATTTTCATATCCGATTGGAACTTATTTGGGTTACAGTGACTGCTGAATATCTCAGATTATTTTCTTTCTAAATAGCTTATTTTCTCCCAGCAAAATTTGTAAATATTTCTTGAACTTCTCACTTATTTCTAAAATCTTATTTCCAAGATCTTAGTCAGCATTTATTAAGTTCATATGCATATTAACTAGAATCTGTTTCAGATAATTTCTCTGCTCCATTGATCTTGTACCAGATCCATATGAATTTAACAATTGTAGATTTGTAATGGATTTTAATATATGATGACTCTAATCATCAGTGTTCTCATTTTCCATTGGCTTTAAAAAGTTATTACATAAGTTTTGTTTCTTAAATAAGTGTTAGGATCTTTTTCATTTCTTCCTCCATTGTATAAAGAATACCACATTGATATTTTTATTGAGATTCTAGTAATCCTTTAGAATTATCTTTTATTAAAGTTATATATTTCTCTTACTTGATAACTCTTGGTACTTATAAGAATGTTCATCTCTATATTAACATCACTCAATAGCCCCAAAAGCTTAGGTGAATATGTATGGAATATTGCTTGAAATACATGTTGTTTACCCAGTCATAGATGTTCTAAATTCTAACCAAGATTAAGCCACAGAGGGCCACAATTCTGTACAATATTTTTTATTACCTCTCTCTTCTGCCCAAATCCACCCTCACTGTGCTTATGAAATTGTACTTTAGATGAGGCCATTAGCTTTGATTATTAAAAAGATACCTCTATTAAATTTGTTGCTGTTTCAACATTAAGGATGCTGTTTGTGACATTATGTAGGGTCTTACTTGTGAGAATCTGTGGGAAACTTTTTTCTCTAGCCTCACTATAAGGAATGTTTTTCCCAAATAGATGCTATGTTTTAATCTTATGGATACTTAATCTTATAGTTTACTATATTTGAATTTGTACTTTTGTTGTTTGAAATCATAGAACCAAATTTGTGAACCCCATTCCTTCATTTATTCCTTCAGGTCCCCAATCATTAATGAATGATTTTTAAAAATTCCTAATTTCTTGACTTTTCTTCTATGAGTACATACATGGATCCAAAGGGAGTTTCTGCTACCTGTTTAAATTGCTGCTTTAATTGGTTTATTTGTGATTTTTTGCCTTTCTTTTTAAAATATTGCACACTTACCTATAAACTGAAGGAATGGTTTCAGGGAGCAGTAAAAGAGTGGAGAGAATACCCACTATGGTAATAATGAGCTTGAGTCTCATGTTTTAAAGAGACTGTAAGTTTCAGCTTTGCTCTGTCACTGGAGCAGAAGTGTTGTAAACACTTGAAAACCACTACATCCAGGCCTAGGCTGCCTTTGCTCCATTCATTCTATAAACCTTCACTCACGCCCTTCAAGATATGAGAGAATTGACCTCATTACTATTTATAGAGATTTTACTTCCACAAAAGCTCAAGGCTCTTTGGGGGCTCTTAGTATTACAGCACCGATTGCAAAGATTTAAATTAGTGCATTGTTATATATTCCAAAATGTTCTTTTAACGAATGAGTGTACCACAGTCCCTCTTCCCCAATTCAAGGAGGAGAAAGAGTTCTGATCCCATATTTAAACAGCTGCCTGAAAGGAAATGATATTCTAGTCACATTGGGCAAAGTCTCCTGACATGTCACAGACCATTCTGCCTTCAGACAGAATAAGGTGATGACAGACTATTTAAACACATGTATCAGGAGAAAGGGCTGTATGCTCCTTTCCCCTTCCTGCAACTTTCTCTTTTGATGAATGGTTTTCTTTAAAAGCTAATATCCTCATTGTAATATAAGGTGCTATAAATATATGTATGTGAACATATGTACGTGTACCTCTTTTTCTCTTGGTATTTTGTAATAAGTCAAAAGTCATATTTATCATGACATCCCTTCATGTAGAACAAAGAATCTAGAAAATTTTTTTTAAACCATTGACTTGTGCACTTTATTTATTTATTTATTTATTGGCCACGTGGCTTGTGGGATTTTAGTTACCAGGGATTGAACCTGGGCCCTCGACAGTGAGGGTGCGGAGTCCTGACCACTGGACTGCCAGGGAATTCCCTAGGAAAAAAAAATTTTTTTTTGTTAATAAGTAGTATTGCTAGAGGAAATAAGAATATTACCTTTTCACAAGCTGAAGTAATAGGCTGATAAATTCAGGACCAGAGGTCATGGAGACAAATGTTTGGTTTTATTCCTAAAAGGACAGAATAGGGTTATCAAACCTCACACCATTGCATAAGAGGTTAAGCCAATCCCTCTGAAGAGCTGGCAGACATTTTTCTTTTACACCTGGGGGTTAGGCCTCCATCTGGATTTTTTTGTTCCTTGTGTGCTTTTTAGATTTTGTGTGTATGTAGCCAAGCTTTGAAGAAGCTCACTCAAAGTAATTATATCTCTGAAATTGTAGAGTGTTTTGGATTAAAGTCATAATCATTCAGTTGCCTAGTTTTTCTTCCAATAAAAATGGTAACCATCAAACTAATAAGACTCAAGAATTTCTGAAAAGCACTTGGCTGAACTATGTATTATTTACAACTTTTAAATAAGGAAACCATTCATAGAAACATAAGAAGAGAGGTCTTTTTAGCAGACAAACTTTAGATATAGATGTTATTTTACTGTTTTGCTGTCAGTTTTGGGTTTCATAGCTAGGCCCTTTCTTTATTCTGAATAGGAATATATTTATTGGTTTAAGGTGATACTGTGTAGAAATTATGGATTCATTTCCTTGAAGAAACACCAAATATGAAGGGGTCAGGGTAGAATTTTCATTATACTTTATTATCAAAGAACTGTATTTTATACTATTCAATAAAATTAAACTTTAACTTCATCATAGATTTTTCACACTAACAGCCAAGTGTTGCCTTTGGTGATCTCTGTAATGCCTGTTTCTGCCTTGTGATTGTTACCACTGTTAGTGGGAATTCTCCTTTAGCCACCTAGGGTACTTTATTGGATGACAACGCCAAATCTGGAAGTGCCTCCTATCCTTCAAAAAAAATGTGATGTGCATTTTGTATTTACGGAATGTTCTTGTAGCCCATATTTTTGAAAATGGGTAATATAAAAATAGTGTATGAATCACTGATAGCTTTCTTTTTTTTTTTTTAAATTTTTATTGATTGTATTTTTTATTTTTTTGGCTGTGTTGGTTCTTCATTTCTGTGCGAGGGCTCTCTCTAGCTGTGGCAAGCGGGGACCACTCTTCATTGCGGTGCGCGGGCCTCTCATTATCGCGGCCTCTCTTGTTGCGGAGCACAGGCTCCAGACGCGCAGGCTCAGTAGTTGTGGCTCACGGGCCTAGTTGCTCCGCGGCATGTGGGATCTTCCCAGACCAGGGCTCGAACCCGTGTCCCCTGCATTGGCAGGCAGATTCTCAACCACTGCGCCACCAGTGAAGCCCTGATAGCTTTCTTTAACCTAAATGTTTGATTATCATAAGTACATTTCCCCAAATCTTCTGGGTAGGCATTTGCTGTAATTTTCTGGGAGTCATTTCCACATATGTGTCCATTCTTGACAAAGCAAAAGAAAGAACAGTGGCCAGATTTTTCCGAGCCAGTATCTGACCTGATTTCTTTCTCCCAAGGAATTATCTATCAATCAGGATTGATTTGTAAGAAATGCTTTGTTGTTTGAAGCATAACTATTCACTAATTTTAATAGAAAAATAAAGGAGCTGAAAAATGGTTTTTTAAATAGAGCCAGCCCATGTAACTTATGAGCATAATCTTTTTATAAAATATTACAAAAATCCTTCCTTCCAACTTTCACATTCCAATTGAGCCTAATCACTTTGCAGGTTTTGATGATCCAGCAGGTATGGAGCACTATACATTAAATGCAGTGTTGACAAAGGAAATTCACTAGCAAGGGTTTCATTAACTGGGGATTAAGCTAAAACCCTTTCCCAGAATTGCCAATAAATGAGACTCTAATCTAAAATTTCACATTAAGTTTAGTACAACTAAAATGTGTGTGTTCGCACATGTGTGTGTGCTTGCTGAATGAGTGTGTATATGAGTAAGGGCAAATCCTAAAATGAGTTTGTTTTTTTTAAATTTTTTAGTTGGCTGGAAGAGTACAAATTTTTCTGGTTATTTTGTAAGTATAAGGTACTAAGTGAGAAAAAGTTTTACAACTTAAAGCATACTCTGTAAATCCGTCCAAGCAGATGCAGAAATACATAATTGAGAGATTTGAAAGATGAGCTCTTTACTATGTTATATGGGTGGATTAGGTCTGATTTGAAAAAATAGTTTTAATATTAATTTTATAGAATTCACTTTTTAAGAAGGATGTTTGTAAAGTTGATCCTGAAAATGCCATTCTGAAAGAATACTTTGCAATTTTTCTTGTATTTTCTATTGTATTTGGATTTGGTTGTAATTATTAAACTACCCTAAAGTTAGAATGAAGATGTCTCAGATCTTGTTGACTTTTTTCAATACTGATTTAAGTAAAGATTTTTGAGACAAAATTGGTTGTAATTGCACATATCAATGGAAACCTAATTTTATGATTAAATTACAATAGTTGGCTATTTATTAACTGTATTTTTTAGCTAAGGGTATGAGTTTTACCAATTGTGGGTCTGAATAATATGAACTAATACTGAATCCAATGGATAATGGCTTATTAAATTCCAGTTTGTGCTGTTGTGATCTAATTTCAATCATGAAAGCTGTGATAAGTTTGGAGATGTTTATCAAATAATCGTCCTGAGAGCTTCAAATCAACTCCATGGACAATTTGGTTTAGTTTCCCTACTTTGAGGCTGATACCTTTTATCCCACCTCTGCAAATGAGTCAAAAAAAAACTTTGAGAAGTTAAATGACTTGCTTTTGACCTTGCATCTTGTTTGTATATTGTAAATGGGGGACTAGAATGCAGGTAGGTTTCCCATCATCCTGTTTATAGAGTTTCCCTCATTGCATCACACTGCATTTTAATTAATTTATTAGTTTTCACTTAAAAAGGTGAACTAATTCCAAATATATCCAAAATTACAGAATAGTATAGAAACCTTCATATACTCAACATCCTGATTAAATAATTATCAACTCATAACCAGTCTTTTTTCCATCTACACCCCAATTTACTTTCCTTCTCCCATATTATTTTGAAGTAAACCCCAGATATTACATACAACACACACATGCGCACATATACAAAAGATGAAATTTAAGTTTATACTGATGTTTCCACAGGACTACAGGATTTTAGTCTCTCTGGTAAATGTGTATCTCTTTTCTCTCAGGCTGAAATTCCTGGTTCTCAAGAGTTTGTTAGAAGTAGAATATGATCTAATTTGCTAATGACTAATTTGCTTTTACATATTACTCGCATAACAGCCTCAGAATAACAATACTAACAATATCACTGACAATATTATTGCTGAGAATTGTTTAATTTATTGTGTGTTTGTGTGTGTATGGGTCAATGTGTGATTCTTTTTATCCTTAGGGTATAAACTATTTAATTTAATTCTTCTTCAGTTACTTGGAGATGACAATAAACCACTACAAAAATAAAATTAGGGCTTGTTCAAGCATAGGAGAAAACTCTCTAGAGAGCCTCAGAAGTTTATATGGTTACAAAGTTAAGCACAATGTGAGGAACTGCTTAGGTAATGAAAAGCAATTCCTTTATATTTTACATTGGTCCGTTGTGGTGAAATCATAACCAGAGCACCATGCATACTCCCTAGTTCTTTTCTTTTTTTTTAATGTAAATTTATTATTATTTTTAAAAATTAATTAATTAATTTTTGGCTGCATTGGGTCTTCGTTGCAGTGCGTGGGCTTCTCATTGCAGTGGCTTCTCGTTGTGGAGCACGGACTCCTGGTGCGTGGGCTTCAGTAGTTGTGGAATGCCGGCTCAGTAGTTGTGGCTCGTGGGCTCTAGAGCGCAGATTCAGTAGTTGTGGCACACGGGTTTAGGTGCTCTGCGGCATGTGGGATCTTCCCAGACCAGGGATCAAATCCATGTCCCCTGCATTGGCAGGCGGATTCTTAACCACTGCGTCACCAGGGAAGTCTCCTTAGTTCTTTTCTGGTGAGACAAATGAAGCCATTACCAAAAATTTTTTTAATATTCTTAGAGACTAGGAAAATACAAGTAGAAAGGACACTGGGGGGGAAAAAAACCACTAGAATTACTCAAAATGGAGAAGTGAATCTTAGGGGAATAATTGTGTCACAATCCTCAAATATGAAATATTTCCTTCTCCACTAAGAATAGAAAGCTGATGAAAATTAAAATCAACCAACATTTTTGAGTATTTTTATAAACCCCAAACAGGGCTATGTCTTCTAAGGGAGATAAGAATATATGAAACCTTGTTTCTGGTTTTAGAGTTAATGCTGTAATAGACATTCTTGGGTTATCTTCCCAGTTCCTCTTCTCTGGCACGTGGTCTCAAAGCAGGTGTCCCTGGACATAGCTCATTTGTTCAGAGGTGGATATATGGACCTAAGCTGGGGTAGTCATATTGTCTACTTCAGGAAATATCAACTGAGACTAAAAGAGTTAGGTCTCCATCTGAATAAGTCTCTTAAACACAGGAGGTGTATAAGTCTGTTATGTATGGTGTGGTCATTTTTTGTTAGGTGGATAGAATTGCAACCAAAAGAAAAGAAGAATATAGAAGAAAGTAGATGTACTGAGAGAAACAGTGAGAAGAGGTGGAAAGAGCAGTCCTCTGACTCCCAAGAGCCTCCCAGTTTCTACTTTGATTCTTTCTGGAGGCTTAGCTATATTTCTGCTATTGGATTCTGTGAGACACTCCTGCACACTCTATTTGTTGTTATCTGTTTATTTTATCCTTTCTTTACTCACTACAATATGTGAAGAACATGTTACGGCTAATATTCTAGGATTCACATGGAGTTATGACCAAACTGATTATACTTTGCAATTGTACAGTGACTGGTGGGACTTCTTGAATTCCCTGTGTTGGTGTTTCACACTTTTCACCCAACAAAGGATAAGAATGAATGCTAAGAAGCAAAAGGCATGTATTGTGCTGGTATCTTCTGTTTGCTCCTCCAAATCTATTCCCTACCCTTCCTTCTCTCCCATAATGCTGACCTGTATGGATTCTAAATAGACATCAATGTTCTTATCATTGTACAGTTTTCTTCCTTTCAGATTTCATTATTTTATTAACTTTTCCTTCCCTCATTCCTTTGGCCCAGGATGGTAAGCTCTGTGTTACTGGACTGTCTTTGTTGGTTCCCCTATAGTGACACGTTTGTAAACAGTATCAACTCTCCTTAAATTATGCTATGTCAAGTGTATCAGCAATTTCCTTGGGGACCCTGGCTAATGAAGATGGTGAGTAGTTTGGGATGTGTTGAATCTGAGGTCTTGGAGATTTACATTGAGGGAAGTTCCAAAGAGAAGAGATGGAGAAAGGTCTGAACTGGTGACATAATTTTGGAAATCAGTAGCAGATAAGTAAAAGATGAAATCACCCATGTGGAGCACCAGGTGGAAGATAGAATACTGGGAACACAGACATTGATGGGGCAGGCGTAGAATGGGGATCTCACAACGGAGGGGGAAGATCCACAGGCGTCACATTATTGAGAGAACCAGGAATGTGCAGCATAAGGGTAATAAATGGGGTGGAGGGTTTTAAAAAGGGCTGTCATTATCAGCGTCTATATGTGGCAAAGAGAACTAGTAAGATGATAGTTTAAAAAAGAAAACTCTATTGTATGTGGCAATTGCAAAGTGAAGATGTGGAAGAAATTGAAAAGTCAATATAGACCCAGTAATGCTGTGGAGACAGAAGCTAGCTTGAAGATGGTTGAGGAAGGGATGGGAACTACCCCTTCCTCAAAAATAATAAGGGCTAAATATAAATACCGAGTATAGAATTGGCTAATTTGAAAACCCCAATCAGACATTTAAACAATGACCTGTAGGTGGGGGAAGATACAGTTAAACTTGAACCATTTTACCTAGTTACTAAATTGTTAATATGGAATAACTTGGGCTATACCAGATTAAATATTTGAGAGTCATTATTGATCAGATGAAAGAAGGTGAAAATACATTTGAAGAACATATTACATGGTGACACTTACATACTACTCTTGTACAAAACTTTTGGAAATAAAATGACATTTAAATAAAGAGGAGGGAAATTTCTAAAATGTTTGAGTAGCAGATCCAGTCTGCTGCTGTATATAATTTGAAAAATCACAAACTTTACTCCTTTATTGTATCTTCCTAGTTCTCAGTACAAGTTTCTCTTTTTAATGTTTGGTGGGAAAACAGAAGTATCTGAGTTTTTACTTTGACTTTTTTTCGATATAGTCAGTGGAATCAAAACTTCTTGGGACCAAAAATACATAAAACAAGTGTACGTGAACAGTACTTTAAAATGAACTCAAGTTCATTAGAGTCATATCCACCACTCTTATTTGTGTCAAATAGAAAGGTGAGATGGCTTAAAAACTAATAAACATTTTTTCTCTCAACAAAAACTCCATTTTCTACCTCAGATAAGGGTGGTCTCAAGTCATCAATAGCTGATCTGACAGAGTAAATCTCAAATTGCTGCCACGATAATCCTTCTTTGGTAGACAGACTGATCAGGAAAGAAATCACAAGTGTCTCAGAAATGAGCTTAGTTGGCAAACAATACTTTCATTATCATCTAATGAGGTGAATATAATCTCTTTTATCTTTATACATTAAAATAAAGTATTTTTTAAGGAACAAGTATGTTTATCTGGATAAAATAAATGATCACCTAATTATCTTTAATAATTTTGAACCAGATATGAATAATTTAAAATGAATACATTTTGTTTGCTCTTTCATTTATTTAAATTGCTTATGATCTTTGTATGAAATGTCATTAAATAAAATAATAGTCATGTGAAAGTCCAATAAGGCTTAATGTATAAGTCTACCAAACAAAGAAGCGTCATTGTTCAAATGTCTCTTGGGGTGAAAATGGAAAACAATGAAGTTTTAATGCCCAAGTTTGGTTCTCATTCCTGATTTTGTACCTAATGATCATCCTACCTGCCCTCTAGAATCGTGTTTTATATGACATTTCAGGGCTCCCATAATAATACCATGATTATTGACCAAATCACAGGCTAGTTGTTGAGATAGGTCAAAAGGCTTGATCTGGAGACTAGAACTAAAAGGCTTTTTTTTTTTTCCAATTACAAAAAGTCTTTATTTTAGTTGCTTATATTTGGACTTAATACTTTATTTAGTACATTTCATTTTGGTTGTCTCAACTCCAGACCTTTGACTAGCTCAAGAAATTATTCCAACTAGAGTTACAGAGGGACTGTTTCAGGTGGATTAAAATATGATACTTGTAATATATGTTAAATAGCTTATGAGACAACAGTATTTGATGCAATAAACAATTTTTTAAAAATATATGAGAAATGATTTAAATATGGATCAGATTTGAAAAGTACTATGTTAAAGCCTCAGAAACAAGATTTTTTTTTTTAAATTCTAGGATTTTAGAAAACTCTTCAATAGCAAGCAATTAGAAAATATCAATTTTTCTGAGCAGTTGACACAGGTAAAAATCCAAACGTACCAAAAAATGGTACTTAGATTTCCTTGCAGGCCAATTCATGTTAAGTTTCAAATCTAGCAAGGAAGACCCAAGTGTGTTTCTTATTAAAGCTTAAACAACCAGCTAGTGTAACGTTCCTGAAGTTTCATCCATCATGCTACCAATTTCTTCATACTAGAGAAACATTATATTCTCTTGTTATGTCTCAAAGACAAGAAATACATTCAAGAAGTCTTGCAAGTGACAAATGAATAATTGAGAGAACGAAAGTCATAGGCAGCATTGTGCTTGCTAGAAGGTGTTCAGAAGGTAGGGCAGAGATTTCCAAAGCATTTTACTGTAGTATGAACCATGTCCAGTTGCTCCTTAAGTGGTGAAATCTATGGACTTGCTTTTGCATTTTTCCTGGTCCCGCAGAATTCAGAGCTCATTCAACAGTTAGCAGTGGAAATAGCCCCAGGAATCACCATGATTTTAGGTAAGGAAAACATGTCGTTATGGAGAAGGTGTAACACAATCATAGACAATTAAGACAAAGTTTCTGCTAGAAATGATAGCATCATGTGAGTTTTGTAAGAGAGCTCATTGCTCTCATATTGTTGGCAGATTAAGAGTATTTGGATGTTCCTTAAAAATGAGGAAACATTTGAAAATTAAAAATCAGACAAATGCGGTGAGTTTTGCTACTGAAGAAATTACTCATTCTTAGTTCAGTGGAAGCAGGCTGCTATTCCAGACTCGTTCAAGAAAATTCACATGTTTCCCACTGTTGCTGGCCCTGCTCTGGATGTCTCATTATGTGAAGTAGAAAGTTTTGATCTCAATATTTTAAGACTGTACTACTCTGCCATTTTAACTCAGAAAAATAGTCTCGATAAGTAATTAATAAAAAATAAAATGAAGATCAAATCTGCACACAATTCTTTTCCTAACTCAAATTTAGATGTACAAAATGGGATCAAAAGACATTTTTCTTACAGAAATAACAATCACAACATAATTTTAAAAACCCAAATACCCACAATGACTTAGGTAAAAATTGATATGGGTAAAAATACCATAAATTAGCTACATCTTCGTTTATAATTTACATTGTAAAATTATTTTGAAAATCAGTAAAAAAAAATAACAAAAAATGGAAATGGTTAACTGTGCCACTTTGAAAATTATCAGGGGATTAAACAGACAATAAATTTTGTAAAAAAATCAGTGTATATAAAGATTGATCACTAAAGGTAAAATCCTGATTAGAACGTTTATTTTCATAAACATGGATTTAGATAGCACTCAGATACAATATGGTAGATCCAAATGACTGTAAATTGTAATATTCTATATTTAATTTTATGAATTATTATTCACTTACTGATACAATTTAATGCCAGTTTAACAATTACTTATGAGGATAAGACCAACCAGTTATTTCTGTGTTTCACCCAAAAAAGTTACATTCTGTAAGTCACTCTCATCCAGTTTTGATTTGGTGAAGCATCATGATCGTTTCATAGTCATGGCATTCTGCCACTGTTTATTTTTAAAGACAAGAATAATTTATGCCTAATCAAGAGTCTATTTTGCTAGAGCTCATAATAAATCCAAAGAGAATTTCTGCATTTTTTCGAGTGTGTAATTCAGAAAAAAATGGAACTGTAAAATTTAATTCCAGCAGTCCAGGACAAGTCCCATGTTTAATTAAATTCTTACTAATAAGTCCACTCAATGTATAATATTTTTAGAATATTTAGGACTAGGATTTATTTCAGTTGGCTTTTCACCATTTTCATGGTTATCCAGGCTTGAAAATTTAGTCATCTTTATTTTCTCCCCCTTATTTTTAATATCCTCTCTGTCATCAATCTCTTTATGTATGATTAATATCTATTTTCCTCCCTTTTCTCACAGCCACAATCAGCCTATACACAGAATGCTTCATACCTGGATTACTCTGATTTGCCTGCATTTAGCCTCTTCTCACTGCTCACTATCGTTTATATTGATTCCTTTCAGCCTGGATTTCCTTTAAGTAATTAAAAATGACTCCTTTTATATCAGACTCAAACTTCTGGTTCTAGTATACAAAATATCCAAAATCTGGCTCATTTTGCCATCCAATATTCTCTTCCTCACTTAAGCAATCTTCTTTAATCAGATCACTGCTCTCGGAATTCCTATGCAAGTGTCACATCCTCATTTTGTTCACACACTGTCTACCTCTCTCCAACTAGAATTCCTCAATCTTTTAAAATTAATTAATTATTTATTTTTGGCTGCATTGGGTCTTCATTGCTGCACGCAGGCTTTCTCTAGTTGCGGCGAGCGGGGGTTACTCTTCGTTGTGGTGCTTGGGCTTCTCATTGCGGTGGCTTCTCTTGTTGTGGAGCACAGGCTCTAGACAAGCAGGCTTCAGTAGTTGTGGCGCACAGGCTTAGTTGCTCCACGGCAAGTGGGATCTTCCCGGACCAGGGCTCGAACCCATGTCCCCTGCATTGGCAGGCAGATTCTTAACCACTGTGCCACCAGGGAAACCCTAGAATTCCTCAATTCTTGTTATTACCACTCTATTATTTCACATCAACCCACCTTGGAGTACATATTTCAATTTCTACCTCCCCCTTAGAGTATTTTCTGGGCAACCCCAACTTATGCTGAAACTCTACATTTAATTGTCTCTCCACTACAGGCTTAACCATGGAATTTTCTTGAATTGCTTTTTAAAATGAAGTCTTTCTCCCCAGATTTTAAATTCCAAAAGGAAAGTTAACAATGCATCAGCCTATGCTGAGCAATAGAAACCATTAAGTCAGTGAGTAATAGATGGAATTGAAATGAAGTAATGAGACCTAAAGAATCAAAATGGCTTAAAGCATACTCTATCAGTAATACCAAATATATGCTATGATCAGGTTTTACAGACCTTAAATTAATAAACAAAAGAAAGGGCTTAAAATGGAAACTTAAACTTCAGAGATTCACATTTTCCTTTGTAATTACATAATATACAACACAAATAATTTAAATTTAAGACAGAAAAAAGTTATTCAATAAATATGGCTTTTTCTACAAAGAAATTTATTTTATAAGAAAGTAATTAGAATTTAGGTCAAAAAAGGACTTCACACTGAGTTTAGAAACCCTACTACTTGACGTAAGTAAGGTTTTTACAAAGAACAAATTTTTATGAAATTATGTCAGTATAAAACTATCTGACAGTATTGTAGCTATTAATTTGCTTGAGAAGGTGAAAGTCATAAATTAGACTTAAAAGTGATTCAGTTTCTTCATCAAATCTTTGAGAGACTAGGAAGAACAGATAAACTGAACAAGATTTCTCTTAATTCTTATCTCCAATTGGATTTATTAAGATCAGCCACTTAATTTCAGTGTTTCTACAAAAAAAGTTTCATCTCATATGGCAATTAAAGATACATTTATTGAGAAGCATGAAGAACTACAATCCTGCAGCCTGTGGCATGAAAACCATATTCACAGAAAGATAGACAAAATGAAAAGACAGAGGACTATGTACCAGATGAAGGAACAAGATAAAACTCCAGAAAAACAACTAAATGAAGTGGAGATACACAGCCTTCCAGAAAAATAATTCAGAATAATGATAGTGAAGATGATCCAGGACCTCAGAAAAAGAATGGAAGTAAAGATCAAGAAGATGCAAGAAATGTTTAACAAAGACCTAGAAAAATTAAAGAACAAACAAACAGAGATGAACAATACAATAACTGAAATGAAAACTACACTAGAAGGAATCAATAGCAGAATAACTGAGGCAGAAGAACAGATAAGTGACCTAGAAGACAGAATGGTGGAAATCACTGCCATGGAACAGAATAAAGAAAAAAGAATGCAAAGAAACGAAGACAGCTTAAGAAACCTCTGGGACAACATAAACACACCAACATTCGCATTATAGGGGTCCCAAAAGAAGAAGAGAGAAAGGACCCGAGAAAATATTTGAAGAGATTATAGTCAAAAACTTCCCTAACATGGGAAAGGAAATAGCCACCTAAGTCCAGGAAGCGCAGAGAGTCCCATACAGGATAAAACCAAGGAGAAACATGCCGAGACACACAGTAAACAAATTGACAAAAATTAACGACAAATAAAAATTATTAAAAGCAACATGGGAAAAATGACAAATAACATACAAGGGAACTCCCATAAGGTTAATAGCTGCTTTCTCAGCAGAAACTCTACAAGCCAGAAGGGAGTGGCACGATATATTTAAGGTGATGAAAGGGAAGAACCTACAACCAAGATTACTCCACCCGGCAAGGATCGATTTCAGATTTGATGGAGAAATCAAAAGCTTTACAGACAAGCAAAAGCTAAGAGAATTCAGCACCACCAAACCAAGAACAAACAAAACCCAAAGTTAGTAGAAGGAAAGAAATCGTAAAGATCAGAGCAGATATAAATGAAATAGAAACAAAGAAAACAATAGCAAAGATCAATAAAACTGAAAGCTGGATCTTTGAGAAGATAAACAAAACTGATAAACTTTTAGCCAGACTCATCAAGAAAAAGAAGGAGAGGACTCAAATCAATAAAATTAGAAATGAAAAAGGAGAAGTTACAATGGACACCGCAGAAATACAAAGCATCATAAGAGACTACTACAAGCAACTCTATGCCAATAAAATGGACAACCTGGAAGAAATGGACAAATTCTTAGAAAGCTAAAACCTTCCAAGACTGAACCAGGAAGAAATAGAAAATATGAACAGACCAATCACAAGTAATGAAATTGAAACTGTAATTGAAAATCTTCCAACAAACAAAAGACCAGGACCAGGGTTCACAAGTGAATTCTATCAAACATTTAGAGAAGAGCTAACACCCATCCTTCTCAAACTCTTCCAAAAAACTGCAGAGGAAAGAACACTCCCAAACTCATTCTATGAGGCTACCATCACCCAGATACCAAAACCAGACAAAGATACTACAAAAAAAGAAAATTACAGACAAATATCATTGATGAATATACATGCAAAAATCCTCAACAGAATACTAGCAAACAGAATCCAACAACACATTAAAAGGATCATACACTATGATCAAGTGGTGTTTATCCCAGGGATGCAAGGATTCTTCAATATATGCAAATCAATCAATGTGATACAACTTATTAACAAATTGAAGGATAAAAACCATATGATCATCTCAATCGATACAGAAAAATCTTTTGACAAAATTCAACACCTATTTATGATAAAAACTCTCCAGAAAGTGGGCATAGAGGGAACCTATCTTAACGTAAAGGCCATATATGACAAACCCACAGCAAACATCATTCTCAGTGGTGAAAAATAGAAAGCATTCCTTCTAAGATCAGAAACAAGACAAGGATATTCACTCTCACCACTATTATTCAACATAGTTTTGGAAGTCCTGGCCACGACAATCAGATAAGAAAAAGAAATAAAAGGAATACAAATTGGAAAAGAAGAAGTAAAACTGTCACTGTTTGCAGATGACATGATACTATACATAGAGAATCCTAAAGATGCCACCAGAAAACTACTGGAGCTAATCCATGATTTTGGTAAATTTGCAGGATACAAAATTAATGCACAGAAATCTCTTGCATTCCTATACACTAACAACAAAAGATCAGAGAGAGAAATTAAGGAAACAATCCCCTTCACCACCGCAACAAAAAGAATAAAATTCCTAGGAATAATCCTACCTCAGGAGGTAAAAGACCTGTACTCAGAAAACTATAAGATACTGATGAAAGAAATCAAAGATGACACAAACAGTTGGAGAAATATACCATGTTCTTGGATTGGAAGAATCAATATTGTGAAAATGACTATTCTACCCAAAGCAATCTACAGATTCAATGCAATCCCTATCAAGCTACCAATGGCATTTTTCACAGAACTAGAACAAAAAAATCTTAAAATTTGTTTGGAGACACAAAAGACCCCAAACAGCCAAAGCAATCTTGAGGGGAAAAGAATGGAGCTGGAGGAATCAGACTCCCTGACTTCAGATTATACTACAAAGCTACAGTAATCAAGACAATTTTGTACTGGCACAAAAACAGAAATATAGTTCAATGAAACAGGATAGAAAGCCCAGAGATAAACCTGTGCAGCTATGGTCAACTAATCTATGAGAAAGGAGGCAAGGATATACAATGGAGAAAAGACAGTCTCTTCAATAAGTGGTGCTGGGAAAACAGGAGAGCTATATGTAAAAGAATGAAATTAGAACATTCCCTAACACCATACACAAAAATAAACTCAAAATGGATTAAAGACCTAAATGTAAGACCAGACACTATAAAACTCTTAGAAGAAAACATAGGAAGAACACTTTATGGCATAAATCACAGCAAAATCTTTTTTGACCCACCTCCTAGAGAAATGGAAATACAAACAAAAATAAACAAATGAGACCTAACAAAACTTAAGATCTTCTGCACAGCAAAGGAAACTATAAACAACATGAGAAGACCACCCTCAGAATGGGAGAAAATATTTGCAAATGAATCAATGGACAAAGGTTTAAGCTCCAGAATATATAAATAGGTCATGCAGCTCAATATTAAAAAACAAACAACCCAATCAGAAAATGGGCAGAAGACCTAAATAGACATTTCTCCAAAGAAGACATACAGGTGGCCAAGAGGCACATGAAAAGCTGCTCAACATCACTAATTATTAGAGAAATGCAAAAGAAAACTACAATTAGGTATCACCTCACACCAGTTAGAATGGGCATCATCAGAAAATCTACAAACAACAAATGCTGGAGAGGGTGTGGAGAAAAGGAAACCCTCTTGCACTGTTGGTGGGAATGTAAATTGATTCAGCCACCCAGCAATCCCACTACTGGGCATATGCCCAGAGAAAACCATAATTCAAAAAGACACATGCACCCCAATGTCCATTGCAGCACTATTTACCTGGCGGTCCTGGAAGCAACCTAAATGCCAATCAACAGATGAATGGGTAAAGAAGATGTGGTACATATATAAAAGGAAAATTACTCAGCCATATAAAGGAACGAAATTGGGTCATTTGTAGAGATGTGGATGGACCTAGAGACTGTCATACAGAGTGAAATAAGTCAGAAAGAGAAAAACAAATATCGCATATTAATGCATATATGTGGAATCTAGAAAAATGGTACAGATGAACCGGTTTGCAAGGCAGAAATAGAGACACAGATGCAGAGAACAAACCTATGGACACCAAGGGGGAGGAAGCAGAAATAGTGGTGGTGGTGGGATGAATTGGGAGATTGGGATTGACATATATACACTAATATGTATAAAATAGATAACTAATAAGAACCTGCTGTATAAAAAATAAATAACTAAAATAAAATTTTTAAAAAGATACTTTTATCATCTCTTATGTGCTTAGCCAACACCATGTTAGATATTCTCTGAAGGGTCTATTCCAGACAGTCCAAAGTTGGACATGCCTTGTTCTTATCTCTGTTCTGACTTCCAAATCATAGCTATCCTTCATTTTATGGCAGAATGTTCTTCAGTGTTTTCCTTTTCCTCTTCTTTTACAAGCTCCTCTGTTTTTCTTTTCTTTTTCTTAAAATTTATTTTGTTGGAGTATAGTTGATTTAAAATGTTGTGTTAATTTCTGCTGTACAGCAAAGTGATTCACTTATACATATACATATATTCTTTTTCATATTCTTTTTCATTATGGTTTATCACAGGATATCGAATGTATTTCCCTGTGCTATACAGTGGGACCTTGTTGTTTATCCGTTCTATATATAATAGTTTGCATCTGCTAATCCCAAACTCCCAATCCATCCCTCCCCAAGTTCCTCTGATTTTCTGAAAGTATAGAATTTGCTAGTCCAACATTATCAACATTTAGTTTTTGGTAGCTATGTCAACCTTCCCTCTTCCCTCTAGAATCGAAGACCACAGATCAAACCTACTTCTGCCACCTATGAGCCATTGACCTTAAGCCAGATAATATCTTGGAAGCTCAGAGTGCTTATCTGTAAAACCTGTGAGTGATAAGAATGCCTGCTTTCATAAAGCTCTTGGGAGAATTGAACTTACTCTGAAGTATTTCAATACTTCAGAAGGTATGGTGTCCCTTCCAACTTTGAAAAAATGTATTTCTTGACTGAGTCTGGATATATTGTGATGTAAAAGTTACTGAAAATTAAATTATAATACACACTGATTAATCATTTAATACATATATTTAAAAAAGTTTTTAAGTGTTTATTTTGAGGAAAAATTAATTTAAATTGGGCAGCATCCAATGTAGCAGATAGAAAGGAGCTCTGAGAAGCTGTACAAAATGAAAGACTTTCATAGCCAGAAGGATACAGGAACAAGGAAGTTATACCAGGCAAAAAATGGGTCTGTTATTGCCAGGCTAATTTCCTTTAGGGGATGGCAGGGGTCTACCAGGCAGACGACTTAACTAGTGCTGATCAGGAGATTCCTAATTGACTAGTTTAAAATTCCATTTCTGGAAGAGCCAAAACTGTAATTAAGTCTCGGTTGGGGAAGTGGGTCTTAGCATAAGTGACTCCATTTTGGGTCTATTCTCCTGTTTTGTAACATATGAAATAAAAGGTGCAACTTCAAAAAAAATAATAAATAGTCTTGTTTTCTCATTGTAAATTTACCTGCTCATCTGCACATAAAATTGGATATGGACTATACTGCATATACTGCACATAAAAATGGAATCCAGTTATTCAAACTCTGTGTATTTTTCTGTGCTACTCATTAGAATATTTACCAGGATTAGAAGTGTGTATCAAAGTCAAGGCCATTGCTAGACACCAACTAATTCTTAAAGTTTCTTTATGCTAAAGATAATTCAGAGTAAAATATTAACTATTTAGCTAGATATTTAAAAAAACACAAAAGCTTAAAAAGCTGTCTTGAAAACTGAGCTATGTCACAGTTTGAATCCTAGGAATGTCACTTCAGTAAGATGCACTCATATCAAATGTCTGCTATAATCATTCCTAGCACACATCGAGTTCCTTGTGTCAGACCTTGCATGGAGCACTTCACAGAATTTAACTCAACAACCGCTCGCTAAGCCCCATGGGGGAAGTACTATTATTCTCCAGGCTTTACTGGGGAGGACACAGGAGAAACAACCAAGAAATGAAACAACAAACAAACAAACCACGTCTCCGTTCAGGGCTTGGTGTGTGGGCTGATGTATTAGAAGAGAGGTTCATGGAGACTTCAAGGGAAACAGAGGAAATAAAGTTGGAAACCTATGAAAAGACTAGGTTCTAAGCCAGAGAGGCATCTTTGGATACCTCAGCCCGTTAGGACTAACCATTGGTTTTCCTTTACCAAAATGAAAACATATTTCTTGTCTCAGAGAATCCTGGTGTTTTTTTTTTTTTTTTTCAATTTTCAGTTTAAATTTGAATTGTAAGCTGTAGGACCCCAGTGGTTCTAAACTCTATATTCTTTTTCCTTCTTTACCTCTGCCTTGAGCATATATCATGGTAAAAAAATTAAATTGAATATATAAAATAGAAGCAATAAAATATAAAATAAAATTAAAATTAGACTGATACAATTTATGCTGAATTTTAGGGGAGTGTGTTGTCTGTTTTTATTTTTTTTAACATCTTTATTGGAGTATAATTGTTTTACAATGTTGTTGTAGTTTCTGCTGTATAACAAAATGAATCAGCTATATGTATACATATACCCCATATCCCCTCCCTCTGTGCCTCCCTCCCACCCTCTCTATCCCACCCCTCTAGGTGGTCAGAAAGCACTGAGCTGATCTCCCTGTGCTATGCAGTGGCTTCCCACTAGCTATCTATTATACATTTGGTAGTGTATATATGTCCATGCCACTCTCTCACTTCGTCCCAGCTTACCCTTCCCCCTCCCCATGTCCTCAAGTCCATTCTCTACATCTGCTTCTTTATTCCTGTCCTGCCCCTAGGTTCATCAGAACCATTTTTTTTAGATTCCATATATATGTGTTAGCATGCAGTATTTGTTTTTCTTTCTGACTTACTTCACTCTTTATGACAGACTCTATGTACATACACCTCACTACAAATAACTCAATTTCATTTCCCTTTATGGCTGAGTAATATTCCATTGTATATATGTGCCACATCTTCTTTATCCATTCATCTGTCAATGGACACTTAGGTTGCTTCCATGTCCTGGCTATTGTAAATAGTGCTGCAATGAACATTGTGGTACATGCTTCCTTTTGAATTATGGTTTTCTCAGGGTATATGCCCAGTGGTGGGATTGCTGGGTCATATGGTAGATCTATTTTTAGTTTTTTAAGGAATCTCCATACTGTTCTCCATAGTGGCTATATCAATTTACATTCCCACCAACAGTGCAAGAGGGTTTCCTTTTCTCCACACCCTCTCCAGCATTTATTGTTTGTAGATTTTTTCATGATGGCCATTCTGACAGAGGTGAGGTGATACCTCATTGTGTTTTGATTTGCATTTATCTAATGATTAGTGATGTTGAGCATCCTTTCATGTGTTTGTTGACAATCTGTATATCTTCTGTGGAGAAATGTCTATGTAGGTCTTTTGCCATTTTTGGATTGGGTTGTTTGTTTTTTTGATATTGAGCTGCATGAGCTCCTTGTATATTTTGGAGATAAATCCTTTGTCAGTTGCTTCATTTGCAAATATTTTCTCCCATTCTGAGGGTTGTCTTTTCATCTTGTTTATGGTTTCCTTTGCTGTGCAAAACTTTTAAGTTTCATTAGGTCCCGTCTTTTTATTTCTGTTTTTATTTCCATTTCTCTAGGAGGTGGGTCAAAAAGATCTTGCTGTGATTTATGTCATAGAGTGTTCTGCCTATGTTTTCCTCTAAGAGTTTTATACTGTCTGGCCTTACATTTAGGTCTTTAATCCATTTTGAGTTTATTTTTGTGTATGGTGTTAGGAAGTGTTCTAATTTCATTCTTTTACATGTAGCTGTCCAATTTCCCCAGCACCACTTATTGAAGAGGTTGTCTTTTCTCCATTGTATATTCTTGCCTCCTTTATCAAAGATAAGGTGACCATATGTGCATCGTTTTATCTCTGGGCTTTCTTTCCTGTTCCATTGATTTATATTTCTGTTTTTGTGCCAGTATCATACTGTCTTGATTACTGCAGCTTTGTAGTATAGTGTGAAGTCAGGGAGCCTGATTCCTCCAGCTCTGGTTTTCTTTCTTAAGATTGCTTTGCCTATTCGGGATCTTTGGTGTTTCCGTACAAATAGTAAAATTTTTTGTTCTAGTTCTGTGAAAAATGCCATTGGTAGTTTGATAGGGATTGCTTTGGGTAGTATAGCAATCTGTAGATTGCTTTGGGTAGTATCATCATTTTCACAGTGTTGATTCTTCCAATGTAAGAACATGGTATATCTCTCCAGCTGTTTGTATCATCTTTAATTCTTTCATCAGTGTCTTATAGTTTTCTGAGTACAGGTCTTTTGTTTCCTTAGGTAGGTTTATTCCTAGGTATTTATTCTTTTTGTTGCAATGGTAAATGGGAGTGTTTTCTTAATTTCTCTTTCAGATTTTTCATCATTAGTGTATAGGAATGCAAGAGATTTCTGTGCATTAATCTTGTATCCTGCTACTTTACCAAATTCATTGATTAGCTCTATTAGTTTTCTGGTAGCATCTTTAGGATTCTCTTTGTATACTGTCATGTCATTTGCAAGCAGTGACAGTTTTACTTCTTCTTTTCTGATTTGGATTCCTTTTATTTCCTTTTCTTCTCTGATTGCTGTGGCTAAAACTTCCAAAACTATGATGAATAATAGCGGTGAGAGTGGGCAACCCTGTCTTGTTCCTGATTTTAGAGGAAATGGTTTCTGTTTTTCACCATTGAGAATGATGTTGGCTGTGGGTTTGTCATATATGGCCTTTATTATGTTGAAGTAGTTCCCTCTATGCCTACTTTCTAGAGGGTTTTTATCATAAATGGGTGTTGAATTTTGTCTAAACTTTTTCTGTATCAATTGAGATTTATCATATGGTTTTTATCCTTCAAATTGTTAATATGGTGTACCACATTGATTGATTTACATATATTGAAGAATCCTTGCATTCCTGGGATAAACCCCACTTGATCATGGTGTATGATCCTTTTAGTGTGCTGTTGGATTCTGTTTTCTAGTATTTTGTTGAGGATTTTTGCATCTATGTTCATTAGTGATATTGGCCTGTAGTTTTCTTTCTTTGTGACATCTTTGTCTGGTTTTGGTATCAGGGTGATGGTGGCCTTGTAGAAGGAGTTTGGGAGTATTCCCCCCTCTGCTATATTTTGGAAGAGTTTGAGAAGGATAGGTGTTAGCTCTTCTCTAAATGTTTGATAGAATTCGCCTGTGAAGCCATCTGGTCCTGCGCGTTTGTTTGTTGGAATATTTTTAATCACAGTTTCAGGTTCAGTGCTTGTGATTGGTCTGTTCATATTTTCTATTTCTTCCTGGTTCAGTCTTGGAATGTTGTGCTTTTCTAAGAATTTGTCCATTTCTTCCAGGTTGTCCATTTTATTGGCATATTGTTGCTTGTAGTAATCTCTCATGATCCTTTGTATTTCTGCAGGGTCAGTTGTTACTTCTCCTTTTTCATTTCTAATTCTGTTGATTTGAGTCTTCTCCCTTTATGTCTTGTTGAGTCTGGCTAATGGTTTATCAATTTTATTTATCTTCTCAAAGAACCAACTTTTAGTTTTATTGATCTTTGCTGTTGTTTCTTTCATTTCTTTTTCATTTATTTCTGATCTGATCTTTATGATTTCTTTCCTTCCCCTAACTTTGGGTTTTTTTTTTTGTTGTTGTTGTTGTTCTTCTTCCTCTGATTGCTTGAGGTGTAAGGTTAGGTTGTTTATTTGAGATTTTTCTTGTTTCTTGTGGCAGGATTATCCTGCTATAAACTTCCCTCTTAGAACTGCTTTTGCTGCATCCCATAGGTTTTGAGTTGTCGTGTTTTCGTTGTCTTTTTTTTTCTAGGTATTTTTTGATTTCTTCAGTGATCTCTTGGTTACTTAGTAGCATATTGTTTAGCCTCCATGTGTTTGTATTTTTTATAGTTTTTTTCCTGTAATTGATATCTAGTCTCATAGCGTTGTGGTCAGTGAAGATAATTGATACAATTTCAGTTTTCTTAAATTTACTGAGGCTTGATTTATGACCCAAGATATGATCTCTCCTGGAAAATGTTCCATGAACACTTGAGGAGAAAGTGTAGTCAGTTGTTTTTGGATGGAATGTCCTATAAATATCAATTAAGTCCATCTTGTTTAATGTGTCATTTAAAGCTTGTGTTTCCTTATTTATTTTCATTTTGGATGATCTGTCCATTGGTGAAAGTGGGGTGTTAAAGTCCCCTACTATTATTTTATTACTGTCAGTTTTCCCTTTTATGGCTGTTAGCATTTGTCTTATGTATTGAGGTGCTCTTATTTGGGTGCATAAATATTTACAATTGTTATATCTTCTTCTTGGATTGATCCCTTGATCATTATTTCTTGTCTCTTGTCGAAGTCTTTATTTTAAAGTCTATTTTGTCTGACATGAGTATTGCTACTCCAGCTTTCTTTTGATTTCCATTTGCATGGAATATCTTTTTCCATCCCCTCACTTTCAGTCTGTATATGTCCCTAGGTCTGAATTGGGTCTCTTGTAGACAGCATATATATGGGTCTTGTTTTTGTATTCATTCAGCCAATCTATGTCTTTTGGTTGGAGCATTTTATCCATTTACATTTAAGGTAATTATCGATACGTATGTTCCTGTTACCATTTTCTTAATTGCTCTGGGTTTGTTTTTGTAGGTCTTTTCCTTCTCTTGTGTTTCCCACCTAGGGAAGTTCCTTTAGCATTTTTTGTAAAGCTGGTTTGGTAGTGCTGAATTCTCTTAGGTGTTGCTTGTCTGTAAAGGTTTTAATTTCTCTGTCAAATCTGAATGAGATCCTTGCTGGGTAGAGTAGTCTTTGTTGTAAGATTTCCCCTTTCATCACTTTAAATATGTCCTGTCACTCCCTTCTGGCTTGCAGAGTTTCTGCTGAAAGATCAGCTGTTAACCTTATGGGGATTCCCTTGTATGTTATTTGTTGCTTTTTCCTTGCTGCTTTTAATATTTTTTCTTTGTATGGAATTTTTGATAGTTTGATTAATATGCATCTTGGCCTGTTTCTCCTTGGATTTATCCTCTATGGGACTCTCTGTGCTTCCCAGACTTGATTGACTATTTCCTTTCCCATGTTAGGGAAGTTTTCAAGTATAATCTTCTTCAAATATTTTCTCAGACCCTTTCTTTTTCTCGTCTTCTTCTGGGACCCCCATTATTCGAATGATGGTGCATTTAATGTTGTCCCTGAGGTCTCTGATACTGTTCTTAATTCTTTTCATTCTTTTTTCTTTTTTCTTCTCTGTGGTAGTTATTTCCACTCTTTTATCTTCAAGGCCACTAATCCATTCTTCTGTCTCAGTTATTCTGTTATTGATTCCTTCTAGAGAAATTTTAATTTCATTTATTTGTTGTTCATCATTGTTTGTTTGCTATATAGTTCTTCTAGGTCCTTGTTAAACGTTTCTTGTATTTTCTGCATTCTATTTCCAAGATTTTGGATCATCTTTACTATCATTACTCTGAATTCTTTTTCAGGTAGACTGCCTATTTTCTCTTCATTTGTTTGGTCTGGTGGGTTTTTCCCTTGCTCCTTCATCTGCTGCATATTTCTCTGTCTTCTCATTTTGTTTAACTTATTGTGTTTGGGGTCTCCTTTTCACAGGCTGCAAGTTAGTAGTTCCCATTGTTTTTGGTGTCTGCCCCCAGTGGGTAATGTTGGTTTAGTTGTTTGTGTAGGCTTCCTGGTGGAGAGGACTGGTTCCTGTGTTCTGGTGGGGGGGTGGATCTTGTCTTTCTGATGGACAGGGCTGCGTCTAGTGGTGTGTTTTGGGGTGTCTGTGAACTTAGTATGATTTTAGGCAACCTCTCTGCTAATCGGTGGTGTTGTGTTCCTGTCTTGCTAGTTGTTTGGCATGGTGCGTGCAGTACTGGAATTTGCTTGCTGTT
The DNA here is from genome assembly GCF_028023285.1 of Balaenoptera ricei. Taxonomy (NCBI): domain Eukaryota; kingdom Metazoa; phylum Chordata; class Mammalia; order Artiodactyla; family Balaenopteridae; genus Balaenoptera; species Balaenoptera ricei. The sequence continues at coordinate 30,643,465 of NC_082650.1, read as the reverse complement.
GGGTGGAGGTAGATCTTAGGGTTGAGATGGATATCTCTGGTAGAGCTCTCACCTAATTGATATTATGTGGGACTGGGAGGTCTCTGGTGGTGCAATGTCCTGAACTTGGCTCTCCCACCTCTGAGGCTCAGGCCTGACACCAGGCTAGAGCACCAAGACACTGTCAGCCACATGGCTCAGAAGAAAAGGGAAAAAAAAAGAAAGAAAGAAAAAAAAGAAAACTATAAATAAAAGATTAAAAAGAGTATTAAAATAAAAAAAAAGAGAGCAACAAAACAAATACACCAATGATCACAAGTGCTAAATACTAAACTAAGATAAACATAAAAATCAGAAACAAATCAGTTGCAGACAGCCAACCCCAAGTCTACAGTTGCTCCCGAAGTCCACCAACTTAGTTTTGGGATGATTCATTGTCTATTCAGGTATTCCACAGATGCAGGGTACAACAAGTTGATTGTGGGGATTTAATCCACTGCTCCTGAGGCTGCACAGAGAAATTTCCCTTTCTGTTCTTTTTTTGCACAGCTCCTGGTGTTCAGTTTTCATTTTGGCCCTACCACCTCTGTGGGTAGGTCACCCTCAGGGATCTGTTCCCTCCCAGACAGGAGGGGGTTAAAGCAGTGGCTGATTCGGGGGCTCTTGCTCATTCAGGCCTGGGGGAGGGAAGGGTACAGTAGTTATAATTGGAATGTGGAGCGAGCCTGTGGCAGCAGAGGCCGGCGTGACATTGCAACAGCCTGAGGCTCGCCGTATGTTTTCCCGGGGAATTTGTCCTTGGATCACGGGACCCTAACAGTGGTGGGCTGCACAGGCTCCCGGGGGTGCAGGGGGGGGAGTGTGGATAGTGACCTGTGCTTGCACACAGGATTCTTGGTGGCTGCAGCAGCAGCGTTAGCATTTCATGCCCATCTTTGGGGTCTGAGCAGATAGTCGTGGCTCTCGCCCATCTCTGAAGCTCATTTTGGTGGTGCTCTGCCTTCTGTGGGCAGAAGGGAAAGGAATCCCCGCTCCTTGTGCACCCTGAAACAATGGTCTCTTGCCTCTTAGGCAGGTCCAGACTTTTTCCCAGACTCCCTCCCGGCTAGCTGTGGCGCACTAGCCCCTTCAGGCTGTGTTCACACAGCCTACCCCAGTCCTTTCCCTGGGGTCTGACTTCCGAAGCCTGAGCCTTAGCTCCCAGCCTCCACCCATACCGGCTGGTGAGCAGACAAGCCTCTCAGGCTGGTGAGTGCTGGTTGGCACCGATCCTCTGTGCGGGAATCTCTCTGCTTTGCCCTCTGCACCCCTGTTGCTGTGCTCTCCTCCATGGCTCCGAAGCTTCACCCCCCTCCCCGGCCCACCCCCCGTCTCCACCAGTGAAGGGGCTTCCTAGTATATGGAAACTTTTCCTCCTTCACAGCTCCCTCCCAGAGGTGCAGGTCCTGTCCCTATTCTTTTGTCTCTGTTTTTTCTTTTTTTCTTTTGCCCTACCCAGGTACGTGGGGATTTTCTTGCCTTTTGGGAAGTCTGAGGTCTTCTGCCAGCATTCAGTAGGTGTTCCGTAGGAGTTGTTCCACATGTAGATGTATTTTTGATGTATTTATGGGGAGGAAGGTGATCTCCCCGTCTTACTCCTCTGCCATCTTGTAGGTTCCCGCCACTACATACCTTTTTGATCTGACCTTCTGCATGTGATGCAGAACCAAGAAAAGGTTCATCTGTGGTCACTAGAGAAAAGAAAAATCAAGAGACAGGAAGTTTGGATGAGTTTACAAACCTTAGCGTGCATGAGATGTCCTTTATCTGTCTTTCCAACTTTTTCCATCACTGTTGGCAGCAGTGTGTTTGCACAATTCATTCATTTATTCAACCCTGTTTATTGGGTCCTTACTATTTGTTAACCCTCCATACACCATTAAGACGTTTTCTAATGGTCATGTGATAATATTCAGTTATTTCTAAGAAGTGTCAAAATTTTGACCTGTTACTCTCTGATTTAACACTAATCTATTACCATTAAGTCCACTGAGCACAAATATGAAAAAACATTAGAGACAATAGTAGTATTATTGAATATTTGATAGTTTTAAACAAATATTATCATTATTCTCTTATATAGCAATCGTAAGAACAAAATGCAGATTAATGTCTACTTATTATTCTTTCCTCAGTGGCGTATCAAAACCAGGGTGGTGGGAGCAGTCTGCTTTGAGGGAAGGCAGACAGGGCTGTGCTGCCCTTAGAAAATTTAAAAATAATAATACAACCAACTTTTAGTCAATCTGGTTTTTATTGTCACCACTTGGTAGCAATCCTAAATAAAGTTAGCTATAAAGTACTCCTCAAAAAAAATCTTTTGTCTAAATTTAAACAACTGATACAGTTACTGTTCAGTTGTAATTACATACGTGTGTGGGCTTCAAATTAGCACATTTTAATTACTTATTCTTTGATAAACATCATTTTCTACATAAAAGCTCATTTGGAAAACTTCCAGTTTTATAGTCCAATCCTAAGACACAGAGACTCATCTACACACATTCATTTTTAGAGCAAGTTCTTAAGCGTTCCAAATCCTTCTAGCTCACTTTGGGCACAGTTTGTGTTCACAATTCCTGTGATACTATGTACTCTTGTTTTTAAAGTACTGGATTAGAAATAAATGATGAGAGGATGGTGATGGCTAAGAGGAAGAAATAGAACTTGAATTACTTTCTGTCATTCTGTGTATTCACTTAGAGTTTTTATTTATATTTAAAATTTTCAACCTGTGGAAACATTTGAAAGCCTCTAAACCTGATTCCAAAGAAACAAAAGCAGAACTGCAGTTTCTGGAATTTATTGTGAAATGGGATTTTTATGATTCTTTGTCACACTTACTCTTATGGTTAAGAATTTTCCTATTTGTGTATTTGTTTCTTTATGTGAAAGACACTTTCCAATGTTAAAATTAATAAAATTGTTCTTTAATCAACTCCAAGCAAAGATAGATTAAAAAAATCTAACTACGTTCCTTATGATTATGCAAAGGTCAATTCTGATAAAATTATTTACAAGTTTACAGAAGTTAAGCTTCCAAAACAGAAAATGTGCTGTTTATTATTCACTATTGTAACTGACTAATATTCAGGTGTAAACTTTTTTCTCCTTTTCAAAAAAATACATTAATTTATAAATATACACTTAATGTATAAAAATTTTAATTCATTACATTTTCCCATATTTTGAAATTTAATATTTATTTTATTTTTAATTTTTAAAAATAGCATGAATATATATACAAATTTCAATAAAAGAAAAATTCACTACTTACATTTTTTTCTCTGACCATATTTTTGTTTCATTACATGATTACAACTGGGGATAATTTTGTTGATGGGGGAGGTGTTAAAAATGATTTGCTCCAAGCATGTCACTGTCTCTTCATTAGTAGTTTAGATACCTAAAAGCAAATAAGAAAAATAAATGTTATTTTTCAACATCACTCCAAAGGATGCCAGAGAACTGAGGAAGAAGCCCTACTCTTTTTTAAAAAGAGTTTAAACAAAATACATAGACTGTCAAAAGTAGACATTTTTATTTTAAAAATTATTTTCTTGTTGACAGACAAGAAAGAACTAAGCAAAGAGTTCCATGTGGAGAGAACTACCAACATTTGAATGGCTAATTGTCATTAAAATAATTCCAGGAATTGTTAGGTATTATAATTCATGCCACAAAAAATTTTCCCCGTATTTAGGAGATGCCAGTAAAATGATTGGCTATGGAAATTTTTAAAGAATATTTCAAAATTGTGTTTAAAAATTTGTTTAACCCAGGTTAAAAAATCCAAAGCAGACACTAATAACATCTCTTTTTCTTTAGTAGATTTTATGATCTCAAAAACAACAATCAGAAAACTTTTTTTATTGACGTATAGTTGATTTACAATGTTGTGTTAATTTCTGCTATACAGCAAAGTGATTCAGTTATACATATATATACATTTTTTGTTTATATAAGAAAACTTTTTTTGTCCAAACATGGTTTAGTTCCTTATTTTCAATTCCCCATTCCCTAACCACCTCCCCCAATCAGGGAACAAGACTAAACTAGATTAAATCTTTTTCTGGGGGGAGAGGGTCTCTCTAAACCAGATCACTCTTTCTCTTTTACTTTGGTGAAGCTGTTTGATATATGAGGAACCCAAAGCAACAGAGAAAGCTGAGAGCTAATTGCAAGCATTTGTACTGCAGGTGAGAGCCCAAGGCCAAGGTCTACACCTTCCTAAGGCAGAGAGACCTGTCTTCAGGTTGATCATATTGTTGTTTCTATTTTTAAGCCTGGACATCTTTCTTAAGTGATTAAATACCCATGTAACATATCCTGTCTCATCAGGACACACAGATTTTTAAAAAAAATAGTTTGAATATCCCAGATAACACAGCCTGTGCCACCAAGGGCATGAGGAAGACTTCAAGGTAAAAACAAGCCTAACTCCTTCCAAAATGCTTGGAACTTCTTTAATGAGAAGTAAGTATTTTCACTCCAGAATTAAAAGAAGGCTTAAAAATCAAGGGATAAGTAGTTTGCATCTACTTTCAGATGCTTTTTCTGAGTATAGTTTTTGCTAAGGAAAAAGTTACTAGCTGTACAAAGGGACATTAGATACATGATGGGACACGTATGAAGGGGATGGCATGAAGGGAAGCAAAAGTTGCAGGAAGACTTAACCTTCACAAACTATGCTGTGAAGGTCATCTTCAGTGTACTTGCTCACACCTCTCTGAGATACCTCATCTCAATTTACTCATTGGGTGCTGATTGCCTTTTATTTTATTGCATCACATGGATCTGTTTTTTATTTTTTAATAAATTAATTTTATTTATTTATTATTTTTTGGGAGGCTGCGTTGGGTCTTCATTGCTGCATGCGGGCTTGCTCTAGTTGCAGCGAGTGGGGGCTACTCTTCGTTGCGGTGTGCGGGCTTCTCATTGTAGTGTCTTCTCTTGTTGTGGAGCACAGGCTCTAGGAACGCGGACTTCAGTAGTTGTGGCACATGGGTGCAGTAGTTGTGGCTTGTGAGCTCTAGAACTCAGGCTCAGTAGTTGTGGCGCACGGGCTTAGTTGCTTCGCGGCATGTGAGACCTTCCGGGACCAGGGCTCAAACCCGTGTCCCCTGCACTGGCAGGTGGATTCTTAACCACTAGGCCACCAGGGAAGTCCCTGGATCTGTTTTGCTGGCACATTTCAAGACCTAGAACACTCATGACCTCCTCCTAAAATCAAATTGACTTCTGCATCTGATTACTCAAAGAAGGTCTTGAGGAATAAGAAATGACTAACCTGAGAAATGAATCTCTGCCATGGTAATGATTTTGGGGTATTACCCCGTCCCAGCCATATGAGTCTATGTATCCTGAAATTCTCAATCCAGAGCCATTCCGGTGGGCAAGTAGGAAGAGAGTTTGTTTGGAGTAGGGGCAAGTTCCTTAAACAATTCTGAATCAGCAACTTCTTACTCTGCCTATGGATGGGGCTGGCCCTGTGTCTAGATATTCTGTAATAGTATGGAGAAATCTACACCAGACTTATGCCTTTTGCAGCCAAGATGAAGACTTTCCCAATAAACAGGAGTCTTTGGTATGGATCTAGTAGTCTAGCATCTCAACAGAGACTTAGAACATTTTATTAGATCCACATGCTTTCATGATAACTTAAATAAAAATAAATATCTAGGGTATCATAGGCATTGATTAAGTGTTTTACATGCATTAATTTTGCTAATCCTTACAATCATCTACTGTTATTATTCTACTATCCCTATTTCATAGATAAAGAAGCCATGGCAAGCAGAGGTTTGATGACTTGAACTGGAGTTGCTGGAATTTGAAACCAGAGAGTAGCTTGTACCAAAATCCATGCTGTCAGCCACCACTCCAAACACCCCTCTGCCCATGACCTAGGGAATGCTTCATTCACTGTTAAAGGAGGTGAAACCTCAGGCAGGTATCCCCACAGCACTGTTGATCTCTGTTATTACAGTTGCCACATCATTCTGTAAATTTTACATTTCTATCCCACTGGTGTAGGATCTTCTTGAATACAGCTATTTTACTGTATTTATCCTTGTTTACTGTTCACATCATTTGTTTTGTGGAAGCCAGCCAGCGGGAAAGGTCAGAGTTACCTAAAAGATCTGACCTGTGTCTAAGGAGCCTATATTGCTGTCACAGGACCCCTGGAGCTGTTTTGTAACTGGTTTCATAACCAAGTCTGAGCTGGGCTTTGCTCTCACAGTAATAAGACAAACATATAACGTACCTTTCAAGACCCAAATGTAAGTTTTGAAAAAACCTTCAAAGCACCTATCTTTAGCAAATTAAAAATAAAAAAATCTAACCAGAATATACCAAGTTCCTGAATACAACCACCCAAACACAGGGGACAGAGGAACTTAAACCACCATAGAGATACAGTCAGCAATATCCAGCATATGAGACACTGGGCAGGACAAGTGACTAGGGCTCTTCAATAAATAAAATAAAGGGAAAAATAAAACTAGAAGGAGAACCTATAGATTTTTATTTTATTTATTTTTTTAAATTTTATTTTTAAAATTTTATTTATTTATTTATTTTTTACAGCAGGTACTTATTAGTTATTTATTTTATACATATTAGTGTATATATGTCAATCCCAATCTCCCAATTCATCCCACCACCCCTCACCCCCCCACACTTTCCCCCTTGGTGTCCATATGTTTGTTCTCTACATCTGTGTCTCTATTTCTGCCTTGCAAACCGGTTCATCTGTACCATTTTTCTAGATTCCACATATATGCGTTAATATACGATATTTGTTTTTCTCTTTCTGACTTACTTCACTCTGTATGACAGTCTCTAGGTCCATCCACTTCTCTAAATGACCCAGTTTTTTTCCTTTTTATGACTGATTAATATTCTACTGTATATATATGTACCACATCTTCTTTACCCATTCGTCTGTCAATGGGCATTTAGGTTGCTTCCATGACCTGGCTATTGTAAATAGTGCTGTAATAAACATTGGGGTGCATGTGTCTTTTTGAATTATGGTTTTCTCTGGGTATATGCCCAGTGGTGGGATTGCTGGGTCATATGGTAGATCTATTTTTAGTTTTTTAAGGAATCTCCATACTGTTCTCCATAGTGGCTGTATCAATTTACATTCCCACTAACAGTGCAAGAGGGTTTCCTTTTCTCCACACCCTCTCCAGCATTTATTGTTTGTAGATTTTTTCATGATGGCCATTCTGACAGGGGTGAGGTGATAACCTCATTGTGTTTTGATTTGTATTTCTCTAATGATTAGTGATGTTGAGCATCCTTTCATGTGTTTGTTGACAATCTGTATATCTTCTGTGGAGAAATGTAATATTAAGGAAATGTTAAAGATTATTGTGAATTTTTCTTTTAGATGTGAAAATGTATTGTCATGTTTTAAAAAGAACTGCTGTCTTTTAGAGACACACTCTGAAGTATTTAAAAATGAAATGATATGTCTTGGATTTGCTTTAAAATTCATGGTGGATTTACCATGAGTTGATAATTATTTAAGCTGGGTCTTGGGTACATGCATGATAGATAGACTCATTTCACTATTTTTGTATGATTTAGACTTTTCCAGAATAAAAAGTAGAAAAATAACTGGTTTTTTTTTAGCAAAATACCTAAATAGTCCAGTATGGTTTTCTTATATGAAAACTTGGTCTGGAATTGAGCACTTGTCATTCATTAGTCAATTACTTGCTCTATCAGTTACATATGCTCTTTCCCAAACCACTCTAAAACTTAGAGGCTTAAAATAACAACAGTCATTTATTTTGGTCCCCAATCTGCAATGTGGGCAAGGCTAGCAGGGACAGCTCTTTTTTGTTCCATGCAACATCTGATGGGGAAGTTAGCTGGGGTCTGAAGGATTTACTTTCAAGATGACTCATTCATATTGGCTGTGTTAAAGAAAAAAATATTCAGTGACATTTGTTAATGTTGATAAGGCATAGTTTATTCATGACTATCACCATAAGGATAGGAACCACTGCAGTGGGCTTTAACAGTGGGGGAGAAAGTTTGGGCTCAATTCCGAATACAGCACAGGCAAGTGGAAATTTGTAACCAAGGAGCAGGGTTGAGGGCAGTGGATGGAAATTTACTAAGAGGAAACATCAGTGGTAAGGGGGATACTGGCTAAACTAACCTAACAGGATTCCCACTGAAGACAGGCCAGGATGATCAGACATCACCTGGGGGATGATGGCAGATGAGAAACCTGATCAGATATCAAGGGTGATCAGATATCAGCGGTAGAGGAGGTTCTGGTTAAACTGACTTAGCAGGGTCCTTCCTAAAACTAGATTTTTCAAGGAAGTGCACAGACAGGCCCAGGAATAGGTTCAGGAGCCTGACTAAAGTTTGTTCAAGCAAAGAATCTTTGTCAGCTGGTAAGATGGTGCTGGCTGTCAGTTTAAGAGTTCAGCCAGGGCTCTGAGCTGGGGGCCTTGGTTCCTCTCTATATGAGCTACTTGAGCTTCCTAGGGGCATGGTGGCTATGTTCCAAGAGCAAGAGTCCCAAGAGACAGGAAGTAGAAATTGCCAGTTTCTTAAGGTCTGAGCACAAAAGCACAGCAGCATTTCCTCTGGCTGTGGGTCAGGCAATCACACAGACTAGATTCAAGAGAGAGGAACATAGACCCACCTCTCAACAGAAGAATGTCAAGAATTTTGAGGCCATGTTTTAAAATTGACCTACCAGCCTTCTTTACAGTCAATCACAGAACCTCAGGACAGGTGTCAAACTATAGAACTGTCTTATGGAAATGACTAGAATGAATGTTACTGATGTTTGGGGCTGGAAATATAAGTGGCTCTCCTGATGGTAGGCCCGGCCTATGTGTACAGATGAGTGTAGTCTTCATATAGACAGCATTCAAGTTAAGGTAAGAAAGGGTGAAACAAATCACTGGAATTTTTTGGCATGGCTGGAAGTTAAATATGGGGACAAGGAAGGTAATCTATTGCTGAAGCCCTGAAAGTAACTGCCCTCCCAATATCCCAGCTGGGTCATAGAAATGTCCTCAACTGGCTGGACCATCAGGAACTGGCCTCTCATTCCTTTTCTCTACTCTAGTTTTGTGATAGTGCCAAGTAGTCACTGCCACCCACCTTTGCCCACGAATGTGGATAGAAACAGGGGATTTGGAAGTAGGGTGAAAGGTTGACAATGGACACATTTTTGGACCAGATCGAAGACTAAAAAAGTGACTGGGGAAAGTTTGGGTAAGGTAAGGGGTAGTTGGTGTACTCTTTGGTTTATACCAGACAACGAAAAACTTAGATTTTCCGCCAGAAATCTGAATACCTTCATCCACCTAAAGTGTTCTCAAGGTTAAAACCAAAAGTAAATAATGATTTGAAATATAAATTTTTCTTCTGAGACTATTTAAGGCTAATTTTTAACTGTGTTTTGTGCCAACCATATTTTCTGGGAATCTTTTTCCATTTAACTGATTTCCATCCACCAGTAAGGAATTATTTTAATTGATACATTTGCTTTGTTACCTGCTTCTGATGGAATTGTCATTTTAGACACCTCTAGATTCAGTTGTCCGTTAGACATATATTAAGTATATCCTGTGAATTGTACTTGGCCTTAGAGATCCTGGCTACTGAGATTTTAAATGAAAAATATATTTCATGAGAGAGGTCCAACAATTCTGTGGGAACACAATGAAGAGGAATAAGCTTTGCCTTGGGAAGTTGAGGAAAGCTGCATAGAGCAGGTGACATTTGAGATGAATCCTGATGGATGGGTGGGAGCCCGCTAGTTGGAGAGAGAGGAAATAACGTGTTCAAATGTCCAGAGTTGTGAAAAATTCATGGTATGTTGTGTGATAGAGAGAAGTTTGATGAACTGACTCAGTGGGGAGCAATGTGATTGGTGAGGTGCTCTTTCTCTTGCCATTTTTTTTCTGATCTAGACTGAGAAGAAAAAATTCCAGAGAAGTAAAGCACTCTTCATCACAGATGAGCAAAACATCAGCCCCAGTAAGAATCCCCCATGCCTGTCTTGGGTACTGTAAGGAACCACATATGCTGTACCAAGGAGTTTGAACTTCCACTTACAGGCAAAGGAGTGGGTGACTTTAAGCAGGTGGATGAAATGATCGTAAGTCTTGGACAAGGCAGTGGCTAGGAGGGGATGGGCTATATAGATGTGACAGAAATGGAGGAGGCAGAGTCAACAGAATTTACTGTTTTATTGTTTAAGGAAGAGACTGAAAGAGAGAAAGGGAGGCATTGAGTTTGGACACTTGGTACTATGGTGATGTCATTTGCGGACAAACAAGGGGGAGATTTTTGGAGGAGTGGGCAGGGAAAGAGACGATGGGCTAGTGATGCCTGAGGAGTCTGAAGTACGTCCAGGTATTGTTATGGGTCAGATGCCCAGGAGAGATCACGATGAAGTTTGTGTGCATGTAGGGCAGTAACCGTTGAAGTCATGGAAACAGATATCTTTTAACATTCTTTTCTTTCAAAAATATTTTGAACTTAACTCCTTCATTCTATTTAAGATAATGCTTTTGTACTTTACATATCTTTCTGGACTTAAAATTGAGTTTTAAATAGATTCTGTACAATTTGGTTGATTTGACAATATATCAGTACTTCTCAGAACCTTGCTTCCCAATAACTCTATTGAAGATGGTTTGGGGAAGTCACGTCCTTTTAATGGTTATATACTCTCCTTTTAATCTCCGGGTTCAATGGTGCTTCACCCGTTCTTACCTCGTTCCCTTGACAAACATTTTTTTTCTTTCAATTTTCTCTTTCTTTTCATTCTCTTGACTCTTACGAATGATTATCTTTAGTCTAAGGTTTTTCTCACTCTGTTGTATGTCTCAGAAACCAGTCATTCTTAGTCATCTTAAGATTTCTCTTTAAGAAATGCTTCTTTCCTCTTTCCATATTGGTGAGCTGTCCACAGGTCTCTGGTTACTACTACTTGTTTTGGAATTAAATGAGTTTACATTGTTGAAGAATTCTCTGCAACCTATCACCATTATTCAGCTCCTTATAGAAATGACAGTAGAAGTTATAGGAAAGTTGTAGCTATTATATTCTGTGCTCCACTGGGCACGTAGGTTGCAGTAGCAATAGCAGCAGTAAACAAAGACTTGTATATGTTCCAAGCACAACTTTAAGGGTGTTATATATATAAGTCACTTGATACTTACTGCAGTACCATCAAGTAGGTATTATTATTATTATTCCCACTTTACAGCTGAGGAAAGTAAGACACATTGAATATGATGTCCAGTGTCTCCAAACTAGTGAACAGTCAACAACCAGATTCCTCTCTGTACACCAAACCTGCCTTTTGCTTCATCACTTTGGTACCCATAAGTTGCCCTTGTTCAATCATAGTGTCTTGCAAACGTGCAGCCTGTTTTTTAAGTACTGTGGGTGCTTGGCACCTTTTCTAAAATCTAGATAATGTCACAATCACATAAATGCAGTAGGTAGTCTCATTTACCTAGGTCAAACTCACAAATACTATGGATGACTTGTCATAGGAAACGAGTCCTTGAATTTGACCTCTGTGAGCTCCTTGTATGCTCATCACCTGTGGCTTTTTCTCCTAAAATCCCATGTGGCTGAGGAACTCTTACTGAAACCTCATTCAATGATTTAGAGGAAGTCAGTGAGCACTTCCTGTCAACTCTGCCGTCCCAGTGTCAAAAATACGCAAAACCATTGATGAACATCGTGATGTTTGTTGTCTAAGACACTTTTCTGAAAGTATCTACAGAAACTATCCTTCTGAATTATCCTGAGGATTTAATTGGATGGGTAGACTATTATTGGTCATCCTGATTACAGCATAAATTACTATGACCACTAAGGCCTGATCAGTATTATGAAGATTACACTTCTTTTTGTTAGGTGGCCACAACCTCTCTTTTAAGCATGGGATTCATTTATAAGTAATACTTTTTCCCCCTATACCAGTATACATAAAGATGTGCTTCCTGATATCCCTGCAGTACTGTTGGCCAGCTGTCCCATGTGAAGAGCAGCAGTGAGACAGCCTGTTGGATGAACTACATTGATAAGGACAATCTGTTTAAAATATATTCCCTGATGAATATTTCATATTCTAGCACTGTGCAGCCAAATGACATTTCTGTGTGAAAATTTGGAAATAGCAAATTTACTATTTTTTGGAGAGTCATGGTAATTAATAAATGACTTTTTTTTTTGCAATGTGTCTATTATGCTTAGCTATTTAAGAAAAATCTTTGCTTTTTAATGTCTTTTTTTTAAAAAACATCTACATAGAAAAATAAACTTACTGTGCCAATATATCGCACTTGACCAATTTCAGTTACTGGTTATGAGAGAAACCCTTTCAAGAACAGTATCAAGATTCTATACATTCTATGAGTTGTATTTCTGATGGTGGGAGTTGAAATGTGAATGGTCAGTAAAGATTTCTTCTATTTTCTGATTCTATCAGCTGCTTTAAAGGCAAAAATCATGTGGTCTACTTTCGTATTATTATCGGAAACAAGATCATCTAGAATATTTTTCTCTCTCTTTTTTAAATCTTATGATTCTCCAAAGTATATCAATCACTGCATTAAATCTTATTTTTCATTAAAAAAAAATTGCCAGGGGTTCTCTTTCAATTTTGGTCAAACAACTCTGTACTTGATTGCTTTAGGGCAAATCCACATAGAGTTTCTGAAGTGGGCTCCAGGCTGTCTCCATACCTGAGCGAATACTAGATTTCCTGCTTCCTCATTTACATGAGTTCTCAAAGTCAGCATTTTGCTAATGACTTATAATGAAAACGATCCTTTTAAAAGGAATGTCTTGCTATTGCTATGGGCAGGAGGCATTTTGGGTGACTGAACAGCTTAAGCCATCTTTCTATTTGAGAATAAATGATGAAGGGGAATTTGAATGGGTTACCAAGTTATAAATTAATCTTGAGGTACTCAACTGATTGTAAACCACCTGAGCTTTCCTCTCAGCTTTTAAATCATATGATATCAATCTTTGCTCATTTTCCTCTGGGTAATTTGTTATTATGCTTATGGTAACCAACTCCACGAGACATTAACCGGCAATCCACATTACCAGTGAGTATACATTACAGTGCTAAAATAAAAATAAACTCATTGAAGAAATAGCTGGAGACCTCAACCATGCTTTTCCGTCTGCAAAATGGCATGACAGTTTGGGGATTTGTAACTGAAAATAAATTTAATTATGTCACTACCTTGCTGCTGCTAATTAGTGCCTGAGATGTGTATCAGGCGGGCAGCACAGACCCGAGGTGGAAAAGAGGGCTCATTACAAAGTAGGATGAAGAAGTGTGCTGCCTCTCTCACTCTTACTATCTGAAGGGACATTTAAATTAGATCCTGGAAATTCCCCTTTCTGTTTATAGTAGCGAGATATTTTTCTCTTTTCTTTAGTGGAATAGGGAAACAGCTTTATAACATTTTGCATCGCCTGCATGAAATGTTTTGCATACCTGTAACCTTTCAATTAATGTTATTTATGTTTCAATAAACCGCCATGCTACTTTTCCAGATGTTCTAATCCTTCATGTAAATGAATTTATTAGATCCAGCCACCAGACTCAATGAAATCTGCCAAATTCACTGTCTGGGCCACATACCATGGCGTTTAAGCTGTATTTGCATAAGCTTGTTCTGTAAGTGTAATCTTATGTATCATCTGCAGAGTTAAAGTTTCACTAATGTAAATCCCTGACAAATCAAATACAGATGTAGCTTTTTGCCCTCAGGGTTGAGCCTGTCAATTCTCTGCTCTCACATCGACCTCCTCCTCTTGGCTTGGGCACCCCATCCTCAACGTTTGTTTTTTTCTTTCAAGAAGACTAATCTTTTAAAATTGTTTATGTAAATACATTGCAGGTACTAAACATGGTAGTGAACAATGGTTGCCCTGATCTTGTTTTCATCATTCTGCCAGACTGAAATAAGGTTGGCAAGTCATTTGAGGGGAGGTGGCCGTACCACCTGGAAAAATTGGCCCTGCCAATCAGTGGATGGCAGACAGATTGTTTCAGTTTGCCTAGAGATGTTTTAGATAAGGAGGAGTCAAGCTCAATAAATGGATTAATGTCAGCCGGCAAATTCCATAACGTGGCCAAGGTAAATTCAATAATGGGCCAATAGGGAAGGGGGGGGTTGGCTTGAAGAGGCTGGGGTGGGGTTGGGGGAAGGGTCCATCTATTCGTGCTGAGTCTTTTTGGTTATTGTCACAACCTCAGTGAAAGGCAGGATTCTACTTTAGTTTCAGTGATTAGCTTCAAAAACTCTTGACAGGTTTAAGCCCTGTATAAAAAGAGGGAAAATATGACTGCTGAATGTGGAAGGTGTTAGTGTTCTTTGGGTTTGTTTTTGATTATTTTAAAGTCTAAATATGTTTCCTCTCCCGGTGCCCAGTTGCTGTTTATTTGGCTTTAGCCTTTGATCCCTCTTATGCTGGCACATCATAAAAAACATATTCCTGCTCAAGTCTTATATTATGTAGTTTGTTTCTGCTCAGGGTGTTCACCAGGCAGGGCTGTACCCACTGAATAAACCTCTCTTTGTTTTTGATAGACTCCAGGTGTTTATCGCTATAAGTTAGTAATGGAGTTAACCGCAAGAAGCTAACTGGAAAAAGAAGGAATTGAGGACAATTCTGAGTTTGATAACTTAGAGTCTGCCTTCTGGCAAAACCCTCAAGGGAATAAATAGTCTAAGAAAAGGGGGCCTTGCTTCTGCTTCCTAATCTAGTTAGATGAAATTGGGGTTTTAGTAGGCATAGATGTTCATTCATTTTATTTCTTCTGTGAGTTTCTCTGAAAGTGGCCCACAAGCCTTTTTTTCCCCTTGCATTTTCATCATGGTACTGAAATGAATAATGATGGTGATTCCAGAAGAGATTACTGATATGCGTATTCTTGATCTCAGCTAGAGGGATTAATGCCAGAAGCGATTTTCTACCTGTGGTAACTTTTTCTTTCCTCTTTTGAGGTGGGAGGGCAGGGGACAGCAATAATATTGGCATGAATGTCTAATAACTAGTGAAAGTAATCAGAAGAGTTCCCCTCTTTTCCTTTCACTTTTCAATTGGAATTCTTATTTTTGCATTTCTTTTCTGTTCAAACAGGCATGCTTTTAGGGGGTTAGAGGGCAATTTAAGGGCATTTTGTGACTGTGAACAAGATTCTTGAAAAG
The DNA here is from genome assembly GCF_028023285.1 of Balaenoptera ricei. Lineage (NCBI taxonomy): Eukaryota > Metazoa > Chordata > Mammalia > Artiodactyla > Balaenopteridae > Balaenoptera > Balaenoptera ricei. Next base: position 30,628,199 of record NC_082650.1, on the reverse strand, counting down.
TTTGCCCATTTGGAAATGTCTACTTTCCTTTCTCTGTTTATACAAACATATATGGTTCCTTCTGTGTTAAGGATCAAAGCTATACTTTGGACACCTTCAGGACCGAAGGACTAAGGTCAAGTCCTCTGGGAAATGCAAATTTGCTATCAGTAAACTAAGACTCCTGATTTTTCATAAATTATTTTGTCATCTGGTCTAAGTATTACAGTCTTAGGCATAATAAAAATTTGTGAGCAAATAAGAAGATTGTGGGGTTAAAAAAGCATTCAGACAAAGTGTATTAAAAAAAGATACAGAGTCTAAGGAATATACATTTCATAAAGTACTACTATTATGAAATAAGAAAGTACTACTTTAAGAAAATTTTGAGCATGTGCTAGACATTGTGCTAATATCTTTCCATGAGTTAACACATTTGATTCTCCCACTGACTGATCTGTGAGGTAGTCACTAAAATTATCTTTACCTATTGCGGAGGAAACTGAGGCATAAAGAACTCAGCTCGTTTGCTCCAACAACAAGAGAATGGCATAGACAGGAATAAATCATAGGCAGTTTGGCTCTAAAGTTTGGGTTTTGTGCCAGGTTTGTGTAAGATGCAAATAAGAATGGGTTAAATTTCCTAACTTCCAGAAATGTATGCTGCTTAAACAGAATTTCTAGTTAACAATATTTTATTTGGAATGTTTAAGAGATATAAGCTTCATAAAATGGATAATTGAATACTAAATGTTCTATTATCTTGCTTGATGTTTTTACCACACAATATATAGTGGGACTGACATGATACGTCAACTCAAAAGTTAACATGTTTGACTTTCTCTGCACAGAGTTTTATAATATCATTTAAAACTCAATTTGGTGTCTACTTTCCATGTCTAAATAGTGTGAACAAAATGTCTATATTTCATCTCAACCAAAAATAGTACTCATAGGAACACAATTTAAAGAGACAAAAATCTATTCTTACTTTGATCTTTCCAGAGCAATAAGTTGTTCGCCCTTTCTTTCTTTCTTTTTTTCTTTCTTTCTTTCTTGTTCTTTCTTTCTCTCTCTCTCTCTTTTTCTGGACTACAGTGTTAATCTGATTGAAAGTTGTCAAACTCAAATTAGGTTTTTAAATTCCCCAAATAAAAAATTAAGAAATTCCTATTTCTTTATTATCTTAGAAAAAAAGGGTAGCTATTATGTAGAAATTGGAAAGAAAATCAGACCCTAAAGAAACTCTTCAGTTAGCTGTCCCAAAGGAAAAGGAATATTTAAGACACCAGCAATCGGGTTGGGCATTTGAGTCCTCTGTTTACGTGCCAATAAAAGGACTAGGTTGTCATTCTTTTAAATGAAGTTTTATTTTATTATTATTATTTTTCTGGCTGCACCACATGGCATCTTAGTTCCTGGACCAGGGATCGAACCCGTGGCCCCTGCAGTGGAAGCGTGGAGTCCTAACACCTGGACCGCCAGGGAATTCCCTTGGTTGGCGTTCTTGATAACCACACACCCCTACTTATTGAAAATACATTTTCCTGTTTGGAGCCATATGGCTGAGAGGGAAGGATTGAGAAGGTAGCAAAAATTTTGTTTTTAGGATGCACTATTTGGAAGTACTGTGTTCTTGGGCCCTCTTCACAGACATTTCTGGATCCATTTATATTCTATTTACAAAGACACATAGTCCTTTTTGGACATGCTCCCACCTCTCTACTCCACAACACACAAATTGTTTAAGAGTATATGTAAACAATGGCAGAATATGTCATTTCTTTCTTTCCTCTTTATGTTTCTCAGAATATATATGGTGGTATTTAAATGTGTGTGGAGCAGGTCTTCAGGCATCTCTGTAAAGGTCAATACAAAGAGGTTGAAATTGCCCCTGGACAGTCCATGCAGGATGCCCTTTTAGGTACCTTGCCGTTCATGAGTTTTACCTGGCAAAAGCTTTTCCTAGGAGTGGACCTGGGCTTAGCGTGTAGGTCAACAGAAAATCCGCCATTTGATCAGCTGGAGCCCTATCCGGCAGGCTTTGAACTTAACAATTCTCCCGTGGAGAGTACACAGAGCTGGCGCCAAAAGACCGAGGGTGGCTCCAAACCAGGCCAGGGCTGCCTGCTCATTTGCACCGTGATGAAGAGTCGAGGAATAAATCACTTCTTCTCTCACTCCAAGCTGCCGCCTACTGCAACACCTCCCACGACAGTGAAAACAACACCCACCACCAGGGCAGCAGCACCGGCAGGAAGGTGCACACCCCTAGCCTCTCGCCGCGTTTATCGCTGCCTCCCCTCTTCCTCTCCAGCTGCCCAATTCTTATCATAGATTTTTGTCTCAAGAAATAATATTTGGAGAATAACACCCAAAGGATATGCATTTTATCCATGTCTTCAATTTTTCTAACATTTGCCAGTCTACCAGACAGTTGTATACTTTACCAAACTGTTTTGTCACCCAGTGGAATTTACTGAACTGCATTTGGCATCATGCCCTCAGTAAGCACTGAGGCAGGTGAGGAGAAGCATTCATAGGAAATGATTGTAGTCTTTTTTTTTTTATTAAAAAAAATTTTTTAATTTTATCTTTGGCTGCGTTGGGTCTTTGTTGCTCTGCGTGGGCTTTCTCTGGTTGCGGTGAGCGGGGGCTACTCTTCGTTGCGGTGCGCAGGCTTCTCATTGCGGTGGCTTCTCTTGTTGTGGAACACTTGCTCTAGGCATGTGGGCTTCAGTAGCTGTGGCGCGTGGGCTTCAGTAGTTGTGGCACACAGGGTTAGTTGCTCCAAGGCATGTGGGATCTTCTCGGACCAGGGCTCGAACCTGTGTCCTTTGCATTGGCAGGCAGATTCTTATCTATTGTGCCACCAGGGAAATCCCTGTAGTTTTTATTGAATCAATGTTCTTAAGTGTGTTGTTTATCAGTGTCTTCTTTATGAGTCCCCAAAGAGATATTTCTGTTAAGCGTAGGCCAGGGAAGGCTGTCCTCCTGAGCAAGTCATATATTTCTATCTTATGGACAGGAGGCATCTTGTGACTGCTAACTCAACAAATATTCAAGTAAACAAAATCTTCTAAAGATCGTAGCAAGAATAGGCAACTTTCATGTTGCTGCCAATTATTTCATCAAACAAATGAGCTCCAATTCATTTGAAATAAAACTGTTCTATCACTGATCATGAAACATGCCAAAGTCTTTAAATGCTGTGGGGAAAATTGTCTGGGTTTCGGCATTTCCATTCATGAGAGATATCTATGCTTCCAGGTAGATGAGAATGGTGATGATGTTGATTTTTTTTTTTAGGAGATTTTGTTTTTTGTTTTTTCCTTTTTTAACCTACTCATATGATTTCAAGGATTTTTGCTTTTGGTTAATTAGTAAGAAATTGGAGGTACTGAGGAGGTAAATGGTAATTTAGAAATTCTGTTGTGCTAAGGCAGAGAAATTTATCAAAGTAAAGAAAGAAAATAAATTCCAGGGACTACCAGGCTCCAGAGATTCTACTGTAGTATTGAAATTTTAATTGGCTGATTTACTTTATATCAATTTCATTTGAATCAAAAAGGCATAGGCTTTAACTTGGGAAAGACTGGACTTTGAAAAATAAAGAACAAAAGACTTGAAAAATTAGGGACAAAAATTAACCTCAGTACCCACGGAATAGTGGTCCTGGACCAGCAGCCTCTGCATCACCATCACCTATGGACTTGTAAGAAATGCAGATTCATCTATGACAATACAAACTCTGGGGGAGGGGCCAACAATCTCTTTAGTAAGGCCTGCCGGTGATTATGATGCTCGATAAAAAAGTTGGAGAACCGCTGCCCTAGAACAAATCTAAAATTACCCTATGACGATGGTACTGAGTCAAACATTCTCTCACCCAGAATGATTATTCATAGGCCTGATCTCTCAGGAGGAATTGTTCCAGGCTATGGTATAAAAAAATACCACTTAGGGAAGCTTATAGCAATACAATCCTACCTCAAGAAACAAGAAAAATATCAAATAAACAACCTAAACTTACACCTAAAGCAATTAGAGAAAGAAGAACAAAAAACCCCCAAAGTTAGCAGAAGGAAAGAAATCATAAAGATGAGATCACAAATAAATGAAAAAGAAATGAAGGAAACGATAGCAAAGATCAATAAAACTAAAAGCTGGTTCTTTGACAAGATAAACAAAATTGATAAACCATTAGCCAGACTCATCAAGAAAAAAAGGGAGAAGACAAATCAATAGAATTAGAAATGAAAAAGGAGAAGTAACAACTGACCCTGCAGAAATACAAAGAATCATGAGGGATTACTACAAGCAACTATATGCCAAAAAAATGGACAACCTGGAAGAAATGGACACATTCTTAGAAAAGCACAACCTTCTGAGACTGAACCAGGAAGAAATAGAAAATATGAACAGACCAATCACAAGTAATGAAATTGAAACTATGATTAAACATCTTCCAACAAACAAAAGCCCAGGACCAGATGGCTTCACAGGCGAATTCTATCAAACATTTAGAGAAGAGCTAATACCTATCTTTCTCAAACTCTTCCAAAATATAACGGAGGGAGGAACACTCCCAAACTCCTTCTACGAGGCCACCATCACCCTGATACCAAAACCAGACAAAGATGTCACAAGAAAAGAGAATGACAGGCCAATATCACTGTTGAACATAGATGCAAAAATCTTCAAAAAATATGAGCAAACAGAATCCTACAGCATATTAAAAGGATCATACACCATGATCAAGTGGGGTTTATCCCAGGAATGCAAGGATTCTTCAATATTCACAAATCAATCAATGTGATACACCATATTAAAAAATTGAAGGTTAAAAACCATGGGATAATCTCAATAGATGCAGAAAAAGCTTTCGACAAAATTCCACACCCATTTATGATAAAAACTCTCCAGAAAGTAGGCATAGAGGGAACTTACCTCAACATAATAAAGGCCATATATGATAAACCCACAGCCAACATCGTTCTCGATGGTGAAAAATTGAAACCATTTCCTCTAAAATCAGGAACAAGACATGGATGCCCACTCTCACCACCATTATTCAACATAGATTTGGAAGTTTTAGCCACAACAATCAGAGAAGAAAAAGAAATAAAAGGAATCCAAATCAGAAAAGAAGAAGTAAAACTGTCACTGTTTGCAGATGACATGATACTATACATAGAGAATCCTAAAGATGCTACCAGAAAACTACTAGAGCTAATCAATGAATTTGGTAAAGTAGCAGGATACAAGATTAATGCACAGAAATCTCTTGCATTCCTATACACTAATGATGAAAAATCTGAAAGAGAAATTAAGGAAACATTCCCATTTACTACTACAACAAAAAGAATAAAATACTTAGGAGTAAACCTACCTAAGGAGACAAAAGACCTGTATGCAGAAAACTATAAGACACTGATGAAAGAATTAAAGATGATACAAACAGCTGGAGAGATATACCATGTTCTTAGATTGGAAGAATTAACATTGTGAAAATGACTATACTACCCAAAGCAATCTACAGATTCAATGCAAATCCCTATCAAACTACCAATGGCATTTTTTCACTGAACTAGAACAAAAAATTTCACAATTTGTATGGAAACATAAAAGACCTTGAATAGCCAAAGCAATCTTGAGAAAGAAAAACAGAGCTGGAGGAATCAGGGTCCCTGGCTTCAAACTATACTACAAAGCTACAGTAATCAAGACAGTATTATACTGGCACAAAAACAGAAGTATAGATCAATGGGACAGGATAGAAAGCCCAGAGATAAACCCACGCACATATGGTCACCTTATCTTTGATAAAGGAGGCAAAAATATACATTGGAGAAAAGACATCCTCTTCAATAGGTGGTGCTGGGAAAGCTACATGTAAAAGAATGAGATTAGAACACTTCCTAACACCATACACAAAAATAAACTCAAAATGGATTAAAGACCTAAATGTAAGGCCAGACAGTATAAAATTCTTAGAGGAAAACATAGGCAGAATGCTCTATGACATAAATCACAGCAAGATCCTTTTTGACCCATCTCCTAGAGAAATGGAAATAAAAACAAAAATAAACAAATGGGAGCTAATGAAACTTAAACGCTTTTGCACAGCAAAGGAAACCATAAACAAGATGAAAAGACAACCCTCAGAATGGGAGAAAATATTTGCAAACAAAGAAACTGACAAAGGATTTATCTCCAAAATACACAAGGAGCTCATGCAGCTCAATATCAAAAAAACAAACAACCCAATCCAAAAATGGCAAAAGACCTACACAGACATTTCTCCAAAGAAGATATACAGATTGCCAACAAACACATGAAAGAATGCTCAACATCACTAATCATTAGAGAAATGCAAATCAAAACTACAATGAGGTATCACCTCATACCGGTCAGAATGGCCATCATCAAAAAATCTACAAACAATAAATGCTGGAGAGGGTGTGGAGAAAAGGGAACCCTCTTGCACTCTTGGTGGGAATGTAAATTGATACAGTCACTATGGAGAACAGTATGCAGGTTTCTTAAAAAACTAAAAATAGAACTACCATATGACCCAGGAATCCCACTATTGGGCACATACCCTGAGAAAACCATAATTCAAAAGGAAGCATGTACCACAATGTTCATTGCAGCACTATTTACAATAGCCAGGACATGGAAGCAACCTAGGTGTCCATCAACAGATGAATGGACAAAGAAGATGTGGCACATATATACAATGGAATATTATTCAGCCATAAAAAGAAACGAAATTGAGTTGTTTGTGGTGAGATGGCTAGACCTAGAGTCTGTCGTACGGAATGAAGTAAGTCAGAAAGAGAAAAACAAATACCGTATGCTAACACATATATATGGAATCTATAAAAAAATGGTTCTGATGAACCTAGCGGCAGGACAGGAATAAAGATGCAGACGTAGAGAATGGACTTGAGGATATGGGGATGAGGAAGGGTAAGCTGGGTTGAAGTGAGAGAGTGGCATAGACATATATACACTACCAAATGTGAAATAAATAGCTAGTGGGAAGCAGCTGCATAGCACAGGGAGATCAGCTTGGTGCTTTGTGACCCCCTAGAAAGGTGGGATAGGGAGGGTGGGAGGGAGACGCAAGCAGGAGGGGGTATTGGGATATATGTATACATAGAGCTGATTCACTATGTTATATAGCAGAAACTAACACAACATTGTAAAGCAATTATACTCCAATCAGGATGTTAAAAAAAAAATTACCACAGACTTCCCTGGCGGTCCAGTGGTTAAGACTTTGCTTTCCAATGCAGGGGGTGAGGGTCTATCCTTGGTCGGGGAGCTAAGATCCCACATGCCTTATGGCCAAAAAACCAGAACATAAAACAGAAGTTGTATTGTAACAAATTCAATAAAGACTTTAAAAAATGGTCCACATCAAAAACAAAAAAAAATCTAAAAAAATAAAAATAAACAAACAAAAAAAGCATGAAATCATTGTACAAATCTTCCAGCCTCCCCAGCCCCAAGGGAAATATTTCTCAGAGCATCTTCAGGGCAACTGAGCCCCAGTTTTCTACTGGGGTTATTTGACTATTTGCACAAACTTCACTGACTTTTCTCCCATCTCACGTCTCTGATTTTCTCATGTAAGTTTCCTGGCCTCACTTTCCCAAATAAACCAGCTGCACCCAAATCTGAGTCACAGGGTCTGCTCTTCAGGAAGTAAGCTGGAAATCAAAAAGACAATGCTGTAAACAACAAACACATTTAATGAGACATAAGTTAAAAAGAAATGTAAAAAAAAAAAAATTACCAGATGAAGGAAGTATCACTGATCAATTTCTATATTCCCCTGCATTACAAGGTATTGATTCAAACAAACAGAGAAGTTATACAAATTTATGAATCATCAATACATTTATCTCCATATGGTACTTTTTCTTCAAAGAGGGAACAGTTTGCTATGATCCGGTGAGCTTTTCAGTGCGTATGTATTAGCTGTGGCTGAACTGGCTGAACTGCCACGCCCAGAGGTCTCCTGGGGGAAAGGTCAGACCTTGTGATTTAGAATTGCTGAGCAGCTCCTCTAGAAACATGGAGTATTCATAAAAATGGAAGTTAATCATACAATACCCATTAATTCTGTCCTTTTTTGCTAGTTTTGAAATTATGAAAATAATAATGTTCATTCTATAAAATAAAAACAAACATTATAATATTTTTTCAAAGGAAAATTAAAGTCTCTTATAGCTCCCATCACTTCTCACCATCTTGCCAAAGTCCTGCTTACTTATTTATTCTTCAGAGGTAGTTACTGTGAAGTTTGGGGGTCTAGTATCTTCCTAGAACTTTTCCAGCCTATGGAAATGTAAAAATATACCATTTTTTAACACGAATTAAAATATATATCCTATTTTGCTACTTGTTTTTTTCCATTAAAGTATATTGTGGGACAAGTTTCTGTAGCTAGAATTTTCAGAAAATATAATTATGAAAAATCAATGTACAAGGTACGGGAGCTCAAGTTGCTATGTTATGAGAGGATCAAATTATTTGCTCTCTGTAGGTCTATAGTGTGGTTAGGAAAAAAGCACTAATGTTAGTGAATCAGAATAATTAAGAGCTGAATTGCCAGGGATGACTTTATGTGTGGTTTGGTAATGAAGACATGTGAGATATATCAGTTAGGCTTGATTGCCAAAAAGCTGTTTATATAAGAAGAGGCAGTTAAAATGCAAAGAATCAGGACAAGTAAAACAGAAGTGGTGGTGGGGTGGTCCTAAATGTTGCAGCTTTTCACAAGGAGGAACAAAGTCATAATAATAAGAATGGCAGAACTGAGCAAGGCATCTGGAAGGATAAATTAAAAGACTGGTCTGGAGGGAAGGGGATTGTTTGGGATTAGTGGGAAACCCATTGGATTAGTGGGAGAGTGGTAGTACGTTTGACATGAAGGCAGATGAATTTAGACTTGAATTTAAATGTTTAAATAAAATACTTAAATAAAAAGAAAAATGAAGACATTATGTAATATGACCAAGAAGGAATATCTTTCCTTTTCACACTTATCTAATAGATACCTCATCTTTTTGAAAAGCAAACACACATACACACACAGAGCCCTTCCTTTTCAAGCAGTTTCATAAGAAGAGTAATTTTTAACAGTATCTAATTTTGTAGGATGCATATTTCAGTAATTAATATTGAAATTTGAACTAGCATGATTTTATTATGTGATAATCGAGAAACGCAGCTATTGATTTGCATAAGAGTTAAACCCAGGGGACTAGATGTATGGATTTAGAAACGATTTCGGGTATGTGTTGAAGTATAATTTGTATCTATATTTTTTCTAATAAGATGGCTCATTCTGAACCACAATCAACTCACCACTTGTCACTCATTAACTACCGTTCATGGTAGTAGTTTTATTTTAAAAATATACAAATGGAATAAGGCATATGTTTGGTAATTTTCCAAGAAGAAACTTTTTCTGGCAAAATTATATATGTATATATATTTTTCCTTTGGCCCACAGGATTCCTGAATATTATGGCATCAAAGTATAATCATCGTTGCCTAAGATTCCAGCACTGGATAAGCAGTGCTAGCTGGTTTTGAAACAGACTGAACAGTTAGCAAGATTTGTTTACTTCTGCTTCTCAGATGAAGATCAAATGAACAAATTCCAAGCGAATGGTATAATAGAAGGAGACAAGAGAAAATGAGTAACAATATTCTGCTGCTGACCGTTCCCCCTGTATTAAGATGTGATGTTCAAGGATAAATATGATTTTCCCAAGGAAAGCAGCAGAATGTTATGGTGTAACAAATGTGTATTTTTATGCCCTTAAGCCTTGTATGATGTGGTTGATTATCCTCATAAGAGAAGACAGCACCACACTCTTCATAGGAGAAGACAGAACCTCTCCAGTCTTTATATAATAATAAAAGATGTTGGGTGTGTTTTGTTTATTCCCTTTCTAAGTACTATACAAATTTAAATACGTAATTTGTTTTAAAAAATTCTGAAAGGATGAATTAAATCATTTTCAATAGGATGGAAACATCTTAAAGACAGAAATTTGGAAAAAGCCAAAGAAAGCCTCAATCTGCACATACTGCCCAATCTACCTCAGCCTTGTTTTTCAAAATCCAGCTTGTATTTTAGGATTTAAAAGTATTATACCTAAAACTTTCCTCTCTCCCTCTTTCCCATGTTTCTTCCCATTTTTTTTTTCAAGCTTTACACTGTTGAGAATTTGGTCTAAAAATCTGGGGCAGTTTATGGGCACCATTTGTTTTGGTCTACTAATCTTTCCCAGGCTCTCCCTATTTTTAAGACACATTCTAATTTGGGGTCACATGGATCATTTATAAGGAAATGCCTTTTTGTAATCCACTTGCCCCTACATATATTTTTATTCGTAATATTTACACAGCTAATTTGACCAGAGGAGAAACTGCTCTTGGAACATGAGTGATTTCTGTACAGAGAACAAATTTAGTTCCAATCAAGATCTCCATGATTAGGAACGGGTGTGCAGGGTAATTTGGAATTCAGGGCAGCTACCAATGCAGCACACACATAGATTTTTAGAGGTGGTGGTGAACTGTTGAAAAGAAACTGGCTAAGATTTGAGCATCATTTGAAGTGGAAAAAGAAAAATAGCTTGTTTTGGGGCTTCCTGCCATTTTCTTCCTTTGGTAACTGAAGATTTTTTTTTTTTTTTTCTGGTTTGGGAAAAAAGTGAGGCACTGAGGACTCTAATCATAACAAAAAATTGTTCCTCTATGAGCAAGGGATATCTGTCCAGTACACCTCAGAAAAATCAGGTCTAGGAAATGATAGATGGACTCATTGCTAGGATTAGAATAAGAGGAATAGAAGATTACAGTGTTCTCTAATCCAAAATGTTTGATACTGGGTTGTTTAGAATTGTTTTGGCTGCAAGTAATACAAACCTGACATAAACTGGTTTCAGATAAAAGAAAATTATAATATTACATCCTAGAAATCCCAGAAGTAAGTGAGACTTCAGGTCTGGCTAGTTTACTAACTTGGAGACGGCATTGGGGCCAGAGTTCTTTGCACTGTCACGCTCTGCCTGGGACCATCCGGGCTGTTTCCTCTCCCGGGTGTGAGAGAACAGCCAGGGGTAGTCAGGACTATCCCTTCCTGGGTCACTTCCAGTGGCAGAGAGACAAAAAAACCCCTCTCTTTCAAACAGGGTAAGGATCTTTCCCTTCAGTCTGGCTACACTTTTGACTCCATAGGAACAGTCAGGAGAAAGTCACGTGCTCAGGGACTTCGAGTAGTTGAGATCTACCCTAGGAGCTGGGCCGAGGCTCAGCTCCTGTTTTGTTCATTGCAGTATTGAAATACTATTTGTTTGCTGCCATTTGTGGAAAATATTCTTGTGTGCCACAACTTAAATTTTATTCTTATTGGAGAGAATGAAGTTAGAACTGGGAAGTTAGTACTTTTGCAGTATAGGATTGGGAACTGGGAACAAAGAATAAAAGTAATAGAACTATATGATATATAAATTGATTTGTGGGGTTCATCTGGGAAGCTAACCTCCTTTTTTTAAAAAAAATTTATTTATTTATTTATTTATTTATTTATTTATTTATTTATTTATTTATTTATAAGGCTGTGTTGGGTCTTCGTTTCTGTGCTAGGGCTTTCTCTAGTTGCGGCAAGTGGGGTCCACTCTTCATCGCGGTACACGGGCCTCACGTTATCGCGGCCTCTCTTGTTGCGGAGCACAGGCTCAGTAATTGTGGCTCACGGGCCCAGTTGCTCCGCGGCATGTGGGATCTTCCCAGACCAGGGCTCGAACCCGTGTCCCCTGCACTAGCAGGCAGACTCTCAACCACTGCGCCACCAGGGAAGCCTAACCTCCTTTAAAAGTACCGCTTCTGTGGAATAATGCATTCTAAATTTAAAAAAAAAATCAACTTCCAATTGAGTAGGCTGTGTTTATTCGCTACATTTAACACAGAGTCTGGCACGGGAATAGGTGATCAATAAATATATGTTGAAAACATGTATGACTTTGGGAATACAACCCATTTGTAAATTAAGAATGGCTGTCTGCAACTCAACCCCTCTCTCAAGGAACTTTCATTGGGAGATATGGCATATATAAGAAAGTATTAGTGATCAGTAGAAGGAAGAGTATAATAAAACACTAAATCGAATACTACCAAGAACTCCAAGTATACAGTGTAGCCATTAAGATCTAAGAGCAACAAGGGACAAAGATAGAAATTATTGCCAGAATATGTATTTTTGGGGAGTTAAAGGAATGTTGGACCTGAAAAAAAATAAAAGGGACAATCAATATTTTATAGTATTTTTAAAACTATAACTTAATAAACTGAAATTTAGAAGAATTCTCACCCTATGTTTGGTAATTAGGTTCTATAGCTACAGGTGTATGCTAAAAGTATCAATAATAATTTCTTAAATCAAACTGGTATTGTTAGCATGTGGTCAAATATTTTTTCAGCCATGTGATTGCAACATGAATTTCATCAGCAATAACTTTAAGAAAAATATTTTTCAGTTTGAAGAACTCACATCGTCAAGGACCATGTCCTAGATGTACTTTCTTTCTTTAGAGCACAGCAGGACCTGGTCATGTTGGAGTAGGTCATTGCCGTTGAGTAATGAATTGAGGAACCTAGGAAGCCTCTCTTACTTCAAAATATCTCTTCTATTCTACTGTCTCCCTAGCACAATGTCACCACCAGATAGTCATTCCTTTGAGTCAGCCTATGTGCTCTTTTGAAAAGCTAGTCCTTCATCCCTTAATATAAAAATAGCCCTAATATATTCTTCCCTCTCTATAATTAAACCTGGTCACTGGGGGAATTCATTAACACATTACTGTTGATTGACACCTGCCATGAACTGGACATTATGTAAATCTCTTGGTTACAAAGATAGATGTAAGCATTGTCTCTTTGCTTTGTTTTTAGAAGCCCGTCGTTTAGTTGAAAGGCAAGCTTAAACACTGTGATGTGATGGGAGGTGTTGCAGGGACAGCAGTGCTGATATACATGCTAGGGAGGAAGGAGCGACTGACGACGCGGCCGTGGCCGGGGCGCCGGTGCAGTCCCTGCTGGCCAAGGAGGCCTTTGACGAGGTGGACATGGCTCACGGGTTTGCTCAGGAGCACAAGAAAGACCCTGACGGGGGTTATGGTGCTGGAGTGATCACCGTCTTCAGGAAGCTCCTGAGCCCCAAGTGCCGTGATGGCTTTGAGCCGTCCTGGCCCTGTTTAATGGCAAAGGCTCCTACGGCGACGGGGGCGCCGTGCGCGGGGCCGGCATCTCCCTGGCCTATAGCAGCGTCCAGGATGTGCAGAAGCTTGCCCGGCTCTCGGCCCAGCTGCCGCACGCCTCCTCCCTGGGTTACAGGGTTGCCGTCCTGCAGGCCCTGGCTGTGCACCTGGCTTTGCAGGGTGAGTCGTCCAGTGAGCACTTCCTTGAACAACTCCTGGGCCACATGGAGGAGCTGGAGAGTGATGCCCAGTCCGTGTCAGATGCCCAGGAGTTGGGCATGGAGGAGCGTCGTACTCCAGCCAACTGAAGAAGACTGGGGAGCTTCTAGAGCAGAACTCAGTGACCAGAGAGGAGGTGGTGTCCCAGCTAGGGAATGGCATCGCTGCCTTTGAATCTGTGCCCACCGCCATCTATTGCTTCCTGCGCTGCATGGAGCCCGACCCCAAGATCCCCTCTGCCTTCGACAGCCTCCAAAGGACTCTCATCTATTCCATCTCACTTGGTGGGGACACAGACACCATTGCCACCATGGCTGGGGCCATTGCTGGCGCCTACTATGGCATGGAACAGGTGCCAGAGAGCTGGCAGCAAAGCTGTGAGGGCTATGAGGAGACTGACGTCCTGGCCCAGAGCCTGCACCGGGTCTTCCAGAAGAGTCTGTGAGGGCCACAGCTGCTGCGGCTCCGCCATACCCAGCAGGACCAACTACAGCTCCGATTGGAAACCCTGGGCTCCCTTAGCCTTGGCTCCCTGCCTTGGTCTTCCTGCAGTGTGGCCGGAGTGCACCCTTGGGGCTGGGGACTCCTTTGGGGAGGTCACTGAACAGTGAGGGAGGGATGGGTGCCTTCTGGTGCTGGGCTCCTGGCTTCTGCAGAGCCTCGGTGCTCCTGGCTCCTCTGTCAGACATAAGGGACCGGGGCCGGTTTTATTTTGGAGCAGTACTTGTGGCATTTTCCTTTATTATCTAGGACATGGGATTTGGGGAGGTGGAAATGATCTGCAACATCATTTCTCCTTGTTGGGATTTAACCAATTTGCCAGGAAGCCTGCCTTTGACTGCACAGGGCCCCCGAGCGCCAAGTTTATACGGATCAGGAGGTGGACACGTGAATCTAGCTGATCTAGATGCACACCTGGCCCTTGGCTGTCATGGGTCTTGTTAACAGCTTCCAGACGAAGTCACAGAGCAATAAACAGTTTTTTAAATCCCACCCCCCCCCCAAAAAAAAGATTGTAGTCAATTAATAACCCTTGACAACAGAATATGTAAGACAAATGTTACAAGATATTTCTGAATATTGTGGTGATGTCACTCTTGTTCTCCTTCATCTCCCAAATACATAACAGATGAAGGTAAAGTGACAGACATGTACACAAATGATGGTAATAACTGTAAGAGTTGAAGTTACTCATGACTGACAAACCATCACAACATTCCTTGCTTTTTTTCCAAATACTCCTCCTCAAATCAGCAACAATTTCCTGTGCAAAATACCAGAACAATTTCTCCCAAGACTCAGGCTCACAGTCATCACCCAGACATTATTTTGAAGTTATTGTAAATATTAATTTAGACCATAAGTTCTGATGGTAAGATACATGAATGTGTATGTTGATTGGTCAATAAACCTGATTCACAACACTATCATCAATCATAGATTACATTTATGTGATTGTCAACCCATAAGAAACCACCATCCATGTCTGAAGGCTGAGTTGTAAGACTTACATATCAAAGCACTTGCAAGGTTCCCAGTCCTCCTTTTAAGTATGAATCATGGAATCACAAGGTTTCTCAGTCTTGGTACTTATTAACATTTTGAGCCAGATAATTTTTTTGGGGGGGTGAAGGGGACTTCCCTTAGCAACATCCCTCGCCACTACCCACTAGATGCCAGAAGACCACCCTCCCCCTGACCCCACCAAGTTGTGGCAACCAAAAATGTCTTCTAACGTTGCCAAATATCCTCTGGGGGGCAGGATTGTTTCTGGCTGAGGACCACTGGGTTACATACCATACCAATAGTCGCTCTTCAGTACTGTAATTGATATTGTTTATAGATATATTTTATAGGGCCATAATGTGTTGAAAGGAAGTCTACATATGACTCATTGAGAAAGAATGGCAGACCAACCAGATCAACACCCATAGCCAATAATACATCAGAACTCACTTGACCACAGATGACGGTATATAACTCAATCAGGAGGCAGTGAAGTGGGAGGTGGTATGATACAACAGATTTCTTTCTGTGTGTGACTTATTTTCTGCTTTTAAAAGTAACACATGAGTCCGTTTTTGAAAAAAAAAAAAACATATATAGGAGTATGAAGAAGAAAACAAAAATTAGCCCTATTATCACCACCAGGAGAAAATGGTTATTGTGGTAAATTATATATTTTTTCTAACGTTCACTGCTTTCCCATGTGATGTGCAGGGTCTTTGAGGGAGATTATTCCTCTGGCCTCAGTGAAGCCAGTCTTGTCCATAGGGCTTGTTTTGGCCGATGAAATATGAGCTACTTCTAGGTACAATCTTTAAAATCATCACATGGTTTCTCCTTGGCCCTTTTCTCTCTGCCACGAGAAAAACAAAGTACTAAAGAAGGGATGTTCTTTAAGAATAAATAGTAGGACAAAGAGGACACATGAAGGAGAGCTATACTGACTCTCTGCTGGCATGAAATTTAACCTTTATTGTTTAAAAAAAAATTTTTTTTTTAATGTAGACCTTATTTTTAGTCTTTATTGAATTTGTTACAATATTGCTTCTGTTTTATGTTTTGGTTTTTTGGCTGCGAGGCATGTGGGATCTTAGCTCCCTGACCAGGCATTGAACCTGCACCCCCTGCATTGGAAGGCTAAGTCTTAACCACTGGACCACCAGGGAAGTCCCACCTTTATTGTTATGCCACTAAATTTTAGGATTATTTGTTACTGCAGCATAACCTCATAAAATCTAATGTATAGTATATTTTATTCTAGTCTTTTTATATACATATGTATGAATAATGAATAAAATATAAATATATTATTTAAAATATGTACATTTCTATACAAATGTATATTTATAATTAGGGTAATTTTCACTTAACCTGTTTCTTTGTGATTTTTTTTTCTCTTTGATAATTTTCAGGTATAATTATCCCTCTGTAACATGAATTTTGATAAATGCCTGGCATTCCATTGTACTAAGTCAACCCCCCCATGTTATTATACTTTTACTTTATTTTCAGTTAACACTCTTACATATAACATCCCCACACAGAAGTCTTTGGTGCATCTCTGATTATTTTCTTAGGATAATTCAAGGAAGTGACATTGCTGGGTAAAGAGGGTGAACATTGGTAAGGCTTTTAGTAGAGATTACAGAGTTGCTTACCATAATTATCACACTCATGGACTCCGTCCAGGGTGGATCAAGGTGTTATTTCTTCACATCCTCAGCAATACTGGAGATTGACATTAAATTCAAGAAGAAGAACTTTGAAAATGTCTGGGAGTAAAATACTATCTTTTTTCAGTTTTTTTTCCTGACTTGCTAGTGAAATGATTTTTTTTTTTTTTTGCATGTCATTTTAAATGCTCTGCCCCTTATTTTCAAGGTCAATAGGAAATAAGTTTATAAAACCTGATTTTCCTACTCAAGTAGGATGATTAACATGGATAGGACCAAGGGTCCAAATCGATAATCCAATAACGAGCTCCAAGTAATTTGGAACAATAAAATACAGTGGAAATGTCAGTATAGAAAAAAATTCATGTAAAGATGATTTTAAGTGGGCTTGAAAGGAATGAAAAGGCTGAGAAGCAGTGCTATGTGTCACTCATTCATCCATTAATTCATTCAACAAGTAAGTGGCTAGAAAGAGCCAGGGATTATACAGATGTTGAAGACACGGTGTTGCGCAAGATAGACAGGCTTCCTGCCCTTACACAGCTTGCAGCCTAATGGCCAAAGACAATTACACCACCAACAGCCATTCAACTTGATAGCACCCTGATAGGATAAAGTCAGAACCAAGAGATTGGGTGGCAGGAGTTCCAAGAATGCCAGACGCCATCTTCAAAACATTCCTGCGAGAGAACATGTCTTTTAGCAAGTGACAGATTTAAGATTTGAATCCAAGTCTCCTTGATGCTCCAAGTCTGTATTCAGCCAAAGATTTGTACAGTATAAGTTAGGAGGGCAGTATATAAGATATGTAGAAAGAACAAATATGTTGACAAAACAATATCACCTTATATTTCAGGTCCATATATGTGTATCTCTAGTCTAGAAAGTAGCATGTGTCTTAGTTCTTTACTGATACTGCTTTGTTAACATTTCTCTACGATGGTTCTCTGTCATGATCATCACTTCCTCAATGATTTCCCATATGGGACGTTGGAAAGTTGAGTTCTTTGGCAAAAATTATAATTACCATATGTTTATGTACACAAATATATTTATTTCATTTTTATGATTAAATGTTAGTTATCAAAGCAGAAATGGGTTTTTATAACAGGGATGGCTGTTCAGGTTTGTAAAGCAAGTTAAACCTGACAATAAGGCATGTGCTTTAAATTTCCTTGGTTTGAGGCACTGTTTACTCTGGTGGCAGCGTTGTACGTAAGTCAAGCTTTCTTGCTTTCCCCCATAAACTGTTACATGGTAGAATGATTTCGGCCAACCCCGAAGGAAATATCTGAAAACAGCACATTTATTTTTGATTTAATATTGATGTCATGCCTCAAAGTTCCTCATTAGACTGTGTGGAAAAGCTTTCAAAATCTGGGAGAAATCATAACCTGGGTCGCCAAAATTTAAACATTTTCTAGAGAGGAGACCATCATAATTTAAGTGTTACTTTGCAAAGTTGGCTCTTGTTTATCTAGCTCAGGGTCTCAATGTCTTCATTAGCTTATTTTAACTGTATCCTAAAGCAATGGTTCTCCAGATGATAAAAAATATATATTTTTATCATTTGTCACATTTTACATTTTAATTGATGGTGTTGATTAGTCTTGATGTTTGAGTCTTGGCTAAGCAGAAAAGGCATGCTTTATATGTATATATTTGTTTTCTTTATTTGTGTGTGGCTGTATGAGATAGCTCCTCAGCTAAACACAAACTTAGACAAGAAGGATCCTTTGAAACGTCAGATAACTTCTTGAACAAAATGAAGCCTTAATAGTTTTTCAAGCTCTTAGATAATTTTGGTGGAAGATGGGATTCTGCATGTCATTATGGAAGGAATGATTTTCCTTTTATTGAAGTATACTTGTTTTACAATGTTGTGTTCATTTCTGGTGTACAGCAAAGTGATCCATATATATATATGAACATATATATATATATTTTTTCCAGGAATGACTTTTCTGCTTATATTTTCTAGACCCTGCTCTGTCCTTTAGTACCACTCTAGCTGGGTGCTTCCACTCATTTCCAGCCAGAGTCTCCACCAAACCAAGCATTTTCATTTATTTATTTGTTCATGCATTTATTTGTTCAACAAATGACTGTGGACAATCTACTATATTCTAGTTCTTTGAGTTTCACTAAGGCTACATAAAAACTACCAAAAACTATGCCTTTGATTCATAGCCTAGAAAATCATACGTACGTGTGTGACGCATTGTGGCTTACAGAAATATTGACTTGCGTTATGTCATTTGATTCACAACAACCCTGTGAGGTAGGGAAGACAGATATTGTTTGCATTTCACAAATTAGGCAGCTGATTGTTGTGTTTTTAAGTAGAATTTTGTCTACTTAATATTAATCTAGATCATGAATTGAAATTGTATCTATATGGTACCTACAAATGTTGACCTAGACAATAGCTGTCTCAGTGGAGTGGTGGGGAGGAAAGGATGATTGGCTGAGGAGACAGGAAAGTGAGGAAGTGGAGACAAAGACTACTTAGAGACCTCTTTTGAGGAAGTGGGGGAATAGGGAGACAACTGAAGGAGGACATGAGGTCCAGGGAGGTTTTTCGTAAGAGTTTTCTGAAGCATGTTTCACATGCTGATAAGAATAAGCCAATAGCAAGAAGTGTATTCATGGTACAGGATAGAGAAAGGGGAAAATTGCAAGAAAAAAAATCTGAAGAAGCTGGAAGAGGAAAAATCCGAGGTGAAAAATAGTCTTAGAAGAAAAAACGGAGGAGTTAATTCAGTTTAACAGGAGGGAAGACAAAGAGGACGGGCATGGATAAGTAGGTTGGTAAATTTGGTGGCTGTAAATGAGATAATTTTCTTGTCATTGGTTCTATTTTCTCTGTGAAATAAGAGAATAGTTAGCTAAGAGTGAGGAGCAAGCAGATGGTATTTGAATTATAAGAAAAGAGGAACGGTATAAGACAGTCATTACATATTCTGGTTTACATTTTTAATGTAATCATTTTTGCCTTCAATTTCCTGTATAAAGATAAAAAAACACTGACTCCTAGAAATTTATATAATTGTAAAATCTTCACTATTGTCATTATTATTTATTTACTTTATATCCATCCATAGGAATTCTTTACCTTGATGTAAGATCATATAAACTACTTGAACATCTTGTCTTATGGAACAAATTTACATTGTGGCACATGCAAAACAGTGCTTAACATGTCAAACTTTTTATTGCTGATAATGACTATTTGCTGGTTATGAGGTCAAAATATTTGTTGAATTAATAGTGGTTGTGTTTGTTGCTGAACTCTGCAATATGTTTTATAGAGTTGAGTGATAGTCCTTAAAAATGTTTATATTTTTAAAGACTACATTAAGGGATGGATATTGTTCAGGTCAACTCTCCATGGCATTTCTACAAGTCTTGTGACAGCTTTTGTTCCATACTATCTTTTCAAGGCAATTTGCCATGAACAAAGAGACATCCTTTTGGAATAGAGGGCAGATTTGTTTTCTAACTAGGATAATAAAGATAAGAGCTCCCTCTAGAAAAGGTTGGGTAGATTTGTTAGCAGCTCCTTATAATTCTGGGGTTTTCCTAAGCTTAGAATTCCTCAGTTGTGACACACGCTTACTATGCATGCAGCACCCACCTAGACCCACCTACATCACTCCCGCGGGACTTAGGGCAAAAGGTGAACTAACATGGACATGAGATTCATGCTACCTGCTGTGCTCTGAGTAATGAAGTCTTTTGTCTTTGACCCAGGAGTCTCATGTCTTCTGACAGCATATACAAAACTGTGACCCATTTACCCATTAACTTACAAGTAAACGTCTCAGACTTTTCACAGTTCCTGACATTTCAAAAGGTGACATCAGCACAGCCATTTAATATCGTTTAAGATACAAAGCACTCTTCATTTATTTTTTGGAATTCTACTTTTAACCCTAATCTTTTCCTTTTTCTCTTTTCTCTTCTTTTTCTTTTTTTTTCTTTCATCATTTTTAGTTTGCAGGATGGAATTTAAGCACTTAATTATCTCATTCAACATTTAAGACATATAATATGTTTTAAAGTCCTTCAGTAATAATGTTTAAATGTTTGGCTTTTAAAAATAACAACTTTTCCTAAATTTGTTTTTTTTTTTAAAGGATAGTTATTTCAGAAGAGTTTTCTTTTGGGTGGGAATAGTAATTGCTTCTGAGTCACAGTAAACAATGGATTGAATTTTAACCTCTGAAGATCACATTCCAGCCAAGATATTTCCCAAGGAATAGAAGCCCATGTACCTCCCTAAATATTAAGCCAATGACAGCAATAACTAATAGGGGATTGCTTTGAACTGATGATGGAGAACAGCTCACTGTGGTTTACCAAATTTTGACTTGGGAAAATGAAACCTAGTAGGTACAGGTACAATGGACACCAGGATCAGTCAACGTGGCTGATCAGGGAGGGCCCAGATGTATTCTTTCAAAGGATACAACCAAAGAGAGGGTCTTGGAAGCCATCAAAGAGTGAGAGACATGAGCAGACTAAAATGCTCTGAGACGGCAAGAGAAAACTACATCCTGTGTTTTTAGACAGCAGGATGTGGGTTGACAGAATCAAGCATGGAACTTTCCAACTCAAAATGAGTCAGGAGATAAGAGTGGTGATCACAGGCAGGAAGTAAATAAAGGTCCCAATGCAGCTCGGACCCATGATACACAGTGAAACCCAACTAATTGTTTCCCAACTGGCAAGAAAACATTGATGAAACAAGTGAGAGCATGCCTAATTCTGGAAAACTTGGTGGGTCTTGGTTGAACCCCCTGAATTGCCCAGGTTAACACTTTACTAAGTATAATTAACTAATTATTTGAATATGCAAATATTCATCTGTTTTAAAGAGTTTAATATAAATTTAAGGAATTAAAGTTACAGACCATTAAAACACTCTTATTGTAAGATGTACTAATTTAGTATTCATTGTGTTACATTTTCCTGAACTCATTAAACTAAAAACATATTCATAGAAAAGATAAGCTTTCATAAGTATTATTTTTGGGCGGTAAATAAAATGTTGTCAAATAAAGCTATTTTATTGTGCTATTTCTACCTGTTTATAAAAGCACTTGGACTTGGACATCTATTTTGCATAATTCTAGATGCTAAGCCTCTTTAATTGAAAAAGAAGTCAGAATTGATCACTAGTGTTTAAGTGGCTTTCCTTCATGCCAACTGAAAGGAAGCACAAGGAGAATCTTTATTAAATTTTTTAATCCTCATTTTTATAGGATGTTGGCTACTCCACCAAAAGAGGTTCTCAAAGGAAAGGCAACAAAATAAATGCATGAGTCTGAAAGTGAGAAGTTGCATGAAGTTTGCTCCATCTGCTATTTATTTAATGAATGTTTAAGGCAAGACAGGAACTTACCTATCTGTCCTTATGGAGCTTACATTATGGCAGGGGGAGACTGACAACCCACAAATCAAATAATATGTCAGGTGGTGATAAGTGCCATGGAGGACAAAGGAACAGGAATGCTGGGGGTGAGATGGGGATGTTGTCAGTCAGATATTTTGAAAACACACCTGATTTTGATGTTCCTTTGTTCAAACCCTTCAAAGCCACGCCATTAGCTTCAGCACCAAAATCGCACTTCCAAGCCTCATACACCGCACTCTGTAAGGTTTGACCCTTGACAAACTCTCCATTCTCAACTCCTTCAATGCCACCAGAAACACTCTTCATTTTGGCCATATTTAATTACACAAATTCCCAGATTAGGTCGTGCTATCTCATGCTTCCATGTATCTACTTTATGCGCCTGAAAATACCTATCCCTTCCTCCCCAGTTCTGTCTACCTAGTTAGCTCCTTCTTAACCTTTGACTTAGACCTAGCATCATATCTTCTTAGAAGTGCTTTCTGATCTATTTTGTCTGCTATCACAAGTCAGTTTCAAGCCCCTCCTTTTTTCAGGGCCCTGTATGAAGGCTCCCCCCAGCTATACAACCTGCTCACAATTCCACAACAGTATACTCTGTGCTTCTCTCTGTTCTAGCACCTTTCACATTGTGTTGTTATATACAGAAGTTTGGAACTAGGGAGCTAGGTGGGCATCAACAAATGATGTCCTCACTCACTTTTAATCAGATCTTCTCACCACAGTGTGAATTACTTGAGGAAGGGTGTGCATATGTTTGCATTTATACTCCCTGCGTGATCACGGTGCACATCTCACAATGTTTGTTTCATCGATGGGTTTTATACATCAGCTTTCTAATCAAGCTCTAGATCTTGATTGATTTAGTGACAAAGATCCTTTATAGTATTTTTCTACACACTAGTATTAAGATATGGTTACATGGATATTTCTACCCCAATTTCTTTTTTTTTTTTTCTCTTTTGCTATTGTAGATGCCATGTCATGTTCTGAGGACATAATAATATCTAACATTCATTGAATTCATACTATGGCCAAACACTGTTCTAAGAAGTTTGCATCTAACAACTTATTTATTCCTCGTGACAACCCTAGAGATGGGTATTATCAATTTTCCCATCTTGCATGGGCACAAAAATGCTTAAATAATTTGTCCAAGGTCAGTCACATAACTAGGTTTCCAACCCCTTGTAGACTGACTCCAATTTTTGTGTTTTTAAGCACTACGATACCATATTATCTAATTTTTTTTAAGCTTCAGAAAGTTATGTTATTCATTTCCTAAGAGAGGGAAAAAGAAGCAGCTGAGAAATACTGGCAGAGAATTTGAACTACTGAAATTTTTAAGGGCTGTTTGGTTTGGTGTGGAGGGTGCAGAGTACCTTAGGAATTGTGCCAAAGCTTTGAACTTAAACCTCTAGGTACAGTAAATTAGACACATGGTATTCTTGTCATCTGCTGTCTTCAATAATAATTCATTTAATCCAGTGAAGGATAGTAAATGCTTTGGAATAAATACAAGATGCTGTGGTTTCCATGGGGTGAGGTAAGAAGATATAAAACAAATAACCAACTCTTTGTAGCCTGCAAATAGTTTTTCCACTATATACTATATGTCCTGTTGGTCTAGTAACAACAAACATTTGAAGAGCATACTCACATGCACTATTTCGTTTGATTCCTTCCACAACTCTGGAAGGTAAGTAGCGCATAGACGATCCATGTCTTACAGATGCAGATGTAAAATGTACAAAGCATGAATGAAGCGTGTGAATTACATTACTTCTTTCTTTCCTCATCTTGATTTTTATAACTACATCAGATAAGAGTGTTTAATTGCAATGAATGTTATTTATCCAATATAAAATGAGATCAAAATCTGTAGAGTTTTTCATTATGATAAGAAAATGATTCATTGAGAAACCACCCCTGAAGTGGTAAAAATTAATATACAGACCATCTCTTAACTTTTAGGAGCTTTTAATTGCTGGTCTTACCTACCAGCGTTCCAGCTCTTCTATGCCCATCCTTGGAGTCTCCTGTCTCCTACATTCCTATCTGGGGAGAGAATGGAAAAACCAAGAATGGTGATTCTCAGAAATCTGTGTGAAGTTCTTAATGATGTTTTAGTGATAGTGATCCACAGTTTTCTGGAGAAAATAAAAACTTTCATATCTTTTAACACGTTGGATCATTATCACAACCCTCTGAAGTATGTATGTGTGGTAGATGTTAGTGTTCCAGGTTTACAGATGAAGAATTGGAACATAGCTGGATAAGTGATCGAATGTTCTTTTCAAAGATTTCCCATTGGCCTTTCCGTATATGTTCTGTGAATTTAGGTCTGCTCTGAAGCATGAGAAACAGTTTTTCTTCTTAAACCTTGTCCTTCTCACTTTCTCCATCTAAATAAACAGCACCATCATCTACCAGTTGCCTGAGGAACAAACCTGGAAGGATTTCTCTCCTTTTCTTTTCCCCACATCAAATTCATTGGCAAGTCCTGATGACTTTATTTCTAAAACAACCAGAATCTGTCAACTTCTTTACAGTATAAACGTTTTGGTTATTTCATTTAGGGCTAGCATTCCTAGGGCCTAGGAGATTATCTATTATTTCGTAGGTGTTCAACAAATACTTGTAAAATGAGTGTTTCCATTCCTACACAAGCAGTTATATTCAAACTATTTAACAATATATATGGCAGGATTTTGGACCATCAGCAGGAATACTGAAGTCTGTAAGTTTTCTGCTATGCCAGATCTTCATTCTTCCATTACTCCATCATGAGGCAGTTTGGAGGTCCTGAGAGAGAGGATAGAAAGTTTGCGACAGGAAGGTGGCAGCATTCAGGGGACACAGGACAAAGGCTACTTGTCAACCCATAGGGAAATATTTCCATATCTTAACAACCACACATTGTATCATGACTTTATCTGTGTGCGACAGCCAAATATCAGCTGTCACTTAGTCTAAGCTACCATCATTGCTCCCAGGGCCTCTTAGTTTCCGCTATCTGCCTAATTTCTAGAGTGATGATTTAAATACAATAATCAAATCATGTTATTCCCTTATTCGGAATGCCCCAAAGGACTTCCCATTACCCTTATAATAAAACCCAAAACTTTTCAGCCTTCCAGAACTTTTTGGATTCCTGACTCAAAGTCTTTGAACTAGATATTTCTACTCTAATCCTCATGTGGCTGCTTTTTTCTTATCTTGTGGAAGAACTGAGCTGTAATCGCACTCCTTTGTAGAGGGCAACTCTTTTGACCGCTCAACATTAAGGAGCTTTGCCAGCCATTCTCTCTCTAACCTTCCTATTTTAATTCTCTTCCTGGAACTCCTTGCTACAAATTGTGTTTGTATTTTTAGCTTCTGTCTCACTCTTCCCACTTAAATTAAGCAGAACACTGGAGATTTATCTCCCTTATTCATGACAGTATCCCCAGGACCCCCTAGAACAGTGCCCAGTACATAGTAGGCTTTTAACAAATATTTATCTTTTGATTGAATGAATAAACCAGATAAGCATCATAAGCCAGAGTGTTATGATTCTTCACTTTGGTATCACCATTTCTCAAGTGTTAGGAGATATTTAATTTCTCTCACTATTTTTTTTTTTTTTGGGCGTGCCACATAGCATGTGGGATCTTTGTTCCCTGACCAGGGATTGAACCCACACCTCTTGCATTGGAAGCGCAGAGTCTTAACAACTGGACCACCAGGGAAGTCTAGGAGGTATTTAATTTCTATCATTGTACTTATGAATATCACAACAGAAGAAGTATATGTACCTAGATTAGGGAGACGATCCCTTCAATAATTCACTAAAATTGAAGTATTTAAAAAACTATAAAGACATTAGAGAAGAATGTAAAATACTTCTCTTATAACAGAAGCAATTTTTTACCTGAATTATGCAGTTTGGGAAATACTGCTGAAAATGTATCCTTTCTCCAAGAAAAGGAACTTGAGTACTTATCTCATTTTATAGAAAACATTCTAGCAGCCAATATAATCACCTTGCGGCAATAACAAATGTATTTACCTAAATTATTCAATCATCATGAATACTCCCTAGATTACAAAAAGATATTTAGGGATAAAGACTAGGAATATAAAGTACTTTATTAAAATAAAGCAGAAAGAAGAAATCTGGTAAACTTTTTATTCTATTTTAATTTTTATTTTGTTTTGTAAATTCTAAGTAGTATCAGACAAGAGTGCATTATTGCTTCATAATCCAGCAGCTCTGTGATTTGTAGACTATTTATTTACTACATCAATAAAGAGTGGACAAGCAAAAAACCCTGTGAAAACTGAATTCGTATATGAATGTGAAAATATTACTACTTTGCTAGACTTAACTTGTCCTCAGTTTCTCGGGAATAATCAGTTTGAGAGGGTCCACAGAGAGCTTTTCCTGTTGCAGATTTTCTTTGTCTGTTTCCGTCAGCTGTATCAGATAGGAGTTAGGTTAGAAGTGAAACATGACATTCTGACAGTGAATCCAGCAGACAGATTCTTGGCTGCATTCTCAGCTACACTTGAACTTCTGCTAAGTATGTGATGAAAGAGCGTTTTCAACTGCACCAGCTGTGGAGAGGTTAATAAAACAAAAGAGGAGAAACAAAAGTGCTCACAGCAGAAAGCTTCTGGCTTTGCTGATTTTTCTGGTTACAAACAATATGTCAGAGGGCTGTAACTGCTGTATTGTTTTAGCCTTAAAATCGTTTGAAACGAGTCGAGCTTCTGAATTAAAAGTTGCAGAAAAATAAAGAAGTCCTACATCAGATGCCATTTCCATACTTTGGTCCTAGAAATGGAAAATTCTTACTTTGCTGTAGACAACTGGAAAGTAGAAAAATTGTATTTATTTTACTGGCAAACTTGAGAGCTCCTCCCATCAATAAAAAACTATGCAGACTTTCTGATACTCAAGATATGTGGAAGTCACGATGGTCTTAGTGACCTGGAACCAGTGACTTGAGTTTTCTGTCCCTCTCCCTGTGTCCCACTGCTCCAGGACAGGACCATGGATATAGAGCCTTACCCAGTCTGCCTCTCAGAAGGTGATTTCTCAATTCTGTTTTGTGCAGAGAAGGTCAATTGCTGACCCACGAACAATTGAAACTGGGAAGAGGAATTAAGCAATGCCCTAGGAGACTGACTGCAAAGGCCTTTCCCTAAAAGTTAGGGTGTAGACTGTGGGACAGGAGAGCCATTCACTGCCTTTCCTGTCTCCTCTCCCAGCCCTCTACTTCCCCACAGCTAACTTCCAGTGGTCAGTGTGCTGAAGTCAGCTCTGCTATCCTTGCATTCCTGGAAGCTGAAGGAGGATGGGATAAGGAGTCATCACCTCACACAGCCTTGCATCAGGAGCAGAGAAATAAAACCAACCTTTTACTGTCAACTTCACTACTGGCTGTCAAACTGGAGGCCTGTTATATATAAATGTTTGGGGGCATGAGGAATGTGATTTACATACGTCATCTGGGAGACACGGTGTTTATTGAGTTGAATGGGGGCAGAAAAAGATTATGGATATCTAAAATTTGCAAAAATTGAAAGAAACTTTATTATTTATTTATTTAGTTTAACATCTTTATTGGAGTATAATTGCTTTACAATGGTGTGTTAGTTTCTGCTTTATAACAAAGTGAATCAGCTATACATATTCATGTATCCCCATATCCACTCCCTCTTGCGTCTCCCTCCCACCTTCCCTATCCCACCCCTCTAGGTGGTCACAAAGCACCCAGCTGATCTCCCTGTGCTATGCGGCTGCTTCCCACTAGCTATCTATTTTACATTTGGTAGTGTTTATATGTCCATGCCACTCCCTCACTTCGTCCCAACTTACCCTTCCCCCTCCCCATGTCCTCAAGTCCATTCTCTACATCTGCATCTTTACTCCTGTCCTGCCCCTAGGTTGAAAGAAACTTTAAAGGTTATTTCTCGCCCTAGTTTGTCTACTATCTATCTTCATTTCATCCACCGGTGACTTAGGAAACTCAGAGATTCAGAAATTTCGACTGAGATAAAATGGATGTGTTGGAGACTGTTTCTGAATAGCAGCAGGACTCTATCCAAGTCCTAACCCTGACTCCTTCCCCTTCTCCTGACCCCCAGGCCTCCAGCTGCTCAAGCACTCCATCCTCTCTCTCTGCCTGTCTTCTCTTCACTTGGGCAGCTCCTCAAGGAGCCTTCTCAGTGGCTTCTGGTCTTTTCTTAATCTCTCAAACACTGGAGCATGACGGAAGCAAACACATGTGCTCTGCACCAGAAGACAATCAATTGTACCAACATCTTGATTTATTATGTTTGTAAATTAGAGAATGCTTAATCAGAGTGCTGAGGAATCTGTCCTTTTAAGTTGTATTTGCTGCAGGATAATAAATGTGATTTGGTTCATACAAATGTAATCTGCAGGGAGGTCTGTCTCAGACTACTCTAAGTCAGGGGTCCCTAACCCCTGGGCCGTGGACCGATCAGGTCCACAGCCTGTTAGGAACCCGGCTGCACAGCAGGAGGTGAACAGTGGGCTAGTGAGCGAAGCTTCATTTGCTGCCCCACATCGCTCCCCATCGCTTGCATTACCGCCTGAACAATCCTCCCCATCTGTGGAAAAATTGTCTTCCATGAAACCAGTCCCTCGTGCCAAAAATATTGGGGACCGCTGCTCTAAGTCACAGAGTGAGGTATACCCTGCATAAAGATACCTAGAAGAGAATATGGAAATAAATTTATATAGTAATAATTTTATAAATAAATTTGTAAATGACGTAAAGAGAGCAGTTGAACAAAGGTGGGGAAGATATTGAGTTGGTTGGAACAGTATTTGAGATGCTCAGTTTCCCCTGAATTCTGTACGGTGGAACCATGAAACTATCAAATACTGATTTGCATATCAAGCTAATGGTAATTTTCACTTCTCCTTTTTCACTCTGCAGCTAGCCTACGAAGAAGAAAGCAACACAGTATTTTTCCGTCCCCCACCTTTCCCTCAAGAACTCAGTTATCCAAATAACACGGCCTTTACCTGTGTATCACTTATGAGAAATCACTGGCAATTGAAGAAAAAGAGCAAAAAAAGCAGTTTTAGGGTGAGACATCATCAAAGATCACATTTAAAGCATCATTCTTAGAATCCAAGCAAAACTGTATTTTTAAAATGAGTAACATTTTTCTGGACTTCCGGTTTCATCTCTAAAATAAGACTAAGAGTGTCTGGCTAAATGTAAAGAAGAGAATTCAATATATGTGTAAAACCAAGATACCTAGCAGAGAATATGCAAATAAATTTAAGGTTCTGCATCTGTCCATATAAGAAATATAACACCTACTGAATTTGATAGCAGAGGTGAGTAAAATTAATTCCCATAATACAGTCTTTACAAACACTTGTAACATAACAACCCAGTAAAATTAGCTTTGAGACTCTATGACATAAATCACAAGATCCTTTTTGCCCCACCTCCTAGAGAAATGGAAATAAAAACAAAAATAAACAAATGGGACCTAATGAAACTTAAAAGCTTTTGCACAGCAAAGGAAACCATGATGAAAACAAGATGAAAAGACAACCCTCAGAATGGGAGAAAATATTTGCAAACAAAGCAACTGACAAAGGATTAATCTCCAAAATATACAAGCAGCTTTTGCAGCTCAATATCAAAAAAACAAACAACCCAATCCAAAAATGGGTGGAAGACCTAAACAGACATTTCTCCAAAGAAGATATACAGATTGCCAACAAACACATGAAAGAATGCTCAACATCACTAATCACTAGAGAAATGCAAATCAAAACCACAATGAGGTATCACCTCACATCTGTCAGAATGGCCATCATCAAAAAATCTACAAACAATAAATGCTGGAGAGGGTGTGGAGAAAAGGGAACCCTCTTGCACTATAGGTGGGAATGTAAATTGATACAGTCACTATGGAGAACAGTATGCAGGTTCCTTAAAAAACTAAAAATGGAACTACCATATGACCCAGCAATCCCACTACTGGGCATATACCCTGAGAAAACCATAATTCAAAAAGAGACATGTACTACAATGTTCATGGCAGCACTATTTACAATAGCCAGGACACGGAAGCAACCTAAGTGTCTATCAACAGATGAATGGATAAAGAAGATGTGGCACATATATACAATGGAATATTACTCAGCCATAAAAAGAAATGAAATTGAGTTATTTGTAGTGAGGTGGCTAGACCTAGAGTCTGTCACACAGACTGAAGTAAGTCAGAAAGAGAAAAACAAATACTGTATGCTAAGACATATATATGGAATCTAAAAAAATGGTTCTGAAGAAACTAGGGGCAGGACAGGAATAAAGATGCAGACATAGAGAATGGACTTGAGGACACGGGGAGGGGGAAGGGTAAGCTGGGACGAAATGAGAGAGTGGCATGGACATATAAACACTACCATATGTAAAATAGATAGCTAGTGGGAAGCAGCCGCATAGCACAGGGAGATCAGCTGGGTGCTTTGTGACCACCTAGAGGAGTGGGATAGGGAGGGTGGGAGAGAGATGCAACAGGGAGTGGATATGGGAATATGTATATACACATAGCTGATTCACTTTGTTATACAGCAGAAACTAACACAACATTGTAAAAACAATTATACTCCAATAAAGATGTTAAAAAATTTAGCTTTGATGAGACATTTGGCTTTTAATTCAGAGAAGACTTCGTCTTTGCATTTTCTTCCGAATTTCTGGAATGTGTGATTATGTTCAGTGGGCAATAAGCAAATAGAAATTTCACATCATCTTCATCTTGGTTTGGAAGAGGTAGAAATAGCATAACCCTTGGCCACAGAGGCTCTGTGGCTTTCCCAAGAGACAAGATGTGCTGGGCGTGGAGCCTTAGATGTGAAGGAGAAAGCTTACAGGGCTTGGAACAAAATATTATTCTACATGGCCTGACAAGGCATGTTATCAGATACTTAGTACTGGCTGCCTACCTGGGCAGCGCACCAAGAGAGAGAAGCGCGTGGGGTAGAGGAAATAATTATTTGGAAGCTGTTATTCAACACTTAAGACCCATGTGAAGGAGCTAGAGTACAATGTCTCTACTGCAGTTTGTATTAAAATGTCCCCTACTTCCGGTTTTAGGGATATGTCGTTTGATTCGAATAATTATTTTAAAATTTTAAAATTAAAAAAATAAGATAATAGGAATAACAGCATTAGGTTTAACAAACAGAAGGGGTCATCTATTGTCCTTTTTAGTGTCAACCTCGGGGAGAGCCATTCTGAGTTGAATCAATGAGGGGCACAAAAGGGTCCCCATTTCCCAGCTGTGACTCCCTGGTCCCAGGGCCCTTCTCCCCTAGAAAGCGAGTAAAGAGTTGAACACATAGAGAGATGACTGGCTGCTGGCAAGGTTACCTTTGGCTTAGAGCTAAACAAAATAAACAAAACAAGGCACCCGTTGCAACAATGGAGAACTTTGCTTTGATAACCAAAAATCTAAAAAAGTTTTTCCGGATAGTTTCACCAGTTTGCTCTCCCGCAAGAGCTTGCTATCCTGCTTGCCTTAGTCTGATTTTTTGCTTATTCTAAAATTGTCTCTGAGGATAAGCATTTCTATGTATGGACCATAACACATAGAATATGTGCGTGTCTTTTCTTACCAGTACTCAGATTCTCCCTGGAGTATCTACTGTTTAAAATCATGAAACAAATACAACATGGTAGAATGAAACTTGACAAATAACTTTCTGGAAACTACATTGTGTAGTAAATTTCAAATGCTTCAAACTCTCTGCTTTATTCCCATTTACTTCAAATGGTGAACTATTAAAAAAGAGATTTTATGTTTTTTTAATCATGCAGTGCAGAATGAAAGACTTTGGGGAAAACATTTTAAGAAACTAATAAATCTCTGTAAAGTTCCATAACTTGTTTTTTAAAATTATTTATTACATCAAGGCTGAATATACATATTTATAGATTTATCAGATTAGTGTCTGTGGGTCTTGTTTTAACAGTAAAGTTTTTTTTTTTCCCTTAGAAAACTTATTTAATGAAACACCAATCTCATTTCTAAATTGCTGTTACCGTTTACAATTTTCACAGACGTTATATTGTATTAGTTATATCTGCTATTAAGATTTACCCCAAAGTTTGGTTTTCTCCTCCTCCTCCTTTAATCAATGAGAGATCTCAGTAACGTCATCATCGTCATTGTCATCATCATAATCAATCATCATATCACTCACTGGGAACCCATTATGAGCCAGGCACTTTGTGTATATTATTTTGTCAAAACAACCCTGCAGTGTTTACAGATGAGGCTCAGAAAGTTAAACGAAGCTTGAAGGACACAAGGCTAGTAAGTGATGACTCGAGTAGAATTTGAACTCAGCTTCATCTCTTTCAGAATTCTTCACTGTCCTTAATTCTGAAATAGGTAAAATTATCAAAATCTAAAACACTGGCTAACTTTGCATGGTAATAGTATATTTATAAGCATTAATATATCCAGTGGAGCAAATCCTTTGCCTTTTAAGTGCCCTGTGTTTGTGTCAGAATCTCTGAGGATGTGAGACACCACCACTCCATAAACACTGTTGGTTTTTGTTCTGTTCTCAAAGCACTTAATTCTCTGCCAGAGAATAGTTCAAACATGTTGGAAGAATCAAGCTTCCAGAGTTAGGAAACGCATAGTTTGGCTTAAAACTGATATAACAATTGGAAATTCTACTTATCCACTGAATCCTATTGATTACACACTAGAGTCTTGTTTTTATACTAACCACACTCATCCCATTTTTTTTTTTTTTAATCTACAGGATTCTCATAGTCTACAAAGCAAATTTCAAAACAGATATTCAAAAGGATGAAAGGGCTTAGGTAACGATAAAAATTATAAAGAGGAAATCAAATTCAAAGATAACTATAAGTATCTGGAATATATAAGAAGCATCCAAGTTCTTGATAATGAAGTCATGTTACTTTATATTTTCAGAAAATCAAAAGAGAAAAAAAAACTTAGAATAAAACAAAAGTAGAGATAGGTCTAAAAGTGGAAAGCAGTTATGGAGCTAGAGTGAAAGACACACAGGAGTGCTTAGAAAAATCAGAAAACAGTGATCCAAAAGAGACAACCCTTGGGACAGAGAAACATACAAAGATAAACACTGATGGAAATTAATCAGAGCACAAGGTTATAATTCAAAGTAAATTTTCCAAATTGCATATCCTGTTTGAAATGTGTGTCTTGGAGTTTTACATGAGCCTGCTGCAGTGGAAAAGCACACTGGATTTAGAATCAGAAGTCCTCGTTTAGGTCTGGCTCAGACCTTTGTTGTCTATGTTTTCTTGGATGAGCCACTCAAGGCCATGTTTTCTTACGTACAGATCAAAGAGATGCTATTAAATGCCTTCTATTGCTAAAGAACTCCACCTAGCAATGAGTAGAATTTAGAATGACACCTTATTACATGGCAAGATATCACTTTCTTACCATTTACTCATACTCTACCGATGACAAGCTGCATAAGACCCAATAGCATTCAGAGAACATATACTTTTAAATAGTTGCTTCACCCTGTCACTGTCATAACTATATTTTGCCAACATTATGCCAACATCTTCTCAGATTTTATTGTATACAGTGCATATTTGATCTTCCTTACTATGCAAATAAAAGGTTGATATTTTAAGGTCTGTTGCTGTTCCTGAGGTCTAGATTAAATCAATGTACAATGTATAATTTGGGTCCTCTGTAGAATATACTTTAGTTTTTTGCTTAAATTCTCCCTATAATTGCCAAAGCAGTAAACCCTTTAATTACAAATACACAATAATACATAAAAGTATAGTGCTGTAGTTAGAATAAATTTTAAGATGGCCTAATGGAATGCATGTTAGAAAAAGGGCAGGGTGAGTTTGACATTGTAATGTTCATACAGGCTTTAAGGTAACATGGATGGTTTTTTTTTCTTCTGGCAATAAAGAAAAAGAGATCTTTTTTTTTTTTCCCCCCATCTCTTTTGGTGCTTTTTAAATGCAAATAACCATCCCTGCCTGTACACTCGAAAAGTATAAAAATAAGTTCCCTCTCCCTCTGTCTCTCTGTCTCTCTGTCTCTGTCTCTGTCACACACACACACACACACACACCACACACCCTTGAGCACATCAGTGGAAAGTACGGGCATGTCTCCTATAGGGGATGAGCACTGAGGGTTGTAATTGTTGAACTGGACTTCTTTATGCACTAAGGAAGGCTGGTGTTAAATATGGGTTCATGCTGGAGTTTGAAAGGCTGGTTTGAGGGAAGGAAACATAGAAGGGAATCAGTATTACTCTAAACAGCACTATACTTTGTCTCCTAGTACCATAAGTTTCAGCTATACAATCTTAGAAAACCACAGTATCCTATTCTGTAATGGGAATATAAACATAGTATCTTTGTTACAGGATTGTCAGTAATAAATGAAAATATTCACTTCTGTGCTCTGTAAGCTCTCAAAAAAGTAAACTATTCTGTTTTTGGAGGTGGGTGGGTCGACTGTTTTTTATCAAATGAAAATAAGGGAATATTCAAATGAATAAAAGTAAAAAGAAGCAAATGGGAAACATTTATAAGGATTATAGGAGAGATTTTTGAATTCTAGATTAACAGATGTTTAGAATACAGGAATTAGTAAAAATCAAGTCATGAACAAATCAGATCCTTTTATCTTCATAAAGAAAAACGTAAATAATTAATTCTCCAGGAAGTATTTACACAGAAGTAGGAAAAAAATAACTTACCAATGAGGCTGAAGCACATTTACAGAAGTGGGGTTAACAAAGGCTGGTCCCTCTGTTCCCTCAAAGAGTTTACAAAATCAAAACTGTCCCCTAGTGCAGTGATATCTACTTAAAACTATTCTTTTTTTGTCAGGTATCTTAACTGGGAAGAATTTCTTTCTTATTGGTTTTCTCAACCATCATTGCGTGGGCAGATATTAAAAGTTCTAATGTCAGCTCATGTTAAAAGACTCAATAACCAGAGTCACAAAAACATCAGTAGGTGAAGGCAGAAGACAGTGAAGCAGAGGGACCCCATGTGATTTATCTCCAAGGTGGCCCAGAAGGGAGTCATCATGGAGGGGAAGAACCTAGGTCAATGAAGACTCCTGTTTTCCACTCACTGCCATTTACTCAAGCCTTAGCAATTTCAGGACCCAGGGTGGGTGAACAAGGCAGTGGTCCAGGATTAATGAACTTCCAGTGACAGCGAGGAGCCTGGTCAGTCTCCAACTACAGAGGTCACAGAGAACAGGTACATGGCTTGCCTAAGGTGATTGAAAAAGTGGAGATTCCACCATGACATAGATGACATGGGGCCATGATATAATAAAGAGCCCTTTCTACCATATCTCTCAGCTGTGGGACTCTTGAAAAATATCACAGCTCTGTATTTTTACTAATCTTTAATATTATTCTATTATACCTAAGGGTGTGAATTCATGTCCATTTATGTTTCTCATAAGCTAAGAAGCCACTTTGATGAATTCAAATGTTGCATAATTAGAACCTTGTTTTATATAAAAATTATTTTTGTATGGAAAATATGGTTATGGGCAGAAAATCAGACCGTCTCTTAGAAATCAGGCTCTTGAGAACCTTACAACAGTGGAAAAATACAAGAAATTGGTAGAAGTGTAAGTTTTATATTTATTTTTGGATACTTAAATATCATCTACCCTTTCAGTTTGCTTCTAGGGTGCTGATTAAATTAGTTTTGCTATATAATTTGAGACTTTTAAAAAGAGGTCTAAAGCTTATAAATATAAAACCTATATTCCTTCTATATTATGAATTCTAATTTCCACAAAATGAATGTTATCTTTGCCTCTCTCTACAACATATATAGGCAATTAGGGAACACAGACAAGAAAAGATGGTACGTTGGTTTATAAAACCCTCCTTTATTTGGACTTATTTAATGCATACCCGAAGCACACATTATAAAGGCAATTTATACATGTTGTGTATAAATAAAAAATAAAAGCAGACATATCGAAGGAACAAATAATAAAAAAGTTTCAGCATTTACCAGATTTCAGAACTGTTCTTTTCATTTGTTTTGATAATATTTTAAAATATTTTCCAAAATGTACATTATTAAATGTTTGACACTGTACTGAAGGGAATTTGCTTCAAGTAAATGCTTAAGATGCAAATGCTTAAGAAGCAGGAAACAGCCTGTAGTTTGTTGTCACACCACAATAAAAATACTGTTATTTACCTAAAGCATAAATAAATACAGGCTTCCCCACTATTTGAAACTGTATCGTTGATTTGAAACCTTCCCTAAGCCGAAATGGTATAGAGCAAAGAAGCAATTCCTGCTACCAGGAACTGGCCATGGGAACACAGATGTGGCTTTCCCAAGGTAAGTGAATTGGGTGCATCTTTATTTTCATATTATGGTCTCTCTCTTTCCTGTATAATATTTCTGTTTTTCTGCTTTCTGCGTGTGTTTCTTTCTTTCTTTTTTTTTTACAAGCCTTTATTAGTTACAGTCATGAGAGAGGGAATTGATACCCACCAGAGGAAGGGCTCTGAAGAGTTTTAACGATAATAACTAACATTTTTAGGTTAGTTATCAAGTACTAACCTAAAACGTTAGGTATCAAGTACTTCACTGAATCCTTCATCTGTAAAGGCACTCGTTCTCTTCTCTATTGTTCAATGCCTTGGACAAAGAAGGAAGTTTTATCAAAATTGACAAGTGACACAAAATTAGAAAGATTAGCTAAAGAGTTGGAAAACAAAAAGAATGCACCAAACGTATTTTATAAGGTAGAAAGATTGGTTGGAACAAAGAAGTTGAAATGCAACGGTACAAACAAAATAACCCCTTACATTTAGATTCAAATCATCAATTTCTTGTGTGGACAATGGTGCAAATCATTTGCTAGTAAGTGTAAAAATATTTTAGGTTTTAATGAAAGTTCATGTAACCCAAGAGTGTGGCTTTGTGTTAAACACCTAACTCAGTCGCATCGTCTATTAACTGCAACATACCATCCACATCAATGTAGTTACTAGTCTAACCTCCTTTGCTGCCAGTCGCCCAGGAAATGCTGTATGGAGTCCTGGACACCACATTTTAGGGGAGAAGTTGACAGCAAACTGGACTTTGTTCAAAGGAGGGATGGTGAAGGGTCTGGAAACTATATCACGTAAGGAATAACTGGAGGAATGTGTTCATTTAACCCGAGAAAATGACAAGTTGTGTTAAAAATGTCAAAGGCTGTTCTACAGAAGATGAGGTCGATTTTTCTGCAGCGTTCCAGAACTAAAAATGAATGGGGGTAGTCACAGGGTGGTAGGTTTGAGCTCACAGAAGAAATTACTTTCCTGACAATTCAAATGATCATCCACAGGCTGTGACAATAACAGCCAGTCGCTGGCTGCTGGGAGTGTGGGCAGAGTCAGTGTGCCCACCTGTCAGAACAATAAAAAAGACTGTCAGGGCTGCCAAGGCCTTTGGAGCAGAGGTAGAATCTAGGACAGTACTTTTGTTTACTTTCTCTAAGAAGCGTAGTCAGGGTCTCTGGCACAATTTTCTCCTTTAGTAATGAAGGCCCATTTTCATTTCAGTGATAACCCACTCAGGATACTTTTAGTGGTTCCCTAAAGCCGAGGCTCCCTCCGACACACACAGACACACAGATACACACCCACACACACACTGCCACTCTACACTTATGCTTTACATCTTTCCTCCTTTGCCGTCTCTTAGTTTTTAAAAAGGGGGACAAAGTCGGTAGATGAGTAACAGTAGGATACGCTTACATCAAAGTCATGTTCAGCAAGTGTAGCAGAAATATGTTCCCAGGTGTATTTCTGGTTCTAACTGCAATGGTTCACGATCCAGCGTGGCTCACATCAGGCAGGCTGTTGCCTTGTACTTTGTGTAGGAAAAGGGGTCCCGGAGACAGAGTAAGATGTAAACATTAACGTTTGTTCTATAACGAAGACATGAAGGTGTGACCTTAAATTACAAAAAATAAAGTCGCAGATGTGTATTTTCTTGGGGATTGTAGGGTAGGAACAACATATGAAAAGACTAAAATGTACTTTGGCCAGCATCTGTCTTCACCCAGTTCTCTAAGGCTCTGGGGCCATGTGTATTAGTGACTATTGTATTCTTCAGTGTAAATCCTTCATTGACGCCTAATGTGCCGAGCAGGTCATGTATTGATGAATCGAGAAATAGACACTGTGGAGGTGAGATTTCCTCTTGGGTCCACTCTCCCTCCCTCCCTCTCCTCCTCTTCCTCCTGCTCCTTCTTTTTCTTCTTCTAACAAAGGGGCACAATTGTTTTTTGAGCGTCCGCCCCTTTCCCCCACTAGTCTTCAGTCTAGAGATTAAGAGCGCTTTTTGTGGGTTTAGGTCCGGCCTTTTAACTTTTTCCTGTGCATGGCTCTTTGCTGACTCCACAACTTTATGGTGTGTATTATTTTTCTTTTTTTTTTTTTTTTAATTTTATTTATTTATTAATTTATTTATTTATGGCTGTGTTGGGTCTTCGTTTCTGTGCTAGGGCTTTCTCTAGCTGGGGCAAGCGGAGGCCACTCTTCATCCCGGTGCACGGGCCTCTCACTGTCGCGGCCTCTCTTGTTGCGGAGCACAGGCTCCAGATGCGCAGGCTCAGTAGTTGTGGCTCACGGGCCCAGTTGCTCCGCGGCATGTGGGATCTTCCCAGACCAGGGCTCGAACCCGTGTCCCCTGCATTGGCAGGCAGATTCTCAACCACTGCGCCACCAGGGAAGCCCTATTTTTCTTTTTATAAAGCAAACAGGACAGCGTAAACTATGGAGAAATTATTAATAAAATTTCAA
This sequence comes from Balaenoptera ricei, assembly GCF_028023285.1. Taxonomy (NCBI): domain Eukaryota; kingdom Metazoa; phylum Chordata; class Mammalia; order Artiodactyla; family Balaenopteridae; genus Balaenoptera; species Balaenoptera ricei. The sequence continues at coordinate 30,589,232 of NC_082650.1, read as the reverse complement.
GAAGTGGGCTCAGCACGTGTTGAATAATGAACGCGGCACGTTTTTCCTATTGTTGTGTGGTTCCACTGGGCAGCCCTGGCCAGGGTAGCTCAGCCCGGCTTGCGCTGTGCGGTTTGGGGCCTTTAACCACGGGGCAAGTCATTTACCGGCAGGTGAAGCAGCAGCACATTGTTCTGTTATTTTCAAACCACAGCAGCCTCTGGAATGCAAGAGCCATAAAGACATAGGTCTGATGATGCCTGACACAGGCATAATTCATGAACTCTGTAATTTAAAGGGATTTCAAGGCGATTGTAAAACGAATAAAAAATGAAATGCTTTGGGGGAACACTGGTAATTTTTTTAATCATTTGATGCTACACATTTAAAAATAACCATCAGCCTGGTAGTTCTGTGTGTGTGTGTGTGTGTGTGTGTGTGAAGATAAGTCAGATTAAATCTGATGCCAGTAGTTTCAAGTAAGTTCATAACATGGCTGTCGGACCCAAGAGGAAAAAAAAAAAAAAGAAGAGAAAGAAAATCCCAGAACAATTTATGGCCTGTAGCCAGTAACAAAGTGTTTCTCCCTGTACCTTTTTATCATTTCCCCCTCAAATGTTGATTATGCCCAAGTTAAAAAAAATTGGAGGGGGGGGGGTAACTTTCTAGAAGGTTTAAATTTCAGTCTGGATTGTTAAAAAAAAGCCTCAAATGAAAGAGTCTCTTTAATCAGATAATTGACTGGTCAGTAATTTTAGCCCGTCTGTGACACACCAGTTGGCAGGTACAGAGGCATGCAGTCCTGAGCCTTCGCCTCCTTTCCCCCTTCCCTGCCCCCTGGGATGGTCACAGAGCTTCCCTTTCTTACTGCCGTGTCCCCAGAGACTGTCCCCGAACATTTTGATGTTCAGAAAAGGAGAGCCAGCTGTCAGAGGTGACCAGGCAGATGGCACCAAAGGGACTCCATTCCTCCATTACCCACCTGGGGAGAATGTAGGTCCCCGCCGGACAGCTGTCTTAGATCCACAGCACCCACATTTCAGACTGATCCCTGGTTTCCTGAAATCCTGGTTCTGAAGTTGTTTGGGAGGCTTTGGTGGGCCTATAAATACAAGCACATTACCTGCTCTATTTTAACTCTCCGCCATGAGTAAGGGCAGCTCAAATATGCCCTCTATAATGTCACGTCACAAAAGGCTCAGAAAATTATCCCTTACCCCTATTGTCTGCCTGTTTTCTTTTATTCCTTCTCTACTCATCACGTTCCCTGGCAGCCATGAATGAAATGTAACATGCTAAATGACTGACATCCATTAAAGCTCCTCGACAAACCCTGGACCGGGTTTTGAAAGGCCCTTGGAAGAAAAAGGATTGTGTGCTCTTTGAATCTTGGTCTGCTGAATGGCTGCCAAGTGAGGTCCGTTCCATTCAAAGGGCTGAGTGAATAAATGAGAATAACATCCTTGGGGACGCGCAGGATCGGCTTACTCTGAAAATGCTCAGCTTCACAAAGGGTCAGAGTCACAAGGTAAATGAAAATGGCTAGGAGGGGACTTTGATGGCCGAAACATGGTAACAGTAGAGGACTTGAAAGAAAACTTTATTTAAAAAAATAAAAAAGAAGAAAAAGCAAGAACCGGGGTGGGGGAACTGCAGAACTGTGAAGTCAATTGATAAGAGCAAACACTTTGACAACGACATCCAGACATATTGGTTTGTAAGTTACACACAGGAGGTATACAAACAAGTGTATATGCTTATAAAATTGTATAAACTCCCCATCTGTCCACTTCTGCAAACATCATGAATTAATTTTATTTTACACATGAATAAAAAGTGGGTCAAAACCTGTTAGCTCAATTTCTTGGTGGGCCTGAAATTGTGAGATCTGTGACCTGAGGACTTGAATTTTCCTCGTAGCTGCAAGTGATAAAATCTAGTGAGCCATCAAACGTGCCATTTCTTTGGATCGCTCCTTGTTTTTTTCTCTACACGCGATTTCTCAACTGGAATGATTTCTATTAGAGCACTTTAATGAAGGTGCATTAGAAGCAGTTTCTAGGCGAGGAAGTTAGAAGAACCACGGGAATTCTTGACACGTTTCCACAGAGACCCTCCCTGGTACCTGTCATGGGGTTACTCCTAGGAAGGCTCTCTGGCCCCTGACTTTTTCAGATCATTTTTAGACACGTAGGCTGTGGTGGCATAAAGAAATCTTACAGAATGAGTTACATCAGATGGTCTGTAGTGAAGGTGTAAATGGAGTTCTGTTCCCTCCTTTTATTCAGCAAATGACAATTTATGATGTAGGCTGAAGAGGATGAAGACTTGTGGAAACTGGCTGCCTTTCCAGTAGAACTGAGATGTTATCCTACAAATTCAAGTTCAGAGGGTGCAGTGGATTGAATGGGCCTCCCACTGCCCAAGAAAGATATATCCAACCAGTATCTGTGAATCTGAGCTTATTTGGGAAAAGGGTCTTTGCAGAAGTAATTAAGTGAAGGAATTCAAGATAAGATCATCATGGATTAGGGCACGCTCTAAATCCAATGGCAAGTGTCCTTATAAGAGAAGAGGGGGGAGAAGGAAATTTAAAGGCAGAGGCAGATATTGGAGCAATGTGTCTGTAAACCAAGGGATGCTGAGAGTTGCTGGCGGCCGCCGGCAGCTAGGACAGAGGCATAGAACAGTTACGCCGCAGAGCCTCAGACGGACCCAACCCGCTGACACCTTGATTTCAAACTCCTAGCCTCCAGAACTGTGAGAAAATAACGTTATGTTGTTTTAAGCCACCAAGTTTGTGGTAATTTGTTATGGCAGCTCCAGGAAACTAAGACAGATGGCAATGGCCATGTGCTATCACAATCACAAAGTCGTCCAGCTTGGGCTTGCTGCTCTCCAGTAAGAGGGAAATTACAATAGTGCCTGGTGAGGCAGCCCACTGAGTTATTGGGTCACTCTGCCCAAGTTCTCCCATTAGCATTTTCCCAGAATGCTTCCTGGTTTTCAATAACAAAACATTCATATCTCCTCGATACAACAGTATTTAGATGACGTCTGTAAAGGAAAAAAAAAATGTTCCCCCTAACTCGTAAATGTGTGGGAGACGACTCATGTAATATTCCAAATATAATTGGTGTATAAAAGCTGCTGGGGTTAAGGAAGGCCATGGTACTCCACAAAGCAACTGTGTTTTAACAGCAAAATTAACTGTTAAGTAATTAAGAAGTGACGTTTTCAGCATATTATATTCTAACGTACTCATTTGTTATTTATATATAGGGGTCAATGCATTTTGATAATTTGGTTGGTGTTTGGGGGGTTATTATGTAGCATGTTTTAATTTTTTCCATTTAAAATAATGGGAAATTGGCTTTTAGTTACTATTTTCTTTCAGAATGTCTGATTCTCAAGAATGGACAACGCATGTTATACAAGAGAGATTGGTACTTCCTTTTATTTGTGCATGTACACATTGTAAAGGAGCATGACTGTACCCTTGGAGAACATCTTTTGTTAAAAGATGCGAGTTACTATATTTACCTAATTTTTGGATTCACAGCTTTAGAGAGTGGCCAATTTAATTTAGATTTAGGATCCTTCAGTATTTTCAAATTCTGGTAAATTATTCTTTGGTTTTCCTTTATGATACTGGCTAAAAGAAACTTTTGAATAAAGGTAATTTATTTAAATAGACAGTTTTTAGGACATAAAAATGTTAAAAGAACACATTAGTTAAGCTTGAGTTCTTGGGAATTAGATTGATAGCCCCAAATGCTCTCTATTTATTATAAAAATTTCAAGGAATACAATATTTGAGAAAGAGTTTCAAGGATGACTAATTATCAACAAAATGTTTTTAGGTTTCAGTGGCCTGAAAAAGTTAATCTGTTTTCCTACTTTAATAATTCCTAAGGAGTAAGATATTGGAAAAAGTGACCAAAAGTGTAATTTATAAAGCAGGAGTTATAACCAACAGTAAATATGTAAATGCTTGGTTGTTTAAAATTTGTATGTGGAAGGAATCCTAGTTAAAAAAAGAAAAAGAAAAAGAAAAACATAAATTATCCAGAGTGAATTTATCACAATTATGTGTTCTAAAAATCCTATCTTTTAAAAAAAATGCCAAAGAAGACGGACACATGGAATCCATTACATTCTAGCTAATGGTTTCAATCAAATTTATAACAGAGCTGAGTAGGCAGCAAGCATTTCTGGACCTGTGTCTCCAATCTCAGGGCACTCAGAGACACAGGCATTCACACACAGAGGAAATTCAGTGCCCAGACTACTGAAGGCCTCTGACACCCACACTTTTTACTCCAGGGATAAAATAAGTTTTTATTTTTAAATGTGGGCTCTATGAAAGGCCAAAATAAAGAGTTGGTAGGATAATTTTTTTTTTTTTAGCATGATAAGTTCATAGTAGAGTTGGTTAGAATGGAGGGAGAATATTACATTTCTTTTTTTGTGGCATGGCATGGTACGTTTTCAAAACTTGGTAGTTTATACATGGAGGAAATAACAAAGATTTATTGACACTGGTGGTGCAAAAGTGTGTTCATTCTTTTTTTTTTCATGCACTCAAATGTGATTTAACATTGACATTTATCTAGATAGACTTTGAATTCTAATTTTTATTCCAAGTAATTGGTGAATTCTTCATGTACTACTTAATATACTTTGTTAACTTGGACAAATGAACTATCCCTTTTAGTTCCTTTGGAGTGTAAGGGTTGGTGAAGAGGAGAACTCTATGTGAGTGTTTTATTTTGTGTATTAATTTCTTTTCACAAGGTTACTTTGAAAGAAATCAGCGTTTGAAACTTACAGTCAGCTATGGATTTTGTTGGTGGGATGGGGGAATTCTTTGCCTGTGTGTACAGTTTTGGCCTTCAGGGGGCAGCCAGGCGCAGAGAAGCTAACTGAAGTGGCATGCACTGCCCCGTTTTCATGCTACCTGAGTAACCCTAGTTCAAAAAAAAAAAAAAAAAAAAAAAAAACAACGCAGCAAAAGCCAAAGTAAGCACTCCTTCTCCATCTGTCACTGCGTGGAAGAGAGCTGAGGCAGCCATATTTAATCAACGCTGAAGTCTCCCCCTGGGTGATGTTCGTGCCCTTCTGTAATATTTTATTCTAAGCCATTTCCCAGACAGCATTATTGATTCTTGTCATTATTCCCCCCCAAGCTCCGGGAGCTTGTGCAATGGGATACCAACTGCAGTTCTCCTCGTGAGCATAACCTCAGACCAAAAAGTAAGGTGACTGCTTCCAACCTTCAGACTCGCCCAGATGGCATATTATGCAGTGTATCACGGACATTCTAAACTCTTACACTCTGACATCAACTGCTTATAATGCCTTTGCAAAAATCGAAAATTACCAAAATAAAAAAAGGAGTTTGGCACTTGTTTCGTATTTCTGCTTTTTTACTTCTTTGACTTATGCTCATCGTGAGAAGATAACTGTACTTTAGGTATTTTGCGTGGGTGATTAGGATGAGAAACTCCCCTCCCCTGGAAGACTCATTAAAAATAATAATACATCTGATATTGAACTTGACTAGAGTTCTGAAATTCTGTGCTCTCTCTTCTGTCAGAGGCAAAGGAGGACGGTGAACATTTTCTTTTTTCTTAATGACAGATACTGGATTGTAAGAGGAGGACCTGCTTGTTAAATGAATAAGTGAGGGAAGGAAGGCAGAAAGCAAGATAGGAAGGGAGGAAACAAGGAAAGTCCAGTCACTTTCATTATTCCCCAGATCTCTTCTTGCTCTCAGGAAATGGCTCATTGATCAGTTTTCTCAAAGCCATTTCAATTTTGAGTCCATCAGCATCCTTCAAGGTGTGCATACTTTTATTTGCCTTTTAGATGTAGTATCCTAAAGAGTAACAAACCTCCGGAGCGTCCCTTATCTGTACCCCTACTCACGTATCCTGGCGTACAAGGTCTGTAAAGTACTACCTAGAGATTTGCAATGCATCATCAAGTTTTGATTTTGTCTTGGACCCAGTGGAGTAATGGAAGTTGAAATGCCCATTCTTTTCCTCCTCCACCAGCAATATTTTTCTAATTACTGTATAAAAAACAGCCCCTGTAGTACTAGCCCTGCATTTCTGGTTGTATGCACTTCAGGAATCTTTTGGTCTAGGTCAGTTTAAGTTTACTATTGGAATTTATTTTTGTACAATAGTCGTTGTCAATCTAGCATTCTGCTTGCCGCTTTCTAAAACATAAAGTTCTTATGGTAATAATTTGCCTGAATTCCATGACAGAGAATAAGTCAGGATTACAGTAATCACAATACTACCAATTATGGAACATCTTCTATGCTTCAGACACTGTATTAGGCAATTAATTTACATTAATACCCAACCCTCACAAAAACTATAAGAAGTAGGTATTACACCCAATTTGTATATGTTTAAACAAAAGCTCAGAGAGATTAAGTCATTACTATTGTTTTAATTATACCACTCAAGTTACTTCAAGGAAGGTAATTATTTTCTAAAGAATAATTATATAATAAAGGCAGGATGATTCTAAGAAAAAAGTAGTGCAAGACACTTGCCTTAATAGGTATGAAACTATATGATAAAGACATAATCATTAAAAGTAAGTTTTTGGCACAGGAATAAGAAGATTGATAGAACTGAAAAGAAAATTCAGTAGTAAACCCAAGAACATCTAGTAACTATTTTTACTGAAACTTCCTTAACGACAGATGCCTGGATAAGTGTTCGTATACTTTTTAATCACTTAATCTTCACGTGATCCTAGAAGGAATTATTATCTCCACATTTTAGAAAAGGAAACTGAAGCTTAGACAGATAGATTTAGTAACTTGTCCAGAGTTATACAGTTAGTCAGTGTGAACATAAGTCTTTATAATTCTAGCATCAAACTGCTTTACCCTTATGTGCGCAGTTTCTCCAGTGCTTCATGGAATTTAGTACACGATAAAAAGTAGCATTTTAAGTCAGCCAGAGGAAAAACAAAACATTATTCAATAAGTGGTGCTAGGATAATTCTATCAGTTGAGTATTTAGTTTAATCACACCAAAATAAATTCCAGATGGATCAAATATATAAATATAAATAATGAATCCATAAAGGTCCTAAACAAAAATTAAAATGAATATTTTTATATTCTTGGGAAGACTATTTTAACTATGACAAGAGAACCAGGAATCATAAAAGAACATGTTGATAACCTTGGCTGTAAAATGTTTTAAACTTTCGACTGTAAATAATTTAAAAGGCAAACAACTTACTAGGAAAATAGTTGCAACATATATGCTAGGTGAAGTATTAATGATCTTAATATGTAAAGGACTGTTCAAGTCAATTTTAAAAATCAATAATTTAATAGCAAAGTGGGAAAAGTTTAAGAACAAATATCTCTCAAGAGGAGAAATACAAACAGCCAAAAAATGTCAGTAATAATCAAGGAAAAGCAAATTAAAACAGGAATGAGATAGGAAAAGATCAGTGCTTTCTGTTAACAATGGTTTGGGGAAAATTGGTATCTTATGAAATGTAATTTGTTAATACTACTACTGAATCAAAAATAAAAACATATACCATTGGTTCTAATGATTCCACTTTAAAAATCTTAAGTTAAGAAAATACTTATACAATTAAATAAAAATATGTTACAAGATACTTAGAATGTTCAAGTAGATTTATTGCCACATTACTTATTATAGAGTATAATTGGAAACAATATGTCTATCATGAAGGCATTTCTGTTAGAGTTTATGTTACATGGATACAATGGAAAACTATGAGCCATTAGAAGTAATATTACAAAGTTATATTTATGAGCATGGAAATGTGTTCATGACGTTTAAGTTAAAAAAATGCAAGCTACAAACCAGCCGTGAAAAATCATATGTGAATGCTTTTCATATGTGTGAAGAGAGGTCTAATAGCTATTCAACAAAACATTATTACTATTACACTGTTTTTTTTAAAAAAAATCTTTATCGTATTTAAATATTTTGTGTGCTTTACGACATCTTATTTTTACTGCTAGGAAAGCAGCAAAGCTATTTTCCTTCTGGGAAACTGTTGGGAGGACGTACAGGGACCGGAGCTGAATGAAGCAGGATGGAAAGAAAGGGATTCTGAGACTCCTCAGGCTTCCCACAGGCTTTACAGCCTCACTGGAGCATCTCTGTTCCTGCGGGGCAACCACTCTGTTCTCCCTTTTAATGCTAATGTGTTGTGCTCTGCCATTACTTTGGTTTGCCCATGGCTTTGGTTAGTCATGACCCATGCCGTCATGGTGCCATTTCTGCATTTATGGTAACCGGTCTTACTGCTCTCTGGGTATTTTCTTCTTAAGATCATGGAGAAAAGGAATCATTGACCCAAGTTATCTGTTCTTCTACCTAAACCCTGTCAAAATGTCATTGACAGGCTTGAGGCTTGGTTATCCTTCGATCAGGTACTCACTCAATACAATTACTGGGGCTGATTAGGGTATTTCAAGATACCCAGGCCACCCAGGCCAGTCCCTCAAATAGCTTGGAAGCAAGGCCATATCCTTTACAAGGGCATTCTGGTGGGCAGGCAGGGATCAGCCATTTGGCAATTAAAACTATAGTATAGTGAGTCTTATTTACTTCCTATGACTATTCATTTAACAATTTGGGGAAGAACATATCAGAATTTCCCTTATATAACTGGGTAACCTTGGAAATCTGGAAAGAAGAGGCAACAGAACCATATTCAGCAGGGAAATTGGTTTTGCCCAGTTTAGGAAAGTTTGGCATTGAAATAATCAGATGTCATTAGCAAATTTGACCTCCAGGTGCAAAATATGCAGATTATTTAACACTCTGGTATATATTTTTGAGAACCAGAAATTCTTCACAGTGTGTGTAATATGATACATTTTTGCTTCAAGAAATGTAACTCTTCACAAAATTGAAAATCAAAAAAGATGGAAAAATAGCATTTAAGGTGACAATTTAAATAGTGTTGTTAAATCACTTTAATAAAAATTTATAGCAACATTAATTTGTCCACGTATCAATTAAAATTTTGAATTTCTTATAAATTCTAAATGACAATGATCTGTGTTGGCCAATTACTATGATTTATTGTCTCTAAATATCTTATTGCAACTCACAAATCTTACTGATTCATAAACTGAGATAAGAAATTTAAGTAATGACTTTGTTCAATTCATATATTTAATTATTTGCTTGAACAAAACAAAATTGAATCTTGTGCAATTATCCAGGGGGCTAATTTGCATGGCCAATGTCAATAACACTGTGAAAATTCCCTAAGCAAATAGAATACACGTTGATATTACCTCATAAAGCCAGCGTTTCAGCCCAAATCTGAGGATTAGATTCCATAATAATACTTTTTCAGATGATATTTATGAAAGGTTTTAATGCAAGTAAACATAATCCTTTTATTTTCTCATTCCATTATTTCAAAACCATGATTAAAATTCCCAATGTGTCTTGGAGTATGCAAGCACTAGGGATAGAAATTTAAAAAGATACAACCCCTAATATAAAGGAACTTAAAGTTTAGTAGAGGAGAGAGACAAATAAAGAGATTACAGCATGTACTTTCCTAGACAGTGCTCAGGATGTTATGGGAAGCCTAGACATTATTCCCTTTCTCATTCTGGTTGGGAGTCATTTATATGTTAATATTCTCATGAACATTCAAGTGTTGCAATATCCTGGTTTTGAGTGTCTTTTCAGGGTAGAACCATAACGCGGTTTTGTAGTTAATACATAGTCTACAGGTATGCACACAAGCCCTTAGGCATAATTTCTACTGATATGAAACATGACTTTAGATTTCTTGCCAAACAATACTTCTGTAGTGTTTTTTTACTCGCTGAGAACTGTTGTATTGAGTTCTGACAGCAATAAAGGTGTTTCATCAATCCATCTCAGGAGGTAGTGGTACCCATCTAATGCAACCAACCAAACACTTTATAAAGTTTAATATTCTCATTTCATTTCCAAACACTCACTAAATATATGGTAGATTTTTTTTTTTTTAACACACGCATTGTTGATTTTCTATGTAGGGTAAAATGTAGGGGCCTTACTCAGGAATTGGTATTCAGTCTTCTACACTTACCTTGTTTAAAATTCCTTCTTTTTCTTACTCTCTGTTATCAACTTACAAGTCATTTTGTAGTGCCCTAGGTCATCTTATTTTGTAGATAAAAATCACTTAATTCAAAAAGGAGAGAAAAGAAGGAAAAAGTGAATTGGTGCATGAGCTAAACATTTCCTTGATGGGTAGTGCAAAAGACCTAAGGAGTTTCCTAGATGACCTATTTCATTTCCTAGTTATACAACTTAGAAAAAGATAACCTTCCAAAAAATCCATTGAGAAAGTGCTCTTCTAACCTAACTGTGGGATTTCAATTTCAATTAAAATAAGACTTTTCTGCACACAGTCTGAAATGAAGAATGAGACTGGAATCTTTCTTTCTCAAATAAGGCTGTGAGCCAGCAAGATGGCCATGAAGAATAGAAAAATGGATAGACTAAAAATGCTGAATCTTCAGAAAATGTGTTACTACTTGTTGAGATACATATCATGTAGGAGAAGAAAGAGATATGTTTTTCAAATATATAAAACTCAATTTACAGCCACTTGCTTCAGCCCAGCTAATAGAAACATAGACTATGGAAAATAAATATATGTTTTTTTCAGAGATCAAAATGCTAAAAGATATGTGAATTGTTAGAGAACTGAAAGCTAAATGGTCATGTTATATCCATATTTTGACTTGTGTAGTACTTAAAATTCTCCTGATTTGAATCTTTTTTCTTTCTCTTTCTCCCTCCCTCCCTTCCTTCCTTTCTCTCTTTTTTCCTCATGTTCCTCTTTCAATCTGTTGAGAAAGAAGAGAGTGGAGGCATGTTTTCACTTGTGCCCCATGTCTGCCTCTATTTATTTCATTTTTTTTTTTTAAAGATTTATTGATTGATTGATTGATTGATTGCTATGTTGGGTCTTCGTTTCTGTGCTAGGGCTTTGTGTAGTTGCGGCAAGCGGGGGCCACTCTTCATCGCGGTGCGCGGGCCTCTCACTATCGTGGCCTCTTTTGTTGCGGAGCACAGGCTCCAGACGCGCAGGCTCAGTAGTTGTGGCTCACGGGCCTAGTTGCTCCGCGGCATGTGGGATCTTCCCAGACCAGGGCTCGAACCCGTGTGCCCTGCATTGGCAGGCAGATTCTCAACCACTGCGCCACCAGGGAAGCCCTATTTATTTCATTTTTAAGCCTGGGACAATACCCACTTACCCACCTGGAGGTTCCTGTCTGAATTAAAACAGTATCATTGCTGAAGCTTCCTTTTAAAGAATTAGAGTAGTCCCTGTTATCTTTAAGTTTAATTAATTCTTATGTATGCTGATTGGAGACCTACTAAGGTAGAATAAAACTATCTTTGACCTACGTGTTCCTCTGAAACATTTTCAATTGAATTGAGAGAAAATGTGATAATAAACGGAATGAGTAAAGAAGTTTTCTTACAAGGAGTTTAAAAAGGTTTATTAAAGCTCCTGAGAGGATCCGTGGCCTGTTCCTAGACCCACAGCTCGCTTTTGCAGGAGTCTGCTCTCGATCTTGACACTTGCAGGCTACGTTTCCCAGGTGCTGGTGTTGGCCAGCTTCTGGCTGGGCTTGACCAGTGGGAGGCTCTGGTGGGAGACCTGAGGGCAAGAGAAGAGAAGCCAGGGTACTTCTCAGCCCACCTCTCTGCCTCTGGTGGCATCTCCAGCAATGACTGCTTCTCCTCCACAGCTCCGGCTCCCACCAGACGTACCTGCCATCGTTGCAGCTTCTTCTGAGTAATTTTGTCCCCTGGCTTTTACAATAAGATCTTCTCCCCTTGTCTAACCAGCCTAATGGTGGCAACGCATTCCTTTGATTACTAATCTCTGGGTTTCCTTATTGTCACCTATGTAACCAATTGCCTGCATTAAAATCACCTGAACTAATTTCTTTCTTCCTGGTTAGACCTTTTTTTTTTTTTTTTAACCTTACTATTTTTTATTTATTTATTTATTTGTTTGTTTGTTTATTTATTTATTTATGGCTGTGTTGGGTCTTCGTTTCTGTGCGAGGGCTTTCTCTAGTTGTGGCAAGTGGGGGCCACTCTTCATCGCGGTGCGTGGGCCTCTCACTGTTGCGGTCTCTCTTGTTGCAGAGCACAGGTTCCAGACACGCAGGCTCAGTAATTATGGCACACGGGCCTAGTTGCTCCGCGGCATGTGGGATCTTCCCAGACCAGGGCTCGAACCCGTGTGCCCTGCATTGGCAGGCAGATTGTCAACCACTGCCCCACCAGGGAAGCCCCTAGACCTTTCTTGAACGAACTTATTTTTGTAAGTCATTGTTGAATAGATTTCCGAAGAGTTACAAATTTCAGGGGTAAAAAAGTCTAGGTTATGCCGATAATATTGGCTAAATATTGCAAAAGTTACAAAATAAGTCAATAGCTATTTTTTCTACATGAGACCGAAGAGCTAGTTGAATAGATTTATTTTCTTCCATAATTGAGTACTTTTTTGGATTTCTGTTGGTGTAATTTTATCCCATAGTTGCTGTCTCCCCTGTGGTTACTTAGAGAAAAGCTACTCAAAGCAGAAAATTTGGAATTGAATGCCCAATTGGCTGTCTACAGCTTCCTGGGGACATTTTGGTCTCATTCATTCCAATGGATATGTTGCAGACAAAATGGGTATTGGCTGTTGGAAAAATTTGAAATGGTCACATTTACCGTGAGTTTAGTTAAGAAAAGGAAGCAGAGAAGGGGAGAGGAGAATAAAGGAAGAGAAGAAAGACCTACCCGAAATACATGGGTGTTGTGAAGCCTGGCTCTGTCACAAACTGCTACTTGGGGCACATGATTTAACTCCTTTGAGCCTCAATTTAACAGAAAGGGCTTTGCATGAGTTCAGATGCCACTCCGTGAATAATAGAACAGTAAACTCATACAGTTTAAACTTTAAGGACTATTTGTTATTGCAAATGACAAAAGTCCCCAGCTGGAGCTGCTCCAAGTCATCCAGGTTTGGTAACTCGGGAGTTCACGGCATCCCCCCAGGGTGGATTCCTTCCATTCTTCTCTCTGCCATCCTGGACTGCCCTGCGGTCACAAAGTTCAAGGCAGTACCTGCACAGGAGACAAAATCGAGCAGAAGAGATGCCTTCTCTTCTCGGAGTGTCTTTTTTTAAGAATGAAAGACCCTTTCCCAGAAGGACCCCAGGTGACTTTTGAAGCTGGAACAAATCACTCTGAAATTTGGACATATTTTAGAAATAATTTTAACTGCTGTATTTTCTTATAAGTCTTAGGAAACAAGAATCGTATAAAAGTTTCTGATAAAAATCAGAATTTTTAGATGACGTAGCAAGAAAAACATATCTCTCATTTCTTATTTGCAAACATGTTTTAGGGTTGATACACAGAGAATGGTTTGGAAATTTTCATCTCTAGGAAAGAGTGATAATTACTAAAGTTTATCGATCATTTACTATATGCCAGGAGATGGAGTAAGCACTTTAATCTCATTGCTCCTTACAACCACTCAGTGAAGTAAGTGCTATTAATATCACCCCATTTTACAGATAAGACATTGAGGTACAGAGAATTTAAATAATTTTCCCACTGTTCCTCTACTGGCAAATCTGGTAGAAACCTAGGATTTGAACTCAAAGGTTTTAACAACAGAATTCCTGCCTCCCAAAGCTATAGGGATGCCAACACACATTTTATCCAGAATTACCCAAACAAAAATCTTGGGGCATTATGGATTTTGCAGCAGTTGTTTGCAGCTGCCTTGAAACATCATAATCAATGGAGGTTTTATCTAAAATGCTTTTGATTTTACCCTTTTAAAAAGTGAGTGCGTATATACATATTTTCCCCTCCATTACATAATTTAGCATCCTCTCAAGTTATTCATTAGCTCAGTGCTTCTCAAACTTTCATATGCCCAAGAGCCACCTGGGGATCTTGTTAAATGCAGATTCTGACTCAGGAGGAGGGATGGGGTGGCAGCTACCTAGCTGACGCAGATGCCGCTGGACAGAGGACCACAGGCAGAGTGGTCTTAAATGGCCACGCACAGGTGCTGGTGGACCACAGTGTGCTGGAGCCAGCCTCTACCGGCTCGTGAGAGCCGATTGTTAAGTTTTCAGAAATATTCAGAGCGGGTCATTAAGCACAGTCATTATCAACAAATTACATAAATGTCCAGTTAAATAAACTGTAAACAGAGGCAATAAATACTCATAACTCACATCTCACTAATCATTGCACGACATTTCTCAATTACTGATGCTCTTGACTTTTTTATGTCGATGGTGGAATTATTCTACAACGGTATGACACCACTCATCCCTTCCCATCTCTGCATTCAGTGATGTCATGTGGAAAGCTTGAAATCAATCACGGTGAGGAAATTTACACCACAGAAACTGGAAAATACTACAAGTCAGGGCTTTTTCCCTCCAGAGAGCCTATTGTTAAAACATTTACCAGCCTACCAACTCTGGTAAATCTATGTTGCATTTACACTTATGTTTACTGATTTTTTTTTTTAAAAAAGTCTGGTTGTCATTTCAAACCTAAAACTAGTTTACATGGAGCTATATTTGCTTGAGTTTACAGGTTGGGTGAGAGTTTGAGGGAGGGTCTTTTAGGTTCAAGCTGTGACTTAACTGGACCATCGTTCCTGAGAGCACGTATCTGTGTTCTTACTTTGGGGTGGGGTGGGCTCGGAGCTCATGCTGTACCTGCCCTTCAGGTGACTTATTTATGAGAGGGAAGAGGGTACAAAAGGAATGACATTGGACGTGTCCCGTCTATGATCACACGGAAGCTGCTACATATGTGAAATGTCAGCTCTCTGGATCATTAGTAATAAGCATCCCCTCTTCACAGTCATTTGCTCTGCATGGTCCGGGCACAGATCCATACGTTTCCTTTGGCAGCTGAGAGCTATGATTGGGCCCTACAACATCTGTTTCAACAACAGCGGGTTCCTGGTCAGAAAAACTAATTAAAAGAGAAGTCCGAAACAAAACGTCATGACTTATATGTAGTACATCTACAGTAAACACGGTTACCGGTAAAAGAAAGAAGACACTTTCATATGGCTGGAGTTATTTACAAAACTATGACAAGTGATGAAAGGCCTGAAAAGCCGTTTTTAAGTTGGAGGCTGCAGGAGAGAATGCTGACAAGCAGGCCTTCCTGATCTGGGATGCTTTGCAGAGGCCGTGCTAATCGGCAAGGTCCTTCTCCAACGTGATCAACTGTATGAATGGCAAAATGTAATGGGTCCCAAAACATTCGCTCAGTCCTCCTGGTTCATTCTTCGATCAAATTTTCACTCATCAAGAGTACAAAGTGCTGGTGATTTCCTGGAAGGCTAACTAGTTTTTCCTAACCTGGCAGCAGCAAGAGCAGTGATGTTTACAGTGAGCTGATGAAATGCAGGTACTAGACAAAACATAGAGAGATGTGGGACCAGGAACCTGTAAACATTCCATCACTTTTTCTTTGTTTGCTGCCTAAGAAATGATGGGGAAAACTCAAAATCTTTCCTTTTTCCTTTCACATCTATAGGAACATGCTTCCTACGCTTTTATTATAAACAGAGCCTCAGTGATGTTGAGAATGCTGGTGCGCGTGTGTCCAGTTTTGAGAAGTTCAAATTTCTTCTTAAGATTTTGAGCATTTAGAAGCAAACCAATGACTAATGCTAAAGGGAGAATTTTTAAAAACCAATCAATAAATGTCTCTTCTATAAATATTTTCTTTCCTACAGGGGCTGAGGCAGGGTTGGGTCATGCTTGCAATTGTGCTCAGTTGTATTTTAAGCCTCCTTAGACCCACAGAACAGCTGCACGAGTGTCAGGACCCCTGGGGAATACAACCCACCTGGTTCTGTTCTTTTCCTCCCACCCAGATGAAATTTTTAGTTTTTTTTTAGTTGCTAACAAGGCAACTACCCATTTCCATGGTTGACTGCCTTTAGCCTAGATAGTTTTGAAACTGGTGATGCTTTAACTTAGTGATTGCTTCTCGCACTCATTTTGTCTTTAATGGTGTGTGTCAGCATGACTCCAAGGCGGTGGTGCATGCAAGGGTGTCGACTACAGGCACAGCTAAACTAATGGGTTAGAATCCCTGTTCTACCACTTACTAGCTGTGTGATTTTGGATAAAACATTGATTTTTGTTTGTTTGTTTCTAAACAATCGCTTATATGGAACGTCCTATATGTCAACACTATTGAAGAAGTTTACAGATGTAAACTCATTTAATTTTTACAACCTGGGGTGAGTACTTTCATTATTCTCCATTTTCCAGATGGGAGCACTGAGGTAGGAAAAGCTAGTAGGCTCTGGAGTGGGCTTGCCTGAGTCTGGATTCCAGATTTGCTGCTCTTTGGCTGTGTGTGACCTCAGGCAAAAAACCAATACATCTTACCTATCCCATCACCATCATTCTAGAGATTTTTTTTTTAATACCAAGAGAATGGGAATGACACATATCAGAATAAATAACAAACTTGTAAGTAGAATGAATTTAGTTTTTTAAACAAACTACTACACTCTCCTAGCTTTTCTTACTTTGTAATGTACCAGTAACAATTTTAGCTTGATCTTGCACCAGTATGGACTGGTATTTGGGAACCTATCTCACTAGGATATCTCTAGAGTATCACTGTTACTGTCATTATTGCTATAGTATGTAGAGAGATAATCATTGCATTGTTATCATTATTGGCCCAATCTGCTAAAAAAAGAAAAAAGAAAAGGCGATATCATTCAGACAAAGAAGCACAAAACCCACCTACTCTTACTTGGAAAGTAATAGTACATATTCCATAACTTCCTTAATATATATGGAAAATTCTAAATTTAGTCATTCCAGAAAGTACATATTCACACCGTAAATTACACCTCCCTTAACTTCTGGATACCACAGAGCACGTCTCCGAGCAAACACAGTGTATCTGGGATCTGAGGCGGTTCTGCTCTGTAGGTGTGTGCCAATCCGTAATGATCCATGGTTGCATACACTGCACCGTAAGAGCCCAGCTGTCAGCCAACCAGAAAGCCCCAGAGACTTCTCTGGACATCTGAAAACACTGCTGTGAGGGGAGGCTCTTCCTGGCTGTTTGCCTTTCTTCCTGGGAAATATGGCCAAGTAATCGCTGTCTTGTTTTGAGGCTGCAGAAATGTGGTCATCCATTCTTCTTCTAATGGACGCTCCATAAAGTTTTTTTTTTTTTTTAAATTAATTAATTAATTTATTTATTTTTGGCTGCATTGGGTCTTCATTGCGGTGCGCGGGCTTCTCATTGCAGTGGCTTCTCTTGTTGCGGAGCACGGGCTCTAGGGGCACAGGCTTCAGTAGTTGTGGCACATGGGCTCAGTAGTTGTGGCTCACGGGCTCTAAAGCACAGGCTCAGTAGTTGTGGTGCACGGGCTTAGTTGCTCTGCGGCATGTGGGATCTTCCCAGACCAGGGCTCGAACCCATGTCCCCTGCATTGGCAGGTGGATTCTTAACCACTGCACCACCGGGGAAGTCCTGCCATAAAGTTTCTCACCAAGAATTACTAAATACTCTTGACCTTCATCAAAGAGTGCTCTTTTGCCTCAGACATCTTTCACCATCTGAAAACATGTCAAGATGGAGACTGTAGAGCTTTTGTTTTTCTTTTAGGAATTGACTGGGATGCAGGACTTATCTCCTGGGCAAACATTCTTAGCAATGGAACTGATTTGATAGACCTTGCATGTTAAGTAAGTGGCATTTTTATTGTCTTGTTTAGAAATTGTGAAAAACAGCAGGTCATTTATTGTTGTCATTCCTCTATGTTTTTTAGTTTTTCTTAATTACCCTTTTTGGAATTTCTTGGATTGTGCATTTATTCGTAGAGCCCTTTTAACATATACATTGAAAGGAAATATATGGGTGGAGGTGACTCTTAAATTCCCACTGTGGACATCAATGGACATTAAAAAGAATCCATTCATGCCTCGAGATTAATGGCAAAATCAGTGCTTTTCAAAACGATTTTATTTCCAAGATGATTGCCTGCCAAAACTGAATATGATTTAGTGTAGGTAATTCAGAGTTATGTGTAGAGGGAGTTGGGGTGAATGGCTTATCAGACTCACACTCCTGTAGTCTGAAACCTTTGGTTTGTGTGCTGTGAAAATGGGTTGGCAAGCATCGTGGTCAGAAACCGTTATGGGCTTCTCCACGCGCTGGTACAGGCCACAGTTCATATCTTCCGCTTCTGTGGTGAGCGTAGAGAGTTGAGAGTCCAAGAGTCTTTTTAGACTCTTTTTAGTTTTTTACTTTTTACTTTTCCTACTATTCATGAACACTTTTGTTTCATTTCTTTATAAAACTCAATAAAATATATTCAAACAGGAAGACATTTTGGATCTTCCTTTAGGATCTTAGGCCACATTGGTACCAGTGACAGCCCATGTTGTGCTGCTTTACTACTAGGGCTTTAGTTTTCTAAAATTCTAACAATTTAACTTCTGTTATTCTCAGTAGAGAAAATTCTAATCAAGGAGCAAATTGGAAAAAGAGAAATAACTTTGATGGAATAATCTGAACAAAACACAAGGTAGTAAATCGATGTATGTTCATAATTCCCTTCATAATTTTTGGCACCAGGCATGTTTCAAGTTTAGAATTATACGACATCGTGGGGGAACTTAGAAACCAAACATTTCTGCAGCAGAACACACATTCATAAAAAGTGAGATCAATAAAAACTAATGCATTGATATTTCTGCAGCAAAACATGAATCTATACAAACTGGGATAAAGACCAAAACATGATGTTAGTTAAGATCCAGTTTGCTACCCACGCTTATGAAAAATTTTCTCTTCTCAGACTTTTTTTTTTTGGTTTTTGGATTTCAGAATTATAGATAAGGGATTATGGGCCTATATTAGAAAAGTAATTGGGGTACAGAGAGTGGAGATCAACCTTAGTCTTATTTACAGGTTTTTATTGGTATTTTTACCAGGACATAAAATGGGAAATTAGGCATGACATGTATCCACTTGATTTTATAAAACATCCTAAACCTTCAGATGAATTAAATATGGATGGCGTCCACTGACTGCCTCCCCAAGTAGAATTGAGTACTCTCTCATTTCTTCTCCCATTATGCTAAACAAATTCTTTCACTCAGTAGGTATCTATTGAACTTGTACTGGGCGCCAAGTACCTGAATTAGGTAATTAGGTAAATGGGATATAAGAGTAAATATGTCACTTACTTATCACTGTGCTTATTGAACTCATCAGTGAAGTAAGGAAAAGGGGCATTATGCAACTGTTTGCAAATTAGCAGAGAGACTTAACCTAGTCTTGTGGTTCAAGGAAGAACTTCCTGAGAATAGACATTTAGACTGAAATCTGCAGGCTGATGTGGTGCCAGCCAAATGAGGAGGGTAGGGGAGAGGCAGTGTTCCAGGACGTGAACATATGTAATGGACACAGATGGGAGAAATCTCCACAGTGAGCTCCCCAAATCTAGTAAGTTTGGAGCATAGAGAGAAAGATGGACAGTAGTTAGAGAGGTGGGTTAGGGGTCAGAGAGGAGAGGATCATAAGCCATATTAAAGAGTTTGGACTTGTTGGCTACCATGTTGATCTTCTCTACAGATAAGCTGTTCTTTGGACCATCTTCTATTCTTTGTATCCCAGAGCTCATCACAAAGACTAGCATGTGGTAAAAGAATACTTATTGAAGGAAGGAAGAAAGGAGAGAAAGAAGAAAGGAAGAAAGAAAGGAAAGGAGAAAAGGACAGGAATGAATTTAAGAATGGATGACTAAATATAAACATTGAAGGATACTTGAGGATGAGACATGGTATTAACCATTTTTAAGAGTAGGGTTGGTGGTCTCTAGGCTAAGGGTTCAGAATCTGGATTTTTTTTTTTTAAATTATTTATTTATTTATTTATTTATTTATTTATTTATTTATTTATTTATTTTTGGCTGTGTTGGGTCTTCGTTTCTGTGTGAGGGCTTTCTCTAGTTGTGGCAAGCGGGGGCCACTCTTCATCGCGGTGCGCGGGCCTCTCACTATCGCGGCCTCTCTCATTGCGGAGCACAGGCTCCAGACGCGCAGGCTCAGTAATGGTGGCTCACGGGCCTAGTTGCTCCGCGGCATGTGGGATCTTCCCAGACCAGGGCTCGAACCCGTGTCTCCTGCACTGGCAGGCAGATTCTCAACCACTGCGCCACCAGGGAAGCCCCAGAATCTGGATTTTTAAATAAAGCTTTGACCTATTCTATAGCTTCAGGCAAATATCTTTGCTCTCAGGATCTATTTCCTCTTCTGCGAATTGAGATATTTCATGTATCATCTCTAGCTTGGAAATTCAATAATTCTATAAAAAGAGATTTCAAATGAGCGTGGAGGCAGATTTCTGTCATTCAGGGCACAATTGGTTGCAAATTGCAGTGTGATTCTTGTGGATGCCACATCATGAGGACAGGATCATGGGAAGATCTGTTTTCAGGAAGGTATATGCCCACATACATAATCTAAACTTTCTGATTCATCTTTGATTGAATATTCATCCTACTTCTAACAATATAGTAGGAAGAGTTATTTTTCTTCAAATTTATATTCAGTAACGCCCTCAACATTTCTTAAATTACTAGTGTCAGTTGAGACAAGAACAAAACAAGAATGTTAAAAATACATTGTGTCTCTATGCCATTGCCACAAAAACTGAACAGCCAACTTGCCAGCAAAGGCTTTCTTTTCAGGGAAGATAATTTGCATGTGGGGCTTCATTCAAGTACTTTGAAAATGTGTCCAAGGAAACGTAGCAGTTGAAATGATTATCAGAAACTGGTTGTATTTCATCCTAAATCACTTATTTCCAAGACACTTTTGGGAAGCTAGAGGACAATCAAGGGAGAGTACTTGGAACCTACTCTTGTCCTCAAACATACACAAAAATTTGATTATTCCGTAGTTTGGTCGATGGCAACTTGATCAATTTCCCCGTTTTGCTCCTCCAGTGATTGCAGGTAAAATTCACATTATTAGGCTTAGAACTGAGAAGAAGCTTTGTGGGTGTCTACACGCAAGGCAATGTTGGTATTTAGTAGACATTGTAGCTGATACTTTGGAGAACAAGCTTGGAAGTCTGTGGAGCCAGTGGGCTTGAACATAATTTTTTTGAACTGGTTTTTCCACAAGGGAGATGCAAGAAAAGAGGCCAGATCAGGTGCAGATTACAGGTGCAGACAAATCTCAGTATCTTAGCATTTATGATATGGTTGAAATAGTGAGCTGCTGAGGCAAGAATGGAGAGGTTGAAGTCCAATGTCGTCTGCAAGGTCTTGATTGAAGTTGCATGACCCTGGGGAGTTTACTCCATCTCTCTGGGTCTCATTGTCCTCTTCTGTATGATGAATGAGTCAGACCACAGGAAGCCCAGGAAGTCTCAGTTCTAAGATTCTCAAGTCTTATTTCCTACAAACTCAGAAAGACAAATTTATTTACATACAAAATTTTTACAGTAGCCTATTCTGCTTCTGAGGTAAAAATCTTAGAGAGTCAAGCTTATTCTAATAAAAAAATATTTATACCTTTTATTTAAGGAAAGACTGTCAATTTCCGTCAAAAGAGGTATAATAGCTTCTAGATCATTAATTATCTTCTTACCTTGGGAGAAGCTTTGTTTACTTTCCCCAGTGAGTGTGCTTTTAATCCCAAAGCCCAAATGTGATGAATCAAACACTGTAATTACAAACATATTTGACTGTTTCCTTCACACACACACAATATGTATATATATGTATATACATATAGTGTGTATATATCTGTAATTATATTTACATATTTATATTTGGTTCACTGTTTGAAATTTTTTTTACTATTAAGAGCTTACAGCTAATTCATGGTTTAAGGAATAATGTTTTCAGGCACAAGCATGCACAACAATGTTATTAGTTTGTGAGAAATGAAAGAGAGACACTGGTACAGTCTGGAGTTTCTAGGAAATGTTCTCCAGGAAGTCAGCATTCCCTAGAGTAAACTTCCATCTGTCTGCGTTAACACTTCACTGGAGACACATCATCCAAGTCTGCTAGACTCTAGAGGCTTCAACATATCATGACATGATTAGTAGCAATGAACTAATTGTTCTGATTTTGTTTGTTTGCTTGTTTCTACGCTGTACTCCTGGTATGACCTTTTGCTTCACATTGTACTACTCCAGAGTAGGTGTCTCGATTCCTCTTCTATAAAATGAGAGGAAAATGGGATTCTGCCCACAAAAGAAAGAGG
Organism: Balaenoptera ricei; assembly: GCF_028023285.1. Taxonomy (NCBI): domain Eukaryota; kingdom Metazoa; phylum Chordata; class Mammalia; order Artiodactyla; family Balaenopteridae; genus Balaenoptera; species Balaenoptera ricei. Next base: position 30,566,887 of record NC_082650.1, on the reverse strand, counting down.
CTGTAAGGAAAACATTTCCAAAGTGTTCTTAATTCTCAGGGGAAGGCAATACAAAATATAACTTGTAATTAAAAAAAACTGAATCTCCACTGATGACCGGAAAAATTGATGTGGCTTACAGTAAAATACATAAGGGCAATAAAACAGAAGAAGTATTAATACAAGAGTGAAAAGAACCGATCTGTAGGAGAGAAAAGAGCAGGGGTCTTTTGTTTGTTTTCGAAGTTGTTCTGTTCGTTTTTTTCAAAGAACTGAAGATCAAACATTGAATTATGACTCTAGGGAATTTTTACGTACTGACAAAATTTGTCTCCCTGTGGGACAGTGCTGTTCGGTGGCATTACTACAGGATGTGAGAGTCTCTGTCTTGGAGGCTGCCGAGCCTGGCAAGTAGCGACTATCAGCAGTTACCATCTGACAGTTATTCTGTGGCTTAAGAAAAAATGGCTTGTGGTCACCGTCCAATCGCTGCTGGACAGGTATCCACATCATAAGAAACCACCACTAAATGTGGCACCGAGACGAACTATTATTGGCAGCAAAGAGAGAAGGGCCTGAATCAGCGTTCAGACTTGAGAGCCATGACCATCTAACCTGGTCACTCCAGGTCAGGGCTGAGGGAAGCAGGTTTGTGGGGTAAAATGGGAACAGGAAAGGGCTCATTGCCTGAGAGCCTTTGATAGTCTGCGGACAAAAGGATCATTCTGATTTCCAGGCTTTCTTATCTGACACATTTCATGTGCTTAGTTTCATAAAGAAAAGGAAATCCCCTCCTCCTTTATAATGAATATGATTTTTAGCAGCCAATTTAAAACTACGAGCAGACCCTACAGGCACTGTTACTATAGAACAGTGTATCTAAGCACTCAGGGCTGTTTTCAGCAGTCACTGCTCAGAGAGCTCACGTTTTTACAGAATAGCAAAGTGATGATGAAGAAAAGCAAAGAAATCTATGCCCAAAGTTCCCTCGGCCATGAAAGCGTGCCTCTCAGTGAGCTGGCAAGTTCATGGGCAGTTCCTGCTGCCCATCTCAAAGGCAACAGAAGACTTATGGTGGGTCTATCCAGAGAGCAGAGACCTCAGGACCTGCTTTTCTCTTTTCTCTTTTTCTTTTAACATCTTTACTGGAGTATAATTGCTTTACAATGGTGTGTTAACAACACACCATTTATAACAAAGTGAATCAGCTATACATATACATACATCCCCATATCCCCTCCCTCTTGCGGCTCCCTCCCACCTTCCCTATCCCACCCCTTTACCTCTAGGTGGTCACAAAGCACCGAGCAGATCTCCCTGTGCTATGAGGCTGCTTCCCACTAGCTATCGATTTTACATTTGGTAGTGTATATATGTCCATGCCACTCTCTCACTTAGGACCTTATTTTTTCTTAAACTTGATGTCCTCGTAGGCCCTGGTATCTACTGCAGAGAAGTGTAAGTGACTTATTCTTCCAGTAGGAGCTCCCTTTGCTTCCTCCTCTTCTCTATATCTGGTTATTTTTAATCAACACACAGTTAAATACATCCCTGAATGGAGAGAGCATACTGATGGACCAAAGGTGTTCCAAGGGCATTGCCACCAATATGTTAACAGTGGAATTTACCTGGCCCAAGGGGCCCAACAGTCATTAAACAGGGGAGCAGTCTGGGGCACCAGTGAGCTCCCTGGCGTTATAGTTAACGTTGACCCCAGTAGTGTGGGTGCACCTCCTGCTGGTCAATAAATGAGGTAAATTTAATGGCAGCCTTTGGGGTGAACCAATGTTTCATTCCTTGGCCAAGGCTGAAAAACATGGCTGGCTGTAGGGAGCAGGGTGACATTTAGGAGTGCGGAGAGGCAGGCAAAATGCTCGTACAGAGCTTGGAAAATGCTTATAAACATGGTTGAGAAGCGAGGAGGCATTGGAAACAAAAAGTAGATATTCCAAACCAAATCTCTGAGATGCAATTATATTTTTCTTTTTTTCTTTTTTTTTTTCTGGAGACAAGCTCTGCTTGAACTGTGTGGTACAACTGCTAACAGCCTTTTGCCAGAAGGAGTCAAGTAAACATGGCAAAAAGTGTTTTTCTCCTTTAGGGAATATTGACTTTTCTCTTTCCTGTAACTGTTTTTTTTTTTTAACCCTACCTGGAAACAGTCATAGTCGTTATAATCATATCCAACTAAATGCATGGAAATGAATTAACCTTGAAAGGACTTAGCATTAGTACATGGCGGAGTCAACACAGAATAATTAAAGGTTCGTGAGGTTTCTCCTTTTCCTTCACACTGTATTTGCTTAGTTTCTTTGGATAGTCCTAACTTTTGGCATTTAAATTAAAGATGTATCGGCTTTTACACTAAATCAAAGACAATTTTTTACTACCTTTCAATACAGTTTCAAAGTGAAAGGAACAGAATACAGTGGTAAACAAAAGAACTAGGACTGACATGTTGTAGGCAAATATAATCTAATTGCTAGATTAAATGTAAATTATCATGATTGAGGGTAGAATTTAATTCCCAATGGCCCACAATACTTAAAATATATTTACCTGTCTTTCCACAACAAAAAAATGATTTCCTTTACTTTTTCATCTTACCTGACTTTTGACTCTCAGAGTTTTCCCTGTAAATGATTTTTAAACTGAAGGAAAGGTATGGGGAAAGCCTCGGTAAACTTCTAGTGCTTTGTTATAACCAAAATCTATATTTAGGAAACATTGGAGCATATATAATCTAACATTTCTGGTAATTTAAATTAGTCATGTGCAAAGGGAACTCTTGGCCTTTACTAAACGCTTAAATACTTCCAATTTTATCTGTCTATTTTCTCACAATAATGAAAGTAGAAGTCCTTGCCTTTTCTAAATCCTTCAACTTGAAGCAGGCTAGGAGTTGACAGTGTTTATGCCAATAAAACATCTGATTAATGCTACTTCTTTTAAAAATCAGCATGCCCCCTTAAGCCTCAAAAAAGCAGTGTGTTAAAGCTATAATGCAACAACGGTGGGTGGATTGCTTTTCCCCCTGGTGAACAGCAGACAGGGCTCTACCGGGGAAAGTTCCCACAGTTAGCATTCTTCCCTTCAAGGGCCACGTGGGAAAGCGAGTGTAAAAGCTCTAGCCGCCACCAGGGGGCGCCAAAGAACAGCAACTGTTTGCATAATACGCTAAAGGGCACTACAGAAACAGTAGAAGAGAATTGCCCCGAAGGGGAAAAAATTGGTACTTGGAGCCACCTTGGGCCGTAGTGGAGAAGCTTCTTATGATTTGTGCAAAGAGTCTTCAATCACTAAAGATAGGTGGATCATTGAAATCATATGGCAAACCTTATTTTATAAAGGGGTCTACTGAGATCTAGAGAGATTAAGGAACTTGTCCAAAGCTCCCACTGGTGGACTGTGGCAGAACTCAGACCAGTACTCGGATCAAAGTTGACGTCTCTAGATTCTTCTTTCAGAACTTCTTCCGCTCCCCCAAGCTATCTCCTCACAGGAAAATGCCACAAGGGAAATCCACACATTGCATTTGACCTGGTTCCATTGTTCTTTGTAACACTTTGGCGGATGGAAAATAATCTCCTTCCTGAACCTCCAGGTTTTAACGAAAAGATATTGAGAATTTTCCCTTCCTAGCCCCTCCGTAGAGGTTCTTATAGAAGGGAACAGAATTCACTCTGAGGACTTTGTGTTCTGTTTAGGGAAACCACATTCCTACTGGAGTGTATTCTAATTCTTTCCTCACTTTTTCATCTCTACTTTTCCAGTGAGGGCCAGCTGCAGGATCTTTCTTATTTCTATAGTCAGGACCCTGTTGGCCTCTTGTCAAAACTAACAAAATCACTCATGCCAAAAAATACATTAGGAACTAATATTTAAAAATATATTAAAATGTCTGTGTTATAATGCATGCTAAAAACCCATTTTCAACTGATACAGATCCAAACTCTCCAGATAAAACCTATGTTCTTGCTTTATGATAGAGCCTCTGCTTTCTGCATAAACAACCGATGTCAGGCCCATATTATGAATCTAGGTGAAAAGCCCACCTCATAACATCATTTAGAATTGGAATCATAACTGAAACCTTTTATTAGAGTGTCTATCGATTTTAACATGCCTGGTCCATAGGCGACATCAGTGAGTCCACTTCTTCCTAATTTGACAGCTGCTTTGCTATGGCCAGAGCCTGGACTAATGAGGTTACAGCTGTCAGCGTTAATCAACAGATCCAAATATGAAGTAAGAATTGGGTAGCTGGTTTCAGTTAATTTGTGCAAATGTACAGATTGGGTGGGCAATATTTACACTGGTGACTCAAAACAAACTTTCAGGAATTGAGCCAAGTATGATCTCACCAGTTTTCAGTTCTACTCTGGGGAGATAAGGCACAAATTACAGAAACAGGAGACGGAATACAAAAAAGTTCAGAACTCTGAACTGCCCATGAAAAGCCCATTTATCTCCAGCATATTTTCCTCTTAATCGAGGATCTAATTTAATTGCCAGTACTTGAGTCTGGTCATTCCTGAACAAGTTCTCAAACCGTCCTGATGATTCAGCTTGGGATTTGTGCGTCTTTTACCCTTGCCATGGGGCTTTATGTAAGAGCTACCCCTCCCCCGATCTGCGCACTTACGAGAGCATCCAGAGTGAGCCCCGGATTGCTGCATATCCATTTTGTTATGAAAACATCATTCTATTAATATAAATACAGGCTGCATTTGCCAGGGCTAACTAGAACAGGTGCAAAGTCTTTAGATGCTTGCTGGTACTGAGAAATGAAAAGGGTGGACAAACAGTTTTCTGTGGTGGAACTGCTAGTGTCAATGTAACATTCATCTCTGTTGCATTCCTTGATGTTCATGGAAGGTAGCCCGGGAAACTCAATCCGACCAGCTTGTAGGGTGGAGAGGGAGGAAGGAGGAAGAGACAGATAGCGATGACATGGTCTCTAGGATTCTGTTTATGCAAATACTCTCCTCTTGGTCTGGGGCTCACATGGGTTACGTATAGAGTGCCTTCTGTCAAATCTCCTGCTGCGAGTTACTGGATGCTGCCAACGTAAATATTCTGCTGATGCTGAATTTAGAAAACAGCTTAAAGACTCCTGATATTTCTGTTCTTCCTCTTTTTTTTTTTTAACGTTATCCATGTGACTGGCACTGTGTGGCTGGTGGTTTCAAATTCACTTTGTAGTTTTCCAGGCAAGAGAAAGTCGTCGCCGTTCCTGCCCTATCTGGGTTCCTGCCCTATCATTAGACTTATCTCAAGATTTCACTTGGTTTCATGGCGTGAAAGCCTTAAATGCATATGCCATTTGTGGAATAGTCTTAATAAATAAACAATAAATTCTCTATATGATAGTTGTGGATCTGAAGTGTGGGATTTTACACTTTTGGGGCTCCTATCCTCAGAAGTGAGTTCTTAAGGGTATGAGTGTGTCATATATATATATATATATATATACACACACACACACACACACACACACACACACACGCTCATATATAGTAGTTTGGAATTAATTGTTGACAATTCCATCATGATAGTCTTTCCTACAGTGGTAGGCAGAATTCTAAGGTGACTCCCAGGATTTCTGCTCCTTGGGATACACATCCTATAAAATCTCTTCTCCTTGAGGATGGGTAAGACCTGTGAATGTCACGGGATATCATCCCTGAGATTATCTTGTGTTATATGGCAGTGGGGAAGGCATTTTAAAGATGTAATTAAGGTTCTTAATCAGTTGACTTTTAATTAATTAAAAGGGGGATTATTTCAGTGGTCTGACCTAATTGAGTCCTTTAAAAGGTGGACGGGGGCCTGCCCTGAGGTCAGAGATTCTCCTGCTGGCTTTCAAGGGATCAGCTACCATGCTGTGAGAGAGCCCATGAGAGGCCGAATGGCAAGAACTACTGGGACCTGCAGGAGCTGAGACAGACCCTCAACTGCCATCTAGAAAGAAACAGGGACCTCAGTCCTACAGCAGCAAGGAACTGAATTCAGTCACAACCTTGTGAGCTTAGAAGAGGATCCTGAGCCCTAGATGGGATCACAGCCCTGACAGGCACCTTGATTTTGGCCTGGTGAGGCCTTGAGCAGAGAAACCAGTTGAGCTGTGAAATGCTAAATGAGTGTCACTTTAAGCAACTAAGTTTACAGTAATTTGTTTCACAGTAAATAGAAAACAAATAAACCCAAGTTCAGTACAAATTGCATCTAGGCTTTGAGTATCAACAGGACTGGCATTCTCAAGAAAGGGAAAAGTGTACCCGCACGGTGCATCCCACAAATTACCTGCTACAAAGAATGTCCAGTTATAAATGGTGGCAGTGGTTGTTACCTTCTTCTTATCAAACGTCTCATTTTCTTCTCTGCCTTAGGGTTAGTAGCTACCCTTTCATTTCTCAAAAGGGAGAGGAGTTTGTCTGAATTCTGATAGAAGGCTTCAAAACACAACATCATAATCAAGATGCCTCATAGTTTTGTTATGGTATTAAATAATTATTCATGAGGATTCCCAGCTTTTTCTCTGTGCTGCCTTCCAAGAACAGTCTGGCTTGTCTCTAATCTTTTGGCTTTATAATAAAGAACTAGAAGGAAAGGGAAAGGAAAGGATGGCAGGAGACACACACACCAGGGTTGGATATTTTGTTTGGGGGAGTTTGTCACGGCAGGGACCTTCCTGACCATGAAACCAGGAATCCCATACCACTGGTCCAAGGAGCATCGTCTAGGGTGTAGTTGGGATTAATAAGCAATTTTTAATTAACTGCATTAAACGAAGACATAGATGGCAGACAAAAGGGGGGATTTTATTTATTTATTTATTTTTTTATTTTTGGCTGTGCTGGGTCTTCGGTTCGTGCGAGGGCTTTCTCTAGTTGCGGCAAGTGGGGGCCACTCTTCATCGCCGTGCGGGGACCGCTCTTCATCGCGGTGCGCGGGCCTTTCACTATCGCGGCCCCTCCCGTTGCGGGGCACAGGCTCCAGACACGCAGGCTCAGTAGTTGTGGCTCACGGGCCCAGCTGCTCCGTGGCATGTGGGATCTTCCCAGACCAGGGCTCGAACCCGTGTCCCCTGCATTGGCAGGCAGATTCTCAACCACTGCGCCACCAGGGAAGCCCCAAGGGGGGATTTTAAAGAGGCATTTTCTGCTTGGCAAATCCCCTTCATGGTATTAAAAACTGAAATAAATGACTGAAAATTTTTTGAAGTGACTTTTGTGAACTGTTCTTTGAACTCTGACACCACTCGAAGTCTGGATCATGGGGATCAGAGATTTGTAAACATAAACTGGGCACAAAATCTTGAGTGCTTATGACATGCCTGGCATTGGGCCCTTATGGTCACCATGATGTATAAGATGCAGGTCCTGCCTTAGTGCTTCTGGTGTCGTGGAAGTTCATACCAGGAGATCCACCTTCACCTGTTTTTGCTAAGAGTAGCAGGAGAAGGGCCAACTCGGACAAACCCACAGGCTTCAGCACAGGCTTCTCCAGCCACACTGTGGATAGGACGTGCCGTAGGCCTGCAGCCTAGCCATGACCAACTGGTTCTCCTGAGCAGAAGTGAAACAGGAGAACCACCCAACTTTTTCTTTACTACAATGAACCGTTGATGTTCTCAGCCCTGATTTCATCTCAAGATTTACAAATCCAATTTAATTACTACTGTTCTGAATCACATACAGGAATGTAAAGCTTTAAGGAGAAAGGAGAAAGCATGGTTTATATCTGTAGTGATTTTGAAATAAATCACCAACATACAAAGCTTGGGTAGTGACATATGAAAATGGAAAGCTGCTCATTCTTTTTAGAATAAATGTTAGCAAACCACAGCCTGTGGGCCAAACCCAGCGAGTCCCCTGCTTTTGTAAGTAAAGTTTTATTGGAACCAAGCCATGTTCATTTGGTAACATAGTGCTAACGGCTGTCTTTTTTTTTTTAAATTGAAGTACAGTTGATTTACAATGTTGTGTTAGTTTCAGGTGTACAGCACAGTGATTCAGTTATACAAATAATATATCTATGTGTCTATATATATCTATATCTATGTATCTATATACCTCTATGTCTATCTATCTACATTTTCAGCTTCTTTTCCCTTATAGGTCATTACAAAATATTGAGTACAGTTCCCTGTGCTATACAGTAGGTCACTGTTGGTTAACTATGTTATGCATAGTAGTATGTATATGTAAATCCCAAACTCCTAATTTATCCCTCCCCCGCTTCCCCTTGGGTAACCATAAGTTTGTTTTCTATGTCTGTGAGTCTATTTCTGTTTTGTGAATAAGTTCATTTGTATCTTTTTTCTTTTTTAGATTCCACACATAAGTGATATCAAATGATATTTGTCTTTTTCTGTCTGGCTTACTTCACTTAGTATGATAATCTCTAGGTCCATCCATGTTGCTGCAAATGGAATTATTTCATTCTTTTTTATGGCTGAGTAATATTCATGCTATAATGGCAGAGGTGAGTAGCTGAGACACAGACCACCCAGCAAAGCCTAAAGTTATTTCTACTAGTTCCTTTAGAGCAAAGTTTGCCAACCCTCTTAGAAAGACTTCCCTTATTTTTGTTGTCATGGAAAGCCATAGGAAAAAATCTTTGTGGCAGGAGAGTATGGTCATTTAGGAAGATTTAGGGAAAGAAGACATTTATGTGGATCAATTTGTAAAATGTCTAGCTCTAAAAAAAAATTAGCAGTAACTGTGCTTTCTTATAACCAAGCTAAGTATTTTGCAAGCATTACTCTATTGGTTCCCATAATAGCTCTATCAGGTCCTGTTATTCCCATTTTACTGATAAAAAAGTCAGGATTAATAAAAATGTACAGCTAAAATCTATTCCTTGAGGTGAGACAAGGAACTGGTAAAAGACTGTTGCATCTGGGATTCAAGCCCATGTATCCATGTCTGTTTGAATCCAGAGCCTGTGATCTGAATATCACGCTACCATAAGATATCAAGGTGATGACTACTGGTATCTCCTACACAGGCAACGAAAAGAGAATAAAATCTTCCTAATTTAAGCAAAATGCATATTTTGGGATTAAAAATGAGTAATATAAAAAACAGTGTGGAGTAAAAGATTTATTTCACCCGCTAACATGCCCTTAACTATATAGCAGCTTTTCAGTATGTCTTGCCTGAAACTTCCTATTTTTATTTCCTGTCTTTGAGGAATAAGAGCCATTCATTGACGTAGTAAACATTTACTGAGTAGTTACTGTGTCAAGGCACCCCACAGCCATGGAAGACGGTCCTTTTCTCCAGATGGAATTATGTTTACTCACATAAACTTTTATTTTCACCCTCAGGACAAGGAGAAGATGGTGCTTGCCAAACTGACACATTTGTTAGGCAAAAATTTCCAGCTACAAAAAGGCGGATACCTTTTTGAGGCCACTTTAGTGAGATCCATGTGTCAAGGAGTATCTTCCTTCATGTGTGTCAGTCTCCTCTGCCTAACCTAGGAGGTCAAGGTGAAGCCCTCAGTAAATGGTCCTAGAATTGAATAGGATTGGCTTGCCTGCGAGTAAAACAAGGCTTTTGTTACTAAGGTTTGGAAAGTCTCTGAAGGCCACTGAAAACCAGGGATCACGGAATATCAATTGAAACTCATTTTTTTTTTTTTTTTTTTGCATTACAAGATTGCAATTACTCCCTGAAAATATGTTTAGAGCAGTCATTCTCAACTGGGGGTAAGGTGGGTGGTTTTACCTCTCAGGGGATATTTGAAAATGTCTGCAGACATTGTCACAACCCCGGGGAGAGAGTTCCTGGCATCTAGTGTGTAGAGACCAGGAATGCTGCTAAACGTCCTACAACGCATAGGACGGCCCTCAGCAAAGAATTATCCAACCCATAATGTTAATAGTGCAGAGGTTGAGAAACTGGGGCTTAGAGGTTTTATTAGCTTCTGAGGGCACTAGAACACTTCTCTTGCCTAGATAGTCATGTAGGTAGGAGAAATCAAGTCCAGTTTTCTTGGGAAGAAGCTTATGTAACAGCAGAATGTAACCCATAATTGTGTTACTACCACTGACTCATTTGTTGGCACAGAACAAATTTCCAGATCCATTTTATTTAATTTTTTTAATATCCTGGTACTTATTATTAGAATTTATGTTCCTGTCTTAGGCCTGCTGTAACAAAGTACTACAAACTCGGTAGCTGAAACACCAGAAATGTGTCGTCTTACAGTTCTGGAGGCTAATCGTACAAGAATGCAGTGTTGGCAGGGCTGGTTCTTTCTAAGGCTCTGAGGGTGACCCTGCTCCATGCTTGTCTCCGAGCTTCTGGTGGTGTGTTTGTCATCTCTGACTTCTCCCACACCATCCCGATCTCTGCCCTCATCTTCACATGGCATTTTTCCCTGTGTGTGTGTGTGTGTGTGTGTGTGTGTGTGTGTGTGTCCACTTTCCCCTTTTTTATAGGGACACTGGTCATACTGGATTAGAACTCACCCTAATGACCTTATTTTAACTTGATGACCTCTGTAAAAGACTCTATCACCAAATAAGGTCACATTCTGAGGCACTGCGGGTTAGGATGCCAATCTCTCTCTTTTTTTTTTTTTTGGTGGAGGGAGCAATTCAACCTGTATAGCACCATAGGCCAATCCTATTTTAGAAATAGCCAGTTCAGTAGTTATGCATTTCCACAATTTACTGAGTGTCTACTTTCCTTTTGAGACTCGAGAAAGGCAGATATTTTGGAGAGACTGAGTAGGAGAGATTTAAATGAATGTTCCACGGTCAAATGGTAAAACTGATATGAAAACGAAGTAGCGTTCGGTTCATTCATGGCACCTTTCTCTTCCACGATAAGTGATTTTAAAACTCCTTGTAAATATTCAGCAATGTCTAGTATACAAGCAATAAAGAAGAGGTTTGCTTGCAGAAAAGCTGCATTTCTCCTGAAACTGAATCTGAGCAATTTTATTTGTGCTTAAAGAGAGACAGAGTCGGGCAGACTTGCACCTCTTATCGCCCACTTTCCCAAACGGTCTCCCCTCAGCTTGTGGTCCCCGTTGGTGGTCAGTGGGAGGCTTCAACAAAAGAGGCCAATGTGCTGGCTGCAATTCTGCCACCCCGAAGTGACCAGCCCAAATTACCTGTGACCTTTCCCAGGAGTGTAAGCAGAAAAACCTTCTGGAAAGAGGGAGCGATAAAGAAACTTGGACTTCATTCTTTCATGGGTTTGCTCATAGGAATGTTTATGGGCGAGACACTAAGAATAAACCCAGTTACTGAAGAGGGAGCTGGGAAGTTGACAAGCATGGCTAAACCCAGCAGAGAAATTTGATGAGGAAATTAGATGCCGTGTCGATGGTGTGTAGTGATTAGTCTTCTGAAAGCCAGGATTATTATATAAGTAAGTGGGGGAAGGGCAGCTTATTGTGTCCAACAGATCCTGTTTATACAGGTATTCTTCCAGCTAGTTAGACCCATCAGGCTGCATTTCTCACGAACCCTTTTCCATGGTGTACTTTAATGAGATGAAACACCAAAGCAGCAGCATGTTCCCTGAAAAGTAGATCTCAGCAAAAGGAATTAGGATTAATAAAAATGTACAGCTAAAATCTATTCCTGTAATAGGGTAATCCAATGCATTTTAAACTTTATGCATTCATTATTCATTAAGCCAATGCGTTTTAAACTTTGTATATTCATTATTAATTAAGGCAATGCATTTTACACTTTATATATTCATTAATATTTGGATTTGAGTGTACCTATGGCAATGAAGAATCCTGGTCCTACAAACACGTAACACAGAGGAAAAGAGATGCATTAAAACCCTCCCCAAACGAGCATTTAAAAATCGTATTCAGTGACTTCTATCCCAACCAGCACGCACCTCCGTCTTTGCAACCTCCAATCCTCATATAATTGTTCATTCTGAAAGGCTTTTCTAATTTTGCTTTTATTCAATTGATCTAATGAGATAATATGTAATGGGCTTACCTAGTACAGTACCTGGCACATAATAAGTGCTCAATAAAGTGGATTATCTTCTCCTCATTTTAATACCCGTCTTCACCCCAGCTCCCACTCCCGTGGTGACACTTGGAAAGCAAAGGTACCATGTGTTGGCAAGAAATGGTGTAAAAACTCGCATCTGGGCTGTGCACACCGTGTGACTGTGCCGGTGCTTTTCTCAGCACCCTCTGCACGGTCACATGCAGCCAGACCAGCTGCAGATTAAATGGCTTGTTTAAACTGCGGTAAACAAATTTTATATGTGGATTTCTTTGACAGCCATTATGACCCTTTTGTGGGAAAAACTCAACCTTAGCAAAGTAAAAATTCAAGTGAGTGCAAGTGTGGTCCACGTTTCCGATTGCACAGACCAATTTTTCTGTCCCAAGTTGTGAGATGCAGGGAGAAAGCATTTTCCTGCCTAATTTCGAGCATGCAACTAGCAAAACTATTTGTTGGGGTGTCCCTTCAAATCATTTAATCCTTGATTCTTTAAAATTATGCACTTCATATGGCCTGTAGTCATTGTTTTAAATGAACTACAGCCGGCCCTCCGTATCTGTGGGTTCCTCAATTTGTGGATTCCACCAATGAATCAAATATCTGAAAAAAAATTCCAGAAAGTTCCAAAAAGGAAAACCTAAATTTGCCGCGTTCCAGGCAATTGTTTACATGGCATTTACATTGTATTTACAATTATTTACTTAGCATTTACATTGTATTAGGTATTATAAGTAATCTACAGACGATTTAGATTATACTAGAGGCGATGCATAGGTTTATGCAAATAAAATGCCATTTTATACAAGGGATTTGAGCACCCGTGGATTTTGGTAGATGTGGGTGTCCTGGAAACAGGGGATAACTGTATTTGTTTTTGCACGTTATTGTTTTTTTAAACAATATACCCACCAGGTTACCCAAAAGAGAAGGAATGTAGACTAGTAATGGATTAATTTTCTGGAGCTTAATTAGCTAATAAGGACAATCATACACAGAGACTTCCCCAATCTCTCTGTGTTGAAATTGCATACAATTGGCTTAGAGACCATCACTGGGTGATAGACGTCATCACCATCACAGATAGATTTTTCTCTTCTTTCCTAAATACAATCCAATATTTTGTATATACAGTGAGAAATGAAGCACCCTCCGCCAAAAAAAAAACACAAGGAGTTTCTTACTAATGCTGATGTGTTATTTAAATGAAGTTAGCTTGTTTAATGTGCAGTATACTTGATGTATGCTCTACAGATCTTATGAATGCATGCCACTTGCAATAATAATAGCACTCAAATTGCACATATTGCAAAGAACTTCTTAGTTCTTTACATATCTTTACTCACTTTTTCTTTAACAATCTGATGGGCAGAAAATATTTTTAGTCCCATTTTACAGATTAGGAAACTGAGGACCAGACAGCTTAAGTAATTTTCCTAAAATCACACAGCTAACAAGTGGCCGAGCTCAGATTCAAACTCAGGCTCCAGATCTCAGGCTCTTCAACACCATACTACCTCTTAATGAAAAAAAAAAAAAAAGAAAGAAGGAAAGAAAAAAAGAAAGAAAGAAAGAAAGAAAGGAAAAGAAAGAAAAAGGACTTGTAATGGAAGAAAGATCTCAAAAGAAGAATAGTCCCAAATCAACTAAGCTTTCATTTTAAGAAATTAGAAAAAGAAGTGTATAATAAACCCAAAATGAAGAAAATAATTAAAAGAAAAGATCAGAAATCAATGAAAGTGGAAGCAGAAAACAATAGAGAAAATCAATAGACCAGCTTAGACATGAAACTAGACAAAAGAGTTTGGGTCTATTTATGCATTGCATTCAAATAATTGATTTTCTTTTTTAATTCATAAGGTAGAAAATTCATTTTTAGAATCTTCATATAATATTAGCCCTTGCACATCATATCGAGCCACTGTATTTATAAACTACTTAGAAGTTTATATTATAAGCTTGACTGCTATAATGAGAGTGTTTTTTAGCCCAACAATTTTATATTTAAATAAAAAACATGTATTTTGAATATGTATTAAAATTTTGTGCACCCCCTTTCTCCATTTCACAGTGGTTTCACATATTGCTGAATTAATTGTTTTAGGCATAAAAATAATCAGCTTTTGCTGAAGTGAACATCTTGCCTCACAAAAGATGTGGAAGAAGTACAGTGCCATTGAATTAGTCACGAATGCTTGCTTTGTTTTTCTTGCAAACTCTGCCAAACCAAAAGTGTTTCAGGGGTTTATTTTACCTTTAAATGGAAGGACCAATTCCTCAGAGGAAAATTATATTTTGCACATTACTGTTAAAAATTATGTTTATTTTATTTTAGTTTTGCATCAGAAGTATTGTGACAAAACAGTTTTCTCTTTGCAGTCATTATATGCCAAGATAGCCTTGAAAATGTTGCTCATTTTCCTTTCTGAGGACTCTCTCATTTCAAGTATGTTTTCTCGCTCTCTGTCTTTTTTTTTGCCAGCTGTGCGAATTTTCGTAAAACAGCTTCAATATGAATCTTTTATGACTGTTCTTCAGTCATCTGAGTTATACTAAGCACGCAAGACATAAGAGATATCCACTTTGGATACTGGCTCAGAGAGAGGAGAGCATGCTATCTACACAAAGGAAACTCAATCCTCTAACAGCTAATTAAAAAAGCATTACTTTCCACCAGGGCTGACCTCAAGCCATATAAAGGATAAAGATGGCTGTCTGTCAATCATGTTTACCTAACAAATTCTGGCACGGGATCATGATGAATGGACAGATCTAAAAAGGGATGATATTGCTCAGAACTCCTAGGTACTCTTAATACCACCTTTAAAGAGGCAGAAGACTTCATCAGTAATTTGAAACCCCTGCCTCAGTGCTAGGGATACACCAGGGCTAAATTTGCCGAGGACGGCAGATACCAGATACAAGAAAGTAGGAGAAACATATTTTCACATCTGCAAGGATTTTGATGTAAGGGTACTTAAGATATCATAGTGAGTTCATGTACCTTAAAGTTTTTATTCAGATATTTTAAAAACTTTTCAATCACTTACTTAAGGGTAAACCAAAGACCTAACGGTAAACCAATTTGTTTTTCCCTGTAGTTATCCCAAAAGCAACCAGCAGGAAGGAGTACTTGAAATCATTTAGTTCATCCCCCTGTTTTCCTGCAGGCCAGCAATATCCTCTTCTCCTTCCGTCATAAGAGTACTAGGAGAAGGTGAGTCCTTGATTTACTTTGCTGTACTACTATAGAGACTGCAGGTTTTTACAGCCCAGATATTTCTCCTAAGACTAAACTACCATTTTCTACCGTTTTCAAAGCAGCATTTCATTTTGCCCTTCATTTAAAAAAAAAAAAAAAGGCAGCAAATCTTTACCATCAGCCATAAAATATCCCTTCACAACTTTCCACTCTGGGGACCACTTTGAAGAGAGCCCCGGGGAAGAAAAAGTTCATGTGTAGGAACAGTAGGGGACCTGGATTCTCTCTATCGAGTAAAGGTATGGCTGTCTCCACAGGCTTTCTGACCTGTGTGTTTCAGCACAGTTGTTACTTCATTCAGGACGTCCTTGTCATTCTTACTGAGCTTACCTTATCTGCCTTAATACTGACTTTGGACCTCAACAGGGAAGTTGATTTTTCATCATTAATCATAATAATGGAAATAACAATAATACCTCCAGACACAGTGCCTGGAGAATAGGAAATATAAATTTACTAGCTACTTGGATGGTTTTTACCTGCACTTTTGAGCTCCAGGTGCTGTATACCAAGATGGTACAATGGCAAAGAATAATCTGACCAAGTATGGTGGTAGGACATCTTTATGGTTCTGACTTCTCGGGGTTCTATTTATGCTTTTTTGATTTATTTTATTTGGTTGAGACTGTGATCTATCATATCTCTTTTTCTGTATCATCTTTATGCCGATTATTATTAATTCATTTCTCTCATTTATATAACCTCTCAGTGCCTCAGTTTGTCACAAGTAATACCATTGTAATAACAGTACTTTCTCATAGGATTGTTGTGAAGATTGAAAAGATTGATGCAGTGCTTGGACAATTTCTAATACATAATAAGCACTGTAAATATAGTTATCAAGAGATAACTATCCATTTAATGTTAATAATATCATTCGAAAGTCCAAACAGTTGATAAAAATACAAAATTCTTTGAAGTTAATTTCTATTTTTTTCCTCCATTTCATTTGTCATATGTGTGCCTCTTTTCCTCCCCTCTGAGTGACAGTCTAGCATAAGTAGTTATTCCTTGGTCAGGCACCCTCTCAGGTGTATGCTCCTTCATAATCTGCAAAACTACATTATCCCAGTTCTTGCAATGTATTTATGGGACACATTCAGATAATTGTTTTTTTAGAGTCAGCTTATCATACCTATTTTCTTCTGCTTTGTTAGATTTGCAGTTCTTTGAAAAACATTATCAGGCAAATTTGGTTTATTGATCTCACTCATCACATTAAAATTTTACTTAATTCAGTGGTTTTGATCCTCGTAAATAAATTTTAGGTAATGAGTTTTAATATATTTCCAACCTTTTGTTTATAATTTTAAAAACCATGACTTGTTACATGTCCATTCTCCTTTAACTGGAGAATGTATCAGTGGTCTTTTTTCCAATTGCTAATAAAACATTATGTTGTAATTACCTAAATATTCTGATTGATGAGATTATAGCTCTTTTTAAAAATTCTTGCGTGTCCACAAACCCATTATCTTAGTGTGCAAGGAAATGAAGATATTGGGGAATTCTACTTAGTGACATGAATTCAGTGTCATCTTGGGACTGTGTGTGTGTGAGATTTCCTTGCTGCTTCTAAGAAGGGAAAGAAATTTTCTATAATTTATGACATATTAATGATGCCTCGTTGAAATACATCTGTAACTTGTAATGTTTAATAGTGGTGAGAAAGTTTAATTTGCCCTTTCTTTTACTCATATTATAAAACAGAAGAATATTTGAGTTGAGAGAAACTGAAATGCTAAGCAGGGAATATTATGTGGCTCCATCTTTTTATTTGCTTTCCATGAGGTTTACCCTAAAATTCCTCTAAATGTCTGTCTTCATAACAGCTTTTGGCACTGTTATTTTTGGGTGACCTAATAAAGAATGCAACACAAGAAAAAAAGGGTAAGGGTTTTGGGCCCTGTGGACAAATACCTGCAATCAATCATGAAATTTACAACAGACACTAAAAGGAGAAGCGATTTTACAGAGAAACGATCAGAATGGCATAATGTCATCATAGGAAAAGACTCTAAATGACATTTAATTCCAGTGTACTCCAGAAGTGCAACTGATATTTCTTAAATCATCTGCATGTAATTTAAAATGAAGTCACTCCTTTGAGAATGGTGAGAAACAAAGCTGTCTCCTACACAAAACTCCATGATAGAACTTGTTTAACCTCAGACAGGCCATGGTAGAAGACATTTGGAAGTGTTCAATCAGTGGCTTGTAGACTTCAAAATCAGAGAGTTTCTTTCCATTACATGCAGCTCTTACATGATATGACTGTCAAACACCATATTGGAGGGGTCAGGGAAAGAGTAGGCCAGTTGTCCAGGTTAAACTTCCAAGAAGGGGAAATACAGTATGGCAGAAAGTAGACTGGCTATCAGACAACCCGTAAGTTGGCCATATAGACATATGTAATGCATTATATGAAAAATGTTAAATGAATATTTCAGTTGAGGCCTCAAGACAATGCCGCAGTTCAAAGAGAACTGTGAGAATATGAAGTAGCATTTTCCCTTTTTAGTTTCATGGAAAATTCCCAAATACTGACAGAAGTTGATAGACTAGTATAATGGATCCTTAGTGTCTATCACTTGGCTTCAACACAGGACCAGTCTTGCTTCATCTCTAACTTCATTCTTGAAACAAACTCCAGACATCATAGCACTTCATCTTTAAATACCTTCTTACTAACACATAAGGACTATTTGATGTTTGACATGGCCACAGTACCACTATCCCTCTGAAAATTTTAACTTTATTTCCTTAATATCATCAAATATCCAGCCAGTGCTTACATTTCCCTGATTGTCTCATAAGTTTTTTTTTTTTTTTTTTTTTTTTTTTTTGTAGATAGCATGTTTGAATTAGGATTCAAAGTCCATGAATCAGAGTTGGTTGATATGTCTCCTCAGTCTCTTTCAATTCATAGCACCCCCCCCCCTTCTTATTTTCCCCTTTTGTAAGTATTTGTTGAAAAAACTGAGATATTTTTCCTGTAGTTTCCCACATTCTGGATTTTGCTGATTTTGTTCCTGTTTAATAATTACTCTGTTCTCCCATAAACTGACAATAAGTTTTAATGGCTTGAGTAACAGCACATTTTCAAAGAAGATGGCCCCATACTAGCCCTCTTAACCCTTCACTCACAAAGAGGGTCGAAAGAGTAAGGGTTAGAAGTGGGAGACGATGTTCAAGAAGAGGAGTTGGTATGCTACGAGTCCTTTTCACCTCAAATCAAGAGAAAAGGGCCTTCAGGAGACCACTCTTCAAACTTAATATAAGCCCCTGCAGGGACTTCCCTGGCGGTCCAGTAGTTAGGACTCCATGCATTCACTGCCGTGGGCCCAGGTCCATCCCTGGTCTGGGAACTAAGATCCCACGAGCCAAAAAAAGTAAAATAAAATAAAAAAATTAGCATCCTGAATTTAGTCAGTGTTGAGCCAAGGAGAGCTGGCTGCGTTGAGATTTGCACTCCAGAAGTTTGTCAGACTAGAGGATGTGTGAGGTCATCTTGTGGACCGTAAGTGTGAAAGGGTGGCATAGGATTAGTTTAGATTCTGCCAAGAAGGCTACCAGAAAGAAGGCACTGGATGCCCGAGGACGGGAGGAGCAAGAGACCGAGCAGAATACAGATGGATCTGCCCTTGGTAACAAAACGCGAAGGAGACATCTGAAGGCTTTGATGTGCTGTGGTTTTTAGGTTTTTAGTTCTCCCAAGAACCAACGAAAGTTCCTAGGAGTACGAGTCAGATCCTGCCTTCCATCTATTTCACTGTCCAGTGAAGGGGAGCAGCTGAATTGGAGAACAGAGTTGCATCTTTGTGGTTGGAGCACATAGGAAGAACGACAAAAGTTACAAGAAATGGACTCATTGCTTAAATGCCTTCAGTACAACCCCAAATCATGATGATGGTCTACAAGACTGTCAACCTTTTCACCTCAGCTTCCTCGAGTCCTCATGGCTATTACAATGGCTTTTGCTCTATTTTCTTTTTAAAAATACTTAGGTTGCTCAAAGCTCAGAACGTTGGCACTTATTGTTGGCTTCTTAATAAACATTTTCTAAAGATCTTTGCATGGCCACTTACTTCTAATCACTCGGGGCAGATGTCTGCTCAGAAATCATTATTTTCAGAAGGGCCTTACAATAGCAATCTACAGCAGCCCTTTCCTCCCTTCCCCAGTCAGCAACTATCGCGTTATCGTACATTGCTTTCTTTATAGCACTTATCAATACCTGAACTGAATGTTTGTTCTTTGGTTGACTCCACCCCAGATGTAACTAGAGGATGTCCATTATGGACAGGAACTCTTGCCTACATCACCAGCAGCTATTACAACATGCCTGACATGAATAGTTGCTCAAGAAATATTTGTTAACTACTTTACTCATACTTTAATCACGTCTGAATTAAATCTTAATTATTGGTATCAATTCAGAAGGGCTTTGCAAAATTTATTTAATGACCATCAAATTGCTCTCTTTTGCATTCTTTGGAAGGAAAGAATATACAAATTGCTTAAGTTTTATTTATTTTACTCTAAGACATAGCTCTTAGAATTTCAAAAATTGAAGAGAAAATCAACCTTCTTACTTTACAAATGAAAGAACTGAGAGAGGATAAGTGTCTTATCCAAAGGCATGGAAAATCCATTAGAATATAGTTTTTTAAATCATATGAGCTATCTACCATTTCTTTTATTTGAATTAAATGTGTTTTATTAATTAGATTGTAAGCTTGTTGTTGATTCACTGATTTATACTTCTACCACTGCTTCTATCCTATTGCTGGGCACATATGTTGTTTTCAAAAAATACAAGTTGCTCAGTTGATTTATTGAAATATCAGAATACCTCTTAAAACAATATCAAGATAAATTATATTACAAAAAAATGTGATTTTTATCCAAGTCTCTCCTTCCAACATTTAAATATTATTACAATGATAATTATTTTAACTAAAATATTTTATATTCAGAACTGTCTTTACATGAGTGTGTAAAGCCAAGGTATTCAAGAAAACATTTACCCAGAGTTCTGTTTTTGCTATTTGAGCCACGGTTTTCCCATTGGGAGAAATAAAGGAAAATAAAGAAAAACTAGTTTAGAAAATTATTTTTATTATAAGACATATAAAACATCAAAAGTTCTGAATAATTCTTCACTAACGATAAATTTAATTTAATGGAATTAGTGTCAGTCTCAGGGTTGATTTGTAGACCTGATCTATCATGAACTAGCTGTGTAATACTGGGCCTAAGGCAACTCTATGTGCTTTTAATTTCTCATCCCTACTATTTCTATGCAGAGCTGAGTGGGTAAAATAAGATAATAAAAGTAAAAACAAGTTTGAAATGATAAAAGTCTGTTGATACAGAAGGTTCTATGTGGCTACATGAATTTCTCTACTTAACAGCAGAAAAGAAAAAGTCATGCTCCAGCAACTATCAACTATTTAGAATCATACATCTCAAAAGGAAAAGAACATTCAAAGTGTCTCTGTATGCTCAAGTGTCTTTTACAACAAGTTTTCTAAAGTTGAAATGTATACCCGGTGATACTTGAGGTGCCTTTAGATGACACCTGAGTGAATGTTCTTAAGTTATGTGCTTATTTTAAACTATTTTAGAAAGAGATAAAGCACCAAGACATCAAACCTTTAATAGGACAGGTATTATTGATTTCAACAAAATTTATTTAATCAAAAAAGTTATCATTTTAATGTAAAAAAGTAAAACATGGTACATAAATATAGTGAATTAATGATATAAGATTTTAACTTGACTAAAGCTGGGGAAACACTTTTCTACAACCATCTATGAAGAATAGTGGTCACTTGACCTCTGTTTGACAAACCATCTGGAGATGGAAAATTCTCTGCTGAACCAGGAAGCTTACTCTGTCTTTGGAAACCTCTGAACATCTCAATATCTTGCTCTTATCGGTGCAAAATCCACTTCATTGTTGGCATCCCACATTTGATGTCAGATTGCAACATTTGGTGCAAAATGAGGACACCCAGAACAAGACTAATTACTTTGCCTCACCTGTCCTTGGTCCTTTACCTCCCTGCCCAACGAAAATATCAGTAACTAAAGAGGGCTTAAATAGTTGGGCTTTAATTATACAGATTGGTGAAACTGTCATGGTTTAGGTTTCCAGATTCTTTCCAGACCTTTTTATATATTTTGATTTTGGCCAGTTTTACATGGACTAATAATTTCCTTTTCAACTGTAAATTTTTTTAATTGGGAGAAAAGTATTCATATGCTTCATTACCTTAGATAATTGCGAATCTGTTTTAGTTTCTGGGGGAGAAAGGATCGTTCCAAATTTTAAAATGATTTTTCTGTGTGATATTTTTACCCCTTTAAAATTATAGTTTGTTATTTACTGAAAGCAGCTAAGCTTGAGTATTTCAGCCTCTCATTATCTTCTAAACTTGATTTACATTGGAACTTTTGTCTTCATGCTTTCATTTTTGGGGGAGATGTCACTTATATTAGGAAAAAGAAGAGAGTTGGTTTAATTTGTTAAAAACTACATTAGCATATTTTATTCTCTATCACTTCCTTGGACTGAGACTTCTGAGATTTCATGAACACAGCAGCTTTTGACTTTTTCCCATGTGTGCAAAGAACTAGGAAAGAAGAATAATGCAAAGGAACAAAGCTAGGACATCACCTCTCTAAGAAATACTGCTTTCTGTCTATTTCATTGTCCAACTGAGAGGAGCAACTTGATTGGAGAAGCAGAGTTGATACCTTGTGACTAAGGCATATGGAAAGAAAGACAAGTTGCAATAAATGAAATTATGTAACTTACTTATGTCTAAATCACTCAGGCCCACAGCATCATTATAATTCTTCCAATCCCATGGCAGTTCTCATGAAAAGTGAGCTGACCAACTTCCCAAAGCAAGCTCACAGACCATGAGGGACCTTGAATAACCATCGACTTCTTGTGAGTTTTTCCAGTGGAAATGAGTTTCTCCTCTAAAAATATTATTTTAAAAAAGAAACTCTTACTACCTTGATGGGGGTTGATACTAAACTTATGACCACTAGAGCAAGAAAGTCTACCATGTGACTCTCATAACGGAGGTGAACTTCTGTTGCATGCCAGAACCCCAGTAACAGGGTCTGGTTGGGATGGAAGATGCATTGAGGCTAGAAAGGGATGATGGAGACAGGGAGCTGAGAAAGCAACTTGGCTAAACGAACTGGATCCCCAAAGTGAGTAGCAAGAACTTAAACATACATTGTACAAAAAAGAAGAGTGAACTTGGACTTGATTCTGGCAGATGCTAATGTCATAGGTTAGTTAATTTAATGGATGGGACAGATCAAGGAAGTGGGTGATATATTAAAGTCAGTGAAGCAATGACACCATAAATCTGGGAGTGACCACTCCATTTGCAGTGCACCCTCACACACACCTGTAATGGTGCATTTTCACGGCCCCCATGATATCTGACTTCTCTTCCTCTTACACAACCCCCCCTTGGCTCAATCCTTTCCAGACTCACTGTCTTCTTTGATGTGTTCTGAACACACTGTGTCCCAATTCAAGTCTTTGCACGTATTATTATGTTAGTGATGCTTTTCTGGACTACCCTATATTAAACTTGTCCTGTCCTCCATTCAGCACACACTGTTTGTCTTCCTCGCTTTATTTTTCTTCACAGGACTTGTCCCCTTTTGAAATGCTATGTATTTCGCTCATTTATTGTATTGGTCTTTTCATGCTAAAGTGTAATCTCCCCATGACAGCAAGTCTGTTTTAGTCACTGCTGTAGTTCCAGAATCCCAAAAGCACTTGGAACATAGTAAGTGCTCAAATATTGGTTGAATTTCCATTGAAATACCCCTTGATACCTGACTTTCTTTGTCTGTAGACTGTTTCTTCTTAGTTTTCTTTTACCTTAAAACTGAGGTTAATCTGTAACAACAGTTTGTTCACAGATTCTATCTTCCTATAAACATTCTCTGGACTTCCTTTTAAATTTGCTTCTGCTTCCTACAACCTGAATCCTTTCGTATTTCATAGCCCTAATTACTGAAACAGACTGTTCAAAATTAATTCCTACTGGGACACTTTTTTTTGTCACCAAGCCACTGGTCAGTCTATAAGTTGACTTTCTTGGATCCCACACTGAGTCCCTTCAGCTGTGGATCAAGATTCAAACCATGGCTACCCAGGGCTATCTGTCCTCTCTCCCTTGCTTGAGGCAGATACCTAATTTATCTAGGTGTTAAAAATATTGGTTTAGTTTTATAAGATCTGGAAATGTGATCTAAGTTGGATATCAAAGGTTTTCAAAATGTTTTCATGTGCATTACACTTTCTCAACCTACTTATGGTTAATTCTCTTTCTTTTTAAATGTCCTTGATCTCATGCAATGGCTGGCCACCCTGGCTAGAGATCTCAGTCCCTACAAAAGATGATCATCCCTTGTCAATTCTGTTTTTGAAAGATCTCTTGAATGTGCGTCTTTCTCTGAAGTCCCACATATGCCTCTTTAGTTAGATTTCTCTAGATCTAACTTCCCACTTCAATTCATATTATGCACCTCTACCAGAATATCTTTTAAAAATACTAAGAAACCAAGTCATTTTTCTCTTCAAAATCCTTCCATGATCCTAGGTAGTTCAGTAAGACAAGAAAAAGAAATAACATCTTAAGAAATTTGAAAAAAGAAGGAAAATGTAGATTACATGATTGTGCAAACAGAATCCAAATAATCTAATAGAATGAGTAAATTTAAAGTAAATATGCAAAAATCAATTTTTTTAATCTACTAGCAACAAACAATGAAAAAATTTACAAAACAAAATAATTCCATTAATATTAACATAAAAAATTAAGTACTTAAGAACATATTTAATAAAAGATATGTAATATCTCTACACCAAAAATTATAAAACATATTAGTCAATGTCAAACAAATGTTTATCAAATTAACACCAAATACCTGTGTCTAGAAAATACTCTCCGGTCACTTTTGGAGATGTTATATATACTTAAACCAAAGTAGAAACACAAAAGGTGGTGTCAATTTACTTGGAAATACAAATGTGCTTTGCTCATCTTCAGTAAATAGATTCTTATACTCTTGTGGGGATTGCAAATAATTTAAAAAATATCTTAGTGATAGTCCACATGTTAAATTTTCTTTTCTTTTGTCTCCATGAATAGTAAATGCATAAAGAAATAAAGCTAAGGATGGGGCACATTTCCATACATTTGAGTACATGTGTGGGAAAACAAGCCTCAGATTCAAAGAGTTATTTATATTTCTGGCAACATGCTTGCTTCATCAATAACCCGTGATTCCATAACACAGGTCTGTTATGGAATTTTGTCAAAATTCCAAATTCCAAAATGACAAAATTATCAAATTAAACAGAAGTTTTAAAAGGTGCATGAAACAAGATTTGTTTGCATTTTCCTTGAATGGGGCCTTGTCAAGCACTTGATTGGGTCCAACTTTGCTGAAAGTTGGCCCTTGTTTGTGACTGCCCTTTACAAATGTAGGAGAGCAGCCAGTTTCAGCACATGATTCTCGGGGTTCATTTGGGGTTTTGATGGCAGGGTGAAAATAATAATATATATTTGACGTTGGTGGTTAAATATCTCAGTTGGCATCTTTCTAGATGTTGTCTGACTATACAAATTATTTCTGGATATTAAATCGTTGGAAGAAGAATTTCCTATTTTGAAGAAACTAACTAGGTTGAAATGACTAATTCCAAGTTGCAGTGTCATGAACACAAAATATGATTCATGGAAGTAGGCATGACTTCACATCCAGGACATGGCAACACTTTATTTGTGTGCATTTAAGGAAGACAGGGGCAGAAAGTTCATTTGCTGCACCTGTTACAAAAAGTTGTGAAGGCAAGTAATAGTCTGGAATCGTCTGTACATCATGCCCAGTGGCACTTCAAGAATGACTGCATCTGCCAGCCACACGCTGGCAAACCTCCTTCTTCAGAATTACCATGACACACACAGTTAGTATTGAAGCAGGAAGAAACTGAAGGGAGGGACTCAAAACCTCCCCTAGAATCAGGGTTAAAAGAGGAGGTGAGGGCTTCCCTGGTGGCGCAGTGGTTGAGAATCTGCCTGCCAATGCAGGGGACACGGGTTCGAGCCCTGGCCTGGGAAGATCCCACATGCCACGGAGCAACTGGGCCCGTGAGCCACAATTACTGAGCCTGCGCATCTGGAGCCTGTGCTCCGCAACAAGAGAGGCCGCGATGGTGAGAGGCCCGCGCACCGCGATGAAGAGTGGTCCCCACTTGCCGCAACTAGAGAAAGCCCTCACACAGAAACGAAGACCCAACACAGCCAAAAATAAATAAATAAATAAATAAATAAAAGAACGTGAATTTAAAAAAAAAAAAAAAAAAGAGGAGGTGAGGGCTGAAAAACATATTTTCCTCTCAGTTTTATAGCCAGTGGTAGGTTTGCACTTGTTGATTTAAGAATATGTCTGAAGTGTATACATTATTCTCATTAGTTATGCTTCTGAATTTGAACCAGAGGTTATCTGCATCCCACACATATATATATATATATTTTTAATCATCGGCATTTTCTAAGAAATTCAAAGCCTAGGGTTTTAAACAAAGTCTTGGTTCATAGTATTTTGTAACTTTTATCTGCTCTTCCCTGTAACAAAGAAAATGCAGGGCAGACAAGCATTGCTTACTGAAAGTGCTATGTATACGGCAGGGCTTCTCGGCTGAGAATCATATGCCTAGCGAACACTTATGGAAGTGTAGATGTTACATATTATATGCTTTTCCAGAATGCAAGCTGCAGTGGACATTGGTTTTGCTTTGCTTTATTTTATTTCACTGCCCCGTATTCATTTTTCTTTAAGTTTCATTTCTTTTTTTTTATGTTTGTAATTGAGATATAACTGACATATAACATTGTATTAGGTTTGGGTGTACAACACAGTGATTTGCCATATGTATATATTGCACAATAATCACCACAACGTTTAGCTAACATCTTTCGCCACACATAATTACACATTTTTTTGTGTGTGTGATGAGAAATTTTAAGATCTACTCTCTTAGCAACTTTCAAATATACACTATAGTATTGTTAACTATAGTCACCATGTTGTACATTACATCCCCAGGACTTATTTATCTTATTACTGGAATTTTGTATCATTTGACTACCTTCACTCATTTCCTTTCCTTTTGTTTTCTTTTTTTAAGCAGCTTCCTCACTGCTATCATCTGAAGCCTGATATCTTCTGGCCAGAGGCAAAGTGAAACCAATTAGATGCTCTGTTTTAGAATTTTAATCTTGAGTAGAAGAACAAACAAAACAAAACGCTTAGCTTTCTTCCCTCTTCTGATGAGGTCCTCATCATCTTTGCTCAGCTATGAGACTACTGTGGTTGTTCCTGCTTCCTCACTTTGGGAGCTCACTTGCTTCTTGTATACGCTGAAGCCTTATTCTTTATCCTCTGATACACTTTGAAACCTTCCTCCCTACACCCCAATATCCTTCCAATAAATTCTATATCTTTATGCTTCAATCAAAGAGATTTCACTGATATATGACTTATAATTTCATTTTTACAATTTCACATGGAATGCAAATAATCATAATGCAAGTGACTACGAAATAAGAAGCAAATACCTCATAAATATTTTATATTTATTGTTAATAACAAAGTGTAATTATCTCACAATTATTGAAACAAACATGAGTCAGAACACTGTGGTTGAAAAATTCTGATCGTCTTAGAAGCTACTGCTTAATGGCAACCTGTTTCTCATTAAGTTTGAGTAGAAATGGTCTCAGATGCTTTATAGGTCTAGGGCTCTGGGAATTTGTTGACAACATAATCACACCATTTATAGGAACGTATTGAAGTTGGGGGAAGTCTACTCAGGGGGAGCCTTTTGCTAAGCTGAAGTGGGAATGGAGCAAGGAGGGTAGGGTGTATCTGGGAAAGGCAGGAGCAAGAACCTCAGGGAACCAGATAGGAGTAGGTGGA
Source organism: Balaenoptera ricei (assembly GCF_028023285.1). Classification (NCBI taxonomy): domain Eukaryota; kingdom Metazoa; phylum Chordata; class Mammalia; order Artiodactyla; family Balaenopteridae; genus Balaenoptera; species Balaenoptera ricei. The sequence continues at coordinate 30,539,609 of NC_082650.1, read as the reverse complement.
AACAGAATAATCAGCTTTATTATACCGACTTGGGGATTTCTCCCTTGGTGTGTAAGTCATACTACTGGGTTTTCCAAGAATGGGAATGTACATATAGGTAATTCAGAACTATAGCCATTATATAAAAGAACTGCCTCACTGAGAGAGCCTGCTGAGATAGTTTTCATTCTCTATAGGAATGGCTGCACTCCATGCTCACTGGTGCCTGGACTGAGGGGAAAGTGATGGGCAACTAACACTGGGGCAGCCAATCCACAGCGTGACTAGCGGCCTATAGAGATGGTCTGGTATGTCTGCCTAAACAAGGAAGAATGGTCATCAGCAAGGAGAAGCCCTCTTTTTGCTGTTTTGTTTTCCACATGTGGCATGTGGAATCTTAGTTCCCTGACCAGGGATCAAACCTATGCCCCCTGCAGTGGAAGTGCAGAGCCCTAACCACCGGACTACCAGGGAATTCCCAAGCCCTCTTTTTTCCTGCGGATAGTAAATAGGGAAATTTATGAAAGGTGTAAAGAGAATGGTAAAAAGAATGTATTTCTTAGCAGGGGCCATGAAGAGTCAAAGCTCTGGATAAGCTGAAGTTAGAAGTAAGTAGAAACCATAAAGTTAAAAAAGACAGGTGAAGTAGACCAGAAGACTTCCATTTCTGGCAACATGCTGGATTAGACAACCTGAAAAACCTTCTGTATCATCTGGAAATACAAAACAACAAATACCAACTTGTATATACTTGTATATCAACTTGTGTATATACAAGTATACGCATATGCATACATAAAAGCAATTTCTGGAAGCTAGAACCCAAGGAGAAAATGAAAACCAGAGGGTTAAGAGAGAATTTTTGTAGGAGTTGTCTGGGATATTTGCCAATTTTAGTAGCCAAGGATTGGTTTTTAAACTTTTTTTTTAAATTAATTAATTTATTTTTGGCTGCATTGGGCCTTTGTTGTTGTGCGTGGGCTTTCTCTAGTTGCGGCGAGCGGGGGCTACTCTTCCTTGCGATGCTCGCCATGCTTCTCATTGAGGTGGCTTCTCTTGCGGAGCACAGGCTCTAGGTGCGCGGGCTTCAGTAGTTGTGACATGCAGGCTCAGTAGTTGTGGCGCACGGGCTTAGTTGCTCCGCGGCATGTGGGATCGAACCCGTGTCCCCTGCATTGGCAGGTGGATTCTTAACCACTGTGCCACCAGGGAAGTCCCATGGATTGGCTTTTATATACTCTTGGAAATGGGCTATTAAGCTTTGAGGTAACTTGAGACAGAGGTTTTGAGTCCTTTGTCTAAAGCCAGGGCTGCTACTTCAGTGAAACGGTGGACTAGAAACAAACTGCCTGTCAGCACTGGGAAATGACAAGGGCGTTTGTCAGAGTTGCTCTGGGGTCAGGATGGGAAAAGATTATCCCCTGCTCTGTGATTTTGAGATTTGAATTTATCCTTCTTATAGGGTCTGGAAGCCCCAAACTGTAAAACTACGTTTTTAAAGTAGTAATATCCACTTTGTAGAGTAATTTTATGATGATTTTATAGTAATAGAAACATAACACAACTCTAAAGGAAAACATGTTCTTTACTTTTTTTCTGAAGATAAGAACACAATCCAGATTACAAACACACTCAAAGAAACAATCCATTATGGGGAAGAATGGGCAGATCACAATAAAAATCAAGATTAGACCAATAAGAAGTTCAGATAATAAAATTTTTAAACAAAGAATCCACGTGTTTTTTTAAAAAAAGCAACGATAAAAGGAAGATACAAAAGTGAAACAAGAATCAGAGTTTATCCAAAAAGAGTAGGCATATTGTATGGAAATGTCAGGAACTTCAAAGAGTTTTTGTTGTTAAGTAATGTTTTAGAAGTAGCAACAGAGAAGGAAGGGGAAGAGGAGAATGCAAAAGTTGCTTTTGTTATGTTTTGGTAATCACAGCACAGGAAAATGAACACCCACCATTAGAAAAGCCTTCAAGTCAAGAGAAAGATTTTAGTGTAAAACAAGATTGTCAAGTGAGTGTGTTTTGGAGAAAGCAATGTAGAATTTATTTTAAAGGGAAAATGTTTTCCAAAGGCATATGAAAAGAATTAAGAGGAAGGTTAATAGAAGAAATGATACTTGGAAATGTAAGCCTATGATCATACAGAAATAATAGTACTTGAGTGAATTTAGTTGGCCAGAGGGATTTGCATTCCATTGGTGCTCAGAATGACCAGTTGTCCTTTGTATTTGAAATGACATGCTTACATCTGAAGTTCCAAGTGATGTACCTAGTTAATTGTTATATTTTCTACTTTCCACATTACCACAGGTGGCTGTGTTACTAAACTTCTTGTCACTACATAATAAGGATCTTCTTTCCTCCAGTTTCCAATAACATTCTCCTTACTTTTCTTTCAACCTTCACTGGTAATCACCTCAAAGGCCATTAGGATTCTGCTAACAGTATCTTCACAGCCTCTTGGACTTTTCCTAATACTCTCCTCAGAGTTCTTTCAGCTTCTGCTCACTGCCCAGGTATAAAGCTTCTCCTACCTTTTAGGTTTTTCTTATGTCAGCACAGCATGCCCAGTTATGAAATCTGTGGAAGAAGTTCTCTACGGCGTGAAATAAATTACCCTAAACTTAGCAATTTAAAACAACAAACATTTATCATTCACAGGGTTTCTGTGGGTCAATAAATTGGCAGCATCTTAGCTGAGTGGTTCTGACCTTGGGGCTCTTATGAGTCAAGACTTCAGTGAGATTAAAGGATGTGATTCCAAGATGGCTCACTACTGTGGCTGGAAAGTTGGGGCTAGCTGTTGTCATATGTACGTCTCTGTAAGGCTTCTTCAGTTCTCTTACAACATAACACCTGACTCTCCCAGATTGAGTGATCCAAGAGAGCAACATAGAAGTGAAACCGAGTGGGGCCCTATGGAGCTCCGAGGCATGGAGGCCTTTTTGTTCCCCATTTCTTGTGGGCAAGACTCCAGCCTCCATGACCTTCCCTGAGTTTCCAAAGGGCAGATTCAAACAGTTGCAAATCAAGGGAGGAGCAGCCAGGAAACCACCTGAGGCAAGATTCAAGGGACCAGAGAAGCTCATCAAGATTAGGAGACCCCCCCCTGAGACCCTGCACACACCTTAATCTTGTCAGCAATCCCACCCCTTTGAAACTCTGCAGAAGAAAGAAGAATGCAGGACTTACTGCCTTGATCCTTATGGCGTACCCTTGACCATGAGCCCTGACAATAAGCCCTCTCCCTATTCCTCAGGGAGGGGGGCACAGTTCTTGAGGTGCTGGCCTGCTAAGTTCCCCTCTTTCCCTGGCAAAGAATAAAGCTACTCATTCTTTTTCCTCCAAAACTCTGTCTCTGTATGTCATTTCAACATCGGTATACAGGGAGCCAAGATTTTGGCAGCAGAAGCTGCGGTGTCTTCTATGACCTAGCCTTGGAAGTCATGCTCTGCTGTTTCCACATTATGCTTCTGGTTACACAGGTCAGCCCTGTTCAATGTGGGAAAACACTATACAGGGACAGAAGTGCTTGGAGTGGGAATCACTAGGGTCTACCTTGGAGGCTACTACAATAATTTAAACTCTATTTTGTACTCTCATTTTACTGGTCTTTGTCAACTCAAGGTTTTCACTTCCCTTTCTTTTTGTGAAACTACAAGTATTCTCTATGTTGAAATCACCAATATTTGAATACTTAAGACCAACTACCCATCTAAGTTCCAGTGTTGTCACATCTGTATAGCCTCCCTTTTTGGGAGAGGGAAGGTCTGGTTTTCACCTGTTATCATCTACTGATAAATATATATTTGTCTTGTCCTTAATTATTGTGATTTTCTCCATAACCACATAGTCGAAGTGGTCCTCAGTCCCATCAGATGAGGGTCCTTGTTGGCAGTACTGCAGAGCCCTCCTTATCTCGGCTCAGGGCTTCTTTAATCTCGCCTGCTCTCTCTGAGCTCCTTCCATATTCTTGAGAGACACAGAAAGCTTTTCAAGTTCAGGGCTGCAAAAAACTCAGCAGGGCTATTTCAGGCCCTCTCTTTATAGATATGTTGGATGCAGGGGAAGCAATGTGAGGCTGACCACCTACCCTGCTGTATCAGCTGAGGTACTGGCAGCAAACAGCTGGTACCCTGAAAATTCTAATTTGAAGAGATTATTAAAGGAGCTATTTATAAAGATGTGGGCAGATTTAGGGAAAACAATGATGGTTATACAGGAACCCAAAGCTAAAAAGCAGTGGCGGTGGAAGCTATCATCACCCCCAGACCTGAGAGGCAAGGAGAGAGTAACATCACTGGAGCCTGGGGAAGATCTCATGACCACATCACGGAATATGTGCTTTTTGTGTAGGGACACAGTCAGTCCACGGAGGGAGAGCCTGGTGAATAAGTACTTAATGTCACTCTAGTCTTTCCCTCCTGTTAGTGTCCTCTATTAGTTCAAACCAAGCAGGAGCCAACGGACAAGAATACATTGATTCAGTCTGTTCTGCTCAGGACCAGTCTCCTGGAACACAGAGCCAGGTGGAGAAGGGCAGAAAGTAGATCCGGAGGGGCAAATGGACACTATTAAGTGCACCAGGTTACACCTAGGAAATGAAAGACAGTCCTCTATACCTATGGTTTCAAAGTGTGTTCCCTGAAAAGCGGCAGCAATATCACCAGGGACTTATTAGAAATGCAAATTCTCAGGCTCCACCCTAGACCTATCGGATCAGAATCAATCATTGGGGGTGGACCCAGCGATCTGTGGTGATTCTGATGCAAGCTAATCTATGATACCATCATCCCATATTCTCAAACATACAAAATCTGTCTGAGGTTTTTAGTTTTATCTCCCCCACCAGTTCATCAGCCCTGCCTCTTCTGTGGTCCTGGGCCCAGGGCTGGGGACAGGGGGCACTATTCCTGCTGGAGACACTCATCAGTCCAGACTCCCTGGCTTCCTCTTCAACTCTCATACTCCCCTTTTCAGTCCAAAGATCCTCCAAATGGATTATTTATGCACTCACTTTATTACCTAGGTCATTCAGGGCCTTGTCTTTTGATTCTCAAATGTTTTGAGTCTCAAAGCCTTTTTCTTGCACTTTTGTCTGCTAGAAGTTACAAAAGTTTAACACTTTTAATAAGGACCAAACTCTGATCTGATTCAGGCAGCTGGAACGAGGACTCAAAAAAAAAGTTTAAGGGAGTAGTGTTAGAAAGAGGCGTCTTTTAGAAGTCTTACTGTATGATCTTTTTCTGGAGGCAAAAATAGCTTTAGCTATTTCTTAAAGAGAGTTGAAAGTCACAAATTAAGAGAAATAGCTGGACCAAAAAGCACAATATTAAATAATCAAATATGATGCTACACTATAATGGCAGAGGTGACCAGTTGTCTCTCAAATGGAGCTTGAGACAGATATTTGGTTCCTAATTCAAGAAGTTCCTCTCATCTACTTTGAGGTATATTCACTTTTAAAAGTAAAAGAAATTTTAATATTAATTTTCTTATTTCAAAAGTAATATATATATTGTATCTAGTAAAAGATGGAATAAAAGGCACATTGATTCCATTTGCCTGATTAAAACATACTAATATAAATCAAAGTTAAGCTCTGTACCCTTCCTCCATTTTCAATGAAACCAGAAGAGAGCCACTACCTTAAAATTCAGTCTCCAAAAAATATCTGCTCAAGACAATGATTCTGAAATCAATAATAAAAAAAAAAGACATCCAAAATCTTTTACTCATATCTCTCTCCAGGTCTCAAGGAAGGGACAGATTTCTATGGGAGAGGAAACTCTGAGCTGCTGGGACTTAATGAATTATTCTTTCATTAGAACAGCAAGAAAGGGGTGAGGGAGGATGACAGAAAACCAGCTTGGAAGAAATCTTCCTGTTACTGGGAATGACATCCATTCATTTACCTATAAGATCAAGAAAATAAGAGGGTCCACAAGAGTGCACCCCTCACAGTGGTGTTGTGAGGATTAGATGAGTTAACACACGTAAAGTGCTTGGCTTGATGGATGTGGTAGTAGGAACTCAGTTGATATTAGCCGTAACCACAGTTCATTGTGATGAAGAGTATGGACTCTGAAACTAGGTTGCATGGGTTCAAATCCCAGCTCTGCTGCTTGTTAGGTATATGAATTTAGGTAAATTACTTAATCTCCTTGTATGTGAGTTTCCTCAGTGGGGATCACAATCGTACCTACCCAATAGGGCTATTGGGAAAGTTAAAAGATGTAGAAGGATAGTTTATGTGTTAGGTATTTTTCTTTATTAAAATCAAATAATGCATATTGTTGGACTTTTTGATGTTTCTGACATTGACCATTATAACTGCTGTGATGGATATCCTTGTAAGTAAATCCTTGGACCTCCGTTCCCTGAGTAGAATTACCCAGTTGAAGATATGTGCGGTTTAAGGGCTATCACTTGTTACTAAAACATTCCAATAAGAATTTACTCTCTCATCAACAATGTATAGGTGTCCATTTCCTTGTATTCTGACTTTTACCAAGTTAAACTTTTAAAAAAATTTTGCCAATTTGTAGGTGGAAAATGTGAATCCTGTAGAAAACTCACCCTCCCCTCCACTGGCTAACTGATTTCTAAAGGTCTCAGGGAAACAAAATCTTAGATAATTCGAACATTCTATATTCCTGCATTCTCAGCTCCCTAAACCTTTTGAACCTAAATTATTCCCAAGTCTGCCATTTTTCAAGCAATGTAGTTTTAGCCAAGACATCTTGAAGACTTGGGAAAGAGATGTCTGTTCTAAGAGGAGCCAATAGATATTTATTTCTCATTATTTTCAGGTAATGAAGAAAAGTTGAATTTTCGGGCCCAAATCTAGAAGCCATAATTCAAATCTATAAACTTCTTTGATTAGTTTTTTTGCAAGAAATGATATAACAATCTTCTTTCCCTACAGAAAAATAATTTTTTAAACATCTTTATTGGAGTAAGAAAAATTTTTTAAATGTACAAAAATCTTCAGTAGTTTGGTTTTATTCTTTTTAGATAAGCAGCCAAAAAGTTCAGAAGCCCAATCCAAAATTATTCTTAGTTTTCTTTGCCAAAAGATCAGATTAAATATCGCATAAGAATAGGCTTTCTTGGAAGATTTCTGGTTCAGGACTTCCTGGCTTTGGCATGAAACGAGGACACCACAATATTACCAGTAGTTGACTTAGATTGGAGTTAAGCGGTACCTAGAAGTCTAGAATCGAAACACGATTTGCATCTTCTATCTGAATAACTCATAAGGCTTTATTTTTTTTAATCTATATCTATACCAGTATCAGATTTAAATAACATCTTGCTACCTAGAGATCTTAATTTAATAGTAACGAAAAACATTTAACGGCTTGAATGTACTTGTTTGTCTAAATGCTGTTTTTCAAGAAACAATCGCTGTGCTTAAGTAGAATACATACCCTTTAACCGCTTGATCATTACATTCCTTTTTTCATGCTTCTGTGTGGTATAATTTTTGCACTTTAAATAGTACACTATTAAGACATGTGGAGGCTATTTTTAACTGTATCATACCTATGGGTATTTGGTTTTTAAACATAATATGGTCTCTTAAAGAGTCTGGTATTGAAAAAACAAATTTAGAATAAAATTACTCTCTTAACCATATCCCTGAAATGGCTTGAATTCTAGCTGTGGATAAATCCTAGTTGCTTTAGAGGTTACCTCTCCCCCTTAGACCAGCTTTTCCCAGCAATTAGACTGCCAGTGCACTCTTGCTGAACCTTCCTGCATTGATTTACAGGGTTTAGAATTAAGGAATTTTTCATGAAGGATGGTTGCTGAGTGTTTCCTAAAGCCTCCAAGTGCTACAAAGATTAAGTATTTTAAATTTAGTGTTTATAAATTTTAATCTATACCAGATATTTAGATTTCTTTTTTCTATACTTTACATCAATTATTTTCTAATTACTTACTTTAAATTTTGCTTTCTCTAGATGAAACACACCAGTCTGAAAAGGCTACGTATTGCATGATTCCAACTATATGACATTCTGGAAAAGGCAAAGCTATAGAGACAATAAAATGATTGGTGGTTGCTAGGGGTTTAGGGGAAGGGAAATGGATGAATACGTGAATCAAAGGGAATTTCTAGGGTAACAAAACTATTCTGTATGATACTGTAATGGTAGATGCATGATATTAGTCATTTGAAAAAAAACCCATAGAACTTTACAGCTCAAAGAGTGAACATTTATGTATGAAAATTTTAAAAAATTATTTAGGAGTTTGGGGGATCCAGGAAGGAATGCAGACTGGAAAAGAGAATATCTGTATTACAAATGTATGACACAACCTCACTGAAGGGAAAGGGGGGTAAAAGATGCTGACCTAAATAACTTTGGAAATGAGTAGTCTATAAGACTAAAGGTGAAAGGCACTGCACATAAGTACTATAATCCAGTTGGTAAAGTTGCTTTTTATGGAGTTACAGGTAAACTATTCTGATACTGATATATGTATACTGGAATTGAAAAATTAAGTAAACGGATGGCAGATGATGGGAATGAGATTTTTTCTTGTTGGAGTGGAATCTACAGATAAACTAGGAGAAGAGGCTAAAGTGATGCATGTGGTAATAGCTTAGAATTGGAGACAAACATTATGAACTGATGTTTAGCTTTATACAGATATGGATGATTACATATAGAAATATTTATAGTTATTTGTATATACAGGGGTTAGTACATATACATGTGTTTCTTTGCTCTGTGAGGTGAGAGGGCCTAGAAGCAATATCCCGGTAGCAAAGAGCATATCCAGGGCCCAGATCTTGGTTTCTAATGCCATTCTCCAATAAAAAGAACTAGAGCTCCTTGGAGAAATGGTTGATTCTACAGCTGGGGAAGGAAATATGCAAGATAAGCCTAGAGAATCTTGTGGTGCCAAAAAGTAATGAACTACTCACAGAAAACAAAAACAAAAAATAAACAAAAACAAACACTAATGGAGGTATGTCTAAGAAGTACAGGAGTCAAATAAAAATGCTCCCAATGGCCAAAGTGGGACAATATGAGTAATAAAATTAATAAAATAGTATTGGTTATAACCCAAAGTATATAGTAAATATCGATGAGTCTGTACTTATACAAATAAATGATTGAATAAATTAATAACTGTGGAGAAGAGACAAATCTCCTATGTAGAAGAATTCCAAATAATTTATGTACATACTTTGCCCTCAAGGAGGGGGTCATAACCCTCCACTTTTTAAGTGTGGTTTGTGCATAGTGACTTCCTTCCAAGGAGTACAGTATAAAAGGGGGGAGGGGCAGTGTAACTTTACAGTGGAGGAACCTGACAAATGCTACTTCAGCCAGGTGATGAAGGTCAACATCAACAGTCAGAAATCATGTTGATAGTATTTACCTTTGACATGATGTGATGAAAATGACACTTAACCTTTGTGATCTTCCTCCCCCAAATCCAAAACCCCAGTCTTCATGAGAAAATATCAAACAAATTCCCAAGAGGGACATCCTGCAAATACCTGACCAGTACTCCTCAAAACTGTCAAGGTCATCAAAAACAAGGACAGTCTGAGAAACTGTCATAGTTAAAGACACTTGGCAATTAAACGTCATGTGACATCCCGGATGGGATCCTGGAACAGAAAAAGAACATTAGATAAAGCTAAAGAAATCTGAATAAATTACGTACTTTATGTAATAATAATGTATCAATATTGGTTCATTAATAGCAACACATATACCATACTAATATACACAAAGGGAAGCTGGGTGTGGGATTATAGGAATTCTGTACTATCTTCCAATTTCTTTGTAAATCTAAAACTATTCTAATAAAATAATGTCCATTTAAAGAAAATTGTACAAGTAGCACACGCTTTGATTAAAAAATGCATTAAAGCAATTGAGATGTATGGAAAGTATAAAATGAAAACTCCTTAGCCCCCTTTTCAGTTTTAATCTCTAGTGATAACAATATTAACAATTTGGTTAGTATCTTATCTACTTTTCTAAAAATTTTCTGGTCGTATATAATATAAATGTGCATGTGTGTAGGTATGTGTTTGCTTTTCTTATAGAAGTGGAATTGTATTAGGACATATTTTGTAATTTGCTGATTTTATTGACAACATAATATGGACATTGTTCTATGAGGTATATGAATATCTATTTCGCTCTTTTAATGCCAGTATATTATATATTATGGATGTACTATGTATATGTACAAAATATGTCTAATTTTTGGCTGCTAGAACTAATGATGCAGTGTACACCTTAAGGATACATTCTTACCTATATCTGCCACATCAGTCTGTTTCTTAGAAGAAAAGCTTAAAGAATATAAAAATTCTCTCATTTCTTTGCACTATGATTTTGGGTTTAGGTCTTGATTAGGGAGATTACAGAAATAGTTTTAATATATTATTTTCTATTATTCAATACTTTTCATTTTCATGTCAGGATGTTTAATCCATCTGGAAAGTATTCTTTGCAATTTATTGTTCTCTTAAATGGAGATTTTTAAAAAAATAACATCATTTATTGAATAACCCATTATCCCCTGAGATCTGCAATGCTACCTTTTAAAATATATTAAACCCTTATATAAGCATGGAATAGCCTACTGTCATCATTTTATCCTATTATTTGTCTATTCCTTTATCATCAGAGTTTTAATTAATGCAGCCTTATAGTGTTTTTTGAAAGCTGGTAAGGATGATTTTCTCCTTATTATTCCTCCTTTTACAAAATTTCTTCCTTATTACTTTGCAAGAAAAAATTAAGGATTAACTAAAAAAATTATTTTCCATGTTTCATCTCTGTCCTCTTTCCCTTTCCTCCTCCTGTTCCTCTTCCTTCTCTTGTTCCTCCATCTTCACTTTCTTGTCTTCATTTTTGTTGATAAGTTTCACCTAGAAGTTTTTGTTGGGTTGTTTGCTTTGTTTTAATTTTTGTGGCTGGCATTTTAAACAGGATCTTTTTGTAAACACTTTTTTTTTCAAATTGACTATTGTTATGAAACATTTGCAAAAGCTATTTATTTAATATTTATAATTTAACTGACTACCTTACTGAAAACTATTTTATTAGTTCTAGTTTTGTTGTCTTACTCTTGGTTTTTCTATTTGGAAAATGGTACCAAATTCAAATAAAGAAGATAATTAACTCTGCCCACAGAGTTAATCTTATGGCAAGAAACCCATCAATAAGAAGGGCACTATCTCAAATCCACTTAACTTACATATTCCTTTGAAGGTTGTTAGTTTAACCTATTAATTGATTTATGTTAGTGAAACATATTACATTAAAGCAATAGTGTTCATTTGTGTTTGTAATTATAATTAATTTTTTTCTGAATGTGGCATGAAGTCACATTTCTAGACTAATGGGTGACTGTTTCATATGGAACCTACATTCTGATTAAATTTAAGTATTCACAAATGTTGGGCCAGAATTATGTAAATGATTTTAAACTTGTACCATTCTGTCCTGAGACAAGAGTCTGATTGTTATGAGAAAGCCTAGTTAAATCAAACTAACAGATTACCTTGATTAGAGCATAAGCACTTTGGCAAATAAGATCTCATTTAATCCTCATAATAACCTTGTTAGTTTGATATTATTATTCTCTATTCTTCATAATTCCCAGGTAATCAAGTTAAGAAAGAGACAAAGTCAAACATCTCTTGGTACACATGTAATTCTTTAATTCATACAAATCTGGAATGGTTTTTTGCTTTGGGTAAAGGCAATAGATCTTCATTTGGTTGAGATTTTAAAGCCAGGAATCTACTTATATGTTTCAAAGTCAAGTACTTTTGTCCTCCTCTCCCAGAAATGAGGGTTTTCAGTGGGGGTATGGTGGCATAGGGACCTAAGAGAAAGAGAATGGAGAGTTAGAAAGGGATGAAATAGGAAGAGGACAGTTAGAAATGGGGACTCGGGAGCAGCTGGGGTGGAAAGTCTTGGTAAGACATGACAGGTTGGTCTCAATAAGCAAGTATAGATGGGTAAAAGTATGTATAGCAATTGGGTAATGATGGGTAACATTTGATTCAGAGAGATTATGAGTCAATTGTAATGTAACATGTCTCAAATTTACTGCTAAATGATGCTGAAAGTCAGACAACCACAATTTCAGAAACTCTATTGCTGCCAATATTAATTAACATATAGAATTTCCTGTGCCTCCTTTCCAAATGACACTGCAACATTTCAACAGAAACATTGCCTTGTATGTATCAATACTCATCCTCTGTCATCTCTCTGTTGCCCTAAAACATTTTTGTTGATTCCTCTGAATAATTTAATAAGAGGATTCTTGGTGTTGATATTTATATTAAAACTCATTGTGTCTATTAATATGAAGACAGACACTACTGATATTAGTTGATATGTATTCAAGTGTATCTGGGAATATGCATATTGGAGAAAACGTGGTTGTTCTAGGAATTTTCCATGAACTGCGTTACTGTTCTTAAGGCATTTTGGTCTCAACAGTGAAGTCAAGATGGTGGCAAGATTTGTTATAGAACTTTTTCCAGAAATTGTCACTCCTAAGAACTAAGAAGGAAAAACATAATAGAAACAGAAACACTTTATAGTGAAAAACACTTAACTAGGGATCATTAGAAAGTACAACTGGGATGTGGAAAGCATTCATTTTGTTCATTACCCAAGTACTGCTGGGTGCAAGAAACCGCCTTATTACCATCAAAATTGTGTGATTCTACCCGTTTAGGAAATTATAGATTAATTGCCATCTAGTCTTGTGCATGTGTATCTATATATGTGTTTGTGTGTGTGTGTTTCTCCACGGGAAAATTGACTTACAGATAGGAGTGTTACATTAGCATTCTTTTTTTTAGCATGTGGTTATGGGGACATATCCAAGGGTTAGGAGTTAAGGGTGAGGAGGTAAGATATAAGAAAGGTTTGTTGTTGGGCACTGCTTCATTAAAGTAGTCAAAAGGAGTCAGACTGGGACTTTCCTGGTGGCACAGTGTTAAGAATATGCCTGCCAATGCAGGGGACACGGGTTCGAGCCCTGGTCTGGGAGGATCCCATATGCTGCAGAGCAATTAAGCCCATGCGCCACAACTACTGAGCCCACGTGCCACAACTACTGAAGCCCGTGTGCCTAGACGCCGTGCTCTGCAACAAGAGACACCATCGCAATGAGAAGCCCACGCACCGCAATGAAGAGTAGCCCCCGCTCACCACTACTAGAGAAAGCCTGCATGCAGCAACGATGACCTGAGGCAGACAAAAATAAATAAATAAATTTATGTTAAAAAAAAAAAAGGAGTCAGACTTGGAAGGACTGATACCCAGAATCAAAACTGCTGGAAAGATTGTTCAGATGGTGAAGAGACAGATTCAACCTTATGCTCTGAGAGGCTGTCCAGTCCAGCAGAGTGAAGATAGCAGTTCTGACATCAACCACTTCAGACAAGTCAGCATCTGGGTATTTGACCTGGAAGGTGAGTCAGAGGCTGTCAGCCTCGGGATGAGTATACGCAGTATGGGACCTCAGCTATGAAAAGGGGCTCAAGGTCAGAACTCTTTTCCACAGGATGGATGCTGGCCAGAGCTGAGCATATTATCAAGCAAGAGATTCAGGCACAAGAAACAGCCAAAACTCAAATCTCAGAACCAGGATAAAAGCACTGGACTGCACTGGTGACATGATATTGAGTCCTTGAAAAATGGCTTCTTTCTGATTACATATTCAAGGCCAGAACTGGCCTTAGAGATTTGATGTGGTCTAATCTTGCAGGATATAGATTCAGCTGAGGGGAGTGGAGGAAAAGACAGACCCAGACATGGCACAGTTTGAGTTGAAGATTGTTTTATGTTGTTGTTTGTTTGTTTTACATATCAATGTATGATGGGTGGTGAAGGCCATTTAGGGATGTGTAATTCAATTACATATTCAATTTTAATTTTAAGGGGATGTATTTTATCAGGTTTGGCAATAAATTTATGCTGTCTTTATAAAATGAATTGGAGAGATTTCCATCTTTTTCTATGGACTGGGATAGTTTAGTGATGTTGGAATAATTTTAAAATTTGGCCTTTTGCAGGGGCAGACTACTTTTCTTAGTATTTTGTGCTTATTAAATTTATCCCTCATTTCTTAGCAATTTGAGGAAATACACATAATCCACTTTCTTACACAGGAGGTATAAATTGGAAGGTTGAAAAATGGAAAAACAACGTTGAAGACTCACGAGAAAAGAGCAATTGAGTCAAGGCCAGACAGCATCTTGAGGGCTATTCTATAAATACTTTGGGGCTTTTCAAAGAGGCATTGCTTAAAGGGCAAAAATCCTGTCTTTTCTTTCGATTTTGACCTAAGCACTCTTTATCTAAATTACATGATAAATATAATTTATTTATATTTATTTAAATAATATGATTTTGGGGGGGTAAAAAAACATTTTCAGTCCTAGAAAAACAAGGCTCTGGTAACCACAGTAACCTTGGCAATAAGTGCAGTTCAGAATCACTAAAAGAAGGTGGGAGGTTCCACAGGTTTTAAATGATTTGTGAGTCATGCCTCCTTCTTATAATGGGATGACTTTAGCCAACTATATACATGTAAAAACAGGAAAATGACAATAAGTTTTGCTTTTAGTAAAGTTTTAACAATAGATTCTTTCTATTTCTTAGACACATATACACACAGACATTTTCTGATGTTCAGAATCTAAAATATATATATATGCATAGTAACACATAACATTTCATTTCTTTTTTAACACAGGAATTTAATACACAAAAAATTCTTCAATGCCAGTTATGTGCTATATTTATCATTGTCCATTAAAAAAAAAAAAATCTCTACATAGGCTCCTAGACTGAACATGAAAAGATAGAGTTCATGTTTACTCTGGTTGAATTTAGGTAGGAAAATCTAACCCTAACATTACTTAAAGAGAGACTCTGGATTTATTAAACCAAATTTCTTAACACAAACTGTATTAAATTTTGTTTAATTTTTTGGGGTGGCAAATTTAAAGCCTACTTTACTTTTAAAGTGAGGGAAACTATCAACAAACAAAAATGCCACCTACTGAATGAGAGAAGATATACACTTGACAAGGGGTTAATATCCAAAATACATAAAGAACTCACACAACTCAACATCAAGAAGCAAAAAATGCAATTAAAAAATGGGCAGAGGACCTGGATACACATTTTTCCAAAGAAGATATACAGATGGCCAACAGGCACATGAAAAGATGTTCAACGTCACTAATCATCAGAGAAATGCAGATCAAAACCCCAATGAAATATTACTTCACAGGTGTCAGAATGGCTATTATCAAAAAGACAACAAATAACAAGAGTTGAGGACTTCCCTGGTGGTGCAGTGGTTAAGAATCCGCCTGCCAATGCAGGGAACACGGGTTCGAGCCCTGACCCAGGAAGATCCCACACGCCATGGAACAACTAAGCCCGTGCACCACAGCTACTGAAGCCCGCGTGCTTAGAGCCCATGCTCCGCAACAAGAGAAGCCTGCGAACGGCAACGAAGAGTAGCCCCCGCTCACTGCAACTAGAGAAAGCCTGCGCACAGCAACGACGACCCAATGCAGCCAAAAATAAACAAGTAAATAAATAAATTTTTAAAATTAAATAAAATAAAAGAGTCGGTGAGGATCTGAAGAAAAGAGAACCCTCATTGGTGGGAATGTAAGTTGGTGGAGCCAATATGGAAAACAGTATGGAGAGCCCTCAAAAAATTAAAAATAGAATTACTATATGACCCAGCCATTACACTCCTTGGTATTTATCTGAAGAAGATGAAAACACTAATTCAAACAGATATATGCACACCTATATTCATTGCAACATTATTTACAATAGCCAAGATATGGAAGCAATATGTATATATGATGGAATATTACTTAGCCATAAAAATTTAGAATGAAATCTTGCCATTTGGAACAACATGGATGGACCTAGAGGGTATTATCCTAAGTGAAATAAGTCAGAGAGAGACACATAACTCTATGATTTCACTTATACATGGACTCTAAAAAACAAAACAAATGAACAAACATAACCAAACAGAAACAGAGTCACAGATACAGAGAACAAACAGGTAGTTACCAGAGGGGAGTGGGCTGGGGGGAGGAGAGAAATAAGTGAGGGAGATTAAGAGGTACAAACTTCCTGTTGCAAAATAAATGAGTCACAGGTATGAAATGTACAGTGTAAGGAATATATTCAATAATTATGTAATATCTTTGTATGGTGACAGATGACAACTAGACTTATCATGGTGATCATTTTGAAATGTGTAAAAATATCGAATCACTATGTTGTGTACCAGGAACTAACATAGTGTTGTAGGTCAATTATATTTCAAAAACAAACAAAAAAACTCATGGAAAAAGAGATCAGATTTGTGGTTACCAGAGGTGAGGGGTGGGAGAAAGAGGGAACTGGATGAAGGTAGTCAAGAGTTACAAACTTTCAGTTTTAAGATAATTACTAGGGATGTAATGCGCAACATGATAAATGTAATGAACACTGCTGTGCCTTATATATGACAGTTGTTGAGAGAGTAAATCCTGAGCTCTCATCACAAGGAAAATTATATTTTTTTCTATTTCTTTAATGTTGTATCTACATGAAATGATGGATGTTCACTAAACTTATTGTGGTAACTATTTCATGATGTACATAAGTCAAATCATTATGCTGTACGCCTTAAGCTTATACAGTGCTATATGTCAACTATATCTCAATAAAACTGGATGAAAAAATATACATATTTGCAAGGATAACAAGATATCACTTCACACACATTAGAATGGCTATTACCAAACCAAACCAAACCAAACCAAACCAAACCAAAGAAAAAAAGCCAGGAAAGAAGCGGTGTTGAGAGAATGTGGAGAAATTGGAACTCTGTAATTTTGAACTGTTTCTTAATTCTCCAAATCCTTCATTCCTGCTTTTCCCTCTACCCAGTACTGTGTGCCTTTCTCCCTTCTTTTTGCCAGAATGATTCCTATTAAATCTTTAAGACTTGACATAGTTGCTATTCTCTCCAGGGAAATATCTGAATATCACCCATACCTGCCCTTGCTACTTTTGTTTTATTTCCCTAACACTCAAGCATTACTTACTATCAATGGACTTACCACTTTACACTGTAATAATTACTTTGTCTCCAGAGGCTCCTCAAAGACTAGATTCATATTAGGTGTAACTTTTTATACCTAACTTAAGAATGTTCTCAATAAATTTTGTTGATATAAAAAAAACCGAAGCATATTTTAATTAAACAAAATGAGAATCTTTTCAATATAAATAATGAGTTGAGGGAGAAAATAAAAATGGCTTTAAAATTTTCTCTGTGTTTTTAACTTGTATGTTACCCATAATACTATGAGATTTTCTGTGTGGAAAAGGCATAAAGCTGTGGTCTTGGGGGCATGGATCTGTCAGCATAGCCAACTCAGGCACAGAATGAACAAGTCATTTTTTTTTTTTGCTTTAAGGCAGTTTCAATTTAGAAAGGAGTTTTATATATTGCTTGCTTTGTCCTTATTGTTCATATTGCCACATTTGGGTTATGATTTCCTTGAAGAAGACAGAAAAGTGAAATACACAATTCAAATGCATATTCTAAACAAGACTTATAGACAGATTTTGTATATTATATGTACTTTTTACTTGAGAGACAAAAGGCTGAAGCCACTTGACAATATAGATATTTCTATTTTGATTCTTTGTCCGTAAATTCCACAATTTAGGAATTGCACACATATTTTTTAAATAATACTCTCAAGCAAACCATTTTTAACCCGTCAGAAAACACTTTTAAAGGGACATACTTCTTTTGGATTTGAACAATGTTTTGCACGTGGACATTGCCTCTAGTGTTGAGCCTCTGAATGTGTTATTCAGGTTAATATAAACTTTGTGTTAAATGTGATTTATGTTCAGGAGCTAGGTGTAAGCTCAGTTTGAATTCCTCTAAAAATCTATACAGTATAAAGTATATACTCTTTATATATCTTCTGTATATAGCACAATTAAAAAATAATTTAAAAAATAATTGAAAGACAACTGTGCTATTCTTCAGCAGAGTGGATATTGTTGGTTATTTTCTCAGTATCCATTGTCCTTCCTAAGAATCCTTCCCCAGAAAGCCCTGATATTCATGTATGTGTCCACCGCTCTCCCGGGAAGCCCCGGAGTTTCAAAGAAAGCTCATGTCTGGTCCAAGGTAATCCCATTATACTTGTCACAGGAACGGGTTGAAACCCAGGGCTAAACCAATGAGGCCACAGCAATTATTTCACTTATGACATGTGATCTAATTTGGTCCCATGAGCTATGAGGAAAGATTGCTGAGCTCTCCTGAGAAAGAAGTCTCTTCTCTTCTAAATATGTGTAGTGGACTAATGTGAGACCTAGAACTTCTGTAGAGCCATTCAGCTACCAATTTGTGGATGCAGCTCACACACAGGGGCACAGCTGAGACAGAGCAAAGAAACAGAGACTCAGTTGCTAGATGAAGCCAATTCTATCATTTGCTCTGCCTCTGAAATTCATTATGTAAATGTCCACATGGCCTAAGCCAGTTTGCATTTTCTCATCGAAAATGTCGTAAACTGATACACTTACAGATGCAGAAACCACCCATCTCAGATTTTCACCTTAGTTCTATTCCCTCCAAATTAATTATTTTTAAGAAAGATAATTCAGTAAGTGTCAAATTAAATATGATTTATTTTTAAACATTTTAAGTGCTAATATATCTATAAATCATAAGAATCATTTGTCAGACAATCTATTTTGATTTGGGATTTGAAAAGTATGACCTCCAATTTTGGAGCTAACTTACTGGTATGATACTTTCCAATTTTGGTAAGATATTTGAAGCACAACTTCAGAAAATCATTAAAACGTTTTCCCATATATTAATGGTTTATGGTATCCTTGCTTCAGTCCATCATGAAACAGCTACTTTTATATTGTAGCTCCCTTACTATTCTTCCATTCAGAGTTTCATTAACAGTAGCTACTGTTGAGTAGTGAGCAATAGTACAAGTTTTTGTACACGTTTAGCTGAACTTTTTCATTCATTCAACATTAGATTATTATTATTTTTTAGTAGAGTACCCAGTCTGGGCCAGCACTTTGCTAGCCATTGGTATTAGCCATGTTGCAGATACAGACCCTGATGTCTAGGGGCTTATTCATTTGTGATTTAGACAGAAAAGGAAGTGAGCAATTATTCAAAGTGATAAGAACACTATGGGGATAAGTATAGAGTCTTATGAAAACACCTGGTGGGTGACATGTAATCCAGACTTGGGTATTCAGAGTAGGAGACTCAGAAAAAGTGCTATCTAAGCTGAGACTGAAAGGTCAAGTAGGAAATAGGCATTTTAACCATGTGAAGTTCTCAGAGGAAAAAGGAAGGTATAGAAGTGGGGTTCTGGGTGGAGGAACAGTACAGAGGCACAGAGAGAGGAGAGAACATAGCACAACTGTGAGTAGTTCAAGGTGCTGGGACATACGTAGAGCGTCCTCATGTCATCAGAGGCCTGATGATGAAGGGTCTTGGAGACCTGTTAATAAATTTCAACTCTACTCAGAGAACAATGTGAAACTTAAAGAGGAAGAAACTTTTAAACAGGATGAGTGAGAGGATATCTTTACCTTTTAGCACAGTCACCCAAGAGTCATCTAGATTAGAGGCAGGGAGACCAGTAAGAAAGTGTTTGCAGTGATTTGAACAAGAAATAATGGTGGCTTGAGTTCTTTCAGGAAGAACAGTTAACAGGATTTAGTGATTAATTGGGTATTGTGGGAGGTTAGGGTGCTAACTTATATTGACAGGTGTCAGATCCCACAAGACGTACTTCCATGGAATGCCTTTTGACTTGAACAGAAGTTTTATTCATAAAGTTATTAAGATGTCTATACTCCAGGAGAGGGAGCATGCAGAGAAATGCCATATCAATATAATAAGCTGACTCCGTCTTCAGAGTAATTGAAAAAAGTGTCTTGTGTCTGAGCACAGGTGGATTGGGCAGAAGACATACAAGAAAGTATGAGTCTCATCCCCAGGGGCTTCTAATTATCACAATCTTATCAGTGCTCTGAGGGCTGAGACAGAAGTGACACTTGGCACAAATCCACAGTGGATTAGTAGCTATGCATGTGGTTTTGAACTTCAGAATATCAGTGAGGTGATCACTGTTAGGACATTTTAAAGTAATAGAAAATGGGAAAACGTGAATTTCAATTTATAATTAAAGGCATTTGAATTAAGGCTGTGTGGGAGTACTTGTAATCTGAGGACATTTTAAGAGAAAAGGGGAAAACTAAAGACAGAAGGTATAAACTCAAAAGCAATTTGCTCAAATGAACTAAGATTCAACAAAGGAAAAGGGAGAGATTAATACGTTCTTATACTGAATTTCTGTTGCTTTTGTATGGCAGTGCAGCCTTGTATTAGTATTTTTCTATTGAGATGTCTTTTTCTTATTGATCTGTTGGCAGCTTCTTATATGATAGATTTGATATGTGAGCCCTTTGTCATGTACATGTATTACATATGCTGTCTCCCAGTGTGTGGCTCATCTCTTTACTCTTAATAGTAATTTTTGATAAAGAGAGGTTGTTGATCTTAATATACTCCATTTTATCTATCTTTTCCTTTATGATTAGTGCATTTTTTGCCATTTGAAAAGTTTTTCCTTACTTTAAGGTTAGGAAAATATTCTCTTAAAGTATCTTTTAGAATGTTTGTTATTATTTACTTTTCACATTTAGATATAAAGTCTACATGGAATTTATTTCTGTGTATGTATGAAGTAGAGGGTAACTTCCATTTTTAATATTAGCATTAATTGTCCCAGCACATTTCACTCCCCCCTACTCTACAGAGCTAGACTTCTCATAAATCAGCAGTGTGTTTACGCAGAAGTCTGTTTATGTGATTCCCATTCTAATTCATTGCCTTAATGTATCCTTGCTCCAATAACTATTTTAATGACACATTATTATCATTGTTACATACAGTCAGTATTCATTTAGACTTACCCATATGTTTGCCCTTTCAATTGCTCTCTGTTCCGCTCTGCATCCCAAACTTCCATCTGAACTTATTTTCCTTCTGCCTGCTAATTATCTTTTTTGTACAAGTCCTCAGGAGAGGAATTCTCTCAATTTCTGTTTATCTGAAAAATATTTATTTCTCCTTCATTCTTGATGTATATGTTTGTTGGGTAAAAAATTACACGTTAGCAGTTATTATTCTTTTTTTTAATATAAATTTATTCTATTTATTTATTTTTGGCTGCGTTGGGTCTTCATTGCCGTGCACGGGCTTTCTCTAGTTGCGGTGAGTGGGGGCTACTCTTCGATGCGGTGCGCGGGCTTCTCATTGCGGTGGCTTCTCTTGTTGCGGAGCACAGGCTCTAGGCGCTTGGGCTTCAGTAGTTGTGGCATGCGGGCTCTAGAGCGCAGGTTTCAGTAGTTGTGACACATGGGCTTGTTGCTCCACGGCATGTGGGATCTTCCCGGACCAGGGCTCGAACCCGTGTCCCCTGCATTGACAGGCGGATTCTTAACCACTGCACCACCAGGGAAGTCCCAGCAGTTATTATTCTCAACCCCATAGTTATTCCACTCTCTTGTTTTTATTTTTTTTCTGTTGAGAAGATGGCTTTCTGTCTAATTGTTTCTCCATTGAAGAGAGTCTGTCTTCTTTCTTTTTTTTTTTTTTTTTTTTGAAGGGGGAAGGTTTCAGTGGGTTTGCTATAATACACCTAGGTATAAATTTCTTTTATCCTGCTTAGGGTTTGTAGGGATTCTAGAAAATTCTCATCAATTATTTCTTCAATTATTTCCTCTTTCCATATTTTCTCTCTCCTCTATGCCTGATGTTTCGAATACGTATTAGAATTCTCACTGTTATCTCTAAGTCTTGTATCTACTATTCTATATTTTTTATCTCTCTCTCTTTTTCTAATTTATTCTAGATATTTTTCTCTTATTTTATAACTACTAATTCTGTTTTAGCCTGGTCCAATCTGCTGTTATACCTGTGCATTAATTTTCTAATCTTGGTAAATGTTATTTAAATTCCAAAATTTCCATTTGCTTGTTTCTTTTAACTTCTAGCTCCAATTCTCAATCTTGTCTGTTATTTGTTTGAACACAGAAAACATAGTTATTTTACAGTCTGTCTTATATCTCCATATAACATCAATATCTGGAGACCTTCTGGATCTGTTTCTTGCTTTCGTTTCTGCTGATTTCCTTGAATGTGTTATTTTCTCCTAGTGTGATTAGTTACTTTTCATTGTGTGCTAGAAATTGATTTTGCAACATTTATACAGAAATAATTTGAGGCTTAATGTGTTGTTATTTTCCTCCAGAGAGAATTTACACTTGCTTTTGCCACGTGCCTGGACAGTACTGGCAATGTGAAATTCACCCAGTCCAATTTCAAGAATTTCATAATTTAAAGCTATATTTCAGCCACAGTGGACGTCTCCTTCCTTTTAGTTCACCTTAAGGTATAGCCAAGCCAAGTCAAGGAGAATCACCAGGACCCCATCATTTTGACAGGCTCTAACTCCAATTCCTGATCCTAGTTTACTAAAAGTATAGCTCAGCCTCACAACTGCACCATCCAGAATCAGGAAATATTTCTAGGGATAAAAAACGGCCTCGAATGTCAGACTCACTTTTCCAGGCTCCTATACTCTCCCATATTCTGTCTTAATAATTCTTTGCTATGTTGGTAGACTTCCCTTTCCTTTAAGCATATCTCTAAAAACATTTTGTCCCGTTTTCTAGTTTTCTTTATGTTGAAGGGCTGGTTGGAATTACCTGTGTTTGGAGCAGAGTGGTTTTTCTAAGTATGTACTAATTGACTCATCTTTTTAAGAAAAACAAATTTATTAAGAAGTAAAATTATGAATACTTCATAACTTAACTCAAAGCTGGGGAAGTGGTGTAGATAATTTGGGGGAGATCATGAAATATGAAGTTTTTTGATTCTGACCTAATCATTTTATTCACTGTATTCTTTTCTTTGTTCTATTAAAGCTACTAACAAAATATAACTGGAAACTCTATAAGGGAAGTCACTGCTAGCTGAATGAATAAGAGCTTGGAAAGTATGCTTTCAACTGGCAACAGAGGGAAAGGGAATGTCGGATTGTAGTTAAAATGCCTTTAGGATTCTAGACGGAGCCAGGATTTTAAATGCACAGTTTGGTTAACATGCGAAGGGAAAAAAAAGGTATTATGGTAAATTATGTTTTTCTGACTACAAATTCTACAGCTTTATTAGTTGTGGGTTAGATGTAAGACAAGAGAGGTAGAGAGAATATTTTATATTTGCTCTAGAAATAGAGCAAAGCAAGAAAATCATAGTAGTCAAATGGAATCGTTCAATATGGGATTTAAAGTTGATATGAGCTATACAGTACTTAAATACCGAAATGGCTTTCATTTTTTCTGTCTGGCTATAGGCCAGAATTGCAAAGTGAAAACAGAATGGTAAACTATTTTAGAATTTGCTAATTAAATTCTCAGTTGTTTCACATTAGCACTGTAGTCGGCTTTTTCTCTATTCTTATCTTGTGATAAAATTTAATTAGATCAAGGCACAAGTTATGATGACTAGGCTCATTTGCTTTTTGCTTTTAGAATAAAAGCAGCAGAGAAAGAGCTGTAGTTTCAGGAGAAGAGTTAGAAAATCATCAGCTGGCAATCTTTCATACTTCCTTGTCTTGGACGATATTTAAGATTCTTTAAGAATTCTACACCTAAGGGATTAAAGTGACTGAAGTGATAGGAGGGAACAATGCATGGCTGGCAGCAAGTGATGCGTGTTTTATACAAAGGAAAGTAACTAGTAATGTAGTTTGAGAGCCTACTGGGCTCTGTCCAGATTTGCGTACCCAGGGCTTTGGCTTCGGTCAATGTGGTAGACCAGATACTGTGAAGGACACTTCCCGGGAGAAAAAAATGAGATCCACATAAAACATTTTAATCGGATCTCTGGGCTTGCAGGAAATAATTAAAAAAACTAAAGAAGCTGCCACATGGAAACGAAAACACCAAAATATGTTCTGAAAATGGAATCATAAGTGATCTCAAAAGTAACTTTGCCTTAAAGATGTATGTTTATATTAGTGCTGCATTGGAATTATCAAATAACAAATATAAAGTAACTAGGTAAAAATCTTTAAATAAACCAAAATGAATTTTGCCTCATTAACTCTCATGTGGTGGCTTGTGCACCACATTATATTCTTTCAGCCCTACCTCTTCTCCAGTCATTGATGTGGTGACCAGTTCCATATGAGATGTAATCAGCTTTGTGCAAGTGCACCCTTGTCAGGATGCAGACCCTATGGATCCTACTTCTTGCTTCCTGCCTTGGGACTTCTCTAGCACCACAGCATAGGAACCCACTTGGTATTCATGAATCCACTACTTGGGGTAATTTGTACCTATGGTAACCCTTTTGACCAATAGAAATAATTTGAATGTAGTCAAATTTATCAATTTTTGATAGCTAATTTTTTTCTGTCTTATTTCATAAAAATTTCCCATATCTAAAAGTTTGATCTTCTCTTATATTGTCTTCTAAAATTTAAAAGTTTGTCTTCCACATTTAAGTCTTTAATCTACTGGAATTATTATTTGGGGAGGAGATGGCTATGGCATAGAGTAGGGATCTAATTTTATTTTATTTTTTTCATGACCACTTGTCCTAACCCTCCATATGAGTCTTAATCTGGGATTTTCATTCTGTTCAATGGGTAAATTTATCTGTCTCTGTTCCAACACTACAGTGTGTTAATCAGTTTCATTTTATAACAGAGCTTGATAGCTGGTAGAACTATCTCCTTCTTTATTCTTTTTGCTTAGTTTCTTAAACATCTTGGCTTTTCTTGGGTCTTTGCTCTTCCACATAAATTTTAGAATTATTTATCGAATTATTGAAAAAGAACTGCTTACGGTTTCTAACTGAATTTATAATTTTGTTGGAGATAATTTATATCCTTATGATTTTTGGTCTTCATAATCTTGAACATGAGATATATTTTTAAGTATTTAGGTATTTTTTAAAAGTGTCAACTATAAATGATATCTTTTCATGGATTATACTTTATAATATTATCTTCTAGCAAATAATAATGCAATTCTCTTTGTATATTGATCTTGTACCTAGCTACCTGGCTACAAACTCCTACTATTCTTATATTTTATCTATATGTCCTTTGTTTTCTAGGTAGATAATCATGTCATATGCAAATAATAAAAATATTTTGTTTCTTTCATATACTTAGAACATTGAGTTTGGCCATATGACTTGTTTTTTCCAGTGGGATATTATTGAACATCATGGGAGCAGAGGCTTAAAATATGGATGCACAATTGGGCTCATCTTCTGAACTCCTATCTTTAGCCATGAGAAGCCCCTGTCTTGAATAACCATTGGTCCAAAGAAGATGAAAGACATGAGTAGCAGATCTGTATTCAATCCACAGCTTGGAGTAAGCCCAGTAAAGCCCAGACTATATCAGTCAAACCTCAGCAAAGTGAGAAATAAATGCTTATTGTGGCATGTCACTGAGATTATGTGGTTGTTTGTGGCAGTAGCAGACTGATACAATATTTAACCCTTAGACATGGGAGAGTGCTCCTATGTCAATAAATATTTCCAACCAACCTTACAATCTACTTCCCTTTATATTCTGCCCTTTCTAGTTCTACATTCTTAAAAACCATTCTCACATGTCGTCTCCTGGTTCCTGCCTTTATATTTTCAGTTTAGCAGTCTTTTGTGTGAGCTATTTTCTTCCAAAGCAGTGACTTTATTTCCCCATTTGGGCTATGCTGAGACTTGACTCTATTTTTTGTCCTGTAGACAGTAAGTGATGAAGGGGTAGATCTTGAAGAAGATAAGCATCATCTTGTAAGGCACTTGCCTCAGGTAAGGCTTCTGCAGGAAAGGTAAGGCTGCTTTCCTCTCTCAAAGGGGAAAGGACTTTTGCCAGTTAGTGGATTCAGTGGATTCTGGGTGTTTAAGATTCTCAGGCTCATCCACCTAAATGTCCCCATTATGGATTGCTGAGTCCCACTATTTGCTATTCTTGACTTTAACAGAGGAAACTGTCAAGGCTGTATATTAAGTCTTCTTTGTAGTTTTGCCACCCTTATCATTAAGAAATGAATTGAAGCACAGAAAGTGTCTGACGTAAGTGCTTACTATGAATTGGCACTTGATTAACTTTCTTACATGCTTTGGCTTAATCCATTCAATATGTTTGGAGTATGGATAGCTATTATCCTCATTTTTTAAATGAGGAAAATAAAGTTTATAGAGATGAAGTGACTGTACCAGGTTTCAGCCAACAATGGCAGAGCCCCAATTTGAAGAATCAGGTCTATTTGACTTCAAAGCCCACGTGACGGTGTATGGTATGACCATGGACATGAAAATGAATGGAGTACCAAAATAGTTTCTTATTTTACAAAGTTTTTTTTTTAACCAAAAATAATTTAAATAAGAAAATTTAATTACAGGTGTTTTGAGAAAAAATACCATTAGAAACCATTAGAAACTGGCAAGGTTAAAAGAGCCAGACATTATGAGAGATATAACACAGGTTGACAGAGGTAGTTATTCACATGGTAGGAAAAAAATTGATTCCTGAACAACCATTAAGTTCCAGACATTATTCTAGGTGCTTCCTACATACATCTGCTTGGGAATTCCCTGGTGGTCCAGTGGTTAGGACTCTGC
Organism: Balaenoptera ricei; assembly: GCF_028023285.1. Lineage (NCBI taxonomy): Eukaryota > Metazoa > Chordata > Mammalia > Artiodactyla > Balaenopteridae > Balaenoptera > Balaenoptera ricei. The sequence goes on along the minus strand of NC_082650.1, from coordinate 30,512,798 downwards.
GCTTCCACTGCATGGGACCTGGGTTCCATCCCTGGTCGGGGAACTAAAGATCCCTCAAGCCTTGTGGCGCAGCCAAAAAAAAAAAAAAAAGACAAAATGCATCTGCTTATTTAATCTTGCCCATACGCTACTGTTCTAGGCATTTCCCAGAGCTGGTAAGTGATTTGGGCTCAGCTCTGACTTCCTACCTATGTCTTCTCTACTGGACCATGTTTATCAAAGTGTGCTACATGGACCAGTACCATTAGCATCACCTGACAGATGCAGATGTTAGAGATGTTAGAGATGTTAGATGTTAGAGATGCAGTGTTTCAGGCCCAACGCAGGCCTTCTGAATCAGAACCTGCATTTTACCAAGCTTGCCAGGTAGGTCCTATGGTCCTATGCACATTATACTTTGAGAAGCACTGCAGTTTTGCATATAATCTTCTTAACACATGTATACTGGGAGGACTTAAAAAAGTTTAACAATGGACCCTCAGGAAATTGATCTTAAAAGAAGCTTGATAAAAAGCAATACCTTAAACTTTCAGTGGTCTTAAAACAAGATCCAAATGGAGCTTAGTTTTAAGAAAATTCTGGCTAATTTTGTGTCTAGCTCTTTCTTTCATCCATACCAGAAAACCTCGATTATTTGAATAAGTTATAGTGAAAGATATTTATTAAGAAGCCCCTGTATACTGAATGTAGTTGTAAGTAAGACTAAAAAATAAGACACGTTCCATATCCTTAAGGAGCTTTTTCTATAAATGTAAAAAACAAAAAAACCCCAATGAAACCAAAATAACAGAACATGGAAAAAAAACAACAAAAAAGTACATAAACAAGGATCTAGAATAAAAGTAGGCATACAACAGAGATATTTGTTTTATGGGAACTGCTGAAGGTGTCAGTGACCAGAGCTATATGAGTTTAGGTTATGAGGCTTCCTGCAAAGGTGATTCTAGTCAGTGTTTTGAGGGAAGAAGAACTGTGGTTCATAAGGAAGTGAATACCAAGGTATTTATTAAATAGAAATGGCAAAAAATATTTGCTTGGAGATGGGACCAAGAAAACCATGATTCATTATGTAGAAGTGAAGATATCTGCCGAGAGAACAAAGGATGAGTTGAGCAAGGGGTCTGTACTTGACTGACTGTGTCAAGCATGGCAAAAGAAAAAAGGAATAGTGGAGAAGACAAGGAAGGGAAGAGGGGAAGAATACTGTATATACATGTATTAGTCTGGGTTCCCCAAATAAAGAGAACCAATAAGATGGAGAGAGAGAGAGGGAGAGAGGGATTTATTGTAAGGAATTGGTCCATAAAATTATGGGGTTGGCAAGTACAAAATTTGCAAGGCAGGTTGGAAGAATGGAAATTCTGGCAAGAGTTGATGTTTTAGTCTTGAGTATGAAGGCAACTTGAAGGCAAAATTCCTTCCTCTTATAGTGACCTCATTTTTTTTCTTAAGGTCTTCAACTGGTTGAATAAAAGCCTCCCATATTATGGAAGGTAAGTGCTTTACTCAAAGTATACTAATTTAAATATTAATCACATATAAAAAAACACTACATAGCAACATCTAGACTGGTGTTTGGCCAAACAGCTGCACACCATGACTTAGACAAGCTGACACACAAATTAACCATTGCAACATATACAAAGGCACTAAAATTGACTAAGGTGTCCTTTCAGGGCTAGTGGAATAGGGTGATTATAGCCAACATTTCCACCAACGTCTGCAGTGCAGGGTGTGGCCAAAGAGGTTGAATTGATTATTGTTCTAATTAGAAAATGTTTTTAACTGAATTTTGACTATTAGGTTGGTATTAATAGATATTCAGTGTCAGTATCACAGAAGTTGACATGACATCCCCCATGTTATTTAGCAAAATTAGAGTTCCTTATTCAGTTCTGGACACCATGATTTGAACAAAGTAGTGTTCATCGAGAATAGAATAGAATGTCCAAAATAGTTCACTCTTGAAATAAGAGGATTTAGGTTGATTGTAAAGATAACACAAGAGGAAGTTAAACTTATTCTACGTTGCTCCAGAGTACTGATTAGGATCCATGGGTAGGAAAGACATCATATAGGTAGAACTTCCTGACAAGCAGAACTTGATAGTTGCTGAGCCATCTATCTAGAAAAGCATTCCTGGAAGCACTGAGCTGAATCTAGCTTACACTCTCACAGAGGTAGCATGGAAGAGATTCCTGGGTAGGATTTTTGTTATCTATTCTGCTGCTAAGATGCTGTGATTCAAAGGCAGTTCTTTCTTAGTCCTTTTGCTGCCAACTCCATGGCTAAATAAATATTTGTGTATGAACTATGTAAAAAGGAACCAGAAAACTTTGGGGGCATTTATCTGCTCTTTTGATGTCTGTGTTTGCTTTTAGATCAGCAGTTAGGAAAGCGAGTAAAGTGGTAGATCTATGGGTAATTTTTATTTTCTTTATGCTTTTCTGTATTTTTCCAAATTTTCTACAATGAATGTGTATTAATGTTATTTTTAACAAAGCAAAGGGAGTGGGTACAAGGCTACAGTCTACTTTATGTTGACCACAAATGAGCCTGTGTATAGAAGCCTTTCCGGCCCTTAGAATAGTGCAGGGGTCTGTGAGACAGTAGCTGGGAGACAAGAGGAGCCAGAACTTTGCGTAACCTCTTATTTTTTTAAAAAAGTCTCATCGTGGTTTTGACCAGTATTTTTTAGCATACAGCTATTCCAGGCCTCCTATTTTCTAGCAGACTTATAACACCAAAATTAACATGTGATTTTGCTTTCCTTTCTTAAGTTGGAAATGTCCAAAACTCAATGTCCCAGGGTGTGTCAAGGAAGTAAAACTAGAGGGTGGTAGAGACTCTGCTCAATGTTCCCTTTTCTGTAATATGACAGTAAGTCAAGGCACTAGAGAGGGCCAAGCCTGTGCAGACTTCAGTCAAGTATAGTTGGAATATGGAACTTAGCAGAGGAGAAAGCTTCTAGGGGAAGGAAGATCGCTCACTTGTACGTGTCTTTTCCCATTGGAGAGATCACCGACCAGATATGGGAACGCACTCTGAGGAAGCAAGTGGGCTATATTCTTAGACCAAGCCCTTTGTATCCCACTCTACTGCAGTTTAACTCTGCAAACTCTTCCCCTAAGGATGGGCAACAACATGTTGCTTTTAGCTCTTGTTTTCTTTTGAAAGAGATCCTACTGGAGATACAGGGACATAAGACTTGAGCATTAATATCTGGTAGAATTTACTGCTGACTACATGTTCATAAATCCCAAAAAAGACTTCCAGCAAGAGACTGTATTAAGACTTGAGAGAGCTACTGGCACTAGAATTTTGAAACTTTTCTTAGGAACAGCAAGGTGCCCCAATTGGTCAACTAAAAGTTGGCTGTGACTTTTCAAGCTATCTCAGCATCAAATGAAACTGAATAGTAATTGGTCAATAATCTCAATCTTGTTCTTTTGATGCATCAGAAAATGCCAAGCTAAAGTTTATTTCATTTATCATTTATGTAATATGTTACAAAGCATGTATTCAAATTTTGAAAAAATTATTCAAGACTTTTCTTAATTATGAAGATGATGAGGCATTAAAAGAATAAATCAGATTGGAAAGTTTAATAACATTGCCATGATCGGAGCTGAAGAGAGCAATGTCCGTACTTTCTCTGGTGTAAGGATGGACTAAGTGCTTTCATGCTGAGGCTAAGACCTGTATGCCAACCAGAGGGTGAGCTTTAGGAAGGGTGGAGGTGGGGCAGGGGGTGAAGTACTTGTAACTCTCCCTCTGTCTTACTTCTGATGTGGCTTGAGGTTAGAATCTATGATATTATTGCTTTTGTTGCCTAGTTTACTGTTGATGGTTTTGATAATATAGATTAATCTATACAGACAAAACTGTTGTGAGGATTAAATTCATTAATATATATAAAGTGCTTAAAACATGGCCTGTCATATAAATGTTCAATAAATTTTTAGCTATCATCGTTGACACAATCCAATTATCAATGCCCTTCCGGTCTTTCTTCACAGTTGAATAACTTGTGGGTTTTTTTTTATCTTGGATGTTTATATTTAAATCTGGAAGAAAAGTGACCAAGAGAAGAAAGCATAGAGGAAAAAGGAGGATAAAGATTTGCCCTAAATGTAAGATTTTCTTTGTAGAGTGTGATTGCTGCTTTTAAAATGCATTTTTCCAGTTTTGTTGAGAAATAATTGATATACATCCTGTGTAAGTTTAAGGTATATGGCAGGATAGTTTGATTTACATATACTGTGAAATGATTACCACAATAGGTTCAGATAACATCTATCTTCTCATATAAATAAAATGAAGAAAATAATTTTTCTCTTTGTGATGAGAACTCTTAGGATTTATTCTTTTAACAACTTTCCTGTATATCATATAGCAGTGTTAGCTGTAGTCATTGTGTTGTACATTCCTTCCCTAGTACTTATTTATTTTATAAGTGAAAGTTTATACCTTTGACCACCTTCCTCCAATTTTCCCTTCCCCCACGCTCCACCTCTGGTAACAAGTCTGATCTGTTTTTTTATGAGTTTGATTTTTTTCTTTTAAAGATTCCACATGTAAATGAGATCATACAGTATTTGTCTTTCTTTGTCTGACTTACTTCACTTAGCATAATGACTTCAAGGTCCATCTGTGTTGTAGCAAACGGTAGGATTTCATTTTTTATGGTTGAATAATATTCCATTGTATGTGGAATATATGCCATCATCTTTCTCTATTTTCCCTTTTTTGTTAGTCTAGCTAAGGGTTTGTTAATTTTGTTTATCTTTTCAAAGAAACAACTCTTAGTTTGGCTAATCTTTTTTGTTGTTTTTCAGGTCTTTGTTTTATTTATCAATATTCCTTCTCTAATCTTTATTGTTTTCTTTCTTCTAACTTTGGGCTCAGTTTGTTTCTAGTTCCTTAAATCATAGAGTTAGGTTATTTATTGGGAATCTTTCTTGCTTCTTAATGTATGCATTTATTGCTATGAACTTTTCTATTAGAACTTCCTTTGCTACATTCCACAAGTCTTATTATGTTGTGTTTCCATTTTCATTTGTCTCAAGAAACTTTTTTACTTTCCTTTAATTTCTTCTTTGATCCATTGTCTGTCCAGGAGATTGTTGTTTAATTTCCATGTGTTCATGAATTTTCCAGTTTTCTCTTGTTATTGATTTTTAATTTCATGCCATTGTGGCTAAAGAAGATACTTGGTATGATTTCGATCTTCTTGAATTTGCTAAGACTTGAGTTGTGGCCTAACACCTGGTCTCTCCTGGAAAATGTTCCATGCGGGCTTGAGAAGAATGTGTATTCTGATGTTGTTGTATACAAGGTTCAAAATATGTCTGTTAGGTCGATGTGGCCTATAGTGCTGTCCAAATCTACTGTTTCCTTACTGATTCTCTGTCTGAATGATCTAGCCATTGTTGAAAGTGGGGTATTAAAATCCCCAACTGTTATTGTATTACTGTTTTTTTCTCCTTTTAGCTCTGTTATTTTTTTGCGTTATAGATTTAGTTGCTCCAATGTTGGGTGCATAAATATTTACAATTGTTATATCTTCTTGATATATTGACCCCCTCTAAGTATAGCTGCCCCTGCTTTTTTGGAGTTGCCACTTGTTTGAAGTGTCTTTTTCCATCCCTCACCTTCAGTCTATGTGTATCTTTAAGACTGAAGTGAGCCTTTTGGAGGCAGCATATTGTTGGATCTTGGTTTTTTATCCATTCAGCTGTTTTATGTCTTTTAACTGGAGAATTTAATCCATTTACATTTAAAGTAATTATTTATAGATAGGGACTTACTACTGCTATTTTGTTAATTTTTTCTTCTTGTTCTATAAATTCATTGTTTCTTGTTTTTTATCCTGCTGTCTTTTTTCGTGTTTTGATGTCTTTTGTATCAGTATGCTTTGGTTTCTTTATCAGGTTCTCTTGTGTAATTCCTACAGAATTTTCCCTTCTAGTCTCCATGAGGCTTACATAAAATATCTTAAACTTTTAAACTGATAACAACTTAACTTCAGTAAACCTTACACTTTTACTTCTCTACTCTCTCACATTTTAGGTTATTGCTGTTGTAATTTACATTTTTTTTCTGTTATGTAACTAATAATAGATTGTTGTAGTTTGTACTGTGTTTTTTTAACTTTTAAACTAGAGCTGTATGTAAATTATGTACCATTATTACCATATTGCAGAATCTAACTATGACTATATACAGTTGACTCTTGAACAACATGGTTTTGAACTATGTGTGTTCACTTATACACAAATTTTTTTTCAGTAAATATGTAGCACTGCAGTACTATACTACTAGCTTGGTTTCCTACCCAAGTAAGGCTGTAGGATAGGCTCTGTGGTTGCCTGGATTTTCTGGTCAGGCTTACTAGATGGTCAGGATTGGGTACTATATTCAGTAGTAGATGGGGCTATGAATTAGCTTCCCTGCCCTGGCAGGGGAGCAGAATGGGACTCAGGGTCTGTATAGCTTGTTGTTTGGCCAAATCAGGCCAGAGTGTGCACTGTATTCCCTGGTCATGTGAGGATGCTGGTTTTGCTCTACAGATGGGGGAAGCCACGGGCTGTGGTCTCTGTTCAATGTTACTGTATGTATGGCTATTGAATGGGCTGTGTAGCTTCCCCTGTGCTCTGGTTAGGTGACAGGCTGAAGACTGTATTCAGAGATGAAGGGAGCTATAAATTTGATTCCCTACCTGGGTACAGAGGGAGCAGCAGATCTAAAGCTGGTAAAGCTCTTTGTGCTTTGTAGGTGCTGGCCTACACCCCAAGTTTCTGACTGAACAGGGCCACTGGCTTTGCTCTGCAAACTATCGGCTCTTCCTGCCTGTCTCTTGGCTTGAGTGCTGCTGGAGTTGTTTCTTGCCCTTCTGCTCAGAGGGAGCAAGAGGACACTCTCCACAGTGAGTGGGGCTTTGTCTCAGCCCCCTTGCCTGGGCAGGATGGGGAGGGGCTACTCTAGGCTACTCTCAATTTCCCAAACAGGCTCTCCAGTTCGGAGCAGCCAGGAGCTACCCTCAGCCTTGGCTATGAGTTAATTCCCCTTGCCTGTGTGTAGCACAAGAAGCATCTAGGCCTATACTGGCTTTGCTCTGGAGGTGATCAGTTCTGCTTGCCCAACTCTTGGCTTGAGCACTGCTTTCAGGAGCAACATCTTTCAGGAGTTGTTGCCCACCTTTCTGGTCAGATGGGGCTGGAAGACACTCTCCACAGCCATGTTAAGTTATCCTCATTCTCTTGCTGTCTCCCTTGAAGATGGGGAGGGGTATCATCATCATCATCTTAAAGCTGGAAGTCTACTGCAGGCTCTAGGAAAGCTTTTCCTGTCCTAATACAAGGGACAGAGGTAGTTGCCATTCATTCTCTCCTCTGCCTCTTGTCTTGACTATGGATGTGATTCCTGGAGCTGTGGTAGCCATTTTGTGACTATGAAGTGACAAGGATGAGGACAAAAGCCCAGCACATTAAAAATGGTGATATGAAAAGACAGAGAGCACCTGAATTCCTCATGGCATCACTGAGCAGCTGAATCTGCCTGCAACCACTCACCTCTGGATGTCCTATTATGTGAAAAAATTAAAACCTATTTAAAACAAATAAGACTGCCATTGTTAGTCAACGTTTCTCTTACTTGTAACTGAAAGTATTTATAACTGATCTGCTATTAAATAACCAAAAATATATGTTTCATAGTAGTTTTTAGAGTGTTGTTCTAAGCAACTTAGATGTACATTAACAGAAAGCTGATTAAATTATTGGTGATCCATTCATACAACGGGTTACAATGAAACTCTGAAAAAGAATGATAAGGATCTATACATATTGAGATGGGACAAGCACCAAGACACAGTAAGTGAAAAAAGCAAGGATGAACATATGTATGAATACATACATTTCAATCCCTCAAACTGAAGGTGGCAAATATTGACAAAAGCAAAAGATTAAAATTTAAAATGTACTATTCAAAATTTAAAAGACTAAACAAGTATAAACAAGATTTAAATTATTAAAAATTTTAATGTTTTCTGAATGTAACATTTATCCTTCTCAGATTACTAAAGCTTAAAATTGTAGCAAGACTTTTTGGACAATGCATAGTATGCTTTACTATATTAAGAAACAAAAAGATAGATAATAGATAAATAGATAGATGTAAATACATATACATACATACACACATATACATACACAATTTCTTATATATGTATTGGCTTATGTATAAAATACCTCGTATATAATGATGACCTAACCTGGTTGTCCCAATGGATAGCTAGAGGGAGAGATAGGGCAGATTGTGGGACTGAGGTAAAGGGGATGTAACTTTTCACTATATACTCTATTGCAATGTTTGAATTTTTTACCTTGTATTTAAAATACCATAGAACTACTCTAGTATTTTCTGAAAGTATAAAATGAAAAAAAAAAAATGCTGTGTGAAGAAATGGTTTGAGAGGAACTTTCAAGTGTAGTGTAAGACAGAGGCCACTTAATATGTTCTCCTCATCACCAGCATGTCAAAAATGCAAAGTACCTACTTGTGAGATGGGAACACCAATGAGCTATCCCAAATGCCCCTCATCTAAAAGGGTCTGCCTTGGAGGAAGGGATCTGCTGTCCTGGCAGGAGAAAGAGGCAAGCAGAGAGTTCTGTTCCCAGAAACAGAAGTCCAGTTATCATCTCAGCAGGGTATAAGAATTCTGGGATATTTATAACTTTCTATGTTTGTTACTTCTTTATCATCTGCTTTCCACCCACTAGTCAAATGCAATAAGCCAGGTGAAAGAGGAAAGATCTTGTCCTTGGTGACGATATAGAAGAAGAATGCTTGGAGGACCTCACCTGCTCTGTAGCAAGTCTTGGGTGAAGGTGGGGTTGGTGGAACACACAGTGGGTAGAGCTGGAGAAAAGGAGAGCAAGCTGAGGTTCTCTGGCTTCTTAAAAGGAGGAAAAGACAGCCCCGAGATAGAGAAGTGGTCCTCAGATTTAATTGTCTCATGTTTGCCCTCTGTCCATGAGGTCTGGGCGATAAATCTTTATGTTTTAGACTTGTCAGGCTTCTGCTCCTTGGCCCCCTTTTGTGGGTAAGAATTACCACGACTTCAGTTACTTTTTGCAGTGATCATTCTCAACTCAATACCTCTGCCCCAGTCAAGTTCTTCCTCCTGGTGAAGCATTATAAACTAACCAGAGGGCCCCCAGGGCTCTCTGGACCACACTTGGGAGAAACACTGGCTCAAATGATGCATGACTAGGAAATAAAATACAGTATATCAAATAGTTGTCCTCACTTATCATACCCAGATTGTGACAGTTACAAGGGAAAAATACGGAAAACCCAGTAACACAATACACTTGCCTTACATATTACATCATCTTTCAGTAAAGGCAGCCACATTTTTGTGATGTATGGCATGTATCTTAGTTAAGTGAGTTCTTTGCCCTTGGGTTTTGAGCTGTGGTATGCCATGGTTGAAAAATGAAAAAGTGTAATAGGCATTTCACTGTATCAAAAAAACGTGTGACACCTCTTCTCATATTTTGTGGGGACAATTTCTATACAATTTTCTTTCCTGTTGGTTAAGAGAAAATGCATTTCTATAAAAACTATGACATCATTTTGTACAATTATTATAGGCCTTTTCATAAATAATAATCTGGTTTTTAGAGAGTCTAAAACCACAGCTGTCTACGAGCCATGAAAAGAGCTCTCACCAGTATTTTTGTTCTGTGGTGTCTGATTTTGACTAGAACATGAGTGGAATTATTTGTTAAATTGGTCTTTTTTCAAAATCAGTAGCAGCAATGAAACATCATATATTCTAGTGAAACATATCAGATTTCCACACAGCAACACTAAATGCTTAGATTAATTTCCAAGAATGTAGTATATCTGATGCTATACATATGTGTATTTGGAGGAAGGAGATATATGTGAATTTGTGAGTTCATAATGGAAAAGGGAATTTTTTCTTTTGCTGGTAGATAAACAACATAAACATCTGAGACCTTGCTAATAGGCTGCTGTGGACATCATTTTTCCCATGTGTGAACGCCTAACCTAAGAAATGAGCCATTGAGAGCTTGTCCTAAATTTTGAATATTGAAGCCCTAGCCCCCCAATGTGACTGCATTTGGAGACAGGGCCTGTAAGGTGGTAATTAGAGTTAAATGAGGTCTTAAGGATAGGGTCCTGATATGATAGGATTGGTGTCCTTACACGAAGAGAAACCAGAGGCCTCATTCTTTCTCCTTCCCTCCCTCTACTCAAGCACAGAGGAAAGCCCACGTAAGCACAGAGCTGTCTACAAGCCACGAAAAGAGCTCTCACCAGAAACCTATCCTTTTGGACCTTGATCTGGCTGGGACTTCTAACTTCCAGAACTGTGAGAAAATACAATGCTGTTATTTAAGCCACCCAGTCTGTGGCCTTTTGTTATGGCAGCCCGAATGGACTAATAATACATATGCCAAATAAATATTTTGGGTAATAACAAAATGTTATATAAAATATAACTTTCGAGGGACCGTAAAACTTTGTGCATTTTAAAACATGTTGACAACACAAAATATTTTTGACAATTTTTATTTGAAAATGTGCCTTCTTAAAAGTTCAACTTGTTTAAATAGAGTATCTTCTAGATAATCTTCTCTCAAGAACTAGTAAATTCACTACATAATTCATTACGTCTCTTAGCTTTTTATTTGAAAAAACAGATTATTGGAGAACTACAATAGAGGGTTGTAAAGGTCAGATATGAATTTAGTGTGGAATATTTTTAGGAATGCTTTGACTGTCCGTCCACAGGGAACCAAACTAAAGAGCTTGCACATCATTTTCCCCACGTTTGAGCACCTGATCTAAGGAGATGAGCCATTGAGAGCTCTGAGAATAGAGGCAACCATTCCAATCTCTTGACTGCGTGATTTATTTCTCAGAGATTTAATAACGATTTTGAATCTTAGTGAAATTAATTTAGTTTTATTTGTTAGCTGTTCTTCCCCTCCAGATTTCTTAAGTATAGTAGGATGTATCTATCTCCTGTCTCTGTCTCAGCCTCTACTTCACCCCTGCATCTGCATCTACCTCCACCTCTATGCCTGTATTTAAATATTTTCCTGGAAGATCCTAGTGCCTAGCTTTCAAGTATGCCACAATCCCCCTCTCACCTCCGGCCTCGCTAAATCTGTTTTCTACTTGATCTACAGGAAATTGAAATCTTGAAAATAAAATGCAGGGTGGTGACTTCCGTTTATTCCAAAAAGTGTGAAAAAAGAGAGAGAAATCAGAGGAATAAAGAAGCTTGATCAATATTTTCTCAGAATATTATTTTACAGCTCACCATTGTGATAGTTGTTTGACGCTGAAACCCCTTATAGGTCTTAAACATTAACTCCGTTTTCCAGCTGATGTTTACGCCAATGCACTACTGATTTGAAAATGCACCCATATCTCTAGACTCGTGCTGGACACAGCAAAGCTCTGGAATCCTTCTCTCTTCTTTGAGGGAAAGGGAGGACTTCTCATGCACTGGCTGTGACCAATCAAGTTTTGCTTGATGCCAAAAAATTAAACACAGTAAGGCCAGACCCTGTCAGCAACGAGTTGATTGCTTTAAATAAGGGAGATTTCCTGAATGTTTAAATTGAAACTTCGACTTTGATTAAAGCAAAGAGAAGTACCAGGATGGCTTCCTAACTATTTAGTTCCTAAAATTCCTGTGAGGTCTGGAGATGACAAATTCAATTCTGATGTGCTGTGTTTTACACTCTGCAGGCTGTAGTAAAAGGGAAAACTAATCAAGCTTGGGTTTCCCATGGGCTGAGCTTTAAGATGTTTTCCTATTTAAAGCCATGGAAATATGTTAAAACCGACATAGGCAGGATGAAGTTTATACAAGGCAAAATCTATGTGACCGTGTTTTTGCACAGTGTGCATAATTTGACTTTTCATTATTTTTGGTTTGCTTAATCTTTCATTCTGTTTAAAATTATATTCCTATAAAGATGAGAAAAATAGTTTAAATACATATATGCAAAAATATATAATATATATTGCAAAATAATTTTGTTGTCAAGTAGAAAACATTACCTTGAATTCAAAATTTCTATTAAAAAGAAAAAAATAGAAAACTAATGAATGACCGACATATAAATATATGGCTACATATCCAGACATGCCAAGAAAAAAATTAAGGATTTATTTTTAGAGTCAGTGGCATTATCACATAATTAAAATATTAATTACCGTATAAAAATCATCATATGAGAAGAAACAAGAAAGGGGAATCGATGGATCCATATGACATCCAAACAAGCTAGACATTTCATATAGGAACAAGGGATTGCATTTTATATAAATCATTATTTGCAAACAAATCATAGTTAAAGATAGTGCTTGTTTCCCATTAGAAGATGGAGCAAGGGACTTCCTTTCGAAGCTCTGCTCTATTTTAAGCTGGTCATTCGGTCAGTTTCTCATTGTCTTAATGTTTGTGAAATCATAGACAAAACTACAAGGATGTTAAAAATGTTACATGAGTTTGTGTGTGCATACACTCTATCACCTATCTATCTATCTATCTATCTATCTATCTATCTATCTATCTATCTATGTATCTATCCATCTATACATCTACAGTTTTTGGAGGGCAGTGGTTTTAGAATGTTAGAAGCAGAATGGCTATTTGCATTGGAATTTTATGCCATAGGAGAATGGAAATTTCTTCATAAATATACACAGCAGAGTTACTAAACTTAATTTTTGACTCTTTTCTCAAATTTAATATACAAGCCAACGCAATCAAAAAAATTATATCATTTTTTCAATCCTCACCATATGGAACACTTAATTTTATGTTTTGGCCAGGAGTATAGTGCTCAGCTTTTGGAAGTATGTTAACTCTTTGAGGCTATATGAACTCGACAGGTTACTCCTGTCTCCTGAGAAGACGTAGTCAAAATACATGTTCATTAGTAGCGCCCATGGCTTTTCAATTATATCTGTGTTAGATGACAGGATGGGCATATTTGACAATGAACCATAATTTATACTTTTAAATAACCAATCTTGGTGTTCTCTCTTTTTGTATGTTAGCTTTGGGGGAGGTAAAACATTTAAAATTGAATTCACTTCACGCTTAATGGAAGCAGCTGAATGATGCAGATAGCATTGGTATAGACAAAGCTGATTGAATGAAAATTGGACAGGGATTCCTTTTCCAGTTAGACTCTTTGAATTTTCAAAGTGTCTTTGCTCAGTTTAACAAGTGACTAGTCTTTTAAATTTTACCATATTTTCACTAATAAGTCAAAGACTATGAGGGGCCTTGGAGTCAATTTATTCTTATTTCCAAATTTTATAGATAAAGAAATTGAGACCCAGAGATTTGAAATGTATTTTGGTCCTGCAGCTGGTCAGTGGCAGGTCGGGGACAGTCCCTGAAACCCGTTCTTGGCTTCTGCACTGATGTTCATCACTGACCACTGCCTCCCTTTCAATGATTTCTTAGCATTTATCATTAAAACCAGATATCACAAGATAAAATAGCAACTTAAAACATGAAAATCATCATGGAAAATCCAAAAATCTTTTGGAAGAGGTTTTATTTTTCATAAAAAATGTCTATCAACAGTTTACATAAAGGGTGGATGCACGGTTACTATGGGGTTGCCTGTATAATCATTTTATTTTTTTTTTAAATATAAGAGTTTTTAAACAAACAAAAATAAAAGTTTGGTAATAGAAAAATATCATATTGACAAACTTTTCCACTATAGTTAAGGATAAACTTGGCTCTTGTGGTCTTTGAGGAATTCATACTTGTGTTAGAAGGGAAGTTAAGGACGTATTTATGTGAATACCAAAGTAGCTGTTTCAGAAACAAATAGTCTATCTTTTCGAAATGAGAATGTTTGAAGACACGATTATAGATCTGGTTGGTTTTGATCTTTGGAATTTCACAGTGAATTGCACTGCAGGCTCTCCTGCCAAACTACCCCAGGACCTGATGAGCAGTTTGACTTTACAACCATAATATAAATGTGAGTTTAAAGTTCTTTATTTTCTTTATTTTTTTTTTTTGATATTTAATTGGCAGGTATTTTTATTTTACTTTATTTTTTATTTTTTTAAACATCTTTATTGGAGTATAACTGCTTTACAGTGGTGTGTTAGTTTCTGCTGTATAGCAAAGTTAATCAGCTATACGTATACATACATCCCCATATCTCCTCCCTCTTGCGTCTCCCTCCCACTCTCCCTATCCCACCCCTCTAGGTGGTCACAAAGCACCGAGCTGATCTCCCTGTGCTATGCGGCTGCTTCCCACTAGCTATCTAGTTTACATTTGCTAGTGTGTATATGTCCATGCCACTCTCTCACTTCGTCTCAGCTTACCCTTCCCCCTCCCCATGTCCTCAAGTCCATTCTCTATGTCTGCATCTTTATTCCTGTCCTGCCCCTAGGTTCTTCAGAACCTTTATTTTTTTCTTAGATTCCATATGTATGTGTTAGCATATGGTATTTGTTTTTCTCTTCCTGACTTACTTCACTCTGTATGACAGTCTCTATGTCCATCCACCTCACTACAAATAACTCAATTTCATTTCTTTTTATGGCTAATATTCCATTGTATATATGTGCCTCATCTTCTTTATCCATTCATCTGTCGATAGACACTTAGGTTACTTCCATGTCCTGGCTATTGTAAGTAGAGCTGCAATGAAAAGTTCCTTATTTTCTTTATGGACATGTTCATTTAGTTTGATAGGAGTGAGTGCACTTCACTCAGAGAAATGGTCAGTGGAACATTTGGGTTCTGTGCATTGGCAAGTATTATCTGAAATAGAAAATATGTTTATGACAAAATCATATCAGATTATTGGGCAACTGGTAGGAAAATATTGTTAAACATCAATTTTGTGTCAAGTTTAATTGAAGTTTTTTGCTCAGATCATAGTATAGTACAAGACTTCAATTGGATTATCTTCTCTGTTATCTCAGAAAGTGGGGTTTTGACTTTGTTTTTATTATTTGAAGCTTATTTAAATGATATAAAATTTCTCTTTATTAATTGGTTCATTGACCCAGATGGTCCACTAATAGTCTTCTGTAGTTTGATGGTAGCATCCCTTACTGTGTTAAGAATTCTGTAGACCTATACTGCCCAATAAGATAGCCTCTAGCCATAAATGACTAGGGAGCATTTGAAATGTGACCAGTCCAAATTAAGATATGCTGTAAGTGAAGAATACACACTGAATTTCAAAGACCTAATTAGGAAAAAAGAACGTAAAAGATCTCATTTTTTAAAATGCTGATTGCATTTTGAAATGATAATATTTTTGAAATATTATCATTGTGTTAAATCAAATAGTGTTAAACTACTCTCTTGTTCCTTTTTTACTTTTAGTAATGTGGCTACTAGAAAATTAAAAATTACATGTGTATCTCACATTGTATGTCTGTTGGACAGTGGCACCTAGAAAATCTAAAATTACATATGTGACTTGCATTATACTTCTATTAGATAGTGCTGCTGTGTATAGTCATTTCCATACGTAGAGTCTTTGTCACTTCTCCTTTAGCGTATTCTTAGAAAAAATCAACTTGGAAATTAATCACCTAAACTGTATCCTGAAGGATGCATAGGCATCACATAGAAGTCAGTGGGCACTCTAACCATACTTGAGTTCTCTTCTTAAAAATGTTCTGTTACAAAAGAATCATAGAGTTAATTCAGAAGCCAACATCAGTGGTTGTTTAGTCTTACCTTTTTAACATTTTTTCTTAATCCATGAGAATTTATTTTTGTTCAAATTAGATACATATTCTCTCCATTTTCTTCCAAGAACAGAAATGGCATAATGAACCACTGCAGGTCATAATAAATTCTCCTATCCTTGCTAAAATTAGAGTAATAATTGCCTTACTTGAAATGGCTGAAAAAGGTTAATGCAAGGGTCATTTAGCTACAGTCTAGCTCCTCCATAGATAGCCTTTTTTTCCCACAAGCTAGAGAAGCAGAATCACCATATGCCAGTATCTTATTAGTGGGAAACACAAACAAAAAGATAAACCCCAGAATCAAATAAAAGTGTATCCCCCATTTGGCCATTCTTTTGAAATTCTTGTTGATTCTGAAAATTTTAAATAGCCATAAAATAACTAACAAGGACCTACTGTATAGCACAGGGAAATATACTCAATATTTTGTAATGACCTATAAGGGAAAAGAATCTGAAAAAGAATATATATATATATAGAGAGAGAGAGAGAGAGAGAGCGAGAGAGAGAATATATATAGAAGAATATATATATATATTCTTCTATATATAGAAGAATATATAAGAATATATATATATATTCTTCTATATATATATATGAATCACTGTGCTATACATATATGAATCACTGTGCTATATATATTCTTCTATATATATATATGAATCACTGTGCTATATACCTGAAACTAACATGATATTGTAAATTACCATACTTCAATTAAAAAAAATAACCGTATAATTGAATATGAATGAGATGTAAGTATCCTATTCATCTTTATTTTCCCACTACCGCAGCCCCACCTCAAGCATATATTAGGAGTCCAGGAAGTTTTTGTTAAATGGAGCTAAATCATTCAGAAGTAGGAATGATAATGCAAAAGCTGATTTAGGGAGATTACCTGTAATAGAATAAATAAAAGGAACTAAGAAAGAATAGGCACCAAAATGTGAACTTACTCCTGAAGTGTTTCTTTTAACTTTCTTGGAAATAATGTGTTTAATTTAACCACCTTTAGTTTGGGAAGAAGAAAGAGGTTTCTATGCTCTTTGAAGCTTGCTTTGCCACTTACCAGAATGCCAGAGCTTCTGTCAGTCAAAAGCACATGCAAAATTTATCAAGTATATTGCTTGACATAGAGGTTACTCTGTCATAACTAACTAACTCGAGTCTGCCAGAGAATTTTTTATGGAAGTGTGTGCTGCCAGAAGAGAAGTGTCTCTTGATTGATTGCCACAGCTGACCTAAACGCTCAAGGATCACTGTGTAATAACCCTTTTATCATATATTAACCACAAAACCCAAGTCCAAGTAGCAGTAAGGGTCTTGTTCAAACCCACAAAACCTCGGAAAGCCAGAGACCAGAAGGATTTTCATCTTTTCTGCAAACCAATGACATCTGACAGCCTCTGTGTGAGACTGGGTATCTGATTTGCAATCCCTGAGAACAGATACATTGAAAAACCTTCTGAATTGAAGGTTGATCCATAATCCCAATACTTCCTTCTTTTCCTCTGGTTTCTCCAATTCCTAAAATCCATTTTATCTTAAAAATGTGAGGTATAATCATAATATTTTACGCCATAAAAATGAATATACATATAGATTACTGGGAATGTAAGCCAGACCAACAATATTTCATCAAAGTGGTTTATATCATTTCATTTCCTCTTTTATTTTGGTAAATGCCAATTTGAAAAGGGGGGGAAGAGAGTGAGAGTGAAAATCTCCATGCTTTTGAAGTACATAAGAGTCTGCAAGGCTGACTGTAAAGCTACTCAAGCCTATATAGTCTGCCATGTACTATGCTAATTTTCTTTGTGGTCTAAACTACAAGCTGCATTGAAAGTACCCGAGGAATATCAAGACGGTTTATATCTCTAGGACCTCAGATTTGGTCCTTGTGTGTTTGGGAGAAATGGGGCTGGTAACTGGGTCCTCAGTCAGTGTGGGCATTGATAGATTTGAGATATTAATATATATGTATAATATGTAATGTAATATATATATTAATATCTCAAATCTATCAATGCCCACACTGACTGAGGACCCAGTTACCAGCCTGGTCATGAAGAACCTAGGGGCAGGATGGGAATAAAGACGCAGACCTACTAGAGAATGGACCTGAGGACGCGGGGAGGGGGAAGGGTAAGCTGGGACAGAGTGAGAGAGTGGCACAGACATACATACATTACCAAATGTAAAACTAATAGCTAGTGGGAAGCAGCCGCATAGCACAGGGAGATCAGCTCGGTGCTTTGTGACCACCTAGAGGGGTGGGATAGGGAGGGTGGGAGGGAGGGAGACGCAAGAGGGAAGAGATATGGGGATATATGTATATGTATAGCTGATTCACTTTGTTATAAAGCAGAAACTACACCATTGTAAAGCAATTATACTCCAATAAAGATGTTAAAAATATATATATATTATAATATACAATAAATATGATATGTTATAATTATAATAATTATACTTACCATACCCATTATATTTATTAATTTAATTATATAATTATAACTAAATAAAATTATATAATTAAATAATACATAATATTTATATTATATATATATATCTGTTGACTAAGCTGACTTCTGAGTCTATGTTCTATTTAGGAATAAAGTGTAAGGATGGTATATTAGTGCTGTTCTGATAAATTGTCGGGTAGAAAGATAGATATATATTTGTGTTAGGGCAGATGAATAATTCATAGAAATCTCCAGAGACTATTTTTCTCTCATCTGTCTGCCATTAAGTGGCTTTTTGTCACTTGGTAGAAATATCTTTTTGGAGGTGAGGGCAAGGTCAGCAGCTCTCAGTGAGAAAAGACAATCACAGTATGGGATAATTTCAGCAGTACTAGAAAAAGCTCTTCACTTTGGCCAAATTCTTTTCTTATTGTTGACCAGTGATTGAAATTTTACCACTACTGCTTCATTTCTATGGCTAAAGGCCCTTCTTTCTCTTGGACAATAAATACTGTCCTTAACTCCATCATGGGAAGTAGGGTGGGAATGGGTGGTAACCTCCTTAGTTATTTATATCTTAGGGTATAAATATTGATACCTTCTCCTGTGAGAAGATAGTCATGGTTCGGAAGTGGAAAAGAGAGAAAAGTCACAATCTGGGAAAGTGGGAGGAAGATGGAGTCATGGAGGAGAGGCTGAGTGCTCACTTCCTGAAGCTGAATAAGGTTGATCTTAAAGAAGGGTATCTACCAAGGTCTCTTTACAGGCAGAGTGATGCAGTTAACCACAACCACAAGATCTGATCTCTAGGGAGATAAAATGAAGAAATTATTCTTGGAATGGCACTACCTCTAAAGAAGATCACAGAGATATCCAAGCTCTCCAGCTTGAGAGAGAGAGAGAGAAAATAAATGAGAGAGAGAACTACGGCCTGGCTCAATCGGAGAACAGCAGAATTAGATAGTGAAATATACAAAGAATTCTGAATGCATGTACTGGGCTTATGTGTTCAGGTCTCCTTGGGGATAAAGTCTGCACTTTGGCCTTTCTTGTTTTGTTTTGTTTTTTTAAAAAAAATAAGGAAGTTTTCTTAACCAGCTATGTTTGACGTTGTAGCTTCACTGTGTCACTGATGACACTAACTAGTGGTTCGCACCCAAATACCACCAAAGACTCTATTATTATCTTCCACTCCCTATAGCCAAACAGCCGATGTCTTGACATATTTACATACTAAATAAACTTTTTTTTAGAAAGTAATAATTAGTTTGTCCATTTTAGAAGATTAATTAAAGACATGTATGGCTCTTTGTTTTGCTAGATATTAAGATGATTCTTACATTTATAAACCTCCAGGTGGAATGTTTATTCCTTTATGCAACTATGCAGCAATTTGTTGGTTGTCCTGTAGTCTCTTTTTTACCTCTCCATTACCTCCATTCCCGTCTTGGTCATCAGTGGACTACAGATGACCAGTTATACAGCCCTCATCTCTGCTGAGTTGCTCCTTTGTTGTGGTCATTATTCCCAGAGAGTCTCATGGCTTGACAAGGCCTGGCCCCTACTCAGGGGTCAGGGAAATAGTCCCATACCTTGTTGTTGTGGTTCAATGAAATTCTATTCTTAAATTGCTCTCTGATATCCAATTCTCCACCTCAATAATTGCTTAAGTATACTCAGTCAGGTTTAACAAGAAGCTGACCATGTGATCTCAAAAGCTTTCTCGAAGTTCAGCTAGATCATGGGAAAAAAGCAAAAGACACTTCACAATCTCTTCCATTCGAGGTTAAAAGAAAGAAAACTGAGTTTTGTTTGGCAAATAATCTCTCTGTAAGATTTGCTTCATTGCCAATTTTTCTCTAAACAATCAAGCGTTTCATTCCCAATGATTGATTCAGATGAATTATCTGGAACAAATGTTAATTGGATGAGCTATAATTACCAGTTTCCCACTCATTATATTTCTTAAAAATAGACCCTCCACTGTCTTGCCTAGTAATATTACAAACAACAAAATTTCAAAAGTTGACCTCTTACAAAACTTAATGTCTAAACACAAACTTTGGCACTTGATTGTAGTGTTTTATATTAATCTCTCTTTATTTCATGTATGTAAGCCTTTTTTTCCCCAGTTAAGAGTACAAATCATTGCAGGCAGGGTCCTGCCTTTTTTTTTTTTTTTTTCCTTTTCTTAACATCCACAGAAACTCAACACAGTGTTAAGGGCAGAAGTAAGCTCTGAACACAGGCTTGTTCAATGGAACTGAATGACTCTTCCAGTTTTCATACCCCAAAATACTCCCCATGAACAGATTTCACTGTGGTACATGATGTCTTTTTGGTCATTTTGAAATGTTGGTCCTCCTACCCATCCAACAAGGTCAATTTACAAATCACCTTCTCTGGGAAGCTTTTGCTGACCACTTTCTACATAATTAGCTACTCCCTCCTCTGGGCCTCACTGTGCTTTGTACATACTCTGGTTATTGTGTACACTACCTCCTCTGCAATTCCCTATTATATGTTTAAATGTTCATTTTTCTGATTGGAATGTGAACTTTTTATGAAGAGGGTCTCTGTTATTAGTTTTTCCTTTGGCTTGGCATTTTATAGGCTGAATAATATGTTGAATCTGTGAATAAATGTGAATCATTAGGGCTGTGCCATCTCTAATAAACTGCCATTTATGCCTATCGATCTGCTTTTGGTGAAAATTCCAGTAGACTTTAAAGGAAATTCCACATGCTTGGTAGTTGAAGGTCTGTGCTGAACTTTTTAGTATTTATTTTATGTCGTGCCTTGGCACTAGTATCTGTCTACACAGACTTCTTTTTTCTAACATCCCCATGAAACTCGAGTTTCTCAAATTTCCCCTGCCTTTGCCTTCCAGCTCCTGCTTTCTCCACTTGCCCTTTGGGTTTAAACATTCTCTTTGTACATTTCTATACTTGATATGTTTAAGAGAATATTTATTTCAAATTCCACTTTACTTTCTGTGCTACCTAGAAGAAATAGGAGAGACCTCTCAAGAGGAGAAGACAGTTTGGAACTCTGGAAGTTGTGTGAGCATTTTAGCTCTTCAGTCTATTTGGAACAGAAAGTCTCTGCTGTGAACAAAGAAAAGTATGAGTAAAAACAGAACTTAGGAATAATTGAAGTAAGGGTTACAGTATCAAAAAGTACCTCCTTCTCCAAAATTATTTTCAGCAGGGCTCCTTTTATAGCTAGTTCATGGACATCAATTGATATATAATTGAATTTTCCAAAAATATCTTCACGAGACTTTTCAGTAATACAACACAATAAGATTTAGTCCCACGGTGGTAACCGCATTCTTGAAAAGCTGAACAATGTTTTGGATTTTTCACAAGTTGCCTTCCTTAAAGTAGGTCGATACTTATGTCTCAAGGGCCAAAATCATGCCCGTGAAAAGGACACTGTTCATAACTCCACCTCCTATAAGCTGCTGTGCTTTTTTGACAATAGGTAGAAATTTGTTATTCTTGATAGGGTTAAATTAAGGATGACAGGAAGGGCGGAAAGCGTCTCCATCTTGGGGAGAAGGAAGAGATGGTAAAGTGTCATTTAGACTTATGACTCCCCGTACATGGTTCCACTGTTGTGTCTGAGGCTGTATATTATTTGTTTCCTTTCACTGTTTTGCAAGTTTCTTGGAGCACTGTCTCTTGAGATCTCAGTTTTTGATATGTATTTCCTTTTATTCCCTCACATATGTGCTACCTCTTGGGGCAAGATACAGCCTGAATAGCCTTCTTCCACATTCTGGGTGACACCAAGATACTACGTATGATCTTATATTTTTTTTCCATCCTAGCGTGAACTTAAACTTCCCTCCCAGGTCAGGTGTATGTACCTTGGGCCCCTTCTGTTGGCTTCGGCAGGACCAGATAGACTGCAGAATCAGCTCCCACCATACTTGTGAGTGGAACTTGTCAACCAGCAATGGTTTTCTCTGTGCATTACACCTGGCACGATGCCTGAATGATGCTGTCATAGACAGGCACAACTGGAGAAGCAGGGCTGAAGCAGCAGCAGACCTAAGTGCTCATTCTGTTCCAAAGGCTACTGTCCTTTTTAAAAAAAGTGTGCATTGAAAAGTCTTCCATTTTCAGGGAACTGTATTCAATATCCTGTGATAAACCATAATGGAAAAGAATAATACGAAAAAGAATATGTATGTGTTCAACTGAGTCACTTTGCTGTACAGCAGCAATTAAACACAACAGTGTAAATCAATTACACTTCAATACAATTTAAAAAAAAAGAAAGAAAAGTCTTCCATTTGCAATCTCATAGTTTTCTAGTGAGTCTGAAACCAAGAAAAATATAATAAGATAGGGGAGACAAACCAGTGTTTTCTAGAAGTAAAAGAGACGGATCTAGATTAAACACACATTGTGTTTTTTCTTTTCCTTAATTATCTGTAAGGTATGTTTGCTGAGGAGAGAGACCTCCAGGAAGAGGAAAAATGTGATCCATGAGTAGAAGGCCTGAAACTGCTTGGAAGGTGAAGGAAATTGCAGAGACCCCTGTGGCTGCATGTAAAGTGTTTGTTTCTAGAAGAGGTGGCGAGAGAGGAGGGACGAGGTACAAACAGAGGCCAGGCCATGAGAGGGTCATGTGTTTCCCTCAGCAGTTTGAACTTTGCACTGTGGGCGATGAGGAGCCTTTGAACACTTGCAAATGGAAGGAGGCAAGTTGTGGTGGAAAGTTTGGGGGCTTTGAGGGAGCTGTGTGAACTTGAACCAAAAAAACTTTCTTATCTTCAGTCTCCTTACCTGAAAAATGGATATGATAATAGTTGTGAAGATTAAATAAATGTACACAAATAAAGCACCTTGCCCAGACAGAGCACCCAAACACAGGCTAGGTAAATTAGCGTTTGCCTACAACAAATGTACACAAGTGCTTAATCGTCTTTAATTAGAAATTTGGTGCTGTAGTCAGGGAAAGGCATAGTTGGCTAATCTGTCCCTCAGGAGTCAGGAAAATGCAGGCCCAGGAGGTAACACACTTACCCACTCACCACAAAAAATTTGAAAGGCACAAAAAGCATTTTAGTGTACACAAAGGAAAATACCCTAAACTTACATTGGAAAACAAAACATCAGATTTTAAAATTCTCTTTTGTTTCACCTAATTTCCTGGAGACTCTGAATAAAACGTTCCAAGCGGCCAGCCAGCTGGTTCATTTGTTTCAGGGGCCTTGATGTTTGTATTAGATATTTAATATTTCCCTCCGTCTGGCCTGATAACTGGCACTTGAAAATGACACAGAGGAAGAGGTGTCATGATCACTAGTACCTACCAATAGCCGGTAGAGAAATTCCTGTGCTATAGAGACTTGTTTGTGGATACAATGTTCTGTTTTTAGTTAAAACTTTTGCAAAGAAATTAGCAGACAATAAATGCTCAAGATCCCAAATAAATTGGAAAGTGGAAAAAAACGCAGTGTAGGAGTCGGAGGAGTTGACTTCTAGCTTGAGCTTTGCCAGTATTACACTATGCCACAATGCATGGATTAGGTCAACTCTGACCCTCAGTTTCCTCATCTGTAAAATGGCAGAGTTGATCTAGATTGCTAAAGTCTCTTTCAGGTCTGTGTATTATTGTAAATCTTAATTTATATTCTTAGGCTCAGTATAGCATCATTACTCTGTCCAAGGCTTGTCTCTCTTTCCTCCATCTGATCAATCACCAAATCCTGTTTTGCATTTCTGTTAAGAATCAAGAGTTTCAGAATTAGAGAAACTTTAATGCAAATCCTAGCTCAGTCATGCATTAGTATAGGGAAGTTCTTCATCTTTCTCTACACCTCAATTTCCTCATCTACAAAGCGGGGGCTATGATAGTATTTATATCATACGCTTGTGGTTTGCATTGAATGAGATAATGCATGTAAAGTGCTTAGCACAATGCCTAGCGTTTAATAAATCATGGCTATGTTCAAAATCTCCCTTCCAAATAGCTCTTGAATTTGAATATTCCTCTTCACCTGGAATACTGAAATGCAATTGGCTTCCTTAACTCTAGTCTAACTCTTTGCCCGGGCAGAGAGATCATCTTTCAAAAACACATGACATGACAACAACAGTAATAAAATTTCTATGGGGCTCAATAGAAATGGAAGGTGAGGATGGCTAGGAAAGTGGGTTCTGGTTTGACAAATCTGAGACCAAGTTTCTTGTGGTCTTGTTTAAAAACGACAGAAGTAAAGGTCTTCTTGAACTTTTCAGGCCAATGTAACTAACCAGATTGAAGGCAAGGTGGTTGGGACAGGAGAGTGGAGATGGTGGGGTGTTAGGAACCTTTAACATAGGTCCTCTGCACACAGATTTATGACTCCCTAAGTTTTTCGCTGCAACCTTCCTAAGACTTGCTTTGCTTTCAGAGCAGACTCCTGTTTGTTCGCTGAGCAAAGTGTGCTTGATTGATCTCTGTGTGGGCACCGGCTTCGGGTAAGATGGGGAGATGGGCTTAGGGAAAGGATAAACTGAATCAAACCAGGCCGCGTGCTGACATCTTCATGTGTACTTTGGAGCACA
Organism: Balaenoptera ricei; assembly: GCF_028023285.1. NCBI lineage: Eukaryota > Metazoa > Chordata > Mammalia > Artiodactyla > Balaenopteridae > Balaenoptera > Balaenoptera ricei. Next base: position 30,487,957 of record NC_082650.1, on the reverse strand, counting down.
GCACAAGCTTCTCTGGTACATTGTGAGGGCTTCTCTTCCCTGTGTCTTTACTGAGATGGAGGGAAAAACAGCCAGAAAACCACGGGCTTATACGGCAGCATCAATGATCTCGGTTAGGCACTGGCATTTCCTGCTGTGAGTCCTATGTAGCATAGTAAAATTCACTGGAATTTTCACTTAAGAAAAGAGTCTCTCCTGCCTGAAAAATACGATGCCTCTCCCATCCGTAGAAAGAAAGAAAAAGAAAGAAAAGTTTTGCTTCCATAACTGACCTGCAAACACCCTGTTTCACTGTGAAAAAAAGTCAGCAAGGCACAGCTATCTCAGAACACAGGGAGCTAGAGAGGGTTAGCGCTCAGGAGAAAGGTGGGCTTTTTTAAAACCCCTTTTCAATTTAGGCCAGTGGCAGCAACAGGACCCAGGGGTGGGGAAGGGCGAGGAGGCCCATTCGAGGCCCGATCTGGCGTCATGTTACAGGGCTGGAGGGACAGGAGAAAGGGAACATTTGGCTCTCATTACAGAACAAAGGGACAGGGTGCTAGAAAACAGAGCGAATCTGGGTCAGAGGTACCTGACTCTCCCACAGGTGCTGTAGTCAACTTGCCCATCTCCACTCAGGAGGGAGCCTCCCAGAGCTGTCTCCCCACCATCCACATGTGCCAACAATAACATTTTACCAGGAACACAGCTTGTCAAAACCAGCATTTTAGCTAGAGCAGCGGTGTGATGAAAATAACGTTTTCTCAGGGGCAAAGCTCACTGCTCTTGAGAAGTTAGAGCTGTTAGCACATGATTTTCATGAAATCTCCTCCAAATATTCAAAACCTTTCTATATTATTTTATTTTACAAACCTTCTTATTTTCTCTTGGAGGGAGTTGGTGGGGAGGAGAGAAGACAGAAAATCTGTGATTCTTGTGAAGAACAGATATTCTTGAGCGTCATTCAAGATCTAAACTTCCCATTTGCACACAATTTGTTTGGGAGAGCCCTACTTTTTTTTCCCCCTCATTTTTTTTTCTAACCAATTACTCTTCATTTCTCTTTTCCAACCTGCCTTCTGATGAAGCATTATTTTGAAAATCTGTATTTTTTTTGGCAAGGCTGTCATTGGTCGAAGTTTGTGGTAGCTCCCCTGGCTTCTGGTTATTTCTCTCTTTCTTCTTTTTCTCCTTGCTTCTATTTGAAATCATCTCCAGGCCTTGAAGGGAGAAGGATTGGCCCAGAATGCCACTGCTTGCGGCTCTGCCAACTTACTACCCGAACCTTGTAACTGTATTTTAAGTCATTAATGATAAAGCCCCAGAAATGTTGGCAGAGGGTACATTTCATCTGAAACAATATAAAATGTACAAAGAGAGAAAAGCAGGCTTCAGGTATTTGCAGGGGTCCTGTTACGTGGTGGTTGTGATGAAAATAGGCTTAGTGACTTTAACAGCTGGCAATTTATTAGCAAACCTGGTTCCACTCAAAAAAAATATGGAAAATCAGAATTGATGCAGAGTGTTAATCACAAATCCTTTATATTAGCATGACTTCTGTATTGTGTTAACTTTTACTATTGTGGGGAGTAGACATCCTTTAGAGCAAAAGGCTGGGCAAATGAACTTCCTTTGTCAAACACCACTCTGTAGAGATCCAGGCCGTGTCTGTCTGCATCATTCAGCCTAGAAGACAAATAATTTTCCTTGACATGACTTGGCAAAAGCAAGGGAAGAGTCTTCAGTCTTAGCTAGTGTCACTTTTGGAAATCCCTTACCAGGGCTTGATTCTGGAGTTGTCACTTCCAGGCAACCTTCGTGGTAGCTCTTTCTCTAGACACATCATCCTGAAAAGTTGCTTTCCCTTTGGCTGAGCTTTCATACCCAGTAATTGAAAACAACACATTTTCTGCTGCTGACTGGAGACACCAGAGCGATCACTCTCTCTTTCTACTTTAGATTTAACAACGTGGCGGTGATGAGATGGGAGACATGTTCGAAGTATTCAAAATGAAAAACACCAGAACACAACCGTTATTTTATGAAAGAGGCTGGAAAACAGTTAGTAAAGAAATCACAGATGTGTTTCACAGACGAGGGGGACGTGAGGGGAGGACTACATTCTGAAAATAGCATGACGAGCACAATATATTCCTGATTTGGCTTAACATATTACTTTTCGGGTTGCCTAAGCTTGGTTTGGGGGGTTTATTTTCACTTTCAAGGGTATCTGTGTATGTAGGCATGTATGTATGTATTTTGACCTCCTAGAGAAACATGATAGTATTTTATAGAATATTGACCCTAATTATTTACCTGTAGCCACTCTAAATAAAGAGCGCTTGATAACACATGGAGATAATTACCCTCTCAAACTAGAAATTACATTTTTGAACTATTGCCCACAAAAAGAAACTCAAAAATGTGAATATATTTTAAATGGCAGACCACTCAAAAGGGACCTTGGGTTTTGTACAAAATCTACAATCACAAATTCCTCACTTTTGCCTTAATTTTGACTCTACAGAAGATACAGATTTTTTGAGCATGAAGATTGTGTCTTATTTTGTAGGGTCATGCACACGGCAGGTAGTCAGTGACTGGCTGACTGGTGAATTAAGACTATTAAAGGGGTATGCAATTTTGTAGGTGAAAAGATTTGTCTATCTCTTCCTCTGTCCAGATACAAGTCTTACAAAAATTTAGTACCACCTGGAAATATATTTTTAAACTCTTTGCCAAAAGCAAACAAAGACCCGGAAATAGTGTTATTATTCCTGCGGTGTACTTCTCTCCCTCCCAGGACTGTTGAAAATGTCAGAGCACAGAAAATTCTCCTTAGATATCACTCGCTGGGGATGACAATCAGCCACAACAGTTTAAGAGAGTTCAATATTAGTTTGTGTCTATGTTATTATAATAATCAGTTGTGTCACTTAGACACATAATTAAACTACCTGAAGAATAGTCACCAAACTATATGCAAAAGCTTAGTCCAAGAAATAAAGTACTGTTGACCGTTGAACAATGTGTGTTTGAACTGCACAAGTCCACTTAAATGCATTTCGTTCAATAGTAAATACCTCAGTACTTCACAACCTGCTGTTGGTTGATTCCACGGATGCAGAACCATGGGCGCGTAGGTCCCACTATGAAGTCAAAGGCAGATTTTCAATTTTGCAGAAGGTTGGCAACCCAACCCCTGCTTTGTTCAAGGGTCAACTGTATAAATAAAAGATTCTTTTAAAATAATGTACGTTTTGGTTCAGTTCTGTTGTGAGCATCTAAAAAATGTCTAGATATTCTAATTGTTCATTATAGATGTTCAGTTTAGAGCATTAGATTAATCTCATTGAGCATTCATTGGAAGAATGTTGAACCACCTCTTCTAGAGAGCAATAATTTGCTTTTATTTTTAATTTACAAGTGCCTATATAATGCCAAGCACTATTTTAAGCACTTTACAAATCCTAATGCATTTAATCCTCACAGCCCCATGAAGCAGATACTTGTATTATCATACCTATTTTATAGATGAGAAAACCAAGGCATGGAGAACTGAGTAAATTGCCTGTGGCCAAACAGGTAGTAGGTGAAAGAGTAGGCTTTGATCTTGTGCAATCTGACATGAGAATACTTGTCCTACTTCCTCTAGGACAGCACTGTCCAATAGAAAAATAATGTCAGCCATATATGTAATTTTAAATTTCCAAGTAGCCACACTAAACAAGTAAAAAATAAAATTTAACTTAAATGATACCTTACATGATGCAGCAGTTAAAGTGAAATGTAGTACAGTTGACCCTTGAACAACATGGATTTGAACTATGAGGATACATTTATATGTGGATTTTTTTCAATATATACATGCTATAGTACTACACGATTGGAGTTGGTTGAATCTGTGGATATGGAATCTTGGATACAGAGGGCTGGCTGTACAGTTATACATGGATTTTCAACTGCTCAGGGAGGTCGGTGCCCCTAAAACCCAAAAATAAATCAAGAGAAGGTACATTCTACGTTAAATGTGGTGGCAAATCTGCATGCATTTGTATTTATGTTATGAGCTTATTAATAAATTTAATTTTGCCTAGAAGTATTAACATCATTTAATCTGTTTTAATAATAATGAAGGCAAACTTCCGAATCAAATCACTTACTATTAAAAGAGAAAAGTTTTTATTATTGCATGAAACAAATATTTTTATAAACTGATGTCAATATATCCTAATTTTGATTATTCTTTTTAGGGGATTTTTGGTACTGAGAGAAGGTATATTTAAATTGTAATTTTTGCTTTTCCAATTTCTCATTAAATGGGAGATTCTGTGGGATATAACAGAAAGATAAAGAACTCTTGGGGTCAGCTGACCTAGACTTTAATCCAGGAAAACTGAGTTTTAATCCAGGTTCTGCCACTTAAAAGCAGTTCCTCTCTAAATTTGAATACTTTACTTAATCGTTGTGAGTTTCCAATTTCCTGCCCTGTAGTTTGGGGACAATAGTGCATATTTCTTCAGGCTATTAAAAAGAATAAATGAAAAAAACATATGTGAAATGCTTAGCATAATGCTTGACACATATTAGGAAGCTAATAAATGTTAATTCCTTTTCCATAGTTACATGCACATTCTTTTATATGAATGAATCTTAATTCACCCAATGCCTCAAAATTTTATTAGCAAAAATACTACTAAAATTAGATTATGATATCTTCAACCCTTAAAACCCCTACAAGTACATAATTATGTTCTCTGTGCCATTAAATTTTCTAAATTATGTCTAAATTATGATCACAGTGATCAAACTGATTCAAATGGCAAATCATCCAACGCCTGAATTTTTGACAATTTTCTACCGGGAAGATAGAAAGTGAAAAAAAGAAAGGGAGAAAGAATAAATCTTGACTAATAGTATAGTAATTATATTAGTGGCAGCACAGTGATAATTGAATAAAAAGGTACTTGCTTCTGGATTAAACCCTTCTGAGGGTTTTTCTCTTGTAGCCAATTAGCAATGACTGGAGACCCACTGAAGTCATATCACGATGCACGCAGTTAGGCTATTTAAAGGCTGCCATTTCATTTCCAGATTTCACTCCCTCCTGACATCTGCACTGTTCGCTTGGCACCCTTGGCTACACTTCAGCAGATAATTTGTACGCTACATAAGCATTTAGAAAAACCCAGGTTAAACCAGGGGTGAGAGTCATCAGTAACATTTATAGTTACTGAGCTTTTCACTATATGCCACAATCTGAGTCAGAGGGTGCATCTTTCAAGAGAAAAAGAACATTCTTTTAGCGCAATTTCTATTTTCACATTGATATGACGACAATGATTCCTACAGCTTAATTTCAGCTTGACTTCATTTGTCAACTGATTTTACCAATAGATTTTTTTTTTCTCTAGATGTTAACCACTCTTCTTTTTCAAAACCAGAAATTCTGCATTTAAATTATGTTTGATGGAAGGGAAATTTTTTAAAATTCAAGAACAACCTTACGTTGACAAGAATTCAATGTGAGGAAAATTTAGATCAATGTATTGACTGCACAGAGTGTTATAAAACCCTCTTTAGTTTAATAGATAAAAGAGCGTTGTGGGTTTTTTATGTTTTCCTTGCAGCATTGGAATATGTGCTCTGCTCACGGAAACCAGCTGTCATGCCACTTCCCGGCACTCCCGAGGAAACAGAAACTTGCTTCTTCTCTACATGAGGGTGCGCCAGAGGCAAAGATTAGGGTTGCTGTGGAGGTGCAGGTGGTTTTCTGTATTTTGGGGAAGGTCACAGAAACATCTTTCTTTGCGTTTCTTTTCTCCAAATTGGGCATCGCCTGAAATTGGCGCATTCAGCAGCAATGTGGGACGAGGTATGTACGGGGCACCATTTCCCTCTAAGGCAAATACCTTCACTGCTGGCAAACCATCAGAATTTGCAAGCTCAGCCAGCACCTTTGACCCGACCACGCAGCTGACAGCACAGTTGGCAGTTGGTAGCTTCCATTTATCCTAGGTCAGCTCCTTAGGCATCGACATAAAATGAAATCAAGATTTAGGCAGTAAGTTCAGAAATAAAAATGAAATGCCCAAGAGTTTTCTTCAGGCTGCTCAGGCTGAGAACCATTTATTAAGCTCATAAAGCGGGGGAAAGCCAGACAGGTAAGAGTAGCTGCTCAGGATAAAGAAATGGGTGATCAAATACATGATCTGATGATCCAGAGAAGGAAGCCACTGCTTTAATGACAGTCAAGCTGCTGATTGTTTAAGGTGTAGTTGGGAATGCCACACATTTCACTGGGCAGAGACTGTCACCTTCACATCCTCAGTGCCCAGCACTGTGCCTGGTAGCTGATGCTCAGTCAGTGAACATTCGGGTAATTAATGAATGGAGTCCGTGACTGCTGGCTGCCATTATTGGCAGAGCACTCATTAATCTTGCCATGGTTCTATAGATCAATTCTGTGGCTTAATTCATTAACTTCGAAATTATAGTCATTGGTATTTCATCAAAAAGTTATACTACTGATTATAAAATACGTATTCACATACATACTTACATGTGCATTTTGCCACCAATTAGTAATTGGACCAGGAGAAAAGTTAGCTAAATAATACAAATACATTTAAGGACTATATATGTATGTATGTGTTTATAGACAATTATTTCTTTCTAGTTCATATATCTACAGGATGAAATTCCCAAGTCATATTTTCTACAAGGAACAGGCTGAGGAGGAGGAACATATTTCTTCCACTCCTACTATATGGTAGGCGTATTTGAGCTCTGTGCTCTACAAAAATGCTTTCACTTTGGCTCACACGGACTTTATCAAGGGGAAAATCAATGCCCCTTTGTAGGCGAGGACACTGAACTTCAGAGGAAATATCACTTGACCAATTTTACATAGTGAAGAAATTGTTGAGCTAAGAAGAAATTACAGGTATCTTTGATGTTAAAGTTTGTGGGTTTTCCTCTTTACCTAAAACTTGAAATGTCATCAACTATAAAGCATTAGGAGTAGACACTGAATAAGGAGATATTCTTCAAGAATTTTATGTTAAAATAAATATAGGGAGATTATTTATTTTTCTATGTACCAGAAAAGATCATTCGGGAAAATATAATGGATTAAAGAGATCCTGCTCAAGAGATACAAAATATACAAAACTGTATACTAATTTGGAATAAACTTAGTAAGAAAAATGCGGAAAATAATCTGCACAATCTACAAAGCTTTACTGAAAAGGAAAATATGAAACAATAAAGGGAGAGAGAGATTTTGTTTGAGGATGGGAATTTTCAACATTGTAATGTTGTCACTTCTCCCACATATTAATGTATACATTTAATGAAATTCTACCCCAGTGTCCACAAGTTCTTACTTAGAAATTTGACCAATAATTCTAAAATTCATCTGGAAAAATAAACGGCAGAAAGGAAGCAAGATATTTTTTAAAAGAAGAATAATGAGGCCCACTTACATTATCAGATACTAAAATAAATTATAAACCATATTACTTAGAACAGTGTGGTACTGCCATTAGAATCTATAGCAAATCATTGGAAACATAAAAAGATTAGATAGATGATAAATATTAATACATAAATAAATAGATGTATATGTATAAAATGAATATGATAAAGATGGAATTTCAAATCAGTGAGGAAGTAATGGATTATGCAAGTAATGGCAATGAGCGAATTGGTTAAAAAATGCAAAAATGAGTTAGACAGCTATTATATTAGAAAATTGTATTCATATGGTTTATAGAGTTAAATATAATAACTTCTAGATGAATATCTAGCTGATTTTGGAGCGGAGGGCAAAGGATGAACACATAAAAGTAAACATAGGTAGATTTGGGTGGAAAACAGTATAAATAAAGTCAAAGAACAAATAACAAGCTATTAAAAAAAGCAGCATATCACAGAAAAATTATTATCCTCAGATTAAGAGAGACTTCATTTTAAATAAAATGAATGAATATTGCAGCAGAAAAAGAAGCCATGAGAAGGCAAGTCACAAAAACTACGTGACCAACAAATTTATAAATCAGTTTTTAAATTCCCTAAGAATCAAGGATATGCTATTTAAAAGAAGACACCATTTCTTGCCAATCAAATTTATATGCCAGGGGATATCTTTCCTGCATTTTCAAGTTTGTTCTAGAACTCAACACCCCTTGTGCTGTTGCCCTAGGTCAGGCTTGCGAGAGTTGTCGCTCACTTGGCATTTGCTGGTCACCATTTTCTCTCACCCCAGCTGAGACATTGAGAACCCCCAGATACCAGATGCTTCCTCAGAGCTTCTTGGAGGAGAGGGGAGATATGGCTTGTTTCCCTCTTGTGATACCTCCTGTTGGAGGAATACTTGCACCATCCTTTTTATTCCCCAGGGGCTTACTAGGTTTTATTGGAACAGCTTTTCATGGATCCTCAACTCTCTGTTGGACTAAGGTATGCTTTCAATAAAGAACTGGCCTGAGAAACAGGTCCTGGCATCAGACCCCATGTGGCACTCAGAATCTGGAATAGCAACTCCCTTTCAATGATTAAGTCTTTCTTGAGGTCAGACTCACTTACTGGGATTTTCTCTCAGCTTTCTTGCAAATAAGCTCAGGTGAATCTCAAAGACTCCAGCCTGTCTGATTTACCCTTGGAGTTGAGTTTAGACAAATCCCCCTTTTTTTTTTTATTATAAACCCATAGAGTTGAGTTGATTTTTTTCTTCTCTATGTTTTTAGTGTTTTTAAAAAATTTCTCTCATGAACTAGCACAACTTCTATAATTTTGTAATGTATATTTTAAGAGTAAATATTGTTGTATGGAAAAATACAAGTTTTATTTTATGAATTCATAGGCCAGGATGTTGATTCCTTAGGTAAAACCATTTCCTTGAGCCAAAGATCAAGTCTCCATTTTACTTCATTCCAGAAAGCATAAGCAACATTTACAGATATTTTTAATTAAATAAATAAAAATTGAAATTAAGGCCTTTTTGTTTTTAAATGCCTCTAGTTTTGTTAAGTCACCCTAACTTTTTGCATTTAAACTATAGCCATGACTGTAGAGTATAAACTCACGGCTTGACCCTGGCATTGGATAAATTCCTTTGAGGATTTCTTTCAAAATAAAATAGAATATTTTCCATATTCATTACCATAATCCTTCCCACAAAATCTGTAAAGGATATTTGAGGAAATGTTTCTAATTTTCAGAGTGTCTCCTAAAAGTTGGTTTGGACAGGGAAAAGAGCTAGAAAACAACTACTAATTTGTTCTAAGTTTACATTTCATATATTGAAACCTTATTATGATGACAAAGTTCTTGACATACACTGTAATACTTATACTCTAAAATACTCCTCATGTGAGCTGGTGTTTATTTACTCCATATAATTTGATTTTAAAATTCTCTAACAGCAACGATTATGAATCTTTTTTTGTTGTTTTTTAAACATTTCTTCCAGGTGGTCAGCTGTACACTTGGTATTAGAAGTTATTAAATAAATCAATCAATGTATATTTATTGCCAATTATTATGTGCAATATTCAATAAGAAGTGAAAGTCATTTAAGAGAAAAACAAGTTTAGCGCATTATACCTGCCCCCCAATCTTCTTGAGGAAACAATACAGACACACACATAAAAGATTAACTATAAGGCAACACTTGATGTCAAAGAAGTGGAGCAGCTGATATTGATTTAAACAAATAAGTATCCATACTAAGGAGCAAAAATGATGATGATGATGCCTGCCACATATTAGGTGCTTAAAAAGTATTGTTTGAATAAACATATTTGTTAAACTGTTTACCCAGTAAGTACCTACACCGGGTCCTTTACCTCATAACAGCCCTTAAGACATGATTCGCACCGTTTTCGAGCAGAGAAAACTGATGAACAGGGAGGCTCCATTGATACTCTTCTAAGTGGTAGACTAGGGAGTTTCATACACACATCTGTTAACTCCATGATCTATGTTTCCCTTCCCCATTACACTGCTTTTTGCAGAGAGAACACTTTCATCATGGCCACTTTGAAAAGGGGGATCTCCGTTGTAGACATGTTTATTCAACAAGTCATTCTTGGAACTAATACTACTGACCACGCACTGAGTAAAACAGGACAATGTCCTTATGAAGTTCAAAATCTAATCAAAAGATAGCAATAAAAATACCACCAAATAAATTAAAATTGAAATTCTAATCGTATCAGAAAGAAGATATACATTGTAGTAGAGAACTTAAGATAGACAGACTTGATCTTCTTAGAAGGTCAGGATCCTGAAAGCTGAAAGGTAAGTAGGTTTAGACTTTACAGATTGGAAAATAAAGAATATTTAAGATCCAAAAGACTTGGAGCAAGAGGGGGAAAATGATGATTAAGAAGAACAAATGATGGCCAACTAGGCTTAAGCTAAGAGAGCAAAGGGGATAATAGTGTAGGATGGAGCTGAGAAGGCAGGTAGGCACAGGACTAGTCAGGGTGTTGTAAACCATATTGATTATTTCATCTTTATTCTGAGAGCAAAGGCAAACCAATGAAGAGTTTTAACTGGGGGGTAGTAAGGATGGCAGGGCAATGGGAGAGAGCATCTGGACAGAATGTGGAGTTGGATGGGAGGAGGCCAAAGTGAATGTAGATAAACCAGATAGAAGGCATTTTGTAGGCCAGCCAAGAGATGGTGGTAGGCTAGTCTACAGAGTTGTTAATAAAAGATACAGAAAAAGGAATAGATTTCAGAGCTTATATAAGAGATAAATCAGCATAATTTTGTGATGGACTGGATGTGGCAAGGAGATCGTTGAAGGGAAAGTAGGTTTCAAGGATGAATTCAGGTTTTTGACTTACATAACTGAATAGATGTTAGTTCCATTCACTGTGACAGGAAACAGTTAAGGTTTGGAGGGGAAGCTCATGATTTTGGTTATCAATATATTGAATTTGCAGTACATTTGAGACTGGTTGGTAGACATGTGAAATCAGTTGTTGGATATATACACGTGTAACTGAAAGAAAGGCCTCAGCTGGAGAGATAAATTGGTGGGTCATCTGAGTTTAGGTGATTGAAGTGGTGAGCATAAATGAGATTACCGAGTAAGAGATATAGAATAACAGGAAAGGACCAGTGACTCAGCACTGAGCAGAAACAACATTTAATGGTCAAGTTGAAGAAAATGGGCTTCTTTTTTTTTTTTTTTTTTTTTTTTAGTATGTACACTTTAAGGCATGTAAGAAAATCTCTTCCTTTCTCTTTTCTTTTATTCTTTGCCATATTTTTCTCCATAATTCATTTCTTCTCTAAATGTGACTTGAAATTTACCCTGAACTTTAAAATATGCACACCATTTTATGACTGATTTTGTTACAGTGTCTTATAATATCAAAATACAAGTTAGTTCTTTTGCAGTTTATTGAAGACAAAGATATGATTAACCATGAATATGAGTCATGGCTAAACATCATAAAATTCACTATACAAGCAAAATATATTGAGTTATACTATATATTAATTATTGGGTTAATCACTGAAAGAAATAGAAGATTTTGGGTTAAAATGGAAAATTGTCCCATGTGTCATTTCTACTCAGTCAGATGTCCCCAATGTAAAGATTCAAATGAACAAAGGAACTGAATTCAAATCCCCAAATTTGTGAAATATATCAAACATACAAAAAGTATAAAGAATAAGATAAATACATACCCAATTTAAGAAGTAACACAGGGCCAACAGAGGTCCCCCCTCACCGTGTACTTCAGTTCTCACATGGGATCACATTCCTGTATCTCTCCATGCCCCTTCACACCCAGAGGTCACCACTACCTTAAATTAGATGGTTAGCATTTTCATGTATGATTTTATACTTTATTACACATGTATATACAATTACAAACACTATGTTAGATTAATGGCCTAGTTTAAACAATCTACAAATAGCACAATATGTTGCACATGCTTCCTAAGGAGTAAGAGAAATGATAGAAAGTTGGAGAAGTAGTAGTATATCTAAAAACCAAGGAAAATACTATTACAAGAAAGGAGTGATCCAATAACGTTGAAGGCTTTTGCGAGGTCATGCGAAATATTTTGTCCTGAGCCAGAGAAAGAAGGGAAAATAATTTCTGACTGCCTACCCTCTTGCCACAAAGAACTGAGGTGGATAAATTCCTGTTTGCTTATAACTTACAAAAATTAAGGAAGGGGGAGAGAGACAATGAACCTAGGTCATTTCTGAATAATTGTTACCCTAAAGTACCAATTTCCTCCACCACTATTCCCAGTTTTGTCACCACCGATTGTCCCATAGTCTTACATTGGTAATGCAAAGTCTAATATATTTATCTAAAGATCATTCATGCTATTTAAAATTATTTTTGATTCTATTTGCTAAATGTGTTGAAAATCTGCTATTGTTAATTTCTCAAAGCACAGCCATTTCAAGATGAGAACTTTTAAGCAGAGAAAACTTTTATAAGGCTTTTAAAATTTGCTTCAGTGGGAAAGTCAGTTTGTATGCTCAAAGAAATTAAAAACTGTTTCCAAACTTGGTTTTAACAAAGTATTTATCTTTGACTCATTAAAATTGGCAGAAATGTCTTGTAATTTAAGGAGAAAAATTAAAATATGCACATACATTTGGAATTGAGGTGATTTAAGCAAGAGAATGACTAGATCATGAGACTCTCATAGAAAGATGGTCTGGAAGGGGAGAAACTGGGAAGTGGGAGTCTAGATGAGATGCTATTGCAATAGTCCTGATTAAAAAAATGTACAGTTATAGGCAGCTAGAGTGGGAGATAAGAGTGGGAAAAAAGTGACAGTTTCTGGAAACAGGTAGAAAAATTGAAATGGTGCTGTGACTGAATGGGAGTAGAAGCTGAGATTTGAGATTCAGTAAATGTTAATTTCGCACTATCCCCCACGTGGTGTTTTCCACATTTTGTGGAAGCAGAAACCCAGAGAGATGCAATAATCTGCCTCAAAACACTGTTTAATAAGTTGTAGACCTGGGGTTTCTACTTAAAATTCCTGACTTCAAATGAAAAGCTTTTTCTAATATGAAGCCATAACAAATACCCAACAAAAGAGCTAAAACAAGTAATAAAAAAAAAATTCATGAAAGTACAATGCCTTAAAACACATTTGATTAAGAAACAAAGTGAGGCAGAACTCTATTTCTGATAGAAAATTAGCTTCCTCTAATGGTGCCCTTCCTTACGGGACTAGTCTTTGATGGCAGATGAAGAGAGTGAGAAAGGTCCCATCCTGTGCTGGTGCTGTGGTCTCGGTGACCACACTGAAGAAGTACGCTTTCCCAGCTGAATCGGTGTAGGTCATTGTGTTCACATTTGCTCCATCGTGGTTCCAGAGCAAGCTTCCACACTGAATGAACGAGATAGTGATCAAAGATCATACCATGCCTAAGCCCTCAAAGTTCTTATCAAAGAATTTCAGGGAAAAAAAAAGAACAAAGTTTACCAGTTTTTATTTTTTTTAAGCTGAGGGGAAAAAAGGCTGTCAAGGAAAAGGATGAACATCTTGCAAAGAAATAGAAAATGAGGCCCTTAAAGACATTGTTCATACAACCCCAAAGAAATCAGCTCTTATTTCAGTCAGGATCACAGAAGACTTGGATATATTTTATATTTTCTTTTCAGAAGTGTAAAAAAATACTTAAAAGTGCATATATAGGCTGAACATAGATTTATTGCCAATGACTTTCGTAAGGCGGGTGGACTGAGGCTGCTAATGTAAGTTTATGAGTACAGCTGTTCCATTTAACGGCAGGTTTATAGGCACACCTCAAGAACTGCCCCATGTCTGTGGAAGGTATGGTATCAAACAAACTCTGTTGGACATATGGGCCCATCTATGGGCAATGTACTATAAACCAACCCATAACTACTACAGCTGTGATCATAAACCTTTTTAGAAAACAACTAGAAAAATCTGACTTAGAAATGTTTGCTGTGTTTCAAAATGGGAAGTGAAACATGCAAAATGAGTGCCAATGCAATGGCTTGCGTGAAAATATCACAGGTTCAGCTTAAACCAACAAAACCGACTTCACTCTCACTCTGCATGATTTTCATAAATCTCAACTGAAGGATCAATGGCAATTAATTTTCTGCTTTTAAACTTCCAAGCGCCTGAGAATTACACTAAACCCCTGGTGTTCCTCAAATAAGTTACCAGGATGTTGGTACTTACTTACGATGTTGATATAGTGTTTTTTTTTTTTTTTTAAAATAAATTAATTTATTTATTTTTGGCTGTGTTGGGTCTTCGTTTCTGTGCGAGGGCTTTCTCCAGTTGCGGCGAGCGAGGGCCACTCTTCATCGCCGTGCGCGGGCCTCTCGCTGCCACGGCCTGTTGTTGCGGAGCACGGGCTCCAGACGCGCAGGCTCAGTAGTTGTGGCTCACGGGCCCAGTTGCTCCGCGGCATGTGGGATCTTCCCAGACCAGGGCTCGAACCCGTGTCCCCTGGATTGGCAGGCAGATTCTCAACCACTGCGCCACCAGGGAAGCCCTGGACGATTTTTATATAAGGGACTTGAGCATCTTAGGTTTTGGTATCAGCGGGGAGGTGGTGCAGTAGATGGGGGCGTGTGTGGGGGTGGAAGGTCCTGGACTAATCCTTCCCCCACCGAATACTGAGGGATGACTGTAATTGTATTTCTCAGTAAGAGCTATCTAATTTATTTCAAGATGACTTTCAAAACATTAAAAGAAAATGTGGATAACTGTCTACTTATGTGTTTTGAAAGGATTACCCACTTAAAAATATTGAGTCCAAGTAGTCCTCATATTTAAAATTGACTCTAGTAAAGTCAATCATTTGAGTAAGATTTTTAAAAGTAACTTATAGAGGTTTACAGATTTTAAATTATTGTGACATATTTGATCTCATATACTGCTCACAATAATCTTTTGAGGTGGGCAGTTCAGGTACCATTTTCCCATTTTATAAATGAGGAAACTAAGGCTCAGTAAGGTTAATGGTTCCCCATAAGTTTCACAACTAGTTAGAGATCTACCTTGAACATGTCTTAGATTCCCAATAAGGCTACAATTAAAATCCATATGCCACCTAACTAGAGGATGGTCAAAGAAATCCAGTTCCACTCACACTTTTGATGATTCTATTGCTATTACATTGAAAAGCTGAAAAGAGAGAGTCCATGTGGAACAGAACACAGGAAAGATACATTTATTGTAAAAGGGCCACTGGGAAATTTTGCCATTTGAAGTACTGGCGTGGGAGGGCAGAGTTAATTCATGCTCTGGACAGCTGATGGGAGGGGCAGAATGAGCACACAGGTGACTGGGTATGTGATGTCAAGATGACAGGGACCAAAACACAAGCATCACCATTTGACTGGAACCAGTCCTATGTGGGTGTCCAAATCAACTGGAGCAACAGTGGGAAATAATGCTAGCACATCTTTCTTTTATTTTTTATTTTCTCATATCATTAAATATATAAAAGGATGACTCCTCACATTAGCAAACTTGGGTAGAAAATGGAAGCAGAATCCACATCAGAGCAGCTATTGCATTCAGCCACCACATCTGTTCAAGTACAACTGGGCATTCCAAAAAATTTTGTGCTTGTTTAATCGTGCCAGATATTCTCTGTTAGAGAAGAGGCCAGCAGACCACCACACAAAACAATATCTAGTTATCTGAGCGCTTAATCCATTTTAATTTTAATTTTTAGATTGTTTGGTGACAACATTATTTAATATTCCTCCAAGTTTATAGTTTAGTCTTAGCTCAATTATTTTAAATATATTATAACGTTAGTTGGTGCTTCTCCATTTGATAATATCTTGAGGAAGTAATGGTAAATAGTCTCATATATATACATTCCGTGATAAGAATTTTGAACTTAATTTTTGAAAATAGAGAACCATAAAAAATCTTATTTTATTCAACCTACTTTGCACTTTTTTTTTTCCTTACCTGCCTTCTATTACTGTGATCAAGTTTTCCTTATTCTTTTTTCTCCCCATCAGGTGGAAGCTTTATAATCTCTTTCTACTTTATTAAAGATCAATCTTCAAATGTAACATGCACATCATTCTTAACCCAAGCTCAGAAATTCTAACTTTCTGAGGTTCTTAGAAATTCTAACTTAGAAATTCTAACTTTCCTCCTAGCCAGGAAAGTATACTTGGAGCAGCTTTTCTCCAATGCATCTCCTACAGGTAACAGTTCTCCAGTATTTTACTTCCACCTCATTTTTATACTCAAAAATTAATCATTTCAAAAATATACAGCCAAATATTGTTTCAAATTATTCACCTGTTACTAGTTTCATTTCACTCCATTGCTCCTTCCATTCTACAGAGTCCTTCTGGGTTCAATTTCCTTCTTAAAGTGCATTTTTAAAGAGTTTTATTCAGAGACATTCTTGTAAATGATAAACTCCCTTATAGTTTTTGTCTCAATATGCCTTTAAACTTTCTTTCTGAAAAACAGTTTATTTTATGTTTATTTGTAGTTATCTTCACTCAGTACAACAAACTTGTTATTTAATTTTCTTCTGACTTCATTTCTTCTCCAGGAGTCCACTGTTAATGTAGTCATAATTCCTTTGTACGTGATGGATTTTTTCCTTTTTTTAAAAGATATTTTATTTATCTATGATATGCTATAATTTTACTACTATTTATTTAGACATGGAGTTATTTTTATTTATCATGCTTGGAACTCATAATATTTCTTCAATTTGAAGATTCAAGTCTTCATCAATTTAGGAAAAAATTTCAGGAATTGAATCTTTAAATATTGTCTTTCTCCTGTTCTCTTTTGTTCTCTTCATCTGGAATTTACAAATATGTTGTATCTTCTCATTCTATGTTCCATGTCTCTTAACATCATTTACATTTTCCAACTCTTCATCTCTGTCTCTGCAATCCTTGGGTCAAGTTCTTATTTCTTTTTAAAAATAAATATATCTATCTTCCAGTTTATTCAATTTTATTTTATCAGTGTCTATCATTTGATTCTTTTTTCAAGTCTGCCACGTTTTCTTTTATGATGCTTTTTGGTTCGTGTATAAGTTTCAATTATTCCTTTCATGTTTTTAATCATTTTTTAAAATATTTATTTTGTATACACTATCAGATTGTTTCTATTATTTATGTTATTGGGGTCTGCTGTAAATCTGCTGTTTACTATGCCTTCTGAATCTTATTCATGGGGGATGATATCTCTGAATATTTTATCATTTTGAATTTTAAATCCTTGACTGCAGCAGCTACAACATCTGCTCACGAGGTGACCACTCAGATGTTAGTTTTCATTTTATTCCCAGCATGCAGGGAAACCCATTTTTTGTGCATTTCGGCTATGTATTTAAGATAAAGGTTTTATTTTATCTTGAAGTTCTAGGTGTTGGAGGTAGAAGGCTGTTGTTGTTATACTTTGTTTTATGCAGATAAAAGAGGCATACACTTGCTTCCTATAGGACCTTAAGCAAAATACATAAAAGTAGGAAGTACTGAATCTCAAGTTCTTTCATATTTTTCTATCTAGTTCTCAGCCTACTGGATTATGGAGATTTATAGACATTATTCAATTTCTAAGACAAAAAAAGAATAAATTACCCCCAAAGTAAGAATTTTGTTCAGAATTTAATGAAGCCTAGTCCTCACAATGGAAGAAATAAACTGATCTAGTTATTTTTCAGGGTGGTTTGAAAAGTTCTGTCTCAATGCAAAATTTTCAGTGCCATATTTTTGTTCATTGTATTAATATAAATATTCCATTGGGTGTCATTTTACAGTTCTGAATTAGGTCACTTTTCATATTATTACTGAATACTTATCCAGATTTTTGGGCTGTTTTGCTTCCTTTTTCATGTAAACCATAATCATTCTAAAGCACTTAAATTATTTTTTTAGAAGAAAAAAATGTAAACTTCATAGTTCTGTGTAATTTTCTATTTCATGATTTATCAATTTTCCCTTCCTCTGTAGTATATTTGAAATGAGACTATGAAACTACAAAGTTGGTCCAGAAATGAGAGATTTGATTATTTCCTGCCTCTTTTACATCAAAAAATATGTTTTATTTCAAGAGGAAAAAGTTTAGAAGGTTTTCTATGGTAGAATGACTAATTTAATATACTCCAGGCTAACTTTAATATTCATGCCAAGAAATTATGAAAATTTTATAATCTTTGGTCTTTGCTCTGGTGCCCCTTCAATATATAACAGAATAATGTTGGAATCACATGAAACATATTGCCTATGGATAAGTGTGAGAGTGTGTGCAGTATAAAAATATGTGTATTAGGTATATATATGTGAATGCATATATATGAGTAATTACTGATAATACAATTATGATTTAAACTATCAGTGTAAATCACAGAAATGTTCATAAGGTAAATATTCATATAATTTAGATTTATATATGAAGTGATTGATTTTATATGTAAATGGCTATATAGAGGAAGATTATTCATTTTTGTATACACTATTCAACCTAAATATTCCAAGTTCATGCATACTTTAAATACAAATTAAAAATACTTTGTGAAAATTAAATTTCAAAAGAATTATTATTACTGTATTTGTCTTACCTAGTTTTAAAAAATTGTGTCAAAAATGTAGTATTCCCATCAGTTCTGCTAAGCTTTGGGGGAAGCTATTTGGATTTAAAAATAAACAGCAGCAACAACAAAACAAGAAGAGATTCAACTTGGCATAGCAGAAAAACAAGGGACAAAATTAATAGCCTGCTTTTGATTTTTAAAACAGGCAATTGAATGAGAGAATCTATTTTTCACGTCTCAACAGTCTGGCCTGAAAGATTAGGAATGAGTCCATTTTCTGAGCTTTCGGCTTGATGAAGATTTCTAGGATTGGGAAGAATAGAAAGATCCAACCAGTAGAGTGTGGTTGGAGGGATGTCTCCCACTTGAAGGTCTGGTGCATAAAAACATCCTACTTGATCCTCCACACTCTTTCTTCTCTGGTCTACCGGCCAGATGCAAGTGACCAGTAAAGGATCCATGAAATACAAGAATCCAGAATACTTGAAGAACCACACAGAATGCTCCCTACTTACCAGCATATCCACTTTGGACCTACTCGAATAAGAAATAGTTTGATAGATTTAAGCCACTGAAATTTGGGAGTTTGTTATATTAGCTAGAATTATATAACAAATAAAAATTGGTTAAAATAAGTATTCCAAACCTATCTATCTATCTAGAAAACAGAGAAAGTTATTTGAAAGATAGCAAATTACAAGTTGCATACATAAAATCATTTACTTTAGTAATTTCTTAGCTCTTGTTAATAGCTGAGATGGAAAATGTACACTAAAAATCCTTGGCTTTGAGGAATAATGGGCTTCTTAGAACAAAATTTTAAGGTAGAAAATCTGAGCAAGTTAAGCTAAAAAATAGCAGGTGCTTAATGACTATTTGTTGAATAAACTCTCCAATAACTGAACCTAACTCTGGTATGGCTGATAGTCAGGGGATGACATTGAACATTGTATTAGTTACCTACTGCTGCATGAAAATTACCCCAAACTAAGCAGCTTAAAACAACAAACATTTATTATCTCATATGGTTCCTGAGCTTTGCTGGTAGTTCTGACTCAGGTGGCTCTTACATGAGGTTGCACTCAAGAGGTTGGCTGGGTCCAGTCGTCTGAATGTTTAGGTGGGGCTGGAGGATCTACTTTCAAGATGTATGGTGGCTGGCGGACCTTAGTTCCTCATCACGTGAACCTCTACTTCTCTGTAGGGCTGCCTAAGTGTGCTCTTGATATGGCAGCTGGCTTCCCTCACACCAAGTAATGAGAGAGAGAAAAAGAGAGATAGTCCCAAAAGGGAAGCCTCAGTCTTGCATATCCTAATTTCAGAAGTGATATACTTCCCTTTTGCCATATTTGGTTGGCTGTATGGACCCACCCTGGTATGATGTGGAAGGGAAATACACAAGGGTGAGAATATGGCAAGGAGGTGGGGATCATTGGGGCCATCTTGAAGGCTGCCTACAACGTACATATTATAACTTCTATGACACTGATGAGTGTAAATCAATTATCATTAGTGTTAAACGATATTAAGGTGAAAATAAATGTTTATTACTTTATTACAAAGAAACACATGTTCATTGTTAAGCAAAGTTTTTGAGTAATATAGATGTGTATGAAACCGTGTAAATCTCCTTACAATGCTGTCCTTTATTCTACCTGCCTTCATCTGTTTTATTTTCTATCCAGAGGCATATTACCCGCCACCCCCCAACACCAAAATCTTCAATTGACAAAACATCTCAGAGAAAGATTTTTTGAGGATACTCACAACTCAGTTCTAGGTTTCTTGACATTTTTAGAAGTATGTTTTTAGCTCCTTTACTCTTCCAGCTCACTTAACACAGGGTTTACAAATGGTAAGAACTCAGCAGATACTTGCAGATTTGAAATGAATTTAATTCAAAGCAGTGGCATATATTTTCAGTACAAAAATGAAGAAAAATCACATGGGCCTTTTTAATAAGATTTTAAAAATAGAACTGTTCTTCAATAAATCCATTAAATAATTGGAAATAAAGAAATCCAAACCCTAAGATACATAGCATGTCCCCATTTAAATGATGCTAAATTAGCTGAAACTTAGGTACTGTAGCTCCCTAAGGACTTTCAAAGATTTTTGGCCTGAATACAAGGCTCACAAAATACTATCAGCTGGGGACCTTGGGCATGTTTTCCAAAGGGCTGCCTGGTTACCTATTCATGTAAAACTTTGTTTATCTAAAAGCTTCATATGTACATTGTCCTACTTCATCCACCTTTCTAGCACCTAATGACAGAGCAATCCCCTTAAATTTTAGTCTTAGTTAACATAATTCTAAGAACTCTTTAAATAGCCCCCTTCAATATAATAAACTATATTTTTCATTAACCAAACACAGTCCAGAATATCACATTCTATATATAGAACATCTTTATGGTAAAAGCTTGAACCAAACTGAGCCATTTATGTACAGTTTCTTGGTGTAACTAATAAAGGCACACACTGCAATTGAAATCTTTTTCATCACAACGGGCATTTGTAAGCTTTTATTCTATAATAGGCACCAACTTATTAATTTAACATTTACCCAGAAGAAATAAATGTAAAACAAAGGCATTATTAATGTACATTCTGATTTATCAGAGACATTTTGACAGAGGAATAATTTGTTGTTTAGAAGTGAATCTCTTGTTTCCTAAAAATCTTCCATCCTTTTCAATTAAAGGCGCACGTAGCATAGTTTCACCAAGTAATTAACTTCAGTGTGGAGCACTTTCGTAGAACCTTTGCTGCAGAAACAAATCCTAGTAACTTTAAAAATGTTCTTATGTCACAGAGGGTCTTGTTACTTTATGTCACATAGTTATTGTGATCAGCATGTATTTTTTGTGTTTTTATTACCATTAACATTTTTCCATATATAGCATACAACTGTTAATTACCAACTCAATGGCCATTCTCATCATCTTTCTTACCAACATAACCCTGGTTTTTTTTTTCAGTACTGCACTCAGGGAAGTTGGACCCCATGTCCTAATCCAGGGACAAACCATGACTATTCAAAGACAAACCTTGCAATTCTTTTTCCTTTGCCAGTGAATTTTTATGGGTGGATATGTGATTCATTTCTAGCTAATGAGATACAAGGGTAAATATGTCATAGGATTTCTGGGAAAATGCTTCCTCCCTGATAACAAGAGATGTGCAAGGAATAACTTCCTTTTTATTCTTGCCTTTGGATGTTATACTGCGAAGAAATTATGACTGAAGCTGCTGCAGCCAACTTAGAGGAAAGCAAATTCTCCCCCAGCACCGTGATCTTGTTAAGCTGCTGAATTAACCAACCATGAAACCATCTTCTTCTTGAATTCTTGTTATGTGAGATATGCATAAACCTCTATTGGACCTTTATTTGAGTATTTCATTGTTTGCACCCCCAAACAACTTAACTGATGGACCGTATTATTACATTTTATATGCATATATGCATATCAATATTTATAGTATTATGCAGCTAATTTATTAATTTATACCCCTCTTGGTGGCATTTTTTTGTGTTTTCATAATTGTTAGTAATGGCAAGTGTGAATAATGTTTGATATTAAGACTTTTCTGTGTTTATGTTTTGTAAAGTAGGCAATATCATCTCCATTTTCCTGATGTCAAAGGAGAGGCGTACAGAGTAACTACATCTTGGTTACACAGCTGGTAAATAATAGAGCTGAGATTGGATTCTCGATGTAAATATTTAAGTTCAAAGACTGTGCTCTTAGCTAGCGCACTACTACTACTACTGCCTCTCTTGTGGGCCATGGCACAGCAGTGGTTCACCCTTCTGAGTCTTTGCGTTCTTAACACATTTCTCTTAGTTATCACTTTGAATGTTTCCTAAATTTTCTTTTCCTATGTTATTAAGAAAATTTTCAAATGTACAGCAAAGCTGACATAACTTTATAGTGAACACTTATGTACCTACCACCTAGATTCTACCATTAACATTTTACTGTACTTGTCTGATCATGTGTTTTTCACATTTTATTATCACCACTAATCATGCCTTTAATTTTTAGTAGTTTTCTAACATATGCATAATTGTACATTTCATTAACAACGGGTTTGATGGTCTCTTGAGCACTGATTTTGTTTTCTAAGATCTGATGTTTCAAGTAGTTATTTGAGTAAGTGATAACTCTCCTTTAACACTATCTTGCTGCAGATTAAAATAATAGAATTGTGCACTACGAGCATTATAATAATAAATTAAAATAATCATTATGATAACCAGTTCTTGTCTGGACCTGTTTGGTTCAGTCTAAAGAGGTGGCATGTAATGCTGCTCTAACAGACTGCAATTGTCTTTCATTTCCAAATATATTTACACAATGGTAAATGATGGTGTCATTACGTAATCATGGCATTAGACAAATGGCTTATTTACTCTTAGAATGTTCTCGAAATATTTCTGATTCAGAGTGCTCATGCGTGTCTTTTCTAATTTTAAGAGTTTGAAGAGTTTCTTGATCCACCGGTGAGAAAGCCGTGTGTGTGAGTGTGTTTCTGTGTGAGAGTGTGTGGGTGCTTGTGAGTGAAGCCACAGCCCTCTCTCTGTCTGAGCTCCCCTGCACCCCGTGCCATGTGTTTCTGTTTCTGAACCTCTGGCCAGACAGAGGCCTCCCTTAGGCCAACAGAATAATTCAGCAAAGTTCTTTAATTCAGTTGTAATAGTCCAGATGGGAATTATAAGAGAAACCAGGTTTGGGTCTTCAACCTCTCCTTTCTATTTCCATAGCTTCTAACTCTTCAACTGCCCATAGCTAAAAGCCTTCAGTAGGAAAGTAGTGATATTTTAAAAACTTATTTTTATCCTGCTGTCTTCATATGAGCAAAAGCAATAGGGTTTTTTTAGTGGGGAATGGGGGGCTTAAATAGTTCACATAATAAAGAAACATGAATGTATATCCCAACTATTTGATGCACAGATATTATTATCTGGCTTTTTCATTTAGCATTTGCTATCTTTTCTTCTAAGGGAGAGCAATGCCATTGTTTAATTGTTCTGTGGTTTCCTTATTTCATATTAATGCATTTCTTTGTGTACTTTGGGTCCACATAGTAGAAATATTTTATTATCATTCTCTTAAAATACATTTGCTGGCCAATGGCTTGGTTATCACTCATTTTTCATTCTTTTTAAACAAATATTTGTTGAAGTCTTTCTTTGTGACAGACACAGTCTGGGAAACAGATAAGACGACCACAGAGCCTGTCTTCAAGCAGCTTATAGCTAACAATATGCGTAACTCCCTTCTGGTTTATCCTCTCATTTCATCTAACTAGTAAAATCTATTTGTTAGCAATCTATTTTTCTAAAGTTGTAGTTTCTTATTCTTTTTCTCCTCCACAATTGGATGTGTTTTGTTTCCTCTCAACTATTTGATCCGTGTGTGGAAATGGGATTTATGCAATACATGCTACTTTAAATACCAAACATTTGAATATTCCAAGGAACAAGACTTTTGCAATAAGGCCTGAAAACATAAAGTGGAAACATTTTGGTACAGAATGCAGTATCGCTATGGTGCTTCAAAACCTTCCTGAGGAATGTGCTCTGAGATGGTCACACATATTCAAGGTCTAATAAAAATGCCAACACACCGAAGAAGGAAAAGAAATGTATTATTACGAATGTCCATAGTGTCATCCAAATTTTCTTTACTCCAAGGAAGGCATTTAGCCTGCTGTCATGGAGAAAGCATATTTGTAGTTGGTCAGAAATAGGTTTGATTATGACTGCCTCTGCTTTCTCACGTCACCTCTGAGCACCTGTGTTTATCTTGGAGAAATCCACCCTCTCCCGTTCTATCAGGCCTGGTTCCTTCTCCCCCTTCAGATGTCTGTTCAAATGTCTCTTCTTCAGCCGTGTCTGTCTTCCATCAATTGATACTTTAAAGTAGCCCTTGCTCTGTCCCATCTGCCCCCTACCCACCCCCATGATTCTTCATCTCCCTGATAAATACTATGAGGGGAGTGAGAAGAGTGATGAGAGTATCAGGAAGGGGAATCACTGGGCTGATTATCTGTCACCTGTCTCTCCCACCAGAATGCGACCTCCATGGAAGCAGAGGCTTTTATTTGCCCATTCAGTGCAGTGTCCCCAGGATCCACCCACAATAGTGCCTGGCACATAGAAACTGTGCTATTACTACTATTGTTATTTTTAACTGCCTGCTCAGGGATACGCTCTGCTCTCCTGCTTTACAGAACAGTACAGTACACAGGCTTCTCATATTTTATCACAGGGTGGACTCAGGGCCATGTGGTAACACACACGGCCTTTGGGTTTAGACAATTGTTTTGTTAGGTTTTGTTGATTAACTAGTTCGCTGGATTGGAGCCAATGAGTATAATAGTACTGGCAGGTGTTTATTAATATTACAGCCTTATTTCCTCTTGCTGTTCAGGACTGCCAGCTTCTAAACAGAGAGACACCTGAGCCTTTTGTGTGCCACATGACAGTCTTATATATTTTTTTTTCACAGGTGTTAAAACTAAACAGGGATAAGCAGATTTTGTAATCTTGTGTAAACTTGTTTTCACGGTACAGCTCATGGTGTCTGGCCAGGAATTAAGTAGAACATCACTAGGGACACAACAGATTTCTATGTATTTAATTAGGCCTGTGGCCAGAGAACTTGTTTAAAGTGAGTGGTGGAGTGACAGGAGATAATATTTTGAAATATTCTAGGCCTTCAGCTTTGTACCAGTTGCAAAAGGGCAGGTTCAGGATATAGAATAATTATAGTTTTCTTGATATTCAACATAACTCATAATGGAACCAGACTTCAGGCATAATAAAAAACACCAAACCCTACCCTGCAATCAAACAGGGCTTCAGTGGTCCCATCTTCAGTTTTCCATGAGAAATGTATCTTTTAGACTACTTTTATCCTAGTACTTTTAGACTGTACTACTACTACAGTACTACTACTTCTTTTAGACTACTTCATTTAGACCACTTCTTTTATACAATTTATACGATACTTTCAACAATTGGTATAAAATTGACGTTGATGTTTGCTTTAGTTCTGTTGCCTCATTTCTTTCAAAATGAGAGCTACAGTAACACACACAGCTAGCTTTTTAAATGTTAAAATAAATTTTAAAATTATTTTTATAATTCTCTAGTGACTTTTTACAAAACTTGAAATCTTGATGCAGCATTGACGAGACATAGGATTAGAAATATTGATTTATAGAAACTTCATCATCTTTTTTGAATTATTCCGAGTGCTATCTCATGGGTGTGTATGTCATACATATGAAATATACACAGTTGACCCCTGAACAATGCAGGGGTTAGGGGTGCTGACCTCCACACATTTGAAAATTTGAGTATTGCTATCTCTGCTTCAAAAACAAAGGAACTGATACATGACTCCCACAGCAGAAGATGAAATGGTTTGGATAGAATCAGGGGCAAACACTAGTTCTTTTTTTGTTTTTGTTTAACTGAAGTATAGTTAATTTACAATGTTGTATTAGTTCCAAGTGTACAGCAAAGTGATTCAGTTATACATATCTATATCTTATCTATTTATCTATCTATCTTTTCAGATTATTTTCCATTATAGGTTATTACAAGATGTTGACTATAGTTCCCTGTGCTATACAGTAGTTCCTTGTTGTTTACCTATTTATATATAGTAGTGTGTGTATGTTAATCCCGAAGTCCTAATTTATCTCTCCCCTTCCACCTGCTATCCCCTTTGGTAGCCATAAGTTTGTTTTCTATATCTGTGAGTCTATTTCTGCCAAACACTGGTTCTTTTGATTCCACATATTGTGATCTCTAATCGAACACAAACTTTTCCCCACACTTAGTTAATTTAAAGATCTGTAAAATAAAAAAAAAAAAACAGTTTCTATATTTATCAGAAACAATACATGTATAAATGGACCCGCAGGGCAAACCCATATTGTTCAAGGCTCAGCTATATAGTACTGTATCTTTACCATAATCTAGTACAATACCTTGCAAATGAGTAACTTGAATCCCAGAAAGGCATAGTAATTTGCTCAGTCACACAGCTAGTAAATTGCAGCACCAGGACACAAGCATTTTGTTTGACTCTCAGATACTTGCCATTTCCACCACACCATGGTATTTCTCATAAGATTAAAACCTCAAAATTTTTTTGAAGAAAACACTTGAACATAGTTGCTAAAACAAATGACAGCAAGCCAAATTTATGCCATAATGTGAGGTTCAAAATGGAATCCCGAATAGGGAATGGTTTATGGAGCCAAAGTGAGAAGTTTCAATGAGTACAGGCAAGGCTGAGACAACTCGATGACTCATGATGATGGTTGTATTACCGGCAATTTTGTAATTTCTTTGGAGCTGCATCAAATTACAATTTGAAAAGGGACCCCAAGCTTTGGTCCCTTTTCTTGAATCTAGAGAAGTCTGGATGCATAAAGGGAAGCTCTGGCTTGGAGACCTCACCAAGAAAGTCCTGTGAAGGGAAGAATACAGTGTCCCCTTTTCTCACCGTCCATCAATCTTCTAGTGTTCAGCACAGGACCTGGGACAGAGCAAACCAGGTGATAGTACCAATAGCTGCGTGGGGTGTGTTTACTTCCCTGCTATGTCTCTGGCTACCATTTATTTTTATTTTTTATTTATTTACTTTTACCATTTTTTTTAATTGAAGTAGAGTTAATCTACGATGTGTTAGTTTCAGGTGTAAAGCAAAGTGATTCACAAAATATATATTCTTTTACAGATTCTTTTCCATTATAGGCTATTACAAGATATTGAATCTAGTTCCCCTACCAGTCTTTTCCTTCCTTATTCTTACAAGTAAAAACAAACCCACTCCAGTTCCTCCGAATCTCTTCATCTTAATCTCACTATTATTCTAACCACCCCCTACATCACCCCCAAAGCACACACACAATTAGAACAAAATTGAGCTCGTTTCTATTCTTTATTATTGCTATTTATCGTATTGAAATTCTGTATTTGATTTTTTAACAAAGTAGCCGGTTTCTTCTGTTAATTAAGGCTAGGGAATGTGAAAGCATAGATTGTTTGCTTGCAAAGAAAGAATTTTGAACATTAAGAACTGAAACTGACTGTTGGATTTTAGTGGGAGTGAATAATGCTCTCAGACGTTTCTTCTTGAAGTTATTTATTTGTGCCTGGCCAAAGTCAGCTATGATAACTTCGTTTTTGAAATGATATATGTTCCTTACAGAAATAATTTTCAAGTCAAGAAAAAAAACTTTGGGAAATTATGACTTCCAGGACTAGAGTTGAAATAATGCCAGCTACAAAGCTTTGTAAATTGGGTTCTAAGTGTGAAATCCTTCCAGCTGTTAAATGCATCCCATATCAAATTTTATTCACAGTTTTTCAAAATATTTCCTTCTGTTTGAAGACCCCTGAAAAATATATATGGTCAGAAGCTAGGGTGTAAACATTCTTTTAAATCCTTTAAAGATTATGAGAAAAGCAAATACACAATTTAAGTGTGTACAGGTCATATTTTTGGTTTCATAAGTGTTTTTTTTTTTTCTGTGTGGCTTTGTTTTTACAATCATTCTTCAAAAACAGAATGAACTATAACCTATGAACTGCCCACTTCATTATTTTAAAAGCTCCAAGCAGTTGTACATAAGGATGTGTGGATTACACCCCTTCTTTAGTGGCTGTGACTCTCGGAGTCTGACACTTTTCCCTGTTGACACAACAGCTCTACGTTGCTGATGAGTCTCCGGAAGGAGGCGACCCTCTCGTGCCCTCCCCTTCAACTTTAGCCAGTTTACTCTGCACAGAAGCCAGTCACAGACTCTACCTTACTGTAACTGCCTCACAATCCAAATTCTCACACTCTGTTTACTCTTGAAGGATGAAAACTTTAATCTGTACTGGTGAGAAGATTTTGTAAACTTTAAAACCTTTGATTTTCTGAAAATCATTTTCTATTTATACAGACTTCCATAGTGGAATGCCCAAAAAGGAAAGCGAGGATTCCCCCAGAAGAATGTAAAGTAATTTTTTTCCACTTTACCAGATGCAAGGGGTTGGGGGTTGGGAAGCAGAATAAGTGGAAACTCACCCGGTTGCCTGCCTTGTGGATGTTTTCCTGGCCACTTTGTAGGAATCTGTCAGACTCATAGAACTTAAGACATACAAGTCCTTAAAATCATTGACTAATTCCTTCTATCTTGTAGTTATTTTCATCCAACTCACAACTGTTTTGAATATATAAAACATTAACATAAAAATTAATGTGAAAGGATATGTAAGCTATGAGAAATTTTATTAGCATATCAAATCTTGATTTATTTCTTTTTATAGTTTGCATCTCTGTTCTGTGATGTCTGTGAAGTAATCCATTTGCCTCTTTTACCCCCTTACTGACCATTAGGAAACAGTGCCAGTGGGGTCAGGGGAGGTGCCAAGACTTTGCTCTTTGGTGGAGGATACTGTGTTCTGGCTATAAAAGTAAAATGTGCTCATATGCTCGTAGTATTTATTTATAATTATAAACAAAATAATTATCCATGGCCTTATCACCATTAACATTTTAGCATATTGCTTTCAATTTATTTCCCTTTTCCATGTATTTTTAAAACAGAAATTTTGCTACATTTAAGAGTTATGGGAAATAGTTTTATAGACACAGAGATTTGAAATAATGAACACAACGAAGTGTTGGCAAAATGCTTAAGCCTGGATTCATCCTGTTAGCACATATAATTCAGAGTCTGAGTATCATCAAACACTTTTTCATTCATGCGTTTGGCCGATTCAGTTTACAATATAGTCACAGAGGTTGTCATACTGTAATATTATATCTATAATAAGCTTTCAGTAAGACAATTATGCAGGGCTTCCCTGGTGGCGCAGTGGTTCAGAATCCGCCTGCCAATGCAGGGGACACGGGTTCGACCCCTGATCCGGGAAGATCCCACATGCCACAGAGCTACTAAGCCCGTGCACCACAACTACTGAGCCTGCGCTCTAGAGCCTGCGAACCACAACTATTGAGTCCAAGTGCTGCAACTACTGAAGCCTCGCACCTAGAGCCCGTGCTCCACAACAAGAGAAGCCACTGCAATGAGAAGCCTGAGCACTGCAACGAAGAGTAGCCCCCGCTCGCCACAACTAGAGAAAAGCCCACGCACAGCAACGAAGACCCAAAGCAGCCAAAAATAAATAAATAAATAAATAAATAAAAAGACAATTATGCAAAGACCTCCATTAAAGACATCTCCTTATATGCATTTATTTTGATATCAGATTAACTTCCTTACAAACAAACACAGAAAATCAAGGTCATGGCAGATTGTCCAGATTCATTTAGTTTGCATGTGATGATAACACTTATTTCGTTCTTTTATTCATTCTTCATTCATCCATTCAACAAATATTGCCTGAATGCTTATGCTGTGCTAGAACCTTAGAATATATCAGTGAATAAAATCCTCCATCTTTGTCCTTACGGAACTTACCTTCTAGTAAATTCATTTCTATTTCTCAAGCTAGTTTAATGATAGAAATTTTCATTGGTTTTTTGGTACCTCTGAGTTCAAGAGGCGCAAAAGATCTAGTGTAAGAAGCACTGTTTAAAGCAATGTCATATAGGAAGCTAAAAGTTCTGTCTGGACAGCTGCCAACTTTTATTTTACTCTACAAGTTATCAATTAAAAATCCATTTTAGCGATTTAATTTTACATCAGTGTGGGCACCAAAGACAGAGATTGGGATATTGAGTTTCTAGAATAATAACATTAAAGTGTTTCAGAGACTAAAAACTGCAAAATTCACTCAATTAGCACATCCTCTGTTTGGTCTTATGCATATTTGAATAACCCTGATCCCTGACAGGTCCACTAGGAATAAATAGACTATAAAGGCTGCTGAACTCTGCTCTCAACTGGGAAGTGACTCATAGATGAGGTGGCCATTGGAAACATCATATAATGAATTTCCTCCCAAACATGTTGCCTCTTCCTAGTCATGCTAAAAAGGGGATGCACACAAACCAGATCCCAGAGAATGACTTAGTCATTATAATTTACCTTCTGTGGTCTGCCTAAGGGCCTCCAAAAATGCCCACACCCTAATGCCTGGAGCCTGTGACTATGTTATGGTATAGAGCCAAATGATCTTTAAGATGTAATTAAAGAGAGAGATCATTCTGGATTATCCAGGTGGGCCTAATCTAATCACATGAGTCCTTAAAATCAGAGAATTTAGCAGACGAGGCAGAAGCAGAGGTCAAAGAGATTTGCAGATTGAGAAGACCAACCACTGTTGCTGGCTTTGAAAATGAAGGAGGCCATGAACGAGAGGACGTGGGCAGCCTCTAGAAACTGAGAATGATCCCCAACAGCCAGCAAGGAAATGGAGACTTCAATTCCATGACTGCACGCAACTGAATTCTGCCTACAACTTTAGTGAGGCTGGAAAAGTCTTCTCCAGAGCCTCCAGGTAAGAGCTACGCTGGCAGAAACTTGATTTTGACCTTGTGAGGCCCAGAGCAGAAAAACCAGTCAACCCATGCAGACTTCTGACCTACTGAACTATAAGATAATAAATCTGTGTTGTTTTAAAGCCACTAAATTTGTGGTAATTTGTTATGGGAGCAATAGAAATGAATACACCTTCCAACGTAATTTAATCAGTTAACACTAAGGCTTCAGTTATATCTTTATTGGCGATAAATACGTAAATCATCATATCCTGAGGTTTTGTGTATTGACACTTAGGTTTTGTCAGTAAGTAATCTTTCTGATAATTTGGCACTTACATAGTCTCCTGTATTTCCCAAGTGCCTTATTCAACGTTCTTTATTCATTAAGTCTTTACACCAGTGAGGAAGATGTGGCTGCTTAGTGTTCCTTTCTGTCCCAGCTCCTCCCATTCGTAGCACAAAAGGTTTACTTACAGTGGTGAGAGCTACTGTGGGTCCATCCACGATGTCACAAATTCCTGGTCAACAGGACCCAAATGAGCTTGTCTGAAATGTCTGCATACGTAAAGCTGGGGTGGGAAAGTATATAGTTACTGAGGAGCCTTGGTGAACCAGGTTGGGTTTCCTCTTCCTTAGCTAGAGATTCCCTGAGTGGGTGACAAGTACAATATAAACCAGGAAACCTAAAAACCTAGCTATCAAGAAAGTTGACTTGACCAGTGACTCAGAGCAAGTCAAGCAAACCAGGGGAGAAATGTATACCTCTACCTTCAGCCCAATGGTAAACTCAATAATACGATGTATGTTGTTTCATCTGTATGATTTCACAATGAAATCTAAACCACCTTTTTGAAAGACTGCTAAATGCCGTGTCAAAGACATACTTTGTGCTTAACTCTCTCAACTTTACACTCATTCGATAGCCATCTGATCTAGAAATCTGATTTTAAAACAATTACGTTGGCTTCCAGGGAATAATTACTTTAACGATCTTTTAAATATTTTCCTCATACAGGTTTGCCCTTGCTGTAAACTCTTTATTGCCTATTTATATGGTGATAGGGGATTAGGCAGACACTGTTCCTGAGTCTTTACTGAGCTGAGGGAAAGTGGCCAATAGATGGCCTAAAACTCATGGGGAAATACTTTATGGGGGAGAATGAAAATTGAATATTTCCAGAACCTAGAAAAACAACCAAAGTCAGTGATAAAAACAGATAGACGTATTATGTCAAGTTAACAGTAGAGGGAACCAGAAAACATCAATTTTTGCATTAGGACTTAGATGGGAGGCTGTTGTTACTTAGTGATTATACATATTTCAAAATAATTTTATTGATATGCATAAATTAATTTGGAAAACACATTAATAAATTAATAAAATTAAAAGAAATGGCGAAGCTCTATGAATTTTAAAGAAACCATATTTCCTGTGTTACACCTAAAAGGCATTTTTTTTAGTACCTCAAAGTCATGATTTGCACTGATCAGAGATCTACCTGGCTTCCTTGTTCACTTTCAGCTTTACTGTCGCTGAGTCTGCAGCAGGAACATGATGGTATACTTCATTAGATTTGGAGTTATATTTGAAGGCACTATCAGAGATATTTATTTGAACCTACACAAAAAAGATACTTTCTTGCTCCCTTTGTAAAGGTGAGATATATCCTAGGAGACAGATAACATTCATGTACGTAGAAGCTCCTATTAAATGTAAATTACTGTGGCAAATAAGTTAGAATAGGGCACTACTCACTTACAGGAATATCATGCTGGATATTGAATCTGAGGAATTCAAGTGGATATGTCCGATATGTAGTTGAAGAAGGACTAGAGAGTTTGGGGGTCAGAAAATGCAAATATACTACAGTAATATACTAATATTCTCTTCCACCTACAGCCCACAAGCATTTCTTGAGTACCCAGTTTCTTCTGGACTCCGTGAAAACTCTAGTCTATTTAACACATTTCCATTTACAAAATGCTTCAGCTCATTTCACACATTCATAAACACTTGAAGGTAGGTAGAGAAAGTATATTATTATTAACAAGATTTTTTTTTTAAAAGAGGCTTTTCCACTTAAATGGTGGAGATGAAAATCATAAGGACAGAGTTTGAACCAAAACATTGATTGTTTCTTATGTGTAATACACAAAAAAGTAACAGTTATATGTGAGTAATAAACCATATAAATAAATAATGAATAGTCTTGGCAACAG
Source organism: Balaenoptera ricei (assembly GCF_028023285.1). Lineage (NCBI taxonomy): Eukaryota > Metazoa > Chordata > Mammalia > Artiodactyla > Balaenopteridae > Balaenoptera > Balaenoptera ricei. Next base: position 30,454,714 of record NC_082650.1, on the reverse strand, counting down.
CAATCAGTCTTCTAAATTTTCTAAAATTTAACCACAAGGCTTGTATAGAGAAAATTTTAAAATCTACTGAACTACCTAAAAGAACATCCAAATAAATAAAGTGGTATGATATGTTTGTGAATGGGAAAGTTTAACATTTTAAAGATATAAATTCTCCCCAGATTAATCTAAAAGTTCAATACAATTCCAATATAAATTCCACTAGGTTATTTTGAAGAACTTTACAAACTCATTAAAATTTATTTGAAAAAATAGCCATCTGAGAATTGCTAAGTCAGTCTTGAAGACTCACTTTTGAATCCACATGTGGTCTGTGGTTGGTAGCGAGAGGATCAGTGAATGTGACTGACCCAGCTCCCGGCTGCTGCACTCTGAAATCCACTACCATGCTTGTGTCCAGGAACTCTCTTGCTTCCAGTCAAGTATTAAGCATGGCAGGTGCAATGGACTGAACATTTGTGTACCCAAAAATTCACAAGATGAGCCTAATCCCCGACATTATGGTGTACGGATGTGGGATTTTTGGGAGGTAATTACATCATGAAGGTGGAGCCCTCATGAATGGGATTAGTGTTCTTATAAGAAGAGACAAAAGAGAGCTTGCTTCCTCTCTCTGTCCTCTGCCATGTGAGGATGTAAGAAAAGATGGCCATCTGCAAACCAGGAAGCAGGCCCTTAGCAGACACCAGATCTGACTAGCGTCCCAGACTCCAGAACCATGAGAAAAAAATGTTTGTTGTTTAATCTACCTGGTCTATTCTATATTTGGTATAACAGCCTGAATTGACTAAGAAAGTAGGGATACTAGGACAAGCCTATTACACAGAGACATGGAATGCTTCTGATGGCCAGTGTTGGCTCCAGGACTCTCAAATAGCCTTGCTGAACCCTCCTTAGAGCTGCGTGGCAGCTTAAGAACTTTTCTCCCAACCTCTCTCCTTTCCTTCCATCTCTTCTACACTTGAGGTCAAACTGGCATTATGGTCTGATGGCTCTCCCAGCTTCCAGCCCCTCCCCCATTTTGGCATCTGCTTCTTAGGGACTCAGACTTAACACATGTTACATAGTTATTAATTTTTTGAAAAATTAGTGTGGCACTAGCACAGAAACAAACAGAACAATAATAACAGAAGTTAATCTGTGCTTAACTGTAGTGGATATAGGATTAAAAACTGGTGCCAAAAATGTGTGGGGATAGAACAGTTTGCTAATTGAATGGGTTGGGAGTAATTAGTTCATTACGGAGAGAAAAACAAAAGTTGGTGTCTTACATCATATATAAAAATAAATTCCAAATTGAATAAATAACTAAATGTGAAAGGACAAAATTGTCATGATACTGGGGTGGGGAACACTTTACAAAAGACCCCAGAGTCTCAAATCATAGGAAAAAAATCAGCACAGCAAAATTAAGGATGAAACAGGTGATAGGTTTAGAAAAGATAATTATAATACCTAGAAGAAGAGATTAATATTTGGATGCATAGGAAACTTCTGCAAATCAGGAAAAAAAGAGAAAGAAGAAAGAGAAATGAAGGGAGGGAGGGAAGGAAAGGGAGAGAGAAGGAGAAAAAGACAAAGGAAGGAAGGAAGAGAGAGAGAAAGAAGGAAAGAAAGAAAGGAAGAAAGAAAAGAAGAAAGAGAGAGAGAAAGGCAAAGTAAATGAAGTGGCACAGCACAGAAGGGGAAACTCAAAAGACTAAGAGATAAGATTTTACACCCGTCATATTAAATAAGGTAGGAAATCATATGATATTAAGTTTTGGTAAGATTATGGGGAAGTAGGACTCTCATGCACCACTGGGATGTAAACTAGCCATTCCGGAGAGCAAACTGACAGCACTCTGTAAAAACCAAGTACATTCCCTGTGATCCATCAATAACACTGGAGTCTTTCTCTAGCACACATCGATATGCAGGCACATTTGAAGAGGTTTGTCATAATATTGCGAGTGGGAGAAGAGTTGGAAGCTACCAGGAGGCCTCCAGACTAGGGAAATAGATCAGTGGTAGTTGTATTTTCAGCAGTAAGAAACAAAAAATGAATAGGATCCAGGTGGCTAGATCTTAAACTCACAAAGTTAAGAGAATAAAATTAGAACTAGAATGAGAACTATGACACAGTACCATTTATATAAAGTAAGGTCACACACATACAGGAGCTCAGTAACACTGTATTTTAGGAGGATCATTACATAGCCAAAGACATATCAAAACATTAAAGAGGGTGCCAGTGGAAAGGAGGGGAAAGGGGGGAATAAAGAGGGAAAAAATAAAACAAGAGCGAAACTTGTACAGACCAATGATGATGGGTGTCATGTACTGGGGAGGAAGAACAACTGAATTCCCAGCATTTGACATCCAAAGCAAAGTTATGGGTAGAAGAAATATGAACAGATTTTCAACAAGAGGTTCTACTTCAGTTGCATCGCTTGTAGCCCTTTCCTTTCTGTCTTCACGTTTTCCATCACTGTAGCATGCAAACTCTAGGAATTCAACAAAACTGAAACTCTAATTCTAGTTAAACTAGAGTGCCCTGGATGTGTTTATTTTTGTTCACAACAAATAATGACAAACTCAGCAGCTAAAAGCAATATACACATTTATTATGGCACAGTTTCCATGGGTCAGGAGTCTGGCCATGGGATTTAGCTAAATCCTCTACCCAGAGTCTCACCAGGCTAAAATCAAGGTGTCAGACATGGCTATGATTTTGTCTAAAGCTCAAGGTTGTCTTCCAAGCTCACTAGTTGTGGCAGAATTCAGTACCTGTGACATAGAACAGGAGCCCTCAACTCCTAGAGACCATCTACCATTTCCTGTCATATAATTCTTCTGCATATCCTGGTAGTTTACTCCTTAAGGCCAATAGGAAATTTGTTGCTGCTTTGAGTCTCTTAAAAAGCTCACCGGATTAAGTCAGGGCTACCGAAGTCAATCTCTCTTTTGATTAGCTCAAAGTCAAATGATTTAGGGCCTTAATTCAACTGCAAAGTTCCCTCATCATTGCAACATAACATAATCTAATCACAGGAGTTATATTGCTTTGAGACAGCAGGCGAGTATTCATGTACACATTTGACAAATACTGATGGAATATCTGCAATGTGCCAGGTACCAACAAAATACTTGAGGATGAGGAAGATAAAAGATTAATAAAATATGGTGCTTGGCCCGAAGGAGATCTCATTCTAGTGGTGAAGAGACATATGTAGCCAATTAATTAAAATGAAATAAAATAAAATAAAATAAGATGGAAAATAGTGGTTAGAGTTTGGATTTTGGTACCAAGTTGCTTGAGTTCAAATCCCGGCTCTGTTTCTTAATAACTGTATGGCTTTGGAAAGGGCATAAATTTGATACAGAAAGAAGAAGGGGAGGAAAGGAAGAAGGAAAAAAGGAAGGGAGAACAGGAGGAAATGGGGAAAACTTACATAGTATTTGTGAAGATTAAATGAGTTAATACATGTAAGAAGTTTAGACCAGCACCTGCTATATCTCAGCTTTGATAACAGAGGTAACTATAAGGTCTTATGGGATCAAAGAGGAGCAGATAATGGTAGCATTTTATAAATAAAAAAATGAGACTGAGCAAGTTAAGTGGCTTCTCTGTATTCACGCAATTAGTGAGTTAATAGAACCAGGAACAGAAATGAGAGAACCCTGATCGACAGTAGTTTAAGGCATCATACTCAGTAAACAAGGATCCCAGAAATACTAGGACTGAAATCTGCCCAAGTATTTTGAGGATGGCTCTGAGTTATTTCTTTATTATGTTGGTGTGATGACCTCTGCCCAACTCCTTTACTATGTGATTTTTCATCTTTAAGTGTTGGAATGATGACCATGATAATAATAATAATAATTATTATTACTATTATTATATGATAATTATGAAAATCTGTCACACCAAGAACAATTTTCAAAAATATAACCTCATTTAATTCTTAAAACAGTCGATAAATGACTTTCATTATAAGCCCTCTCAAATCCTTTTAAGGGGAAATAGGTGAATAATATCTTATCAGCTCAATAAATATTTTATTTAAAAAAATTTTTTTTCAACAAATATTTTAAAAGGCTCTCTGAGTGCCACGCTATATAAATTTAGCTAAATTGTGTAAAACACTTGCTAAACAAAACTGAAAACAGTGCCAAGGAATATGTTCATTGATCATTATTCAATATTTTATAATGAGCAACTACTATGTACCAGGATACAAAATGAATAAGATAAGTTTATAGCTTCTCCAGACAAGGAAAAATTTCAACTATTTCCCAAACTGGGGCATCTGTTGCAGTAATAATCACGAGATTCTAGAGAGATCGCTGGCTGTTTGAGAAGCAGGACAGACTGTGAGTGGTTAGCTCTCCTCACCTGTGCCTGTCATGGCCCGCACTGAAATGAAAAGTTATTACTTGGTATTTTCTGGGATTAGTTTGAGCATCTGTTTATCCTGAACAGTAGATAGAAAAGAATTACTACAGGATACCGAAGTTTGATCAGCTTAATAAAATCAGCAGTGCAATTCAATTCCACCCACCAGGGAAACTTTCAAATTCACATCCAAATTAAGAATAGAAATGCACAGTTAAAAGATGCTTTGATCCAAAGGATTCCAAAGGCTTTGCAAATTTAGGGGGGTGGTGTTCAAGACTGGAGTTTACACACAGCTGTTTGAAGGAGCAGAAGAGTGTGTGGTGACTTCCATTAAAAACAGAGTTAGGCTTCTAAAAATTCCATTGTGTCAGGGGGAAAATAGGATTTTGGAAAATGAAATCAGGACTTTCTGAGCAATTTTATATTCTTGAAATAAAATAATGGTGACGGTGAGCCAAATAAAGAGATGATCAATGAAATCCAGGCCATCTTAAATTTTATGAACGATTGGTTTGTTATGCTAGTTTCTATTTATCATATTTTACTTACCATAAACTTTCACCCTGAATGAAATGCATATATAGTCGTATTATTTTATATATATATATATATATATATATATATATATATATATGCACATAATTTTTTCTTTATGTGATGTTTCAGTCAAATATCTAGTCAAGGTGATGATATTATTTATCACAAAAACTGAAACACTTTTGAAAATGAAATGGGGATTTTAACAATTACACTAGGATAACAGGTGTCAACTAGGAATGCGGTAGGCAAGCCTCGACATATGGCCACCCTCTGATTAGTGCTTTTTTGAGTTTTGACAGTTGTTGACCCCTGTATCTCTCTGAATCCCATCTCCCCTCATGTCAGATGTTCTCTTTCAGCACTTTTCATATGGATCTTTGTTCCCCGCCTCATTTAGTCAAGCACTATTTAATGACCTTGCTTCACCTATCAGCTACAGATTCAGTCCTTGACCTCCAGATGCTTATATTCCAGCCTGGGAAGGCGGCAGACTTTAATTAACGAATTATATAATTACATTTTATTCCAATTTTGAGGAGTACTACAAAGGGAAATCATGCATTATCTGAGAGCATGTAATCCGTCTCAGCTGGGAGGTCAGGGAAAGCTCGTTCTTTACAGCTGCCATCTTGAAAAAAACTCCAGAGAGAATGTTTAGTATCCCTCACCTCAATCAATTGTTAAGACGATACTTTTTTTTCTGCCACTATCTCCTCCTGCATCCCGTCATCTTAATTATTACTTTTTAAATTTCCAGTCTTTAGTCTCTTCTTTTTCTGCTTATACTGTATAGTACAATTATACTGAATTCAACTTCTGCCAGTTTAAGATGAGATATGCAAAATCAAATTAATCTGTACTCATTTCATGAAGAATTCACAGATATGTAATAAGATGCAAGAAAAGACTCCTATGCTACCAGCAGGCAAGTTTGTCAAAGAGAATTCTAAAGACTTCGTCTTGGTCAATACGTCAGTACTTGGTCCCTTAGTCAGTACTTGATTCCTTTCAGTACTTTGTCTGCTCTTGATCTCAGGCCTCTTCCTGACCCTTCCCTTCAAAGTCAGCGTTCCCTATGATTCTGTTCTTAGCCATCTTCTAACTTTTTTTCCTTGGAAAACTCTTGTACTTCGACTTCAATCACCACCTCTATGCAGATTACTGAATATTTCCACTTTCTGGAGAGTTTCCTACAAGGAGCAATCCTGTATGTCCTACTGTGTGCTGGACAGCGCCACTGCCCCAGCTCAAACCACCGTAATCTCCCATTTAGATTATTGCAATGGGACTTCCCTGGTGGCGCAGTGGTTAAGAATTCGCCTGCCAATTCAGGGGACACAGGTTTGAGCCCTGGTCCGGGAAGATCCCACATGCTGCGGAGCAACTAAGCCCGTGCGCCACAACTACTGAGCCTGCGCTCTAGAGCCAGTGAGCCACAACTACTGAGCCCATGTGCCACAACTACTGAAGCTTGCACTCCTGGAGCCCGTGCTCCACAACAAGAGAAGCCACCGCAATAAGAAGCCCGCGCACCACAACCAAGAGTAGCCCCCGCTCGCCACAACTAGAGAAAGCCCGCGCGCAGCAGTGAAGACCCAACGCAGCCAAATATAAGTAGATAAATTTATAAAAAACAAACAAAAAATATAGATTATTGCAATAACCTTCCTGTCTCCAATTTGTCTCCCTCAATCCATTTTGCCCCCACAAACATGATATTTTTAAACTGCATATATTAAAACCCTTCCTTGGCTCAACGTTGTTCTTGGAGTCCAACATCTCAACATGGACTGACCACACCTTAAATAATCTGTATTTGACAGGCAGGCACAAAGATTATACTATATGATCACAAAATATGATCAAACAAGTGGAGGCAACATTTCTCAGATTAAAAGAGTAGCAATTAATCGCACTACTGTAAGAGTAGAGGAAAAAAGAGGATTGTCATTACCCAGTGAATTAATATAATTTTAATCCCACTTGAGAAAGAATTTTGTTTTCCTGAAGAATTCCAGTACTTACGTCCCTGTGAAGCATATCCTAAAGTTGAATCTTTAGTTAAGGGCCAGGAAGTAATTTTGCACAAATGAGAAGGAAATTGGTTATAAGTAAATTCACGTCTGGGGACTAGTAAGATTTAAAACTCCCATATTTTCATCAGATACTACATTTTCCCTGATTTCCATGCTCTATTTTTGTTCTTATATTTCCAAAGCATTTAATAAAAAAGAAAAAATGCAGTGACAAACTCACAGACTGCAGTCCAGCCCTTTATAAATAATCAAACAACAGTCAAATATTTGTGCTAGCCTTGTGACAGAATGGCCAAAGCTGAAGTTCATTGAAAATTCTCTTAAGAATTGTAGTTGTTCCATACAATCATAACTAAAACCAATAACTATAAAGTTTAGAGGGAAGAATTCCTAAAAATATTTTTGACAAAATACTGTTTAATAATCTAATTGAAAATTTAAAAATGTTTCACTTTGTAATGTATGATTATACATAGTTGTGTGTGACTGGTGAATGACGTCTAGAGGGACAGATCAAGGTTACAGGAAAAACTCTAAGGGATTCTAGCAGCAACATCCTGAAATTAGAGCTCTCACATAATAGATTCACTGTGGTTTCCTTCGAGAAGCCAGCCTTATATGAGGAACATGCAACCTTTAACTATCCAGGGTCAGGAGGAGAATTGACTTGCGAATCTGAATGCTTTTAACTTTAGTTTACCCCTCTGTTTAAAGAAGAGAGTTATGAGATTACCTTAATTTGATCATTTTCCTTTTCCCTTTGGTAATTTCACTCCTGTATTATAAGATATATGATGCTTCCTTCACCTTTTAAATGAAAGGTAAAATGAATTTTCCAGGCACACTATGTTATAGACGCAAAGTCAAAAATTTATGCAAGTGATATATATCTACAGCATACACGATTAAGAGTTGAAAGAAGACAAAATCTTTTTTATCATGAAGAATATGTGTGTCGTAAGAAAGAGAATGTTCAATTGTATAGGAGTGGGCAATGGAGAGATTGACATTTTGGCCTTGGATCCAGAAATCAGGCATTTATCTAAAATTTCCTCTGTAGTCTTGACCTAACCAACCTTGTCTTTTAACCTCTTTACCATACTCTTTAATTTTAATAAAGAATAGTAATCTTTCTATCTTGATAGATAAGATCCTTAATGTTGTGAAGATGGCAGTTTTTCTCAAATTAGGTTATAAATGTAGTATCATCATAGTGAAAATCCTAGTGAGAATTTCTCAAATTCATAAGTATCCAGAAGAATAAAAAGATAAGAAATCAAAGAAATTTTTGAAAAAGAAGAATTCTGGGGCACCAGCTCTTCTGGTTATTAAAAACATAATACAGAACTGTAATAACAAGGCAGAGTGGCCTAGGTTAAAGACCAAAGGCAGATCAAAGAAATCTAGAAAAGGAATCTAGAAACAAATCTTAATAATTGTAAGTATTTTCTATGTGGCAAAGTGACCATCACAAATAAAAATAATTTTAAAATAAACAAAATTACAACAAAGCAAATTGTCTTTTAACAAAAGTTAAATTTTTAAATATAATAAATCCAAAGAAATATCTAACATGAGCAGCTAAAAATTACATCTAGCTATTGATTAATTTAACTTTTCTTTGGCCTACAGATATGTAAGTATGCTATTTTTTATTTTGTTGTCCTATTATTAAAATAATATGTGCCTGTTACAGACAAATTAGAAAACACAAAAGAATAGAGCGAAATAACAATTCACATATTATTGGATATTTTATTTTATTGCTCTTATTTTAATAGAGAATTAACTAAAATTCACAGTTCATGATATACTTCTGTCTTTTAATTATAAAAACTATGAGTTACTAGTCCCTTAATGGTGCATTTTTGTCAGAGGTCAAAAAAGGTTCACTACTTTATATGGCTTTACATCTTGCGATATGATCTTTAACGTTTAGCCTCTGATACTGCTGCAGTCTAGTGTTTCACTGGAATTTTTCATTTTCGCTTTCATGCCATAAAACTGCAAGCTTAAATTTATTGCAATATTTACATATATGACAGCTGTTAAAGCGACAGTAGCTGAAATACTCTTAGGAAATAGTTTCTAGGGCAAATGTGTATACACACACACACACAAACACACACAGCACACACTTTCATGTAAGTTATTGATTGTAAAGTTGAACTTTTTTTTCCCTTGTGTTGAACAAAGGGCATATATGTTGATATTTATGCAATACATTTCCCTAGTTCACTCACTCCACTTATGCATTTCTTTATTCATATCAATATTGACTGAAAAGTTTATGAAGAACCTACTGTGTGCCAGGCAATGAGTCCAACACAGCAGTCAGGGAAAAGGATACATAAAAGGAAAAATGGTCATGCCATATGGCAAGAACTGCTGAAAGGGGGTATAATCAAAATACTTTGGAATCCCACAGGGGGATGGGAGATGGTGACCCTTGAGCTGGGTGTTAGAGGATGAATGAGCATTTACCAGGCAGAGGGAAGAGCATTTGCACCTGCATGGAGCCATGAAAGGAGGAAGAATGATTGAGGCAGGAAATAAAGCTTGAAAAGGAGGTTTGGATCAGCTTGTGAGGAGTCTTGTGTGCCAAGCTAAGGAATTCAGATTACATATTGCAGGTTATGGAGAGTTAAAGAGGTTTCTTTGCAATGGAGACTGTCACGATCTGTTTGGACTGGGAAGACCATTCTGCAGCAATGTGAGGACAGATGAAATGAGGAAGAAACTGGTGACAGGAGTACCAGTGAGAAGCTGAGTTCAACGAAAAAGATAAAAAGGCTGAAACTTGGACAGCCCCAAAGGATGGAGAGGAGTAAAGCAATTTGAACAGCAAAAATTACAATATTTAATGATTGATTAAAGGGAGCACAGGGTGAGGAAGAAAGAAATCAGAGAATACCATTTTTGAAAGAAAGAGGGGTGTGAAAATCAGAGAGATTGGGAAGTAATCTGATGAAGGGTGAGAATCAAATAGATTTTTTTTTTAAGGATAAGTGAGATTTGAGCATGTAGATAAAGGGGGAGATCCTGGGGGGAAAAACCCGAGAATAATATGCTTTTCTCCATAGCGACCAATGTGTTTGAAATATCTAATGTTTTCATTTTTCCTGTGTGGGAATAGGAGAAAAAAGGGCTGTTAGGTCCACTTTCAGGGAACTTAAATAGATGCTCTGGAAGGAAGGGTAATGGGAATCTGAAGATGATCTGAAGGAAGGTGAGTGACACGATGAGATTAAGAACCCTGACTCGCCCTCTCACCTTTCAGACCATGAAAAGAATTTCCAAGATAAGCATGGAAACCAACCCCATGCGGAAGGATGGGTTGAGGTACTTTGGCTTTACAGTGAAATGGTGATTGACATCGCCAACAGAGACAGGTGCTTATCGACTTGACACTTTTCCCTGAGTGTACACTTTCCAATAGTGTCATCACTTCAAAATGACGTGCAGGCCATACATGGAACCATTGAACTAAGAATAAGGTCTGTGCTTTAATTCCGGCTCCACTACCTTCTACAAATACGACTTCCAACAAGTCATCTAACTTTAAATTTGTGGACCTCAATCTCATCATGTATAAAATGGTATTGTTGATATGCTCCCTGCCTACCCCACTGGGTTTTGAAAGGAATAAATTATAATGCTAAGAAAAGGGCATTGAGAACTGTAAATCACTCCTCACATGCAAAGGCATTCATGTGGTTATTGTCATTGTTATTGCTACGTTCACACACCTAAGACCATAGGACCCAAGAAACCTGAGAGAACTTACTGCCAATAGCTTTCTAATTTGATTTAGTGTCCCAAGAAATCTTCAAACTCTATGATTGAGTTTCACCAATCTCAAGCCATACACTGTGAATCATGATGAAATGCAGGAACATGGGACTTTAGGCATAATACTTTTTCATTGCCTTGCAGTTCTTTATATGCACCCAGTACTAACGCTTAACATGATCCTGGCCACCAGGGCCAAATTGCAAAGTAAGAGCTTTCAGGGAAGCATTTTCCAAATTGTGCAGTCTGTTTTTATCCTTTCTGGATGGAGAAAGGGAAAGAGGGAAAAAAAGAGGGACTTCACATTCCCACCCAATGGCCTCCCAGTAATTTTCTTAGCCCAGCCTTAAGGAGGCCTTATCTGATGTAACACTCCCCTTTACTTTCTCAGGTCCAGCCCCAAGGCCTTCATGCCGAGCTCCCTCCTGCCTCAGTACTGCTCACACCTTCCCTGACTACAACATGTGAAATAACAAATCATGACCAATTTTATTTTCCTCACCCTGCTTCACACACTCAATCACCAGCAGATTAAAATAGACTTATTTGTTTCTTATCTTTTCCCCCTTCAGGTCAATGTATGCTCCACAACAATAAGACTCTGTCGTGTTTGCCTGTGCCTGGTACCTGGAGGGCATTCAATAAATAGTTATTGAATAAATGAATGAATGTATGTGTAGAATGGATATATCAATTTCAAGTGTCCTGTGTTCTTAGGAGCATTTAAAACATTAAAACTGTAAAGTAGTATGAGAACTACTGCTTTGGATTAAAAAAAAGTAATAATGCAAAATTCAGAGAGAGCATGAGGGGCTGAGCAGACAAAGATAAGGGCCACCATGGCAGGTAAAATGACAATTTCTAGTTGGATAACCAACTCCTCTCAGATCACCTAGGAATTTTCCAGTTATAGGGCCCCAAATCCTTCATCCAAGGCAATTCCTCAGTTTCAGGCAAACTGGGACAGGTGGCTACTCTGGCTTTTAGAGTCAGATGCCCACATGGATTTGAACTCCCCATTCACATTTATTAGCAATGTGACCTTGGGCAAGGCATACTTACTCTCTCTGATTTTAGTTTCTCATTTACAGTTGGGGTGGAAATATCTGGATCAAAGTTTTGTAGGGATTTCTTAAAAAGAACTGTACATAAACACTTACTACATTGCTTGGTACATAATGAATGCTGGATAAACAGCAAACGGTATTATTAAAGTACCTGACTTATAATTGGCATTCAATAAATGTTAGCTTAAAGATGAGGGAAGATGCTAATCCCAGTGTATTTTTTGTGTGTGTGTGAATGATGACTTTTCATATTATATCTCAAAAGATAAAGACGCTTCATGGTAAAATTTTGATACTAAATTTGCCATTCTGTTTGTAAAGCTTAATCACAATTTCATCTAGAAGAAAAGCATTTTTGTTCTCATAGTCTTCATTATTATTAAAAAAAAACTATGTAGTACAGTAAAAAAGAAAAAGAAAAATTATATGAGCATTTATAAAATATTATACATTTTAAAACATTACTTAAATTTTTTTTTACCTGTAAGTATAAATAATTCATTCAAGGTTCTTCAAATAAAGTTGGTATAGGCTGGGAATACCATATTTTAGGAAAGCATAATTTCCTCATCAACAAAAACAAATGTTCCAACTAGTTTTATAAACTAAAAGCCTTTAAAATAGTCACTTGGAGTTGATTTGGGGAAAAAAAGTTCTCTTGTCTGTTTCTGTTAATGCCCACATGAGTTTTACTAGTTGCAACTGAAATCACAGAAACCAGGGCTTGATGCTTAGCTGGCAAGAAGCCAGGATAATGAAATTAATAACATATGCTGAAGAACCCATTTGTAACAATTTTTCCATTAAAAAAATGAGGCAACTCAAAGTGACAGAGCTTTCTCCCTCTGACCCCAGCCCTGTATTTTCTTTTGCATTTAATATGTCTGAATGTTGAGGCTGATGATGGTTCTTCTGATGGTTCTTAGTTACTCTCACAATTCATATGACTTCACATTTAAGCAACCCTGTAGCTATTAGGCAGAAAATTTATTTCTGTTGTTGTTTTTGTAAGTTTTTTTTTTTTTTTTTTTCGGTCAGTTGAATTCTTTGTGTCTCTGCCAGCTAGAGACATTCCCCAGTTCAGAACGAAGCCCTGTGCTAGGAACACTTGTTAAAATGGTCTTGGTTGTCTTGGCTGGTCTAATCTGTCAGCAGCCTGTCATGGGACGCTTCTGCAGGTAATTCTAAAATCACAGAGTTCATGACCAAAGGTACACACATCTCAAGAAGACCCTCTGAAGTCCTCTTTCAGAATTTCTCTGCCCTCACTTTATGCACATTGCTAGCAAGCCTGGTAATCAAATTTGCAAACGTTAATAAATCAGGGGTGGCAAATTAGGAGGAAAGAAACAAGTAGACTAATAGCAACAAAAAGCAATACCCGACAGCTAAGCAGGAGTCAGAGACGTGCTAAAACCAGGCACAGGAAAAATACAGTGCTCTCTCACTACTAGAAGAAGAAATTTACCAACTCAGCAGTTTGGGAAGACATCACAGGATAGTGTATGGCGATACGTATTCATGTAGATAAGCCTGAGTCATAAGGAAACATCAAGTTCAGTATTCACTGTTGAAGAATGTGGGCAAGACTATCATTCACCTTTCCACCATTGTTAAAATAAAGATAGGCATATAGATACATAGATAGATATCTTTATTACAAAGCTTCTCATATATTATAAATGTGTTTGTGTGATTGTATGTGCATATAACATATTTAGAGGAACACATATCAATAATGGGTCTCTCTGGGCAGAGTGCTAGAGGGTTAAAAGAAAAGAGAGTCACAGCTTCATATAATTCTGCTTTGATAAAGTTTTCAAAATGAGCATGTTCACTTTTCTAATAAAAATATTTAAATATTTTCTAAGAAGGCTAAAGCATTATTGCATTTTTACGCATGAACACTTTGTCAGCCTGTAAGTCAACAAGATCCTAAGAGACAGAGTCAATATCACTTCTCCCTACACACATATGTTGTACATTGTACTGTGCCGTGTCCCTGTATGAGATCTCTGGTCTGTATGCCCAGAGGAAACTATAGATAGATCTAGTTCTGTTTCTCAAGGAACTAATAATTGAGTAAGAAGCTGAGAGGATAAGAAAAGCTTGATGTGTGGAATGAGGGGAGAGAGACTTAGAGCATGTGGCCTTGCGGACCAGTCAGGACAGGTGCAGCCAAGGAGGATGCTGAAATCGTCCAGTGGAAGCAGGGGAGCATCGGGGAATGATGAGAGAGGGCAAAAGGGTGTTGCCAAAGGGATGACAGGGAGAGATTTGAAAACAAACTGCAGTGATGTTAAAGTGTTGCAGAGGTCAGAGGCATCCACACAGTGGCTCCCTGTTTGGGGTCTAGCTTGTTCCATTTAAGGTAGTCTTAATGAACACAAATACCACAAAAAGTCTTCCACTGTGTACCCGTAGACTTACTCCTACCCGCGCCCAACCCTTCTCTGTGACTCAACTCCCCCAGCTACTACCAGACACTAGGGCCCTTGAAGGCAGCACCAAGCCATTGCAAGGCCCAGATACATTTAACAAATGCTCATTTAATATATAATTTTTTTTTAATTTTATTATTTATTTATTTATTTATTTATTTATTATTTATTTAATTTTTGGCTGTGTTGGGTCTTCGTTTCTGTGCGAGGGCTTTCTCTAGTTGAGGTAAGTGGGGGTCACTCTTCATTGCGGTGCATGGGCTTCTCACTATCGTGGCCTCTCTTGTTGTGGAGCACAGGCTCCAGACACGCAGGCTCAGTAGTTGTGGCTCATGGGCCTAGTTGCTCTGCGGCATGTGGGATCTTCCCAGACCAGGGCTCGAACCCGTGTCCCCTGAATTGGCAGGCAGATTCTCAACTCCTGCGCCACCAGGGAAGCCCCCAATATATAATTTTTAAGAAAGCATTGATAACTTGTAAAGGGTCTACTTAGTAATTCTGCCAAGTACCTTGCATACAGGGTACTGAATGTCGGTTTCTCCCTCATGAGCTATTCTTTCTTCCTCTTTTGAAATCAGGAATAAACAATGACAAAATTCAACCAAGGATCCTTCCTAATCAAAAAGGAAGGCCATAACATTTGGCTTAAGGGTCTTATGTATGTGTCCGTCACTCTATTTGAAAAATAAGAAGGATGGAGAGGCATACCATGTTCTTGAGGGGTTTCCCTCCACTCTCCTGACATCTGGGACTTTACATGACTGTATCGGGTGGGTGGGGTGAAGGGAGAAGTGATATTTAATTGCAGATTGTCATGATATTGAGTAGTAGACCTGTTCATTATCTCTAATTCCTGCAGGGGGGAGGAATGAAAGGAAGAGGACAGGCAAACCGAATGACATTAAAAGTCACTGAATTGGCATCCAGAATTACCTAAAGGGGACACAAAACTGGGACTGTGATGAATAATGTGACAGTGGGCAAACAGGTTATAGATACTTAATGTCACAACATATAATTGAGAGAAAGAGTAAAAAGCAAGGCGATAAGCAGGGCATCATGTAACAAAATACAAACGGAAAGAAGGATCCGTGGCACAACACTCAGTGTATGGAGGCTAAAAACTCAAAATTTCTTAAATATTTTCATAAAGTCCTTAAAAATCATACTAGAAAAATAAAACCTAATTTTTCAAGTTGTTGAGAAAGAAAAGGGACAATTACTGTTAACTGGGACATTAATGTAGTCAGAATGCAATAATAATGTGTGAGATGATAAACCAACCTAGGAGCAAATTAGGAATTTTCACAAACCAGAAGAAATCTGGAAACTGTCAACGTGAGGAAGTTTTCTATGAGTTCTATGCAAAAGGAATCTATGGCAACCAAAGACAATCAATGTAGGAAGAAGGAGAATTGAAGAAAAGAAGCAGAATCAAAGGCGGCTTCATTGCCAAAGACAAGAAAAGCTAGAATACATTTCCAAATTTCTATATTCAATACTAACAAATACAGTATGATGTACCAGGCACCCTTCACAGTACCCTACAGGTGTGAGATCATGAACCCACAAAACAACCCTATACAACAGTTACACTATGAGTATCATCCCCAGATGAAACGGGTGGATGAAGAAACTGAAACCCCGAAGTTTAGGTATTTTTTTCAAGATAATCAGCTGGTAAATGGGAGAGCAAATCTGAACTCAGTATCCATGCTTTTAACCTCTATGCTGTATTAACCAACATTTGCCCTCAGCACAGTCTGGAAGGCTAGCACATTTTTGTCATTCAAACACATGCACATAATGATCACTACTGTATATTAGATCTAACGTCCTCCAGTGATCACCCAATTATTAAGTTGCCCTTATTTAAATATGTTTATCCTCCTCTCTTTTTCTCTTCATTCATAAAGCAAGCATTTATTGACTGTTTATTCTCTCCATAGATGTATGTTTGGCTCCATGGGAAACACAAAAGTTGTAGAATGTAGTTTCTGCTTTCAAAGACTGTGTACTAACCGAAGAAGGCAGCTACTGGAACAATCTCTACATTTCAGTGGCTTCTCACAATAAAATGTTACTTTCCCCATGCTGGTGAGGCTTGCATGGACGGGGAGACAGAATTCAGGACTCTGCTCCAGAGTTGATTAGAAGGGCACTTTCTTCCTCCTGGTTTCTGCCCTCCTTCAGGAGCCAGCTCCATTCAGCTTCTTGGTGGGAAAAGAAAGGAGAATCACCTTTGGGAGGCTGGTAAGCGTCAGGCAAGAGGGGCACACCTGGGCGGCACTCCCATTCCATTGGCCATCTCTCAGGAGTAAAATTACACGGGACGGGAAGACATGCTCAAAGTGAGCCAAGAAATGTTGCTGCAGCCCAAAGTCGGGAAAAGACTCTGCTGGCTTTTACATTTGGTACCAAACATGCATCAGTGAGAATTTAGAAACGAAAGTAGAAACTGCTGTAGGATGTTCAATTGGGAAGGGATTTAATATAATGATCAGAGATTTACAAAACCAATGGAAGAGTGGATTACACAAAGGCCAAAGAAGTTGCTGCTAATGTTCAGGAAATCAGGAAGCGCAGGCATCTCAGGGAGATGACTTGCTGATGACTTCACTGCCTGTAGCCCTCAAGTAGGTGGTTTCCAGGAAATGCTGGCAAAATCCTCACATCTGTCTTCTGGCCCTCTGCTGAAGTCCATATGCCTTCTGGCCACGGCCAAGCAGTGATGGTTCTTCCTCTCTTTCCCAGGCAAATCTCACACAGAGACCTCAATTCCCAGACCTTAAACAGGAGGCTGGTGGCAAGGACATCCGGGAAACGTGGTTTTCAGGCCTTCAGCTCCTGCACTACAGGAAAGAACAAAGAAGGGTGTGGAAATGGTTCCAAGATGCCAATAGACAGCGCATGCAGAGGAAGCATTTTTGTTTTCTTTATAAAAGTTTCATTTTGGAAATGAGAAATGGAAAACTCTGTGTGTCAGAATCCTATGTATTAGAGCTACATTTATTCAGTCTTTCAGAGTTGTTAAACTCCCTTCTACTCTTCAGAGTCAGTTTTAAAAGTATATTAGGGAAGGTAACACATATTGCATTTGTATTTGAGAAACTGTGCTTTATTTGGGGATTAAGAGTGATTTGTTTCCTAAGAAGTTCTGAAGAGAACAAATAAATCTAAAAGTTATTAGCTTCAGCACAGATGCCATCTATCTACCATTACACTGATGGGCAGTAACCAGTCAATGAAATAAATCAATATTAACATGTAATCATTACCAGCAGCAGTGGTCTCAGTCCTGTCTCTAATTTTAGCTTCAGACTCCCAGGGAAAGGTTAGTTGTATCATGGACTCGGTGTTATCGGTGATTTGAGAGGAGATTGGGAGGGGGGTCTCTGCAATGGGCCTTGCTTAGTACAGTGAGGGATATATACATATATGTATATATATGTATATATATTAACTTTGCTTGAATTCTCTGGTTGTTATTATTTAAACCATAGTTTCAATTCAATTTTAATAGTTCTTGGTGACTTTGTTGCTTTATCACTCTCTGTGCTGAAGCAATCCCACAGCTTAGATGGTATCCTTAGGGAGGATTACAGTGAAGCAAGTAAGTTGCAGATCACTATGTGTAAATATAACAATCAGGAGTCTAGGGAAACACATAAATGTAAGCCTCTGCCTATGCCTGCATATAGAAATGGAGGTTGTGCAAAACCATTGGTGCAAATGTCACTTTCTGTTTGGTGAGCTTGGGCAAATGGTTCATAGGGCCTAATCAAGTTTGATAGCTCTAGGCATCAATGTGAGCAAACTCTAAGCATGTCTGCTTCAACTGTGTCTTCTATGGGGCTGAAGGCAGAATGGAAGCATTTTGCTTTTATTATGAATGATGAGTACATATTTGCTAATGTTTATTAGAAAAGAATAATAATAACTAACACATATAATGTGACTCTCAAATACTGGATAGGGACTATTATCCACATTTTACAGATGCATTCATCTGCAATGCAAATAAGTTAATAAGTTGCCCAAAGTCAGAGGTGGAATTAGTCTGGTTTCAAAGTCCAAGCTCTTTTATTTTAACTTTTTATTTTATATTGGAGTGTATCCAATTAACACTGTTGTGATAGTTTCAGGTGCATAGCAAAGCGACTCAACCATACATATACATGTATCCATTCTCTCCCAAAGTCCAAGCTCTTAATCAATATGATGATATATGGTCCACAACTGTAGTTATTTTGATTGCCTCAGTGCACATGAATCATCTGCCTAAGTGTCCAGAAATATCATCCTTGCTGAAGAAGTTTTTATAGGAAGAGATGAAATCAGCTACCATATCTTTTTTTTTTTTTTAATAAATTTACTTATTTATGTTTGGTTGCGTTGGGTCTTCATTGCTGCGCGGGCTTTCCCTACTTGCGGTGAGTGGGGGCTATTCTTCATTGTGGTGTGCGGGCTTCTCATTGCAGTGGCTTCTCTTGTTGAGGAGCACAAGCTCTAGGCGCATGGACTTCAGTAGTTGTGGCATGTGGGCTAAGTAGTTGTAGCTCGCGGGCTCTAGAGCACAGGCTCAGTAGTTGTGGTGCACGGGCTTAGTTGCTCCGCGGCATGTTGGATCTCCCCTGACCAGGGCTCGAACCTGTGTCCCCTGCATTGGCAGGCAGATTCTTAATCATTGTGCCACCAGGGAAGTCCCCTATCTTATCTATTTTCACAATCCTGAATTAAGGGAATAAAGCTAGTTCTCCCCTTGAGTGATTCCCCTCCTTGTTGAAAATGGTTGTTTTCCTATTACAATTGAAGTGCAAGCAGGGGTGGAGAATACGGGAGATAGCCTTTAGTGAGACTTTCTCCAGGAACACATTATGAATTAGAACACTAATATGAAAAGTTATCTTAGAGAGTCAAGGTAATTCTAGGCCATGACTTTATAATTTCATCGTGAATCTATTTATCTATCTATCTATAATTTTAATGCAAATCTATGTCTATCTAATATGCTAATTGGAAGGCACTATTAGTAATAGGAA
The DNA here is from genome assembly GCF_028023285.1 of Balaenoptera ricei. NCBI lineage: Eukaryota > Metazoa > Chordata > Mammalia > Artiodactyla > Balaenopteridae > Balaenoptera > Balaenoptera ricei. The sequence continues at coordinate 30,435,415 of NC_082650.1, read as the reverse complement.
GAGATTGGAATCAACATAAATGTCTACTAATAGTGTAGTTGTTAAGTAAATGATAGTATATACTAATAATGAAATGTGTAATTTAAAAATTAAAGACGGACTCTATATATTAAGGGAAAGATATTTGGAATATACCATTTAGGTATAAAGCAAGGTTGAGAGAAATGAATATATTGTGTTACCATTTATATAAAAAAGATAAGAAAAGAGAGGAGTTGTAACTATTGGCTTACACAGGCATAAAATTTTTCTGGAAAAATAAACAAGAAAATAGTGATAGATGTTGCCTAGGAGGTTATAGGAACTGAGAAGATAGAGAATAGGGTGGAAGAAGGACTCTTCACTATATGCCTTTATATCTTTTAAAATGTCTGAACCATGGAAATATGTTCCATATATTTAAAACTGATTAAAAATTTAAAAGAATTATTTATTGAATGCTTTGGTATAGACTACTATAGCTAGGTGCTCTGGATGGTGGGTGATAGAAGAGACAAGATTCTCAAAATCTTGATTTGGGCAAAAAAAGCATACACCACTTAACACTTAGCAAGCAACATATAAGGAAACACAAATTAGAACACAACAAACTGCTGCCACAGGTGCTGTGGGTGTGCAGAACAGTGGCATGCAGAGAATGTGCTGAGCATAATCAGAGATGTCTTCCTGAGGGAATTGAATTGCAGGCCTTGGTTTGCGAGAACAGAGATATGGTGTCATAAACAGTGTGGCCTTGAACATGCAGCATTATGGTAACTACCATCAAGTGTGGAGAACCAAACGAAAGTCTTTAAAGTCATGGAGTGAGATTGAGATGCTGGTGCTTGAAGAGGGTGGAACACTAGTGGCTTGAGTCTTGAATCACAAGAACAAAAGAAAGGGGCCATATTCATCTTATTTACGTAAGAGCTGAGCTTGGTCTTGGTTTATATTTATTTTCTACCCTGCTATCTAACTGGGTTCTATTATTGTTTGTAATAGCTTTCAATCAACTCTCTTAGGCATTCCAGGTACATATTTATATCATTTACAAAAGGTAATCATTTTACTTCTTCCTTTCCAATTTTTATGTCTCTGGTTTCTTTCTCTATTTTACTCACATTGGCTGGTACCTCCAATACAATTTTGAATAACTGTAGTGTACTTTCTTCTTCTTAATTTAGAGGGAATCTTCTAGCTGGCTATTACATAAGATATACTCCTTCATGTTAAGGAGCAATTAAGTTATGTTAACTAAGTCCTTAAGGTTTGTTTTGTTTTGTTTTTTTAATAAGAGTGGATATTGAATTATGTTAAATATCTTTTCAGAATCTATGGAAATAATATTTTTCTCTTTTAGATCAATGAATACAATGTATTATAATATCAATAATAGATTTACATTATTGAACCATCCTTGCATTTCTGGAGTTATCTTCACTAGATTATAATGTTCTCTTCTTTTAGGATGTTGCTATATTCTTTTTGTCAATATTTTATTCAAAAGTTTTACAGTGACATTCATAAATGAGAGAGCCATACAGTTTTCTGTCAGAGGATATAGTAAACAGACTTTAAATGAACTGCCAGTGTTGATGTCCTTGTATGATTAACTTCCCTTGATTGTGAGATGGATACATGACTTGCTTCTAACCAACAGAATATGGCAAAGGTGATGGGATATAACTCTCATACTTACATTACCTTAAATAAATCCCCATGTTGCTAACAAATTTTTTTTTAGAGTCTTTTCCTCTATTGATGGCTTTGTAAAGGCAAATTGCCATGAATTCTACAGCCACAAAGAAGTGAATTCTGCTGAAAACCTAAATGATCTTGGAAACAGATTTTTCCCTAATCAGGCATCCATTTAAGAATGCATCATAGATGATATGTTTATGGCAGAGAACCCCACTAAGACATGCCTGGGCTCCTGACCCATGGAAAATATGAGATTTTAAATGTGTGTTGTTTCAGGCTGCTAAATTTGTGATAATTTATTATGCAGTGCAAAAACTAATACAGGGATAGTCCTTATTAGTCTTTGTCATAAAGGTATGTTTATCTTTAAATTTTCTCTTTGAGTAAGCTGTTGCTAAGAACTTTCTAATTTCCTGGGGGGGTGCATTTTCTTGTTGCTTTTGTCAATTTCTAGTTTCACTGCATTGTGATCAGGGAATGTTTTCTGTATTAATTTTACTTTTTGGGGTATACTAAGATTTTCTTTCTTGTCCAGTATGATTGATGTCTGTGAAAGGTTTACGGGCACTTGAAAATAAGATGGATTCTCTATTTTCATGGTTTAGTATTTGATATACGTATATCATGTGACTTCTGACATTAAATATTGCTGTTAAGATCTATGAGAGAAGAATGATTTGTTTTTCTCCCATTTGAGTGATATCTTTTCCCGGCTGCACAAAGGATTTTTTTAAGTCTAGTAACTTTACTAAAAATATTCAGGTGTTGAATATCCATAACAGCTGACCTGCTCTTTATATTTATATTCAAGTGCTTTTTATTTTAGAAATGTTTTCTTGAATTGTATCTTTCAATATTTGATCTATTCCATTTTACCTCTTTTGTAGACTCCAATTATGCATATGGTATATTTCCTTTTCCTATTTTCTATTACCAACATTTTCTCTCTAACTCTTTTTAACTATTTCAATTGTATTTTGTTTATTTTTGTCATTCCTCTTATGTGTCCATTACTGTTTTTTCTCCAATGTTTATTCACTTTTTTGAAAAATAAATTTATTTATTTATTTATTTATTTTTGGCTAAGTTGGGTCTTTGTTGCTGCACGTGGGCTTTCTCTAGTTGTGGTGAGTGGGGGCTACTCTTTGTTGCGGTGCGCGGGCTCCCCATTGCGGTGGCTTCTCTTTTTGCGGAGCACGGGCTCTAGGCCTGCAGGCTTCAGTAGTTGTGGCATGAGGGCTTCAGTAGTTGTGGCTCGTGGGCTTAGTTGCTCCTCGGCACGTGGGATCCTCCTGGACCAGGGCTTGAACCCGTGTCCCCTGCATTGGCAGGCAGATTCTTAACCACTGTGCCACCAGGGAAGCCCTTTATTCACTTCTGAGGTCCTTCTAACTCCTTCCTCATTTGTTGATGTTTTATTTTTCTTGCATTCGTATTGAATTATGCTACTTTAACTGCTACTATTATTTCTCTTCTATTCCCCAAATTCTTGCTCTTCTGTTTTGTCATCATTCACTTAAAAAATTTCTATAGCAAAATATTTGTTTAAAATTTAGTCTGTTCCGGGGCTTCCCTGGTGGCGCAGTGGTTGAGAATCTGCCTGCCAATGCAGGGGACATGGGTTCGAGCCCTGGTCTGGGAAGATCCCACATGCCGCGGAGCAACTGGGCCCGTGAGCCACAACTACTGAGCCTGAGCGTCTGGAGCCTGTGCTCCGCAACAAGAGAGGCCGCGACAGTGAGAGGCCCGCGCCCCGCGATGAAGAGTGGTCCCCACTCGCCGCAACTGGAGAAAGCCCTCACACAGAAACGAAGACCCAACACAGCCAAAAATAAAAATAATAAATAAATAATAAATAAATAAATAAAAATTAAAAAAAAAATTTAGTCTGTTCCATGACAACATTTTTTTTAACCTGGCAAGTGGTTTGTTAATAGAATTTGTTGCTTGTTTCCTCCTTTATTTTTATGGTTTCTCTGCATAGATGTGTGCTAACTACTTCTTTTTTTTTTTTAATTATTATATAAATTCAGTGTTTGTGGCCCTGTTATACTAAGAGTTTCCTGTAGGCGGAGTGGGACAAGGTAGCACTCTAGAGTAGCTGTTTTATTTGTTTGTTTGTTTGTTTGTTTTCTTCATAACACAGATCCTGCCTTATCCCCAGTTACTACAAACCTACGTTGCTTCATGAAGATATGGCTTTCTGTATGGTTCTTTTTTGTAACTCTTTCTCTTTTTCTGACTTAATCATTCTCTGTGGTGAGGGATGAGAAATGGTGGTTTCTGCTTTTAACTAGCTCACTCCTGTTTCTGTACCCTCTTTTGAAGATATAGGCAAACATTTTGACCCTCATGTGTAACTGTCCCCTTCATGAAGTTGTTTGGTGGACACTATTGTAGATATGCATTCAGAAATCTGCCACCATCATGTTCTGACTCTGCACTGTTCTCCACTTCCTTCTCTACAGCTTCCGTGTAAACACTACCACTTTGGCAAGCTTTAGAAATTTTCTGACTCCAAATGTTATCAGAAATGAAATGTATGCTTTTATATTTAATTTTGCTTGTTTTCTTTTTGATAGTACCCAAAAATAAAAGTGGAGAATCCTGACTATAAATTGCCATGTTCATATCAAAAGTCATTAAGGGCTCCTTGAGTGACTTCTGATCAGCTACCTCTAGGAAAGTTACATCACCTCTACAGAGTAACAGTATATTTACTGTATCATGGCAAACATCTGGTTTTATTTATTTTTTTATTTTTTCTGTCCTGCTTCCTCTCCCTCATACTGTGATTATGATGGGGCCATCAATTGCATTACTATACTTCCTGAATACAAGGGTAGGCACATAATTTTATCCCTTTAAGCAAAGTACTTAGCCCAGTTTAGGCATATGACCCAAGCAGCATCAATCAGAGTTCTTTAGGGAGATTATTATAGAGAGTGAGAGGAAATGATTTTTTTTTTTTCTTTCCAGATTTCAAGCTATACAAATCCTAGTTGAATAAGTGAATAGATGGCTCCTCAGTGCTATGAAGAAAATAAAGCAGGCATAGGCGATAGAAAGTGACAGGATGGCAGTGGCTCTTTTAGATATTGGAGACAGAAAGGTACTCTCTAAGGGAGTGACATTAAGTGATACAAACCTCACAGGAAAGAATAAGTCCAGCAAAGACTTGTAGAAGAATATTCCAGGAAGTGGGACTACCAAGTATAAAGGCTTCAAAATGGAAACAAACTGGAGGAAGAGCAAGAAGTCCAGAGTGGCTGGAGTGGACTGAGGGCAGAGGAAAGTGTTAGAACATGAGCCTGGAGAAAAAGGCAGTGGTTGGAAGAGGTAAGGCCTCGCAGGCCATACGAAAGAGCTTGGATTTTATTCTTGCTATCATGGGATGCTATTGGCAGACTTTTTTTTTTTTTTTTTTTTAAAGCTTTTCTTTTTTATTTTTTTAATTTTTATTTATTTATTTATGGCTGTGTTGGATCTTCATTTCTGTGCGAGGGCTTTCTCTAGTTGTGGCAAGTGGGGTCCACTCTTCATCGCAGTGCGTGGGCCTCTCATTATCGCGTCCTCTCTTGTTGCGGAGCACAGGCTCCAGACGCTCAGGCTCAGTAATTGTGACTCACGGGCCTAGTTGCTCTGTGGCATGTGGGATCCTCCCAGACCAGGGCTCGAACCCGTGTCCCCTGCGTTGACAGGCAGATTCTCAACCACTGCGCCACCAGGGAAGCCCCTGGCAGACTTTTAAGCAGGGTGAGATATGAACTTATTTGTTTTAAAAGGTCACTCTGACTGTTCTCCTGAGAATAGGTTCCAGGAGGACAAGAATGGAATTTGGGAGACCAGTAAGGAGGAAGTTCCTGCATTCATTTAAAAGGTGATGGGCGTGTGAACTAACAATCCAGCATTCAACTAGAGATAAGGTTGTTTCCCTTGAGAAACGAATTTAACAAAGTGTCAGGAATGTCCCACCACCATCATTGCGGGGCGCTTTCCCTAGTCTTTGGCCACTGTGTAGCCACGGGGGACCAATGAAATGGTCAGTTCACTTCCCAAGGGCTTTGATGAATGCTTGTTTAATGTCGCCTCCAGAAGCTTCTGGTAGGGGCAAATACAGGATACGGATATTCCCCCAAGGTAACATTACACGGTATCTTCAATTGTTACCTTCCATTCTATTTTCCATCTTGATTTATGCTCTGCTCTAAGTCTACCCAGACTCACCAGAAAGGGTTATACAATGAGCACAGATTACAACATAGTTTAAGTAACTCAACGCCAACATAGAGTGTCTGATATTTCCTGCCACTTGATAAAATTTAGTAATACAACCCCTCTCATTATAAAAGTCTCACAGATGAAGTCCTTATACAGTAAGTCAAACCAACTTTTTTCCCATAAATAAATTTAATCCCCCCAAAACAAATCTTCCCTCCCTTGATCCCACTGGGAGATGAAGATCTGCAATATTAAAGTCTTCATACCAAAGCCATGCCCCTCTCCTTCTTCCCATTCTATTGCTGGAGCCTTTGTAGCAACTTCAGTAAATTACAAAGCTGGATCATTCCAACTTCAAACTTGGTATATTTTTTACTTTTCCAAAATTCCTTACAATGAAAGCACCCATAAGAACATTGCTAATCTAACCCCATATACAGTCAATACTGAATAATAAATCATTAAAGTGTCAATGTCATTATGCAATAGGAATGGTTTCTGGAATAAGAGCCTTGGACCCACAGATATCCTACAAAAGCCTCTCATCAAACTCTGAATAAATTTAACTCCAGACCATGGCCTCTAGGGGACCACATGATCTCATGCCCTACTCTCCAAACTCATCTTCTCATTTGACATGTCCAGAAACACAGAGAGTGGTCAATCCTTCCTAGTTTGCCCAGGACTTTCCTTATTTTAGCACTGAAAGTCCCAAGTCCTGAGAACCCCCTCAGTGATGGGCAAACTGGGATGAATGGTCACTCCACCACTGACTTGCCTGCTTCTTCTCACACACGCAGGCTGGTTTCTCAGCACAAAACTTTCCTCTCCCAGGTGTTTCTCTGGCTCACTCCTTCTCATCATATAAATAATTGTATCCTCCTCTAGCATAAAAACTCCATGAAATATTTATTCCTCTCTACTCTATCCCAACTGAACATTGCCTAACACACGGCAGACTTCTCCCAAAGATTTGCTGAGTAAATGAATCATTTTTTTATTCTATTCTAGACTTTATGTCCTAAACCATAGGCACCCTAATCATCACTACCAACACAAACGGCAATTTCATTCATTCATTCAACAATCTAAAATTTCAGAACTAGTAAAATTTTATGGACTATGGCAAGCCAGCAAGTGGGGGAAGTCAGTGAATTCAGTTAGTCTCTGATGAAAGGCTTAACCAGATGGACAAACCATTTAACTGGTACTTAATGAAGAGACTGCATCCTTCATGTCCTTTTGGAGCTGTTATGACTCATCTTCCCTTCTCTAACATGAATTAGTCCTTTGAAATGGGGATGCCTTCCATAAATATTGCCTGTAGTCCTGCACAGGGCAGAAGACTCACTGTGTCCTTGAACCCTTATTTGGAGCATACCCAGTACCAGATGCCTCAAAAAAGTTCCTAACATTTCCTCAAGTCCTGGATTTTTTGTTGCTATTTCTAAGATTTTCCAAAATAGAATTGCTCCCTGACCTACAGATTTGTTCAGCTCAAATTACTGCACCATTTAGAAACCCTCCCCTCTTCCTTTCTAATGTTCCAACAGTGTTCTTAGGCTCTTGAGCCACTTCTGGAAGCCCTATACACCGTAAGGATGGCAGATGATTTTATAATCTATGCCTCCACCTCCAAAGAATATCAGGCATGAGAGGCTGGGATGCAGAGAGTTCATCTTTTACTTTAAATTCCATTCTTATGTTGCCAGATATAAGGCTTGATATCTTGAAAGTCCCTCCGAGCAATGGATGACTGACCTCATTTATACACAGTGAAGGAAGTCAGAAAGAGAAAAACAAATATTGTATATTAACGCATATACGTGGAATCTGAAAAAAATGGTATAGATGATCTTATTCACAAAGCAGAAATAAAGACACAGATGTAGAGGACAAACATATGGTTACCAAGGGGGAAAGGGGGGAGTGGGATGAATTGGGAGATTGGGATTGACATAGACACACTATTGATACTATGTATAAAATAGATAACTAATGAGAACCTGCTGTACAGCACAGGGAACTCTACTCACGTATAGCTGATTCACTTTGCTGTACAGCAGAAACTAACACAACATTGTAAAGCAACTATACTCCAATAAAAAAAAACAAAAAACAAAAAAACTAATTGGAAGGAACCTCACCCAGACTCACCTCTCCTTAGCCTTACAGATAAACGGAGGGCTGGAGGCATGGAGATGCAGGGATCGGGTGGCTACCTTACTATACTTCCAGAAGGTTCTCTAATGACTCTGCCAGGAAGGTAGGTGGACCCCTGATGATAAGAAGATTGAAACAGTCTATTTTAAAATAGGCACCGGGAACCTGGCTACAGAATGTTTACTGTGTCGTCTCTTGGAGGTGACTCAGTGGGCAGGCATCTCCTGGAGGCCGGCCAGGAGAGCCTTTCTGGGAGTGACACTCACCACTTCCCACACCGCCTGCCTTCCTGCCGCCGAGCCTGCAGTGAAGGAGGAGAGTCGGCTAGTCTATCAAAGGCGCTATCAAAACCTTCGGGGGGCATGACAAAAAGGTCAAGGGCGAGATCACAGTTTATTTTCAAATTCTGTCTCTCAAAACCAGGTTTCTCCCTAAAACGCATGTTCCTCCTTGGAGGAAGAGTGTGATGTTGGTTTGTTGCTTGTGAAAAGATGCCCTTGTGTATCATTGTGATGGAAGCACTCTCACGGAGTGTAGGGCTTCCGTTGTTCAGGAGTGAGCCCTTCTTTCCCACCTGGCACAAGGCTGGAATTTCAAAGGTAGACCTCAGCCCCCCTTCCCTAGGGTCCCCCCTCAACAGGCCTCAATCCTCCTCCACCTCAGGGGCTCTGGTCCGGGCTGTAAGAAATGAAACCTATTTCCCAATGTGTTTTCTTTCTTTTTTAATAAAAATATCAAAGGCAGACTTATCAGTGGCTGAAGAAGGAAAGCTGTGGCAAAGGCTATTTTTTAACTGGAACATGCCCCGTGCTGTGCCACGCTCATCCAGGGGCGGCGGAAGATTGATGGCTGGACATGTGGAGGGAACTGCCACTGATTGAAATCAGACAACTGCAAGCTGTGAGGGGGGAGCCAGGGGAAACCATTCTAACCGCAGCCATCTAGTCTTAGCACATTCGAACAGGGTTTTTCCTCCGCCTGCCGTCTGCAGCCCAGAGCTCAGAGGAGCTCGGCAACAGGAGGCTGAGGGCAGAATGAGGGGCTGGGATAGCCTCCAGGCTGCACAAACCTCTGTGTCTCTACCCCACCTGCACCTTCGTAAAAAGCCCATGCGCATCAGAACCCCCCCCCCCCCCCCCGCCAATGACCCATCCCGGGCCTTAGGACTCCATAGGAAAAACAAGCAGTCCACTGTCACGAGCAGACAGGAGAGATAAAAATGATACACTCCACTGTTTCCCTGGCCTCAATCCCTGATGCTACCGTCCTTTAATTTGCTGCAGGATTCTTTTATTTGCTTGTCAATGGGCAGGGGCTGAGAGGAAGGAAGAGTCATGGGAAATTGTCAGGGCGTTACTTAGTACCCGTCACCAGGATCACAGCCAGAGTTCAGGGTTGTTAACAATTGTGCAGCTATGCACTTGAACTGAGACATTTTTATTTCATTAGGGGTGTCAGTTTACAGCCATTAGCTAAGCAGATTGGCCAGGACCGAAAGGCCTTTTTTGTGCCTTATCGCCAGATCTCGCTTCCATTATTCCCCTCTTTAAAGAAGAGAGAAAGGGAGGGAGAGCGGCTTTAAACACATTGTGTTTTGTGACTTGTCTCTATCCTCTGGCCCCAACAGTCTACAATAGGTTTTATTAGAAATGATTATTTAAATTCCTGCTCAGGACCCTATCGATCTACCATGTATAATGGTTCCCAGATCACGGAAAGTAGCAGAGAGGGTCTCCAATGGGCTGACATAATGTCAGTGACAATTCATTTTTTTGCCAGTTAGGATGCTGGTTTAATATCCTGAAAAAGGCACTTAACACCACCCTTTCATAACATCTGTCAGGGCCCGTCCAGTGGCCTGTTTCTCACACTGTGGGTCCCCAGGCAGTTTGGGGCCTTTCTCTGAAACAGGCTTCTCTCAGAGGCCTCGGAATTCCTCAGACATTCAACCACCCCCAGCCCCGGGGCCCAACACTAGCACACCAGCTGTTACAACTTTCCAGGACACTCCTAAATTTTCTAAATGTGTGCCATATAAAAATAAAATTTAGGACGGTGAGTGTTCAGGAGCTCTGTATGTAGGGATATAACTCTTCCAACGTCTCAGCCCCCATTATTTCCACATTCTTCTACCGTACTTGCAGCTTCATCTTGGTCCTCAGAACAGTTCAGCGGGAATCTCGAGACTGAAGATTTAGGTCAAGTGATCATTTTTTCCCTTTTCTTCCTAACCTTTTTTTGAAGTCACGTTTTTATTTGGAAATTTTTTTTACAATACTGAACTGTTGAAAGAAAATTATACTCTACACTGGGATTCAGCAATTGTTAAAATTTCATCTCACTTGCTATCATTTGCTCTCTCTCTCTCACACTGTTAAACTCACACATACCCTCACACACAAACGCACTCACATGCAGAATCACACTCACACACATACAGACAACATACACACTCATGCACCTTTTTCTGAACCATTTGAATGCGAGCTGCAGACACCCTGACACTTTAATTACGTCAGTGAGCATTTCCTAAGAACCATATAACAATACCGTATCACACCTAAGAAAATTTTTAGCAATAATTTCATGATAGAACTTACTATCCATTCCATATTCACATATCCCCAGTAGACTTTTATAGCTATTTTCCTTTTAATCCGAGATCCAGTCAAGAGTCATACATACACTACATCTGGTTGTTTTCTGTTTTGTTTTGTTTTGTTTCATGACTTTTTTAAGAATCCAGGTCAGTTGTCTTTTAGAATGTACCTTCATATTTCTGGTAAATTTTGTTACTGAAATATAACATACAGTAAAGTACACAAGTTTTAAGTGAATTGTTCCATAAATTTTTACAAAATGAACACACCTATGTAATTTGTACCCAGATCAAGTTATTCAACGTTACCTGAACCCATAAGCCTCACTCAAGCTCCATTCTAGTCATTGCCCTCTGCAAAAAGTAACCACTATTCTGACTTCTATCACCATAGATTAATTTTCCTACCCTTCATTCTTCAAACCATATTCAGTTACTGTTGCAGGGGACATGGGAAGTCTACCTTGGCTAGAGTCCTGATGAGATCTCTTTTAAGCACATACTGCACCAAAATTGATCTCTCATCTATTTCAGAGCCCTGCTATAAACCTGTCTTTAAACATAATTATGCAAATGCCTCTGAATTTGCATTTTCTGGTGAAATAAAAACATTTTAAGTAATTTTTCCCTCCTTCAAGCTGCAATTCTGTCATAAGGCTCTTTATAAATGTTTTAAGAACTTGTAATATTGTTAAAGTTTTAATATCGTTTCTCAATTGAATAATAGCTTAGGAAGATATTATGTTAGTTGCACTGTAATCCTTGGCGGGTATAGCAGTAATGTTTCTTAAATAAGAATAAAAACGTAAGTAAGTTAGACCTTAGGATACCTTCTACATGCTCTCTCCTTATCTTTAGGGAATTAGAACATAAAGCAAAAAGAAGATCACTGAATGGAATACATCATTATGTTATAACCAAAAAATTGTTACTTGGACAGAGCAATTGAAAACAGGTTCTCCGTGAATAAGCAATGAAAAGAACACTTCATATGGCCACGGCCTTTATTTGAAGCCGTGGCTTCTCTGATGATTTATTTTTGCCAAGATGTAAAGAATTATTTGTGTCTTTTAAAAGCTATATTCTACATTTTTTATAGTTGTTGAGCCTCTCCGCTCATAATATTTGGTTAATGACATTTCACGCTAAAATTTCAAGTATTAGGAGATTAACTGATGATTTTTAAGCATCCATTTTATATTTATGCTACATGTGTAATCACCTTCCATCTGACTGAATTTGACAACAGAGGGCTGGTAGTTACCTCTTTATTGTGGTTCTTTATTTTTTTAATTTTTTTATAAATTTATTTATTTATTTGGCTGCGTTGGGTCTTCGTTGCTGAGCGCGGCTTTCTCTAGTTGAGGCGAGCGGGTCTTCGTTGAGGTGCACGGCTTCTCATTGCGGTGGCTTCTCTTGTTGCGGAGCAGGGGATCTAGGCGCGCCGGCTTCAGTAGTTGGGGCACGCAGGCTTAGTTGCTCCGCGGCATGTGGGATCTTCCCAGACCAGGGCTCGAACCTGTGTCCCCTGCTTTGGCAGGCGGATTCTTAACCACTGCGCCACCAGGGAAGTCCCTATTGTGGTTCTTTAATTCCTTGATAAATATTAGCGTTTTGACTCTGAATATAATCATATGTTAGAAGCCTGCTTGTAACCCAAAGGGAACAAAGCTCAGAGTTGTCTCAAGTTGATTTACAGTCTTCGAATGCCACAAATTACAGTATTTAAGAACTGGACCAGGATCATCATTTTGAAGGAAAAAACAAGAGTTCAGATAAAATTGGAGCAGATATTAGGATTTGATGTCACACACTTATAGAGAGGATCCTGAAATCTTTTTTTAATTGAAATAAGGTTGGCATACAATATTATATTAGTTTCAGGTGTACAACATAGTGGTTCAACATTTGTATACATTATGAAATGATCACTATGCTAAGTCTAGAAGCCATCTGTCACCATACAAAGCTATCACAATATCATTGACCATATTCCCTATGCTGTACATTATATCCTCATGACACATTTGTAACTTTTAGTCCCCTTCACCTATATCACCCAACCCCCCATCCCCCCTTCTGACAACCACTAGTTTGTTCTCTGTATCTATGGTCTGTTTCTGTTTTGTCTTGTTTGTTCATTTGTTTCGTTTTTTAGATTCCACATATAAGTGAAATCTTATAGTATCTGTCTTTATCTGTCTGACTTATTGCGCTTAGTGTAATACCCTCCAAGTCCATCCATATTGTTGCAAATGGCAAAATTTCATTCTATTTTATAGCTGAGCAGTATTCTACTGTACATATATATACCACATCTTCTTTATCCATTCATCTATCCGTGGATGCTTAAGTCACTTCCATATCTTGGCTATTGTAAATAATGTTGCAGTGAACATAAGGGTACACATATCTCTTCAAATTAGTGTTTTCATTTCCTGCTGATAGATTAGGGAGGGTCCTGAAATCTTTAAATTAATATGAGTTTAGGAACTTGTGTTTATTATCTCATTTTAAGTAATGGCCTCTTCAACCACATTAAGGAGTCTGACCAATTTCCAAATTCAACCTGATAGCAGCTACTACAAACTCTGTCAAACCCTCACACATACTCCACATTATCCAAGACGAATTTGTTTCTGACATTTGTAGAAATCCTAACAGGTTGCAGTTTTAAGGAACTCTTCCTCAACTCTTCTCATTCAAGTTATCATTCTCTTTTCTCTATATAACTTGTTAACTGGCTTCTCTAAGTAAGGGAATAAAGTGCAATTATTAACCTTCCATTCAAAAGCCTTGAAGTAGAATCATCAGTTTTAACCTTTGTTAGGTAATAACACAACAATTATACATAATTTTAGTATTTAAGTGTCATCAATTTTCTGTCATATAAGCAAAAGAAAAGAAATACAATATAAAACAATAAAAAATATTCTAACTGTTGCAACAAGCCTAGAAGTCAGTTGTTATTGATAAGCAGCAGATATTTCTACAACTCATATAACAGTTACATGTTGCAATATATTTCATACACTTGCAGAAAGCAATGATCTGGAGTTTTCAGTACACAGTGAAACAGTAAGATCTCTATTGTGATTTAATATTAAATGTCTTCTTGTTTAACAATTTTATAATAAGTATCTTGTGTTTTTAATGATACAAAAATGGAGTGTTGAAATATATTATAAGGAATATATTTCCTGACAAATATAATGCTTACTACTTTTATCATGGTTAATTTGCTATAAAATGCTGATGCTCAATGAAACAAGGAGAAAAAGAGAATTGAAAAACAGAAACATGCAAAGCAATAGTCTTTCAAATATGAAACTGATGTTAATAATAGTAGCTAATATTTACAGTTACCTTCATAGAAAATATATAGTTATTTTTAGTGGGAAGTGATCTTAGAAAAATGTTCATTAACATTTTTTTTTTTTAATTTTTATTTATTTATTTATTTATGGCTGTGTTGGGTCTTCGTTTCTGTGCGAGGGCTTTCTCTAGTTGTGGCAAGTGGGGGCCACTCTTCATCGCGGTGCACGGGCCTCTCATTATCGCGGCCTCTCTTTTTGTGGAGCACAGGCTCCAGATGTGCAGGCCCAGTAATTGTGGCTCACGGGCCTAGTTGCTCCGCAGCATGTGGGATCTTCCCAGACCAGGGCTCGAACCCGTGTCCCCTGCATTGGCAGGCGGATTCTCAACCACTGCGCCACCAGGGAAGCCCCAACATTTTATTTTATAATCAAAGACACTAAAATAATGTGATTTGCCCAAGTTCACACAGGGAGATAATGAAAATTTGAAAATCTATTCACTCAGCTAATATTTTCTTAGTCTCTGGACTCCTAGTCCGTTGATTTTTCTTCTATTCTAGAAGAGTGCTTTGGTTGCAAATAGCATAAATTTCGACTCAGACTGGCCTAAAAAATAAAGGGTATTTGTTCGCTCATGTGACTGAAGCAGTTCTAGAGGAAGCATGGTTATCTTATCTATATGTTTTATCTCCCCTTATATCCACGTCATACTTTGATTTGCTACACATAATCCTAAGGATAAGTGCTTTCTCATCTACAATGCAGAGAGGAGAGAAAGTGAGAAGGAAAAAGAGTCAAATTGGATTATATGCCCATCCCTGGCTCTACTGGGTGGCCATAAATGCTAAAAAGATTGCTCTAGAAAGAGTTGCTATCTCTATAACAAATTTTTACTGACTTTTGAATAAAGCTGTAAGGTAAAAATATAGTTTTGAATAAGATTATGTGGATGTTTTTCTCACTACTTTCTGTTGATGTTATTTTTGCTGCAGTGGTGGTAAGAACACAGCATAAATTCTACCCTCAACACATTTTTGAGTTCATAAGAAATATTGTTAAATACGAGCTCAATGTTTTACAGGACATCTCTAGAACTTGTCCATCTTGTATAACTGAAACCTTATGCCTGTTGAACAATTCCCTATTTCTCCCTCCCCCAGCCCCTGCCAACCATATTACTCTCTTTTTCTATGAATTGGACTATTTTAGATACCTCATTCAATGGAATCATGCAGTGTTTGTCCTTCTGTCATTGGCTTACTTCACTTAGCCAAATGTCTTCCTGGTTCATCCATGTTGTCACATTTGGCAGAATTTTAATATTCCATCGTAAATATATATGACATTTTTTTTATCCATAAGTTTGTCAGTGGACACTTTGCTTATATCTGTATCTTGGCTATTGTAAATAATGCTGCCGTGAACAGGGGAATGCAGATATCTTTTTGAGATCCTAATTTCAATTCTTTTGGATACACACCCAGAAGTGTGATTGCTGGATCATATGGTAGGTCTATTTTCAATTTTTTTGATAAATAACCTCATTTTTTAAATTGGAAAACTACTTGAATAGACATTTCGCCGAAGGAGACACACAAATGGCCAACAAGTATATGAAAAGATGCACAACATCACTAATCATCAGCAAAATGTAAATCAAAACCATGATGAGGTATTACCTCACACCTGTTAGGATGGCTATCATTAAATATATATATATATATATATATATATATACATATTAATAACAAGCATTGGAGAGGCTGGACCTTGTACACTGTTGGTAGAGGGGTAATGTCGTGCAGGCATGGTGAAAAATGGTATTGAGGTTCCTCAAAAAAAGGAGATAGTTGTATTTTTATGCTGCCTTAATCCCTTTCCCTTAAATACTCATCATTGACTGCCAAAACAGAAGAAAAATTGTGAATAAGAGAGATATATTTGTGGTGTTTTGGTGGGATAAGCCAGAAAAAAAATTGTTTTAAAGGAAAAAGGAGAAAGAGGAGGAAAACAGAAATGAAAGCTTTCTAGGCAAACCAGGAAAGAGGAAGCAGTTTGAAGTAAATTCAGAATTTAAGGTCATTAAATACTAGAAACATCAACAGTCATGAGACTTCCATCCATAACATCAATGATACTTTCACTTAAATTCAAGAATCGTTATTTTCTGACTTATACGGGTTCTAAGTCTAAGCATAAAAGACAAAACAAAAGAAGGAAAAGTGTAGATGTGACCCTAGTACACCAAAATATGCAAGGGCACCAAACTTCAAATATACATTTTATGTAGATATTTGCCAGAAAATGAGGTAAATTTTAATGTTTTTCTCTTCTTTGCATCAAAATGAAGATTTCATTGAAATAAGAAAGATATGCTTCAATCAAGGACAAACTTAGTGGTAGAAGATATTTCAAGTTAAATTACTTCTCAGTCTTGGATTCTCCAGCTTACTTGATTACTTTGCTTTACTATGTAAGAAAGCAACAAGGCAATAGAGAAAATGGAAAGGAGAAAAGATTTTATACATATGGAAGAAAGTGGGGAAACACCATGGAGGACATTGGGGAACCATTTCCATCTATCATTTTCATCCAAAGGCATTCCCTACCATATATACACTACTATATATAAAATAGATAATCAACAAGGACCTACTGTATAGCACAGGGAACTCTACTTAATACTCTGTAATAACCTATATGGGAAAAGAATCTGAAAAAGAATAGATATATGTATATGTATAATTGAATCACTTTGTTGTACACCTGAAACTAACACAGCATTGTAAATCAACTATACTCCATTATAAAATAATAATAAAAAAACAAAGGCATTCCCCAAATTTGACATATTATCCCAAGCTTCTTGCTTCATCCATGCCCTGTGCCCTGTGATAATTAGTCACAGAAGCCTAGCAGATCATGGACTGGTTTGATTTTTTTCAGTAATATTTTCTGAATATAGTTATTTTCTCTAAATTAGTTTTGAGAAAGTATAAAAAATTGGCTTGGTTTTGTTTCAAAATGTTCTTCTAAAACAGTGTGATCTAACAAGAGTTCCTTTTTTACTATCTCCCATTCTTTAACTCTTTTGCTATTTGGCTTTCAACCCCAAATGTTAAATTGAAACTGTTCTTTCAAAAATCACCAGTGATCTCCTAATCACCCAATTCCGAAGCTTTCCTTTATCCCTATCTTTTTCAACTTCTCTGTAGTCAGCGGTTCTCAAACGTGCCCAACTACCAGGCGATTCTAATGTGAAGCTAAGATTGATTATTATAGCTGGTCATCGTAATAATCACCCAAATTCTCTCAAAACTCTCTTCCCTCCACCTTGGTGATTATGCCTTGATTCTTCTGCTATACTTCTAAACACTTCCATGTCTGTTTCTCCTCCTGCCTCTCTAAATCCTAATTGCATTTTTCTCTTCGTCCATACTCAAAGTTTTTAAAAACCCCTTTCAAGTCAACACCACCTGCTCTAGCTTCTTGCCAGAACTCCAGAACGAACCACCTGAATATTCTAATAATCTCTCAAATTAAAATTTATCATTTCTTTGCTCACCAGACCCACCTTTTTCCCCTTGCCAAACACCTCATCTTCTTGATTTTAAATAATAAAAATAAAATTTAAAAATTTTTAAAAGGTGATGTCAAAGCCTTGCAAGAGACAAATAGAATAAGAATTTTGAGGTCTGAGCCTGAGCATCAGCATTTTTAAAAGCTCCCAGGTATTATAATGTGAAGGTTGAGAAATACTAATCAAAATTCAGTATTTCATGAACACACTCTGCCTTTACAGATATTTTCCCTTCCTCTAGAGCATGACTCCTCCAAATGCCAACTATAGAAATGCTGCATATTATCCTAGGAAGTCTGTCTCAAACATTCCTTCTTTCTTAGATATTTTCAGATTCTTATTGCCAGGCATACTCTTCCCCCTTTTAAAAATCTAAATAGCAGTCTCTAACTCTCTCGTTACAGAAATCAAATTATGCCATGTATCATAGCAGCTTGTCAGTTTGTTCTATTTCTTCATTGAATGGAAACTCAAGAGCAGTGGTCCTCACACTTTAGCATACATAAAAATTGCTGGGAAAATAGGTAAACTTCATATTTCCAGGCCAAACCATCCAAAATTCTTATTCAGTAACTTGGATGGTGCCTAGGTTATTGACATACACATAGGCAGCTCTGCTGAAGACCATTCTAGAATCACGCCTCGAGAAACATTCTCTCAGACCAAAAATGGGTCTCTCAGTGTCTATCTCACTGTACTCTGAACACCTAGCGGCACCCTGCATGTACTAGATGCTCACTATACAGTGACTAACTGGGTCAACATTGGTGCTTGATTCATGAGTCACCTTTCCCCGGTATAATGAACTTCAAGCCTTTATTCCCTCATTGGTTGGCTATAATTCCTCAAGACCTCAAAGCACTTGGTGAAACTCTATGATAAACCAGCAGCAATGGTAGTGCTTTTCCAGACCCTCCCTTACCATGTGTCACTAATGCTATTCCCATAGAAGCAGTGTACTTCCAAATCTGTTCTATCTTATCCATGAAATAAGTTGAGAATTTCTCACAGTGAGAAACACTTGACTTTGTTACTGTGCCAAAGTGCTCTGCATTAATCACACTGACCACAGATTGGAGTAGTTCCACCGGTCTGGATTTCATAGTTATTTAAAGCTGAGCAGACAAAAATTGCTAAGCTATGGAAAAGGAACTCACAGACTCTCTGAGGCATAATCAATTGGATTAGGAGTCTGTCTTCTGAAGCTGGTCTTGTAACTTTGCCCCTTCTGAATTTTCCCAGTCACCAGTCATTAGGCCTTTTAATTGAAGAGAAGGTGACTTGCTCACATGATTCAATAGGTGAAAATATTTATAATGCAATTATTAGCAAATTCAATTGTAAGAATG
Source organism: Balaenoptera ricei (assembly GCF_028023285.1). Classification (NCBI taxonomy): domain Eukaryota; kingdom Metazoa; phylum Chordata; class Mammalia; order Artiodactyla; family Balaenopteridae; genus Balaenoptera; species Balaenoptera ricei. The sequence goes on along the minus strand of NC_082650.1, from coordinate 30,416,506 downwards.
ATATTTCTGTGTCAAATCCAAATGTTAAAAATTATAGACTTGCCTTCAGGTTCCTTAGAGAGCAACAAAATTGTTTTCTTTGATTTAGACTATAATGCGAAATGCAATGCTATGTTGTTCTTTATATCACTACGGCTTAGTGTGAGAATGTTTTCATTAAGGTAGAAAGCAATAAAGAAAGAAATTTGAAAAAGTTTGGCCTGATTGTATTACCACCCCTTTATCCTCCAGCAGCCTTTTTAATTAAGAAAGAGCAACCATTATATAAAATCAAAGTGGAAAAACCAGGAAGCAGGAAATATTTTTAAAGCATTGTGTTGTTTTAAGATTACCCAAAGAAAACATGACAAAATGAATTAAAACTTAATTATACTATTACTGCTAGAGTAAAAAGTTGCTTTTAAGTCAGTTTTATACCTTTATTAACAGTTTTATAGATTTATTTCCCATTTAAAAACACTGGCAATATTATAATCAAATAACTGTTTTAACTTCAGTAATGTGAGAACTAGGATAATTGAGATGTATGAACATCAAGATCTCACTGAGTTCAGAGAGAGATACAAATCTAGATGATAGAGACTATGGAATAATTTATTGATGGAAAGTATGATGTAAACTTACTTCTTCTTTCTGTGCAAGATGCTTTGATGGCCCCTGGGATGATTTTTATCCTCAGGATATATTCAGGACAGTAACAGTAGTTGACTTTTGTGTACCATCGTTTTATATAATTTATGTTTTTACCTTATTGGTTATGAGATCATACATTTATTTAACAAAAATTTTTTGAATTCCACTACCTGTTGAGGAGAAAGTCAAATAAAGCAGAGTCCCACAGGAACTCACGATCTAATGGAAAAGAGATTAAAAGATAAACAGATAATTTCAGCCCATCAAGAGTGTAATCACAGTGGCTTGTACAGGGTGTAATGGGATTACAGAAGAGGCAGAACCTAGCTCCTTAGTGAATTGGGGAGAAGGCTCAACAAAAGTGATTGAACTGAGTCTTAACGGGATAAGCAGGTGTCTGCCTGATGTGTGAAAGAAGTAGAAGCTTTAAACCAAGCAAAAAACAGAGTTTTCCCAATGAGGAGGTTCAAAAAATGATAGTTTCTTGGGGGAACTCCAAGTTGTTCTATGGTAGTAACACAAGCTGTATGTGGAGGAATTACAGGAGACTCTATCATAACAAATATTATATGCCGTGCCAGGGGGCTGGCTTCTGTCTTAGGCTATGGAGGCTCTGAAGAATTTTAACCAGAGAAGTGACATGATCCCATTTGTTTTATTATTTTTTAAACATCTTTGTTGAGGTTTTATTGACATACAATAAACTATTTTTTGCATGGAATTATATATATATATATATATATATATATATCCATAACCACAATCAAGGTAGTGAACGTATCCATCACTCCAGAAAGTTCCCTTGAGCCCTTTTATCAGCCCTCTCTCCTCCTCTCTCCCACAACCAAATCCAGGAGACCAACAAACAACTGATCTTTCTGTCAGTATAGATTAATGTTTCCTAGAATTTTACATGAATGGAATGAAATAACATGTACTCATTTTGTCTGGCTTCTTTCACTCAACATAATTATTTTGAGATTTGTCAGTGCTCTATATATCAGTGGTTCATTCCCTTTTATTACTGAGTAGTATTTCATTATATAAACATACCACAATTTGTTTATCCATTTGACTATTGATGACCATGTAGGTTGTTTCCTGTTTTGGGCTGTTACAAATAAAGGTGCTACAGATATTCATGCATAGGTCTTTGTAAGAACATATGTTTTTATTGTCTTGTGTAAATAACTAGACGTGGAATGGCTAGATGATATGATAGGTCATGTTTAACTTTTTAAAACATTGTCAAATAGTTTTCCAGTGTAATTGTGCCATTTTACATTTGTGTCAATAGTCTATGAGAATTCCAGTCCCTCCATATCCTCACCAACGCTTGGTGTGGTCAGACTTCTAAGTTTTAGCAATTTAAAGAAGTATGTAGTGCTAATCACTGTGGTTTAAATATGTATTTCCCTAATGACTACATTACTCATATTGAGTATATTTTTGTGTGTTTATTTGCTACCTATATAACTTCTTTGATGAAGTGTCTATTCAAATCTTTTGCCTGTTTTTTAATTGGTATTTTTGTTTCCTTATTACACTTTTAGAGTTTCTTATATATTCTGAATACAAGTTCTTTATCATATATATGATTTTCAAATATTTTCTCCCAGTATATATCTTCTTTTGTGAAGAGTAGATGTTTTAAATTTTTATGAAGTCGAGTTCTGCAATGTGTTCTTTTATGAACCATGCTTTTGGTGTCGATTCTAAAAAATGATTGCCTAACCCAAGGTCGCAAAGATTTTCTCCTACTTTTTTTCTACAGGTTTATAGTTCTAGGTTTTATATTTTTGTGTGTGATTTATTTTGAGTTAATATTTGTATATTGTGCCAGATGTGGACAGAAGTGTTTTGTTTCTTTGTTTTTTTTATATGGATATCTAATTGCCCAGCACTATTTGTTGAAAATATTTTCCTTTTTCCACTGAATTGCTTTTGAACCTTTGTCAAAAATAATATTCCAACCTAACAGACATCAATAGAACACTCCACCCAACAACAGTATAATACACTTTCTTCTCAAGTGCACATGGTGCATTCTTCATGACACAGCATATGTTAGGCCACAAAACAAGCCCCAATAAATTTATAAAGATTTAAACCATACAAAGTATCTTCTCTAACCACAGTGGAGTGAAACTAGGAATCAGTAACAGAAGGAACTCTGGAAAATTCACATATATGTGGAAATTGAATAACACACTCTTAAACAACTAATGGGTCAAAGAAGAAATCACAAGGGAAATTAGAAAATGCTTTGAGATGAATGAAAACATGACATACCAAAACTTATGTGATGCAGCAAAAGCAGTGATCAGAGGGAAACTGATAGCTATAAATGCCCATATGAAAAAAATAGAAAAGATCTCAAATCAATAATCTAACTTTACACCTTAAAGAACTAGAGAAAGAAAAGCAAATCAAACCCAAAGCTAACAGAAAGAAGGAAATAATTGTCCACAAAATGCTGAAAAAGAGAGAACTAAAGAGGCAGCCTGCTCTTTGACCCTCAGTATACTGGATATATTACACACTTAAAACAATGGCATCGTCATAAGGAAATTTTATTGTAGGGTCAAAATAATAATAGATTTGTAGCTGTTAGGTACATAATAAAGTTTACATTTGTATGTCATTTATTATGAAAGAGACTATGACTTTGGAGAACATAGATTTAACATTACCTGAACTCAAAATTGTGCGCATGGTGTTTCCATAGTACAGATGTTCACTCTGAGGCTGTAGCCTACTACATAATATACTAATGGGAAAAATGTTCATTTCAACAGTACATGGCCAATGTTATTCACCATAAAATTCTGTCAGAGCAACAAGTCGCCGAAATATACCTTATTTGTGCATTAAAGGATAGACTGGAAGTTTGGGGGGGTGGATTACAAGGTTGGATTCAAGTAAATTTTTTAAGAGCTGAGCATAGAAATTGACTGAGTTTCCACCTCATAAATTTCAGAATGTGTGACCTTACCCAAAGTACTATGAATTAACCTGAAAATAAAAAGTCCTCCACATCTGTGGAGTAAGGAGGAAAATGAGTAAAATCCAGTTATTTATACATAAGGAATGATTTGTTACTGTTTAGTTTCTGGGAAGAAAGAGGCAATTTTCTGTTTTGGATGACATACTGAAGAGTCTAAATGATTATGCTAAGTAAGACTTCCAGGAAAACCTCTGTGAGTTGTTGTCATGTGCTATAAGCTTTAGATAAATTTAAAACATACAAAGACATGAAAAAGGGGATGAAGTTACATAACAAGTAAACAAAAATCAGTTCTTCTAAGTTTTCTGTATACAGTCTCACTCATACAGCAGACAATGCCTGTTATAAGCATAGCACATTACTATCTCTGCCCTCCACACTGCATTCAAAACATGAACCAAGCTGAGATCCAAAGTGGTAAATCACATAATAGTGCTAGTCTGAGACTAGATACCCACAGAACATCAATATGCACGGCACCAGGAAACCCAGGATTGGATACAGCCAGAGGGTCAGGGCAGCAGCATTTCAATTCAAAGGCTGAAGGAAATGGTCTCAGGAGTAAATAATAGAGTTTCAGGGCCATCAGCTCCTCTAGACTTAGATAATTTCCATAGTGTAAAAAACTTCTTAGCAGACTTACCTGGTGGTGCAGTGGTTAAGAATCCGCCTGCCAACACAGGGGACACGGGTTCGATCCCTGGTCCGGGAAGATCCCACGTGCCGCGGAGCAACTAAGCCCGTGCGCCATAACATATGAGACCGCGCTCTGGAGCCCGCGAGCCACAACTACTGAAGCCCAGGTGCCTAGGGCCCAGGCTCCTCAATAAGAGAAGCCACCGCAATGAGAAGCCCGCGCACCGTGACGAAGAGTAGCCCCCGCTCACCGCAAGTAGAGAAGGCCCATGTGCAGCAAAGAAGACCCAACGCAGCCATTAATTAATTAATTTTAAAAAACTTCTTAGCATCCATTCTTATATGCATAATCATCTTTTACTATGAGGTAAGAAGTCATTTTACAGTGTGTGAATTCTTAAATAAAAACAAAATGGAAAATACGAAATATCTCACTGTAGAAATTCAGGAAACTCAGGAAGAAACACAGTCAATTAAAGCTGGAGTAGAAATACCATAAAATTTAGATATTATCATATTCATCTCTTTATCCAACAACCAATTATTGAACACTGTTGGTGTGTGAGATGAAACAAGTTGTCCAAATGAACCTCCCATGTGAGCAGGGAGGCTGAGAATTCTGGTCTTGTCTACATTAAGGAAATAGAGCTAGGTGTAGGATTGGGCTCGACTGGTGACTGGTTAGAGAGCATCCAAAATCACAGGGGCTGTCCAAAGCATCACTTCATACGGGGAGATGGGCACGACAAGCATAGAATCAAGACTTAACTGAGATTGGGTTGCAGTAAGATTGCGAGGGGGGAACCACAAATGAGACAGAACCAAAAGAGATGACTTCAGGAGTCTTCCTTTAAAGAGAACTGTCCCGAGCAATAGTGCAAAGAAGGCAGTGGAAGTCCCTGTTTCCCCAGTTTTTTTATGCTTATGTTTGTTTTATGAAAACCATGAAAGACTTAAAATTTTTTTCCATTGATCCCTTAGTCAAATTACGGTGTCTTTCGGAAATAGACTCATATATGCAATTTTGCATTCCCAGCTACTCATCCAGTGTTTTACAAACAGTAAGGGCCTAATAATTATTTGGCAACTTCTGATTTAAATTTGTTATGTAAATATTGTGTAGTCCAGTGTATCATTGAATTATCTATGATACAATTCCTGCACATTATGGCCAGGTAAATAATCATAACTAACTGTTGCCAGATATTAGGAGTTGCTGAAGAGGCGCTGGCTTTCAGCCTGCGAGATTATGAACACTATTCTGTGCAGCCGGTTCTTCCTCCTCTAAAATCTATGCTGTTGAAGCTTGACTCAACCATCAGTGCACTGGTTGGGTTTTCTACCAGCAGAGCCAGAGGTTAGTAGTGTTTAAGCACTTTCTGGAGCGCATATTACAATGTTCTGCTGGACCCACTGGACATAGATTTCTGCATGATATAAACAATATGCTTTTGAAAAGCTGTCTCTTTAATATTTTGTGATATGAAAAGTATACTTTAAATAATCCTACAACAGTCACCAAAAGCTTTCCTGATAGGAGAGGTAGAGCTGATAATACATCATCTTACTGCGTATCATTGACCACAGAGATTTTCCTAAGCATACCATACTTTATTCAGGATCTAACTTTTATTTTTCTTTGATATTTGTTGAATTTTATTAGATACAAAGCTGGAACTTTTGGATCCCCTAGAAAACATAACTCTAATAGATTTCTATTACATTAAAAATATACTTTAGACCCCATATTTATATTCAACAGATAACATCTTTTCCTTTTTCAGAAACACGCCCCCTTAAATATCTACAATCCGTCTTGTGAGGAGGAAAGACATAGCCTCACACAGAGGAAACTTTTTCAAAAGATGACTAACAAATTACAGGAGTGTGCCCTGACTGGTGGTAATAGTGCACATGAGATTCAAGTTAGAATGATGATAGACACATTATAGAAGAGTTCAGAAGTGTGACAAGTAATTAAGCAATTAATTTGTCCTACTGTGTTTGAATTTAATTCTCCTTGAGGAAACTAACACTGCTTTTTCTCTTCCATCTTTTATTCCTCACCTCTCCCTCCCAAAACCCGAAAGACTCAGCTCTGGCAGTATGGACAACTTGGTTTAATTATTGTTATGTTTTTTTTTTCTGGCCAGTCACCGCAGCTGATAACAGATATGAAAATGAAAATGGAAAACCCACTCAAGAAAATTCTTTCTAATTAGAGTTCATCTCTAAATAAATCTAACACTAAGCCTATGTACCTCTGTATTCTCCAAGTTACTCAAGCTTGGAGACATAAGATCACTAAATCAACATAAATGTAATACTTAGGCTTATGTATTCTTCAAGTTACTCAAGCTCAGAGATAAAAGATCTAATTAACTTAGAAGATTCTATCAGTGACAAGCGTATTTGACTTTAGGAAATTTTTCTTTTGCTGCTATGTTCCACGAAAGAAGTGTCTGATCATATTTGCTTTAATAATAACAGTATTTGATACCTGCATGGTGTTTTAAACATTTTGGTAGCCTATATAAAAACAAACTCTGGATCTATAAACAGTGTTTTATACCAGAATATACATCACAGACAAAACTCATGAAGGTGTGGCACGCATGTCCAAGACTACCAAATTGAACAAAAAGTGTAATAAATCTTGTCGCGACTTTACTGCTTTCCAGAAGGTTAAAACATAAAAATTTTTATTCAAATATTTGAACATTTTCAGAAATGCCAGCTTATGATAAGGATTTAATGGAAAAACTCTCCTTTTCTCTTGCGGGAAATTACAGTGGTTTTTCTTCATTGTCTGCTTGTGACATCTTGGTGCTATAAAACTGTTACTATAGTTTTCAGAAGACCACCCTCCTGAATGGTACTTGAATTGATTACCAGGAAGAGTCAGGGGAAGGTGATGAAACTGAGAACTTGAAGGGTGAATAATTATTGAATTTCTGATGTGTCCCATGATATGATATAGATGTGTCATCTAGATGGCTTTCAGACTAGAAATAGGAACATTTTGGAAGGTCCAACAAGAGTAACAAATGTAGGTAGAAGTGAGGTGTGGTCAGAGAGAAACAGAGTGACAGAGGGCAGCAGGCTTTAGGATGACAGTTGCCCAGGCTGGTTACAGATGCTGGTTTAGTATAGAAACAGAGCTGCACCACCTATAATCAGAAGTATGACTTTGGGAAAAGAAAATCAAATCAGAGAAAACGAATGGAAGAAGCTAGAACATTGTAGTCTTCCAAAAAGAATAAAGTATCTTGAAAAAGATTATCAAGATGGTTCAGAGTCTGGGGAGGAATCTTTGAGAGTCTCAGAAGGAAGTTCTTACCTCATCTAAGAAAACAAGGACTAGCCGTAAAATCAAGAAAATGAAAAAAACAATATAATTGAGGAAGCTCAATTGAGTGGCCAGAGGACTCATTCTTAGGGCCAGAACCTGAAGAAAAGTTTCAGAAGTGACTTTCTGAAAATCCCCCAGATTTGACAGTCAAGTTTTTCTTCAGTAACCTATCACTAAACACCGTGTACTTTCATCTAGCATTCAACTAAGATAAGGCTGAATATATTTTACTCTCAAATGGAAATGAAAGTAAACATTCTTTACATGTTAATAAGCTGAAACAAATATTACTAATACTTCTAAAAAATTCTGTCGGGCTGACAAAGTGGACTAAGAACCAGTACTCAACATTGAGTATGTGTCTTAAAATCCTATGCAATTTTACTCTCAGGTGTGATAACTAAACCAGATGGCCACTATTCCAGGTTCATTTCCTACTCAAAGGCACTAAATAGGAACTTAGTAACTTAAAATCATACTGCAAGGTGTTTCGGGGGAGTGTATGAGTGATTTTGTGAATTGGGGTTTAAAATTTTTGTATCAGGGTACTTCTCTTTTGGCCTCTCACCATACTAGTCTCTTCAATGTCTTAAGCAAAGTAAATAATAACTTTAACTCAACTAGAAGGGCAGTGTTACTGGTTTCTCAGCACCTTGGAGATGACCTTTTGATGATTCTGTGGCTGCATAGCTGAGATTCCACAAAGGCGCAACACAATTTACAAAATATGGTGGAGACTGTAATGGCAGTGATAAGCAATTTTACCGTATCCTTATAAGATGCCCCCTCACAAATTTCTAAAATCTAAGTACCTTTCCTCTTTGTTGTATTTAAGTAATCTCTGATTCTTTTTGGTCATCATTAGTCAAAGGGATCTGAATGGTCGTTGGAGACACTACCCTGCTTTACAGGGTAAGAACACCAAATGGGAAACAAGATGGTGGCAGCTGTAAAAGAGGACAGCTATGCAGAAGACGATAAATAGGTTGACAAAATACCAAACCTGACCGTAAACATTATTCTAGACATTTCAGTGAAAAGAGGTCAGTGTTCCACTATAAAAGCTGTATTAGAACAATAGTTCTCTGATTCAGATGAGAAATCATGGTGTGGTGAGAAGCAGTGTGGCGAGTATACGTAATAGCAAGAGTTTTATAGGTGATCTACAAAATAGTTGTTTGAAAAACCTACTTATCAAAGGCAGGAAGGAAACGGTGGCTATATTTATTGCGGGTCTTCGTATGTTGTTACATTCATCTCAGCAACCTTCGTGCAGGGTAGACGATTAATCCTGATTTTCAGAGGAGGAAACTAAAGCCTTGAAAGGTGATGCAATTTGCTTGAGATTTGGATTTAGCTAGATTTTTGGGGTTAGGTCTAGAGTGAAAAATGCAGATGTTGCTTCCCCTACTTCATGCTGATTAACATGAAAATGTATCTGCCTCATGCCTATTCACGACATCTATAGCTAACAGACTGAGAATAAGGACTTTGAAGAATGATTTTCAAGCTTTGCTTTTCAGAGCCTTAGGACTCCTTGGAGCTGCCTCAGAAACCATCTCAAATAGCAAAGGGCTGAGCCGATGGGGCTCTGAATCCCTGCCTCCACTTTAATAAGAAACTTCACTTTGTCTTTTTATTGATATATAATAATGTTTTATTTGGAGGAAGCACATCACTGCTAAGGAAAATTTGAAAGATAGATATTAGAATGACTTAAAGACAAACCACCTGCATGAAAGTTTTCAGTGGAACACACAACTATTTTAGGAAAACTGTGAGGTTTTTTGGAAACCTAGTAATTTGCTATGGTAGGAATCAAATAATTTCTCGAAAATATCTATGCCATATTCTAATTGTCAGTTGATCACAACTTTTAAATTCTTTTAACAAGAGACAATTTCATTAGTCAGGAAGAGACACATCTTTGAAAAACCAAGACAAAGTGCTCTATTGAATCCAAAGACCAGTGCATGGCCACCTCTGTGAAGTCATAGCACTGGCTGTAAAAATGGTCCAGTGGGGCGGCATCACAGGCAATGGTAGAAGACCAGGATACCCATGCAGATGCTATGTATGGCGACGCTGCTCAAATAGCACATCTTAACTGCAGTAACTTTCACTCCATGAGAGGATAAATCAGGATAGAAAGGCTGAGCTTCATTCCCCCATGTGATCTAGCAAACTCTTCTTAACTGGGATTTCAAAAACATCTTAGATGAAAGCTTCTAACACTTTCACCCATTGAATCTAAAATATTAGTACAAAAGAATATATTCTAGAAAAATGACCCCCAGAAATCAACCATTCCAGTGTTTCAGTCATTTTCCCAGTTTCTTTGAGGTTTGTTGACCCATCCTTAACATGCTAAATAGGAAAAATGGCTGATATATTTGAAGGCTGACTTTTGCTTTACCAAAGCTAAAATAATTAAAAATTAATTATTAACAAAGAGCAAGTTGGAAAAGAGCCTTTTTAATTTTGAAAATTTCTGTGGGTAGGTCTGGAAATAAAAAATGACAAGTGAATGAGTTGGAAATTACTACAATAATTATAAAACTTTGAACTTATCATCATAAATTGTAGATACTTGGTAGAATGCATCCTGCAGTTTCAACAGAGCAATACTAACGGGCATAATAAATCTTAACCTGGGGCACTCATGTATTTAAAACAAGCACTAGACAAACCAAAGAAAATATTTTAACTTAGCGATGTTAGATGAATCAAGTCCTTTTCAGGTAGCACAAGTCTCCTGGATCTCACGGTCTAGAGCACACCAGATGGTTTTTGCATGTGATAAAATCCTATTTGCGAGTATTAGTAATGGAGCAAAAAGTAATAATGAGATAGAACATTAAGGATGTCATAGAAGTTCTAACACTGTTCCAGCCAATGATAGAAGGTCGAAAATTAGTAGTAGGACAATGGGATCTTTATTAGAAAGTCACCCATACAATTTCTAAAACCCGTTACAGAAATAAATCTAAAAGTTTTAAAATATATGATGTCATTTTCACTAAGTATTGAAAAGTAATAAAATAAATCTATAGTATCTATATTATATAAAAATTCTTGGGTCATTAAACAAGAGTCAAATATTTGACATATATAATAGTGTGGTCATTCATTCCTTCAGAAGGATACTTTCTTCTGTGGTCCCCTTGCATTGATCACCAACTATAAGAGATACAGAGCAGTTGTTCTGAAAATATTAAAGTGGAACAATAAAAACTAAAGTCTGCATAAGTTGTCAGCACCGTTTTTTATAGATGCAAGCAGAGCACGATTACTGGTCTGTTTGCATTTCCCATTTTCCTTCCTCACCAATACAATGGAATGGCTATTTTAAACCATTTAAAGCAATTCCAACAATTTCCCCCATCATGCTGTGTGTTTGTGATGAGAAACCTGTCATAGTTCACTGGGGAGGTTTACACAGTTGGCAGACTTAGATGTTCTCTTTAAAGGGTGTGATGGGGCGGCAGGGTGAGTGGCGAGAGAGAGCCGTATGCAGGGGTGGAATTCTCGAGGCTGAAATTTTTAGAGGAAAAGGGGAAATGCCTTTGCTAACTCAATCATCTTCTGCTGACAGTAGCCTAGCCTTGGGGAAAAGGAATGCATTTATGTAATTCTTTTCTCTATTAACCTTCAGGCTGATTCAAACTTGGATTTTCCTTTTTTACTGAATGGGGCTCACTGAGCCCCATTTCCCCTTTCTCTCTGGAGGACCTTGGCTGTTCCCCATAGCTAATGACTCTATGCAAAACAGCCCCGCAGAATAGCAAGAGGCTATCCCAGAGCTTCCCAACTCAGGTCTTATTTTCAAATGCAAAAAAGGACAACAAATAACCTATTTGTACTTGACATTTTCTCTCAGCTGTGGGGGAAGTGCTCGGGGTCCAGCTCTACAATACTGATTCTCTGTATTTCTACGCATGAGTAAATAGTAAAGTACACTTTAATGCCATGAAAGTGATCAGAGTTCATCAGTATTCTTCCTCTGTCTCTTGAGTTTTTTATTTTTTAAAAAATGTTTAGAGCAGTTTTAGGTTCATAGCAAAATTGAGAGGAAGGTACAGAGATTTGCCATATACCTCCTTTCCCCACAAGTGGATAGCTTCCCCCATTATCAACATCTTCCCCATTATCAGCATTTGTTACAATCAATGAGCCTACATTGACACATAATTATTACCCAAAGTCGCTAGTTTTCACAAGGGTTCACTCTTGACGCTGTACAGTCTATTGGTTTGGACAAATGGATAATGACGTACATCTATCACTATAGTATCTTATAGAGTATTTTCACTATCCTAAAAATCCTCTATACTCCAACTATCCACCCCCTCTCTTGGGTCCTTATATGGGAAACTGACATTGCATAAATGTGCAAAACATATTGTTCATTCATTCAATCACCAACGCTTGACTTTATTAGAAAATATATTTACAGACTCTCCTTGCAGTAGCTTTCTCACCTACCGGATTTTGTGGCCACAGTTAGAGAGCCACTAATCTAGAGAATAAACCAGCTTGTGTAAGAAAGATCTCATCAGTATTTCAGGAGACAATTAGACAGCCTCCTGAAGGAGAAACATAGGAAATAGTCTTTCTGGATAAATCTCTGTGCAGAATGCTGTATGTCTACACCATGGAGGCAGTGAAGAGACCTCACTCTGTGTAAGCATCTGAAGGCATCAGTCATGGACTTTACAGCTCATCTATCACTGAGAGTTTGCTGCCATTACCAAAAAAAGCCACATAAACCTCTGTGCATATACATCAATCCAAATAATTTTGAGGTTCAATTCATATTTTGGATAGGTTGATTGGAAACATTCTTCACAATAATAATTTGAAGAACAAACACACATACACACACACATACACACAAACACACAAGGATTTCTGAGTGGTTCTAGCATGTTAGTGGGGGTAATTAAAGTTTATCTCATAAGATATATATGATACCAAAATAAATTTTAAAAAGACAAATTTATAACCCATACCACTTTTTTCATAGATTTAGAACAGATATTATACTAAAATTATGAAACACAAAGGTAAAGTTGTTCTATTGATATTGATCAAAAAGCCCATTAAAGAAAATTATTAAAATACAGAATCTCACTGAGTCATTTTGGAAATGTCTGGTATCCAATAGCTGGAAACATGCCCTTTGGTACATTAGTGACCTAAAATCTTCAGTTCACAAGAATAATAATAAATAAGAAACATGACATTTCAGATTCCATGCTTTAGAAAAAGTTTTATATATTTACATGAGTTTCTATGAATAGGAAAGGATATAAGAATGAGTTTAAGAAATTGAGAATCTGATTTATGAGAAGAAGTAAAATGTTGGCTTGCAAAAAATTCCAACAAATCTAAGATATACAGACTCAAATACAGTTTCATTGACTCAATTATCATTAAGGTAGAGTTTTTATTAAACTATTAGCCTGAGAATTTGAAGACTAAATAGAGCTACAATATATAATCTGCCAATTTATTTTCCCTTACAAGGGCCATTGTCTTCAATCTTAACAAACTACCTCACTTGACAAATTGTTCTGGCAAATATATCTAGCATCCATATAAAGTCTGTAAGATTTTAGTGATTATATCAAATACAATTTAGCATGCAGTTATATTTTAGATAACAGTTTAATATAATATTTAATAGATTTATAACAGATATATATTTTATATACTATATATTATATAATATTGGGTTGGCCAAAAAGTGCCTTCGGTTTTTTAAGTAAAAATAAAAGATCCATTTTTCAGTTTCACCAAGAACTTTATTGAACAACCTATTCACCCTTTTGTTCCACTACCTTCTGCCATTTTTCAGGCAACTTCATTATTCCATCTTCCCAAAACTTTTTATCTTTTTGAGCAAAGAACTGTTCCAGGTACATTTTACAATCTTCCAGGGAATTGTAATTTTTTCCATTAAGAGAATTTTGTAAAGACCTAAATAAATGGAAATCTGAAGGTGGAATGTCTGGTGAATATGGCGGATGAGTCAGAACTTCCCAGCCAAGCTGTAACAGTTTTTACTTGGTCATCAAAGAAACACGCGGTCTTGCGTTATCCTGATGGAAGATTATGCGTTTTCTGTTGACTAATTCTGGGCACTTTTGGTCGAATGCTGCTTTCAGTTGGTCTAATTGGGAGCAGTACTTGTTGGAATTAATTGTTTGGTTTTCCGGAAGGAGCTCATAATAGAGGACTCCCTTCCAATCCCACCATATACACAACATCACCTTCTTTGGATGAAGACCAGCCTTTGGTGTGGTTGGTAGTGGTCCATTTCACTTACCCCATGATCTCTTCTGTTCCACATTATTGTACAGTATCCACTTTTCATCACTTGTTGCAATTTGTTTTAAAAATGGAACGTTTTCATTACGTTTAAGTAAAGAATCGCACGCGGAAATACAGTCAAGAAGGTTTTTTCACTTAACTTATGTGGAACCCAAACATCAAAGTGATGAACATAACCAATCTGGTGTAAATGATTTTCAGTGCTTGATTTGGATATTTTGAGTATGTCGGCTATCTCCCGTGCGGTATAACGTTGATTGTTCTCAATTAATGTCTCGATTTGACCACTATCAACTTCAACTGGTCTACCCGACCATGGAGCATCGTCCAGCAAGAAATCTCCAGCAAGAAACTTCACAAACCACTTTTGACACATTCTATCAGTCACAGCACCTTCTCTGTACACTGCACAAATCTTTTTTTGCTTTTCGGTTGTGTTATTATCTTTCCTGAAATAATAAAGCATAATAGGCCGAAAACGTTGCTTTCTTTTCTTCCATCTTCAATATTAAAATGGCTACACAAAAATTCACCAATTTTGGTAAGTCTTGTTTTAAATGCACACTGACATGACAGCTGTCACATACAATCTAACAAAATTGTTTCGAATAAAGTTAAAGACAACTAAGTGCTACTAGAGCCATCTTACGGGAAAAAACGAACGAAACTTTTGGCTAACCCAATAGGTTCATATGACACTTAACATTTTATATAAAATAAACCTCCCAGTGCATATTATATCTGTATTTATTTAGTTTTAGTTTGAGTTATAAAGAATTTAGATCATGAATACAACTAAGAATTATTCTACAAAAAACTATTTTCCAATTTCCATGTTTTTTTTCTCATTTTTAAGTACCTTATATTAATTTTGTATGCATTCTAATACTACATTATGCTTGACAATTGTGGAGAGATTCTTGATTTTCAGGTAGATTTTAAAACACAAGCGAGCTAGAAACTGAATTACAAGGGATTTTATATCTAAGTAAACAGTGTGTTTAAAATTAATTCATTGATACTTCCACCCAATAAATATTAAAGTTCCACCATAGTTTAAGCACACAGTGGATGGAAATATAATAAGTCATGTGCCCCTATGGAGCTCAGGTCTAATAAAATTGATAGATACATCAATAGATAGTAACACACAGTAAGATAAGTTTTGACACATGTACGTACTTGGCCTGTACCAACACGCCCAAGATAGGCTGTTTGCATACTGATAAATTCTCCACAAGTGCTCAGAGTTCCAGCAGGGCCTAAGAGTATTAGAAAATGTTCACATTCATAATCGTGATCAGAAATTATTTAAAACAATAAGTGAATCACTGTTGGAGGGAAGATGGCAGAGGGGAGCTTTTCTAACAGCATGATGAATACCTCCTAGCTATAATGCTGGGTCTCAACTGACAATACTCAATGTTCCTATAAAGGGACCAAAATCTCAAAGTCATTCTCAGTAAAATTAACTACAAAATGACTGAGTCAAAAGAAAATGTGTGCAGAGGAATGAACACACAAACATGGTCTCCTTGGTCCCTAAACACCTGGGAGTCACCCTGGAACCACTCAAGTCTTTAGAGTGTTGTGGGTGTACAACCTTCCATAGTTGTATTGTAATAAGATTTGTCCCTCTTGGTCAACAATGAGGGAGAGTGGATTCTTCTGGAGGATCACAGTATAAACTATATTCCCAGGAGAACTGGGAAGTAATCCTATTTCCCTACAACCTCCAAGGACAGGACTTCTCATGTCCTGGTTTATCTAAGTGGCTGACCACTGCTGCTACCTGCTTTTGCCCATCGCTGTGGCCTCAGGCACAATGGTCCCCCTCAGTGCCCACCTTTTGGCCACACTTTTTTTTTTTTTTTTTTTGGTACACTCCGCGGCTTGTGGGATCTTGGTTCCTCAACCAGGGATCGAACCTGGGTCCTCATCAGTGAAAGTGTGGGGTCCTAACCACTGGACTGACAGGGAAGTCCCTGGCCAAACTTTTCAATCCCCCCCTTGAATCTAGAGCACCAATTTTTACATTGTTTTATCTTCTGTTTTTCTTAGTCTTGGGAGGATGATGTGGTGCCAAGATGCTAAAATAAACCACAAAACTGGACACTGATGAAGGGAAAGACAAAACTTTAAAATAAGTAGAATAGTGATAGAAAGACAAAAATAAAATTTATTCTACAATAAAGTTTTGACTAAATCTTGATCAAGTTGTAATCCTCAATCAATTCCATTCATTTTCTTTAAACCATTCTTTGGAGAAACAAGCAAATCATAAGAAGAATTTTAGAACAGTCCCAAATATAACTTTTACAGTATGTACTTGGACAATACACATTTATCTTAAATTTTTATATTTCCTCCATCTTCTTTTATAGTAATAGCAAGAGAATTACTTGCTATTCAGAACACTGAGTTGTTATAAATATGTATTCATCAAAGAGAAATCACTAATATTCAAGATTATAGAGTTTCATGAATATGTGGTACCACATTTTATATATATTTCAAGAAAAAAGATTGAAATCTATAACTCAGATGTTTCATTTCCCAATGATCACAGAGAGGTACAGTTTTACTCTATGTGGATCTTGTCAGGGAAACATTCAGAAAAATCTCTTCTGACCCATTTTAAAGAAATACTTTATTAATGTGATATATTATTATTAGAATTATACCCCATTCCTGCCTTAATGCTTTTATTTATCAGTCAATTTTAACAGACAAAGTCAACATGATGACGTTTATGGTTTTAGGTTATAGGGAATTTTGATTCCAAAACTCTAATTTAGAAAATGTTGTTCCCATTATAAATGGATCCATTCATTCAGCAAATATTTGCTGGGCAGCAACTGCCAGGTATTCTTCTATGTGCCTGAGAAACATCAGTGGGGACACCAGACCAAGCTCGTGGCCTTGGAGGCTTACATGGGGAGAGACAGACAACAGAACATAATAAATTTAAAATTACATGTATGTTAGAAGGTGATAAGGGCTATGAAAAAAATTGAAATGTTCAACAGCATAAAGGGTTCCAGGAGTGCTGTGGCACAGGAAAGGGTGAAGAATAAGGACGGATTGGAGGCTTCCATAGGGTGAGCAGGGTAAGCCTCGTTGAGAAGGTGAAAAGTAGGCAGAGACTTGGAGGCAGTGAGTGAGTGAACCAGGTGGGCATCTGGAAGAGCAATGTTCCAGGCAGAGAAAACAGGTGAAATAAATATTTTGCTTCAGCACTTTCCTAGGGTAGCTGGAGTGTCCCCAGAGGGTGGACTTTATGGTTGACTGAGCCATTAGAAATCATATTTTTTCAACCTCTTTTTCACAGATAAAGAAACCAAGGCTGCAATAAGATCAAAGATTTCTCCAGGATTCCATATGTAGTTTACAACAGAGATAGGACTAGAACTTGGGTTTCACAGTCTGAGCCCTGTTCTCCTAAAATTCCACCACCAGACTTTCCTTTCATTATCTCCAATAATTAATCTTCAAGATAGTATTGAAGTCTTCATTTGTGATGCAATTCCACAGAATCTTATATGCACTTATTTTCCGTAAGTGACTTAAAATCTAGATGTAGAAGTAAGACTTACACAAATAAGAGGTAACACTTGGTAGTGAATAGTTAAACATTAAACTGTTTAACATAGTTTAGGCTTGAAAGAGTTTAAAGATGATAGCTAGATGATAGCTACTGTGGGAGTGATCAGGAATGAGTCATTTACTGTGTCTTAAAGGCTGGATCGAGTAAACCAGCAAGCATGGGAGGAAAGGGAATTCAAAATCAGGAGAGCAGGGTGAAGTCATTCATTCAATTATCCCTTGCATACATTTAATGTGCCAGGGACTGTGCAGGGTATTGAAATCAAAGGTGCACGAAACCCTGTCCCTGGCCTCAAGCAGACTGCAAGCTCTTAGAGCAGAGGAAGCACAAGGGCAAGTAGAGGGGGAATACTTCCCTGAAAATAGCACTGGGCTTGCCTTGGTAAGACCTTGACATCCTGTCGCAGGAGTGCTGAGTTTCAACACATAAGTCAGAGAAAATGGAGACATAGACAATTTTAGAGAGAAAGGGCCCATTATAGGAGCTTGGGAATCAAAAAGGAAGGGTTTCCAGGGCACATGTGTCTTTATAAAATAGGAGCGATGCTTAAGACGTTAGGTAACAGCCCATTCAGAAGCTAAAATCTGGCATTTCTAAACTTCTTATTGAATAAGGTCCCAGGGCATCTGCTGAGCATGATAGTAAAGGCAAGAGAGTATTGAGACCTGAGGAGAGAGAAGGTCTAGATGGGCTACCATTAGTCCAACAGGACAATCAATCAGTAGTGAATAAAATAAATCTTCAGTAAAGCCCAGTTTGAAGCTGGACATTAAACATTGGTAGAAAACCATATCTTCTCATTGTTCATGTTTCTCCAATATCCCGAGGCTTGGAACTGGATTTGCAAAAGCAGACAGTAACAGGTTAGTTACTTTGAACTGTGAAAAGTCAAGATGAGAATTTTGGTAGTATTGGGATATTTGACAGTGAGGTTAAGGAGAAATTTTAAAAGCCCAGGCTAATCTTATAAAGTCCACAAATACTAGTCAATGAACTGGCTGCCTCAGAATCCCCTGGGGTGGGTGCTTTTCAATAATATAGATTCCTAAGAGCTAACATCGGAGATTTTTATTACGCAGTCAGGCTTGGGGCCACTGTAGTAGCAATATACACCATAGTGGGCATAATGAATTGAAGGAGTCAGTAATACTTAAAGAGCAACATAGATCAATGGCAAGCCTATGATGAGATGTAAAAAATGGCAGTGGCCATGCTTAGAGTATCACTCAACTGATCTGAGTGGGATAGAGAAACATGGAGCTTCCCTGAAGGATGGCAAGTACTACAACGTCACAAGAGAGTGACTTTTCAATTAGGTCGAAGACTTCATAAAGAAGATTTGGGCTTAGGTAAATTTTATAACAGTATTACAAGTGGTGGGAATTCCGTGGCGGTCCTGTGGTTAGGATTCCATGCTTCCACTGGAGGGGACATGGGTTCAATCCCTGGTCGGGAAACTAAGATCATGTATGCCGCGGCATGGCCTACATAAATAAATAAATAATAAAATAAAAACAGTATTACAAGTGGTGACATTAAATGAATCAACAGCATTGGTATTCCTGCTCATATCATTGCTCATGCTTTATAGTGTCCCTAGAGTCACCCTACAAATAATCTGGCTTTTACTTCTTTATAAATCAGTCTCTATGGTAGAAGTGCCACAGTGACAAACGTATAAGGATACATGTCATTGTGTGTGTTTTTAGTAAATAAAGAGCTAAGTAACAATGACTGGGTTGAGTTTCTTTTAGGAAAATTCAGCAGCTATCTTTTTTTTTGTGGGGAGGGAGTCGGTTTAACATTGCCAGCCAAAGAAGAATTAAAAAGAGAAAGGAGGATTAGTCAGGCCAGGGTATTGTTAATTGGACATGGAATGTTTGCTTTGAACCCAGAGAACTGCCTGAAAGAGAAAATGTGTTTTTCTTTGCTCATTAGATTGAATTATATTATGAGTATCCTTACTTGAGAAGATTATCATACTTCAGAGAGTACCATTTTGAGAAGCCACAATTAGGCAAAATTGTTGTCAATGAAAAAATGGCTACTAGCTAGAATTAAATCTAGAAAATTATTTTCTTATAGTTGAAGCATTTATGTAGGTGAACAGATTCCCACCTCTTCGCTCTGGTTCTGGTGTTACTCCTTATTCTATAGCTGTAATCTCCAAATGGTCCTTAATTTCATGCGTTGGTCTTGACAAGAGATGAAATAAAATGTGTGTGCTTTCTGGGTTTCCTTATTCTCGCTTAGCATTGTCTTTTTTGTAGCAAAGATGCTTGCAAAGGTGCACCTTAATGCCCACCTATAAAGCCCTGCTTCCCAGAGTGGCTGCCATGAGCTCTGTTGGCCAAAGGGCCTGTTGAGAGGACACATCACTGAAGAAGACATTTGGAGAGCTGATGTGATCTGGAGTAAAGTCTGAGAAACTTTCTGAGAGTGCCCAAAGTGGGCAGAGAGCTTGCACCACAGAAGAAGCCCTGCAGGTGCTTGGATTCTATCCCACACATGAGGTGATATAAGTAGAGAGAAATATTCCAAGGCTTCTTGTTGCATACTTAAAAGATTAGGAGGAATATACAGCTGTATGAGAGAGCAAGGCCATCTCCTCAGGGAATTCAAAGTCAGTGTGGTGTGCCGGTCTAATTACAGAGTTTACAATCCTTCTACTATATTATACTGCCACTGACTATCCCCACTATACTTCTTCCATCAAATTATAACTCTTTTATAACACTGATACAACGGATATGGAAGGGGCCAGCACAATGTGTTATACATTTACGTCTTTTTCTTAAAATTTTTAACACGTGTCAATACTTATAGGTAGAATGATTGTGGCAAGTATTATTTATTGCTTTTTTGAGATATAAGGGCAATTTAAATAACATTTTTTAAAAATTATACTATGTGTTGAGGGTGATTTGAAATGGCACAAAAATTCTCAGGGGACATAGTTTTTCAATCTGTAGCTTAAACACCTGGCATTTACTTCTTGATGTTGGCTTTCTCTGAAAAAAGAGTGTCTTTTTCAGGCAGGCCAGCTGCTTTTAGTCATACTGTGTAAAAGAGAATCTAAGTACCTTGCAAAGGCTATTGCCTTTCACCATTCTTGCTTAATCCTTTATTCTTCTGCAAATCAAGCCAAGAAGAATCAATGAAGCACCACCAGGGAAAGAGCCAGAGTCCCCCATGTTGGCTAACCTAGAGACTTCATTTACTCTTGACATGAACAGTCCAGATCTGTAACAAAGAGACCTACATGATCTAACTCTTCTGGATGTTTCGAATTACTCTCTCAGGTTCAAGATAAATACAGAGTCATCACTCCAGATTGCTTTTAAAAATCCATCATAGACAAACTATCACCAAAAAACTTAGAACTTTGGAGAGAATATGGAGTAAGGGTTGCCAGCTAAAACACAGGATGCTAGAATAAAAATAAATAATCTTTTAGTGTCAGTATGTCCCCCAATATATCAGGGAAATACTTACACTAAAAACATATTCATTGTTCATCTGAAATACAAATTTAACTGGACTTCCTTTATTTTTATTTGGTAGATCTGACAACCCCTAAGTAGGGAGAGAGAAAATCCATAATGTGTTTTTCTTTCGCCTGGAACAAAATTAAGATCTGGCTTACTTTCTGGTTTTGGAGATAATAAAAAATTCTGAGCTGAGGCTGCTCACAATGTATCATGATACTTCATACCAACTTTGACCATGTGGACAGCTTTCCCTCAGATTCTAAACTGATACCGATACCATCTGATGTTCTGTATAAGGTCCTTGTTAGTCATCAGGTATGAATGAGTCCCAGTTCCAGCACTCCCAGCATTGTCTGGAATAAAATCAGCTACTGTCCTCTGAGTTGAAAGGATGCCTTTTTCTTTACTATTACTCAATCTCTTGAGGCACCCAGTCCCTACTTCCTACTCTTTATGACAGTCAGCCTACAGTACTTTTTGTTCTAACAGGTGTATAATGATATATCTGATTACTTATCACAAGGCATTTTGTTTTCCAAGTCACAAACAGAATGCCAGTGTAAGGAGTCTGGTCCTACTTCAAGATGAATTCTGAGTTTTTAAATCCTTAATCCTTTTTTTGCTAAATGTGTTTTAGTTTAGTGGAGATCCTGTGCACCAGGCGCATTTTCCCTCTTTGTCTATGTTAACAGCAAAACCAGCTTAGTGTATTGACTGACAGTCCTTGTTTAAGCTTGAATAAGAACTATCAGGTTTCTACCTACTTGATTAAACAATAAAGTTATACTGATACTTCATTGTGTGTAAGTGAAAACCAATTACTTCATGACATTATTCTTGCAATACAAAAAAAAAAAAAAAAGAAATCCTCTGCATCAGAATTTCAGAGTAATAGCAGTAGAAACATTTCCTTATGGCAATGCAGTTTCCATATCCTATGTACACAATTTCCGTAAAAGAAATATCTGTAGAAATAGGAAATCAATACTTAAAATATCATATGAATGGGACAATCCAAACATCTGTCTTCAGAGGCAAGATGCAATGCCTGATTAGAGACTTTATGTTAATAATCAGACAATATCCACACTGTGTGGTTCGCCATCATTCAAATGCTGCACTGACCTCTTCCAAATCTCAATAGTACATACACAATGACGTTTGCGGTTTTATTTGATTTTTTTAAGGAGTAGGGCAATATATTCTACTCACTAATACTTTAACAAAAAATGAAGAGTATAATTCTTTCAGAATTATAAACATTCATAAAATAGGATTGACTCTACTTTACAATGCCAGATAGGCTACTTTTGAAAGTATTTACTTAGCCATCTACGTTAACACCAAAATCACAATTGCTTTTGGAAAGAATGTGTTTCTACTCTTTGTGAAACCCAACAAATGCTCAGAAACTTTTTCAAAAATACGTTACAAAAGTTTTACACAAGAAAATTATATATGAAGCATATGTGCATGTTAAAATCTGCCACCCTTCTTAAGAAGTGAAATATTACCAACACTTTGAAGTCCCATGCGCACCCCTAAAAGATTTCATTGTTATTCTCCTGAATTTTAAAACGATCACTCTTGTGTTACTCTTTTCTTTGTTTTACCACGTACGTATGCATCTTCCCGCCAAAAAATGTCACCTGGTGTTTTATATATTTATATCATCTTCCTTTAAATAGAACTGGCTTGGTTTTCAGTTTTTTACAACTTATCAACAATGTTGATAAGAATTTTGTGTACATGATTTCTGTGTATATGTGAAAGTATTTATCTGGGAGTGGAAATGCTCCCAGAGTATGCACCTTTTCTTTTTTTTTAGTTTATTTATTTTTATTTTTGGCTGCGTTGGGTCTTCGTTGCTGCTCACGGGCTTTCTCTAGTTGCGGTGAGTGGGGGCTACTCTTTGTTGCAGCGCGCGGGCTTCTCATTGCGGTGGCTTCTCTTGTGGAGCATGGGCTCCAGGCGCGTGAGCTTCAGTAGCTGTGGCACGCAGGCTCAGTAGTTGTGTCTCGCGGGCTCTAGAGCGCAGGCTCAGTGGCTCATGGGCTTAGTTGCTCTGCGGCATGTGAGATCTTCCTGGACCAGGGCTCGAACCCGTGTGCCCTGCATTGGCAGGTGGATTCTTAACCACTGCACCACCAGGGAAGTCCGGATTATGCACCTTTTAAATTCTGTTAGGAAATGCCAAACTGTTTCCAAAGCTGTTGCATTTATTTTCCCATCAGCACTTTGTGAGTTGTCATTGCTTCACTAACCCTTGATTGTCAGACATTTTAATGCTTTGCCATTCTAGCGGTGTAAAATGATATCTCAGCCTGATTTCCTGAGTACTAATGAAATGAGCATCTTTTCCTGTTTATCTTCTGAGTTTCTTTTCCAGTAAAATGTCTATTCAAGTCTTTCCCCTTTTCTTGGTTATTTGCCTCTTTAAAAAAACAACTTGTAGGAATTCTTTACATATTTTGCATACTAATCTTTTGGCAAAGGAAGATACTTTCTACCAGTTTATGCAAATATTTTCTACCAATTTGTGGCGTATCTTTCCACTTTCTGTATGGTGTCTTTTGATATCCCTTAAACATGGTATGTCTCTCTGTTAACTTTTTCTTTAATATTTTACATTAAAGCTTATAATTTTCTCCATACTTTTCTCCCAAATATATCTTTTGTTAGATTTACGTCTAGGTACCTTATAGATTATTGTAAATAATATGGTCTATAAAACTTTATTGTCTATTTTGTTGCTTGTGTACAGACATGACTACTGATCTTACATAAGCAAAAGAGCTAAAAAAATTACTAGTTCTGTTAATATATCTATAAACTATTTAGGGTTTTCTAGGTAAATGATCATATTTTATGAGAATAGTGACATTTCATTACTTATTTTCCAATCTTTGGTATTTAATTTATTTTTCTCACCTTATTATATTTGTGAGGTTTTACAATTCAATGTAAAATAAGAGTTATCATAGCAGGCATTCTTATTTTGTTCCTGATTTTAAAGAGAATGTTTAGCACTTCATGATTAATGAGGTTTACTATAGGATATTTTTAGATAATTATATTTATCAGTTTGAGGAAGTTTGCCAAGATATTTTTATCTTTTGTTTTAAAGTATGAATAAATATTAAATGTTGTTGAATGTTGTTTCTGAATATGAGAGAAGCGTATGTTTGCCTTTGGATCTAGTAAAGTGGTGAATTGCATTAAATCATTTTCTAACTTATTAATATTGTTTTCCTAAGATAAATCCAAATGGTCATGCTATCGAATCTTTGTATACATTGCAAACTTTACATGCTAATATTTTATTTTTATTTTTCCCTCTATGTTCATTAATAAGAATGTCCTATATTTTTCTCAAACTTCCTTTTCTGATTTTTTGAATAAAGGTAATTCCTAACAAAACAAGTTAAAGAGTTTTGTCATTTATTTGGTCTCTGGAAAGTTGGTGAAAATAGGAATTACCTCTTTCTCGAATATTTGATAGAAGTCATGATTAAATTGATCCAGTTTTATTAGATTTTTTATGGAAAGATTTTAAGTGACATCAATTTCCTAGTATAATAGGACTCTTAAGAATTTAAAAAATAGTTTTAGGTAGTTATGTTTTCCTAGAAATTTAGTTAAGTTTTCAAATTTATTGGCATAATAAGCTCTAAACATTTTAATCTGTGCCACAAGTTAAATACTTTTTTAGTTTCTAATTTCACTAATTTGTGTCTTATCCAATTTATTTATTCATGCATTTATACATGCTTGCATGTATGTGTCTTCTATCTAGTAGTTTAGAAGTTCTATACTCTATTTCTGTTCTATAAGTCCAGAAATTTTAAAATTAATAGTTACCTTAATAAAGTCCAGATTTAATCAATTCATTTACTTCTCTCAAGCAATTCTAGACATTTTGAATACATTCTAAACAGCCTTTTCACCATTATATATTATTCTTATTTATTTTTTTAGTTCTGTTGTTTTTCTAACCTCATAAATTGGACAATTATCATTTTATCAATGTATAGATCACCTGTATAGATCTGTATAGATCACCCTCACATTTATCATTTTCTTTGCTCACCATTCCTATTTCACCTCCGACTTTTCTTTTGGGAACGTATTTGTTCTTGAAGCTTGTTCTTCAGATGTTCCTCTAGAGAAGATCGGTTAGTAGTAAACTTCCTTAGTTTTGGTGTAAAATATTTTTATAGACTCTTTCATAAAATTCTAGGTTTGCAGGTAATTCTCTCAGGACTTTAAAGCTCTATCATGCTATCTTCTAGATACTTTTCTTTCTACTGAGATATCAGTCTAGTTTTCGTTTCTTCATAAGTAATTTTTCTCTTCAGTTCTTTTTGTCTTGAAGTTCTGTTTTTACAATTTGTCCAAGTGTGGATTCCTTTTTATGTATGTTGCTTGGGATTCATTGAATTGTCTCAATCTGAACTTTTTTCATCATTTATGGAAATTTCTTGACTTTACTTCTTCACATACTGCCTTTTCCACATTTTCTCTACTCTCTCATTCTAGAATTCAAAATAGTTTTCATTTTCTTACTCTGTCTTACATATTTCTTAATCTATTTTCACTATGTCTTATCTCTGTATCTCTCTGTTCTGAAAACTGGATAATTTCTTATACATCTTTCAATCTACTACATCACTCTTCAGATGTGTCAAATCTTTTGTTTAGTCTATCCATTGAGTTCTCATAATAATTACTTTATTTTTCATTTATAGAGATTCTACTGGTTGGTTTTTTTTTTTAAATCCCTTTACAGTTGAGATAGTATGTTATTCCTTTGTCAGACTTTTTCTAGCTTTTTTTCCCCCCCAAATACACTAAGCATTCATATTTTATTACAAGTAAATCTGTGGTCTCTGTGTATTTTATAATTTTTGAATTGAGACCTTATATATGTAACACTTTATAGGGATATTTTTTTGTGGCCCTGATTTAACATGTATTCCTCTACAGAAGATAAATATTTGCTTCTGCCAGGTGGCAAGAGGCACTAGCAACCCAGGATCAATTTAAACGAAATTTTCATCTTGGGGTTTTTAGACCACACAAATAGAATGAATTCTGGCCCAGAACCTGAGTAATGCCTTGCTTGTGGTTACAAATCTCAGGAAAGGATTTTTATTTTTTTCCTATCTACAGCCAAAGTTTTTAGTTTTTCCTTTTGGGGTGTACTTTTTCTAGTTCATTCTTTACCAAAGATGTTGCATTTTGAAGGTTCTGGCATCATGAGGGTGTCTATAGTTAAATTTCCCAACTTGACTGATCCATAAGCCTGACTACCTATAGTCCGCTTGGTCCTTTGAAAGAGAGCTTTGGGCCACCAAGTCCTGGCAGATGTCCCCCTGGGCAGCTGTCCAATTTAGTGCTATAATAGATCTCCAGATTTATGCTTGCTTGTTCTTTTTGGCCTCTATGAATCTGCCTCCTTCATTTCTTGCCAGAATAGTTAAGCATTTAAAAAGATGGATTTTTAAAAAGTTTTATCCAACATTTTTAGGATTTTTTACAAGGATGGTTTTTTCCAAAAGGATATCTAATATACATATTGTCAGAAACTAACCATGCAAATAATTTAATAAGGCTCTATTTATTCTTAGAAACATCTAAAGACACTTTTATATTATAATGTCAAGAGATAAAAAGTTTGCTAAGTCAGGTTTTCGCTTGTGCTGCATTGCTTAAATGATAAATTTGAAGGTTCACTCTTTCCATGTCTAAAATTTACATTACTGTAAATATTTTTGCCCATGTTCCACTATGAATTTGCTCTTTCAGAAGTGTATCCAGGACTCAGAATGAAACCTATTGCATGTTCTGATTCCCACAAACTTTAATTATAAGACCATATCGCCTTATCATGAAAACCAACTCATTTTCCCATCTGTTCATGAGAATTTTCACCTTTCAGTATAATCTTCCGTGTGCAGGTGGTGGGCAGTTTGGTGAAGGGTCGTGGTGCTGTGGGAAATCCCAAAAGTTAATAACCTAACACCCACTCAAAGCTATAGAGGTTGCAAATCCTTCAAAGGACATTATTCTCAATCCTTCAAGTAGAAAGAAAACATTCCCTATTTTGGGGTATAAATTATAATTTCCACTGCAACTCTGCCTGATAGCTCTCACTGAGAATAATTTCCAACCTCATGTATTAGAATTTCCAACTACATGTGTATTACAGTTGTATACACAACTCTATACCGTTAATCAGAATGGACTCTTACTTAAGAAAGAAAAAAATTGTCTCTAGCCAAAATTATTGAAGATTACTGAAATGAAATTTAAAGACTTCCCAAAGACCAAGAATAGGGAAAGAGTTGAATGGGTAAGGTAGTAGAGATAACTTTTATTTTTTTTGAATTTTTGAAGTTTATTTTATTTGTTTTTTTATACAGCAGGTTCTTATTAGTTATCTATTTTATACATATTAGTGTATATATGTCAATCCCAATCAACTGTTTTTTTTTAATCTAAGTTTTATTTCTTCCATTTCCAGTAAGAAAACTATTTTGCCAGTAGAACAGACCTGATATAATCAAGTACCCTTTGCAATTACTTTTACTTACTAGCTTAAAGGTCATTTAAACTAGATTTTTTATTTCATCAAAAAGCTACTTAGGGCTTCCCTGGTGGCGCAGTGGTTGAGAATCTGCCTGCTAATGCAGGGGACACGGGTTCGAGCCCTGGTCTGGGAAGATCCCACATGCCGCGGAGCAACTGGTCCCTTGAGCCACAATTACTGAGCCTGCGCGTCTGGAGCCTGTGCTCCGCAACAAGAGAGGCCGCGACAGTGAGAGGCCCGCGCCCCGCGATGAAGAGTGGCCCCCGCTTGCCGCAACTGGAGAAAGCCCTCGCTCAGAAATGAAGACTCAACACAGCCATAAATAAATAAATAAATGTTTAAAAAAAAAAAAAAGCTACTTAACTGTTAGTTATAAATAGATTTCCACCTTCAAAGATGGAAATAAATACACTGTGACATTTTATTTTTATGTGTTGGCTGGATGGTCTAGGTAAATATTTCTTACTATCTGGATCAAACCTTAATAAATTAAGTTTTTAAATTCATAGTTAATAATATGTTATCCTTTTAACTTTTAAATCATTTGTGAAAATAAAATATGATTTTTGAAATTTGTTTCCTAAAAGGCCTCATAAGATTAACTATCTGTGGATAATATTGAGAGGGGGAAAGTTTTATTTTGTGTTTTCTATCTTGCCTTATTCCTGAATGTATGGTCACACTTTGTATCACCAATAAGTATAAACATTTTTATTGCACTAAAGTATCTTTTTAATCCAAAATAAATGTAAAATATTATCAAATGATTTTTTCAGAATTTATCAAAACCATCACGTAGTCTTTCCCTTTTGCCACTTAGTACTCTGAAGTATTTTAGAAAAAGATATCTAAATGTAAACCATCATTGTGTTCTTGGAATAAACACCTTTTGGAACACTACCTTAGTCACTCCCTTCAGCTTCTCTTGGTTCATTCTTAGTTTGATTTTATCTGAAAACAATCATTATAATTTACTGCCTCCGTGGCATTTCACATACCTTATCTCATTTAATTCTCACAACAACCCTGCAAGTTAAACACAGTGATCCTAAATTTTTGGAATTAGGAAATGAAGTTCAATGAAAGTAAAGAACTGGCTTCATGTGTAACAGCTGGTAACCAGAAAAGTCTGCGGCCAAAATATGGGCTCACCACATGACCCCGATGGCCCTGCCTGGGGTGACGTCAGTGGATGTTAATATTTATTTCAAAGACTCCTTGTGACCATGAGCTCTACTGCTCTTACTTGCCAGTGGCTAAACTTCTTATCACTCTGGCTGGGCTGAGTGCCCCTCACCAAATCCTTCGCACACTCACAGAATATCCACAGCGACAGGGAAGAAATACAGATGAAGCCAATTGATTTTCCCTATGGAGGCTAGATAACTTTCTATTGAGACTAGATAACTATTCAAATACCTGACTGAAGTCCCCTTTCACTGTTTATTTTTTTAGCTCCTTTACTCATCATCACCTGCCTTCTTTTCCTTGCTTTTGTTTCATCTCCAACTGCCATCTGACTCAGCCTCTCCAGATCACATAAGAGATTGTTCATTCCTATCATATTGTTGGAAGTACTAATGCTGGGAAGTACTAACAAACATCCATTCGTTTTTTTTTTCGAAAGTCTTGTCATCAAAGTTACCTTAATATGACATACTTTCATCTTCCAATTCTACATTCCACGAAGAGTTCTGGAAAACCAGAAGTGAAGCCAGTAACTGATTTACCACTAGATTTAGTAATTCTGAAAAAGTTTTTTCAAGTAAATAAAAGACAGAACATGGATAGTTAACCAAGTAACCAACTTTAAAAAAAAGATGTTAGATCTGTAAAAGGCAAAGGTATGTATTACTACATCCATTATGCTCATCAAGTTTGAAAGCTATTCCATGCCTCTTTAAAAAATACTTGTGTGTCTATGGGAGAGTCAATGAAAACACTTTTTAACCATCATTATTTAACTTATTTAAGGTAAAATCAAACATGGGAACTGACACTTAATTATCTGATTTCTACTTTGAGTGTATCATCTTGCAATGCAATAATCTGATTCTCAAACTTGATGAAATATATTGTATAAATATTCTTTTTGTGCACTGAGCTTTTAATAATACTGTTTCTATCTTAGGGGGGTGAGGAGTCTGGCCAGGGTTGGGGGAGTGGTCAGGGGAGGATCCAGAAAGGTAACAGATGGCTGAAC
Organism: Balaenoptera ricei; assembly: GCF_028023285.1. Classification (NCBI taxonomy): domain Eukaryota; kingdom Metazoa; phylum Chordata; class Mammalia; order Artiodactyla; family Balaenopteridae; genus Balaenoptera; species Balaenoptera ricei. Next base: position 30,386,649 of record NC_082650.1, on the reverse strand, counting down.
AATTTAAAATACAGGGGCGATTCCAGAAAAAAAAAGCCACGTACATACTTCATTTTAATAACACATAGCACCATTTCTGTTGCCTTCACATTTTCAGTCATACATGTATAAAGAATATATGGATTAGGGTCAACTTTTCAAGGAGACAGTATTATTCTCTTCTAGTCCCAAATTATTTGAAAACGTGCATCTTATTCTTCTCATCACAGGATCTTATTCAACAAATATTTCATTTGATTTCATTTGATTTCTCTTCACATGCACTTTTTTCAAATATTTCATTTGATTTCTCTTCACATGCACTTCTACAATTAACTGCAATAGAGGCTAGGCATATAGGATAAAGGAAGATAATTTAGTAACATACACAGGATCTCGGCATTTTGAAAGAGTGTCACGTTTGGAACAAGGCATTAGGGTTGTTGTGGGATTCTGAAAAACACTGCAACTGCAGTGAACAGATCAGTAGTGGCACCTCTGAGCAGATGTCAATCGAAGCTGCGTAACAAACAATGACAAATCGAGAGCTTTCATTCAAAGCCTTGCGTTCTTGCAACCATGTTGCTTGAAAAAGAAATAGATGTATAAAAATAGATGTATGAAAGCCATGCTTGTCCTCTAGGAGTTAGACTAGTTTAATTTATAAATCTATCTCTATATCTTCAGGTATGAGTGGGAGGGGGAAACTCTACTCATTTCATAAATGGAATCAACAATATCTCATGATGAATTACAGAAATGACAGCAGTAATATCAATGCTGGCCAATTAATTACCAATATTTTCACCAAAAAGCAAATTAAATATACTTTATGCTTTTGTGATTTATTTTAAGAGCAGTTTACCATTTTGCACAATTCCATGCATAACCCTATAAGTATTCTAAGAGTGGGAGGCATGTAAGAAAATATAAAATCCTATTAATATACATACTGTACTTAACTTACAGAAAATATGTATCATCAAACAGTGAGGAATACTTAATTCAGTGACTATGAATGTCTTCATGTCTTCCAGAATTTCAAATTCTTATATTTTTGAAAAACATATTTTTAAATGGTGAAAGAATGTGAAGATTTGGGGCCCCAAACAAAACAGAACACAGGGTCTGAGTAGAGATAGTAGTGAGGTAGAACATATAACTAGGATTTCACTTTTAACCCAGTCATTCCTGACTGTTAGTAAAAAGCTGTGCAATATATACAGGTCCCTTAGCCTCTCTGGGTCTCCTTGGCCAGAGGAAGTTGGAGTTAGATCAGTAGGATCTTACTATATCTTTCCCACTTCTGAATTATATTACCTGGTGGATGTCATGCTATAGCACAGAGAAGACAGGACTCAGAGACAAAGGCCCTGGGTTCTAATCCCAACGCTGCCACTAAATTTGTTCCATGACAGTAAATGTCATTAGACCTCAGTTTCTACAGGTATACAATTATAAATTGAAATTAGATTATTTTTAATACCCCTTAACCTTCTGAAATGTTCTATTGATTATGGATGTTTGGAAGTGTATTTCAGGGCACATTGTGCATTATTGTGAGTCAATAGGGGGAGCTCTCACATAGCTTTTTAAAAATGTATCCTACAAATAAATTTTTGAAATTACTGGATCTTAATTGCAAAATTGGAGTGGATTATTTAATTACAATCAGGTGTTTATAAACCAGAGGACTCACATTAACCGCTATAGCAATATTAAGGTGGGCCATCTACTCAGCAGTGTCCTCTTTAATTTTGAGAGCTTTTTAATCATCCATCAAAGCGCACATTTGTTAATCTGTTTAAGCCATTTCAGAAGTTGTTTTGTTTTCTGTTTGTCTTCTGGACTCCAGCTCCAGATGAAGTAAGGTCTACATTTGACTTGTATTCAAACCTATAAGAGTTAAAAGCAGCAGGGAAGTCTTATGGAGATTAAAAAGCAAGAAACCATTTTGTTAGGTCTGTGCTTCTGTGGGTTGAACTTACTACACACACAACCTGACATGCGTACTTAAATTATTATTAATCAATTATATTTCAGGGGTTGGCATCTTTATTCTTTACTTTCTTCCTCAGTGTGTTACATGTAATTTACTACCCTAATTCACAGGATATAAAAGCAGTTTATCATTGAATCTTTAAGAAGTTTGCTTTCTTTAATTGAAACAGATCTCTTTTATGTTAATTAGAATATGAAACATGGGTTGCAAACAGTTTTCAAATGAAACTCATACATTAATGTTCAGGTAGAATGAAAATGAGACAACACACTTTTAATAGATATTTCTGTGATAAAGCTGTGGTTTATTTTTAGGATGGAATTTTTTTGCTTACTGTGATTTATACCTATTTATCTAAAGGTTCGTGGTGTCCAGCAAATAATGGCTCATATTTTTTTGGCCATTTTTCCCTGAAAACATAACTACATTTTAAAATATGGAAAAGTAATTTATAAGGGAAATGAAAAAAGCTTACATGGAAGATTACATAAAATACATCTGTCTTTTCAAGCCATTGAGATATATAAACAACTCGTTAAAACCTTAAAATGCCAAGAGGAAGGACAAAAGATTCTTTTATTGCAATGAACTTTTGAAAATATGTCCTTTTTTTACTTTAAAGAAGTACGATTTAACTTCACAGCTAAAAAAGATCTTGATTAAATGTAATATAATTTTTTAAAAATAATATCACTTGAAGATTTGTCTTCAAAGGAACCAGTGATAGAGCAAATATATAGGAAAAATAAACATGTTTGGCAGCCAAAAAGCTTTTTTCAACAAAAGTACAGTCTTTTGTTTTTGACTGCAAGTTTTTTTTCTTTTTATGTCAAATGAAATTTTAAGATCACCTATGAGTTTGGAACCGAATCCTTTACTGCCAAATCTGATTCCAATCCTTAAAATCTGTTTTTGTAATACTGCCAGCAATGAACTAACTTTAAATAGGTAGCCAGACATATTGGCAAAAATATACGTGGTTAATCAAATAAAACTATGTAGCAGTTTGGGAACAATCAATCAACTTTCAGAATCTTTTAAGTATGAAGCTGCTGTGAAGACATCATGACTTGCAGTGAAATACTACAATCAAACTGCATAAGCAGCTGCTTTTGAATTCATCTTCTCCTTTGTTTTTAAGTTTTCATAGACCTGCCTCTTAACTATGAACTTTATAAGCTTTTGAAAGAAAAAACCCGGCAGGCCTACTACTTCAACTAACAAAGAAACTAGAACTGGTAATACAGTTGGAAGACGAACACACTGCAAGAACTGCCAACTTGAACTTATCTGGTTAACTATTCTGGTATGGGTTGCACTTTAAATGCCTTCTGATGACTGACATTATTTCACTGAAAAAGAGCATATGTAGGAAGAGACTTAAATACTTTATTTTGCTTCATAACTTGCTGTTGATTCTTTTCAAATAAAGGATAGCTTTACCTAAAAACAAATCCTGATACTCAAACATTAGCATGTTTCATTCTTTACAAACTACATTTCTGTTATGGGAGAAAAGTAGTACTGTCCTTTTATGCATACCAAAGCCAACCCCACAAGAACTCCACTTTTTTTTAATTTATGTTTTTTTTTGTTTTCAATCAGAAACCAAAGTTGCATTTTACGAATGAATTATTTGTGAAACAATCCTGAGCCCTGTAGTTAAATTAGAATGTTTTATGACTTGTTTTTCACACATCCTTCTTTTTTGTAATCATAAATGTAATTAATTAGAATTTTAAGATTTGAAATGCTAATGAACCATTTGGCTCTTCAAACCAAAATGTTGGATGTGACCAAATATTAAAACTTAATTTCTAAACACTTGAAAAAAAAATGTCCCCCTTCTTTTTAGTGTCTAAGTTCCATTTTGCTGAATCTCAACAGTGGCTAATAACAGTGGCAAAGAAACACATAAGGTTTCCGTGTGTGTGTGTGTGTGTGTGTGTGTGTGTGTGTGTGTGTTGTGTGTTTGTGTGTGTGTGTTTGTGGGGTAGGTTCCCATTTTACTAAACAGTCTTAGTATGTTTTTATTCTCATATGTGTTATCAAATATCCCCAAATTTGTTCATAGAGGCAAATCTGAAAATTATTTTTGAAGCAGAGATGAATATATGTTTGGAATATACATGGTTTATAGTGGTCAAGTTTGTGGTTGAGCTATATTCATTAAAGCTTCTCAGTGTTAGATGTGTATAATGCTGAATTCAGAGCTGGAGAAAGAACTTTCGGTGAAATAGCTGATATGTAATTTAAATATAACTATACCCGTATATTGAGTTCTTTTTTGTTTTCTTAATAAGAGCATTACCTGAATGGAAGTCAAAGAGTAGGTTATCATACATAAAGCCAAAACAAAACAAGAATAAGACTAAGACTCAACCCTTGGCTCACTCCATCCTGTCCCCCACCCACCCTTGGCTGCTCCTAGTTCCTCTATAATCTCCAAGGCCCAGGAGAGAAGATGTCTCTGCCCATATTTCAACATATTCCCTGCCACACCATCCACATCCTGCTGAATTCAGGCAACCCTCTTCTGCAAGCTCTCATTCTCCTATCTGTATCATTGCATCCATGAATTTTATTTATGTTTAATGTGTATTGCTTTGTTTTCAACTAAATTGTATCTAATATTGAAGGTAGAAGTGCCGTATTATCTTCCTACCCCCAGTGTTTCATAAAATGCTTGTCTAAAAGTCAAGGACAGAGAATACACGGCTAAACTGCTCTTTCCATCTAAAGGTCTAAGCACTTGCAGGGGCAGAATGAAAACCAGTTATGGTTGGTTTGACTACTAAGCAGGTAACCATATGGAGAGAGATGAGGGCTATGAAGGAATGACAACGTGGTTATTCTAGGATCATAAACTGGAGGTTCATGCAGGAAACAGTAACTGAGTCATGTACAAGGCCATACCAGGCCATCCTGCAAGAGACCCAGAGCTCAGCCCCTGGCAGTTCTTACTATGTGGGAATGTAAGTGCAGTGTCGCCAGAGCTGAAGACTTTTAAAGTAATTAAGAAATTTAGATTTCTTTTAGTGCAAAATATCTTAGTTTTTAAATTATGGCTCAATATTTTTTAAAACCCTCTGTGAACCAAGAAAACATGTGAACAAGCCATAGATGGCATATGGGCCATTGATGTGGCCTTTAAGTAGAAAAAAGATGCCGTAAACATCTTCCTTGAATTAAAACAGCAATGAAAATAATCAAAAACCTTCCTACCAAATTGGGAAGACATATTTATGTGTATGTTTTTATTTACATTTGTTTATATTTATATTTAAATTTATACTCAAGCTTATCTATACACTTATACTTTGTATTTATCCTTTTAGTTAAATGAGTATGTATGTTTACATTTGTATTTGTATTTAAATGGCCAGATTTGTCAGGTTGGGGCTCAGAATGAGGAAACAAGGTCAGTTTAGACCTGGATGGCAACAGGAAGAGCACAGTTGTAAAAATGCCGACCTTATTACTTGGGTTTGAATCCAAGTTTTCAGGCAGCTTGCTTTTCTGACCTTTAAAACCACCTCTGAATCTCTGATAGACACAGAACTAAGCTGAGAAGAAAAGGTATTTACAACACCACCTTTGGATAACTCTAAAGCTGCTCGAGTATTTTTGCAGTGGCTGGAGGGGATGGAGTGCTGTGAAAATCACAGCACTGGAAACAAAGCTGACTGGTTTTCTCTCAACTTTTTATATCCAACTGAAGCACACTTCACCTGTGAATAGTGATTATTAAGTTTCTTTCAAGGGAACGGGGCCTGTAATTCATGAATGCTGCAGGTGTGAACCCCTACAAGTCTTTTCTCTGAGTGAAAGGACGTTAATCATTATTCATGGGTGAGATAGTCCATTTATTCCACGGCAGAGAAAGAATTCCTTTTTTTCTTCCTCTTAAAACATGAGACCTTCAACTTTAATAAGCTTCACGACGATAAAAGATTCCCTCTTAGAATTATGTTTATTAGGGTTGTTCTTTTCTTATACTTGTTTTTTAAATACTTGAATTTGTGTAGTTTCTAAAATGTTGGTAAGAACCTGTGGTTAAACATAGCACTTAATTATTCAAAAAAATTTCCAAAGACATAGGTTATGCTAGACCAATATTTATATCTGTGAATAGCAGAATAAATCCCATCAGACTGAAATCCAAGGGACTGGTTGCATTGGATTTTGTTTGTATCAAATGTTGCTTGAAATAAGCGAGTCATTGGGTGGAGCTTAAACATCTTTTGATTGTGTGAAGATTTTAATTTGTTGTGAAAATCAGCTGACAGTGTACATTCACAAATATTATATTACTTAACAAGATTTTAGCTAATATTCCTCATTTTATACATTTCACCCTTTTTCTAGACATTTTTTCAAGTACTGAAAATATTTTGAAGTATACACTTCTTTACACAGGTAAGGAGAGTCTCGTTTTGGTTTTCAAGCAACATAGGGCGCATGCTATAAATTCTTGTAGTTCTTGTGGGCATCAGATTGATGCCGAAGACAATTCAGGTATTTAAACAGTTTAAAATCATTTTTCATTTACCTTTAGCACTTTTTTTTATCATGCAGGTTAAAAAAAAAAAGAAACCTTACTATATAACCGGATTATGTTCAGAATATTTGCTGAGTAACCAAAAAAGGTTGATTCTTTCTTATGGAGGTACAGGATATATATATGAAATAATAGAAAAATTTTCATGCCAAAGAGCCAATAATTGCATAAAATTTTGAAAGATGTTGGAAGAGAGACCGTAAACATTAAATTAAAATGTAACAACTAAATGGATGCTTTATTCAGTTGAATCAGTTTATCTATTTATATAGCAAAACCAAAACCTAAAGTGGAGACTAACACCATATCCCATTCTCACTAATGTTTAAAACAAACAAACAAAAAAATGCTACAGTCCTAAATTTGGCCAGAGAGATGATGCTGAGTTTACAGTTTATGTTCCTCCTGAAAGAGTTAAACAAGATTTGTTCTGTGGTTTAAATCTATAGAGATTTTACCTTGGAATTAGTCTCAATAAGTAGGAAGCTCATCTAGATTATTTTATTTTTTACTTTATTTGGGAAATTTCCCCCAATATTAGCCAATATGCAATTGAAAGTTTGGGCAAGTTAGTAAGATTACCAGTTCTTTTGTGGGGAGGATGGGAAATGTAGCCACCACCAACCCAGAAAAGCATTCATTTTTCGTTCATTGGAAAGACGGGGCTCAGCCTGATCTACCATGTGCTGGGGTAGACATTCGTTTACTATCGTGGGGAGAAATGGCCTCCCATATTTTGTCAATCATCTGGGTGAAGAATTACAAGGTAGTCCTTATGGCTATGACCAGCACAACGACCTAAAGTCAGAGATGACTCATAAATAGTAAACTATCAGCCAATCCTTCCAAACTACGTTTTTATTTGCTAAGAAAATGTGCCCATTAAAATTTATAGAGAATCGAACCATATTCTCCAAAGGCAAAGGGACTTCAGATCTACACATTGATCAGCTGTACCATAAATATAATAGCTTCTCGAGCCGTCTTAGCTGACCTCTGACTTTTCATATCCCAGTGGTTTCTTGTTGTTCATACTGGACCGTGATGGTTTCTTTCCTAGTTATGTGGTGCAGCTTCTTCACTCCATCTTTGGTGACATGAAACATGTTTACTGCCTTTCTCTTGCTTGCTCTCCTTGGCAGTGTGAATTGAATCTAGTTTTAGGTCCTGCCTATTTTTCAGACTGTCTCAGTCTTGGCCTATGTGAAGACCACTGTCCAGTATACAGAGCTGTCAGGGCACCCCACCGGTGTATCCGAGGTACACTTTTCCACCCACTGAGAAATCTACTTCCCATTAAAAAGTAAATTCTAGAAGGGAAGAGTTTTTTCACTGTTACATCTTTCCAAGCTTCACTGGACCCCAACAGATGAACTGGATTGTTGAATTTAAACACTTGGTCTGTCCTTCTTCAGAATCACAGGAGGAACGGTGCGAAACAGCTTCCCCAAAACTTTCACAAAGTGAAGTAGAAATTGCTCTCAAATGCTAGTTATAAATGTGTAACCTGAACTCCAGCCACTCCACAGGGCTGCAGAAGAATTTACGATGTGCTAAATATTTCCTTTGTTCTTCCCAGTGGCAGCCTGCTGTAGCAATTAGAAAGCAACTGGCTCCACATGTAAACTGCTAGAGTCTTCTAAAGAATTGTTGATAACTGTTCAACAGGCTCAATGAACAGAACTTTCTTATTGTGTAGAATTCTGACTTTTTAATTTCCTTTCAAGGTTGTATTTTCTGAAAGATTTTCTAAAGTGTTCTTCCTTCTTCCCTGGTGCCTTTCCATTGCTCCTTTACAAGGACAGAGGAGAGGTCAAGATGAGTGCTGTAAGCCAATGGAAGCCCAGATTCTCAGACTCCTAACACTGCAATCTTTTCTAAAGCCATATAAAGGTCCTTTGTGTTGCTATCACAAACACCTCTGACCTCCTCTTTCTCATTTTCGGAGAAAGTGACAGCCCTGTCCCATCCTTCATAAAAAGGCAAAAAAATCTGCCAATACCATCCTTCTTCAGAATCCAGACACTATTAATCATCAGCAGGAGACAGTATGGCTTCAATTAGCTACATAGTATACAAGAAATTCTCAGTTATTCAACGTGTGTGTGTGTGTGTGTTTGTGTGTGTGTGTGTGTGTGTTTGTGTGTGTGTGCGTGGTGGTCTTAGTGTTGGAAACCACTTTAAGTGCTTTACATGTATTAATTCTATGAGGATGGTACTATCATTATTCCTATTTCAGAACTGATAAAATTAAAGTACAGAGAAACTGAATAACTTTGTTCCAAATTGTGTAGCTGGTTAGGAATCATGGCAGGGCTGGAAAAGTTTCCAAAATAAAGGACTCTGGTTGAGAGAGCAAATGTTTTTCGGAGGCAGTTTGGCAAAGTGGTTCAGGGCTGGATTGTAGCATCTGCCCCTCTGTTGCTGTGTAATATCAGGCAAGTTACTGAAATTCTCTGTGCCTGATTCACCATCTATAAAATAGGATGATAGTAGTACCCAACTCACTGGGTTTCTGTGAAGATTAAATGAGTTAATATATACTAAGCACTTAGAACAGTGCCAGGCATATAGCAAGCACAATGTAGATGTTACTTTTTGTAATACACACTAATTTTTTTTAAGAATAAACCTTAAGGAATAAGGAGAACTTACCTACATTCTTATCTTTAGCCTTTATTTTATAGTACACACAGAGCTAGTTGCAAAAGATAGGGGATAAATTAGACACTGGATCCAACCTGAAGTGTGTCACAATTTCATGGAGAAAAAACTATGTATCAATACACAAATTAGAAGAAAGTATAATACATGTGATAACACATGAATGTTAAATTTTTTTAAAAAGTGGGGTCATGAAAGTGGGATTGTGAACTCCACCACTTAGAAGGGATGTAGCATGTTTAGGAAAGACTTCCTAAAATGGGTTAAATATTATCCTATATATTATCAACATGATTAAAACACTTGAGGAGATAAGAATTGAAGGAAGAATAGGAATTAGTCATAAGTAGGATAGAGAAATCTCAGGAGTGGGAACAACATAGGCAAGGGCAGAGAGGTGGGGGGAAAAGTATGGCGGATCTAGGGAACATCTTGGTTACTGTGTGTGTGTGTGTGTGTGTGTGTGTGTGTACTCATGCATGTGTGTGTGTTTGGATACAGGGCAAAGGGGAAAGGATGTGACCAGAGACTTTCAGAGGCTGAGTCACACACAGCTGCCAAATGACTCTTGCTAAAGGACAACTCTGATCAAGACCCTCTCCTACTACACAGCTGCCAACATTTCCCTACTGTTAAGGGTTGAATTGTACCCCTCCAAACCTCACATGTTGCACACCTAACCCCCAGTACCTCAGAATGTGGCATTTACTATTCCGTATTTGGAAATAGGGTTATTGTAAACAATATTAGCGAAGTTAGGATGAGGTCAGAATGGAGTAGTTTGGGATCTTAATCCAATATGACTGTGTCCTTATAAAAAGGGAAAATTTGGACACATAGACACATTCAGAGAGTATGCCATGTGAAGGTGAAGGCAGAGTTGGGGAGCTGTATCTACAAGCCAAGGAAAGCCAAAGATTGCCAGCAAAACATCAGAAGCTAGGGAGAGAGGTCTAGAACATGTTCTGCCTCACAACTTTCAGAAGAAACCGACCCTGTTAACATCTAGCTCTTGCACATCTAGCCTCCAGTATTGTGAGGTAGTATATGTGTGTTATTTAAGCCAGCCAGTGTGTGGTACTTTGTCATGATAACCCTACCAAACTAATAACATCCACCAGTACAATATAAAGAGTACATTTCTAATTTTTTTCCTGAATTTCCTAAAATAATTGGTAAGGGTAGTAGGAATTAATAGAGAGGTAACAGGGTTTCACCTACATTAGCTCTCTTTCTGAAATTTTGAACGGATATGCCTTCTTTCCTAATTGATGTAAAGCACTACAGCACTTACTACTCTTAAAATATATTCCTCATTTTCTGGACCCTTGCATTTTTCTGAATCCTTTGTTATATCTAGAATTTTCTGTACCCCATAATTATGCCTCAGATTTCTACTCACTCTCAAATATCCAGCTGAAGTATCCCTCCCTCTACAAAATATTTCTCTGAGACTAGCTCTAAATTTTATTTTCTTTATAGTGCCTCATATATTCTGCCTTGTACCAGACAAATAGCAGCGCTTCTACTTGCCTTCTGCACCTGAAGAGACTGTGAAATCCTTGAGAGCAGGGACAGCAGGAATTTTGCTCTTCATTTATTACATGAATTATTATATTTGACACATGGTTAGTGATCAGTATTTGTATATTCACTGAACTTTAAATTGAAACTATACTGAACATAATTAGTGATTTATAAAATGGATTTACTTCTGCTTTATAGTAATTGGACTCCAATTATATGTATGTTATTCCATGTGACATTGTCCCTCATTCATTGATACTCTATTCCTTTAATTTTACAACAGTTTTAATGTCCTTATGCACTAATTCTATCATCTTTGTCATTGCTTGTTCTGCTTCTATTGGTCAATTTTTCTCCTAATTATGGCTTGTATGATTCTGCTTCTTTGCCTGCCTGCTACATTTTGACTGGATGCCAGACATTGATAATTTTATATTTCGGGTACTAGATTTTTTAGAAATTCTTTAAATAATTTTAGTTGTTCTAGCAAACAGATACATCTTTTTTATAAATCAGTTTTAGAGTCATGCAGACCTATTTTCTAATCCTGATTCTACCCCTGTAAGTGGCATAACCTATGGCCACTGACTTAATCCTTCTGAGCCTCCCTTCTTCAAATGTAAAACAGAAGCTAACACAATAACCCCACATGGTTATCATGAGGATTAAATGACCATCATTTCTCTGCAGCTTTTATGATGAAGCTTTATTCTGAGATTCATGCAACATGATGGATCAAGAATTACATGTGAAGTTCTTAGTGGAGTCTTCCCCATAACAGTTACCAAATAAGTTCCTTTCCACTTTCCCTTCCCCTCCAAGCAACAGGAAATTTATTGCATTGGGAATGCAAGAGAATTGAAGGTCTAATTTCTAAAAACCTCTCAAATTCGGGGTATTTTCCCAGGAATGTCTTTACTCAGAAGAACAGGCAGATAAACTTGGTTCAATTACTTTATAATTATGATCTTGAATATGAGACTCCAAAAGTGTAATGATGAATTATCCCATTTTTCATTTTGACAGGCTTTCTTCATATTCTTCTCAAACTCTTCTTCCAGGAATCTGGCATATGATTTTGCTTATAGCTGAGCCCATATTTATCCTACTTTTTATTCCCTGTTTGCTTTTTTTTTTTTTTTTGAATTTTTGAATTTTATTTTATTTATTTTTTTATACAGCAGGTTCTTATTTGTTATCCATTTTATACATATTAGTGTATATATGTCAATCCCAATCTCCCAATTCATCACAACACTACACCCGTGCCCCCCCCAGCCACTTTCCCCCGTTGCTGTCCATACGTTTGTTCTCTACATCTGTGTCTCTATTTCTGCCCTGCAAACCGGTTCATCTGTACCATTTTTTTAGGTTCCATATATATGTTAATATACTATATTTGTTTTCTCTTTCTGACTTACTTCACTCTGTATGACAGTCTCTAGATCCATCCACCTCACCACAAATAACTCAATTTTGTTCCTTTTTTATGGCTGAGTAATATTCCATTGTATATATGTGCCACATCTTCTTTATCCATTCGTCTGTCGATGGGCATTTAGATGGCTTCCATCACCTGGCTATTGTAAACAGTGCGGCAATGAACACTGGGGTGCATGTGTCTTTTTGAATTATGGTTTTCTCTGGGTATATGCCCAGTAGTGGCATTGCTGGGTTATATGGTAATTCTATTTTTAGTTTTCTAAAGAACCTCCATATTGTTCTCCATAGTGGCTGTATCAATTTACATTCCCACCAACAGTGCAAGAGGGTTCCCTTTTCCCCACACCCTCTCCAGCATTTGCTGTTTGTAGATTTTCTGATGATGCCCATTCTAACTGGTGTGAGGTGATACCTCATTGTAGTTTTGATTTGCATTTCTCTAATAATTAGTGATGTTGAGCAGCTTTTCATGTGCTTCTTGGCCATCTGTATGTCTTCTTTGGAGAAATGTCTGTTTAGGTCTTCTGCCCATTTTTGGATTGGGATGTTTGTTTTTTTAATATTGAGCTGCATAAGCTGTTTATATATTTTAGAGCTTAATCCTTTGTCTGTTGATTCATTTGCAAATATTTTCTCCTATTCTGAGGGTTGTCTTTTCATCTTGTTTGTAGTTTCCTTTGCTTTGCAAAAGCTTTTAAGTTTCATTAGGTCCCATTTGTTTATTTTTGTTTTTATTTCCATTACTCTAGGAGGTGGATCAAAAAAGATTTTGCTGTGATTTATGTCAAAGAGTGTTCTTCCTATGTTTTCCTCTAAGAGTTTTATAGTGTCTGGCCTTACATTTAGGTCTCTAATCCATTTTGAGTTTATTTTTGTGTGTGGTGTTAGGGAGTGTTTTAATTTCATTCTCTTACATTTAGCTGTCCGGTTTTCTCAGCACCACTTATTGAAGAGACTGTCTTTTCTCCATTGTATATCCTTGCCTACTTTGTCATAGATTAGTTGACCAGAGGTGCATGGGTTTATCTCTGGACTTTCTATCCCATTCTATTGATCTATATTTCTGTTTTTGTGCCAGTATCATATTGTCTTGATTACTGTAGCTTTGTAGTATAGTCTGAAGTCAGGGAGTCTGATTCCTCCAGCTCTGTTTTTGTCCCTCAAGACTGCTTTGGCTATTCAGGGTCTTTTTTGTCTCCACACAAATTTTAAGATATTTTGTTCTAGTTCTGTAAAAAATGCCATTGGTAATTTGACAGGTATTGCATTGAATCTGTAGATTGCTTTGGGTGGTATAGTCATTTTCACAATATTGATTCTTCCAATCCAAGAACATGATATATCTCTCCAACTGTTTGTATCATCTTTAATTTCTTTCATCAGTCTCTTATAGTTTTCTGCATACAGGTCTTTTGTCTCCCTAGGTAGGTTTATTCCTAGGTATTTTATTCTTTTTGTTGCAATGGTGCATGGGAGTGTTCCCTTAATTTCTCTTTCAGATTTTTCATTGTTAGTGTATAGGAATGCAAGAGATTTCTGTGCATTAATTTTGTATCCTGCAACTTTACCAAATTCATTGATTAGCTCTAGTAGTTTTCTGGTAGCATCTTTAGGATTCTCTATGTATAGTATCATGTCATCTGCAAACAGTGACAATTTTACTTCTTTTCCAATTTGTATTCCTTTTATTTCTTTTTCTCCTCTGATTGTTGTGGCTAAAACTTCCAAAACTATAATGAATAATAATGGTGAGAGTGGACATCCTTGTCTTGTTCCTGATCTTAGAGGAAATGCTTTCAGTTTTTCACCATTGAGAATGATGTTTGCTGTGGGTTTGTCGTATATGGCCTTTATTATGTTGAAATAGGTTCCCTCCATGTCCACTTTCTGGAGAGTTTTTATCATTAATGGGTGTTGAATTTTGTCAAAAGCTTTTTCTGCATCAATGGAGATGATCATATGGGTTTTATTCTTCAGTTTGTTTACATGGTGCATTACATTGGTTGATTTGCATATATTGAAGAATCCTTGCATCCCTGGGATAAATCCCACTTGATCATGGTGTATGATCCTTTTAATGTGTTGCTGGGTTCTGTTTGCTAGTATTTTGTTGAGGATTTTTGCATCTATATTCATCGGTGATATTGGTCTCTAATTTTCTTTTTTTGTAGTATCTTTGTCTGGTTTTGGCATCAGGGTGATGGTGGCCTCATAGAATGAGTTTGGGAGTGTTCCTTTCTCTGCAATTTTTTGGAAGAGTTTGAGAAGGATGGGTGTTAGCTCTTCTCTACATGTTTGACAGAATTCCCCTGTGAAGCCATCTGGTCCTGGACTTTCGCTTGTTGGAAGATTTTTAATCACAGTTTCAATCTCATTACTTATGATTGGTCTGTTTATATGTTCTATTTCTTCCTGGTTCAGTCTTGGAAGGTTATACCTTTCTAAGAATTTGTCCATTTCTTCCAGGTTGCCCATTTTATTGGCATAGACTTGCTTGTAGTAGTCTTTTAGGATGCTGTGTATTTCTGCGGTGTCTGTTGTAACTTCTCCTTTTTCATATCTAATTTTATTGATTTGAGTCCTCTCCCTCTTTTTCTTCATGAGTCTGGCTAATGCTTTACCAGTTTTGTTTATCTTCTCAAAGAACCAGCTTTTACTTTTATTGATCTTTGCTATTGTTTTCTTTGTTTCTATTGCATTTATTTCTGTTCTGATCTTTATGATTTCTTTCCATCTACTAACTTTGGGTTTTGTTTGTTCTTCTTTCTCTAGTTCCTTCAGGTGTAAGGTTAGATTGTTTATTTGAGATTTTTCTTGTTTCTTGAGGTAGGCTTGTATTGCTATAATCTTCCCTCTTAGAACTGCTTTTGCTGCATTCCATAGGTTTTGGATCATTGTATTTTCATTGTAATTTGTTTCTACGTAATTTTTGATTTCATCTTTGATTTCTTCAGTGATCTCTTGGTCATTTAGTAATGTATTGTTTAGCCTCCATGTGTTTGTGTTTTTTACATTTTTTCCCTGTAATTGATTTCTAACCTCATAGTGTTGTGGTCAGAAAAGATGCTTGATATGATTTTAAATTTCTTAAATTTACTGAGGCTTGGTTTGTTACCCAAGATGTGATCTATCCTGGAGGGTGTTTCATGTGCACATGAGAAGAAAGTGTAATCTGCTGTTTTTGGATGGAATGTCCTATAAATATCAATTAAACCTATCTGGTCTATTGTGTCATTTAAAGCTTCTGTTTCCTTATTAATTTTCTGTTTGGATGATCTGTCCATTGGTCTAAGTGAGGTGTTAAAGTCCCCCACTATTATTGTGTTGCTTTTAATTTCCTCTTTTATAGCTGTTAGCAGTTGCCTTATGTATTGAGGTGCTCCTATGTATATATTTATAATTGTTATATCTTCTTCTTGGATTGATCTTTTGATCATTATGTAGTGTCCTTCCTTGTCTCTTGTAACATTCTTTATTTTAAAGTCTATTTTATCTGGTATGAGTATTGCTACTCCAGCTTTCTTTTGATTTCCATTTGCATGGAATATTTTTTTCCATCCCCTGACTTTCAGTCTGTATGTCTCCCTATGTCTGAAGTGGGTCTCTTGTAGACAGCATATATATGGGTCTTGTTTTTGTATCCATTCAGCGAGCCTGTGTCTTTTGGTTGGAGCATTTAATCCATTCACATTTAAGGTAATTATCAATATGTTTGTTCCTGTTACCATTTTCTTAATTGTTATGGGTTTGTTTTTGTAGGTCCTTTTCTTCTCTTGTGTTTCCCACTTAGAGAAGTTCCTTAAGTATTTGTTATAGAGCTGGTTTGGTGGTGCTGAATTCTTTTAGTGTTTGCTTGTCTGTAAAGCTTTTGATTTTTCCGTTGAATCTGAATGAGATCCTTGCCATGTAGGGTAATCTTTGTTGTAGGTTCTTCCCTTCACTTTAAATATATCATTCCACTCCCTTCTGGCTTTTAGAGTTTCTGCTGAGAAATCAGCTGTTAACCTAATGGGAGTTCCTTTGTATGTTATTTGTTGTTTTTCCCTTGTTGCTTTCAATAATTTTTCTTTGTCTTTATTTTTTGTCAGTTTGATTACTATGGGTCTCAGTGTTTTCTCCTTGGGTTTATATTGCCTGGGACTCTCTGTGCTTCCTGGACTTGGGTGGCTATTTCCTTTCCCATGTTAGGGAAGTTTTCGACTATAATCTCTTCAAATATTTTCTCTGGTCCTTTCTCTCTCTCTTCTCCTTCTGGGACCCCTATAATGCAAATGTTGTTGCATTTAATGTTGTCCCAGAGGTCTCTTAGGCTGTCTTCATTTCTTTTCATTCTTTTTTCTTTATTGTGTTCTGCAACAGTGAATTCCACCCTTCTGTCTTCCAGGTCACTTATCTGTTCTTCTGCCTCAGTTATTCTGCTATTGATTCTTCTAGTGTATTTTTCATTTCAGTTATTGTATTGTTCATCTCTGTTTGTTTGTTCTTTAATTCTTCTAGGTGTTTGTTCTCTAATTCTTCTGGGTCTTTGTTAAACATTTCTTGCATCTTCTCGATCTTTGCCTCCATTTTTTCCCCTAGGTCCTGGATCATCTTCACTATCATTATTCTGAATTCTTTTTCTGGAAGGTTGCTATCTCCACTTCATTTAGTTTTTTTTTCTGGGGTTTTATCTTGTTCCTTCATCTTGTACATAGCCCTCTGCCTTTTCATCTTGCCTGTCTTTCTGTGAATGTGGTTTTTGTTCCACAGGCTACAGGATTGTAGTTCTTCTTGCTTCTGCTGTCTGCCCTCTGGTGGATGAGGCTATCTAAGAGGCTTGTGCAAATTTCCTGATGGGAGGGACTGGTGGTGGTTAGAGCTGGGTTTTGCTCTGGTGGACAGAGCTCAGTAAAACTTTAATCCACTTGTCTGCTGATGGGTGGGGCTGGGTTCCTTCCCAGTTGGTTTTTTGGCCTGAGGTGACCCAACACTGGAGCCCACCCAGCTGTTTGTTGGGGCTAATAGCTGACCCTGGGAAGACTCACACCAAGGAGTACTTCTCAGAACTTCTGCTGCCAGTGTCCTTGTCCTCATGGTGATCCACAGCCACCCTGTGCCTATTCAGGAGACCCTCCAACACTAGCAGGTACATCTGGTTCAGTCTCCCATGGGGTCACTGCTCCCTCCCCTGGGTCCCAACACGCACACTACTTTGTGTGTGCCCTCTAAGACTGGAGTCTCTGTTTCCCCCACTCCTGTTGAAGTCCTGCAGTCAAATCCTGCTAGCCTTCAAAGTCTGATTCTCTAGGAATTCCTCCTCCCATGCCGGACCCTCAGGTTGGGAAGCCTGATGTGGGGCTCAGAACCTTCACTCCAGTGGGTGGACTTCTGTGGTATAAGTGTTCGCCAGTCTGTGAGTCACCCACCCACCAGTTATGGGATTTGATTTTACAGTGATTACGCCCCTCCTACCTACCGTCTCATTGTGGCTTCTCCTTTGTCTTTTGATGTGGGCCATCTTTTTTGATGAGTTCCAGCGTCTTCCTGTCAATGACTGTTCAGCAGTTAGTCGTGATTCCGGTGGTCTCACAAGAGGGAGTGAGCGCACGTCCTTCTACTGTGCCATCTTGAACCAGTCTCCTATTCCCTGTTTTGCTGTTTCCTCCTTTTCTCATATCCTTCACTGAGCTTCCCCAGTAATTCATTTGTGATTCCTGTACAATATGCTAATAACTACCAAATATTCACCTTAACTCTGCCTTTGAGATTCTTGCTAATATCAATTTAGTTACCCTTTCTCAGTGCTTTATTCCTCAATGGCTTTCACCATTACCACCCTATCACTGCAGTCACAAAGACTCAGCATCTTCTTCTAATGTTCTCTTATTTAGGTTTTCACATTACCAAGCCATTATGATCATTCCTTTTTGAGACCTCACTCATAAGAAATGCTTATGAGTGAGGTCTCACTCATAAACAAACTACTGCTTCACACAAGTAGTAGTTTGTGGTGAAGTGGAAAGAGCATAGCATGTGTGACCAAAAATCCAAGTTTGAATCCATGTTTAAAGCACATTGTGACTTCGGATGAATTCCTTAAACTCTCTGAGTTTCAGTTTACTCACCTGTAAAACAAGGGTGATAATATCAAACTCATAGAATTATAAAAATTAAAATTAGATAAGCTGTGAAGTTCTTGGAGTAATGGGCATACAGGAGATGCTCAATGACTGTTAGCTTGCTTCCATACTGTATATTTCTAAATCCCAAGACTCATGATTGGATTTTGGTAAAAAGTTTCTGGCATTTTCTTCATTTTTAAATTTTTTCTTTTCCATTTTTATTAGCAGGCAATATTCTCCTGAATGAGGTTGTTGAGGATCAAATGAGAGATATAAAAATTGCTATGGATGTATGTCAGTTAATATGTATTTGGTTGTCAGTAAAACTATTCAACACAATATATGTAAATCAAACCATAATGCTGTATGTCTTAAACTTCTATGATGATGTATATCAATCATTTCTCAATAATACTGGGGAAAGATATTCAAGCTTAAACAGTAAAGAAATGGATTAGTTCATATAAGAAAAAAACCAAAGGTAGTGCTGGCTTCTGGGACGGTTAATCCAGCATGTTCTTTCCATATCTCTTTACCTTCAACAACAGTGTTGGTTTCATCCAAAACTAGCTCCCCTCATGTCAGAAATTGAGGTTATATGCTTCTTTCTTCCTGTCCAAAAGGAAAGAGAAATTGGTTTCCTGTACCTTTATTAACCTCCAGCAAACATTTCCTCTTATCTCTTTGTCCAGAATTAGATCATAAGCAACAATTGACAAGAGAGAATGGGTTAACTTTGGCCAGACTGGCCCACTCCTTGAAGGAAGGAAAATTCCTCTACTCAGAAGAGGAAGGGTGGGAGGGATATTTAGAGTCAGCTGAGTGGATATGTAAATAATTGTTGCCTGAATATCAATTATTGTCACTGAATGACTTCACATTTCTTGGAACCATATCAATGCTCATATCAGATCTAATAAATAATTGTTGAATAAATTCCCTATCAAAATCTTCTAATTATTTGCTTCTAACCTTTCTGCCTACTAAGGCTCACTTTCTTCTCCATGTCTAACTTCTCTCTTTTCCCATCACACTAAGATGGACTCTTAACTTGATCAGGGTTCTTGAATCTTCCACGTTTTGTTTTGGTTCATTTTCCAAAGTTGGAATTGATTTTCTTCTCCTCAAAACAATGTATCTCCCTGAAGCCTTCCAAGATCAAACATTTCCAGTTCTAGTCACAGAATATCAACAAAACCTCAGCATTCTGGCACATTTCCTTTCATTTTTGGAATATGTATAGGTATGTTTCAGCCTTTCTTTCCTGTTCAGTCAATAATAAGACCTGGAGAACTCTGTCTATTCTAGGCAATATTGTCCTACGCAGGGTATGGTGTATGGTAGGCACTGGCAGGATAGTAATATTTGAGTGGCATAGAAATCACGGAGATAAAACAGATAGTATGATTAATAAGGCAAATGTTATTGCTTTTAATGTCAAATTCATGGAGTACTCAAACTCTAGGGCATACCAAATAGACGTGAGTAACTTACTAAACCTTCAGATTGTCTTATTCTATTTCCAAAGATTCTGATTCAGGTCTGAGGTAGTGCTAAAAAATCAGCATTTTAATCAAATGTCCCAAATGACTCCCATAATAATTGTATAAACAACATTTGGCTGAATGGGTAGCATTCAACCAATTTCTTGTCCTTACATCAATACAAGAATAAAGAAGTAAGGCTTCATGGCCAATGCTAAATGCTAACGAGTGAATGAATATCCCTGATCCCGTGAGTAACTGCTAACTAGAATTCCTGGAGTATTAAAAAATATATTTAAAGGAGGGTCAGGGATGGATAGGTGAGGGGAGGCACAGGGAGAGAAAGTACCAGATAGGAAGGTTGAGTTCTGATAGTGAAGGGCCTTGAATACTATGCTAAGGTGTTTGGATTCTTCTGAAAGCATTAGGGAGTCTTGGAAGGTTTCTGAGCAGGGAATAACACTATATAATTTGTGTTGTAGAAAGCCGACTTTGTCCAAATGTGATGGATTGACCAGAAAGGGGAAACTGGACGTAGAGGAGAACCACACGTGATCAAAACCACAAATGGTTTCTTCAGGCCACAGGGACAGGTGAGGTCTCTGGGGCTTGAAGGCCACTGTACCATGAATCAACATAAAACTAGGATTGTGAGTGATTAGCTATGATTTCCATTTGGAGCCAAAAGTGATTCGTCTCCATGAGGCAAGTGACCACTCCTGGCTGCTCAGTCCAGAAAATAAGTTTCTCAGAGCTGAGACATTCTATGCCAAGGTCCAAAACACAGAAGCAGCCCCAGAAAATATTTTTCCCCTACTTATGAATCATAATGGAAATTGAAGTTTAAACCTAGTAACTTATAGGGAGCAGCAAATATTTTACACTAACAATATATCATTAGCATCATGTTTTAAGAAAAAATGCTAATATGTTGAAAGAATGGCTGAGACATACTGTTTATCACAAGTAGAGTTTAGGTTAGGTTAGAGTAGAGGCTCAGTCTCCCAGAGCTGGCAGTGTCAGGGTCAGGTGTGAGGAAAGCCCTGGAGTTCTATACTTAGAGCTGAGCAAATAGGTCATTGAGGGTGGCCTGGGAAACAGGCTTTTCCCTTATAACAAAAATGTTCTCTGCCTTGGCCACATATCCCCACTGACATTTCTCTTTTATCATCTTTCCAAGGAGTCCACTTGCTGGACAAAATGCTAGATGGTAAAACTGGAGACACCGGAGTTAGTTTTTTCCTTTGGAGAGGGACCAAGGAATGAGGGAAATGGATTCTGTGCCCAGAAAGAAGTCAAGTTGAAGAGCCAAAAGTTATCAGGAAGACAGAGAATATCAAATGGAAAATTAGCTAATTTTCCTAACTTCTTAAATGCTAAAGACAATCTTTTAAAATCTGTATAACTCAAACTGGTGTCAGCTGTTCCCTAATTCTCTTCTAGAAGTTTCCATCCAAAGCCCCCCCTCCCCCCCCACCCCATTGCAGTCTTTACCCCAGCCTTCCTCACATATGCAAATCCACCTCCATCAAAACATTAGCAAGAAAGTAGATCTCATGTTCAGGTGAAGCTAAGAGAGAATTTCAACATAAAACCAGCAACCACCGTTTGAAGTATCTCCTTTAGACATTTCTGCAATGTCTCTGTCTATTGAACTGCTGAGAAGGCGACCATTTTCCCCTTCCCTATGGCTGCAGGTCAGTCTCCTTCCCTTCTCCTCCCTTCCTCTCTCCACCCCTCTCCTCTCTTTTCCTTTCCCTTCCTCTCCCTTCTCTTTTAGCTGGCAGAGCAATTCTGCTCAAGCCCCTGCCTGCCAATCACTCCTGGTTCTTAGCAAGGCAAAAGGTCCCAAATTTAAAAGGAGAGAATAGTTTTTTCCTTCTTGTTATTATATCTGCATAACTGTTGTTTTACCTACTTTTCCTCTATTTTTGCTATCAGGAAAAAAAGTAAAAGATAGCTAAGTAAGGAGGGCAGGATTTTCAGTTACATCTGCTGCAAATTATTGGACCAAGGGAAGGAAGCCTCAACATTTCTTTCTCAAGTGGGCTTCAGTGAGTCTACTCTGTGCTGGCCACTGAGGTGAGTGCTGGCATCTCTGTACTCAAGAAACTGCCTGTACAGAGGGGAAGCCCAGCCCGGCTTCCGTATACCTCATATTCTGAACTTTGATATTTCAATTGAGTGTTTCACAGGGGGTCCTCAGGCAACTTTTCCCCAGGGTCCTAACAGCTGTTATGAGAATATATTACCTTTAAAAATTGTTGAAAAGATGACAAATTAGGAGAATTTTTCTCAGGCGTTGAACCACTCTTTTGGCTCCCCACCAGCCATGATTCTGACTATATCACAGTTGTGGAAGAAAGGGAGTATGTAGTTCATACCTCAACTGGTCCTAGAACTAATTTTTCAAGACACAAGGTAGAAAAGGATCTATCAAGTAGCCTTTACTTAAAGTCTGAGTAATAAACTCATTGCAACTATGGAATCCAAAATGGGAATTGGAAGTAATGAAGTGGCAGGGCCAGATACAGAATTTGTCAGGCCCAGTGCAAAGTGAAAATGGGATGGGTACTTGTTCAAAAAGCAAGAAAATGTGCTAAATATGTGTGTCTTAAAACAGAAAGCTTTTTTTGTTTCTTCAACTTGCTATGGTGTTTTTAAAATTTGCTTTAAGTAATGTTTTAAGTAAAGAAAAATTAATAATTTTAATTATTAATATGATGTTTGCCATTCATCTTTATATGGTACAGTGCCATTTTTAGATGCAAATATAAGAGCATTTGACTCGTACATGTAATCACTAAAATTACACAATTCATATTTCATAGCTCATACATGCATTTTTGGTAAGAATATATGTGAAAGCACTACACAAAACACAACTGTTTTTATTTTATTTGTCCAAACATGCACACAGTCTTTCTTTTAATTTTTATTTTTTTATTGACATATAGTTGATTTACAGTGTTTCAGGTGTACAGCAAAGTGACTCAGTTATACATATATATATATTCTTTTTCATATCCTTTTCCATTATAGGTTATTACAAGATATTGAATACGGTTCCCTGTGCTATACAGTACATCCTTGTTGTTTATCTATTTGACATATAGTAGTCTGTGTCTGTTAATCTGAAATTCCAGATGTATCCCTCCCCCCGCTTTCCACTTTGGTAACCATAAGTTTGTTTTCTATGTCTGTGAGTCTATTTCTGTTTTGTAAATAAGTTCATTTGTATCAATATTTTTTTAGATTCCACAGTAAGTGATATCATATGATATTTGTCTTTCTCTGTTTGACTTATTTCACTTAGTGTAATCTCTAGGTTCATTCAGGTTGCTACGAATGGGATTATTTCATTCTTTTTTATGGCTGAGTAATATTCCATTGTATATATACACCACATCTTCTTTATCCAGTCATCTGTCAATGGACATTTAGGCTTACCAACGGTCTTGACCTTTGGCTTAAGGAAAAACTAAAGGGAAAAAGATCTATGGGTTGCCCCATTTTTCCCTTTGCTTCTATGTCATCATTTCTAGCAAAAGTGGTTGGCTAATTCAGGGAAGTATCATTAGTAAGAAAAGATATGAGAGGGTTCTCTGGTCATTGAGTTTCTTAGAACATCATTGCTTTCTTTCTGTGTTCGAAGCATGTTCTTGTTCTAAGGGAAAGCATGGCTTCTTGGGGCTGTCAGCACCGCTGCCCACTAAGGTCTAGACATAACACGTTTAGCTTGTACTCACTTGAGTCTCAATGAACTCCCACACATTGTGAGTCCACACAAATTCTGTGCTCTCAGGGTGGCAAGGAACAGTGGACACACATACTGAACATCTCTCTGCTCTCGAGTGCTCAATTGTCTCATTAGATTTCACTTGTAAAACACAAGTTCAAAAATAAAATTATGAAGAATTTCAAGATGGTGACAGCAGAATATTAAACCAAGTATGAATCTCTTCTGAGTGTGGGACCCTGTGCAGCTGCACAGATTACATGCCCAGGAAGCCAGCCCTGTAAGGTACCATTCTGCCTTATCCCTCTCACTCATGGGTATTGGGCACCTGCAAGGCTATCTCCTTGGAATTGGAAGAGAAATCTTGCCTTCTCCCTTCTTCCCCATTTCCATGGTTCTTCCTTTCTTTTTTCTCTTTTGTCCTTCTCCTCCAAATCTGGCTCTTCTCATACTTGTTGGCAATTTTTCAGCTCCATCTTTCCCTGCAAAAATGGGTTGAAGTGGTTTGGGAGAAAGATCCCCACTCTAGTAGACTTTCTTCAGGAGGTGTTTTAGAAAAAGCAAGTATAGTATGTTGAGGAAAAGGGTATTTTATGATTTTTTGGAGTGTATACTGTATTTGGAATCACTGTTACTGATATAGGTAATGAAGAACCAAGAAGATTTAAAATAGAAAAGGAAATTGAAAGTAGGAAATGTTTCATTTTAGCAAAGTCTTTCTGGTATATAGCATGGACTTAAATTGGAGGAATATGTAATAAATCATAGAGACTAGTTAAAAGGAAGACTAGTCTACAACGCTTGTAAAATGACAGTTGCCCAAGACTCTAGTATTGAACGACACTGTGATCACTTGATTTCACTTATATGGTAGGAATAGAGGAGTCAAGAATTATTTAGTTGACAGCTTTAGGACTGGGGAAAAATCTCTTTCACCTAGAAGTGGCTGATGGAAGAAAGGAAACAGAAAGCATGTGAGCAACTCTTCTTGGAACTTGAGAGAAGAGGCTGTCTGAACCGGTAGACCTGTTTTTCACAATGTCAATTGGAAGCTGTGGCCCCTTGTGAGGTTACATAAGCTTGGGGGTGGCACTGGAGCCTATTGTATTGAAAAACACTGTGAATCTCCTGGGATATAAGTTTTCAAGTTAAAGACCCTCTCTGCCCACTTTCAGATTGAGTTGTTTCTTCTACAGTATTTTTACACTTCTTCATAGTGGCTCAACCTAAGGATGTGAGAAAGTAGGAAGAGAAAGTCATTACCATTCCTTACAAACTATGAACATACTTGGTTCTTGAGAGTCTGCTTTCCCGCCCAGACAACCAAATTAATGGAATTCTTTGTTCTATCCCATGAAAACAGAAAGAATCTTAGCAGAAGCTGTTCCATGTAAGTTCTGACTTTACCTGGGTATTTTGGTCTTGGGTTTGGGTTTTCTGATTTGATCTGGGTCTATCTTCATATCATGATACAGGAAATTCAGGGGGATTTCTTGGGACAGTTACCTGTATTTGGCTTATGAAGTTGCTTCTTATTTGAATTAGAGCCACATGTGGAAGACTGAAGGCACTGTTGGACTCTTGTTATCACACGTTTGGATTTTAAGAAAGTTTAGATAGCTTATTTTATATAATAATGTCAGGAAAAATGGAAACAAAACTGTGAATGCTTAGTGTTTTCTTTCAGAATTCTTAATGTTTTCTTTTAGAGTGACAACTCTTTCTTATTGTTAGCATGGTGCAAAAACTGCTGGAGAAATATCATATGCTTGCTACTTCATTTGGAAATCCCCATGTGCAGATTCCAAGTTAACATTTTTACATGAATAAATACAAGTAAATCAAGCTCTAAAAGTTAATGTATTTTTTAATTAAACTTTTAAATGTATAAATGAGTCCAAGCCTCTTTTCATAACTTGATGACCTAAAGCACTTTTAAAAGTTATATTAGGGGGGCTTTCCTGGTGGCGCAGTGGTTGAGAATCTGCCTGCTAATGCAGGGGACACGGGTTCGAGCCCTGGTCTGGGAGGATCCCACATGCCGCAGAGCAACTAGGCCCGTGAGCCACAATTACTGAGCCTGCGCGTCTGGAGCCTGTGCTCCGCAACAAGAGAGGCCGCGACAGTGAGAGGCCCGCGCACCGCGATGAAGAGTGGCCCCTGCTTGCCGCAACTAGAGGAAGCCCCCGCACAGAAACGAAGACCCAACACAGCCATAAATAAATAAATAAATAAATAAAAGAACGTAAATTTCTTTAAAAAAAAAAAAAAAAAGTTATATTAGGGAGTTAATGCAGCTAGAAGGACACTTAATGTGCTTTCCTCGAGAGGCTGATATTCTCAAATCTAGAAGTAAAACTAGAATTTCAGCAAAAAGAAATTTTATTATATTATTATTGACATTTTTAATGGAATAAAAAATGAAATGCATTCATTCTTACGAAAGTTTTCCCAAACCATGTCCCAAAGATACTCCAACTACAGACTGATATTAGAGATTAGATAGTACTTACCTTTTTCCACAGTCAATTCTATTCAAATATTCCAAAATCCTTTCGAAATTGCTTTACAATGTAAGTTAAAGATATTCTTTTGACTATGGTATACTTAAATCAACATTTTTAAAAGTCCTATTATAGTTAGTTGGCAAGCAACACAACAATCAAATAAAGGTAGATAGAGGACCTCACTTCTTATTCCACCCAGGCAACAGTAGCTTGCAACACCAGACTCTGATTATCCTTATACTTAGTTTGCCAGACCCTCGTGAAAGTGTCTTATTGTTTTACACCATCAGCACAGCCCCTAGCAAAGTTCTTTACAAACTTTTAAAGACTGCTAAGCTGACAGGCATTTACTCACCCCATCTCTGTAAGAATGCTAGGGTATGACTGACAAGAAAAACTACCTGTCTGTGTCTCTCTTTCTCTTTCTCACTTGCTCTGATTTTCTCATTTTCTCTGTTTCTTTAACAAAGCAGATGCCCTCTAAACTTGATCCCATATGGTCCTGTTTGAGGAAAGAAGGGGAAAAAATTAAAATCAAGTCCCACTAATTAGAGGAAAATTGTATGTAAATAATTGAAAGGCCTTTTCATTCTTATGGTTGACATTTCTACCAAGGCCTTAATTGACTGTTGGGTCTAAAGGGTTATGTGCTTTTTTTAAGTGACATGTGCTCCTGGCCAAGTACTGGCTGGGACACACTGTGAGTAGTTTTAGATCACCAGCAGCTCTTGCTATTTTAGTCTGTGTCACTGCTTGAAGTTGTAATTAATTTGAATGATCCTAAAAATGATAATTATGACAGTTCTGATATTTGATAAGAATAACTTACATTCAGTCTTACTAAGAAAGTCATGGAGCATTTAGCAGAAGGGCAAAAATATTTATACAGTGCCAACGAATATCTCACAGAGAAGCAGACAGCAGAAGCCTCCACAGGGCTTAACTTGTCCTTGTAAGTAATTTGTGAAATATTACGTGCTTGCTAATTAACTGTGTTCTGCACCTTAATTATATCTTCGATCAGTAATAATGTATGTTGCGTTTGTTTTTGTTTTTAATCCTAAACATTTTTAGCCAATGACAATTTTAGCTCATTCTTGTACAAATAATATTTATAAATGGCATATATCATTCGAATGATATTTGCACCCATAGAGCACAGTATTTCATTATTTTCCTCTACTAAATCAACATGATTTAAAAAAACAAAACAACCTAGTACTATTGTTATATTTCTCTTTCTCTTTTGCTCCTGATTTCTTTTCTTCTTTTAATTCAGTTTTTCTTGTAACAGCTAAATTTCTTGACAGGTGTTCTCATTCTTCAAACCATAAAAAGAAAAAAAATGTATAAAGAAAAGGGTTAAGAAATTAATAGTGAATGTCTAAGATGTTGAAGTGTGATCTTTTTCTGATTTATTGGGTCACTCAAATTACGAACATTGAAAAGTAGTATTTTATATGTGTAAACAATGATCTTCAGTGCACTGATACATTTTTATAAGGTATCTGAAAATTACTCAAGAGTTGTATTTTTAGTATGCGTCCCTATTTAGTCAATAACAGGTTTTACAATAAATTATGTTTTAGGAAAACACTTAGGTAGCTTCTTAGAGTTATAGGTGCATGATTAAAGGAAATGCAATGTAATTTAGAGCCAGAAGTTCTGTATTTAAATATTAACTGTAGTCTGTTCAGCAGTTTGATTTTTGATCAATTATTTTCTTTGAACTTCATGTTATCTATAAAATGAGGATAATTAATAATAATAATCTACTCTACAGAGTTGTAATGAGGACCAAATAAGCACAAGAATACTAAAGTGTACATTCATAGTTTGTATAAACAATTTGTCAATAATTAGTATTCTAGTCTATAAAAAATTGCTTCTTGCTTAATAGTGTTTAGGGGGAAATGACTAAATAAGTAAAGAGGGGAAAAAGTCTAAACTACTTCCTTTTTGTATCCTTACTGGTTTTTCATTGCTATTTTTTTCATATTTATTTTAGAAAAGTTGATAAGCAGGAATACTACTTTACTATGCCTTTCACAAGTAAGCAGCGGTTGTGAGGAAGTAATGAGTTCTGAAT
The DNA here is from genome assembly GCF_028023285.1 of Balaenoptera ricei. Classification (NCBI taxonomy): domain Eukaryota; kingdom Metazoa; phylum Chordata; class Mammalia; order Artiodactyla; family Balaenopteridae; genus Balaenoptera; species Balaenoptera ricei. The sequence continues at coordinate 30,358,553 of NC_082650.1, read as the reverse complement.
TTAAAGGACTGTGTCCTGTTTCCACCTGTTGCTACCTTGGTACAGTCAGAGGTCCTTGTGCTGCCTCCTCATTCTGGTGGTCCATCTGTAAAATGGGAGCAGTGAGTGTGGAAAATCTAATCACCCACCTATACTGCTCCTGGCGCTCCTGAACCACAGATGGGCAGCTCATCTAAGCGGCCAGGAGGATGCAGGTGTGCCGGGGAACGCCCCGCTCACCTCCCCGATCAGAGTCCCAAAGGAGCTGCGGGCCCCAGTGGCGGGTCAAGTGCCACGTCTCACGCTGGGCGCTGGACACGCTGAGAGCTGACCCCCGCGCGCCCGGTGGTTCAGGTTCACTTTCTCAGGGCTGCGGGATTGGGAGAAGAGGAGAGCTACTCCCTGGCAGCCCTCCTCTCAGGCATGGGATAGCCTCTCTCCTAGAAACATTTCAAGGCGTAAGGGTACCAGTACCTGTTCTTTACACGGCGCAGGATGTCGTGAGGCTGACATGGTCCTTGGTATCGTGTGTGTGCATGTGCTGCTCCTCCTTGGAGAGAAGTAGTTATAATATAAGCTTTTTTTTTTTTTTTTTTAATTGTTATTGTTGCTTTCTTCTTCCTCTGGGAGAAATTGTTTACTTGCCTCTTGCTCCATGAATTTTTTTTTTTCCTGGTAATATGAGCAGATTTGTGCTTCTAGGAAGAAAGAGAGAGGGAGAGAAAGAGAGAGAAAGGAAGGGAGGGGGAGGAAGAGAGGAAGGAAGGAAGAAAGGAAGAAAAGGAAAGATAGAAAAGGAAAGGAAAGAAAAGAAAAAAAAAAGAGTTGCACCAGTATAATATGTACATCATAGGCTCTAAATGAGAAGAAAATTTTGCATTAGTTCTATGGACTTGTATTAAGCATACTTTAGAATCTGATGTTTCTTTCTCCAAAGTGAATTTCTCTGTAGTATTAACTTCAAGTGTTAAAAAAAACTGCACACACTCGAAAGTAATATTTTTATTTAGATGAAGGCATCATCTTTTGTTTCTCCTTTAGAAAGCTAATAAAACCCTCTTAATTAAAATTTGATATATTTTAGTGGTAAAAATATTCTAAGTTGTACCTTTGAATTAATACTTCTTCAAAATACTCTTCATAATATAAGCAGCCCATAGGTTATATGGAAAAAAAGAGAAGCTAAAATGCTATGGATTTAGGATTTTTAGCTGACATTTTACTTCTTACTCCCCCAACCCTGTTACTTTGTTTTACAAATACTTAATTTAGATTTGTAATATGAGTTAGTGTGGGTTGCCTAGATTTTAACTAGATATTAGTTATGTTGTATTTTTTATGGTATGTCCCATAAATGAATGTCTTGAATATTCTTAAGTAAACATGTTTTTAAAACATCCTATTATTAAAAATATATCAGCTAAATTTTTCAACAATTTCCTTTTTTAAGAGTGCAGTCCATGCTTCTAAATTCAATTTTACTTTCTATCTACGTTCCATTTGTATTTCCTTCAAATCACATTGCCTTGCATGCTTTCTCTCAAGCTTACCTACAATAAAGCCTTCTGTTGTCTAAGGGTCATTCCTACATGAATCATGCTCTGTCAAAATTTTGAGGTTTATAAATGTTCAGCTAATTGAGCAGTCTGACCAGCTGAATACTTGTAAGTCCTTTATAATATCTTTCAACACTTCAAAACTTTGGCCCACTTAAAACTCCAGAATCCCAGAGCAAATGGGACAAGTCATTCACATGGATTCTTGCTGATAAAACTAAGAACATGCTTATGCATTTCTCAGAATTTGTAATAAAGTAAATGTAGTTCTACTCTTAAATGTTTATTTTTGAACTGTGTCTATGTTATGCCATAGCAAGGGATTGGAAAGTGAAAAGCTTATCCAATCAGCCAACTATTTTGACTTCTTCATATTAAACACTAACTTGACTTTTTTTTCCTCACTAATTGGATGTTTTGGCATCGTGAATGCTTATAGTTTCTAAGAAAGAAGTCAGTCTCTCTCTCTCCCTCCTCCAATTATTTTTTTCTCACAGTGATGTGATACTGAAAATGAATGCACAAATAAGTAATTATAACTTACATGCCAGCTCCAGCCCACCCCTGTTGTCTTGCTAAGATTTCTGTGCATTCCTGGGGGACATATATTTTCATGGTCTTTTCTGGCCTCAAGTTCCAGATTTCACAGGATTCTGAGTCTCACTCCATATCAGTTCCATCCTTTCTGCTCTGCATCAATTCAAACATGGAACTCAGCCCTTTTCCTTCATTCCTTCAAAAAAAAAAATGCAAGTCTGCTCACAAAAAGTTATCTTTCAGTGTAGCTGACTTTACTGAAAGCTTGGCGAGACTAAGGCAGTTAACACACACAATTTTTCATATTGGTGATTTCTCTACTTAAAAGTATGTTGACCCAAATCATATATCACATGGACTGAACACCCTCTTCTCCTTTGTAGGATAATTCCTCTTCTCTCTAACCAACCTCCAACTCAGCTCTGAGTTTCCAGGACACATGTAAAGACTCACTATGTCTTCTTCTAAACATCTACTCTAGGTATTACCCTTTCTCTATCCTTCACCAATCTCTACAAGGGGAAGTGAGGAGTACAGAAAAGTTTTACTCCACCCTTAAGAAATATTCATGCCCCCAACACACACACACACACACACACACACACACACTCACAACACAAGTGCATGCCACTCACCCCACACTCACACCCTGTAGAAAACAGAAGTATCTAGAGTCAGTTTGGATTTTAAGCAAAAATTCCCCTTGAATACATTTATATCAATGTTTAAAAGCTCTTACTTGTTATAGATGTATAATATTTCAGTGGAAACTCTTAACTTGTTCTCCAAGCTGGCCCTTGCCTGTCCCATATCTAGACACACTGACCTTCTTTCTGTTGCTTGAAGGGCAAGCTCATTCCTTCTGTATGACTTTTGCATCTTCCTATCTCTGTGCCTCTCAGCAAACTGATTTGTTCTCATGATGCATGCTTTAGACCAGGTTTCTCCCTTTTGTAAGCGACCGTCCAATCTACAGCAACATCTTTGCAACCCACAGTAACATCACCCAATATTCTCTATAAAAATCACCGTTTTATTTCTTTAAAAGAAATTATCACACTCTGAGATTATCTTCATTTTTTTATTTAAACATTCTCAATTGTCTATCCTTGAGGAGAGGGTCCTCTTTTGTATTGTTTACTGCTGTACTTCATGACCAGGAAATGTGGGTGATACTCAGTAAGTACTTAATATATTTCTAAAAATAAATAATTGTGTCTATTGTTAAAAATGAAAAAATTGAATTTGCTTAATAACTTTAAAAAGTATAACTTATCTAATATATTTTATAGGACACATCACATTATCTGTCCCATGATAGTTAACATGAATTGAGTAATAATTATAATTATTACTGTAACCAGGACTTCCTGAGGTTAACCTGATGGTAAAGACCACCATTTACTATGCTCATATTTAGAATTCAATGTTCAGAAAAAATAGTATTAGCCTGGGAATTAAAACAGCCTCATTAAAGATTAGCATCATGGAATTCTAACCCAATCCTCTCATTTAACATTTGTGGCAACTGAGACACAGAAAAACTATCTTGCCCAATATTAATGGCATTAAGTCTGGCATTCAGGTTTCTTGAGTCTCAAATGACTAATTTTCCCTGTAAACCATGTCCCCAGTCCTAATCTAAGAGTAATCAGTTACTTCATGTTTTCATTTATAGAATAAGCAGGTGAAATTAGATGATCTCTCACCATTTGCAGTTCAATTACTCTCTTTCTTTTTTCCCCTCTGTTCATCAGTTATTCTGCAACTCGACTGGAAGCAATCTCCTTACATTCTCATTCTTATTGTCAAGATCCTACTCAGTGATACCTTGAGTCCCCAACAACTCTAAATGTCTATTACTCAGGGGTATTGGTGCATCTGACTGGATGCTGCTGATACACAGCACAGCAGACTTGCAACTACTGAATCTACACAAGTAGAAAAATAAGGATGCTTGACCACTTGCAAGCACTTCATTGAGGACTTCCTGAGTATCGGAGAATAAGGCACAGCCAATCAAACGTAATGATATAAGTTCAATTACGATAAAATCAAAGGTAAAGTTGCAATTAATATAGAACATGGTTAAAATTAAAGCACCTTAGGATGAAATTGTTAGGGCTTTTTTGTAACCAATGTATTTGATTCTGAATTAAATTGCCTTGTTCATCTTGTGGGGGAAGTATCTTGTATGTTTCCTCTCTTCTCAATGATATTAGTTTTTTATTTCAAATGAAGCAGATTACCTATAAACATATATATATATACATATATATATATGAATAATACAGACTAGAAAGGTTTCTCATTCACTGGTGTAAAAGTCCTTGGATAAATCAAATTTAGCCTACCTTAATTAGATTGTTACCCAATCTATATATTTTAATACCTCACAAATGGTTAGCTCAAAGTTTTCTGCAGTTTAAACTTTTTTTGAGAAGGAAACGGGATTGAAGTTAATTTTCTAAGTTCTTATGTGAATTCGGAAACTTTAATTTTCCTATGTTTTAGAATTTTCAGATACACTAAGGAATTTAACATTTTTTTAATGTACTATCTTTGTGCCTAACGAGGAGTTTCCCAACGCTGGTTGTACAAGTGTGAGGAAAGAGAGATAATGACGTGTCCTATACACAGGCATATAATCCCCTACCTGTTCCCTCCGTTTCTCTGCAGTGTCTAGAGCATTTGGTTAAATCAGCCTTGGTCTAACCATTGGAAAACAGTAAGGAAGTGAATACAGGAAGTAGTAGAATGGGATAAAATATTGGGGCCAAAACCTGAAGTGTATTTCAGAGGAAAATAGAACAATCCGAGATTTACTGTGTTCGTATTACACAATACTCCGTGTTAATCTGGGATCTATGGACTCTCCTGGAACATTCAAGGGAATCCATACATCTCCCAAATTTTAATGTAAAATTGTGAGTGTGCGTTTCTTGGGAGGCGAGAGACAACCCAAACTTTTCGTCATATTTGCAGGGGGGTCTGTGACCCTCAAAAAAGGCTAAGAAGGACAATATCACCAGGTTACCAGACAACAAGCACCATAAAAATGGAAAAGAGTTAATTAATATAAATTAACATCTCTCCTTTCCCATCTCCAATTAATTATATTTGACATTTTTCATTTTCAGACTTGGAAATCATATCTGACCCTAGGGCTGTACAGCTGAAGTAGATGAGGATAATTCTGTGAAGATTTAAGGAAGAGAGCTTAGGATGAGTAAAAAGTAAGAAAGTAAATTTATTAGAAAAGAGAATGAAAATAAGGTTTGCCTAAATGGTAAAATAATAATTTATTTTACATGTAGAAAACTTTAATATAAAGATTTAAAACAACTGTTTTTCATCCCCTATTAGTTTGTTTTTATTGGTAACAACAACCAGTATTTATAGAGAACTTACCATGTGCCTCAATGGTGCATAAGCATATGTTTTTATATCGAGTTCTCATAATGAACCAATGGAAGAAGGAAATATTTCCCTTAATTTTTCAGAGAAAGAAATTGTAATTATCCTGGCAGCTCAGGAAGGACTTCCAACAAGAGACAACATGATGCCAAATTTCCAAGTATCAGTGTGTGTATTTTGGGAGGGATGTGGAGTTCAGGATGGAAAACAGTGAATAAAGGGGCTGGGGAAGGAGCAGAGTAGGAAGGGTGACAGCAAAGTTAGATGCCATTTAGGTATGTAGAATCTACTCTTGAGAGCAACTTGAACAGAAGAGACTGATGAGGAAGGCTTTAAAATTTTGTCTTCGGAGATCTGCAGTAGAAGAGAGTTCCACTGAATCAGGATGAGGCTCTACACCAAAGCTGGCAGTGAACACGTTTTGGAATTTTTTCAAATTTCTTCCAGCTTTAATTCTTCAAAAACTAAAACTTAAGTCTCCTTAAGCAAAATGAATGTTCAGAATTTATAAATAGGTCAAGAATAGTCAACTATCTTAAGAAATTTCTTTTCATTGTTTTGTAAGAAATCTTATCAACTCTTCCAGGGCAAGGAGACATGGAAAGGAAATGTGTTGACCCTGAAGACTCTAGGGGGAGGATATGGTGATACTGCATCTCTCAAAACAGCAACACCCATCTTTAAAATATGAAATAAGCCCATGGGTAGATTTGAGAACTTATTAAAAATATATTGTAAAGAACCCAGAAATTTCAGTTGCAAGTATATATCCAAAAGAATTGAAAGCAGGAGCTTTAATAGATCTTTGCACATCCATGTTCATAGCAGCATTATTTACAATAGCCAAAAGGTAGAGGCAACTCAAGTGTCCATTGATGGATAAATGAATAATCAAATGTGTATTTGCATACAATGGGACATTATTCCTCCTTAAAAAGGAAGAAAATTCTGACACAAGCTACAACATGGATGAACCCTGAAGATATCATGCTCAGTGAAATAAACCAGCTACAGAAGGACAAATTTTGTGTGATTCCACTTATATGAGGTATCTAGATTAGGCAAATTTATTGAGACAGAAAGTAGAATGTACTTTCTGGTACCGGCAGGAGTGGGTAATGAGCAGTCATTTTTTAATGGGTCCAGAGTTTCAGTTTAGGAAGATAAAAATGGTTTTGGAGATGGACGGTGGTGATGGTTGCACAATAGTGTAAATGTACTTAATGTCACTGAACTGTATACACTTAAAATGGTAAATTTTATATTATGTATACTTTATCTATCAAAGAGAACAGAGCGTAAGTTAATTTATTTGATAATTTTAAGGCTGATTTCTATTCCTAGTCTTTAAATACATGAGTGCAATTAAAATGCATTCTGGATAAGGCTGGGTTAAAAAGTATATGTTTGTAAAACATAGTAGGTACTAGATTTACATATGTGAAATCAATATAAATGTTTTGCCTTAAATTCTTGTATGTTATATAGCTTGATTTAAATATACCTAAAATATTATATATCTTTTGGTTATTTATTGAGTACAGTCAACTTAGAATTTCATTATCCAAATTGAAAATGTTGTTTGACATGGTTGATGACTAGTGGCTTATGTGGTAGGAAAATATTTTACTGGGAACTCTTGACTAGTGGGAAGGCCAATAAGATGTATTATCAACACTTTAAAATGGTGGTATATTCACAGAGCGCACAGTCTAATAGATGGCTAACAATTTGACAAATATAATTTTTTAAAATTAAGTACACTGGAATGTCTCTATAATGTTTTCCAGGGATCTGGGGTTTTTTCAGTGTTACATGATCCTCTTTGGGTCCTTAGCCAGCTCTTTAAAAAATGAACGCTAGCTGCAGGAAAATGTTAAATGGAGGCATACTGTGATGAATTTCACTGTCTAGTATTTATTTTAAAGGGTTTAACTTAATATACAACACAGCGAAACTTTGCTTTCTCATACATAATGCATTAAAAATTTTAGTCCCTTAGAAAACATTGCCAGTGAAATTACGGTGAATAACAAATCCATATATACTTAGAGCTAGGATTTTTTTGGGTAGAGTTTATTTTTTCATAGCTGTCTTGAATGGATATTTTAAACTTAAATGGGTTCCATTTCTCCTAAAATAAAGCATCTTTAGAGGAGAAATTTTAAGGGAACAGATGAAATTTCATTACCATGCATGTGGTCACACCTTGTCAGAACTTAGGTCCTAAATTTCACTGTGATATTGATATTTGCACACATTTAAAGTGACATTATTTGGCAAAAGAACAAGTATCTAGTTTGAGTTAGTCGTGCACATGGCGATGACTAACCGCGTACTACAAGGTTAAAACAATTTTTTAAATCACTTGTTAATGTGATAAGACCAGGCTCATGTTTTTCCTAAGCTCATTTTCAATTGGCTTTTTTGTTCAGCCAATAGGTGACTAAATGTTCGCAATTGACAGATGTATTCTTTACTCAAATAGAAAGGGCAGGAGCATGAGATATTAACTGGAAAAGAGTGATTCACACCTTCATGGACATAAATCCCCTATTTTAAAATTGAGTAGTGCTTTTAGTATAACTTACCCTAGTTTGACTCTAAACCAAGGATTCCATCTACATGAATGGACTAATGAAATTGATCTTGTTGGAAAACATATTTCTGGAAGAATTCTGTTCTAAAGAATAATTTATTGGGTATAAATTATCTTAGAATTCCTCTTCCTTCTCCCTGTAACTCCCTATAACTCTTCCTCTCTCAACACATCACCCCACAAAAAAAGAAGCAGTGAAGGGAGGGGGAAGGGTAAGCTGGGATGAAGTGAGAGAGTAGCATTGACATATATAAACTACCAAATGTAAAATAGATAGCTAGTGGGAAGCAGCTGCATCACACAGGGAGATCAGCTCCAAGTTTTGTGACCACCTAGAGGGGTGGGATAGGGAAGGTGGGAGGGAGATTCAAGAGGGAGGAGATATGGGGCTATATGTATACATATAGCTGATTCACTTTGTTATACAGCAGGAACTAACATACCATTGTAAAGCAATTATACTCCAATAAAGATGTTAAAAAAAAAGAGAGATAAAAAAAAGAAGCAGTGAAACTAAATAAATTCCACCAAATGCTTAAACTTTACCTTTCTCATTAGTCTCATTCTATAGTGATGCTCTTCACAATTAATGAGTCTTTTGTATATGGAACTTAGTAGGTATTTAACAGCCTCCATTTTGATTTTTCTTAATTTTTTATGGATTGACATTGTCAATGATCATTAATGATTATTTAATACATCACATTTTTGGTTTTGTTTGATCACTTGAAAAATTAAAGCTTGCCATGGTTATGGTCATTGTTGCTATGCAATATATCCAAACTGTGTCTTCTGTTCTTCATCTCATTTTTCCTCCTTCTCGTCCTCCCTCCTTTCCACCCTCCTAACACAAAGCAAACTCTGAAACCTTCTTCACTGCTCTGCCTCATAGGAGCTCTTCTCTGTTGGTCCTCATGAAGTCTTACCCTCTGCATGCAGAGTCCAAACCATGGCCAAGGAAGCAATAGAAGCCCCATGCACACTTATCCCCACCCATCTGAGTAGCTCCCTCAGTATTGGGAACCTGCCTCTCAAATTTCACCTCCTTCTACACCTCAGAAGTCAGATAACTGCCTCCTCTGCTACACAAAGTTACTATGTTCCATTACAGCTCCATCTTCATATGCTCGAGAAGAGATGAATCTCATCTCATACTTTTCCATTCGCTCAAAAATGACAGTTCTTTACCACCTGTTGCCCAATGCTTCAGAAGTCTCTATCACAAATTTTATCCATGTTTATAGTGATTAACAGTGGGAAAATAATTCTCTTAGCAATTACTGTATTGTGATCAGAATAAGAAATCTTACAGAATTCTTTTAAAAAGTTTTTTTAGATATGTCACATGTCATAAAATCCATTCTTTTAAACTGTACAATTCAGTAGTTTTTAGTATATTCATAAAGTTATGCAACCATTACCACTATTTAATTCTAAAGCATTTTTCAGAACCAAAAAAAGAAACCCCATATACGTTAGCAGTCACTGCCCATCATTTTGTCCCCTTAGCCCCTGGAAACCAATAATATAATACTTTTTTGTCTCTACAGATTTCTCTATTCAAGACATTTCATATAAATGGAACAATACAATATGCCGTTCTTGTGACTGGCTGCTTCTCTTTAGTGTAATGTTGTCAAGGTTAATCTGTGTCGTAGCATTTATGGATACTTCATTACCTTATATTGCTAGTATTCCATTGTGTGGATATATCACATTATTTATCTATTCATCAGGTGATGGTCATTTGGGATGTTTCCACTTTTTTACTATTGTGAATAACGCTGCTATCAACATTCATGTAAAAGTTTTGTGTAGACACATGTTTTCATTTCTCTTGGGTATCAATCTAGGAGTTGCATTGCTTGGTCAAATAGTAATGTTATGTTTAACTTTTTGAGAAACTATCAGGTTGTTTTCCAATGAAGCTACACCATTTTCCATGCCCACCACAGTGTAAGGGTTCCAATTTCTCCACCTCCTGGCCAATGCTTGTAATTTTCTGCCTTTTTGATTACAGCCATCCTAGTAGGTGTGAAGTGGTATCTCACTGTGGCTTTGATTTGCATTTTTCTGATGGCTAATGATGTTGAGTATCTTCTCCTGTGCTTATTGGCTATTTGTGTATCTTCTTTGGATAACAGTCTATTCATATTCTTTGTCTATTTTTAATTGGCTTTTTAAAAAATTACTGAGTTGTATTTACATGTTCTCGATACAAGTCCCTTATTAGATATATGATTTGCAAATTTTCTCTCATTCTGTGTGTAGTTTTTTCACTTTCTTGATGGTGTCTTCTGAAGCTCAAAAGTTTTTAATTTTGATGATTTCCAATTTACCTTTTGTTGTCCTACTACTGTTGCTTGGGGTTTCGGTATCATATGTAAGAAACAACTGACAATTTCGTGTTCACAGAGATTTGTACCTTTGTTTTCTTCTAAGAGTTTTATAGTTTTAGCTCTTACATTTGGACCTTTCATCAATTTTCAGTTAATTTTTGTATATGTTGTGAGTTAGGGGTACAACTTCATTCTTTTGTATGAGGTTTCTAGTTATCACAGCTCCACTTGTTGAAAAGACTATTCTTCCCTTTTTGAAATTGAAAATCAACCTAAATTGAAAATTTAGGTTGATTGAAAACCAACTTATCATATAAAGGGTCTACTTCTGGACTCTCAATTCTATTTTATTAGTCTTAATATCTATATTTATGCTAATGCCACCCTGTCACAATTACTGTAGCATCATAGTAAGTTTTCAGACCAGGAAGTGTGAGTCTTCCAGCTTTGTTCTGTTTTAAGATTGTTTTGGCTGTTTTGGGTCAGTTGCCTCACATATAAATTTTAGCGTCAGCTTGTCAGTGTCTGCAGAACTGCAACAAAAACAAAAACAGCTGTAATTTTCATAGGGATTATATTGAATCTGTAGACCAATTTGGGGACTATTGTAATCTTAACACTATTAAACCTTTTAATCTATGAATGTGGATGTCTTTCCATTTATTTCTTTAATTACTTTCCACAATATTTTCTAGTTCTCAGAGTTAGAAGTTTTGTGTTTTTTTGTTAAATTTATACTTATGTATTTTATTCTATTGTAAATAGAATTATTTTCTTAATTTCATTTTTGATTTGCTCATTCCTACAGTGTAGAACTATAATTGGATTTTATGTATTGATCTTGTATCCTGAAACCTTGCTGAAATTGATTATTGGTTCTAATCATTTTTAGTAGACTCTTTAGGAATTTCTATATGTAAGATCATGTCATCTTCAAATAGAGAGGTTTTACTTCCTCTTTTCCAATCTAAATGCCTGTTTTTTTCTTTTTTAAATATCTTTATTGGAGTATAATTGCTTTACAATGGTGTGTTAGTTTCTGCTTTATAACAAAGTGAATCAGCTATACATATGCATATATCCCCATATCTCCTCCCTCTTGCGGCTCCCTCTCACCCTCCCTACCCCACCCCTCTAGGTGGTCACACAAGACTGAGCTGATCTCCCTGTGCTATGCGGCTGCTTCCCACTAGCTATCTATTTTACATTTAGCAGTGTACACATGTCCATGCCACTCTCTCACTTCATCCCAGCTTACCCTTCCCCCTCCCCGTGTCCTCAAGTCCATTCTCTACGTCTGCGTCTTTATTCCTGTCCTGCCCCTAGGTTCTTCAGAACCTTTTTTTTTTTTTTAATTCCGCATATATGTGTTAGCATACAGTATTTGTTTTTCTCTTTCTGACTTACTTCACTCTGTATGACAGACTCTAGGTCCATCCACCTCACTACAAATAACTCAATTTCATTTCTTTTTATGGCTGAGTAATATTCCATTGTATATATGTGCCACATCTTCTTTATCCATTCATCTGTCGATGGACACTTGGGTTGCTTCCATGTCCTGGCTATTGTAAATAGAGCTGCAATGAACATTGTAGTACATGACTCTTTTTGAATTATGTTGTCTCAGGGTATATGCCCAGTAGTGGGATTTCTGGGTCATATGGTAGTTCTATTTTTAGTTTTTTAAGGAAACTCCATACTGTTCTCCATAGTGGCTGTATCAATTTACATTCCCACCAACAGTGCAAGAGGGTTTCCTTTTCTCCACACCCTCTCCAGCATTTATTGTTTGCAGATTTTATTTCATTTCTTGCCTAATTGCCCTGGCAAGAACGTCCAGTACAACATTGAATAGCAGTAACATCTTAAAGTCTCCCTTCCTCCAGCCCTGTCTCCGGCCCCAACAAAACTAATCTCTACACTGTGCTCAATCATTCAGTAAATACAGAATTTATTCAGTAAACATTGAGCATACACAGTGTACAAGGTGCTGTTTTAAGAGTCACTTCTATTCGAGGTGACAGTGGTCTTTATAAAACACTAATCTAAATATGACAGTCTTCCATTTAAAACTCGGTGGTGATGGTGCCTCATTATTATCAGAAAAAGGACTAACTTCTTAACAGGGCTTACCAGATCCTACCTTTCCTAGCATGAGTGTAAACCTCCAGCTTCTTTTCCTGCTGTTTCTCTCTTGAACACTCTTATGTAGGCAAACTCAACTGATTTTAGTTTTTCAAAATCTCAATACAGTTGATCCTTCTGATTTGCAGATTCTTTATTTGCATGTTCACCTACTGGCTAACATTTATTTGTAACCCTAAAACCAACTTGTAGGTTTTATTTGTAAAACCTCACAGGGCTTGTCCTTTTTATGTGACATTTTTCACATTTTTTTGTTTTTTCTTGGTGACTTTGCTATTTAGAATGGCCTTCAAGTAATGTCTAATATTCCTATGTGCAAGAAGGCTGTGATGTGCTTTATGGAGAAGATATGTATGATAGATAAGCTTTATTTAGGCATGAGATATAGTGCTGTTGGCCAAGTTCAATGTTAATGAATCAACAGTGTATATTAGTAAAGCATCTTTAAACAGAAACACACATAAAACAAGGTTATGTATTGTTCACTAGATGAAAATATTGTGACTAGATGCTTTCAAGAGCCTAACGCTAAATTTCTTCTGGGGACAATGATTCAATATTTGCTAATCTAGTTTTTGAAGGGAGATTTTGGAACATTACTACTGTGAATAGCAAGAATCCTCTATGTAAAATGGTAATAATGATAATATAAAAATAGCTAAAATTTACTGAGTGTCAACTGTGTTCCAAACACTGTGCTAAATAATTTACAGACATTAACTTGTTAATTCCCATTATTTGGAATTCCTTGGGGGTCCAGTTGTTAGGACTTGGAGCTTTCAATGCCATTGTCGGCTCAGGTTCAATTCTTGGTCAGGGAACTAAGATCTCACAAGCCACACAGTGAGACCAAAAAAAAAAAAAAACAAAAGAAAATTTCCATTATTTTATTTAATTCATGAGGTAGGTACTATCCTGACCCCATTTTTCAGATGAGATAACTGAGGCTTTAGGGATATTAACAGTTCTCCCCATGAGGCTCAGATTTTTTTCCCTGGTAGACTGAATTCAGAGCCTGGGTTATTAAAAATATTTCTTGAATGATCAATTACTTTGTTGCATTCTATTGTATTTGAATTTGTAAGTACAGTCTTTAATATATTTCTTGGTTTTCATTTTGTTCTTTAATAATACGAAGTTGTAATTTATTATAACTTTGATCCAGTCTAAACTTTGGCATGCTTATAGTTCCTGTGCTCAATCTGTTCCATTTTAGAAGTCTTGAATTGTCCCTCATTCTAGAAGATGTGAAGAATAACTCCTTTGGGGAAATAATGATTATTAGGTATCTGAGTTCCTGGTGACTGGAAAGTGGCAGATTTCCTCAAAATATGTTTTCTCCATCTGTAAATTAGGAGAATTTTAAGGTCCTTAACAACGCTGTAATTTTCTTTTTTTAAGAAAACACAACTTTGTCTTTATTAAATATCAGGAAAACAGAAAATTCATGGAAAATGTTAATATTCAATAATTTTTATAATATTACTCTAAAAATGTAAAACACTGCCCAAATGACATAATGAAGAATTATTTTAATTTTATTAATAAAGAAAACATGAAGATTAAGTAAATTCTCAAACCACTGGCTATAGACATGAATGAAATTAAGTATTCTTTATGAGTCTAGATTTAAACAGCATTATTCCCCCATAGTATTCGTGTGACATATCACACAAGGTGTCATTAGAGAGAATTACAGTATTCAGTTAACACTGAAATTTTTCATTATCTGTAAGCCTTCTGTGATTTGTGATGGAGAAGATGAGGTTTACCTGAGGAGGAGGATTATGACAAGCTCAAAAGGAAAATGACTTGATGGCCAATGAAAAACAGAACCAAAAAAAACCACACAACTTTCAAAGCATAATTTTATATCTCATTTAGAATTCTGTCCCAGGGCTCTGTTAATTGCAATTGCAGACACCTATAGTGTTTCCTATGCGGAGAGGGAGTCCCAGACGAATGTTCTAGGACTCAGGGCCAAGCTGCCCTAGGAAAGGTGGGCCAACACTTTCCCAAGAAATATGAAATTCTCAAACGAATTTCAATTGATTACTTCCCAAGTTCAAAACAGCCTATTGATTTCAGAATATAAGTTTCTATTTCAAACTATGAGGAGCCAGGTATCTTCTTTTAAAAAAGGGGGAAGTTGGCTGTAGGAAGGAGAAAGGAATCATAGAACTGAAACCCTATGGAGATTAAGCTGCCTTTTTGTTGAAAGAGAAAAGCAAAGTCATCAGTGCTAAGAGGAATTGGTCAATCAGAGAGGAAAGAAGTTGAAAATCTCTTTAACTCGACTCTGCAGATCTTGGTTTGAGACCATCTTTGCTATCCTTGATTGAAAGAAAGAAAGGAATCCACTGGATTGAAAACTGCTATGGAGACTGTGGTTTTTGTTGCAACCCAAGAGAGTAACAGGTCGCAGAAAAATGAGTGAAAATAAGTGACTACTCTACTGCAGCTTCTCTCTATAGAAAGAGTGCCCCTTCAAACACATAGATAAAAATAAACATTTCAAGAGCGCAACACTCACATGGTAATACTGTTAAACATACAGGGAAAAGTAAACATTTTTAACTGGTATTAGAAACATATAGAATTTAAAGTGCAGGATATTTTATACTATTTTATTTATTCCTCAAGTCTCTGCCATATTTTTTAACTCATCAGAAGGATTTCTAAAGAAAATTCTAATTTGGGTGCATGCCATCTCTTTTATTCAAAAATGTATAATTTGTATTTTAGTCATAATTTCAAATTCTTTGAGACATTTCTATAGTTCTATAGACATCTCTATAGTTCTATAGAGAACTGTTTCTATAGTTCATATTCTTATAGGTTTAAAAGGAAATACTGAATAGTAGCAGATGACAGTAATTCATCAAGTATTTATGAAATAAGTGAATGAATACATGTAGAAAATTATTTTCCTTAAATAAAATTATCTTCTGAATAACATTATTAATTGAAGCCCTTGTATTTAGTATTGGAATTACCTTGAGTTGCAAAATCATGTATAAAATCACATTGTATGAAGTCACATAGTCTTGTTGGTAAACCTGGAATTTCTGCAGAATGACTATTCTGTATGGACTTAATCCAGCTTCTTTCCCCCATTTTCAGCCCCTCTCCTAGTGAATTGCTAACGAAGAACTAAGAAAAAAATGCTGTATAACACCACCAAGGCTTGCAAGGAAAAAGGTATATTGTTCTAATTATTAGGGAAAGTTAATTAAACTCTATGTCACTTGGAATAATATCAATATTATTTTCAAGTAGGTCTGGCCCTGGGCAAATTATGAAGTAAGAGAAGTTTGTTTTAGGTCCTACCCTTCAGCTTTCCATGTTCTATCCCAGCATCTTTTTCTCTCTTCCATTGCACACTTGTACTTGTCCTGATCCAGATCCTTTAAGGTATCCACAAACTGCCTCTTAGATCCAACAGTACCCACAATAGCCCTCCATCTGGGCCTAATGTGAGCTGCCCTGTGCTCAGAACTCTTTCAGATGTTCTTCTTCTTCTCATCCAAATCAAAACTTTCTTGACCTGAGTGCCTTCCTGTCAAGACTCTACTGCCTGCTTTTCAAAAAGATTGCTGAGTGATCTAATAAACACAACCTCACGTGATACTCAGATTAATGTATTATGAAAGAATTCTTCTCTCACTCCTTTTTAAAAATGATTTTAGTGAAAGAGTAACGTAAATTCAGATAAAATGCATTAGTCATAAGTGTATAACTCATGAAGGTGATCACACATGTAATGAGCACCCAGATCAAGAGATAGAACATTACCAACAGCCCAGAAACCCTTTACCAAGTGTTACATCCCCAAGAGTCTGCTCTATTCTAACTTCCAAAGGCATAACTTCTGTCCATTTTGTACTTTACTTAAGTTATGCTATTTGTACTCTAATCACGGGAACGTGGAGGTAAGCAAGGTATAGAAGGCCTGGGAAAGATGTCTAGACACAGCATCATTTCCATTTGTCTTGGCCCTTGAGTGTTCTTCTAGGTAACATAGGAACACAGCTCCTGTCTTTAGTCATATAGGCTATTTGAACTAATAGCCTACCTTAGAAAATGGATGACATTTACCATCCAAGTTACATATTCATGTTATTTTTTCATCTTAAATTGGGGCTGGGAAAAATCCAGTTTGAGCTCAAGATTCTGCTGAGTTGATATCAAATATCAAAACCCCGATGGGGAAAAAAAATGCAGAAAACTAGAACAAGTTGGAGTGGGATGGAATAAACATTCTAGCCTTAGCTGTTGTGTCTCTCAGACGTGATGCCACTAAGGTAATGTGATCCTACATGTGTGGTCACCATAGCCATAAAGCACAGCTTCACTGAAAGGCACCCGGAATTAATTAGCCCACAGCATTTGAACCAGCTTGAGGAATGTTCCCATCAGTGCTCCTTGTAAAAGAATTCAAGCAGCAATGCAGAGAATAACAATAACGCCAAATTACTAATTCTGTCCGCTATGCTTTTCCATTTTTTTACCGAAAGTTCTTACTTAGTCACAGGTCTACTATAAGTTCCTAGGTTTGGCAATTACCTCTAATTCAATTTGTATGAGGGAGAGCTCACCAGTCTGCTTGCAAGGGTGCTGCAGGAATGCTGGTTAGTGACAATTTCAGCTCAGCCTGACTTTATCTAATCTCAGACTCTGCGTCCATAAACCTATGTATTTTTGCATTATCCCATAAATGCCGCAGCAAATAATTATCTTTTGTTTTGGTTTTTGTCTGTTTGTTTTCCTTTCCCTAATGTTCCCTATGAACCAACCAATACCCGACGACCATAGTGAGCTAGCTCCCAGAATTGTTGGACAATTCATTTCCAGAATCTCATTAACCTGGATTTGAATCTCTGCTGTCCTTCCTGCTTAGCAAAGTGAGCTTGACTAAGTGACTTGACCTAAGTCTTCGTTTTCTTATCTGTAAAATGGGCTAAAAATGTTACCTACCTTTTAGAGTTGTCAGGATTAAAGGAGATTATCTGCATAATGCATTGGGTAAGTACACAGTAAAGTTGGCTAATGTTACTACATACCTTACTACATAAAGAATACTACATACATCTTTAACATGACAATCATCTAGGATTTTTAACTTTGCTACTATTTTGGTAGTGATTCTTCTTTACCTACCTGCCCTTTACCCAATGAGCTTTCTAAAATCTGAAATTAGGAAAAGTCACTTTTTATTGCTATGTTAGATTTAGAGAAATCAATCAAGTTGCCCATGGTTATCCTAATTGGTAAGTGAACAGAATTAACAAGAAAACTTTGCCTTACACAAGTTCCCAAGTGGTATGAATATAAATAAAATGCTTTAAGTACTCAGACAAAAGAATCAGAAGCAACATTTTATCAAAAATACCCACTACCAGTTATAAAATAAGTAAGTCACAGGAATGTAAGGTACAGCTCAAGGATTATAGTTAGTATTTTATAATCACTTTGTATGGTGTGTAATCTATAAAAGTATCAAATCACTCTATTGTACACCTGAAACTAATATAATATTGTAAGTCAACTATACTTCAATTAAAAAAATACCCAAAATGTAAACATAAGCAAGCAACAGGCTCTCATAGAGGAGGAAGTTGACTAAGTATATCTTTTATTATTTTCCTATATTCCCTTTTTGTTCACTTTCTTTTCCTAGGGTAAGAGGTCCCCTCCTGAAACCTTCTGGTTCCCATTTATCTCCACTGTAACACTTCTCCCAGACCTATGCTTCCCAGGCCACTCAAACATCGTATCTCCCTAGCCCATATCAAAACATCTTCATTATGTGATACATTCTTAAAGTGTGACCCAGTTTGCTATGGCATGGGAAAAAGAAAAGTCTCACTAAGGTAGTTTAAAAACATTATGGGACCACCTAGCCAAAGAAATGTCCATGGGAACAGGCAATCTTGGTTTAACTCAAAAGAATTATTTCTTAATGGTGGAATGTTGGAAATCCTCTACAGAGCTGTGGGTGAGACATCTTGGAAGAAAGTTAATTTTCTTAATAGATAAATCAGTCAACCTTTCAATGACTATACAGCCTTGTGGGCAATTCTAGCCTTGATTACACACATCTGCTTATGTATATGTATATTTGTGTAGGTTTAATTGAACCTTCCCAATACTTTTTTTTACTACATGTAAATATGTCTACTAATATACCTCACATCTTGCCCATCTCCCATCACTTGAAAGTTGTTACGGGACACCATCTGAATAACAGCCATATTCACACACCTATGATAAGCTGGGCCTGGAAAGTAATTATCCTGGATTAGCACAAGTCCTCTGATGCTAACGTAGCAGCCAGATCCGTGCATGCAGTTGCTCCCTGACCCTCAGTTACTCTTCACAGAAAACCTGCAGAAATCTGGGTAGAGCAGCCCTTATACTATTGGTTTAATTTACTTACCATTTATACACCTGCCCTCAGTTGGAAAACAGATTTATTTAGTTACTAAGAGATTCAGCCAACCTAGGTACATATTAGGCAACAATTAAATGCTTATTCATTGGCTGGAAAACAATCAACTCTAAAAAAGGGAGGTGGCAGAATCGATATTAACGCTGGAGTGGGCCTTAGAGATAAATCACTAAGCACTGGATCCCCTTTTACTGCAGATTAGAAAAATGAACACAGGTGTCGTGACAACATATGTTGGCACAAATGGACCTGGTACCCAGGCTCTGGGTTTCTCATGTAGCTCTCCCTGCACTATGATCTCTGGTCTGCATGTCAAAGGGGAAAACTTAGGGGCATAAAACGCAGTGTGATGCCGACGTTGTAAAGTGTTATCACCAGCTGTTAGGAAGAACTACCTATCCCACTGACTGTTATACTCCTTAAAATACATTTTACTCTTTCAACCCCGTGACTACATAATGTTTATGACAGCTTCCACTCTTACGGAGTTTTCACTTATATACTTAATCACTGTGTCTTTAAATCTAAAGAAATGAAAATGCATTTGTTTGCAGCTGGTTCAACAACTGCACGATGAGGAAAACCCAAACGTTCTGCCGTGGCAGATATTCCCATAAAAGAGTCATCTCCCCCCCCCAGAATCACTCTGTTCTTCATGTAAACCAGTAAATACAGTACATGAAGTGTCCAGAACAAGAGTTTCTCTGGTGATTCAAGCAAAGAATAGAAGAAGCTGTCTAATGGCATGCTAGGGAATGCCAAGAGTCAGAAAACTGAGGGAATAAAGTGTGAAGTGATTAGTCTGATGTTAATACTCTGTTATCGGTACTGAAGTCGGAGTCAAACAAGAGCTGGAAAACTTGAGAGCATGGTGGGAATAACTTTGGATAAAACATTAAAGTCAACCAATTTATATATTACATATTATTTATTCTTTTGTTTTCTTTTTTCTGCTTTTTCTTTTTGTCAAATAGCAACTCATTGCCTCATGTCAGAACAGCACCTGGTTTAGCACATGTAGACGCCCATCTGTGAATTTGGAATCCATGGACTTTAATATTAGGTTACTTTTCATTTTGACTCATGAAAAGTATATAAATCATGAATTAATTAAAAACTCATATATATAATCCTTCTAGTAGGAAACAAAATTGAAGCATTCGAATCATTGAGGGAAAATACTCCTGTTGTCTGCTTGCACACATCAGAGGGGAAATGAGTCAGTCCAAAGCCCCTCTCTGTATGAAGGAGACAACTCCGAGGACAGAGAGACTCACGTTTTCCAAAGAAAACATGAGGGATCAGTCACAGGCGGGCACAGATGAAATTCCCAAAGTGCTCCCTGCCATACCTGACCATCATAACATTTGCCCTTGTCCTGTGCGTGCTATCTTTTCTGCAACTTTTTAAAATAACTACTCAAAACAGAAGATGCTCAGAAACGAAATGGAAAGAGTTAAAAAGGGCTGCATCCAAATGAGGACACCCCCAAGCATGGAAATTATGGGTTTGGGAAAACTGTTTTCTCAGTTCATTTGATTAACACTTTGCCACTGAGGGGAATTTTCTTTTGAGGTTTCTTATTCTGGATAGTTTTTAATGTAATTGGTTTAAGGGATACTTTACTTAAATATCTTAAAAAGAAATCTGCCACTAACTATAAAATTTTCATGTTCAGTCCAATTGACTTCAAAGTAATACAAAATGCTTATTCCCAAGCGACACCTATCAGTCTCCAGCTGTGTTCCTGATGGAGACTGACATCTGAAACCAACAATTAAAGTTACCTAATGCCAGGGCTCTTTAAAGACTAAAGGGCTTTACAGTACCCTGTCAAAGCAGCTCTTAACCAACTCATACTATTATTGCTTCTATAAGTGTGCTGGGAGGATTAATTTCTTGACACTAATTTAGCATTACAGGAAAAATAATTTTCAGAGCCAAAAGGTCATTCTTTGCCAAATCAGCACATTCAAAATAGGATGTTTTAATGAGAAACTGAAAGTATCATTAAAACTTTGATTATTCTGTATGAATTCTGTAATTAGTCTGGCCTTTTCTCTCATTATCTATGTGACATCAATTAAGAGATATTACTTAAACTTAAAACTTGCTTTAAAGAACATAACCCCTCCCAACACACACACACACACACACACCCGCCCCCCTCCCCCCCCCACACATCCCAAAGAGAGAGAGAGAGAGAGAACCCCCCAGGATACACTACCTTTCAGAATGAGGCATAACAGCAATTTTCTTGTTTTTGTGATGCAGAAGTGTCAAAACTCTTACAGCCATGACTGCTCGAAAACTCAGGAAAGGTGGTTTTAGGGAAACATAAGGAAATATCATTAGTATCAAGCTCTAAATTTGAAATTGAATTAATTTATTTATGTAACAAACATTTATTGTATATCTACTATGTGCCAAGTCCTGAGATAGTGCTTAAGACTATGGATTGTGGATGACTCAAAGGGTTCTTGATGAGAGTGGGAAGTGACATCTTTATGACTGCAACTAAAATCAACATGTAACTCCTTTATCTAACTCTATCTTCTTCCCTTTATACTTCCTAGGAAGTATAAAGGAAGCCTTTTCTCCAACTCTTTTTCTCTTCTTTCCCTTGATGTTTACCCATAAGAATGAATTACCAAGACCACATAGAATTGATTAGAAAGATTTAAAGGAACTTAAAGGAAACTGTGCAATTGTTGGACACAATGCATGATTTATAAATTCGAGCAATTAAGGCACCTGATATCTGGTAGATTTTCAATAGGACTCTCAATTTCTCAAAAGTTTTCAGAGAGGACACTCTAATCTGTAGTAGACGGATGAATCTAAATTCCATATTACATGAGCAAAAATAACATATAAATAGCATATAAAATTGCTGTAAGATTAATGTCTTGAATGTTGAATAAATGTTGAAATACAAACTATTTTGGAAAAAGCATACTCTTTTTTGCTACTGCTTTTGCTTTTTATTTATTTTAGGAATTAAACCCTTTATAAAAAATTATATATATATATATAATTTTATTATATAAGTTTCAGGTGTACAACATTATAGTTCAACATCTGTGTACACTAGAGTGGTCACCACCACAAATCTACCATCCATCACCATCCAGTTGACTCCCTTAACCCATTTCACCCACCCTCCAACTCCCTTCCCCTCTGATAACTACTAATCTGTTCTCTGTATCTATGAGTTTGTTTTTGTCTTATTTTGTTTGTTGGTTGGTTTTGTTTTTGTTTTTGATTTTTAGATTCTACACATGTGTAAGATCATATGGTATTTGTCTTTCTCTGTCTGACATCTCGCTTAGTGTAATGCTCTCAAAGTCCAACCATGTTGTCATAAATGTCAGGATTTCATTCTTTTTTTATGGCTGAGTAATATTCCATTATATATATATATATATATATATATATATATGTATACATATATCACATCATCTTTATTATTCATTCATCAGTGGACGCTTAGGTTGTTTCTATGTCTTGGTTATTGTAAAAAATACTGCAATGAACATAGGGGTGCATATATCTTTTCAAATTAGTGTTTTCATGTTCTTTGGATAAACACCCAGAAGTGGAATATGTGGGTCATATGGTAGTTCTTTTTTTGAGGAATCTCCATACTGTTTTCCACAGTGACTACACAAATTTACATTCCCACCAAGAGTGCACAAGCGTTCCCTTTTCTCCATATCTTCACCAGGACTTGTTATTTCTGTTCTTTTTGATAGCAACCATTCTAACAGGTGTGAGGTGGTATCTCATTGTGGTTTTGATGTGCATTTCCATGATATTTAGTGATATTGAACACATTTCATGTGCCTTTGGTCATCTGTATGTCTTATTTGGAAAAATGTCTATTCAGATCCTCTGCCCATTTTTTAATTGGGTTGTTTTTTTTGATGTTGTTGACTTGTATAAGTTCTTTATATATTTTGGATCTTAACCCCTTATTGGATATATGATTTGCAAATATCTTCTCCCGTTCAGTAGGTTGCCTTTTCGTTTTGAAAGGCATGGTTCAAATGATGATGGTTTCCTTCACTGTACAGAAGCTTTTCATGTTGATGTAGTCATATTTATTTATTTTTGCTTTTATTTTCCTTGCCTTTGGCATCAGAGTCACAAAAACATTGTTAAAACCAGCGTCAGTGAAGTTACCATTTATGTTTTCTTCTACGAATTTTATGGTGTCAGATCTTACATTCAAGTTTTATTCCATTTTGAGTTAATTTTTGTGTACGGTGTAAGATAGTGGCAAAAATGTATTTTAAATAAAAGGTCTGGTTTTGACATAGACAATAGCTGACTTTCAGCTGGAAAACAGAATAGGATAAAAAGGCACTTATGAGCTTTAGTATCAACCAGGATACTAAATAGAGAATAGACAATTAATATTTTTGAAGATGATCTAGAGGGAGAAATGTTCAGTTAACTGTCTAATCTTTTAGATGACATTAAGCCATTCCAATTTGTAAAATGTCAAGTAAACATTCATGTTTTAAGGATGGGTGCATGAACAGCTTTTGAAAGGTGAATTTCAGGATGTGGATTGCAATGCAATTGACTTTAGCAAAAAGTACCACAAACTATACCTTGAGATGATGACTTCTAAATTATAGGTTACAATGCCTGAGGGATAACTATTATAATTAGATTTTTTTCTGAAGAAATTGTTCTAAGTTATGGTGAGACTATCACAAAATATTTTGTTACCTTTTTGACATTCTTTAGAAATTAACTAGAAATGTAAGAGAAATGGTGGTTCTACCTTTGCTCAGAATTATGATTCATCTGCACCTGGAATGAGATTATGGTTTTGGTGACTATATTCCATTAAAAAAAAGCAAATTGCAGTCAAGGTTTGTGCCTATTCATTTCTTCATTTTATCAGACAATTGTAACTCTTCAGTTTCCTCACAAGAAAATTCTAGAAGCCTTTTAGTAGAGGTCCATCAAGTCATGAAGTTATGAAGAAGAATTTAGGAATATTAAACAAGGAAAAAATCTTTGCAAGAAAGGTTTTTTTTTAAAGTGTAGATGAACTCATATATAATACTGGGTTATCAAGAAAAATTGGAATTTTGGGGTCAACTTTTATTTGTTAGGCCATCTCAAATATCAGGTTATATATAAATTTTTAAAACAAGAAGAAAGCTGCAGACACTAATTTTCAAACTGGTATACAGTCTATGAAAGTACAAAATTCCATAAGTACTGAGTTGAATAATCCTATATTAGTTTTAATGTGAAAAAATATTCATCATTACTACTTTAACAGAAACACTAATGTCATTAAAATAACAGATTTGTTGTTTAATGATTTGAGGGATCTAAGTGAAATGCAGATCGAAAAAATGAAGAGACAAAAACATTGTCGCTTATGTTTGATCAAGAATGGCACCAAGGCACAATTTGTAGACTCCATAACAAGCAGTAAAGTTAAACTAGGAGTTAATCCAGCTAGTTACTCATGGTATACAGACCAGTGATGGCCATGAGAAGCTGACTGTTTCATATAAGCACACACTTCAAAGTTACAATGAAATGAAAAAGGAACTAAAGCAAGTTTTTATTTGTTTTGAAATACAACCCTCAATGAGGCATTGTTTGCATATTGAACTAAATGCATAAACAATGCCGTTGTGGGTTTAATTTGTGAAATGAGTGTAAGCCTTGATGAGCTGTGATCTTTGCTATTTAGAAATAGAAAACTGTTGTTAATTTTTCATATTCATCTGAAGATTGACGCAAAATATGTAGACTCCCCAAATTAGCTTAAAGTTTGAGATTTTTCTCAACAAGAATTTAAATGATAGTGTAAAAGTAATTGTCTTAAAAGTTATATGTCATAGGGTATGAAGTTTTATGGCAAAATATCCAACAAACGTACTTTTAAATGTTCTGATATTAAAAATAAAAATGAAATACTTTCAGTTGTTGGCAATGGGTACCTAAATCCGTGCTTGATTGTGTCCTTAGCCTACATGGGTAGTCCTGGTGTGTTGTACGTGCATTATGCTTCATTTTTAGTTTGATAGTCTTTTTAAGTTAAGCATCACAGTGTTGTGTTCAAAATGCATTAGCATTGTTTTGAGAAAGTAACATAATATTAATATTGATAGAGTACTCACCTTTTCAAACATAAATATCTTTGAATTTTGTTTTGATATTAAGAATAAAACTGTAAATACAAGACTTGCTTCACTCTAGCAGTAATATAAAATTTAAATTAAAAAACAGTGTTACGTACACACACGACACTTATGGTTATAACTGGCAATTCTTATTGCCAGTTATAACTTGCCTTTGAATTGACATCCAGCTTCTATAGGGAGTATTACTAAAGGGGGTAGGTCATGTGCTCTTGACTCCTGAAATTTGATAACCATGGTAAGTGGATCTCATTCATTCTGTCTTTGTAATAATATTCTGAATTCTATGCAACAGGAAACCCATACTAAAGAATTGTTTTATAGGTTTCCAGTTTTAGCCAGCAAATATAAGGTGCTACAAAGAATAAATCTGAAAAGCAGTTAGAAAAAAAAGGGGGCATAATCAGGGTGAGTCTTGGCATTTGTTTTACTCCTTAATTAGTTGCATATTTTTATAAAAAAATTATATTTAGAGTTCCTGTTAAAAATTTGTTATCCACAGTCACAACAATGCACACAATGTTATGTACTCAGAAAATTCAACCAGTGTGAGAAGAGTTGAGACCTGTATACCACTTCCCTTTCCCCAACAATTAATGAGCAAATCTCTTAAACTCTCTGCAACTAGCATTTTGTAGCTACAGAATGAGAAATTTGGGCCAGATTACAATCAAACCTATTTATAGGCTTATAAAATCAGTTATTCTATGACAATGTTTATCTTACTGTTATTGAAAAAAGAAAATAAATTTTTTATCTGAAGTTCTTTGGTGGGTTTCTGACAAGGGTGGAGTAAGCAAGTTAGAGAAACAGTGGAAGGAATTACATAAAAATGAATGATACATTTAAAAACTGCAAGACTCCTAAAATTCTAACCCTGGATATACTTGGATGATCTTTGCCTTATTTTTTGTTACATAGTCATGCAAAATAGTGTGAACACTTTTAAAAGCTATTTCAAGATTTTTTTTTCCCTTCCCCAAATTAAGGGAGTAATGTGAAGAGAACCATGTTGTAAAGTGAACTATCTGATAGGAGAAGTGGGGAGAGGCATTAGAAATGGGAAAACCAATTACATGGCTATATAGATAGTCTGCATAGAGTAAATGAGGCCCAGGTTAAGTTAGAATTTGAAAAAACTACAAAGGAGGGGAGAAAGCCAAACTTATCTCAGAAGTGGAAGCTATGGGACTGAGTAAGTGATTGGATGAACAGGGCTAAGGAGTAAAAGGACTCATTTCTACCTCTAGGTGGCTGGGAGGGCACTGGTGCCATGAATAGGTAAGGGAACACAGGGAGAGGCGTATCTTGTTTTGGGGGAGGCTGAAAGGGAGAGACAATGGCTTCTGTTTTAGTTGTATTGAATTATACACATTCCTAGGCATAAACAGTCTTCATGATCTAAGGCCAGGTCCAAATACTACCTTGCTCGTTCCCTTAGCTGGAAACAAACTCTCTGCTCTGAACTAAAATAGCCTGTTTGTCAACGTTTCTTTTAAGGAGCTTGACATTTTCTCTCGCATGTAATAACTATTTTTAAATGCCCTATTTTCTGCTCTAGACTGAAATTTCCTGCAGGACAGGGACTTTGCCTGGCTCATCTCGGTCCCTCCCTACATTGAGTGAGCACACGTGAAGGCTAAGAGCAGATGCCGAGGAACATTCACATTTAAGTGGCCAGAGGGGATTCAAGGAAAGGATAAAGAAGGAGTGATGAGAGGGGTGGAGGTGACTGAGGCCAGGGCAGACCCACAGAAGCCAAAGGAGAAGAAAGTTCCAACAAGGAGCATGTCAGTGGGGCCATTCACCAAACAACAGGTCCTCGAATAGGAAGACTGAGAGAAGGATTTGACAATGAAAGAAGAGCATTTTAGGAATTTGAGATCCTGAAACCCAGGATGAACACTAAGCAATGCCACATGGCCCTTGAGTTTCTCTGGATTGATGTCCTGGGTGGCTTTAGTCCTGGTAGTTATGAACAATTCTTTTGGCAATCAGGCCAACTTGGGAAAAAATAAAAATATTAAGTGTTTATGGGTTTTTTTTTCATTCAAAATTAAAACAGCTTCTTCACTGGCTCCCATGGGGACAAAGGGTCAATTCTTATAGTTAGACTGCCTCTTACTTAAAGGGTAATGAGAGGAAGGCTACAGTGTTTTCAGCACTCAAATATTCAGACGAGGCAGAATGGAGAAGCACCAGTGCAAAGGCTTCCCTAAAGAGTCTCACGTGTGCAGTAGCTCATTTCATCTTGAAATCTTGCCCCAATCTCTCTGTTTTTTGAACCCATAGGCTACTTTGGAAATTCCATCATGAAGCTGGAATGGTTCATCACAGATCCTGAACTCCTGGATACGCAC
Source organism: Balaenoptera ricei (assembly GCF_028023285.1). Lineage (NCBI taxonomy): Eukaryota > Metazoa > Chordata > Mammalia > Artiodactyla > Balaenopteridae > Balaenoptera > Balaenoptera ricei. The sequence goes on along the minus strand of NC_082650.1, from coordinate 30,330,988 downwards.
AGAACACTTTATCCCTGTTAATGTAGAAGAGTAAAATGTAGAATACAAAACAGGGAATAGGTTTGGGCTTAGAGGGTATATCAAATTGCCCAAAGGGGATCCTACAAGAGTTAGATTGAAACACACAAATTAAACACACAGGAGGAGGGTCCCCATCACACTGGATGTCCTCTGCTCTAGTGCAATCAGGTTATCAACTGGAGTATTTGTTCATCCTTCATTTAAGCATCTAATTTTATTTTTTTAGCAACTAGCAATCAAGTGCTAGATACAAGGTACTGTGCATGGAAAGGAAAGGAAGATGCAAGGTTCTGCTCTGCCACATCTGCTCTGGACAGTTGTCACAGCTGGATTAAGATGTTTGTACTTTATTAAATAGAGGTTTGGACCCTATTGGAGATTTTTAACTGAGAGAAGAGCCGTACGTTAGAGAAAGAAAAACTCATCTCTGTCTAATGGATTGGCAGAAAAGAGCCTACAGGAGGGGGAGGCTGATGGTGACAGAAGAGGTAAATGTGGAACTGGGTCTGGGGAGGTAGCCGTGATAAAGAAAGGGAAGGATAGAGGAGGAGACACTGCCAATGCAAAATAAACCTGTCCTCTTGACTTCTTGCCTATGAAAGGTAAGAAAGAGAGGTGAAGAATGAATTCAAAGTCAAAGAAGGTGGTGCCACTGACAAAATTCATTCAAGAGGAGGAGCTGGTGGGAGAGGCTGGTGGGAGAGGCTGGGCTGGCGCATTCAGCTTGGAGTATGTTCGCCTTGGGATGCCAACAGGACCTGCAGTTGAGGCTTCCCAGCCTTCTGAAAAGGAGGTTAGTAAAGGGATGGAAGTGGAAGTCAGATTTCTAGGATTTACTAGGTCTGCAAGTAGATCTACTTAGTCCTGACCACTATTTTTGAGAGGGCTGGTGGAAGAATAAAGAAATCAGATGAACAGCACAGTCATTTTAATGGGTGTTGGAGTTGGTACTGAGAATATATGCCTCAAATTAAAAAACATTGTATAAATAGTTTCTAAATGTGCTATAAAATACAGTGGAAAGAATGGACATTACAAAGCTTTCATTATACTTTTCAGCGATCTTATAATACGCATTACTTTAAAACTGTCAAGTCAATTTATTTGCCATCCATAAAGTAAACTTCTTCATTGAATTGTGTATTTGAGGACTTTCAAATTATAATCAGTGGACATTTTTCACAAGCAGATACATATCATACAGACATATGGTAAAGAGTTGTATAAAAAAGAGATTAATTGGATATTTCCTATTTTAAAATGTAGATAGTTACAAACCAATGAAACCAAAAGGACAACAAAGTGATCTTGTTCATATTTTGACTACTGCTATCATTTAAAACTGTGCTTTTGAAATACTGGAAGAGAAATCAGGATTGTTATAGTATGCTAAAAAAAACACCATGTGAGGTGAAAATAGAGAAAAAAATTACACCAAGTTTGTCAGAATACGAAAGTAGCATGAGTTGGCGGGAATTTGCAGGGCAGCCAAAACATGGTGCCACAGAAGAAAAACAATGTAGGATTTATTCTACTATGTTAATGAGACCACACCTGTAATAACGCATTCAATGTGGGATACCCCTAACAAAAATGAGCATCTAGGAAACTGGAAATAGTTCAGAGACAAGCAATAAGAATGATTAAGGGCTTGGAGAGACTGAACTGAAACCCGATTAAAAGGCCTTACATTTGTTTAACGTGGCTAACAGATGACTAAAAGTGGGCATGATATCTGTTTATAAACATCTGAAGGTTGGGTGTAAACATAAAAGATAGAGTAGGATCGCATAATATGGTACTAAAAGGATTTGACTTGAGAAAAAAATTTCAAGAGAGAATTGAAAAGTAAATATAATGAAGCTGTCTCCCAGAGAGTATGCATTTCCTTTTCTTTAGAGACTGAGCCAAGAATGAGGAAGTTTAGCAGAGAGCTGGGCAGAAGAGAATGACCCAACAGGTCCCCTGCAGATCTGATTTCTTCACTTTCACTAACCAGTAGAAAACCTTTTTAAGCTTGATATGTTTGCACAAAAATTACTCAGAAAGTGTGTTTATTTATAGATTTTAGAAAACCAACAGCACAGCACTTTAGATTCCTGGGCAATCATATTTTATCTTCATTTGCTCTGTCATTGGCAGAGTAGTAGAGAAAACAGTGTTAAACCTAGTTCATATTGATACTGGCCTCTAGAAGTCCACTCTCCCAAAACTCAAAGGGTTGGGCTTAGAATTTATTGGGAGACAACCAAATGGCTTTATTTTTTAAGAATTGTGTATACTTCCAGCTGGACTTTAAAGGTACCAAAAACGAGTAATTTAAGAGATCTATTTGAGGATTATTTCCACAAGCATCCAGTCTTCTGGCTTCTCTTTTAGTGAATGTAGGATTGAGGACGGAGCAGGACCCTGTGGTACACTCCCGGGTACAAATCCTTTCCGTGTCCCCCGCTTCTTGTTTGTAGGAATCAGGCTTCATTCAGTCTCCTAAAACGTTTCCTGAGTTCCAAAGCACGCCTTCTCCTTGCTTGGCCCTGGAATAATCCTTTCTCTACTCCAAACTCTGATGTTTTGGTTAGTTTGGCGTTGGGTACATGAACTTGTGTTCAGAAATAGTCTTATTCCATTTTTTTAGCCTAAAGTTTGCTCTTGCTAAAGTGATGGAAAGGTTTTCCCTTAAGGTTACTTTAAAATAAAATTAAAATAAAAATAAAGTTTTGGATTGTGAGCTCTTAGAGGGCTTTGTTTGTTTAATTTGGCTTACACACTAACCAATGCCAAAAAGGTGCCATGCACACTTTCAAAATAAATAGTAGATGATACCTGCAGGAGGGGTTGGCTAAAGGAATTGCTAATACGTTGAGTCCTTTATTTCCGCTGATTTTCACTGTAAAGTCACATTTTTTTTCTCCCCCCAACAACCAATGTCCTTTCTTAGATGAAGTTGAACGTTCATGGTTATTCTGATGGTCTGATTCATGTCATATCGGACCTGCTAGTGTTTCTGAATCACTTCCAGAATTTTGCAGCATATTTCTGACTTCAGAATTTTCCTCCCTACATATCCTTTCAGGCTCTTTTAGCTTCTCTCTATTGATCTACTTTCTCCTCTCCTTCTCATTGCCTTGTAGAACTTTGTTGCAGTACCAGACTGCGCCAATAGATGCTGCCACTTCTTGATGTTGCCAGTTTAAGTTTCTTTTTCAGTGGCTAAGTCCTAAGACTAAGTGTTTGTTGAGGAACAATGCAGAAGGTAATGAGTAGCTGCTCTGATCTCCCATGAGAGTTTTTTGCTTTTAAATTGTGGGCTTATGAATTGTTTGAATTTTACTAGTAAGAAAAATAATAAAAACTAAATTAAGTTTAGAAAAATGATACAGATGAACCAGTTTGCAAGGCAGAAATAGAGACACATGTAGAGAACAAATGTATGGACACCAAGGGGGGAAAGCGGGGATGGGTGGTAGTGGTGGGATGAATTGGGAGATTAGGATTGACATATATACACTAATATGGATACAATAGATAACTAATAAGAACCCGCTGTGTAAAAATAATAAATAAAATAAAATTCAAAAAAGAATTAAATTAATTTTAAGAAGACACTTCAGTTGCAGATACTTCAAGTATATTTTAGGCACGGAAATCAACAATTGACTAATACCATAATTTTAAATGCAATACCTAAAATAATTTGGGACTCAACATTTCTCTACAGTAATGGAAATGGAAGGCTGGAAAATTTGTTTTGGAAAGCCCAGGGGACATAAGGAGTATAATTCTTTAAGCGAGTGTTTCTCAAACTGGTGTGTCAGATAATTTTAGGTGGTACAAGATAATTTTTATTTCTATAATAAAGAGTTATTTGCAAGGTCATCTTCTATTTGTGGCAAATTATATTGGTTTTCCATTTATGATGATGATAAAAAGTTTCCTTTATCATATAAAATTATATAATAAAAATAGTTTGTTTAAAGCATAATATTGAGTCAATAATATTAAAGGTGATATGGCAATAATTATAAAAGTGGTATTCAGTAGAAATGCTGGAAATAATGCCTTGTATAATATGCAATACATTTTTGCCTATACAACCTTAAAATTCTTAAATTTCTTGTGCTCAACTTATTTCAAAGGTGGACTGAAAATGTGAGATTTTATATCAGTCCTAGTGGCATCTGTGTAATATATGTTTATTTAAGGCTATGTAGATGGATTTGAAAGTAGTAATAAGAAGTTAACTAATATTGTGATGTGATTCTGTTTTTTTGAGGGAGAGATAACTTCTGTAAATGTATTCTTATGTAGATTATAAAAAATTATGTGGGAGAAAAGTAACTTGAAAGCAAGATCAGTATTGCTGAAAATATGGTTTTAGAAGGGAGTAAAGAAACATGCTAAAAGACTATATCTGTGTGAACAATATGCCACACTAAAGTATGAATTTTTATTTTATCCAAATCATGCATCTTCTCACTTTTAATTAGAGGTCAAACTAACACATGATGTTTCATACCAAAACGAAATTTAAAAATCTGTGGCCTTATGAGGAGAGTATTACATTCAGCATTGTACTCAATTTTTACATGATAATTACTATAGCCACTGAGCATTCCTAGACAGTGAATGACTGACAAAACATTTAAATTGCATACTTTGCCTGTAACATATAAACTGTACTAAAATAGTTACTCTTTTTCTCACTACTACCACTAATAATAATAGCATGACAGTGGCTAGCAATTGTTTGAAGCTTAGGTCTGCCATTTATTAGCAAGTTGCTAAAAATTCTGAGCCCTTAGTTTTCTCACCTGTAAAATGGGGAAAATAAGACCTGCAAAGTTAATTAAATCTGCCCATTGCTATTTCCCTCTTAAGTGTATAATAACTGGCATCCTCTTCAGGCCGGAATGTGGCTCTAGATCATGGTCCAAATCCCCTTTGCGCCAAACCCACTGCCAGAACCCTTTCTACCTTGAGCGTCAGAAGAGGAAACATGCCTGGCAGTGCCTAAGCCCTCCAAAATAAATCTGCAGGAAAGAACACCCAGTGAGTGACGAGAACAACAATGAGCACGTTTATCAGTTTAAATTTACAGCCTCACCTTTCCCATTGCCTATTAATAATTGTAGATAATGCCCCACCAATCAAAAAATAAGTTGGAACTACAAGTATTCAATACTTGTTTTTGTGTTTGAACTTGACAGTGTTGGTGTTCCATTGCTTAAGACTAAGGTAAAGCAGAGGGTGAAATTTTTTTCTAAATTTTGTACAGAATATAATTCAGTTGATAATATATTAGAACTAAATTTTCTTTGGGAGTAATTTCTACTAGTTAACTTGTAATCTCTCAGGCCACATCTAAGGCAGTATAAGTGGCTGCTTGTTGAATCATAAGCTTTGTGTTTTGAGACCAGTGGGTTTATCTTGGGGAACATCCCTTAGGTTTCTTTGGGCCTCAGTTTCCTTATCTCTTGTACGGGATTAAATAACCACCATAGAGTTGTGAAAATTACATGAACTCACATGTACCGTAAGTGACCAGTGTAATGACTGACACTCAGTAAATTCTCAATAAATTAAAACACTTATAATCAACGTGACAATTAAAAAAGATATTCCTAACATTGATAATAGGTTTTGCGAAGAGGTGATTAAATGGATGCAAAATTTATGTATTGTTTATTGCCAACTTTGCTCACATCTCTGATTGTGATATCCACGTGTGTGCATGTAGAATATTAGATCCTATGTGGGTGCATACTGCATGCGCAGAAGGCCTACGCATGAAATGTCCCTTCAGCAATGTGCCTGGGGAAGCTCTGACGCTGCCTTTGAAGTCGGTCGTCGCAGCCCGACCTTTGGGCGTCTGGGAGGGATGCCTATACCTGCGTCCAGCGCTGGAAGGGGCCCAGGCCCTTTGCGCACAGCCTATCCCCAGACTGCTTACTCGTGCCTCGCATACATCTTCACCGAAAAGGGTATTTCCTCCCTTCAGAGAAAGCTCCCCAGTCCGACGTGGGGTGGATTTTACTTTACGTTGTTGCAAGTAGGAGAAGTTCCTTCTCTCTCCTCCCTTGGGGTAAGTGGAAAGGAGTCTCGCAGGGAGCCCGCAGTGGCCGACACCCAGGGATCGGGTAGCGACCGAGCTACAGACAGCTCGGGGGCTGCCGGGCCGAAGCAGGTGGGGACTGAGCCGTTCCCCGGTCCGGGGAGGGGAGTGCGGCCGCGGGTCCCTCCCCTCCGCCGGGAGGTGGCAGAGGCCGGCGCCAGGCCAGGGGGGCGGGGTGGGGGCGGCGCGGAGGGCGCAGAGATCACCGCGGCGCCACTGGGGACGCCCAGGGCCCCGAGCGGTCCCCACGCGGGACCGCAAACGATGACAACAGGCAATCGCTCGAGGTCGAATAAAAAGGAGTCGCTTCCCCGCGCGCCGCCGCCCCCCGCTGCCTGCCCCGGGGGGGGGCCCCCCCGGCGGCCTCCAGTGGCCGCGGGCGCCGGCGTCCCCCGCCCCCGCCCCGCGCGCAAGTGCGAGGCTGCCCGCGGCGAGGCTCACGCTCTGCCGCTCCCGGCTTCCGCGCAAAACTTAGAGCCGGGCCGCGTGAAATTGTCGCTCCCCTTTCGGAGCGGGAAAGAGCTTGGGGAAGAGCCGGGCAGTGAGGACCGCGGTGGCTGGGCGCGCGCTTTTTTTTTTTTTTTTTTTTTTTTTCTGTCGTCGATCCGGAGTTTTGCCTCCTCTCCTTTCCTCCTCCCCCTCGTAGCCGGCTTCTCCCCCCGCCCCGTCTCTCCCCCACTGGTGTAAGCTGTTTGTTGGGGGGTGGCCGAAGGGGATGTCCTCTTTTCACCAGAGGCACAGCGTTAAGGGGAAACTTCAACACTGGAAGGCACGAGAATAAGTACCTAAATACGGACGCACGGATCCGCTGCTGGGGGAGACACTTGAACTTTGGGATCCCGAGACGGTCCGGGCGGCAGGAGGTGAGTGCCTCTTCTTCCGACGCCCCCCTCCCCCCCGCCCCGTTCCGGGGCCCGCGGGCTCCAGGTTTCAGGAATCCCGCAGACTCTCTCCGGAAAGTGCGCGCAGCTCCTCCGGGGGCGCCAGGCGCTGGGAACAGTGGGAGCACTGCGGGAAGGTGTGTGGGAGCCGGGGTCCCCGAGGGCGCTTCGTTGCGGAGTGCCGCCTGCCCAAGGGCCCGGGCCGCTCTGAGTGCCGCGGTGTGTTCTGCCCTGGAGGACGCCCTGGCGCCCCGAAGGTCCCTGCCGAGCCTTTGTTTCCCCGCGGAGCCCTCGCGGAACAGGCTGCACCGCTCCGTACCTGCACTCCGTCCCCGCCTTGCAGAGGCGCGAGCCCCTGCGTCTCCCCTGCGTCCTTCTTGTGACATTTGTTACTTTGCCTTGACGCCCTAGATAAGTCAGACTCAAGGATGCTGACCCGGGTCCCATGGAGGGCCCCAGGCGCCTGGGGTTTTCACGGTGCTGGGTGCGTGTGTACGTTTAATGCTTTGTGTTCTCATCTCGAGGCACCAACCGGGCTGTTCAGCTGCGGCCGTCCCACTTTAACAGTTATGTGGCGTGGGCCGAATGTCTCCTGCCGTTTGCCAGGGTCCGTGAAACGAGAGGCGCCTTTTCAGAGGACTCGCGTTCATTGGCCCGGGGCGCGGGTGCCGTGGAGGAATGATAACTTCTCCAAACGGAGGGACCCGGCCGGGGCCGTGGGGAGCAGGTTTACTCGTTCCAAAGTCTGCGGTGTCTGGGCGGCTGTGGGACTTGAAACGGCTCGCTGCGTCAGCGTCGTTAAGCGAGATTTGGAAGTAGATCGTGTGTGTGTGCTTGTTTTATTTTGCGCCGCACAGCAGCCAGAACTTTCGTTTAGTAGCACTTTCAAGATGTTTCTTTCTTTTGTAAACAGTGTTCGGAACAGCTTGGAGCCATTAGGGAATTTGCCGACCGAGTGCCGCGCCTGAACGGTGGCGAAACCGGAGAGCGCAGCTTAATTTTTGTCATCCCTTTCATAGTTGGGGCGGCACCGTCTCCACTCACCACCACCTCTCTTTCCCCTTCCTTTGAATGCTTAATGGGGTTTGTGTTTGGGGTGAGCGCGTGTGTGGGAGGGTGTCGTTTGGAGTCGGGCTTCTCTCCCCTCGCCGCCGGCGTCTGTGCCCTGCACTGCCCAGTCATTCATGAATCCTAATCTGAGGGCAGTGGAGGAAGGTGCAGGTCCCTCAGACCTTTCTGCCAAGGTGCAGAATAGCGACGGGGCGTGTGTTTTGGTTTCAGAGCAGTTCCACGTGGAGCACCTCCGTGTGCGTGTGTGTTGTGTACTTGATCTGTGAGGAGGTAACAGGAGTCTTGTGTTCAAACCCAGTGGGCCGTTGGCCATTAATTTGCTTTCCTGGCTGTCATTACAGACACTTCCAAAATCTGATACCTAAGAGAACCAACAGGTTAGGTTTCACATTAAGAGCTCATACTTAACAGTTTTCTTTCTCCCTTACCGGTTTTGGCTTGGCACCCTGGGATCAACGTAATTGATGGAGCGAAACATATCTTCTCGAATATGGCATTTTGTTCCTCTTCTCCTCTGCGGCCACTTTTTGCACCCTCGGGCGTGTCCGTTTCAGCGGGCGCTCCTTCTTCTGGACTTAGGTGGGAGTCTTAGGAGCATTTAAGCACCGCGGGCTCCCCTTCTACAGCTCCTGAAGTTCGATTTACACGTAGGTGACTGACAGTCTTGAAAGCTGAGGATGGTTTTTTTTTTTTGTCTGTTGAGTTGTTTTTGGTTTTATTTTAAAAACCTCCTCAGGACGGAGACGTAACCTTTCACGGGTAAAATTAGGTTTTAAGCAGAAACATTGCCCTCCCTCCCCCCAACTTTTTTTCTTTTTAGATATTTCTGGCCAGTTTATAGCTGAAGACCCAAAAGCTAGGAAGGGGGTGGGGCCGGGAGAGAATCCTAAAACAAAATATTTGGTACATAGTAGGGTGTGGTATAACAGTATCCCAAGAAATAGCAGTAGTAAGAAGAGGGAAACTATTTTGTGTAGAGCTAGACTGCCAGAATCTGATCTTTATGGCAACAGTACCAGATGCAGATACAACTACACTCATTTTTATTGTTATTATAAACCATAAAAATAGTTTGTTCTGCCTCATTAAAAGTTGTAAGCCATTCAGAGTTAAACCATTTTTTTTTTTGAAATGGCTGTAGAAGACAGTTAAAACCCTTGACAGTTATAGCTTTGAAAGTAACATAATTAGATTGTCTGAAAACTGTTCCTTTTTTCCTGATTATTAGAGATATATCCTTGCCTTTCATAATAGGTAAAGGTCTAAAATCAATAGGTTTTCAAAAGCCAGTTTTCCTTTGCCAATTATCTGAAAATAGTATGCGTCAACCTAAGGCCACCGTAATTAGAGGTTGTTTCACGATTATAACTGAAATTAAAAGATTTACTTGATTATTCTTTTTTAATGAGTAAGTATTTTACTGATATTAGACACTTAATTTCTTCTTTACAGAATGAAAAGTTCTTTATATATATTTAGAGAATATTTAAGTTTATGTTCAAGTTTAAAAATTTAAAAAACCCCTAAGATTTGTATAAAAAGAAATTTGTATAAAAACAATCATTACTCTTATTAAGAAATACAGATGCTGCATTCTAGAGGATTTGTAGAAGCAGTTGAAAAAAATTGTCTTTTCATGAAAGTTTCTTTTTTGAGGGTGGATCAGTAGGTTGCCATTTTGCTGTAATTTATTTTTTCTTTCAAAAACCTCTTTGAATTAAACAAAAAAGAAAAATAAGACCTCCATTTCTGAGAGTTTTCTTTTTATTTATATTATGATTTGGGGTGTAAATAAATTTTACATAGCCACGGGAAAAAAGGTGTCCCATTTCATGTTTTCAATCTCTGTTGCAAGCTCTAAATGACTGATGCCATGTCTAAAAATATATTTATGTGGCTTGGTATTTCATTTAAAAAAATTTTATGCACTAAAATTAAATTATCCTGAAGTTTTAGAAAAGTAGAATGATAGAAAAACCATGACTACTGTTATGAAAAGTTAGGATGCTGGAAAGTTCACATTCCAAGTCACAAATAATAAAATTATACTTATTTCACCCAGTGGAAGCTCGCACTCTTTATACAGAATTCAAGAAGAGGGGAGATAATCCTTTTCAAGACTTAGTGAAATGTTAAGTAATTGAAGAGTGCAAGTATTTATTATATTTTTCATTATCTTTTTTCCCCTGTTAGGTAAATGCAGGAACACTGAACATTCAGTAAAAACAGGCCCCCCTTTACAAGAAGTTTATTCACCATAGTTCTGTATTGCAGCTGCTGGTCATATTTCATGGAGCTGTTAAAGCACTTAAAACCTAAAATTAGGTACTGTCTCGTTGTAAATATTTCAGATCACTCATCTAAGAAACAAACAGAAGAATGTGTTATCAAAAGTAGATGTTCTGAATCCCCTCACTGAAAAGCTGAACAAAACATCTATGAAACACCTTGTTATTTTTTCAGTGAGAATATAATCATGACAGTTTCTTTTTCAAGTAGACATTATTCTTACATATTCTAAACTCTTATAATGGGTCTCCCTGTAGAGTATCTTAAACTAATTGTATTCAGAAATACCGTCGGGGGATTTTATTACAACAGTTACTGGGTGAATGCAATCCACACCAGGAGGAATAGGATGACTTTCAGTGTACCTGCTCCTGTCATGAATTTTTCCCGGTGAACTAAGAAATGACATGCTCTTTCAGGCACTCGTTCTAGAGATGGGTGAGGTGCAGTGGTGTATTTCATTGCAGTTAGCATGAGACTGCATTTTGCAGTTAGATGAATTTTATCGTGGGAGACACTGAATATTAAGTTGTACATGGAGGGAACTTGGCTTCACTTAGTTTGAACTTGAGTGAAAGAAATAAACAAGAATCACATATTCCGAAGTAGTATAAGCAACTCTGATTGCTTTTAAGAGGTTCGAAGACTTTGTAAACATTACTGTCACCTAATATTGCTTGTGGCTCTGCACATTAGGATATGCCTTGGTGAAGTCTGTGATTCTTACCATGTCCCATCCAGGTTTCTACTAGGAGAGTGGTACTGAAAATAAATACCACTATCCTTAACCCCCTAGCTCCTTTTCTTTCTTCCAGAAGAAGAGATGAAACAGATGAATTTAAAAATAGAAACCATTTCGAGTTATCAAAACCACATTTACATGGTGGTTTAAAACAGTTGCAGAGTGTGTACCTCTGGGTCTCACTGTAACCTTTTCTGTCGTTGAAAGGTGCTAATTGATCTTAGGGCACTGACATAATAGTATAGTTTGATATTTGAAACCTTTCAGCATTGGTCTGGCCCTTTTCTCACCCTGAGATTTCGGTTCATGGCTGATGAAGAGTAACACCATGTTAAAATGTCAGGAATTCTAATTTTTTTCCCCATGTAAAACATTTTAATAAAACAGCTGATATTGTTAAGCTTTTATGTATGTACAGTAAGTAAATTTATTTTAATGTACTTCTGAGAGAGAAAGACCTGTATTATCATGTTAAGCTTTTTAAAGTATTTTTTTCCACAGGTAGATTTTTCTTTTTTTAATTGAAATTTTTAGGCAAAGTCTGATTACTGTGATCACATCTGAATAGGTTCAAAGTGAACTTGCATTAAAGCAATATAGAATAGCCATCTTGAAATGTCATATCTAAGGTATATGTTCTTAAGTATATGGAGACCTTAAGGTACATTTTAAAATAAAAATTGTCAGTTCAGTTTTTGTATAGTAGTAATCATTCTGTCTGTGTAAGTAATCAGTAATTACATCATCAATCATTATCATCATCATCACATCACAGCTGACATTTACTGAGGATTTATTTACTTTTTGCAAAACAGTTTATTTATGTGGATTAGCTAGTTTTAATCTTCTCAACTGTGCCTTTTTTATTATTCCCATTTGACAGATGAGAAAACTGAGAATTATGCAGTAGAGTGGAGCCAGGATTTCAGCTCTGCCCCCCGAACCCAGATCCCCTATCCTTAAACGTTGTCCTAGGCAGTTGCTGCCACCTGTCACACATGAGTTCATTTTAGGTGGTACCCAAACATTTTATTTTTATATTATTAGTTATATATTTATTTCTAAGGATATTAGGAAAATATGTAAAATTTCACATTAAACCTATAATTTCCTGGATAATGTTGTTTTAAGGCAAGACCAAAAAAGGATTGAAGCAGAAGAAAATTTAAAAGCACCTATTTAAAGAACCATATTAAGTAACAGTGAACAAGTGCTTGGCTAAAATAGCCAAAATCATGAAGGTTGATGGCAAATGACTACATTGGGAGAAACTGGTATTCTAGAATGCTTCCCAAATGTTGAGAACTTCTGTCCAGATCTTTTTAATATTTGACTTACATGTAGACTCTTCCTTTACTTTTCAAGCCTCATCCTTTAGTTAGATGTTATCAATTTTACAGTTTTTCTCTCGTTGCTTTAAGCCTGAATGCTGGTTATGAATCTCAGATCTACACGTTTCTGTTGAACCAACGGATGAGGACTGTGTAATGAATTTCTAGAGGCAAGTTTAAATGATAACGGGTTCACTTATTATTTCGGAGACACTTTCCATTTACACGGATATCAGACTTCGCGTTTTTAAGGTTTTTCTCTAGGTGAACATGCTTGTTCTGCTGTTAATAATGTTTTATAACTTTAATGTGTTTTCCATTGAAGCAGTGGCTTTCGTTTTGATTTACATGTTCAGCCACAGAACCCTTTGTTCAAGTGAAAGCTGACACTATGCCCACTAGAGAAATGTCCACTGCCTTCGTGAAGCAGGGCGTGGGTGGCCTGTGAATCACTCATCAGCCCTGCCTCTGACCATTGGCCTCCCAACGTCTCTGTAAGGGTCATTCAGGCTGCAAAAAAACTAGTCTTCCGACGGAAGGGGTCAGTTCAGAATACCTGCTGCTGTCTGTGAGTCTGTCATCCACTACAAACCAAAACACAGTGTAACACATCGGCAAAAGTTGTGTCGGTTTACCCTAGTGTAACGTGAATGTTCTTATCAACTGATCCGCAACTTTCTTTCAGTTTAGTACTGAGAAAATAAAAAGTAGTCCAAATGTTCCTCACATAGAATTACAGGTCTGAATGAGGCACATAGAATTTGTTTCTGCAAAGGTTTGTTTGATTAGAATATCTTTTTTTCCTTTAAAGACTTTATGAAGACACATCAGCAGTGGCGTAAATTGACTTGACCTTAGATTTTCACATAAATTATTGCTACTGTTTCTGTTATTCTTTCCTCCTTCCTTTTTAAAATGAAAGGGACATGTCTTGTGAAATGCTATAGTTGAATCATAAAAATTTATGTTCATAAACCATTAAGTTTAATTCTGCTCACAAAAGCAATAGCATTAAATTTGAAATTCTATCCTTAATCAAGAAGGTCTACCACATACCAGGAGGGCTTATGCTCTGCAAGGTCATATACACAATTCACAGCCCTTTGCATATACCCAGTGGAGGGATCTATTCATTACATTTCACCTCTGACTCTGAACTCCCTCATGTTAGAGGATTTGAAAAGATCTGAATGTTCCGACTAAGAGATTGAATATTTCTAACTTAATGTGTCCAGTATGTTGAAAGTGACGATGACTTGCAGAGTTCACAGGTCTCTGAATTAGCTAATTCTTTTCACTTCAAATTTTATATGTTAATGCAAATGTGTATTCACATATGATTTTGACTCAAGTAATTCTAGCCAAATTTAATCACAAAGTGGGCTAGTCACGTTCCAATTTTCCTTTTGCAGGTTTTCAGTAATCTCAAATTGTGCTTCTAGTAGGTAACTTTAGAATGCAAACCTCAGTGAGTCGGTCAAGAACATCAATACTACCAAAATTTTGTACGTGAACTTTAGGTATTAAGATGATGCTACTATTTTGTTTTTCTTAGTCAACCCAAGAAGACTTCATTTAGGTCTGTTTAGTCTTCTCCGTTGTTGACTTTAGTTTTTAAAGGCTTCATTCATGAAAATACTAGCAAAGTTCTGGGCATATGATAAATGCTTATTAAATGCTTTTTGCATTGTCTGTGTTGCTGAAGAGATGCCAAAATTATAGTGAGATGAATAGATTTTTTTTTTTTTTCTACTCTGGATAATTTTTAAGACTTTGGGACTTTTAGTCTATGATTATAATACGTTCTACTTTTTCCTGGCATATACCATTCATAGGAATGGTTAGCTTGGTAAGTGAGTTAACTATGGTACCCAAGGTCACAGGTTTAATCCTCAGATTACCACGTTGGCTGTAGGGGGACACTTGTCCTATACATGCTTGGTCATATTGTCTTTGTCGTTAAAAGTATAGTTATGGTATCTTGACTGTCTCTCTTCGGGGACCACTCTGGTCTATGCTGGATCTATCTCCAAGAATCTCCTCCCATCCCGAGGCTGTTCAACCACATCTGTTTACAATTTTTATCAGGTCCCTTCTTGACTTAAAAATCTATAAAAAAATTCCCTGTTGCCTATAGGACAGATTCTAAAATTCTTAGCAGGATCTACAAGGCCCTTGAAGCTGAGAACTTCGCTCAAGTTTCCCTTCTCACCTCTCACCAGCCACTCATAAGAAATCTCTTCTCCAGCTGTATGGAAAAGTGCAGCCCTCAAATACACCCTGGTCATTTCCACTTCATGGCTTTGTGCATGTGGTTCTTTCTATCTGGAAGACATCTTGCCCCTCCCCCTGAAACTTCCTTTTCTGCTGCTTTTGCAAGACTCAGGATGCAAAGTGTTACCTCCTCTGACCACTGCCAGAGGCTGAGTTCGATGTTTCTTTTCTCTTTGTTACCAAAGCACCCAGTTTCCACCTTTGGTATAGCAGTTGCCACATTGAAATGTAATAGGTAACATGAGTTTAAATTCTGCGCTAGACTGAGAATTTACTGAAGCTATTACCAGTATTTGCTATTCTGTAAATTGCTATTCCCAGTAGGTAGGGGACAGTAAATTCCTTTCAAGTGAGTGAGTGAAGGAAATGGGAATGAAGGCAGTGGTGGTGGCACTGGACACCCTCTGCCATAAGATTGGGAACAGTGGGAATAGCTGTGACCATTACGAGGCAGGATAGCCTTAAGAATGACCTCAGGGATTTTTGGTATTAATCCAGTAGAATTGCATCTCTGAATTCAGGCCCAGCTTGTGTGTATGGGTGTAATGATGCAGAGATGTATTTATTTCACACATGACCATTGGGAAGTCAGTGATCTAGTGGATAAGCTGAAGATCCCGAAAATCTTTGGAGAAATGGGTATTTCTTAGCACTTGAAATCTGAGGGACCCACTTCTTTTTATGGCATAGTGATTAAGTACAAAGAATATGGAGCTGGGCTCCTTGAGTTTGAAGCACAGCTCTGACACTAATGATCTGTAATGGTGAGCATGTTAATTAAATTGGTTTTGCTTTGGTTTTCTCATGTGTAGTAGAACATACTTGGAGTTCATATGCAAATTCAACAAGTAAATATACGTAAAGCATTTAGAATAGTGTCTGATATGAGTACTAGCTGTTATGAATATGATTGTGTTCCCTCCACTGGAGTATGCTAGCTATTCCAGAGATATTTAGAGCTGAAAGTCCTTTTTGGGGTCATAGACTGGGGATCATAAGCTGAGTCCCCAGTGGTCCAAGTACAAATTTTTTTTTAAAAAAATATTTGTTTATTTATTTATTTATGGCTGTGTTGGGTCTTCATTTCTGTGCGAGGGCTTTCTCTAGTTGTGGCAAGCGGGGGCCACTCTTCATCGCGGTGCACGGGCCTCTCACTATCGTGGCCTCTCGTCACGGAGCACAGGCTCCAGATGCGCAGGCTCAGTAGTTGTGGCTCACGGGCCCAGCTCCTCCGCGGCATGTGGGATCCTCCCAGACCAGGGCTCGAACCCGTGTCCCCTGCATTGGCAGGCAGATTCTCAACCACTGCGCCACCAGGGAAACCCCCAAGTACAAATTTAATACCCAGGGGTGATCTTGGCAAATCTGAGGCTCTATTTGGAGCCAGAAGAAAAGACATTAGAAAACTTAGTTTTGGCCATTTACATTGCATGGCATTTCTTTTAACAAATACTTTCACATACAGTTATCTAGATTTTTTAAAGGCTTTCATCTGTGTGGTTCCTCAACTACTCGAAGCCACCGTAAGAACATTCTGTAATGGTACTTTTGTTTTATAGCCAATATTTGTTTCCCCAGTTGCTTTTTTCTTCAGCCTGAAGGCACCAATGATAAGAATTTGTATAATTTTCAACCGAGTGAGCTTGATGAGCTCAGTGTAAACTTTTTAAAAGATAACATTAAAGATTACTATGACTCATGTCTTTGCAGAGACAGTAGGAGGTCATTAGCATCTCCGTTTCTAGACTTGATCATTTGGTCCTTAGATTCAGATCCAATGACTATATGGCAAAGTGGGGCTGAGGGAGAAGGGGAAGTTAAAATATTAATTGTCAAGGTTCTGTTTCTTAACTGCTTACTTTGAATCGCTGCCAGGTGCATCTGTATGAAAAATATGATGCTACTACTAATGCTGGGCCTGAATCACTCAGTTTATTTATTTATTTATAAAATTTATTTGTTTATTTATTTTTTAACTTTTTATTTTATACTGGAGGATAGCTGATTAACAATGTTGTGATAGTTTCAGGTGCACAGCAAAGCGGCTCAGCCATGCATATACATGTATCCATTCTCCCCCCAGACTCCCCTCCCATCCAGGCTGCCACATAACATTCGCTCAGTATATTTAGACCAGTGTTTTTCAAAGACTGATTGTTGACATTTTGAGCTGGATAATTCCTTGTTGGAGGTGTGTGCGTGGCTGTCCTGTGCATTGTAGGGTGTTGTGTGGCGTCCCTAGTCTCTACCCACTAGATCCCAGTAGCACCCTCCCCCGAGTATTAACAGTGTCTCCGGACATTGCCAGATGTCCTCTGGAAACAAAATTGCCCTCAGTTGAGGGCCCATAGTCAGAGTAGATCTTAAGATCACTTGATAAAATCAAAAGATTCCCAGGCATCTGCGTGAGAGGACTGTTCTGTTTTCAGTCAAGTGTGGAGAATCTTCATACCTTCCTCCTAAGTTTAAACACAAAATCAAACAACTCTTATTAGTCTGTGTTCATAGATAAACTTTACATAGACTGACTATGGTCAGCATATAGCTTTACACAGATTGACTGTCGTCAGCATATTTTCCTTTTCGGGAAACAGTGTATGAGTGGGGGGAGCAGAATACTTAGGAAAGTATGTAGGAAGTAGATGTTTATTTGAATCACCTATATGTCTATTTTAGAAAAATTACCTTTACTGTTACTTGTTAGCAGATACTTTTGATTCATTTTTGATAATGACAGTTACTTATCTTTTCCCATAGATAAATATTCAGCAGTAAGGAACTTTTACTTTTTTTAGTCTGTAGTGTCAGAAAAAGTAAAGTATTATCTATAATCACAGCTGCCTACGATGAAAAAACTTTATCAGTCAAATCATTTGTTTGTTTGTAGCAAGAAAGTTGCAAACGAAATAAGTCTTAGCTTTCAGTTTGTACCACAGTTTCAGGGTCTTGAGTTTAATAATATTGGTACAGTCTGAAGAAAGTAAAAATCAACATAAAAACTCCTTTGTTGATTTACCAAATCCAGACCTTATGTTCTAATTCTATAGGACATACACATTTTGTCTCTGAATTGATCTGCAGTTGACTGTAAGTAAATGTGATGTAGTCTGAGTGCTATATCTGACATTTGCCTAGTTTAGGTATATATGAAAGATGCTTCAAAAGTTACTGAGCAGAAAAAAATGGGAAGATATAATGTTAAAGTGAGAGGGGATAACTTTGCCTACATGAGTTTTGGGTTGGATGTGAAAATTATTTTGGAGTATCAAACAATATTATAAATATATGATTAGACTAATGTTCATATGAGGTCTAAACAGTAGAGAAATTTTAAATCTCACTAGTAATTGCAAGGATACTTGAAATTCCACATATATATATTGTCTAGTGGTTTTACTTTCATTGTATTAGGCAGGTAATCATGTTACGTGGAAGCAGTCAAACAGACCTAGGGATTTCACATCATTTACTAATTGATGCTCAAGCAGGCAGGGCAGAGGTACTTGAAAACAAACTCACTGTCTCTCTTTCTTTCTCTATTACCTCTCCTTTGATTTATGCTTTAATTTTTGAAATGTATTCTTAAGAAGAAAAAGTGGCTTCAAATACAGCATCCTGTATGTGATCAAATGTATCAGTACTTCTGTTTTCTAAGAAGAGAAGGATTCCTCACAGCTACTTGTTAGCAGAGAGATAAGGTGGGTGCTGGGCAACCCAATGACAGATGGGGGCCCTTCCAGGGGAGTTAGGTGGGGGTTATAGGCCAAGGGCTTAAATCATGAATTTTCAGACAGTGAAGGCGGGTTCTGCTCCATGCATTGACAGCAAGTCTGAAGAAGGCGTAGTAAACCTCAAGTCCATGCAGGCACTTTATGCCTGACATTGAACAGGAAGCCTGGTAGCCCTTTAGTCATTAGAGAATAGCCAGTAAACCAGAAGTTCTGTTTTTCCAAATGAACACTTCTTGGGTTCATAAATCAGGGAACCCCCCCAGAGAATTCAAGTCACATACCTACTTTCTCAGGTTTATTTCTTTGTACCGTGGATATGAATGTAAGACTTACCTATTTTTATGAACGCTCCATGGCATAAAATACAATTAGGCATTTCCTTTTTTCTCCCTGGGATATTCTCACCACCCTTGTCCTCCACTGCCCCAACTCCCTTAATCTCCTTGCCTCTTACTTTTTGCTGCCTACCTGGACAAAAAAATCTACTCATCTTTCAAGGCTTAGCTCAAATGTCACCTCCTCTGGGAAGCCTTCCCAAGGCTCAGGCAGAATTAATTCTTTTCTCTCTGTAATACCATAGCGCCTTATGTGGGCTATTGGTATAAGAGCACATTGTGCTGGGGCTAATTTTATGTGAATCTATCTTCTAGAGAGATTCTGAACTCACTGAGGGGCGAGACCATATCTTTCCTCCCCCGTAGCTCCAGTGCCTGGGGTAGTGATGGAAATTCACTAGCTACCCTGTTCCCTGCACGTCTTCAAAGGACATACATCCAGAGCCAGACAACTACAAAGAATGGATCCTGTTTACATTTTGGAAACTGATTTCTTTTTTGCATATCGTCACTGAAGCTAGTTTATTGGTTCTATTCTATTCTAAATTATTTAAAGCTTTATTTGTACCAAAGTATTACTGATATTCTAGCAGAAGAAAAGATATGGCCAGCACGAACTGGTATTTTGAATAAACTGAAATTAAAAAGGCAGATTCTAGTGGAGACTTATGGTTTTCCTACTTCCAGTTTTCTCTAGAAACAAACTTCAGCCTCTTTGGTTGATTTCTGTTGAGATACATTTCATGTTATTTTGAAGAGTTTTTAACCCTCAGAATTATGGATTTCATCTGAGAGGAAGTATGTTCTGTATTTGTTTATGTCAATGTTTCAAAATATGGGGACCAAAAATCCTAGAGGTGTCCGTCAGAAGTATATGTGGCCATTTGGTGAGAGAAATTTGGTCATTTTTTTCAGGCATAATTTAGGAAGAAAAATTTGTTTAGTTTCTAGTGGTTTGTTTTCAGGCATTTTTCCACAAAAAGATGAGCAAGACCCTTCAAAACCACCAACTTGCTATTTAGGGGGAGAAAAAAGCCTTCTGTGTCCAAAAATAACATTAAATTAAAATGATTGTTTCCAATAGTTTCAAAAATTGTGGTTTTATTTCCTCGTATGAGTCATTTCTGAATGCAGTATGTGATTGTACTAAATCGTGATGAAGCCTTATTTGCTCTATGTTTTCGTAGGTCACGTTATTTATCAGAGAATCAGATCAGGAGAGGAATTTAGCCTAACTCTCCATTTTGCAGATGAATACTGGATTAGAGACGTTAAGTAATTTAGTCAAAAGGAAGCTAAAAAGAGAACCTTGTGCTGGAAGACACCCTAGTGCTGCCACCTCTACAACTTGCTGCCTGTATTTTTCTTTGTTTGAATTCCGCAAGGAGTTACAAATACTGGAATCAGACTTCCTTTGTATGTATCCTTCCGGGCTGCCACTCATCAGCGGTGTAACCTTGGAGAAGTTATTTACTGACCTGCTTTAGCCATAGTTGCAGCATGTGTCAACAGGGAATAATAATAGTACTTGCCTCGTGGAATTGTTGTAAGGAATAATTGAGTTTATACCAGAAAGACACTAAAAATGCTCAATATTTACGTATGTTGAATTGATTTCTTTGAATAAATTGTTGAGCATATTTAATATTCAAAAAAGGGCTCTTCATAATGCTGAAGCAAGATTTTTTTTAATCAAACTTTTTTTTTAAACAAAAGTCATTTATATCTTGTGTAACATATTGAAACAGATATTATAGGAGGTGCCTTTAAGGGACTTGACTAGAAGAGGCAAGGAGAGAGGCTTCTGGAATGCTGATATAGCCCTTTATCTTGATCTGATTGATGGTGAGATGGGGGTGTTGATGTAATAAAAATTTATCGGCTGTCAACTTTTGATTTGCATATTTTACTGTGTGTATGTTATACTTTACTAAAAAATTTAAAATACAGATATAGTTATATAAAAGAGATGAACAAAAAGGATTTACTGTATGGCACAGGGAACTATATTCAATATCTTATAATAAACTATAGTGGGAAAGCATCTGAAAAAGGATATATATATATATATATATATATATATATATATATATATATATATCTCCAAATCACTTTGCTGTGCACCCGAAACTAATACAATATTGTAAATCAGCTATACTTCAATAAAATTAAAAAAGATAATAGATATATTTAAAATAAGTTGATATCCCTCACTTTATCCATCTCTTCCACATCCCACAAATCAGGGCAAATTGTTGTACTTCAGTGTGCTTCCTTTCAGACATTTTTTCCTATACATGTGTAAATGTGAGAATTTTATGGGGATGTAATTTATTTTTATTTTACATTTTAGGCCAAAATGGATCATCAGTTATCTTAAAGTTGCTTTTGATTGGCTGTATTTTGGATATTTTTTCATATCATTACATATAGTTTGGGGTACTTTTGTTTAATGTATGACTATGTTTTATACTTTAACTGTTCCCTTCCTGGTATATATTTAGGTTGCTTGTGGGTGTTTACTATTACAAAGACTGCTGCAATCATGATTTTTATGTATCTTTTTGTATAACTGACCCAAATTCCTGTAGGTAAAACTCTAGATGTAGGAATAATAGATGAAAGAGTGTGTGCAGCTTGCATAAATGGTGCCAAAATACTTTTCAAAAAGGTTGTAACACCTTGTGCCCCTGTGATGATACTTGCATTTTTCTCGTAAAAGCCAAGGGCAAAATTTTATGCTAAGTTGACGCTGTAATTATTTGTGCTCTGGTTAATAATGAGACTCACACACTAATTGGAAGAGTTCACTGATAAGAGCAAATAATTCTGCTAACCACATATATAACAAATCTATGTTATATGTAGTTAATATCTCATTTAAGAATGGTTACTACTCCATTACATGAATGATTATTATATATATTCATAGTTCTTAAACCACTTGGTAGGAAGAAAAAAACTCAGTGTATATAATATTCATGACATGTTTGTACTTTGCACCATAAAATATTTATAAGAATTGTTAAGAGAAACTCTAATATTGTTGAGAATTTGTGAGGAATTGTATATTATTATTCTGTTAAGAGCCAACTATGTGCCAGGCACAGTTCTAAGCACCTTACATATATTACTATAGCTTTTAAACATGTAGATGAAAGGCATAGACATTGTATTACTATAAAGGAGATCACTCCATTTTGAATGTTATTAAATATTACCAAAATACCAACTGTATCTTATCAGTGTTCTGATTTGTAAATTTGTGAAATGTCATAATCTGTTTAATGAAAATTAAAGTGAAAGCATCAAAATCCAGAGAATTGCTACTCGAGTCCTGGCTAAAGTATCACGACACGTGAAGTTTAAAATGAAGTATGTTAATCAGTTGGCTTTACTGTTAGAGTCTTATATGTACAAAAGTCTGTCTCCAGAATATTCAATTCTTATAGTTTCTGGTTAATTAAGATTCTGGCTAACCTTTAATGGTTATCTAGTGCCTTAAAAGAGTAATCCAACTCAAAATAGCTAACTTATTCCTCCAGCATTGGGTAAATACAGCTATCAATTTTTGTGAGTTTTTTCTTCCTGCAGAATTTCCTGTTATTCTAAGGGATTCAATAGGACTTAGGCACATAAAACTGAAAATTATATTACTATGGGGAAACTGCTCTGTGCCTTTGAGAAGGAACTCTTGCTAACTTAAGTACTATATGCGTGTAGAATAGCTAACATTTTCCTCCCAAGAAATTTCATGTATGCAGTTAAAACACTCTTAAATTGATTAAGCATTTGTTATATATTTCCAGAAGCACTCAAGAGTACTTTTATGGTTATAAGAGTAGAGTGCATTAGAATGCCAGAAACCAACGAATACGCTAGAGGCCTTCAAAACCATGCCCGGCATTCCTGACTTTACCATATAAACACGCGGGACAGTCTGGAAAAACAAAACAACTCCCCTTCTCCCAAACGTAGGTAAGCTTGTGATGATAACACTTCAACTGGCTTGAATATTAATTTGATACTTTTTCTGTTAAAAATAATTTTTATTACTTAGAAAACAGAATGGAGAAGTAATAAATATGACTGGTATTTATTTCTCAAGTCAAGTATTATTTTACTTCAGATTTGACCAGTTACCTTTATACTTTTTGGAAAGTGGATTATACAGCTACCACAGTATTTTGCCTATTAATCTGGGAAGCTAAAAAGCCTTTTATAAATGTTGAATCAAAACTCTCACTGCTGTGAGGGAATTAAATTTCAAGCCATATACTCCTTTTATAGGGTGAGAAGCTGAAGTATGGAGAAATTACAAGGTTTTCCCAAAGCCTTACACTGAATCATGGCAGACGCGGAAATCTACGATTCTGTTTGCCTGATTCAGTCTGAACCTTCATGAAATTAAAGTTTTCTATTTCCTGACATGTGCCTGAAGAGTGTTTCCTTATTTATTTGTTCATTCATTCATATGTTATACAGGAAACCATGTTTTTGCAAGATACAGTCTTAATGTAGGGACTATAAATAATATTGTGCATTTATATATCTTGGATATTTTATTTAAAGAAACTCATTGTATTTTTCTTTTTCATGACAATGAAAAAATATTAAGGCATTAAAACCTAAGTTGGATTGTCTATATTCAGGCCACAGCAGTGTCTATGAGAAGCATCTGAAGCTTCTTCAGGGCTAATATAGTTTGTTCAAGCGTTTGAACAAGAACTTGGTGGAAGCCCCAGGTAGCTCTGGAGCAGGGTAATGACCAGGAGAAACCACAACAGCCATCAAAAGTACAGAAAGACCAGCGTCCACATCTTTATAACCAGTGTCTTTATATTTGGTTTAATCAGGAGGGGGCCGATTATTCTGCTCCTCTCTCATCTTCCTGAGTTTCAAGTCTCATATTTTAAATTCCTATTCATTGTGATCTTTTTCATACTCATTTAACCAGTATGTTCCCAAGTTTTCTTCACCCGCTTCATTTTTTTTTTTTCTCCTCCACCCTTTGTCATATTAAAACAGCAAATAGTATTTCTCTGGGTCAGACCTCACTTCTCCTTGATGGAACAGCTGGTGCCACAGGTAGCTTCAAATCAGCAAAATATTGCATCTTCCCCCTGCACAGCACCCTATAACAGAGAATCCAAAGGACAGAGGGATGCCATCTGTCCTTCACCTTTTCTCCAGAGAGTTCACTTAATACATTTTTGGTTGGTTTGTTTTCTTGTCCTTTTCTTGCAGTGCTGAGACTTAGGACTCAGACTTGGCTCTGGCTTTATGGCTCACCAGCTCTTCCCGTGGAAGAGTTCTTTCCCAAGACAGTCCTGAGACCCAAGAGCACTTGGAGCCCTGGGAACCAAACCTGTAGATTCTACAAACAGGCTCAGCTATGGCCAAGTGCTAGGCAAACCAACCTTCCTGCAGTTTAAACATTAGTCTTTTTTTTTCTGCTTTAATTTTTCCAGAGAATAATTCAGTCTTAAACAAACCAGCAAACAAACAAAACCCCTAGGGCCTTTCTCAAAGGAGCATTCTTACAGCTTTGAAAATTTATTGTTATTAATTTCCATTTCAGCTAGTTTGATTTCCTTTCCATTTTTTGTCTGGGTATGAATGTAATATTTGTTATACATTAATGCTGATCTGTATTGATTTAATGTCAATTTATAATTTAAAATAATGATGTACTATGACCTACTTCATATCTACCTTCTGTTTAATGCATTTCCTATGCAGTTATGCTTTTGTGGCTGACTGAATTCCTCCCTAATTCCCGTTGGGAAACAAAGACTTTTTAAATTAAAGATGTGGTCTTATTAACTAGGGGTACTTAACTTGAAGAAAAAAAGATTTAGGGGTGACATGAATGATAGCACTCTCTTAATGTCTAATAGCCTGCTATACATATGAAAGCGGGATTCAGTTTCTGCTTTGTGGTTCTGGTGGGCAGACCAGAGTAGAAGTTCTGAAAGGTAGATTTTTTAAACTAATATATAAGGAAGAATTGACAGAAGGAAAGAGAAGTAGATGGTTGTATTCAATGGAGCTAAGAAGCTTTAAGTATTGTACCTATAAACTCATATGATCAGTCTATTAAACCCTACTTACTTCTATACTCCTCATGATCCCAAGACAAAGAAATAAGGTGCTATGGATTTCATTCATATTCTCTCTTTCTTTCTTTCTTTCTTTCTAAGTTTGCTCTTAAAGTCAAAACATATTGCAGGGGAGCAAAACATGGAATTGAACAGCAACACCAAATATATTTGAGATATTATTTTATGAATTCTTTCAGCTTTAGCCTTTAGGAAATTCTTTGGATTTCTAGAAGCTATAATGGCAGATTTTGTAAATGTGATCCTGCTCTTAATGCAGTTACAAAGTCAGTGGATTCTTTTATACTCCAATGCTATAGGGAAATTTATTGAGAGAAAAGAAGGTATTCAAACTTTCTTAGATGCCTCAATTAAAAAATCTAGATGAATAAAATTCTCCTTAGGTGTCCCAAGTTTTAGGAAGGCAAATAGCATTATATTTAATTAAATTCTTAACTATTATTCACTATAGACACAATTCAAGCACGTAACTTGTCTTTCAGTAAGTCAAAGTTACTGCTATATTTTATATCTCTCATGTTTACTTTGTTATACGTTGGATCCTCTACCCTTAAAATGAAAAGTAGGACTTTCAGGTGTCCTGAAAGGACAAGGACTCACATATAGACTTGTTTTATTCCAAAAGTCTTTACTAGGAATCACTAAATCTATATTTCCTCCAGCAAGCCATTTTTTAGACTTCTAGGGTTTCAAGAGCTGAATACTAAACTTAGAAGATGTATTCTTCAATTCTTTTAAATTTGCAACACATTTTTCTCAAGAAGTGTGTAAAGGCAGCAGATATGTGTTCAGCAATGCATGTGGTACTATATTCTTCATCAGAAAGGGTTCCTAGATATGGAAGAGAGGTTTATGGCTGAGAAAAAATCAGACTATTTATAAAGAAGGGCTCAGATAGTTTTTTTCTGCCAAGCTACAGGAGAGCCAGTTAGATGAACTATTACAGTGCATGCAGAAAGAGTCAGTGTGAAGTGTAGTTTGGGAGGAGCAACAGGGGCAACAAGTGAAAAGGAAAGTAGGTTTACAGAGTCAGTCTGAGTTTGTAGGTGTAACAAAAGTTGCCCAAGCTCAGAATTCTTTTAGACATTTCTCTGAGACCAGCTGGTTACAACTGCGTCTATGTTTTCTAAGTTGACTAGCCAACCATCAACAGTTAGCAGACACAAACAAAATAGAAAACCTTGGCTGGCCCTTATTGTCAAAAACCAAGTGATGGTAATTTATAATTCCATGAAGATTACTGCTATCAAATGCACCTATCACTAAGGACCCAAATGACTATCATGAAATTCAGCTTGTTATAATTTTTTAGCATGAGAAATTAACCACATTATTTTTAAACGTTTTGTGTTAAGTGGACCATTTTGCAAAGTCCATGCCCTATCTTTGTAAACAGTTCAAAAATAGCTCAGCATCTACTTTGTAGCTTGGCTTCATTTAAGGCGATTGAAGTCAGGCATTACTGTTCACCCAGATCTGCTTCTTGGACACCTTTGCTGTTTTCCTTTTGTATAAGCAGGGACAAGAGTCATGTGCGTGGTCACAGAATGCCCATCTTACCTCTCTGAACAGATGGCCATAGAATTGGAGCTAGGTGTTCTTTGTGCTGTTGGCTTCCCTCTCTGGCATGCTGCCTGAGCAGTTGAAACCAGCCGGTGCCTGACCCAGCTTTACAGACCCATTAATGAAATTTGTAGGGAAATGATGGGATATTGGTGCAGAGGATGTGAGAGCAATGCCCTTATTGACGGTTGACCCAACTATAATATCTCAAGAATGTAATGGGAATATAAGTTGTTAGACTTCTTATACAATTGCAGTTTTATGTGAGACAATATGCTTAGTAAAGGAGAGAATTTAATTGAAGATTATGAGGATCGCTCACGGAATCCAAGGAAGAATTGAACAACGAAGCAGCAGGAAGAGCAAGAGAGACAGTGAGGCTTCAGGAGTAACAGGATCCAGGGGCTTACAATTCCGCCAGGACTTTCTTGCCATCTCCCGCGTTTGATTCTCTTTCTGGGTCAGCTCCTTCCTGTCTCTCCCTAGCAGATCAGCTAGGGACTCATGGCAGTAAAGAGCTCCCAAGTTCTATATCCTAGAGATTTTACCACTGAAGGAGGACTAGCCTGGTACTTTCCCAAGCCCACATCCTAAGCCATTGGAAAAGATTGTGACGAGTCATTAGACTGAGGTAATTTGGTGTCACTCGGAAAGCCCTGGCGGACCTAGTGTGTTATAAGCTGAATATGGGTCAGTGTAATAGGTGTATATATAACCCCATGCAAGCAAGCCTTAATTTGGTACACAAATGTTTTTGAAAATTAACTTGCAGTTTGATAATCTGCAAGTCAAACAATAGGTTAGCTGTCTGAATGATGGAATACAATGGAGTGACACCTCCCTTGGCCCAGGAAACTCTGCACGTGTAATAAATCCTCCAAAGCTCCCACCTGGGTTAAAAGGGGGCTGTGCCAGAGGTGACGGATGGGACTATCCACACACCTCTGTCCCCACTGCAGAGTCTGCACAGGGGCTAGAACAAGAGTTTGGATGGCCTGCAATCTTTACATCTTTCCCTAGGAATATACTAGACATTTGGAACATGGGTGGGGGGATGTAGTCTCTTTCCCCCTTCTTTTTTCTTTGCACTGCAGCAAGAAGCAAACATAGCCTCTACTGTGTAAGCACCCTCACTGGAGACTCCCGGTGGAAGTCCCAGTCTTTGGCTGCAGGGCAGAGTGATGGTAGCGAAGAATGAGGGGATGGTGAGGACAGTGGAATAAGGCCTCGACCACAGGGAGAAGGAAGGTGGAGGTCTTCCTCAGAACTCCCACTTTGGTCCATGGTCCCAGGCAGCAAAAGCATGTGACTTCTGATTACTTGTTGTGGGGCATTTTGGCAGAGAGATGTACTGCCATAGCTGCAGGTAGGACCAATGAAAGGATTTCTGGTTTATCCCAAGGAAGGGGTATACCTCTGAATTGTTTTAAGAGAATAAAATCATATCTTTATTTTAAAACTTATCACTCTGACTGCACTGTGAAAAAATGAGGTTCAGGGAACAAGACTAGGGGACCCTTCGGAGGGCGCTGCTCCAGTCCAGGGATGGCGAGGGTTTGCACTACTATGGTAGCAGTGAGGAGAGAAACATGGAGAGATTGGAGTGAACTCTATGAGGTATTACTAGGTAATTGATTGAATGTGGAGCGTAGTGGGCAAGGAGTGGATGACAAAGCCCAGGTGTTCAGCTTTAAAGACCAGTGGACGGCCTTGCCACATGTGTACGTAATCCAGAGGTGTAGCTTTTGGTGGTACAGCTTCTGTCTTCATCCCATGCCAGCCCTGGAACAGAGAGCACCACCCACTCCCCCTTCAGGTTTGCGTTTATTCAGCCAGGGTAAAGCATGCCTGGACAATCTAATTTTTACTGATGGTTTGCTTAGAAAGACACAGGATTAGGGTTACATGACACAGGATTAGGGTTACATCACACAGGCTCCCCAAACTCCTCTGACTTCGTTCAACATCTTCTCTTTCTTGAAGGCACAGGGTCCTTTACTGTGTCTACCACCTGGATCAAGCCTAAGTACCTCATGCCATTTCTGAGAATTGTTTTTAACATTTTTGATGTATAGATCTCATTAACTATTTAAGTTGAAGAATTGTTGATTTTTTAATTCTGATATTCTAAGAGATAGGAGTTTCCAACTCATGTCTAGAGCAGAGTTCAAGAAAAGGATATGACCAATTTTCTGTGTATTGAAAACCTAACTTCAGAAGAAATCATCTAACACAGAATGGGTGAGGTCGCTATTATTCCTGTTTGAAATTCACCTTTTCTGGGGGAATGGCTTTGAAGTAGAGCGGGGAACTAGATTATTGCCTCATAAAACGGCATGAGGTTACTGTTATACCTTAATTTTATATCTTTATTAAGAGGCAATACTTCTCTTACTTGATTCGAAGAGGGTTCTTGTCTTTTTCTCATATACTTGTGAAAACTAAATGTTAAAGGATTTAGCATAACAACCATTGCTAAATTATGATGTAAAATAATACTGTGTCTACAATTAGCCCAGGTAGTTTTACTTGGTTCAATAATATAAAACCACCGGGCTCATAATATTTTAGTACTTTAGTGTGTTTGGCAAAGAAAGAAATTCATGTTACAGTAAAACAGTTAAACTAAGTAACAATTAATCTCAATTTTAAGGAATTATAAAGCAAAGTATTATGTTATTACATGGAACATTGATGCAAATAGCTCCCCAACTGGAACATTAAATAGATTCTGAACCAGTGGTTAACAGAAAAAGGCTAGTTTTTGCTAAATTCTCTTATGCTTGAACATCTTTCTTGAAGACTTAATTTTTAATTTCACTTGAAATTTCACCAGTGCCCTGAGATGGTGGCCCTTCTGGAAGAGGATCCCTTCTTTCCTAATGATCAGTATCTTTAATTTACTTCTTGTGTATTCTTTCTGGAAATATTACATTTAAACCTTGATCACATCTTAATAATCATTTTAGTGTGATAACTGTACATGTGTTGTGGGTTGAATTGTGTCCCCCGAAAGATATGTTTAAGTTCTAACCCTCTTCCCTGTGAATGTGACCTTATTTGGAAATAGGGTCTTTGCAGATGTAATGGAGTTAAGATGAGGTTTTACTAGATTAGAGTGGGTGCTAATCCAGTGACTGGTGTACCTGTAAGAGTCGGGAAATTTGGACACAGAGACACACACACAGAAGAAGGCCCTGTGAAGAGATAGGCGGGGACAATATTGTGTGACAATGGAGGCAAGATCGGAGGGACGCATCTACAAGCCAGGCGATGCCAAGGATTGTTACAAACACCAGAAAATATGAAGAGACAAAGAATGATTCTTTTCTAGAGCCTCCAGAGAGGGCGTGGACCTGCCAGCATGTTAATTTAGGACTTCTTGCCGTCAAAACTATGACAGAATAAAATTCTGTTGTTTAAGCCTCCCAGTCTGTAGTACTTTTTTACAGCAACCTTAGGAAACTAAAATAGCATGCTATGTTGTAAGTAAATAATAGGTTACATTGGTACTAATAGTCATGTTATTGTATGTATATTTTATTGCTAGGTCAGGTGAATAGGAAAATACCTGGTGGACTAATCTCAACATTAAATTTTCTGAAAAATGACAAGACTCTACCTGAAAAATACAGGACAGGTCAACATTTTTCTTAAAATAGCCACATATTTGAGACAGGATTTTCAAAGGCTAAATTATATGGCTGTTTACACTTTTTGTTCACATCATCAAGTACATTATGTATGATTTCATCCACTATTAATTTTGTCATTCATTCAATTAATATTTGTTAATCACCTAATGCTTGCCAGGCACTGAGCGAGGTGCTGTAGATGACACTAGTAAATAGAATAAAGAATACCTGCCCTAAAGAGATTACTCTGGCTTTGACATTTATTCCATAGGGAAAGCCACAGAGGTCACTTGGAGAAAGTGTCTACTACTTAGAAAATTCACTTTCATTGTTTGCTGTGGTTTTTACTGATCTTGTAAAATCATTTTAGCATCATTTGGTTTTACTTACTCTGTGCTCCTGTATTACGGTGGAAAAAAATAAAATTTTATTTATTGCACAGAAAATAAAATCAACAGTAATCAAAGAATGTGAAGCCAAATATATAATTCTTTATCAAATTATTTTTATTTTTAATGTTTCTTTTTAATCAATATCCAAACACACACTTAGTTATATATTACTGTTAGCATAGCTAAAATTTTGTGTTCTGATTTTTTTCACTTAATATACAATAAGTAGTTTTTTGCTTTTCCATGTCATTTTTATAATTATACTTTCGATCCTTAAATTATATTATATTAAATTTACTGACCATAATTTGTTTAATCAATGCTCTACAAAGTTGAGGCTGCTTCTAGTTTTTATTATGAATAACACTGTAGTGAATACCTTGTGACTTTTGGAGTGGAATAGTTTACTCCTTAGGAAAGTCATTGGGTAAAAAAGTTTAAGCATATTTTAAAATGCAGTGACAGACTGCTTTCTAAAAATATTAGAAAACTTGACATTATCAGTGGCAGTTGAATGAAGACACCTTTTTCACTGTATCCTTTCCAACACTGGGTGTTAGTAATATTTAAAATGGTTTAGTTATTGAAGATGTATATAGGAATCCAAAATGTATGCTTGTTGCTTAAGTTTACATATTTTGGCAACTGTGAAAGTGAACACTTTTCCAAATGTTTATTTATTATTTACGTTTTAAATAATGATCTGTATTTTCGCATCCTTGCTTAAGGACCTTAAAAGGTCCTTAAACTTTTCCTTACCAATTTCTTTGTTCTCAAGGTCACAAAGTTTATAATATTTATTGAAGATATTTTTCATAATCTGTTGTGTCCTTTCACTTTTGGGTCTGTTTTTCTCTATTCAGAAATACAAATTTTTTGTTTTGTTTTTACATAGCTGAATATAGTGTCCCTTCCCTTTGTACTATGGTACAGTGTTTTTACCATTCATCTTACCCATCTATTAGAATGAAAAGGAACATCAGATTCTCCTCTTCAGGAGGGTATTTGGCTAATTTGTTTTCCAGGTAGTGAGGAGAAAATGGTGTGATGGACCATCCATCAAAAGGAGATGATCCATCAAGATTCCCTCCTGGAGGAGAGAGGAAGGGCTCATGCTGGTAGGTGTTGAGTCTTAGCAGGTCAGCATCAATTAGACTGGTGGCCATACATCCTAAGGTGTGCACCATATCCAGGGTGAGGCTGAGCCAGGGAGGTCCTGGTCACCAGGGGAGGGGACAGTGTGCAGGGCCAAGGATCAGGAGGTCTGCTAGGATAGGAGGAGCAAGCAAGAGATCAGCAGGAAGCAGGAACAGAGAGAGAGACCCAGATGTGATATGAGGGTCCATAAGGAGGAGATGGGGGAGAATGGGAGAAGAAAGATGGAGGTGTGAGGTAAAAGGGAAAGAGTTGGTCTTTTTCCAGTCACCGTTTCTCAGGTCCACCTCCAACACAAAGGATGACATCTTTAAATCTAGAACTTCTTGCCTACCTATCCTCCTGAATTCAGATGTATACCGCAACACCTTTCAGTGTGCCTTAATATCTACACTTCCCCCTTCCCATCTTAAATGCACTTTAAAATTGTGCTTTTCTTTAAAATGACACTTTTCTGGTTTTGCAGTATTCTCAATCAGTATCTTACTGAGACTATTACATTATATATGTTACCATTACCATTTTATGACTTTTAAAAATTAAAATTAGAAAAAATTTGAGAAAATCAGAAAAAAATTAGAAAAAAATGTTTGATCTGTGTCTCTGTGTTTGTGTATGCATAAAACAATTTACACTTTAAAATGTCTTGTGTTCTAATAAGGAAAGTAACAGGTTTATTGTAGACCATAATGCAAAGCAGAAATTAAAACCATGCCTACCTGGTTGTAGTAGGGAATATGTAAAACTGAGCAAAACGCTTGCATATGTTGAATGTTCAATAAACTGAATTGGGAACATATTGTTTCTGCAGATTGGAATACTTATTTTCCACTGAAATTATATGCTCAGAAATTTTTGATGTCACCAAATATTCCTTGAAACGTGCATTTAATAATTTATATCTGTGTTTATGCCTATGATGAACACTTTTTTATATAAATCTCTTTTAATCTCTCATATTCTTTTAATTTTATTTTAGAACTAGAATATGAAGGGCTAGAAATGTATCGTTGCTATTTTAAAGTGCATTTCATTTATTCGTGAGTCTGAACATTGTTTTGTGGTGATTGACCATTTTTCTTTAGGGGTGTGTGTGCCTTTCTATTTGGATTGTGAGAGCTCTTTGTATGTTAAGGACATTAGCCCATTGAGTTTGATATTTGCGGAGATACTTCTTTTTATATTTTCATGTATCTTTTAATTGTGATTATTTGTGTGTGGGGGGAACTCAAGGGGGTGTTTGGCTTTTTTGTTTTATATTCCATTGCTTTTATTATATAAGTCTTCTCTATCTGGGAATTAAAAATATATATGCCTATTTTTCTTAGAGTTTTTTAAACTTCAGTTTGCCTAGAAAATTTTTAATGTATGATATGCAGTAAAGACGAACTTTTTTTTAGTAGTTTACTGACCAGTTGTCCTTCCCACATATTTCTGTAATATCTTCTTTAGCATAATAGTCTTATTTTCATTCTCTTTTTAAAATTGGGCGTGCATTTTATAACATTATATGTTTTAGACTGAGTCTGGCGACTAAGACAAATTTTCCTGTAATAGAGAGCTGTCATATTAAAATACACATTATATTTTTTCAGTTTTATGTACTTTAGAAAATGAATGGTTAACGCAGACTTTTAATTTTTAATCTGTCAATTGCTTAATGACAGACCTCTCTCAGCAAAATAGCAGCCTAGGTGTTTATTACAGCCTGGGTCTCTGAAGCTGTCCTCAGATGTTTTTGCTTATCTGCAGGATGCCTGAGTAGCTGTTTATATATCTCAGTTTTACTATGATGTGATTTTCAAGATCATTATTTCTATCAGATACGGGGATAATGAATTTTGTTCTTTAAAAATAATGCTTCTACAGATTAGCAACTATCACGTAAATCAAAGTTTTGGTAATTTTACAAATAATTTCGCAAGATAACTTTCTCA
The DNA here is from genome assembly GCF_028023285.1 of Balaenoptera ricei. Taxonomy (NCBI): domain Eukaryota; kingdom Metazoa; phylum Chordata; class Mammalia; order Artiodactyla; family Balaenopteridae; genus Balaenoptera; species Balaenoptera ricei. The sequence goes on along the minus strand of NC_082650.1, from coordinate 30,297,397 downwards.
TTTTTCCACTTTGTTTTCATCTTTTTGTTTTAGATAGTCCATTTTTGATTGAAGGAAGCTGCTTCTACTTGGGAGTGGCAGGAGAAGTAAGAAAACCACATGGAAGACCCCCAGGATTTAAATGAACAATCAGTAAGTCTTAACTCAATCTCAGCTTTGCTGAAAAATGTTGTGATAAGACTACTCAAAATCATACTAAAAAGAATATATTGTAAAAAGCAAGTTTTTTGTTATTTTTTAGTTGATTTTTAAATTCTCTTTCAAGATCATAAAACAGACCTTTGGAAATGTATACTCTTTCTGATTTATGATATCATATTTTGAGGTCTTCCTTGATTGTCTACTTGTAAAGCCAGTGGTAGAAAGATGAGGGCATTGAAATCATGCCAAGTGTTTCTGACAGTCTCAACAACTTTACACACCTCCTTTGTTGGGTTTTCTTCCAGATGTGCTTGGATAGTGCATGTGTTGTTGAATGTCAGAGGCATGAAAGGAGAAGCATATTACTAGCATGCTTATTGTTCATTTCAAGGATGGTGACCACAGTCCTGAAGGGATTTCCGTATTTGCTAAGCTCTTTGCGGAGTGAAGAATGCACAAGATTGGTGGCAACCATTTTAAGATTCAGATTTCTCAAAGGGAAAGGATTTATATGGGCTTTCCTCCTAACTTTTAGTAGTGTCTCCATGACACTAGTTCTTTAGTGTGTGGAACTGGCATCAGTGGGAGATCTTCCCGCACAATCCCACAGTTCTGCCAACTGCGGCCCAAGCTGTTCTGCCACAGACAACTAGTGATGTCACAAGTAAGGAGATACGTGTACTTACTACGTGTGTGTTACGCAGATTGATGCTAGTCTCCATTAGCTTGTATAATTATGACTTGAACTTAAAGTCTCATGTTTCCATCAGGCAATAGAGGACAGTGTGTTGGTGTATAATAATGTGGTTCTAGAAACGATTTCTATAACGAGTGCAATTTGAAAATTCAGAATAATGTGTGTTCTGGTGTATACATGGCATTCTAAGTTAATTTAATTTATTTTCTATTAAGTATTTCATTTAGATGAAATGATAATCAAGTTTTTAATTTACAGACAGACATCATGACCATTATCTAATTTCTTTGTATATTATATTATTATTTAATTTCACATGGCATCATTACAGGAAAAATGTAACAAAAAATTACAAAGCCATAGGCTATTAAAAAATCTGTCAAATAGTAGAGATATTATTCCTCAAAAATGGCTCGAGTTTTTACAAAAGTAGACAACAGGCAGTTGGGAGGCAGGGGCTTCAAGGTAGTTTTTTAAAAATTCTGGTTATCGAATTATAAGTATTGGTAGTATAGACTCTAGCAAAAGGGACGATAGTCAGCATGATGATATGTCGCCCATGCCATTGTATGTTTTTGGATCCCAGTGGCGTCAGAGGTCTGTAACTGTGACCATATACGTACCTGAGTGTATGATGACATTATCTTAGTGGTGATGCTTCATGAGAGGACTACTGTCTATCTGTACTTTTGTCTAACACACTGAGGGTTACTTAAAAGTTTGTGTCCATGTGTGCAAGTATGCATGAGTGTGTGTGTGTGTCTGTGTCAGACTGACCAACTGTCCCTGTTTTCCAGAGACCCAGGAATTTCCTGGGACATGGAATTTTCAAAGCTAAAGCAGGTAGAGTCTGTGCAAACAGGGATGGTTGATCCAGTTAATTACCTTAGGGTGTGTATATACTTAAGAAAAAGTTTTTGTTTCAATACAGTTAAAAGAAGTTAAAGAGAATATAGTTTTAGGTTTACCGTTAGAATGAGGTTATTACCCCAAATGCTTCATACCACCTTTTACAAAGTGAAACCCAGCACTTGTAAATCATATAGAGTTTCCTTCCAGTGATATTTTAGGGCTGTGGAACTCAGTATTTTAAAAAAAAATTAAGTTCTCAGTGTTGTTAATGTTCAGCCAGGTTTGAGAATCAGAAGTCTTGGGTGACCTCAGCTCAAACCCAGCTGCTGAATCGGTGGTGAGAATGGGAGAGATTTTGAGAGAAGGAAAGAGTGCTCTCCATCCTCCCTTTCTCTTTTCCTTTGCCAACACTGAACTCTCCATCTGAGGGTTATGAGCCAGTCAGAGTCAAATTGACAGCTCCTGACCTGTGGAGTGGTTTGATAGGCCATCAAGAGTGGGCACTTCTGCTTTAAACCACAGGAAACCTGAAGTTTGCGTCAAGTGTTCATGGCTTAATTGCTTTGGTTTTTATAAACATCATAAAGCCTTCTTCTTCAGCATTCTTGGACTTATAAGAACATACAGGCTCATCTGTTCATCTTGTCCATGTGCAAAGGGACGCTTGAGTCTATTAAGTCCCAAGTCAGAGTTGGGACTTTGCAATGGTCTTCTGACTCCAAGTCCAAAGCTCTCTCCATGCCTTATCGCATTTGAGTTTTCTTATTTGGACTTTCCTCACTATAGAATCAACTCCCATTACATTGAAATGATTCCTATTTGAACGAAATCTTTAAATGACTTTAAATCTTCCAGAGTATATTGATTAATGTCTCAAAGCTTTTTGAAAAATGATACTTAGTGTTTATTAAGATATAGAACAAATAGGGTGAAATTAAAAGAGAGCTCATAATAAGATGAAAGGGAATTTACTTAGATCATAGCTATTTTACTTCAAGAAAGAGTTTTTTTTTTTTTTTCTCTAGGCATAGACATAACAATAGATGCCAGTTTGCGCACTTAATGCACATCTAGCATTTTCTGTATACTCTCTCCCATTCTTACCATATCCTTGCAATGTGTTTGTTATGGTCACCATTTTACAGATAAGGAAACTATGGTTTAGAGAATATTAAGCTCAAACAACTCTTAAGTAGCAGAGATTAGAATTGAACCCACTGTTATCTGGTCCTAAAACCTGTAATGAATGGATTTTGCATGATACAACGTAAGGTAAGGACTTGAGTTGTGATATCAGACATCTCTGACACTTAAATACCATTGGGAAATTTCTCAAACTCTTCCTCATCTGTAGAGTGGGGAGGATAATAAAAAGATGTTATAAGAAGGACTCAGCACATGCCTTCCTTAGAGTAAAAACTCAATAAATGTTAGCAAATATTACAATAGCCTGATATATTCATATGGTCTTTAATGAGTATGTGTGTTCATTCTTGCATATTCAACTACCTTCTGGCAGACATCCCTGACTGGAAGCACAGAGGTCTATGGACTCAGCAGATGAAAACTGAACTCACCAGCTCTCCTCTCACAATTTACCCCCCTTTCTCCTCTATTCCACTACTTCCCATCTCAGTGGATGGCATCATGAGCTACTGAGTAAGTTAATTCAGAAAACAGGTAGTCATCCTTTTCTCCTGCATCCCCATCTCAAAGTCCTATCCATTCTTAATTTTTAATATCTCTCAAAGTTGTTCTCTTATCTCTATATCCTTATTTTGGATCTTTATTTTTATCTCTTAACTGTCTTTTTCTGTTTTGTTTCTAGAGTGGCCTTCCTAATTTACATACCTAATCCCATCATTATTCTACTTAATATCCTTCACAGGCCTTTTCTTGCCTTCAAGAGAAAATCCCAAGTGTGTAGTAAAGCACACAGACTTAATTGCTTGTCTGTATCTCTAGTCTTATTTCTGGCTTCTTTCAGTTCCCTGAATCTTGCAGACTCTGTGGTTTCTATGCATTTGCTAGCACTATAGCCTCTTCCCATATGGGCTTCTTCCCCACCGGAGAACTTGTAAATCTCGAAGACTCACTGAGGGCTTTGCTCCTTCTGAACAAGGCTCTCAGGTTGCCTCCTTCTTCCCCGCGCCGTCAGCCACGCTGGGTCAGGGGCCTCTACAATGTGCTGCCATACCCTTTGGCATTTACCTCTATCCCAGGACTTACCCCACAGAACTGAAATCTTATCTGTTTATTTGCCTCTCTACTAGATTATAAACTACTTAAGAGTAATAGTGGGTCTTGTTCATCTTGTATCCTTACTTCTTAGCACAATTCTTGCTGACATTCAATAAATGTTTTCTTCAAAAGCTTTTATATACTGTTAGTAAGGTATGTTAATGAACAGCCTGACAAATTTTAGAAAGCCAAAATGTTATTCTCAGAATGGATCACTGACTCATGAATTCATGTATCACTTAACATTAAAAAAAAAATTGCATATAACATGTAACACTAGTTTAACAGCATGTGATCAAAACAAAGTTTGGTCCTTAATTTTTTTTTTTTTTTTTTTGCATTATATCTGGATCATTTTTTGCAGTCTGGCTTAGAGAATCTAGGAAATTTTAAGAGGTAAGCAATTAAACTAAGATTTAACTTTCATATTTGTCTGAAGTTCTTTATTAGAACTTCATAATTATTTAGAAGCAGTTTGTTATATCCAATTATAGCTTGCTACAGTTTTTAAGGAAATGTTGCTCTTGTTAATAAATATGAATCTAGATTATACAAAACAGTATTTATACTGATAATCAGAAGTTCATTTGATACTCTGAAATATATTATATTCCTTGTATTCAAATAAAGGCTGAGCAATATTTATGTTTTTATAGCTTCTATAGTATCTTTATACACTGAGGTATTTTAAAGTCTTATTTTGGTGGTGCTAAAGATTCCCACAGATTTTTTCTGGTCTGATTCATTCATATCAAAGTGAGAGGGAGTCTGGCCTAAATTAATCGTCGAGCTAGAAGGTTTGAAAAAATATGTTGTTTGTTAATTTTATGTAGTATATGTTATACAATAAAATATTAGTGGCTACTAGGTAAAATGAGTTACAGTTTATGGTACAGTTGCATTCCCTAATATTAAAACATTAAGGGCCTGAATTTTCCTACTTATGTAAAACATTGTTACTGAATCAGTTAATTTATATTACTGATGACATATTTCAACTAATGATGTCTAAATTAAGTCACATCCATTGGATACATATTTTACATCGTATATTTCAGCAGCATTTTTAGAAGTTCATATATATGTAGATATTAATAGTATTTATTTTCTTGCATCAAACCTGCTAATTTAATAATGCGTATTAAAATTCTAGTTAGTTTAATAAATTAATCTCTTTTCTGTCTCTTTTTCACCCCTGGAATACCAAATGATTTTAGATTATTCCTCAGCTGTTTGTTCTTAGAGATTCCATATTATCATTTTTGACTATAGCCACTAGCACATCTTTAAAACCTGAGCTGCTCTCTGAGCCATTTAGACAGTTTTCTAGCTGTTGTATGGAATTGAATATACCATCAAACTTATCATCTAGATGTAGAGCTTAAGAATCACCACCTTCTATCAGTGTTTCAACACTATGTAGAAAAGAATTATTTTTATTAGTTTCGGTTTAAATCACTATTTCATTTTTGATAATGTAGCATTATCAATATCTGGAAATCCTATTACTCTTCTATTGCTTTTTTCTTGGATAGTCTAATTGATTTTAGAGCATGCATACAGTGTATTTTATTCAGATCTAACTGAAATCAGGTTATTGCTTTTGAGGCTACAAATCTGGAAGAACTTGTCCTTTTAACTAGTCAAAAGAACCGTATTTACAACATGTATTTTTTATACCACCCAACTGGACAATATACTTCAGAATTCAATGGAATTCTGCTTAAAGCTGAATCAATTTCAGAACTATTGTAACTCCCAGTTGCCAATTATGGCTTTGCTTTGCATTTAGATAATAGAGTACCTAAACGGTGAAATTACCAAGTAGATACGTTAAATATATTTTAATTTTTATTAGTCATTGAGACTTGCTCTTTCATTTTAAGCAATTTTCTAACTTTGAATTTCTATATTTTTGCATGAGCTTATGAAGATTCACAGGAAGATTCCATGAATTATTATCTTCTATGACCTTCTAAAATTATAACTTAATTTAGTAAAACTTTCCAACAAATTTTAGAATACACACACATATGTAAAGAGAGAGAGAAGGAAAGCTCTGTATTATACAGAATACGGGTTGTAATTGCATACCATTTGTCAAGATCTAGAGAGTAAATATTAGACTTTTCTTCTGTCAACTCCGATCAGTTTGCGGCAACTATGTGGAGAAGAACCCTAAAGCTACCTCCTGGCTCATTGGAAGAGTAACATTATCAGTAGAGTGCAATCTGCCGTGAACTTGGTAGGGAGGAGGGGTGGCACCAAAGCTCATACTTGATGATACTGAGCTGGGTAGTTATCCAGCTTTGAGCACTTTGTTTGCATAGTATAGGTGCAAATAAGAGCGATGATATCTTTGGGTACCAGAAGTCTCTTATCTAAATTTACAACTTACATATGGTATATTGATTGTCCAGTAATTCTACCTTATGAATTAAAATAAAAATAACTATTTATGATAGAAATACAATCTGTTTTTTTCATGCTTCAATAATTTTGAGAAGTGGGAAAATTAATGTAACGTAACTTTTGCTATAAGGTATATGCCAAATGGAAAACATTCACTAATGAAAACAGCTTGCATTCACTGATAGCTGTCCTGCTAAGTGCTTTGTGTGACTCATCTCATTAAACCATACAACAGCCCCATGTGGCAGGCTCCGTCATAACCCTGGCTGACAGAAGAGCACGCTGATGCTGAGCTTAGAGATCACATTCGAGGTTGTGACCGCTAGAAAGCTGTGCTGATGGAGTGTGAGCTCGCCAAGTCTTATTCCAGAATCCATGCTGCTGCACACATTATCTTGCCTGCTTTCATCAACTTAAATCGTTTTCAGACCCTTCAATACATTTGGTATCTTAAAGTATGGATTGAAACTCAACTTGATCTCAACTTATTTAAACAAAGAGCAAAAGTTTTAAATATTGTGGAGAGAAATGTAAGTTATTCCACTACGATTACAAATCAATTGCACAATTGTCGTCACTAAATCTTCAGAACAGGGAGCGGTAAGATAGAAGAGTATATGAAACTTGATGATAATTCAACAAACGCAATTAAACCAATAAAAATTTCTCACCCTCTGTCAGGAAATTTGTTAAACTAAGGATTAAAAGATGAGTATATTACAGTTTCTGTCCTGCCCAAACTTTTAGTTTAATATATGATTGTAAGATGTTCTAGAGTTATTTTAAAATGAGATTTGGGCAGTAGCTACTAATTTATTCAGTGAATATTTGTGCGGAACTGCTATATTTGAAGCATAGTTTTAGATGGTGGAAATACTTGGTGGACAAAATAGACAAATATTATTCTCATGGAGCTTATTATATTCTAGTGGGGAGAGATGAACAGGAAACCAGTATTATATACTAGAAAGTGACAGTGTGGCCAGAAAAACCAAATAAAGCAGGGAGGAGGATGGGAAGTTCTGGAGCTAAGATGTATGGGTGGAGCAAGTTGCAGTTTTGGGAGAGTAGTCAGGAGGATCTCACTGAGAAGATGGCATCGTGCAAAGATTTGAAGAAGCCATGTGGGTATCTGGGGAAAGTGGATTTTGGTTAGAAGGAACAGCAACTGTGAAAAAAGTGAGATGGCACCATGTCTGGTACAGTCAAGGAATAAAAAGGAGGCCAGTGGTGGAGAAATCAAGGGGGAGATAAGGAAGTGATCAGAATGGGAGTGTGGAGGTGAGGAGTACAGATTGTGTAGAGGTCTTTAGGCCACTGTAAGAGATTGAGCTTTGCTCTGAGTGACATGTGAAGCAATTCGAGGGTTTTAAGCTTAGGGATGACATGATGGGACTTAAGTTTTTAAAAGATCATCCTGTATGCTATGTTGAAAATGGACCATATGAGGTCAAGAGTAGAAACTTGGCTATTCTAAGTATCCAGGTGTGAAATGGACAAGATAGCAGTAGAAATGTTGAGAAATGGCTGGGTTCAGGATATGGTTTGAATGTAGAGCCAAGATGACTTGCTGATGGATTAGATGTGGATTGTGAGAGAAAGAAAGACCTTGACTTCCAGGTCTTTGTCCTGAGCAGTGGGAAGGATGGAGTTGGGCATTTACTGAGATGGAATGAGTTAGAAGGAACAGGTTGAGGGTGGAGATCAGGAGTTCAATTTTAGACAGGGTAGCAGAGACATTGCCGTGTTTTCACCAACCCTGTTTCATACTTCTCTTTTCTGGTGCACCTGGGACTACACTTCCTAGCCTCCTTACATTTAGACAGGATGATATAGCTAGTTTAGGGGAAGTGATGTTTGCATTATTTCCAGGCTGAGCCAGTGAGAAGCCTGTGCATGATTCTTTAGTCTCTATGTTTGCCTAGTGTGGAGAATGAGGAGGAGGGTTACAGGTAAAGATGGCAGAGCTCCAAGATGGAGGAAGATTGAATTGCTGAGACCCTGAATGGAGGACAGCTTCCCAGGAGACTATTAAGCAACTGAGTTAATAGGGACATAATAAGTTTTACCTGATATTTGAAAAATGAGTGGAAATGTTGGGGGAGTCAGTTAGTTGTAACCATGTGGAACCCAGGAGAGAAGGTTGGACTTGAAATACATTTGGGAGGCTTCAGTGTATTGATGGTATTTAAAGAACTATTATTGGTTGAGATCACCAAGAGATGAAGTCTAGATAGAGACAAATTGAAAGGACTGAGCTCTGGGGCATTCAAATTTAGAGGTTAAAGAGATGACAGTTTACCTAAGACAGCGTCTTTGTCCTGCTACCATCACACCTGAGGTATGCCGCAGCTAGTATACGTCGCCAAAGTCAGTGAATTCTCCTTTGATGTGCTTTCTTTCAAATTTCCTAACGATCATATATTATGCCTGAGTTACTGGTTACTGGGTTTACCCCTCTCGAGAGAAAAAGCCAGCATACAGCCTTATAGGTATTCAAACATTACTCACTTCTTTGCATTTTCTGTCAAAGTAACAAAAAGCCATAAATATTTAGAAGAAAATAGTCAACAAGTATTACTTTCTTATTGCTGTGTTTGTAGATATGATGTTTCTATTCATCCCAGCTTAGCAAAGAATTGATCTACATCAGGGATACTCAGCTTCAGCATTACTGATGTTCGGGTGGGGTAATTATTTGTAGTGGGGGACTATCCTGTGCATTGGACGATGTTTAGAAGCATTTCTGGTATCTACCCATGAGATGTCAGTAGTACCTTCTTCCCCTCCTCCCCCACTCTCTTTCTTTAGTGACAGTCAATCAAAAATGTCCCTAGCCATGGACAGATGTCTTCTGGGGGGAGGCAAGCATCATTGATCTATATTATGTCTACTTTCAATGAGTTATTTGTTTATATATTTATTCCCTGCGAAATATTTGAGGAAGTTTACCTGAACATTAATATAATATGCTATATTAAATTATTGAGGGAACTGGGATGAAAAGACAAACACATGAACAGAACCTAAGCAAGAAAGCAAAACAACATTGCCAAGTTAACAGTATAGAATAATAAGTACTATGCTATCAGCAGGGAAAGTCTGTTCAACAAAGGTCAAGAAAGGCATTCTAGATAGGCTAGGTCATACGTTAACTTGATCTTTAAAGAAAAGATGGAACTGTATGGGCACAATAGGACCTATCCTGGCCTGGTGAATAGCAGGAATGAAAACTCAAAAGTGCAAAATATAAGGCAATAAAGCCTGCCCAGGAACTGTAGATGGATTAGAATGACTGAATGAGAAGCTTTGTGGAGATGAAGATGTAGAGTGGTGGGGACTCTGGCTGAGAAGTCCTGAGACCAGACTGAAAGGGTCTTTGAAGCCAAATTTCGGTATTTACAAGGTGTTTGGTTACCAGCATGATGCTTGTCATGACATGAAGTGTAGAGATGTATAAGATGCTGCCCTATCTTTGGACCTTTATCTTGGACGTAATGGAAAGTCCCATAATTTTTGAGCAAGAGAATAGCATTTTAAAAATGTTGTTTTAGGAAAATTAACCAGATGGTAGGAAGATTAGTGAAGGTGTGCAACTTGGCACGGAGGATGGTTTAGGCGCCCTTGAAGCAGTTTTTGTGTGAGCTGAAAAGGGCTAAACCAGGGGCAGGAAACTTTTTTTGGCAAAAGTCAAGACAGTAAATAATTTTGGCTTTTGCCATGTAGTCTCTGTACAACTCCTCACCTCTGCTGGTGGGGTGTGAGAGCAGCCATAGGTAACGCATACGTGAGTGGGCATGGCTGTGTTCTAATAAAATTTTTTTTACATAAACAGGTGGCAGGCTGTGGATCACACGTGGCCAACTCCTGACCTAAATGTGTGACAGTGGAAAGAAAGCTAGGAAAGAATCAATGTAAAGAACTTGAAGCTTTACTGAACTTGGGTAACTAACCAACAGGGTTAATGGGAGGAAGGTGCATGGTAGATATGGAGAAGGAAAAGGCAAGGATTATCCTGGAGTTTCAAGCTTAGGGGGTACCAGTAAGAGTTCAGGACCACGTGTCAGTGACTTCAGTAATCAGAGAGATGTGTTTGAATTTAGAACTTTGGAGAACACGTCAAACTAGCAACTGGTAAAGCTCTGTGGTGCCGTGGAGGAGATGTCTAGACTGGTCACGTAGAGCAGAACAGTATTTTTTAAGATGCTGTATATAAGGGGAAATTATAGCTGGCAAAAGGGCAGGAGGATGAGGATACACTTAGAAGAATACTATGTTCATGAAGTGGAAGGAGGAAGATGGATCAGGAGAGACTGAGATAGGGAAAAGAAAGGAAGGTCAGGGTAATACTGTCTTCAGAGCTAGTGTCCAAGAATAACTTTCAGGAGGAATTGGTCATTGCTTTCTGACATTTCAAGAAGGCAAGCAGAATGGGGGCTAAGAAGAAGGCTATTTCATTAGAAGGCCATTGATTAGAAGGCCATTGGTGGCCCCTCAGGACACAGTCCTTTTAGAGTTCAACACAGAGGTTGAACACAGAAAAGATGTAGAGACATCTCAGAGGTTCAACGCAGAAAAGATGATGAGGAAGTAAGAGGAAGTTTGTATGTTGGAAGAAGAGAAGCAGATGAGTGATTGAAGGGAGCACCTTTTTCAAACAAGGGGAAGCTTGTGTGTGGTTGGTGACAGGGGGGAAAAGGACTCCCGTGGAGAATTGACTCAAGTTGTCACAGAGGGAGGAGGGGTCAGCGGAGGTCAGAATGGAGAAGATAATGGTGGGATGAGGGAGGGATCCACCCTCTGACTGAAAATGTTAGAGAATGCCCGTATCCTTGGATATTCTAAGGTGCTCTCCCTGGATGACATTCTTTTTTATTTAGTTCCATAGGAGGGAAGTACAAGGTCAGGAAGTGAATGGAAGCATGGTAGGATTAAATGCTTAGGTAGTATAATTAGTATTAAATGTTTAAGAGGATCAGCAATAGGCATTATTTTAAAAAATGGAAGGAGATCTCCTAGAACTCAATATTGTGAGACATTTTCAGTCTTCTTTTAGCAAAGTAGGTCACACTGATTAGGACTTGAGGCTGTGTGTTAGCATGGAAAGTTTATTTATTTATTTATTTATTTATTTATTTATTGCATCAAAACCATTAGGAAGAGACAAGAGAAAAATAAACACTTTTGTGGTCAATGAAAATGCCTCTCATCTTTGGAAGAAACTGCTTTCTCTGTTTTCTTTGGATATCAGTACATCTAACAAAAAGAAGAGCCTATTTACTTAGACGGGATTGTGTCAAAGTAGACAATAGAGTCGGACTGAGAAAGTACTTGCCTCAAAGTACGTGGAATCCTATTATTTCATATCTTCTTGGACGGAGGACTGATTTCTCTGCTCAGACTTCTTTAGGATGCAAATACCCTTGTTAGTGTTCACATGGGAAGAAGTTCACGTTCAATCTCTTGGCAGGAGCCAGCATGGCAGGGTGGAGAAAGGTCTGCCAAAAAAGTAGAAGAGAGTTCAAAAAGAAGGGACAGACATTGCCTACTTCGTTTAACTTTTACTGTTTTCCCCAAACTGCTGTGGACGACACCTGTGGACAGCAGATTATACCTAGATTGTGAGCCCCAGATGCTCACAGCTAACATTTATGCAGTCCTCACGTGGGCTTTCTGAATGCTTTGTGTATATCAGCTCGTTTAATTCTCACGACAGCTTGATGAGGCGGGCACTATTATTATCCCCCAGTCTATAGATGAGGGGGCCACCCAGCTAGTGGGTGAGGGAGCAGGATTTTAACCGAGGCAGTCTGGCTCCAATATTAACTGCTAGGCGAGTCCCCGGGGAAAATGCGCTCTTGATTTTGCAGTCCTCCACCCTGACGTGTGTCTTCAACCACAGTGGCAGCAACAACGACACTGAAATGTTTTGAGTGTTCATACTGAAGGAGAAAAAAATTTGATCTGTGTCCATTTCTTTTATATTAACATTTTCTGTAATTCGCAGGTCACACCAGAGATGATGTGAAAGGGGCAGAGGGAGGACTATAAAATAGACGGTTCTTTATTTTTCAGTCTACTGATTAAAAAATGGGCGTAGGTGGAATTTGGAGTCTCTGCTGTTTTTTCTATACCAGGGCCTTTCGGAAGATCCAAAAGCACACTCATGTTTCCTTTATATTAAATGTCTCGCCTAATTTATCTCCTTTTCATATGGCCACGCTTGATACTGAGGGCTAGTGGGCTTGTTTTAGAGGTAGTAGGGAACTTTAGAGATTGCTCTTTCCAAACCCTTTATTTTATAGATGCAAAAATGGAGGCTGGGAGGGCTTAAGCACCTTATCGGGCTAAGGCCATTGCAACAGCACTGTGGTTTTTTTTCTTTGTTTGTTTTTTTTGCTTTGTTCTTAATGTTTAAACCCTTTTTAAAAATTTTTTTATTCTACTTATTTATTTTTTATACAGCAGGTTCTTATTAGTCATCAATTTTATACACATCAGTGTATACATGTCAATCCCAATCACCCAATTCATCACACCACCACCCCCACCTCCACTTTCCCCCCTTGGTGTCCATACATTTGTTCTCTACATCTGTGTCTCTACTTCTGCCTTGCAAACCGGTTCATTTGTACCATTTTTCTAGATTCCACATATATATGCGTTATTATACGATATTTGTTTTTCTCTTTCTGACTTACTTCACTCTGTATGACAGTCTCTAAGTCCATCCACATCCCTACAAATGACCCAATTCGGTTCCTTTATATGGCTGAGTAATATTCCATTGTATATATGTACCACATCTTCTTTATCCATTCGTCTGTCGATGGGCATTTAGGTTGCTTCCATGTCCTGGCTATTGTAAATAGTGCTGCAGTGAACATTGGCGTGCATGTGTCTTTTTGGATTATGGTTTTCTCTGGGTATATGCCCAGGAGTGGGATTGCTGGGTCATATGGTAATTCTATTCTTAGTTTTTTAAGGAACCTCCATACTATTCTCCGTAGTGGCTGTATCAATTCAGCACTGTGTTTTGAAACAAGATTTTTTTATTCGTTTCAACCTCAGCACTAAAATTTGAATACTTTTGTATACAGATTTTTAACATCTAGAAATTAAAATGAACACCCTGAAAACTGCCTTGAATTACTGCTTTATTTAGAAGTTGATAAAATAATTGCATTTGAGCTTATACTGAAGTTGTTGGTAGCTCAGGGTCATTTAAGAACTCTCCAGCAAAGGTGTGAAACACTTTATTTTACGTGTTTGTTTTTCTCCTAGTTATTATTTACTGCTCAATCAGCATTAACAGAAGAAAAATAATTTGGCTGCTAAGTTACTCTAGGATAGGATTTCAGAGGATCTTATTAAAGAGAGATGTAATTTCATCCTCTGGGCCTTTTATATAACAGAGTGCATAATTGGGTTACTTCATTTTGACCCGGAATTAAACAATAGATTAAAGTCTTGCACAGGAAGTTAAAATATTTATTCAACAAAGATTTAAAAGTATATTATGGTTGTTTTTAGGATGTCTTTATACCTTATAGCTTTATACCTTTATTTTAGCTAACTTTTGTCTGAATAGCCCTTGCCTCAAAGTTTTCTGTTTATTTTACAAATCTTATAACACATAGGTATTTGATAACTACTATGTATAATCAGTGATTTTTAAATGCATAACTTTGACAAATTGATATACATTGTATGCTTTTGTATATTGTTTAACTACATATGACCACAGTTTAGTTATGTTACTCAGATATGAAAAGTATAGAGTAGATGTCACAGATCATAACAATGCTTCAAATATTAATATTAAGGGAAGTAAGTCTGGAGGTCCGTAAGTTTAAAGTAAAAAGCCTTTATGACTTCAGTTTTGAGAGCACTTTCATAAGATGAAAGGGACAATGTCAGGGCACTACTAACTGGGGCTTTCTAGCAGTGCAGGTATCCTTCAATGAGACTCTTGTAAAGGTAGTTACCTCTGCTCACTCACCCTGGACTGAAGGCTCCCCCTTTCTTCAATCCTCTGTGATTTGCATAATAATATCCATAATGATTCCTGTTTGGGATGATTGTTTCCATCCTCACTGTGAGATTGTGGACTTCTTATTTTTTTTTTTTTCCATGAAGCAAGGTTTTTATAGGCTGGGATCCCAGCTAGACTGATACTTTTTTCCCTCATTTTGTTTGTTTGACACCTTGGATTTTGAAAGTCATTCAAAATAAAAGGACTTGCATATTATCTTAGGAAAATAATTTGTGATTGAAACTCTGTGAAAAATCCTAAGAGGTGTTTAAACGTTTGTTCAGTAACTTGTTATCAATGGTTGGATAAGATGTCTTTCTGGAGTGCTTGTCTGCTAAGCATCTATATGGTATTTTCTGTAATGGTATCTGCTTACTTTTTGGATGATTCCGACACATTCCGTTGTGCATAAGTTATTCTGCAGTAGTAAATCAGGAATCATTCATGATAATTTCAGGTTACGCATAATTATTTTAGAATGTTAAGTGAATTTGCTGAACTTCAAGGGAGTAAATTTTACACTGAGCGTTTCTGGTTTAATAGGTTTAATATTTTAATGCTAGACTAATTTTTTCCCCTTAGTTTATTTTATTGTTTCTTGCACTGTCATTGGAATTGTATGTACATTATGTCCATTCTTGAGCCCTTAATGTTAAGCTTGAGATGTAAGGGAGTTAACTGAAGGTCTTCAGGATATTGGTGTTTGTTACATGAAGATGGATTGAATGTTGTTGTTGGGCTCTTAAGCCGGAAGTTGCTTTGCTGTTAGATTCGATTAGATTGAGTGTATCAACTTTTATGCAAGGAATTGGGAGGAAAAATGTGCTCCCAGTGTCTGATTTTCTCTGTCTTTGGGACAAGTAACAAATTTAGGAATTGATAGAAAAGGAAAATTTTTGTGCTGTTAAAACATTTTTCAGACTTTATAATGTTATTAAATAATATCCTTTGACATCTGGATGTTTATGAAAAAGCTCCTGGAAATTTAAGTATGCGTATTTAATTAGCTTTTTCCTTTTTCTAAATGTTGCCCCTTTGGCATAATCTTTGTATTTTAAAGCTTGACGAGACAGCAGAGACCAAACAGTCCAACTCTATCATTTCATAGATACAATGAAACTATGGACCAGGGAGATTAAAGAGGTTGTCACCCACAGCCAGTGGATGATAGAGGATTCATACCTGGATTTTTGAGTCCCAGGCAGTGTTCTTTACAATCCAAGCATGCTTGGTTTTTTTCATGTCCCAGAGCTTTCACTTCAGACATTTGTTGAAGTTTTGAGTCTAGAGAACTTCCACTGATGGATTTTGAAGTCACACAGGGTAAAGCTTTACTGATAATTTCAGAGTGATTTGAATCCACATGAATCCCTACCATATTCAATTCCCAGTGTTCTGTAACACATTGAAAACCCTTAGCCAGGATTTCTTATCCTCAGTAGAATAAATCTGAGGCTTCTCACACTGAACCCAACCGCAGTGCTCTACTGCACAGAGAATATGAACTAATTTTAATTGTTTCTGAAGAAAATGACATTGGTAGAAATGAAATGATCATAAGAAATGACTAAAGCATTACAAAGAAAGTTACTATTTCATATTCTGTATTGTCCATGTCAAGATCGATTTTATTAGTGTGTTTTCCTTTCTGTTTTTATTTCTTTGAGATTCAGAAATCAATGGTAGCAGCAGGTTTTCAAACCCTGTGTTCTAGTATATTTCGCAATTACCAATACCTATGTCATACCCCCTCTCTCTTTTTCTTTCAACTGGGTGTAGGTTATTTAACCCTTATTTTAAAGCATATTGTATTATAAACTACCAGAAGTGCTTTTTTTTTTTAATTAATTAATTAATTAATTTATTTATTTATTTTTGGCTGTGTTGGGTCTCCGTTGCTGCCCGCGGGCTTCTCACTGCGGTGGCTTCTCTTGTTGCGGAGCACAGGCTCTAGGCACGCGGGCTTCAGTAGTTGTGGCTCGCGGGCTTCAGTAGTTGTGGCTCGCTGGCTTCAGTAGTTGTGGCTCGCGGGCTCTAGAGTGCAGGCTCAGTAGTTGTGGCACACGGGCTTAGTTGCTCCGCGGCATGTGGGATCTTCCTGGACCAGGGATCGAACCCGTGTCCCCTGCACTGGCAGGCGGGTTCTTAACCACTGGGCCACCAGGGAAGCCCCAGAAGTGCTTTTTTGAACCCATTTATCTATGGGTAAATAGTTAAACATTTATATTCATGCTTTTTTTCTGGAATATAAAGGATAGGAAGTTAAGTATATCGCTAATAGTAAAAGCAGTTCAGGGTTTCTATTTATATTGTAACTCAACATTGGTAGAAGACTTTTTCAGTTGCCTACGAGTCATTTACCTCTTTTCTTCTTTGTTAACAGAATCCTGATTTTGTTGAGGGCCACCCACTGTTCTAGATGTGGAATTGGTTGAAGGCAGATTTATGGTAATCTTAGTCTGCCCTGACAGTGATTGGTCAAGTGCTGGGAGGGTGACCCAAGGGGCTTCTGGGGAAGGTCTTATTTCATCTAAATAGAGTGTTGCAGGAGGGAGGACTCCTTTCTTTCACCCCTTCATCGATTACTGCTTTGGAGGCTGTTGCTGGAGAATATGATGCCTTAACCATTCTCTGAGAATGAGGTGATAAGCCTAAGAATGAAAAGCCAAAATGCTAAAGATGGCTAACCAGAAGGACAGAGAGAACTTGCATCCTTGATGAAATTATTGAGCTGTCAAGCCTGGCACATCCTCCTTCCAGACTTCTTGCTTGTGAGACAATTATAGTTTTAAATTGAGATGTTCTGTTAAGACTTGTATGTGTGGTTCCAGACCCTGGTGGAAAGGAAAGAAAAAACAGAAGTCATAGCCCCTGACCTTAAGGATCACATAATCCTGTGCTTCTTAAAACTGATTTTTGAAATGACATAAGAATCCTTCAGAAACAAGAGATTGCCTTATTTAATTTGTTTTAGTTTTTGAACTTTTTTTGAGGTATAATTTATATACAACAAACTGCATGTGTGTTTGTGTGTGTGTGTGTATGTGTGTGTGTATTCTGGATACAAATCCTTTATCAGACAGATACTTTCAGATATTTTCTCCCAGTCTGTCATGCATTTTCATGGTCTTAGCTTGTTAATTACCAAAAAAAAAAGAGAAGGAAAACAAACCTTATGGGAGTTTGACTGACATTGCATTGAATCTACAGATCAGTTGGGGACAATTGACATCTTAACAATCAGCGTGAGCCCTTTTGCCCATATATTTATGTCTTCTTTAATTGCTCTCAGCAATGTTTTGTAGTTTTCAGTATGCAGGTCTTATAGCTTGTCAGATCCATGTCTTAGTCTTTCATATTTTTGATGCTATTGCAAAAGTTTTTAATTTCAATTTCCAATTGTTCATTCCTTGTATATGGAAATAAGTTGATTTTTGTATATTGATCTCTTATTGTGCAACCTTGCCAAGTAATTATTAGTTCTACTCTGTGGGGTTTTCTGTATAGACAATAAAATTGTCTGTGAATAAAGACAGTTTTACCTTACCATTCCTCAGTCTAAATGCCTTTTATTTTTCTTTATTGCCTTACCGCAGTGGCTAGAACCTCTAGTACCATGTTGAAGAGCAGTTGAGAGAACAGAACCCTTATATTTCTTTACATCAAGTTGAGGATGGAGTCTGTAATTGTCCATAGAAAGTCTCAAATGAAACTTCTTGGGAGGCTTATGATTGATTTTGAAAAAAGAATTATTCATGTTTTACATTCTCCTCTGTAATGTATCTTTATGTTTTAAAATAGAAAATACATTTTAGAAACGTAGTCAAATTATCTCACTCAAGCACTGTTTCTCTCTCCCAGCCCCATTGTTAAAATTGATGCTCCAGGAAGATGAGCTATATTCAGTACCATGATTTTGAGTGTGGACAAATGTATAATGACATGTATCCATCATTATAGGATTTTATAGAGTATTTTCACTGACCTAGAAATCCTGTGCTCTACCTGTTTATCCCTGGCAACCACTGATCTTTTTACTGTTGCCATAGTTTTGTATTTTCCAGAATGTCATATAATTAGAATCATACAGTATGTAGCCTTTTCAGATTGGATTTTTTTCACTTAATAATATGCATTTAAGGTTCCTTCATGTCTTTTCATGGCTTGACAGCTCATTTCTTTTTAGTGCTGAATAGTAATTCATTGTCTGGATGTACCACAGTTTATTTACCCATTCACCTACTGAAGGACATCTTGGTTGCTTCCAGGTTTTAGCAGTTATGAATAAAGCTGCCATAAAGTGCAGGTTTTTGTGTGGACATAACGTTTTCAACTCCTTTGGGTAAATACCAAGGGACATGATTGCTGGAATGTATGGTAAGAGCATATTTAGTTTTGTAAGAAACTGCCAAACTGCTAGCCAGCATTCGGTATTGTCAGTGTTACAGATTTTGGCCATTCTAATAGATGCGCGGTGGTATCTCATTGTTGTTTGAATTTCCACTTCTCTCATGACATATGCTTATTTGCCATTTGTACATCTTCTTTGGTGAGCTATCTATTAAGGTCTTTGGTCCATTTTAAAAACTGGTTGTTTTCTTACTGCTACATCAAAGTTAATATGTGAGTTGTAATATGCTATGCATGCAGAGCTTGTTTGTGATTAACACAGTTTTTTTTACAAGTTATACAAAATTAATGTTTCAAGTGATATCTGAGTTTCAAAGGATTCTTTAAATGATCATTATATAAATAAGTTCTTCATCTGATTATGTATACAAGTGGTCCCCTACCATGGTGACAAATGGAATCATTGATTAATGCTAGGACTCTGAACGCACCTAGAAAAAATAGATTTGAAGCTGTATTCAAAGAATTTTATTTAGCCTCACCAGGACAACTGTCTTACTGGTGCAATATTCTAGGACCTTGCACTGAGATCCAGCTTGGTCATTACAGAGAGAGATATAGTAGAAAGGTGTCTCCAAAAATAAAAAATAATGACGCATATTACTTATTAAGCACCTACTAATTATAAACCACAGTGATTTATATATGATTAATGTTTCACACATATTAAATTTATGTGTATATATGTAATTTTTATCTTTGCAAAAATTATAATTACAATTTAGATATTTACAGTCCCTTTTTGAAGATGAGACAATGGAATCTTAGTGAGGTTATGATTTTGCCCAAATTCACATAATGAGTGGCAAAGACTGGATCCAAATCTAGGTTGTCTGACCCCGGGGTCCTTGTTTACTCTGCTATATCATATGTATTATTTATTGATGAATTTATTAAACAAAGTTTAATTGAGTATTTACTCTGTGATAGGTACTGACTGTTATAGGTGCTGAAAATACTGCAGTGGAAAAAAAGACACCGAGTTCTTGCTTTCAAATATTTTACGTTCTAGTGAAATAAAAAAGGAAACAAAGTATATACATTTTTCCTGTGGTGGTAAATGCTATGGAAAATGAGCAAAGATGTGTAACAGGATAGAAAGTGATAGAGGAAGAGGTGTGTATACTGTTTTACTATAGGTTGATGGTTAGAGATGGGCAGAGACAACTCCTTTTGTAAAACTGACATTTGGGCAGAGGTGTAAAGGAAGTGAAAGAATGAGCCATGGGAATATATGCAGGAACAGCCTTCATGTAGAGGGAACAGCACGTGCAGTGCTGTGAAGATGGGAACTCGCTTGGCGTGAACATGGAACAAAAATGAGACCAGTGTGCCTGAAGCAAAGTGAGTGTAGGGGAGAAGGTAGGATCAGAGACCAGAGAGGTGGTTTGGTGCCAAAACTTGGTCAAGACTTTGGCTCTTACTCAGGGGGAGATGGGAAGTCATTGGAAAGATTTGAGTATGTGTTTCTGATATGAAGTTGCTTATATTTTAGATGAAGAGTAGACCATAGTACACAGGAAAGGGTTTGAGGACCAGTTAGGAGGATATTGCAGTGGTTTAGGCACGAGATGATGGTGGTTTGGGCTAGGGTAGTGACTGTAGAAGTGATGATAAGTGGTAGAATCTATTTCAAAAGTAGAGCCAACAAGATAATCTAAAGGATTGGATGTGTTTAAGAGGAAAAAAGAGGGTCAGTGATGACCGTAAGTTTTTTGACTTATGATGAATATTACCATGAGAAAATTTTCAGGAAGGAAGATTGGGAAGAAATCAAGAGTTCAGTATTTGTATGATGTGGAGTAGGTTTTTTTCTTTCCTAAATGGCTCATCATTCCAAGCACATTTATTGGCCTTCGCTGTTTTTCATTTATTGTCTCTTTTCCATTTATCATCTATCAGATATCCATTTATGTCCATTAAAGTAGACATAATTGTGTTGTTCAAAGCTTTCATATTACAGATTTTTATCACTTAACCTATCAATTTTTTGTGGGGGGGACATCACTGGATCTATCAATTATTGAGATAGGTGTGTTAAAATCTCTCATTGTAATGGTGGATTTATTGGTTTATCTCACAATTGTATTTTGGCTTTATATATATTTAAGTTACGTTACTGGGTCCATGCACCCAGTAATTTAGAATTCTGCATTCTTCCTGGTGAATTAGCTTTTATCAGTAAGTGTTAATGTCTTTATCAAGTGCTCTTTGATCTAAAATCTATTTGGGTTTTTATTAATCTAGCTGTCATTCTTTTGGTTAGTGTTTGTGTTCTTGTTTTTGAGCTCATGTTGTTTTGAACTTTATCTGTGGGAATCCTGTGGGACCTGGATTTAAAATATGTTCCTCCACAAAGAATTCGTACTTGCTTCTGCCAGATGCTTGGAAGCCCTATCATCTGGGGTTAATTTAAACTAAATTTTGATTTAAATTTTGTTGGCAACCCATGTAGCATGAATTTTGATTCCCAGATTGAGTGATTGTGGGCTTATGGTTAGGAATTCTCAGGAAAGTGTTTTCTTATTTTCCCATCTAAGCCAAGGTCAAGACAGACATGTGGCCCCATCATCGTCCTACGCAAGATGGGGCTTTTTCTGCTTCATCTCTGCGGGTGTAGCCATTCAAGGATCCCACCTTGATGTGAATGTCCAGATCTTAATATCTCACCTGTTTGAACTCCTGGCTTTGCCTCATTCAAACCCAAGTTTGAGTCCAATGGGGACTGATTCTAGGGCAAACCCCAGCCTGTGCTCACTAACCCTGCAGAATTTTCCAGTCTTTTAATTTTTGTCCTCTGAGGAATTTCGTTACTTTCTTGCCATGCTTTAAAAGATATTTGATTTTTATGCAGCATTTTTACATCTGTCTTACCAGGAAGGGTTTCTCTAGTCCACAGTAGTTCTTGCTGGCACAGAGGGCTGTAAACTCACAAGGGTCTGAGTCCAAGCCCAGCATTGAGGTGGCTCTTCCCAGCTTTGTGGGGTAAATACCTTCAGGTTGCATGAAGATCCTCTTCTTCAACCTCTCACTCTGTGGTTTTAGCATCCACTAATGATTATTGCCTGAATTAACTATGATGCTGAGGGCTGCAAAATGGCAATCTCCAAGGTCGATTATTTCTTCTATAAGTATTATTTGCCATTTTTCTGTAAAGAAGAGCTTTCTTCTCTGACCTGTCTACCTTTTTTCTCTTATTGTGGTCTCAAGGATTATTTTTAACTAAATATATTTTAATCCTTTATAAGTTATTATTTTTGATCCTCAAACTGTCCTGAATTTAAGTGGGAGCCCCTCAAACCAACTCCTGTGTCCTTTTGATATGCCCCACTTAAATCTTCGAGTCTGTTTTTAGTCTTTGGAGCAAGAAGATGTCCCAGGCTTGCTTTGTGCTATCATTTCACTGGCTCTCAAATCAGTCAGTTTTCCCAAGGAATCCTCCTTCTTTAGGTGGGGAATGGCAATTATAAACCAAGATGTGCTCATTGCTTCTGGAGTGTCATTGTGTTTAGGCCCTTTCAGTGGAAACAACTAAAAAGTCTTAATTTTTAAAATCGGAAGTTTATACTGATATCCTCAACTATAAGAGTTTATTTGCTCTATAAAAATCAATGTCAGGAACAATAACATAGTGAAATGCACTGGCCTTTTGACCTTGGGCAGTTTACTTAACCATACTGTCTTTCTTAGTTTCCACATCTACAAGATCAGAATAATAAAAGTACTACCTTAGGAGGTGTTATGAGTAGTAAGTGTGTTGATATATGTTAGAACTGTCCCTGCCTCAGAGTATGCACTTTATAGTCATTTGCTAAAAATATTAGGTTGGACCTTGTAGAACTACCACTGTTTGACCATTTTTGACCTACAAAAATGATAATTTCATGTGGTTCAACATAATAAATGTATGAACACCTTCATTCACTGAGTGCCTATTAGGGGCTGGGCATCAGGCTCTGCAGTAGACACTTAAAGGTAAGTACAAGAGTCCCTGACCTGAAAGAGATGACAGAGAAGTGATGGAGCTATAAATTAGGTTTCTCAGGTGCTTTTTATGTAGTGGGAGAGTGAAGCAGGACTCTTCTTAGGTGATCATGTGTCAATTGGGTGCAGGAGACAAAGTCTGGAAATCTAGAGAACAAGAAGGGTGGGGTTGTAGATTGGAGACCCCAGACTTAAGGTGGGAACTCCTATGGGATGTCCCAGGGAGTGAATTAGAAAAACAAACCACATGGGTGCAGTAATGTGTGTGCAATTTTGCAAATAAAAAAGTCTCATAATCATGAACCTATTTCCATAATATGAAAAAAATGAACATATACATTAGAATCCTACTTATTCCTTTGTTAACTCTTTTTAGAAAATTTTCTTTCCACCTTTCAATGCAAACCCAAGGCCATAGTGATATTTTTATCATTGAAATGGTGCCATTAAATACTTAACATCAAGCTAACAAGTGGTTACCTTCACAATAGTGATACAAATAGAAGTTAATGTGATGAATATTAATAGTCTATTCTCTCATTCTCTCATCATCTCTTATTAAATGTTAATGTAATGAACTCAGCCAAAAAAGAATGAAATATTGCTATTTGCAGCAACATGGATGGACCTAGAGAATATTATACTTAGTGAAGTACGTCAAACAAAGACAAATGTTATATGATATCACTTATATGTAATGTCATAAAAAAATACAAACAATAATACAAATAAATCTGTATACAAAACAGAAACAGACTCAGACATAGAAAACAAACTTACGGTTACCAAAGGGGAAAGGGGGTATAGATTAGGAGTATGAGATTAGCAGATACAAACTACTATACATAAAATAAATAAGCAACAAGGATTTACTGTATAGCACAGAGAATTATATTCAATATCTTGTAATAACCTATAATGGAGAATAATCTGAAAAAAAATAACTGAATCACTTTGCTGTACACCTAAAACTGACACAATATTAGGTCAATTCAGTATTGAATACTCTACTATACTTCAATTAAAAAAATGTTAATGTAATAAGAATAACACAGAATTTAGCACAAATATGTGACTGAAAATAACTGATCCTTCTTCAGGAACGAGTGACTTTTATTGGCCACTATTTAGTTAATCTCAGTGTTAATCACACATATTTGTACAAAATATGTTGTAACTCGGTGTCTTTCAGGAGTGATGCATTCTTATACTGGTTGCCATCATTTTCAGATGAGCTTTAATTGATGGAAGTGGAGGAGTATTATGAGTACCTTCTCACAAAATCGCCTTTTAAAACTTCTAATGAGCACAGTGGTTGGATCGTTACCACTCTGTTCCGCTTGCCGTCTGTATTCTGTATGTCCAGTTAATTTTCTAGTGCTTAAAAAATTAAAAGCAAAGTTTTTGTAAAATCCTAAGAAACTTCATCTTGCTGAAGGCTAACTCTAGTTGAGTCTTGACTTTTCATAGCACATGTTTCTTCATATTTTGTACGCTTTTGACTATGATGAGACTGGCATATCTGTGTGGGTCATGCCCATGAATAGGACACGTGGTTTGTGTTCATGCCCTGTAAGAGGGTTCTGGAACATGCATAATTATTACAGTCATAAGAGTCTATTAAACCATCTTCATAAGAAACTTTAAATATGTGAACTATTCATTAAAATAACCCTTTAAGGAGAAATTCCTTAAGGAAAACATGACAAATGAATGTGTTTATCTTTTAACTATTATACTATTGTATTAATAACACATGATGAAAATTCTAACCACCATTGTCTTTGGCTGGTAAGGTTTTTCCTTTGTGTATGTTTTGAATTTCCAGGTTTTCCCTTGGTGCAACAGTATGACTTTTATGACTATCAAGATTTTAGTGGGTTCCTGGATTCCTTTTGAGGTTATTTTTTTTTAATTCTGTGAAAAAAGCAATATCCTAATACAAAGTAAATGAAAATAGCTGTACATATGATAATAATAGCTATCTTACTGCATAACAGGCACTGTGCCAAGTATTCTATGTGCATTATTTTATTTAATCTTCATACAACCGTATGAAGTAGATGCTATTTTAACTCGGTTTTATATATGAGGGAAACTGGAACTTGCAGATATTTAATAATGTAACAGCAAGGACCTACTGTATAGCACAGGGAACTATATTCAGAATCTTGTAATAACTCATAATGGAAAAGAATCTGAAAAAGAATATATACATATATGCACACATACATATATATATATATATATGTATGTATATATGCGTGTGTGTGTGTATAACTGAATCGCTTTGCTGTACATCTGAAACTAACACAACATTTTAAATCAAATATACTTACTCAACTGAAACAAAATAATAATGTAAAAGCCAGTAGGTGGTGGAGCTGGGATTCAGATCGGTCTTCAGAATTCACGTTCTTATTCACTATTTTACTTGACTTTCTGTGTTGGTTTTCATTGATACATTCATTCATGCAACAGATTTTTGGTCAGTCTGCACTTTGGATGATGGAATGTGCTGGACTTCAGAAGCAGAAAGATGACAGTGACATATCCATGTAGAAACTCAGTGCACAGTCTACTGGGTGATAGTCATTGAGCTCCGAGGACCAGGGACTGAGGAAATACAAAAGAGCATGACCAAATCTGCCTGGAATGAAGACAGGGGAAGCATCAGGTTAACTTCTCTGAGGGGTAATGTTTAGGGTCAACTGGCATAGAAGGGGAAGAGGGTGTTCCAGGAAGGGAAGACAGCATGTGCAAGATGGTGGTTTTGCAGATGACTCAGAGGCCAGATTTTGAAAGGCCTTGAATGCCTGTTGAAAGAGTTTGAACTTTTGTGGTGTGAACTATGGGGAACCATTATAAGAGTTTAAGCAGTAATAGAATTAGACTTGCTTTTTTACAAAGATTCCTCTAGCAGCCAAGTAGAAGTTTGGTTACAGTCAGGGAGTGTGCAGTTAGGGAGGCCAAACTGAAGGCTGTCAGGACTCCACGGCCTGAGTCCTTTTGGGAATAAGGCAGAGATAAAAATACCTGAGTGCCCGAGATTTCAATTAGTACTAGAGTTGTAGTGTATTGAGTTGGTTTTTAGAGTCTAGACTATGTATTCCCATGAACCAAAGTCAATAACATTTTTTACAGCTTATTCATTAAATAATTATTTCACAACTGAATGAATTTGGAATTTATTCAACCAGAAACCCTGACATTCTATAAACAAATTCTTCATAACAAATGGTCAGTTATGCTTGGTTTAATTTTTTAGCGTAGTGGTTATGTTCTGCAATGAAGCTGAAACTTTTACGAAAATGTATACACACTACACACAAATGCACGGTTACACATCAACTTACTATTTATAGTAAAACCCAAGTAGCTATAGATTATGAAAACTAAAATCTTAAATATTTATGAACAGGTGTGAGCATTATCACCATATGATGATAATAAACTTATATTATTAAATGAAAAGCTTTTTGAAAATTTGTAGAATTAAAACTTTTCCATAATCAGGAAATATTACATCAGCTACACTAATCACAGATAAAAGATTATATTACTACTTTAGTGCAGGGGTCTGTAGACTTTTTCTGCCAGTTAGTAAATATTTCAGGTTTTGTGGGCCATACAGTCTGTGTTGTAACTACTTCACTCTGCCTTTGCTGGGCGGAAGCAGTGACAGCCAGTATGTAAATAAATGAATGTGTCTATGTTTCACTAAAACCTTCTTTTACAAAAAACAAATGGCAAGACAGATCTGGCCCACAAGCCCTTGTTTGCTGACTCCTGCTCTATAGTTTGGCTTGTTTATTTGCTTGTTTATGATTCTTAATTTTACTATAAGATGTAGGCTTGTGCCGAACAATATTTGTGTGTGTGTTTGGTCCTAGTAAATGCTTAGCGTAAGCATATTGGTTTTCGGTGATTTCTCAGTGATTTTTTTTTTTTTTCCTTAGCAGCATAGATTAGTTTTGTATTTGGTAGAACAAGGTGTATTAATTTTTTTGTGCTGGTTTTCATGTTCTCTTCTGTTTGAAACTGGTAAATCATGGTGATTTGATTATGGTTTGTTCGTTTTAATTATTTCAGATATTTACTTAAACAGAGAGACAGGCCAGTATTTTCCAGTATTTTCCAGACACTGTTATAAAACTGGAGAGGCCAGTGTTTATAAGCTCCCTTTGCGCTGCCTCCACGATGGTGACCATGACAGGTCTCTGTTCTCCCTGTCGTTTCTGCCTCTCCTCATGCCTGGGGTCAGCTGTAGAGATGTTGAATACTTTCCTAGGATCCAGTACAATTTTCTCCTAGAAACACCTAAATTATTTCAGTCCTTATAATTGGATGTAACAAAGGATACTTCACTTTATCCCATCTTTTAAGATTTGGTTTAGGAGAAATCTTCTTTTCCTCCTATATAAAATATGAATATTACAGTACAACCAGTTCTTTTAGTTTGAGCTAAATATCATTCCCTTCATATTGTCTTTCCTATCCCCCCAGCTTGAAGTGCTATCTCGTACATCACAGTTCTGGTAGCACCTTGTCTGTATCACTCATGTGAAATTATGTGGCACTACATTGAATATGAGAATGTTAGCTCCTAGTTGGAGGTAGTGGTGGAGTGGGTACAGGGCTCAGGTAGGGGAAGGCTTAGCTTCTCAATCTTCATGGTGTCCATGGAGTCTCACACAGAAGGTTCAAATAAGTTTGTTGGCTGAATGAATGAATAAATGGATATTTCTTTCTTTCTTTCTTTCTTTCTTTCTTTCTTTCTTTCTTTCTTTCTTTCTTTCCTTCCTTCCTTCCTTTCCTTCTTCCTTCCTTCCTTCCTTCCTTTCTTTCCTTCCTTCCTTTCCTTCCTTCCTTCCTTCCTTCTTCCTTCCTTCTTCCTTCCTTCCTTCCTTTCTTTCTTTCTTTCTTTCCTTCCTTCCTTTCCTTCTTTCTTCCTTCCTTCCTTCCTTTCTTTCTTTCCTTCCTTCCTTCCTTTCCTTCCTTCCTTCCTTCCTTCCTTCCTTCCTTCCTCCTTCCTTCCTCCTTCCTTCCTTCCTTCCTTTCTTTCTTTCTTTCTTTCTTTCTTTCTTTCTTTCTTTCTTTCTTTCAGAATAAATGGATATATTCTCCTTGAAAGAACAAGAGTGCTATTTGATACTGTTGGTGGCAGGGATTTCCCTTCTACACCCTAACACATAAACTTTCCAGTGAACTTCGGTGGCCATTGTTCAGTTCAGACTTGATTAACTATCAGTCCTATGCTATGTCTCATTTTTAGATTCTGGGGATACAGATAATTAATTAATTAGTTAATTATTTGATCATTTAATTAGTTATCTAATGGGTAAGACAAACATTAATATATTATTTTAATAACACGTGGGACATGCATCTCTGGGAACATATGCAGTGGTCTATGGTAGTCCAAGGGAAGGCACCCCACTCAAGAATCTCCTTCAGGAAGGTGGACATTCCTTCCTTTTCCTATATCCCCAGATAGATCCTGAAATGTGAGTACAAGAAAGCTTGGGAAATAGCAGAAGAAGAAAGCAAGAACATTTAGGAGAAGAACTAGCTATAGCAAAGGTAGAAGTGGGTGAGAAATTGTGGCTTGCACTGGGAACCACAAGCAGCTCTGTTGTTGGAGGGCTAAGAGATAGGTCTGGAGAAGTAGGCCGGCCCAGATTATGGAGAGTTAGGTGCATCATGGTAAGAAATCATGAATTTATCTTGAGAGGCAGAATAGCATAGTGATCAAGTGTGCATTCTACAGAGTGAGTTTTGATCCTGCCTCTGCATTTTACTGCAAGTTCAGGCACCTTCTCCATTTTTCTCATCTGTAAAGTGTGGAGATACAAATGATCTATCTTCTAGGGTTTGTTCATTAATTCAGGAGTTAACTTTTGAATACTTACTGTGTTCCAGGACATTCTAGGCACTGGGAATATAACACTTAAAAAATAAACAAAAATCCCTATCCCAGGGAGCTTACATTCTGGGTAGAGTGGAGTGGGGAGAAAGACAATGAACAACATAAGGAAAATGTGTAGTGTGTTAAATGGCAGAAGGAGGATAGGGCCAGGTTAGAAGTGGGGAATGGAGGAGATTTCAATTTTAAACAAAGTTGTCAGGGAAGACCTCTTTGAGAAGATGACTGTTGAGTGAAGACCTGAAGGAGGTAGGGGTTCTATCAGTGAGGGTGACTTGGGAAAGAGCATTCCTGGCAGAGGGAACAACAAATGCAAGATCCCAAGATGGAAAGTGCTTGACGTGTTTGAGGAACATAAGGATTCACTGTGACAGAAGCAGGGCAGGTGAGCAGTAGGAGATGGTCAGAGTGGTAACGGGGCCCAGATTTTGGTAGGTCTTTGTTGGTCATTGTTGTGACTTGGAGTGAGATGAAGCATTGGAGAACTGGGGACAAGCAATAACATGATCTGACTGTTTTAATAAGAACACTCTGGCTTCTATTTTGAGAATAGACTAGGTAGGGCAATGTCAGAAGAAGGAAGACCAGCTAAGAGGCAGGTGTGATAGGAGAGGAGTGGTGAGAAGTGGTCTTTGTAAGGATTGAACAACTTGTTAATCACTTCAAATGGTGCCTGGCACGTGGTAAGCACACAGTAAATGTTAGCGATTAGTTGATTGTTAAAACCTCTAGTGACATTCAGCAAAGAGGGTTCAATGCATATTCTTCTACTTTGCGTTGCTGAGCACGGTGCCCTCCATGAGTTGATGAGCAGATTAAACATGCCTTTTTTGGAAGTTGAGTGAGAAAACATATATTCAGTTACAGCTGAGTCATGACAGCCTTACCTGCCAATTGCTGCCATAAGGAGTTAAGCATAGGGACTGAGCCAACCAAGAAGATAACTGCTACCATTTAGCGAGCACTCATGGTGAGCCAGCGTCTTGCAGGCTCCTTAACCTCTTTTCCCTGTAATCTTCTCAGTAACTTAATGTGGTAGCTATTGTTATACCAGTATCTATGCTGCAGATGAAGCCGCTGAGGAAGTTGAGCATCCTATTCAAGACCATAGAAATTGGGAAATGGCAGACTTGTGTTTGGAAAGTAGGTCTGTCTTTGTCAACTAGGTTAGATTGCCTCATTTCTATTCAAAATTTCAAGTACGTTATACAAAAGAATAAAATATGTAAGTAAATAAACATATGGAGGATATATCTATATTTCTGCCATTATTCAGAATTCTTAAGTAACAGGATTATAAATGTGCTTAATGTTATTGTGCGCCTGTGAGTGTGTGGTATGTGTATTTATTCTTCTAGAAGGTATGTGTGACATAATCACAGTAAACATTGGGCCAAATAACCATTTTCCATAGCAGTTTTAATGGTGTTGTAAAATTCTATGTTGCTTCTAGGTCCTTTTCTCTGCCAGATAGACAGTGTTTTCATACTGCATGATTATTATCATGAATTACAAAAGCAAGAAAACTAGGGCAAAGAGGGGCTAAACGCCTTGGTAAAGATACTTGTCTAGGTAAGTGGCAGAGTTTAGATTCGAACTGAACAGATTGGCCCAGAGCCCATATTCTTATGGAATAAAAGCACCAAAAGGCAGAGTCACAGGCATACAGTGTTAAAGGGACTTTATAGAATGCACTCCCCACTTTGCATGTAGAGAAAGTGGGGTCCTGATAGTGGAACGACATACCGTAGCCAGTAATGGGTAGAGCCAGTACCATGAAGCAGTCCATGCTCTCACTTCTATTACCCTGCATGGCTTTAATTTGGTCAGCTGTTTTTCCAGGTGAAAAGTGTATTCTCCAAGGGGAAAAACAAATACTTCTTTTATTCTCTCAATGTTTCTGAGCCACTTAGTTTTATTGTGGAGATTTATTAAAAATGGAATCTTTAATTTGAAAACCAAACTTGTATCTTTCAGTTATGTTGTATGTTTAATGATATTGAAAGATCAGCATAATCAGATTCTCTCTTGTTTGTTGCCTGTTAGTTTATAATATTTAACATTAAAAAAACTTACACTATAGCCATGTTTACATAGTTATTTCTATAAATCAAATATAAGGGATAAAATATGTCTTATTTATAACCCACATAAATGTAAATCATAAAAGAACTCAACTGGACAGAGGTCCTCAGTAGGAACTTGAAAAAAATGTATGACATGTGTTTAATCCACACTTTCCAATCACTGCAACCAAGCAGGGAATGATTTATGCACAAGAAAAACATTTTTTATTATTTTTGTAGTGGGGCATTTATTGCACACACAGTAAGTGTTATAACCAAAACAAATATACAGTTGGGACATTGTGTTTAAATTATCTTCTGTCATGTACTATATAAACCAACAATAGTTTGAAACGTATTTAAACTACCATCTGGGACAAAGCAAAAGCTGTTCCAGGATCCAGCACATGATGAATGTGAGCTGAGTTTCATTAGAAGCCTCCTAGCACGTCCCTGCATCCTGAATCATTTCTTCCATGGTTTGAAAGAATTCCAACATCCGTCCTAGCTCCCAGAGGTTTTGAGTGTTTTTAATAGATCATGACATTATTTTCTGGTCTCATAAGGAACTAAATCAATGCAGTTAAACGTTCCTGCATTTAAGTTTCCTTTTATTCCAGAGAGATGAAGTTCAGGCTTGTGTCTTTTGAAAGCTTCAGCAGAATGTCCCATCTGATGAGAAAAGTTCTTAGTGGGATTTGGCAGTTTGAAAGGAGCAGTCTTCCTTTCAGAGTAGACTCACCTGAATTGAGAATCTGTTGTCATAATAACAGGTAGGTATTTAATCAAGTACCCATAATATTCTTTTATGGGAAATGAGAAAAAAAATCACCAAACTCTGGAAATCAAGGAGACTTAAATTGAGATAGATAGATAGATAGATTGATTGATTTTATGAGGTGTAGTTGTTTTACAATGTTGTGTTAGTTTGTACTGTACAGCGAAGTGGAGTTACCTGTGCTATACAGCAGGTTCTTGTTATCTATTTTATACATATTAGTGTATATATGTCAATCCCAATCTCCCAATTCCCCACTTTCTCCCCTTGGTGTTCATATGTTTGTTCCCTACTTCTGTGTCTGTCTTTCTGCCTTGCAAACCAGTTCATCTGTACCATTTTTCTAGATTCCACATATATGCGTTAATATACGATATCTGTTTTTCTCTTTCTGACTTAATTCACTCTGTATTAAACTAAGATTTAATGGAGATACTACACTTGTTTTCAGGAACAAATTTCAATATAGTCGAGTTTAAGTGGAATCTGATAATGGTTGCATGATTATCCAGAAGGGCAGTAATTTTAGACAGACTGAAACCTTGAAATTTAATAAAAAGATTCTTAAATAAATGAGGCAGAGATAAATACTCTTAAAAAATTCTAATTTTAACTTATTAGTAATATCTTTATGAATATACTCAGATGTGATAGGAAAACATAAGTTTTTTTTTTTTTTTCCATAAAAATGTTCTGTTTTAAAGCCCTGTAGACATTTTTAAACAAATCTTTGTCCCCTTTTCTGATTAAGGTCATACCACTCCACAATGCTGGGAGTAATTTTCATTAATTTACTATTAATCCTACCATTCTGCCGTTCTTTCCTCAATAGAAGTCTAATAAAACCATTTACTGTAATAAGATAATGTTCTAACATGCCTATTTGCTTTGAAACTGGATCTCCTTTTCTGGTTTGAAACTTGTCAGTCTTTAAGTTCTCTGGCACAAGGGAGTCAAGTGAGGTTAGTCTGTGGAAAGAAGAAAGCAGATCCAACCCCAGGGTAATATATAGATCTTGGGGGTGAGAGCTTCATCTTATTCTTTTGCGTATGAGACAGTATTTTCTATTGATGAAGCAAGTAGCAGGGAGAAGGTTCTGGGGACTGGAGGGGGACTAGGAAAAAAGATACCTGGAAAAGCCTCTGTAATTCGCTGCTAATTAGCAAGGTCTTAAATACAGTCTTCCTTCAGCGTGAGGTTTTATGATGATGGCGTGAGGGAGCATTGTATTCATACCAGTAGCCTCAGTGGTCACACAGCCTGGAAAGTGAAGCGGTACAGTCTACTTATTTGGCAATTTACAGTGGAGAGCCTGTGTGAAAACACTGTGCTGTGTTTTGATAATTCCTGCTTTATAGGATCTTCAATAATGTCTACTTGCAGAAGGGGAAAAGCTTTTTTCTTAGCAGAACACTTGTTGGTGAACAAGGATCTTAGTGCCTTGTTATTTATCAGCTATATATAGGTCTTCTTCTGACTTGAAAACAATTTAACTTCACTATATATATATATATATATATATATATATATAGTTCTGATTCTGAATAATTCTTTATTTATTGTCTATTAATATGTTATTGCAACATGTATCTCCTGTTCCTTCCCTGTCATCCATTAGTTGTTTATCATATAATTTTAGTATAGTATGCTAGGATATGACTTTGATTAGTTTGAATTTTAACATTTTCAATCCAACTTTGAGCAAACCACTGTCATTGTAAAGCAAAACTGTAGCATATAATTGACATAGGAAATGGTTATCAAGCAGTTGGTGATAGTTTTCTGAGGACTTATGTACTTGGATATGGCATTAAGATTTCATTAATGATATTTCCATTGGTTTCAAAACTTTAGTGACTCTGAACTGTATTTGGAGGAGTCCTGAGGATAAATAAATGTCTCTGAAAAGAAATGTGAAGCATCACAGTTTATAACACAATTGTGTGATTTAGGTGTCTCATGTTTACCAGATTCAAAATCCAAAAATAGATTCTTAAATATTAAAGTGTTAGGATACTTTAAAAACTATGTGACCAGCATTAATTTTATAGGAAATGACTATGATTTTTATCTTTTAAATTTTCCTTTATATTAGATTTCTAGAAGGTTATATATATATATATTATTATTTTAAAATTTCTATTTCTTAGAATTTTTCTTTTGATGATTCTGCCATAAGAGCTCTTCCCTTTACCTGTATTTGAAGTTAGTTACCCTATTTAGCTGTCTTTTGAGTATCTCAAACCTAAAACTAAGTTTCACTGTTTTCTTCTTGCTCATTCCCCATATACAGCCCATTACCATTATCAAGGCCTGTCCATTTATCGGCCAATATGTGCCCCGTCTGTTCACATCTTTCTAGTTTCTACTGCTTTGCCCCTGCCAGGCTGTGGTAATTCGTCTTCTGGACCATTGTTGCTGCTTCAAGCAGGTATCCCTTCCTTATTCTCTTTTCTGTGTCCTGCCTTTTCTTTATACAATGGAAGGAGTAAATTTTTAAAAATTTAAAATTAGATCATACCCCCTTCACTCCCAAAATCCTTCAGTAGCTTCCCACTGCACTCAGCTAAAAAGCCAAATTCCTTATCTACAAGCCCTGTATGATCTGCTGCCCCTAGAATGTAAACTCCATTCATTCTCTTTCAGGAATGTTTATAAGACTTTTGTACAACATAGGCTCTGTGCTGTGCTGGGTACTGGGGACACAGTTAGCAATCAATTAATGAATAAATAAATAAGAATGAGAGAAGAAAAAGGAAAAGAAAAAGAACACATGTGGACCCTGTGTGCATGGAACTTAGAGTCTAGTGGTAGGGCAAATATTAATCAAATAATCACAAGCAAAAAACTGTAAAAGTACAACTGACCAATACAATGGAGAATAGGTTCATGGTTTTATGAAAGCAAGTAACACTGAAGTTGTACTGAGAGAGTTGTGATTGAGGTCATGAGTAGGAATTAATTATGTTGAGTGGAAGGATGGGTGATTGTGTGAAGGCGGAAGGGTGAGGAGGTGTAGGGGAGAGTTTTCCAGAAGAAAGAAGTAGTATGTCAAAAGCCTGCGGTGGCAGAGGCAGACCATGGCTGGAGGGCATAAGAAGTGACCGCTCCATATAATATTGTGGATCTCATTTATGGATTTTCTAATGGATTAAACATAATGGGGGAAAAGGGAGGAATTAATAGGTTCTTGGTTAAATGCTTGAGTGGATGTTGGGAAATATAATTAAAACATTTGGAGATGTAGGTTCAAGTCCTGGTGGTACCACTTAACTTGCTGTGGATGTGTGTGTGTGTGTGTGTCTGTGTGTCAGAGAGAGAGAGAGAGAGAGAGAGAGAGAGCGCAACCTATGTTAGGCAAATCACTTAATACTCTGAATCACAGATTCCTCGTCTTATTTGTAATAAAAATACTTAACTCATTGTGGTGAAAGTCAAATGAAATAGTGAAAGTACATTACAAACTATAAATTGGTATATACATAGATTATTGTTGTTACTATTTCTCAAATATTTCCCTGTATTCCTCAAATATTAGTTTCCAGCCATTCTCCAGCTAGACTGCCATTTAGATATTCTTCCTCACTAAACTGGAAGAATTTGCTCAAACCTTTATCTTCACCCAAAGCAGATTGTTTCCCTATAAATCACCCTCTGTAATAGCTTCTTTGCTTCCATCCTCTTTTCCTGCCTCTATTAAATTTATATTCCTTTTTGTTTCTTTCGTATCCTCCTCATTTTTTTTCTTTTACTCTTCTTTCCATCTTTGTCTATATTTCACTTTCAGGATATGACCTTCTTCCATTCTCCTATAGCATTGAGTCAGACTATGCCCGCTTATGTTTACTTCATATTCCCTTATGGGAAAGAGGAGTTTAGGATTAAGTATAGAAATATTCAGTTTTTAAGATCATTCATATTCTTTATATTTATTTTCATTTTCTTTTATTGACTAGGTTTTCTTGCTTTAAAATCTCTTTCAAAACTCATGGCTATAACGTTTTATTACTTTTTAAAGATAAAAATTACATATTAGATTTATAGTATGTATAAATATATATATATGTCTAATATGTATAAGTATGTATAAATATGTATGTATGAGTATACATGGGTGTGGGAGAGTTCTATTTGCTACATTTTGGTTTAGGGAGAAAGAGATGCTCTCTTTTATGATTGGAGGACATTGTCACTCTCCCTCGGGAGAAAGGAAGTTTGCCCCAAGCCAAACATATCTCCTTCCTGGGGAATGAGGAATGGCCCTCTGCCTGTGTCTGCTCTCCAGATTACCTGGAAAAAGTTCTCAGATAGATGGAGATTGTGGATCTACGCACATTATGTGCTTCTTACTCTGATTCATATTTAATATTTATTGTCTTTATTTTGGAAAAAACTTTTAGATTGAAAAATTCTCCCTTTTTAATTTTGTCTCCCTACCCTAGTTGGTCTACAATCTTTTTTCTAGGAGATAATAGATTTAGATGCTGATCAGGATAATTTAATGAAACATGAAATCTGTGTGAGGTTAACTGTTGCTATTTCAATAAAAAAAATCAAACCAGATTTACTTATTTATTGCCAAAATATGTTAAGCACGATCAACTATTCAGATAAATTTGAATCTATATGTTATATAATTTATTTTTATTTTACTTTTATAAACTTTCTTTTCCATTCTTTGATACACAAATATCTGCAATAATTATCTGGCTTCTTTTCCTTCTATAATTGTTAGACTGGGACTTTTCTGTTACCTTCATTGATTGTACTCTGTATTTAAGCTGCTACAAAGGAATCCTGTTCGAGAATGTGTATGAATTATTTCTCTCTTTCCATGAGGCTCTTTCTGATGTCTTATTTTTCTGAGGCAGGCTGTGTGTTTTGAAAAGTTAGAATGCTAACTTTTCAAAATACCTTTTATGGAATTGAAAATGGCTAAATCCTAGCATGAAGCTTCATTTTTAAAAACTATTTCTATACTTAAAAAAGTTATTTTAAGTTGTAGAAAGTTTATAGGTTCTACATTAGTATCTGAGTAAATTCTATGGACAGAGGCATATGTGGTTATGAGAGCCATAAAAATGTAAATATGGCCAAATCATTCATTTGATACAGATTACTTATGACATCTGAGTTGTACTTCAAAAATTGAAAAATACATTGAGCATTACTGATTC
The DNA here is from genome assembly GCF_028023285.1 of Balaenoptera ricei. Taxonomy (NCBI): domain Eukaryota; kingdom Metazoa; phylum Chordata; class Mammalia; order Artiodactyla; family Balaenopteridae; genus Balaenoptera; species Balaenoptera ricei. The sequence continues at coordinate 30,260,678 of NC_082650.1, read as the reverse complement.
AATATTATGCTAGAAGAAAAATATAGATGAGAACACTAAGTAGCACAGTAGGTGCTTAGGTTTGACTGCATATTTTTATATAGAAACTTGTATATTATACACAAAACTTGTTAACTTTTGCAAAACTTACCTCACCATTTTCAGTTTTACCCATTAACTTGCATTTACTTGATTTAGAAAGACCATTTAACTATGTACTTAAGTGAAACCTACTGAGAAATTTTAGTTTGCAGAAAAATAATCTATCAGAAACATTTCATAGTCAAGTATTTTTGATTTTAGATTAGCCATGCATACCTTCTTTCCTTTCATGTGAATGATGAAAAGTTAGCTATTCTTGTTATGAAACATGAAAATATACAATGTATTTATTTTTATTATTCTGCTTTATTGAATGGATTAATTCTCACAAATGGTAATAAAGTACTGTTTTTCTTCCAGGCACACTGATATAACTTGTCTTCTGCATGAAAATATTTCAGCTTCTCAAACCGTACTTCTCAAGAACTAACATCTAGTTAACGTAGCAATATTACAATCATATTAATCAAAAGCAAATATTATACATGATTAATTTTATTTTGATTTTACTTTCTTCATCATCCTTAACGGTTATAACCTTTTCAGCCCATAAAGCATTTTATATGGTACTATAAAGTAATCTATAGCGCTCTCCTTTCAGTAGTTGGTGATGGGAGCTGCAAATCAATTGAAATTTCTAGCTGAAATTGGAATCCATTATGATCCAATGTCAGGATCACCTTGTCTTCCCTACTTGTCTAATATGGGTGTGTAATTTTGGGTGGTGGCTGATTTTCTAATACCACTTTAAAAGAACATTCTGTATAATATTTTACTTCCCCTAATTCTCCTTGGTGGAAGGACGTATCTAAGCCGAAGGGAGATCCACCTGCATGGACGGGAGCCAGTCTCCTGGAGCATGGTTAATGGAGCCCCGGGACAGTAAGGATCTGTGATTACTGAAGCCGCACAGAATTTCAGTTTTCAGGCCACTACATCACACGTGGCTTGTACAGCTGTGTCGTCAGGGGAGGCTGCAGATATTATTCAGGGCAGCAACCACAGAGTCTGTTTTTTATAGAGTATTTTCCCAATGCTCTGGGAAACCCATCGAGTGTTAAAACTAAGTGTTTTCTAGGAAAGTTGGCGATTCTTTATTTCTCCTCTTATTGGTGATTTCAAACTTAAGGTTGAGATATTTCTTTAATCCTATGTAAACTGTATTTTTAATTGATAAAATTATGTTAAAATTAATTTGTGGGAAAATCAACTATACCTCAGTAAAAAATAATTTGTGGGACATTATTGAGCAAATAGAAAAAAATCTGTTTTTATTTCAGATTTGGTTATCAACTGTTCTTTAAATTTTTTTTTATTGAAGTGTAGTTAATTTACAATGTTGTGTTAGTTTCAAGTACACAGCAAAGTGATTCAGTTTTATATATATACATATATATGTACATATATTCTTTTTCAGACTCTTTTCCATTATAGGTTATTACAAGATATTGAGTATAGTTCCCCGTGCTATACAGTAGGCCCTTCTTTACCTATTTTATTGAATATATATATTAGCATGTATATGTTAATCCCAAACTCCTAATTTATCAACTATTCTTAAATTCAGAAAATTTGCTGAAAATTTTCCCCCAGAGTGGAGATTAATGAAAGTTAAGTGCCACCGATAGAAAAGTGGAAAGATTCTAAATAAATGTTAGGAACAGAAGTGATTAGGGTGACTGGAGCAAATTCATAGGGTCTTTAAATAGAAGTAAAAATTTGAACTTAGTCATGACACAAGCAGGAAGCTTGTAGAATTAAATTTTGGTAAGAAATGTATTCTGTAGTAATGATCAGGAAGGTACATTGATTCTTATTTTAGTTCCTTTTGAAAGCATTTTTCTTTTTTCCACTGCTAAGATTTGTGTTAATAAAAAGCTGGTTTGCATCTTCTGGTAGAAATTCCTATTAAAATAAAGTGGCAGCCACAGTGTGGTAATTTCTAAAAAGGGGGAGATGTAAAATCAACAGGAACCAGAGTGTTTTTCGAAGTGTCAGCAGAAAGGTCTGGCCTAACGGGACCAAGCTGTGGGACTACGCAACACACACTCCAGAAAGCACTTCTGCTTTCCCATAGAGCATCCGGCAAAGCCTGGTAGGGCCCAAGGACGCCTTGATATCAGCTGATATCACAGTGGAGGTGGGTACGTGATTTGTATTCCTGTTGAGGGGACTCTAATTCTCACTTCAGTGAACTGAAAACTCCCTAATTCTCTCCAAAGCCTGGCAGCTTGCTTTACTTTTTTCTCAGCAAATAGTTAATAATAGTGAAGATTTAAAGAGAGATTTCTTTAATATTAGAATGTATATAGATGAACATATAAAAAATAAATAAGCTGCATTTATTTGTTCTGTTAAATTCTTAGGTATAATCCTTCCACCTCACATGGTTATGGGCCCCAAGGTAAAACTCTTATAGCCTTAAGTGTACAACCGTAACCAATATAGTTCTATAATCAGCTATGTAAATAGGTTTTACCATGGGTATTAGTTAAGGTAACGTATGCTAGAGCAGATTTTTCTGGGTAGTGAAGGTATTTGTTGGTACATGCTCTTTTTTAGGTAATTTGATAATTCAGAAAATTAATACTCAAGTGCTAATTGAAATATTGCTTTAGCCTGCCAATTCCACCACTGTCATGTTCTTGTTTAATTACTTTCCATTGAATTTCTACCCTACCCCTCTTTGGCCCTTCCTTACTTATATATGGCTCTTCATTAATACTGTGTTTTGCCTCTTACCCCATACAACAGATACATAGAGTATTCATCTCAGTGTTTTCCTCAAATCACTGTTTTGATCCTCTGGTACAGCCTTCCTTTGCCTTGTACCTATTAGTTCAAGGTACTGTCAGTGGGAGCGAAGGCTCTGACCACTTCCTAAGTATCAATAACTGTTGATGATCTTGCTCTCCATGCAACATTCAGGCCCTCTGGTACCTTCCCTTTGTCCAAGTAGCTTAACAGCATTTTCTTCTTTTGGCCTGCATAGAAGCCTAAGCTTGCTTTATTCATTTTAGACTGTTGGGGCCTCATCTAAATTCCTTGTTCATTTTGGAACAAGAAAGAAAATGATAAAGAGAGACAGAAATGGGGCTAGGAGACAGAGTCTACCCTAGGAGATGTTATCACCATCAAGCAGCTGCTCAAAACTGTACAGCTCTGTTCATTCTCTTGGTGTATCAAAAGGTCAGAAGGCTCTGGGACCTTGAGAAATGGAAACACTCAGAGGCAGCTCATTTCAACAGCTAATAGTCCACACCTGTAACTACCAAATAAGTGACTGCAGATCTTCATAATGCTCCGAAGAAACTCAACTTCATGTAACAAATCCAGTCATCAGTTCTGGGCAAGCATTGGGACCAAAGTAATTATGATTTTGTTATTAACAATTTGTATAAGTACTAATAATAACAGTGTATTTCTGATCTCCTTCTTTGGTTTTATGTTGGAATAATCCTAATTTAACAGAATTCTAAGTTATATTTATTACTGTTATACCACTATTCAGAATAATTTGCTTAGATTAATAAACATAAAAATAATGATAAATAACCCATATTCAATTTCTGGAGTCCAACTGTTCTTAAGTATATGAAATAAAAAAGAATGACACCTTCTCATCATGACACTCCTAATCCCTAGGTGATATCCACATAAATAGTTTTGTGTGTATCCATCTGAATTTTTATATAACCATTCTCAGTCTCACCCTTAATCATCCATCCATCCATCCATGTATCATTTATCTCTTTTTAAAAAAATATTTATTTATTTATTTATTTGGCTGCACTGGGTCTTAGTTGAAGAACACGGGATCTTTGTTGCGGCATGCGGGATCTTCGATTGCTGCATGAGAACTCTTAGTTGCGGCATGTGGGATCTAGTTCCCTGACCAGGGATCGAACCTGGGTCCCCTGCATTGGGAGCATGGAGTCTTAGCCACTGGACCACCAGGGAAGTCCCTCATTTATCTCTTATACAAGTGTGACCACTCTATTTATCTTGTAACGACACTTGCTTTTATTCTTGCAGCTTTTAAGATAAAAATATATACTTTTGTGGAAATTAACTTGTATTTGTTTGTTGATCTATAGTTCAGGGTGATGACGTCCTAGTGCTTTGTTTCTTAGCATGTGGCTGTTCAATTGGAATTGCTTTTTTTCTGAAGCATGACACTTTGTGAGCAATTTAAGTCTGATTTGTGGTAATTGTTGGAACTTTCTGTGGGTGTGATTGGTTACTGTTTGCCGGCTCCACTGAACATAGAACTAACTAAAGGGGAAGATGTGAGCAGAATTATAGCAAACTTAGAAACAGAATTTTGTAGCCTAATACTCTTTGGTGACTGTTTAGAATTTGATGTAAAGATTTTTCTGACAGTGAATAAACTGTTAGAGAAAATTGTGGTTTGTCTGTGGAGGTAAGCAAAAGCTAATGGCATCTCTTTGCTTCTCCTAGTTATTTTCACACCTTAGTTCCTGTGGCACCTTTGTGTTCACCTTCATGCCTTCTGTCTCTCATCTGATAAAACTTGCACTTGGTTTATTCTTTCTGGATGCTCTTTTTATTCTGCTGTCCATATGCTCCAGTTCAAAAAGTAAACAAATGTTTTTTCACCATCCAGAGTCTCTTGAACTAATTTAGTTACTTCAGCAGCTTTAACTGCCCTTTTAAACACCCAGGATACCTGAACATATCAACTGTACCACTATCAACACCACTTACGGTGGTAAGAAGTGGTTCTGTACCACTATCAACACCACTTACGGATATTATTTGTGCTTATTTTTACCTATTATTGTACTCTCATTTTATCTAAGTGTTTCTAATTTCGGGTTTCCCTGTTGAGTCCTGGACTGCACTTTCTACTTTCTTCTTTCACTTCCTTTGGCATCATTCACTTTTTATTTTTTTTAAGGCAGTCAACACTGTATGAATGTGATCATCTGAACAAAAAATACCATTTTTCTAAAGTCTGTATGAATCTGTGGAGTTGTGTCCAAGCAGCGAATCTACTTACAGGAGACCACATTTAAAGCATTTTCACTAACCGCACTTGCAGCAGGCAGCTCAAAGGCTATGCCATCTAGTCAGCCCTCCTTCTGAGGGAGCCTAGAGCATAATAAAACCCTATCCACGCTTCCCCCCTTCAACCTCCCTTACCGGATTTTAGACCCCGGGAAGCCTCTCTTCACAGCTCTTGGGTGGGGTTTTTTTATTCTCAGGGATTTGCTTAAATCTTTGAGGATATCCACATGGTGATATCTTTCAAATGGTGGAGAATTTCAAGTCTAGAGACAACTGGGGGATTGTGTTTCTGTGTTTAGAGTTAGCAGTCAGAATTTAGATATCAATTGCCATGAAGCTAGATGAATAAAAATCTCCCTTTAAGATTGTGTCTGTTATTTATTATTATTCTTTTTACTCTGTGACTCGGTTTTTACTTTGTATGTTTTGAGATTATGTTGTGTGTGCATACAAGTTTGTAATTATTCTATCTTCTTGCTGGACTTTCCCTTCTGTTAGTAGACAATGCATCTTTTTACTCCTATTGTTTTTTGGTTTTTTTTTTTACTTTAACTTTATTTTTTCATAACATTACTATATTAGTTTTGTTTTTGGTTAGTATTTGTTCAGTGTTCCTCTTTCCATCCCCATACTCTCATTTTTAAAACAGTTGTTTTGCATGGTTTTGTTTTAGGGGTGTCTCTTCCAAGCAGAACAAGCTTGATTTCTTTATTTTTAGATAGCTCTGATAATTCCTGTCTTTGAATTAGGAAGTTTATTGTTAACATTTCTTGTGTTTGCAGGTATATTTATATTTATTTTTGTTATCTTCTTTTGAGTTTTCAATTACCATTATTTTGTTTTGCTCTTTTTCTTCCCCCTTCCTGTGCTCTACTGGATTGCTAAAGCTTTCTGTATTTTGTTTTACTTTTACTCTGCTTATTAGAAAGTTATATTGTAGTTCTACTTCTTTAGGAATCACTTTACTTTTTAAGTATACATAAATTATTATACATTTTAAAGTCTGGAGTTAATCTGTATTTATATACTCTTTCTGAATATACATTGCCACGTTATAAATGCTCAGTGATAATTCTCATTGTTAATATTGACTAAAGTTTCAGTTCTACGTTTTTGTAATGGAATCTAATTATTATTTTACAGTAAATAGTTGATTAAATTTACAATATATTTTTCTCTTTTCTTCTGTTGCATCCTTATGGATTTATTTTTCTACATAGTAAAGTATATCTTTAAATAATTGACTCAGAGTTGGTCTAAGGGTGGCTTTTTAAAAATTTCATTTTTGAATAATAAATTAGCTGGGTATAAAATTCTAAATTAACATTTATTTTCTCCTTAGCGCTTTAAAGATGTTATCTTATTGTCTTCTGCCTGGAGCACAATAAAAAATAAAATATTTTTGAATAAATGAAGGGCCTCTGTTGCTGATTAGAAACTCCTGTCATTCCAATGGGTGCTCCTTTGTTAATAATCTGCCATTTCTTTTTCTCTCTAATGACTTTTGACAGTAACTAATCTTTTGTTTGCAATTTTATTATGTTATATGTAGGTATAGATTTAGCTTTATTTATCCTGTATGATATCAGAGTAAATTATTGACTTGAAGAATGATATAACTTTTTGAAAATTCTTACTTTTATATCTCCAAGTATTTTTTATCATCTTATCCATAATCTGTATATCTTTATCTATAAAATATATTTATAATCTCTTTTCTACAACTGCTATCAGATATGTGGTAGATCCTCTCATTGCTCTGCAACGTCTGTTTATTTCAACAAAATTTTAAATTTCCTTTCAATATTTTCAGTTTGTAATATTTATATCTTCTGTTCTTTTTAAATTTCTGTGAGTTGTTGTTTGCAAAATTTTTTTTCCACACAGTCTTTCACAATGAAATTAAATTGGGTGTGAGAGAGGCAATCAAGCCTCATTTAGCTTAGTTTCAATTAGTGATCCTGGGTGTGGTCCCTGATCTCATGATGCTTAGGAGCCTAAGTCCCACCTGCTTCTAGACTTAGAGGCCATAGGTTTTCCTACTTGCTTCTAGACATAGAGGTCCATGGCTTCTGCCTCCCTTACTACTTTTCCATTTCTTGCCTAAAGATAATTACCATATTTTTTAAAAATCTCAATTGCAGCTTTATGACTTTATATTTTCCTATTGTGTTTATTATTGTTATGGTTTTTGAGCCACCAGAGGTATGTCAGTGATTGACAATATGGAAGCATCTTGACTGGAAGTTGAGACCAGACATAGGTAATAATTACTGAAAGGTAAAAGGGTGAGCATTGGTTCTTTAGATTGAATGGCTTTACTATTTATTCCTTAAACGGAGACACTTTTGAGAGTAGAAAAAGGCACTACAAGTAGTAATATAGGACAATAAGTAAACCAAGGCCTCTACAGAAAATTGAGTTGTATAATCATTGTGCTATAAAAGACTGTTCTCCTTTAATTTTTAGATATGAATATTTGTGTCTAGTATCATAGACAGTCTTCCATTGATGTCTGCACTCTACCCAGAATTAAAGATGGCTTGTCCTACAAGAAACACATGATTAGTATATAATTATAAAAGCCTGAAGACTTTGAACACTTGGAATACAAGGCTACTGAGAAGAAAGCATAGTGAATGAGTAAACCTGAAGCTAATTTTATTCATTAATTTATTTAGCAAATGCTTACAATTCCCTCTTTAAAATATATATAATATTGAACCTCATGATAATTGAGGCTGTTTTCCAAAGGAACAGACACCAGAATGTCAGTAGTAGGGGCTGATTCTGAGGTAAAGTTGCATTGACTTATATGATACACATTATGTGATGTGACTATATCTTGACTATTGTAACATGCTATAATTGCCAATGAATCTTGTGAATAGACATATATAAAAGAAATTCAGAAGCAGTATGCCTTACAAATACTGAATGAATACTGAATGAACCAATATACAGAACTTTAATTAAAACTAGTAGCATAAAATGATCATATTTTACAAATACATTTTAGACTTTTTGTGCCTTACAAAATTTGCATGTGCACTGCACATGCCTGCTGCTAATGAAATATTAACAAGTTGATCTCTAACTAACCTGCTATCTTTGAGAGCCTATGATTCTAGTGATTGTTTCTAAATGTAAGTATTATTGATCAGGACAAAATGCATTTCCATTCTATATATCTATATCTAATATACATCAGTACAAAATCTGTGTGTGTGTGTGTGTGTGTGTGTGTGTGTGTGTGTATCAAAAAACCCATGATGACTACAGGCTTTACATTTTTCTACTTATTAGCACATCTCCCCAAGCCACCATAATTCTTGTTTTTCTCTTTTTCGAATAAGCTCATGCCATCATGTTGGTCAGGGAGAAGGATAGCCATCTCGTCTTTTGTTTGCTAGAGAGTTTCAATTATTTAATAAGTGCAAGTAATTAAGACATTAAGAATTAAAGTGACTCCAAGGAGAGCTTTGAGACTCTGAACTGCAGAGTGTTGCCTAGGTTTCTGAGTTTGAATTTCAACAAAAGTGAAAAGGTCTTGCTACTGGTTCTTTCCATTTTTTAAAAAAATAAAGATGCAGTGTAATCCATCTGAATTAGAGGCTGAAAAAGTATATAAACTTTGGTTAACAGAAACAGTTATAAAATTCAAAGACAGTGCTCTCATTTCTTACTAAAACTATCATTATTAGTATCCCCAAATGGCTCAGTATAAATGTGCATTTTTTAACAAGTATGTAATAACTTAATAGTTGATAATGTGGTTCTAGTGGATAATCAAGGATTATTAGTGCATGTGAACGTGTGTGTATGTGTGTGTATGTGTGTGTGAGAGAGAGAGAGAGCAGGAAGAGGAATAGGAGTGAATGTATCAGGGGTCAATACTTTCAAAAACTTATTTTCCAATAACTAGGTTTTATGTGTTAACATAGACAAAAATGATAAAATTATCACCATTATTTCTGTAATTTTAAAGATGTTTCATAGTCTCTCCTCAGGTGATAAGGCACACATCAGGAACAGGTGGTACAAACACATCTACAAGAAGCTCCTTGGGGGTAGTATCTGGATCTATCTGGGTAGCCACTCTTATTTCTCAGATAATAAAAGGACTTCTTTGGGGTTAAAACTCATCCATTAACTTTTAAAGAAATTTCTACCTCCATCTGAACAAGTTCAAATATTATTGATTTATTTTTCTAATTTTGAAAATAAGCTCCTCAGGTTTTCAAAGGCAACTTGAAAATTGGATACCAGTTCATATATAATTCATATAACCTCTCAACTGATGACAAATCTTGCTGTAGCTTCATATTAGAAACATAGTTAAAACTCTTAAATTTGAAAAAGTGCACTATTTTTTATACACTGCATCTCGTCATATGAAAGAAAATTTATACTGTATTCTACTCTCCCCCAAGATAATTTCAAGCAGTGTCTATAATAATATTTCAGCTTCTGTAATTTTGAAGAAAATATAAGAAATCTAAAATCTTTGAAGATTTAAAATTCTGGGGTTTTTTGGGTTTTGTTTTTGGTATTTTGTGGTGAGAGAAGTGTCAAATTTAATACCTGACCACCAACTTTTTTCAAGAACTCAATTTAGAAGTGCTTCTTTCATATACTGGTATTTATTATTTTGGTTTTATGAACTATTATTATGTAAAATAAATGTACAAAATCCTTCTACTGTGTTGGGAAAATAGAGGTTTCCTGTGAAAGGGAAAAGTTAGAAAACCAATGCTAGGTTATTTTTCTGGTCCAAACTGGATCCCAGCATAGCTTATGGCACAGAGTAGGTTTTCAGTAAATACTTGTTGAATGAAAATTTTCATGGGCTTTCTTGAATATAGATCTTAATAATAATGATGGTAATAATAATAAATTTAAAGAAAACTTTTTATTAGAAAAATAAGCCAATATAAAAAAAATCAAATGAATGTCTTTCAAGTTTTGTTAGTTTTTTTCCTGGAAACTTATAGAGCATATTGTGGAAGGCAAACATTGATGGGGTGGGGAAAAAACATACAGACAGACAGAGAACTGAAATAGCATATCTTATTGGTGTGGACCATTTTGTCATGATCAGAATTACTACTGTTTATATCCACATCTGTGTGATCCATCTTATTAGTGTGGGTTAGCTGTGGAGATTGACTTTATGATGTTTTTATGGTCTGTTCTTTCAAATCTTAAAATTCTAAATTTTCATTGTGTGCACTTATCTGCATGTATAAATTTGCATGTAGATAGACCGGTATTTCTCTAAGGCAGGGATCAGCAGACTCTTTGTGTAAAGGGCCAGGTAGTAAATGTTTTAGGCTTTATGGCCGTATTGTCCTGATTTCAATGACTCAGTCTGCCCCTGCAGGAGAAAGCAGCCATAGGCAATGGGTAAAGGAATGGGTGTGGCTGTGTGCTTCCAGCTGGCTCAGCTACAGGAAGGCAGAAAGTAAGTTTGCTGACCTCAACCCTTGCCACACTCCCTTTCTCCCAGCAGCCACTAGCTTTTCACAAGTGATAAACAGAGCCCTCTCTAACATCACCCACCTGCCTTATAGTTAGTTCTGTCGTAACGCTGTATCTGCCAGTTCCTGTGTCGGGGTCTGCCTCTTTGCCTGTAATGCTTTATAGATCCTTTCCTAGGAAGACCCTGAGGGGACTTCCATGCCTCTTTGCGGGTTCAGATTTGGGAAGATAGGTGCAGCCTCTGCCTTCTTTTCTGTTCCCTCACATGTGGAGGCAGTGATACCCAGAGCAGCCCAGATCCAGAGCCAGTCTTGACTAGAGCTTGACATGTGCTGGGGGACCTCAGCCCCTTAAGCTGGCAGAGTGGGGTGAGTTCTGCTGCCGTCAGTGGTGTCTGGTAGGGTGGGTCAACATTGGGCAGGGCTTTGCGGCTGCAGAACTGGACCCGTCCACCCCCTTGTGTTTAGAGGGCTCTGATCCTCTGTTGGGATTGAGATCTTGCCTGCTTGGCTGGACTTGGTGATTCACTCTTCTCTAGAGATCTGACTTATCTTCCTCATTTCTTCACTGTGGCTAAAGTGCTGCCTAATGGGCAGCTAGCTGACTCCCTTTGTTCTTTAAAAACAGGTGGCATTGTGGTCTCCAGTGGCTCTGCCTGTTCCATCACTTGGCCTTTCCGGGCTCTCAGTGCCTGCCTGAACCAAGCCTCTTTGGGCTCTCTCCTTGTCTCCATCCTCCCTATTTCTTGACCTCCCAAGGGTACCTGTTGCTGAAGACTCAAGCCTCACCCTTGGCCCAGCATGAGTTATGTCAAAATAGAGATTATGTTCCTTCTTTTCAGTGCAGTGATATGTAATTTGATCTTTTGTTCAAATCCCTACATCTTACAGTTATTGTTAGTTAAACACTAATAAAACACTAATATTGACTTTAAGAGCTATTTTTCACAGAACCTTAAAATTAGTGCTCAAAGATATTACAAATAAATTAAAAACAAATTAAAACCAGAGAAAAGATCAGTGGGATCCCATATTGGTCATGATACATAGGGAGCAGCACAGGGAGGAATTTGAGATTCACAGGAGGTAAAAAAAAAAAAAACAAGGCTAAAAGTATTGGTTTCCCTCAGTGATAAAAATGTACTAGGAGGTTTTCTGCTTCTAAATTGTCTTTTACAATTCTAGAGTCAAAATTCTGGATACAATTCAGTAAGTGGACATGCACAAGAAACTAGTGATTCTTTATCTTTTATATCAGAAAATTTCTAGAAATTATATTGAGCAGTAGTCATTCTTTTCTTACAAATCAATCTAAAGAGACTGTTTCATAGGTATATGCCCTGGAGAGAGAAAAAACTAGATGCTTAAAGGCCAGGTAGGAGGCCACTGCAGTTGTCCATTTAATATGTGTTAAGCATTTAATATGTGTTAAATGACATAGATGACAGGTTGTGTGGATTGGGAGATGTGAGATGGAAGAAGTTCCTAGAGACTGCAATCTGGTTTGTGTCACTTCCATATGGGTCGAGCTGGTAGACTTTTAATAAAGTTCAGGATCATATACATAACCAGTGTAACCCTTTGGGGGAAAGGAGGGGTTAGATAGAGGCTTTGAGAATGTGATGTTAGAGGAGCGGTTAAGAGCAATGCCAAGCAGTCAGACTGCCTGATATGATATTACAGCTCGGTTCTCCACCTTAGTAGTAGGAAAATAATTTTACCTCTTTATGAGTAGTTTTCTCATCCCAAAACTAGTGCTGTTGAGAGTACAGACGTAGATGTAAAGAACAGACATGTGGACACAGCGGGGGGGAAGGGGCGGGTGGGACAAACTGGGAGATTCGGTTTGACATAAATACACTACCATGTGTAAAAGAGATAGCTAGTGGGAGCCCGCTGTATAGCACAGGGAGCTCAGCTCGGTGCTCTGTGACCACCTAGAGGGGTGGGATTGGGGGGTGGGAGGGAGGGGATATAGGTATACAGATAGCTGATTCACTTCATTGTACAGCAGAAGCTAACACAACATTGTAAAGCAATTTTACCTCAATTAAAAAAATAATACCCAATTTCATAGGGTTGGTTATGTAAAGATTTAATGAGATAAGACATGCAAGACACTAACAACATTTAAAAAATGGTATTATTAAAAATTTTTTTGAAAGTTATTATTATTATATGGAATCACACAGACATAGGTTTTAATCCCTATTCCACCATTTACTAGCTGTATGACTGTTGGCAAATTAATTAAGTTACCTTTGTTTAACTATTTTTATCTTTACTGTAGGAGAAATTAACCTATTTCATTTAATGGATTTAGGGCTTTATTTAGATAAATATTGGTAGTGATCATTTAACACATATTAAATGCTCAATAAATGATAATACTCATTAGCATTCTCTAAAGAGATAAAATACCTGGTTTAAATAATCTGCTTTTAGGGAGAAAATGAAATATATAGAGAAATAAAATCTGTCTCCTATATGTCATTTATTTAAAATTAACTGCTAGTTTTCCTCCACTGATAAATATTTTCAAATGTAGTCACTATTAAATCCAGTTCAGTATTTTGTATGGATAGAGAAATAGGCAAGAAATACCAGACAAGTGTGTATATAGAAAGTTGTCCCTCAAGACTCAATATTGAAAAATAAATAAATAAATAAATAAATAAAGGAAAATAAAGACATTCACAGATTAAAAAAAAAAGACTCAATATTGATGAATTTTAAAATCTTGAAGATGGATTGTTTTGATAAATCCACAGGTTTGCAGAAGACATTACAGGTAAACATTTGGCTTATAAAAATGGTACTGGATGTTTACGTGAGAGTCTCATCTGATATCAACTTCAAACACTTGAAGATTTAATTCAGTTCAGAAAAAACAGAGGACCACTTGAGTGTAAGGAAATTTTTCTACTCTGTCATTTTCAAAGTATCTTATTTATTTGCCTAATTTTTATTTTCTTTTTAATAAAGTTTTATTGGAGTATAGTTGATTTACAATGTTGTGTTAGTTTCTGCTGTACAGCAAAGTGAATCAATTATACATATACATATATTCACTCTTTTTTAGATTCTATTCCCATATAGGTCATTACAGAGTATTGAGTAGAGTTCCCTGTGCTACACAGTAGGTTCTTATTAGTTATCTATTCTATATATAGTAGTGCGTATATGTCGATCCCAATCTCACAATTTATCCCTCCCCCTGTCTTTCCCCCTTGGCAACTGTAAGTGTGTTTTCTACATCTATGACTCTATTTCTGTTTTGTAAATAGGTTCATTTGTAACATTTTTTTTTAGATTCCCCATATAAGCAATATCATATGATATTTGTCTTTATCTGTCTGACTTACTTCACTCAGTATGACAATCTCTAAGTCCATCGATGCTTCTGCAAATGGCATTATTCATTCTTTTTTCTGGCTGAGTAATATTCCATTGTATATATACCACAGCTTCTTTATCCATTCCTCCATCAGTGGATGTTTATGTTGCTTCCTAAAGCAGCAGCCTCTCCTAGTTCTTGGAGTGGTGACAATTAATTCTAGTATATTGTGATTCAATGATTGGGTTTGTTTTTATACCATCCAAACTTTTCGAAGTTTTAAAACATTTTTGAGTTTATTTTTCCCTTTTCTGTTTTCCCAATATACATAATATCTACCCTAAGAGTCTTATTCTGCACTAGCAAATCCATTCCCAGTCTAGAGCCCATACCTGTTGAGTAACTACTATAAAACATTTACAGATACTAAAGAGGAATATAAAAAATGGCAACGTAACCCCTCATGAAAGAGCTGAAATTCTAGCTGGGAAATTGGAAGTGAAATGATAATTTTTTCCCAATTCACAGCAAAAAAATGTTTTTTATAGTTTTATAAAATCTTAGCCTGTCTACTATGAAAGAACAAGTCACAAACATCAATTAATAGAAAATCTTGGAAACATCCAGTCTTGGGTGAGTTATTAACTTAAATAATTTTGTGAGAACTATGTATGCTTATGACTGATTTTACATTGCATAAGTAGTCATATGTCTTCTTGTAACACTGTTACCAGTTCATACTGGTAGAATTAAATACTTGGTATTTCTCAAAAGGCATAACATTTTCCCACAATTCTCTGTGTTATTTGCTTGAGACCTGCCATTGTTGTAGAGTATATACCTGCATGTAAATCCACATGATAGAAACCACAATAGGGTTAATAAGGATTACTTGTTGAAGTAAATGGGACATGTTTGGGATCAACTCTAAAGAAGAAATTATCTGATTTGGCAGATAAGGAGATCAAAATGCAAAGGAATAAGCAAGAGCTATCCAAGGAAGGTAGGTCAGCTTGGCCAGAGATGGGAACTTGCCCGTTGAATGAAAAATGTATAGTATGAAGGAGAGAAAAAGGGAAAAAAGTGGAAAATCTCAAGTGATTCAGACAGGGCCTGTATGAGAACTTTCTAATCTTATCAGCTGACTGAAAATGAAATAGGCTGCCCTGAAAAACTGTGACTGTGGCTCTGGTACAGATACTCAAGTCAAGACCATCTCCTTGTTGTTGAATGTTGAGGGAGTTCATACATTGGATAGAAGAGACTTCTACACGGTGCCTTTCAAGATACGATCCACCTCTGAGATGCTTTGATTATAGCAGTTATATTGCTGATTAGCCAGCAAATAGTGTATGTCAAAGATATGACAGTACAATTTAGTGCTCTGTAATTATAAATTACCCACTCTGTTAATGAGTTTTTAAACAAAAAAAAACACTACTGAAGCAATACATTTCTTTTATTTTAAGGTTTATGTTCTTTGTTGTATGTATGTTGTATGTTACACTTCTAAAACGTTGCGTATCCCTTTTTTAAAAATTGAAGTATAGTTGATTTACAATGCTGTGTTAGTTTCAGGTGTACAGCAAAGTGATTCAGTTACATACCACACGCACACACACATATTCATATATTCTTTTTCAGCTTCTTTTCTATTATAAGTTATTATAAGATATTGAATATAGTTCCCTGTGTTATACAGTAGGTCCTTGTTGGTCATCTATTTATATATAGTAGTGTGTACCTGTTAATCCCAAACTCTTAAATTTAACCCTCCTCTCCCTTTCCCCTTTGGTAACCATAAGTTGGTTTTCTATGTCTGAGAGTCTATTTCTGTTTTGTAAATACATTTAGTTGTATCATTTTTTTAGATTCCACCCATAACTGATATCATTTGATATTTGTCTTTCTCACTTAGTATGATAATCTCTAGGTCAATCCATGTTGCTGCAAATGGCATAATTTCATTCTTTTTTATGGCTGAGTAATATTCCACTATATATTATATATACACATACACACACACACACACACACATCACACCTTCTTTATCCATTCCTCTTTTGATGGACACTTAGCTTGCTTCCATGTCCTGGCTATTGTAAATAGTGCTGCAATGAACATTGGGGTGCATGTATCTTTTTGAGCAGTACATTTCTTTATAGGAAGATTATGTCACATTTTCTAACTTAATTTTCTAAATCCCATTTAAGAAAAATCTGTCCTCTGCTAGTAGAAATAACAAAAATCCAAAACTACTGTCTTAGACTGAGATTTTAATGTATAAGTATCTTATTTTGGATCAAAAGCCTTAAAATAAACCAAGCAGAATAATTAAAACCTATATGTTTGGCTGATAATTTTTGAAATGGCCTAGATTTTGTCATGCACTGTGGCATTCAAAAAGCTCAGATTTTCCCCAAGTTAATACAGAAATGTCTCTTAAATATTTTCACCCCTTAAAAGTCTGGTTTGATGGGTTTCATTTCTTCTTATGCTGATTTATCAGCATATGTATCTTCTGCAAAGTGCAGTGAAAGCAGGATAACAGTGAAGTATGTGGTATGGAAGCCCTTAAAAATAGTGCTTTATGTTGGTTCATGGCAAATTGAAAAAAATACATTGACTTCGTGAGACTCTTTTTACTGGGGACTTTTTCATTGTGTAGAAATCAACCAAAATTTTGAAGTTTGATTACTAATGTTGCTTGATTATTTTGCATAATTGAACTTTTTTGCTCCAGAAGTGCAAAAATTGATTAATATATTCCTCCTCATTGTTATTTTGAAGTTGAAATTTCAGATTTTACATTCTGAGATTCCTTTGTATACTTCTCCTTTAAAATGAATAGGTTCTGTGAATTAGAATTTTCGCCAAATAAACACATTTTTATGACTGACAAAATGATGGCCCTAAATTTCCAATGGACATTAAAAATTTTGTGAAAATATCAGAAATCTTGTGAAAATGTGACTTTGGAGAAGGATACAGCATAGGTGTGATCAGTATCATTTATTGTCGGCAGAATGGCAGAACCTTATAAATAATTCATTTTCTTAAGGCCAGACTGATACTTAGCGAATCCCTGTGTCATCATCAGCATTATTTAAAAGATGGCACAGAAGGTAACATCTGGGAGCCAATTCATCATTTAATTAAATTATCCTGTAATGAAATCTTCTGTAATGAGATTAATTTTAATTATTAATCAGGAGTTGACATGGGCACAAGGCACTATAAATAATAAATGAAAGGCTTTGTCTGCTCCATTTCTAAGAAAGGACCTACTTTACTGCAACAGTGCTTTTTATCCAGCCGTGCTGAGTCCTCGCAATGTGATCGTCCAAGAGGCTGGCTTGATTTTTATTTCAGAACCTAGAGAGAGGATAATTGGTCAATACTTTCAGATTTGAATTCCAAATTTATGCATTTTCAGTGTACACATTGATTTTTTACTTGAAGCAATTTTTAGTTTTTAAAGTGTGCTGAATATGTCAAAGGCACAAAATATCTTTACAAAATAATATGAGTTAAATTCCTAATTCAGGTATGAAAATGTCACCTTTCCCCCCAACTTTACTGAGATATAATTGACGTATAAAATTATGTAAGTTTAAAGTGTACAATGCGATGATTTGATACACGTATATATTGAGAAGTGATTACCATAGTAAGGTTAGTTAACACATCCATAGCCTCACATAATTACATTCTTTTGTTTTTGTGGTGAGAACATTTAAGATTTCCTCTCTTTGCAACTTTCGCGTATATAATAACCTACTGTTAACTATAGTCACCATGCTGCATATTAGATCCCCAGAAGTTAATCACCTTCTAACTAGAAGTTTGTACCTTTGGAAAATGTCACCTTTAATGGTTAAAAGTAGTTAATTGAAGTCACACTTTGCGATCAACTATAAGTAGGTAACTGTGCTCTCTTATGAATGGTCTGTCAGTTCTTGACAAATCTGTCCATGTTGGGTAGTTGGGTACTGGCCTCCAATCAAGCTTACACCCATCCTGACTGAACCGCGTGTGGGTCAGTTGACTGGATCAGAATTCACTGGGGACTCAGCAGTGCCCTGGGAGTACTGGGCATCTGCATAGTCACCACTCAGAGCCTCCCCTGAAACCCTGGCCACATTTGCTCAGGTCTTAGGGCTTCTTTTTCCCTCGGTTGCTTGAATGGAGGACAGTCGTAAAAAGAGGAATGAGACCTATTCTTTGCAGCCGTAGAAATCAGGGTGAGGGCCAAATTAACAGGAAAGCAGACTGAGGGACTTAAAAACGAAAACAAAAACAAAAACTGATCATCTCATCCCCCTTGACTAAAGCTCTTCAACAGATTTCTAATTTTATTTAGACTAAAATCTAATATCCTTACTAGGCCTGAAAAACTTCTGCAACTTCTTGAGCTTTCTTCAGTCCACCCATGCCCCATCCCCGCCACCACACACATGCTCATTCCAGTATAGTCCCAGTCATATTATTTTAGGAATGGAAGGGGCCACGATTTTTCCTGGGTCTTTTCCAGATGAAGTCTTAGTTATCCTTCAGATCTTAACTTAAATGCCACTTCTTCCAAGAAGCCTTCCCAGATTCCTCAGTCTAAATCATTTCTCTTCCTGTTTTATAGACTCTCATCACCTCTCCATTGATTCATTTAATATTGTGTTATTTTGGACTTACCATGTGCCAAGCAGCTTTTGCTTTCATTCCAATAACTTATCAAAATGTGTATTTTGTAGTCATTTTCTGTGATTTTTTCTCTTTCCCACTAGACTGTAAGCCTCATGAAGGCAGGGACCATGCTGAAACCCTGGCTCGATACTTGGTACATAGTGTTTCCTTAATGAATACTTGATAAATGAGAACAGAGATGAGAACTTCTTAACAATTTAATCTAGATACTAAAATGAGCTTCCTTAAGAGACAATGCACTTTCCATTCTTGGAAATATTTTAAAAGAGGCTGGATAACTTGTGTTAGAGTTGAAAGAGAAAGAGAATTTAAGCATCAGAAAAGAAATTGATATAGATGACCATAAAATTTAACTCTAATTCTGTGTAGTGGTGGTTCTAACATCAAGGAAACCTTCAATAAATAATTGCTTACTAATTGACTAAGACATTATTACTTCTGGTGAGAGTCTCTCAATGCTCACTTCATAAAAGAAATTGAGCATGTTTTAATTTATTCTTTACATATTTATTGAGAATACTGTGTAAAAACTGAGACAACAGGCTCAATATTTTAGCCATAGCAGCAGTGTCCAACACCAAATAATCCCCTATGATTCTTTTTTCCCTTTATTTCCTACCACTTGTGTTAGCAAGAACACCTGTCTTAATATATTAAAATAGTGATGAATGTGTAAAAAAAAAAAGGGAAAATAAATAACATGAGAATTATAGAAAGTATTATCACATTCTATAATCTGATTAGGTTGTCCTATACGTTTTGAATGTTATTACTATGCAATGACAAAATTTTGCAGGTAATAAAATTATCTTGCCTTCTGGAAAATTTCTTTATGATTAGGAACTTTACAGGTGGGCTATATATATATATATATATATACATATATATATATATGTATATACACACACACACACACACACACACACACACACGAAGTAACTCTTTTTAATTGGTAAAATTCCACTGCTCTCAGCTATCTCTCAATCTTGACTACTTAGTATAATTACAAAGACAGAACAGAAGAAACATCGAGCCTCTCTGTACAGTTTTCCAGCCCAGTTTGCTGTTTTGCTCAGTGACAATGAATCAGTCTTTGGGAAGGATATCTTATATCCCACCTAATAGCTTTCAACTTATAATATGACAGAAATTTGAATTAGCAGATACACATACTAAAAGCAAAACATCATTTTTTTTAAATTTTGATTTTACAAGCGTTGTCCATGATATTCCTCAGAGGCATGTAGGGAGAAACTCCATGTAACTATTTCTTCATGCTCCTTGTGCCTAAGAAAAGAGATTCAAGCCTGCAGTGTTTTGCCACCAGAAATTTAAAATAGTCCAGCCTAGAATGGAACGTTTCTTTCAACATGATCTGTTTGCTTGCAGGTTGGTAGTAATAGTAAGACTTTCAGAGCAGGAGTTTTTGTTCTTAAGTGGTATCTGGAGATTGTATTAGTAATTGTGATTAGCAGGCTCTGCTACCATGTGTCTAGTTGGCATGTGTCCGCAGGGCTGAACATTTTAGCACAAGCTAGAGGTTGTATTGGGTTTCAGTAGTTTTCCTACATGAGCATGCCTTTGCCAGGCTATCTATTTGATCACTCTTAGCCAGGAAAAAAAACACCCTAGTGACCTCTACCAAATTGTTTATAAAATAGTCTACTTGATTAAGGTTCATTTTATTAAGGCTCTATTATGTAGTCTGAAGGTTGATGAGTATTAGCATAAATATTAGAAATAGTACCTTTGTAAAGAATAACTTAGCAACCATTTATCTTGTGTTGAGAATTTGCTTTTGCTGCTGAAATTTCAAAATCCAGTCAGTAACAACTACATATAGATCGAGCCAAAATTATACTCTTTAGCTAATTTTTGGAGTAAGAAAGTTGTCAAAGCTCTAATGGGTCATGTTATGTCGCTTTTGCTATGACACAAAGTGTTTGCTATAAGAGAGAATTCTTTATTCTACAGAAGAAAGGAAAGTTATTTTTAGACATGACCAATGACGTGGTAAAGGCCTTCCTGCATTTCAGTTTTTTCAGGATAGTCCATTGATCCATTGATCCAGATTGCCAAAAAATATTTTTGATTAAAAAAAGGAAAACTACAGCAGTGGTTCAGCAGTATTGCCTTTGTAATGCTTAGGGCTTTGCTTTTCCTTTTTAGCTAATTGTAGATGTACTCAATGATAAGTCCTGGGGACTCTGATTGTTTATGCATCTTTTACAGACACTTCCATTCTGTCTCTAAATAGTTTAAGGGTAAATAAAAATAATTAGTGACACCATGCATTAGGTTCACTTATTTATTTATTCAACAGGTATTTATTGAGCATTTACTATGTTGCAGGCACTGTGCTGGGTAAAACAATAACAGATTCTGTTCTTGCCCTCATGTTGCTTGCAGTTAAGTTAGTAAAGGAGGGCTAGAGCCAGTAGCCGTGCAAATAAATATAAAAGCCAACTGTCTTAAGTACTGCAAAGTTAGGTTAAATAGTTAAAAGTTTTCTCAGAGAAAGGGATTGATTGAAGACTAAAACTGATCTATAGGAGTTCAGTAGGAAGAAGTGGTTGGGGAGAACATTCCAGTAGGGGAATAGCCTTTATACTGTTAAGGTAAGGGTGATTATTTTTGTCTTTTTCCTAAGAGCATTGGGAAGCCATTAAAGTGTTAAACGTGTCTTTGTCTGTGTGTGAGAGAGAGAGGGTGAGAAAAAGATTTGCTTTTAGAAAAAATGACTTTGGCTGCACTGTAAAACATGGGTTAGAGGCATTAATAGAGGATTCAAAGTAATGATTGTGATTTATTATAACACAAATGGAGGAAATGAAAATCTGTGAACTATAGTGATTCTCTGGGGGTAGGGGGAGGTGGAGAAAAGCTCTTCTTCACAGAAAAAAGCCAGCTATTATAAGTAGAGGAATGATAGAAAGTCACGATTTTGCAATTCCTAATATAATAACTGATTAGGGTTTCATTAACAGAAGCTAAAACCATTAGATCACCCTAGTGATCTCTGAGTATCACCCTAGAGATCTCTGAGTATCACCCTAGAGACTGAATACTAATTACCGAAGAAAATTTGTAGTTTTCCAGTGGAGGGTCACCACTTGGTCCCTTGATTTGGTTTTAGACATAATGGGTTTGAGATATTTTGAGAAATTAAAGTGAAAATGTATCATTTGATTATACAGGGTAGTTAAGTAGTTTGGCTGGAAAAACAGACTTTTAGAAATTACTGTAGTGCATTTCTTTTGCACAAAATATCACACATTTGGTATACTTCTCTAATTGTTCTTGCTTAAAATGGTTTTCAGACAATTAAATGATAAATTCTTTTTTAGTGGTAACATTTTATTTATTTATTTATTTATCATCTTTTTTGGAGTATAATTGCTTTACAATGTTGTGTTAGTTTCTGCTGTATAACAAAGTGAATCAGCTATATGTATACATATATCCCCATATCTCTTCCCTCTTGCGTCTCCCTCCCACCTTCCCTATTCCACCCCTCTAGGTGGTCACAAAGCACTGAGCTGATCTCTCTGTGCTATGCAGCTGCTTCCCACTAGCTATCTATTTTACATTTGGTAGTGTATATATGTCAATGCTACTCTCTCACTTCGTCCCAGCTTACCCTTCCCCCTCCCCGTGTCCTCAAGTAGTGGTAACATTTTAAAAGTCACTTTTCTCCACTGTTTACTCTCTATGAAGCTATACTATGTAAAAACATTATGTAAGCTATTACTTTTTTCAGATTTTTTTCAAATATAAAAGTTAACATTAATTCTTTATAGGGTTTAGAAAAAGTCAAATACTTTAGGGCTTACTTTATGGGCTGACCTGTCTAATCATTAGCCAAAAAAAATTACCAAATTATTTCTACCACAAATAATAGATAACTCGTTTTTAGAAACACGAGAAAAGTTCTCGTAAGTTAAGAGAAAAAAAGTTCATAATTTCACTAGCATTTTATGTTGATAATGTATGTTCATTTTAAACTAAAATTTTATTTGTGCCTTATATATAGTGAGGGAATTTTTTTTTTTTGGTACCACCCACAAATATTTTGTCATATTTATTCAACAAGAGGTAACTGGATGGTTTGTTTTACTTCACCTGAATGTGTACTTCCATTCCAGGATGGTTCTTTCAGGAAAATCTCTACTTAATTTACATTGACAGTAAATCATAGAAAAGAAAGCCTTTTATTTTTACCTCTAGAAGTCAGTTAGATGTCATAGCCATTTAACCTCTACTAAAGCTCTATCTATAAACAAATGACAGATAGTTTAACGTAAGACCATGGCCCCTGATACAACACTTCAGTTGTGTACTCTTGCTCAGTGCCACATTTGTGCCTTAAGAGAATTTCTTAGGAAACGGTATAGCAGCCACATTTGGAAGTGTTTAACTTAACTATGGCATGATGATTATAGAAGAGGTAATGACTTTAGTTCTTGTGTGTATGCATGCATTCATGTGCTTGTGCGCTCACACACACATGATAAAATTTAGAAAATGATCACCAATTGCTTCTTTTTTTTTTTTGTCATCTCAGAAATAGGCAGATATATTCTGTACTAAAAATACAAATCCTTAAGAATCTTTTGAAGAAGATGATGTCATCATTGGTCTCTTTTAAAAATTGATTGCCATACTCATTTTTATCACTATCAGAAGACTTTATTAGGTGCTGAAATCAGTGCTGAAAATGCTGGATGTGGTAAGGAAAGCATCGTGCTGGGTATTGGGAGACCCGGGTTCTGTGCAGACTGGGTCACAGACTTGTCATATGTTTTTGTACAAGTCGTTGATGAAATCATCATTTGGTGAGAGTTTGGATAGTCTAAGGGAAGTGACTAAGTGACCAGGAAAAAGGACTTTTTTCTGGACTTCTGCTTAAGCAGCATGAGGTAGTGAGTCCATCAGGATAGATCCACTTCCATTTTGTTAGGTCTCTGAAGGAGACAAGTTCAGATACTGAGTCAAAAGAGCCGGTGGAATTGAGTGGAGCTGAAGCTTCAGAGCCTTAAAGCAGTTGCTGTAAACACATTTACCTTTAGAGACCAGCAGGTATATCATGGCTGCAGTTAAATCAGACTGCAACCTGGTACAGAGGGCAGAGGTGGTACAGAGCCATCAGTGGAAGAATATATCAGATTTATCTGTTTTTAGAATTGGGAAAATGTGATCATGGGTGTCTGCAAAACAGAGGTCATCCCTAGAGACTAAATGGAAATATGCAAGAGAAATGAGGGGAAAAAGTCATTCCTGCTTGTTGGTAAGATTATCCTCTGAAAGGATGATCGTGGATTCTTGGCTGTCTAATGAAACACAAAAGCCAAGGGGACCTATATCCTGTAGTTAGGGTAGAATGTTCAGTAGTCATGTGGTTTTTGAAGTGATAATAGAGAAGAGTTTGTGTTTGGAGACGGCTTAAAGAGAGTTCAAGTTTTGATAGGATGATTAATAATAAGTTATGATAAAGTCCAGGTAATTGTTTATAAGTAGCTGAAGTGGAGAAGAAATGGGAGGTCACTGCCTTTGAGGCAGTGAAGGACTGTGCTTCCAGAGGGCAGAAAAGGTTAGTAACATGACAGTGAGTCATCAGGGATGAAGGCCTGGGATGAGTTACAGAGGGGTGTAAAATAGTTGCTGAAACCAACAAAGATATTTGGAACATTGATCCTGGGATTGGTGAAATTCAGCAACCAGTATGGGTATAAGGTGGTGGGAAAGACTTAGAAGAGAAGGGGATGTTAAGTCACAATATCAGGATTTGTCATATCCATTGAAGTGAGTTAAAAAAATTGTCACCAACGTCACGACTGTACATAGGCTTAATGTGTTCAATCATGGGCAAAAGTTTATTCCACACCCTTTCTGTTTACTGGAGGGATTGTGGTTATAGACTTAGACAAACAGAATTTAAAAGCCAGGAAGCAGTTGTAAAGCCTCACGTCCCGTTCTTTGACAGATTGGTTTTGGACCACTCCTCTGGATAAAAGAATAGTTCTTTTTCTGCTTTTACCCCTTTGAACACACACATCTTGCACTCCTGACTTGTGCCATTCAAAAGGGCATGGGCAAGTTTGACCTAGAGTGTTATCAAGGTCACCCTCATTCCTTTCTTCACATTTCACAATGTGGGTCCTTTGGGTAGGCTAGGCATCTCTTCCCTGTGTTTATCCAGTGCTATTTTTTGGCAAATCTTCCTTGGGGGATTGGAAGACCTTCTCTTAAAATGTGTGTTCAGGGTGCTCAGATCCAGGGTTCATGTCCAGGGCCTGTATCACGGCACATATACATGTAGGAGGAGTTAAACTTTATCATTTCCTAAGTTTTTGGCTCCATGATAAGTAACTTCTGTTGAAAATCCAGTCCATCAGTAGATTGTATTGGCCAAGTCTTCGAAATCCATCCACACTTTTAACTACTCCTCCCCCTCACCCCTTGAATTTCACGCTGATTAGTGGCACAGGCTTGAAGTGATCTTCCTGTGTGTTCCCTGACCCCTCTATGCTTCTTTCTTCACAAAGCAGCCAGAGAGGTTCTTTTGAAAGCTGACATCAGCAATGCAGTTCCTCTGCTCTAACCCTCCAGTGGTTACCCATATGATTAACAGTAAAAGACCACAGCTTTATTGGCCTACAGGGCTCAATATCATCAGTTTCACCGCTCCCTCTGACTTCAGCTTCAAGGGCCTTTCCTCTCTTTCACTCCTCTGCAACCACTTGGCTTCTTTGCTGTTTTCAGACACTCAAAGCACTGTTCTGCCTTGGGACTTGTACACATCCAGACCCTGAATGCTTGTTTCCCATTTATGCTAGACTTTTTCTCTCATGTCTATGAGGTCGCTGTACAAATATCACCTGATTAGTGGGACTTGTTTCCTCCACCCCATCCTCTTGAATCTCCTTTCCAGCTACAATTTCTCATAGCCCTTATCACCATCTGACATGCCATATATTTTCCTTGCTCACCTATTTATTGTCTGTTTGACTTCACTAGAATGCAAGCACCAAAAAAGCAGAGATTTTTGTCTGTTTTGTTCATGCTTTATCTGGGAGTGCCTACAAAGTGCCTGGAACATGGTAGGTACCCATTAAATGTTAGTTGAATAAATAACGGATTGGATGGACATGTGGATGAATTTAACCTATACGGTAATTTAAACTATAAAGGTAGGTAGTAAAGCCAGGATTGACACTCAGGCCACATTTTGGTCAAAGCTACTATTCTTTCTGTTTTACCATGTGAACTAATCAGGATCCTTTCCTGAGAAATGTGGATGAAACATTAACAATGAAGCCTTTTGTAGAGTCCACTATAACATTAAAATGTAAATTCCAGCTGGATTTAGCTTTATGGACTTTCAAATAAAAATAGTCTAATAAATTCTAATTTAGAGGTGTAGATTGAACAGAATTTAGAAAATTCTTTTCTATCATTGAAACAAAGGACTTTTGCATTAGTTGAATAAAAAAAAAAAACAAAAAAAAACGACTCACAAATGACTAGCTAAGGGAGAGCAGGATTTCTAGATAAGCAGGACAAAAAATTTCCACTGTTTCTCACCAACTATGTAGCTAATGGGGATGGTGGCTTTAAGCCAACTACCACTTAAGGAGAAAAAAAAGCTTACCATTCAACAAGTGAAATAGTTAGTGCGGAACGGATAGCATCTATTGAAATTTGATTTTCAGCAGTCTCCCCAAGTGACTGAATACATTTTTTCAACCTGTTTACTTTTGTAACATGTCTTCTCATAGTCAAGTTCAGGATTAATTATATGACAGTATGTGGTCTAATGCTATTGAATTTTCTCAAAGATATCCTGAGGGGTCATTTGAAACATGCTGGGACCCTAAATGGGCTGACTGACCTAGGGACGTTAACCCACAATAGTCAGGGCTTAGGGGCAATTTATTGACTATAGGACTGAGCCCCAAATCCAGATCATAAAATCTCAGAAACTGAGTTGAACTTGAGACCAGTCTAGATTGGAACCAACACCTTTGGGTTTCTTCTGTGGCAGGGTGGAATCAGGTGGGTGGTACCATGAAGTCATTTTGGATCTGGGCTGATATAAGTCTAAGGATTAATTCTAGCCCAGCAGGTAAGTGGTGTACAAAGGCAGATCCAATCCCCAGAAGGGTTTCAGGAAGCCTGGACACATTTTCAGGGTTTGGTCAAATGGACTGAATTTCAAGACAATGATTTGGGCCCATCTGGGGGAAAGGGAGACAGACACAGGTCAGCAGGCAAATCAAAGGGCAAGGAAAGCCTGTTTTATAGTAAGCATCTAAATTTAGGTCCTTCATTACTGAGGATTTCCTGAACAAGGTACATCGCTGCTCTCCAGCTTAAGACACCCACTGTAATACCTGTGGTTTCTAGTACTTTTCTGAACTTAAC
Source organism: Balaenoptera ricei (assembly GCF_028023285.1). Classification (NCBI taxonomy): domain Eukaryota; kingdom Metazoa; phylum Chordata; class Mammalia; order Artiodactyla; family Balaenopteridae; genus Balaenoptera; species Balaenoptera ricei. The sequence goes on along the minus strand of NC_082650.1, from coordinate 30,233,624 downwards.
TGAACTTGGCTTAAGGCATACATTGAACTTCTTCTGCATACTGTAATTCTTTAGCATTTTTATATCTGGATTTGGCTAGGATAAACTGGTATTGATGAGAGAATTTGGGATTTCTGATATCTTTGTTTAGTATACCTGAGCCATTAAGTAGGCTTGATAGAAACTAAACAGTGCTGATTAATTTTAATGGTGAAAATTTCCTTATATTTTGATGCTAATGTTTCTTAAATAAATTGTACGGCCTTGAATCTTAATTGTGTACTCTACTAATAGTTCTGTACTCTGAACACTGTTATCTATAATGGGCTTATTTATCTTTATGATTTCAATAGAATGATTTGTGTTTAATTTATTTTTAAGTTATAGAAAAGTGAACAGTTGCCGTAAATATGAAAATTTACTGATCAGTGGCTATTTTGAGTTATTTCATTTCTTAGCTTTAAAGGTTTCTGCTCAGGAGGTGGAAAGTAAATTGATTTTTCTTTGAAATGGTTTATGGACTATTCTAGAATATATGCAGATATGCTGGAAAATGAAGGAGTGGGCTTCTTTGAGAAGAGCTTGACCTTGGGCCAGCCTAACAACAGCTCAGTTGTGAAGAAATTCATCAGAACAAATTGTCCACATTAGCAGATACAGTTCCTACTTGTGACTCCTCAGCTGAACTTACTGGGATGGCTCTGTTATTGGTTTTCATTTCCTACTCACTTGTACACTCTTTTACTCTGTCCCTAATATGCCATCCTTGAGTCCCAGCCTCTCCATCTGTTTTGCTTTTCTGACATAGACCTTGATCCTACACTTGAACTCAGTTTCAGCTGGTGTCCTGGGTCAGTGTTGGTCTTGTTCCCTAGCAAGTGGCCCCATCCTAGCCCAACAATCCCTCCATCTCCACCACCGTCACCAGCAACCACCCCTGCCCCCCGCGTTGGCCCCTACACACACAGGTAAACTGTATTCTGATGACCTAACTTAACAAAGGCTAATGATAACAAATCACACACACTTTGTACCATTTACAAAGTGTCTACACATTCATTTTCTTATTTGAGATCATGGCTGCTATTTTAAAACAGAAAAGGAAGAATCTTATATGAGTTAAAGGTGAACCATATTTTTTCATAAATATTTATACATATTCACATATACGTAGGAAAGGGTCCACACAGGTTATCTATAAATATGTTCTTGTTTTAGTGGAAAATCAAATATTATGGACTTTTTTATATGTGCAAAGTTTTCTTTGTTCATCAGAAAAATATTGCCCTCAAAGTCTTACAAATTTTATTCATTATTAAAGAAATCGTTACTTTGGCCTTGTTTGTCATATGAAAGTGACCTCTTGTTCTTGAGATGAGAAGAAAGGGCAGTAGATTCTTCGTTCTACTGTATGTATGGGAACAGATGAAGGTAGCAAGGCAGGGCCTGATAGGAAAAGAAATTAGCTTGTGTTCAACACTTGCTAAATGTTAGGCAGGGTTATATTGGACTGAAAGTCAGGAGACCCAGGCCCTTGATTACGTCACAGTTCTGACTTATCTCAGGTCTTTGGTTTCCACATATGGAGTACACGGGAGTAGATCTATGACCCTTTGATTTCAAGTATATGTAATTAGGGATGTCCATGACCCTTTTCCTTTTGAAAAGATACCTGTTGTTTTTTGATTTTTGAGAAATACAATTTTACAAATTTAAGAATCCAAAACTATGTTTTAGTTTTTTGAGAATTTTGCTTTTGCTTATGATTATAATAACTAACTGAATTATTTCAATCTTATCTGGCTGAGTTTTCAGGTCAATTTTACAGGTTTTTAAAATTTAGTTCTACTTTTATTTTGACCTGATCAACTGTAGGTAGTAAACCAATTAAGGAAGAAAACTGCCTTTAGAGAAAGTTGGTATTTTGAATGAGATGACATTTGAAATGATCATTTTGTTATAAGTATTATATTTTTACATATGTATTTGTAGATTATATAAATGAAACATAGTATAGATTCTGATAAGTATTTCTTTAATCATATCAAAGTCATATCTCTCCCTTTACGCATTCTATTTTCAGTTGATTTATAACAACATGAATGATATAAAATTTTTATGGCATTTATCTAATATTGCTCCATCTATCAATATCATTAGAACTGAGAAACATATTTGCTTATCTCCTAAAAATGCCGTTAATGCCTTGGGTTTTTTCTCCTCTCTACTTAATCTGGTTAAATAGATGGCTTGGAAAGAAACAGTCTCATTTCTGAAAAGAGACTAGATATTCCTTCAAGGTTCTTTAATTAGGTAAAATTATTAGTTCTTGACATGCTGTTCTATAATGGTGTGTATATATGGAGCTGTGATTTTATCAAGCTTTTAAAAATGAATAATAGAATGAAACAGTTTAAAAGAAAAGATTGTGTAAAGTCATTCTATGGAAGAAAGAAAATCATTAAGCACACTCTTTCCATATAGTTTGTTAATTAGATATGCAGCTGTTACATGGAAGTGAAGTGGCAGAGGTGATGAGATGTAGACTTGGCCACTTGTGTCTTGTGAAGAGTTCTACTTTGTGGCATGGATTATTTGGCCAATCTCTCTTAACAAACTAAACCTTTCCATATGGATACTAAATATGATGTATATGATACATCTTTGCATATATATACATGTCATTGAAGATTTACTAAAGTATTTTTAATTCAATATGTAAATCCAAAATCTGCATACTCAACTTCTAACTTCCAAATATGCTATCAACTTTGCATGTTACCAATCTTATCCTCCATTAGTGGCCTTTTTAAGGTAAGCCAGTAAGTTTCTCAGTTCTGATGATATTGATATATGGAGTAATATTATATAGATGCCATAAAAATTTTATATCACTCACATTGTTATAAAACAAATGAAATGGAATGAAAGCAGCAGATTTAAATGGCCAGGCATTTTTATTTCATCATATGTTTTCGTAATAAGTGACAGTGCTCCCATTTCTAAATCACATTTTAGTTGTATCTTAAAAAATTGAAATTGAGAATAATAGTAAGTAAATCATGAATTTGTTAGTTCAGTTAACTATAAGAAAAGTGATTCTGCACAGAGGGTGAAACTAATAGTCTATTCATTGGATTCATCCTCAATTTTCAAGGCATTTTGAAGCATATTTTATTATTTACTTCTGCACAATACGGAATACTTAAGAGCAGGTAAGGGCATCTTTAGAGGAAGAGAGTGTTTCTGATTTAGAGTTACTCCGACACGGGTTACCTGGAATGGAAGACTTGAGAGTGTAACGACCCGCAATCAAAAAGCATGAAGGTACAGATTGCATGGGTGACAGACATGTCACCTGTTCACGCCTTCCTCGAGTTAGGTGCACTCACCACAGCCCAGCTGTGGGGACTGTGTCAGGCTGAGTAATTCTGAGAGGAAACTGCTTTAGGGAAATGATTGCTTGATATGATTGAAGTGACGAGTTTATCCATTAGTCTTTTGGGCTTTCTAGGTTATGTCTCCAATGTGCTCCAGGGTTATGGAAGTTTATTTGTTTTAATCATAGGCTTAAATAATTTTAGTTTTGGTCAAACTTTGGGCTAAAATTGATATAGATATTAAGTTTTTCTCCCCCCCAAGGGATAGTTACCTAATCTTTTTTTTGACATGTACTTAGAATGTACAGTTTCATGGGCTTCAAAAAGTACAAATAAATAATCGGAATTAGCATTAAAGTAGTCAGAGGAAGGCTTACTCAGATCAGTAGAGCATCTTAGACATGGTCTATGATTTTTGGATAGAATAAATATCTATCAAAAATGGTTTTCCCCAGGATATCATGTTTATTATATTTAAAAATCTTATGGTTAGAAACCTTAGGGGCTCAAAATTATAGTTACGATATTCTAGAATTATTCTCTTTTCTGTTTATTTGTGCAGTTCCTTAATTATTAGCCTTTTTATGAACTAATGGCTAGTATTTATTGGGTGCTTCCTGGGTCATTAGGAACTAAATACTTCTCAGAATGTATTATTCCATTCTGTCTTCAGTTGGCTTTATCTGGCAGGCATGCCCATTTTCCAGTGATAGAGCAGTACCTTAAGACTGAGGAGTTTTGTCCTGTCAGGCTGACTTGCTGCTGAGTCTTGACCGCCACACCATACTGCACCCAGGACATGAACTTAACACATGATGCAGAAAAGCTTTTCCTGTTGCTACAATTATGAATCTTATAGAAACATAAGCATTATTTTAGTGATGAGGTATGACCAAATTATGTTTCAAAAGTCTTACTAGTAATACAGTATTGTAAAGATGAAGATCCAGCCTTTCCTTTAAGGAGTTCATGGTTACTGGAAAGATAGACAGTTTAACAGATAATTGCAGGGTGTTTTTACAAGTGTCAAAGAAGAAAGTGACAACTCTGCAGTGAGGAGGGCTTTGGAGAAGACGAGATACTTCAAAGTAAGTGGGAGCAAAATTCTCTGTTCTTTTGTATGACCCTCTCATGGCAACTTTGTTCAGGATTTCATGATACTCTTTTCATGTTTCAATTCACATGAATTTCTGATCATGGCATTTATTCCAAATGATGCATTTCTCTACAGTTTCATTGTAGTTGGTTTTCATATACTTTTCAGTTTCTCTTTATGAGTATTTAAATGCATACTTTATAATGTTCTTAAAGAAAGATAATGATTATTCTATTTTTTCATTTTTTTCCCTCAAAATATAAATGTATTCAACTCTTTTCTTTTTTAACTTCTGAGAGTACAATGGGTAAATTATGCACTTAAAATGGAGAATTACAGTGGTGATGTTTCATTTGAAATGGTGAGTATACATGCCTCCCCATTTCTTGCCCTTCGGTTTTAGAGCTGTCGTATCTCATAGTAAATACTAAAAAGGGCAAGGTGGTTGCCCAGATTTAGCATCGTGTTTAGAAATAATAATTGCTAAACTTTATCATGAATTACTCTATGTCAAGCATAGTTGTCAGCATTTATTGTAGGTTATTTTATTTGATGCCCACAATTCTACACTTAGGTAACTGTTATCATGCCTATTTTAGGCATGATGAAACTGAAACACAGAGTGGTTAAAATAACTTGTCCAAGGTCACATGCTTAGCTCGTGGCAGAGTGAAAACATGAACTGGGATGACGTCTGATTCTCAAGCCTGTACTCCTTACTTTATTGTGGCCTCTTGGCTTCGAGAGAAATCTATGATTTATGAACTGGTCATAACTTTGATTTCATTCAATAAATAGTGACTATTCTGTACTCCAGAGAATTCTTTTTTGACTTCAAAATCAAAATTTCATGCAGGTCAAACAAAACGTATCTTCTAGCCAGATTCAACTTGGGGCTGCTAATTTAGGAGCTCTTCTAAGAGAAGTAAAAATAACAGCAATCTACCTATTTTAGCAAACCTTATCTGTATAAAATATCATCAGAAAAGTTTGTAAAATAACTTGAGTGGAAAATATTTAAGACATTAAATACTCATCAAATCAAGAATATTGGATCAAAAAAATAGTTCCTATAATCTTTTGAAGTGTTTCTGATTCCCTTTACCATTTCTGTTGATTGCTATTCAGGGTGACAGGGGTCTGGTCTATGATGTTGACAGTGTAATTTAGCTAAGAAACAAGCAAACAAAAATGATTTAAGTCCCATTATGTGCCACACACACTGTTCTAGGTGCTGGAGTTACAGGAGTGAAGATACAAAGGTACATCTTCGCGTGAAACTTCCAGTTCATTTGATGGGGGAGAGGGTGGCACACAGTCATCAGATTAGCTAATGAAAACAATTTTACGTAGACCTAAGTACTTAAAGACATAAAACAAAATGTTCCCATAGAGAGTTCTGGGGTTGGGGTGGAGGCTAATTTACAGGGTATTAATGAAGGTGTCTTTGAAATGGTGACATCCGAGCAGAGACCAAACTGACACAAAAAGCAACATTCAAAGATCTGGGGCAGAGCTTCTAGATAATGGGAATATTAAATGAAGAAACCAGAAAGCAGAGGAGAGCTTGCTGTGTTTAAACAGCAAACAGGACCGAGGGGCTAGAGGGCAGTGAGTGAAGAAAAAAGCTGTGCTAGGTGAGGATGGGGAAGTAGGCAGGGACCATATTAAAATGTGATTATAAAGATGACCTTAGAGCCCAGGGCATGGAGTTTAGATTTTATATGAAATGAAATTAATGGGAAGGCATTGGATAATTTAAGTATAATCTAGTTTGTATTTGAAGCAGAGATCGTATTTTTTTGGTTTAGACTCATGGTCAGAAATATTTTAGATAACTACCCCCCACATACACACACACATACACACACACACACACACACACTTCAAGTTTTATGAAAATATACTTAACTTTATTACACACATGACACTCTCATATTTTCTTTTCTATTCCATTGCATTAAAAATTCAATTTTATGACCCAGTAAAGAGTCATATCCTACAGTTTGAAGAACAGTGTGTTTTAAAGCACCCTCACTGGTATATAGACGCATTGTGGTAGGTCAAAACTAGAGGCAAAGAGAACACGAAGAAGACATCTGCAACAGCAAATGAGATAAATTATGCTGTCTTGGACTAGGATTGACATTGTGCAGGTAGAGAGACGTGTAATGGAGAAGTACTGAAACTGAGGGAGATTTAAAAAACAATCAAATTTATTGAGATACAAATTACCTGCAGAAAAATGCATACATTTTAAATATAGCATTTGATGTGTTTTTGACAAATGTATGCATCCATGTGACTACCACCGTAATTAAGATATAGACCATTTCTATCACTCCAAAAAGTTCTTCGTTCTTCTTTGCAATTGGCAAATCTCCTGTCCATAGGCTTAGGTAACCATTGATCTTTCTGTAACTATAGATTAGTTGTGCTTTTTCTAGGATTTCATTTGAATGCATTCATACAGAATGGCATCTCTTTGCTTGGCATGATGCTTTGGGGCATCCTGAATTCTTGTGAGCATCAGAAATTTATCTTTTATTGCTGCAGAATATCCAATTATGTGACTGTGTCACAATTTGTTTATCCTTTCAGCACTTGGTGAACATTTGGGTTGTTTTCAGATTTTTGGGTCTATTATAGATAAGCTATGAACATTCATATACAAGTCTTTGTGAGAATTTATGGTTTTATTTTTCTTGGATACATATATAGGAATAGAGTTGCTGGGTCATATGGTAAATGTCTGTTTAAATTTATAAGCATCTCCCAAACTATTTTCCAAAATGGTTTTACCATTTTATATTCCTACCAGAAATGCCTAAGAGTTCTAGATGTTCCAGTCTCACCATTTGTATTGTCTTTCAAATTTTATCTTTTCTAGTGGGTGTATAGTGATATCTCTTTGTATTTTTTCATTTGCAATTCCTATTCATAATGCTGTTGAGCATCATTTCACGTGCTGTTAACCATGATGTATCTTGTGTGTGTGTGTGAATTGTCTTGTTAGCTCTTTGCCCATTAATTATTGGATTTCTTATCTTCTTATTCTTGGGTAAGAGGTCTTTATACATTCTGAATGAAAGTCCTTCATCAGATGCTTATATTGGTAATATTTTCTCCCAGATTGTGACTCAAGGTGTCATTTAAAATTTATTTTTAAAAATTTTCTAAAATTCTAAAATTTTATTTTTTTAAATTTTATTTTCACCAAATTTTTGGACATGTTTATGCAGACGCTTTTCTGCCCCCCTCTCAATTCCACCATATGTTTGCTTAATGTTGTGCCACAAGTCCCTATGGCTCTATTGCTTTTCCTTATCTCTTTCTTTTTTCTTTCTGTGTTTCAGTTTGCTATGTCCCCAAGTTCACTGATCTTTTTATTTCAATGACAAATCTGCTGTTCATCCAACCCAGTGAATTTATTTTTATTTCAAATATTCAATTTTTTAGCTCAAGAAGTTCCATTTCATTCTTTTTTTACACATTTCATTTCTTTTTATTATATTCCCATTTTCATTTAAATTCTCAAGCACATTTATGATAATGGTTTTAATATCCATTTCTCCAACTTATATTATCTTTGTTACTTCTGTATATATTTCTAATGACTGATTTTTCTTCTATTTATATTTTCTTTGCACGGCTAGTAACATTTTATGAAATGCTGGACATAATGAGTATTATGTTGTTGAGTGTCTGGATTTTATTGTCTTCCCTTCTGGAGTGTTAAACCGTGTTTTAGAAAGCCATTAAGGAACTTGCATTTTAGAGGCTTGTTTTTAAGTGTTATTAGGGTGAGACCACTGTAGCTTTTAATCTAGTGTGAGTTTTGCCTTCCATTAAGGTGTGAACTTCAAGGGTCTCAACAGGATGTCCCAGATATTCAGTGAGGTCTTTCCACTACCACTTGATGGAACACGAACGTCTTCTAGCTCTCTGTAAACGCTGTACCTTAGATTAGATTAGTTAGGATGGGAGTTTATCAACTGGTCATTTTTTCCACCTGTCATGTGGAGTGGAGTTTCAATCTATGTCTGTACAGTTTAGTTTTAGCAGCAATATAAAGGGACCCCATCTAGATTTCTGGAGCAATTTGTCTGCATAGCTCTGTTATCTCCATTGTCCTGCCCCCTGTATTCAAGGCTTCTTAACCTTGGAGAACTCCGTTATCTGACTTCTCATCTAAAGGTATACCCTCGCTGCATTACAATCAAGAAAATGACTCTAGACAGAAAGCTGTTACGATTGTAAAGCTTGTCTTTTTTATTTCCCTGCTTTCCTGGATTACTCTGCTGACTTTGTCTAGTATCTAAAATCAACCAACATACCATTGTAAAGCAATTATACTCCAATAGAGATGTTAAAAAAAAAAAAATCAACCATTTCATATATTCTACCTGGATTTCTAGTTTTTTTATTACAGGGACGTGGGGAGAGTCTGATACAAGTTTTTTTTTTTGATTTATTTTATCGAAGTATAGTTGATTTACAATGTTATGTTAATTTCGGCTGTACAGAAAAGTGATTCAGTTATACATACATATATATATACATTCTTTTTCATATTCTTTTCCATTATGGTTTATCACAGGAGATTGAATATAGTCCCTGTGCTATGCAGTAGGACATTGTTGTTTATCCATGTTACAAGTTCTTTAATATGGTCAGGAACAGATGTCCATGAGAAAGATTTTTTTTCCTATGATATTTTATTATGGAAAATTCCAAACGTTTACAAAAGTAGAGAAAGGAAAGTAGAGAAACTTTTATACCCTTCATCCATCTTTAATCGTTAACAGAATACCAAACATGTTCACCTATACGTTCTTCCTGGTCCCCTCACCCACCTTAGATCATTTTTAAACAAATTATGAGGAAGAATTTAAAGCAAGAAATGGCAAGACTTACTTCTATTTAAAGACAAAAATAACAGAAGAGAAAATAATATTTATTGAATCTCTACTTTATTTAGTACTCATTCTTGAACTATAGATCTAAATTTTTTTTTAATCTCAGAAACTTTACAGCTTAATTTAATCTTTTTGACTGTTAATTTTTTTTTAATTAACACACTTCACATTTTCAAGTAGTTTATTTTTTAGAGAAGGTTCACAACAAAATTGAGCGATGTATACGGAGAATCCCCATACTGTCCCTCTCCCAAACATACACAGCCTCTTGCATTATCCACACCACAGTGGTGAAGTTGATAAAAATTGATGAACCTACACTGACATATCATTATCACTCAAAGCCGGGTATTTTTAAAATATACCTATATTTGTGTTGCTAAGAAGCATCACAATTAGGGCAAGAATTTTAATAGTGTATGTATAAGCATTGTCTTCTGTACAAAATGTGATCTAATTTGGCTAAAATTGATAAAAGTATAAGAATCTTGCAATTCAGTGGCTGCCATGGGAATAACCAGTAATCTCTTGCTTGAGAGGAAGTTTGTTTTGAGATTGTTTTTATTATGATGTGTAGTCTAGAGTTTAAAAAGATAAGCAATGAAACAACATGGAAATGTTTTGAATTAATATAATAGATTAAGTGAAAGAAACTGTGCAGTATTTTCATGTACATTATAATTTGTAGTATTTATTCTACATCTTTTACATAAATGGTTAAAATATATACATACATATAAAAGTGGTATAATATAGATAATGTGGTGGATATCTTAAAGGAATCTAGAAGAAATAAATAATGTGAATAGTTTTTTTGAGGGATTAGTGGAAATGTTTTTTTCTTTCCATTATTGTTTATCAATAAATACAAATTAAAATAAATGGAAAAGAAAATAATTGGAGACCTATAATTAATGAATATAATAAGTTGACTTAACTTACAAAACATGATAATAATGAGACTAGAATGGCAACTGCATGAGAAGGAGAAAGAAAAAAAAACATATAGTTGAAGCCAAGTTCAATAAAAGGAAGAGTCTTTTTTTGTTTTTTTTAGTTGTTTTTATTTATTTTTTTAACATCTTTATTGGAGTATAATTGCTTTACAATGGTGTGTTAGTTTCTGCTTTATAACAAAGTGAATCAGCTATATGTATACATATATCCCCATATCTCCTCCCTCCCACCCTCCCTATCCCACCCCTCTAGGCGGTCACAGAGCACCAAGCTGGTCTCCCTGTGCTATGCAGCTGCTTCCCACTAGCTATCTATTTTACATTTTGTAGTGTATATATGTCCATGCCATTCTCTCACTTTGTCCCAGCTTACCCTTCCCCCCTCCCCATGTCCTCAAGTCCATTCTCTGCGTCTGCATCTTGTGTCTTTATTCCTGTCCTGCCCCTAGGTTGTTCAGAACCTTTTTTTTTTTTTTTTAGATTCCATATATATGTGTTAGCCTACGGTATTTGTTTTTCTTTTTCTGACTTACTTCACTCTGTATGACAGACTCTAGGTCCATCCACCTCACTCAATTTCGTTTCTTTTTATGGCTGAGTAATATTCCGCTGTATATATGTGCCACATCTTCTTTATCCATTCATCTGTCGATGGACACTTAGGTCACTTCCATGTCCTGGCTATTGTAAATAGAGCTGCAATGAACATTGTGGTACATGACTCTTTTTGAATTATAGTAGTTTTAATATTTAATTGTAATGACTGTAAACTGTCTACTTAGAGAGGTTGTAAATATATCTTACATTGGCATCCTTTTCTTCAAAACAAGCAGTCCAAATATATTATCCAGTAGGAACATTCACTATTCCCCTAACCTCCCAGGTCTTTCAGACCTCTGTATCTTTGGACACATCCTAGTGCTTTCTCCCTCATCTATAATTTGGAGAAATGCCATTCGCCTGGTGAAACTCAGTCCCTCCTACCACTACAGACCCCTAGCACTTGGCATATACCTCTGTTATAACAGTTCTCAGGGCCACTGTGTGTAATCGTGCAGGTTGTACACTGCACAAAGGCACCCAGATGAGGGAGTAAGTAAGTCTTGCAAGACACCAAAAGTTGGGAATTCAATCACCCATAGCTAAACCAACAGATTTAATACCATTAGTGAAGCTCCTTGTATCATAGCTCAAAATATCATGGTTGGCAATTGTGCAAAGTTGATAATCCTGTTGTCCCAACACTAAAGATATTTTGGACAAGTATGTACAAGTTCAAATGATAATAAGTTCATAGCTTATTATCAATGAAAGCAAGTATATATTGCAATAAAAATCCCACTGTGGGCACTATTTTCTCTACCTGGGAATAAATTGCACATGCATTTTTAAAAGTCATGCCTGTAAGTTGTGCTGAGAATGTTTTTTTCTGTAACAATGGAGAGATTTTTCCTGAATCATGCATCATGATCGTTATTGAGTTATTCCTCTATATTTTACATAAAGTTTCTCAATTATCTGTTCATCAAGTATTCCATTTCTAACATCTTGCCAATGAGCAGCACTAATGTTTGAGTGTGCCTGTGCTTCCGTGTGTGTGTGTCTCTGTGTGTGTATTTGTTCTGTAAGATAGTTGATGTTGAGATGAATGAAGGTTATCTACTCTCCCTTCCAAATCTTGCTCCTGAATAAAAATGAAAGAAGCCTCAGACCAAATTCTGCCTTCTAAATAAAGATGGTATTAAACACTTATTAGCAAGCAAGCACAAAAAAGATGCCCTAGAGTTTGTTCTGTAGGCTCAAGGAAGTTCTAGCTCAATGTCCTTCTAGGTATTGTGATTATCATCTTGCAAGAATGTTTCAGTTAAGGCAAATGTCAAAAGTCAAAAGCAGAATTCTCTCACCTTATGGCCAGTATCAGAAAATCAGAATCTTCTATAGTTCATGACTCAGCTTAAAGAGTTAGCCATAATCATCATCTCAAAAGTAAAGGCTGCAGGCTGCTCTGATTTTTGTACTCACTTTATGTAAGGGTGGGAAGTATTGCAAAAATATGTTAGCAATCCACTTATCTTGAATACTTTTAATTTCATCTATGGGAGCTCATTTCTGACATTCACAGTGCTAGTCAAGAGGCCACTGTTTTCATCAGCGAAAACCCATTTCTGATATTAAACATTTTAATTTTCCGAATGTTCATTGTTGATGAAAATAAGGATACCAGAAGACTTTTAGCAGTCACCCCATGGAGTATGGGTTTCCTGAGCAGAATGTCACTCCTCTATTCTTGCATTTTTTTAATAGAATGATTAAAGCACCTAAATGATAGCTTAATGTTAGTAACCCACTCATAATAATACATTGTATATGCTACAGTATTTTAAGAAAAATTTGTAGATGTCGTGACAACATATTTGTTTGTAATATTAAGGGCAAGGTTAGATGTGCTCTAGAAGTCCTTGGTTACAGCTTCTGTGGCAAAATGTCCCCTAAATTCTTGAATGAACCGTGTATAGCAATGAACTCCAGAGGGGTGAAGTTGTAATTTTTCATTATCAGAAGTGAACATACCACCAGTCATAATAATAGTTACCAGTATTGTTATTATGGGTAATAGTGCTCATGGTGGATTGAAAAGTCATAGCAACAATAGTAGTCATAATAGAGGAGGAAGATGAAGACTAGCCAGTGTTTCCTGAGTGCTTATTCTGTGCTATAGTCCTTATTCAGTCACACAATGACTTGGGCACTGTTATTTTATCTTAAATTTTCTAATTAACAATTTCACATAATTTTTAAGCGGCAGATATAGATCACAAATTCCTTATTCTCAGATTCTAAAATATGTACTCATTTCAGCAGCCTTAGACTGCTTCTTTTTTGTCAAATCTTTTATAAGGATTCTTGTAACAATTTTTAGAGACATTTCTGGAACAAGAATAGTTTATAGGGAAAGAAAGGATCTAGAGTTCTTCAGTTTATTAAAAGTTGTGCCGGAAAAAAAAAAGGGGGAAACTTTATTTCTGTTCATAAAGGCATTCAGCTTCCGTGTAAAGATATGATTCAGACCACTGAAAATAGGTTGAGATGCATTTTTTTTTTTTCACATAAAAGTTTATGGGAGATCACAGAAACAGAGCCTCTGTGTAGATCCTCGATTTTCCCCAGAGCATGGTCAGCTTCTCATTAAGACTACCTCAGCAGCTTTTAGAAAATAGAATAACAAATAGGCCTTTTTGGTCCATAGACATCTTAATAAAGTTTCAGGCAAGTGATATGTAAAATAGTTCTGTAATGTTTAAAGTTTCCTGAGAATGAACCCCTGTCCTAAGCTTACGTATAATGGCTTTTTCTCAATCGTTGCTGTATTAGGATCTTTAATAAGATCTCTTAAGAGCTTTGTGTCATTATTTATGTTCTAAGGTTAAGTTTTTTATATTGAAAAATCTTTTTTACGTTTATGTGCTTCAAGAATTCAGGATCTTGAATGTAAAAACCAAATTAATTAATTAATTAATTAAGGGCATGCTTTTATTTGAAAAATAATTCTCAATAGGGTTACATGATATGGTTGCACATTGTCTTAGCTCAGGCTGCCAAAACAAAATATCATAGACTGGCGGCCTAAACAACAGAAATTTGTTTCTCATAGTTCTCAAGGCTGGGAAGTCCAAGATCAAGGTACCAGCATGGTTGGTGCTGGTGACAGCTCTCTTCCTGACTTATAGATGGCCACCTTCTTCCTGTGTCCTCACTTGGTGGAAAGAGAGAGACAGCAAGCTCTCTGGTGTCTCTTCTTGTAAGAGCACTAACCCCATCATAAGGGCCCTGCCCTCATGACCTCATCTAACCCTTTTTTGTAATCACTTTACGAAAAGCCCATCTCTGAGTACCATCACATTGATGGGAGGTTGGGCTTCAGCATATGAATTTTGGGGAGATACAGACATTTAGCCCATAACACATATGATCAGCTTTAAAGTCAAGAGTCCCTTGTTTACAGTTTTTCACTTGAAGGGAATAACCTGAATTACTGAAACTGATGTATTCTACTCAAGTTGTATTAATGCACATTTTGATGGTTGTTACGATGATGTTAGGGAAATAAATCAGTGTTTGACCATAACTATCTATGGTACTTTCCCTAAAACTTTTTTATTTCTGAGGTTATTGATTGTTGTTCTTGGCTGTTATTAAGAAAGTTAGGCAGAGTATAGGAGAAGTTGACTGCTCATGAGGTGATGGTGATGTCTGCTCAGTTACAGATTTAGAAATGATGACTATTATTATGAAGCCAGCTATTTTGGTATTATGAGGACCAAACAAGATCATGAATGTGAAAAAGTTTTGAGAATGAGCTTACTGAAGATTAGTCTACTAACTATTAGCGTTCAAAGTATCAAAGCATTATTCAGTATAAGGAGGGAGTAAAGAGTACTGGTAAAGCCTGTGAGTTTTTTAAATGCAAGAGCTTCTATCATATTACGGCATCATAATAACTAATAGGAAGATATATAATAAGGAAATGGTACATACCTATATAGTAATCATCTTAACTATCTACTATTATAACTAATGTGTAGGGAGTAGTTTAGGAAAAATTAATTCAAATTTAGGCGGCAGTTCTTCTGTCAGTTGAACACAATTATTTATTTAAACCATGAATCTGGGCTCCAATTGCTATTTGCATTCATGATTCATGATAAACTTGGTTAAGAATAGCTATATATGTCTAAAATTAAACTGGTTATTTTTCCTGTATATTTACAGTTATAATTGCAGTATATTTAACGGCCCTAAAGTGGTCTTTTATTCTTCACTTTTTCTCTTTTGGTTAACCTGAGCCTTTCTGAACTGAGGCAACCCTATTTTAAGAGTTTACTTCCTATTATAGTAAGAGCAGAAACATTAGTTTGTATTTTTCTTACAAAACCTATTTTGCAGAAATACCTGAATGTGGTTAAAGTAGTAAAATGAATTTTATAAAGGTAAGTTTTTTAAAGCTCTAATTAAATGATTGTACCTGATCTAATTGTAAGATAATTTTTGAACTGCAGAAATCATTTGGAAAAATTCCTAAAATATCTTTCCACTCTCACACCATACATTTCAGAATTTGACATAAATCCAAACACTCCCATTTCCAGGTCATGTCAAAAAGTCTAAACTGTTTGTTTTGCAGTAGCTTTCAAAGACCTGGGAGTCCATTATCCAGAAGCAGTTGTTTCCTTATTAACACTTAATTTCTTTTAGAATGTATTCACACAAAGAGGTGTGCTTCATCACTAGGGTCGTTTGTTTTGTAATTAAGAAGAGGGGTATAGTGGTCTTTTGATAGGTTTGCTTGAGGGCACAGATTTCATATTATGATAATTCTTATTGTTGTTTGGGGAACAGTAATTATATATAATTATCTATTCATATATTTTATTTGGAACAATAATTATGTAAATGTTATATATATTTTACATATGTTTCATTAGGCCCAGTTTACCTAAAGTATTACTAAGTCTTGCTACTACATAATATTTTCCTTTCAATATGGTTTGAATTAAAGCAATTGTTAAAGGTAAAGCAAACCCTCGAGTGAACCCCACTGATAACTTCACAGCTTCTGTTGACTTTTATTTAAGTTCTTACTTCAACACTGCAAAGCTCACTTACCTGAAACTCATTTGGTAGTAAGAAACCAAAATGTTCTTACTCAACCCTCTGATCAGAGCCTTCTCTTTAAAGCAGAGGTATCATAATGTACTGGACTTGTAGCAATGGATCTGAATTTGAATTTCAACTATCAAGTATTATTTTTGTTATCATGAGGAAGTTGCTAAATATATGAATTTTTTATTATTTTCCTCTGTAAAATTGAGATTATAACTATCTCACAGGATCAAATAAGAAAATGAATAGGTGAATCTAAAAAAACTCTCTTTTTTTGGACTGGAAAATGCATCTATAGCATCATACTTTTCCCATACAAAACATAGTGAAAAAGAATCACCCATTTTTTGTTGGGTTTTTCAGATAACCTAGGTTTTACCCATTTAAAGTACCAAACCTTTTTTCTAGTCGAACTATTTTGATTGAGCATTTTTCTAAAAATTATTTCATATGTATTTGTTTGTTAAAATGCATGGCTAATATTACCTTATATTTACATATTCATCAAGATCATTAGCAAAAATTTGATGAGTGTTATTCTGTACCAGGCACTCTGCTAGGCTCTGTATATAAACTAATGGAAAAACAGACATAAGTCCATTTTTCAGAGTTTGAACTAGTAGGGAGACAGGAATTAGGTAAAAACAAACAAATAAATGCATAAAAATCATGATAAGTGCTAAGAAGGGAAAACAAGAGGGCTCTACAAGAAAGAAGAGGGGAGAACTACTTTAGATTGGGTGATCAAGAAAGGTGTCTCTGAGAGAGTGAAATTTAAGCTGGGATCTTAAGGATGAGAGACAGCTAAGCTTACAGAACGTGGGGGAAAGCATTCCAGGCCCTGGGCACATGGATAGGTAGCCTTGGTAAAAAAAGGGCCTTTCTTGTTTTTCGGAAACTGACAGAAACCCAAGGTGGCTGGAACACAGTGACATGGAGAAGAGTTGTCTGACATAGATATAGAGTCCTGTACATTTTAGAAAGCACAATATAAAAAATAGCTTATAGCAACCAGTTGAGATATATGACATTGTTTTTTGTTTGACAAAAACAAACACTGAAGGTTAAGGAGGATGACTTGCCCAAGGTTACCTTGTTAGTAGGTTTGGTGAGAGCACCAGTCTCTGATACCTAGTCCTGAGCTGTTTCTCCTGTGAAAATTTCCTGGCTGAACATTTTCATACTTTCCCAATGGCCAAGGTCATCATTTTGCAGCCAGTTAATGAACGGTAACAATAAAGGGCAGTTGGAGTATGGAAGGCCAGTTGCCCTTATATAAAGGTCTTTTGGATTCTTGCATTTGAATGATTTTGTTTTCTCTGTGTTGGGTTACTCCCCAGTTGATGCCAGCTATTCATTCCCTTTTCTATTTTTGAGGAGCTGCAGACATGAGAATTAGTATAGTAAGTTTTTTAGGCATGTGTATAGTTTCTTAGGCATGTGTAAAGTAATAGTAAATAGGCTCTGAGTAAGAGCCCATTGGACTGTCTTATTAATATAGTCCATGAACTCAGGTGTGTGCACTTTGATATTATTTCTGACTGTTCAGAAGTCAAGTTTGTTTGTCCTTTGTTTGGGTCTTCTTCGGATGAAGTTTTGAGGGTTCAGTATAGCTGAGGCATTCCTGGTGTTTGGGAATGAAACTGTGTATCTCCCAATATGTTTTGTCTCAATAGTCCAGGCAGTGATGTATAATTATTTTTAATTGTAAAATGGATTTTACTTTGGAAATATTTGCCTATAAAATAAAACACATTCCTCTGTAGCAAAAGGCAGCATGTTTACTGCCCATTATAAAAAAATTGGGTTCCCTAAGCTCAGAGTAGTTTTGCTGTAATGCAGCCCATAGCACATGCAGATGTCATGTCATTCTGTGAGAACTGGAACTCAGCAGCGGTCACAAGGAAATGCTGATATTCTGGCTTCTGCTATTGCTATGAGTAATGAGGTCCTTTATCTCTGACCCAGAAGTCTCCTGTATTCTGCCAGCATATGTGAAGTTGTGACACGTTAACTTGTTAGCATGTAAATAAGGTAAAACCTCAGACCCTTCGCATTCTTGGCAGTTTTATCATGAGGATAGGATGCTGAAAAAGACATGGCTTTCTGGAAGAGGAAGGATGAGGAGGATCTCATGGACCAATTGATAGGATTTGATGGAAATTCATGGACAACATTAGTGAACATGTTGACCAACTTCTTTGGTCAGTTTGGGAATAAATGGTTCTCCATTTTATTGTCTTTTAATGAGGATGAATTGGGGAGGTAGTTGTAATCCAAGTACCCGGAAGTAGGTTCAAAGTTATCTGTCTGAAACGTACCCTGGTTGTTGCTAACCCTATTCCAGGCATGGAGAATTCCTTGCCAATCTGGGGGTCAGTGTCAGATCCACCCCACTGTGACAAGTAATACAATGACCCGTCCTAGTCTGAAGGAATGTTCTGACCCTCTCTAAACAACAGTTATAATTTCACACCCTAAGCAGGAGTGGAGGGACATTTGAAACCATTATGGGTAGAAACTAGACAAATGGCTAGAACTTTGACTGGTTCACTTGGAAGATGAAGGTGTGGGGTGTATAATACTTGTTAAGGAAGAATAGCAATAGTTGGTCTGTTTTATGGCTTAGCCTCTCCTGCTGTCTGTCATACAATCTTAGATTTGCTAGGAGACAACAGTGAAAGGTCTTAGAGTTCTTGCAGTGGCTGGGCTGCTGTAAGGGAGCTTTGTCTCTGAAACAAAAAACTTTCATGGAAAACCATAGATGAGGTATTGACTAGTATTTGGGCTCTTATTACCCTGGAATGCTGACAAAGATGATCTATTGGAAAACGAGAAACTGACCCAAAGAAACTGAGGCAAATTCTTGCAGTTATCCTCTCTGCCTTGGAAAACTCCTGTAATTCTTATGTTGAAACAGGGATAGAATGTTAGAAGTGTTATAATAATAGGGCAGTAAATGCCTCCCATTAAAAAGGATGCCTTTAAACAACCGTTGCTGTGCAGATCAAGCCCTAGTCAACCAAAGGGACAAATACGGTAGCCACAGCCAGAGTTGTTATGGCTACTAAGTCTCGGGATTCCCCAAGCTGAAATAGATGATGTCAGTGATGGTGATCTTGCTGCCCAATACGGAACATTGCATGGACTGAAGGCATTAGAAGTTCATTTGACTGAGCTCTAAGCCAGCTGCCAATCAAAACTGAAAGTAAACGCACCTTGTTTACTAGCATGGAGCTGTTCTCTCCCTCTGTGCCCCTAGATCTCTCCCTCCCCCTCTATCCCAAATTCAGCTTCTTTAAGGAGAAAGATGGTTAGGGATGAGGCTGTCTGGGAGGAGGACCAAAAATCTTATACATCCATCCAAATGGTGTGTAAAAAATATGTAATACGCTGGGAAACTCTGGAGAGGGGAGGGACTTCAACTTTTCTGGCCACGTTAGATAGAAGTACTCAATTTTTACCCATCCCATGGAGGAAATTTAGCGAATGTGGCTTGAGCAGGATTTACAATGGGGGAAGGAAGCTAACAGATCTTGTGAGTGGGGCACATTGGTCAATTCAGTGTATCATTGTTATAGCTTCCACTACTGAATTTTACATGATTATACTGTGAATGCTTATAAAATCCAGAGGGATTCTCCTAATCTGAAAGAGCTGCATATAGAGAAGTGCTAGTACCTTTGGAGCCCCACAATCCTAATGACTTCTTTTGAGCTTCAAGTTTTTATGACTTTGCTGATCGAAGCTTCTGGCAAAAGAGGCAACCTCCACCCAGAGGTACCACTTGGGGTTCTGGACTCATCATATCCCTGACTTTGATACCAGGTACCCTCCTTTGAGTCAAACTGAATGCTTCAGCTTGATATTCCCATTTTGGAGTGGGCCAACTCATACTCAATGAATAGCAAGGTAGGAAGGGCCCAAGAAGCCTTGGTTGTCAAATGGAAATAGTATAGTGAGGAATGCAGTTGATCTGACACCAACAGAATCTTAACTTCCCATGAAAAAGTGGCAGCTCTCCCTTTGGGGAAAACCTTATCCTCCTGGTTCCCAGAAGATTCCCTTTTCACTGATGGATTAGCTAAATTGAAACCTAATGGTATATCCACTGGACTGCTATGGTTGTTCAGCCTCACCATCAACTATGTAGAAAAGTGGATATTGTCTCTGTTTGATGTGCAGAATTCAAGGCAGTTCTCACAGTGTTGGCCAATACTCCATTAATGAATCTAGTTATTTTAGGGAAATAAGTTATTTTAGGGAAAGTTGCCAATGATTAGTTGTATGGTCTGCCACTTGAAAAACTGCCAACTGGCAGATTAGAAAATCCTTCTTGGGGGCCACAAGCTGTGGACATGGTTAAGCTGTCAGGGCCATTCATGAAGACGCTTATGATAAGGGCATGTTCTCTGACGAGCACCAACTGGAATCAAGCTGGTTCAGCTTGCACCACCCAGATCGCCGCCATTGCCACCCAGATTCATTATTGTCCTGAACAGGCAGCACAGCCAGGGTCACAGACTGGGCAGGAACTGAAGCACTCTGTGTTTCTGGTATAGAGATGATTGGCATGGAAGACCGATGACTCCTCTTAATAGTTGATCTGTTTGTCTCTGGGAGGGAAGACATATTTTATAGGGGTTTACCACTGCTGTTTCTAACAGATTGACTGCATTGTACACCCTCTTGGGACTGTCAGTGGTGCCTCACAGCTGCTGACACTTTTTCAGGTTATGGTTTTGCTGGTCCATTCCAATCAGCCAACTCCAGCCACACTGTTGGGGCCATTGAAATTAATCTCAATAAATCTGACAATGGTGTACCTTCTATCACGGAAGCCAGGGCTGATAGGCAAGGTATTTAGTGGCGGTTTCATGCCCCCTGTCATCCACAAACATTTTGTATTGTTGCACATTGGAACAGCCTCCTTAAAATCAACTCCAAAGATTTATAACTCTGCCTCCCTGATCTTCTGGTCCACGTACATTAGTAAAACACTTCGGTTACTGAATCTTACTGGCCCCAGTAAGGGATCATCTCTTGGCTACTTCCTGGGTTATGGTCAAGATGAAAGGTGTGAGAGGTTATATCAAATTTTATATTTTGAAAAGTTGGCATATTATCCTGACCATTCCTAGACATGATGAGTCTTTCTTTCCCCTGAAAGCTACCGTAGACAGCCTGTTGGGTAAACCCTCTAGGTGGCAGCCTGGTTAAAGGGGAAGCAGAGGATTCAGACTTACTGTGCTTCAGCCACTTGAATTTTCTTGTTGGATTGAATCATCCTAGATTATAATGCTGTCGATCACTTGATTGAGTAAACTGCTTGCTAGAGTCTCCCTAGAGTGGATCTTGTGGGTCAAAGTGGGGAACATATGGGCCTCTGTACGTTTTCTAAAAATGGCTTTGGCCTCTTGCTCTTGACCTTTCAGGATGAGAGATCTGTGTGTGCCAGGAAAAAATGATTGGAGAAAGGTGAAGTTGTAGTGACTGGAACATGACACATGATTTTGTGGGGACAGAGGAAGAGCAACGACTCTGAGGCTGTGGGTAGAAAACTTTAGGTCTGGGAGGTGCAGTAGTTGGAAGGACATTAATGATTTTTTTGTTTTTCAGAGTCACCTTTAGAATCTTCCTCTTGGAGGAAAATGCTTTAGCGTGGCAGTCCCATCTGTTAGAAGCACCTTCAAGTTAGCTGAGTCCTGGCTCTGCTATCCCCCTGCCAGACATCTCTGACATGTTTGGAACACCATTTCCCTTAAATTTACCAACAAGTCTATCATAACAGCAGAAGGTGGCCCAGCTCCACCTCTCATTCAAAAAGCCTCTGAACACCTTTTAATGTCTTCCCCATCATTCCCATAGCTGTTACTCATTCATTCATAGAGCAAGCAAATGCCACTGGTTAGTGGTATGAGCAAACAGAGATCGAACTGACTAGTTTGCAAAACAAGACTAGACTCGATCATTGGAGCTGCCCTGGGAACCGTCAGGCCCCCCAACTGACCTAGAAGCCACATTGGAGGCACCATGTACCTGTGCCTCCCCCACCAATGCCATTCCCACTTGTGGGGTACCATCAAATGTAAAAGCCACTTTCTTTCTGGTGGCTCAGTGTGCATCTTGGAACTGTCCTTGTCATTTAGATGACTTTTATGTTAGGGTTGACATAAGAGACATTCAAATGTTTAAGGATTATAGATCATATATCATCAAATGTGGAACTCCATCCAAAATGAAGCCACCCTTGGTCACTCGGGAGTTTCATGGAGGAGTATTGACTTATTACTTATGTGTGCCCTGTGGGACGTTATCTCTGTCTCCAATTAGAAGAGACAATATGAAATTTGTTCCTGATTTTAGCTGGTGTGATCAGTGACACGAGCTTGGTCCTGGAATGCATTCAGAGAAGACTCAACTCACTGACCAGCTTGTTGTGGACAGCTGTCCGAGCTGTCCAAGAATTGTCCGAGAGTTCCTCTTGTGAGGCACATTGGTATATATAGACCAAGTAGAAAGGTTGATACAGAAACTTAAGGATAAAGCCACCTGGTTGACTTTGACGGTTTCTGAGATTTGTTCCGCTAATTTCGTCTAGTGCTCTGGGGGGGCATGGTTCTTCAAGTTGATCTAATCTTGCTGCTTAGACGCGTTTAGATGCAGAGTTTGAGGAAATTGAGGACCCAGTGATTCTGGTTTCTAGATTTATTTATATGGAAAATATGGGACAGTAAAAATAGACTTGGTGAAAAAGAATTATAATAGAACCTAACACTGGACATGTTAAAGTTTGATATGGCTGTGAGATATTTATATAGAGATATAAATTAGGAGAAAGTAAGAGTTTAGGACTTAGAGGATGGATCTTAAGAGGTGATGAAAATTTGGGAATCTATAACATATGGATAGTATTTAAGACATGAGAATAGATGAGAGGGAGTGTGGAATTTGAATGGTTTTGGGCAGATCATGCATTTTGCCAATAGCCTCACCTCCGTTTGACCCATTTCACTCCTTCAAATTACCCACTTGGCTCCTGAATGTATTTGAGTTTGTCAGCCTTATCAGAAAAAGAAGGAAAAAGATTAAACAAACGATGACTATAATTACTGCATTGATTACTAGGTGGTATTTGTTATACAAGGTCATGGACATAATTTGCTAAATGTTTATTTAAAAATAGGCTCTTAGGTTTTGAATTTTATATTTTTTATATTCTAATATAGATACCACATCAGTAACCTGGCTAAAGAGGCTGCTGTAGTTTGCGATGGCTGTTTAATTTTGATTCCATGTGGCCTTTTTCAAACCAGCAATTTGGGAGCTTATTGTACACACAGAAATTTTAAATTGTTTTTCTCTCCCTTCTCCGTGGTTTTTCAGCTGTTGTCAGAATTATATGATTGCACTTTTGGTGTTCTTTTGTCCCCTCATGTTGGCTCTATTTTATCTCTTAATTTCTAATATCCTTCCTAGGGATTTTTCACAAAGCTGTCTTATAATTAATTAGGCAATAATGAAAAGTGGCGGGAAATGCTGTAAAAGAGCCTGCGGGTATCTTATAACTCTGAAGAGGGTGGGTGCTTGATAGATTACTAGACAGTGTACAAAAGAGGAGATGATGCCACTGAGTGGGGGAGACATGAAGAGCAGGGGGCACAGAGGCAACCAACCTGTGTAAGAGTTTATGGAGGGTGGGTGGTCAAGGATGCACCCCATGAAACTGCAGGAACTGATTTATTTTCTTGATTTAAAAAAATTATGTGATTTCTACTAAACCTCAGAGTTGTCATGATTGAATAAACTTAATCTTGATTTGCATGTTGCTTGGAAAGATACTCCTGCATTTAAGAAATACCAGTGGAGCACGGACACCATGCAAGTCACTGCTGTAATGTACCGGCTGCCAGCCGTTCATAATAGCTTCACTTTTATCAGAATGTGGGACAGGCCCTCACTGATAGTACTTACATCACTGAAAGGTGGAATTGAAGGACTAAATAGAGGTTTTGGAGGTCAAGGTGCCATTTTCAGTATTTAAAAAAGGTTTTTTTTTGAAGTATAGTTGATTTACAATATAGTGTAATTTTTTTGTTTTTGTTTTTTTAAAATTTATGTATTTATTTATTTTTGGGTGTGTTGGGTCTTCGTTGCTGTGCGAGGGCTTTCTCTAGTTGCAGCGAGGGGGGGCCACTCTTCATCGCGGTGCGCGGGCCTCTCACTGCCGCGGCCTCTCTTGTTGCGGAGCACAGGCTCCAGACGCGCAGGCTCAGTAATTGTGGCTCACGGGCCCAGCTGCTCTGTGGCATGTGGGATCTTCCCAGACCAGTGCTCGAACCCGTGGTCCCCTGCATTGGCAGGCAGATTCTCAACCACTGCGCCACCAGGGAAGCCCCTATAGTGTAAGTTTAAGGTGTACAGCACAGTGATTCAGTTATATATATTTTATACATAGTAGTGTGTATATGTTAATCCCAGTATCCTAATTTATCCCTACCCCCCATCCCCCTTTCCCCTTTGGTAACCAGAAGTTTGTTTTCTGTGTCTATATTTTATGTATTTATTACTTTGTATTTTAATACATAAGGGAAACCAAACATTTACTCATAATAAGGCTCTCCTGGCTTTTAAAAACATCTAGTACCTTTGATTTTGGCTATTTTATTAACTCATTTGTACCTGGAGTGTATGTCATAATAATTAGCAGCATTGATTGACAGCTATAAAGCCTGATTTTAAGCATGGGTAATGAAAGCAATTATAGGTAAATAAAATCTATTTTGTGGATGGAGTCTTCAAAGTATGTGGTTTGCATTGAAAAAATAAATACTATACCACTGACACTCTGAGGTGGAAACCTTTATTTCACAGAAGGGGAAACAAATGCTCAGAAAGAACGGTTTATCTATTTGTTCCAGGTCACATAATTAATTGGTGGCAGTACACTGGGGCTAGAAGGGCATCCCAACAATCTGTGTCCATAAAATGTTATTAAAAAACCATCAGTGTAATTTTCCTACTTAGTCATAACGGTCTAAAGTAAAATTTACATTTACTTTTATGATCCAAGGAACACTTTGATGCCTTAATGTAAGCTGAGATAAAGATTACATTCCTCAGAAAAATTTTATTTATCTGTACTGTTTAAGAGTTGAAACTACAAATGGCATTTCTTTTCTTTTTTTTTTTGAACATCTTTATTGGAGTATAATTGCTTTACAATGTTGTGTTAGTTTCTGCTGTATAACAGAGTGAATCCGCTGTATGTATACATATATCCCCATATCCCCTCCCCCTTGCATCTCCCTCCCACCCTCCCTATTCCACCCATGGCATTTATTTTCATGTTTATCTTTTCCTTATCTCAAAGTTTTCACCACGCGTGGCTCATTGCCCTCCCCCCACTTCCCAACCCACAACTGAGACTGGGAAAGAAAATTACCATACAGCCAACTTTCTTTAATTTATGAACTGATTTTGTCCTCCTCAGGGTTTTGGGTATGGTTTGCTGAGTCTCTGTTGTAATTGGGACAGACATAGATTTTTACTTCCATGAATGTTTCTTGAGCTCTTAAGAGTTTAGAAAATATTGAATAATTTATAATCCCTTTAAAAAGTAGCCAGTTCAGAAGCATATTCTGTTGAACTTAACAACTCTGATGTATACCACAATACTCAAGAAGCTCTAACTACTTAAGATGATTCAGCTGCAAAGAAGGCGTTGCTTTTAGTGATCCTAACCATACAAAGATCAAAGAACTGAATCTGTCAAAAATGGGGTCTCTAAAATAATTAATCAACACATTTTATTAACTCTAATAGACCCAGGCAGCTCTCTGTCAAGTAAGTATTGGAGTGGCATCAAAACCTGGGCTAATGTGTGCTGTGGGTGGGATATGGACCCTTATCCAGTTTCTCAGCAGCAACATCCGTGGCCAGTACTGTGGGGAGATAGCGCCGTCTTCAGTTCCTAAGGGCACTGGGGTTTCTTGTAGTGCAGCCCAGACCTGAAATAGGTAATGGCTCTTCACTTAGTTCCACCTCGAAAATGAAAATGACTTCAAGAAACACTTGTGCTACAAATTACTCAGAATGAAGTATTGAATCCTTGGCTGTAGGTCTTTATTTTGAACGCTTTGCCTCACTGTATCAAAGAGTCACACTGTAGAGACCAAGAAAAATGAAAGAAAAGAAACTGTCCCAGAATTACACAGACAAATTGGAGGCAGTAATTCCCATAATGCCTGTAAATGCTAAGTTGAAATATTGTTGGAGGAACTTATGAAATGAGCTTAGCTTTTTTTTTTTTTTTTTGAGATCTGTGAGACATATTTAAAAGGGCTAGATGGGGAAAGTTGCATAATATTGTTTTCCCAAAAGAAAACAATTCTTTTTTATAAACCTTTAGAAAAAAGGGGAACCTCAACGCCAGAGAATAGGCTTATTTGCATTACCCTTATCTCTTGAATTTAGCTCTTCTTGTTTCCTTTTCATTTCATTAGAACTTAACATATCTCTTCTTTTGAAAACACAAAAGGCTTTATTTTAGAAAATATTTTACATAAAATGATAACCTCTGTGTGAGCATTTCTAATTGTGTTCATCCCTTCCTCTACCTCAAATAAAAATACATTAAAAATGGATGAAATACAAATGCCTGTAATTATCTTTCCATTTTGTCAGCATGCACGTATGTATGCCTAGGGGAAGAAGAAAATTTTGTGCTTAATGGAGAGATGTAATAATGAAAGTGAAATCTTACAAGCCTTCTGCTTCAACCAAAAACAAAAAACAAATGAACAAAAAACATAAAGTGTTGGTTGGGACTTTAAATGAATACCAATCCTCATTTAATCCCTATTTAAATGAGTACCAGTTCTTAACTTGCCATGAGGTATTTCTCCTGCAGAAATGTTTCACTTCAAAAGAAACTCAAGTAAAATTTGCTTTTAGAAAATTTAATGCAGGGATTTAAACTCTTCGAGTAGCTACACCAATGGGTTATGAAGGTGTCCCCATGACAGCAGGTTGACAGCCTAGGAATCAGGATAAATGCTTTAGATCCCAGTGAAAGACAGGAGCTGTTGATAGGGGTGACCTCTGACGACAAGTCATCTTACTATAAACAGAAAGGCGTGGAAAGCCATTGGTCAGAGCCAAGAGTGTTTACTCTCCTGGTCTCCTCCTAGTTAACCTAAATAACTGCACTGCTTCTAGAGCCTGCAGGTTCACGGCAGAGCAAGGTGTTTTTAAGGCTACCTGGATGTTGGTTTGAGACTATAAACCGTGCAGACTGTTCTGTAATCCTTGAACCGGGTTTCATCCTACTCACACTGGAGAGTGGAATTTATTGGCTGTTGAACTTCACACGTACACACAAAACTTCCTTCCAAATAAAACTGGAATTAGTTTCAGGTTTTTGGACTTTGAATGAGGTAAGTTGTATTTAGCTTCTGATTGAGGCATTATAATTATTGTGTTATGTAGAAAGTCATTTAAGTATAAGCAGTTCTATCTCAGAGAAAAATATTAGGTAAAATAAGTTTGGATTTTTCTCAGTTTTAGCACAGGATGAGAGAAGAAATATGTACATAAAAATTGAGTGAGTAGGTCATTACAGAGAAAATCCCTGGTCTGCCCATGCTGAAACTTTTAAATACATTTTGTCTTTACTTCATAAAATTCAACCTCTGTAATTACCTTATGTTAATGCTGGGAGAAATGCAGGTGATACATTAATTGATAATTAATAGATTAGCTTTCATTAGAAAATTTTAATAGTTGACTTTGAGGGGTCTTCCCTTATAATAAGGTGCATGCTGCAGGGTTTTAACAATTAATACCAGCCATTTAAATGAAAGGCTTTTTTTCTGGATAACTTTTATTTTGAAATTCTGTGCCGAATTTGGATTTTTCATTAGATTTCAAATGTAGTCATCACAATGATGTGTTTTATATTTTTTGTGAGAACAAATATTTCCTTCTATTTATGGAACTTTATTTTCTTTTTCCTAAAACTATGATTGTAAGTTTAATTTTAACTTCTTCACGATACCTTAAGCTTCCAGTTGGTTTTTACCTTCATTTGGAGGTGCACTTGAGCACGTGCTTTGATTTAAAACCTTGATGTGGAAGCCTTTGGAATGCTTTGGTTTAAATTACTTAAACATATTTTTTGATCTTTGAATCTCTTTTTATCTTTGAACGAAGAAAGAGTGTGAATTGGTGTTTTGCTGCATCAAGGAGCTAAGCTGTGGGTGAATTGTCACAATAATTACAGTATCTTAAAGATTTCTTTCATTCAAGACAACTGAGGAAAACTTTGCTCTGTTGGTACTGTTTTATTATTCTTGTGAGAAAGACATGATTCTGGAGGAGAAAATGTCTTCTAATTCGAAGTGTCTGATTTACTGCCAGCGTTAGATTGTTTAGGGGACCTGTTTGAAGAAGAGGATGAATTATCACAGCCAATAAGTTTTCCAGTTTGGTTTTCAGGGTCTACTGACCATCAGTCAGCGCTAGCCAGTTTCCTGCTCCTTTCCTTAGCTGCAGTTACTGTTTTCTGGAATCCTGTGTAATTGAATAATGATGTTGCACTACCTTATTTTTGCTTTTTGCCTGTTTGTTTGTTCTTTCACCCAACCTTTCCTAAACTAGTAAAATACTACTTATCAAAATAGCAACAAAAGCAAATACTAATAATCATATAATGTGTTGTTATAACTTCTTAGGGAGAGGGAGAGAGGGAGGGAGAGAGGAAGAGAGAGAGAAAGAAAGCGAGAGAGAGGCCAATTTTTAAAATCTCTACTTTGATTTCTCTCTTTCCTCCTCCAAGTTCTTTATGAGTTACTGTTGTTAGAATTTTTGAAACTGTACGATCTGACTTTTTGAACTCAGCCACCCGCAGAAGGAAGGTCGTTGTGTGTGTCAGGGGCAGTCTCACATTTTGCTTTGGGGAAATACTATAAGCCAATTTCGAAGGTAATGCAGCTGTTGAAGAAATACAAAAGCCAGATGACTTCATAAGTGTGTAGTGAGGAAACCACGATAAATTGTCCTTAGAACCCGCTCTCAGAAAGCCGTTTTAATTGAGGTCAAAGAGGAAGAAATTGTAAGTATATCTCAATTATTTATTAGGTTTACCTAGAATGAGACCTTCACGACAGATAAACCTAATTTATAGTTCCTTTACGCTTTAACCCTTGAGTTTAACCACTGTGGGGGTCTACTTTACATTGAGACTGCAGAGGGTACTTCATTCTTTATGACAGACAAATATTTAGGGTCACAGAAATTTTGAAATTACCTGACTAAATTTCACTTCCATCTGAAGAATCAACTTGTACATTTTAAAAGGCTTGCAATAAATTGCTTCATTTTTACCTGGAGTTACACAGTTAATGGAGCTGTTTTTTCTGACCACAAATTTGTATGTGCGAAATATGTTTCACATGGAACTATTTTGTCTTTTGCCCTTAGCTTACAGGTAATTCAAAATGTTACTTTGATAGAAAATCTACTCAATCTACTCAAAACATAATTCGTGTTTTTTTAGTGTGTAAATTATGCCACAGACTCTGTGTTTTATTAACTCTGCTAATGAAGAATTTCATTTTAGGATTAAAACCTGAGGAAAGGTGATTTATAAGCTTCTTACAACAATGGTTATGCAAGATGGATTTCATATAAAACTACTTTAGAATAGATTTTGAAACTCAAAATGTTGCTAGAATATCATTTAAAAATCAAATTAAAATGCAGTATGCTACAAATACATTTTTGCTTATTAGGTATAGTTTAATTTTAAAAATAAAGAACATGATGCCAGAACCCCAGGATTTTCTCTTTAAAAGTTGCTATTTTAATGGAAGATCAACAATTTAAAATTTACAAAATTTGAAAATATAGCTGTCCATTTATACTTCTTTTATCAACATGCTGTGCCAGAAATATTTATATCATATGTAAATTCATATTCAGATCAATCTACAGGTATATGTTGTTCAATTTAAAATTGTCTTTAACATTTTATTGTTTACATTCTACCTGTCAATTTGTTTTTAAAGTTAAAGACTTTCTCAGTTTTCCTTACTAGTTATTGTGATACCTTTGGGCACATTAGGAGAGTTTTCAAATATTCATTGAAAATATTTTTTAAAGTTTACATATATGTATTCAAACCTAAGAGAGGTTTTAACAGAAACTTTTACTAAAATTCAACAATTATGTATTAATAAACCAGATTATCTCTATATTGATTATTGTTCAAATTGAAAAGGTTAGTTATCAATTGTACCTAGTATACAAATGATATCAGGTGCTCTAGAATATGTTGCACAATGACTGATATTTATACTTTAAAACAAATGATAGCTAGTCTACGCCTGTGGCCAAATTCTTTTGAAGTTTCATGATTAAGATGAGCTGAATTAGTTAAGTGGTAGAGGGCTGTGTAGTCTAGGGGCCAGTTGTGCTTGGCAGGTCATGATAAATGGGGAAGTTTTTCTTAACCTTGTGGCCAAAACATTCCAATATCTTAAAAAGGAAAAAGAAAACAAAGATATAAAAAACGTTGTCAAAAACATTAGCAAGGGCTTCCCTGGTGGCGCAGTGGATGAGAATCCGCCTGCCAATGCAGGGGACACGGGTTCGAGCCCTGGTCTGGGAAGATCCCACATGCCACGGAGCAACTAAACCCGTGAGCCACAATTACTGAGCCTGCGCGTCTGGAGCCCGTGCTCCGCAACAAGAGAGGCCGCGACAGTGAGAGGCCCACGCACCGCGATGAAGAGTGACCCCCACTCGCCGCAACTGGAGAAAGCCCTCGCACAGAAACAAAGACCCAACACAGCCAAAAATAAATAAATACATTAAAAAAAAAAAAAAAAAAAACATTAGCAAGATGTCTCTATTTAGGGGAATAGGATCAATTCTTAAGATTATTTTTAAAGTGTTGTTTGTGTGAATTCATAAATCTGCACTTGAATGGAAGGAAATCTAAAGCTAAAGATTTTCATATTTAACCCTGGTGGATTTATTCTTTCCTCGTTCAGTGAGAACGTGTACAGTAGAGTCAGCAATCTGAATTTAACTGCAATGGATTCTACCAAGTCAACATTATGCTCATTAAGTATTTAGTTCTTAGTTTAGAATTGCACATTCCATTTTCCTTTTTGTTGTTTTAATATTATCTATCTTGTGACACCCAGAATTGCAAAGATACATGTTCAAAAGTATAAAGAGACCTATACATACATAGGTAGCTATCTCTTATAGTTTATAGTGCACATTTGTGAGAAAAAAAATCATTTTAACACTTATCTGTCATATTTATACCGAGTATCATGGCAATCTAGTCTCGTTTCCAGGCTTAAGAGGGGACCAACTTTCATATGAACTGTAACATGATATGTTAAGGCATCTTATGGTTCCTTTTGTGGTATTTTAAGTACTGTATTACTTTTGATATAGTCCCTGGTGGGTAGTAATGAAAAAACATACTGTTAGAAAGAGTTTGAAATTTTCCTGAATACTTTATACAGTATATATGGAGTTTATGGCAGGTGACAAAAGACTATGGCATAACTAAGGAGAAAATGTACTCCAGAATTTTAAAAGCTCATGTGGCTTGACATTTGATTTAATACATATATACTGTACGTGAATAATTATGCTTTGTTTCCCTGAGTCGTTACTAAGTTGCTTTTTAAATATTTTCAACCTTGCAATGAACTCTCAAATAATTTGAACCCTATTGTGACAGTTGTAGTTGATGAAGAGTTATAGCCTATAGGATTTTTTACCTTTAAAACATAATTCCTCCCCAGAGTGTAATTTTATATAACCTCCCTCCCCCAAACCTGGGTCCTGGAAG
This sequence comes from Balaenoptera ricei, assembly GCF_028023285.1. Classification (NCBI taxonomy): domain Eukaryota; kingdom Metazoa; phylum Chordata; class Mammalia; order Artiodactyla; family Balaenopteridae; genus Balaenoptera; species Balaenoptera ricei. The sequence goes on along the minus strand of NC_082650.1, from coordinate 30,201,756 downwards.
GCTCCTGCATTAAAGGCCAGAAATCAAGTAAGATCTTGCCATGACAGTCCAATACTAGAGGGGTAGAATAATTTCCACTTCAGGTTTTCGGTTGTGGGTTTGTTTTTATTAACCCTCTAATCCTACTATTATGAGCGTCTTATGTGTTTTTTTTTTTTTGTTTACAGTTGCAGTTAATAACAGAATATTCAATTGTATCTTTATACTTTGTCCATGAATAGCAGTTAAAGAAGGGTTATGGCAATATTCCTTTGGACCGAAGTAGATGCAGTAGAGTTCTCGTGCACTTTTATAATAAGTAAGTGGTACCTTGGGCTTTTGGAAACCTATACTTGGTGTTGCAGGGAGAAGCTCGAGTAAGCAATGATAAAAACATCAAAGAGGGATATAATAAGAAAAGGGAGGAGTAAAGAAACTTCCCTGACTCCATGAAAAGAATTTCAGAAATGTGTGAATTATAGAGCCACAAGATTTTTTTTTCTAAGGAAGAATGACACATTATAACAATAGTTCTATTAGATTATTTAGTAATTAGATTTTCACAAAGTCTGTCTCCAAAACTTTAATTTTTTGACAACTATTTGGCAAAATGGTATTTTATTTTTTTGAAAAACCTCTCAAATTTGTATGAGCATATTAAAACAGAGATATCTTTTTTTTTAAACATCTTTATTGAAGTATAATTGCTTTACAATGGTGTGTTAGTTTCTGCTTTATAACAAAGTGAATCAGTTATACATATACGTATGTTCCCATACAGAGATATCTTTTTTAAAACTCTGTGTGACGACCTTTGTGTTCCAAAGATACTTTTTTCATGCACTGAGTTTTTAGAAGTCAAGAACTGAATTGTAACATACCTAAAAAATGTAAAATAAGTCTCGTTGAGAAATGTGGAGACCTTTTCATAGAAGCCAGTTTAGATAGTGTAAATTTGTATGGAAGAATAGCAGAATAGCAATTCTATGCTGATCTTCTCAACATAAATTATATTTACTTGGCTGCACAAATAATCATAGTTATCACATTAAAGGGTACCTCCTGTGGTAAATTCTAAAGTGGTATTAACTTGCAAATATTATATTTAGAAAGTGAACATATATTTTCTTTCACTACTCTAAGTAAATAAACATTAGAATAACTTTCGGCAAAAGCCTCTATTGCAAAAAATACATGTTTACTTGAGTATGCCAAGTGTTATTATTTTGACTCAATTTTAAAATTAATTCATATACCTACTTTTATATTTTCTTAGTTATATTACTGTGTGCTTTCTGAAGTAAAATAGAAGGGGACATCATTTAATTCATATTTATTTAATGCTGTTAATTAGAGAACAGGATGTTCAGGGGGAAGCACATCAAACTCTGAGCTTGGTTCAACTAATTGAAAAATTAAATGTGTTAAAAAGGTCATCTAATGGAGATGTAGGAATTGAGAGGATAATTTACATTTCTAGAATAAAGCTGGAATAATTATAAGGAAAACTTTTAAATTCCGTTAACATAATTTAAAATTCAAATATGACCAAATTCTAAGTATTAGAAAATATGAAAAAAATGGCACATAACAATCTATACCTCTGTCTCTTTTTTATTACTAAATTAGAACCTAATGGTAACTAAAGTTAGGTACCATTCTGCTTTATCAGCAATTATTTATAATAATTTATCTAACCCAGTCATAAAATACATTTTATAAAGTGTGTACTAATACAAGACTCTAGGCATTGATACACTACAGTATTTGTATAAATATTATTTACCGAGTCATGCACATTTTGTACTATTCACACTTGAAATATAATCAAAGCTGACAATTATTGTTAACATTAATTCTGTATCACTTTCTGTATTCCAAAGAGTATTGCATGCAATAACCTACAATATAATTTGTATTGGAGGAACGAACTTTATTTTTATATCTATATTTTATCCATTGTTTTCCTTAAACAGTAATGCATTCAAATCTATTTTTTATTAGATTCTCTACAGAGTTCAGTGAAGAAATAAAAATTGTCTTACATACCACCCACAAAAATATGTATAAGTTATTCATTACATCAGCAAATTTTCATTTATAAAGTTTTTATCTTGGATTTATAGTTTCAGAATTGATCTTTTATTAACACTGTATAGTACGTTCTAAGGCCTAATCGTTAAAGTTCACTTCAAAACAAAATAAAGTTACGAAAGAGGTCTTTTTAAAATGTCTTCTTCCATTATTCCATCCTTTACGTTTTTTATTTATTTATTTTGGCTGATTTGGGTCTTCGTTGCTGCATGCGGGCTTTTCTCTCGTTGCAGCGAGCAGGTGCTACTCTTTGTTGCAGTGCGCAGGCTTCTCATTGCAGTGGCTTCTCTTGTTGCAGAGCACGGGCTCTAGGCACGCGGGTTTCAGTAGTTGTGGCACGTGGGCTCAGTAGTTGTGGCTCACAGGCTCTAGAGCACAGGCTCAGTAGTTGTGGTGAACGGGCTTAGTTGCTCTGCAGCATGTGGGATCTTCCCGGACCAGGGCTTGAACCCATGTCCCCTGCATTGGCAGGCGGACTCTTAGCCACTGCGCCACCAGGGAAGTCCTACATTTTTTTATTATTGTTAATGTTTCAGGATTTATAAACAGCAAGATTAAGTACAAAATAATTGGGATAATTGGTTCCAGCTTTTTTAGAAGATGGTGGATGGGATAAAAGAAACTGGTTTTTCTTTGCAATTTTTTTTACAAGTTAATTCTGTTTTCCCTCAAAAGACTGTAAGCCTCTCAAAGTACCTAGTGTTATAAAATGTGAAAAATTTTAAGTTGATTTTTATACTTGAATATAATTGTCATAATGCAAAACATTCTAGAGATTATATTTTATACATATATTTTCCAGACATTGGAAATATTCATTATTCTCAATACCAGATCCCACATTCTTTATAATTGTTTAAATAGTACAATTTATATTACTCATGCACATAACAGCCTAAAAAATTTGAAGAGTGAATGGTTTTGTGAAATAAGAACATCAGATTTTTATAAGTGGCTAGCTAATGTAATATTGTTGACCAGTCTTTTCTAACCCCTTATTCTGCTTCATTTTCTCTTGGCAATCGTTGCTGCTGACTTTATATTCATTGCTTATCTGCTTACATTTTTATTTTATAGCTCCTCCACTAGAATGCATGATCCATGCAGGCAGGTTTTTGTTCGTCTAAGTCAGCGCTGTTAACAGAAATACAGTCCAAGCCACTTGTGATCTTAGCTTTGTTAGACAAGTAAAAAGAAGTGATTATAACCCAGTACACCTAAATATCATTTTATTTATGAGTATAAAAAATATTGAGATATTTTCCCTTTTTTGCATACTAAGTCTTTGAAATCCCATGTGCCTTTTACATTTCCAGCACATCTCAGTTTAGACTTAACCACATTTCAAGTTCTAAATAGCCACAGTGTGGCTAGTGGCTACTTTGCTGGACTGTTCGGGTCTAGTTCATCGCCGTGCCTAGAAGGGTGCTTCGTATACCCCAAGGCATTCAGTAAAGCCTTGTTGAACGAGTGGATCCTGATACCTCAGGCATATGACAACAGCAAAGGCAACAAAATGGACGTTGTTTTGTGCATTAGACCATCTTTGCACTTGTTAGGGTGTTGGTGGTGATGGCAGGCACTAGAGGTATTTGGATAATTTCTTCAAAACTCCATTTCACTTTGCTGATGGACTTTACATGTTACTAGTGCTTGGTTAAAAAAAAAAGGTTACTTCAGTAGTCTAATTTAAAAGGTTTATTTGATGGTTAATATATTGCAAGAAGTAACTAGTAGCATCAAAAATTGTTCCACAGAATGTTAGTTTCAACTCTTAATTTTAAAACAACCTGATAAAAGCAACTGGCAAATCTAGCATCGGAGAGAAAGGCTTGCTGTGGAGCATTCAGTTCTAATTCTGTCCCTGTTAGTGCTAGCTGTGCAACATTGCCAAGTTGTTTAAGGCTCTCTGAGCCTTGGTTTTCTCATTTGTAGAAGGAGGATTTCATCCATCACTCCCGTCTTCATAGATGAAGTGATATTACATATATATAGTCCAGTACAATGAGTGGAAAAGAATACTTAATAAATGGCAGCAATTATCATTATTATATATATTAAAAATTGAACTTTTAAATATTAAGGTGTTTTGATCTTCATTTTAAAAAGATTAGTTTATATGTTTATGAATTTTAGATTTTTAACATTTACTCATTAAAATGCCCTCAGAGATCAGGATTTAAAATTTACTACATAATTGCTTGCAGATTAATCTTTCTAGTTCTCAGCATCATCGTCTGTGAATTGGGATAAAAAGTAGTATCTACCTAAGCATGTGCCTGGCATATGATAAACACTCCAATATTTTAGCTGTTGTTCATTCATTCAAAAATTTCAGTGTTTGATGTTTGTATCTTCATTACATACTAATAGTTATTTTCTTGAAATAAACTCAATTCTTTTTCATCTTGCTCTGATTTTTGCATGTACTTTTATAACATTAAGTAGGGTTAAAATTCACATTTTTGCCACCAATTAAATGCATTTAACATTACTTGTCTTTTTTCTCTTGGCATATTTTTGGCTCATTTCCTTGTGTGTCTTATGAAAACTAAGATTTGGATTTAAATTATGGGCATGAAATTCTGCCTCGTTTCTTGGCCTGCTTGTTTGAGCTTTACTCAAAACAAATTCAAAACTAAATTAGCGGTCATTAAAGACAAAATTCTACGTATTTTGTAAGAATAGTCTTCCTGTAATAGTGTGTATATTTCAGCAGTCACTGTTTAATGAAGTATTGATCTCTCAAATGGGACAGTGTGTTTAAATTTAGGTAAAACTGTCCATTTGGCTTCTAATTCTGTGATCAAGACACTGTGAACATACAAGTTTCTTTATTTAAAATTTTTATTTATTATTTTTTATTGTAGTAGAGTTGATTTACAATGGTGTGCCGATCTCTACTGTACAGCAAAGTGACTCATTTATACACATATACATTTTTTTATATTCTCATCCAGTATGGTTTATCACAGGATATTGAATATAGTTCCCTGTGCTATACAGTAGGACCTTGTTGGTTATCCATTCTAAATGTAATAGTTTGCATCTACTAACCCCAAACTCCCAGTCCATCCCATTCCCTCCCCCCACCCCCTTGGCAACCACACGTCTGTTCTCTATGTCTATGAGTTTGTTTCTGTTTTGTAGATAGGTTCATTTGTGCCATATTTTAGTGATATAAGTGATATCATATGGTATTTGTCTTTCTTTCTGACTCACTTCACTAAGTATGATAATCTCTAGTTGCATCTATGTTGCTGCAAATGGCATTATTTCATTCTTTTTTATGGCTGAGTAGTATTCCATTGTGTGTGTGCATGCGTGTTTGTGTGTGTATACACACACCACATCTTCCTTATCCATTCATCTGTCAATGGGATAAGTTGTTTCCATGTTTTGGCTATTGTGAACAGTGCTACTATGAACATAGGGGTGCATGTATCTTTCTGAATTATAGTTTCATCTGGGTATATTCCCAGGAGTGGGATTGCTGGATCATATGGTAATTCTATTTTTAGTTTTCTGCGGAACCTCCATACTGTTTTCCATAGTGACTGTACCAACTTACATTCTCACCAACCGTGTAAAAGGGTTTTCTTTTCTCCACACCCTCTCCAGCATTTGTTATCTGTAGACTTTTTTAATGATGGCCATTCTGACTGGTGTGAGGTAGTACCTCATTGTAGCTTTGATTTGCATTTCTCTAATAATTAGTGATGTTGAGCATCTTTTCATGTGCCTACTGGCCATCTGTATGTCTTCTTTGGAGAAATGTCTATTAAGGTCTTCTGCCCATTTTTCGATTGGGCTGTTTGTTTTTTTGTTGTTGAGTTGTATGAGCTGTTTGTATATTTTGGAGATTAAGCCCTTGTCTCTCACATCATTTGCAAATATTTTCTCCCATTCTATAGGTTGTCTTTTCATCAGGTAGGATAATTCTTACCTGTTCTCCTTTTTGGAAGGCAGAATAGAACATGATGATTGGAGCTTGCATGACTCGTGATTAACATCTCTGCATAATCAGGACTTGCAAAACAAGTTTCTTAATGACCATCTAAATTTTCTCCATCAATTCAGAGGAAAGATAGGGTTTTGAAGTATTTTAAAGAAGTCATAAGTTAACTTTTTTTTTTTGATCTTTGGTATTACCAAAGTTTTTTCAAGGACAGATTAAAAGGTCAGATCATATTCTACTTTATACTTTGTTTCAATCAATAACAATATTCTGTCAATTCTGTCTTAGAAGTATCTATCAGAAACATCCTCTCAACTCTCCCCATGGCTCCTGTCTTAATTCAGGTCTTCACCATCTCTCACCGATGGATTGAATGATTCACTTAGTGAACTAGTATTTGGGAACTCTCTTAATCCATTTGGGCTGCTATAACAAAATACTACAGGTAGTTTACAAACAACCAAAATTTATTTCTTGCCATTCTGGAGGCTGGGAAGTGCAAGATGGAGGCTCCAGCATGGTTGTATGTGGTGAGAGCCCACCTCCTGGTTCAGAGCCAGTGACTTTTTCTGTGTCCTCACGTGGTAGAAGGGCTAGGGAGCTCTGTGGGTCTCATTCGTAAGAGCATTAATCCCATTTGTAGAGCCTTCATTTTCATGATCTAAGCACCTCCCAAAGGCCCCACTTCCTAATTCTGGGGGTTGAGGATTGTACATATGAATTCTGAAGGGGTACAAACATTCAGACCATAGCAAGGAGCATCTATTCAAGGCTAGGGATTAGTGATATACAAGATCAATGCCATGTCTTCTTTCATGGAATGTATACTTTCTCTCTTGCTGCATTAGGCTCTTATCTGTCTCTCAGTCCTCAACCTGTCCCCTTCCACACTACCTCCTGCAGCATCTCTACCCAGTCTGTTTCTTAAAATCCTTCATTGGTCTTCATTGTCCAAAGATTAAATTCCAAATTCTTTACCATTTATAAGGTCTTCATAATATGGTTCCTCTGACAAACCCCATGATGTTGAAGTACCTACTTTTTTCTAGATTTCGTCTTTGAAGCCTATGTCCTTTAAGACTTAGCTCAGAAGTCACTTGCCTCTGAACAAGTAGATTGTCCTCTGGACATTGACCTCACTTGTATAGACCTCTCCTATAGTAGTCATGGTATCCTAAATATTATTCTTCCCTCATTCGACCATGAACAAATTAATAAAACCCCTAAAAAGAATTACTTTGAAGAATGCAAATTTCTAACAATATCTAAAAGAATATCTATATCTACTTCAATCTTTCATCATATTCTTATTAAGCATAAGCTATGAATCTGGGACTGTGCAAACTAGATAGTAAGTAATCAATAGATGTGTTCTCTGGCATTACAATTACTACTTTAAGAATAAATTAAAATAATAAGAACTTTCTGGTTAGTTATTTGGAGAAAGATGTTTTGTAAAGCCATTGGTATTAAAGATTTTTTAAAATCTTTGTTTTCTAAACCATAGAAAGCTTGTCTCATTCTGACTCTTGCTCGGAAGTATCTGTCTAGTTTGCTTGTGTGATCTGGAGCTTCTTTAGTCAGTCCCAAAGTCAAGCTATCATAGTCTTTCAGAAAGTGACATTCACTTTGAGGTGATTTCTACATATTCATTGGGCAGTTCATATAGTTTCTGGTGATGAATCATAGGAAAGAACCAGTGGGAAAGAAGGGTTTTATTATCATGTCCTTCCCTTTTAATTCTTATTTTTCTTGGGATTTTTAATAGACTTTTGTGGGTTTCATAGTGAATTTTATGCTTACATTTTAAGAAAAGTTTTCCTTTTCCCTTTTCTTTTTTTTTAAACTAATTACTCAAAAATATTTCTTCACCCTTCCATCTTTTGGTGCTAAGTTTCATATTAAGAGCATAGAAGATGTTACATAATAGGACAGAGATAATAATTTCTTTGCTAATCAGTTTTATTTTCATACTGTATGAATGTATGCACAGGATGCAAAAAAGAGTATAGTTAATCAAGCAAATACTTGATTTCCCCGTTTGTAAAATGTCTAGGCTTAGAACTGAAAGCAAAAACATGGATTTTTGAAAGTGTAAGGATCTTTTTTTTTGTATTTGTATTTTTAAGTCAGAAGAGGAAAGAGTTACCTTGTGAGCTGGAAAGACAATGCTGTATCTTTAACATTTAAAACTTACTCTTAAGTAATGCCGTTTGTATCACAGTTTACACTTATGTAGTATACTCACGGTGTATATTCAGTAGACTTATTCTCACTTCCAAGCTACATATTAGAAGTTAAAGTGCCTTGGATTCTGTAGGTCGCATGAATAGACCATGGCAATGTAAACACCCAGAGCGTATGACAATGGACTTGTTAATGTATACTGTTTACACTCCATATTAACTAAGGAATTTTTGAAACGGAATTTACTTTGCATATAATGTACCATTAAGACCATAATAATCAGACATAGTTATCTGTGCTTGAAGTTAAATTGTGAAAGGCAATGGATGTGTGCTTTACCTTATTTTAGAGGATGTATCACACTTTTTTGTCCAGAAATGGAGAGCATGTCCTAAAAGTAAAAGTTATTTTCATTCTTTACCTTTTGTGGGTTAAAAACCACAAAGTTGAAATACAGTCTGCAAAGTATACTCTAAATATATATGAGAAGTCTGTGAGCAATGCCGAAACTTAATTGATATGCTGAGAAATATATAAAACATACAGCCACTGGATTGAGAAAATGAAAATTAATATATGAATGTTTTAGCTAGCACTGTGCTTTGCCCCCAGAACCTGGTGTTTATTATTGTGCGCTTTAGTAGGAGACAGAAGCAATATCAACTGGAAAAACATTTCTTAGTGAATTGAGAGCAGTATGACTTTCCAGTTCCTAAGTGGGAAACCTGGTTCTTTGGTTTCTTTGTTCCCAGTTAAGCTAATCCCCAGCTATTTTAGCTGAACACTTTACATACTAATGGAGTCTAGGGAAGTGCCTTTGGCAGCTGTTCATAGGATAATAATGAAATACACTATTTAATACAGCATGCTACCGCTGTAAAATGTGGGGAGTATTTTATAGAGATCTTGGTGAGCAGAGCTGTAGCCACTTTAACAAGTGTGTGAACCTGAATGAGGAAGTTGTATTTTCATATGAGACTAACTAGTACTCTTTTCTTACAGGTAAAGAAAACGTGCACAGAATCAGATGTTCCAGAACCCCAGAATTCCAGGTACAGTAAAATAGAGGCCAAGACTTCACTAAGAAAAATTGCAATTTTGGAGAACTAATAAGACATTAGACTCCAGATACAACTGTGTTTTAAAACATTGAGTTGAAGAACTTATCTGTATGGAAATTACACATTAGACTGGCTAGGATGCCATTAATCATAATATTAATAAAAAGGACACTGATTGAAGTCAACTTTAAAGAACAATAGTGGGAACATCTCTAGGAACACTTGAAAATATATTCCCTTAGCATTCATTATTTTAAGTTCACCCTCATTTTTCTTTCTAATCTCTTCTTATAACGTATTCACATTTGAAATTTTGCCAGAAACTGAATGCCTCTTAAATCTGTGTTTACCAAAAATCTACCTTTTTTTTTTAATCAAACATTGCTAGATTTTGAGAATGCCGTCAAAGAGAAAAGATAAAAATTAACTTGGCATTCTCTTTATGGTTATATAGAGCTTGAAGAAATGATGAATTAAAGTGGTCAGGCCACTACATACAGGAATTTAGCCCCATTTAGTTGTTTATGGTTGGACCAGATGCCTAACAGACATTTTTAGGTCTATATGTTTTCACTGTTTTTATTTCAAAATTTTAAATGGGTAAGTAAAAGTATTTTAAATATCATAACAATAGTAAACGCATATCCTTCATATGATATAAATGATATAACTTAACTTCTTGCATTAAGAAATTTGTGTTTAACGATGAGATGGGTGTTAGTTTATTTTGTCCTACTTGCTGCAGCTTATGATGTATGTAGTGAGTCTCTTGGTATAGTAAAACAATACAGAGCTAGGTAAAATGTTAATGACCACCATATTTTCCTTTTGGAAAGCAAGTATATGTTATATACAGTCCATTCACAGTTTGAGTAAATCTTCCTTTGTTTTATGTAATATGATATTCTTATAATTAATTCCTATATATATTATAGTGAAATGATTGTGTGTGGTCTTTTCTTTTGGATCATCAAAAGTATATAATATGATATAGGATTTTTGACGTATGATCTTTGTCTTTTACGATTAGATATCAAAATAGAACCAAATAGTTTTAGCTTATTGGAGCTTTAGGAAATGGATGAACCATTACATTTTTCCTACAAAGCAAAGGAATTCCAGGATGCGTGGAGAGGGGAGACTCAAGCTCTATTCCTTGTGGACATTTCCTTCCTGACCATTTTGCTGACCTCTATGAGAAACCCACCTATGACTTATAGTTTAACTAATTAGATAATCTTTGCAAGTAGCTGGTCTTGAGGGTTAGTAGGGAAAACAGAACATATAATTATATTTTTTATTAATATTGTATATCAAAATGTTTTACTCTTTAGGCTGCTCAGGATTTTTGGACAGATAGTGTTGTGCTTGAACAAATTTTAAACAAGCAGAAAGCCACCAAAGTGATTCAGTGTTTTCAATTTATATCAATAAGTTAGAAAAGAAAGAGAGAATTCAGATCTCAATGTATCTAAACCTGGAATTAGATCATTCTCATTTATCTAGCAAATCCCAGCCCATATGGCCTTAAAAGTGCAATTTTATTTGTAAGGTAAATAACAGTTGTTTTTAAAAGATTGTTTTAAATATATTTTGTTATATATTATTATTATATAATAGAAACTAATTGGAAAGTGTCTTGACTTCTTGGAAACTACTAGTTGGTTGCCATGGATTAGCTGCTTCTAAAAGTTTCCTAATCTGCAATATATGGGTAAAATTAGGCAAATCAATTTCTAAGGATTCTAAAGCTTTGTGATATAAAAAACAAACACATAAAGCAACCTTGTTTATAAAAACCGGAGATGGAAAGGCCTTCAAGAAAACTTAGAATCATTTATTGATTCAGTGTTGCCCAGACATTTTGATAGTGTCTGGTCCCTTCTCCTAACTTCTGGGGCAAATGACAACCTCTACACCCTCATAGTGTCAGTAACAAAAAGAGGTGGCTATTCTTGGATTCTCTATTTATTCACAGATATTAGGTCTGGGAGTGGCAAAATAGCATTAAGTCAGTGCAGTGATGGAACACCAAGAAGAGAATAAAGATACGCTAAAGAACATCTTGCACAAAAAGGATACAATAACTTACTGAATAGTCAACGAATCAAGGGATGCCAAAATTAATAATTATTATATGCATGTACTGAGGTTCAGTTTTTATAAACAACCAGAAAAAACATGAAGATGCCTTTATTATAGATACTGGGCAGCATTACTTTAGCATATACATGTATGGGTACATTCTTTTTTGCTCATTAAGAACCACAAACATTCATGTATTCTCTCTCTCTCCCCCATGCCTCCCTCCTTCCCTCCCCTCTGTGTGTGTGTATATATGTGTGGGGGGGGGGGGTGCCGGGGAGAGAGAGAAAGAGAAAGAGAGTTAAGGCCTGGGGCTAGGTAATTCTATTCTAAACAAATCTATAGTAAAGAACTGAGCTCAAAATGAAATACGGTATCAGCATAAAATGCATGGGAGCTGGAGACCCACTGCCTTATAAAATGCTCCCTCACTTGGAAACTAAAGCTAATATCATTCATTTATTTAGCTAGCTTTATAGTATGTTGGTTTTGGATTTGAAAAGATTAGAATAAATGCAGATGGAAAGTGTTTTTACAGTAGGGAAGTAATTAAATTGGGCGTGGAAACTTTGCCAGGGAAATTTTTGGAGTGACATGTGTATCAGCGAATTCTTTGTCTTGCTTGGCCTTAATTCCTCTTTTGGAAAGAGATGCTTGGCCCGCAGATGTGACTGATAGATTAGAAAAAAGAGAATTTACAAACCCATAGAATATAAGGAAGGTAAAATATCTTCTTAGAAATAATATTATGTGTATATACTGAAAGTCAGACGTTAGGGACAGTATTCTCTCAGTTTCTTAAGACTGTATTGAACTTGATGTCATATGGAAAGGGATAGAATGTGCTTCATGGAAAAACTGACATTCCTTAAATGTACTTTTTTTTTTTTTTTAACTTTCCTCTGTGTCGTAACCATGTTGAGAATGTAGTGTTGTTGGCCTTTGTTCCTAAAACCCATGTTAACCTTCAAATGGGTACATGAGAAAACTAAAATTTATATTTCTCATGCTTTACCTTTCCCTCAACTTAAGTCTATTACTAGACAGACGATCTTAAAATGAAATCTGAGTTATCATTTTTATGTTGATTTTTTTCTATATTCATGGTGACTTTATTTGTGTAGATTTGTGTCTAACATGAGCCATCCCTGAAAATACATGGTTTTTGTTTAATTTAAAATAATAGATATCTCCTGGAGTGAAGTTAGAAGTTTCTATGAGTCTCACTTTTTTTCTTTAACTCTTCTACTTTTCATTTATGATATGAGGTGAGGAAATAATTTATCTCATTCTTTAATTGCATTCTTGGCAAATATCTTAGAGTGCCTATATGTTAAAATAGTCCCCATAATACCCGAATGATTTCTCTGGTAAACTTCTGTTTCTCTTTATTTTTTCCTCTTTGGGCCACTAACTAGTAGAGCATTTTCACCAAGAAGAGATCAAGAACTTAGAAAGGAGATAAAACTCAAATCAGACAGTTTTGTTATATACTTGTTTTGTTAATTAAGGAGTAAATGGAAATAAAAATTTTGGTGAAATTGAGCTCTGAAGTGGCTTCTGGGAATTATACCAGTTCTTTTCCTATTATTGCTCTGTCTCACTGTGGCTACAGTATTGCCAGCAGATTACAGTAAAGAGATCTAAAGGAGAATATGAAAATATATATATAGGAAGTACTTATGGTACATATGAGCTAAGATGAAGATGATAGTTTTTGCACATGGAGAATAAAAAAGATTCTGTGGGTAATGGTGAGGGTACCCTAGTCTATACTAACTACAATTATCAAGAGAAAGGCAGAACAAATCTCCAGCTTTTAAGGAAGCATTGGAATTAATCTCAGCTTAATATCATAATATTTAAGTGAACCTTAGGAAGTTTATCTATTCAATGTTTATGTGTAAAAGCTTAAAAAATGCAACTAATTCATCTTATGTAAATAGTTATGATATGACAGTGTTATATTTAAAGTATTAAGTTATACATGATTATTTTCTAGCAAAATAATTATTGCAATAATTCCAGAAGCCTGAAATGTTTATCTGTATATAATTGCCTGTCAAAAAATTAAATGCTATATTGTTTTTCATAGCAGTGAAAGCTGAGGGCCCCTTGGTGAAAACACACATTTTATTTCACTGTGTCAAATCAGAGGTCGATTTAGCCCAAAATTCTGTCTCCAAGAAGCATCAAAAATTATTAATACCAGGTTGCATTTCCTCCAGCCTGAAAATTTCAAGATGTAGTTCCAATAAACTTCGATCCTTTCAGTAACACAATCTAACTGTATAGTCCATGGAATTATTTAACCATTTCTTTGACTTAGTAATACATTATTGACTATCTTCAGATCCCGAGATTTTATTCTTGATCAATTTTTGCTTTCCTTCCATTTCATTTTTTTTTTTTCACATATAATCTCTGTTCACAACTCTTGGCGTAGCCCACCGTATCTAGAATGCTCTGGCCACTTCCTATTACTCTAGCCTCAGTGTCAATCAGCCTTCCCCTGTAAGAAGATGTGCATTTACAGATGCTGTGCTCCTCCCTCCACAGAGGCTGGACTGCTTCTTCCCCTCTTGCACTACCCTCCCCCTCCCAGCTTTGCTCACCTGCTGAATTTCAACTCATCCTTCAGATCTCTGCTCGGTACTTCTTCCTCAGAGCAGCCTTTGCTGCTTCTGGTCCCACCGTCATCAGGGCCTCATGGCCTTCTCCTTCACAGTTGCCTCGTTTGATTAATGCCTGCTTCACGCACTACACTATAAGCTCCACAAAGTGAGGGATCATCTCTGCTTTCTTTTGCTCCCCATTGTAACATTAGGATATAGCACAGGGCCTGGCACAAAGCAGGTCCTCAATACGTACCCGTTAAGTGAATGAATAACTTCCAAATACACAAATCCAGCTTGCAGTCTCTCCTGGAACTTCTCTTGTAACCACAAAGTCCTAATGTAACTTTATTAGGGATTTTTCTCGGCCATCTCAAACTCCCTTTGTATAGAATGATTACTTTCCATCCCCCAGGATCTTTTCTTTCCAGTAATAATTCTCTCAGTTGTCCTGCCTCAGAACTTCAGAATAATCCTTGACTTATTTCTCTCTTTCCTTTCCCAAATCCCGTTGGTCATCAAATTGTATTTAATTTTCCTCTGTTGTGTTTTGAATCTCTTTATCCTGCCCCTTCCCACTGCCACTATGAAAGTTCAGGCTCTTGTCACCTCACCTCTGAACTGATACAACAAATTCCCTATGGCTTCCTTGGATATAGACCTTGCCTTTCTAGTCTGCCAGGTTGTGGGACGAGCCTTTCTTAAATGATACACTTTCCATATGGGATTGTTCATTATTAGACAGACAGTATTTAGTAGACATTTAGAGTATACACAGAAGCATGAACAAATAACTTTAAAAGTGAAAGTGTGTGCAAGAGGTAAAAATAAGGACATATACTATTCATGCCTAATTGCTGCCCATAAGAGGTCAAGGATTACCTAGGCTACCTGTTATCCACTCTCTTATTGCCCTTATTCTGGTGTGTTAGATGTTCATTGAGTCTCATTTCATTTTCTTCCTTTAGCTCTAGATTGACAGAAGAGTTTTTGAATTTAACATCGTCCCTAGAAAGTAAATTCCAGAAAAAAAAATATACCAGTCACATAGGTACCTTGATTTTCATTCCCTTTTCCTGTCACCATTACCTACATAGACATAAGAGTGAAATACGATATTTGTGTACTGTACAGTTAGTTAGCTGAGAGCATCTGTTTAGGAGAGTACTTCCCTGCTAGTTCTACAGGTGAGCTCATTTCACTGAGGAATAGTCAAGAATGATACACCAGAGTGTAGCCTGAATTCTGAACACGGTGGGCCAGAGTGGTTAGGAAGAGTTGCATGGAAGATTTAGGGCTACAGCTGGGTATCAAAGGAGAGGTAAGATTTGAAGAAATGGGAGAAAGAGAATCCACAGTGAGGTTAAGGGGGAAAAAAGGACTAGAAACTGAAATTGAAAGGTATCTTTTATGGATGGTTGGTGAGTAGTCTCATTTGATTCATATGGAGAAATAGTCGATGAGATTGGAAAATAGGTAAATTCGCATAGATTGTGGTTGGCTTGGATTTCCTGTTCATCTCTTACCCACCTGTGTCCTCACTGTTTGGCTGCTTCAGGGTCTTTATCTCTCTTTATGACGGCTGGCTGGCTGCTCAGTCTTATTTTTTCTCCAGGACCCACAATAGGAGGAAAATATCCATGTGACACTGCTCCCGATTTTGTAATTTTTACCTCTTCAGACACCCAGATAAGAGATTCTCTCTCTTTTTCTTTATCTCAGTTCCAAATGTCCATGGAAGGGAATGGTATCAGAGTGGCTTTCAGGAGCCACTTTAGGAGCATATGAATCAGTGGTGAGAACAAATTCCAAGAAAAGGATGCTGAGCAGATAACCCCTCAGGTGCCGTCTGCTTTCTACCTCTTCCCTACCCAGAGTATACAACCCATCTATTTCCTCCAACACCCCTTCCCCAAGCCCTTCATTTTATGTAACCCAGCATATATCACTCGCTCCTTCCCTAATTATATATAACTCACTGGTTATCTGTTTCACTAGTATGGCGATTTGGAGCTCGATTTTAGGTCAGGTGTCTACAAACTATGATCTGCAAAGTAGAGATCTCTTGCGAGAGCATTAAGTGGAGTGACAGCCGGACTTCAAAGTAAGAGGAGCTCCATTCACCTCTTTCTGTAAACCCTTCTACCAATTTTTGACCTTCCTGTCCCCGTCCTCAAACTGACCAGTTACTATTCAATGAACCCAATCTCCTTTTCTGCTCTCAAAAACCAATCCAAATAGAAATTGTTTTCTCCATTTCCTGTGGTTAATCCAGTTGTTAGATAATTGATGAATGTTCTTCATGCTGCAATTTAAATGATTTACTTTTCTGAAGGTAAATTTGCCAAAATGAGTATCTAGGTTTGGACTTTCTTTCTTTTGAAACCAACTCTCAAACCTACCTAAAGAAATACAATCAGCCATCAATCACTTGTAGTCCAAACTTGAAATTTTGGCCCCCTCTCTTTCAGGTATTAGGAGGTCACCAGTGAATTTCTGATCAGATAATAATATTATTAAAATTGTATTTGCGGGCTTCCCTGGTGGCGCAGTGGTTAAGAATCCACCTGTCAATGTAGGGAACAAGGGTTCGAGCCTTGGTCCGGGAAGATCCCACATACCACGGAGCAACTAAGCCCGTGTGCCACAACTACTGAGCCTGCACTCTAGCGCCCGCGAGCCACAACTACTGAGCCCACATGCCACAACTACTGAAGCCCGCGTGCCTAGAGCCCGTGCTCCGCAACAAGAGAAGCCACCTCAATGAGAAGCCCGCGCACCACCATGAAGAGTAGCCCCTGCTCGCTGCAACTAGAGAAAGCCCGAGCGCAGCAACGAAGACCCAACGTAGCCAAAAATAAATAAAATAAATAAATTAAAAAAAAAAAAATTGTATTTGCGATGACAGATCAGCCAGGGCACAGGTGCCATGGAGGCAAGGAAACCAACAGTGAGACTTACTTAAAAGGCCTGAGACACATTTAGCAAATTGTGGTTATTTTTGGAGAAGATCTTATACACCATTTTTTTCATGGTTTAAACATATTTTCTAAATTTTCTACATCATGTATTTATTTTTTTGTCTTAAGAAGGTGAAATAATGGATTTGGCTTGAAATCGTCATGGTGGCAGTGGAAGGATCTGGATTCTTCTTTCTGACAACCTGCATTATCCTCCCAAAATAAGAAAACTCCTGATTTCCTCACATGTATTAGTGATGAATTCCAGAGAATGGCTATGTTCCTGGTCAGCCTCTTCTATACTAAATTGAGTTCCTCTGAAGTCTTTATGGTTAATGATCTAAAACAGTCTTTCCGGAGACTGTTAGCTGCTTTGAATTAATTTGGTCAGAGTAACACATCACATAAAGTAGCATTCGTTTAGTGATTTTTATCCAGAGGATCAGAGGAGCTAAGATAAGACTCTACTTTGCATCACAGTAATAATTAAAATTGTTATTCATTGTGAGTAGAAACATTGGGGGTCCCATTTTATGTTGGACCGACTTAACATGAGAACAAACTGGAGGAGCTTAGTTTTCTTTTCAGCAGTTCAATTATAGGAACATTTATTCTTGCCCTTAAAGTTACCATTTATTGGGTATCAGCCATGTGTCAGGCACTGGTCTGAAAGCTTGAGATACTTCAGTGAACAAAATAGGAGCATACGTAATAGTGGAGTATGTTAGAAAGCGATCAATTCTAGGGATAAAAGGAAAGATGAGGAGTACTGGGGAGAGTAGATTGTGATTTTAAATCAGATGATATTTAAGTAAAGGCTTGAAGGAAATGAGAGAGTAAGTCAAGAAGAAGGCTGGGGGAAGTGCATTCACTTCAGGTTGAGCAATGCACAGACCCTTCAGTGGATGCCTGCCTGGCATGTTCAAGCAACAGCGGGGAGAATAGTGTGGCCAAAATGGAGAGAGCCCAGAGTTGCAAATTTGAAATAGCAACATTCTAAAAAAAGCTACTATTTCTAGTCTTTCCCATATTTTGAAAATATTTACTTGGAATTTAAATAAATCAGTTGCAAATATTTGTTCTTGACTCATTGGTAATAGTCTCTGGCAGGCATCTCATCCATCACTGATACCAGATGGGACTGATCCACAGCCAGGAACACCTCTCTTTGCCACACCACACACATTCTCCAAGACCAGGGCTCTCTCCTGATCAGAAGGCTTCAAGCGTCTTCATCAGCAGAGCTCAAAAGCCTGAAGCCTGTTTTGTTTGTTTCTTTTTTTTTAAGTAATGCTCCTAAAGTTTCAGCTGTAAATATAGATGAGGGCTTAGTAAAGATTCTAAACATTTGATTCGTAAAGGTGCACGGATTCTGCCATTATCTCACATTTAATCATCACATCTCAGTTGTCTTAGCAACCTACACAATGTTCTCATTTGCTTTTCAATAAGCCAAGGGATGAATGGATTCTTTGTTCATGAGTTTATGAATTTCTATCACCTGATACTTGATGTCTTTCTGGCATGCTTACTGTGCCAGATAACTGTCTCTATTTTCTTAAAATTCATGTAACCAAAATTAAACTCTGTTTTTCCTAAAAAACTAAATTTCTAATGGGAAACTATCCAACCTCAGATAAACATAAATAAGCTTATATTATAAAATGTTTTTGTTGTAACTATAATTAATTTTCAAGGCTCAGCAAACTTGGCAAACTCAGTTATCCAGCAGATTTGACACATGCAGGCATATTTGTGAACTAAAGAGAAAGAAAAAAGCCTGATGACAAATCTAGGTGTCATAGAGTCGAGTCCCCCAAAATCACATGCTTGCTTCTCTCTGATGCTGTCTTGGAGTGTATGTTCTCTTACCTTATGTATATCTCTAATTTTC
Source organism: Balaenoptera ricei (assembly GCF_028023285.1). Taxonomy (NCBI): domain Eukaryota; kingdom Metazoa; phylum Chordata; class Mammalia; order Artiodactyla; family Balaenopteridae; genus Balaenoptera; species Balaenoptera ricei. The sequence continues at coordinate 30,182,923 of NC_082650.1, read as the reverse complement.
GAGCTCATACCGTAATAAAGTGGATGTGGGCATGCTTACACGGCATAATAGGCAAATGTGGTAGACTGCCTGAGTTCAGATTCCAGCTGTTTGGCCTTGTTGTAAGCTACTTTACTTCTCTGTGCCTCACATATCCTCACCTGAAAAATGGGATTAATACCATATTCTCCCATGGGGTTATTTTAAAGACTAAATGAAGCAATATAGGGAAAACACTTAGAGACATACCTGCTACATATTAGGTGAATTTAAATGACGACTCTTATTACAAATACGCGTAGTGTTGGTATTGATAAGTGACAGTGTAACAATAAAAAGAGACAGGAAAATAATGAAACATAAATGTAAGAAAGCAAAATGCTTAATCATGTGGGATGTTTTGGCTATTAACGCTAGAAGCCCTGTATGCTTTAGTAACCCCTGAGGGCAGCCCTTCGTACAGTGTACTGATTCTCATTAGTGTTGATCACCTTGATTCTATAAGTAAAAGTTAAATTGTGTTTATCATCATAACACATTTTAGAATTATTCCTATATAAAGTGATTTCCTTTTAAATGTGCTATTGCTTAAAATGGTGTACATCTTAGCGACAGCGAGAATTTGACTAAACCCTAACGAGCATTCTTTGAAGGTTCTTGATAGCTGAGATTTTGGAGAATTATTCCTTTTTTCCACTAATAGGAGCAACTCAAGTGTCTGGATCATTTAGAGATTTTTTTTTTTTCAGTCCAGTTCTGGTACCTAGCACAGTACCTGCCACATAGTAGGAAACGAGTAAACATTTATTATATGAATGAATGAATGAATGAGCAGCCAGTTTTTACTTTTTTGTTTCTTTTTTGGTGAGAAGTTCTTCATGCCTTTACACTATTCTCACCACGATATGCTGCATTATAGATGATAAGGCTTAAATGTCATTTGTAAACAAGGGCAAATCCGAGAGAGGCCTCGGTTTGCTGTAGCAAGGAGAGTGACTCTACATCCCAGCTTGCCCCAAGTACAATCCCAGTTAACTCTGGCTGTCCCAGTGTCCCCTCTGGTTAGAGACACTTGACTTTCAAAAAATCCCAGTTTGCCTGATAAATAGTATGATCACTCTAATTCAGATCATCATGCCCTTACCAAACTTTCTGAGATAGAAAATGTGACAATCAATCTCTCTTTCTCCATCCCTCCCTCCTTCTCTCTTTCTTCCCCTTCCTCTGTGTCTTCTTCTCTTTCCTGTCTTAGGGGTGACTTTTATCATGGGACATGGCACTTTTAGCTTTAAAGTAACACTATGTGAAAACGCTCCTTGAAACAAAAGATCACATAGGAAATGATTGTTCTGTTCTATAGGCTTGACTTAAATAGGAGCTTGTCTGTTGCATTCTGTCATGTGATTAATTTGTAGAAAGTCCATGCTTCTCAAGAATAATACCGTCTTTTCAAGAACATACCCAGTCTTATGACATGACGTGATTTAATCCTGTATTATTTATCCTCCCCCCGTGTTACCCATTTTTTCATTTTCTACTATTCTTCTGATGGAAGATCCAGAGTCCCAGCTAATGGGGATGTTACGTGTCATGCTTGGGAAAAAGATGACTAATGTGGTTTGGCAGGATGCCGAGGGAGCAACATACCCTCCTGCAGCAGCTGCTGTGGGAGCATCGTGCCTGGTATCCGGCATGAAACAGAACCGGCTGCTGTAGCTCAGACATGGATTTTTACATAGTCTTAATCATAGTGTTGCAGAGGTGCTCTTGGGGGTAGTTATTGTTCTAAGTTTCTCATTATGTATTGTTGTTTATTTAAAAAAGAGAAGCAATGCTGATAACCATGGTGGAGAGAAAGAATGAGCTGTGTGTGTACATGGCGAGATGACCCACTGTGTGGATGAACCACCAGTGTTTCTCCAAAGGGGATTTTAAGAGTCGATTCTTTGCTATGCGGGACTGTCCAGCACATTGCTGGACCGTCGGAACCTGGCTTCTTCCAAATCTCAGTAGCGGCCCCGTCACTGTGAGAACCCCTAACTCCCTGGTGTGTTTTCACACGCTCCCCAGGTACCCAATAGATGGCTGATTGTAATCAGAGGAGGCTACTATGTATCTTAAAAAATTCATATGTGTCTCCTGGAGGTTTTTTTTTAAAGATTTGGGAAATACAAGGTTTAGAAAATGATGCTAGGGAAGCCAGCCTTCCAGAAGCCCAGAATGAGTCACTCAACTTTGTTGGAAAAAGCGCTCTCTTCTCTTCTATAGCCTCTGACAGTTAACCCCAGCTGTGGCTCTCACAGACACTTGACATTGGAACAAGGGCATCCAGTGAGAGCATAGACAGCAAAACACAGCTCTTCAGTAACTTGGCAAAAAAACTCAAGGTCGGTGTCCCAATAACATCATTTGACTGTAGGTGCTACTTAGACAGTCAATAAGCCCCAGAGTCAGAACTCAAGGTCTTTTCCTGACAACGGGAAAGAGCAATGTAAGGTTTCAGAATTATTTTCAAAATTTCTATATGTTCAGTGCCTTTTAATCTTTCTATTCCATTTCCAATCTATTGAATTTCTTCTGACAAATTCTTGGTATTAGGGCATATGAATTTTTATAAAATCGAATTTTACTTTATGGAAATGTTTTTCTTCATGCAAGGGGAATTAGTGATCTTTGAGGAATATTAGGAATAGTTGGCTTATAAGTACTGATAACCTCTCCTTGGTTTCTCATGTATGAGTGCTCTAAAAAGGGATTGGAAAGTCTGTGGAATTAATTTATCTTACTTGCACGTGCAATATACTCCCACGTTCTTTACATTGCATTCTTTTGTACATCCTTTCCCCTATGGTCATGCACTGAGGGTCCTTTTTAATTAAAGCAGTTGAGTGGCTGCTAAATAAAATTGGGAAAAAGAGAAGACAGGCAAAACGGAGGCTTATCTTCAGGTCAAGAATCAGATGAATAGCAAAGGAATGCTTGTTTTCCATCCCTGCAATTCCCGAGAGTAACCAAACTGGTTTTACAAACCATGTGAATTGATTCTATGTGTCTTGGGAAGGGCAAGGGGGTTGTTTAAACTAGTTTATTTGAAATATTTTGAGTTTTCTACTTTTTAAATAATGTTACCTCTTTTTTATGGGAAGGAATTTTATGCAATAGACTTTCATTAAATTGAATTTTCACCTCCAAAGTGAAGCTGCATATCTGTTGGTTGAACTCTCACTAACTGAATGACTATCAGGGCGGGTTTCCATTTCTTCTTATTTAGGGAGTCAGATTTATCCAACTGCTATTTTTTTTCTTCATATTTTCATGTTACTTTTACCCAGCGGGCTTTTCTGTTGATATTGTCAGTAGTAAGAGTTAACTTCTGAGTCTGACATGTGTTTCTTATTTCAAAGTTCTCTCCTAAAATTGCTCTTTTTGCATGCAAGCTATAGGTTTATTTGAAAACTTTGGTTTTAGCACAGTCCAAAATTTCGATGAAACTGTGGACATTTTCTTGGGTAAATTGTCCATACTGTAGAATGGGAGGGCGGTTTCCTAAAGAAAGTCCTGGAATGACTTCTCTGAAAAGAGGCCAATTTGCAGATTAAAACTGTATTTAGTAAAATCTTGCCCCCCAACTGTTAACTTGTAAAATGTGTATATAAACAAGAAACCTGCACAGGGTTATTATAGCTGATACATTTGGTACGTGATGCGGGATGATTGATTTGTTTACAGATTAATCATAAAACATGGGGATGAAAGTTAATTAAATAAGAATAAGGTATAGCATCACTACATGGTTATTTATCTTCTGGCTAAATGTGTGCCTTCCAAGGTCTGCAGTCTTTCAGGCTTCTGTTTAGAGCAGTGCCAGCTCAGGTCATGCTAAATCCAGGTCAGAATCTGAAAGGAATCAGCTTGCTTTGCTAGTGGATTTTCTGGGCATAATTTATACATGCTCAATTTTTTTTTTCAGTGTCAGACCAAGCGTATTTATGTTATAATTTATTCTTCATTTAATTTGGAGCAAATATAAATTATTCCTAATGAAGCATTAGGGACAGAAGGAAATTACTTTTGTTAAACAAGTACTTTGGTATATTTTCCCCCTCTTTCAAGTAGAGGATTCCTGTGAAAAACCGGTATTCAGTATTACTCATTATCTGGTTGGTTCACTAGATCAAGATGTCCGTGTGTAGTGTATAAAGATGGCAAAAGTTAGGGAGTTAAAAACAGGTTGATACAAGCTGTTGAGAAAAAAAAAAATCAAATGAGACCACTTATGTTTTAAATCAAGAATATGTTTTCAGTGAAAATATTTTCTAATGATTCACAGAAGAATGTTGTCAACTTTGACTACATCTGCTGAAAATCAAAATATAAGTAGTTACATAGCATTGAATTCTGGCAGGAGTTTATACTGTGACATGAAGCAAAGTTCCCATTAAATGACAATACTTTTTATTTTTCTGGCTTTCAAAGTAGTTTTCTGACTTTTAAAAATGTTCACAGCCTTGTTTTTCTCCTCCACATTATATGGATAAATTGGCAACATGCCCGTTTGATTTCCAGAGTAGGTTTCTTAAAATAATTTTGATGGGAAGATAATTGTTTAATGACAGTGTATAAAGTTCTGCCACAGTTTAAACAAAATTAAATGAGAGAAAATACAAAGAGGGGGTTTTGTATAATTACTGGAAAAACATAGATGGAAGGAACAATTAGGCGGTTAGATCTGAAAAAATGGCAACATGGGTTTCCAAATTTTGTAATATCCATAAGGATTCCCTGCCTCATTCTCTGACACTGCTTAGTTTTTTACGTTTCTGAATCTGCACATCAGAATAGCAGTGCATTTATCTACTTATTTATAGGGTTTTTGTGCTTATATATTCTCTATTTAAAAGTTTCATATAAAAATGAAACACACCTACGTATTATGTGCAAAACAACATCATTACCAAAATCTATCCAGATAAAAGTGAGAAAATTACATGCGAGCCCCCTTGTGTAAACAGTCTGCACCAATATAAGGACTTTATTTAGCAAAATTCATGAAAATCGACTTCGCATTTTTGCCCTTGGACGTCGTTCAAAGGTATCACACTTAAGTCAAGGATAGTAATATAGCACACAAAGTATTATTGGTTACTTCCTCTTTTAACAGTGTTATTTTTCTATATACCTTTGAGGTGTTCTAAATTATGATTTGGTTTCCAACCGACTTCAGTTAACATCTGCTTCTTTTATGTTAAGCTGTACATCTTTTCTTACTCACTTGGCATACATTCTAATCAATTCTAACCTCTTTGTAAGAATGTAGGAAAAGAGTTTGAAATGACTCATATGGGCAGTTTTACTTTTGGAATTAAACTGAGGGGCACAGCTCAAGTGTTTCTACTTTGTTCTATCACTCTCTTCTTAAAAAATAGTATCAAATAAGCATAGACTTTAGACACAAAAAGATCTGAGTTCAAGTGTCATCATCCTACTTACTAACATTTAAGTTTCCTCTCCTCTTTTACCCCAGAAATCTGGTGCCTTCCTCTTTTATTTTCATGAAGACTAAATTAGATGATTTTATGTTTAATGTTTGACATATAGTAAACACTCAACGAAAGGTAGTTATCTTCCCAAGATGTGTGCACAGATGACCCTGGGGACTTATGACTTGACCTGTTTTAAATGTGGCAGAATCCAGGACTCAGCTTTCCTAGAAATACGGAGCCTTGGATTGAGGGTCTTTTTCTACATAACCTCCTCTAATACCAGAAACACAGTATTTTAGCAGACCCAGCAAAAAATGACAGACAGCAGCAGTGCCACAGGAGAATGTACTGCTTTTTCTATCCTTTGAGCAGTAACCATAGTGAACTAAGAGGAAAAGGGAGGAGAGCTGGGGAGTTGCCCACCACCCCATTATGACCAGCCATCTTCACTGTGTATGGGAGGACTTTCCTTGACCTTTCTGCTCCAAGTGATGTCTAGATAATTTCAGCCAAAACATATTTTTTTTCAAAAATATTTATAGGATTCTTGGGAGGGGGGATTTACATATGTGTATGTGTATATGCACACACACACACACACACACACACACACACACACATACATCTTGTTTCTATCATTGTGGTTTTGTGGATCCAGAATGCACACCTACCACAGACAGCGCAATAACACAGAAGGATGTCTAATGGTAACTCTTAAAACTTCCCCTTATTAGGGAGAAGTACTCTGGTGCCTTTGTTAAGTTGTAGAGTGGCAGGCTCTTACTGTGTTATCTTTATTATTTAATTAGCTGCTCATTATTTAGTAAATAGCTCTCTAAATACAATACCTGCCCTTTTAATTCCCTGTCAGATTTCTAAAAAGGTAGCATTCATAAAATAAAACAGTACTATAAAAAGCATTCCAAAGTGAAAATGTAATTAAGTATCTAGAAGCTTAATTCAGACTACTTAGCAACACAGATGTTGAAATGCGTACTAGAACAGTTTAGTCAAATTTTCCCTGAGCAAATTCATTTTGATGAAGCACTGTGAGAATTTTTGACCGTAATTAGGAATTGTATGCTGGCCTCTGTTTAGTCTAGTGATTCAGGGAGCACTGCAGTATGAAGTTGCTGTTGAGGTTTGACTAGCAGGAACTGTTGCTCCCTATTAATCCCTTGTGTAAAAATCCTGAGCCATCACTAAGTATGGTCTTTATATATTAGCCTGTCAATAATAATTAGGATTGTGTTAGATACATATGAAACCAGAAAGACTAGACTTTAAGCCCCAAAGAATAATAGAATGAATCCATTTGAAAATATAATAAAATCTCATGTTTGTAGAGAAATAAGAGAGAGGGTAACAAGGAGGAAGGACCAGTAAGAATTAGGCAGGAGCATGGTTTATAGAATGGTGAATTATTTGATGCTTCCTTTAATTGAGAAGATAATGCTAATAAATAATTCTTATTGAATATTTGAGAAATGGCATTGTACAGTGGTGAAGGGCATAGGCCCTGGAGACAGACAGTCTGAGGTGGAGCCCAGCTCCTTGGCATTTGCAAGTCCACCTGGGAAGCCCTTCTCTTAACCTCTCATGACTCTGCGTCATCACTTTTATCATGGGGATAATAACAACGCCTTCCTTCTTGAGGTCCTGTGAGGATGAAATTAGGTAATGAATTTAGCACTTAGAACAGCATCAAATGCCTTTTTTATTATTTCTGTTACTTCCATTGTGTGCGTGTGTTTATGTAAAAGGAAGCGTTAGTATCGTGCAGGCCAAAGAGCGAAAAAAAGTGTTTTGCTAAATTAGAATTCGTGTGCTTTTAGTGTACCTGAAGATAAGTATGATTCTGAGATTCTGAAAGCAGAAAAGTTAAAAAAAAAAAGTCGTTTCAGACCATCGTAATTTGTTTATAAAGAAAAACAGAAATTGGCCTGATAGAGAATGAAAAAGCTAACTGCCTTGCTTTATTGATGTTTTCCATAGGCTTTAAGTCCTAAAGACTTAGCCTAAACAATAGTGTTTCATAGAGCATATAGTGATATAAAATAATCTTTCAATTTTCCCCAAAATGCCTTCTTTAACTGAAGTGGAAAAATAAATACTACTTTGTTCTGGTATGTTTTTTTTTTGTTTTTTTTTTTTTTTTTTCACACACACACACTGTATTTTATTTTTACAAGAGATAAATCGACTGACACCAAGCATTGTACATGGATGACCACAACAAAAGCAACAATGATTGCAATTACCAAACATGTTGTTCTGGTATGTTTAAGTCAAGGGTAGTATAGTGTACAATGTTAGTTCCATATTAAAACGACAATTTCATGAAAGTGTTTATTAAGAAACATTACATTTAACGTCAAGGATTTTCCTTTATATCAAGAACTATTTATTTGTTATGATTGAACTCATCTCCTTTAAATAATCTTTTCAAATCTCAGTGATAATAACCTTCTATTTGCACATTCATAATTTATACTGTCTCATAAAAGAAAGGAAGCTGCTCCATAACTAATACTTCAGAACTGGGAGGTAGATATCTTTCCCTATCACATATTCTTAATAAAAATGTCTTGGGAATTTAAACTCTTGATTTCTTTGGGCTGCTTCCTTTGTTCACTTTTTAAAATTCAAAGTGAGTGTTGCCAAAAAGAGATAGATTAGATTTAAAAATATAAAGCACATTGTCTATTTCCTAATTCTGATATTATTCAGTAATGAAGGCAGAACAGATAAGGTCCCTAGTTATTGAAGCAATGAATGACTTCATTCCATTAATTCATTCACATCCATTTAACCAGTATTGATTGATGACCTATGTTTGTCCCAGTCACTGAGCTCCTTCTGAAAAGACAGTACAGACTCTTAATGGGTTTGACAAGTAGTGGTTCCTAGTTCAATATTTTTCCTAAAACATTCAGAACTGATTTTTTCATATTACAAATATAATACATTGTAGATCCTTTAGATTGGAAAAACATTCAGTCATACTAAATAAAATAAAAATCATCTATATTTCCAGCTCCCACCATTTTGTAGTGATCTTCTTCTTCTTCTTCTTCAACATCCTCTTCCAGTTACTGGCTTGACTGCTAAAGGCTTTTCCTAATATAAAATACTTGAGACTAATAATTTCCTATGCATTTAATTATCAGGTAATATAAATCTATGAGTAACAGCATTTTCATTTGGTTTTGGGATGGACTTCTGGTCTACCTGTGTCCCTGCTTCATCGGCCACCTCAAAGCAGTTTGCTTACATTCAACTTATAGTCCCCTTGCTCTTCATGTGAAGAGGGAGAAATGAGAAACCCTAATTCCTTGTTCACTTGATTCAACATCTACGATTACATTCTATTTTCAGGCTCTCCCCTAACTGTACTTGTTCACTCATTCTTAGCTGCCTTTAAACGTGCTGTTCTTTCTGCTTGAACACACTCCCTTCGTTCTCCTTGTAAATAACTCTTACTTTTTCTTTCTCACTTAGGAACCCACTTTCTGAAAATCATTTCTCAGTGTATGTGTTTGAGGCGCCTTTCTTTTCTTTTTTTTTTTTTAAACGTGATAATCCATTTGTTTATTTATTTATTTATTTATTTATGGCTGTGTTGGGTCTTCGTTTCTGTGCGAGGGCTTTCTCTAGTTATGGCAAGTGGGGACCACTCTTCATCGCAGTGCGCCGGCCTCTCACTATCGCGGCCTCTCTTGTTGCGGAGCACAGGCTCCAGACGCGCAGGCTCAGTAGTTGTGGCTCGCGGGCGTAGCTGCTCCGCGGCATGTGGGATCCTCCCAGACCAGGGCTCGAACCCACGTCCCCTGCATTGGCAGGCAGACTCTCAACCACTGCGCCACCAGGGAAGCCCCTAGGCGCCTTTCTTATCCACCTCCTATGCTCGCCACAGCCATGGCCTTACCATACTGTGCTAGAATACTGTCTGATGCCCTGCCACCCTAACTGGTCTTTGGGTTGGTTGGAACCATACCTTTTATTTGTATTCAAGGGACTTAGCCATCTGCTGGGACGTGGAAGTGGGTGTCATAAAATATCTACTGGATATGTGAATGAATGAATGGATCAGCATCATTTTGGCAACCTCTTTTTTCCAATAAAAGCCAGAATGGAACACACTTCTTATAGCCTAAATGGTTCTGAATGAAAGTAATGATTATCTTGGTGGTAGAAAGCACAGTTGTTGTGAAAAACTCAAAGCTGTCTAGTAACTTTTTCTTATTTTTCTTGCATTTGTCACAGTGAGGTTACTAATTTCCACAGGTCTCATTGAAAAATTGTTCTCAATATTTTATATTCTACTACCTATCTAAGGAATGCAAATACTCTTGGTTCATTAATTCAACAAATATTTATTGAATTCCAATAATGTGCCAGGCACTACTTTAGGTGGGGGTCCAACAGGGTATAAAACAGACAAGAGTTTCCTCTTTGGGATTTACATTCTACTGGAGGAAGGTAAAAAATAAGCAAGATTAATATAAAACATAGAATAGTGTATTAGGTGACGATAAATGCTTTGTAGAAAAACAAAGCCGGAAAAGAAGAGAGGGATTGTGTGGGGACAGAGGGTGATAATTTTGCACTGCGTGAAGCCTCAGTGAGAGCATCAGACAGGGGCAATGATGGTGTGGGCCGTATCTGGGAAAAGAGTTCTAGGCAGCAAGAATAGCATGTACAAAGGTCCTGGGGTAGAGCATGTTTGTTGTGTTTTAGGGACATTGGGGCCAGCTGGAGAGCAGTGAAGATGAGAGAATTGTAGGTGATATGGTGGGGGGGGGTGGTGAGGTGAAGCAGAAAGCTTTTTGAATGAGTATATATATATTTTTGGGTTCTCTTCATTAAAAATATGCTAAGATTTATCATGACGTTGAGTACCTTGGTCTTCAAAATCCTCTGTTGTCCTCAGCTAAATGCCAATATATATCAGTTAGATTGCATAGCCCGTATACATTTTCAAGTTGAAAGCTATTAACAAGTTTTATAAAACCAGTTTTTATGTTATAACCAAATATATAATTTCCAGGATGCTACTATGATTTTTTTTAATTCTGGAATTTTTTTTCCGTCAAAATTTAAATGAAATATATGCAATTTTTTATTATTTCACTTTTCTTCACTTATTTGACTTTCAACTTTCAGATGTGTTGTCTGTTCTCTTTAGTCAATTTTGCCTACAGCTATTGGTGTAAAATCTCAGAACAATGTGTGATACACTGTGTGTTTGAATTTAGAAAGAAAAATAAAACTTTGTTACCACTTTTTTATTAGGGAAAGGATTACTTATAACTCTATAATTGAACTGTTTAAGTTAATGGTTTAAATGCTAATTCAGTTTTATCAATCGTGTTATCACGTGGCTTTATCAACCAACATCATTAAGTAACTTAGTCGAGGCATTTTTTTAATTGAAGGAAAGATTCATCATAAGAGGTTTATTTAGATCATTCTATTTCATCTTGGGAATTTGTTAGTATTTCTTAAATTGGAAGACGATTGTACTAGATGTTGAATGGGGATGGAATGGGGATGGGGAATGAAAGGAGACAGACCCTATAGTATCAAACTCTCCCAAATCACCAGAACTTTTGTTCTTGCTCACTTCCTTCCCTGCCCTGGAAGACTGCTTTCTCCCCCCGCAGTGGCGTCACATTACAGCCAGCTTAACAGAGGCAGTTCATAGGGTGCCAGCTCCCCTGACTCTTGAATAATCTGAAGACCCCTTGTGCCACAGATAAAATGCAATAATAAATCTTCTTAGCTCCAGTGATTTTAGTCTCCTCAATTCAATTAAGTTGAGCTTAGTAGGAATTTGTAAATCAAATAGTGAACTCTATGTAGATTCAAATCCAGCTTAGGGCTCCTATGTTTGTTACTGATTTTCTTTTTCAGGAAAGAAGAAGAAGAAAAAAAAGCATTGCTGCTGTTTTCCATTTCTCAGCTTCCTTGTAAAGGTATTTCTTATTGAAACCAAACTCATAGTTCTTAAATTCCTAGACCACTATCTATCATGCAATTCAAAGCTATTTTCCAAATGGTAGAGTGCCAGAAAATCAAAAGCTGGTTGTTTTGGTTGCCTGATTTTCTCTAGCATTCTTTGGAGGATTTAAAGTAGGGGGTAAAAAACAAAAACCAAAAAACAAAAAAAAACTGACCTATATTAAGAGCTCAACATGAAAAGGGGATTAGGACGAGCTTTAACTTAATTATGCAAACATTCCCAGAATTATAATGCATACCTTTGTAGAGTTTCTTTTACTGTGGGTGCTGCAGTTTGGATTTTGCTAAAGAGTGTTATTACTAAGGATTTAATGGTTCTTACAAAAGACATTATGCATTTTACATTCGGACGCTTTACATGATGAAAAGTCCATCCCGCCTTCATCTCTTCTTGGTGACTGCCCAGCTAAAGTCCTGGATGGTGAGCTAGGGAAGATATCCCTCCTCCGAGGGTGGCATCTGGCTCCTGGGCAGATCCCTATGCGCACTTCAGTTAATGGGCTCTACTTTGCCCGGAAGTCTTTCATGTGGTTACATTGCAGATGGCCTGTCTGCATAGTCTTGTCCTCTTGAACGATTTGTGTAGAGGTTTAAAAAAAAAAAAGAAAAAAAACCTGTGTCTTATTTCTGGAATCTATGCATAAGGTTGAATGAATCTCAGCAGGAAAAAAAAAAAACAACCAAAAAAGTTGTTTTTACAGTAATCTAGTATAATGGTAGAGAATGTCGATTCTGGAGCCAGACTGACTTAATTTGAAACCTGGATTTACCACTTGTTAGTTGTGAGGCCTTGGATAAGTTCCTTAGCCTCTTAGTGCCTCAGTTTCCCCATCCAGGCAGTGCCTACCTCAGATGCTTCTGGGAGGGGTAAATGAGATTACCCCTCAAAGCTTTTAGGACAGTGCCTGGCGTATACCGGATACTCCGTGAGTGTTGGTTATGATGTGACGTCTGTCCATGGAATTCATCAGAGTAGAGTGTGTTCTTGATTTTATGTGATTTAAGATTAAATTTGGTTTTAACTGTGAAGTGATTTAAGGCTATTTTTAAATTTTTGGCGGAACTCATGGAGATGTGTGGTCATATTTAGTGGAGAGCAACTTCAGTTCCTTTTTGAGTAGTGAAAAAAGAGTTCACCTTCCACTAACTAGACTTTGATCTTGCAAAACCCCTATCTCAATCTGGATTTCATTATAAGTGAAACGTAGGTGGTGAGTTAGTGGTCCTAAGGCCCTGGGTCCTTAGCTGCTGTTGAACACAGAAAAGGCTTGGGTTCTGTCAGAGATGACATTTGAGGCTGGATTGGCAAGATAACTTGGAAACATCTACTCTCCCAACCAAAATTAAAGCATTAAAATTTATATTCATTTCTTTCAGGGTTGTTTGAGTGGACTTAAAAAAAAAGAAGTAGAGGGCTATTAAGCTTTTGAAACACTTCAAATACAGCTACAACCAAAGCACGTCTATTACAAGTTTAACCTTTCAAATTTACTAATATTTGCAAAGCCAGGTTATGACCTTGGCATCCTATGTGCTACCAACATCTGTTGATTAAATCTCTTTCATTGATTTAATGAGATAATAGCGGTATATACTAGAACTTGCCTAAGTGAATGGAAAAGTTAGCCTCCTAGAAAGCTTCCTATGGAATGTGATATGAGTAAAATGCTCATGTAAAAATCTATTTTTAAAAAATGGGAATGTTATTGGTGTTTCTTAAATATAAGTTACATGCTGCCTTTCCTCCAAATTTGATATACACTTTACAGTGAACAGCAGTGTCTGAAGACTTAGGAGAGAGAGAAAACCCATTTTGAGAAAGTATTAAGTTGGTGTAAATCCAGCTTAATTAATGGCATTCGGTAATTAATATTCAGGTCATCAATTTTCAAAAAAGTATCACCTAGTATAAAAATGAGCAACTTCTTCCAAGAGTAAAGATTACAGTTTGACTGTGAAGGAGATCCTTCAAAAAAATGTTCTCCGTATTTTTTCACTGAACTGAGATCTTAATTTCTTCTATCAATCATGAGTCTCCCCCTTCCCCTTGAAGGCTCCCGACTCTCCTGTGGCCGGGCAGTCTCTCCTGTTGACCTGGCTTTCCTCCCCTCCATAGGCTCCCTGCAGTCCACTTCAAACAGAGCTCTGGTCCCCATTGGGCCAGTTAAGTGATTACCCCCAGGTGTTAATTCACCCTTGGCATTTCTGGGTTTTACCTCCTTCAGCCGTGAATCCTGGGGGAAGGGGAAGGGAGTTAGAAGATCAAAGTAGCGGTGCTCTAGTGGGAGCATTTGAGGTGGGGTTGAGCCCTCGGTCCTGTCTAACCCTGCCCACACCAGCTCTGGACCTTCTGCCCTCCTGAGCCTAATCAGAAGACAGTGGGGTGTGTGGCTAAACCATAAATCGTGCAGTTGGAAGTATTTTATTTTATTTTATTTATTTATTTTTAAATGTCTTCCTTTTTTTATTTTTAATTAATTAATTAATTTATTTTTGGCTGTGTTGGGTCTTCGTTTCTGTGCGAGGGCTTTCTCTAGTTGCGGAGAGCGGGGGCCACTCTTCATTGCGATGCGCGGGCCTCTCATTATCGCGGCCTCTCTTGTTGCGGACGGAGCACAGGCTCCAGACGCGCAGGCTCAGTAGTTGTGGCTCACGGGCTTTGTTGCTCCGCGGCATGTGGGATCTTCCCAGACGAGGGCTCGAACCCGTGTCCCCTGCATTGGTAGGCAGACTCTCACCCACTGCGCCACCAGGGAAGCCCGGAAGTGTTTTATTTTTACTTTTGAATACAAGCAACAAAAGGTTTAGTGCTTCATGATGTTTGTTTAATGGTAGAGTACAACCGTATAAATAGAAAGTAACAGATGCGGTCTTAACATGTGTTTGATTCAGTATTTTTTGAGCATATAGACTGTTTTCCAAAGTACTGTAGAGGAAAGTTAAGATGAATAAAATACACCCTGCCCTCAAGCAGCTCAGAGTCAAATAGTTAATACAGTTCTTATGGAACAGAACCCAGTTGTTACTTGTGTTGTTATAAAAATGTGAAACTCCATGAGAAAAGCAAATAAAAATGCAATACCAGCATGATTATTTTTAAATCTGTGATCAGGATATTGTAAACTCTTCTTAGAAAATCTAGGAACTACAAAATTTATTAAAAGAAAACCAAAATTACTTTACCCAGAGATAACCACACCTTGGTACATATTTTTTATGTGTATTTGGAATTGTAATGCTGTATATTCACTTTTTCTATCGTGCATTTTTAAAAACTCTACATTATAATCATTTCACCATGTAATTGAAAATTATTTGCATAATTATCACATCACAGGATATAAGAGTTTATGTAATCATTTTCCCATTTGGGGACATTTGTGTTCCTTTCAAAGTTTCCCCTCTTATAAATAATTCATTGAATATATTTATGTGGAAGTCTCCTCATATTTCTAATTTTCTTAGAATGAACTTCTAGAAATGGAATTCTAGGTCAAGGGCCATGCATATTTTAAAGCTCTTGAAACATCTTGCCAGATAGCTTTCCACAATCTTGTGCCATTTGAAAGTCTAACCAGGAGGCATAGGAGTTTTTGTCTCATGCCTGCCAGCAATGAGAATTACTGTGTTGTTTTTTTTTTAACTATAACTTTTACTATATTGATAAATAAAAAAGGCATGTATTTTTCTCAGTTGGGTAGCTTTAAAATTTAGTTTTTGAAGTGTAATATATATACAGAAATGTGCACATTTATAAATGGGCAGTTTCGTGAATTTTCGTAGAACTGGACACACCATGTATTCAGCACCAAAGAAGACAAGGAGCACGGCCAGCTCCCAGCAGCCTACCTCATGCTCCCTTCCCAGCCACAATCCTCCCTTCTTACCTTTAACATCATAGTTTGATGTTACCTGTTTTTTACTTTGTATTAGTGGAATGATATATGTGCTATATATACTTTTTTGTGTCTGGCTTCTTTTGCTTAACTTTGTACTTTAAAAAATTCATCTGTATTGCTATTTGTGGTTCTATATTTGCTTTAGTCTCCATTGATTCCTGTTAAGTGACCCTAATGTGTGAGACCTCATTAAGGCACCCAGTCTCTTGACCCAGTCTGTCAGCTCTGAATGATCATCACTTCTGGTCTGTCTGAGATCTCATGGCTCACTGTTTCAACGACTCACCTGCCTGGAGTCTTAGTTTCCTATCCCTTTTTCTCTTTATCATACCCTTTAGCAAAATCAAAACTGTCCACCCTCTCTGCTCATATACTCATGGCTTCCGAGTGTTTTAAGACTTACCCTATGTATTAGTTAGACTAACAAAGAAATCTGGGAGCACCCAAATTAAACACGATAGATGTTCTTTCTCATGTAACATTCCAGAGGTTGGTAGGTGATCAAGAACTGGTGGTTGGTTTCCTCTTCACTTGACTTCCCTTGGTGGGTCCAAAGTGGTGGTTCTAGTTCTTACATCTCACAGCAGCTGAAAGGGGTAAGGATAGGGAAAATCAGCCCAAATGGAAATGACACATCTCTTACACTCAGTCCTATTGGATAGAATGCAACCATGTGTGCATCAGAGAGGTTGTGAAATGCAGAAGTATGGTTGGGTGGCCATGACCATAACTAAATCCTGTTTATTACAAAGGTAGAAGGGAATCACAAAATATTGGGGAATAACTACAAGTATGCCAGAAAACTCTACCAATTCATCCTTCTTTCTCCAACTAGGATTTTAATCCTTCCTGGCAATTATTCTGTTTCACAAATAACTCCTTTTCTCATTTCTGGTAATATTTATTCAAAACTTTCTCCACTCTCCTTAACCTTATTCCACTTCATCTTCCCATGTTTGAAGATATTGCCTCCTACTTCACAGATAAACTAAAAACTGCAGGCCAGGAATTTCCTTTGCTTCCTCTCTTACCTCTTCTCTGTATCTCATCTCATCTTTCTTTGTCTCTTATGCTGTCAAAGGCCAATTCTCCCCATATATATTCTGGGTCCCCTACAATTTCAGAGTTTACTAATAACTTCTAGTATTAATCCAATGAATTTTTTTTAACTATCCTGAGACCATACTCTCCTAGCTTTCCTGCCACCTCTTCATTCTTTCTTTTCTGATGTCTGTTTT
This sequence comes from Balaenoptera ricei, assembly GCF_028023285.1. Classification (NCBI taxonomy): domain Eukaryota; kingdom Metazoa; phylum Chordata; class Mammalia; order Artiodactyla; family Balaenopteridae; genus Balaenoptera; species Balaenoptera ricei. The sequence goes on along the minus strand of NC_082650.1, from coordinate 30,166,300 downwards.
TTGTTCCTCTTTCGTGTCCCATCCCTTAAGCAGTGGTGCTTCCCAAGATTCTACCACTTTTATCTTCTCATTTACCACTGTTTATTGGGTGACTTTTTCCTTAAGCAGGGCTGATAAATATTTAGGCTGATGAATCTTATATCTGTTTCCAGCACAGATCTCTCCTCCAAGCTCCCTGTTAACTGCTGGGTGTCTCTACTTGCATGTCCCTTGGCCACTTTAATCTCAACATATCCAAAATTGAACTCATGTGTCTTCAAATTTTCTCCTTTTTCTTTGCTTCCTATCTCAATGAATAGTGCCTTCTCTATCACAGAAATCCGAATATCCACCCTTGATTCTTTTCTCATGCTTTCCCCCCATAGTTGATCAATGATAAAATCTATCCCCCTAGAGTTTCTAGAATCTATTGCCTTGTACTGATCTCTACTATTACTGCTCTAGTTCATACCCATAATCTATCACCTAAATAGCAGTCTCCTAATAATTTCTCTGCATCTGGTTTTCTCTTTCAGTCTGCTTTCCACATTAAGCAGAATGATTTATACAAATTACAAGTTTAATTATTCCCTCCTTAAACGATAGGTGACTTCCCATTGCCTGCAGTATTAGTCCACTTTTCTTAGCCAGAAATGGAAAGCTCTTCATGCTCTAGTACCTACTGACCTCTCCACTACTTTCTCTCTTTCTTTGCCCCTTTTATTTTCCTTGCCTTCATTCTCCTTCCCATATCTGGACTTTTAAGTGGGTTCCCCACTCTTGCTGGATTGCCCTATCCTCCCTTGTTTAGCTCAGCTCCTGTTTAGGTTTTAGAACATAGCGTATGGTTTCCTCTGCTAGGAACCTTTCTCAGATCTGCTCCCTCCAAGGTCTGGTGAAGAATCCCTCTTGTATATTACCAAATGATTGTGTGTTTGCTCTTATTTTTTTTTTCCAGCCGCTTTATTTATTTTTTTAATACTTATTTATTTATTTATTTATGTAGGTATGTATGTTGCGGCATGCGGGATCTTCATTGCGGCATGCGGGATCCTTAGTTGTGGCATGCAGACTCTTAGTTGCAGCATGTGAGATCTAGTTCCCTGACCAGGGATCAAACCCGGGCCCCCTGCATTGGGAACGTGGAGTCTCAGCCACTGGACCACGAGGGAAGTCCCCAACCCCTTTATTCTTAAAAATTTTTTTATTGAAATATAGTTGATTTACAATGCGTTAGTTTTAGGTGTACAGCAAAATGATTCAGTTATACATATATATATAAATATATATATATATTTTTTACATTCTCTTTCATTGTACGTTATTACAAGATATTGAGTATAGTTCCGTGTGCTATACAGTATATCCTTGTTGGTTATCTACTTTATATATAGTAGCGTGTATATTTCAATCCCAAACTCCTAATTTATCCCTCCCCTCCCTTTCCCCTTTGGTAACCATAAGTTGTGTTCTATGTCTGTGAGTCTATTTCTGTCTTGTAAATAAGTTCATTTGTATCATTTTTTTAGATTCTACACATAAGCAACATCACATGATATTTGTCTTTCTCTGTCTGGCTTACTTCACTTAGAATGATAATCTCTAGGTCCATCCATGTTGCTGCAAATGACATTATTTCATTCTTTTTTATGGCTCAGTAATATTCCATTGTGTGTATATACCACACCTTTACCCATTCATCTGTTGATGGACACTTAGGTTACTTCCATGTCTTGGCTATTGTAAATAGTTCTGCTATGAACATTGGGGTGCATATATCTTTTCGAATTATGGTTTTCTCCGGAGATATACCAGGAGTGGGATTGCAGGATCATATGGTAGCTCTATTTTTAGTTTTTTAAGGAACCTCCATACTGTTCTCCATAGTGGGCCTTTGAGCTTCTTGAGGGCAGAAACTCTGTCTTATTCCTCTCTGAATCTATAGATGATATTCAAAGTAGTTAACACCAGATATAGCATCTGCACAGGTCCGATAAGAAGGGGGCCAGGCCCCCTGCTGTGCCAGGTGCTAGCTCATCAATTCACTGGGCTCCACCTGGGTTTTTCCTTTCTTCACCATGACCTGAAACTTTTCTCCAGAGACTAGGCTGGAGGTCTCATCTGATTTGCCCCCCATCTCTCAGGGATCACTGTTCTATGTTGCCTGATGCTCAGTGTCTTGAAAACCATTGTTCTATGTGTTGTGTTTGCTTGTTTTTCAGGTGGGAGAGTAAGTCAGCTTCATGTTATTCCATCTTGGCTGAAACGCAATCATGCATTTTTACATATTTGAGGAAGATTATGAGGGGAATGTGAATGAGGGATCTGACATTAGGAGATGGGGCTTCAGAGAGTATTTCAACATCATATAGGAAAGATAAAGCAATATGTATATCTTATAGTACGTTGATATCATCGATAAACAAAATTATACATGCATGAGAATTTATACACCTATGTTTTTGCATTCAGAGCAATCGGACTTTTGCATTGAGAATAAAGGCCCCAAATCTGAGTACTCCGGCTTGCTTGGCAAAAAGCAGTAGACCCATGTTCCTTGAGGTGAAATTGCACATTCCCTTTAGGTCCCTCTACTCCTTAGATACCGGGGCTCACACATGAATGCGAGAGTAGGACACAACACCATCTCCCTCACAGCGTCCATTCTAGTTTCACAGAAATGAGTAGAGATGGTGGGGCCAGCTGACCTCTATAGTTATTCCGCTGTGGGTGCAATGGCGGCTGTGGGAGCATGCTGAACACCTGCTGCCTACCTGGATCAGGGTAAAGCAATATGCTGATAAAGGACATCCTGTCCTGATCATTATTTAATTGGGGGCAGTTGTCTTTTTTGAAATTGAAGTATAGTTGACATACAGTGTTATGTTAGTTTCAGGTGTGCAGCATAGGGATTCAACATTTATATACGTTGTGAAATGGTCACCACAGCAAGTCCAGCTATCATTTGTCACCATACAAAATTAATAATATATTTTTGACTACAGTTGACCCTTGAGCAACATGGGTTTGAACTGCTCTGGTCCATCTATATGTGGATTTTTTTTTTTTTAATTTTTATTTATTTATTTATTTATTTATTTATGGCTGTGCTGGGTCTTCGTTTCTGTGCGAGGGCTTTCTCCAGTTGCGGCAAGCAGGGGCCACTCTTCATCGCGGTGCGTGGGCCTCTCATTATCGCGGCCTCTCTTGTTGCGGAGCACAGGCTCCAGACGCGCAGGCTCAGCAGTTGTGGCTCACGGGCCCAGTTGCTCCGCGGCATGTGGGATCCTCCCAGACCAGGGCTCGAACCCATGTTCCCTGCATCGGCAGGCAGATTCTCAACCACTGCACCACCAGGGAAGCCCTGGATTTTTTTTTTAGTAGTAATTACTATAGTACTACATGGTGGGAGGTTGGTTAAATCCGTGGATATGGAACTGTAGGTATGGAGGAACTGCATGTATGGAGGGCTGACTATAAGTAATACTCAGATTTTCCACTGTGTAAAGGGTTGGCGCCCCTAACACCTGAGTTATTCGTGGGTCAGCTGTATACTTCCCATTCTGTACGTTACATTCCCATGACTTATTTATTTTATAACTGAAAGTTTGAACCTCTCGATCCCCTTCACCCATAACACCAGCCCTCCAACCCCTTTTCCCTCTGGTAAACACCAATCTGGTCTCTGTATCTATGAGTCTAGTTATGTTTTATTTTGTGTGTTCATTTGTTTTGCTTTTTATACTCCACATGAAGGTGAAATCTTATGGTATTTGTCTTTTCTGTCTGACTTATTTCACTTAGATTAATACCCTCAAGATCCACCTATGGTGTTGCAAATGGCAAGATTTCATTCTTTTTTATGGCTAAGTAGCATTCCATTGTGTAAGTATGTGTGTGTGTATACATATATATATATATATACACATATATATATACACATATATATATATACATATATATATATATATATATATATATGTATGTATACACACATAATACCACATCTTCTTTATCCGTTCATTCATCAGTGGGTACTTAGGTTGCTTCCATGTCTTGGCTATTGCATCTAATGCTGCAGTGAACACAGGGGTACATATATCTTTTTGAATTAGTGTTTTCATTTTCTTTGGATAAATACCCAGAAGTGGAATTGCTGAGTCATATGGTAGTTCTATTTTTAATTTTTTGAGGACCCTCCATACTTGTTTTCCCTAGTGGCTACACCAGTTTAGTCCTACCAACAGTGCAGGAGAACTCCCTTTTCTCCTCATCCTCTCCAACACTTGTTATTTCTTGTCTTTTTATTAATAGCCATTCTGACAGGTGTACAGTGGAACAGTTGTCTTGACTATAGGTTTTTACAATGATGCTTTTGATGTGTCATTTGAATACTAAATTTAAAATTAAGAATATTAGAGTTGGAAGGGACCCATAAATCATTTAGCTCAAATCTACTCAGTTTATAGAGGGGGAAACTGAAATCCGGAGAGGTTAAGGGATTTGCTCAATATTTGGGGAGTTTGAGGAAGAACCAAGACTAGATATTAACCTCTTGGCTCATACTTCAGTTCTCTTTCCACTACACTTTGTAAGCTATGTGGTACCTAAACAGGGGAAGGAAAGTCATCTTTTAGGAAGGTGGATCTATTGATTGGTCGGGAATTACGGTTGAAGCAATGAGTTCTGGACAGTATTGTGATGCACACCTGAAACAGAGAGAGGGTCAGGATTAGGGTGAAGTAAATGGGAATAAGAAATAAAAGGTGAATACGGGGACTGTTTTCAAGATAAACTCATGGGACTTGTGATGAGTTGGTTAATGCACAGTATTTGCACATGGTAGACAATCAGAATATATATGTTGTAGAATGTTGAGTGAATAAGGATTTATCTTTGTATACACGTGTGTATATACACAGCCCTCATACATATCATGAATACACTCTAAATTGGATATTTCATTCATATTAGTAAAAAAACAAAACAACAATCAAAAATAATTTTTCCTTTAATCTTTACAATAACACTAATAGATATTGTTCCCAATATATAGATAGAAATAAGTCTCCGAGAGGTTAAATGTTTGCCTAAAATCACAAAGTACAGTGAGGAGCTGAGTTGAGACTTGAAGACACATTTCTTGAGTGAAAACCTATATCTTTCTACAGGAACTTTTTAATTACCCAAAATATATAGGGAATATTCTGTTTTTTTCTGCCATGGCTGGTTTTTAAACCAGGTATGTCATTTTATTCCTTTATTGTATGCACTGCATAGTATTCCTGCTTTGGAAGTATATCCCACACCCTCTTCTCTGATTTTCCAGATTTGTTTTGCCTTTACTGCTTTTCCCTGTGTTTGACAGCTCACCCCATGATGTGCTGCATTGTGGCATTAGTTTTGCCTGTGGTCTTCAGTTTTCCCACTTTAGGTTTTCATCCTTCACCAGTTGGGGGAAAGCAATATACATTGTGAACCTATGTACTACCTAGGAAAAATGTGTAATGTCTATGTTGCGGTTGACTGTATGCTAGGAGTGTTTTTCATAAGAGCCTGCCTCTCAGGGGTGGTGCCTGAGTAACAGCCCACATTTTTCACAAAGTGGATGTGACAGCTGTGGCTGAGCTTTGGGCTTTGTTATGTATATGCTAGACTGTTAGACGTCTTGTAAATCTCTTCTCCCCACACTGCCCAGCGCAGCACCTTGCATATACTAATTGCTCAAGAATCTTTGTTGAATGCATGATTAATGAAAGTTATTGCTGTCATTATACTCTGGACTTTTTTCCTAACTATGACATTTAACGTTGAAATGTATACATATATACATATACACACATGCATTATATACATTTTTATATATACACACACACACATACACAAATGTAAACTATCTGTATTTATTCTCAATATATTTCAAATACACATAATTGTTAAGACAGTACACAGATAAATTGTATGAAGTCTGATACATGAACTTAAGGTTTTATTCAACCTGAGTACTTTATATTTTAGACAGATTAGCTGGGGAAATGGTAGGGTAGTACAGTAGCTCAGCATAACCCGATATACAGATTAACCAAACAGATATAATCAGGGATCGAAAGAAAAATTATGGTTTTATAAAGTTTACAATTTGGGCATTTCCAGGTTAGAAAACTGTATATTTCTGTCTTTGATATATACTTGAAAATAGAGAAAATAGCTAAGCCATGAGCAATAATTTCTAAATTGATGAAGACTTACTGCCACGGCATTCTATTCTGTTCCTGTGGTTGAGAAGCATAAATAGAGTGATAGAATTCCCTGCTTTCTTTCTTTTGTTTCTTTTGTAAAATTTATTTTATTGAAGTACAGTTGATTTACAGTGTTGTATTAATTTCTACTGTACAGCAAAGTGATTCAGTTAAACATAAATATTCTTTTTCATATTCTTTCCCATATGGTTTATCAGAGAATATTGAATATAGTTCCCTGTGCTATACAGTAGGACCTCGTTGTTTACCCATTCCATATATAACAGTTTGCACCTACTAATCCCAAACTCCCAATCCATCCCTCCCTAGTCCCCTCTCCCCCTTGGCAACCACAAGTCTGTTCTCTGTGTCTTTGAGTTTGTCTCTCTCTTGTTTCTGGGCCACTGTTAGATTATGTCGAATCATATCCACTCACAGGACATGGGATAGTCTTTTCCTCTCATTATAGAGGGTGGAATTATGCAATAGTATTTCAATATTCATTCCAGAAATTCCTCAAGTTCTTTAATTTCTGATGTGATTTCAATAAGTGCAGAATTTGCCTAGCCTTACAAATAAAGGAGACAGGACAGAGTTTGGGAAAAAACATCCAGTAGCATGATTTCCACTTATACAAACTCATGAACCTGTGTGTCAGTCAGCTTTACGCTGTGTGACAGGGCAATGCTTGCCCAGATGTTGTTAGTCCTAGATCAAAATGGAAATATTTCATTTGCATGCAGATATAATATCCCTTGCAGTTCATTTGTGATTCATCAGAGTTCCTTCTTTGAGATATATCCCTGTCCCTCACAAGATGTCAGTGGTCTTATGTGTTGGGGCTCCTCAGGGCACATCTTACCTGTGTGTCACCACTGCCCCTTTGTGATACCCTGCCTGGTATTGGCTTTTCATTTATGATTGTTATGGCTTGTCTTTCTAACTAAACTCTAAACTCTTGTAGGAAATGAATTATTCCTTACAAACCTCGGTAGGTTTCAGATAAATATTTGTGAGTGAATGAGATAATTTCATCCTATACGAAAATAATTCTGAAATGGAGACAACATGCAAAAACTCCATAAATACTATGTTTCTTCTATGTGCACGTTCTCAAACAAACCAAAACATCATACTACCCAAACAAAAGAGGTTTCTTTGCATTTAAAAAGGAGTACAATACAGTCCAACAATGTATCAGCCATGACAGTGTGAGTAGGTGTGATCTCATTATGCAGAACAAACAGTCCATCTTCATCTTGTGTATGGAGTGCCTAGCTCAGTACCCAGCACACAGCGGGCATCAAAGAAAGATCTTTGTGAATGAATGAATGAATGAAATGCCTCACATCTGAAAAATCAGAAGAGATGTTTCTTGTTAATACCACTGCTCAGGGGTCCTGTTTAGTGTGTTTTGGGGAAATAGTGCCAGTGTAAACATGGGAAGCATATTTCTGAGGTGACCTGCTGTAGTGGAGAAGCTACAGGAATGTATTTAGGGAAGGGACCGCACAGGAAAGCTCTAATGAGATCTGTAGTTTTAGTCTATGGAACATCATCAAAAATCACCCACAACTTAGCATGTAGGAATTTCTCATAATTTGAGAGGCATTCTTTTAGGGGAAAATCATATCTTCATGCTTGCTTTCATATTTATTATGAAGTCCATGAACATTTAATCAGCATCCCTTGGGGGCAGAGCTGATAGCCTATTGATAAACATCCAGTGTTTACCTAACACTATAAGACTATGGAAAGAAGGGGAACTTTGTAAATATAAGGTCTCTCCTGATTATTTTTGCGGTAATTACAAATAACCTCTTGCATTTGCATACGACTTAGAGTTTTAAAAGCATCTTCCCAAACATGTTCTATCGTCTTTATACCGTCTACCTTGTTGGGCAGGACAAGTGCTGTTTTCCTGGTTCTCTCCATGAGAAAACAGAGGTGCAGTAGAATCGAAGTAATGCCACTCCCTCGGAAAAGAATGGAGACTAGAGTCCAGGCCTTGTAAACATGCCATTCTTCCATCCAGACCAGTTGGACTCCTAAAATAGAACTCTGAAAGCGTCTTCATGAGTTTACATTTTGCTAAATAATGTTCGAAGGAAGGGTGACCTTGATGACATTGAGAGCTCTAACACTTGTGTGAGCACGGGCCAAACCTCCTCTGCCAGATCCAGGTCCAATCTGCGGTGTGCCCGTCAGTGGCTGGAAGCGGAAGGGCCCACCCTGAGTCATGACTGCATTTTGAGCTGCTGGCAGACTGCTAGAGTTAATGTTGGTGACTGAGCCGGAGGAATCCAACAGCAGCTCTGTAAACTCTGACACTCAGTTTAATGCAAACTGAGCAGACTCCACAGTCGTTCAAGAAGTCGCTGCATCCTTGGTACAGAAGAGGACACTATTTCACAGCCTTTTATCTGGTTCACTTTTCTTCTCCCTACTGTTACTGCACGCTGCCCTCTAAGTCAAGTTTCTCTGCAGATAGGAGATGGAGACACCTAAAAAAACAAACAGACAAAAAAAAACAATCCCTTCCCTCCTTCTTTCTCCCATTTGGCTCATTCTTAGACGGTACCTCCTCTCCGGGGAAGACGAGGCTAGATGCAGCCTCGTGCAAGAGGCAGGTCAGAGGGAGCTATCTGCTTCCCCCACCCCTCCCCAAGATGCGCTTAGCAGCGCTTACCCCCCCTCCCTCCCGCCCACTCCCCTCCCCCGCATGCTGATTATAATTGCACCTGGAGTCGGGTTCCATATAAATGTCATTCAAATTAGCTTAGCTCTTCTCCCCAAGAATTCTTGTAAGAACCCAGGAAGAAGAGCTACTCAAACTGCCAGCCCATGAATCCAGACATGCCAAGGAGTCTAAATAAATCAAGGCACATCTCATTTGGGATAAGGCTTAATATACTGAGCTTGTGGCAAGCCACAATGTTTGCAATGTATTCCACATGCCTGAAATTTGGTTACAATAGGTTTCGTTTAGCATGGTTCTCAAGAGTGGCCTAGACAGTCTTCATTTTAATGTTTTTGGATTTAGGAGATATTTCCGTCGGTGTTCCCGAAGCTCTACCTCACTTTGAGGTGATACTAATTGAATTGCAAAATCCAGAGTTTTCTGAAATTGGGCATCACGTAATGGGAAAGGATTGAAACCATGTTTATTATTTTGCTTAAAGCTAAATTTGCACAAGAGCCGCTCAGCTTTAGAAGATGTTTTCCTAGAAGAACATTCCAGCATCAAAAGCTGAACTGTTTACAGGATCAGCTTAACCAAGACACTTTCCTCATGTTCATAAATTCATAGATGGGGTGTGAATTTGGAATTGAAACCTAATCAGCCTTCATCACCTCTGTTACATCTTAATAGTTCACTATTTTCTATTATAAAGGGGTTTTAAAGGTAGCATAGGTCTACAAGACTGTGTTTCTGTTTTTACAGTATAATAGAAAATATGAAATAGTTTTGGTACCAATCTTTTTGGTTTAAAAGGGAATAAAACTATTGTTTAATTTTTATTCACTTATAAATATTTGTACCCACACTCTATATGAGATCTTAACATCAATTTATGTTCACTTTGGATCAAAAAATACACACTACAGACACTGCTGAAGATCCTTGTGTACTGAGCTACCAACCCCCTCTCTCCTTGAGAAAGTACAATCCTGAATTTAGAAATTATCATTACCGTGAGTGTATTATATGTTACTACATATTGAGGAATTCAAAAGCAGTATATAATATGCATTTGCCAGTTTTTAAATGCCATGTGACTATAAAACAATATGCATTGTTTTGTGACTTTTTTCCTCTCAGGTTACATTCTTTATTTATATTAATATATGTAGCTGTAGCTCATTTATTGTAAACATTGTATAGTATTCTACTGTATTTACATAACCCTAATGATCTGTGCATTCTTTTCTAGATGGACATTTAAATTGTTTCTAACTGTTTACTCTTACAAACAAACAATGTTATGGAGTACTTTTTTTGGGAGTTGAAACAGAAAAGAGGGATTTGAGTGCATGGTGCTTTCTGTATCAGAGCAAATGGCAGCCAGCCAGCACCTCAGCATTTATCTTGTAATACAAGTATTAATAACAGCACTTTAAAGTGTCAGAGTGTGTGCATCAATAAAAGCATTTTATGACACTAAATATCTAAAATATATCAATAAAAAATTGATAGCTACGAATTATAAAATTAGAAACTATCTCTGTTGTTGCTATTGGCTTTGCTGACTCCTGGGTGTTGTTACCTCAGCCAGACGCCCTTGGAATAGCCTCTTCTGACTTGCTATAAGGGCTTCAGTACCTGCCTGCTGTGTCCACCTCGCCCACTCATGGACTGTCTCCATCCCAGCAGAGAGATGTGTCTTCTTCAAGTGGCACTTCTGATCCCTGCTCAGCCTTTTTTGGGGGGTAAATGTGGGCTTGGAATGGGGAGGTTGGGATGGGGAAGAGAAAGGGAGCTGTTATGAGGCAAGGGGTCTCCAGGAATGGTAAAGTGACTGGAGGGTTTGTGAGGCTGTCAGAGAGGAGAAAGAGGAAGGACAGGGGCAGGAGAGCATTCGAGAGAAATCTAAGAGGGATGAACTAAGCTGTGGAATATTTACACAAAATACACCAAAAAAGTATTCCAGTATTTAAAAATGGCACCAGTAGCCAGAATAATGGAAAATTGAAAAATGGTTCTGCAACCATTAATGGTATAAACACATTTTCAACTTTATTAGCTATTGCAATATTTCTTTCCAAATATGCTGTACCAATTTACATTTCCACCAGAAGCATGAGACTTACCCATTTTACCACACTCTAGCCAACATTTGACCTTATCTAATTTTGTAGTATTTGCCAGTCTGACGGGTTTGATACAGTATTTCATTGCTGTTTAAAGTTGCGGTTCCCTGATTATTAGGAGAGTAATTGTGTGCCTGGCCAGTGTGCTTGTTTATAATTTTTACAATTTTTGAAATGAATTTTATTACAAAGATGATATGGTTTTATAGCATCACATTTAAAATGTAAGAAAGCAAAAGATGAAAATTAAAGTCAACTTCTTTTGTGGCAGTGACTATCCACCTGTGAGGTACACAGAAAACTTTCCTCAAGGTATTTATTTATTTATTTATTTTTAATTTATTTTTATTGAAATATAGTTGATTTACAAGTTGTGCTAGTTTCAGGTGTACGGTGAAGTGATTCAGTTGATATATATTGAACATATATATATGTATTTAATAAAGAAGGTCTTTAAAGAGATACAAAACAGAAAGATTCACTGATATAGCTACTGAATATTTTAATATTGCTGTATGGCTACAGACATATTGTTAAAAAGTTGAAAGGAGAATTGAGAAAAAAAATAAGTGCATAATCCACACATAAAGATACTTATGATTTTTATTATTTAAAAACAGCTTTATTGAGGTATACTTAACATGCATATTTAAAGTGTTCAATTTGATGATTTGACGTATGTGTACGCCAGTGAAGCCATCACCACAATTATCTATCAACTCATCCATCACCCCAAAACTTTGCTCCTGCCTCTCAATAATTTTTCCTATCTCCCTTCCACTTCCCCCACCTTCATTTTCCGGCAAGCACAGATCTCCTTTCTATTTATTTTCACTTCCCTCCATGCTGTGAGCATTTATCAGTGGGTCGTTCCTTTGTGTTGCTGTATTGTATTGGTTGGTGTTTGGCCATTCACTTCTTGACAGACATTTGTGTTGTTTCCAGTTATTGAATTGATTGACCTTTTTAGAGAAAAAAATATATATTCATAAACTTTCTCATAAGCAAAACATTAAACATGAAAGAATACCTGTTATTAATCAGAGCCTGGGACAGTGTCTGGCATGTATAGGTGTTCAGTAATTATGTGGTGAGAGAACTAGATATCTGTTGGCAAATCTAAAAGCTAATGAGGAAAACAAAGCAGGCAAACCTAAGTAGAAGATCATGGGACAGTTGAAGAACTGAAATCAGAGGTATTTTTCCTTTACCCCGAGGTCAGAAGGTCCTGCACCGCTTACTTGGAAATCTTTTCTTCAAAGCAACACATCAACTCACTTTCACTGAAAACAATCTCTATTCTTTTTTCCTCTTTTGCTCCATCCTTCCTCCAACCAGTGAGTTCAAAGCCTGAGTGATCTCTGAAATTTCCCTCTCTTCACGTCTAATTAGTTTCCAGGTTCTGGTAATCCAGCGTCTTGCGTGACCGTCATTGCATTGCCCCTATCATGCTCAAGTTTAGTCTCTTCTCACCTCCTGCCTCAGCAGGTCAGTCGTCTCTCATCTTGGGCCCCCCGTGACTCCAGTTTTCCCCTCTCTAATTCAGCCTCGGCGCGGTCATCGCATATTTTTCTAAAATGTCGTTTTGACCACACCGCACTGTCGCTGCCAGCTCCCCATTTGCTCTTTCCTGCCGGCAGACTACAACTCACAGCCCTCATCACGGAGGTGACGGAGTTCTGTGTGCTCTTCATCACCTGCTCCCTAATCTCTAGGTTGCAGAAATATTTTACTACTTGCAGGTATCTCAACACAGTAGGCCATTTCCTATCTCCGGGCCTTTGAATAAACCTGTTTTCCCATCTTCTGAACTCCCTCACCAACTTTGACCAGGGGAATCACTCAGAACTCAGTCATGAAGCCTTCTTTTATGTCTGCACACACATGCACGTGCAGTTACAAAACCCCAGCAAAGTTAATCACTTCTCATCTCTGCTGCCAATGTCCACAGCACTGCCCTTGTTCTGTGCTGTTGTTCCAGCTTCCTTACTAGACTGTGACCACAGTCACAGAGTGTGGGGACCATGCCTTTTTTCTCTTTTGAAGCCACTAACAGGTAGAATGGTAGTTACTTAGCAGGTGTTCAGTAAATATGTTGGGTGCTCAGTAAATATGTTGGATACTCGAGAAATACTAATAACTCAAATTGTGATGCTCAGTACATATGAATAAATGAACGTTTGACTTAGATGTCTGATCATCAAGTTGTAATTTTCCAACCAAAATATGCTTAATGCCTTTCACTTGTTTTCAATCCTGTCATCGCCAACTTAGTCAAAATCCATTTAACTTCCTGCCTGAATTGTTGCATCGGCGTCCAAACCTGCCAGTGTCAATAACTTCTCCCTCTTTTCTAAACCGTATTAATGCAGATTAGCCAGACTAAGCTCCTACAATGACTGCTTTAATTACAGTACCCCGCCCTCGTCAGATCCCACTGCTTGGCTTTTAAAAGCTCTAGCTATGCTAGTAATCAAACTTTTTTCTCTTCTCCAACAGACATTCTCCATTTTAACTGGCCTGTTCTTCCCACTTCCCCATGCCAAGGTGTGTTCATTCCAGCTGTATTCCAGGGCTCAAGTTTATCCTCTCACCAGAATACCCTCTCTTCTCGCCTCCATGTATCTGAATTATACTAATAATTTATGTCTTGTTAAAGTTACACCTGTGTGGCTGAGCCACATCTCCCATGGACACCTTTGGTGTTTCTGATCTATAGCACTCAGAATCTAACTGCATTGTAGCCAGTCTTATAAATAGGTGAAATAACCCACTGCAACATTTCAAAGTGAATGATGGTTATAATATAAGGGGATGTATATTCTTCTCCTACCCCACTCTAGAAAGTTAGCTCCACAAAAGCACAGAATTTTTTTTTTCATAAAAGAAAACTGAGGGCACCTGGGTACCTAAATAGTTGTCAAATAATAAATAAAGGTACGAAATTGTCTACTGTATGGTGGGGATAATAAACAATAGTCCTTTCTTCAGAAGAAGAACTTGGAAGGAAATATGAACAAATTTGAGTGATCTCTGAATTTTAAAGAATGTGATACAGCTTCCGAAAACTAGCAATTTCTGTACCTGACAGTGTCACTTAGTCAATCATGTGTTTTCTGGAATTCTTGTACATTGCTATAAGATGAAAGATCAAGATGAATGATCAAGATCATTCTAGGTCTAGATAGATAGAGCATAAAAAATGATATGAGGGAGATGCAAGAGGGAAGAGATATGGGAACATATGTATATGTATAACTGATTCACTTTGTTATAAAGCAGAAACTAACACACCATTGTAAAGCAAGTATACTCCAATAAAGATGTTAAAAAAATAAAAAAATAAAATAAAATAAAATAAAATTAGAAGAGGTGTTATGCAAAAATAAGCCACAGACTCAAGCTCAGAGTCAAGTGAGATAGACTGACTTATACCCTGATGTAGATGCTTCTGTTGCCACAGCCCTTTATAGGAGGATAGGTGCTCCCAAATTGGCTTAAAATCACCAATGGCGAGTTGATGATGGCTGAAACTAGGTGATGGGTATTTGGGAACTTATGACACTATCCTCTGTTCTTTATATAAATTTGAAACTTCCTGTAATAAAAAGTTAAAGAAGCATTAAAAAAAAATGATATGAGAATATTCTAGCTCAGAGTAAATTGATGCAGTTTCTTGGATTCAGAGTAGAATGACGATACTTATATTTTGCCATGGCTAAGGTCATCTACCAACTCTTCCCTAAATTATGCAATTGTTAAAAGAAGAAAATCATAACACACTCTTTCAAAGCTCTTAACCCAGAATCTTAAGTGTAGTACATATTTGTTAAATATTTGAACTTAAGCCACTAGAGAACTCTTTTTTCCCCCGAGGGGTAGTGGGGAGGGAAGGGAATTTAAGAAGGGAAGTCACATGGTTATAGTTGTATTTGAGAAAAATAATTCTGATGATTGTCTGGAGGATGATTTGGAGAGAAGATAGAAACACCAGGAAACTATTTGTTCATTCATCAAGGTATGGTCAGAGCCCCTCCTACTTGATATACACTTAAGAATGAGTGAACTGCTAAGATTCTGTGTGATATGTAGAGCCTGTAGCAAAGATTACATGAAGAATTATGAAGACCTAATTTAAGAACTAAATAGATTCCTAATTTGGAATCTATTTCGGCAGAATCACTGAGAATATTTGGTGAACCTGCTAAAGACTGAAGGCTTGAGGATATCGCCTAGGATTCTGATTTGAGTGACCAATTTAATAGTACAGTTAGAGATAAGAGCACGAATAGGTGTGAAAGCGATGATGATGAGTTTAGCTGTGGACAGAGAATGTTAAAAGAGTCTGTGAGAGATCCTGGTGGAGATGACAAGTATAACATTGTAGATAAGATCTGGTACTTAGAAGAGATTTGAGGGCTGAGGAGGGAGGGATTTTGAATTGATTAACAAAAAATAGTTGTTAAAGACATAAATATGTGTGGAAATTCCCCAGAAGGGTGTTTACCTGAGTGACATGAGATGAGAGCTCAGGCTGCAAGATTACGGGCATCAAAAGGTTAAGAGGACAAGAATGACCCATGAAGAAATCTGAAAATTGATGGCCAGATGTGACGTCAAGAAACCAGGAAAGAGTAGTTGTATCAGTTAAGATGGTTTCAAGTGCAGGTAATAGAGAAGCTGACTCATGGAGCTTTAAACAATAAGGTACTTTATTGGTT
This sequence comes from Balaenoptera ricei, assembly GCF_028023285.1. Lineage (NCBI taxonomy): Eukaryota > Metazoa > Chordata > Mammalia > Artiodactyla > Balaenopteridae > Balaenoptera > Balaenoptera ricei. The sequence goes on along the minus strand of NC_082650.1, from coordinate 30,150,549 downwards.
CACATAACTGGAATTCCGGAGGTAGAATGGCCTCTGAGTGGTTGATCCAGGAGCTCAGTAACTTCATGGAGAAATCACTTTCCTTTGTCTCCTTTTGCTCTGCCCTCCACAGTTTTGGATTTGCCCTAAGGCTATTTCTCCACTGGGGATAAAATGACCGGGGGTAGAAATCAACACTCCATGCTCCCTCGTTCACATCCAGCTGAAGATTCAGTTTGGATCTGGAAGCTCTTTGAGAAGTGTGAAGAGGAACTTACCCACAAGTCTCCAGCAAAGTATTCCTTGGGTCTCGTTGGCACAAATATGGTTACCTCAGGATTCCTGAAACAATCATTAACTGGGAAGATGAACTAGGCTGCCATCTCCTGGAAATGAGGGTAGACTTAGCTTTCTCTAAGACACTGAGCTTTTTTGGTGGGAAATGAATACCTAAACAAAAATTAAGATTCTTTTAGGTAAAAGGGAATGAATTAAAAATGGCGAACCCATAACCAGGCAACAGGACCACTACAAAATTATTAGATAAGCCTAAGAGGAAGAAATTTTGAGGAGAAGTCATTAACAATGTGAAATGCCAAAGAGGGGCCAAACTAAGAGTTAAAGAAAAAGCCCATTATATTAAGAATTGGGAGGAGGTGAATCTAGATAGACTCTGGAAACTGACTGAAGTGGAAAGAAGATTGCTGTGAGGTGAGAAAGAAAATATGAAGCATTGACTCTATTTTGAAGATTCTGGGTTTTGAAAGGAAGAGCAATGTTTATATAGCAACTAGAGGGGGGAAATAGAAAGAGGAGTGCTTTTTTGCAACCACCTATTCCTGTGTCAAAGTCTAGTCTATGGCTGCTGATTAGGTTCTGTTGAAGCTCTTCCAGTGACCAGTTGTACGAACCTAGTCAACTTGTCAAGCCCTCTTGAGTTCCCAATCACTTTAAAGGCAGAAAAACAAAGCTGTGGTTTTTTTGTTTTGTTTTTGTTTTTAATCTCACAGAGTTGTTAAATTTCATAAATATTTTAAAGAAGAAAATAATATTATTTTTAATTTTAGGTGTCTGTGTATATGTGTGTTTAGGAGAGATTTTAAATGTTATACTCTACTGAGGCTTCAAAAAATATTTGGGGACTGAAAATAGAACAGTTTTACTTTCAACCTCATTGCTTGGTGCTATGGTCTAAATATTTGTGTCTCCTCCCAATTCATATGTTGAAATCCTAACCCCTCAAAACGATAGTATCAGGAAATGGTCTTTGAGAGGTGCTTAGATCATGAGGGTGGAGCCCTCTCATGGATGGGATTAGTGCCCTTATAAAAGAGGCTCCAGAGAGTTCCTTTGCCACTTCCACCATGTTGAGGACACAGTGGGAAAGCAGAAAACATGAATCAGGAACAGGGCCCTCACCGGGAACTCAACCCTGCTGCACCTTGATCTTGGGCTTCCTAGCATCCAGACTGTGAGCAATAAATTTCTGTAGTTTATAAGCTACCCAGCCTGTGGTATTTTGTTATAGCAGCCTGAACATACTAAGATACTTGATCTTAAGCTAAAATTTGGATTTTGCAAAGAATATAAGAAAATGTTTAATTTCAGGTAAAACTATGTTTTTACTAAAAATACAGAAAATGTAGTACCTGATTACATGCTAGGCACTCATTAAATAATTATTAATTTACTCTGTTCTTCAAATTTAAAGACGAAAAAATACTAGAGATTCTGTCAATCAAATTGTAAAATTCTTTATATTTGAACTGTATTTTTTTTATCAGAGAGTTGATTTTAAAAAAACAATAAAACTATGCCACAGAAAACTAGTGATATTGAGGTGTGTGATCAAGCCTAGGTAACTAGGACTAACTAGGTCAGTCAGTTGAAATTACTGGAAAATCTATTCACACATTCAACAACTATTAATTGAACGCTTATATGCCAGGCACAGTTCTAGGCACTATAGATACAGCCATGAATAAAAACTCCCCTCCTGTCATGAGCATACATTCTAGAGGGAGAGACAATTAACTAATAACTTAATATATACTATGTCAGGGGAGATAATTGCCTTGAAGTAGAATAAAGCAGTATAAATGGTACAATTATAATAAATTGGATAGTGGGTAATTATTGGGTGAGGTTGTTGCTGTTTTATAAGGAGGGCAGAGAAAGGCTCTCTGAATAGAGGGGTTCTGAGAAGAGGAACAGGACAAGGAGGATGGCTGAGGGAACGGTGCTCCAGGGAAAGGGAACATCAAGTGCAAAGAGCCTGTTCTAGGAGCCTGTTGGGTATGTTTGAAGATGGGCAGGTCAGGGTTGGGGAGATGGTGTGCCATGGGCTGGAGGATCTCCATGAGTGAGGGAATCACTTGGGAGCCAAGGTCAGGGAAATGGTGCATCGATGTATCACATAAGGAAGTGACCTGAGAGGCCAGGTGAGCAACTGGGGAATTTCTCTAGGAGCGATGGGAAAGCGTTAGAAGGTTTTGAGCAGAAGATGAACTTGGTTTGAGTTGGTTATTGCAAAGCTCCACTCTGACTACCATGGGGAGGAAAGGCTGTCCTAGGGCAAGCATGAAACTGAGAGATAAAAACAAATGCAGCTTCCTTTTTTCCTTTTAAATAAGAATAAAAATGAAGCCATCCACCTAGGAAGTTTGTCCAAGTAATAGCACGGATAGACCTACTCTAAGAAATAGATAGTATTGATTTGTAATTAGTAGCAGTAACTATTCATAGAGGAATAATCCAGCAGACACTAGTCAACCTCACTTAGGTATTTGGTGAACCTTGCTTTGTAGCAGTTAGAATAAGAAGCACACCCTCCCCCTTTAGCCCCAACAAACTACAACAGATTATTGAGTTTAGGGTCCTAAAGAGTAATGCCATTATGCCATTTTATCGTAAAGAAAAAATTACATTGTAGGTATTTTTGTCAAGCTTTTAGGAACTGTTCAGTGCTTTAAATTAAGAATAGTGTGTGTTCCCCTTAAATGTTCATGGTTGGAACACATCTAACTTTATGCAATATTGAAACACCTTTTTGGCAGTGAGACTCATGGGACAGTGATCTCAAAGCTTCTCTCATCCTACATTTTATAGGCTACACAGCAACTGATTTCAGAATTTAGGAGCAGCCGTCTGTATTTTCTAGGCAGAATTTACAGAATGATTTTGCTTTGGAAAACGAGAAAAGTAAAGATTGCATGTGAGCCTAACAAAATACCATTCAATTTGCCTGATAATTTTTGCCAAGATTTTTGTCTTGAGGGCCGACCATAGAGCATTATTCCACACCCCCGGCTTTTGCAAACCACCCATCTTTTCCTAAGGGACCTTAACAGATGAAGCATTGAATTCTCTGCAGTCAGTGTTACCTCCCACCTGGGAAAAAGACAGCCCTGTAATTGAATCCCAGCGTATGCATCGTCATCCCTCCTGCCTGTCCCTCTGGTGCTGCAGCAAATTAAAAGATCTCCAAGCTCAGCCTGCCTTCCAGCTGCCAGCCCCTGGTAGACATGAGGGAGCCAGAAGGGGCCAGGTGGAGCAGTTTTGAGTTGCATTAAACACACAGCACAAGGAGGTTGGCCGTAACTTCCCAATGAATATTTATACCAGCCCCATTTCTCGTCTTGCTCTTTGGCATGGATCAGAGTGCTGAGCTCCTGCTGATTTCAAGGGCCCTGCATTGTGTTTGGACCTGCTCCGTGAAGTATTACGTCAGATGAGCAATGGGCCCCAAGTTCCTATCACTAAGATGGCTGTTTGACTTTTTTTTTTTTTTTAGTGGAGACTATCATGTTATGGGGTCATAAGGATGGGGCAGTGGGGGAGTTCCCTGACGTCTCCTGGCATTGCTGGCTGTTCTGTGAATTACACACAGCCTCAGCCATTGCTTCCTGTGGAGCGGAACTTTAATTGCTTGTATTAAGAGCCGCACAACACTCTGGTTGGTATATTGGTATATTACTGCATTTTCTTCATTGTTTTCTTAGAGGTTTTATTTTTGTTTGGTAAGGTCAGGCACTTATCACAGGGCTCCCTCCTCACATTTCACATTCTGATCCCCCGTGGCAGGTGCTAACTTCCTTGCGTTCAAAGTGAATGGGTTGAGTAACCTCATAAAGATACAGAATGTCTTGGCATGGAAAGGGAGAGAGTACAGAATGCCTGTCTGTGGAAGACTCACAGTGTTATTTCGAGAGCCGTGTAAACCTGAGAAGATATTCGGAAAACCATCTACACACACACCCATTAACTTTTTCTAAGTAGTAGATCATAGACTTAGATTCCTGTTCCTGATTCCCAATCCATATTGTTATCTAGTAAAGCACATGTCATATGGTTATTTTAAGATCAGATTTCTAAAGAGAAATCATTTTTTCATTGTTTCATTGTGTGACACAATAAACTTTAGACCAGTGATACGAAATGAACTTATTTACAAAACAGAAACAGACATAGAAAACAAACTTAAGGTTACCAAAGGGGAAAGGTGGTGGGGAGGATAAATTAGGAATGTGAGAGTAGCATATATACACTACTATATATAAAATAGATGTTTTATATATTTTATGTATAAAATAGATAAACAGTAAGGACCCACTACTGTATAGAACAGGAAACTACACTCAATATTTTGTAATAACCTGAAAAAGAATATATATATATATATATATATATATATATATGAATCACTTCACTGTACACATATATATAGGTGCATATATACATATATATGTATATCTCAATCACTTCGCTGTACACCTGAAACTAACACAACACTGTAAATCAACTATACTTCAATAAAAATTTAAACAATTAAAATAAAATGTTCTAAATCAATCTCAAAACAATAAAATTACCTTCTTAGATAACTAAATATAAATAATTAGAAAGAGGGCTGTGGTCACGAGAATCCAGCATAAGTTCTCTAAGCAAAAACCACGCCAGAATAGCCTGACAGCAATACCAGAAAAGAGGGACAAAGGCCTGCATTATACTTAGCACATATGGGATTCAACAACGTGTGTCTCAAAGGCTCTTGATATATTTATGCGGAAAATACAGAAAAATAGAGACTGAAAGATAGTACTGCTATTAGCTCAATAACTATTTCCCAGTGATATAGATCTAAAGATATAACTCTAGTGGCTTCTTCAAGACCTGTCCTTGACAATGGCCTGTTCAACATGTTTATTGTGATTTGGCAATGAGTGCATGCTAGGAAAGTTTATGGGTGTCGTGGCACAGGGAAAGAATACTTGGAACAGCAGAATCAGAATCTGACAGGGCAAGATGAACCAGTGGACTCAATCCAACAAGATAGCATTTAAAAGGAACATATGAAGAGCTGTTCACTTAGGTTCCAAATGCCAACGGCCTGTGTTGTGGCTGAGAGAAAACAGGGCTCTAGAGCATCACGTGGGACAAATCATAGGGGTTTGGTTGGCTGGGTTTCAGTGTATGTTCATACTGTAAAGTGTCTGATAGCAAAGCTAGTGTACTCTTCAGACTATACTGATGGGTCCAGAGTGATCCTTTTAATATTCCTGCCATGTTTTGCACCTCTAAGGCTCTGAGTTGGGACATTCCTCTTTGAGGTTTGAAGGGAAGTTATGGGAAAGAAAGTTTAGACTTGCCCCATGTCAATGGGTTAAATTTCTTCCAGGACCAAAGTTGCATGGGAACCATGTATGGAAGACTTCTGATTAATAAGTGAGCGGAAAGTGAAATGGGCTGCGTCTTAAGAAAACAATTTTCTTGATACTACAGGTTTTCAAACAGACAAATCAGGCATTTACTGACAGCATTGTAGAAGTGACTGTAGTAAGAGCTAACATTCATAAAGATACACTGTGTGCCAAATTCTGTGTAATTTGCGTGCGTGATCTTATTTCATTCACCCAGTAACCCTCAGGTGGGTATCATTAACTCCATTTTTGAGCCTAAAGTCCATTGACTGGTAAGTGATAGAGATGGAGTTTAAAACCCAGGTTTCAGCCTATAGTACAGGCCCTTAACATAGCACTCACAGCCTTGTGCATAAAATGGTATTTTTGCATTCGAGGACATCGAATGTCCCTCAAGACTCCGAAATGCCATCATTTTCATAGGGAGCTATCTTTATTGTGTACATTACGCTAATGCTTTGCTCTTTTCAATTCAACATTCTAGCATTGAAAAACCCTCATTCAATCATCCAGTAAAATGTTTGATCCTTACTGGTAGAGTTTTTTCCTTAGAAAAAGAGTCTATATAGTTCTTGGTATAATTAATGGTATTAGATGTTTTTATTGTGGCCGTATGGCTTTATTCTTCTGCTTACTGGAGGGAAATAATTTCCTGCTTCATTAACCATGGTTTGTAACTGATCTAACAGAAACTTGAGTCCTGTACTATTCAAATAACGGTTGGAGAATTCATTGGGCTTTTTTTCCTTTGTTTTCAAAGTAAAGGGGGGGGGGCTTTGAAAACCTAAATTTAGAGAAATGCTTTAGAGATACATTTTTTTTAAATTTACTCACATTTCTTGGGTGGGGAGACCATGTTTTATCTAAATAATCTGTTAAGAGTCGTAGTGAAGAAAGGGCCAGAGCTGTAGGACTCGCCTAGATCTGTAAGGAAGCCCTGGAAAGGAAGGACTGTAAAAGTGTCCAGAGAACAGTGTGTCCATGGCTTTATTTGCTGTTACTCCAAGGCCTGAGGTCACTCTGGCAGACGGGTCACTTGCACTGCAAGCATTCAGGCTGGCCTCAGGGACAGGCATGAGGTCACTGGCAAATTGCAAGAATAGCTCCCATTATTCATGGCCCGCTTCCCTGATCCTTGTTGATAGGGGTTTTCTTCCTCCAACATTTCCTTTTCTCTGCAGCAGAGCCCAGTTCTGATGCTGTCTGCTGAAATGGGCTAGTGAGGGCCTCCTTCTGGGACTGTCTGGCCGCCTGGTCAGTGGCATAGACACCGTGCAGCAGACAGCATCCACATCTCCCAGCCTAACTGAGCCAGGGGAGAAACTGGCTCAGGACTGCAGCTGGGACAAGGGTTTCTTGGCTCCTACTCTGAAATGTGTTGGTTTAAGGTGGACGGATGTGCTTTCTCCAGAGAGTGGGAAGTGGTACCCAGTAGTAACATGCCTACGACTTTCATCCGATCTAAGTTGACCAAATGGCTTTATTATATTTTTTCTTGCACAGTGGTTTTCTGTATCCATGCAGAGCATCTTTCTCCCCACCCTCTTGCACACACACACACACACACACAAACACACACACACACACCCCTCACTCACTTGGGAATTCTAACATTGCACATGCCGATATGAAACCTTCCATACACATTGACATCACACTGCTAAGCCCCGTCTCCCTCCGCCCATCCCTTTGCTCTCCTACTAGCCTCCAAGCTCTCAGAAGATACTTTCTGGATTCCTAGAAATGTCCCTGAACTTCCTGGATGCTCAAGCAGTGTTTGTTGAACCAGAGTACTCTTGACTCCAAGTAATTCAAATCACTTCATCAGCATTTTTCCTATTCCTATTTTATTGTTCATCCTTAGCACTCACTAAGTACCCCACACAATTCAAAGTGTAGAGGAAAAAAGCAATGAATAGAAAATAATCCCTGCCCTAATGCAACTACACTCTCATTATTTAAGTAAAAGCTGATTTTGTTATTCCAATTTTTCAGCTAAGGAGGATGAAAAGGCTTATATTACATAAAAAAGGAAGTTATGAGTAAAGCAAATACCTGAACTCTTGCCCTTAAATGCATTCTGACGGTCAAAATGAAAATTGGCTAGTTAGGTAGACTCTGGGAGCTTGGGACACAGAGCCCTGCATACATACTGTCCACTTTATGCAACGAGAAAAGCTGGCATGAGAGTGAATGCCTTTGAAAGTCTAGGATGTTTTAGCATTTCTTGGGTCATGAAGAATTGATGGAATCTCAGCCTGTAAATAAACAGGCTATGACTCATTACCAGGCTCTGTGCAGAAGGTATCATGGTTTCTGAGTTACAGGAGACTCTAAATGCACAAATATAAAGCATGCTCTTCCTTGGGTTTGAAGAGGATATTTAAGTCTGCTAGAAATAAATTCCACCTATGCTACAGAAGAATGCAGACAAGAACCAAGAAAGGAGCTGCACGTGACCTGCAAGTCTTCTTTCTTTTCTTTTTTTTTTAAAGAGTTTTTGTGTTTATGGATATGTTTGTTTTTTATATTGTCCAGAAAGATGCTAGTATTCACATGGCCTTATGACATGGGTTGAAAGTGACCTCTCGGAAGAAAAAAAGGGGCACCTTTATACATATATATACATTCTTTTAAAAAGTCTTTTCCCATGTGGTTTATCACAGGATATTGAATATAGTCCTCTGTGCTATTTAGAAACGGGTCTCCTTTAAATATGGTAATGTAGATTTGTCAGAGTAGATGCTTATATTGAGTTGAGTATTTTTTGAAAACCACTCAAAATGTTTTATTGCAAGAATATGCATTCCTAATTGTGGTTTCACAGTGTGAAAAAATTAAAGTCACTTTTAAAAATGGGAAACATATAATGTGACAGAAAGAACCTGGGCTCCGGCATCAAATAGAATTGAGTTCAAGTCTTGGTGCTGCTACTTTCAACCTATGAGGTCTTGGGCATGCTGTATATCCTCTCTGAGTCTCAATTTCTTTATCTATAAAATATGGAAAATAATATGCACATCAGTGTGTTAATGTAAAGATTAACAGAGAGGATATATTTGAAGTACCAAGCGTAGGCTGTGTCTTACAATATGTACTCAGTAAAAACTGGTAGCTGTTAAACATTTTCTGCTGTTGAACTCTAAGGTAAACTTTATATTTTATGTTACATTTTGTATGAACTAGACTTAAAAAGAATCTGAAGTTTAACATACAAAAGAAAGTACAGGGATATTCTTACTGTATAGTTTATAGTTTATAGCAATAATGTATAGTTTATAGCAATAATGCATGCCTATTCTCTAAAGGCTCTATTAATTGTAAGAAATATCAACCCATTAAAATAAATTCAAGCAAAGGGGACTTACTGTAAAGAGCCAGATAGTCGCATTTTGGTTTCCTGGAAACTGGAATGTAAGATACAAAGGCTATTTTTGTTTTGTTTTGCAGGAGTGACATGTTCCTGCTCCTCTCTGTAGTGTGGGCTCCATCCTTTCATTCCTGACTGATTTTCCTTGCTTCCTCGTGTTGCATGTGGTTCAGATTGGCTGTGAGCCCCTACACTACCTTGCAGTTTCAGTAATACTACCAACCAGGTGCTTCCCATAGAACCCCTTCTTTGAATTCATCAAAACCCAGCTAACAATTTCTGAGAAAATTTTCTAGACTCTTTAAGTAAGTTCACACTATTAATAGTAACAACACTTCCTGCCTCGCTCCTTGGAAAACTCGCCTCTATAATCTCCCATCGACCCATCTTGGGTTTACTAATCCTGTGGCGCAGGCACCCTGCGTGCCAACAACCACTGCTAACATCAATCCTCCAACTGATTTTTTTCATGACTCCCCAGATCAACAACCCTCGATGCCTCCTCATTGCCTATGGGTCAAGAATAAACTCCCTGGCGGTCCAGTGGTTAAGACTCTGCACTTTCACTGCAGGGGTCGCCGGTTCGATCCCTGGTCGGGGAACTAAGATCCCACATGCCGCATGGCACGGTCAAAAAAACCCAAAAAAACCAAAAATAGAGGAATAAACTCCTCAAGTTTGACAGCACGTTCCCCTGGAACCCTAAAATGAACTTAGTGTGATGAAACCTCTCTGGCCAAAGGTTTTTGTCTTGCTTTGGCCTCTGCTCCTGAGTGCTCCCCTCTGAGGGCCCCATCCACCTCCTAACTCTTATAGAGCCTCTTACCTTATATGCAGCATTTATCCCAACTACTTATCGAATTTCTGTACAACCCCTTCAGGCATAACCTAGTAGTGGACACGTGGTAAAGCTGGAAAAACCTATTCATATGTCTCCCAAGCCCCACACGCCTCTGGTCAGAGGGAGGGAATGCAGCTCTCAATGTCCTTCTCCAGGATGTGCCCCCAGGCTCTGTCTGGATACTTAATGTACTGTAGTTTTCTATGCACAGGATCTGCTTTCTCATTTAGATCATAATTTTCTTTGAGGGTAGGACCATGGTTTCTCCATTTAGCAAGCCTAACACCTGTGACAGTACTTTGCATGTAATAAGCAATTATTCATTTATTAGTTCAATTAAACTAAAAATATTTATGTCAGGTGGGTTCGGTAGAAGAAGATAAAATCATGAGCATTTGTTGTTTACCGTAATTAAGCCTGTTATCAGGAGTGTGCTACTGATAATACTTTTGGGGGGTTCCTACTATTCTCCTCTCCTCTGTGTCTTTTTTATCCGATTGCTATAAAGATTTCTCTTTATCTTATTTTAAGAATTTGACTGTAATGTGCTGAAGGTTTGGTTTACTTTTTCTTTTTCTCATTTATTGTGTTTCAGGGCTTTATGGGTTGCTGTTTATAATCAAATTTGGCCATTATTTATTCTGAAATTATTCTGTCTCTTTCCCTTTCTTGCTTTCTAATAATATTCCACAGGTTACTTTTACTTTATTCAATATTTTTCCCCAATTTTTTGTCTGTCTGCTTCAGTTTGGATAACTTCTACTGGCCCAGTTTCAGATTTACCGATTTTTTTTTTTTTTTTTTTTTTTGCAGTGCCTTAAAGTCCATCCAAAGACTATTTTTTTATTTAATATATTATAATATTCATTCTAGAACTTTCATTTGGCTCTTTTTTGCAGTTTTCATTTTTTTCTATATGCAATATTTAGATGTAATACATACACGTTATATTCATAATTATACATACATATAAAATATATATGGCACATATGTATATATGCCATATATGTACTTATCTATATACGTGGCATATTTATATGTTTATACCTTGTGTATGTATCTTTTCCTATAAATTATTTCACATATACACAATAGTTTTTTAAATCCTTGTCTGCTAATTCCAAATCCTGAGTCATCTACAGGTCTGCTTCTATTTACTGTGTTTTCTCTCTACTATGGGTCATATATTCCTGCTTCTTGTTATGACTCAAGATGTCATTCTGAACATTATGTACAAAATAATTTATAGTATTCTGAACATCATGTATTTGTACTTTTCTGAAGATTATGTACAGAAACTCAGTAGAGACTGAAGCATGGTATTTATTTTGTTTTATTTCCCAAAATGTCTAAGTCATTTGTTCTGGCTGGCTGTGAAAGCAAGGGTCTGAGCACTCAGATTCCTTTTGGAGTTGAGTTGAGCTGGAGCGGGACTGTGAATAACCCAGCTTCCAACCTCCTGAACAGCTGCTGTTTTGGTAGTTCAGTGTTTGAACTAGAAAGGCATTGACTGATGTTTCAGATATTTTTGGTTCATGTTTTTATTTATTATTGGCAAGGCCCTTGTACCTGTAACTTTGGTAAATTCACCCATTAGTTCTTGTAGGGTTTTTCTTAATGGATTTCTCAGAATATTTTACATAAACAATTATGTTACCTGTGAATTAACATTTTTTTTTTATACAGCAGGTCCTTATTAGTTATCTATTTTATTGAATTAACAATTTTTCTTTCTAAGCTTTCCCCTTTTTACTTATTCATTTTTGTTTTCTCCCACTGACTGAGTGCCAATAAAATGTCGTGTTGAAGTGGGAAAAAGAGATACTCTTGCCTTAGTTCTGATCTTTCTTTAGTGAGAAATCATTCAATATTTCATCATGAAATAAGATGTAAGATGTAGATTTTTCAAGAATGGCCTTTATCATATGGGAGGCAAATGCTTCTTTTCCTAGTTTTCTGAGAGTTGTATCATGAATGGATAATGAATATTGTCAAATGCTTTTTACACCCATTGAAAGTATATTCTGTTAATACATTGAATTACATTTATTGATTTTTAAGTGTTAACTTGAATTCTTGGAATAAAACACACTTGGTCATCATATATTACCCTTTTCATTGCTGGATTTTATTTGATAATAGTTTTTGAAATATTGTTTCATCTATGTTCATGAGAAATATAAATCCATAATTTTTTTTTCTTGGAATTGCCTTTGGCAGACTTTGGATCAGGGTAATTCTGGTCTCTTACAGTGGAGTGAAAAGTGTTACCTCCTATTTTTTTCTAAAAGAATTTGTAAAAGGTGGCTTTTATTTTTCCTTAAATGTTTGCTAGCATTGAGTAATGTGACCATATGGCCATGGAGTTTTTTTAAAATGTTTAATTATGAACTCAATTTCTTTAATTGGTATAGGACAGTTTTTAAAAGTTGTTATAAGTTTTTATAGTTTGTGTCTTTCAAGAAAGTCTGATTTTATCTAAATTATTGAATTATTTGGCATAATATTGTTCATAATATTCTCTTATTATCCTTTTTAATATCTTCAGTATCTCTAATGATCATCTTCTGGATTTGTAAATTGTCTCTGTTGTTCATAGATATTCTATTTCAGTGATTTCTGCTTTTTATTGTTTCCTGTCTTCTACTTACTTCGGGTTCAGTTGCCTTTCTTTCACTGGTTTCTTAAGGTAGAAACTTAGATCACAGATTCTAAACCCTTCTTTTCTTATGTAACCTTTAAAGATATAAATTTCTCACTAACCACTGCTTTATTTGCATACGACCAATTTTGATTTGATTTTTCCTAAGATTTTATTTTTTAGGGTAGTTTAACACTTACAGCAAAGTTGAACAGTAGGTACAGAGATTTTCCATCTACCCCCTGCCCTGCACATGCATAACCTCCCCTATTATCAGCATCACTCACTGGAATGCTGCATTTGTTACCAAGGATGAACCTAGATTGAAAGTACATAGTTTACCTTAGTGTTAACTCTTGGTGCTGTACATTCTGTGAGTTTGCATAATGTATAATGACATATATCTTTCATTACAATATCATACAGAGTATTTTCACTGTCCTAAAAATTCTCTGTGCTCTGCCTATTCATCTCCGCCCCAATCCCACCCCTGGCAACTATTCTTTGTGCTGTTGTTGTCACATATTTTACTTTTATCCTATATCATAAATTACACAGTTCACTGTCTTTCATGAATTAAGAGAAAAATAAGATAATCTTTTGTATTTACCTACAAATTTACCTTTCTGTCACTCTTCATTCCTTCCTGTAGATCTGAGTTTTTGTATGGTTATTACAAATAACAAACAAATGAGGAAACTTAACTATCATGGAAGCTTTACTTATTTATTAATTTTTAATGGACCGTCACATTCACCTGATTAACCAAAAAGTCTTAGCTGTGGGTTTCAATTCCTATTATTGTGAGATCACCTGCATGCTCAGTAGAGTGATATACATAGTTTATTAAGAAAGCATTGCTGAAATTTCAACTTTTTCTCTGTTGCTTCCTGCTCCAACAGGTCTATGGAAATGCAGGACCTAGCAAGTCCTCATCCTCTTGTTGGCGGTGGCGATACTCCTGGTAGCTCCAAACTGGAGAAAGCTAATCTCAGCAGCACATCGGTCACCACAAATGGGACAGGAGGTAAGTGTACAGCCCTGAAGACACGCAGAATCACATTTCAGACTCTGTTGTGGCTTTACATGTTAGGGATCTGCTAGTAAATAAATATTATATCTCATAAGCAATAACACCATAGCATTATACTCAAGTAATATATAGTTAATGGATTATTTATTGTTCTGTTGATTTTCTTGAAATTTTTGCTCCTCCTCTATAGCTGGAAACATTCAGAAAGAATAGATAGCCCCGAGCAACATTTTGAAGGCCTTTAGCAAGGCTTTCTTTTTGTATTTGCCCTTGTAAATATTTTTCAAAATGTAAAAAATGTGGCCAAAGGATTTACTCTCTGATCTTAACAACAACAAATATAGAAAACAGAAAAGAAATTCCACTAGTTTTTGGTTTTATTTTGAATTTTAAGAGAAAGCCTACTCCAAAGTTTTTCTTAAAAATGGTGTTTCTTAAAAATGGTTTTGGGAATAGAAAAATGTCCATATCTGCTGCATTTTCTTTTCAAAGAGAGAAATACCTAACATGTATTTAAAATAGGAATTGAATTTTTTTCTAGATACCTTTTCATATGATTAGCTCATAATTATGCCACAACATATGGCAACAATAATAACTATTTCAAATATTTCATCCTATTGTTTTTATAAAATGCATTCAACCTGTCAGAAAATACGATCTGATTTTTGCATCAGAATATGTATACGTAGAAAGCCTATACATATATATGTACATATATACACATATATAAGCTGCATTTTAAATTACTCACAATTATTTTGAAGTTTTGTAGATTTAGTTGTTTTCGTCGAGTGAAAAATTACTTGAAAATTGCTTTAATTTGTAAGCTATTCATATTATTAGATATCAGCATTTGCCACATCATATTTTCTTTTAAAGTTTCAGTAAATATTTATGAATTTGATACACCTCTTTCCATTTATTTTAGAGTAACTGTGAAATCTAAAATTTTCTTTGTAAAGTTGTGTGGATTGCAACTTGCCTGTATTTAATAATGTTTTACATAAAACCCTTTGTAAATTAACATTTTCCTTGTTTATAGTGTTTGTCTCTAAACATGCATCTATAATTTTGGCTAATTAATTATAGGATTGCCAATTTATAAAATTGTTTAGTGATAACTTGTGGAGTAAGAACATTTATATTTAAACCTTAACTTGGGTGCAAATAATAAGATTTAAAATAAAACAAAGACATGCACTCTGAAATCAGACTTTGAAGGTCACTAATCACCATGTATGTATATTTAACTGAACTAAAACATACCTGATAAACTAAAATGTAAAAGTCATACCATGCAGTTATAATTTTGGCAAAAGGGTCAGAAACCAGTTCAAGCACTGAAGACTATTCTCGTACACTGAGCAGGCATTCAGACAATGAACGCTTATGCTGTTCCTGTTCTCAGGGGACAACATGACTGTTTTAAACACTGCAGACTGGTTGCTGAGTTGCAACACCCCCTCCTCCGCAACAAGTATGAGAGATGATGGTACACTGCATGTGTTTGGGTGTGTGGATTTGCCCTTCTGGTTTGCTTTCTGTTGCTATTTCTGTTTGCACTCCCTTTTCTGTGCTCAGTACTTGTTATAAAAAAATAAAAAAAGAGACATGAACACACCTTTTAGTTGTTTATTGATAACAGTTGGCTATGTTTTTCTTATCAACTAGTATTCTAATCTTAGGTCAGTAGTATTCTTTTCTTAGTTTTTTCATAATTTTGCACAAACGGGTGCATCTATTATTTTTCTGACTATCAGTTTATTAAGTGATAATTCAACACAACTGTCACGTCAATGAGCAGTTGAAGCAGATTGCGCCTACGTACAAACCCAATCTCCATAGCCTATAGCCTTTCATAAATTAAATTAAATTCATAGCATGGCAAAACGATATTTCCTATTTTACACACTTTAATAAATATTCCAATTGAAATACCTAAAGTAATATTAACATTTAAAAACCCACCATTTAAAAAATTACCAGTGATGAAAGCTATACATTTAAAATTATAAATTAATATTAAATCTCTTAAAATGTTTTGAACTATAGATATTAACTACATTCCTATATTTATATATATATAATATAAATAAACTTTCTCCCAAACCAAAAGTTAACATGCTATCAAAATTTAAAAATTAAAACAAAACCACATAAAACTTCTGTAGAACCACCCAATTCTAGGATTAAAAAGAAGAGCTCACAACCTGTTAGAAATGTTCATTCCAAGCAAGCAGTTAGAATAGGCACAGTTTGCCTGGACCTTGCTGTATGCAGATTAAATTAGAATATATGACCAGTGGATGAGAAGTACTCCATTATGCCCGTTATTTAAATTTTTATCATTTTAGTTTTCTTTTTTTTTAATTCCACACTTAAAATATACTTTTCATACTTAAAAAATACTTTGCCAGAATTTAGTTCCTCTTAATTCTAACTCAAGGGTCTTTTTTTTGCAAAGAACAAGACAGGAAATGTTTTAGGCTTTGTAGGCTATGCTGTCTCTCTCCGTCTCACCTATGCAGCTCTGTCACTGTAGCTCAGATGCAGCCATAGGCAATACATAAATGAATGAGAGTGGTCAGGTTCCAATAAAACTTGATTTATGGACCCTGAAATTTAAATTTCATATGATTATCACAAGTCACAAAATATTCTAATTTTGATTTTTTTAAAAAACATTTAAGATGTAAAAAGCATTCTTAGCTCACTGGCTGTTGTTCTATTCTGACATATTAATGTAACATAGGCAACTTTATAATAGTGAATATATACAATCAATATTTAGTAATTTACATCTAATATCCAACAGAAAAATTTTTTTAAGTGTAAAACATCAAGTTTTCCTAGTTCTTAGTATTAATGTTTAAGAGTTTTGTGACCATGTGGGAAAAAAAAAAGGACTTCTGTGTCAGGAAGACCATGGATCTGAAACCTGGCACTACATTTACTAGCTGTGTCGTCTTGGACAAGTTACTTAACCTCTCTGAGCTTTAATTCTTTTCTACAAAAGAAGGATAATAATACTTTACTGGCAAAGCTTTTGTTTTAAATCATATAATGTATGTAAATTTGGGGCAATATAAACCAATATAATTCCTTTTCCTTAATTAATAATTCAATAATAATTAGGCAACAGTTTTATAAGGAAAATGGAAACGTGCAGTGTGTTAAAAGACTCTCCAATGTTTGGTCAGATAATACATTTTTCTGCATTTAGAACATGTAAACTGGCTACAGAGGCAAACTTTTAGTAATAAAATGTTAAGTGTACTTTGATTATTAAGGATATAGTCTCGGTGGCATAATGACATGAAATATTTAATGAATTTTAATGACTCTTTATGCCATGTGTTTATAACATAAGCTAAGCATTTGATGCACAATGTTTCCCATTGAGACTAAACTATTTTATTTATAATTCTGGGTTTTATTGATGGAATTTGATCACTTTATAAAATTATTATAATAAAACAAAAGACAAAAGCAAAAGCTAATTTAGTGGCTTTTCAAGATCTTTCCATTAACTTTAGATTTTCAAAAAGATAATTTTGATAGATTTTACTGATATGAGTGAGTTAATAGTATCACCTTAATATCCTACCCTACTACCTTGGTGCTGTTTAAATATATTACATTACTCCTTAAAGTAATTTTTAAAGGGGTTCATCACCTTAATCCTAATTCTGTAATTACATCTGCAGGTTTATATTAGAACCTAGATTTTCCTTTCAAATTTTTGTCACTTGTGAAATTGTTAAAATGAAGAACTGTCAATAAAAATATAATAAATACAATCATATCTTAGCATACAGATCAGTGGTCAACAAACTTTTTTTTGTAAAAGGTCAGATAGTAAATATTTTCAGCTTTGCAGGCCATACGGTCTCTGTTGTAACTATTCAACTGTGCTTTCATTGCACAAATGGAGCCATAGACAATACTTAAACAAATGAGCTTGACCATATTCAAATAAAACTTGATCTATGAACATTGAAATTCGAATTTCGTACAATTTTTATGTCACAAAATATTATTCTTCTTTGATATTTTTCAACTATTTAAAAATGCAAGAGTAATTCTTAGCTCACGGGCTATACAAAAACAGGCCGTGGGGTAGACTTGGCACTTGAGATGTAGTTTGCCAACCCCGATATAGATTCATGTATGCTACTTCATGTATATGTATATACATGCATGTAAATGCATGCCTGTCATGTGAAAAGTTACTTCCATATATAAGTAAGATTCTAATTTCCCTAATGGTGTCAAGATACATGATTAGCTATACTTTATATACAAAATACTTAGATTTATTGGAAGTGCTTAGGATAGGGTCTAAATGTGAATTTTCACTTTCTAACTTAAAATGTATCAGGTTCCTATTATATGCCAGGTTCTGTGCTAGGAAATGGGAACCCAATGACCTATAGAACATGATACTAGCCATCAAGGGACCAAAAGTCTAGCAGAGGGAAACAGAAAAGAAAATAATGAGTGCATAATGTGTTCAAGGTGGGTGCACAGCAGAGGGAGGGAATATTTGATTCTACATGGAGATTAAGAAAATACTTCAAAGAGGAGATTTGGGGGAACCAAGATCAGACATTCTGATTTGGGGGAACCAAGATCAGACATTCTGATTGGGTTTATGGTGTTTTCTATATTTGAAATCTGTAGAGCATAGAAAAGAATCTCCCAGAGTTTTTAATATATAGATGATTGATTCACATGGGATGAATTTGTTTCTGAGTATTATGTGTCTGTGCAGTAGAACCAGCTACTATTGTGGCTCTACTCTTTTTAGATTTTCTTTTTGGAATGAAAGCCATAAATTGGAAGCATCATCAAATTATTTTACAAAACTAAATGCTTCATGGATATTTAGAAATGAAAGACACTTGGTGCTCATAGGTTTCTGAGTGAAAAAATTGATTTAGAAAAACATAAATCATAAAACTAGTAGGCAATACTTCTTTCCTCCCTGCCGTGTTGTAAATTGTATCCTTCCTGATCTAACTCCTCCTGAACTTCTTTGTAGAACCTAAGTTGTCAGAGGTGGCTATGTGAGATTTTGTGGTTCAGGAAGGAGTATATTTGGAATTATATATATAGTCTTTTAAGTGGACACCAGTTTAAACACAGATCTCTGAAGATGAAATGTAAAATGTAAAGTACTTGGGTTACCTCTCTTTCAAGGGTTAATTAAGCCTAATATTGCAAAAAATGAACATTAGCATTAAGTTATGATAATAACACAGACTTCCTCTAAAAATAATTAATATATATTAATGTTATACTTGAGTTCTAAAGATAATCTGAGGGGACAAGATTAAATTTGCTTTGAAAATACTTGTATGAGGGTATGGAAGAAGGTTGGGATGTAAAGAGAGAAAATCAGTGATTTAGTAGCCATAGCTGACAATAATCTCATACAATCTTGATTTAGTCCACAGAGATCAATTATTTTTGAAGGTTAAAAATAAAACCCAATCATATCAATATAATAAAATGACTGACTTTTTTTTACTATTTGGCTTTATGAAAAACATCTAAGTTGCAAGTGGATAACTAGCGTGGAGGGGGCCTGGCAATATAATTATTTCTCAAAGTAATGGTTCTGTACAAAGTGCTATATGTATGTAGATTTTCCATCCCACCTTTTGGGAAATGAACCTTGAATCATGTATTTCGAGCATGTAGAAGAATAAAACCACAAAACTCTCTAACCTAAGAATTAAAAAATGATTGCAGCTTTTGAAATCAAAATGTTTATTTTGTAAGTTTGAATTTTGTTCATGAAGAGGATGCTTTTCTTCTATAGAAGGTTATTCTTTCCATTTGGTAGCATGAACTGTAATGATGTTGGACACAGTCCTTAAAATAAATTAAAAGCCCTGTTTAACTTCTGTGTTAACTTAAGAAAAATAGAATACAGTAAAAAAAACAAAATACATTTGAACATGACAGTGAATATACACTCATAAACTTTTGGAATGAGTATTTTTATAAGTTTTAGAAAATAGACGCATAAAACTAGATTTGTTTCATTGATGAACATCTTTCCAATACTGTCTTGCACATATTAAATGTGTGGAAACAAAAGCAAGACAAAAGAAAATGGAAAACATTTCAAATATATTCAGACCTGTAGTGAAAACGACTTCCATTTTTCAAACTATATAATTATCATAATGTTGACTTTATAGTCATTACCTGTTTTCTAAATATTAAGACAATTCTTTGTATTTTAACATCTTTTTAATAAATCAGCTAATCATATAAAGAATGCCCATTTCACTTCTCTAAGTTTTCTGTTCCTGAAAAAAAATTATTATTACTTAATATTACTTTCTTTCTCTATAAAAATCAAATCAAAATAACTTTGCATCTTACTCAAGAGATGTTTGCAGATGCTGCCCTCCTGTGAACATAAATTATTTTCTGTAGCAGCATGATTAATTTTCTCCCTTTTCCCTATTATTCAACTCTTACCACATATGAAAAATAAATTTGGATTAATGTGTAATGTTTTCCCCCAAATGTTAGCATCCATTTAACTATTACTTTTAAATCCATGTGTTTTAGTCCACTGAACACATCTTGATGTGTATGCTTCTCTTTATATACTTTCTAGTGATGCCTTTTCTCAGTTAAATGAGCCTCCTTTGTCTTTGACTAAAAGCAGACCTTTAAAATTTTAATGAGAGATGATTCCAGGATAATGAATGCAACCACAAACTCTCTCTCTGGCTTTTCTTCCTTCTCCTTTCAAACTCTCTCTCTGGCTTTTCTTCCTGCTCCTTTTGACCACCTGAAACTTTCAAATTGAGGAGATTATAATCAACACCAATACTAAGTTTTTGAAATCAAATCTCAAAGTTGGGATCCAAAGAAACAAAACTAAACCTCATGTCTAGCTTGGTTAGTTTTTTAGACATTCTGCTTCCCCTCTCCCCATTTCACAAGTGAAATATATATAACCATTAGTATTAATACATCTATTTTACAAATATTGCTATAGATTTAGACATGTTTAAATAGGAATTTAGCCATGATTAGAATTTGGAAGTTCTGACAAACTGTCTCTTATCTTAGTTTTGCTGGATGCTTTGGATGGTTCCTTTTTGTCATATGTCAGAAGTCAGATGGGGACATTGCATCATAGAGAGTAGCTTTTACACCTTCTAAACCCTACTCTGGATCATCACTATCCAGATGAAAGGAATTCTTGGTTAGTTAGTGCTGCCTGTGAGGCAGTGTGGTTTAGAGTTTGGATTCTTTCCAACCTTTACAGTTCGACTCTGAATCTTCCAGCAAATCTTCATGACATAGTTAAATCCCGGATGCTAAATTAACCCCAGAGCTCACTGAGGGAGGGTCCAGCCAATTCTCTTCATGTGGAAAGGGAACATAATCATTACTGCATGTTTCTCCATCATTAATTGCTTTTCTAACAGAGTAACGTCGCTGACTTGCTTGCTTGGTGGGTACGCTCTGAGCCCACTATTCTTTTGGCCATATTTGTCCGTGGTTGGCTAGTCTTCAGCTTTCTTCTTTATAGTTTTCTGCTTGCTTCTGAAGTTTTGAACTGTGTCATTCCATTTATGACCAGGAAACATAAGAGGTGTTAAGCAGAAAATAATTTAGTTTATTCCCTTGCTGCTGTGATACATGGAGCTTTGCCCACAAAGGGAAAATATGGTGTGACAAAATGGGTAGAGGCTTTTTCACTGCCCCTGCCAAACTCGTTGCATCTAATAACGACAGCGATGTATACCTCAGTGGCTACATCATTGCCAAGTGAGGATTCTGCCAAAATATACCACCTCAAAGGAGAAATAATATATGAAAGAGTTTTCAAAAGATACAATTACTGCTGTAGAAACCATCTCTTATTCTATGCTTATGTCTATAATGTATTAAAAATTGTTATACCATTAGAATAAAAAGCCCAACACCTTATGGCTCTTTTGGCTTTCGTAGAGCAGAAATTTACTGAGTGCTTCATTTTTCACCCACCATATGAATACACCCCTGGTTTCTGTATTTGCATATGCCTCATTGTATTCTTAAGCAATCTTTTTTTTTTAATGTCATCTTGGGAAGAATAAAATATAAGCAGTAAATCTCTTTGTTACGATTTGGATTAAATGTGCTAAAGACTGACTGACGATGCCTTTCTTCTGCCTTTTGACTATAATACCAGAGTGTGCTTAGGTGATTTAAAAATGCAAATACACGTACTACTGTTTCACTATGTAAGGATGACTGCCTTTAAAAGCCAGATTCGAGAGAACCAGCTTAGGCAGAAGATTTTTAGATTAAATCCTCTATAAATGCATGTCCATTTAGAAGCTAAATTAACAAAACTTTCCTCATCGACTTCCCAAGTTTTCTCTTGCATGCCCATGGTAGCTAGAAAAGCCACTAGTCGTACAGTCAGCATCTTCGATATAAAGTTAGAAATAAAACTCACATGTACTTATTCTTCTACGTAGTGTCTCTCCTTGCAGTCAAAACAGAGCCTTTGAACAGCAGTGAAACCACAACCACGACTGGAGATGGAGCGCTTGACACTTTTACTGGGTCAGGTAAAGCCTTAAGCTCGTGTGTTGTTCTGTACGCATTGGGGTCCACCTCATCCTCCTGGTGAATAAGCGAGAATTGGATTTTTATAAATTCAGCAATAAATTCGTTTTTTGGAAAACTCATTGTCATAAAATTATGCTTTTTTTAGAAATGATGTTTAGAATAGTTTTGCTGCATCTGCAGTTGACAGCAAAGCAATCCCCTGACTTTCTTATTAGAAATAAGCAGAACTGACTTCTTTCATAATTATTTTATACAGTGCTTAATTTAATTATTAGGTTGTAATTGTTAACTTTGTTCCTTCAACTTACCCATTTAAATGACATAAAAACTGCCTTCTCTCCAGCATTCGAGATGTAAAACTATCCATTTGATTCTTTCTAAATAACCTTGTTTCCTCTCTGGGTTTAAAAAAAAACCTTCCTGTGTAAGCAGCTGAGTGACAGGTATTAAAGGTTAATGGGCTGCAGGAGAGCACATGCTGGTCGCATTAGAACCCAGCCTCTGAGAGCACGACTTTCGCTCAAATGCTTCAAAGAGAACAATAGCGTGTCTTTAAACATCAATCCTCTTTAAATATAAATACCTGATAACTCCCAGGTGGGCACAAAGACACGCAATAAGTTGACTTAAAGATTTTTTTTCGTTACTATATTTGGTTTGGTTGATTATCTGGTGAAAGGACTTTTTTAACCTGAGGAGGAATTTGTATAGCAGAAAGATGAACATTGAACCTAGAAAAGTATTTGTGATAATTAAATCTTGGTTCTGTTATTCTACTCTAATATATTTTATACTTATTCATGTTCTCATATACAAGGATTTTATGTGGGTATGCTTCTCATGTAAAGAGAGCTGAGGTAAATCCTTGACTATAATGTCATTATAGCATATATTTGATTTTTATAGATACAGATGATCCCGTTTCATTGGTTCACACTGATTGGAAGCAGCTGCCATGTATTCACATAAATATTAGTACTCCAAACAGAAAGATATAATAATTTATACACTTTGTATAGAGAAGCATGTGTCCTAATTCACATCCTCTCTAGCAATTCTCTTGCCTCTTAGCAGATAAATAGGTACCAACTTACCCTAGCATTTATATTACTTACCATAACTGTTGTAAACTTTCTGCAAAGTAAATGTATGTATGAACACAGTTTTTAAGGATAGGAATGAAATTAAGTGATCGCTGACATACTTAAATAGCACACTACAAGTTAATGAAAGCTGAATGAAAAAATTGTGGGATGTTAGCTCCAGAAGGAATTTCAGAGACCTGCAATGATCCGTTTTATAGGCAAGAATATGGAGGCACAGAGAAGTTAAAGGTGGTTAAGGCCATACAGTCAAGGCCTCACAGGTGGTCACTTGTATAAATGATTCTAGAATAATGTCCTGGTCAGTCCAACAGTCTTTTCTTTAATACTCCACTGGAAAATATAAAGATGGAAAAAGAAACAGGTGTGAACTGTCAAGCCGTCTGGAATTTACTCATATTATATTTACAAATAGTTTCCCAGTTTTCTTTTAAGAATTATCTAGGGCTGTGCTGTCCAGAAAAGTAACCACTGGTCATATGTGGCTATTTAAGTCTAAATTAAATACTGTTTGGTAAAGCAAAAATTTTTTTATCTAGTCACATTAATTACATTTTAAGTGTTTAATAGTTGTATGTGGGGTTTTTTAGTGGCTACCATATTGGACAACTCAGATATAGAACATTTCCAACGCCATGGACCAAGTTCAATTAGACAGAGTGCTTTAGGTCAGGGATTCTCAACAGCACCACTATTAAAAACTTGGCTAATTTTTTATTGTGGGAGAGCTGTCCTCTGCATTGTAAGGTTTTTAGCAGCATCCCTGGCATCTATCCCAAGTTAACAGTAGTTTTCCTCAGTTGTGACAACCAAAGATGTCTTCTAGCATTTTAAATGTTCCCTGGCAGGCAAAATTTCCACCCATCCCCCAACTTCATCTCCCACCTCTCATCCCATTGAGAGTCACTAATCTAAGGTGTTACAGTAATAAGGGTAAAACCTCAAAATTGCTTGACACCACCATATGAGAATCTGATAATATTCATTAAAAATGTGTTTTAATTAATTTTCAGGACATTTTGAAGACAAGCACTTTTGCTAACTTTTGTATGCAGAAATGATGGAGTATAATGAGTTGAGTGCTTTGCATACATCTCTTGATTAATTAAATGACAATGGGGAATAAAAGGAAGGTCTCCTAAATGTATACATGGTATTCCAGAAATCATACTGGAAAGATTAGACTGTTCTGTGTAGGAACGGTCTTTACTTTGATCAGCATAATCTCAGATCACTTTAATCCAATTTTGTTGTTGTTTTCAATTATCTGCAGATTTATTAGTTAGAATAAAATATATACAGCTTCGTTAAGAAGCATAAACTTTCTAAGTTTTATGTAAACATAGTTTTCTGAGTCAAAGGTTTTGTTTTCTACCTAGAAAATGAACATATAGACATTAATATGAAATTTTAAAGGTTGAGGCTTTATACTGTTATGGATACATTATTCTAATGATATCTAGATTCATTCATTAGAGGGAAGAAGCATCCTATGTATTCAGATTTGTGTTCATATATGTGAGCCTTTTCTTCTGAAATAATTTTGTTCTTTGGCTAATTCAATAAAAGCTGAATGTTTCTTTTCATTATTTGATGTTTCTTTAGAAAAGCCTTGAGTTTCACAGTCTTGAGAATAACTGATTAATATAGTCTGAGTCTTGAGTGTACCACAATGAAGTTTTATAAATGAAACAAAAAATGTGGAATTGAGCCTTACTTAAGTATATTTCTGCTAAATAGAGTATAATTATTGCGAATCAATGAATCAGACTGAATTTCCTGTGCAGTACACTGTTGCTATTATGTAGTGTATGTTTCGTGCCCATAGTGTGAGAGAAAAGGCCTGTTCTCATTGAGTTGATTTGAAAGTCTTAAACATTCTTTATGTTTTTAATAAATAAGTAGAAAATGAATGGTTCAGTGGTCCATGTATTTTCAAATATGCATAGCAAATTCACTTAAATTTGGTTGCTGAATATATTTAGAACATAACACCTCTAATCATATTCAGTGATTGTCAAAATTGATTCATAATATTCTTGAAAATATACTCTCTGCATTATTGCTATGAAAACTATAATATACTCTCCATACTCAGAGCTTACAGTCTCAATAGCATTTTAAATACATTAAATTCTATGTGTTTATGAAGCAATAGATCACAAGGGTACTTAATAGCATTTGGATATAGAAATATATCATGTTTCATAAAATAGTTAGCAACCTAAGCCTATTTGTCACTTTTACAATTCTAAAAGTTTAGCTCCAGAATTATTATGAACAACTTAGAAAAGACATAGTACTTTGAAGTATAACTATGATTGATTAGACTAAACTAATTCCAGCACTGCATTGTATACTACTTTAATCTTTTTGAAAAGTGAATGAACAGCAGATGGCCTAATAAAGACACTCTGTGTGCTTGCCCAGTATGGATTGGCTCTGAAGGGACTGCCTTAACACTTTGGGGTCCATATATTTGCAATACATCTGTCTTAGTCAAGGCAGATGGTTAAAGGAAAGAGAAACTTCCAAACTTTTGGATACATTCCAGTTTGGGACTGCATGTTTGGCTGAAATGTTAATAGGACCTGATTTTCACCTTTAAGTTCTTCTCAAAAAAGTACAATCTCTGATAGTTCAAAATATATTTATAAATACGATTGCTGCTGCTTCTTGCAGTTACTTTTTTTTTTTTTTTAATGTTGCATTATCACCCATGCTTTCTGTGTACATTCCAATTATTATTAGAATTATTTGGACCCTGCATTTTTAACTACTCATTGGATTGGCAAAATGAAAGGAAAGAGAAAACGATATCATTTTACAACTTGAAAATGAAGATTGAAACATCATATTTTTCTTAATTTTTATTATATTTTTATTAGAATAAATACGCAGGAAGAGCAATATATTTGGAATTTAAAACATAAAGTCTGCAAGTTAAAAAATTTACCTTTATATCATGAAAGCTTAATTACTTATAGTCAAGGATATTTATTCATAGCATATTAATATGTAAGAGCATGCTACGGATTTAAGAAAATGGAGGAATGATGAAGGGAAATGATTTGTGAAAAAAGTTCGTGTCATGCTCCTAGCACACATGTGAAACAGCTTAATTAGAAGAAAATGTTTAGGCATCTGTTTCTGTCTAGAAAATGAATGAATTTTCTGTTTAGAAAATGAATGAATTTTTTGAAACATATCTCTAACATAGCCATTTCTTGAAATAAGTTTTGCACACTCCAGTGAAATATATTTATAAAGCAACCTTTTTTTTGCACTGGTTTTTGTGTCTTACAGTAATAACAAGTAGTGGCTATAGCCCCAGATCAGCGCATCAATATTCCCCACAGCTGTATCCTTCCAAGTAAGTGGTCAGTAGTCTTTCAGATTTGTTAGAATAATTTTCCAGCATTATCTTGATTAATCATGTTTACACAATATAACAACTTTAAATCAGGATATATTTATGTATATAAATGTTATAGATAAGCAGTTGAATTGATAGATACTTGGATAGATTCATTGGATAGATTAGACATTAGGTAAATACCCTTCACAAGTCTAGGAATACCCTCACTTATATCTAGACAATTGCTTTAATTCTGGATATTTATATACTTTGAGGAAAGCATCAAGCTCAAACCGGAATACACAGATTTTTTAATGAAAATCAAAAATGCTGACTAGTTTAAAGAAAATCTAAAAAGATTACATTTTATTCAAACATCAACACTTCATAATTTGTTCCATCATTACAATATTTTTTTTGGATTTCAAGTTCTAATACACATTTTTGAAAAATATGCACTATTGCTTTTATAACTAATGTGGTCAACTTTCTGAGGGCAGTGGTAGAAATTTCAAGTTTAACTACATTGGGTGTATATCTGAATTTGGTTGCCATCAGCCAGATGTGTCAAGATTTTGGATTCCTGATCATGTACATTTAAAAGTTATTTTCCACAGCAGCTAGAGTGTTTATCCTTAAGTATAGGCTAGAGATTGGATATCCATTTTGGGAACATTCCATAAGATGTGGCATGATGAAGGGAATGGCATTCCATTTCTTTTCGGGAAGCTACTTTTTTATTTTTTTAAATTTTATTTATTTATTTATTTTTACGATTTCTAGTTCTCTGTAGAGAATTCTTGGTAGGGCCTTTAATGACCTTTGTAGTCATTACATAGCATTGGGTCATGCATGGTAACAGGAAATATGCTCATGAGTGTACTAATTAACTGGCCTGGGCTTCACTTTCCTCATCTACATATCCGTTGGAATACTATTTCGAATATAAGCAATATAGGCCTGGAAGAGACTTTAAGTGTGATATCTAAACCAAAGTTTTCTTTTCACGGGTGAGGTGTAGACTTAGCGAGTTTAAATTATTTGTCCAAGGTTAACTAGACTGGTTTGTAGCAGAGCCTGGGCTCCTGACATTCAGACTCCTGTCCTTTTCCATATTGTTAAAATGATATTATGGATAAAGAAGAGGATTACTTCCGGGCTATTATCAGGTTTCACTGAATCTAAGCTGTCTGAATTAATATGCAGTCTTTGTTGCCACAGTAATGCTATTTTTCTGATATTTAGGCCCTATCCACACATTCTTTCTACACCAGCAGCTCAAACAATGTCTGCCTATGCAGGCCAGACTCAGTATTCGGGGATGCAGCAGCCAGCCGTCTACACAGCGTACTCACAGACAGGACAGCCCTATAGTCTGCCCACTTACGGTATTTCACATCTTCTCTCTTCTTCTTTGGTTATAAGCATGTAATCCTGCTGGCTAGTAGTTGTATAGTCTAATATATTGATATGTTACAACTCAGAAGTAAGATCACTTTACTAATGAAATGGGTTGCACATGGCGTTTTCCAAACAGATCTGGGCGTGATGTTACCAGGCATCAAGACAGAGGGCGGACTCTCACAAACTCAGTCGCCGTTACAGAGTGGGTGCCTCAGTTACAGCCCAGGGTTTTCTACCCCACAGCCAGGCCAGACACCTTATTCTTACCAGATGCCAGGTAAGTACCACACAGGGAACATGTTATGTGAGAAAGAATGCTGTGAATGAGACTCCTTGGCTTCAGACTAGGAATACAGAGTCATGAGGACAGTTTTAAATCTTACCACTGCTCACACGACATCATCAGAAAAGACAAATAACTAGGAAGAAACATGATGAAAAGAGTTCAGTATACATCAAGAAACATGACCCTTATCAAAGTTAAATATTTAAGTTTAAGTTGCATAAAATTGGCAGGAAACTAAGTCCAAGCAAAGCAACCACCAAGCCAGTCGCCACGCCAGTCACATGTTTGGCATCTATTTAAGTGATTTCAAAGATACATGACAAAACCCAGTATTTTCTTGTCAGGATTCCTTACATACGTAATGCTGTTTTGATTAAATTTAAAATTGAATTAGCACTTCTCTAAGTCCCATTTATTGTTGAATAATTGAAAATTTTTTTGTTCATTTCTAAAATACCTCTCCCCTGTTAATACTATATTTCTTGAATAGGAATATTTAGATAATTTGTACCTCCGCCTTAAAAATTTTTTCTCCATGTACGATCATTATTTAATTTTTCTTTTTGTTTTTGTCTCCAATTAAAAATTATTTTTGAACATCGTGTAGTAGTTGCAGAAAATATTTTAGTGACATACTAAAAACATTCAAAGGTTATTTCCTGTCTGTCATTTTTTCTATATGGTTCGTCATAGTTTGGGGGCTATATTAACATTATTCGAACCAACTAATATTGCCATTTTAGTTGACTGACTAAAATGAAATAATTACTTAGACCTTTTTGGCTGAAATGACTGGTCTCTTTTTTCCTTATAACGTTGGTAGATACATATATGTATCTATATGCCTCAACCACAATAAGCCACTGTGGAAAATGCCATAGAGGCATATCCATTTATTCCCCAGAATACTTTCATATCGGATATTCCAGGCCATGTCAGTTTGTGCTGATTACCTAATACTATTGCTATTCAAGACACATTGATAAAACAAATAATCAGCTGCATCAATAGTCTTTTATTTTATTCCTTAACAAGTACATTCCATGAGAACATTTTTTTTTGAATCTGTAAATTGATAGTTCACTTGTTTTTGCTCTAATTTAAAAAATAATTAAATAACTTTCAGACCTTGTCGTAAACTCTTAGAAGGTCGTCAAACCTTAGATGATTGCAGTATAAACAGTTCTCCCTTGGGTCTGAGCCCTAGCTCACAGCATTTTTTGTTCTAAAGAAAGGACATAGAGGAACAAAAAGATGGGGAGCTGGAAGCATGAACTCTAAATGGATTCCATGTGTTTATTTCCTAAGCTAACCCCAGCCAAATGTTTAAACTTGAGTAGTTTTTGTATGTATATGCAGTTGATATGACCACTGGAAAGTTCCAGTAGTTTCCTGGAAGTAGTCTCAGTATGGATAATAGCTTATTCTTTGAGTACTTCTGTACGTGTAGATATTGACCCTTGAAGGTTAGCCGAGTCCTTGGTAAGACTGTTCCCACAAGCTCCTGTTTACCTCTATAGACTTCTAAAGAAAAGACTTTACCTGTTGTCACAAGACAGAGCTAAGGACATTTTCCTTAGAAATCTCTCAATTTTAAATCTCACTGCCTCAACAACAAAATTTAAAATATATTTCATTGAATTCTGCAAAGTGAAATATTTTTAATATTTTTCAAGAAATATTTTTAAAATGCAATTTGTTCTTTACCTCTAGGTTCTAGCTTTGCACCATCATCTACTATTTATGCAAATAATTCAGTTTCCAATTCAACGAACTTCAGTGGTTCACAACAGGTATAGTAGCTTTTTGTGTTTATGCTTTTATATATGTTTCAGATTTTTGAAGAATAGTATCAGGTTAGTAAGATTTATGTATTTAAAATTAAGATGGCATTTCAGGGTAGTAAAAATTAGCTATCTGGAATTCTTTGGATTTGTGTAATTCTGGATGTTTCAGTTTTCCTGATTGCTAAAGTTTTGCCCTTTAAACATTTAAGCCATGATTGTTTTAGTCATTTGACAGGAAATTACAGAATCTATTGCATATTTTCCTATTATCTTAAGCTATACTAAACATAATTTTATTTTTTCTTGATAAAACAGTTATTATGAAAATTCATAAGTTGAACTATAATCAATAATCAGATTATGATGTAGACTATAAAACACTCTTGGTCCAAAACCAAATCATTTGTTCCTAAACAAAATATCTCTCAAATTACTACTGGCTTTTATTTTTTAGTTCTATGATTTTTTTTTTTTTTGATAACTGTTAAATTCCTACTCTCCTGACAGCTGTAATTTTTTGCTTTTGTCACCCACTATACGTGCTCCTAGAATTCCTTAGTCCTCATAGTGATGTTTGCTTAATATTTTTGTGTGTTTTGAAACCTGCGATTGTTTTTAGAATCGTGTTACAATTATGTGTGGAGCAAGCGTGGCTGTGCCTGAATGAGTGAGTTAGCATGGAACGACATGAATTTGTGATATATTCAGAAAGTTTTGTCCCTATTTCCTGCTTCTCAGTCATGTTCAGAGTAGCAGAGGTGGAAGGGTAGCTGATTTCATGGGTAAGCAATACACTATTTAACATGATCGCTGGACTTCTGTACATTCTAAAATATAAGTTACTGAATAAGTGTTTGCTCTTTGGATTTACTGAAGGAATTATATTAATTGCCTTCTCCTTTCAATTTATATTAAGGTAACAAGAGGCAAAGAGGAAAATTTGATGATTAAAGAGTGGAATAATAATATTTTTGACAGGATTAAACTGTATAATTTGGCATTAGTTTGAAAAATGGTTTCTTAAAACAGTAAACATCAAAGTCAGTATGCATATTTTATTATAAAAAATTGAGAATTTTTGATAATCCAGGTAGCTTAATTTCACTCGCTCGTATTTATTAATACAGTAAACATTTATTGAGCACCTGTTAGCCATTAGATTTTTTGACTGTGCATTGGAGATTCGAAGTCGGTGTTCCCTGCTCTCTGGAAGGATGCAATCCTCCTGAAGACACAGACATGAAAATAATATGGACAGGGAGTGGAATATTTGGAATATAATAATAGAAACATACACTAGGCAGAGTGGTAGCGTAAGGGAAAGACTGCTTTGTTCTTTGTTGGGGGGATTAAAAAACTGATTAATAAGGAGAAGAAAATTTATTGACAAACAGTTTTATATCATAAAATACATCCAGTACTAGCAGTATATTTAATTCAGTGGCCCCAATATAATGTGTAATCTGTATTTTGGACCATGGTCTGAAGACTAATTTATTCTTTTAACAAATACTCACTGAGTACCTACTAGATATTAGGAACTGGTCTGTATCCTGGGGAGCTGAAGGTGGGAGCAAGGTGAATGGAACCTGTTTCTTGCTTCAGGGAGCTTTCTGTCTACTGAGAAAAGCAGACAATAAGCCAGTAAACACCTGAGTAAACATAGAATTGGAAAACATGAAGAGAGAGAACAGGGTCCTATTAAAAATGTTCTGAGAAGGCTAATTTTGAGTAAGGGGGATTTTGTGGAAGGCTTCTCCATGGAAATGACATTTAGGCCAAGTCTTCCAAAAGTTAGGTGAAGAATGAGGGCAAGGGTTTTCAGGCATAGAAAGCAGCATGTATCACATCCCTGAGGGCTGAAAATCTTGGGGTGTCAGTGAACTCAAAGAAGGCTGGAGGTTAGTTTACACCTGAGGGGCAGATGGGGAAACATCCATTTATGGAGGAAGTCTGCGTCCTGCTCGTGTAGGGCCCCGTGGCTTGTAATAAGGAAATTCAATTCTATTCCAAGCCCAAAGGGAAGCTGTTAAAGAATTTTTTAGCAGGAGAATAGCATCATGTAATTTATTTTTTGAAAAATATTACTCTGGCTTCAGAGACTTTGGAAAAAGCCGAAAATGGAAATGAGGAGAACAGTTAGAAAACTGGTACATTGGCTACAACAGGCAGTGAAGGTAGCTTGGACAAGGTGATAAGAGTGGAAATGAAGAGTAGGGGGAATCTTTGAGATATGTTTGAGTGCAAAAAGACACTATAATCACTGGCAGCTGGTAGACTGGACCTTTCCAGTGAGTAACTTCATCTTCCTCTCCGGTCACTGGCAGCGCAGTGGAGAGCTTCCCACACAGATAGATGCTCTCTGTGATGCTCACAGAGTCAGGCTCTCTGGCTTCCAGTCTGAGCCCTGAAACTTGCTGTCTGACTTTGGGCAAATCACTTTAAACATTCTGTGCCTTTATCCCTTTACTTCAGTGTAAAATAGAGATAGTAATAATACTGCATAGGAGGTTGTGAGGATTCAATGAGTAAATCTCCTAAAGGCCTTAGAGGAGTGCCTGACACAAAATAAAGCACTGTGTTAATATTTGTGATCCATGTTTTACTCTGAGAAAAATACGTTACTAGGAACTTTGTCCAAATACTGCCAAGAGTTTACTGGGGGTTTTTTTGTTGTTTTTTTTTTTTTTTTTTTGACTCTCAGGTAATAGTAGGGAACATCAGATCCTGAAATTAACAGACAAATAGAATTTTCATTTTCTGCCATACTGCTTAACCCTTTCTGATGATACGTATACTTGCTTATACATATATTTACGAACGCAGAGAATTTCCTCTTTTGGAAACCACATCAACCGTGGATCTTTGTTTCCCTTAGAAACGTGCTTTAGGGAATCTTCATCCTGACCAAGGATTTGTCATCACCGATAACAATTTGGGCTAAAACATGTCAGATATATTAAACACCAATTATTGCCACAAATACTTCTTCCTTATCTTAATATGTAAAAGGATTTTGAAGGATTATTTACATCATTTTAAGATTATTAAAAATTTTTTTAATAAAAAGCAGGTGAAAGGAATTGACCCAATGGCTTTCTTTTTTCTCTAACAAATGATGCAAACTAAATATTTGAAAACCTCATGAAAGACTTTAGGCCAAGGCCTCAGGTGGCATGTAGCCTATGAGAAACTGGGTAAGAATATCTTTTATTGATTTTCTTTTCTCTACTGTTTACCTCCTGCCAAGAAAACAAAATTATCGAGGGTAGCCTAAAAAGGGAACAAAAATCACAATAATGCAGCCCAAGGTCTGTATGGAAGCGGGGGGAGGGGCACACCTCCTCCTTGCTGGTGATATTAGAAGATGAGAATGAATGCTGTGAATACAAACATCTCCTTCTCTCCTCTTCAAGTGCATAAGACCTGAGGATGTACATCCTTGGAAATGTAATTCTGGGGGGAAAGTGATGCATATACAACCTTTAAACAGATTAAAATTTGTGTACTGGACCTGGTTTGCAAAACCCGCAAGGTATTTCATTACTATGTGCGTGTAGAAGATGCCCACAGAATGGTCTCTGCTTATTAGGATCACCTCATAGCTGTGGACTCCAGAACCAGTGGAGCCAGATACTAATCTTTCCATTGCCATTGTGATTGCTTTTCTTTGGAGTATACTAGAGGGTAATCTGTCTTTCAAACACACACACATGTCAATTATTATTTCAGGATTATCCATCCTACACAGCCTTTGGCCAAAACCAGTATGCACAGTATTACTCTGCATCAACATATGGAGCATATATGACATCAAATAACACAGCTGATGGCACGTCCTCCTCGACCTCAACCTACCAGTTGCAGGAATCTCTCACAGGACTGACTAGCCAACCAGGTACAGATCTTCATCCAGGTGAAATACTTTTTATATGTTTTGCTGTATCTAATCATATGGAGAAAATGGGCATTTTAAAAACAAGGCTGAAAGCTTCCAGATAATTATGCTGATGTTTAATCTGTGCTAGTACCACTGATTTAGGTGAGGCTTTTCTGGCATTCCAGACACCTTTCTTTTAGATGTGGGATAGTTAGGAGATTTTAATATCAAATGACAGAATACATATGAATATGGAGATAAAAGGTAAGTGGATCTTTTGCCAGACTAATTATTTCGTGGAGATCTTGACAACATAGAAAAGTTGAAATATTATCTTCTTTGGGTAAAACTGATAATATTTCCTTTATGCTTGAGAAACTGTATAACTTTTTCACCTTACGAGTAATCAGTAGCCCCAGCCAGTGAACATTTCCCGCATTCCTAGGATTTTTAGGATCATTGGTAGGTAGTTTAATATCTTTGTCTGATCAACACATATTTAAAATCCATCGTAGTCTTCATTGCCAGAAGCTTGTCTGTATTCTTATTAGAATTGTATTTACTGACACATATTTAACACAGCCGAAGAACTTAAAGTTAAAAGCAAGTTTAACAGAGATTCATTGTAATCCCAATCAAAATTCCAGCACGACCTTTCAGAGAAATTATCAAGATGATTCTAAAATTACAAGGAAAGACAAAGGAACTAGAAGAGCCAAATAATTTTGAAAAATAAGAACAAAGTTTGAGGACTCACATTGCCTGATTTCAAAATTTATAAAATATAGTAATCAAGAATGTTTGGTATTGGCAAAAATGTTAGATACATAGAGCAATGGAATAGAATAAAGAGTCCAGAAATATATATATTTCTGGATATATTTAGTATATGTTGTATATATTATATACAACATATACAATGATACAACATATACTAAAAGTTTGGTTTTTGACAAAGGTGCAAAGGCAATTAGAGAGAATGAATTGTTTTTCAGAAAATGGTGCTGGAACCACTGACATCCATATGCAAAACAAAACAAAACATAAAACAGAATCTTGACTTGTAACTCATACCATATACAAAACATGTTAAAACTAAAACCTCTAGAAGAAAACATGGAGAAACTCTTTGTGGCCTTGGGTTACATAAAAATTTAATAGATATCACGCTAAAAACACAATCCATAAAAGAAAAGAAAAGCTAAATTAGACTTCATAAAACAAAGAACTTCTGCTCTTCAAAAGACACCATCACAAGAATAGAAAGACACGCCACAGATTGGGAAAAAATACTTGCAAAACACATATCTGATAAAGCACTTGTATCCAGAATATATAAAGAACTATCAAAACTCAATAAGAAAATCAAAGTTAAGAAATTTTTTTGTTTTTGTAAATACCATTTAGTATGTTCAAGAATATTTTTCTGACTTCCAGTTATTTGCAAGATCCAAACTCATCTCTGCTTCTTTTTTGTCCTGCT
Source organism: Balaenoptera ricei (assembly GCF_028023285.1). NCBI lineage: Eukaryota > Metazoa > Chordata > Mammalia > Artiodactyla > Balaenopteridae > Balaenoptera > Balaenoptera ricei. The sequence goes on along the minus strand of NC_082650.1, from coordinate 30,115,084 downwards.
TTGGAAGGGCAAGAAAATAGGGACACATGGCCACAATACTGTAAATTCTTTCTAACTGGACCAGTGGTTCCAAGAAGACAAAAAGCCCATTAAACAATTATTTATTGAGTGCCTGTTAGGTACCAGGCACTGCTGGTATTTCAGCAGTGAATATGCTCTCTGCATACATTTAGCTTCATTTAGCTTCCATTTAACAAGCAAGACAAAGATCAAGCAAATAATTAAAATAGTATGAATGTTGAGAAAAGGAAAATGCTAGATAATGTGGGGAATATTCACGAGAAAACTAATTTGAACATGAAGAAGTGACAATGAAACATACTTTAAGCGACAGCTAAAATGCAATTATATTCATGAAATGGCAACATTCTTTCTTTTTGGTTCACTGTTATATATAGGGTGAATAAACAACAAGGTCCTACTGTATAGCACAGGGAACTATATTCAGTATCCTGTGATAAACCAATAATGGAAGAGAATATTTAAAAAAAGAATCTCAAAATATTGGCTCTAATCTAACTATGGACCGAAGGGAAAATTGTTAATAGGTGTACTAGACTTTGATGCCCCTACTATCAGTTTCTTTCCCCTTATCTTCTTTTTAGACCCTCCCTCCTGTAAACACATAGCCCCTTTGAACCTCTAGTCCTCATTCCCTCTTTTTAGGCTTTCCACCTAACCTCCTCCTCTCTTAGCAGCCATATCCTATGTAGGGCCAGGATGAAGGGAAGGCAAGAGCTGCCTGGGGTGCAGAATGTAAGGGGGAGTTCATTCTCACGGCCCTTAAATTTTGTACCCTTGGCACACTGCTTGCCTTAACTTCCGCCCAGCCTAAATCCCATGTTCCAATTCTGTCCTGATCCTCTTTGAGTAAACACTTACATTTCATTAAGAATCTTATCTTAATTTAAAGAATGAGTGATTTCAGAATCCTTGCTTACAAGTGGTGGAAGCACTTTAGGTGGGGAGATATTTGATGTCCTCGTCACACTGTGAAAGGTGTTTCTCACTGGTGAATGCACGGGGAAAACAAAGTAGAATGACTGTGTTCAGAAGCAAAACCACAGACTAAATATTTGATCATCGAGATATCAGAGACCGAGTGATAGGACTGGCAAAGTGTTTTGGAATTTACTAGAATTGAGCTACCAGGAATGAAAACCATTCAAATACCCAAAAATGGTTTATGCTGGGTAGAACTTTGGGTGGCAGATTGGTTTTAATCTAATTTCAATATGACCACAAGAGTTTCTATGCAGAAAAGACACAGATGGGTACTCTCTATTAGCTAAAGAATAATTTTCAGAATAACTATTTTATTTGCATTAAAAATACTAAATGCAGGGCTTCCTTGGTGGCGCAGTGGTTGAGACTCTGCCTGCCAATGCAGGGGACACGGGTTCGAGCCCTGGTCTGGGAAGATCCCACATGCCGCGGAGCAACTAGGCCCGTGAGCCACAACTACTGAGCCTGCGCGTCTGGAGCCTGTGCTCCGCAACAAGAGAGGCCGCGACAGTGAGAGGCCCGCGCACCGCGATGAAGAGTGGCCCCCGCTCGCCACAGCTAAAGAGAGCCCTCGCACAGAAACGAAGACCCAACACAGCCAAAACAAAAAAACAAAAAAAAAACTAAATGCAGACATGTAGATATTCTGAGTATGTGACTTTGAATGTAACACATTCATATGTGACATTCTCGTATTCAGTATCAGAATGCTGCAATTTCTTCAGCTTTCCACTGGTTGCTAATACCAACGAATATAGTTTGACATAATTGTCAGATCTTACGAGACTTTCCATTGAATTGAAAGAAGAAATTATTTCTACTTGTACCCATAGTATTCTCTCAACCAAAATCATAACAATACACGTGTCTACATCTTTAAGGAATTCTGTGACCTCAGACCTTCAGTCAAGGTAGTTTTAAGTTTGATTTTGCCTTTGCAGATCTGGCATGCATCCAAAAAGTAAACAAGTTCATAACTATGGGATTTTTCTTTATTATTGATGAAATTTGAGGTATTTTGTTTAAAGGTACAGAGAGTATTTTCCACTGACTGGCTCTGCGTTTGGACTTAAAGCAGAGACCTAACAGTTAAATCCACAGTTTGTCATAAATCATTCACTGTTGACTTCTCCTGTGTTTAAAATGGAAACATACTTTATGTTCTATAAGAGACAGCTGGTTGCTCTGATTTAGCGATAAATCTAATGAAATAAAGTTGGATGTAAATATCCAAAACTTAGAAGGTGCAGTTATTCATTACGGTACTGATTAAAAGATAATTATTCAGTCATGTATAGTGTTAGCCCAGGAAAAAGCCTAGGGCAATGGGTAATGACTGATTTTATTTGGAAATTACAAATAGCATTCAGTCATTTATTTTACCTTATTAGGTAATTTGACAATGTATTTAAAGAAACATTACCATGCTGATTAAGAACAGATATTTTAGTTCATTATCTTTGAAAAGATCTTTCTTTGCCCTTAACATAAAGGTTATCTTAGGTATATTATATTTTTGATTCACATTCAGAATGTTTGATGACTGATAGCACATTAAGCTTAGTGATATTTTTATAGCTCCTTTTTAAAATTTTAAACATCTTTAAAATTAAAAATAACTAGCAATTTGTAACAATATTCTGTAGTCTGAGACCTTGGCAAACATTTCAGATACATTAGCTAATTAAACTTTACAAGTGTTGCAGAAAAGTAAAGGATATGGTAAGATCACTCTTTGAAAAGAAGCCAGTTTCTTAGGCAGAACTCAGTAGACTTTCTAGGCTTCATGGCATTTCACATGAGGACAGGAAGGAAAGCAAAGTACTAATTCATTTCATTGAAGGCAACAAGAGGACTTAAACGGAAAGGACTGACCACATTTAACTTCTCTGCCAATTTGCATTTTCCCTACCTGCAGCATTACTGTACCCTCGTGCAATTACCTGAGTGAAATTGACAGAGGCACTGGAATTAACATCTTTCTCCTTTTAAAAACAAATGTCAACAAATGTTTAATGACCAGTTGAGCTCAAGTTCCTGATTTTACCCTTTATCAGAAGAAAGACTAGAACCTTCAAAAGATATGGGTCAGTTCATTTCCATCTGGGTAGTTGCTGTAGGAGCCCAAATACAGCACATGCCCTCTTTAGGACCTGCTCTTTTACTTTGATGTTCTTCAGATGAATTCTTTGGCCCTCACTCTCACAGAAATTGTGTAAAGTCTGTGTAACTCTTTTGATTAGTAGAAACAGATATACATTTGACCTTTTTGTAACCTGAACAGACTTGGTGCTATTTGGGAGAGGAAGTATTACCTAGTGGTTAAAGCGGGAGTTCCGGAACGATATCAACATTTCACATACAGGCTATTTCATCTTGGTTAGTTAATTGAGTCCCACATGTCTCCAGTCCTCCCGTTATTAAAAGAGGTTAATAAAGGACCAAATTCACTGGGTAGAAGTGAAGTTTAAGTCATATATATGTGTGTGTGTAAAGAACATTTCACAGTGAAGAGCTCTGACAAATCAATAAGAAAAAGATAACCCATTTTTTTTAATTAGTCAGATTTAAACAGTTACTTCATAAAAAGTAGATACCAAATGAGTAAGAAACAAAGTATTCCACATCATTACTCATCAAGAAAATGCTAATTAAAACTACAATAAGATACTACCAACCCCTACAATCGCTAATATAAAAAAGACTAGCAATACCAAGTATTGGCGAGGATGTAGAGCAACTAGAACTCTCATTGCTAGTAAGAGAGTTAATTAATACAACAACTTTGGAAAAAAGTGCTCAGTGTCTACTGAAGGTAAACATCTGCCTTCCATTTGACCCAGCAGTCCCTCTGCCAGGTGTATACATATAAGCATATGCTTAGTATATACATATAGGGATATGCTAGGTATATACATATAGGGATATGCTAGGAAGGGGAGCTTATGTACACAGATATAAACAAGAATGTTTGTAACAGCTTTATTCATAGTTGCCTAAAACTACAAATAACGCAAATGTTCATCAACAGAATGTATAGAGCATAGTATACATATGTCATGAAGTTCCAGCCACATTAAGGAAAAAACAAACAACTGCTCCAGGCTACAATGTGAGTGAATCTCAGACATAATGAGCAGTGACTCTAGCCAAACACATATTCCAATAAGCTTATTGAGACCCAGACACTTCCTATGACCAGTCTTTTCCCTTCCTCCTTCTACTATTTTCACTCCCTTGTTGTGACAGCTGCTGACTTCCAGTTCATTCGAGTATCTGAGTTGTTCCTGCCAAACCCCATCTTTATGGATCCAATCAACAATCAACCACCCATAACTGAGCACAGTAACTTTGGGATTTTGCAAGATTTTGTCTTTTCACCTCTTGCACTGTGGCAAGAACAAAGCTGCCTGATGAGAGTTAACTCCTGAAAATTGATCTATAATGGATAGAAAGATAGGTCTTATGGAATGTCAACCAAAAAAAATTTATAAGCTTAATAAATGTGTGTTAATTTGAATCAATATTTTATTTGAAAAAGAACATTTGATTTGCAGGACATAGTAACCTTAGAAAAATTCTCTTATAAAAATAATTGAAAACAGAAAACATTTTGTGTGATATTTTTAAAAAAGTAGATGTGTGTTTAAATACCCAAATCCCCATCTAATGCCTATACAAGTAAGCTGAAACATGATTTACTATGGCACAGGGCTATATTCGGCATCGTAACTAAAGATCCTTTTATTATGCTTTCTTCTCTCATGCATTTGATAGCAGAAACCCATGCAATGAACTGTGCTAGCAATGTTTTAAGAGCAAATAATATTTGGAGCACAGACATTTTTTTTTGATGCTGTCCTGACATGCACAAATGTTTCCCAAAGAAAACATTTGACCATTAGAAATTATTAGAGGTTAGCTATGTAAACACTGTGTACCTTAAACATCTCAGAAAAAATGTTACCTAAGTGTGATCTAGTTTGTTCAGATGTGTTTATTTAGATTAATAACTGCTTGGCTGTCCTCATAATTATTTTACTTTAATTTTTATGATAAAGCATGAGAGTCATAACATCTTTACTTTTAAAAATTGTGTAACTTTAATATAGTTTGCCATTGGACTCTCCTAGACATTTTAACATTATGCATATGATTTAAATTAAACATAAATCAGATTTATCTCAGTAATAAAAAAAAGATAGCTGCTATTACCCAGGCTTTAGTATACAAAGAAACTGAGATTCAGAGAGATTGAGTAAAATGCTTGAAGTCATATAGTAAGTCCAACTCTTGTTACTTGTGAAGTTTTACTGCACCTCGCTGTCGCCTCGGTTGGTTTATCTTAACACCCTCTCCTACCGACTTGCCACTGCTGTGTACTCTCCACCTCATAAGATGCTGCATCACTAGCTTTAGACGTGTCAGACTTTTGGGTATCTGTGGGACATGCAGAACCCAATTAAACATAAAGTCTGAAATTTAAGATTTGACTTGGTATGCTGTATGAGTCATCACGTAGAAAGTGACTGACCTACGAGAGGGTTAGATTGCCCACATGGTGTGGAGTGGGGAAAATGATCAAAGGATGGGAGTACTAAGTACCGGAATGTAAGGAATGGGAGGAGGAAAAGGAGTCCATGTCTCCTAGACAGAGAAGGACTCATGAGAAAGATTCTAAAACATGCAGGGTATCAGCTGCTCATGGTTCTGAGGAGGTGATGTTGAAGAGGATCATACACGGCATAGAGATCCAGGAAGGTAAGGACTGAGTCTATCTATTATTGCATTTGCCATTTAGGTGGTTCTGGGTAAGAGTAGTTTTCTTAGAGTTTTGGTGAACTGAAGCTAGATTATGACAAATCAAATGTCAGGAAGTGGAGACAAATGTGCCGTCCAGTACTGTAGCAGCTGACTTCAGTCTGTACTAGCCCCATTACAAGGGCTTAATAGGCACGTGTGGCTAGTACAGATTGAAGTCAGCTCTAAGTGTCATATACACACAGGATTTCGAAGACTTAGCATGAAAACGAGATTATGTAAAACATGTCATTTTTATACTTATTATATGCTGAAATGATAACGTTTTGGATATATTAGAGCAATTAGCATATAGGAATGAAATTAATTTTACATGTTTCTTTTTACCTTTTTTAATGCAGCTTCTAGACATTTAAAATTATATGCGTGGTTACATTCGTGGCTCACTTTGTATTTCTGTTGGACAGCACTGGTACGCGCTGTTCTTTTAAGACGGGTCCTTTAAAAAGAAAAGATAGCAAGCAGATAGCTTCTAGATAGAAATGCAAGGTCAAAGGGAAGGACTTTTCAACTTGTCTGTGTGCCCCCCGCCCCCAGAAACAGGAGAGGTTGAAGGGAAGGTAAAAGAGAGTTTGAGTAGTCGAGCATGATTCTCTAATAGGTGAGGCGCGGAAGTCATGTTTGCAGGGGGAGGGATGGGATCTCAACCTCAGACATAAGGAGGTGAGAACAGATCTAAATTTAGATAAATACATAGGTGGGGATAGAGATAGGAAGTTGAGGGCATCTAGAGTACAAAAGGTCTTCAGGTTTTTGTTTTTGTTTTTTAATTAATTAATTAATTAATTTATGGCTGTGTTGGGTCTTCGTTTCTGTGTGAGGGCTTTCTCTAGTTGCGGCAAGTGGGGGCCACTCTTCATCGCGGTGCGCGGGCCTCTCACTATCGCGACCTCTCTTGTTGCGGAGCACAGGCTCCAGACGCGCAGGCTCAGCAATTGTGGCTCACGGGCCTAGTCGCTCCACGGCATGTGGGATCTTCCCAGACCAGGGCTCGAACCCGTGTCCCCTGCATTGGCAGGCAGATTCTCAACCACTGCACCACCAGGGAAGCCCGGTCTTCAGGTTTAATAGATCACATAGATCAAAACTAGGAGAAACGTGTGTGACCTGCAAAACTTTTGACTGAATTAGAATTTTGTGTATTTGTGATTATAAATCTTTTTTGTCATAAGGAATTTTCTGTTGTAGAATTTGTTAAAATCATTAATCATGAAGACTCATACCTGATCTAAAAATGAAGTGCTATCCTTGACACAATTCACGTTATTTACAGGAGAGTTTGATACCGTGCAGAGCCCCTCCACACCCATCAAAGATCTTGATGAGAGAACGTGCAGGAGTTCTGGGTCAAAGTCCCGAGGAAGAGGCCGGAAAAGTAATCCCTCCCCGCCTCCCGACAGTGACCTGGAGGTATGCTGACTTCTCCTTAAAAGGTGTAATGTGATGTTTCATTTTATTGAATGATATATTCTATACCGTACAGGTCTGTAAAGTTTCAGACTTAAAAGAAAAAGATATATCATGAAATGAGTGGACCTACTATGAAGTAGGCATTTCACAGCTCTGAAATTGGAGATTTCATCCATTATAATGGCAAAACTAAAAACAATAGCAACTTAAAAATCATAAGGCTTTATGAATTCTCGGCCTGAGATAGTTGCATCTTTTGATCCAAAAGACACAAACAGAAGGCACAGGCAGAAATTGGAAAAATAAAGCCATTGTTTGTGGAGTATTTATCTGACAAGCACTGTCTCTGGGAGTACTAGGGTCATGACAGATGTTTACATGGATCAATAAATTTTAAAAGGTAAAATTAATCTGTATGGAGAAAAAAAGTTGTCATCAGAAAATCAGAAAAATTCCAATCATTTGATACATATGTTAAAATTTTTATACCTGTAAAAATTTCCATGTGTCATTGTTTCCAGTTGGGACAGATCTTTTGAGATATATCCATACTAAGCAGGTTGTTTTTATGATGAAACATCAGAAGAAATTATTCTTAACCATAATGTGTTACTTCTTACACAGCTGCATATTTTAATTGTGAAAAAAAGTTAAATCTCCAGATTTAGTAAAGTCAAGTAATAGCCCTTGTACCTCTTCATAAGAGATCATTTCCTTGATGTGAACAACAGTAGCAGATTCAAATGCCTTCAAGAACCCAGCAGGTGATATGAATGAGTGAACTGGGCTAGGGGGCCAGCAGACTGGGAAGAGTGGGGAGCACTGGCCCCGTCTAAAGGGGCCCCTGCATCACTGCCACATGGACTGCCAGCCACCATTGCCACAAACTGGAAGTTTGTCTACTGCAGTCAGAACCCTGAACTTGGTGTGAAATCTTCTAATCTGGAAATTTTAATCAATAATTTGAAATCGTTCAAAACACTGTGCAGGCCAAACAACCCATCTTATGACTTAATCTGACCCAAGGGTCCACACGTTACAATTTCTATTTAGGGATTGTTCATTGATTCTTTTAAATATTTTTTAAAATATAATTCTTTGCATGAATTACAAAACTTCATGAATTCATGAGACATAAAATTTTATAAGAGCACACTTCTATCATAAAGTCCAAACATGTCTTTTGGGTATTAACTGCAAGTACATATTTGAATGAATTCATTCACATTAGGACATCGCATTTTTAAGCCTTATTATTTTTGTCACTCTTGCTCCTCAGGTTTTACAGGGGTTAGATTTGACAAATTTGGAGGAAAAATTAATGGAGTAGCATAGATTTCCATATAATGGTATCAAGATTATGTCCAACAATAAAGCGAGAGGTCTTCTACTTGTAAAGAGATTTCTGTTTCCTTAGAACTTGATAATTCTTCGATATTTATTTTTTTTCTCCAGCGTGTGTTTGTCTGGGACTTGGATGAAACCATCATTGTTTTCCACTCACTGCTCACGGGATCTTATGCCCAGAAGTATGGCAAGGTAAGAAATCAAGAAATTTTACCCCAAGACACCTTGTTAGAATTTTATTTTAAATAAAATCAAAAGCCATTTAAAAATACCTTGTAGTGTTTTTATTGCAGTCTGTCAAGTCTGCTCTTAATTATTTATTTCCAGTGGCTCACTGTTCTTTAATGTGAACTGGCAAATTTTACAGAACTTAATTAGAAATCATATTCTTTTTCCTTTCTTCATAATAACTTTGAATTTTCTACATGAAAAATCAAGCTTATTACCCTCATGTAATTATTTTAGAAAATGTTTTTGTAAATTGAAATGGACTTTAAACATTATAGTACATATATTATTGTCTAATAAGGGAACTTTAAGAAATTGTTTGAATTAATTTGTTGCACCAAATGTTGCTATAGACTGCCATTTGAAATAAGGAAGTAATCTTTTGTCTGACAGATCCTTTGCACTTATGAATATAAGTATTTTTTGGTAACTTTGAGGAAGCATATTATAGAGACTGGGAATAATACCCAGTCACACATACAAATCCAGAGGCAGATGTTCTCATTACTTTCCTTTGTCTCTTGCCATTATTTTCATAGTCAGCTTGCTTCTTGTAACAGTGTTGTTATACACGTGTGTGAGTCTGTTTCAAAGAGTGATGCACCTGCAATAGGTTTTTCGCTAGAAACACAGTTGTAGAGGCCATTTGAGTCTTTGATTCTGTAGGACTCACAGCCTAACCAGAGTCAATTCACAACATGTTGGCCTGCCTTCAATTACTGTATTCAAAGTTGTATCTAACTTTGGTTCCTTTTCATATAACACTTACAGAAGTGTCTCCCTTCATCTTTATACTGTCACATTATTTCATAGGGTCTCATGTCAGCTCAACATGCAGTTTTTAACATCTTCTAGACTAGTTGTGATGAATTAATTGCACTCAAGCATTTCCTCCTAAATTGCACTCTTGGTGAATCTGCATTGCATTTGATTTTTAGTATAAGTAATGAAAGTTGCCAAACATGTGAAAGGTAACAATTTTATTTAGTGACCATTTAGAAAAAGGAGTCTTAGCTCCTTTATCACAATCATCATCATCTAAAACAGTGATCTCCAAAGCAGGATGTATGCATATGTGCCTGATATACACAAGGTGCTTCACTGAGATAAGGAGAGAAAATAACACATTTATACCCTGCAATTTCTATTCTTATCTGTTTCAATACATGTAAATGATTATAACTTAAAGAATATGTATGTAATTTATAAATAAATTAACTGTACATAAATTTGTGGTACACACTCAAAATTCTATTACTGATAGAGCATACAGTCTAAAAAGTTTCCAGATAATAATCTAAAGCATTTTCTTCTGAAATAATTTTGGCTTATGTGGAATGCACAGTAATCCTATTGAACTGATTGCAGTATTTTTGTGCAAATTTTCATATTAGACAAATGTTTAAAATAAACAATCTAACTTGAACACACAAATCCAAATAAAGTTCCCATCAAAATAGTCACCATTGGAGGCTATACCTAAATATCCGTGTTGCTTCCATTATGCCAAATCAGTGGTGGGGCTCATCTTTCTGAATTACCTTTAGATTTTTAAAATATTTCCTGACTTCAAATCTTCATCCTTTTGTGGTAATTGTGATCTTTAGAAGTAAAAGGATGATTTGAACCCAAGGTGATAAATAAAGAGCATGGTCAAAATGTCACTATATATATATATATATTTTTTCTTTTTATCAAAAATACCTTAAAGTTTCTACCATCCCAGAACTGAGCATGGCCTTCTATTTGGGATATGAAGGGGTACCGATAAGAAGCAGAGGGGTGGTAAACCATTAAAAAATCAACATCAAATAATGAAGCTGCTTTTCTTGAGTGACTGATAAACTGGCTCTAAGAGCAATTCCAAAAGCAAAGTTCTCCTACTTCCCTCAGCAGTGGTGCATCACTGAAATAACCCATCACTTCCCGGGATGGCCACCTGGTCATGCAGCATTCATTTCACAAACAAGTTCCGTTATTTTAAAGTATTGTCGAAAAGCTTTGTTCGCATAGAAAAGAGAGACATTCTCCATGCCTACAGAGGCTTAAAACAGCAGAGCTTGCAGAAACGGCGAGAAAAGTGAGGGGAAGAAGGAAACTAATGTTTATTTAATGCCCACAATGTGCCAGCCTTAAGCGTCACAACAATTTTAAGGGGTGGGTTCTTCTCCCCAGTCTGTATGTAAGGAAACATGCTCAGAGAGGGAATAAGATGTGTGCAAAGTCACACAGCTAGTCAGTGGTAGAAATGACTCTTGGGGCCCTGGACTGTTTGACCTCAAAGCCCATGTCGTTTCTGCTTATAGAACATCACATGGCGTAGACAATTAAGCTACCATGAACACAATATACAAGTGACATTTCCTGAAAGGAATAAGGACAATTAGTGAGGTACTGTGAAAGCAGTTGTGTGAGTTCTCCTTTAAGTTGGAATGATTCTAATTATCTTCTCGCAGGCAATTGGGATAGTTTTCCATCAAAAGGGAAAACTTAAGAAATGTTCAGTGAAATAGAGTGTGGTAGACAGATACCAGTACCTCATGGTGGTGCAGAATCGGAATAAGATCAGAGGCACTGTTGGCAGGGTGTGGGGAAGATAAGCCTACATTTCTAGAACACCTATCATGTGGTAGCACCTGTGTTTGGCATTTCACAAGCAGTAGGGATGGGGGAGAAGGACAAGAGCCTTCGAGTCAGAGAAACCTAACTTTGAAAACCCAGTGCTGATGCTTACAGTTTTCTCACCTTGGGCAAATTACTTAATTCTTCCATCTCCATTTCTGTAACATGGGAATAATGCTATCTATAGTGAAGGAGAAGTAAAGAGAATACCTTGTTTAATGGCTTAGCAGAACACTTGGTGTGAACTAATGCTCAAAAAGATTGTAACTGTGATTAGTCACTTTCACAAATGTTATCCAACTTAACTCTTATAATTACTCTACTGTAACGTATTGTGATCCAAGTTCTGTGGATGAGGAAACCTGGGTTATTGGAGTTTAAGAAACTTGACCAAGGCCGCAAAATGATAAATGCTGGTACGAATATTGGAAACCAGGTCATTCTCATAACAAAGCTTTGTCCTTAATACTATTCTCTGCTACGGGAAGGGGGCCTGCTGGAGTTGACCATGTTGAATAATGGTTTCCTCTGGGAAATTAAAAGAAGTTAAAGGGAAAATGTTTTTAAGCTCTATTTTTTTCTAATCAAAATGAAAATTCCTTTATTGAGTTGCATGAAAAACAATTTAGATGACCATGTTTATTGAATTATTATTTATTTTTTAAAGTAATTTGATCATTGACTTTTTTCTTAATGTCAATAAGGAAATTGGTGTTGCCTTTTAGTTAGTAAGATGTTAATATTTTGGCATGTTAAGAAGTGGCTAAATAAAGGATGTTGTTATATGAGGCCCATCTTGTGAAGCTGGGGACCACATGTAGCTCAGGGGTCATTTGAAGGGGACAGAGAGGGCATTGGGTAGTTGCAGCTTCACCACACATCATAAATAAACTAGAGCTCCAAGGACCACTGTGTTCATCCAACAAATATGCACTTAGCACAGGTACACATGCTTCCTACCCTCATGGAGCTTACAAGCAAGCAAAGTAGCTTCAGATTATGGTAACTGCTCTGAAGACAATGAAACTAGGTCAGATGGAGAGTGACTGGCCGGGTGACTGGGGAGGTGACATTGATGCTGAGACCTGAATTACAGGAAGGAGCTAGCCGTGCAGATTAGCGGGGAGAGGAGTGTGGAGGGGACCGTTCCAGGCAGAGGACATAGAAGGGCCCTGGGCAGGAGCAATCTTCCAGTGTTCCGGAAATATAAAGGAGCAGTGTGGCTGGGAGGTTGTAAACAAAGGAGAGTAACCCAAGGTAACACAAGGTAAAAACAGAGAGGCAGGCAGGGGGCCGCATCAGGTCCAGTGTCTGCAGTAAGGCATTTGGAATTTATTCTAGGTGCAGTGGAAGTTGTTGTAGGGTTTAGGTTGAATTGTGACCTGGTGGTTTAAGATCCACTGCTGTGTGGAGAAAGGAGTTTAGAGGAAGAAGACCATTTAGGAGACTGCTGACTGGAGAAAGGCTTCTTGAACTTGAACGTGAGTCCCTGACCCTCAGGGACTGTAAAACCCAGAGTTTCTGATTCTGTAGTTCTGAGGTAGGGCCTGAGATTTCACCTTTGGAATAAATTTTCAATAAAGCTGATGGACCATGCTTTGGGAACCGCTAGAAAAGAGCATTTCCCCAACATTTTTCTTGGGAAAACAAGTTCCAAAATATGTTAATTGATAGCCTTTGTGGAAAAAAAACCCATGGCCAAATAAATTTGAGGAATACTTGAATTTTATGGCCATTCAGTATATATTATCATCTTAAAGGTCCTGAGATGTTTTACAGTTAAGAATCTTTTGTAACCATGTTTAATTCCTCCATTCCTGAGTGTCTAAGTAATGACCTTGAGGACCGACTGAAATGAGGTCTTTCTGGTGATCAGTTGACAATTCAGAAGGACTTTGCCAATAGTGAAAGTGACCAGGGCCATTATTTCTGCTGAGGAAAAAAAAGACCCCTGTACTACGTAAAGGTTATCTAATCTTGAAATTGTTAATGTCTTTAGTCCTTTTAATTTCTCGGATCAGTCTTGTTTCCACAGTGTGCACTTTCAGAGTGTAAAAGTTTGGTATGACATAGTGATTTTTCCGTTCTTTTAACCAGAGAATCTTTTGTGTTCGCAGTATATCACGCTGAGTATCTTTATATAAAACATATAAGGGCAGATCTGCTCTAGGTGAGATGTAGAAGTTGGGGGACTGGAGACATCCCATTTCCCTCACGTAGTCAATCCCTTCCCCCGTTGTTCTCAGTCACCCCAAAAGGGTTTCCTGAGCCCTGAGGGTTGCTCAGAACACATTCTGTAGGACAGTAATCCAGCTGAAGGAGCACCAAACTAGAGGTTAGGAGGAAGTCCTGTGCCTAGATGTACCTTAAGCTACTCATGTAACCTCTGAGCCTGTTTTCACATCTAAACATCGTTATAATCCATTTCCTTCCTGGAGTTACTGGATGGATTAAATGATATAATGTAAAAAAAAAATGTGTAAAAGTAGCACTTAGCTCTGAAAACTATCATCCATGTCCTGTGGTGGAGAAATTTAATGCACCATTTCCCCCAAAAGGGGAAATGACAAAGGCAGAAATTTCCACCCATGCAGAAGGTCAGTGTTTGCGCAAAGTGGTACTGCAGTGGCCTGAAATATAGTGAGCTGAGAGCTGGAAATCTAAGCGCCAGCGGTGTAAAATCATGTCCTGCCATGACCACACCTACCTACCTATCTACCTATTTTTCTCTCTCTTCCCCACCTCCAACCCCGGTAAAAATAAACAAACAAGCAAACAAATGAGTAAGTACCATTTCTGAGCTCTTGCTATGTGCCTGGCACTTTTCTGAGTGTCCTGTTAAATGCATTACTATCTCCTTCACTTTCACCACCACCCTATGTGATCGGTACCATGTCACACAGCTCGCAAGTGGTTTGGCCAGCCAGAACCCACATCTCTTCCACCTGCTCTTGATCTCTACACTCTTTTGGTCTCACGTCTTTCCCCACCACCTATCAAAATAAAATTCATGGAACATAATAGTTTAGGAATGCCATTTTTACTCATAAATTGCTCTGCGTAACTAACTTTTGTGTTTTAATTAAAAAAAAAAACTTTAGAAAAATCCTGCTTCAGTTTATAAATAAATAATATTATGAATTTTCCAAGGATCTCCCTAATATGTGATCACTTTTGGACCCTATTCAGTTGTCAACACAACGTGCTCTTTTCCCAAGCAGAACTATTCCTGGATACTTACCGTGATGGCAAATGAGGGATGTCGGTATTTGAGTTCTGCTGCCTGTGGAGCTGATGATGGGCTTTGCAGCTGAGCACCAGCTGGCATGTACACCTTTCAGCACTGCACAACTCTAAAGTAGGAGTTTGTAAATTTGGCAGGACGCAGACCAGGAATCATCCATCATCTGTTAGAGTTTATGAAGATTATCTCTATTCCCTGATTAATTGTATATAGTATTTTACCTGATAAGTTGCAGTAATTCCTCTTTGTTAGAGGGAGGAGTGAAAGAAGCTAAATAAATTGTGCTTTAGGGATTTGATTTATTTTGAAGCATTAATGTGTCATGTGCTATGAGGCCGTGATTCTCTAAAACTCATTCCACAGGAAGGATGCAAAGGACATAGCCCAAGTCAGGGAAAAGACTGAAGGAAAAGTGAGCAGTTATATTACGAAACTGAAATCCAAGCTCCCAAAACTACTTGCTCATTTTAGACAACATCTTATATAAGAGGAGCACTGGAGAAATGATATGTTCATCAGGATAAATCCACTGGTTACTTTTATATTAAACAATCTACACACACTTATGTGGAAAGGCTTCTGAAACAGCACAAGCCATATTTTAAATGATGAGATTGTCGTGAAGATAAGTACTGATTTATGTGTATGTCACCTAAGGAAAAGCAACATGATTGGCTAGAATGTGGTTAGAATGAATCAGGTGTTGGAACCATGGATTGGAGGCCACTCTGATGGCAGCATGCAGGTGACCACCCCTCTGGGCATAATGGTTAGAGCATTCTGAATTTGGAGGGAGAAGGGACCTGAGCTTAAATTCTATCTCCACTTCCTACTATGCATGTGACCTTGGGTAGTTTATTTAGTCTTTGTGAGCCTCAGTTACCTTTTATATAAAGTGGGGAGAATAATAACTTCATAATTTGCTTAAAAGGGTTAAATGAGTCCGTGCATTAAAACTCAGCACATTACCTACCACAGAGCAAACATTCAATTAGTGTAACCTGTTTTATTTGGTTCCAAGGAAATCTGAATGTTGAGAAACTGAATCTGGGGGAAACTGGGTGTTTTATCAAAAAATGTATGTGTTGTTTCATCTCATAATGTGAGATACTCAGCTCAATGTTGTAGAGGAGAAGAGGGTGACTAGAGAGTGATCATGGCACATATAAAATGAATGAATGCGGAATTTACAAGTCTCAAAAACTTTAGTGATAGAGAACAGACTTGTGGTTGCCAAGGGGGAGAGGGGGCGGGGAAGGATGGATTGGGAGTTTGGGCAAACTATTATATATAGTATGGATAAACAACAAGATCCTACTGTATAGCACAGGGATCTATATTCAATACCTTGTAATAAACCATAATGGAAAAGAAAAATAAAGTGAAAAAACTTTTAGTGTTTTTCATGGTTGCTCATAGTATATGTGTTTAAGGGCACACATGCGTATGCATGTAAACATAGTATAGTTGACCCTTGAACAATGCGGGGGGTCAGGGGTGCCGACCCCCCATGAAGTCAAAAATCTGAGTAACTTTTGACGCCTTAAAAACTTAACTGCCAATAGGCTGCTGTTGACTGGAAGCCTTACTGATAACATAAATGGTTACCACGAATTTTGCATGTTGATGTATTATATACCGTATTCTTACAATAAAGTAAGCTAGAGAAAAGAAAATGTTATTATGAAAGTCATAAGTAAGAGGAAGTACATTTACAGTACTGTACTGTATTTATCAATACCATAAGTTTGTCATCTGTTTATAAGGTGAATTGTCTGTCAGTACCTATGTCAGTATTGTCTTACATGATATAAAACACTGTAGATGTGATATGCATTACTAACACTAGACATCAAAAATGAAAAGATAATGTGAAAAAGAAATTCATATTTATTTACAGATATAACGATTCATGCACTGATAACAAAGCAGCAATGTGATTGCTTTATGGTAGCCTAAGTGTAATCAATATGGTTGCTTCACAGTAGCCTAACCTATACACTAATGAATGAATCATTGTAAAATTTTTATGGCACACAGTATTACAGTCATATTCTTAATACAGTATTGGAGACACAGTTACATTTTAAAAAAAAAACCAAAAACACTTACCTGTGATGATAGGCTGATATGCAGTTTCTCCAGTTACTAGAGAGGGGCATACTGTACAGTAATGTAATTCTTTGAAAGCAAAGGTATAAAACAGTAAGAAAACTAACACATTATTAATTTTATATGATATATCGCTCACCTTATGCACGTGTAAGGATAAGCTGTTCACTTCAATACAAGTCTTTGCACACGATGTTCTACAAGACGAATACTTAGGCGATGATGATTATGGGGCAAAAACGTGTCCTACAGTTCTTGCCGTACAGTTACTAGATTTTCACACGAAGACATTCAACACACATACACAACCGATAAGTGTATTAACTGTCTGTCATGATGATTACTCTTCATTTAGTGGAAGTGGATCGTCATAAAATTCTTCATCCTCGGCCTCTTCACAATGAGTAGGCTGAGGAGGAGGGGGAAGAGGAGGAGTTGGTCTTGCTGTCTCACCAGGCGGCCGAGGTGGAAGAGATGGAGGAGGTGGAAGGGGAGGCAGGAGAGGCAGGCACACTCACTATAATGTTATGGAAATACATCGCAATTTCTGTCTGACTTTTTTTGCTTTTTCGTTTTTCTAAAAATGTTTCTATATGGCACCAATCTTTCCACCGTTTGCTTTAGTTTCAGTGCCCGTATCATAGAAGCGTCCATGTCTTAAAAGAAATCAAAAGCAGTTTTGAATAATCAGAACCTTCTGCCAGACTGCCTAATGTCAGTTTGTTTCCTGGCGCTGCTTCTTCTACGTCTTCTTCCTCGTCGTCTGGCACTGGTTCAGAAGCACTCATCTCCATCAAGTTGTCCCCTGTTAATTTTTCTGGTGTGGTGTCTGTTAGCTCTTGAATTTCTCCAAGATCCATATCTTGAAACCCTTCACCCCCACCTTTCTTTGCCGTATCCACCATCTCTTTCATGATTTTCTTGATTGGCTCTGTCGTAAACCCTGTGACGTCATGCACAACATCTGGACACAAGTTGCTCCAGCAGGAATTTATTGTTTCCGGCTTGATGGCTTTCAGGGTTTTTTCTATACCAATGATGGCATTTTCAATGGCATAATCCTTTCAGACATTCATGATGTTCTCTACTGAGGTTCTCTTCCATAACATTGACAATCCTTTCCGTAGAGTACCATATATAATGAGCCTTAAAGGGCCCTATGACCCCCTGTTCTGGAGACTGAATTAGAGATGTTGTGTTTGGGGGCAAGTAGACCACTTTACAGTGCCTTCAGTGTTGAACTCATGGGGTTCTGGGTAGCTAGGGTCATAGTCCAATATCAAAAGAACTTTAAAAGGCAATCCCTTACTAACAAGGTACTTCCTGACTTCAGGGACAAAGCCTCAATAGAACCAATCCAGAAAAAGTGTTCTCATTGTCAGGGCTTCTTTTTGTACAATCAGAAGACTGGCAGCTGGTGTTTATCCTTTCCCTTCAAGGCTCGGGGTTAGCAGCTTTATATATAAGGGCGATCCTGACCATAAACCTGACTGCATTTGCACGAAACGGTAGTGTTAGACTGTCCCTTCCTGCCTTAAATCCTGCTGCTTGCTTCTCTTCCTTATTAACAAATGTCCTTGGTGACATTTTTTTTTCCAGAATAGGGCAGTTTCATCTGCAGTAAAAACCTGTTCAGCAGGTATGCTTTCTCCCCAACGATTTTCTTAATGGTGTCTGGGAACACATCTGCTGCCTCTTGGTGTGTGAAGCTGCTTCTCCTGTTATCATGACATTTTTTAAGCCAAACCTCTTTCTTAAATCATCAGACCATCTTTGCTGACATTAATTTCTCCAGCTTTAGCTCCTTCACCTTCCTTTTGCTGTAAGTTGTCATTTAATGACTTCACTTGTTCTCAAATCATATTAGAATCTACAGGTATGCCTTTCTTGTAGTAATCCTGAACCCACATCAAAGCTGAATTTTCCACGTGAGATAAAAGGGTATTTTTGAAAAAGAGCAAGGTTTCGAGCCTGCTGGTGTAACTGCAGCGATGGCTTCATGAATCTCCTTTTCTTCTTTACAATGGTCTTTACGCTGGATTTATTTATCTTGAGATGGAGGGCAACCACAGCTGAAGAACTTAAGCTATGCTACATAACAAGTAATTAAACTTTTTTTTTTTGTCATGTCATGACTTTTCTCTGCTTCTTGGGAGCAATTCTAGCATCACTAGGGGCACTTCGTATGGGTCCCCTGGTGTTATTTAAGGTTTATGGTATTGCAGTAAACAACGCAAAATACGCGAGAGCTGCAAGAGATCACTTTTTACTGCAATGTGCAATTTACTGGAGAAGTGGACTGCTCACAAGGAGTTGATTAGCGTCACTTGGCATTTAAGCGGATACTTGCAACACTTGAGCTCACTGAAATAGTAACAGGAGGTGGCTATGAAATTATTACAGTAGTACAATATGGACTACAGTTAATTTTTTCAGTTATGATTTAATCCTGCATTTAATCCTGTTTGTATACATTTCTCTTGACTGTGAACAGTGCCATGAACAGTCTGTGCGTGCATAAGTTTTGATCAATTTTAACTTTTTAATAGATTTGTGTGTATCTTAGGGTATTAAATGATAAAATAGACTAGTATCTGTATATATTTTATGCATTCATGATATACCTAATTTAAAATTTTTCTTTCAATATTTCTAGGCTATGTGGTTGGTCTGGGAGTTTTTTTCAAATTATTGCAAATCTCCAAAAAATGTTCCAGCATATTTATTGAAAAAAATTCTGCATATCAATGGACCAACATGGTTCAAACCTATGTTGTTCAAGGGTCACTTGTACATATGTATGTAAAAGTAAAGCTAAATCAAAGACAGTGGCACTTCTCAAACTTTCATAGGGAGTTTGAGAGACAGTGAAACTTGAAAATAATACACAAGAAAGATAAGTGGTCATTCATTTCTTAAAAGCACAAACTTCTGGAGACACCTTTTATAACCTCCCCTGAAGTTTCAATCTCCGTTTATGATCTTCGCTTATGAACATTCAATCTCACTCTGTATGACAGTCTCTAGTAAGTCAGAAAGAGAAAAACAAATATCGTATATTACCACATATATGTGGAATCTAGAAAAATGGTACAGATTAACCAGTCTGCAAGGCAGAAACAGAGACACAGGTGTTGAGAACAAACGTATGGACACCAAGGGGGAAAAGTGGGGGGGTTGGGGGTGGTAGTGGTGGGATGAACTGGGAGATTGGGATTGACATGTATACACTGATGTGCATAAAATGGATGACTAATAAGAACCTGCTGTATAGCACAGGGAACTCTACTTCACTTCGTTGTACAGTAGAAACTAACACAACATTGTAAAACAACTATACCTCAACAACAACAGAAAAATAAATAAATTTAAAAAAACATTCAATCTCACGTCTTGGGTGTCGGAGGGAGGCAGATTACATTATTAACTTGCCTTAAATTTCCGTAACTCATCGTTAACTCTCCTTTTTCTAAATTCATGTCTCACTTATCTTTTCTACAGTCTTCCTCTAATATACCACCCACCTTTCTCCAAGTCCTGAGGCCTCGACTGGGTGGGTTCATTTGCCATCTCTGTCGCTTTTCTGTCAGTCCTGTGCTTTCTAGCTCATCCTCCCATGGTCATTCTCACCATTCTCTTGACTTCTCCCTTTCCATCCGGTTGCTATGCTATACTATTATATATTGTATAATATAAATATGATACTTTACTATTTTTTATTTTTTAAAGTATTTATGATATATTATGGGCTGGAAGCAAGTTCCATCAATCCATAATCTTTACGATAGAGATAGTATAGCATAGCAACTATAGTTGTAGCATATTACTATTGCTGTAATTCCCCTTGAAGTATATTTAATCTGTTATTAGTTTAATAAATGTGGGTGAGCTTTATTCATTGGATTCTCTACTGATTGAAACAGTAGAAGCTGGTAGTGGTAGGTAAGCTGTGTGATGTCCCCTTCATGGCTTCTGATTACTTAATTTGACTACTGTTCAGTTGCAAATATGATGCTTACATCAAATACTTGGATTTTGAACAAATCCTTTTAATCCAGAGGAAAAATTAACTAGTTTTACACCTTTACCTGCTCCCTAGAAGGTCGTTGGCTACATGACTAAGACAAGAGGCACCATGGGTCCTCTGGTCCTTGAAGTTCAGTCCACAGATGATCTTTATGGAGGTGAAGGTGGGGCAATTCACTCTTACTCATAACTGTAAGCTATTTCCAGGGAAGCCTAATTCCCAAGAAATTATACTGAGTCACCATGCTACTCAGTAATCAGACTGATTCAGGTCATAAGAATCTTTTGGAAGCATCTCAGAGGCTTAAATTAACTCCTGGGAAACCAGAAGGCCATGCCAGCTCTGGTGTTCCCTAACCATCCCAGACCTTCAGGAGAGCTCTTAGACCAGTGCTTTTTAAATATTAACATGCATATGAGTCACCAGACAATCTTGTTAAACTATAGATTCTGCTTCAGTAGATCTCCGGGGTAGAGTCTGTGATCTGCCTTTCTAACAAGCTCCTAATTCAGTGCTGCTGGTCTGTGAGCCACACTTTGAGTAGAAAGATCTTAATCACCGATTCTCGGTCTTGTGTGCATTAGAAACACTGGAGAGCCTTGAAATTACTGATGCATGAGTCCCACCTCAGAGAATACCTGATTTAATTGGTACAGGGTGTGACCTAGACAGCAGGATTTTTCAAAGCTCCCCAGGTGCTTCTCATATGTGGTCAAGATCGGGAGCCTCTGCCTTACACGTCATCATCCCAGCCCTGGATGACGCTGTCACCCCGCTTTTGCATAAAGCCTCATCATCTTTATGCCTCTTTTTCTCCATCAGGCTCACCTTGAAAAAAACAAAACAAATCAAAAAAACCCTGTCCAACACTCTACCTGTACCTCAACAGGCTGAACGTGGCCACAAATCTCAAGTGGGTCCCAGCACTCCTGGGCTAACTCTTCCAGCTGATTATTTCAAACCTTCTCTCCCCTCACCCCCTTCAAAGCCCCCTCTCAATTCTGCACAAAACTCCTCCTCCATCACTTTAAGGAAAAAAAAAAAAAAGCAAACTGGAAGAATCACTTTATCTTTGCACCATAACCGTATTCTCTGCCTGCTCTCTGCACCCCCATTCATGCCCTGGATCTAGGCCCTCTCACTTACCCAGTGAATCTCCTCCCAAAAAGACCTCTTTCATTCCTGAATCCCCAGTGTCCCCCTTTTCTGGATTATTCCCATCGCTCTTTTACGTATCGTAATAGTCCCATCACCAGAAAAGCCTCTTGAGCCGTTTTCCAATCACTGCCCTCTTTCTCTGCTCTTCCCTCGCTTGCCAGCCCTACAACTCTCCTCAAGTCTGAGAAATGACCTTCTTGCCAAATTCATGGTTTATCTTCCTGGGGTCTCTCTCACTTGTATTTGACCCAGTTAATCACTCCCTCTTTCTTAAAATCCTTGGTCCATTTCACGTCTCTCAGCTGGGTCAGTGTGCCTCACACTCTCCCGTACACATCAGCCTCACTGTCGCCTCTGCGTATGTTCCCTATCGCCGTGTCTGTGCATGGCTAGTCCCCTCCCTTTTCTCAGGTCTCTTATCCTCCACTATCACCTCCTAAGAAAGGCTTTCCCTTCACTTTCTTTAAATAAGCCATCACCACCCATCCCCATAGCCTTCTGTGTCTGCTGACATTTTTTTCACCACCTAGAATACTACATATTTCCTTGTTTTTTGGTCCATGTATTCATCAGAGGGCTCATCCAGTAATAATATAAACCCCATAAGGGCAGGGAGTTTGCTTATTTAATTTTCTGCTCTCTGCCCAGAATTTGATCATGTCTGACACATAGTAGACACTCAATAAATACATGAAAGTTCCTAAAACCCTTCTCCAATTCCCCCTGAGAACGCTTAAGCCCACTGCCTGTCCATTACAGACAAACAACTCAATTGTAAAATTTCCCTTCTGATTCATGACTGAATGTCATGGCATTTCTTGTCGCTGATTAAAAGAGTTTAGGTATTCTAACAAACCCACTAGCTATTTCCACCTTGGTTCGTGGAGCTAGTTTGTCTTTCTTTTCCTGTAATGAATTTGCACATCTTCTGCCTCTGTGTGCACATGTCCACAAATATGCTTCAGGTCCCAAGGGAGTAACTGTTCCAAGAGCTTGAGTTCTTAAAAAAAAGTCCCCCATTTCTTTAAAAATACATAATTGCTGCCTCTCCTGAAATATTTTTACAGTGTGTCCCTAGAGGAGGAATTCCAGCTGATGGCCCAGCGCAGGGCAGAGGCCCATAGACAGACTGTCTGGCTCCAATTTATGCTCTGTGCTTACATGGCTAATAGACGTTAGTATTTTGATATCGAGAAGTGCCGTCCTTGATCCTGACTTGGTTATACACTGATCACATCCGGCTGAAAAGCACACGGTTAAGGGCCAAGAGTTACTCATTTTCTTCATCTCCCCTCTGTCTCTGTTTCTGTCTCTGTGTCTCTTGTCTCCTCTCTCTCTCTCCAACAAAAGTCTTGGGAATCGTTTCAGTATTTTCATAGAACGCTACACAGAGCAAATTTAAATTGGCAGAGGTTCAGTTTGCCCCATATGAAACTCTGCTGTAGACACTTTGAACCGATTGGAACTGTTATGCATGTATAATACGTATCAGAGCTACCACAAAACCCTGTTACTCACTTTATTATCCCACTTTTCCCCTCTATCCAAGTTTTCACTGTCACTTCATTTCAGACCCTAAACTCAACACTCACTACAGTTAAACTGAGGAAAGGCAGTAACCCTTGATTCATAAGGTGCCCATAATTCTACAAACATCTAATGAAAACGAGCAAACATCTCTGTATAAAAGTTGGCTTCAATCCAGAGGTATGTTTAATTCTCAAATGCCTGATAAAGCCGTGGGATTGCAGGCTCTGGCAGCTCCTGCCCAGTGGTCTGCAAGGGAGAGGGTGCCCAACATGACAGCGACACCCACCAAATTCCTGCCCATCTTTCTTGGATTCTTACGTCTGGGGGTTCTTTAGCTGGAAAATGGGGTGCTGGAATCTGCTTACTTAGAATTAGCTATCCCAGTGACTTAGTAAACTGGAAAAAGAAAAGAAAAGTAAAACCAGATATTTGAAAGTAAGCCCTCACCTGATGTTCTCTTAGAAACAAGATCAGCACCTCTTACAAGCACGGTTTTCCTTGGCTTGTGGCATGGCTATTCCTAGCCCTTCTGTGTCAAGCCTTCGGCATAGGTGACAAAACGCCTCCCTTTCAACAGGCCTTAGCAAAATATAGCCAGTTCACACTCACGCAAACCTCAAGCTGAAACTTTCCCAGTTAACCAGTGAAGTTTTGCCAAAATGCTTACTAAGTCCTGGCTCTAGGAGCCTGTGTGATGTGGAATCGCCAGAGCTCGAGAAACAAATAACTGCCCCTTCCTTTGCCATGGGGTTGCATTCCAGTGGGGTGCTCAAAAACACTTTTCATCATATCATACGCTATGCTTCTTTGTTAGAGAATTCTTGTTGATTTTTTAAAAATTATATTTGTTTGCATGCCTATCAGATGCACAAAATGCATTCTTCATGGATTTTCCTATCACTGCTTAGGTAGCAAAGAGAGTTACGTGCTACAGAAGCGTGGCATCGATGAAAGTAACAATCAAAAAGAAACAGTACGTTTTCTCCCATCCCCATAAATCTGATCTGTAAATGCCAAGAATGTGAGGCATGAACATAAGAAATTGAAGAATTTTATCTAAAACTTTAAAAAGAAAAATTGGCAAATCATACGATAAGACTTTAACCAATCTAGTCTCAAGAAGGAAAACCTTTTATAGAAGACATTTCTGAACCCCCATCTGAAATATATATCTTTAGGGCAGTAATCATCAGAAACATAACAGAGTCCTGTGGAGCTCAGTTTTATTGTCTTGCATCAGTGAACATTCCTCAAAAGCATAGAGCGTCACTAATGGAATTATATGTTTTCATGCTATAATTACATTTGATTTTTCCTGATATTTCTGTAGGCTTTTTGTTCATGGTTCCATGACTAGATGGAATATTTACAAGTTTTCTGTGTCCTCAGCCTATTCAACACCCCCCCCGCCCCCATAACAAAAGAGAGAGGGAGTCTAGAAATAGGAATTTTTTACAGAAAAAAGACAAATGTATATTTTTAAATTTTTTTACCTCCAGAGATTTTTTTTCAACAACAGCAACAAAAACATAAACAACAACAGAAAGAAATAAGAAAAAAAGAATTTTATATTTGAAGGAAACAGAGCAAGAGATCCCTCTGAGTTTTGAAACTCCTTGAGACACAAAATGGGCACTTCATAGTTTTGTTCTCGTTCTTGAATGAATACTTGTTGGATAAAATGGAATTTATTTGATCTTTGGGTACGTTGCTCCAAATGATCCTGTCACTGGAAGACAGATGAATCTAGAACAGAGTCATACTGACCGGAGGACATAACACCATGATGCCATCAAATATGTGAACCATGAGTCTCTGTTTTTGAAAAGAGAGAATGTCTAGCTATGAAATCCACAGAAATCTCCAAGAAAGAGACGTAAACAGTTGGAAAATTATGTTGACACCCAACATATTATGATTGTCCTCTCATCTTCTCCCACATCAAGTCTTAGCTTTGCTCAACATCTCTGTGACCTTCTCGTCTCTCTCCTTCTCAGCACTCAATTCCTATTCTGTAGGTTTTCTTTCATCACTACAGAATATGAGGCTGACATTCACTTCAAATATGGTTACACTCTAGGGTTTCCCCCCTCAAAGCATTTTGGAAGTACACAGGGAAAAAATTGGTTGTTGCAGTATAGGTGTGGCATAAAGAGGGTCTTCTTCTTGCTAAGTCGAGGAAGTTCGGGGCTGTATATGAATACTGCTTGACCTGACCTGGGTTGCATATTCTTATCATAAATTGAAGTAACGTTAGCATTACATTTCCCCAAGTTTAAATACATTTCTTGAAATGCCATTTATTAGAACATTGAAAACACAAGTTTG
Organism: Balaenoptera ricei; assembly: GCF_028023285.1. Classification (NCBI taxonomy): domain Eukaryota; kingdom Metazoa; phylum Chordata; class Mammalia; order Artiodactyla; family Balaenopteridae; genus Balaenoptera; species Balaenoptera ricei. The sequence continues at coordinate 30,089,252 of NC_082650.1, read as the reverse complement.
GTTCTCTCTCCTCAAATCCCTACAATCTGGCTCCTGTCCCAGCCACTCAACCCAAATCACCCTCTAAGGTCTTCCAAAATAACTTCTCAGCCAAAACCAATAGTATCCTTCTAGATTTGTCAGCCTTATTTGAAACCATTTTCTTCTCCCTGCCAACACCCATTCTGGTCTCAAATTCTGAGGATTTGTCCCTTCCAGGTTTTCTCTTTTCTCATCTCCAGAGTCACATCCAGAGCTGTTCTCCTTTAGAGATCATTCCAACTCTGATCATTTTAAACACAAGGTTTGTGCATGACTTATTTCCCTAGCCCTAAAATAAAGGCCTTACTTTTTAAAATAAAGTCTTACACCTCTCTATTCCAGGCTTTCAACTGTAATTAATTGTGGTAAAGTACCAACTCTGGTCTTCATTCTCAACTCCTTGCTGCTGTGTAATCTCTTAGTTTCTATAAACAAAAATTAAGTCACTTTGACTTTTTACTAATCCCCTTACTTTCATTAGACTTCTAGATGTATATATTTTATTTTTATACATTTCTATATTATATTTACTCAATTAATGTTCCTTTAGCCATACTCCACCCTTCCGTCTTCATCCCTAGTCAAATGCAGGTTAGATCAGACTCTATACATATTCAAATAAATATTGCCTGTTGATCAAAATACAATTAATAATGAAGTTAGAGCTGCTCTGCCAGCTCTTCCTATCGCACCTGCAGACAATATCGTCTGCTCACGTCCTACAAACATCCAATAGACCTACTTTTCTCTCTCTTCTACTCATTTGTTGTCATTCTTAAAAGGACGTCCTTTTCTCTTTTTAACAGATCTGCTCCATTCTTCAGTGTCCCATCCAAGTACCTTTCTCCAAAGGACTTTCCATGGAGTATATGTAAACTGGGTCCTGTGAACTAGCTTGCTTCCTTCCTCCTCCTCTCATGAAAGTATAGCTTTATGTGAAAATGTATCTAAGTCATTCTTCTGTGCATATAAATTTCTGTAAGTTCACAGATGTAGCAGTATATTTAATATGTTGTAGATAACCCTTTAGAAAGGCACCTTTTCTGATAATCGGGAAATCTTTTGCATCTTAGGTTAAAAACCCAAACAGTCTCTACCTCCTTACCCCCGACAGGCATATGCACTTAAGATAATTTTAATAATAACTGTGGTTACTGAAAATTTACTTCATTATATGTGCATTTCCTTTTCAGGATCCCCCCATGGCTGTAACCCTTGGACTCCGAATGGAGGAGATGATTTTTAATCTTGCTGATACACATTTATTTTTTAATGATTTAGAGGTAAGAATTTAAAGAGCTAAGAATAGTTGTATCAAACTGTTAAAACTCTTGTATGGTTTCTATATATGCAGATAACCTCAAAAAAACTAGAAAGATAGAAATTTAGCTCAAGAGAACAGTAAAGTTCCTGTCAAGGGGAGACATTGTATATGCAAAAGCGAAATTGTGTTAATGAATGATACATATTTACTGGCGCATATTTAGAACAAAAAGTGTCTCCAAAAAGGAGGTCTGCTTTGATGTCTCATGCCATACACCCCTGTCCACTACTCCTGGTCCTTTTGGTGTCTCAGCCACAATTCATTCCATCTTTGTAATCAGCATTAGCTTTTCCAGGTTACTAACCAGGATGCAATTTAGGTTAATCACTGCACAGTAGTCGCAGATACTGTTCCTGGTTCTAGCGTGGATAGTTAATTTTTTTAAAATTTTTATTGGAGTATAGTTGATTTACAATGTTGTGTTAGTTTCAGGTGTACAGCGAAGTGAACCAGTTATACATATACATATATATCCACTCTTTTTTTTTTTTTTAGATTCTTTTCCCATATAGGTCATTACAGAGTATTGAGTATATTGAGTAGAGTTCCCTGTGCCATACAGCAGGTTCTTATTAGTTATCTATTTATACATAGTAGTGTGTATATGTCAGTCCCAATTTCCCAGTTTATCCCTCCCCACCCTTATCTTCTGGTAACCATACGTTTGTTCTCTACATCTGTGAATCTACTTCTGTTTTGTAAATATACATAATCCGAAACCTAATTCTAGACATTATCATTCCCTATTTCTTCCCCTTCTGGATAAAACGATGCAAGAGCTATTTACATAGCACTTCTGACTGGTTTGATTTCATTTATTTTCTCTTTTTTTCTTAATTCATCTTTCCATTTCCAACCTCAAATGAAGAGAAAGTAAAAGCAAAAACAACAAACTAAAAGAACCCAAGAAAAAATAGCCTCAGGAAAGCTAAATAAGTACTGTAGTAAGGTATATAATATGAGTGCTAATGATCTGAGTTATTAGGCATTCAGATGATAAAATTTGAAATAACTGAGTAACTTGGGCACTGGAAAGAACTTCTTCTCTGTCAAGAACAACTATGCTGAAATAGATTTCTCTTTCTTTTTTTAAATGACCCATTCAAATTGATTTTTTATCCCATGATTTCACAATGAAATTAAAGTGTTTATCTATAATCACATTATGAGTGAAGATGGGGATGATTATTACTGAATCTGCACCTTGTGTTTGACATTTTATATTGGGCTTTTCCATTAATTAATTAACAAACTTTTGGAATAAATATGTTTATCACATTATTTTTGTAGAGAAGAAACTGTAACGTTCACCATCATAAAAATCATGTCTAAGGCTACCTGCTAAGTGATAGAACTGGGATTTGAAACTCTGGAGTCTGTCTGGCTCCAGAACACATACCCTGTCCCCATACCATGCTGAAATTAACAGACATGTGCAAGGAAAATAAGCCAAGTTAGTCTTTGAATAAGTTTTTTTTAAATTGACAAGGTCTTAAACCCAGTTTTAGTTACATCTGAGGCATGAGTAAAAGATGTGTTTTTCAGTATATCCCATAAACGTATGTGTTGGAAATCTGTGTAATAGCATTTTCTTTCTTGTTCTCTCTGCAGTGAGTCACTGTTTTTACTGGATAATAAAATTTAAATTCTGTTTAAAGAGGTTTTATTTTTTTCTTTAAGAGACACTATGGAAGATCAGTATTCTTGGGCAAGTCTTCCAGTTTTAGATTATAAGTAATAATCACCTCTCTGAAACCTGATTTAAATTAATCTTGTTACTTATTACTGTCTACTGTATAGAATGATTTTATATATACACAATAATAGGAAACACACTTTAATCTTTTGGGAACTTGAATTTTTTATACATATATGGTGATAACTTTTTAGGTTGATTTTTCTGTTGGGTAAAATGGACGAGTCTCATTCTAAAAAGAATTCTAAGATTATTACTCCTCTCAAGCCTGTAAAACACACAAAAAAGAAGTTTGATATGGTTTTATCCAAGTTTTATAGTTTTATTTCATTTCATTTACTATTTTTACTAGAAATAAATGAAATAAATAACTCTTTAGGTTTTTAGTGACACATTAGAAGCCAGATGGAATAAATTTACCATCCAACTTCTAACAGAACACTAAAGTGAGAACATGAAAGTAGCATATGATGAATTTGAATATACCTTTAGCAAGTTTGATGTGAATATTGGCATATCAGAAACATGTAGTCGGCTATGGTGCTTTAAGAATTTTTATTTTGGGTTAGATGCTATATAAAATATATCTTTAAAATACCCAACAGGATCTCAGGTAGAAATAGTAACTGAGAAAATATTGGTATTGACTTTCTCTTCTATGATGATAGCTTTTTAGTTGTGCTTTAGAATGTGATAAAAATTCCATTTTCCTCAAACACTAAAACTTAGTATCCAACAATAATGCACTAAATCAATGAAATGATTTAGTCTCTGCATATAAATTGATCGAGTTCTCAGACCTGCACACACCCACGTGCACACACATCCAGGTGCCCAAGGAAACTCAGAGGTTTATACTAACTTAGGTGAGATAAACAAACACTAAAACTAATAAAATCTAAACAATAGCTTTCAAGATCATTCAGTACAGTTACATACATATCCACTATCCTTCTGTATCTGATTTTGAAACTTTACTTTCTCCCAGTTTTTTATTTCAGTAAACCTCTTATAAGCAAAGATTGTCATGAGCTTCATAACTGCTATTAAGCTATGTCTGCTTCTACTGACAAAGAGAATTCCTCAAGAGAATAACTTCATCATTAGCCTATTATGTGATTTCCCCTTGTGTATTTAATCTCTCAGGATTCCTTTTCTTAACCTAAAAATCTAATTTGAGACTCAAATCCTTCAATAGATACTGCAACATATGTAGTAGCAGCTGCTCTCACATAATTCCTTAAAAGATACAAATTTAAATCCTCTTAATAGATACTTCACTACATCCTGTCCAACTGCAGAGAAGGCAAATGCTCACACCACTGTCCCTAAGAAGTGAATGCTCTCTGTTTAAATAAAATGTTATTTCAGTTAAAATAACTTCCAGAAGAGAAGGCACCAGGGAGTTTGGGCTAACAAAAGTGAGAGAAGACTGCTATGGATTATAACTGATAAAGATCAGTGACAACTTTGCGGTCGCCTTATAAGATAAAATTAAAGAATTTAAGATTAGTGCCAGAATTATTCCAAATGTTTGAGTTCTTTCACTGAAGTTTGTTAAAGCCAAAGCATGACACTGTTTTTAGTATTTTGTGTTTTGTCAAAATGTTTCTTATAAAGTTCCTCTGAGTGAACACTAATTGAAGAACAATTATTTAGATTTTTCTAAAAATGTAAGTGATTGAAGTTCAGGTTTCTTTCACTGGACTGTAATCCTCGGGCAATGGTCCAGAGTCAACAAGCATAGTTAACTAGGCATAAATTTAAAGAGAAGTTCCATTTGGAAAAACCTCAAACATAACTTCAGATATGGAACTCACGGTCCAATAAGTTTGATATACTGATGTCCTCAGGAGTAAAAAATAAATTTGGGGGCAAAATGTACAAATTAATCATATGAGTTAATACTTGAAATGTCAGAGGAATTTCTATAAAAATTAGATGGGAGGATATTAAATATAGAAATTACTTCTAATTACCAGTGTAATTCATAAGATCCCCCCCCTTTTTAAATATCATTAGTTTATTATAAAATTATGGAAATTGTTTACATGATAAAAGATTTCAGAACCTCAGTGGAATCAGCAGCTTTGCATGATTCTATTTCAATAGTGGTTTAATTTGGTCTTCATACTTACCAAGAATGTCACCGACTCAAGAAATGATCCTTGTCATCTAGAACTACTTTACTGCCTCAGTATTCTGGAAGAATTTTATTTTCAACTTTCATACTAACTAGTTAAATCTCTTCACCCTTTCCTTTAGAGCCCAATCCAAGAGCTACTACGGTTGCTTGCAATACTTTTCCCTGAGAATTTTCTGGAAGCATAATGCCTTCTTTGGTTAAAGTTTGGGCTGTGCTCCTTTCAACAAACACTCAGTCAAAATGGGGAAGAACCTTTCTAAATGCCTCTCCTGTAGCCTCAGCCCGTACTCTGTTCTCTTGCCTTCCCCTCCACTCTTAATATAAATATCTTCTTACAGCCCTTACCATCTAGAATATTATTATTTTTATCACCTAACTTTATGTTAGAAAATTTAAATTATTGTGGTAATTCTGTCATGAACTACATTTGTCTAGGCTTCTGCCATTCATTCAAACAAAGAAGTGTTGAGTGATTACTTCGTGCCAGAGAGTGCCTTAAGTGTGGGTATAGCATATCTGGGTGACCCAAACACCCCCCTCAGGGAGCTTCCAGTCAGATTAACTTTTTGAGGCCCTTCCTTACTTATGAATATATTTATTCAAAAATTACTAAACCTATAATTTATGTACATAATATGAACCTTTAAAATTTTAAAAGAAACCTGAGCCAACTAATTTATCCTCAAACTGCAACAGGATCTAATATACTCAGTGTGGAAAGCTAGAGATAAGATATTAAATATTTCACCATCAGATACTTCCAAGTCCTATAATGATTATAAATAGTAGCTGAAAAGCCTTTAGTATGGCATCTTATTTTCAAATTTAATGATTTTTCAGAATTGATTTTGAATGATGAACACTTAATATATATAGTCAGACTCTGTGAGTTTGACTGTAATTATCTGAGGGGAAAAAATGAGGCCCAAAAGGCTAAACCATACTTACTCTGAGGTTAGTAAACTAGTTATTGAAACGCCTTACCGAAATTCCACCTTCAGATCATGTACTATTTCATTGGAACTATGCAGATTATTTGAAGATAGAAAAGGACCCTTAGAACAGCAAAGAAGAAATGAATTCTTTTCCAGAAAAGTTACCATTTGTTCTGAGTACACTGTAACTTAGGTCAATTATGTGGCTGTATGTACCTAAAGTTTATTTTCCTTTGAATTTGTAGCACATTCATTACTCCCTTTTACTTTCAGTATTCTTTTCAGTTTAAAGATTTAAAACAACCACAAAAAGTGTCGGCTTCTATAGTTATTAGCTTTTTGCTGGTTGAAAGACCAGGACTTTTAAAATAACATCAGCATGATTCTTTTCATGGTATCACTGGCCCAGCAAAAAGGAAGTCATAGAAATTTAACAGAACACCATAATCATCAAGCCCCTCTGTTGCTGCTCCAAAAATAATAAATAATAGTGACCACTGAGGTGTTCAGCCCAAAGAAGTTTTGAGTATCTTCAGATTAGCTTTGCTTTCATACTTAAGTATGCATAACAGAAATGGCTGAAAGTGATCACCAGTGATTATCGTAAAGATTCAAGAGAATTCCTTATCAATAATTTTAAGATTAAAATTATTTTTGTATTTGCTCTAACAAAACTCACATGCCATATGTTTTCAGGCCCCTTTTAAGGTCCTCTTCTGGATTTAGATTTTACAGAGTAGAAATGATGCCATTTCCCAGCGTGAGAGGGTGGGATGGGTGGGCAAATGCTGCCCTCTTCTGGCCATGGGCTGATCAAGTGGAAAGATGGAAAAAGCTTCAAACATGGTGACAAGCATCATTTGAAAAACAACTCTTCCAATGTTTTTAACAGGAGTGTGATCAAGTTCACATAGATGATGTTTCCTCTGATGATAATGGGCAAGACTTAAGGTAAGCCATGCCTTTCAGTATGCTCTTTCCTACAGAAATTCAGCTGTGAAGTTTTGCACATGTAATTATTTCTTTTATTTCTTTTTAATGTATTTTGGGTGTTGCAGTACCTACAGTTTTGCAACTGATGGCTTCCATGCAGCTGCAAGTAGTGCAAACCTTTGTTTGCCAACAGGTGTAAGAGGAGGGGTTGACTGGATGAGGAAGTTGGCTTTTCGTTACAGAAGAGTAAAAGAATTATACAACACCTACAAGAACAATGTGGGAGGTATGTGTGGCTTTTACAATTTAATAAAGGTACTGCAGATAGAGGTACAATTTAAACTGTAGTTTCAAGTTTCATATTAGGGACTATCCTTCTGTAAAATAAATTACCAAGAGCTCATGCTGGACGACAGTGAGCCAGAATTTTTAGTTTCTTAGAGTTAGTGGGGGGAAAAAAAATCTAACTGCAAAATAAAACGTGCAGCACTGTCAAAGGAATTGGGAATTCTTTGTGCCCAGATGTTTGGTCAAGATTAATTGCAGGGCAGAAATAGAGACACAGATGTTGAGAACAAACGTATGGACACCAAAGGGGGAAAGCAGGGGGGGGGCGGGGAGGGGGTGGTGGTGTGATGAATTGGGAGATTGGGATTGACATGTATACACTCATATGTATAAAATGGATGACTGATAAGAACCTGCTGTATAAAAAAATAAATAAAATTAAATTAAAAAAAAAGATTAATAGCAGGACATTTATTTTACCCTTCCTCAGCTGGGATGCTCTCAGTGTAAACCAGACAAAGGAACTGATACAGGCTGTGGAAAGAAGATCTGTCTAAGGACAAGAGCCCTAGTCAGTGAAGCAGAGTTGTTAGCAATCATTACCTTTCTGGAATGCTATCAAAAATAAATGCAAACTGTGCTTTATGTCATTTTGAAGACTTCAACAAGTTAAATTTATCCTTTCAAAAATTACATATTATCTGACAGTGTATCTTTGCCATGTATAGTGTTAACTATATCATGGTTTTTATAAGTTCAAATACTCTGTAAGTAGTATCTAAACCATTTTGTACTCATTCATATATTACAGGTGATATCAAAACTTAGATCTTAGATGTGCTTCTTGGTATAATAAACCTTGATGGTCTTTATCATTAGGATCAATTTTAGGGCAACAAGATCGTAGGATTAGTTATGAGGTCACTTAAGATTCTTCTCTCAGGGCTTTTTGTTTGTTTCTCTTTTTTAAAAAAAGAGGGATGGTTGAGGAGTATAAACCAGAATCTAAAATTGAAATAAGACAGCTAAATATATATTTGTGCATGCTATACATGTGTATATTTACATATATGTCATAGAATACTATATAGTAAATAAAGTTTTCATCTATAAAGTATATACTACACCATACACATCTTAAGGTTGGCTGTGTGTCTGTTGGCCTTGTATCCCAGTGCCTAGCTAGCTTGAAGCACATAATAGATGCTCAATAGATGTTCAGTAACTACAAGAGAACCAAAACATGTAGAACCATGGACAGTAATAATGTTAGAACCAAAACGGAGCTTAGATATGGAAGATCTTTATTTCCAAATGAGAAATAGGCTCCTGCAGGCTACTAACCTGCCCAGGGGTTTAGGCAGGCAACTTAGGTTTCCTAATTCACTCTAACACTCTATACAAGACACTTCTGTAAAATCAAATAAATAGGTATTCTATTTAAAAGCAATTGAGGGTAATAACTTTAACTTTAAGATAAATATCCCTTTGGGAAATCTGAATTAACTTTTATCATTCAGGCGTGTCATTATTTCCCTCTTAAAGGGTATTATTAAAATTATTTTAAAATTAACAAGATTACTAGTAAATAATCGTATAGCTTAAAAAGTTTAAACAATGAGATATCCATTTTTTGTGATATATTAGCATCTCTTTATTGAAATAATGATAAATGAGGCTCAGTAGGAACTATAAATTTTGGTTTAAAAAGTTATCCACCGAGGACTCCCCTGGTGGCGCAGTGGTTAAGAATCCGCCTGCCAATGTAGGGGACACGGGTTCGAGCCCTGGTCCGGGAAGATCCCGCATGCCGCGGAGCAACTAAACCCATGCGCCACAACTACTGAGCCTACACTCTAGAGCCCGCAAGTCACAACTACTGAAGCCCGCGTGCCACAACTACTGAAGCCCTCGCTCCTAGATCCCATGCTCCACAGCAAGAGAAGCCACTGCAATGAGAAGCCCGTGCATTGCAATAAAGAGTAGCCCCCGCTCGCTGCAACTAGAGAAAAGCCCGTGCACAGCAACGAAGACCCAACACAGGCAAAAATAAATTAATTAATTTATTTATTTAAAAAAAGTTATCCACCTATAAATGAACTCTTAGTATTCTGAAATATGATTTACCTAAGGAACTTTATTTTTTAATAGATTTACATGATCTTGTTTTCTCATGAAAGCAACAGCTTTTTCAATAAAATTAGTATGCCTACTTCTTTTCTTATCCTAACATCAATGTAGTTTTCAATAATCGTCTATAGCTGTATCATAGGCTTCAGGATTTTAAACAAAATTCTTAATTCCTTTTTACAAAACAACGTATTTCTGACAGCTTTAGCACTAGTATTAGAAACAAATTCTAGAAAAATCTATAGCTATATGTGATAATGTCATTATTACTCTTTCCAAGTGGTAATGGTTGTGATTATTAAGAAACTAAACATTTTCAGACAACCAAAATATTTGAGGTTTGTATCCCTAGGCTGGTAGACCCCTACTTCTTCTCCAGACCTATCCTGTCAGTCTTCTGGAGTAGTTGTCAAAGCTCCTCAGGTGATTGGCATCCACCGTGCCAGATTCTAGCATCAGTGAGGGCAGAGACTGGGACCCACTCTTTCACTGTTACATTCCTAATTTTTAGCCCAGAATGTGAAGTGTAGAAGTTGTTCAATAAATGTTTGTGGAATGAATGAATCAATGGATAATCAGTTCTGAAATGGAAGATCAGTGTTGATATCAATCTCTCTCTTTTTGATATAGGCGGGAATAAAAATCATCTGGAGTAGACAGAAGGAAGACCAAACTAGGCATCCCTGAAAAATGTTCATCTCTTGACTCTGCCCTACTTTTCTGTGTTGCAGGACTTCTTGGCCCCGCCAAGAGAGATGCGTGGCTGCAGTTGAGGGCTGAGATTGAAGGTCTGACGGACTCCTGGCTAACAAATGCACTTAAATCTTTATCAATTATTAGTACTAGGTAAGTGGTATTGTTTCAGTTTCTATATTTATTGTATTGAAGATGTAGTTCTAATAGCATAGCATATATCAAAATGTTTTCATTCCCAGATTTGTTTTAGAGTTTGAAGGGACCTAAAATTCACTGTGTGTGTGTGTGTGTGTGTGTGTGTGTGTGTGTGTTGGGATGGAGGATGGGGGTTGCTGCTTCTCAGAATAACTGGCAGATCCATCTCTTTACCGTTCTCTCCTCATGACCCCTGATAAACCCCATGGGAATGTCATTTGACTTGCAAATTTAAAAAAAGCACTCTTTTGGTGACAAAGTACAGAAGATGATGGCAAAAAACACAATACTGTTTATACAATTAGTGCATGTTTTTAAGTCTTTTATGCCATTATAGAGAATATACATAATTTGAACACATCAAAAAAAAGCAAGAGAAAGCTCCTGAAAAAGTTGTAACCTTTGTGTTGTTTAGTTCAAACAGTGAAATGCTGACTTGTTAGTGTAGATAATAGAACTGAATTGACATAACTAGTTGCGTACCATGTGCCATAAATGCTAATTAATAATATAAATCTGGAACATGATAGCTAGTAGGGTGGGGATGAATCTTTGTTCTATCCTATTCCTTAGTTTTATTTCTGTGTTGGATGAATAAATAAAATCATGCTTAGCAAATGTGTGGGTAACACAAAATTCAGAGAAGAGCTAATATTTGGACTGATTGAATCAAGATACAGAGAAACCTTAGCAGAGTAAAAGGAGAGTCTAATCAGAACACGGAAGTAAACGAGTGTGTCCCGTATCCCACACGTGGCTTTTAACCCTGTGGCATGACAAGCCACTGCATTTATAGCAGAGTCTCTAAATGGAGAGGGGAGGGGGCAGTAGATTCCTGGGTCAGGCTGGGGAAGCAGAACAGAGTACTTTGCTCAGTTCTGGGCACCTCATTCCAACAGGGGCTGTGCCATATTTGTAGCATCTTGTGTCCAGCAAAGTGGCCAGAAGAGTTTAGGCTGTGGAAACTACATAAAAGGAACAGTCAGAGGGAGGAACCAAGGAGTTTAGTCTGAAGAAGAGCCGTGTGTGGAACAAGGTTACCAATTTCAACTAGTTGAGATGTTGGGCTGGAAATAAATTACATTTCCCTCTGCATCTATGAAGGAGAGAGTTGGTCCCAATGAGTAGGAAGCCAGGGAAGGGAGGTTCTGGCTCCATGTGGGAAGAATTGTCTAACAATTAAAGCTGTTTTAAAATGGGACTTGCCGCCTTGTGAGCTCTGTGCAGTTACAGAGACATGGAGACCAAAGGGCAAGGAAGCTGGGATGTGAGGACTCCAGCCCCTAAAATCGTGTGTAAAATGTAGAAGGTGCTTTCATTATTTTTAAAGAGATCTCCTAGATAGTTAAAAACCAAAGGGTATTACATTACATTGTTATATAGATTATCTATGTGTAGCCATTGTATATTATATATAGATTATTATTAAACACATGGGTATGTGATATAACTAACTAACTAAATAAATAAATGTATGGCAAGGAAAGGAAGGGAAAAAATAAATCATTATACACTGAAGTTTTAAGTACCATGAAAGTTGCCAATTTATCCACATCTATTACCTTGTTGGTAAATTTCACAAACTGTCAGAAAAGCAGATGTTTACACCAAACACTGCTGAATTATATATCAGAGCCTGTAGCAAAGTGTGTACACTCTGACTCTAATTCCTCTTCTAGGAATGTAGTCAAAGGACATAATCATATGCATAGGAAAAATTTATATGTAAGGTAGCATTGTTTATGATACTGAGAAATCAAAACCGTCTTAGTGACTAAGCTTAACTTTAAAAAATGGTGGTGCAGCCACAAGATAGAGTAGTTTGCATACATTATGTTTTGTTGGAGAGGGAGAATAATGGACAATATGACATATATAAATAGGCTCATGATAAAAACAAATGAAAAAAGTAAAATGTAAGATTACACATACAGTATGATCCTAATGGGAAAACAATCTATATGCAAACTGAAAATCTGAAAATAAATGCACAAAATGGGGACAGCAGTTATCATTTCTGGATGGTTAAATAATTGGTGCTTTTCATTTTCTTCTTTATATTTGTCTGCATTTTACAAATGTCTATATATGCAATTTATAAATGTATGCAATGTTTATAATTGAAAATTACAATGCATTATAAATTGCATATAAATATATGCAATGTTTGTAATTTATTTATTAGATTTCAAAACCACATCTATAAATTTAAAAAGCCTGTGCTTTATTTTATTCTACCATGTTTTCATTCTGTAACACTCATCTATATATGACATTGAATAGCATCTTATTTTGATGAAATATGATGTAGAACCTTGTGTCACAGTACAGTAATGTGTTTGTGTATTATTCTTAGTAGTCTGCCATTATTTGGGGAAGTTTTGTCTGATCATAGGCAAGTCATTTTCTAGCTCTTTATTTTTTTATTAGTAAAATTTAATATTGTATTCATGATACTTATTAAACTTCTACCTCTAGAAGTCTTTGTTTCTTTGTCCCATATAAATTGATAACCTCATCATTTGTATCTAGGAGTCAATGCTCCTATTACAAAAATCAGGTGTCTATGGAGATAATTTAGAAATGAAAATGTTTTAAAAGGCTATCGTTATAAAGGTTTTATGATTGTTTTTAAATAAATTGTAGTCTTCTTTACGCATGATATGTCTAAAGAATATAAAGCATAATATGAAGAGTACTGGGGGCTGAGCATATACATACCTATGAGAATTTAGCGCTCAACTTGTCCTTCTAAGTTGCCCTTGAGACCAGTTTTCTGAAAATCAGTCTGCAGAATTCTAGAGAATATTGTTTCGGCCCTTACAAATATGTATTAAAGGCTCATGATACAAAATATCTAGTAGAGAAAGGTGCATAGCTATATGCCTTCTGATTCCCAGTTTCGGGTGTGTGGTTTGAGCCCCTCCAGGCGGGACAGCTCAATTTCCCTGTAATCCAGAAGGAAGGGCCACAGTCCATTCTTTTCCTTAACTCAGGCTAACAGTCTCCCCTCTCTTGGTGTTTCCTTTTTCTCACCTTCCCCACTGCACCCTCACCCCCCATCCTGTGCTACTGTGAAAGAAACAGATGTAAATTGCAGAGTGGGAGAGTCTCACTCTCAAAGGGTAAGGCCTTAGTAAATGGATTAAAACAAGGCCCATTAAGTGCAGTTTGCCCTTGGTTGTTAGAAGGAGATTCAGGGACTCAACCCCTTCTGTTCTAAATAAGAATCCTCTCTATTTTTACTTCTTTAGGATGCACCATTTGTCAGTACCTTGATTGGGACTTTCTGGGCTGTTTCTTGCACAAAATCCAAAAACTCCTCTTACACATCCCATCACCTCCTCCCTTCCTGTGTCCTCTACTTTCCCAGGCTCTAAAAACTCTGGGACGTGGAGTCCTATCACCCTAAAAAACACCTTACCTGCATCAAATAACAAAGTCCCCTGTGACTCTTTGTATATGTGCAAATTTTATGAAAACTGCTGATGTGCATACTTGTAAAACTCAGAGGTAAGCCATGCCCCCTTTAATGATCTTTCCATGATTGCCACTGGCCGAGGTAGGGATCCTTCTGTGAGGTTCCACAGGGACCTGAGGAGATCTTGGTTATAGAACACATTTCTTATTCGCAGGGGTCTATTTACTTGTCTCCCTCCCTGTCTAGCTTGTGATCTGGGTAGGAAGGCAAACTTATTTTCCTTCACTTCCTTCATTTTGGGATGTATTTCTGGCATCTGGTATTGTGCCTACTGGGTGATAGGTACCATAAACAACTGTTGAATATTGAAAGTGTAGGTTATCAGGGGCTGTTCATTATGGAATTGAAAGACTGCAGGATAATTTAAAATTTGTACTATTAGAAGTTATCTAGTACTAGAAAACAAAAATGCCTGTTTCCTCCTCATCTTAGGAGTAACTGCGTAAATGTCTTGGTAACAACAACCCAACTGATCCCAGCACTTGCGAAGGTTCTACTCTATAGTTTAGGAGGTGCTTTTCCCATTGAGAATATTTACAGTGCAACTAAAATAGGTAAGAAAATTATTTCTAACTCTGTGTGAAATATGTTCATATCTGTGTTTTGGGGGATTTTCTTAATGTGTGTCTCCACATGATTCCCTCTTTCATCAATTTTGCTATAAGAATATCAAGCAAATTTGAATAGAGCTCAAATAACAAAGTCCCCTGCAACTCTATGAGCATGTGCAAACTTTATGAAAACTGTTGCCTATGAAATTCTGAACTCAGTATCTGGATAGTTCTGACTCTTTATATATACATATACATTTATATTATATTTGTATTTCATTATGGCACATGTTATCTAAATAATATACAGTATCTTTAGCTATAGTATTTAATATTTTACCTAATATGGTATATGGTATTACATCCTTGCATATGCAATAATCTAGATCTAAGATAAAAATACTGTTTTGGCATTATAAGGGAGTCAGATGGATTGAACTAGTAACCTTAATTCCAGGGGAAAAAAAAATTCATGAATCAGAAAACATAATTGGAGCATTCATAACATATGAATGGCTGGAAATCCACATTTCCAGAAACGTTCAGTAGCAATCAAAGAACTACAACCTTGTTTATGTAGATCATTGCTATCTGTGGAGCCATCTTTGACTTTAAGTGCCTTTCACCTGCACTAAGACTTCTAATAAACTTTCAAAAACAAAAGCTCATCAACTTCTGCCATCTTGAAAGAGTTAAAAGAAAACAACTCGTGTATTCTGTCATCTGTCAAGGAAATGCCTGGGGAAATAGATGGGTTGTACAATGTGCCCTGAAGGTCAACAAACTTAGGCTCTGGCAGCTTGACAAGAGTTCAGAATCCTAAAATCCCCTACCAGAAATAACCTGCCCTGGGCCTTGCTGAGTTCTGATATTGGCACAGGCAAAAAGAGCCCCCAGCTACAGCTGTTTTGGGAGTATAGTTAAAGAGAGCCAAGCTTTCATAAAGTAAATTCCTCATTCTCCTAAGCACTGCAATTCAGAGCCCTGGTACCAATCCCATTCATTTTTCATATAAGTATATTTATGCTAGCAGGATTAATACATCGAACCTGATTCTGCTTTTTGACAAATCAAGTAGTTTTACACAAGCATAAACATTTCCTCTGGTAAGGACGACATTCTTTCTTATTGGCCAAATTGTTCCATATCTTTAATCTGAAAACAAATCATTTCTATTTTTCCCTTTAAGCTAGTATTTTTTGGAGTTCTGAACTATCAGAGTAAGAAAAAGTGAAAAAGTAGCCATGACTGAATGAACATGCTGGGAATGAAATTCAGAGAATAATGCCAGTGTTGTAAAAACAAAGAACATGTAGAAATTCTGTGGTGTTATTCCCACAGTGCGATCAGAGGATACTAGTGTCACCAGTACTGTGGCCCAAGCAAATAGCACCCTTCGTACAATTAATCTGAGCAGACTAGCTCCCAGCCACTTGAAGAAAGGAATTGTTTATCAAGATAAATCCCTATCTTAGTATTTCCTCTTTCGTTCTAGGTGAACCTTCAATTTTTCACAGTAATAATTTTAGCTGACTTGTCTATACTACTTAAAACAAACTAGATAGAATGTAGAATTACACAAATAAATGTAAAAACTGATAGTGGCTTGTAAAGTTGTTCCTATAGTCTTTTGATGGACTGAAAGATATCAAAAAGATATAAACATTTTTTCCGATTAGATACTTAGCCCTACTGACTTTTTTTGGAGTGTGAAATACATTCATTTAATAATCTGTCTTAAGTAAAGACTTAGAGTATTCAACCATATTTGTTGATTTCATAAACCCAGAGTTTGCAAGCGAGTTTAAGTGATTGATGTTCAAGAGAAAGTAACTTAACACTTTATGAATCTTTAGGTTAATGAATGCAATGGCTGGAAGAATAAGCAGTGCATTGTTTTTCAGGCAAGGAAAGCTGTTTTGAGCGTATAGTGTCCAGATTTGGCACTAACATAACTTATGTTGTGATTGGAGATGGCCGAGATGAGGAGCATGCCGCTAACCAGGTAACTTCACTCTGAACTTTATCTTGTTTATCTTCCAGGAAAAGAAAGTTGCTTTGAACGAATAATGCAAAGGTTTGGCAGAAAAGTAGTATATGTTGTAATTGGGGATGGTGTAGAAGAAGAACAGGCAGCAAAAAAGGTAACCTGTTTCAAACAATGTTGGTGTGATACTTCTAATGCAAGCTTTTTTGTTTGCATTCCTGTAGTTTGGCCCAATGGCAGCTTGACAAATGATTTAAATTTATAGATGCAAAGCAGTAAGAGCATGAGAAGGTCAGTACTTACATTAAAATAAACCATTTGGAGTCTAGCATTTTTTTTGCCTGAAACTTCATAGGAAATGTAGGAACATTTAGTTACATTTATTTGTGTGTGTGCTTATGTGTGTTTGTGTGTGTGTGTGTGTGTGTGTGTGTAATACACACAGATATAAGAAAGATGGGGGAAAAAAACCCATTTTTGAGCACATGAAGTTCAACAAGATTAAAGACTCTTAACGAGCTCCATAGAAAGCCATGTGAGTGGCTCAATTCTTACCCTTTTCCCATCCATCCTCTATGCCATATGGTCCTTGTGAGTGCCTAGTACTAATTATGCCCCATGATGATAAATCTGAGGGTAGCTTTAATAGATGAAGAAAAAAACTTACTAGAGAAGTTAATAAATGCTATTGGAGTGGGATATATTATTCAAATCCTTTTGTGCCAACTTGTTATAGAGACTTAGAGGCAATGTCCCTTACATCTTCTAGAAGAGTGTTATTTGTTTTGGTGAGTCATTGGTACTTGATTGAAGCCAAGCACCTGGCTTTGAATATATTCAGAAGATCTCATAGGCCCTAGGTATTTAAATCAGCCTTTTCATCTGGCCCATATTTCTGAAAAAATCAAGGCAATTAAAAAACCATTAACTGGTTGGTCCAGCATCAAAAGGAGAATGATATCAAGATAGGCCCCAGATACCAGACTATCAATCAACACAACACTGAGATCTACTGCTTCCTTCACTGATTGATAGCAAAATATCATCTAGCCAGGATTACAGTGATGTAATTTATAAAACAAAGCAAAATGATGAATAAGTATTGTTGAACAATGACATGTCAGCATATATTGTTTTACATAGAAAGAATATTGTCTTTATTATCCTGAGGAGATTTCAAATCATTATCTGATAAAGACTTCACTAAACACTTGCATGTGCTGGAGTGTTTATCTGATTTCTGTCCCCCCTCGCCCTCCTCCCAAAAAAAAACAAACAGCTTCCTAGGAAAGTCTATAGTGATACTAGAAAGATAAAAGATATGATTTATGTTTGTAGTCAATACAAATCATGCAAAATGAAGAAAAAGAAGGAGCTTCCACTTTAGAAGGTTTGGTGACACGTTGGAAGCCATACTTGAAATATTCCATGCTTTTCCATAACATTAAGAGAGTTGTTTCAGACTCATCCTCCCACAGTGCCCCTCGGTCTTAATTAGCAGTGTCAGTGACCCAAGCTGACGACCACTTGAAATCCTTCCGGTTGCACACAGTTGAAATATCTTCTGGAGTTTGTCAGTGTCCTGAGTCCTTGTTGTTTCAATTTTTCATATTGGCACCATAATTACACAAAACAAAGAGCAGTCAGTGCGGCCACCATAGCAAGCATTTTACATGTCTTTTAGCCTATGTGAAATTCACACACATCTAGGTCAGGGCTAATAAAATTCACTTTTCCAAACCAGAAACAGTATATGCCTTTGAAAGTTAAAACTTATAAAGTCAACCCCATTTATGCGTGGCGTGAAAACTAGACTTGGTATACCAGTTGTTAACACCTTCGGCTTTAAACCCAAAACTTCAGGAGAAAAAGGCATGACTCCAAGTGGATAAGAACCTTGGTTAGAATGCTATTTCCAAATGGTTGTTTATGTAGGTACAGTTTTGGTGATGGTGAAGGCTTATAATTCTATTTTGAAACACAGGTGGTTGGTTTCTCTAGTATCCAGAATGCATGCTCTTCTTTGGATGTAGCTGTAATCGCATGTGCAAAAATATAAAGTACTATTTTGCTATTACAAATAGATCTGAGCTGAATTTTTAAAAAGTTACTTCTAAGTGAATTTTGTGCTTTAATTTGACCCAAAAGCATAGTTTGTTTTGTAAATCTAAGAAGAAATTTCAAAGTTTACAACTGAACTCCCCTATAGAAATACATGATGTGAGCCATATTTGTAATTTTAAATTTTTTGGAAGCTGTGTTTAAAAAAATTAAAAAGAGAGACAGGTAGAATTAGTTCTAATAATGTACCAATATACTCAAAATGTTGTTGTCTAAACACCTAATAAGTATAAAAACTATTCATGTGATATTTACATTTTTAAAACAATTCTAAGTCTTCGAAATCCAGTGTGTATTTTGAACTGGACTTGCCGCATTTTGAGTGCTCAATAGCCATATTGGGCTAGTGGCTACCATATTGGGCAGTAAAAAACTATATAACAATAGTGATTATTATTTGAATTATTAATTTTTATAATAAAGTGTCTTTTCCATGTTACATATAATATATATATATTTCCATTTTACATGCAAATATATATTCTACAAGATGTGATCAGCCCAAACTTACAAATAAAGCTTTGATTTTGTTAATTGCTATAGTGCATTATTTCTTTTTTTTCATTATTGTCCACAATGAAGTATTTTTAGACATTTTTTTCCTAATCACAACCCTTCATGAAATTTTAATACCACGCATATACCATTACTGGTATAGCTTTGGAGAGCCACAAACCATTGTAATATCTAAGAATTTTTTCCCCACAAAAACTCATTTTTGTCCCCTTAAGGGGGTGATATCTCCCCCTTGAGCATGCATTCTGGAGTGCTTTCCCTCAGTCCCACACCAAGGAAATAAATCAGGTCAACTCTGCTGGCTTAAATTATTACTTACCCCAGACAAGTAAGAAACTTGATCATCCCCACATTTTTTTTCTACCTTATATAGTCCAGCTTCAAATTATTTTTTAATGTAGAGAGGAATTCACCCTCTTCCTCTCAAAGAGAAAAAAAGCCTTGGATTTAGGAAGTTTATCATTTTTTCTGAGAGCTGGACCTTAAGGAGTGATGTAGTAAGTAAAATTTGTTTTCCTCCAGCCACATAGGATTTTGATGCTCAGCTTGCTTTCCCGGATGCTGATATTAGTAATGATACTTTCCAAAATAAATATTAAACTACTTAAGAAATCTTATTACTTTCTTTTATTATCATTAAAATCCAGTTCAGATCTATTTCTCTATTATTTTGACAATACCACATTGATACTACCGAGCCTTCAAATATGATCATCCCTCCCTTAAACTCCCTCCCTTGAACTTGGGTGAACTACACTTCCTTGTGTGGACCGCTGCTTCACTGAGATAATAGTTATGCTCTCTCTCCATCCCTTCCCCTTCTCTCTCCCATCCCTCCCTCTCTTAACCACACAGCACAATATGCCCTTTTGGAGGATATCAAGTCATTCAGACCTCTTGGCTCTACATCAAGCACTGGAATTAGAGTATTTGTAACTGTGTTCTCTAGCTGGAGATCCGTTTTTTTGTTGTTGTTTTTTTTTTGTTTTTTTTTTTTTTATATTTCAAGTACACTGAATTTTTATGTGTGATTCAATGCCTCTGGCTTTACACATATAAATTGTCTTAAAGGATGAAATCATATTTGGAATGAGAATTCCAGAATGAAGAATTCAGATTGCTGAATGGAATTAAACTTTAGTGCTACAGAAAGGAAGCTCTATGGTCTTATATTTACAACACTTTAATGGTTTAAAAAAAAAAATCTGTGGAGGTTGCTGGTACACACCGAATGAGTCCTAACTGGAAATAACAGCTTTAGCAAAGAGCTCTCACCCTGGCAAAGCACCAACACAGGCTCCGTCTGACAAGGTTCAACAACATTCCTCAAAATGGGAGATCTTCTCAGCCCTGAGGTTTGAATCTGACTTTAGCCTACCTAGCCCAGAAAATCTGAATTGGAATGCACTCAGACTGTGTAAGGACAGTCCTATCTAGACCTGTAATTTGTGTAAATTATTGATGAAAGTAATTTACTGTGACTTTATTAGCAGCTGACTTTGAAAGTGGATGCAATTTTTCTTTCATTTGTCGGGGAGGGTAGTGGGAGGGGAAATGGGAATCTAATCATGTCTCTTTTTTAAGTTTGGCAAACAGAATGTTCATACTGATGTGTTGTGCCTTAAAGACAAGACAGCATTTGTGTGTTACAATGTAACTTTGGTTAAAACCTCTGTAGATAATGAAGAACAAAAACCTTTGTGATCATTCTTAAGATGACCAAATTTAAAATTCAAGCTATCAAAGCTTAATAATGCATCAGCAAGAAACTGAGTATTTGTTGCAATAAGAAAACAATAATAATAAAGGAAAGCTTGTGTTTTATTTGGGTTCTTAATAATTCCAATAATTGTATGAGGCAACTATTTGTGCATCCAACCAGAAGCAGAAGGTTTGGGAAAGACTGTGGGACCTTTACTTAGAAAGTGAAATGTATGTTGAAACCTCGAGTACCCTTTCTACAGTTTTACTGGAGAAAACTAAGAGCCATACTCATGATGACCTATACTATTTGGAGTTTGACCTGTTGATACGTCTAGGTTGTATAGAGGAAAATATTCTGATGAAAATCATAAGCAAATATCACCCAAACTTTCTTAGAATATGCATGAACATGGCTTAAAATTCACATTGGGTGAACAGGGCTTAAAATAAAGCTAAGTGCATTTATTCCCAATGCCATTGCAAAAATGAAGTGTCATCAGTAGTGGAAGGTGAATGCCCCAGACAGTTTCTAAGGAAAGAAGTGAATCAATGAAAATTTTACCTAGACTATCATCATAAAATAAATTAACAAGTGAGCCAGATCTTGGCAGCATTACTGAAGTTACAACAGTGAAATAGTATCTGGTTCTCTGTCTTAACACATCCATCCAGTTTCTCTCCATTACAGACCTGCGTACCTTAGTTTCTGGCTGTACCATTACTGCACAATGGACTTCATTCATTGCAAGGAGAGCCTGTCATCGTTGTGTTTGCATGTTTTTTTTTCTTGGTGTGTAGCCCATGTTAGGAACACGATACAGGTTCTCCTGTCATTTCGTATGACATGATTTCCCTTGTGGAAATTTAAGACTTCAAGATCTAGGAGTGTTTTAAAGGTGTCTACACCTGCAGTTCTGTGTTTAAAATGTCACAGTGTGGAACTTGCCATCCAGCTACTAAGCAGTGCTCCTAACCAGAGGCTGGTCCATGATAATCCATCATCTGAGGCTTCGGTGGTTCCCAAATGATTGGTGCTTTGTACACTGATCACAACATTTGCTATGGAAATGTGATTTTATTTTCCAGGCTATAAACCTGTATTTCTTTACTGTACGCTAAGGCCATGTTTACATTGGGCAGAAAGAGATTGAGACCCTATTTTGCAGATTTTAAGGTTGTGGTTTCATCACATGTAGACCTTAATCTTAATCTTTAAATTTTGTAGCTTTTGGCTACCTCTGCACCAAGTACTGTTGCAGACAAATTAAGGTTGGAATACTTTAATAATAATAATAATAATAATAATAATAATAATAATAAATCTTATATTTCTATTGGCCTTTAGCTTGAAAATAGTAGTTTTAAAAAATTAAAGAGCTGCATTGATTATCAATACATAATTCTATTTTGTGCACTAAAACCTTAAATATTTATTACTGTGAACAAAGCAAAATTATCTTTACTGTAGAGCCAGGTTCTTCAAATGATAGAATTTTGGCATTACATCGAAATTTTCCACTCTTTTTTTCATATCAAACAGGCAAGGCTTCTTATGCTGCTAAACCTGCAGGTACAGAAAGGAACACCCCTTTACAGGGCAAAGAGAAAAATCACTGATTACATCAGCAGTGCTATTTCTCACAGACCTCTTCGCCGATGATGATGTGTTCAGAAGAGGCTGCCAGCCTAAAACCTAAATGCTAGGTTGTCGGAGAACAGTTCACCTGGCACCACCGTGGTGCAGGCCAGTGAGCCCACATCACAGTTTGTCCTGTGACCTTGAGCATGCTCAGGCTAGAACGCTTCTCTTCCCCCCCTAGGAACCCAAGATCCTATTCCTTTCCCATCTTAAAAACAAAAGATAAACCAACAAACAAAAAAGCCCCTTTGGAAGTTTCCATGTTCTGTTGACATATAGAATATTGTGCCTTATTATAAACCAATTTGAAATGTTTTGTCACGGACATGGGTTTTTGGTTCCTATATGTACAAACTTGTGATATCACCGGGACAGGTAACCACCTCGTGTTACACCTGAAGAATAGCAAAACAGGTGGCCCAGCTACAATAGTGTCACAGACAAGATTAAGTCATTATACCCTGCAAAGATTTGTAAATCAAATTCAGAGGCAAAAAAATATTTTAGTATCATGCAATTTGTGCACAAAAAGTAGATAATAACACTCTAAAGATGTTTTTTCCCTTAGTCTCTGGTGAGCTAAGATTCCAAATAGTGTCAACAGCATGCTCAGTATGAAGGTTTTTTTGGTTTTTTTTTAATGCACATTCGTTTATGACAAGCCTGCATTCTCAGTGAATATGGCATTTAGTATTTCTTTTAAAAACAAACAAGCATCTTGAGCCAAAGTTGCATTTTTGACTCCCAACTATGGTAGCATTATGGAAATCTAACAAAGTCAAGGGTTTCTGTTACGTATTAGTAAAGTATAGATTATTGGGGCCTACATAATTTAAAGAAATGTAAATTAATATTAAAAGCTTGTAAAAATATGTATATCTTTACTATTTCTCAATAAATACCTTTGGAAATGATTTCATTTTCTTCACCCTCCATGTCGTAGAGTTTCTGTTGTGTGTATTAAGCTTGATTCTAAATAACATGAAATTTGTATTTAGGCTTCTTGCTGTCTTCTTACCTTCCCTTGTTTGTGCCCTAAATTGCATGGTTTGCAGTTAAGGCAAGCTGAGCTGCAACACAGTAAAATGTCACTAATTAAGACTAAAAGTGGGCTGATGTACTGAAAAAGATGTGAGTACATAGTTTTTTACATACAGGTAGTTACATTAAGGTATAATGCATAATGTAGTGACAGTGACGACATTAGTGATAGATGTATCATTACTGATAAAATAATATCATTTAGAATACTTAAAGCAAGTTCCCTTTAGATGAATATGGAACATGGTTTATAAGTAACTTCCAAGAGTGATAAAGGAATGTTTTCCTGAAACAGATATAACAGCTCCTTTATTGCCTTGTGTATAGTATTGATTTACTTGCAAGTCTGTTGTTCAAATGCAAACCAAAGGGAAATTTCAGACCAACCTCTTTCACAACTTTTTAAAACTTCACCCTCCAAACTGATGTAGGTCCTCATCTCTAAAACTGCCCATGCTCATCCAACACTTCTGTCATTTCCCTGATTTACTGTTAAATAATACTGAGTCCTTATACATACAGTTATCCAACATGACACATATTTTATTTCTCTTTTGTATTAGATGACTCACCTACTAGAATGTATGTTCTGTGAAGGCAGTCATTTGTTTTGTTTTGTTTTGTTAACTTCTGTATAACCAGCATCTAAGAAAGTGTCTGGCATATCATAGGTACTCAAAAAACATTTGTTGAGTGAATGCATAAACCACAGGAAAACATCTATATGATCCTGGTTTGAAATTAAAGAAATTTAAAATGGTAGAGTTAGATTTTTTAAAAAAAGAAGAAAAAGAAAACATACAGGTAAGTGTAGATGGGACCAATGTAAATTTTTATAACTTAGCTGGAGTGTTTACTGACCTAATAATTCATGAAAATAAAGAGCAAGGATGGCCATAAGCAAAGGTGTATTTGGAAAAAAAGTTATACATGAGCTGAAAAGTTATACATGAGGAAAAAAAATAAGTTCATAATGAATCAATGATTTCTTCCTCTTCCTTTTACTCTTTTCTTTAAAAAAATAACATGCAACATCAGTAGATTTAGTTGATTTAAATTACTTAAAGCCACAAAATAGGGCTTCCCTGGTGGCGCAGTGGTTGAGAGTCTGCCTGCCAATGCAGGGGACACGGGTTCGAGCCCTGGTCTGGGAAGATCCCACGTGCCGTGGAGCAGCTGGGCCCGTGAGCCACAATTACTGAGCCTGCGCGTCTGGAGCCTGTGCTCCGCAACAAGAGAGGCCGCGATAGTAAGAGGCCCGCGCACCGCGATGAAGAGTGGCCCCCGCTTGCCACAACTGGAGAAAGCCCTCGCACAGAAACGAAGACCCAACACAGCCAAAAATAAATAAATAAATTAAAAAGTTTAAAAAAAAAAAAAAAGCCACAAAATATTATGTAAAAATCAGATCTATGCAAACTCTGTGGTTCATGATTCTGAATCCCAGAAACAAAAAAATGAAAGAAAGAGAAGTGTATGATTTTCCTTAGGTAGCAAAAGGTAACCATTGTTTAATATCTGTGCATGGTTTGCATTTATTTATAAAAAAATCAGTTATTGGATGTAGTGATACCTATATTCTCATTCACTGGTCACTTCTCAAAGCCCTCTCAAATCTAACCAGGCCAAAATCAATTCTGGGGATGTACTCTGGCCAAGAAAGATGTTTGCACACAGCAAAAATAATTCCAAGCTCTGACTTTAAATGCCTGACCCTCCTCCAGGATCTTCCAGGATTGTGTTAGCACAGAGTTTGAAAAATGTGAAGACATAATGTGCTAAGAAATCTCTGACAAAGCAGATATATACAAGCCAGATGCTCATTTTGCATCCCCATGAAATACTTTTTGACTGGGGCTTGTGCGGACACTGTCTCTACAGCTAAAGGACCCTGCATTGTCCTTTGTAGTCATGAAGTCTTAGAGTTTGGTGCCTGGGAGCTGCGATGATGATGTCAATCTAGTTCTCTGGGGAGCCTTCCGGGAAATGCAAAGAATTGAATGAGAGCATGTGTTGGAGGAGGTGGAAGAGCCACCAAGTCAGTCTTCACAGAACCACAGCTGGTAGGGCTGACCGTGAACTCACCACACTCCTGACCCTCGGTTCGGTGGCGGAGGGTGTGAAGACAGTGTGTGAAAGGCGCCACGATGGGTAAGCACATGGTACGTGGCCAGTAACTTGCATATGCACCTGACCAGCCCACAAAGGGAGAATTCCTGGACAAGATGATTTCCAAGCTGGAACTCCACTGGCAAAATGGAGAAGGCCAGGGAAAAGGGGATGGAATCACCCAGATGAAGTGGAAATATATATATATGAGACTGTAGGTAAGAGAGAGAAAAGTAGAATGATGTGGTCAAGGAACTGCAAATAATTCCTGTTTCTGAGACACAGAGTAAAGATAGGAAATAGTAAGAAATGAGGCTGGAAAATAAACAAGGGCCAGATCATGAAGTTTTCCAATACACCGTTAATCAATTTTGATTTTATCCTGGGATCAGTAGTATTCAATGAACCGTTTATAAACAAAGGATTTATGCGTCCGGATTTATGCTTGATAACAGTTTCTCTGGCAACTCATTAGAGGTAAGGGATCTAAGAGGATCCCAGAGATTTATTGATCTATTCCTGAGTTAGGTGATGGCCGTGAATATGGATAGAAGTACACAGGCTCAAAAAGATTAAGATGCTAAGAATAAGGACTTAGCAACCATTACTGCTTCTCAGGTAAATCCAGCCTGCCTTCTATGTTTCTGGTTTGGGAAATTTGGAAGATGCAGTGCAGTTCACAGAGATCAGAAACACAAAAGAAGGAAAAAAGCCTCTGGTTGCTGTTTTTATTGCTGGTGGTGGTGCTAGTTATTGAAGGAAGATACTGAGTCCAGTGTTTGAAAGAGTTCACTTGGAAGAATTGTTCTGTGTGAAGCTGAATTTGCAGCAACTTCCTGGCGGTTTGTTAAACACCCTACTGCATCATAACTGAGTTACTCTGAAAGCAGTCCAAAAATCTAAATAATTTCATCTGATCATATCAGTTAGTCATTTAAGAAGCATTTAGCTTTGTGCAAACTTGAGACAGCACAAGTGAAAGTTGGGAAAGATGGCGGTAATGTAGAATGTGTAGGCACAATGCACACCAGGGAAAATTATTGGGGGTGACCAATTGATTTAACATGCTGCTCCCCATATCCTGCCTTACCCCAGTTTCCAGTAAAGATAAACCCTGGTTTACAACCCTGGAGAAATTCAAATGCCTCTGTGAAATTTTCATTAGTAAATGACAGATGATTTAATCACTTATTCTTAGATGGATTCATGTATTCCCCCAAAATATGGCTTTCATTAGGATATATGTTTTGGTTGAATAAACTATTTCATGAGAGTGGGCAGTAATAACGTGTATG
Organism: Balaenoptera ricei; assembly: GCF_028023285.1. Taxonomy (NCBI): domain Eukaryota; kingdom Metazoa; phylum Chordata; class Mammalia; order Artiodactyla; family Balaenopteridae; genus Balaenoptera; species Balaenoptera ricei. The sequence goes on along the minus strand of NC_082650.1, from coordinate 30,062,444 downwards.
TGAACAGAAATTAAAATTAATGCCAAACACACACCTGCAAAACTATCCTATTTGGCTCATGAAATTACTTCTAGTTATGGGAACAGCAGGGGGTGGAGGTAGGGGAGACACTAGAAGGGGCTCTGAAAAAAAAAGTGGTCTAACACATCAGTTTTTAAATTTGCATTTAGAGTTTTACAAACGACAAGTGCATTTTCCAAGTTTTGAGGACCCACCCCTCTTCTCAATAAAATCTACTACCACATACTATTACACCTTTCAGCAATATGCATTGTTACAAGGCTTGGCTCAAGAATTGGTTTCTAAGAAGAGACAAGGGAACATTTTCTTTCTGTCTGTGCAGAGTGTGAATATTCATTCACGCTCCTCTCTGTGTGAAGCCTTTATTGTTGTTGTAGTTTTACTCGTTTGACCTCAGCAGTGTCAGCTGGGTGGAGACAGTGGGTACCACTGAAGTGAGGTGAGCAATGGGAACGTCTTGCAGTCTTGCTTTGATTTAATTGGTAGCTTTGGAGTCAGCTCTAAAGGGAGAGAGCGTGCCAGAGGAGGAAGAGGAAGGAAACTAACATTTGGAGACATATAATGAGCCAGGAGCTTACCCTATGTGACCTCATTTAATGATCACATCCCTGAGAGCTGGTATTATTAGTCCTATTGTATAGTTTAAGTGACTTGCGGAGGTCACATGACTGGTGGGTGGCACGAATAGAATTGGAAGGTAGGTCTATCAGGTGGACCATCTAGGCTGCGGAGTCATGCTCCTTGCACTGTATCTGGCTGTCCAACTATTGTAATTGAGTTGCTCAGAACTTGCAGAATTAGGACCTGAGGAAAAGTGCAATCAAGAGCAGGTGAGGCGAAGGATGGATTGGGAGTTTGCAGTTAGCAGATGCAAACTATTATATATAGGATGGCTAACAACAAGGTCCTACTTATAGCACAGGGAACTGTATTCAATATCCTGTGATACATATATATGGAATCTAAGAAAAAAAAAAAAAAAAGGTCATGAAGAACCTAGGGGTAAGACGGGAATAAAGACACAGACCTACTAGAGAATGGACTTGAGGATATGGGGAGGGGGAAGGGTAAGCTGTGACAAAGTGAGAGTGGCATGGCCATATATACACTACCAAACGTAAAATAGATAGCTAGTGGGAAGCAGCCGCATAGCACAGGGAGATCAGCTCGGTGCTTTGTGACCACCTAGAGGGGTGGGATAGGGAGGGTGGGAGGGAGGGAGACGCAAGAGGGAAGAGATATGGGAACATATGTATATGTATAACTGATTCACTTTGTTATAAAGCAGAAACTAACACACCATTGTAAAGCAATTATACTCCAATAAAGATGTTAAAAAAAAAAATCCTGTGATAAACCATAATGGAAAAGAATATGAAAAAGAATACATATATATATACACACACACACACATATATGTATACTGAATCACTTTGCTGTACAGCAGAAATTAACATAACATTGTAAATCAACTATACGTCAATAAAATAAATGTTTTTTTAAAAAGCATGTGAGATTGCAAGCAATGGAGTTAACTGTAACTCTTATCTCCCCACATGGGTATAAATGCCATCCAAGTAACATCCTATGTTGCCTATGTGACAAATGGCTCTTGTGCTATAAAAATGTTACTTTTTCAGATAAATGGTAAAAGGACCCTTAGCTGATGATTTGACTTAGTGATCACAATTATATCCAGTTCTATATGGAAACCCAAGAGATAACTATCCAATGAGAGCTGCTGAGTTGATTGACATTTAGTTAAAAACACATTTTCCGATGTCCCCTTTTCAAAATGCCTTTCTTGAATGTAACACATACATCAACAGCTTTTAGCACAGCTGACTTACAGGCTCCCTGACCTGAGGCATGACCTTACGGAGGGCTCTGAATCGGCATCTGACCAGAGTGGGGAATTAGGAAGTTTCAAGAGCCACCTGGTATGAGGGGAAACAAACCAAGGTGGAGCACTGAAGAATCAGCATGATTCCAGGAGTGTCTAGAAGGAAGATGTTCAGAAGAAAGTCCCTAAAGGGTAAATGGAGAAAATTTTTTTAGAAACAGATTGGCCAACTTCATATCTTTTTAGAAATTCTATAGTGGACATAGCTTTTTTTTAAGTTGTAAAATATACATGAAATTCACCATCTTTACAATTTTTAAGTGTACAGTCAGTGGTTTTAAGTACATTCACATTGTTATGTTACCATCACCAACCATCCATCCACAGAACACTATGTCTTGCAAAACTGAAACTCTGCACCCATTGAAAAATAAAACCCTTTCCGCTCTCTCAAGCCCCTGGAATTTGACTACTTTACATACCTCATATAAACATAGTTGTACAGTATTTATCCTTTTGTGACTGGCTTATTTCACTTAGTGTAATGTCCTCAAGGTTCATCCTTGCCCCAGTGTGTGTCAGAATTCCTGTCTTTTTAAGGCTGAATGATATGTCATTGTATACATATACCACATTTTGTTTATCCACTCATCCAGTGATGAACATTGGAGTTGCTTCCACCTTTGAGCTATTGCAAATAATGGTGCTATCAACATGGGTGTACAAATACCTCTTGGAGTCCCTGCTTTATGTGCTGGGTATATACCCAGAAGTGAAATTGCTGGATCATATGCTAATTCCAGTTTTAAATTTTTGAGGAACCACCACACTTTTCCATAGTAACTACACCATTTTACATTCTCACTACTAATGCACATGGGTTCCAATTTCTCCACATCATCGTTACTTTTATGTTTTTTGATTGTAGCCATTCTAACGTGTGCGAGGTGGTATTTCATCGCGGTTTTGATTTGCATTTCCTGAATGATTAATGATGGTGAACATCTTTTTATGTGCTTATTGTCCATTTATATACCTTGTTTGGAGAAATGTCTGTTCAATCCTTTGCTTATTTTTAAATTGTGTTGTTTCTTATTGTTGTTGAATTGTAGGAATTCTTTATATAGTCTGGATATTAACTTCTTATCAGATATATGATTTGCAAATATTTTCTGCTGTTCCATGGGTTGCCTTTTCTATAGTAAACATGAGCTTTTCTGTGTACTCAATATCCCCCTTTTTAGGGAACGACCATACCTCTGGGCTCAGCCTTAGCCAATCAGCATATTCCATCCTATTTGCCACAATAATTTATTTGCCCAAAGATAGGTATAGGACCAAAACTTGGCTTATGGAAGCCCACCCCAAGACTTTTCTCCAAATCTGTTGTGGGAGATGCACACTGTCCTTCTGAGATGATAAGCTCTGGTGGCTTTGTCAGCCTAAAACACCAGGACAGTTCTTCCCACCATGCTGAGAGAGAACCTGAATATGAAGCCAGCACGTGAGCTGAGAGATGGAGCCTGGTGATATTACTGGAGAATTTAGTTTCAGCATGTCAGGAGCCAGAACTTCTACTCAACAACCATGCCTGGATTTTTTTAGTTTCGAAAGCCAAGAGCGCTTCTTTCCTTTTCTTCCCTTCCCTTTCCTTTCATTTCCTTTTGTTCCTTAAACTTGTCGTCAAGAGAGTGTGCACTAATAAACAATTGGAAATGGTGATTCCTGGAGCAAACAGCCCAAAGGATGCCCTCCAATCAACGTCTGAGAGAATATAGGAGGTTAGAATTGGTCAAAGTATGTTTAGTGGTTTGGGACTCCTGATTCTCTGGGTCTGCTCTTTCCAGTTACACTGTGGCCAAGAGACATGGGATCGGCAGGAAAATAAAAGGGAGGGAACTGTTTATCTAAAAGAAAGGGACCTAAGACTCCCCTCGTGGCACAGTGATTAAGAATCCACCTGCCAGTGCAGGGGACAGGGGTTCAAGCCCTGGTCCTGGAAGATCCCACATGCTGCGGAGCAACTAAGCCTGTGCGCCACAACTACTGAGCCTGCGCTCTAGAGCCCGCGGGCCACAACTACCGAGCCCACGTGCCGCAACTACGGAAGCCTGTGCGCCTAGAGCCTGTGCTCCATAACAAGAGAAGCCATCGCAATGAGAAGCCCGTGCACCGCAACAAAGAGTAGCCTCTGCTCGCTGCAACTAGAGAAAGCCTGCGTGCAGCAACGAAGACCCAACGCAGCCAAAAATAAATTAAAAAAAAAAAAAAAAAGAAAGGGACCTAAAATATCTCAGAATAGTTTTAAATTGTTACTTTCAAATACTCCCCCCTCTAAATTACAGTGCCCTTGATCAATCCTGGCACCTCACTTTATGTCACCCTATAAATTGGCCGTACATCCTGAGAACACAGATATGTAGGCCTGGAATCTCAGAGCTCCATCTGCTTCCCTCATCCTCACTGCCCTAAATCCAGTGACCACATCACCTAATCATCTGTGAAAAGCAGTTTAGAACAAACTTAGTCAACTGGATGCCAAATCCTGTGACCACTCTTTACTTTTTCTTTCTTTGGAAAAACGTTTATCCTATCACCCTGACTCATGACAGTCCCTCTGATAGGCATGCAATGTGTTCAACAAAAAGGGCACTGCCAAGTCACAGCAAGTCCCCAACATTCTGTATGATCAGAACTAGCATGATAGTTAGGACTGTACAGGTTTTCTCTTTTCCCCTACTTTCATGTAACCCAAAACACTCATACAGGCACACACCCTGAGAGCTTATTTACTTTGTTTTTAGATCAACCAGAACCTTTTTTTTTAACAGCTGAATGATAAACCCTAAAAGTAAGAGTTTCTATTACAACAACTGACAGAACCTTAGTGCTGGAGAATACATCATGGTAATGAAACAACTCATGACCTTGACAGTTGTGAGGCTGTTGTCTGTTGGTCTTTTTACAGGGCAGTAATTTAACCTTGTAGGTACTTATTTCTTTAACATTATGTATAGGAATAAGTCACCTTCCTAGCCTGAAATTCCGTTCTTTAACTAATGACCAAATTGTACATAATTAATTAGTGCATTTTTTAAGTTATGTTTAAAAAAATGGTCTAGCAGAGTTTCCTTCTAAACACTTAGTTTGAATCATATTTATTAACTACAAAACATGAGCTATTTGCCAAAATCCGACCATAAAATATTTTATCTTGAGTTTCTCTCTCTGTTCTCAGGAGAATAAGAGAGAAATATCTTTAAAATAACCAATCCCATCCTGAGAAAACTTTCCAGTTGCTTTCTCTCCTTGGGATATTTGTTTTTAATTAAACCCAACCAAAGTGAAATAAAACAAATAAAAATAAAGTGATCTGGAGTAGTGGAGGCAAGTCGAATTAAAGTACCTTTTCCATTCAAAACAATGTCTAAATAAATGTTTAAATTCATCAGACTTTCACTGCCTAATAATGTGACATGTTTACAATGTTGAAGGAAATCAGGTGTGTCCATGTTAAATGAAAATAAAATTTATGTACTGTTATTACCATATTCTTTGCCTGGTATTTCTCACCCTATTCATCATTAAAAGCTGCTCAATAAATACTGTGCAAACTGCATGTGGGGATGTTATTCAGTAATAACTCAGAATCATCTACAAGTAACCACTCCTCAGAGCCTTAAGAAGAGTAAAGGGCTTGAGAGGGAATGTTTGCACCACAACTGCTAAATTGTGAAAAAGAGAGTTATCAGTCTCTTTTCTCTTCATATTTGACGTAGTAGAAGCAAGTTTGGACACTAGTGCTCTAGCCTGAGATGAAGACTTTATCCATCCTCATGTGAGCTGAGGCAGACAATAGGTTAAATGGTATGATTTTGAAGCCTAAGTTTCCTCTACCCAGCTATATCAGAAAAGCTGATGGAGAAAGACTTACTTGTCTACCCCATGTATTAGTTAGCCATTGCTGTATAACAATTTACCCCAAAATTTAGCTGCAAAACTTAAAGTCATGTTGGTTTCTTCTACTGTCTACAAGTAATTACCACTGCCAATTTTGCATTATTTGGATTGCTTAGGGCAATGGAGTAAGGATGTCCCTAAATCTTTCCAAGTCAAGTGGGTGTTCCATTTCAAGGCAAAAAGGGAGGCCATGAGCCTATTACTTGGTTTTATATCAGGAGCCAAGTGTCAGCAGCTAAGAGCGGCATTAAGGACATTTTAATATGTGTACTTTCATTGTTTTTTTTTTTTCACTTACAAAAGATTTATCCCAAGATTCTTTAGCAGCAATTGCTCTTCAATTTCTATAAAGTGTGATTCACTTCACGAACAACTTGTAAAAGCCGTATATGCCAAAATATTCTAGCTTACTTCCTTTTTACTAAAGTCACACTCCCCTTTTTGCCTGCCAACAAGAGTGTCTCTAAGGTCAAGAGTTGTTAATATTTGCTCATGCCTAAGGAAAGAAGGAATGAATGATTTGAACAGGCCAGATTGTAACCTAGTCAAGGAAAACCAAGAGATTGCCTCTTCAGCATATCAGACCATGGATTTACAAGATGTTTTGATGTTGAATCAAGCTTGAAATCTGCTTTAAATTATATGATTTATCATTTGTCCCCTTCTTCTCTTTGTCATTAGAATTCCTTTCTTTTGAGATATATTTTATGTGACTGAAACAGAGCATGATCCTGTGGTCCTTCCCCCTCACACCCCTCCCCATCTTCCACCTGCCTTTTGTCTGTAGAAAAACTGTAGTCAAAGAATAAGTTTAATCAGAGAAGTGAGAAAATAGAGAAGCAAAGGAAAGCAGTCAAAAAGGACAAACTAATAATAGTTTAGTCGTTAAGCAAAGTCAAGGACCTTTAGTGCCTCTTCAAGGGCTGTAGATAATATTCTGAGCCGTATCCTTTGAGTTGTTTTTTAGACACTGAAACCCCCACCAGGTGGAAGAACTTAACTACATGATGACCAGAGTGTAGCCATGACATAAGCTGCCACAATTCCGAGAACTGGCCTCAGAGAAATGGGAACAAACTGACCCTGGCACTGAAGACTAACTGTACTTGAAACAGTCAAGATGATGCTGGTCAGACCACCTCATGACCGATTTCAAGATGACTGTCAGAGCCAACTGTGCTGTTTCTGCATGTAGCCCCCTGCCTCCTTCTGTAAAAAAAAGCTCTTGCCCATTGATTGTCAGTCGTGAGGAGTCAGCCTTTGGACAGGAGTCTGCCCTTCCCTCCGGTTGCCAGCCTGTGAAATAAAGCAAACTTTCCTTTCCACCAACTTTGACTCTTTATTGGCTTTAGAGTGGCGAGTAGCCGGACCCCACTTTTGGTAACATGATGACTACAAAGGAAGAAGCTAAGAGTAGTAGCTTGAAGTATCCAGTGACAATCATTGAGGAGATGTTTTAGTGGTTTAGTATGACAAAGAACCCATCACAAGAACTCTGCACTCTGAATCTGATTGTAATGAAAATATGGACTCTAAATTTAAATAGTCCAATAAAGTTGATACAAAAATGATGCTTAGAAACGGTTTTGGACTGATAGGAAAAAATTTTTAACGTGTAGAGAGACCAATTTGGGGTGATGAGAAAAGCACAGGATTAAGAATCAAAAGACCTATTTCTTGATCTTCCTTTTAGGTTTTTTTTTTCCTTAATTGAGATATAATTGACATATAATATTATATTAGTTTCAGGTGTACAACATAATAATTTGTTATTTGTGTATATTGTGAAATGATCACCACAGTACATCTAGTTAACATCCGTCACCTCACAGTTACAAACTTTTTTTGTGATGAGAACTTTTAAGATCTACTCTCTTAGAGACTTTCAAACATACAATATAGTATTAACTATAGCTGTGTTGACCACGTTGTATATTATGTCCCAAGGACTTATTTATTTTATAACTGGAAGTTTGTACCTTTTGACACCTTCACCCATTGAGCTCATCCCCACCCCACCCACCTCTGACAACCACTAATCTGTTCTCTACATCGATAAGTTTGGGGGGTTTTCTTTTGTTTTTAGATTTCACATATAAATGAGATCATACGGTATTTGTCTTTCTCTGTCTGACTTATTTTACTTAGCGTAGTGCCCTCAAGGTTCATCAAAAAAATTCTTTTCTTTTCCCCTCTGTTTTTCAGGAACACTTATAAAGTAAAATAAGGGGAATGGAAATTATTGTTTCCAATATTCTTTCCTATTTGGGGATTTGAGCATTTATAGTTGATTGAAACTTGGAAATGAACATAATATCAATAAAAGGAGTATGTGACTTCTGTTTACATTTAAGAAATATTTTGGCATCTGGCAATAAAAACTTACTGACTCATTTACTCAACAAAAACTTATTAAGCATCTATTATGTGTCAAGCCCTCTATTAGGCACTGGGCCAAAATAGCAAAGGAAGGAGGCCTGGTCCCCAAGAGGTGTTCGTTTGGAGTTTGGAGAGGGATACAGTTAGAAGCACAGACAACTACAATGCCTGGGATAAGTGCTATAATGAGAGCCGTATGGGATGGTATTTGGAATTGAATACTATTTCCAATTTAATAGTTTTTGAAGTGGAACCACTTTTCATCCGTGTCAAACTAAAATGGCTTCCTAATCTTACATCACAATATAAAAAATGCATGCCTTCTGTTGATCTGCTGCAGAGATGGCATATGTGCTCCGAGACATCTGTTTAGACGTCCACTTAGCAAGCATTCTGTCAGCCTGTCAGGACCAGCACCCCAGCTGAAACACATATAGCCCCAGACATCAGCTGTAAGGGAACCAAATGGTGTCTTCTCAAAAATTACCTTAGAATTCAAAGTATCTAAACAGCTTGACAGGCACAACCAATGATTTATAAAGGAAACCCACAGCACGCAGACGTACGTAGCCCCTAAGTTCAGTAGGGAACATTCTGAATTTCAACTGTCTCACTCCAGTACTGAATTTAGAATCTTCTCCGTTGAATGAGACAATGCATAACACCATGAATATAAGCCAAATGAAAAGACATGTTAGGTGCTAGCCAAATAATGGCAGATCAATTAATAATTAATTCATTCCTTATTAATTAATTAATAAATAATTAATTAATAGATAAAATTCCACAAATCTAAAACACTTGACAATACTGGAAATCTTTGATTGCTTGATAGTCTGCTATTTTTACGAGAAGTTTCGAAAGTGAAGAAGCTTTTTATTTTTAGATTTTCAGAGTAGTAATGCAGCAAAATGGACTATTAGGTCATTACTGTGTCAGTCTCATAGCTATTGAGAATAATTAAAGAAAAATAAAAGTTCCCCCCATGCTCCCAGGAAAGCCTGAAAGTCCTAAAGCTTTGCTAATCAGTAAAGACTAGAAATTGTTTTAAACCTGTTTAATCAATAAATTTCAGTTAAAGGGTGGTGGTAACAAGCAAACACCGGAGTTGATTTTAAACTTACCTAATCATTCAGTGAGAACTTGCTACAATGAAGCAACTCTGAAAACCAACTCATCAACGACAGCCTTACATTTTCAAAGCCAGCAATTGCGCAGCACACACACTCTAGTGAACATGCTTTAAGGCTGAAATCAAACTACTCTTGCCCCTCAGCAACGCAAAACCCTGCTTCCAAGACTGTGGCAACCTTGTCTTGCCTCTGTAACCAACACCACCCAAAACAAGTTCTTCCCCAAACCCTTTGTAAGATCTCTCTTTGCTCAGTATGACTAGCCGAGTTCTTCCTACTTCAGCAAGCAATAAATGCAACTTTGTATTTTGCAGATCCAATGTGTTGATCTCTTCCTTTTTCGACGCTATATACACATTATTTGAAATTATAAAATGACTCTAACTTTACTTATCACTTTGCGTAGACTTGTTTTTCTACAAGATGACCCATGATGTTAAAATACTTTATTTAGGAAACATTCTATACTAAGTATAGACCCACACCCCTATGTAAAATCTGTCTGTCTTTTACAAGTTTATCTTTACTTACAAATTCTGCCCTTAATGTGTCCAACACGCAGTTTGGACTCCCTATCTTTTTTTATGCCATAATTGTCCACCTCGTTCTCCAAAGTATAAGCCTTGGACTTAGTAATGACCCTTCCTTCTTTCTTCCCTCTCCAGGCTTAGCAATACTATTTCTGAAATGTTCTTTAAACCTCTGTCCTCACCTCACGCCTCTGGCCCTAGCCCTAATTAAAGATTTCAACTCCTTTTTGCCAAGAGGATTACCCAAAGTTGCTCCACACCCTTCTAATACATCGCCTGTGAGCCAGACCACCGGGGTGATAAAGAACAGAACTAAGTTTGTTTCCTTGCTGTTTGAAAGTCTGTTTTAAAGACCCCAGGATCTCTTAAGGGACTAAGTAGAGACTCCTTACTATGACACTGTGACACCAGTGCTACTGACTCACCCTCCTCTCTGCCCATTTGGATTTGGGGATTCCCATGGACCTTGCTTGCTCTTCCTTAAACACCCTGCACTCTCATTGCTCTTGCTAATTAATTCCTCTTCCTAAAAATCCTTTTTGTCTTCTGAACACTGCTCATACTAAAATCATCTCCCTATGCTTTGCAATTCATTCTGCTAGTAGAACGTGGAATTCAGTGCATTAATGCTCATCGTACAGTGCTTTACGCCCTTACTGGAAGCAGCTTAAGATGAAAGCAAAATCTTATTTCTCTTTGGGTTCTATTGGTGAGAAAAAAATGGCAATACAGAGTAATATTCCAGTAAATGTTAATTTAAAAGGATTTCATTGGTATATGGACTATATACTAATATAGCAGCTGACCTTAATGTGTTCATAGGACTTGTAGAATTTCTCTACTGAAAACTCTTCATCGTGTAAATCCACTTGACCCTGACCTCTCAGCATTGCCTATATTAAGGTCTGTAAGTTTCTAGGAGCAAATGTTAGTCTCTGGTTTCGTTTTCGTCTCTGCTGGGCTCTCACTGAGCTATTCTTATGAGAGAATGCCAAGGCATTCCAGAATTAATGTTTGCATGTGTTTCCGGAGGAATGTTTCTTGGACTTTCCTGTCTTCACTGTCATTTTAAAGGAATGACTTAGACAGCAGCAAAGACTCCTGTTTGCCTTGGCAGTTGTTAGCAATGCTTTGGCAGATAGATTCCACACCTCCTGGTTTGGGAGGTGGGAGCTTAAAGAAACATTTATTGAGCTCTTACTACATGGCAGGTTCTAGGTTAGATGATAAGGCTACAAAGACAATTAAAACAGATATCTGTCCTTAAAAATTTGCACTCTAGTAATGAATGAGGCAGGTGTACATGCCAATAATAAAAGCACACAAAGAAGAGGTGGGGTGCAGCCCTGAAGACTGTGTTCCAGAAGCAGGGAGACGGACTGGGAGAGAGGGCTTCCTGGGGAGACGATGTTTGAGCATATACACATATGCATATGAGCCAGAAACAGGCCAGAAAAAAACGGTAGATTGAATAACTCACAGGGCCTCATGTAAACATGCAGCTCACGTTCTAGAGCAGTGGCAACCCTTTCAACGGAGGCTGCTGTTGACAGTGCCTCTGTGTCCACTTGACTTGTATACTCCCAACTCCCAGGATCAGTGCGGGGTGCTCTCATCCCTCCTGCTTAGCTCAGGTCATTAAATCCTCACCCTACATTTTACAGCTTCGACCCCGTGACAGGGGAGCTGACCCCAGCTTGGTGCCAGGGACCCAGCAAAATGGGTATTAATAAACCCCGCCCCAGTGTAGCCAAGGTCTCAACAGCTGCTTCTTGCAATTAGACTTGTCATCATTCTCTTAAGAAGCCCCTGTTGATTTTTAAATCCTAATTGGCAGGAGACACCTGTTTCCCGATGAGAAGGATGGGAAGGGGTCATTCTCTTGCAGCAGGCATAGGAGAGAGGCTGAGAAGCTGGAGGAACTCTTGCAAATACCTTTGTCTCAAATCTGTTTGCTTCCATTTAGAGTTTCTTTTTTCTTTCTTTCTTTTTTCCAAGAACAGCATATCCAGAGTCAGGCTAGTCCTTGGGAGTAAGTAAGAATTTCGCTCTGAATCTTTTGTTGTTGTTGTTGTTAGCAAGAACTTACCACTGGTCTCTCCCTAAGACATCCTCCTTACTATCCAGGAGCCCCTTCTTGGCATGAGTACTGTTTCCTGGCTACTTTTTTTGCCAGGATCCTGGCTGTCTTTCATTCGGTATTTAAGTATTTATTAACTGCCTGCAAGCTACCTAAACCCTGTAACCTACTTGTGCCTATAAAGAGTATTAAGTATATTTTTAGTTCCTGTCTTCGCAGAGCCAGCTTTCTAAATAGAGGGAGGCATTAGAACCACATGTAATAATACATGTAAAATATTCTTTTTCAGCTAACATATTTGAGACAGTGTTTATGGGTAGAAAGAAGAAATGGTAAAGGTTCTCAGGACAGTCTTTTTAGAGGTTTGGGCATTTTGATTTTCTCTAAAACTTAATTACCTTAGAGTTTCTGCTTAGATCTAATGCTCGAAGTTGTCTAAATGGTAACAAGTAATGTCTGATAAAATCACTGTGACCATTTCTCTTAATTTATACCACTGGCTGTTTTCAACTTAAGTATTACTATTATTTGTTAGGCTCCGATCGTTAGGGCAAATATGTGGGATAGTAAGAATTAAATAACTGGACAGAAATGTGGAGGAAGCTATGAATCAGTAAAAAGGGAGAAGCAATGGAATCATAATTCTCATTTTCATGTGACAAGCATTTATTGAACACTTAGTACATGCCAGGATCTTTTCTAGCACTTAGCCTCCTGGATCACACCCGGTTTCAGCTCAGTTTGGAAGCACTGTCCTCTTACCAGAACTTTGCCAACAGCCACTTAAGCCCTCTAATCAACCTTGCGGTGTCCTTGTGGGCTTCAGTGAAATTAGGCAATCAGGGAAGACTTATTCTGCACCCAACTGAATACCAGTGAGATGTTCCTTCAATTATAATACAGTAAATTTAAATAATTTTTTCAGTTTTGCTTGACTTCCTCTATGCCTTGTTTTATGTTTAGCTTCACAAGATTGTATGTCTTGTTTACATACAGTTGTATTGCCACTGTCACTGCTGAAAATGTAAAGGAAGTAAAAGACCTGATTATTGCCTGTTGGATTTGTATGTTGGCGGTATATATATATCGTGAGAACAACCACCTACATTCGGGCAATTATGCATGAAAGTTTAATTGAAGGCATTGTTGGAGCCCATTACACCCCATCACTCTTCAGAGAATTCCATTGTGATTAGTAATCTGAAAGTCTTTTAAGATCCTGGATAAATGGTTCTCAAAATTCAGCGTCAAAAAAGATTACCCAAGAATCTTATTAAAATCCAGATTCCCAAGGCCCCCAACTCAGTGATTCTGATTCAGTAGATTGATGACGAGGGCTAGGAATCAGCATTTAGCAAGCACTCCAGATGATTTTGATGGAGATGATCTGCACCCAACACTTCCAGAAACTATGAGACCATCCCTCACTGTCTGCAAATGGAAGGCTAAAATTACAGAGCAATCGTTTCTGCCTCTTTCATTTTTCACTTAAGACCAAGTGGATTTCAGTCATGAAAGTCGAAGTGCTTCCAAGGCTTATGACTTGTTCCTTGTGATCCCGTACACGTAACTCCATTTAAAAGGTGGTTGACTGTATATCTGCCTTAAATACATTTTTATCAAGTACAGAAACAAGCTACTGTAGGTCTTTGACTGTTGATATTGCCTCTGACTTCCATGTTCCTTCAAAGATAGGGCCCTGCTCTGTCAGTGGTTCAGAGCTCTAGTATTACCACGTAAGGAGGGGACACCAAGGCCAAAAGCTGTTTTTAGATGTTTGGAACAAAGTGTGAGGCTTTGCAGCCTCCGTGTGTATGTGCATGACGTGAGCAACAGTGAGTAGTGCAAGGAACTCAGAGGAGAATGGATGATTCATTCTGGAAGAAATAGCTTGCAGCTGTGAGGACGCCTCAGGCGCCACTTGGCATTATTGGGGTGCTGCATCAGCTGGGAGGCACCCTCTGTCCCCAGACGAGCTGACAGCTTGTCGATCTTGAGCAGACCTGAGCTCTCTCACTGTTATGTTTTGCTTTTGGAGTGAAAGCAAACTTGTGACTCACATGGGAGCTGAGGGACGGTAGGTGCTTAGTAGCATTCAGCCTTGGCAGGAGGGTGTCTGCTGCAGACATGAGATGCAATCTAATAAGCACATGTGTTCTTACAGTACGCCTCATGGCCAGGCCACTTTATCTTCAGTAATCCCGATCTATGTCCCAGAATCACATTATTTGGCTGGGGCTCAGACCCCATGTATTCTTGGCTTGGGGAATAATGAAACGTGATCTCAAGACAAGATAGGATTATGATCTGAAGAGGCACTGATGGATTTCTCTCCCCCGGCAGCACAACATTAATGGGACATGGTATCAGGAAAATATATTTAACACGCCGCCATTAGAGAAGTTCAAACATTACCTTTGTACGTGGAATCCTGCCTCTATAGTTTATGATGGCTGACAGGAACAAATTGATGTTAAAGATAAAAGAACATAGAAAACAGAGCTCCAGTAATAGGTAGCAGTAGCCCTGACTGTATCTGCTGTCATTGGCAGTAGTCATTCGTCTTTGAGAAGGCACTGCATGCTATTATACGTGTCATTCAAGGAGCCATTTATCAAGAAAAGCCCTTCAGGGTACAATAATGTTAAAAGAAAAAACCCTTTGTGCTTAAAGAGCGCGGTGAATGGGACTAGACCATGGCTAGAGCTAGGACGATCTCCTTTGCGCAAGCCCAGTGCAGTGGGCCAGAGTCTCTGTGATCTAGGTAGGGTCACTGGGAGGGCAGGCTTCCAGAAGGCTTGAGGCAGATCAGGACTGAATCCCTGTAGCCACTGATGATCAGAAAGTGGCTGGTGCTGGATCCAGTAATGAGAAAAGGAATCATTCACTTTGGAAAGCCTGACTCTCTTGAAATCATACATATGTCATATAATCTCTTAAAGCAGTGATAGTTCTTTTCCAACTCCGTCCCATTTGCTATAATTAAAACTCTGGCTTGCACTGCAATCATCCCTTTTCAAAATATTAAATTATCCTTAAGCTCAGGATTCACACCAGGGGCACATATGTAAATAGGACAGGTCAAAGTCATGACTGCGTAGAATAGAAAAATAAAAAGTACAGCTAGCTGGGTGTGGTAGGGGAAGAATGCAAATTCTGTTGACTCTGTGAGAATATACTTAAGGAGTCCCTGTCCATGCACTTTATTATCTTGATTAATATGTATTAATTATCTTGTAACACAATTCAAAAAAAAAAAAAAAAAAAAAACCCTCCAGGTTAAATTTCCCAAAAGCTCCCAAAAGGAAAAAATATATATCTATATATATTTTATTTTTAGATTTTGGTTCTATATTTTCAGAAAACTGAAGCTTTGTCTTCTTTTTTTGGAAAGAAAAATAGCAATGAAATTTGTTTTTTAGTAAACGGCCAGTAACCAGCGATACATTTTTCAGGTCTGACAATTTGAGTTGTCCTATAGTGAGTACAGGTAGCTAGAAAAAAGGCAGAAATAGTCAAACACTGCCACCTGCTGTTACTCTTCCCACATTTACTGTTCAAATTTAGGTTTTATTTGGCCTCTGTCACATAGAGGCGGACAATGTAGAGCAATGGCTCTCAAATTTCAGCTGGCATCAGAATCACCTGGAGGGCTACAAAAACACAGATCACTGGACCCCACCCTAGAGTTTTTGATCCAGTAGGTCCGGATGAGGCTGAAGAATTTGCATTTCTAACTAGGTTCCCAGGTACTGCTGCTGCTGGTCTGTTACCAAACCCAGGTTCGGCTGCTCGTCACTCACAAGCCAATAATTCGAGAGGCAAGTGTCAGTAGAAGGGAAAGTCACTTTAATCAGAAAAGCCAGCAATCTGGGGAGAAGGTGGATGAGTGTCCAGAGACCAACTCCGAAGATTCTGCTCAGCCACGGCAGTTTTTAAAGAGAAAAAATGGGGGAAGAATCTCAGTGAATCATCGAGGCAGGAGGTTGGGTTCTGCATCATTCTCCATCAGGTGCAGGCTGGCTGACTCGCTCTTCAGATGTTATCTTGCTGGCATGATCCGCCTGTAGGATTCCTTAGGAGGCTGTTGAGGGTAGAGAGCTAATCATTCTTTAACTACTTATGTCTTCATTCTTACTTCTTTTTATTTAGGAAAAGAATCAACAAGTTAGACAAGGCATGTTGTGCATTCACGAGAGCATAAGTCAGGAGTTACTTAGGTTCAATTGCTTAGTGATCTCATTCCTATAATTAAGCTTTTAAGGTTAGAGGAGGACAGAAATGGGTAAACAGGGAAGGAGCAAAAGAGCTGCTTTCAGATCCAGCCACTGATCTATTTTAGAATGCCAAGGATGCCCTGGGTTGCTTGCCTCAAGATTTCCTGACAAAAGAACTCAACTTCTATGGCTCTATGAGGATTTACATCATATTGCTTATTCTAACCTATCCTCTACCTCACATAAGAAGAATAAGTTGGGTTTGAAAGCCAAAGCTGAAAGGAGATGCAATCAATCAGGTATGCAGGTTGCTGTGCTTCAGGCTGAATGATTATGTCAGTGGAACATGGGGTGAATTGAGCTACAGGAGATTGTTTCTATAAAGAAATAACTTGGCCTGGAATGTGAAGGACCTGCACATATGTAAGAATACTGCTCTCAAACCAAATGGATAGTGCTGGCCTTGGAAGGTCTGGGCAGAGCCCCAATTTTTCTGCCTTTCTTTCATGCGCCACATGTTAATTTGTCTTCAAGATTCACTTACTCTGAAAAGCAGATGGCCAGAAGTGTGAAATTTTGGTGGTATTAAGTGCTATCACTTTTGTCATCACCAATGTTTTCAGGAAAACCGGAGAGTTCATTGATTAAATAACTCACTGAGCAAAGCTGTGCTTTTTGAACTTTGGAAACTGATGAGAAGGAATGTGCTTTAATCACTTTTTTTGTGTGTGTGTGGTTAAAAAAAACCCCACGTGGCATTAAATTGACAATCCTAATCACTTTTAAGTGTATGGTTCAGTGGCATTAAGTATATTCACATTGTTGTGCGACAGATCTCTCGACCTTTTTCATCCTATAAAACTGAAACTCTATAACCCATTAAACATCCCTCCAGACCTTAGCAATCACCTTTCAAATTTTTTTCTATGATTCTGACTACTTTAGATACTCCATATGAGTAGACTCATGTGGTATTTATCCTTCCATGACTGGTTTATTTCTCTTAGCACAATGTCCTTAAGGTTCAACCACGTATACACATCCATCACATGTTGTAGAATGTGACAAGATTTCTTTCTTTTTTTTAAGGCTGTGTAATATTCCATTGTATGTATTTATTCATTTGATGATGGAGAGATTGATTGCTTCCATCTCTTGGCTAAACATGGATGTACAAATCTCTTCTCAAGACTTGGCTTTGAATTATTCTGGATATGTACCCAGAAGTAGGATCATAGGGTAATTCTATTTTTAATCTTTTGAGGAACCTCCATACTGTTTTCCACAAATGCTGCATGATTTTACATTCCCACTAACAATGCACAAGGATTCCAATTTCTCCACATCCTGGCTGACACATTTTATTGCCAATAACTTTTGTTATTTTCTGTTTATTTGATAGTAGTCAGGCTAGTGAGTGTGAAGTGATATCTAAATGTGGTTTTGATTTGCATTCCTCCAATGATAAGTAATAATGAGTCATCCTCTCATATGCTTATTGACAATTTGTATGTCGTCTTTGGAGAAATGTTTATTCAAGTCCTTTGCCCATTTTTGAATGGGGTTATTTGATCTTTTGTCATTAAGTTGTAGTACTTTATATGTTCTGGATATTAACCCTTATCAGACATATAATTTGCAAATATTTTCTCCCATTCCATAGGTTGCCTTTTCACTTTGTTGATTGTGTCATTTGATGCAAAAAGGTTTTAAGTTTGATGTAGTCCCATTTGTCTATTTTTGCTCTTGTTGTCTGTGTCTTTGGTGTCATATCCAATAAATCATTGCCAGATCCAGTGTCATGAAGACTTTCCCCTATGTTTTCTTCTAGGAGTTTCATCATCTTGAGTTTTACATTTAGGTCTTTAATTCATTTCAATTTAGTTTTTGTAGAAACACAGATAAGGGCCTAACTTCATTCTTCTGCATGTGCATTCCCAATACCATTTGTTGAAGAGACTATTCTTTCCCCATTGAATAGTCTCAGAACTCTTGTCAAAAATCATTTGACCACATATGCAAGGGTTTGTTTATAGGCTCTCTATTCTATTGTCTATTCTATTCTATTCTACTCTATGTGTCTTTATGCCAGTGCAACAGTGTTTGGATTACTGTAGCTTTGTAATATGTTTTGAAATCAGGAAGTGTAAGTTCTCCATCTTTGTTCTTTTTCAAAATTGTTTTGGTTATTCTAGGTTCCTTGAGAGTCCAAATGAATATTAGGATAGATTTTTCTTTTTCTGCAAAAAATACCATTGGAATTCTGATAGGGAATACATTGAATCTGTAGATACTTTTTTTTTTGTAGTATTGACCATCTTAACAATATTAAGTCTTCCAATCCATAAACATGAGATGACTTTCCATTTCTTTGTACCTTTAACAACAATTTTAGCAATATTTTATAGTTTTCAATGTGTAGTCTTTCACCTCCTTGGTTAGGTTTATATCCTACAATTTTATTGAATTTATTATTTTTGACAGTTTTTTTTGTGAAATCTTAAGTGTTTTCTACATATAAGATCATATCATCTGCAAAAAGAGATAATTTTTACTTCTCCCTTTTCAATTTGGATACCTTTTATATTATTTTTCTTGCCTAATTGTTCTGGCTAGGACTTCCAACACTATGTTGAATAGAGAGTGGGGATCCTTGCTTTGTTTCCAAACTTAGAGGAAAAGCTTTCAGACTTTTACCATTGAGTTTGATGTTAGCTGTGGATTTTCATATATTGTCTTTATTATGTTGTGGTACATTCCTTCTATTTCTAATTTCTTGAGAGTTTTTATCATGAAAGGGTGTTGAATTTTGTCAAATGCTTTTCTGCATCAGTTGAGATAATCATGTGGCTTTTGCACTTCACTTTGTTAACGTGGTGTATTACATTGATTGATTTTTGTTATGTTGAAAATTCTTGTATTCCAGGGCTTAAATCATATTTTTTTCCAATGAAATGATTCTATGTTATTTTTTTCCCTCAAAAATGACCTGACAAGTTGCTACCATTGGAAAAACTGGGTAAATAATAATGGAATATTTCTATATTATTCTTAACACTTCACAGGAATCTACAATTATCTCAAAATAAAAAGTTTTAAGAAATGACCTGAAGTATAGAATATTAAATCAGAACACACTCAATGAGTCTCTATTTTGTCTGGGGAAAAAATATTTGCCATCTTTCTAAGTCAGCAAAAGTATGATTATTTTCTGATAATTTAATTAATTGTGCTAAAGACAGAAGTGCCTTCCTTTGCATGTGTATGCATCTCTTGCTTCCCCTAGTTTCTGCCCTCTCATTTTCTCTTTCACTTTTCCTCTCATCCTCTCCTTTCTCCATTTCTTCCTTTCTCATACATTTGTTCACACACTCTCACACTGTTTTTTTGAGGAATAGGAAAGCCAATTTTTTTTTGTTTTGTTTTAGATTTTGCTCTGATTATTACAAGAATTATCATTAAATATCAAGAAGCATCCTTCTAAATAGACAATGTTTTAGATTTAAAAAAAAATTTATGACAAGTTGAATCCATTGATGGCTACAGTTCCACATCCACAGATTTAATCATCTGGGGATTGTATAGTACTGAGTATTTACTATTTTTAAAAAAATCCACATATAAGTGGACTTGCACAGTTCAAACCCATGTTGTTCAAGGGTCAACTATACATATATATACAGTATATAGACTCAGCAAAGACATAATGTTTAAGTGAATTATGATATATCCATATGGTGGTATATTATGGAGCCTGTAAAATCACATTTATAAACATAATGAAACAGGAAAATGCTCACAACACAAAGTTGAGTGTAAAAGTAGAAACTAAATTATATATGCAGAAAGAGCCACATTTTAATAGTTAGGGAAAACTGAAGACTGTACAACAAAATATTACCACAGGTTCTCTCTAGGTCACAAGATTATAAAAGATTATTTTTTTCTTTAATTTTTCTCTAATTTTAATGCTTTTAACAATGAATATGTTTCACTTCTTTAAGATTATAATTTTTAGAATTTAATTCATAAGGTATTATTTTAATTAGAAATAACTTTTAAATAATACAAAATTTGTATTGGAAATATATTAGTAATTAATAAATGTTATAAAAATAAGAGTAGGATCAAGTATAAGGAAGCTCAGATTTTAGCATGCCTAAAGGATCTAAAATTATCTCATTTATTAAGTAGTCTATGGCATAAAAGCTTAGAAAACCACTAGAATAATAATCCAGGGTTACAATTAAAATTCCAACAACAGAGGTCCATTAGTTAACAATAAAACTAACAATAAAATAGAACATATGATAAATACAAAAATAAGATAAAAATCTTGTTCTAAGTTAGAATTGTCTCTAACCATTTAATAAATGTAGTCAAGATTAAGGACTCACAGCCTGAGGAGAGGGTACAAAATGGTCATCAAGTACTACCTGTAGCCTGAAAAATATCTCACACATATGCACTATCATTTTCCAAGTATATGTAGATGATATTGAGAATAGTAAAATACAATCCTATTTAAAAGTGTTATCAAGTTCATGTAGGTGATTTGTCTTTATGTTCTTATCAATGGGTATCACATGTGGGGATTCAACTACATTTTAGACATCGAATGTTGCATCCTCAACAAACCAACAGTAAAAACACGTTTCGGTCCAATCTGGGAAATTGATTATGAATTAAATATCATATAATACCAAGAACTACTGTTAATTTTTTTAGATGTGGTAACAGCATTTATGTTTAAAAAAGCGTCCATTTTGAGATTGCACATATCTAGAGGTGAAATAATATGATGTGGGATTTGAAATATTAAAATATTTCACCAAAGAAAACAAAGGAAAGAAAAAGGAATAGTCAAACAAAGGTAGCAAACTGTTGATAACTGTTGAATCTGAGGGTTCCCTTGTACTGTTCACTCTACTTTTGGGAATGTTTGTAATTTTTCATTGATATTTTAAAAATTTTAAGTGAACCATTATACTCGAATCTTGGTAAATATCGAATTAGATATCTTAAAAAGAGAGCAAATTTTTTTTTAAAGAAAAAGTATGCAGAAAAAAAATTTAGTTTTCTATTTCTTAAATAGAGTTGTCTCTATTTTTAGGATGCCTTGCTTACCTGTTGGGGACTCCTGTAGTAATATCGAGGTGCAGGTCCCACGGCCAAGTAGCCATCTTACTGAGAATATTTATTGCATTCCTACAACTTGTGCATGGTAGATTTCCAGGCACAGAGTCAAACATTTCAAAATAACAACAAAAGGAGTAGTCTTGGGTGGTTCCTCATGTACTCCCCAAAGAAGATTATGGATGATAAAAAAACACCATGGAAGACCTAAATGGGAATCTATTTTATTATTCAGGTAACATATTGATGTCAGAAACCCAGGTTTACAATTTGTCAAGAAATAAACCAACTTAAAATTATAATAAATCACCAATAGGCAAAGGGCTTATAATTTTGGAAGTGAAACATTGCCATTCAAAAAACTGGCATTGATTCTTCTCAAATAACTGTACCTGCAGAATCAGTAGGGTCAACAGGTTTACCAAGACCAGAGGCCATCACTCAGACAAGCCATTAAAAAAAATTATCTACTGGAGGGAGAAAAAAAAGAAGAAAAAAAACCTCAGCTTTTTAAAAAAATTTGAATTTGACTAGATTGCAATTTTTACTTGTGCTCAATCAGAAAGATGTCCTGAGGTCTACAAATTTCAGAGAAATTATTATTTTTTAATAAAGATGAGAAAGATGGGTCTCCCAGAAAGACATGAAGTGGGATCTATGATTTTCTATTTCATTCATCTCGGTCTTAATCTAGGTAGCCAATCATCAGAAATCGGTCCTCATTCCTAGTGCTGACCACTAAAACTTGGTTCTTATAAAATGTCACATTTGAGATTTATGGAGAAAATAGAGTCATTGTATGATTTAAATTTTATAAGAAGTCAGGGGCCTCTTTTGAATTGCATTTTATATGCTAAGCAATATGGAACATTTTATTATGCTTGTTTGGTTTTTATTTTTCATTTGTTCAAGCTCCTGATGGCCCAATATCATACAGAAAGTTAAAGGCCTCACACATGGTTACCCAAATATAAACAATTAATCTACACTCACTCCATTTATTAGAATGTAATTTTATCATTCATTAATTTATTTCCTCAGCAAAATATTTATAAATCTCATTTTTTAAAACAAGCACATTCTATGCTAGGTGCTAAGAATACAAAAGTGAATAAGACAGTCTCTGCTTTTAAGGGGCTCTAATACAAATGGGATATGTAGATCTGAAAACAACTCACAAAACTCCAACTGCTAAGTGCTACAGTAGAGATGAAAAGACGTGGTTTCAGAGAATGTGATGAGAATGGATTATGATCTTACTTCATCTCAAATTAATTAACAATTTCCAGATTCTGGATTGTACAGGTACACTACTGCTTATCCACCCTCAAGATTCAAAGAGGGAAGGGATATGTAGGTTAAAAAAAAGCAAACTAATTTTCAAAAGACTACCTCCATCAGTCAGCCCAAAGTTCTGGGGATCTTCAGACTTTGAACCAACATGAATTTTTGTGGCATGTCAGTTCCCTAGACTGTGGCATAGGCCATGAGGAGTCCAAAGAAGACAAAACTGAAAACAAACATAAAACATGAGGGATGCAGAACCCTGACCCCAAGAATTCCTTTCACATTTGTGTTTCTCAGGTAGCTTCCCCTTCAGTCCCTGACCCACTATGTTTCACATCTCAGCCCCCTTTTGATTTTCTCGATTTGGATTTTATAATCCAGTCCAGTACTGTTTCCTTTCATGCTAGCTAAAACCCCCTCATACACTGCCTCTGAAGAGTACCTCTAGGATCACCCACTCCAACTATACTCTAATGCCAAGTGCAGGCCTGGGGATATTGCTGGCCCAACTTCCCTGGCCTTTCATCACTTGGGGAGGGACAGGGGAGACACCAAGGTACGGCAGTGTTGCCACCTCCTCTCTCTAGGCCAACTTCTAGACTGAATTATAATGCACACAGAGTTTAATAACACATTTTTCCAGGGCATCTCCCTACACTTTGCATGTTCTCATTCACACTGCAATTGTCGAGCATCCTCAGGAGGCTTTCTTGCTCCTTGCCTTACCCACTTAATCCTTCCCCCCAACCAACATTTTCTGAACAGCTCCCAATGTTCCACCTTTCCAACCTCCTTTTCCAGTTTTTGATTCCCGTATGAACGAATGCCTCATCCTCCCAGGATTCAATTTCTGCCAAGAAAGGTTGGCTAACCTTTGAGTATAAGAGAATAATTCTCAAGCACATTTGAGTCAACTTTGAGGATTCTCAGAAATGTGGAGGAAGAATTCGAGGGTGACTGGAATTCCCAAAGAGCAAGAGAAAGCTGATATTATGTTTACCTACAAGTTGGTGGGTTTCCCTAAATAATCAGTAAAACCTGGTAAGCCAGAAAATATTCGAGGGCAAAAGAGAAAATTTAAAGTATCTCCTCCATCTTTCTTTTAGCCATTAGCACAGTATCCGGCACATAGTAGAAGCTCAATAAATATTTTTTCATGGACTAACTGATTAGAATGACTACTCTCAGAGACCAAAAGATATAGGGTCTAAAGCTTTGTTGGGGAAAGAACTGGCTAAGACCTGAGGGAAAAGAGCAGTAACATAAAATCAACAGAACCTCAGGAGGGAGAGAAGAATAAAGCGATTCCTTCGGTGGGTTCACAAGAATATCTCACAGCTGCTTCCTTGGAATTGTTGCAATGTATTCATTTAAAGGAGAAAAAACCCCATAAACTTTTGCTTGATTCCTCTTCAATAATACACGCACATGGTTTTTGCCTCCTGATTGGCAATACTTCAAAGGGACACCAGAGGGCGATCCATTTTAACTGTTCGGAATCCCTCTAACATCCAGTCTCTGAATCAGAGTTCGAATCTCAATGCAGGAAATCCTCTAAGAACTAGTCCACAAAATAAAGTCAGAAGTAGCATGACTTGTAGAGAAGCTGCAATGTTAGTTATTATTCTTCAATATGAATATTTCATTTAACACAGAATTTATGCTAACTGCACAAATACGAAGGTTATTTGAAGTCTGAAAGGGGGCCAGTTCAGAGTAGGAAGTATTTAAAGCTTTAGAAAACGGTAGTTTGCTTCACACTGTGGTAGCATCCCTCCTGGGAATAAGCTTCTTTTCTGCAACTACCTCCTTGATAAGTGCATACTGTTACAAAGTTATAGGTAAAGCAATAAGAATTACAGGAAGCACATATGGTGCCATATAAAAACAAGTTCATATACACATAGGAGCAGCATATATGTGTTTTGTATATTTGTATGTATGTGTATATTTGTACAGATTTTGAGCCCCTCAAAAAAACTATGCATATTCTCTCAAATATTAACGTTACAGATATCATTTCATCATTCTCTGACTACTGATTTATAGCAGTTTTACTGGGAATGGAGATGAGAGCTTTGGTGACTAAAAGCTTGTCTCCCCTTAGCTGCATCTGCAGGGTGTGTGGTGAGGCTTAGCCATCCTGAGAAATGTGTTTCAAACCAGGTCCCGCTGAGTGGCGATCTCAGCCCTCCCTCCAGCTAGAACCCGGCGATATCGCGCTAACTCTAGCACACCTGATTTGTATATGCTTCATATAAATGCAGCTTTGTCAAAAAATACCAGAAATTGAGTTTTTAAAAGCAACCGTCCAATCCATTAATAAAAGTATACTGATTCCCCTGAGAGCTTAACAGTGATAAAGAAAACTAACTGGGTTAGCAATTTGCTTCCCCCTTCCCGCCCCCCACCCCCATTCTGGCCTCTTGTGGTCTCTTTACAGAAGGGTATGGCCCTGAAGTCCTGACAACCTCTCTGAACCATAAGCTAAGATCACTGTCTCTTCTCCCAGACCCCAAAGTTTTATTTTCTGTGAAGCTGCATTTAATATTCAGAAATGATTCTGTGACTTGTCATATAATAACAGTTAAGGGGATGTGCAAAATGCAATTGACTCAAAATATACAAGTACTTGAAAGCATTTTAACCTGCAAATAAAGTCCTCTCAAACCCTAAAACATTTTGAAACATTTTAAAAATTCAGAAAATAATTTATTAATTCAAATAGTCCGTGATTCCAAGTTATTACTAATATTAGCAAAATACTGGAGGTTCAGTTAAATTAACTCTATAAAAATCTGGGATCTGGGAATAGTGTATTCATAATTTTTAGAGATGCCAAGGCACAAATATTTTACCTAGAGTCTCACATCAATATATAACACCCTGTAAGCTAAATTAATCAAAACTGCTGCTTCAATAATTAACTGCATTTGAAGTGCTATGGTAGAGATCATTTTTAATGCATCAGAAGGTTAGAGATTAGAAACTTGCCTAATTTCTGTTCAAGTCCATATTTGTTGCTTATGTGCAATTTCTCTGAATCTCATTTTCCAAATTTGAACCAACAATTAGAAAAAGCAAATATTATTAAATAACAAACATGAAAATATATTCAACTTCAGTACCAAAGAAATGCAAATTACTACATATTACATAAGAAAAAATTTAAAATAATGAA
Organism: Balaenoptera ricei; assembly: GCF_028023285.1. Classification (NCBI taxonomy): domain Eukaryota; kingdom Metazoa; phylum Chordata; class Mammalia; order Artiodactyla; family Balaenopteridae; genus Balaenoptera; species Balaenoptera ricei. The sequence continues at coordinate 30,036,677 of NC_082650.1, read as the reverse complement.
ATATTTTTAAATCAATGAAATATCCAGTTTTAATGAAGATGTGTTGAAACTAGTATCTTCACACATAGCTAGTTTTGGGGTTTTTTTTAAAGATTGATTGATTGATTGATTGATTGCTATGTTGGGTCTTCGTTTCTGTGCGAGGGCCCTCTCCAGTTGCGGCAAGCAGGGGCCACTCCTCATCGCGGTGCGCGGGCCTCTCACTATTGTGGCCTCTCTTGTTGCGGAGCACAGGCTCCAGGCGCGCAGGCTCAGTAGTTGTGGCTCACGGACCCAATTGCTCCGCGGCATGTGGGATCTTCCCAGACCAGGACTCGAACCCATGGCCCCCGCATTAGCAGGCAGACTCTCAACCACTGCGCCACCAGGGAAGCCCTAACTAGTTTTAATAAAAGTTAAAGCAGTCATTTTGAAAAGCAAATTGCAGCACAGTTCAAAGGCAAGTTTCTATTCATTCAGAGAATCAAACAATAACTACTGAGTACCTCCAATACACTGATTTAGGGGCTAGCTGGAAGCACAGTGGCTAGCCTAAAGTGATACACTGGCTCTGTGCCCATGTTGCTTGTTGTCTGGTATTACTTTAAGTTGAAAGGAAACAGCTGTCTCCACATGCGTATTCTCTGATATTCTCTGAACATAAGCTAAATGCCCAACAACTGGAAAGGCAATAATTAAATTTTAGCCTAATGTGTAAAACCATATAACTATTAAAATGAGAGTTATGAATAAAGCAATTAGGAAAATTCTTCTGATATAATATTTGCTGAATAAAAAAATGGGTACTGATAATATGCCATGAATATAAAACCAAATATAAAGTCTAGAAGGGAACATCAGAATGAAAGGGTTAGATGAATTAAATATTTTATATTGTATTCCCCATTATTTTTGTCACCATAATTTTACATAGTAATTTGAAAGAATTAATGATTGACATCATAGAACTTGTTGTGCCTGTCAATTCTTCTAAAAAAATCTGTTTCCCAAACTACATTTTATGAGAATTCTGTAAGGCTTTTAAAAAATTATATTTGATTTTTTTTGGAAATTAACCTATGAGATGATTTTTCACTGCTTACATTAACCTAAGCACACTATATATCTACTTTTCCACTATAACTATACTTAATACTCCTGGGTCAAATGAGTTTGGAATTGCCAAGCTAATAGATGTAAAAATACTTTGAAACCTGTAAAATGCTTTGTAAGTATAAGATTTTATTGCTGCAGTGAATAGTTCCTTGAATCATCTTTTTTTTTTCCCCCTTGTTAATACTGAGGATTGATTTAATAAGATTTTAACCCAGAAAACTCTTTCTTCTGTTCCTTCTCTTTATGAGTAAGAGAGAATGACTTCCCCAAAAGAATGTGAAGACACAGTTGGTCTGTTGTGTTTAAAACAGGTTTAAGTGATAAAGCAAGCCTTTACATCATGAGAACTGCAAGCAATGGGAAACCGTGCCCTGGGGTGATCCACACATATCACACAGTGTGACATTGCCTGAACCTAGACACTCAGGAAAAGCCATCGTGACACAATTCTCTGGGAACGACGGCGCATCTGAAATTAGGAAGAAGATGTATACAAGGCAGAGGGCATGCTGGGGCTGTGTAGTCCTAATCTTCAGCATTTGAGAAAGGGAGATAGGAATTTTAGTTCAAGAGATGATAAAAGTTTTGTTTTCTATGCTTTGTTTGTTTTGTTACTTCTTTTTCCCTATGAGAATAGCAATAACAAATTTAGGCTGCAAATTACTAAGCTGAGAAGCTCTGTCCTACTCGGCAGCAGGGCTCCTGGAGAGAGGACCCCTTGCCCCAGTCCCGGGCAGTGCTGACAAGGAAAGGTGAGCAGGCCCAGCCACGAACCCCGAGAAGCAAAAAGGAAAACCAAGAACTGCAGGTGACAATTTGATTCCCCCTTTCCAGTCAGAGTTGTTAGGTCTTGTCCTTGTCTGGTTGGGATAGCTGATCCACCATATAATGTTGAAGAGAAGTAGGCAACTCTGTCTTGATGTGAATTTAAAGTGAACACGTTACATATTTTACCAAGTAGTCTGACGTTTGCTAAGTCTTTTGTATTCTTTTATTGAATTATGGAAGTTGCCTTCCGCTCCTTCTTTGCTAAGAGTTTTGATAACGAATGAAGGTTGGGGTCTATTAAGAGCTTTTCCTGCCTCTGAGATAATTGTTTGATATTTTGTCTTTTTGATCTGTTGATATGTAAATTATTTTCCTTTTTTCCCTGAAATATATTGTGTAATATTTTAGACATACAAACAAGTATAAAAATGTGTGGCCACCACCCAGCATAAGAATAAATATTTAGCATTAGAGTTGAAGTTTCCTATAATACCTCTACTTGATCAAATTTTCCTTTGGTATAACACAGAGAATTTAAATTTTAATAGGTTAATTTTTAAAAATAAATTTATCTACTTTTGGCTGCATCGGGTCTTCATTGCTGTATGTGGGCTTTCTCTAGTTGCAGCGAGCGGGGGATACTTTTCATTGCGGTGCGCAAGCTTCTTATTGTGGTGGCTTCTCTTGTTGCGAAGCATGGGCTCTAGGTGCGCAGGTTTCAACAGTTGTGACACGCAGGCTCAGTAGTTGTAGCTTGTGGTCTCTAGAGCGCAGGCTCAGTAGTTGTGGTGCACGGGCTTAGTTGTTCTGCGGCATGTGGGATCTTCCCAGACCAGGGCTTGAACCCATGTCCCCTGCATTGACAGGTGGATTCTTAACCACTGCGCCACCAGGGAAGTCCAAATAAGTTAATTTTTATCTTTTTGTTTATTTTGTAATTTGTGATTATTGTATTTTGTTTAGAAAATCATTTACACTCTAAAATTGTAAACACATTCTCATGTATCTCTCATATATTTTCTTTAGAAGTTTCATTTTTTCTTTTTACACTAGATCTTTAATACACCTGCAATTTTGCGTTTGTGAATGTATTTGTGCATGTACGTGTGTGTGTGTGTGTGTGTGTGTGTGTATGAGAGAGAGAGAGAGAAAGAGACATCCAGGTCTTTTTTCTCCTGCAACAATTGTACCAGTACTATTTCTTGAATACTCATATTTTTCCCACTCATCTGCAAAGATAGTTCACCAGAGCTTGATATAGTCCATTATTTCTTATTTTAGTCATTCTAGTAGATGTGTAATGGCATTTTATTGTGGTTTTAATTTGTATTTCTCTAGTGGTTAATTATGTTGCACTTAGGTTCACGTGCCCATTGCCATTTTAATATCTTCTTTGATAAAGTACGTGTTCATGTCTTTGCTACTGGTTTAATTGTACAGTTTGATTCATTTTTAATTGAATTTTGAGAGTTTTTTATATACTTGCTGAAAATTATTTGTAGATATGTGATTTGTGGTAATAAAATGATAGCTGTAAATCCAAGTAACTAAATGATAGGTCTCTATATGTGCTGTCTACAAGAAACTTACTTCAAATATAAGGATATTGGTAGGTTAAAATTAAAAAGGCAGAGAAAGGTATATTGTGCAAACACTAATCAAAAAAAGAGCCAAAATGGCTATATTAATATTAGTCAAGATACATTTCAGAGCAAAAGAAATTATCAGGGACAAAGAGGGACATTACATATGATAAAAGGGTCAATTTATCAATTAGACATAATAATATTAATTGTGTATGCATCTAACAACAGGAATTCAAAATGTATGAAAAAAAAACTTACAGAACTGAAAAGAGAAATAGACAAATACAGAATTATAGCTGAAGATTTCAATTCTCTCCTCTCAGGAGTAGGAGGAACTAGTATTCAGAAAATAAACAAGGGTATAAAAGAGCTGAACAATGCCATCAATCAACTGGATCTAATTGACATTTATATAACACTCCAATCAACATAGCAGAATTCACATTTTTTTTCAAGTGCACATGGAACATTTGACCATATCCTGAGTCATAAAACAAACTTTGACAAGTTTAAAAGAACTGAAATTATACAATATATGTTATCAGGCCATACTACAATTAAACTTCAAACCAAAAGAAAAATAAGAGAAAAATCTCCAAATATTTAGAAATTAAAGAATACATTCTAAATAATATATAGATTAATGAAGAACTTTCAAGAGAAATTAGAAAAAATTATGAACTGAAAAAAATGCAAATGCAACATATCAAAATTTATAGGGTACAGCCAAAGCTGTGCTTAGAGAGAAATTTATAGCATTAAGTGCTTATATTAGAAAAGAAGAAAGTGTCAAATCAAAAATCAAAGCTTCAGACTCATAGTTATAGAGAACAAACTAGTGGTTACCAGTGGGGAGAGGGAAGAAAGGAGGGACAATATAGGGGTAGGACAGCAAAAGGGGTTATTAAGGGATTACATGAAAGCATGTGTGTGAAACTTTTGAAAATTGTAAAGCACTACAGAATTTGATGAATCTTTCATTCAATAAAAAACAAACAAAGCTTCTACTTTAAAAAACTAGAAAAGTAAGAACAAAACAAATCCAAATTGAGCAAAAGAAGAATGTAAAAATAGAAATAAAATATAAACATAACTACATACAATATAATTACGATAATAAAAATCATGTGTAATAAGGAGAAGTCAATAAATATAAGTTAATAAAGAATATCCATGAAACCAGAAATGGTTCTTTCAAAAGATCAGTACAATTGATAAATGCTTGCTAAACTGGCAAAGAAAAAAAGAAGACACAGATTTTCAACACCAAGAATGAAAGAGGACCTATCGCTACAGACCCTTCAGAAAATGAAAGAATAATAAGGGAATATTACAGATGACCCAACATACTGTTAAAATTAGACAAAATGGAAACCTGGCTTAAAAATCCCCCAAGCAGACAAAACCATTTAAGCCATATAAGCAAAACTAAATCTAGCTAATTTCACGATCATAAGTGAAACTTACCTTAGATTATTTCTTGTAAATATCTGATAATCATAAAAGAAACTTGTCTATATAAAATGCAACAGGATAATCACTTTTAACCAATCCCTTGCATGTGGAGGAAATCAAAACCTTTACAAACAAGCAAAAACTAAGAGAACTCAGCACCACCAAACCAGCTCTAAAAAAAATGCTTAATGAACTTCTCTAAGTGGGAAACACAAGAGAAGAAAAGGACCTACAAACACAAACACAAAACAATTAAGAAAATGGTCATAGGAACATACATATCGATAATTACCTTAAACGTGAATGGATTAAATGCTCCAACCAAAAGACACAGGCTCACTGAATGGATACAAAAACAAGACCCATATATATGCTGTCTACAAGAGACCCACTTCAGACCTAGGGACACATACAGACTGAAAGTCAGGGGATGGAAAAAAAATATTCCATGCAAATGGAAATCAAAAGAAAGCTGGAGTAGCAATACTCATGTCAGATAAAATAGACTTTAAAATAAAGAATGTTATGAGACAAGGAAGGACACTACATAATAATCAAGGGATCAATCCAAGAAGAAGATGCAACAATTATAAACATATATGCACCCAACATAGGAGCACCTCAATACACAAGGCAACTGCTAACAGCTATAAAAGAGGAAATCGACAGTAACACAATAATAGTGGGGGACTTTAACACCTCACTTACACCAATGGACAGATCATCCAGACAGAAAATTAATAAGGAAACACAAGCTTTAAATGACACAATAGACCAGATAGATTTAATTGATATTTATAGGACATTCCATCCAAAACCAGCAGATTACACTTTCTTCTCAAGTGCACACGGAACATTCTCCAGGATAGATCACATCTTGGCTCACAAATCAAGCCTCAGTAAATTTAAGAAAATTGAAATCATATCAAGCATCTGTTCTGACCACAATGTTATGAGATTAGAAATCAATTAGAGGAAAAAAAAAGGTAAAAAACACAACCACATGGAGGCTAAACAATATGTTAGTAAATAACCAAGAGATCACTGAAGAAATCAAAGAGGAAATCAAAAAATATCTAGAGACAAATTACAATGAAAACATGACAATCCAAAACCTAGGGGAGGCAGCAAAAGCAGTTCTAAGAGGGAAGTTTATAGCAATACAAGCCTACCTCAAGAAACAAGAAAAATCTCAAATAAACAATCTAACCTTACACCTAAAAGAACTAAAAAAAGAAGAACAAACAAAACCCAAAGTCAGTAGAAGGAAAGAAATCATAAAAATCAGAGCAGAAATAAATGAAATAGAAACAAAGAAAACAATAGCAAAGATCAATAAAACTAAAAGCTGGTTCTTTGAGAAGATAAGCAAAATTGATAAACCATTAGCCAGATTCATCAAGAAGAAGATGGAGAGGACTCAAATCAATACAATTAGATATGAAAAAGGAGAAGTTACAACAGACACCACAGAAATACAAAGCATCATATGAGACTACTACAAGCAACTCTATGCCAATAAAATGGACAACCTGGAAGAAATGGACAGATTCTTAGAAAGGTATAACCTTCCAAGACTGAACCAGGAAGAAATAGAAAATATGAACAGACCAATCACAAGTAATGAAATTGAAACTGTGATTAAAAATCTTCCAATAAACAAAGTCCAGGACCAGTTGGATTCACAGGTGAATTCTATCAAACATTTAGAGAAGAGCTAACACCCATCCTTCTCAAACTCTTCCAGAAAAATGCAGAGGAAGGAATACTCCCAAACTCATTTTATGAGGCCATCATCACCCTGATACCAAAACCAGTCAAAGATACTACAAAAAAAGAAAATTACAGACCAATATCACTGATGAATACACATGCAAAAACCCTCAACAAAATACTAGCAAACAGAATCCAACAACACATTAAAAGGATCATACACCATGATCAAGTGGGGTTTATCCCAGGAATGCAAGGCGTTCTTCAATACATGCAAATCAATCAATGTGATACACCATATTAACAAACTGAAGGATAAAAACCATATGATCATCTCAATATTTGCAGAAAAATCTTTTGGCAAAATTCAACACCCATTTATGATAAAAACTCTCCAGAAAGTGGGCATAGAGTGAACTAACCTCAACATAATAAAGGCTATATATGACAAATCCACAGCCAACATCATTCTCAATGGTGAAAAACTGAAAGCATTTCCTCTAAGATCAGGAACAAGACAAGGATGTCCACTCTCACCACCATTATTCAACATAGTTTTGGAAGTCCTAGCCACAGCAATCAGAGAAGAAGAAGAAATAAAATAATACAAATCGGAAAAGAAGAAGTAACATTGTCACTGTTTGCAGATGACATGATACTGGGAATCATGTATACACAGGGAATCCTAAAGATGCCACCAGAAAACTACTAGAGCTAATCAATGAATTTGGTAAAGTAACAGGACACAAAATTAATACACAGAAATCTCTTGCATTCCTGTACACTAATGATGAAAAATCTGAAAGAGAAATTAAGGAAACACTCCCATTTACCATTGCAACAAAAAGAATAAAATACCTAGGGATAAACCTACCTAAGGAGACAAAAGACCTGTATGTGGAAAACAATAAGACACTGATGAAAGAAATTAAAGATGATACAAATAGATGGAGAGATATATCATGTTCTTGGATTGGAAGAATCAATATTGTGAAAATGACTATACTACCCAAAGCAATCTACAGATTCAATGCAATCCCTATCAAATTACCAATGGCATTTTTTACAGAACTAGAACAAAAAATCTTAAAATTTGTATGGAGACACAAAAGACCCCGAATAGCCAAAGCAGTCTTGAGGGGAAAAAAACAGAGCTGGAGGAATTAGACTCCCTGACTTCAGACTATGCTACAAAGGTACAGTAATCAAGACAGTAGGGTAGTGGCAGAAAAACAGAATTATAGATCAATGGAACAAGACAGAAAGCCCAGAGAAAAACCCACACACCTATGGTCAACTAATCTATGACAAAGGAGGCAAGGATATACAATGGAGAAAAGACAGCCTCTTCAATAAGTGGTGCTGGGAAAACTGGACAGCTACATGTAAAAGAATGAAATTAGAACACTCCCTAACACCATACACAAAACTAAACTCAAAATGGATTAGAGACCTAAATGTAAGGCCAGACACTATAAAACTCTTAGAGAAAAACATAGGAAGAGCACTCTTTGACATAAATCACAGCAAGATCTTTTTTAATCCACCTCCTAGAGTAATGGAAATAAAAACAAAAATAAACAAATGGGACCTAATGAAACTTAAAAGCTTTTAAAGAAAAGGAAACTACAAACAAGAAGAAAAGACAACCTAGAATGGGAGAAAATATTTGCAAATGAATCAACAGACAAAGGATTAATCTCCAAAATATATAAACAGTTCATGCAGCTCAATATTAAAAAACAAGCAACCCAATCAAAAAATAGGCAGAAGACCTAAATACACATTTCTCCAAAGCAGACATACAGATGGCCAAGGATCACATGAAAAGCTGCTCAACATCACTAATTATTAGAGAAATGCAATTCAAAACTACAATGAGGTATCACCTCACACTGGTTAGAATGGGCATCATCAGAAGATCTACAAACAACAAATGCTGGACAGGGTGTGGAGAAAAGGGAACCCTCTTGCACTGTTTATGGGAATGTAATTTGATACAGCCACTATGGAGAACAGTATGGAGGTTCCTTAAAAAACTAAAAATAGAATTACCATATGACCCAGGAATCCCACTACTGGGCATATACCCAGAGAAAACCATAATTCAAAAAGACACATGCACCCCATTTTTCATTGCAGCATTATTTACAATAACCAGGTCATGAAAGCAGCCTAAATGCCCATAGACAGATGAATGGATAAAGAAGATGTGGTACATACATACAATGAAATATTACACAACCATAAAAAGGAATGAATTTGGGTCATTGTTAGAGGTGTGGATGGATATAGAGACTGTCATACAGAATGAAGTAAGTCAGAAAGAGAAGAATAAATATCATATATTAACGCATACACGTGGAACCTAGAAAAATGGTACAGATGAACGGGTTTGCAGAGCAGAAATAGAGACACAGATGTACAGAACAAACGTATGGACACCAAGGGGGGAAAGTGGTTGGGGGGGCGGTGGTGGGATGAATTGGGAGATTGGGATTGACATGTATACACTAATATGTATAAAATGGATAACTAATAAGAACCTACTGTATAAAAAGAAATAAAATTATAAAATTCAAAAAAAAAAGAGTAACAAGCAGCTGTATATTTTTAGAACAAATTTTTCTGAGCTTATGCTTAATAAAATCAAATAATTTTTTTTTATAATTTATTATGGTTATGTATACCCCGATTAGTATATTCTCATAAAGGGACTTTTATTGCTGTATGCTATATTTATTACCACAACCTATGTTGTTAGATCTTGTTCTTTAGTAAATTTAAAGAAGGAGGCATATAGTAGTGAAGAAATTCATTCCTAAGCGTTTAGAAAGCTGAAGTTTATTGAGGTGGCAAGGGAATCTGTCTAAAGGGTAGTAAAGAATTGTGAAGAACAACTTTATGCCAATAAAGCTGATAACTCAGATGAAATGTATGTATCTAAGTCATGAGCATATGTCACAGGGCTCCTTTATATTCTAGGATATTTATTTGGTTATTATTAGAACCATAGAGCAAGTTAATCAGAAAACCAGGTCAGTAACCAGAAAATGTGGGAGAGTGGTGGGAATGGGGGAGAATGGGGAATGAGAGGTTTGCCAAAACCAAACTTCCTCACCACTTCATCCCTAAAGGGGAATTTCTGAGAACTCTGAAACTTATGCCATGGATCACACTTTCAAGAGCAATGGTTGAGGATGAGGGGGTTCTCTGTGAGTACACAGGAGGAAAGAATGAATAAAGTCTTCTTCCCAAATATTTGCCAACACAGCAACACTATTTTAAAATAACCTAAAGAAAAAAAAAATCACAAGGAAAACTGGGAATTATTTTAAGCCAAATAATGAAAATATAACATAAAATTTGTGAGATATAGGTAAAGCAGTGTTTCTATTACATGCGTATATGAACAGATTAAAAAGGTTTAAAATCAATTATCTAAGCTTTTACCTTCGGAACCTAGAAAAAGGGAGAAAAAGTTAAACCCAAAATTAGTAGAAGAAAGGAAATAAAACTAAGAGAAGAAATCAGTTAGATAGAAAACTAGCAATAGAGAAAATCAACAAAACAAAAAGAATGTTGTTTGAAAAATGAGAGAAAGTAGTAGATTCCTAGAAAGAAATGACCTATATCAGGAATGAAAGAGCAGACATGTCTATGGATCCTATGAAAAGTAAAAGGATAATAAGACTTCCACTTCCAGGAAGATGGAATAGATGTAAGTTTTCCTACTTCTCCTACTAAGTAGAACAAAAACTGTGGAAATTATATATGAAAGAAACATAAGAAGATTCTGAAAGAAGAAGGCAGATCAGTTACAGACCTCGGGAGCTAAAGAATGACATGTTGGTGAGTTTGCTGATTTTCTTTTGCCACCTAGTCTCCAGGCCAGGGGCTGGAGAAACCAGAAATGCCGATGGACACAGACTTTAAAATAGCTCCAACATAGACTGCTGGCCATAGTCAAAGGCCCAGAGTATGTGTAGCCTAGCAAGACAAAAAATTTTAGAAAATAACCACTCCACTCTCTCTAAACATCACACACACACACACACAAAAACTGTAGTCCCAACCTCCCATATGGCAGCCAAGACTGAGTGGTGACCCTATACTTCCCACCCTTCCCATGCTGTCCCTCCAACCGCTGCCCCCCACAAGGATGGCATCAGAGGCTGAGTACGGAGCTGGGACTTTGATGCCTGATGGACAGTAACAAAGCTCTCCTTACAGCCATGTTCTGGAGACCACATGAGAAGCAGGGTCTTCCATCTCTAAAAGGCAGTAACAAGGTGCCCATCCCACTTCTCAAGCATGTTACAAATATGCTTGAAACAAATGAAAAAAATAGAAAGTAGCAGCAAAAAAATAGAAAGTCTCAACAGACAAGTAGAAAACATAAAGATGAACCCAGTGGAAATTTTAGATATAAAAAGTATGGTGAAAAAAATCAATCCCAAAAGATTGCATAGCTTTAATCCCATTTATGTAACATTCTTGATAAAATCATAGAAATGAAGAACCAGTTTAATGGTTGACAGAGTTTAAGAGGTGAGAGGTAGGCAGGTGTGTCTATAAAAGGGCCACATGAGGGCTCCTTGTGGTGAAGGAAATGTTCTGTATCTTGACTCTATCAATATCAATATCCTGGTTGTGGTATTGTATTATAGTTTTACAAGATCTTACTACTGGGGGAAACTGGATAAAGTGTATAGGGGCTCTCTAAATAATTTCTTACAATGACACATGAAGCTATAGTTATCTAAAAATAAACAACATAATTAAAAACAAGGCATTCAAGCTAATAAAATATTATTTTCTAAAAAAATGCAACAAGAGGATATTATGAATGATCTTATGCTAATAAATGTGACCACTTAGATTTAATGAACAAATTCCTTGAAAGACCAAATTTGTCATACCTGACACAAGAAGATATAGAAAACCTATGACTAGTTTTTAAAAACTGAATTCATAATCAAAAACCTGTCCACAAGGAAAACTCTACAATCAAGTGGATTCTTTGGTTAGTTCTATGAAGTTTTTGAGGAATAATACTAGTGTTGCACAAAACTCTTTTGGAAGATAGAGTAGGGAGAAACCCTTCCTAACTCAGCCTATGATGTCAGCATAACTCTGATATCAAAACCCAATAAAAAAAGAAGATGAGGTATATATATATACACGTATGTGTGTATATACACAAACACACACAATGGAATACTACTCAGCCATTAAAAGGAATGAAATTGTGCCATTTGCAGCAACATGGATGGACTTGGAGGGCATTATGCTAAGTGAAATAAGTCAGACAGAAAGGCAAATACTGTATGATGTCACTTATATGTAGAATCTAAAAAAATACAACAAAGTAGTGAATATAACAAAAAGAAGCAGACTCACTTATATAGAGAACAAACTAGCAGTTACTAGTGGGGAGAGGGAGAGGAGAGGAAATATAGGGGTGGGGGAGTAGGAGGTACAAACTATTGGGTGTAAGATAGGCTCAAGGATATATTGTACAACATGGGAAATATAGCCAATATTTTGTAATGACTGTAAATGGAGTGTAACCTTTAAAAATTGTATAAAAAACAATAATATCATAAGAAAAAATATTAGTGAATTGAATCCAGTAATATCTGAAAGGATAATGCATAACAACCAAGTGGAGTTTATCCTAGAGATGTGAGATTGTTATAATATCTATCTCTAATTACTTAAGCCCAGACACCTCTGTGTTTGAAGTCTGATTTTCTGTTGCTTCAATGGGGTGTTGGAAACTGAGATTGGGAATCTACTAGAACAGGACTCGCTGTTTTGTAGTCTGTGCAGTGCAGGTCTAGTGAAGAAGGTCTGTGAGAGTCTGGTGAAGCCGGGATGTACACACCATCCAGGGAATGGATGAAGATCAACCAACACCTAGGGACAGAGGAAGAGGAGTCATCAGATTACTACGTGGATGGCAGGCACCACTCGGCAGCCAGAGCCATAGAACAGGAGCGTGGAGATGCCTATAGCGCAGGCAGAGAAACATGGCAGTAGAGAAGCACCAGGAAGAGGCATGCATGAGCCTCTTGCTAGGGAGGCCCAGGCTATTGCAGAGGAATTTCAAATAGACTGGAGCTCCTGGAATTCTCTCATTGGAGAAAGTCTGAAAAAAATATATTTTTATAAAAGCTGGAGCTAAGATTCATGCATCAGTGAACAGGGGTTCCATTTCTATTCCCAACAGTGCTTTGCCTTGCTCATGACTGTAAGTCTGTAGCTATTAATTGATTAATGATATATTTTATTGCTCTGCCAACTAGGAAAGTCAATTGTGATTCTGGCATCGGGGAGAAACTATATATACAAGGGTGTGTTATAAACCACTGAGCCTCTATCTGGTCTAGAGGGGCTACTGAGAAATTACTAAATTATTTCAACTAAGATTCAGCTGAGTCAATGCCAAATGGATTGGAGTTCTGGTTATCATGAATAGAGCTATGGGCAGAATTCCATCATGAGAAGAAATAAGGTTATTTTGAAAAAAAATGAAAAACTAAACAACTTGGTAGCTAAAATGCAAGCAAAATATGCTGTTTTTGCTATACTAGAGGTTTTGCTGAGAATTTTTGGGCTTTTTTGTTTATAAATTCCCACTCATGTAATAAATTTTGTTGTTTATTTTGAATGGTATGGATAACACAATGAGTGTTCATTTGGAAGTCAATTCGTGTAGCTAAATAAAAGATGTCTCAATAAATTTCAAATTCCCAGTTTAGCATTTTTCACAGTTACATTTTTTGTTGTGAAATATTTATGTTTTATGAAAACCAAAACTGTAGGGTTTCCTATGGGTAGGTGACTCCAATTACATAGTGGGTATTATGAATCTCTGACAGGTGATTTATTCTGCCTTTGAAATTTCCAAAAATTCCTTAATTGCTGGGTGTGAATTCCATGAACTCACAAGACGTTGTCAGTAGTAAGATTAAGTCTTCAGAGCACAAAATGCCAAGACAAAAGCTGCAGGACGAAAATGCCAAAAACCAAATGGAAAAATAGAGATAAGAAAAATATTAAGAATTCCACTTTTAAAGCAAACAATGATTGCATTTAACTGGATATAACTTTCAAGTGATTATATTTTCCCTGAACGATTGCAATAGTCTTTTTTACTGTTCTCTCTGTTTCCAGCTTCCACTCACTCGAATCCCTCCTACATTCTACCCACAAACCATCTTTCTGAAGTTCAACTCTGATCGTGTCATTCCTCAGCTCATAAACCTTCAATGACTCCTCGTTCTCTGAACAATGAAGTCCAAACTTGAACCAGCCATTCAATCTCCAAATTAGCTTCCATTTCTGTCTTCTACTTTATGGTCTTTATAGTTCAACTCCCTTTATGGCCCTTAGAGTCCAATCATCTGGAACCACTCCTATTTTATGTGTACACCCTGCATACTCCTATCTAACTATTCAGTTCCCTTGTTTCTGATACTGGCAGTCTTTGTATATTTAAATTCTACCCAAATTTGCATGCCCAGTTCACATACCACCTGTCATGGACTGAATCACATGCCCCCTCAAAATTCTTAAAGTCCTAACCCATACTGTGACTATATTTAGCAATGAGGCATTTAGAGAGGCAATATAGGTTAAATGAGGTTATATGGTCGGGTCCTTAATCCTATAGGACTGGTGGCCTTATAAGAAGAGGAGGAGGAAGAAACAGCAGTGATCTCTCTCTCTCAGCACATACAGAAGAAAGTCCAGGGGAGGACACAGCAAGAAGACAATCCTCTGCAAGCCAGGAGAGAGCCCTCACCAGAAATCAACTCTGAAGCACCTTGATCTTGGACTTCTGATCTCCAGAACGGTGAGAAAATAAATTTCTTTTGCTTAATCCAGGGGTCCCCAACCCCCTGGGCTGCAGACTGGTAACGGTCCTTGGCCTGTTAGGAGCCGGGCCACACAGCAAGAGGTGAGCAGCGGGCAAGCGAGCGAAGCTTCATCTGCCTCTCCCCATCGCTCCCCATCGCTCGCATTACCACCTGAACCATCTCCCCCCACCCTGTGGAAAAATTGTCTTCCACGAAACTGGTCCCTGGTGCCAAAAAGTTGAGGACCGCTGGTTTAAACCACCCAGTCTGTGCTATTTTGTTATGGCAGCTCAAGTTGGCTAATACATAACCTCTTCCACAAATTCCCTCTGATCATCAAGATTTTCCCTCCTCTATTCTCACGGCATTTTATTTGTATCTATACAATTTACTTATCACTTTCTGGCATTAATTACAGTAATTTAGGGTATCAGTTAATAGTAGAGCTTAATTGTTCTCTAATGTAGAAGCAGTGGGATGTAGGCATTTTAGGTCTAGTATGTATGCTCAAAAAACCCAGTCTTGTCTTATCTTTTGATTTGTCCACTCTGCTATTTCCATCCTGAAGATCACCTGTTGTTCAAGATAATTGTTAAAGCTCAAGCTGCATGTGTTCCAGGAAACAGGAATGAGGGTAGGAGAAAGAAAGGGGCAAAGAGCCCACCTCTCGGCTGAGTCACCTCCCCTTAGGATGTCTTTCCAGAAATCCCACAGAGCACTCTACTTACATTCCATTAACCAGAATCTAATTAAATGTAACACCTAATTGCAACAGGTGTGTAGCCATTTAGTTATATGTTAAAAAGAAATATTAACTGGTAAATAGTCTCTGACATCTTTATATCCATTTTTATCACCTTTAGAAGACTGTAAGTTCCTTGAAAGCATGTTATGTCTGTGCATCTTGAACAGTATACAGCACTAAGATTTGCACATATAGGACACTCAAAATTGTTGAATGAATGAACTAACAAATATTAATTCACTTGAACCATGCATGAAGGCCACTTAAGTAGAGCTTACTCATTTCCTGCTATCTGCTCAGGCTTATGGCGCATCCTAAGTGCCTTTTTATAGTAACACTGTCATTAGGCTATAAATGTTGTATTTTATGTTGAATTTTTTTCAAGATGGAGGTTTCCACTCATTTCTATGAGGGTCAGGTAGTCTGTATAAACTTTTCCACAGGCAGCAAATTTTTGGTGCGACGGTATTTCCATTTTTTTTTGGAACATGTGTACCATTTTTATTTCTGTATGTGGTAAATCTATTAGGCAAACTAGTACATAATTCTTTTTTTTAATTGAAGGATAGTTTATGTGTATAATATGTAAGTTTCAGGTGTATAATATAGTGATTCACAATTTTTAAAGGATATATTCCATTTATAGTTTTTATAAAATATTGCCTATATTCCCTGTGCTGTACTATATATCCTTGTAGCTTATTTATTTTATATATAGTAGTTTGTACCTCTTAATCCCCTACCCCTATCTTGCCCTTTCCTCCTTCCCTCTTTCCACTGGTAGCCATTAGTTTGTTCTCTTTATCTGTGAGTCTGCTTTTCTTGTGTGTGATATTCACTAGTTCATTGTAGTTTTTAGATTCTACATATAAGTGATATCATACAGTATTACTCTCCAAGTCCATCCATGTTGCTGCAAATAGCAAAATTTCATTCCTTTTTATGGCTGAGCAGTATTCCATTGTATATGGAATACAGTCTTCTTTATCCATTCATCTATTTTTTAAAAAATTTATTTATTTATTTATTTATTTTTGGCTGCATTGGGTCTTCGTTGCTGGGCACCGCCTTTCTCTAGTTGCGGAGAGCGGGGGCTACTCTTCGTTGCGGTGCACGGGCTTCTCATTGCGGTAGCTTTTCTTGTTGCAGAGCACAGGCTCTAGGTGCTCAGGCATCAGTAATTGTGGCACGTGGGCTTAGCTGCTTCACGGCATGAGGGATCTTCCCAGGCCAGGGTTCGAACCTGTGTCCCCTGCATTGGCAGGCGGATTCTTAACCACTGCACCACCAGGGAAGTCCCTATCCATTCATCTATTGATGGACACTTAGGTCACTTCCATATTTTGGCAATTGTAAATAATGCCACTATGAACATTGGGGTGTACTTATCTTTTTGAATTAATGTTTTTTTGGTTTTTTTGTTTTTTGTTTTTGATATATACCCAGGAGTGGAATTGCTGGATCATATGGTAGTCCTAGTTTTAGTTTTTGAGAAATCGCCATACTGTTTTCCACAGTGGCTGTACCAATTTACATTCCCACCAATAGTGTACGAGGGTTCCCTTTTCTCCACATCCTCACCAACATTTGTTATTTGTGATCTTTTTGATGATAGCCATTCTGACAGGTTTTTAAGCTTCCAAAAGATTGTAAGAGCAAAATTTTTCTTTTTAAACAAGGGAAATAGTTTTCATATTCTTCTAGGAGAGAAAATTGTGTCTGCATACATTTCTATTCTAAACTTGATGACTTTAATTTGCCTTCATCTTTTCCCATAGACAGTGGTGAGATGGAGTGGGTAGGATTCTACATTATTTCATCTTATTTTGCTTTGTTTAAAAACCTACCCTCTTCTTTTGGGATTATGCTGAGGGCAGAGTACTTACACTGCTCCTTAAATTTACTATCATCTCTTCTACTTTTTTTATTTTCCTTTTCTTCACCCTACTCTCTCATACTCTAAACCAGCATTAAAAATCACATAGGATGGCAAAGGATATATGAGATAAACATAGGTGATGGGGTAGAGATATGGGAGGGGTAAATTCCTACTCTCTCAATCCTTGCTTCGGTGTCCCACCTCGTGGAGGTACAGGGGGCATCCAGCAGAAGTGAATTCAGAAATGGAACTAGGTGACTATGGCTTGCCACCTCCTTTCATCAGTTTCACATCTGGACTGAGCCAAGGGAAGTCTGGTTAAGGTGTTGCCCCAATGGGTGAATGATAGTCTCCTTTTAGACACTTCTAGTCCAGTCCTGCTCACAAGGATCCAAGTTTCTACTGAACTTTTCTCTACTAAAGCTATCCCCGAAACAGAACACAATCTCTGGTCTTACTCCACTGCGCCATCCCCCCCATGAGCACGATTAGCACAGAAGTATTCACATCTAGCAAGGGATCTTTGCCAGGTCTAGCAGAAACACCTAGAGAAATAGAGGCATCTCAGTTTGTTTATCCTAACTCCTCCTTTCTCCATTGTATCCAATCAGATCTATGGTAAATAACAGATGTTGTTAATAACATAGTAAGAGCCACTAATATGCCCATTTTCCCAGGAGTGCAACTGAAGGTTTTCCTGTGAACATAGTAACAAGTGACAAATTGTTCACGTTTACTTTCATGAAATGTTTTGACTGCTGAAGTTGTTCTATAGCAGTTCATTAAAAGACCCATAAAATATGTAAGTTTACATTCTATAAAAAGATCATCAGGAATTTCTTGGCTGATAGTATTCCTTCTATTAAGCATCTGTTTTCTATTTTCTAAAGGATTGCAGCAGTGGTTGTATAACTGTATATTAAAAATAGTTGATTTAAGCTGCATGAAAATGTTGTAATTTCTTATTAAAGATTAGTAACCCACCAATGAAGCTTCCTTAGGAGGCAACCAGCAATGTGTACGTAGCACATCTGGTTTCAAAATATTAAAAATTGATAAACACTCACCGATCCAATCCATCTGTTCCCTCCATCTACATAATTGTCTTATTTTTAAAACTAGGACATGCACTGAGCTTGACATTACACAAAGGGAAGAATTTTTTTTCTCTGTGTCTAGACAGTAATGGATGATTGAGGTCAGTTTCAGAGGAATGTCATGTTTATTATCGAATATGTAGGCATTCTGGAAAAATGGTTAAAATCCAATTCCAATATAAAGTAGATTGTCTTTGATTTGAAGTTGTGGGTAGAGTCAAGCAGATAGAATATCTGAGATCACAGACATGTTTTTGATGAAAGAGTGTCAAGAACTCAATCAAGACTATCTAATTTAACACTATTAATAGCAGCTAGCACATACTGAGTGCTTAATTTGTATCAGGCCCAATGCTAAGCACTTTATATGCATCATGTCATTCAGTTCTCATAACAACCCTTACTAACCCCATTTTAGAAAAGAAAACTGAGGCTCAGACAGTGAGTAGTTTACCCAGAGC
This sequence comes from Balaenoptera ricei, assembly GCF_028023285.1. NCBI lineage: Eukaryota > Metazoa > Chordata > Mammalia > Artiodactyla > Balaenopteridae > Balaenoptera > Balaenoptera ricei. The sequence goes on along the minus strand of NC_082650.1, from coordinate 30,018,010 downwards.
CACTTAGCTAGTGCATGGTGAAGCCATGATTCATAATTGGGAAACGTGACTTCAGTGCCCATTCTCTTATGCTCTCTGTGATGTGGCACACAAAATGCCTTTAAAAAGAATATCGGGGCTTCCCTGGTGGCGCAGTGGTTGGGAGTCTGCCTGCTAATGCAGGGGACACGGGTTCGAGCCCTGGTCTGGGAGGATCCCACATGCCGCGGAGCAACTAGGCCCGTGAGCCACAACTACTGAGCCTGCGCGTCTGGAGCCTGTGCTCTGCAACAAGAGAGGCCGCGATAGTGAGAGGCCCGCGCACCGCGATGAAGAGTGGCCCCCGCTTGCCGCAACTAGAGAAAGCCCTAACACAGAAACGAAGACCCAACACAGCCAAAAATAAAAATAAATAAATAAATTAAAAAAAAAAAAAAAAAAAGAATATCGGTCTTCTTACCCTTAACAGTTCTTTCCTAAAAACTCCATCTCTCAGATGTTAAGAACTTCTTCCCCAGCCTGCATCTCATCTACAAGTTTGTTAAATGATAACATGAATAATAATGATAATAATTAACAATTGTGAGTGCTGTGTTTCAGATATTTTTCTAAGCTCCTCACAGATTAACTTGGTTAATCAAAATAATAACCGTATAACATAGACACAATTCTTACCCCCACTTTTCAAATGAGGAAAATGAGGCATACATAAGAGGTTAAATAACTTGCCCAGATCAAACAACTAGGAAATGAAGTTTCCAAGATTTGAACTCAGAAACTATGGCTCCAAATCTATACAGGAAATCATTTGCTAGGCACATGCCAGGAGCCATGTTAAGTGATATATGTACAAGGAGGAGTAAAACGTTGTCAGCTTATTTCGATTAGCATATTTTCATGGTTCATTCATGTTGTAGCATGATCAGAACTTGTCTTTTTTATGGCTGAATAATATTCCATTGTATCAATATGCTACATTTTGTTTATCCATTCACCTTTTGATAGGTACTTGGTTGTTTTCACCTTTAGGTTATTGTGAATAACACTGCTATGAACATTGGTATGTATCTGTTTGAATCCTTTTTTTAATTCTTTTGGGTGTATATACCTAGGAGTAGAATTGCTGCATCATATAGTTAAAACGGCAGATTTTTATGTTTATATATACTTTAACACAATAAAATAATAGTAAAAAATGGTCTGTGTCTTTGGAGGACTCACAGATTAATAGAAGATGAAAGAAATTTGAACTAATAATTGAAGTAATATCATATGTGCTATAATGGTAGCATGTGCAAAGTGCTACGTGAACTAGAACATGCCTAGGATGGCTTAGTGTGGGTGTAAGGCTTTAGGGAAGACTGTAGAAATTACATTTGGGAAAATTCTTAAAGGACAAGGAGATATTCTCAAGGATGATGGTGATGGCTAATAGGACTGGGGGTGGGGAAGGTCAGGAGGGTGGAGAAAGCATTGCAAACAGAGGAATTCCCATGAACAAGGCTCAAATGTACCTAAGCCCAATGTGACTAATTTTATGTGTCAACTTGACTGGGCCGCCAGGTGCCCAGATATTTGGTTGCACTTTTTTCTGGGTGTGTCTGTGAGGGAGATTTTGGATGCAATTAACACTTGAACCTGTAGACTGTGTAGATTCCTCTCCCTAATGTGATGGGCTTTGTCTAATCAGTTGAAGGTCTAAATAGACCAAAAAGGATGACCTCCCTGCAAGTTAGAGGAAACTCCTGCCTGACTTCTGAGTTAAAACATTAGTGTATTCCTGCCTTCAGACTCAAACTAAAACATTGGCTCTCCTTGGGTGTTGAGCCTGCAGGTTTATGGACTGAAACTTACACCGCTGGCTCTCCTTGTTCTCAGGCCTTCAAACTAAGAGTGAAACTACACCCTTGGCTTTCCTGGGTCTCCATCTTGCTGACTACAGATCTTGGGATTTCTCAGCTTCCATAATCCCATGAGCCAATTTCTTGTAATAAATCTCTTTCTATATAAATATACATCTAGTTGGTCCCGTCTCTCTGGAGAATCCTGATGAATCCACTGACACGTTATAGTTTGGTGTGGCTGTGTGTGAAGGTGAGTGGAGGGGATGGGAATGCTCTTTCACAGTTTCTAGAGTTAACAACTTTACACTCCCGTTTGACAATTCTCTCTTCTTTACCTATTACGTGTTTCCAAATTCTATTGATTCATCTTCAAAATGACATCTTAACTGTTGATTCCTTACTAAGGCAATCAATGTATTTTGGCATTTGACTCATCTTAGCTTTCATCTCCCTCTTCATGCCTGTGCATAATCTGTGCTTCAGCCATCCTTGGCTATTACTGGCATGTCCATCACATGCACTTCCCTCCCTCTGTATGTTTGCTCATGCTTCCTTCTCTTCCAGGAATGCCCTTTCCCCATCTCCGTGTGATTATATCAAAACCATGCTTAAAGATTTATGAGACAATGTGAGTTCATAAGGGAGGACAAAGCTAGTTGCTTTGTTTGTGTATTCACTGCTGTATCCCCAATGTGTAGGACAGTGACTTAAACATGAGATAGAGGGAGACAGAGAAAGAGAGAGAAATTGAGAGAATTCAGGACCTAGGATGAATTGTCAGAGTGTTCAGCTCCAGTTCTACTCTTCCTGCTTTGATTATATGAACTCAAATTCATTCAAATTTATTTCACTTGCGACTGAAAAAGCTCTGGCCAATCTACTATCTACAGAGATTTAGTCATTAAAAGTGTTGAAAGAGATTTCTCACAAAAAAACTGGTCACAAGGATGAAGGTCCAACATTCTCCACTGTCTCATGCTCTTCCCATCCTTTAGGATATGTGAACACTAAAATTCTCCTGCGATCACAGGACCACTTTGAGCCAGGAAGAATATCTTATCTCTGAATACCTTTTTCTTTAAAAAAATGTTAACTAAAAGCTAAAAGAAACACCTTGAAGTCAATTTATGAACCAACTGCTCTTAAGATAGCCAACTACTCTTTCCATTTGAAGTGAAGGCACTGCCTTGGCTTGTCATGTTCTACTGTGTCTAAAATTGTATGTTTCATTACTAGCGTAATAATTAGTTTAATAATAATAATATGTATACCATTAGTTTAAACATGTATCATTATTTCATTGTTTGTTGATTCCATTATGTTTGTTTCCTCTGTACTATTAAGAAGAAAAAATAACTAGTTTCATCACTTGGGATTTCTGCAATTATGTTTTTCCTTTTTAGAGGGTAGTGAAAGAGTTTTCTTCCTTTCCTATTACTGTTTTTGTTATAAAATTGTGCAATCCTGTTACTTTTTATATCATTCATTTGCATAATCTATGGCTCTAGGTGCTATATAAATATAGTTCAAAGTGTAACAAAATGCTCTTGGTCATTCTACAATAGATTCAGGGAGTGATTGTCCTAAAGGATTCTGAATGAATTTTACACACAGAGAAAATGGTACTTGTTCTGGCAGGGAGAAAAATATGGCAGACTGGCTGGAGTGTAGCAGTTTTGAAGCCGAATCTGGTCTCTGGACCCCAACACAGAATTAAATCTCGGAGACAGAGTTTTGAGTGAAGTAGAATAGAATAGCTTTATTGCTTTGCCAGGCAAAGGGGGCCACAGCGGGCTAATGCCCTCAAGACTGTGTGTCCCGACCTGGAGCGGGTAGTGAGGAGTTTTATAGTAATGGTTCAAAGATGGGGGATCCGCTCGTGGACATTCTTCTACATGGCTGGTGGTGAGGTAAGTGGAAGTCGGCATCATCAACCATCTGGTTCCAACCAGTCTGGGGTCTAAGCGCTTGTGGGCAGCATACTTCTCCCACCTGGTGGGGGGCTTGCAGTACCTGCAAAACAGCTCAAAGATATTGTTATGTGTATCCCTTGAGGGGGGAACCAGGACTCTGCCCCAAGGCTGCACTATTGTTTCCCAACTATTCCTCCCTTGCCTCTGCACCCCCTCCCTTCCCTAATTAGCAACTGTTTGAACCTGCCCTCGGAGCTCAGGGAAGGTCATAGAGGCTGAATGAAGCCTATTTCCTGTAATCAAGAAATGGGGGACACAGAAAGGCTTTTCTTCCCAGGAGGCCCACAGGGTTCTGTTTGGTTTCAATTTCATCAAGGAAAAGATGAAATTTCCTCATTTATAGCATAGTATGTGCTTAATAACTAATTGTCAGATGAAACATTGCTTGAATGAATGAATAAACAAATGAATCATAGATATACTGTGAAAACACAAACTTCCAGGAGTTTCATTTAGAAAGTTTTATTACTTAGAACAATGGAGGTACCCTTCTCCCCAAAACGTGTAGGGCTTGCTGCATATGATAGAAAACATACATTTAGAATTAACTGAGATGGGATACAACATACCAAATGTGGTTTCAGATTTTCTTTACATAAAAATTATAGAATAGAAATGGATGGCCATTTGATTTGTGTTGTTTGGATGGTCTCCTCCCTAATAGAACCAGAAAGCATCCTGAAAACCCTTTCAGCATTTTGGGCTTATGAGGATGTATAATCCAAGAAGGGTAGCTGGGCAACTGGCTTTACTTAAATTGGAAGAAAAAGAGCTCCATGGAAAAATACAAGTAAAATATCATGACAGGGTTTTTCACGGATGTTTCAGCTAAAGATAAAAAAAAAAAAAAAAAAAAAAAAAAAAAAAAAAAACACTACAAGAGAAAAGGTGAGGGTAGATCCAGGATAAAATGAGTCATGTTTTTATGACTAAATGGAACCTTCAGATTAGTGAAACACAAATGCATTTATGTCAAAGTACGTGAACTGGGGTAGAGTACGCTAGATAATCACTGTTTTGATAGGGCTTTTTTTTTACGAACCAATTTTGGTTTTCCTTTTACTACAGCAATTGTTATTCTTGAAAAATGATCTATGAATAGTAGCATTTTCCCTGTCTTAGTAACCTCACATTAAGAAAACACCCATATTTCTACTTTACTTATCACAGAGGAAGGCTGACTTCCCAACTTTAGAGAGAACAAAGTTATAGTCTTCTGAATACATGGGTGGTAATTTGAACTTGACCTAAAAAAGTCAAGCTTACAAGTAGTCTAACTTCCAGAGATAGAATGCATACACCAAAGGCTAGAAATGCTATCTTCTTTTTGTAACTTTGAGGGTGGCATACATTTAAAAAAATATCTCTGAAGGTGAATCAAAGATTGTCATGAGGGCCAATCTCTACCCGCAGCTTTCTTATTTTCTATCCATGACACAAGAGTTAAACAAAATGTTTGAATGGAACATTTAATAACAAAAGACATTTATGATGTTTACTTAATGTTTTGGACCATTAAGCATCAGTGACATGAGTTATTGTATGTAATATCTGGCCAGAAATCTTTTGACCAGGCTGTGTTTTACTACTCTTGGAGCTGCCAGCATCCCAATTTGAAAAAAAATCTGTGGTCAAATCCTGGTTTTCTCAGAGGACTTTGGATTTGAAAATATCTCCTGTTGCCAGAAAGTACCTTTTGAAGTTTACATTAAGATGGATATTTATTTATTTTTTCTCTATAACAATGACAGTGGTTGAGATAAACTGTTTAATTCTAAATAGAAAACACATCTGCTGTGTCTGCATTGTTTGTGGTTGCTGGAGGGGTGACAATTTAAACCAAGTAGCACACATGACATTTTAAGTGAGATGTTGTGTGAGGGCTCACAGCTGCTGTCGCTGTCCTCTCCTGCTCAGCTGGGTCCAGTGGGGCCGCCTGGCCAAGTCAAAGCCCCCATTAGGGAACCCACTACGAGTAGACATCCAGGGATGTCTTCTGTTTTCCCTCATCCTCAAAAACTGGGAGAGTGGGAAACTAAGATTTACAAACCAACATTTTCCCTAGTTATACTTACCTGTTGATTAGTAAAAACAAATTTAGAATATTTTTTTAAACTTCTTCTCCACCCCAAATCATATTGACTTTTGTCTGAGAATGTATGAAATCTATAGATTAAATTAAGGAATGGATATCTTTGTAATATCTATTTCTTCTATGTACTTTTCACATGCTTTATAAAAGTTTCAAAAATTTCTTCATATAGTCTTCCGTATTTCTTGTTACATATATGCTTAGGTATTCTGAAATGTTTTTGACATTTTAAATGAGATCTTGCCTATTTGTTACACATCACAGTTTTCTGTTGTTTATATGAGGGAAAGTTAATGGTTTTTACATTAGTATTATAACCTGTATTCCTAATGATTTTTTAAATTATTTCTAATAGGTTTTCAGTTCATGCTCTATAAATATTTTTTGTAATTTATGATAATGTTGCTTTCCCTCTTGTAATTATTATACTCTGTATATAGTTCTCTTGCCCAAGTGAATTATCGAGCACTTCCAAAACAATATTAAATGATGATTCCAAGAATGGGCATCTTTTTCTTTTTCCTTATTTAGTAGAGATTTTCACCATTAAGTTTGATGCTAGTTTTGGTTCAGTTTACTTATTTCTCTTATTCAATCCATAAAAAATTTAGCATGTATTTATAAAAGATAAGGATATTTATTTTATTTTTTATTGAAGTATAGTTGCTGTATAATATTATGTAAATTATAGGTGAACAATATAGTGATTCACAATTTTTCATGTTATACTCCATTTATAGTTATTATAAAATATCTGCTGTGTTGTATAATATATCCTTGTAGCTTATTTTATACCTAATAGTTTGCACCTCTTAATCTCCTCCCCCTACCTAACCCCTCCCTCCTTCCCTCTCCCCCCTGGTAACCACTAGTTTGTTCTCTCTATCTGTGAGTCTGCTTCATTTTTGTTATACTCACTAGTTGTATATTTTAGATTCCACATATAAGTGACATCATACAGTATTTGTCTTTCTGTCTGACTTATTTCACTTAGCATAATGTCCTCCTAGTCCATCCATGTTGCTGCAAATGGCAAAATTTCATTCTTTTTTATGTCTGAGTAGTATTCCATTGTATACCTATACCACATCTTCTTTATTCATTCATCTATTGATGGACACTTAGGTTGCTCTCATATCTTGGCAATTGTAAATAATGCTGCTATGAACATTGGGGTGCATATATCTTTTCAAATTAGCGTTTTTGTTTTTTTCCGAATATATACCCAGGTGTGGAATTGCTGGGTCATATGCTAGTTCTATTTTTGGCTTTTTGAGAAAACTCCACACTGTTTTCCACAATGACCGCACCAATTTACATTCTTACCAACAATGTACAAGGGTTCCTTTTTCTCCATATCCTCACCAACATTTGTTCCTTGTGGTCTTTTTGATGATACTCATTCTGACAGGTGTGAGGTGATATCTCACCGTGATTTTGATTTACATTTCTCTGATGATTAGTGATGTTGACATCTTTCCATGCCATCTCTATGTCATTTCTTGAAAAATGTCTATTCAGGGAAAAGGTACATGCACCCCAACGTTCATACAATCATTATTTACAATAGCCTAGATGTGGTAGCAACCTAAGTATCCGTCAACAGTTGAATGCATAAAGAAGATATGTCATATATCTATATATATATACACATACAATGGAATATTAGTCATAAAAAAGAATGAAATTTTGCCATTTGAAACTACGTGGATGGACCTGAAGGATATTATGCTTAGTGGAATAGGTCAGACAGAGAAGGACATACTGTATGTTAGCACTTAAATGTTCAATATAAAAAATAAAACAAACAAATGAATATAACGAAACAGAAACAGACTCACAGATACAGAGAACAAACTAGTGGTTACCAGTGGGGGAGGGGCAAGATAGGAGTAAGGGGTTAAGAGATACAAACTACTATGTACAATATAAATAAGCAGTAAAGATATATTGTACAGCACTGGGAAATATAGCCATTATTGTGTAATAACTTAAATGGTGTATAATCCATAAAAATATTGAATCGCTATATTGTATACCTGAAACTAATGTAATACTGTAAATCAACTATACTTTAATAAAAAGAAAAAGATGTTTTTGGTGTAGTAATATGACTCTGAAAACCAGAATGGCAGTAGACTTCCTATCATTTTTGCTCCTCTCTGAACATCTCTCTTTATCTGCACTCCAACGTATAGAAGATAACTCAATAACTCCCAATTTCAAAACCCTCATTTAATTCATATCCTGAGAAAAAGCAATCATCACTGTAACACAATTGCAAATTTCCTGGAAAGGCAGATTGTGCAGATTCCCCGGCCCACGCTGGGAAACGTGTATACCTATGTCTAATTCATTGTAGCCAGAGGAACAGGGACACATCCAAAAATGTGACTGTGGGAAGCCTACCCCATGACTGCAGAGAGCCTTTCTTAGAGAAAGTGATCAATGTGAGCTAGGCAAAGAGCTCAAATCATATATTCTACAATTTCTAATACATTTTGTCAATGTTTTTAATAGAAAAATCTTTAAAATTACTTAAAATGCCAATGTTTAAACAAATACATTTAAACAAATTTTGGTAAACTAACCCTGACATTATGTTTGCTACAAATGAAAAGCCGGGCAGGGTCCGTTCATTAATCCATCCCTTTGAGAACATGGTCTTACTTTCAGCTCATTACAAATATCCTTGGAGACAAGAGAGTTTCGCAAACATCCCTTTCCTCTTCCCCTATGGTCCTTTTTGATCCATAAGAAACTTTTTCCTTTTGTAACAGGGAAGAGCTAAATCGGACTCCATGTTCGATCTGTTTCTTCTACTTTAACCTTTGCTTTTCGTTGCTTTTGTTATTATAATCATACATCATGGCCTGCCTCAGGGAACCCTGCCCCTCTGCCTGAATGTTAAACTAAAGTGCCTCTGTTCAGCTCACAGGGAGACAATTTGACCACGCCCACCTGTGGATCGCTGCAAGGAAGAAGAAATTAACACATCCCCTCACTGAGGCTGGCCATTCCAGGGGATATTTGCAAAACTTATGGCCTTTTTACTTTACTTCCTCATCTCCTCCCCCTCTCTGTACTATAAAAGAAACTGGCATCCAAACCCTAATAAGATGGTTTTTCAGAGACACTAGACTGCCATCTTCTCGGTCTGCCGACTTTCCGAATAAGTCCTATTCTTTGCCTCAACACCTCGTCTCTGATTCATTGGCCTGCTCAGCGGCGAGCAGAGCGAGCTTGGACTCGGTAAAACTTTTAGCACCAGAATTCTTCTCCCTATTGGATTTTCTCTCTTTTCTATTTCTTTTTCACTCAGGATTCCAGCCCCATTCTGCCATAAGCCTCTGCATCCAGCAGGCACCTTCCGTTTCTCATGGATTCTTAAGTACTGGTACTCACAGGTCCTGTTATCTCGGGTCCTTACTAATTTTCAGAGGGCAGCACATGGAAGACAAGCTAAGCACTCTCTTCTCCTGATGCTGATTGTCTCAGAGAAGCTTACTCTGTTATTTCTCAAAGATCCCTCTGCAATTACAAGAGCTGCTGAGAAAGACAGTAGGAGTAAACCATCCAGTCACAGTGATTTACAAAAGTTAATGCAGTTTTCATCCTGAAACATGAACAGATGTGTTAAAAGATACAGAAAAAGCTATCCCATCTTGCCCTCATATCACCATTATCTTATTAAAAAAACTGTGATGGGAAATTTTTTAATTCAGTTGTCATCAGCGCTAATTTGTTTTAACCAAAATACCTACACCCTTAGGAGATTAGCAAAGTGGTAGTTGAATAAGAATTGGATTAAAAGATAAGGTCTGAGTTTGGGAACTTGATACTAAGTTACATGACTTAAGAAATTCTCTCTGAGCCTCAGTTCACTTTTCTTACTTTTCTGTACCCTGTGCCTAATAATACCTGCCCTACTTAAATTGCAAGGATACTGTAAAGGTCAGTCAACAAATTTTATGATACAATATTTTTCAATTTATAAAACATTTTGCTTTCTTTGGTTACAGGTGCCTATTCTTGGTCATCTTTGTACTCCATCAGGACCCAGTCAAGTGCCTTAACCATAGTTTGGTCTTGATTAATGTTAAGTAAAAATTAAATAATCTTTGACCCTATCATCCCTTTCTATTGTCTTGTCCAGCATGTTAAACCTTTGTAGACTCCTATTCTTGTATCACTTCGTATCTGCTCCATGGTTACTAATTGCTTTCATGTAAGTTCATTTACTTTAATCTCTCTATTCTTTTGAGCAATATCAACCATACATCTATTACCTTGGACACTCAGTGGAAGGAGAAAACTCTAGTAACTTATGTCTCTATATAAGGGCACTAATACAAAGCAACTGCAAATTGAGAGAGAGATTTTAGAATGCTAGATAGGTAGAGAATTGATATAGCCTCAACATGGATGAAACCTTTAAGAGAGAGTCTGGTGTTTATAAGAATAAAATCATGGTATCGTTAATGTTGTACATTTTGTTACCAAAAAAGCTATTACATGCTACAATCAGTTTACCCATTTATCAATACATGCTACCCACCATACGATGTTCCTTAAAATATGCTCCAATTCACTCTGTTTTGTAATCCCCAACAGTAGGGTACTCTCAGCTCAATTTCTCTTTATCCAAGGCTCCGTGATCTCCCAACCCTTCATCAAAACAATAGATTGAATTATTTCATTCAAATAGTTATAGCTTTCCTAGTAATAAGATGATATATGTTTAGCTGAAGTATTCCATTCATGATTCATGAAGAAAAACATACATGAATATTTTAGGTATTTGAACTTATAAATTAAATTTGTTAATTCATTTGACAACTATTTATATGCGTCAGTCCCTATAAAAGATCCTGGGAATAAAGATATTAATGACATACAGTCCCTGCTTTCAAAGAGTTCAAACTCAAGTTCTGGGAATGACCATCACCTTGATCAGCATTCTGTGTAATGGTATGGCAAAAGTTAATTGATCTAACTACATTTAAGATACTTGAAATTTAGAAATAACTTTTGAAATAATTTACTTTCTCTTTACTACCTACCAAACATGCAAGATGCTTACAGGAATTATCTTATTTAATACCAACAATAATCTTGTGAGATAAGTATTATTGTCTTCTCACAGCTATTTCACCCAGTGTCAGCTAGTTAGTAGCAGAATCAGTTTTTGAACCCTGATTTTTGTGGCTTTAAAACTGAGGCTGTTAATTTCTATTTTACCCCATCTCTGAGAAAGAAGACCAGTTTTTCTTAAGGTCACCTCATGATTGGAGCTGACATACGTATCTTTAGCTTTCAACATCTCTTCATTGGAAAGACTGGGATGATCTCAGAGCAATCCATAGTTGGAGAGGAACTTTATTATAAACCCTGGGGTGGGCAACATCTAATCAGTAAAAGGCAGAGCATAACAGAAGTTTATTTAGAATAAGGAAAAATATCTTTAAAATTTTACTTTGGGAAAGCCCTAAGTTATAAAATATTGCTTTGTCATACTGCCACAAACATAAACAATAAAGGAAAACATTGATAAGATCTGAAGGGGCACAAATCCAAACATCTAAGACATGTAAATGTTAAAAACAATCCATAAATAGAACTAAAATGCAAAGGGAAAACCAAGAAAACATGGCAACATATAAAACAACCAAATATTATTAATATGTAAAAAGTATGTTTTCAAAATAAGAAAAAAACAAGTCAAAAACTAAACAAAGAATAATAGTAAGAAATTACAAAAGAAAAATGTGAAATAACAATAAATATTTGGTGAAAAAAACCTTGTATCATTTAGCTAAGAAGGAAATGGAAATTAAGACAAAAGTGTTTGGAAAACTGATGATACTTATAGTTTACAAAAGTATTAGAGTAATGGGCAGTCTCACTGCTGTAGAAAACAAAATTTGTAAAAGATTCCTGGAAAGTCATTTAGTAATATTGCATTAATACCTTTAAGATGACAGTTCTAGGAATTTATCTTAAAGCAATTAATAAAGATGAACTTAACAATTTAGCTACAAAATGATTAAGTGTGGCATTATTATAAAAGTAAGAAATCAAGTGGAAATGTCCAGAAAGAGAGGGACTGGTTCAATAATACATAAAGTATGGTGCATTCCGATGAAAGAATACTTAAGCAGCAATTTTAAATGAGCCTGTTTTGTTTAAAATGTGAAAAGCTGTTTACAATAAATTAAACAAAAAAAAAAACAGGTCACAAAGAAAGCATGTCTGGTTTTATCACAGATGTGTGTCTTTGTGCATGTGTGTGTGCCTCTATTGGAAAGGCCAGTCACCAAACCCACAGTTGAGCCTATTTATGGGTGATGGTATTATAAGCACTTTAATTTTTGTCTTTTTGCTTTGATAAAAACAATGAATGTATCTTTCTTTTAGAATTTTTGTCATGTAAGGAATTTTTAAAATAAGCTACCCTATGATCTACTGTGCAGAAACTTGATATTGTCTATGAAACAGCCTCCCTTGTTCAGTTTTTACTCTCTCTGTTGAAATTTCACAACATCCCCATTTGTGTTACAGCAGGCATTGGTCAAGTTATTAGTCAGCATTTATTATGTGAGAACTGTATACTTGACTTTAAACAAAACATAAAGATGCAAAGGGAGCTGAAAGTAAATAAGAGGCCTGAGAGCTGTGGTGCTGATGGCCCTTTGGCAGAAGCTCTTCTAATGGGCTGGGATCAGTGGCATATTTACTGCATGGCCTCCTGACAAATGGGTTTGGACAGCCCTGAGAGGCCTCTTAGACCCCAGTTGGCAAGCAGGAGCAAGGAGAGACGAGTAGGTGGTGAGGGAATTTAAGGCCACAGCCTGTATCTCCATAAGAAAACTGGATTCGGGGTCACATACAAGGTGGCAGCTGTTGTAAGCTGCTGAAACGATGGCTTATTTACCTATCAGTACAGCATTTTCTATTTCAGTCCGTACATTCATAAATGCTAGAAACTACCTTGGAAATAGAGAGAGAAAAGGCTCTTATCAATGAGAGCTTAATATTTCCAACAGAATGAAATCTGATCTTGGCTCTAGGGTCTACTCTAATTAGAGATTTCTTCCAGGAATGATAGAAAGCACAGCGGCTGGAGAATAAAACAAGAAATGCAGATTGAAGGCTATTCGAAATCTAGGTCCCCACCCAGGTAATAACAAGTATGTTGCTTTCACTCCTATTTCCTGTTTAGACCTATCCACCTTCTTAATCTCTCTCCCTAGATCTCTCCTGCCCTTTACACACACAAGACTGACAAAACCCATGACTCTATATCAGCAGTTCATGAAGTGTGGTCTCTGGTCCCCTGACATCAGCGGCTTCTGGGAATTTACTAGAAATGCAGATTCTCAGGGCCAACCCCAGCCATACTAAGTCAGGATTACTGGAATTGCAGTCCAGCCATCGGTGTTTTGATAAGTCCTCCCAAGTAATTCTGAAGCACCCTTAAGCTTATGAACCACTGGTCTAAATGATGCAACATTCAAAGGTCTCTGGGTAAAAGTAAAAAAAGTTCCAAAGGGGAAAGGTGGGGGAGGGGATAAATTAGGAGTTTGGGATTAACATATAACACTACTATATATAAATAAATAATCAACAAGGACCTACTGTATAGCACAGGGAACTCTACTCAATATTCTGTAATAACCTATCTGGGAAAAGAATTTGAAAAAGAATGAATATACATGTATGTGTAACTGAATCACTTTGCTGTACACCTGAAACTAACACAATATTGTAAATCAACTATACTCTAATATAAAATAAAAATTAAATTTTAAAAAGTCAATTATAAAATCTAAAAATCGATGCAGAAAAATTGATGCATCACCAAAAATATAATTAGATTTTAAAAAATTTTGGAGGGGGATTTTATTTCTGAGTTCAACATTTTTTTTCAAATTAATGAGTGTCATATTTAATAAAACATAAATTTAGGTTTATGTATGTATACACATACCACATAATTAAAAGTATTCAAAATTATCTCCTCCTTGGAACCATCTCCAAGCGCCTCTGTTGAATTCACCCAAATGCAACAGGTGTAGCCCCTGAATACGAAGTTTTCATTATCTAAGTCTTTGCTTAACCACTCAGGTAATTTCTAGTCTTTTCAACCCAATTAATGACTAGCTCTTTCCTTTCATGTTAACCACTTTGCTCAGCATCCCTCATTCTCCTCTCCAATGAGTTTGGAGGTACTTTGTCATCTCCAGCAAGACTCCCTTGCTCTCACCTCTATGTCTTTATGAATACCAATTTCTCACCTCCTTTGAATTAAAAAATAAGAATTTCTTTAGAGAGGGCAGACAGCAGAAGCAAGAAAAACTACAATCCTGAAGCTGGTGGGACAAAAACCACATTCACAGAAAGATAGACAAGATGAAAAGGCAGAGGGCTATGTACCAGATGAAGGAACAAGATAAAGCCCCAGAAAAACAACTAAATGAAGAGGAGATAGGCAAACTTCCAGAAAAAGAATTCAGAATAATGATAGTGAAGTTGGTCCAGGACCTCGGGAAAAGAATGGAGGCAAAGATTGAGAGGATGCAAGAAACGTTTAACAAAGATCTAGAAGAATTAAAGAACAAACAAACAGAGATGAACCACACAATAACTGAAATGAAAACTACACTAGAAAGATTCAATAGCAGAATAACTGAGGCAGAAGAACGGATAAGTGACCTGGAAGACAGAATGGTGGAACTCACTCACTGCTGCGGAACAGAATAAAGAAAAAAGAATGAAAAGAAATGAAGACAGCCTAAGAGACCTCTGGGACAACATTAAATGCAACAACATTTGCATTATAGGGGTCCCAAAAGGAAAAGAGAAAGAGAAAGGACCAGAGAAAATATTTGAAGAGATTATAGTTCAAAACTACCCTAACATGGGAAAGGAAATAGCCACCCAAGTCCAGGAAGTGCAGAGAGTCTCATACAGGATAAACCAAAGGGAGAAACACGCCGAGACACATAGTAATCAAACTGGCAAAAATAAAAGACAAAGAAAAATTATTGAAAGCAGACAGGGAAAAACGGTAAATAATATACAAGGGAACTCCCCTAAGATTAACAGCTGATTTCTCAGCAGAAACTCTACAAGCCAGAAGGGAGTGGCATGATATACTTAAAGTGATGCAAGGGAAGAACCTACAACCAAGATTACTCTACCCGGCAAGGATCTCATTCAGATTCAAGGGAGAAATCAAAAGTTTTACAGACAAGCAAAAGCTAAAAGAATTCAGCACCACCAAACCAGCTCTGCAACAAATGCTAAAGGAATTTCTCTAAGTGGGAAACACAAGAGAAGAAAAAGACCTACAAACACAAACCCAAAACAAGTAAGAAAATGGTCATAGGAGCATACATATCGATAATTACCTTAAATGTGAATGGATTAAATGCTCCAACCAAAAGACACAGGCTTGCTGAATGGATACAAAAACAAGACCCATATATATGCTGTCTACAAGAGACCCACTTCGGACCTAGGGACACATTCAGACTGAAAGTCAGGGGATGGAAAAAGATATTCCATGCAAATGGAAATCAAAAGAAAGCTGAAGTAGCAGTACTCATATCAGATAAATTAGACTTTAAAATAAAGAATGTTACAAGAGACAAGGAAGGACACTGCATAATGATCAAGGGATCAATCCAAGTAGAAGATATAACAATTATAAATATATATGCACCCAACATAGGTTCACCTTAATACATAAGGCAACTGCTAACACCTATAAAAGAGGAAATCGACATTAACACAATAATAGTGGGGGACCTTAACACCTCACTTACACCAATGGACAGATCATCCAGACAGAAAATTAACAAGAAAACACAAGCTTTAAATGACACAATAGACCAGGTAGATTTAATTGATATTTATAGGACATTCCATCCAAAACCAGCAGATTACACTTTCTTCTCAAGTGCACACGGAACATTCTCCAGGATAGATCACATCTTGGCTCACAAATCAAACCTCAGTAAATTTAAGAAAATTGAAATCATATCAAGCATCTTTTCTGACCACAATGCTATGAGATTAGAAATCAATTAGAGGGAAAAAAACATAAAAAACACAACCACGTGGAGGCTAAACAATACATTACTAAACAACCAAGAGATCACTGAAGAAATCAAAGAGGAAATCAAAAAATACCTAGAGACAAATGACAATGAAAACACGACGGTCCGAAACCTAGGGGATGCAGCAAAAGCAGTGCTAAGAAGGAAGTTTATAGTTATACAAGCCTATCTCAAGAAACAAGAAAAATCTCAAATAAACAATCCAAGCTTACACCTAAAGGAACTAGAGAAAGAAGAACAAACAAAACCCAAAGTTAGCAGAAGGAAAGAAATCATAAAGATCAGAGCAGAAATAAATGAAATAGAAACAAAGAAAACAATAGCAAAGGTCAATAAAACTAAAAGCTGATTCTTTGAGAAGATAAACAAAATTGATAAACCATTAGCCAGACTCATCAAGAAAAAGAGGGAGAGGACTCAAATCAATACAATTAGAAAGGAAAAAGGAGAAGTTACAACGAACACCGCAGAAATACAAAGCGTCATACGAGACAACTACAAGCAACTCTATGCCAATAAAATGGACAACCTGGAACAAATGGACAAATTCTGAGAAAGGTATAACCTTCCAAGACTGAACCAGGAAGAAATAGCAAACATGAGCAGACCAATCACAAATAATGAAATTGAAACTCTGATTAAAAATCTTCCAACAAACAAAAGTCCAGGACCAGATGGCTTCACAGGTGAATTCTATCACACATTTAGAGAAAAGGTAACACCCATCCTTCTCAAACTCTTCCAAAAATTGCAGAGGAAGGAACACTCCCAAACTCATTCTATGAGGCCACCATCACCCTGATACCAAAACCAGACAAAGATACTACAGAAAAAGAATATTACAGACCAATATCACTGATGAATATAGATGCAAAAATCCTCAACAAAATACTAGCAAACAAAATCCTACAACACATTAAAAGGATCATACACCATGATCAAGTGGGGTTTATCCCAGGAATGCAAGGGTTCTTCAATACATGGAAATCAATCAATGTGATACACCATATAAACAAATTGAAGGATAAAAACCATGTGCTCATCTCAGTAGATGCAAAAAAAGCTTTTGAGAAAATTCAACACCAATTTATGATAAAAACTCTCCAGAAAGTAGGCATAGAGGGAACCTGCCTCAACATAATAAAGGCCATATACGACAAACCCACAGCCAAAATCATTCTCAATGGTGAAAAACTGAAAGCATTTCCTCTAAGATCAGGAACAAGACAAGGATGTCCACTCTTGCCACTATTACTCAACATAGTTTTGGAAGTCCTAGCCACAGCAATCAGAGAAGAAAAAGAAATAGAAAGTATACAGATTGGAAAAGAAGAAATAAAACTGTCACTGTTTGCAGAGGACATGATACTATACATAGAGAATCCTAAAGATGCTACCAGAAAACTGCTAGAGCTAATCAATGAATTTGGTAAAGTAGCAGGATACAAAATTAATGCACAGAAATCTCTTGCATTCCTATACACTAATGATGAAAAATCTGAAAGAAAAATTAAGGAAACACTCCCATTTACCATTGCAACAAATAGAATGAAATACCTAGAAATAAACCTACCTAGGGAGACAAAAGACCTGTATGCAGAAAACTATAAGACACTGTTGAAAGAAATTAAAGATGAGATGGAGAGATATACTATGTTCTTGGATTGTTGGAAGAATCAATATTGTGAAAATAACTATACTACCCAAAGCAATCTACAGATTCAATGCAATCTCTATCAAATTACCAATGTCATTTTTCACAGAACTAGAACAAAAAATCTTAAAACTTGTATGGAGACCCAAAGGACCCCGAATAGCCAAAGCAGTCTTGAGGGACAAAAATGGAGCTGGAGGAATCAGACTCCCTGACTTCAGACTATACTATAAAGCTACAGTAATCAAGACAATATGGTACTGGCACAAAAACAGAAATATAGATCAATGGAACAGGATAGAAAGCCCAGAGATAAACCCACGCACCTATGGTCAACTAATCTATGACAAAGGAGGCAAGGATATACAATTGAGAAAAGACAGTCTCTTCAATAAGTGGTGCTGGGAAAACTGGACAGCTACATGTAGAAGAATGAAATTAGAACAGTCCTTAACATCATACACAAAAATAAACTCAAAATGGATTAGAGACCTAAATGTAAGACCAGACAACTATCAAACTCAGAGAGCAACGTAGGAAGAACACTCTTTGACATAAATCACAGCAAGATCTTTTTTGATCCACCTCCTAGACTAATGGAAATAAAAACAAAAATAAACAAATGGGACCCAATGAAACTTAAAAGCTTTTGCAAAGAAAAGGAAACTACAAACAAGAAGAAAAGACAACCTAGAATGGGAGAAAATATTTGCAAACGAATCAACGGACAAAGGATTAATCTCCAAAATATATAAACAGCTCATGCAGCTCAATATTAAAAAACAAAAAACCCAATCAAAAAATAGGCAGAAGACCTAAATACACACTTCTCCAAAAAGGACATACAGAGGGCCAAGAAGCACATGAAAAGCTGCTCAACTTCACTAATTATTAGAGAAATGCAAATCAAAACTACAATGAGGTATCACCTCACACCGGTTAGAATGGGCATCATCAGAAGATCTACAAACAACAAATGCTGGAGAGGGTGTGGAGAAAAGGGAACCCTCTTGCACTGTTGGTGGGAATGTAAATTGATACAGCCGCTATGGAGAATAGTATGAACGTTCCTTAGAAAACTAAAAATAGAATTGTCATATGACCCAGAAATCCCACTACTGGGCATATACCCAGAGAAAACCAAAATTCAAAAATACACATGCACCCCAATGTTCATTGCAGCACTATTTACAATAGCCAGGTCATGGAAGCAGCCTAAATGCCCATCGACAGACAAATGGATAAAGAAGGTGTGGTACATATATACAATGGAATATTACTGAGCCATAAAAAGGAACAAAATTGGGTCATTTGTAGAGACGTGGATGGATCTAGAGACTGTCATACAGAGTGAAGTTAGAAAGAGAAAACCAAATATCGTATATTAACGCATATATGTGGAACCTAGAAAAATGGTACAGATGAAAGGGTTTGCAGGGCAGAAATAGAGACACATATGTAGAGAACAAACTTATGGACACCAAGGGGGGAAAGCGGCAGGATGATGGGGGTGATGGTGTGATGAACTGGGAGATTGGGATTGACATGTATACACTGATGTGTATAAAATGGATGATTAATAAGAACCTGCTGTAAAAATAAATAAATTAAATTAAAAAAAAGAAAAGAAAGAATTTCTTTAGCGAGCCTTAGATTGTTTTCATTTACCTCTGACCTTAGGTAAGCAGAACATCTGAGCTATAAGTGCATTCTTCTATGCCATGTTCTCATGGAGATGGCTGGGGTCAGCTGCTGTGCTATTCTTGAAGCAAGGGATCTTGGCTAAGGCTGATAACCCCATGCTGGAACCCTACCTCCTAACATGACCCTAACCACTACCCCCTCCACTGCAACCCTCTCCTTCCTCCATGCTCCCTCTTCTGCAAGCCCAGTGAGGTTTTCTGATGCTCTTGGGCTTTTGGAAATACAAACCAGAAAGTGTTTCTGTCTTGTACTTGTCACAGGCCAACACTTGAGCTAGCTATCTGCTTAAGTGATAAGAAAAGATAGGGACAAGGTAGAAAAAATTCAAAATATTATCTTTCCCCATGAATATGAGACAGCTTTTGCTGAGAAATATACTTGTGTCATATCTGATAACACAAAATTTTCCCTTCAAGTGTTTGGATACATGACAGGGGGGTTATTTTATTCTACTTGAGATAGATATATGAGGCTCCTAGATGGCATTATAGAAAATTTCCCTATTTGTACTTGGCCTCAGTCCTTACATTTTGAAAAGATAAGAAGCATCTCCCAGAGAAATACATGTAAGAATTCATTTGTCATAATCTTTTTGCATTTCTGACATGAAAGATAAGGAAAATAGAGTGAACACTTGAAACAACTGAAGATTAAACTTTACTCTTCAAATTCACAAGGAACTTTCCTTGGAATAAGTGATAATTGTGGCTAAGGGACCATATGATCTGAGGTAGGCATTGGCATGTGTAAGAGAAAACAATATAGAATAAGAAAGGCTTATCCAGAAAGTGAGCAGGATTGCAGCTTTTGCTGTACACCCGCCACTGGGGTGAAGTGGAGAAGCACATGCTTTATCTTTTTACCCTAATTTCTAATTTTGAAAGTATTTTTTTCAAAGTACATTTATGTTCATGTCTCTGTACTCTTCATAAACCAATATTACACCATTTCTTTATGGGAATCACTTCTGTGGCACGGCTTTGGGAAAGGTCTTAGAAGCTCTATACCTATGACTTTTTCAACACATAGGTGGTTAGCAGATTGACTCATGGGCCCATTCCTTCTTTTTTAGCTTTAGAACTGTTTATTGCTGTTCATTTTTAAATCTGGATTGAATTCTTTGTCTCTCTGTCTGATTTTTTTCTTTGGCCTGAGTCAAGTTTCTTTCCAGGATTCTCAATTACATTTTGGAATGAGAGACTTCTCTTTACCGGCATTCCTATGTTAGGCAGCAGATGTTCTGATTTCTTTTGTTTTTGTTTTCATTTTTGTTTTCTCCTGAAGTGTGGAAAAGATGAAAGAAGTATATAATCACAGAATTTTAAAGCTGAAAGAAGCAACCCAATCCATAGCTTTTTTTTTTTTTTCCATTTACAGATGCTGAGGCCCAGATTAGGTAATTTATTGAAAATTAAATATCTTGTAATGATAAAGTTGAGAATGGAAAGAAGATTATCTGCATTCTAGTCTTTTTGAGAAATAATCCTAAGGGGAACATCTATCTTGTTTACAATTATATCACCAGGGTCTAGTACTGGGCATGTATGGGACAAAAGAGAGGTATCATAAATATTCATAGAATGAATTAATGAGTGAATGTCCAAGTCTGGAAGCCCAAACTGCCAAGATGATTTCAGAAATGATCTAGAAAAAATCTCTAAAGAAAAAAATAGACACTCTGTGGTGGTCCCAGACCTATTTCTGATCAAAGGTATTTCCAAGATGGTGAAGTATGGAGGGATATATACCATCCTAACGCTAATCAAAAGAAAGCAGGAGAAGCTATAATAATTTCAGACAGAGCAGACTTCAGATCAAGGAAATTTATCAGGGATAAAGAGGGGCATCACATAATGATAGAGGGGTCAATTCTCCAAAAAGCCATAACAATCTGACGCATTTAACAGAGCATCAATAAGGTGTTCCTTCCTCAGGACCTATGGGCACAACCTCTGCTTTAATATTATTGCAAATAATTAATACATCATCTTTGGTCTTTCATAATTGAAACATATTTATATATTATTCATATTTTAAGCTGTTAGGTGGAAGGGGCTCTATTCTCTTTTAATTTTGATTCTTCCCCTAGCTATTGATAATTGTGTCCTGCACACATGTTGAGAGCTGAATAACTATCATTGGTTTGCTGAAGTCCCATGTACCCTTTCTAAGTTACTGACATCTATAACCAGAACCTGCCTGATTACAGGGCTGTAAAGCAGTGACAGTTCTGAGCCATGCCTCCCCAGCACAAGCTTGCCTCCTAAGCAGGGTTTCTATACTTGTGCAGACTTGCCACCAGTTTTGGTTAGGACACTTAACCTCTCTGCACCCCATTTCATCATTTCTTAGACGCAAATGATAGTGATATCTATCTCATAGGTTTGTTGTTGCTTTGAGAATAAAATGTAGACATAAATGTAAGTATAGATAGATGTTATCAATAAAAGTAAATTTCTTTTCCTTTCCACAGTTCCAGACTATAATTCAGAATCCTACGAGGATTGACCAGAGACAGGAGGACAGAAAACCAAGTTAAGAAATGCAGTGGAGATTTCAATAATATGGATATATTGGTCTCACTGGCTGCTAGGTATAGAAGGTGAAGGAAGACACGAGGTTTATGTAGACTTGAAATTTTAACCAAAAATGGTAAAACATGTGGGACTTGGAAAAGACAGCAACTCAGTGCAGACTTGCCCAGGAAATGCCAGTTCATTTGCACAATAACTCCTCATCCTCATCTTAAAAATCTTGGGAGCAGCTGTGCATTTTCTCTTTGTTTCCAAAAATCAGTCCAGCTCCCTCTTGACCCATTGTGCAGTTTGGCAGTTTGCTTCACATTCTGCTCGTACCCTTGGTGCAGAAAGAGTCTGTCTGTGGAGATGGCAGGAAGGAACTCCCACCCCAAGGTTACTGCTGGAAAAGCCTGCCGAGACATCACCAACTACTTTGCCCCGCTCCTCCCGTTCATCAGCTTTCTCTTTTTGGCATTCTCCTGACTCTCTAAGAGATTCTTCACCTCTGTTTCTCTCATTTGATATTGAAGCAATTACGTTTAACTATCTTTTTTTCTTCCTGTTTCTGTTCCTATACACTCAATAAGTGTCGTGTTTTTTTGGCTCTGCTATTTAAACTCATCTGGGCTCTTCCACAGTTTAGAAAGTGGAATGAGTACTTTCACTTCAGAGATTAAGTCTGAGAAATGGCTATTTTTTTAAAAATGTGAATGTTCTGGGAAAAGTCCTTTTTTTCAGGTATTATACCAGAATCCTTTTGTTCTTACCAATTTCCACACTGGTCATGGGATTTCAGGCTACTCCTATGTGATTGTTACGGATATTCCTATTCAATTATAACCCAATTGTGGAACATAACAATGACTGACTTCTACTATCTTGAACCAGGGAACTGAGAAGGTTTTGATTCTTAATTTTTGAGTTAATTTGCAAATCAGTATAATAATCAAAGATTCTTCCAAAGGAATTGGATAAAAATGCAGAAAAATGTGGTCTCTGCCCACTTGGAAACTGATCAAATTAACTATTTAGAAAAAACAGAGGAGCATGGTGATCCAGTCATCATGATGAACGAAATTAGTTTGGGGATCTATCCGTGTAAATTGCATGGGAAGTACAGGTATATTATGTGTGTGTCTGAGCACATGTAGATGAGATTATATCCTTCATACTTAAATATGATATTACTCACACTTTGTGTGTCAAGATTCAGAGACACCAAAGTTTGAACAATGGTTTGCTAATATGAACTTCCTTTCAAACTACTTTCACATTTATAAGGAACAACTTATGTGTGTCTTCTGTCAAGCCGTTAAGCAACTGTTTATTCTAATATAAAACTGTGATCACACCTCTCAAAACTGTTCACTGGAATTTATTTTACACAAGGAAAAATTAAAGCTTGTCAACCTGTCATTAAAAAAACCCAAAACTTCATGTTATAGAGTTAGTTTCTCTTTCAAAGCTCATTGTAGTGGACGCAGCTGTTAGCTAATCTAATAATCATTCTCAACTGCTCTTCGTCCTGAGTGTTCTGCAGTAGAACGCAAAAAGCTAAACTGTCACTTTCCCAACCTCCCTTTGGGTTGCCATGTGTCCTAGGCTGCCATGTGACACAGTGCTTTCCAGACAGTTGCAAGCAGAATCAGTGAAGGAACTTCTGAAAAGGATTTTGTTCTTCTTAGGGCAAAGGAACAGATACACTAATGCCTTCCACTTTCCCCTCTTCCTTCAGTTTCCTGGTCTTAGCAAAGACAAGATGCTTAGTGTTACAGCAGCCATCCTGTGACCATGAGGAAAAGGGCATTAGAACTGGCCCTGACATAGTTGATATACTAGAACAAAACTTCCAAACTTACATGAGAAAAATGAACCCCCATTTATTTGGTTAATTTGGGCTCTCTATTATTGTTGCAGAATGGTAACCTAACTGACATACTCATTTTTCACCATTCTTCTCCCCACAAAAATTTACGCTCCAAGTAAATTATATTTTGCCAAGCATACTGTGGGTTTTCATGCCTTTGTATAGCCTGTGCTGTTCCATTTTATCCACTCTTTCCCTAGGGTGTCTAGTGTCATCTGGTAAAACTCAGCTTTGATATCACCTCTTCCAGGAAGTCTTCCTTGAGATAACTCAACACAAACTAATCACTCCCTTTCTCTGGGCTCTCTCTTTATTTCGGAGATATCTTCATTTTTGAATTTCCCACATAGTATTGTCATTTATTTATTTATGTGCTTAGCATCATAAATACACATGAAATAAAGTGCTGTGGAATGGCATGCAGTGCATTAACTATGGACAGGGATGGAGACTATAAAGACAAGTCTTCTAGCCAGCTAACAGGGAAGATCAAGCTTATAAATGACTAACCAGACTCTAAGATACAATAAAGTAAAGGTTGTCATAAAGCAAAAATGGGTATTATATGAGTTCAGCAAAAACGAAGAATTCATTCCAGCTGGCGGCAGGTCCTGCTTCTTTAGGATTATATTGAAGTGAGAAATAAAGGAAAGAAAATCAGCAGGTAAACAGAATTTGATGACTGGCTGGATGGAGAAAGACTGAGAAAGCACAGTTGCTCTTGGGAATCTAGCCTAATTTGTGAAATAAGGAAATGTACTAAAGGATTACTAATGGCTCCTCTAACCATTACTCAAAAGCTCTTTGGTCAGTTGAATCAATTGATGTCATCAAATTGACACTATAATCAGAGTAATGCTCTTTTAATCTTGCTTCTTTGTTTAGGCATAGTAAACTAAAGAAAAGAAAAAGAAAGAAAAAATAAAGACAGAAAGTGAAGAGAGGTTTTAAAAGGTCACTAGTAAGAATGAAAGAAAAATAGAAAGAGAAAGAGACCTACATCTGAGACAAGTCTTAATGGAGGCAAGCATTTGGGACAGAATCCCACCCAGTGATCGTCTGACATTCCATTCTCGTCACTTCTTCTACAGCTCTTCAAGGAATTGATTCTATAGCATGATCCACTCCAGATGGTGTGAATGGGTTGTGATGGTGGTGTGGTATGAACATGCTGTGATATGATGACAATGATGATGATGATGATGATGACGACAATGACTATGGTGGTGATGGTAATGTTAATCATGATGAGGAGGAGAAAGAACATTCTAGCACTTCACATTCAATCTTCCACATTATTCCATTCCAAACCAATACCTTCCTAGTTAACTAGTCAAAACTAAGTTCTACCATCCCACCATTGGAAGCCAGGAATTTAACTGAGCTGTCCATGAATCTCTCCACCAGTATCTGTTCTAAAAGTTTTACCTCTTTCAGATAAAGTTTTCTGAAGAATCTACTAGAGTTGGTTTCTGGAGTTGTGTCATATGGATGCCACTTGATCAGAGCATTATTGACATCCTAATCAATGGGTCCCCTGATATTCTATTGCTGGAGACACATCTTATTCAGAAATGATTGTATCATTTGCTTGTGACTAACTAGGAAATACAATGCTCCTTACGGACTAAACCTTTTGCAAGGGGGATAAAAGGATGCCATATTGTTTCCTTCCTTGGCTTCTAGCAGAAGCTCTTTTCTCTGCCTGGGAATATCTGTTTCCTCTAATCTGAGGAACACCTACATTACTGGGAAGTTCGAGGAAGTTCTCCATAGAGAACTCTTCATCTCCATTCTCCCTCAGGAGTTTATCATTCTCTTACTCAATTTTAGCACTGATCAGACTATGCTATGTTTATTTATTTGCATATCTATCTTTTCCACAATATGGTAAGACCTTGATGCCAGGGTCTATGTTTGATTGATCTTTAAAGTTTAAAAGTCTGAAAAAGTATCTTGCACAAGCACTTGTTTAATGAAATAATGGCATTCATGTTACTAACACACTAACATTCTTTCAAGAAAAAAGCTAGAGAAATACCATTTACTTAAAGATTCCAGATTTCATGGATTGGATTATCTTTTAAGAATAAATGACCAAAGAATAATGTATGAAATTAAAATATCACAAATCATTTTAGAGAGGTAATGAATTGTAATGGGAATTTAGCTCATCTATTAACAGCTCAGGTATGCACAAGTGGGCCCATTCTGTTGAAATGTATACTGTAGAAATTAAACTGTCTTCTTATCTTTTATGATTTTCCTTTTCTTTGCATTAGGCAAGATATGTATTTGAAACTTAGATAGTATCTCCTTTGACCAGAGTTTTCAAATACCACCCATGAATTGTTTAGTAGCATATCAGGAGAGTGAACCCTTTTGCATGTCAAACATCAGATTGTAGAACACATACCCCATAAAGTTTCTATAGAACATAACTGTGCAACTTCATGAGGTTTTTTTCAGTTAGATATTATTAATTGTTGAAATTATTGTTACTGAAATAGTCCCAAAAGATTGCAATATGATTAGGACTAAAAGAACTAAAATTTTAGCAAATATATTGGCTGCTTATGGAATAAACTGCTATTCCATGGTCAACTTTTTGTTGTAAACCATGTTATGCAATAAAATACAACTTCCCCCAAAATGGACATGGGCCTTCACTATCTTTTTGGATTAAATTATAGCATCTTTCAAATGATTTTTGGTATGTGTGCTACTTTATCTTCATCATGAAGAAAAAAATATTTGGATATAAGCTTTGGAGAAAATTACAGTCTCATCAGGACACAAATAAATTACGTATGGCTCATTAAAAACTGTCAGTTTAATCCAGATAACATTTATTTATTATTAGTTGTTTTAAAGGTTTATAGTTATTTTCCATATTATTTCATTGCACTTTACTTACCCTCATTTAAAATTTTTTTTCCATGTTGAACTGTCTAGTTTAATTTTTCTTTCCGTTACTTTTCTACTGAAAGTTAAATAGAAATATGCTGTCATTTTCCTCATATCATTATCATGTGCTGTACAATACTATTCTCTGAATTGCCAGTGGACTCTATGCCACTTATCTACAGGTACTGTGTTGATATATGAATGTTGAGAGAAATGAATTTACTTTATCAAGATACAATTATTATGTGGTACTATGTCTTATGTAAAAATGAATCAAACAAGAAACAAATAAGGGACTGTGTCATCCAACTATTCTAGTATTTTGAAAAACATCTTAAAGTTTTTGGACACTAGAACCAGTACTTTTGGCTTTATTTCACATAATTTAGCTGTAGAGATGAGTTTATCTGATGTTAATTTTTCTATTTGTGTAAATAGGTCACAGACATATAAAAGCCATTTATTGGTAAAAAAAAGTGATGTGTATTTGCAAATTTAACAACATGCTGTAAGGTAAAAAGCACAGGACTTAGAAACAAGCAGACGTTAATTAGAATTTTGAATCTGCAATTTACCCGCTATGTAAGCCACAGTTTCCTCATCTACTATATAGGAGTAATAATAAATACCTTGGAAGGATTGTTGCAAGGATTAAATTAGATAATATATGTATGAGAACTTGAGAGGCTGTAGTAGTTCAGTTCATGATGGTAGGACTAATTCGAATGAAAAGAGTAGTGTGGGAATGGTGATCATAAAGATAAATATAAATTGATTTTGATCTTTCATCCAGAATTTTACTGTTTTAGGTAAGCACATGATCTAATGTTCTTTCACATTAATTTAATTTCGTAGCAAAGGTGATCATGATGATGATGACGCTGGGCTGGTAAAGTTGATGAACTGTGGTGCTGATGTGGGGAGATGACGCTGTGGTGTGAATACAGTTTGCTTTGAGGATGGTTTAGTGTGATTAGGGTGTAGTTTGATGATGGTTTGGTGTGATGATGATGTGATGTGATAATGGAGTCACATGTGTCAGGAGGTAATGGTGTAGTGGGATGTGATAATGGTATAGTATAATGACCGTGTAGTTCTGTGTTTCTGGTTGAAATATGACTGATACAAATTTTGGTATGAGAAGTGATTCTAGAGGACCAGAATCTCAAGGATGAGTTTTCTGGGTTGGCTCTAGGTTTTCTTGAAGTAGGTCTATAACGTGATTAGATTTAAAAGCATTAATAATTCTATTTCCACTGGTAAAAAAGGGCCCTGGTAGTCCGTGACTTGGTGTGGCAATTGAGATACACAAAAAATTGCCATTGGATACTCCTACTCAAATACCAGTAGAAGGTAAGGTTATGGGTGATCATGTATTTGATATCTTAGAACACTGTAGTCAAATTAAGGAGTACAGTTGGGATTGGCTGGTTGTTCCCAAATACACTGGCCAAAGTGAGAGGACAAAAGGATGAGCTCAGCGCTTCAAATTTCTAGCTCTAGCTCTGTGTAAATTGCCTGAAAGCTTCTACTTCTGCCCTGAAATCAGGGTCTGTCCATATGTCCTCAAGTATGAATAAGTATGTATTTCAAGTTTAGAATTATGTTAAGTTCCTAACATGCTTCCATTTGTAAGTTATTCCTTGTCTCCATCACCACCAGAGTGTAGTGGTTTTCAAGTGTCACTAGGCCAATAGTAACAGAGCTAAAATTTCTATATTTATAACCACTCTTTGTTTTTTTCTTCAAAGATTTTTTTTTTATCATAGTCTTTTATCTTTTTTACTTTCTCTTATTCTAACTCTCTTGCCTGATGCACTCACAAGTATATTCCTCCAGAAAAATGTATCTAGGCAATTCTATATTACATCACACTTCATACATATTTATGAATTTATTTCCTCGTTTAATCATCCCTCAAATAGTTACCAAGTACATAACTGTGTGCAAGGAATTATGCTACATTATTCAATGTGTCAGGGCCTCTTCATGACCAAATCCAATTGTCAGCCTGTGGCAAAAATCAATAACAAAAACAGAAAATAAAATCCTTTGCCACATTTACTTAAGTGTTTGCTTGCAGATAAACATTTGATTTTTCTCCTTCTCCAAATTCGAGTTAGAAAGCTAAGCAGATTTTCAAATCGCCTTTGTGGTTTCTCCCTACAGCAAACACACACACACACACACTCTTACCTGCACTTTTCCTTAGAAATTCATGAGCGAGAGTGAACTCAGACACACACTGACAGACCATTTTGAATACCTGTATTATAACATTGGCCATAAGCAATCAAACATTTGCTTAAGAGCCAGTGGTTCTCATTATTATCCTTTTTGAAATATTGGAAGGGGGGTAGCAGTCAAATTTCCAGAGAAATCTAACTTTGAGGGTTAAAATCATATGCTACCAAAATCCAGTCTGGAGTCCCCTTTTCTCCGGCAGAAAAGACTAGCTCAGAGAAGGTTCTGAAATGGGTCTCTGTCAGATGATACTGACCATGAAGAAACTATCCTGAAGCCCACAGTAGTGTCATGTTCAGAGTCATAACATAAGATATCCTAGAAAAGCTCTACCCACCTTGGATGGGATTCTAGAGATCTTTATTCTGCGTTCCATGCTATAGAGGGCTGTGTTGCAGCCAAATTCCAGCGCACGATCACTGCCACAATGCAACTGTTTACTCCTTCTCAAAATGTCACATCAACATGACCTTTGAGAGGAGGTATTTGTTTGTGTGACTCCCCAGAGCAAGGCCCTCTCTGTGTCTGGAACATTATGAGTTGTTAGTAAATATGAAACAAATAGAGGAGAAAATGAGAAAATTGGATCCCAAATAAACAAAAGGAATAAAAATGGAAGGAAGGAAGGAAGGAAGAAAGAAAGAAAGAAAGAAAGGGAGGGAGGGAGTAAAGGAAGGAAAAGGAAAGAGAAAGAAAAATATGACAATAGTAAGACTAACATCTATTAAGGGCTCAATGTGTGTCAGGCAATAGTCTAGAATCTAGTCTCTCACGTATTAATTCATTTAGTCCTCATACTATCCTGGAAATTATTATCTCCATTTTTAGATCAGGAATCTGGGCACAGAAAAGTGAAATTGCTTGCACAGTTAGTGCAGTTTCTTGGTGGTAAAGCTGGGATTTGAATTCAGGAAATCTCAGTTCAAAACCTGCACTGTTAAACGCTGTACTGTACTACCTCTCAACAAAAACCAATAACAATAATATGAAGTGGAAAAGGGTAAGGAATTAGAAGAATTTATTCAATAAACATTTTACCCCATAAATATTTATTGAACTGGAAAGACAGTATTTATTGAGCTATTGAAGAAGACAGAGCTCCTGTGATCAAAGAACTCAAAATTTGGTGGAAGAGAGAAAAAGGGAGGGAAACAGAAGATGAATGAATGCAATAGAGTACAAGAACTATAGCAGGACTTGATGCTGTGCAAGGCCTTAGGTGCACACACAAGAAGGCAGCCTTCTTCACCTGGGGAGGGGGTGAGGGTGTCAGTGGTTCTCCAGGAAGTAATGTCTGGGCTGGCTCAGAGAACCAACTCTGGCAGCCATGAGAAGTGTGGGTTGAGAGAAGGTGAGGCCCAAGAGGGGAGCTGTTAGAGCCTGTTGTAACACACCAAGTGGGAGATGATGAAGACCAAAATGAGAGCATTGACAGTTGGATTCGAGACGATGGGATAAACTGAGTTAAAGTTTGGAGGAAGAATTGTCAAGAGCCATTCATCAACCAGTTGCCATTAAAGAGAGGGACATCATGAGCTGACCCCCAGGTTTCTAACTTGGGCAACTTGATGGTGCCACCAATGAACCTGGACAGGGAACATAGGGAGAAGAGCAACTTACAGGGTTAGAGGAGGGGAGAAGATACACAGAAAGTTCTTTCTTGTTGAGTTTGAAATCTCCATGAAACTTCTAGGTTAAGATGCCTTGGGAGCTGTACTTCAGAGTGTACAGATCTGACCAACATGATGAATATGTCGGTGGCACTTACATCCAAAACAGAAGGATTGTTGATAGAATGTGCTTAATGGGAGAAGAACAGAGGAAGGAACCCTAGAAAACACTGACAGTGGAGGTACATGAAGGAGAAAGAGCCTGAAAAGTAGTCAAGGGTAGAAGGTAGAAGAGAATCAACCACTCAATTCTAAGAGAAAAGAGTTTCCAACTAAAAGAGATCAGAAATGATGTCAAATGTCACAGGATGACCACATAGACTACATAATGAAAAGCATTTATGGTATTTGACTGTTGTGAAATTATTGGGACCTAGAGCCCAGGTTGGGATGGGGGGCTCTTGAAGAGAAGGGGTTACTTTTTCTCTAAGAGAGGGAGAGAAGAGAAAAGGATAAAGAAGATAAAGATGAATTTTCCAGTGTTTTAAATGGAAGGCAGAAGTTGAAGGTTAGTCTGTGAATTAGGAAGTGAGATCAGATACTGAAATGACAATGGAATTGACAGCAGTGGGCAATATTTGAACATCCACTGAGGGAAAAGAGCAATTTAAAAGGCTGCCAAGTTACAAAGAAGTCCCAGCTGGGACAGAGAAGGATCAATTTCTAGTTACAAATCTGCATGCTGACTGCCCTCAGCAGCCTCCCTGGTCCACCAAACAGGAAAGTAGGAGATTGTGATTAGAAGATAGGATAGGAGTTTATGAACTCAAAAGTAGAAATTATGAATGTTCAAAGGAAAAGGAAAATAATTGAGAAATGTCTATTTCCTAGTTATCATTCGTTAAATTAAATACTTATTGATTTCTTGTGCTTTGCTTTGCGGACAATAATTATTCAACTAATCTCAAGTATTCACTGAGCAACTGCTATGTGCTCAGGTTTCTGTTAGGCACAGGACTTTCAGAGTTATATGACCCCTACCCTTAGGGTGCTTACGGTCAGATTGAGGACTCACATGAAAAAACTGCAAAGGAAAAGCAGTGTGGTAGAAGCTATGATAGAAGTACACATAGGATGCTGGGAGATCAGAGAGCAAGGGAGTATAAACCCAGACTGGGAAGGGAGAGAAAAAGGAAGATTTCCTGATGGAGCCGTGCCTGAGATATAAAAATGAGTAGGAGTTAGGCAGGGTGCTTAGATGTGGTCAAAAGAGGCACATGGTAAGGCTGAAGAAATAAAGAGGGCCAGATCATAATAAGTTCTCTGGGCCATACTAAGGAATTTACATTTTATCCATTAAACTAACTCACTCTCTCTCTGTCTCTCTCTGTCTCTCTCTCTCTTTCTTGGCAAATTACAACTAACAGCAAAAGCAAGCAAGCATTTATCCTCCAGAGATATGTAGCCTACCTAAATTTGTTGTTGCTCAAGTTAAAATTCCTCGTTTCCATATTTAAAAACAAATGTGAATTTTATAACCTCCTTTAAAATATATTAATTTTAAAATACTTTGAATTTTTAACCTGAAAATCAATTAATCATCAAGAAGATGAATCATGCTCCTCCTGGAGTTCCTTGTTTGTAAATTATGGCCATAGGTAAACAAAGAATCATTGAGTTGTTTTAAGCAAGACTGTTACATAATCAGATTTCAGTTTGAGAAAAATAACCTAGCAACAATGTGTAGTATGGTTGGGTAAATCAAGACTAGGGACAGGGAAAGTAGTTGAGAGGCTGTGGCAGTAATCCAGACCAAAAAGGGTAATTTCCTCCATACTAGCAGTACGAGGAGCAAGAAGGGTAAATAGTCCCGAGTTATTAAGGGAATAAGAATTTCAATGAATTCTGTAGTGAGGAGGAGTCAAGATGACTGGCAGAAATCTGGATTGAATGCTGTTCCCTAGGTTGGTAACTAGAGGAGGAAAGGCAGGGCCTCAGGAGTAGAAGAAATGGTGAGTTCTGCTCTGGACGCTGAATTGGAGATTCCCATGGGGCATCCATGTGCTGATGACCAACATGAATTTAGACACCTATACGGAACGACCAGTGTATATGTGGGGAAGTTACGTGGTGGAGGCGGAGCAGGTCATCAGACAGAATGCCTTAGAGTTTATAATGCACTTGTAGAAATGATCTGGAAATGACAAATAAACCCATAACAAGTAAGTCCAGTAAATCAGTTGCAATGGAATGAAAAGTGCTGAGGGGATGGGGAGTTAGGGACTGACCGGATTGAGGGGGTTTAGTCAGGGGAAAACACCACTGAGATACATCGCTGAGCTCAGAGGCAAGTTCACAGCATTATCCTGAACAAGAGGACCACAGTCACAAGCCACTCCTTCTCTGCTGCATCACCTTGTCTGATCGCCAAATCATCTGCACCTGCCTGGAACAATGAGGATGCCTTTGATGAGAGGGATGGCCTATTTATGAGAACTCCGAAGATGTGAAGACCATGTGATGAGTGCAATTCCTGAGCAGGGACTGTGAACATGGAGGTGATGCTGTTCTTCCTACTGTGAGTTTGGGTCTACCATGTTGCAGCAGTTGGAAAGCACTGCCAAAGCAGCCGGGAGAATCTCTCCTTCTGGAGAACACATGCCTGCCTGCCTGCCTACCTGCGCAGCAAAGTTCAGTCCTACATCCCAAACCCAGAGTTGGGGTTTTGAGTTACTCCCAAGTGGGAAGGAGAGCCTTGAGAAAAAAATTTGAATATAAATATATTTTAATTTCTGGGACATTTTTGTAGCTTCTAGTGACGATAGCACAATGTATAAAATTAGGTCTGTCCTGCCCTTGTGTTTATATGGAACTTTCCTGAGTTCTTCTTCCCAGGACTCCAGAAGGGAGGGAGGAAAAATGGTCAGAAGTGGGCCCTGCACTCTGCTGTACTTCCAACCTCTCAGCTTTGCAGATTGAGCTGCGTTAATGCAGCCCCAAGGAGGCTTGGGACTGAGCAAAGATGAGGTGATGTGAAATGCTGTGTAAATACGAGAGGATGTGGAGATCTAAACCTTGGCTGGACATTTAAGTTATGGGCTCCTGGAGTTCTCATTTTAACTTTATTTAAAATAATTACTTTTTCACTTTGGAACATGTTAGTGGATGGAACATTTTACATTACTAGATTCAAAATGAAATACATTTTTAAAAAATGAAATACCAGTGAAATATGTTTGGAGGTCAAGAAAAAATATATAAAACCCTAAATTCTCTCAAGTCACATCCAACCTGGTAGTCCTGAATACCACTTTTCATGGTGTTCATTTTTAATTAAAAAAAAAATTCTTTGAATTTTCTACATTGAAATTATCTTTCCTTTGTAATCAGAAAAAAATACAACCTATTTAAAAAACAATAATACTAGAATTACTACCAAATGCTCCTTTCCATGTTTCATTCTATTCTATTTCATTCTATTCTATTTCAAATCTCTATTCTCTATAACTAATGTCAGAGCTGGACTCAAATTATCTTAGCAAATATTATGTCTCCTGAATAGCCAGAATCAGATTTGCGCTATACAATCACCTGTGAGTTCTCTGTGACTCTAGTTTCCAAAGAGTCTTAATCCTGGAACTTCTAAAGGCCAAAGATTTATGCAGCCATAAGTGAAACAGTTCTTCTGGAATGAACAAGATCTAAAAGTTTAGAAATCCTCAGGCTATTCTCTAAACAAAGATGTGGGAAACTATTAATGTTTATATTAAAGATTCCCTAGTGTTGGTTTTCTTTCTTTTTTTTTTTTTTTTGGTCATTGTAGGATATGAACGGTTATGTCCTCTGCAATCCCTATGTAGTTGTCTCTGGGCAGGGAGCCCCTAGCTTGACATGTGGCTGGGGGAGAAGGTGGAGAGGTGACTTACCTACTTTAGCCATAAAAGGAGCCCAAATGTTCACACACACTCACACACAAACACATGCACACATGTCTTCTCAATCTGGTTATAAAATAGTAGTTCTGAAGAACTAGAAAAGAGTTAATAAGTTTATCCTTCATAATGTCTGTCTAGGCTGACATACATTAAGCATGATAAGGACAGTGCCCAGGGCCCACAATACTTTTAAGGGCCTTTGAAACTATTTTAATTTCTGTTAAAATCAGAAGAAAAAAAAATGAACCTTTAAATTGAAGGAAACATTTTAAGATGTAATATAATATATTCATCTTTATACCAATACAGTCATAAACTATAATTATCAATCTTTCTTTTGGAGGAAGCAGCCCACAAAGGCAAAGGGGCCAGGGCTCTCAAACGTCATAATGTGGCCCTGGTGTCTGTGCTCCATTCCGTTAGCTGTAGAGACCCTTGTGAAAACAGTATCTGAGCCAAGCCTGTCAGTTCCAGAAGCAGGATGCTAATGAAGCCGGGATCTTGGGTTTCATGCCTAAAGAATTCAGTTAACTTTCTTCAAAGAAAAAAATATTTCATAGCAACCAAGCCATCTACTAAAAGCATTACTTGAACAAAAAAAGTAAGATTGGACATGAGAAAAAAAATTACATAGCTCAATGCAAACTCATTGCCACCTCTGGGGGAAATGACTAGGAATTCCATGTATTTTTTTAAAAATTAACTTATTGTAGCATTTGATATGTTAAATGACCATGAACCTTTGTGGTTTGTAAAAACCAATATTTACTCTCTCAGGATTCTGTGGGTCAGGAAGAGGGCCGGCAGCTGGGTAGCTCCCCTGCTGATCTCACCTGGGCTCACTGCAGTCCGTTGGCACCTGGCTGGGCCAGTGGGCTTCACTCATAGGCCACAAGTCAGCAGGCAGCTGGTCAGGACACCTGGGTCCTCCCCCATGTGGCCTCTCCTGCTAGCTAGACTGGATTTCCTCATGCTCTGGTGGAAGTAAACTCTGCGTGTGTCACATTTCCTATCTCCATTGGCTAAAGCAAGTCACATGTCCAAGACCAGATTCACGGGGTGGAGAAATAGACTTGACTTCCTGATGGAAATAGATGCAACGTCACTTTGCAAGGAACATGCGTACCAGGATGGGAAGAATCTGTGGCCATTTTGCAATCTACCACACCTCATCCTTTAATATCCTCATAGCAATACTTTCGCCATTTCACCTCCTTTTTGAATGTTTATGTTCAGATGATTGGTTTTAGAGTGTCAGCTAAAGCTTAGTTTGGTTTCTGAAAGAAGGGGAAAGGGAGATGGAATTGAAA
This sequence comes from Balaenoptera ricei, assembly GCF_028023285.1. Classification (NCBI taxonomy): domain Eukaryota; kingdom Metazoa; phylum Chordata; class Mammalia; order Artiodactyla; family Balaenopteridae; genus Balaenoptera; species Balaenoptera ricei. The sequence goes on along the minus strand of NC_082650.1, from coordinate 29,982,248 downwards.
CCAGTCCAGTATTTTTTTAAACCACATTTTATATTATATTTTTAGAGTTTACAGCATAATGTGATGGAACAAGTTTGACTATATATCAGATGAGTCTGAGTTCATATCACAGCTTTGGTACATACTGTGTGACCATAAGAAAGTTGCTTACTCACTCTGGGCATTTCTTTCCTCCTCTGTGAAATAAAGACAATAAACCTCCCACTCAGGGTTGTTGGAGAACAAGAGAGAAGTGCCTAGTTCACCAAGCTTTGGTAGGTATCTAATAGTTCTTAGTGTTGGGATAAGGATGATTACATCTGGTAAATTGCTGATTAAAATTAAAAATTCAATAAATAACTATGGAGTAAATTCTGTGTACAAACGCTCCACAGTTTATCTTCATTTTTCATGTGCCTTTGAGAATTTTACGTATTTAATGATTAGATGTTCTAGTGGCATTACCTCTCTTCTTGTTAGTGGGCAGCCAGTTCTGAAATGGAATGGGGGTGTCTCCCAAAGACCAATACAGCTTTATTTGGAGGTTTTATAATTAAATCAAACCAATCATACTATAATGTCACACTTGCTACTAACATTTGAAATTTTATTTCTCCTATTCATATCTCTGACCACAGTCCGATTTTTTTTAATTTCATTTTTTGGAGTTACTGATGAAAATGTTTAGACAAAATAAATAGTTTGGAAATGCTAGCTGCCCATGTACTTACCCTGAGAGTGCATTAATGAAACTGACTTACACTCCAGTGTGCCTGCTGGGTCACCAGTTTCTGGTCATCAGAAACCACACTCCTGAAAGTCTAGTAGGATGAGGTTAGGTTGAATCAAGGAAAGGTTTCTTGGCAAGCAACGCAATGGAAAAGAAAGCAGAATTTTGTGGATGGCATTTTTTTTCATAGTTATTAAAATATCTCTGTAGACAGTTTACTCATTTATGTATTGAAAATACTAAGTATATACAGATTTACTTTATATGAGTTGATTTCTTTCATTAGGAAAGTAATACATAGTAATAATTTCCTCAGTCTAGATATATGTAGGTGTAAGTTTGTACCTGTGCATTACTCAAAGTCAGTAGAAAAATTTAAACATGGTTTTCAAATATGCAATTTAATAAAGAACTTTAAACTTCAGAATTATCCAGTGAAATAATTTTTATATGAGATAAACACCATAGCATCCAGCAGGTGAGTGGGAGTTATGCCTCACCTTTTCTGCTTTAGTGAATTTTAAATAGATCTTTTAATAGATCTATTAGATGTTGAAACAGTGAACAATTTGATTACAGTTATTATTTGCATCCAAGTTCCCACAAAATCAACTGTATTTGGCATAATGTTTTTGTGTTCTGTAATCACAATCTTAATCAGAAGTTCTCTTTCAGTGCAAAAGTATAATTTTTATCTTCATTTCTTTTCCTTTTAATCACATGTTTATTTCATAAAACATGTAATCTCCAGAGGAGGCATTTAGCAAGCTATGATATATTCATGTGTATCAGTACAATCATTTCATTGTTTATGACAAAGAGAACTATGTAGAAATATGGAGAGAAAATGATCTAGAACCAAAAATTCAAATAAGAATGATGTACGGACTTTAGAAAATATGCTAAGCATTGCAATGTAAAGAGACATTTTCTCAGCAGAAAAGAATGAGATGAATTTTATGTTTTTCTTGTCAGATTTCAATAAGTTAAAAAATCTTTTTCAGTTCACTGGAACCTCAAACTCTAGTCCAAGTGATAACGAGCTATATTGATGGCATGTATTTTTTTCATTTGATAGATATATATTTTTGTCCCAGGAAAGAAATCTACCTAGGTTCATATATATATATATATATATATATATATATACACACACATACATATACATATACATATACATATATACACACACACACATATACATATATATATATATAGGGACTTGTCAAAAAAAAAAATGTGAGCCCCAGTTTAGGGAAAAATTATCCTCAACCTTCTCAGTAATTTGGTATTTTGGAAAGACACTTTGCCCTCAATATGTACCTTCTAAAATACGGACGTGAAGCCAGTGATATCTGATACCATTGATGGGTGTTTACTGTGTAAATGCAGGATACAATCGACAAATAGTATCTCTTACTTTCACTGTAGCTACTTTTTACAGTGATTAGTATGTTGCATCAAATCACCTAGTTTCTGAAAATATGCAGCCGAAGAACCATCAAAGTTATTATTACAATCTCCATCTTCTGAAGGACCATCAGTTATACCTATCTTGCACTTTCTCTGCAGATATCTACATTATTAAATCAGTATTCTGAATAGGAAAGCAGTAAGATGGACAATGGAAAACACACATTCTAAACCTACTTTGCCACCAGTTAGCGATGTGAACTGGGAAGATTAACTTCTCTCAGCTTTGGTCTTCTTCTCAGAAAACATCAGGTTTGAACAAGTGCTAAAGGTTTATTCCAACTCTAAAATTCTCCTTACAAGCTTAACTACTTCTTTGGACAGAGATTTTTTTTTTTTTTTTTTCCTACGGGAAGAAATAGGGCTCTCACTCTTGTACTGAGTGAGCTTTTACTTTAAAAAGAGAAAGTCTGTACAGAGTGGCAACCGTACTTCAACTCTTTGCAGTAAGGAATTCGCTTTAGCTGGTCTCTGTCCTTCACTTTCTCTTTATCCTTAAATACCATATCCATCAAACATGAAAGAGTGTATCATTATCAATTTCCTTATTTAATACTAAGGGAGAAAATCTAGTGCTCTAGAGTACTGATTTATGAAGGAGGGGTTAGTTTCCTTTCAAAGATTTACCTTTTAAGAAAAATTATTTTTAAGAAGTTAACAAGCTAATATGAGCTTACTTTGAATTAGTTATTTTTCTTCTTATGCTGTCTATATATTATTATAAGATGAAAACATCGAATGAAAGTTGTTTCATTACATGGGTTCTTCTTCATTATTTGCTAGCCTGTGCTCCTTTCTATGTGAGTTTATTGTCACCCCACAGTCCAGTTGATAAAGCCTGAAAGGATTTTCAAATATTCTGTCTATACAGGATACTGACTCAATGTTTAGCTAAGAGGTTAGTTTTTGAAATAAAAGTATAATGGGAAAAGGTTGTATTATCCCCAATTTAGGAATACTCTTTTTCCAGTCCTAGGTTTGGAGCCCTTAACTTTAATCTAACTGTGTTTTTTGTCTGATCAGGAGGGGCTTATTTATTAGGAGTCATACAAAATAAACATGAAAAGTTTGCCATAAAATATGGCAACCACTTTAAATAATGCTGACTTAATTAAACTTTAAACTTTATATATTTTATGGTTTTAGTGTGAGCTCTTCTCGGATGTTTACTCCAGTGTAAAATCCATCATGTGAGGACCTTGAAAGGAATTAATCCCCCTACCCCTGGCACAGAACTCAGCTTCAACAATTCAGATCTAAATATTTAGTGATGGATGATACATGTTTATGGAACAGAGGGCAGCATGACATTTAAATGTGAACTGTGGTTTCCATCTTGAGCATATGGTGGAAAAGACACTAGAAGCTGAAGTTAATGCCAACCAACAGAAGTTGATAAGTTTTTTTATGCTTGTCTTTCTCCTTCCTCCCTTTTTTTTTTTTTTTTTTGCCCATTCCATCTGTTTCTGGAGTCTCTTAACAAAACTATTCTTATAATCAGCTTTCCAGAAAAGAAGTTCTGCTGACTCTTGCGCATTTGGTAGTGCATCCCATGGTTAAACTAATAGCCTTGCTGGGTGTCAGCCAAAGGTTACAGGCCTCTCAAAATATTCCTGGAAAAAAAAAGTTTATCACTAAACTGAAGTTTCTCATTAGTAACCCTGTGGTGTCTAATCTGTGAAATTACATGATTAACTCCTTTGCAGAGCTGGCTGCAGTTGAGGTTTGCAATCCCACAGGAAGTTATTAAAAGTATCACCAAGATAATTCCTTAGCTTTGTACTTGGCCCCTGGGGTAAAGGAAATAGATCATTAGATGAGATGAGTACTTTATAATAAAGTCATAGATCACTCACAATTATTAAATGGCTGTCAAGGAAGATTATTATTTTAAAAGTTGAGGACAATGTGATTTGAAAAACAAATAAAAACCATGAAAGAATTTCTTACTTCTTTTGTTTTGGAAAAGAAATGGGAAACATACTGTTTTCTCCCCCGTGCTTTTTGAAGTTGATATCTCAAATACAGATATCTTACCTTGTGCTTTTTTTCCTGCAGTTATTGAAATGTTCCTTGAATGAAAGAGAAAATTATTGTAAGTAAATAAAGGATGCAAAAAAAAAAAAAGCTCCAAAAATAGAATGGAGAAATACCTTGCATGTATGTGTAAATAATGTGAGATTTTTCCTATAGCAGAAGAGATGTGGCTATGTGCATGGTTAGTAGCTCACTGGAGGTTCATAAAGGTTATTCTAGTCATTCATTCAATTCACAAAACAGTATCATCCAGGACACTTGGCCTTTGGTAAGAGTAGAATACAAAAAAATACAGATCTTATAAGGAAAGCAATACAAAGTATCTCTCATTATTAGTCCAAATCCACTACACATTGCAGCTACTCTTGGTAACTTCAGTTGGATATTTGTCTTTAAACTCTGCTCTAAGGGCTAAATCTTATTCTGGTCCATACAGAAATGTCTCAAATGCCTTCTTCCTATTTTGCTTTCCAAAATATTTACTGTAACTTTTTATTTTAAAAAAATCCTAATCAGTAAAGTACATGGTTTCTTTTGAAACCAATCCTTGACAAGTCCAGGTTTTATAATGAAAAGCCCCAATAGCTATTCAACCAAACAATTCAGATTCCTGTGTTTAATCATACTGGCACTTGGCACTCACTGCATGGTGATGTTTAAAGATGCCAAATGGACTCAGTAAAAGTGTCTGTGTCATGTGGAAAAATACTCATACACATAATGTCAAACCTTTTACAAATTTCCAAATATCAAACCCAATAGAGGGAGCAAAGCAGGACGTTGGTAAAGAGTTAATTCCATTTGATTTGTTTTTCTGTTTAGTTTCTTTCCTTCTTTGCATTCTTTGTGGTTTTCTGACCATAACCAGATAAAACACTGTCCTAAAATTTCATTAATAAGGAAATGTATGACAGTTGAAAAAAATCCAGGTTTTTCTGCTCACATTTGGATAGTGGTTCCTTTCAACAGTTACATAATAAACTTCTGATATGCACAATATTATTACAAAACAAAAAATTACACCAATTCACTCTTTTACCCTCAATGTCAAGTCAATAGAAGCATAAAATGCAGTGCAGTGTTTAACAGAAATATTGAAGATTGATGTAGAAGGCAATACTTGCATTATAAATGCCCTATGATGCTTTCTTTTTTTTTAATTTCATTTTTTTTATACAGCAGATTCTTATTAGTTATCTATTTTATACATATTAGTGTATACATGTCAATCCCAATCACCCAATTCATCCCACCACCACCACCACCAACCCCCACTTTCCCCCCTTGGTGTCCATACATTTGATCTCTACATCTGTGTCTCTATTTCTGCCTTGCAAACTGGTTAATCGGTACCATTTATCTAGATTCCACATATATGCATTAATACGTATACATTATTTGTTTTTCTCTTTCTGACTTACTTTACTTTGTATGACAGTATCTAGGTCCATCCATGTCTCTACAAATGACCCAATTTCATTCCTTTTTTATGGCTGAGTAATATTCCATTGTGTATATGTACCACATCTTCTTTGTCCATTGGTATGTCGATGGGCATTCAGGTTGCTCCCACATTGCATGAACATTGGGGTGCATGTGTCTTTTTGAATTATGTTTTTCTCTGGGTATATGCCCAGTAGTGGAATTGCTGGGTCATATGGTAATTCTATTTTTAGTTTTTTAAGGAACCTCCATATTGTTCTCCATAGTGCCTGTATCAATTTACATTCCCACCAACAGTGCAAGAGGGTTCCCTTTTCTCCACACCCTCTCCAGCATTTGTTGTTTGTAGATCTTCTGATGATGCCCATTCTAACCGGTGTGAGGTGATAACTCATTGTAGTTTTGATTTGCATTTCTCTAATAATTAGTGATGTTGAGCAGGTTTTCATGTGCCTCTTGGCCATTTGCATGTCTTCTTTGGAGAAAGGTCTATTTAGGTCTTCTGCCCATTTTTTGATTGGGTTGTTTGTTTTTTAATATTGAGCTGCATGAGCTGTTTATATATTTTGGAGATTAATCCTTTGCCCGTTGATTCATTTGCAAATATTTCCCCCCATTCTGAGGGTTGTCTTTTTGTCTTGTTTATAGTTTCCTTTGCTGTGCAAAAGCTTTTAAGTTTCATTAGGTCCCATTTGTTTATTTTTGTTTTTATTTCCATTACTCTAGGAGATGGGTCAAAAAAGATCCTGCTGTGATTTATGTCAAAGAGTGTTCTTCCTATGTTATCCGCTAAGAGTTTTATATTGTCTGGTTTTACATTTAGGTCTTTAATCCACTTTGAGTTTATTTTTGTGTATGATGTTAGGGAGTGTTCTAATTTCATTCTTTTACATGTAGCTGACCAATTATCCCAGCACCACTTATTGAAGAGACTGCCTTTTCTCCATTGTATATCCTTGCCTCCTTTGTCATAGATTAGTTGACCATAGGTGTGTGGGTTTATCTCTGGGCTTTCTATACTGTTCCATTGATCTATATTTCTGTTTTTGTGCCAGTACCATATTGTCTTGATTACTGTAGCTTTATAGTATAGTCTGAAGTCAGGGAGTCTGATTCCTCCAGCTCCATTTTTGTCCCTCAAGACTGCTTTGGCTATTCGGGGTCTTTTGTGCCTCCATACAAGTTTTAAGATTTTTTTGTTCTAGTTCTGTGAAAAATGCCATTGGTAGTTTGAGAGAGATTGCATTGAATTTTTAGATTGCTTTGGGTAGAATAGTCATTTTCACAATATTGATTCCTCCAATCCAAGAACATGGGATATCTCTCCATCTGTTTGTATCATCTTTAATTTCTTTCATTAGTGTCATAGTTTTCTGAGTACAGGTCTTTTACTTCCTTAGGTAGGTTTATTCCTAAGTATTTATTCTTTTTGTTGTAATGATGACTGGGATTGTTTCCTTAATTTCTCTTTCTGATCTTTCATTGTTACTGAATAGGAATGCAAGAGATTTCTGTGCATTAATTTTGTATCCTGTTACTTTACCAAATTCATTGATTACCTCTAGTAATTTTCTGGTGGCATCTTTAGGATTTTCTATGTATAATATCATGTCATCTGCAAATAGTGACAGTTTTACTTCTTCTTTTCCAATTTGTATTCCTTTTATTTATTTTTCTTCTCTGTTTGCCATGTCTAGGACTTCCAAAACTATGTTGAATAATAGTGGTGAGAGTGGACATTGTTGTCTTGTTCCTGATCTTAGAGGAAATGCTTTCAGTTTTTCACCATTGAGAATGATGTTTGCTGTGGGTTTGTCCTATATGGCCTTTATTATGTTGAGGTAAGTTCCCTCTATGCCCACTTTCTGGAGAGTTTTTTTATCATAAACGGGTGCTGAATTTTCTCAAAAGCTTTTTTTGCATCTACTGAGATGAGCACATGGTTTTTATCCTTTAATTTGTTAATATGGTGTATCACATTGATTGATTTGCATATACTGAATAATTCTTGCATCCCTGGGATAAATCCCACTTGATCATGGTGTATGATCCTCTTAATATGTTGTTGGATTCTGTTTGCTAGTATTTTGTTGAGGTTTTTTGCATTCATCAGTGATATTGGTTTGTAATTTTCTTTTTTGTAGCATTTTTGTCTGGTTTTGGTATCAGGGTGATGGTGGCCTCATAGAATGAGTTTGGGAGTGTTCCTTCCTCTGCAATTTTTGGAAGAGTTTGAGAAGGATAGGTGTTAGCTCTTCTCTAAATGTTTGATAGAATTCACCTGTGAAGCCATCTGATCCTGGAATTCTGTTTGTTGGAAGATTTTTAATCACAGTTTCAATTTCATTACTTGTGATTGGTCTGATCATATTTTCTCTTTCTTCCTGGTTCCTTCTTGGAAGGTTATACCTTTCTAAAAATCTGTCCATTTCTTCCAGGTTGTCCACTTTATTGGCATAGAGTTGCTTGTAGTAGTCTCGTATGATGCTTTGTATTTCTGCAGTGTCTGTTGTAACTTCTCCTTTTTCCTTTCTAATTGTATTGATTTGAGTCCTCTCCGTCTTCTTCTTGATGAGTCTGGCTAATGGTTTATCAATTTTGTTTATCTTCTCAAAGAACCAGCTTTTAGTTTTATTGACCTTTGCTATTGTTTTCTTTGTTTCTATTTCATTTATTTCTGCTCTGATCTTTATGATTTCTTTCCTTCTACTGACTTTGGGTTTTGTTTGTTCTTCTTTCTCTAGTTCTTTTGTAAGGTTAGATTGTTTATTTGAGATTTTTCTTGTTTCTTGAGGTAGGATTGTATTGCTGTAAACTTCCCTCTTAGAACTGCTTTTGCTGCATCCCCTAGGTTTTGGATTGTCATGTTTTCATTGTAATTTGTCTCTAGATATTTTTTGATTTCCTTCTCTGATTTCTTCAGTGATCTCTTGGTTATTTCATTGTGTATTGATTATCCTCCATGTGTTTGTGTTTTTTACAATTTTTTCCCTGTAATTTATTTCTAATCTCATAGCATGGTCAGAAAAGATGCCTGATATGATTTCAATTTTCTTAAATTTACTGAGGCTTGATTTGTGACCCAAGATGTGATGTGTCCTGAAGAATGTTCTGCGTGCACTTGAAAAGAAAGTGTAATCTGCTGGTTTTGGATGGAATGTCCTATAAATATCAATTAAATCTATCTGGTCTATTGTGCCATTTAAAGCTTGTGTTTCCTTATTAATTTTCTGTCTGGATGATCTGTCCATTGGTGTAAGTGAGGTGTTAAAGTCCCCCACTATTTTTGTGTTACTGTTGATTTCCTCTTTTATAGCTGTTAGCAGTTGCTTTATGTATTGAGGTGCTCCTATTTTGGGTGCATATTTATTTATAATTGTTATATCTTCTTGGTTTGATCCCTTGATCATTATGTAGTGTCCTTCCTTGTCTCTTGTAACATTCTTTATTTTAAAGTCTATTTTATCTGATATGAGTATTACTACTCCAGCTTTCTTTTGATTTCCATTTGCATGGAATATCTTTTTCCATCCCTTCACTTTCAGTCTGAATGTGTCCCTAGGTCTGATGTGTGTCTCTTGTAGACAGCATATATATGGGTCTTGTTTTTGTATGCATTCAGCAAGCCTGTGTCTTTTGGTTGGAGCATTTAACCCATTCACATTTAAGGTAATTATCAATATGTATGTTCCTATTATCATTTTCTTAATTGTTCTGGGTGTATTTTTGTAGGTCCTTTTCTTGTGTTTCTCACTTAGAGAAGTTCCTTTAGCATTTGTTGTAGAGCTGGTTTGGTGATGCTGCATTCTCTTAGCTTTTGCTTGTCTGTAAAGCTTTTGATTTCTCCATTGAACCTGAATGACAGCCTTGCCAGGTAGAGTAATCTTTGTTGTAGGTTTTTCCCTTTCATTATTTTCAATATATCGTGCCACTCCCTTCCGGCTTATAGAGTTTCTGCTGAGAAATCAGCTCTTAATCTTATGGGAGTTCCCTTGTATATTATTTGTCATTTTTCCCTTGTTCCTTTTAATAATTTTTCTTTGTCTTTAATTTTTGTTAGGTTGATTACTATGTGTCTCAGCGTGTTCCTCCTTGGGTTTGTCCTGCCTGGGACTCTCTGCACTTCCTGGATTTGGGTGGCTCTTTCCTTTCCCATGTTAGGGAAGTTTTCAACTATAATCTCTTCAACTATTTTCTCAGGTCGCTTCTCTCTCTCTTCTCCTTCTGGGACCCCTATAATGCAAATGTTGGTGCATTTAATGTTTTCCTAGAGTTCTCTTAGCCTGTCTTCTTTTCTTTTCATTCTTTTTTTTTTTTTTTTATTCTGTTCCACTGCAGTGAATTCCACCATTCTGTCTTCCAGGTCACTTATTCGTTCTTCTGCCTCAGTTATTCTTCTATTGATTCCTTCTAGTGTATTTTTCATTTCAGTTATTGTATTGTTCATCTCTGTTTGTTTGTTCTTTATTTCTTCTAGATCTTTGTTAAACATTTCTTGCATCTTCTCGATCTTTTCCTCCATTCTTTTTCTGAGGTCCTGGATCATCTTCACTATCATTATTCTGAATTCTTTTTCTGGAAGGTTGCCTATCCTTACTTCATTTAGTTGTTTTTCTGGGGTTTTATCTTGTTCCTTCATCTGGTACATTGTCCTCTGCCTTTTTATTTTGTCTACCTTTCTGTGAATGTGGTTTTCATTCCACAGGCTGCAGGATTGTAGTTCTTGCTTCTGCTGTCTGCCCTCTGGTGGATGAGGCTATCTAAGTGGCTTGTGCATGCTTCCTGATGGGAGGGACTGGTGGTGGGTAGAGCTGGGTGTTGCTCTGGTGGGCAGAGCTCAGTCAAACTTTAATCTGCTTGTCTACTGATGAGTGGGGCTGAGTTCTCTACCTGTTGGTTGTTTGGCCTGAGGCGATCCAGCACTGGGGGCTACAGGCTCTTTGGTGGGGCTAATGGCGGACTCCGGGAGGACTCATGCCAAGGAGTACTTCCCAGAACTTCTGCTGCCAGTGTCCTTGTCCCATTGGTGAGCCACAGCCACCCCCCACCTCTGCAGAAGACCCTCCAACACTAGTAGGTACATGTGGTTCAGTCTCCTATGGGGTCACTCCTTCTTCCCCCTGGGTCCTTATGCCCACACCACTTTGTGTGTGCCCTCCAAGAGTGAAGTCTCTGCTTCCCCCAGTCCTGTCAAAGTCCTGCAATCAAATCCCACCAACCTTCAAAGTCTGATTCTTTGGGAATTCCTCCTCCTGTTGCTGGACCCCCAGATTGGGAAGCCTGACGTGGGGCTCAGATCCTTCACTCCAGTGGGTGGACTTCTGTGATATAATTGTTCTCCAGTTTGTGAGTCAGTCACCCAGTGTTTACGAGATTTGATTTTATTGTGATTGCGCCCCTCCTACCATCTCATTGTGGTTTCTCCTTTGTCTTTGGATGTGGGGTATCTTTTTTGGTGAGTTCCAGTGTCTTCCTGTCGATGATTGTTCATCAGTTAGTTGTGATTCTGGATCTCTCGCAAGAGGGAGTCTTAATGCCCTATGATGCTTTCATAGTTCTTTTAGACAGTGCCCTAGAGAGGACTCTAATATTTAGTGTGTGTGTATGTGTGTGTGTGTAAACACATCTAGTGCTACTCTAACAACTTTTCAAAGGAGTGGTAAGAAATGTATCTCTGGTGGTTCTTGTAGTAACTCTTGATCACTCTTGTCAGGAGTGCTGGCAAGTGTGGGCAGCCTTCTGCCCAGTACTGTCAACTATACACTCAGAGCCAGCCCCATGATTCAAAGGGAGCTTATGGGGTGTGATCTGAGGATTGCTGAAAGGGTATTTACCCAATATGTCTGCCTTAATAGTACGCCATAATGCCAGGAATCCCCATGAAGCCATTCATTTCATTAATATACAAAAATGGGAAAATGCACATTCATCTTCAGGGATAGGAAAAATGTATAGTCATAGCCATCCATGAGTACATTAGTTCTAATTAACATGTTATATCAGTCACCCAGAAGCTTCTAATCCTATTTGTTATATAATATATATTTTTCATTTACTATATGTCAGGCATTCTGCTGAATTTTTCTACATTTTTCAACACATTTAATGCACATGACATGCTAGTGAGGTAAGCACCATCATCTCCCCTGTTTTACAGGTAAGAAAACTGGAGCACAGAATTGTGAAGTAATCTTCCAGATGCCACACAGCTGAGAGATGATCAGGCCAAGATTAAAACCCAAATAGTTTTCCCCTAGGGCTAGAATCACTGTGAATATTACCTCTGTGTGAGACCCAGGATGAGGCCCAGAACAGACTGGTTTGGAGGGAGTATAAGAAGCAAGCAAGGGCCCACTAGGAAAGTCTGTGAATGGAAAGCTGCCTGCAAAGGAGCAGATCTGGGGGATATGCTAAAAGCAGGCAAGACATCTGCTGTTGCTGGGTACTTGAGGCCAGGAAAAGATAGGGGATTGACTCAAAGGTCAATTCTGTCTGCCATACCATTTTCCCCATGACTTCCCTGACTCTGCTTTCTAAAGAAATCCCATCATAGCTGTAGAGCCACTGCAGATGATTTTGCTTCTTAACAGGTAAAAGCAAAATGCAGAAAATATCATTGAGTCATAATATCATGAATGTTAAAGATAGGTGAACATAAAAACATGGCCCACCCAGCCCCCATCTACATAAAGAAACTAAAGGCCCAGAGAGGTTAAGCAGTCTGCCCAAGATCCCACAGTATATTAGTCTCAAAGCTAAAACTAGAAGCCAAGTTTCTTCCAATCTTTTACTCCCATGAAATGACTCCCACCAACCCCATACTCCATCCTTTAAGAAGCATATCTGGTGCTATCTCTGGACACTGAGTTCTGCTGCTTAAGAAATCCATTAGGATCTTAAGCCTGTGCTTGAGCTGCATGACTCATTAGAGGGATGGCATCAGCCTAACCCCATTGCTGTGTGAATGAAGTAGTTATATTCAAACACCAATGTTCACTCAATGGACTTTAAGCACTAATGCTTGGGGAAGGAGCAAGTTAGTGGTAGACCATAGTTCAAGACCTCTTAACATCTTTTTTAAGGCAACGTGCTCAGTGTATTCCCAAAACCACACACACACACACACGCACACACACACACACACACACACACATTTTTAGAACTTACTAATGACAAGAGCTGTAGTGCTCTTTTTTGGATCTACTACAGACAGCAACAATTTTTGAATGGTCTAATCAGCCCCATTAAATGCTATTTATTTATTTATTGAAGTATAGTTGATTTACAATGTTTCAGGTGTACTGCAAAGAGATTCAGTTCTATGTATATATGTGTATCTGTTAATCCAAATTTCTAATTTATTCCTCCCTCCCCCCCTTTCCCCTTTGGTAACCATAAGTTTGTTCTAAATACTATTTTTTATGGGCTTTGGAGTCAGACCTACCTAAGTTTGAATCCTATATCCCCCATTTCCTAGGTGAGTAAACTTAGACAAGCTAACTGACTTCCATGGAGAACCATTGTGAAATGGGACAAGCATGAGCTTTAGAATTACAAGGTTTCATTTGAATTCTTCTTCCACCACTTGTTAGCTATATGTTCTTGGACAGGTTTCTTAACTCTTCTGAGCACATTTCTTCATCTGTAAAATATATGTTGTAACTCCTGCCTCTTACAACACATAATTCTTGGGTTTGTGGTGAGAATTAAATGAGACGATGTTTGTAAAATGCTTGACACAGTGCTAGGCACAAAGCAAATGCTCAGCAAATGTTAGTTTCTTTGTCTTTTCAATTTTGATCTCAGTATGCTTATCTGTAATCTGTGAATAAAATAATTTACCGTGGGAGGTTTTGTGTCATTTCACAATGGATGTGAAACCATAAAGAACCATGGATTCACATGGTAGATGTTGAAGATACATAAGCTGCAAGGTGCTTTGTTTCCAAATCACAGAGTACCAAGCTTGAGTGCCTGCAGTTCCCCTGCCTGCCATCTGGAGTCAGGACACAGCTCTCAACCCACAGGGAAGGGGGAATAAAGAGGAGGAGTGGAGGTGATGGCATATAGATACCAAGTGGCTCATCTGCAAGGCAAAGAGGGCTGCAGACACCAGGCAGGACCTTGAAACAGAGACAATCTCCAGTAAAAACTATTAAATCTAATGTCACAGAGATGCTACTTCAGTGGGTTGGACCATCCGGTGTAAGGAAGATGGATGTCACTGAGAACTGCTTTGTAAACACACAAAACACAATTCTAAGGACTTCTGGATTTAACTTCAGCCACTCACATGTTTGGAGTGCTAAAAACTAGCCCCAGACGATACCCCAGTCCATGTGCCCATCAGAACCACATTCTTCTCTGAGTAGAGATGCTGAGTATCATGTGAAGGGACCGCAAGCCATGGTTAGAAAACAAACTCCAGGCTTCTGTCTTGTCCCAACTCACATAATTTTTGGTGCCTTCAATTTTTTAAAAAGTAGAATCTAAGTAAATAATTCCATTATATTTACAGAATTTTTTTAATCTCACAAAAATTTGACTATAATTTTAATGAATGGGTTGAATTGCAAGTATAACCTTTCCATTCACATGAGGAAATCATGTGTGTAGTTCTTCATTTATATTTGAATTTTATAGGTTGATAACAACAATATAGTCATTGAAAAGTGCAAGAATTCCAATGTGAGTTTCTAAATATTAAAAAGTCATAAAGTTCTCAAAATCCTAATATGACATTTTCCTTTGAAAAAAAATTCTTTTTAGGTTGGTCTTCGAGAGGGGTTGGTGTGAGGAAGTACATGAAAAGTTTAACTATAGAAGCTATTATTAAAGAACAAATTCCTCTGTTTATGCTTGAACCTTGGAAACCTTTTTTTTAAAAATCGGAAACAAATTCCATGTATGTAAATTCCATTGCCTGTTAAATTTATAATGAGTAGGAAAACATACAGCGATAAGATTTCTCATGACTTATTCTGAGCTGTTCTTTTAAGATATTAAGTTTGAAAGGATATCTCAGCTCATACCCCCAATACCTGCCTACATATGCACACAGACACACAGCAGTTACATTTGAATTTCAGATAAATAACAAAAAATTAGTACAAATATGGCCTATGAAATATGCTCAATTACATGGGACATACATATACTAAAAAATTATTCTTTGTTTTCTGAAATTTAAATTTAGCTGCGTAGTCTGTATTTAATTTGCTAAATCTGGCAACCCTAACACACCTAGACATATGCACACACATATACACACACAAGACCAGTAAAAGAATCTTTAAATTTCTTTTTATTTTTAATTTAATTAACTAATTTATTTTTTTGGCTACGTTGGGTCTTTGTTGCTGCGCGCGGACTTTCTCTAGTTGCGGTGAACGGAGACTAGTTGCGGTGGGAGTGCTCATTGCGGTGGCTTCTCTTGTTGCAGAGCACGGGCTCTAGGTGCACGGGCTTCAGTAGTTGTGGCACGTGGGCTCAGTAGTTGTGGCTCACGGGCTCTAGAGCGCAGGCTTAGTCGTTGTGGTGCACGGGCTTAGTTGCTCCCCGGCATGTGGGATCTTCCCAGACCAGGGCTCGAACCCGTGTCCCCTACATTGGCAGGCGGATTCTTAACCACTGAGCCAGTAAAAGAATCTTTAAACCCCTATGCCTACTGTAAAACAAAGTTTTAGAAGCCACACACCACAAAGTTTTATTTAAATCTTTGGGACTGTAGGGTAACATACAGCATAATCATTAAACTCTCTGATACAATTAACATGTGACTCCAAACTAACTCGAAATTGTCTCCTTCCTTTTTTTCTTATCCTCACTTGCCTTGCCCACCTGCAGGCTCCTCCTGAACGCTTGTTCCTCTCTTGCTCTGCAATTCCCTACTATCTACCTGTGCATTTATTAGCCTGTTGGATTCTCACTCTAACCCCGCAGTAGCTCCCCACTGCCTTAGCGAAGACCACTATTGATATTTACTTAAGTTTATCATCTAGTATTACTACGTGTGCTTGATATTTACTTAAGTTTATCATCTAGTATTACTACCTGTGCCCACACTCATCTCTGTCATCTTAGTTTCCTCAGTGACTCAGCACCTGGTTTATCTTTGTTCTTTCTTTTTGAAGTCTCTACCCTCAACTTAGATTTACTTCAACCTCCATGTTAACAGCTCTTTAAAAACCCTTGCCTTGGAGTCCTCTGATTTTAATTTCACTCACCATCACCCTGCTAAATCATTGACACCCAGCTTCATGTAGCATCTTGACATCACCCTCTCTCACCATAGCATCTTTACTCCCATCAGCCCCCTTGTAAGCACTCTCGCTAATCTGCCTTTTTGCTTTATTCCTTCGAGCTTCCCGGTCTGCCAGTCTGTGATCACTGTTCTCAGTCATACAGCGTCATTCATACCCACCAGTCTCAAACCTAAAATAAGCCCTATTTGTCTGCCCATGTTAGTTTATACCCAAATTTTTCTTAAAAGGAGACAAAGTAGTTTACAAGGAAAGAAAACATCTCCTTTCTTCAAGTCAGAGGTTCTCTGGGTCTTCAAGCACCTTGCCTTCCCTCCTTTCAGCTTGGCCAGAGAGAGATTCTACCTCTTCCTCAGGCCAGTCTCTCCACATGTAAACTTCATATGTAACACTTCCCATCTGCAACCTTGCTAAGTAATTTTATTTCCATCAAACTCCCCCATTTTACTGCCTCCTTCCCCTCTGTGTACAAGCATGAGGAATTCTCCCCACCTCACTCCCTCAATTCCTGGAATATTGTTAAACCTCATAATAAAAACTCTACATAAAATGGAAATAGAAGATAACTACTTAAATATAATAAAAAGCTTGCTACCAAAACTCCAGTGTAGAAAATAATTAAACACTGAGATAATTTCTACTAAAAATAAAAGCTATGTAAGTGACACCTGCTATTACTACTATAATTCAATATCATTTGAGAGGTTCTAACAAATGCAATGAGAAAATAAATAGAAATAATCAATATTAAAGGAGAGAAGGCGAAGTTACCTATACATACATATGAAAGGGTTATATGCTCGGAGTACATAGAAGACTGTATAAGGAATTTAGTAAAGTAGCCAGGTAAAAGAAAAAAAAAATTTACAAAACAGACTTTCTCTATATTAGCAACCAGTTAAAGATCCAAATTGAAAAACAAATATCAATTAATAATAGCAACCCAAATGAAGAAATAATACCTAGGAATATATTATATAAGAAAAGTAAGGAATTTAAAGAAAATTATATAATAGTGATACCTGAACACTTGGTGCTATAGACTGAATATTTGTGTTCCCCCAAAATTCATGTGTTGAAACCTAACCTGCAGTATGATGGCATTAGTAGGGGAGACTTTTGGGAGGTGATTAGGTCATGAGGGTAGAGTCCTCATGAATGGGATTAGTGTCCTTCTAAAAGAGACCCCAGAGAACTTCCTAGCCTTTTGACCCACCAGTAACCATGTGAAGTTACAGAGAGAAGATGGTCCATGAACCAGGAAGAGGGCCCTCACTAGACACTGAATCTGCTGGTGTCTTGATCTTGGACTTCCCAAACTCTAGAACTGTGAGAAATGAATTTCTGTTGCCACCCAGTCTGTAGTATTTTGTTATAGCATCCCAAATGAACTGAGACTCTTGAGAAAATATATTTTATTTCTGAATGAAACAACATAATATTTAAAATGCAATTCCTTCCAAATTAATATGTAAATTTAATGCAAATTCTGAAATCATTTACTGCAATCACAATGTGATTTATCTTGGAATTGGATAAAATTAATTTAGAATTCTTATGAAAAATAAATTACTAAGAGCCACAAATATCTCTACAAGGAGGAAAAATGGAAGGAAAATATGCTTTAATATGTATTAATGTATTATAAAACAAACACAATTCCAAACAATATATAAATTTGTCAGTAGAACAAAATAGACAAAAGTACACATAAAAACTTAATATTTGTCAAATTTAAGCAGGAAGGATTTTGAGATGACTCATTTTTGAGATGAGATAAATAACATAATGGTGACAATAATAATAATCAGAAGTATATTCATCAGGGTTCCCCCAAAAGGAAAGCAGAGACAAGAACTTGGCTTCTGTTAGTTTATTTGGAATCTGGTCCCTGGGAGAAGTGAAAAAGAGGGAAATGAGGCAGGAAAGGAGGAATATTCGACCTAAAGGTGTATGATTAAGGTTGCTGCTTTGGGCAATGGGCTTAGTTCCTCAGGGACTGCCTGGGAAATGTGCAGAATGCCTCCCAGAATTGTCCCCTGTGAAGAATTGGAGGAAGATGGGGCATTTACCCAACAGTTCCTATCCCTCCTCAGTTGAGGATTGCCTCTGGGCATTAAAACTACCCCTCCAACCCCTATGTTGCACTTGAGTGCAGGAAGCCCATAAGTAGAGAGCATGTACCCTGGATAGGACAGTGTTAGCTGAGGTGAGCCTGAGGTCACCGGGAACTGTGCAGTGCAGATGTGGCTAAAATCAGAAGTCAGTCAT
The DNA here is from genome assembly GCF_028023285.1 of Balaenoptera ricei. Taxonomy (NCBI): domain Eukaryota; kingdom Metazoa; phylum Chordata; class Mammalia; order Artiodactyla; family Balaenopteridae; genus Balaenoptera; species Balaenoptera ricei. Next base: position 29,964,053 of record NC_082650.1, on the reverse strand, counting down.
GGGGATGCTGATGTGGGAAACCAGATGTGCTGGGAAACCCTGGGTGTATCAGTTCACCTGGACTGAATGTTCAGCCTAGAGAAATTGTGGGTAAGGGCTTTTGGGAGGTAAGTTGCTTTAGTGATGATGCTCTTTCTTCATTGTTATCTCTTATGGTATAGCCTGATTTTATGCAGTGAGTCTCATTGGGTCACTGAAAGAACACTAACAGTCAATAAAAAGCCCATGATGCATATATTTGATCTCTCTCATGCATATTCTCCCAACCCCCAAAACTAATTTTGCAAGGCAATTCCAGTGTTCCAAACCTTTACTTGTTGTTGATGGGGAAAACTGTGGGTAAAGTATCTTCCAGATCCATGAAAAATCATTGATATTCAACATTGGATTCTTGACTTTTAGCTAAAATATAAGCATTCCTTAATCATCTTAGTGCAAATGAATCATTGTTATAGCCTCAGGTGATGGGTTATCCTGTTCTTTGTTCAGCAGCAAAACGTGCGTCCAATTAGAAAAATCTCAGGATGATTTAAATGCAACCCTAAGAAAGGAGAAAACCACTTCCCATGAGTTTTTTCAAGGATCAGTAATAGCAATCTCTCTGGAGAAAAAAAAAAGATATATTTTAAGAAAATAAAGTCGGCAAAAAAAGCAAGGTCTAGTGAACACCAGAAAACACTAATATATTAATATTCCTATGGTGGTAAATATATTAATCATAATTTATCTTCAGTCATGACTGACTTTTCTAGATGGATTCTATTTCCCAGGTTCTACTGCTAATTTCTTCACCTGAAATGTTCTTCTTACTTGTCTATATGTATTCAAAACTCCCTTTGGCTTTATTTCTTCACTGATTGCTGTTAATTAATAGTAAAATTTTCTTCTTCTGTAACACAGATTGATTTATGTTCATCACCTGGATCCTGCACCAAATATAGTAACTTTTAAGTGCGCTTGTTTCTATAATTGTATAGGTCACATATATTATCATTCTGACGTAACTTCTTTTAATGATCGTGCTTCACGATTTCTGTTTGATGTTCCACAAAATCAACATTATGCCTCTGTTTTATGCTGATCTTCTTGTTTGCACTGCTTTATATACTAACTGACTTCTAATATAAGTTATCTTAAACAAATATCATTCAAAATGACATATCCTTTCCTTTAATTTTAACTTTTCAGACAGTATTGTAATTTAATTTTACAAAAATTGAAACGTTCACTGAAGCTTCTGACGTGTCGAATTAATAATACAAATAAAACTAGACTGCTTTTCAAAGATTCAAGACTCATTTGTTTTATAACAATGTGACACTTCAGATTGAAAATAAAATCTTTTCTCACACAAGATATCTCAAGTTGCCTGGAAAATAGGCTATTATATACAATGCTAGAATAATAAGAGAATGTTCACAATAATTGTAATTCATACAACACAGAACCAAAATTAAACTTCCAAAAGATAGTTGTAAGATAGAAAAATAAACTAAAACTTCCTTCTGACATAGAAAAACACTGTATCACATGTATACTCCAAAATACTTATGTTTTCACTATAGGTACAATCTAACCAGAAAGTTTTCCAGTATTTAAGACTCAACAAGATAATATACTGTGGTTTGATATAGAATATATCAGTGTGTCCAAACAAATGTTTTCCTTAAATAGGGTGAGGCTGGGATCTAGATCTGTCTTAGGGTGTCCTCAACATGGTGTCTGCGGGAGGTATAGTGAATGTTATGGTCTGTCAGTCTAGATCCCCCTCAAGGGCTGAGGCACTCATCTTTCCAGATGCTGGGGTGTTGACTGCTGAAGGTTCTTAGTGAGTTCCTCTCTGGACATTTCCCTTTTTTATGATAATTTTTTTATTAATTCACCTTTCTTAAACTATTTTTTAAATTGAAGTATTAAATGTTTACAACGTGGTGTTAGTTTCACGTGTACAGCAAATCTGAAAAGAACCTTTTATAGGTTATTATAAGATATTGAATATACAGTAGATCCTTATTTATCTATTTTGTTTTTTAATTTTTTATTTTATATTGGAGTATAATTGATTTACAATGTTGCACTAGTTTCAGATGTACAGCAAAGTGGTTCAGTTATACATATACATATATAGATTCTTTTTCAGATTCTTTTCCCATATAGGTTATTACAGAGTATTGAGTAGAGTTCCCTGTGCTATACAACAGGTCCTTGTTGATTATCTAGTTTATATATAATAGTGTGTGTATATTAATCCCAACCTCCTAATTTATCCTACCCCCTCACCTTTCCCCTTTGGTAACCATAAATTTGTTTTTGAAATCTGTAAGTCTGTTTCTGTTTTGTAAATAAGTTCATTTGTATCATTTTTTAGATTCCACATATAAGTGATATCATATGACATTTGTCTTTCTCTGCCTGACTTACTTCACTTAATATGATAATCTCCAGTGGACACTGCCCTTTGTACAAGGAAGTTGCCTCACCCAAGGTAACACCTGTTCCCTGGGAGTAGCCCACATCCAAGGTAGTCAAGATAGGCGTCCAACCTGATTCAGGACAACTCTGAAGGGTCATCTCCGCTCCAGAGGATCTGCTGAGGCCTCCATTACAGCAGAATCATGGTTCAACTCCTCCCCTCTTCCCAGTGTCTCTCAACACTCACAGATGTTTCTCCCAAGAGCGCTCATCAATTAATCACTCGCACACAAATTTCTGTCTCAGAGTCTGTTTCCTGGGAAAGATGGAAGCCACAGCAATTTTTTAAACATTATTTGAATAATAGTATTCAACACTCTAGACTTTTTTGTGCTTTATATTAGAAAATAACATTCTGATATATATTAGATACCAAGTCTAGTCACAGAAGAAGGAAAAGAAAATTGAAACACAGGAAAATTTAATTCTCTGAACTTATCAGCTTTATTGGCAATTGTACATTTTAGTCATAAAAGATAAAAATCACCATGAGCATGATTAATCCACATGACCTATATTAAACTGATTATAAAACTAAGTCTAAGACTGTTCATGGAAATTGAAATTATTTAGTTCAATTAGCGGTACATTTTGCTTAAAACTTTCAAGTTACTTATATGCAAAGACATGCATAAATATTTTATCCATAAGCATCATAGAGGTGAGAATTTTAAATGATGAAATCATACCATTTCTTATGAAGAGCTGACTTGAATTTACCAGAAAAAAACTAATATATTTTTATCTAACATTGTTAGTTTGCTAAGTGTTGACTATAGTTTTTGGCTGTTGATTTCTTTTATTTATCGATAATGTACTAACTTTGCCAGGAGTACTATGCTCGTGGAGAATAACACTTGTAGTCACATTTTATTTGGTTTTAGTGTAACAGCAACAGATGATACTAGGCAGTGTCTACAGACCCTCCACATCCATCCCTACCTCCACATTTCTGAAACTCTCTTGCAACCAACTTGCTGATTTTGCATCCTGGATGTGATGTAGTTTCTACCAATGCGACGTGCTCCCATGAGATTTGGAACGTGTAAGGGTGGGACAGGCCATCTTTCTGTGGCCTTACTGGCCAACCATGAGCTCTGATAGACCAGGGGTGTGAGGAAACCAGATTCCCCTGTTCATCCCCAGATTTCTGGGTGTGGAGTGGAGTGGCAGCTGTCTCCTAACCTATAAATTGCAGCTGCAGTGGTGTGACCTTGAATGCAGATGTCCAGTTGCAACCCCGACTTCTGTCCCTCTTGCCTTTTCCACTAATTTATAAACACCAAATTCTTTGTATTAAACCCCACATTTTGAACTGCCTACACTGATTTCTTGCTCTTTTACCAAAACCTGACTGATCCATATTGCTACCCAAAAAAATTCCACTCTAGTTTTATTTACATTGTGACTCCACTAGCATCAAGGGGGCAGCTTAGATGGCAGTAGCAGGAGGGGAGGCTGTTTGCTTGACCTTATAAAGGCAAACGAGACTACACAGTAAAGAATTCTGGCTGAGTCTCTACTCAAGAGTCCAAGGCCTGAATGCCTCTGCCCTGGCCTTCTCGGCCTAGTGCTGACTTTTGGCAGCAAAAGAGAAGATGCACACTTGCTGCCTAGAGGTTGTATTTTAAGAATCCTAGGGAAGGCTCCAGGCTCTAGGTCCTCTTCCCAGGCAAGTGTGAGGAATTAGAGTTTCACTGGGAGATTGCACAGCTACTGCAGGTACAGTGTGCCTTGCCTGCTGGCTACTCCTCACTGCACAGTGTGTGTTCACTGCAATACGGAAACAACCAAGGCCAACATCTGCTCTAACTTGAGCTGCTCTGGTGATTCCTCCTTGTACCACTGGTGGCCATTTCTTCTTGCAAATCTGGTGTAAACTCTATCAGCCACTTGGTCTATTCATAGAGGAGTATTCATTGCTCAAACAGCCTTGTTTTTTCACAGGGACAGGAAACCCATGGGTTAGAGAGGGATACAGGTGAGAGCTCCCTCTAACGGTTGTCTATTGTTGAAGAAGCCCTGCCTCTCTTTGTTACTCGAGGCTGTTTTATATCCCCAGAGGTCAGTGTGAATGTGGCTGAACTCTCCTTCTGGAAATACTCACATTTTAAAATCTTGCTGCTGCAGGTGGGCGTAATTCTGGAAATTTTATAACTGCTCTTTATCAGGAAGTCACAAAGTAAGAGCAGAATTGGAAAGAGATGATGATACAATAAAGGAACTGCAAAAGAAGTTCTCTCCAACTTGTATTTCAAAGGAAATTCCCCTGTCTTGTACTGTTTATTTTCTATGATTAAAATAATATAGAATCAGAGGCTCAGGATTTCAAGCAGTCTTTTTTTTCTAATCTCCTTACAGCATTGACTAAATCAATTTAGAATATTTTTGCTTAATGTTTTCAAAACTCTTTTGTAATCTTTCTCTCATTTGCCTCACTCTGTATTTCACACTGCACTTTAATTGTTGATAAGGTCCATTATCCATGGCTTCATGTTTTATTTGGTATAATACCAGACTCATAGATGATTAGCCATAGTTTATGAAGTAAACTTTCTTAGAAGTTCAGGGGTCTTCTATTGTGCGAAACTGAATATCTAAAACTAGTCTTTGGTGCCCTCTCAGCGCAAATGGTGTGGTCACAATCACCCGCTCATCCAAAGATGAGAAAACTCGGGGCTTCCCTGGTGGCTCAGTGGTTAAGAATCCGCCTGCCAATGCAGGGGACACGGGTTCGAGCCCTGGTCCGGGAAGATCCTACATGCCACGGAGCAACTAAGCCCGTGCGCCACAACTATTGAAGCCTGCACTCTAGAACCCGTGCTCTGCAACAAGAAGCCACCGCAATGAGAAGCCCGTGCACCAAAACAAAGAGTAGCCCCTGCTCTCAGCAACTATAGAAAACCGGCGTGCAGCAGCAAAGACCCAATGCAGCCAAAAATTAAATAAATGAATAAATAAATAAAAATTAAAAAACAAAGATGAGAAAACTGGCCAAAGCAATATAAGAAAACTGATGTTTCTTATTGACCCCTACTGATTTCATAATCAAAATTTATTTTGTCAAGTCATTTTTGAAGATTATAACAATTTTGTTAAATATGCAAGTTTTTAAAAAATGCATATACTTAATTAGTTTTATTTTACTGATAAAATATTTATTAGCAATCAAAATAGGGAAAACAAATTAAAGGGAAAAATAGCAAATACATATACTGTCAACTATATTGTAATGCACTTGACACCACCTACAAATAAGTCTATAAACTACAATAATTCACCAAATTATGACCTTACAACAGCATTATTGCTGTCAAGGAAAGACGGGGGAGAGCAGAGCCACTAGCACAGAAAAAAGCAAATTGAAGTACATATAACTAAAAGCAAAAAACAACTAGATTTTATTAGTTGCAATGTAATTGGAGTGGTTTTTGGAGAGGAGTAAAAATATGCCATCCATCTGCTTTTAAGGAAGAAGATTCAAATATTCCATTCAATAAATAAAATAATAAAAAACAAAGTTTAACTTCATGATATAGTTAATAGAGTCAAAGAAGAGGGAAGAGAAATAGACACAAAAGGAGACCACACACAGTCACACAGAAAGAGATAAAGAAAGGGGCCCTATGAAGGAAGAGATGTACAGTCATTAACACAGAAACAGAGAAGCAGGGCCAATTTCCACAGAGAAGTACCTTCATCTTGTGGACTTTGCATTTTGGGTCCTTAAAGCCCATGAAGCTAGTGCAGCAAGCACCCTTGTCACTTGGGGCTGTTTGACTGTGGGCTGAAATTTAGTCAAGAACCAGATGGGCTCCATGGGCCAGCTCTCACTTTCCAATTTTCTTGACTAAATTAATAAAATCTATCTGCTTTCACCAATTTTCATTAGAAAGAAGGCTTACTTCGCTAATTCTCTCACTTCTAAAATGTCAAACGGAAAGCTAAAGTTAATACTTTTATTTTCACCGCCCACCCCAAAAAACCCCAAAACATAGCCAAAAGACAAAAAACAATGTTATTTACTTTAGGAGCTGATGTGGTTTTTTTTAAAGGAGGAAATTAAAGAAGGGTGTTTACCAGTTTTACACATATCTTTTCTTAAAGGATCTTATGAGACTCTAAGTCTGAGAAATATATGTTAGAGAGAAAAAGATGAGCAGTGAAAGAGCAAGCCAATAACAGTAGCAACCCTGCATGACCTTGGACCTAGGAGCTAGAGAGCAGCAAGATGCCCAAAGGGATGAGGGCAAGAGCCCAGGAAAACAAGGGAAGCAGTCACTGCTACTTACAGTGTCCTCACCCTGTGCTAGGCTAACATTTTAAAGCCTCATTTAAAAGATGTATTTATATGTCAACTAATAACCAACAAGGATCTACTGTATAGCATGGGAACGCTGCTCAATATTATGTAACAGCCTAAGTGGGAAAAAAATTTGGAAAAGAATAGATACATGTATATATATATAACTGAATCACTTTGCAGTACACCTGAAATTAACACAACATTGTTAATCAGCTATACTCCAATAGAACTTAAAAAGTTAAAAAAAAAAAAGAACTTACTGTATAGCTAGGAACTCTACTCAATACTCTGTAATGACCTATATGGGAAAAGAATCTTAAGAAGAGTGGATATATGTAAAAGTATAACGAATTCACTTTGCTGTACAGCAGAAACTAACACAACATTGTAAATCAACTGTACTCCAATAAAAATTAATTTAATAAAAAGAAAACAGATAAAAAAAGAAAAATAATAAAAGATTTATTTAAAGATAAACCTGTGCTAAGTTTATGCCATTCAGAGATTTTTTGAACAGCTTTATTGAGGCATAGTTGACGTACATAAACTGCACATATTTAAAGTATAAAATTTGAACCACCCCTGCAACATAATGAACATATTTACCACTCTCAGAAGTTTCCTTGCACTTCTTCATAATGCCTTCCTTCAGGACCTCCTAACCTTCTTTCTCCCGGCAACCTCTGATCTGTTTGTTGTCAGAATACATTAGTTTGCATTTTTCAGAAGTTTATAAAAATGGAATCATACAGGACCTTTTTTCTGCCTTCCTTCACTCAGCATAATTATTCTGAAACTCTTTCCTGCTGTAACATGGATGAATATTTCATCCATTTTTATTATTGAGTAGCATTCCATTGAATGGGTGAACCACATCACTTAGTTTATGCATACCTATTAATGGAAATTTGAATTGTTTTCACTTTTTGGCTATTATAAATAAAGCTCCTATGAGCATTTGTGTACAAGTCTCTATATGGACCTGTGCTTTCATTTCTCTTAGGTAGGATCTAGTGGAAGTGCTGGGCCAGAAGATAGGTGTATGTTTAACATTTTAAGAAATTGCTTGTTTTCCAAAGCTCTTTTACCATTTTACATCTCTACCATTAAGATTTCCACTTCCTCATCAACACTTAGCATGGTCAGCTTTTAAAATTTTAGCCATTTAATAAGTATGCAATGCAGTGTTATTTTGTTGTAGTTTTTTGGGGGGGGGTGCTGTACCTAATTATTTTATTTGAAAGAATGCTACAAATGGAACAACTTAAGTTGGTGCTTTGGTGCAACTTATAGAAAAGGTAAAGGTAAACCCAAATGCATGCACTGCCTTGGTGACCAAAGAAGTCACCCCCATGGCTATGGAGAAGCCAACTTAAGGCTTAGCCATCAGGGTCACTGTCTTCCAGGGTGTGCTTGTCAAAGACAGGCTCTGTAGTGCCAGGTTCCAGGGCCCCCATCTTATGCAAGTTGATTACAGTGGTCACCCAGTTCTTTAATGGATTTCACCTGCTCATTCAGGTCATATGTCTCAATGAAATCACCCAAGTAGGTCTGTTTTTGTCAATGCCAGTCTGTGCAGTTCCAGTACTGACTGAGTCACACTTTTTTTTCAAATGTAACATACACTCCATTGCATTCAACTCACTCTCCCAGTGGTCTCAGTTTGGTTTCTTGATATCCTGATGGGAGTTTTGGGTATCTACTTGGTTCTTGTAGCTTCATCAGTTTCCAGCATGTTCTCTCTCCTTATGAGATTGGTGAAGAAAACATTTGGCAAAGTTCTTTGCAGCCACATCATCACAGTCAAAGTAGTAAGAGGTGCATGGACAGGTAGATATAGGAGACGTAGGAGATGCTCCTGCTTGATTTGGCAGTTGATGGTGACCTCTGAGTCCTGGCAGTCATTCTGGTAAACCTGCAAGGGGGAACTGGCCACCACGGCAGGCAGTGGGCTCCTGGAGGTGGTCTGTGGGATCTGTGAGGAGGTGTCAGAGGGCTGTCCCTAGGTGGCAGGCCAGCTAGGTTCCATAGAAGGAGTACTGAAACAGGAAGCCACAGTGACTTTCTGCAAAGAACCTCTGCCCTATTGCATTGTAGCTTTAATTTGCATTTCTCTAATAATATTGAACATCTTTTCTTGTGCTTAGTTGCCATTCTTATATCTTCTTAGATGAAGTGTCTGTTCAAAACTGTTGCCCACTTTTTAAAAAAATGGATTATTTGTTTTCATATTGTTGAGTTATGAGAGTTTTTTACATGTGTGAGATACTAGTTTTTTATCAGAGTGATACTTGGCAAAGATTTTCTCCTAGTCTTGGGTTTTCAAAGAACAACAATTTTTATTAAGTTCATTTATTAATTTGTTCTCTTATGAATTATGCTTTTGGTGTTGCATCTAAGAAATCTTTACCTAACCCAAGATCATAAAGGTTTTCTCCTATGTTTTCTTCTAGAAGATGTATAGTCTTACATCTTACATTTGGTTTGTAACCTATTTTGAGTTAACCTGTGCATATAATGTGATGTATGAATCAAATTTTTGTTTATTCATCCATTTTTTTCCATATGGATATCCAATTGTCTAAGCACTTTTGTTGAAAACACTATTTTTTCACCATTGAATTACCTTTGAACTTGTATTGAAAATCAGTTGTCTATTATGTGTAGGTCATTTTGTAAACTATTTTATTTTACTCTTTTATTTCTCTGTCTTATTACCAATGCCACACTGTTTTAATTTCTATAACTTTATAATAAGTCTTAAATAACATATAGTGTTAGTCCTCCCTCTAACTTTATTTTTTGTTTTCAAAGTTGTTTTAAATATTCCAGTAGAATCAGATATCTTAAAACCTTCAAAAGTCCTAATATTTCCCTCCAAAGTTATGGTGCTAGTACACTTAATCAGAAATAAAATTAAGAAAAACTGGACACATACAAATTGATGTTATTCATATATCAATATCTTGTTATACCATATCCAGAAGCTGTATTATTAGAAGAGCCCTATCAAGGAGAACAGTCTGCAAATAGGAAGAATCAACTTGATTAAAAGAGAATGAAAATGTGAGTGGAGAATAAGAAAATCAGAAAGCACTTTAATTTCTTTAACTTGACTCATATTCCAAGTCCAAACATACTTTATTTAGGGCCCTAGAATAACTTCAAGATATTCTCTTTAAGGCACGTTCCTCCACTCAGCACAACAAAGGCTCAGAAGCTGAGCAGGATGACACAGGCTAAAAACACATTTTTATATATGTGAGATATATAGAGCTATATATATATTCAATATATATATGTATGTATATATGTATAATTTTTCCCTATCACAAAGGGAAATTCCAAGAATGGCAGTGGGAAACTTCTAAGATAAGCCAGCTGTTCTTGGGTGGCCATTTTCATTTAAGTGACATGATTACATAAATTAAGTACGTATGGGTTGGGAAATGTCTTGTAAAAAAATTTCCTTACAAGTAAATCTGGAAAGATTTTGAGGTCTTGAGCTTCCCAACACTGTGAGTTCAGAAACAGACTGGAGGCCCTCCATCAGCGGTGTTGGGGAGCAAATTTCCTCACTGGGTGAGAGACAAATGTCACTGACCTTGAAGGAGGCAGCCAGATCCAAAAATTGATGGTTTTTGAACAATTCATCCTATGGCATAGATAACTACAATAGGTGAGTAGTTTTCAAACTATATTCCAGAGTACAGCATCTCTCTATATTTCATAGAGAGAGCGTTGCTTTGGTGCCTACCTCAGCTACTGCCCTAGCAGTGTACCTCCAGGGCCTGGATGAGCAAAATTCATGAGGAGATTCCTGCAGTTCAGAAATTAAAGTCATTCTCCTTCCATTGCTTTACACTTTCAATTATATAAACACATACTGGCTTTTTAGTGATCCAAGCAGCATTTCACACTTGATTGGCCCACTTTTCTGTGGGAACTTTTCCTTTGCTCACATGGATGACCACAGGAACCATTTCAGAATTTTGCACAAAGTAGCAATAAAAATGACTTTGGCCCACATGTTTGACTGTAGAGCTGATATCTACCCCAGATCAAATAGTTTTTACTCTATAAATAAAGGGTTTGACCTGTTCATTTTAGCTAGCTTGTCTAAACACAGCAGTTCAGCTGAGAAGTGATCCAGATTTCAAGTGTCTGGGCCTTACATATATAAAACACATGCACACATTTGCACACACATACAGATTCATGTGTGCACACAGGCTGGCATTCTTCCCCCTTTGACCAGTTTTGGAGTATCTGCCCTACTTCTCAGAGGAATCATCTAGTAAATAATCAGCACAGGGAGGAAGAATGATCCTAGGATTTTTTCCAGAACACCTCTGGCTCAGTAGGCACTCGGATGAAAAGTAGGGCAAATACCAGTCTTAAAGTTCATTTGCTGTTTAATTTCCAGCCAAGAAAGCAATGAAGATGGAAAAGGGGGAGTACCTGTGGTCTGTGATTACTGGGGTGGCAGGCTTCCAGAGACACTGAGCCTTGACTTTGTTTCATCAGGATTCTTCCTAAGTTGCTATTAAGAAGTATTTTCAACAATCTCTTTTTATTAGCCGTTTGTGCCCATTATAGTTTTCTAGTTGCTAGTTTGTTATGGCTTTAACATAAATAAGGTTCTAAAAATGTCTCACATGAGGAGTTGCAGGGCTGGGTATGTTATTTAGACCACATAAAAAGTCTATGTAAAGGACTTCCCTTGTAATGGGACTCTTTTATATTTAATAGAACTGTCATATAAACATATACTAGCATTTAAAATACAGTTTCTGGGCTATAAAATAAACACCATTTCTAATATTGCTGTTGGCTTTTACATGCATAGAGCTTAGTTCATTAAATGTTCTTTATTCCATTTATGTGAAATGTGTTTTTAACCACCAGAGCAGCACATAAAGTGCATTATCCCTTGAAATGCAGCCATTATCAAGTAAAGAGCAGTGAAAGTCAAACATACCAAACATTTTATGTAGATTCAAGAAAATTACAGTTAATTTTAACACCTTGTACAATGCCACAAATTGGTACTTTTCCAATAAATTATTATTGATGATTATGATAACTGTATTCATAAAATGAAATATAAATGTGGACATATATCACAGAAAAATGTATATATTTATTTAGAAATATCGTCACAATTTATCGTTTACCTGAAAGTTATACAATAGCAAGACTTCATTTATTTTTCAAGTTAAAATGAAGTGGATTAAATAAAATGATTCTGCATTGCCTATCTTTATAAACTTGAGTAAAAATTCGCTACAGTGTGCTTCAGTTTTCTCATCTGAAAAATGCTGATAATAGTAGTTCCTAAGTCACAGTTTTCTTAGAAATGAGTTAAATATATAAAGTTAACACATACAGAGTTAACATAGTTTTTAGAACATTTCCAAGCACATAATCAGTAACCAATAAATTTCAGCTAGTACTAATAATATTTTTCTAGAGCTCTATTTTAGAGTCACCACAAGTAAATATTTTGTTGTACATGTTGCAATATCCAACAGAAATCATGGGTGTACATTTTGTGCTAGGTAGAAAGTGCTATGTTGTTTATCAACATACAGCATGAATCAGTTTAGATCAATATATCTATTAACAATGTTTCATTGTACTTAATTTTTATAAAAGTTAAAAAGTTTGGGACAGTCAAAGAGCCATAAGATGTGATTACTGTCCTTAAGTAGTTATGTGAACATAAAAAAGAAACTAATGACATTAATACATTAAAAATACTAAAATTAATCTTACAAAAAACACTGACAGTGACATTACCAGACAGTTGGGAAGTGGTTGGCATTTGATACATGGTGCTAGAACATGTGGCTATTCCTACATAATACAACACAGAAAAAGTAAATGCCTGGTAAATTAAAGGCCTCAATATGAAAATAAAACTGAAAAACTTTTAGGAGAAGTCTTAAGAGGATATCTTTATAACATCAGGACTCAGAAAAATTTATTAAACCAGACACAAAACCCACAAACTATAAAGGAAAACATGTTTGAAATTTATCTATTAACATTGAAAATTTCTGTGTGACAAAAGGTAACATAAAAAAATTGAGACAAGTCACAGACTAGAGGAAGATATTTGCAGACATATTATAGCCTCCTTTCCCCCAAATAGTATCTGGAGTTCTTCATGTGTTAGCAACCAAAAAACAACCTAATAAAAAGTGGACAAAGGATTCACAGAGAAGAAAACACAGTGATCAGTAAATATATAAAGACCTCCCCAACCCCACTATAATAAATGGATATGCAAATTAAAATAACAGTCAGAGGGTGTGTGCATCTGGCTATAGCTGCCTAACTTGCATAAGACTAAATCTTTTAATATAAAACAACAAAAAAAGTCTGGAAAATTTTTAAAATCTGTTTTAAGACTTCAGAGAGCAATCAAAATAGTTAGGACTTGAGGAGCCAAAATTCCAAAGAGAAAGGAATAACAGAGAAGTAAGCTCAATATTCGTTGTTGCCTGCCCCATTGAAATATTTGTCAATATTTGCCAATCTGTAACTTTCAGCCAAGATGCCAAAAGCCAAACAAAAATTGGTGCCTAAGAGATTAAGAAACTTCAGAATTTCCAACAGTCACAAAGGCTGGGGAGGCAAAAACTGAAATACAGGGCTTACCATAGAAAATCATGGTAAAATGCCCCAGACATTCAGCTGAAACTCCAGAAAGGCTACGCTTTGGACTAAGGAAACTGGAAATTGACTACTAGTGAAAAATATCTGGAATTAGTTCAACTCAAAATAGATTAGGATGACCTCCTTCTATTCTAATTGTCTGTCTACCAGAAGCAAAATTTAGTACTCTCTGTAGGAAAGTAATATTATCATGAGTGTCAAATTATCTTTAAACGTTTTCATATACAATGACAACATCCATTTAAAACAACCAGTCACACCAGAAACAGAATCAAATTACTTAGAACAAAAAGGAAAAAATTTGGTAAAATAAAAACAGATCCATAGGAGATCCAAATATTAGAGTTATCAGACACAGAATTAAAAATAATTATGGTTAATATGATCAAAAAAAAAAAAGTACAGGACAAGATAGAGACTTTCAGCAGAGAACTAGAGTCCAGAGAAAAGAATCAAATAAAAATTCTAGCATGGAAAAATATAAAAACCCAAATTAAGAACTCAGTGGATTGGTTTAACAGAAGGCTGGGCACTGTTAACGAGAGAATTAGTGCGCTGGAAGATAGGTTGGCAGGTAATAGCTTGAATGAAACACTGTGACAAAAAAAGAGGAAAAGTATAGAATATATTACAAGAAACATACTGGACATGATGAAAAGTCTAGCATGTAATAAATATATAATATGTGTAAAAGGAGAGAAGAGATAAAGTGGGACAAAACAATATTTGAAGAATATGACTAAGAATTTCCATAAATGTGTAGAAAATATCAAGCTACAGACTCAATAAATTTTATGAACCACAAAAGAGATAAATACAAAGCAAGTCCACACAGATACACATCACAGTAAAACTACTGACACACCAAAGATTCAAACAAACAAATACAAATACAGAGAAAATATCAGATGCATCCAGAGAGAAAATGTTACCCTCAAAAAATCAAGAAACAGACTAATGGCTAAATATGCAACGCAAACATTAGAAACTAGAAGAAAGTAATAGTTTTTAAATACTGGAAGAAACTACCTGCTAATCTAGAATTGTATACACAGCAAAAATATCCATCAAAATTTAAGGTAAAATAAGTATATATTCAGATATACAAAAACTGAGGGTTAGTCACCTGCAGACCCACAATAAAAAAATATATATACTAAAAATTTTATTAAGTTCTTTTGGTAGAAAACCTGCATAGAAAAGCAGGAAAAAATAAAGAACAAAAAAAGGATAATTATTTGAATACATCTGAATGAATGTCTAAAATATTGTCTAATACATTGTGTGGTTTAAATATTTGAAGATGTAAAATACATAACAACAAAATATGGGAAAAGAATATATGCATTACTGGGGAAGTGGTAAAGTAACAGTTTGTATTAAAATGTAACAAATCAAGGACTCATGTATTAGTCTTTAGGCTAATCAGCTAAAGAATAGTATAATAATGAATAACAAAGTAATAGAGGGTAAGTATGGAATAATAAAAAATACTTGAATAATCTAAAAGAAAACAAGAAAGGGCAAAAGAAAAACATATAGAAAATAAATAATAAGATGGTAGATTTAAACCCAAATATAACAGCTATTTAATTAAATGTAAGTAGTCTGAATACTGTGATTAAAAGACAAAGTTTGTCGAATTGGATGTTTTTTAAAGTCAGTCATTTATGACACACAAAAGATGCATCTTAAATGTAAGACTGTAGAAATGTTGAAAGTAAATTTTTTCTAAAAAGAATGAAAAAAGATACATATGCAAATATTAGCCAAAATAAAATTTATATAACTGTACTAATATTAGAAGAAGTAGGCTTTACTGCAAAAATCACTATTGGAGATAAAGAGGAATATTTCAAAATGATAAAAGATCCAATCTACTAGGCGTATATAACAATTCATAAAGGCTCAAAATACATAAATCAATAATTGACAGAATGTAGAGAAGAAATTGACAAATCCACAATCATTGGGACATTTTATTACAAAGATTGATGGGGATATGGAAGATTTCAGCAGCATGAGTAACCAGTTTAACTGACTTGAAATAATAGAGGACACTGCAAAAACATGGAATACACATTCTTTTCAAGTATAAAGTTGGCCATATGCTAGTCCATAAAGCAAGTGCTCAATCTCATTAGTAGTTAAGGAAATACATATTAAATTCACAATGAAATTATTACAAATCAGAGTAACCAAAATAAAAAATACAGAAAATACCTCATGCCAAAAGAATGTGGAACAACTGGAATGTACTGCTGTTGAGAGTGTAGATTGGTGAAACTACTTTAGAAAAGTTTTTGGCTGAAACTACTAGAATTGAACAAATGCACTTACCATGATGCAACAATTCCATTCCTAGAAAATGAACATGTGCTCACCAATATGAACAAGTTGTACAAGAATCTTCAAAGCAACACTCTTTATAGCAGCCAAACACTGGAAATGACTCAAATGCTTATCAACATAAATGGAGAAATAAATTTTTACACACACATAATGGAATGCCATAGACCAACAAGATGGACAAACTACCACCATGTTCAACAATGCAGTAAATCTCAAGAAAATATCTTTAGTGAACAGATCTAACACAAAAGATTCTGAATCCGATAGTGATTCTGATACTAAATCATTCTGAATGAAACTAATCTACTGTACTAGTTGTTGGGGGGGGGCTTCCATGACGAAGCACTGCAAACTGGATGCCTAAAACAACAGACATTTATTTTCTCACAGTGCTGGAGGCTAGAAATTCAAGATTGGTAGGGTTGGTTTCTTTTGAGACCTTTCTCTTTTGGTTTGTAGAAGAACATCTTCTCCTTGTATTTTCACATTGTCTTCCCTTTGTATCCATCTGTGTCCTAATCTCCTCTCCTTATAAGAACATCAGTCACGTTGGATTAGGGCCTACGCCGATGACCTCTTTTTAACCTAATTACTCTTTACAGACTCTGTTTCCAAATATAGTCACATTTGAGGTACTGGGGGTTAGAACTTCAGCAAATGAGTTGGGGGGGGGGGTGTACAATTTTGCCCATAACATTTATGTGATTAAAATTTAGGATAGTGTTTACCTTTGAGGAGGATGGTGGTAGTAACTGGGAGGAGGAAAGAGGAGGTCTGATATCCTTGATTCTGATAATACATGTATTCTCACTTTACAAATGCTCATTAAGCTGTATACTAATGATTTGTGCACTTTTCTAAATGTTTGTTGTTCTTCATTTTAAAAAATCTTAATAAGAAAATATGAATTAATAAAAAGTAATTTACATCCATCAAATTGCAGACATATAAAAAATGCAATGAAGTGTGAAGACTTATGCACTGCTGGTAAGTTTATAAATTAGTGAAACACCTTAGAGAGCAATTCGGCAATTGTTGGAATGATAACAAAATAATTGATATACTCATTGAGCACTGTTCTAAGCACTCTTGTATTTACTATGACAATGCCATAAATTATGTACTTTTAGAGTCTGAACTGGACTGCTGTAAAAAAGAGACTAATAAAAACCCAGTGGTTAAATAAGACATCCATTTATCCTCCTTATAACAGTCCAGCAGTAGATGGCTAACAGGGCAACTCTGCCAGTTCAAGATTTCAAGATGGAGATTCCATCTCTAGGAATAAGGCTTCTCTCTCTCTCTCTCTCTCTTTCTCACACACACACACACACACACACACACACACACACACACACACATACCATTCTCTCTCTCTCACCATTTCTAGATAGCAGGAAGTGGGGAAAGGCAGACAAACACACGCAGGAGTGTACATCACTTTCACTCACATCCCATTAACCAGAATGTAGTCGCATGTCCACATCTAGCTGGAAGAATGCTAAGAAATGTAGCCTTTATCTGGGCACCTGAAACTCTTCTATGGACAAAGAGGATAATGGATATTGGAGTACAACAGGCAGTCTGTCATAGGCAGTTACTACTACTATCATGATTTTAGAGATCAAGAAACAGAATCAAATATGGTAAGGGTACACACAGAGTAAACGACAGAGTCAAGACTTGAACTCACACAAACAACATACCTACTGTATGATGCACTGCCTCTCTACAGCTAATAAAATTAAAGTTGTATACCCTGTAACCCAGCTGTTCTAGCACACGTGCATAAAGACACGTGTACTGGGATGTTCATTGCAACACTGATTGTTAAAATAAAAAACAAACAAGCTAAACTAAACTAAAAACGACATGCAATGGAAACTTCTCAGCCATTAAAATTAGCGTTCAATATGAAAAAAATCTACAGAACATAATACTGAAAGGAAAGAAGTTATAGAAAGAATACATACAATATGATGTCAGTTGCATAACATTTTAAAATTAAAAAATATGTATTGTTTATGACTAAGTGTGCAGTAAAAGCACAGCATATGTGTGGGAATAATGTTCACAAATCTATTAAATATGGCAAAATGTTAACAAATATTTAGTTTTATATGCTCATTATTTTAATTTCTGGTTTTTGTGTGTTTTAAAAATTTACCAGTGGTGTCTAAATTTTCTTTTTTAAATGCATTGACCATATGGTGTAGATTTATTGGGGATAGTTTAGATATAAATTGCTGTTTATAATCTCTGTAAACTATCAATATATTCTAGGAATACCAATCCCTTTTGGACTACCTCTCACACATAGAATTGATATAAAACTCATTATCTTGATTTTTTATCTAGAAATATAGTTGGCCTAGATGTGGTGGCTTACTCAGTTGACTTAGGATTCAAATTTCACATCTAATTTTTACATTAATCGTGTAAGAGAGAAACCATTTTTCTTTCATATAAATGATGTAATTTTCTATTTCTCATCCTCCTATACTTTCAAAAGTTCTTTCCTTTGCATCTAAAAATCTTTCAGACTAATTCAAATTGGTCTACCATTTTAAATTATCAGTTTCATTTCCAAGTGAAAATTTGATTTACATTTTTGTGATTAAACAAAAATAACAACAGACTTCATCACATTTAGGCTAGATTGAATTTTTAAGTGAAGCAATTTCTTCATATCTTTTCTAGATGGGGCTGGGGGAAAGAATGGGAACTTGAGGAGAGATCTTTGATAGTTTTTTTTTTTTTTTTTTTTGAAGGACAGGCTCAGGTGTGGTGTACAGAGATTATAGAGTCAAGATTTTTCCACTGGACAAAAAAAAAAAAAAAAAGATTTTTCCACTGGATTTTCCAATTATTCTTGAGGCGCTATCTTTCTCTTAGACCAACATTATTTAAATCCAGATATATTGCCTTGGCTTAAAACAATTTGGGGTAAGAGTAAAGCAGAATTATTAATAACTTCATCATTCTTTCTTCTTATCAAATGCTGACATATTCAAGACAGATTTGGAAATTATTGGTACCTAAACACTCATCTCCTTCATTATTTAAAGTTGATGAATTCCTAAATTAATTCTTAGACCCTTCTTTAACAAGACAGACAGAAATAAAAGGAGGGTAGGAGAGGTTTTTCTTACATTTGAACCGAAGTTACTTTATTACTTAGTATAGCTAAAATTATCAAAGACAGATTTCATGTTTTAACAATGGATTCTCTACAGTTTATAGGGATATTGTTCTACAGAGGAAAAACAAACTGAGGACTTTTATAAGAGGGCATTCTTGGTTCAGAGTACGTTATAGATGATGTGCTATCACTTTCAGACCCAACAAAAAAAGAGACAAGGTTTTAATGTTAAAACACTAAGATTGATTTATTGATATTATGCTTGTCAAACACAGGAGAAATGGTTTTATAATGTTGATAAAGTGAGCATAGAATTTAGTTTTGGCTATAGATATAATTTCTTATGTAATGCAACTACAAAAACAATTTCTTGAGGGTTCTCTGAGGAGTAAACTGGGTTGAGGTGGAACACTAGAACTTCACTGTATTCTTAGTAAACTGGAGGCTAATAATGACCCCATCTCTTTCTGGCAGCTGAAAGTTTCTAGCTTCATATCTAGGGGTTCACATAAGAAATGCATGATAGCCAAGCCTACAAAATTTCTTACTTACAATCTCTTTGTGGTGAAGTGAAATAAAATTTTGATCAACTTCATCCATCAGCTTTGATCTCTTCTCTAAATTATTTGGCCTATATTTCTCAAAAATGAGACTCTAAGACAAAGTCTTGCATGCAGATAGTTGATCTCAGGGAAAAAAGAAGGAGGACATGGGGAGTGAGACCAGGAGGAAGGGAAAGCTAATCCAAAGGTACATATTGCTATGGGGGCCAGTGCGCCATCCTGTCAAGAATTCTCAAGCACTTCATGGAATATGTCTCAGATTGAAAAACCAGGGGACAAAACAAGAGAAATATTTATTAATTGCCTCCATTTACCTCATTAGTAAATGGTGGGCTCACTCCTTTGCAGTCCTGGTTTGTGCATTCATGAAGGCCAAGTGGGTCATGCAATCCCATGTTGCAGTATCAGAGGTGTCCTGGGGCAGGTAGTGAGGGCTATTTGGCACAAGTGTTGTTAAGAAGCACCTGAGCAAAGCTGGTAGAAATCCGCAGAGAAGATATGAAGCAGTACTCAAGAAGTGTCTTTGGTAGCCTTTGCAACTTTGCACCTTTTAGATCTTCTTGTGTCCCCCATTAACTAATTCCATTAAGTCAAGTTCATCAGAGTTCCTTTCTAGGTCATGACCACTTGCAATATTTATAAAGACTCAATACTCAATACTAAGAGGCTTAGTGCAACAAGTTGCGTTTCCTGCTGCTACAATTGGTGCTGAGACTGAAATCGATACTTACCATCTCACTTCTCTCCTACCCATTCTAGAATTCTTTCATCCTTTGCCTGTGCCTCAGCTTGTCTAGGTTGCTTGTCTAGTGTGGTGACCTAGACTGTCTTTCCCAAAGACTCTGAGCTCTTAATGCCTTTCCCTTTTCAAGCTGTGGTTGCTATGTATCCATTTACCATTATCACTAACCACAGGATCACCAAAAGACATCCCCAAATACCCTGTAGTCTAGACAGACTTCCCTAAGTTCCCATCATGTAGCAGCAACCCTAGATCTTCAGGAAAATTAGAGTCAATTACTTTAAGTTATTCCTTCCTTTGCTGACATGAAAAACCCAAAATGACCGAGTGGTAGTTGGAGCTATAAGTTCAGAGGAATCTTTACTATGTCTTCTGGTGTTAAGTGTTTCCTTATTGGGAACTGAGACTTTTGATCTGGCAGAGCAGGAATAGGAAACTCAAATTCCAGAAGACAGTCACTAATGGAGAGATGGTTCTGTACTACCTGTCTTTGGTTCCTGGACCCAATTTTTCTGACAACTCAGCACCAAATATCACGTATCGGATAAGCAAATATACCACATCCCAGACTATGGCTACCCACCTAGCTGGTGCATCAGCTGAGCTGCTTCTAAGCAATAAAATTTATAGTCTGGAGCCACTTGTCTCATGTCATAAAATGTGTACCTTCATCTGCGTCACTGTTATATGGGATACCATAACAATGGATTGGTATTTTGGAATTCCTCCGATGGTGATGCTAGCTGAGACACGGGTTATACATACAGCAAACCCATATCTAATATAAGTGTCAGTTCTGACTGGGGTACCTCACTTCTTCCTCCAGAATGAAAGGGATCTGATGTAGCAGATATACTACCAGAAATCTGGTATCTCAAGGGATTGTGCTACATCTAGTGTTTCAACCAGCTCTTCCCTGGATCATAGTCACTGAAGTTCCAAAGTCAGACTCTCAGTGTCAAACAGAGTACAAGAGCACACGAGAAACTATTTTATAATAGCAGATACTTAGTTCTCTGCTAAAGCAGCCATGACTTTGCTCTAGAATTCTGGAAGTCTGAATTGTGACTTTTCCGGTAGAGCTCGATAGAGATTCTACCTTGCATACTTAACCACCATGGATACCTCTAGCACTCTAAGCTCTTCAGGCAAATGGCCCAAGTGCCAGGCATCTCTCACTGAGTATGGATCTGGTGTAAAGTTTTCCCTTATTCTGGGTACCACTCAAAACTGGGAGCCTTCTGAGCCATCTAATAAGTGAGTCAGAGCATTATTCCCAAGAGTAGTATATATTGCCTTAGAATCCAAAGGCCCACAAAGCATTGAGCTTCTTCCTTTTTTTTTGTTTTAATTTTAATTTTAATTTTATTGGAGTATAGTTGATTTACAATATTGTGCTAGTTTCAGGTGTACAGCAAAGTGATTGAGCTTCTTCCTTTTTTGTTGTTTTAATTTTAATTTTAATTTTATTGGAGTATAGTTGATTTACAATATTGTGCTAGTTTCAGGTGTACAGCAAAGTGATTGAGCTTCTTTCTTAATGAAGAGGGCTGCAATAAATAACAACGTGTCCTTAGAACGTGTCCTTAGAATAAATAACAACGTGTCCTTACAATGTGTTGTAAATAACAATGTGTCCTTGTTTCAGGATAGCCCAGATCATTGGACCCATTAAAACTTCATCAATATGATAGGCCCTCTAAAACTTTTGAGAGTTTATTCTCTCTCCTGTGCCATTCATCAGTCTTAATGGGCATTCAATGCACTTGCCACTACCTGTTCATCCTCTGCAGTTAGCATGACATAATCAATATTGTGGTCCAGTGCCATGGATAGACAGAATATATTAATTGGGTTTTAGATATAATAAAATTGTTGTAATAATCAGACTTCCAAGTAATAATGTCCATCAAGCAACTACAAATGTAATGGTTGTGTAGCAAGGTAAAAAATAATTGAATATGCATGAAAATATTGGTTTGGCAATAAATTATAAGAGGATGACAAGGTCTTCCAGAAATAAATTAGTCCTCAGAGAAAAATGACACAAAAGAGCAGTAAACCAGTTCCGTTGTTTTGAGCTGCTGTATGGCCCTGTGCTGTCTCTATTCTTAAATTAAAAGATAAAGTGTTGTACAACAACACTTGAAGCTAATATAAAGTTATATGTCAATTATATCTCAATGAAAAAAAAGATATGGCATTAATGTGGGCAGTGCACCGGGACCTACATGGTTAGGAAAATAAGTGTGAATAAATACAGTGTAGGGATCAAGAAAAGTGAAGAATGATTATCAGTTTAAGGACCAGCAGCAGGACTCTGCCTAGAGAAGAGTAACAAACTCGTATCCTAGTGGGGAGGACTATTTTGGCTTGGCTAATCTGATGAGACATCTTTGATATGGGAAATTAGCTTTCAGCATATTGCCAGTAAAATTTATGCATGAAATAAAGTGATTTTTAAGAAAATTATATGGGAGATTTCAATAAGCTAGATAGAAAGGAAAAAAAAAAACCACCAATAACAAACATTAGATTGGGGAAGAGAAGAAACATGATGGGGATGGGAATCCAGGAAGAGGATGTAAGCAGTTAAACTTTTCCAGCAGGAGATTGTGGAGGGGGAGGAAAAGATAAGGATAATGGCAATGACTTTTAAGGTTAAGAACTTTATATTTAAACCATATGATCTTCTGCATAAACCTCCTGCCTTGCCTTATTTGCCCCCTAAAATAAGTAAAAGTCTATGACCTACATTGGCTTTCTGGGAGTGTTTTGGAAAGAAATCAAAGAAAAGACCCTGTGCTCCACATTAGTATCAACCTGAGACATACAAAAGAAAACAATAAACAAAAGGAAATAAAAGAGACAGAGAATTTCTCATAAATAAGAAATTAGAGACAGAAGTGTATCGATATTGGAAAGAATGCTTATAATCCCATCCTGCACGAAAAGGGGGAGAGGATATCTGCAAATAACCATATCTCCATTTCTAAATAACACAATTTTTTCTATCAAAGAAAAAAGGTTTAAAAATTTTTTTAGGTATACTTCTCATAAATAGTACCTAAACATGATGATATAGAAAATACTGAAATGGAAAAACATATGCAGGCAAAGATGAACCCAACTAAATTCATTTTTGCTATATTAATAAAAGGCAAAATAAACTTTGAACCAAAAAAGGACTTATGATGAAAGGATGTCATAATTCTCTAGAAAGATACAACAACCCTGAATGTATATATATTGAAAAACATATAATGCTTCAAAAATGCATAAAGCAAATATTAATAGTATTAAGGTTGAAACCGACAAATTATCAATTGTAGTAGGAGATTTTATTATAACTTTTACAGAAAACGATAGATGGCATACATCCAAAATTAGGATGCATATAAAACATTACATTCAACAAATAGGGAAACAAATTATTTTCCAACATCCATGGAATATTTTTAAATTAAAAAAATTTACATACAGAAAATTTGTCCTTTTTAGTGTAGAGTTCTATGAATTTTGACATATGCACACTGTAGCACAAACACCACCACAATCAAGATACAGAACAGTTCTATCACTCCAGAAATTATCTCATGCTACACTCTGTAGTCAAACACTTCCCCCACTATTAATATCTGACAATCACTGACTGATTCTCTATCCCTATCGCTTTGTCTATTCTAGAGGGTAATATATATGGAATTATACAGTATATAGCCTGTGGAGAAAGGCTTTTTTCTCTTAACATAATACATTTCAGATTCATCAATTTCTCACATGTATCAGTAGTTCATTCTTTTTGTTGCTGAATGGTATTTCACTGTACGGATGTACCACAATTTATCTGTTCTCCAGTTCAGGGACATTAGTGTTGTTTTTAGTTTCTGGTGATACTAATAAAATTGTTTTAAAATTACTGTAAAAAAATTTTTTTTTAATTGAAATCTACCATACATACATCAAAGTGCAAAAATTCTAAGAGTACAGCTTGATTATTATTATTTTTTTTTAATTTTATTTATTTATTTATTTATTTATGGCTGTGTTGGGTCTTCGTTTCTGTGTGAAGGCTTTCTCTAGTTGCAGCAAGTGGGGGCCACTCTTCATCGCGGTGTGCGGGCCTCTCACTATTGTGGCCTCTCTTGTTGCGGAGCACAGGCTCCAGACGCGCAGGCTCAGCAATTGTGGCTCACAGGCTTAGTCGCTCCGCGGCATGTGGGATCTTCCCAGACCAGGGCTCGAACCCGTGTCCCCTGCATTGGCAGGCAGATTCTCAACCACTGAGCCACCAGGGAAGCCCGTACAGCTTGATTATTGATCACCAATTGAACATACCCATGAGACCACCCAGATCAAGAAATAGAACCTTATCAAATTCCCAGAAATCCCCATCCTGCACATTCCAATTACTACTCCCATTCTCCTCTCCAAATAAAATCACTATTGTAAGTTTTAAAATCATAGACTAGGTTCGCTTGTTTTGACTTTCATATGAATGACATCACAGTACATGGTTTTGTGAGTCTGGGTTCTCTTGTTCAATTTTATGCTTGTGAGATTCATTCATGTTGTTTCACTTCTCATTCATTATCACAGCTATATAATATTTCATTGTATGATTACCATACTTTATCCATTCTACTGTTGATGAATTTTTGAATAGATTTTACTTGTAGGCTATGACATATCTTTTGGTGAACACATTGTCTCATTTCTAATGGATATATACCTAGAAGTAAAATTGCTAGGTCAAAGGATATATATATATATATATATATATATATATATATATATATATATATATAAATTCTGGTAGGTTAATATTGTATTCATTGTGTTATTAATTTACATTGCTTTGGTGATTCATGAAGTTGAACACCTTTTTACGTGTTCATTGGAATTTTTGACATCCTCTTTTGTAAAGTATGTGTTGAAGTCTCTTGCCTATTTTTCTATTGGGTTGTCTGTTTTTTTTTAATTTATTTTTTTTGTGATTGACTCGTAATTTACTCTGGATATGAGTCTTTTGATCATTATATATGTTGAACTATTTTCTCTCACACTGTGGCATGTCCTTTAATTACATATTTTCTTTTTTCCAACTTTTTATTTGTAAATAACTTTAGACCCTTTCCGTTTGGCGGCAGCCAGCAGGTGAGCCGAGATGGGCGCTTACAAGTACATCCAGGAGCTGCGGAGGAAGCAGTCGGACGTGATGCGCTTTCTGCTCAGGGTGCGCTGCTGGCAGTACCGCCAGCTCTCGGCGCTGCACCGGGCCCCGCGCCCCACCCGGCCCGACAAGGCGCGCAGGCTGGGCTACAAGGCCAAGCAAGGTTATGTGATATACCGGGTTCGCGTGCACCGCGGTGGCCGCAAACGCCCGGTCCCGAAGGGCGCCACCTACGGCAAGCCCGTCCACCATGGTGTCAACCAGCTCAAGTTTGCCCGGAGCCTGCAGTCTTTTGCCGAGGAGCGAGCGGGACGCCACTGTGGGGCCCTGAGGGTCCTGAATTCTTACTGGGTGGGTGAAGATTCTACATACAAGTTTTTTGAGGTTATCCTCATCGATCCCTTCCGTAAAGCTATCAGAAGAAACCCTGACACCCGGTGGATCACCAAACCAGTCCACAAGCACAGGGAGATGCGGGGCCTGACGTCTGCAGGCAGGAAGAGCCGCGGCCTCGGCAAGGGCCACAAGTTCCACCACACGATCGGTGGTTCTCGCCGCGCAGCCTGGAGAAGGCGCAATACTCTCCAGCTCCACCGCTACCGCTAATATAAGTAATGTTTGTAAAAATTCTTACCTAATAAACAATTTAGGACAGCCACGTCTGCTTAAAAGTGTTTTTAAATCTGTCTGTTAAAACTAGTTGTCTGCAGATTGCTTCATTGAATGCATTGTCAAATTCTGAAAGTTAAAGTGCAATAATGTTTGAAGATTTTAAGTGATGGTGTATCTTGTTTCTAATAAGGGAAATGTCTTTGTTTTTGCTTTATTAGGCAGTTGATATGTCCGTGTTTAAAATGCTGTCTGGTAACAATAGGTGTAAAATTCTGTAAAAGAGGAGCGCAGAAACTAGCCATGTAGATTCGTTGGTGCATGTGATGAAACCTACAGCTTTATTGGGGTGATACAATGCTCTGCTGGTTTACTCTAGAGTGGCTGTTTTATGGAGTTTGACAAGGACAAACTTTAAATTGGGTTTTCCTTGGAAATGTGAAGGATGTCGTGATCCTTTATCATGATCATAATGCCGAAAAATAAAGTTGACTAGGGCCCACGTTTTTAGACTTAATCTGCTATTCCATATATGTAACTGCTGCTGCCAAAAGGCGGAAAGTAAAGGAATGCCACCATTTTTTAAGAGAATTGAATAAACCTGTTGCAAGATGTTTCTCTTACAAATTGAAACAAATCCTGGTTAACCTAAATTAAATTGCCTTGGCCTTGATGGTACCACTGAAGTTCACATAAAAGGTGGGAGCTCCTGGTTCAACCCCGTGACTCTGATCTGTAGAATACTTAACTTCATGCAAAATAGTCATGGTATTTACACTAGTGTATATTGAAACTGATGGAAATTGAACATTGGGTAAATGAGGAGGGAGTTTTTAACCCTAAGGTTTGTAAGCTAGGCATGCTTGGATTGGGAAATTGGTGTTCATCAGGTCCCTTTCAAGTGTGGGAGGATAGAAGGGGCTTGGATAAAAATTTTAAATGTTTTATTTGTAGTATTAGTTTGTGACCCATTATGAAATCTAAGCCACCTTGGGGAAAATAGGGTTGGTTTTATTTAAAAGTAACATTGCTAAGTCTAATCAGTGTTGTCTTGGGTCAAGCCACTTTATCCATTCCCGTAAGGCTACTAAGAAGAGTCGTGTAGTTGGTGTCAATACAAGTTCAATTGGTTTCCGAAAAAAATAAATAAATAAATAAATAACTTTAGACTTACAGAAAAGTTGCAAGAATAGTACAGATAATTCACCTTCTCCTTATGTTAGCAACTTACATAACTATAGTACTATTATCAATGCAAGGAAATGAACGTTGGTACAATACTAACAAACTAACCTACAAACTTTATTCTAATTTCATTAGTTTTTCTTCTAATGTCATTTTTTGTTTGTTTCAAGGTCTTATTCTGGATATCACATTGCATTTAGTTATGTCTCCTTAGTCTCCTGCAATCTATGACAGTTCCTCATTCTTTCTGTTTTTTTCATGGCCCTGACAATTTTGATGAGTACTGGTCAGTTATTTTGTGGTTTGTCCGATGTTTTCCAACAATTAGATTGAATTTATGCAGTTTTGGGCAAGAATACTTCAGAAATAATATTTTGTCCTCAATGCGTCTTGGAAACAGGGGGTATATGTTTTTAATATGTCCTACTACTGGTGATATCAACCTTTGAACACTTGCTTAAGTGATGTCTACTGGGATTC
The DNA here is from genome assembly GCF_028023285.1 of Balaenoptera ricei. Lineage (NCBI taxonomy): Eukaryota > Metazoa > Chordata > Mammalia > Artiodactyla > Balaenopteridae > Balaenoptera > Balaenoptera ricei. The sequence goes on along the minus strand of NC_082650.1, from coordinate 29,936,345 downwards.
TCCACTGTAGTTACTATTTTCCCTTTTTCAATTGATAAATATCTTGGGAGAGACACTTTGAGTCTATGTAAATATCCTGTTTCTCCTCAAGTTTTCCAGTGGTCAATCAGTGCATCTTCCTGCAACAATTATTACTGTGGTGATTGCCAAATGGTGAGTTTTTATTCCCTTGTTTCTTTCTACATTTATTAACTGGGTTTATATTATAAGGTGGAACTGACACTTTTCCTCCCATCATATGGGTCAGATATTTTATTTGCCAGGCTCCTTTGTGGATAGGGCTAGGCACCCAACCTAAGTGTGGCCAATCAGATAACTCCACAGAAATCACCTAGACTTTTCTATCCCATCATCAAGAGTCAAGATCACACACTGGGAGTAACCATCAGCTTCTCCAAAAATCTCTACTCCTGTCCCAGTCCATTTAGGCTGCTATAACAAAATACTATTGTTATAAACTATAAACTACTGTTATGATATAAACTGGGTGGATTATAAAAAACAAAAATTTATTTCTCACAGTTCTGGATGCTGGGAAGTGCCAGATCTTGGTGCCGGCATATTAGGTGTCTGATGAGAGCCTGCTTCCTGGTTCATAGATGGCCATCTCTCTGAGGCCTCTTTTATAAGGGCACTAATCCCATTCATGAGAGCTGCACCCTCATGACCTAATCACTCCCCAAAGCCTCACCTCCAAACACCATCACATTGGGCATTAGGATTCAAAATACAAATATTGGATGGACACAAACATTCAGTTTATAGCATTCCATTAACAGATATCAAGGCAAAGTCCAAACATCTAGTATAAGGCTCTGTCTCCTCCAATAAGTGCACTGAATCTGTGACCACTTCTGTACCCAAATCTTCTACCATCATTTTCAGGAACTGAAAAGACCTACAACCTGAGACTATGACCCAGCTACCCCTAATTTCCTTACCTCTATCGATAAGGAGCTGCAGGTACTCACCCTGCTCCCAATCCCCTAATGCACATTCTCTGTCTTGAATTCACCCGGGAAATACTCTCATTTAACCCTTTATTCCTGTTTTTATCTCTCACCTGGGCTCACAGTTAACGTTTTTTCTTCTGCTTTTATTCCCTGTAACCCTCTGTACTGTCTCCCTCTCCCACCTCTCCAGTCCCACAGATCATTTCACTGTGCCCTCTGAAACTCATGGTCCACATGCCAGAGACTGTATTTTCTGTAGTGGCCACAAGATCTCTCAACCCTCTGCTCCTGCAATCTTCGCTGGAATATCACTCTTTTATGAGGACTCCCAAAACACTCCATTTAAAATTGTCACCTACAAGCACCCACCCAGCCCACCCTCTTTATCCCCCTTACTCTACACTTGTTTTCCTAAAGCACTTTATCATCTAACATCAATTTACATGATCCTTTACTTTATTGTTTATGGTCGGGCTCAAGATACCCCACTCTCCCCTGCTTGAATATAATTTCTAAGAGGATGGAGGCATTTGTTTGTTCTTTCAGTGATATATCCCAAACATCCTGAGTGGCATGAGGCGCATTTTAGGTACTCCAGATTTTGAATCAGAAGTTGATGTCTCAAATAGATAAAATCAAAATGACTTTTCTTCCTAGTTGTAATGTCAGCCGCCCCACACTCACTTTCCTAGGATGGGGCATGTAGGGCAGCAGCAACAGTAAAACCAGTGTGTCCAGCACCCCATGATATTGTGGTCACCAGCAGTGTCAGTACTGACCTCTGGACCATCACTGTGCCTGAATTTTGGCTACAGTTTTGCTCAGTCTTCTTGTTAGTGCCTGCCTGTTTCTTGGGACTGATTCTGCAGCCATCTCTGTGATCTTTCAGGTGACACAAAATCCTTTTGAATAAATTTTTTCTGCTTAAGTCAGCTGGTGAGGGCTTATTTCTTTGCTAAGAACAACGAAATTTTAAGTATTGGCCTTCTGAAAATGGATGAGGACATATCTGAAATACCCACAGGTTCAGAACAACATCACTAAAAATAAAAGGGAAAATAGTACCAGAGGAGGCTGTCCACTTAATTAACTACCAACATATGCAGATGAGAATGCTGGTCCAGAAACTCGGAGTGGAGAAAGCCACCAAATGTCAAGATTGTTTCATCCAACATCACATAGACAGCCTATTTCTTTACTTCTTTTGGTAGGGCTGGTCAGAAAGACATGGGAGTGAAAAATCATCTCTTTTTAAAAGCCATCACTTGGACTAGTGTAATATAAAAGGCCATCCCTGGGAGAGACCCGGCATGGATCCATATGGTTTGTGAGTCTTTTTCCCTGTGACATTTTTATGAAGGTTATGTATATGTCCCGTTCATCTTCATTCTCCTGGTGCTAATTGCTGTCTATTGGACCTTGCTACTGTGTACAGAGACCACATGCTTCTCCGACACTGCCCCGGCTGCGGTGTGCCACATGGCCCTGCTGTCCTCAGATAAGAACCTGCTGCTGTCTGACCACAACAGCTGGAAATGTTCTGCCTTGAAGAGCTTATCTTGTGGAGACTCAAGCTGAGCTATGACACAGTCGACAAGCACACAGAATGAGTGGATTCTCTGGGGGCAGCTTATGGCAGCCAAAAAGCCTCCCATGTGCTGTTGGATGAGAGCTTCATTTTTGGAGTTGATAGTGAGCTTTACTGTGGACACTTCCTGTGAAGAAACCATTGTGTTGAAGACAGAAAGATGTTCAAGAGAGCCATGAGCACAACTTCTCCAACCATCAGTCTCTCTCTGGGACTCTCAGCTATTTACTGATTTTTCCTTGATTAGGGGCAGGAAAAAATGAAAGAAGATAACTCTTCAATTCTTTCTCCTTTATCTCCTTCTAATTTATAAAGCATCTGCAATCCAAGAATTGCAACACTACTGATAATTGGCCTCTACTCTGATGCTTTTTCCTAGTCTTACACTTCTGCCTCCCCAAGGCCCCCACAAGTCAACCAGTATCCAACATTATCTGTTTTTCATTTACTTGCTTTTTAAAATAATTCTTTCACATATGTCTGTATGCTTAACCAACATAGTGTTTAGTTTCTGGGTTTTATAAAAATGATATTATACTGTATACAGTCAGCCCTCCATAGCTGCAGGTTTGGCATCTGCTGATTCAACCAAAATTTCCACCCAGGATTGGTTGAATCTATGGATGCAAAACCTGCAGGTAGGCAAAGCCCACTGTACAGTGTTCTGGAACTTACCTTTTTATCAGTTACCAGTATGTTTCTAAGGTTCATCCATGTGGTTCTGTGGAATAGAGATTGTCGACATTTCCTGCTATATATTAGGTTTTTGTATGACTAGACCAGAGCGTGTTTATATGTATTCCTGCTGACATTTGGGTTGTTTCCAGTTTTTTAGGTGTCTGAACGGAACTGCTCTGAACATTCTTGCCCGTGGCCCTTGGAGCACTCCTGCTACACTTCCTCTAGAATAGACTTGCTGGTTGTTTGCATGTTTCATCTCACGTGATAGGGTCAAATTGTCCAAAACGATTATTCTACTTTACAAGCAATCCATGAGTTCCCCTTGATCCACCTTCTCTCAACATTTGGTATATTTGATTTCACAGAAGACTTATTTTGCGAGGGAGAAGGAATTGTCCCTAATTTGAGAGGATGAGCTAATTAATGCTAATCAGGCTGAGAAAGGTACTCCTAGCTACCATGCTTGCACTTTTGAGTACATCACTTCTTTTGCTTTTAACATGCTTTATTCAACCCTGTCAATTCAGCCGTTGCTTAAGAGTGGGGCCTGGCAACACCCTTCAGGAAGAAAGCACAGATACCGGGTCAGAGAGAAAACATCTCCTTCTCTCATGTACCATCCCAGGGCCCCCTATCTTGCGGAAAAAGACTAATTCTTGGGTTCCCTCACCCCTACACCCTTGCCGTGGTGATAGAAAAAATATAAGGCAGGTGATATTTGTCCTGGGCATCCCCACTGCTCAGGTATTGATGATGGCTCTGTGCTGGATGCTTCTAGACCTGTTCCTGTCCCTGGGAGCATTCAGGCTTGCTTTTTGTGGGAAGGGGGTGGGGTGTGTGTGGAAGGGGAGATTCAGGGATATAGGCCAGCGACTCTCTCTTCTTACTAACATTAGAGTATGTGTGTTACCCTCAGAAACAAGGAATCACTCACTAAAGCTCTGACCTGCACTGCACTGATGGAAGAGGCCTAGCATTCCCGTCTAGGTGGCAAAGGGGTATTTCACCAGGACTATCCCATGGCGGGAATTTCAAGCTAGGTAGGAAGGAGGACAAGGCAGAAAGGCAGTTGGAAACATAATAACACACCAATTAGTTGACTTAATCTTGAAGCTAAGCCAAATCTCACTTTGAGAAAATTTAGGCAGAGAATCAGGTTTGTTATTCATTTATATGAATTTAATTTTCTTCCCAGCAAGCCTACAAACTCTGCCTCTCAGCCTCTTCAGAGATTTGGATTCTGTCCTATAATAAACTTGAAATTTTAAAATAAAGTCTGCACTTTTTCTCTGGAAACATTTCTGTATTTGGAGAATCCTTATTTAGGGCTGCATTTTCTAATGATCAGCTGGCTGTTTCAAGTTACTTAACCACAAATTTGAAGTTTGGTGAGCTCTCTGCCTCCAATGTTTTTCTGAAGTCCTGGAAAATACATGATATGTTCAAGGTCACAATTTGCTCTTGGAATTTTTGAAAATATCTGTGCATGCTGATTTATGGTACTGTAGCCTTTCCCAAGCAGAGAAGACCTTGTTCCTTTGGTATACACGCTTGGATAAAGATGTTTTCTTCATTTTTAATGGAACTCTTCTTCTATTGGAAAAGTGGTGTAGGAAAGAATAATGGAATTTACTAGCTAAAAATGATTCTGAATTGTAAAAATGCAATGCTTTGGCCAAAAAACACTTCCTCTCTTGTTCCTTGTCATTAGAAGTATGTATGTGTATAATAAATAAGCTACTTGCCATTGCTTTTTATTCTCTGGAAATAGACTTTTTAATTCACTAGACATTTTCCAAATTAAGCAAAGGAAATTGGAAGATAAATTTATGACTACAGTTTCTGGGGAATAAACATGAGGCCAGTTGGATATAACCCTAGTGAAGTAAGAGTGGTGTAACAAAGCAATGAAATCAGAACAGTCTAACTAGCCAATAAGGATGAATCACAGAATAATATAATCTTAGGTTTGAAGAGATTTTAAAGGTCAACTAGTCCAGCAATATGATTTAGACCAAAGACTATTTTGGCTCAGCAACATAAAACCAATGTTGGGTAGTTTGTTTTCTAGAACCAATCCAAAAATTTCTAGCAAAATCAGATTTGCCTTGCACATTTATTCTAACCTCAAACTCATATACTAGAGGTTTTCAACCTGTAATCTATGGATGGCCCACAAGGGAGCCCTGGGGCCTTCTGAAATGGCATGCAAAATTGTGTGGGATTGTATATATTTGTGCTTTATTCTAATACAGTAAATATTGATCAATATAACTCAAACAAAAGTTCTTTGAGATCCTTAATAATTAAAAACAAAAGTTTTTTAACAGTCCTGAGACCAAAGAGTTTGAGAAATTTTGTCTTATACATTACTGCTATCTTTCATTTCTTTCACAAAATAAATACCATGTTTTTTCTCCTGGGTCTCTAAAACAAGTAACTGTAATGCCTCCAATTTGGACTGCCTGCTTGTGTCTCCCCCTTTCTCACTGTCACAAATTAACCATCCTGGAACCTTAGTTTTATCATAGAATCTGAAGTGACCCTTAAAGATAATTTAATTTTTACAGTGATGAAACTGAGATCCAGGAAGATAAACAATTTGTCCCAGGTCACACAGGTTGAGGCAATTACTTCTCATCTGGACTCAAAACCTCCAGACTTCTAAGTCCAAAGCTCCCAGCCTGGCATTCAGGGTCGACCCAACTACTTGTCCTACTGTTCCTAATACAGTCTCCTGCTGGAAACAGCTCATTTCCTTTACTGTCTCCTGAACCCACTAGACCCACCATTACCTCCAAGTGAAGAACTCCTGTTTAGATAGAGCTGGTCTTTGCACTCAATCTTTCCCTAGTCCAGAATGGTTTCTACCCTTTTAAATCCTACTTATTGGGGCTTCCCTGGTGGCGCAGTGGTTGAGAGTCTGCCTGCTAATGCAGGGGACACGGGTTCGGGCCCTGGTCTGGGAGGATCCCACATGCCGCGGAGCAGCTGGGCCCGTGAGCCACAACTACTGAGCCTGCGCGTCTGGAGCCTGTGCCCCACAACGGGAGGGGCCGCGATAGTGAAAGGCCCGCGCACCGCGATGAAGAGGGGTCCCCGCACCGCGATGAAGAGTGGCCCTCACTTGCCGCAACTAGAGAAAGCCCTCGCACGAACCGAAGACCCAGCACAGCCAAAAATAAATAAATAAATAAAAATAAATCCTACTTATTTTATATGGTATAGTAGAGAACAATTACATAAAACTATGCCCTAAATCATACATGTAATATATTATCAAACAACAATTCTTGCCTGTCTCCCTAGCCCAGAATCCCACTGCACAGAAACAACCACTTTCAATTCTCCACTATTTCTTCTGTTGTATGTCTCAGTATTTCCAAATAACATACTTTAAAATGATGTTTCCTAATATTTTAATATGGGAAATTATCTATTGACTATCTACAATTCAACATCAGGATTTAACTCTTTAGCTTCACCACCTACAACACAGACATATCTCCTCCTGCTAGTCTTCCAATCTAGTGATGTCACAATATTTGGCTAAATCAATATTTGGTATATTAGATTGCATCATATAAAATTGCTGTCATATAACCATTTTGTCTTTTTTACCATTTATTTTTAGCTTACACACAGTAAAAATATGTATCCTTTCACAAATACCACACTGCCTTGCTTACTGTTGATTAACAGTACATTTTAAAATCAAGAATTCTGAGTTCTCTCATTTTTTTCTTCTTTTCCAAAATGGTTTTGGCAATTCTAGCTCTTTTCCCTTTCCATGTAAATTTTAGAATCAGAATAGGGACTTTTTTTCTCAGTTTCTTTTATCCAGAGAAGGATTTTCCATTGGGGATTCACATGCCTGCTGCCACAGCTGCCATGACTGTACAGTTCCACACCTGGGGCTGGCCTCAGGGCAGGACCAAGAGAGAAAAAGAGAGAAAAGTGGAGATTCTCCTGACACTCTCCAGCTTGCAGGGTTTTTATTCCTTTTTAGATGTGATTAACATTTAAATCAGTAGATTCTGAGTAAAGCAGATCACCCTCCATAGTGTGGGTGGTCTCATCCAGTCATTTGAAAGCCTTAAGACAAAAAAGTGAGGTCCCCAGAAGAGGAAGGATTTCTGCCTCTAAACTGCCATTGGACTCAAGACTAAACATCTACTCTTCCCTGGGTCTGCCCTGCAGATTGTGGTCTTCCAACTCCCATGGTGACATAAGCCAATTCCTTAAAATAAATCTAGACAGAAAGATAGAGATATTGATATAAATACATCCTATTGGTTCTGTTTCTCTGGAGAACCCTGACTAATACAGCTACCTAGACATATAATTCTTAAAAAATCAATAATGCCCTTACAGTAATATAAAAGAAAAGTAAATAAAAGAAAAACAATTTATAATAAAATTATGTGGAATTCAACATATAAATTCAAGCAGTGTCCCAGTTACTACTGCTGCATAACAAACAACCCCAAATTTGAGAGTGTAAAATAACCACTTTATTACACTCACAAATTCTGGGTATTAAGAATTCAGAAAGAGCAAAACAGTGACAGCATATCTCAGAGCCACAATGTCTGAGGTCTCAATTAGAAAGACTTGAGAGCTAAGAGTGACTCAATAGCTGGGGACTTGAATAATCTGAAAGTTCATTTACACACATCTAGTGCTTGATTTTGACTGAAAGGTGAGACTTCAGCTGGAACTATTGAGCAGAACATGGACAAGTGACCTCTCTATGTGGTTGTGGCTTCCTCAAAACATGGTAGCTAGGTACCAAGAGCATTGAAAGAGAGCTAAGTGGATGCTGTATCACCTTTTATGAATTAACTTTTGAAGTCTCATAATATCACTTACTCTGTGGTCACCAAGCCACTTAGATTGAAAGAGAGGGAAACTTTTTGCACTTCTTGATGGGATAAGTGCCAAAGTCATGTTGTAGGAAAAGTATATGGAATTAAGGATAGTGTCATTGTTTGAAAATGTAGTCTGCCATGGACTAGAAATAAAATATTTCCATCCATATTTCCAAAATATTCTATGAAGGGCCCTGTCAAGAATCAATATTTTAGAGCTATGGGAAACCAACTGGTGAGAAATGAGTACATGTGACTGTGTCTTTTACATTGTAAAGATCACTTCTAGAGCAGTGGTGATTTGAGTATGATATAACAGTAAGTATAGATAAGTCCCTGAGAAGTTTCTAGAAGTAGTCCAGATGAGAAACAATGGTAGCTTTAGACTAGGGTTGAGGGGAAATGGAAAAAACTACATGGATTTGGTAAAAGTTTCAGAGATAAAATCCATAGGATTTGCTGATGAGTGGGTACAGGGCAGAGGTGGTGAAGGAGAGGAACATGTCATACACAATGACAACTTTTCTTGTTTGTGCAACTTGGAGGGACCATGGTGTCATTCACTAGAGTCATGGGATAGAGGTTTGGGGAAAGATCATAATTTGTGTTTTTTAATTTGAATAATAAGAATTATCTTTAATATCTTTCTGAAATAATTGTTTCTGTAAGGAGAACAGAATTAACTTGGTGGTTAATTGGATGATGAGTGGCTCTGATAAATTAGCTGGAAATTATTTCCCAGCTTAAAAATTAGAGGAAAGTATTTTGTTTTACAAATTTCTAGGAAAATGATCCTTCTAAAGTGCTCAAGTTGAGCCCTTCTGTCACCATTATGTCATCGTGGCCAAACCACTATTAATTTTCTAGTTCTGCTCTGGGTTTATTTCATAATTCATAATTTTAAGCATCAGAGTTCAGCTGCACCTGTTGATATTTTCTCAGAATAAAGTGAAGGTCATTGATGCAATTTAACTGAGGAACGTCTGGAAGGAATATTCAGGAAAGCCTACAGTGACAGTGGTGGAAGTGGTTGCCTAATAACTTGGTCTGGCTACAAAAGAATTCATTTTGAGAAAGAAGAAAATTGGAAAAGAGATCAGCGACAGTCCTCTGGCCATTTCTCCCTGTCACTCTTTCTGAAACAAAGAACTGAAAGAAAACAAAAGATCCTTTCTGGATTTTATTGTTTTGCTGGAAAATAAGATTTTAGGAGATATTAGTTCTGTAATTGACACTATGAGTGTCCTTAAAATGTGAGAATTGTATTTCTATGAAATGTAATTTTACATTCTATAACATTTTCTTTTTCCACTTTTTCAAATAGTAGTTTTAGTTTGTAAAGTAACGCTCACAATACCGCCCTAGCAAGATTGTGGTTCATTTGAAATAATAGATGTAAAGAACCTAAGCACATTACTAGAATTATAGTATGCACTCAGTAAATGTTTGTATATTACTTTTATTACCATTATTACGAATTCTTTGTCATTGTTGATGATGTAATCAAAGGTATTTTTAAAATATATGTAGAGCAGGTTTGATCATTTTCCTAAGAGTGTATCAGAGCAATATGACACTGAAGCAAGTTGCAGAAAACCACTTTGATGTTTTTATTAGCAGCAGGAATAAACATGTAGAGTACCTACTATCCTTGGGAAACTTCTAGGTCTATTTAAGGCCTAGAATTAATTTAATTAATACAATAATTTTGAATACAGAGAGCTTATTCTTAAGGCATTTATAAGCTATATGTTGACAGACAATGTATTAGTGGAAAAGAGAAAGAGATAACATTTGCAAGACCCTCAATTTAAAATTATCATCAAAGACCTTGATCTACATTGGGGAAGGGGGATCTACTGAGCTCTGCATTGTGAAATATAATCCTCAGTTTATTATTCTTGAGATAGAATCATTTAAGAATCTCCAAAATATATACACATATTGAAGAGGACAGTTAGTGTTAGATAAGATTCTAAGGAAAGGCATGTGTGATCTTAAAATTAATTTTAGCAATAGTTGCAACTAGAAAACTTTAGTTTTCATTTTGTACAACGAAGTGATAATATTAAGTTGCATAAATAATATAACTTAATGATATGCTTCTTTTCATGCTTTTTTTTCTAATGAAAGAAAGATGAGAAAATCACACTTCGTGGGAAGTTGTAAAAGGTATTTTTAAAATTTGATTTATTATAATAATGGGATAATTATATTAAAATATAACTCATAGATATGAGATATTATTGTAAAGATTTCTGCAGGGTAAAAAAGTAGTTAGACATTTTTATAAATCCTGTGATGTTGTCAAAAGAGAATTTTGAAAACTGTAGTTGTTCTACCAAATGTAAATTGGAACCAAGTCATATATAAATTCAGTGATAATGTCTGAAGATTAAAGTGAGCTATAATTTTAGTCTTTGATCTAGACTAATTTTTATTGAGTTATACTATAGCTATTTTAGATAATAAAATGTTATGACTATGTTTAAATGTATTCATAATGCTTACACTAATATTGAAGACACTTTCATAAAAGATGTTCCTGAAGATAGTTAACATAATAACTGAAAAAGAAAATCTAGTCAGAGTGGAATTCAAAAGATATTAATAAATTACAGTCATTTTTCTTCTTGAGAAGACTCTTTTTGAATGGGTCTTCTCCTGAGGAGGTGATATTACATAATATAAATGATATAACTGGTAAAGAATTACAGTATAGCATTATAGCATTTATCAGCAGTTTTTATTCTTGTGTGTCATCTGGATTGTGAGGACCTGAAGTCATTGTCATTGACTCTGATTTAGTTGTCTTCGAATTTTCCTCAGTCCACGACAGTGACAAATAGGCATAGAGAAGACAATTAGCATGCTTCTTAACTGAGATGGATTTATTTTCTTCAGGGGTAAAAAGCATGCTTTCCCTATTGCCCTCTGTCTTGTGTATTCCTGGAGCTGGAACCAAGAAGCGCATCTTCCAGACCCCCTTGCCAGCAGGATTGCAGTGCAGACCTGCCAACAAAAGGTATTTTCATGGAGTGTGACAGGCTGAAAGGAGGTAAAGCCATTATTGTCCCTTTGACAATTGGCTTCAGCAGATTGCAAATGTAAGGTTCTGTGTGGTTTTAGGCAATCTTCAAATCACTCCCCAATGGTACGGCATTCCTCAGCAACTAATTCTCTATAATATGTTGATTACTGCTGGCAGAACTTAAACTGATGTCTGCATTACTGATTGATCTATGACTTAAAATACTGAATAAAGTATCTAAGTAAGGTTAGTTCAAAATGACTCTTAATTATGGATGAACCAAGAAAATGAACAATGGACTTAAAGCAACCTGGTTTTATGTCCCAAACCTGCAACCACATAAGCTTAGTTCAAAAACGTCACTCCTCATATCAGGTATATTATCTGCCAGGTGTAGCTATTAGCAAAATTCTTACTTTATTCATTGTCTTATTCTTTATTCATTCTTACTTTATTCATTGTCTGCTAGGGCTGCCATAACAAAGTGCTATAGGCTGGGTGGCTTCGACAACAGAATTTATTTCTCATTGTTCTGGAGACTGGGAAGTTCAAAATGCCAGCAAGGTAGGTTTTCTTCTGAGGCCTCTCCTCTTGGCTTGCAGTCTGCTGCTTTCCTGCTGTGTGCTCATGGGACTCCTTCTTTGTGTGCACATTGGGGAGAGAAAGAGACAGAGAAATTTCTCATCCTCTTCTTATAAGACCACCAATCCTAATGGGTTAGGACCCCACCCTTATGACCTCATTCAATCTTAATTACCTCCTAAAAGCCCTATCTCAATATACAGTCACAAGTGGGTTAGGACCTCAACATATGAATCTGGGGGGTACACAGTTCATTCCTTAGCATTCATTAAGCTGATATGAAGATTAAAACCATCAAATCAAGTTGAGGAAAATGTTATGGAGACTAGAAGTTCAAATTGTTGTCATACTGACTTCCCACATTTATAAGTTTAGAATAACTCTCTTTTTTCCTTCATTTTCAATATTATAGTTTATCCTAGCCTAATTCAATCTATTCCCAAATAAAATTAATATGCACCTTTTGAAGTAATATTACTCTAATAAAACTCAATTACATTTATCATATAGTGATCAAAATTCTATAGACTTAGATATACTGAAGATTTCTGTTTATAACAAAAATTTACAATATCCTTAAACTTCTACTTCAAATCCTATAATGTAAATATAGAATTGAGAAAGTCTATTTCCAAACCCTCTCCCTTCTCAACTACTCCATTTCTATCTGAGGCATATAATGCATACATTATCCATCTCTTATTTCTCTATGATTTTCTCAAATTTCTGTACTAGATTTTTCATTGCTTCTCTATAAGATTTATAATAAAATTGCCTACATCTTTGAAGATATTTTACACAAAATCAGACTTGTTCATTATCTTCAATATCATCCTACTCCTCCTGACTCACCACCACTATAGTCTGCTCACTATATTCTTTTCTAATTAATTATATGGAATGTATATATTTTAATCTGTTTAAAAATTATTTATGATGTAACACACTAGTTTCATTTTATCTTTGAATATCCTATGATAATCATCTTCTTAGAAGTGGAAGAGCAAGACACTGTAAAAAGCCTGGGGTCTGAAGTTGAGACCTAGATTCCAATCTTGCCTGTGGCACTAACTATGGATCTTGAGTAGTAAGTTGACTAACTGCTTTGTCATCTGTAGAAATAAGCCATTAGACTATATGACTTCAAAGCTACTTTTAATTGTAATTTTTCTTTTACTTACATTTTATTGAGCATCTACTATTGCATATCCTGTACTAAGCAGTATGGTAAGATTCTAAAAAAAGATTCATAGTGTTTCTTATGGAGCTTGTACCCCAGAAGGGAAGATAAGACAATGTCAAAAATAGATGAAAAGAGGAAGAGAGAAGAAGCCTCTTTGTACTTTGTTCTTTATTGTATCTGTAGTGGGTTGTACAAAGTCTGACACACAGTAATGATTAGTAAATATCTATTGCACAAATCAATCAATGTAAATATAAAATGAGAAAGCATAAAAAAGCACTAAGTTGCATACATATAGATTGAATCTCGTTTGATGGTATGAAATACAATTCAAATTCTGGGTGCCCATTTGGCCTTTTATCTCAATTCAATCACTTTATATTATTATTCCAAATTAATTATATGATTTCTCTATCAGAAATAGCAGCCATGACTAAACAATAAAAAATCTGAGAAAGAAATAGAATCAAATGGACTATGGATTAATGGACTGCTTAGTAATAATACCACTTCAGCTAGTTAATTGATTTGATATCAGTTTTTTAGAAATTAGTTATAATGATGATTCTTTAAAATTTGACCAGCATGGCTAATTTAAATTACTACACAAAAATATAAATCTTATATAATATACTATTTATATAATACAAATTATTATTATTCAAGAAATATATATTATTACTCAAAATAATCATAAGTTACTTTTAAAATACAATTGTAAGAAATTTTGGGGGAGGCAAAAAAACTAAGAGTACTACAGTTGAATTTTTCCATATTTAACCCATAGCTGTTTGGTTTAACGTTGAAAGTAGCATTAAGTATGCTACTTCATATAATACAAAAGTTTTTTTCAACAGGAATCTCAGGAGGAACAGCCTAATGCATTAACTTTAATCTAGCTTTATCATTTATTACCCTCCCCCCAAATTTTTTACATTGAACAGTAAATTGAATGCATTAATCATTTCTGTTTCTAATGTATATGCTACATTTTTTCTTTGATTCTTGCTATCCTGAAGCAGCAACATTAAATTCTTTTTTTCTCTCAAACTGCAGTTGTAGTTGATCATTTATCAGGTGTATATTAGAGGATAATGTGGTTTTTAGAAATTCCATTTGCTATATGCAGTCTGTGATCTTTGCACAGAGCTTTCATTTGTCATGGGATTTAGCTCTCAGCTGTGTTTAGTTTTTAGGTCTTGAGAACAAGTCAATCCATATTCAGACACTTAATGATATAATTTATGCAGTACAAAAGACTTGACTGCCCTCTATCAACCTATCTGTAGACAAGTCCTTTGAATGTAGTAACGGGTAACAATATGAAAAAAGGACCTCTTGCCAAATATCAAAGTTTCTTGAAAAACCTGACTCTGTAACTTAGCCTTAATGACATTGGCACAGCACCAGAGTCTCCTAGAATATTCACTTACTCGACACTAGCCCAAAATAACCAATGTCCCAATGTGTCTGTTGATTTGTTTTGAAATCTGTTACAAACTGAAAAGTTAAAGACTAGTAACACTAAATCTTATGAAATGAGAAAATACCACAACGTGTATGACCAAGAATCCAATGTCTTTCATAGGAAAATTCTCCCTAGGTATAAGGAAAACATAATTTATAAAGCAACAAATTATCTCCTACATCATATTGGGGAATATAAATGTAAAATAAATAAAAGTTGATCAGGGATTACCTAGCATTGTTTTACTGTCAAGATTGTTTACAGTTTGTTTGAATAAGTAGTGACTAATTTTTGAATTAGTCTTATTTTATCTCATTAAGATTTATCTTGCTGCTTTAAAAACTGAATTTAACACTTCATCAATCATTTGGTTTGTGAGAGTCCCTAAAGTGTTCCAATTCTTATTCGAATAGTATTTTATCAGGTATTCACTTCACTTTAATTTTACTGTATTATTTTGTCTCAATTTATAAAAGAAATCTTTATACTGTCATTAATTCCTCAAGTGATTGTAATTAGAATCATAAGTTGTTGATTTCAAATATCTTTCCATCTTTTCAAGGGAGGAACCAAAGATTCATGAAAAGATTTTAGGCACTCTGAAGTTTAGTATATTTTATACCTTCAAATGCCTATTTGTGGTTAATTCCTAATAACATAAAGACATTTTCTATCCTTGATGAATTAAAAGCCTTATCAAAATTCATGTGACTTTTTTGGCTACTGGAGCCTTTATTAAAGCTCATTATAAATGAGGTCTAGAATACCCATCATTAAACTGTGTGTGAAGTTTGGATGGTGATAGAACTAGTTCATATGGGAATTAGAGTAATTTAAAGATGTACATGAAAAGGTTTAGGACACCATCAAAGATGAACAATGATTTTATCCATGATAGTGTGCATGTCTCCAATGGGTATTAAATAAATGGTTGTTATTTACAAAGTGAATGATAGGTTATCTGAGGGCATACCTCATAAACGTGTAGTCTTAGTGGATATGTGTTATAAAAGTCAAATAATAGAAAATTTAAGTGGTTATTACTCTTCTTTTAGCCTGAGATCAATCTCTGGCAGTGAAGGATGAAAGGAATTTTGATCTTCACATTGCCATGGAGTCTGACCTCCCTGGTGTAAAAAGGGTATGGATAGGTTGATGCCTCTTATACCAGATTTTTCAAACATTTCTGACAGTGATCCACAAAAAATTAATTTTACATTGCAATCCACTTACACACACACATAAACAAACACACACAGACAAGAAAATATTTCTTACCATTACTACACATGACCTACACATACATGTTTTTTCCATTCTTCTATTCAGTTCTATTACATCTTTAAAATACTGCTTTCATATCACCGACTTGATTTCATGATATCTAATGGGTCATGAACTACAGCTTGGAAAATACTCTCCTAGACTGTATCCAATATGCATTGACACAGTCAAGAGTTTATCAGAAAAGAATGGAGCAACTTAGAGGAAGATTGTTAAGAGCACCAGCAACAGAGACTTTGCACATTAGCTCAGAATCAGACATGAACATGACAATGGGCCAGTGACAATGGGCTTTACTAATGCTGATGCTAATCTTCCTAGATCCTAAAGGTTTGAAGGGTGCTTTTGAATTTAACCCTGGCACAGACATATTTGCTAAGGGTTATCTTTTGCTGTTGTCTCTCTTTTGTCTTCCACATTCAATATTTCACTGACTTCTCTGAAATATCTCTTGGACTTCTCCTTTATATTCCCATTGTAATCACTCTAGTTCAGGAGTGAACTAGATCTGCTTCCCAGATCACTGTAGAAGCATCTGGTTGCTTATCCTCTGTGGTAGCTACGAGGCTTGTCTTTGTAAAGAATTGCCCAGTTACATCATTCAACCTGGTTAGAACTCCATAATGATGTTGTACTTCCTAATATATGAAAAGAGCAAAGAGGATCAATATTTACAGAACATTTACTTTGTAGCAGGAGTTGGATTGTGTTCTTTTCTATTCATTACTTCCCTTAATTCCCAAGACTATATTATAAAATAGATGTTTTTGGTAATTCAGAAAGAGACAATAAATATTACAACTTGCTAAAAAACCAATCACATCACCCATATGTATTAGTTTCATAGTGCTGCTGTAAAAAATTACCACAAAGTTAGATAATATCATAAATCACAAACATAAATGCACATTTATTATCTGACAGTTCTGGAGGTCAGAATTCTAACAGAGCAAAAATTAAGGTGTTGGCAGGACTTTATTCCTACTGTAGGCTCTAGAGAAGAATCAATTCTTTGTCTTTTCCAGCTTCTAGGGACTGCCCACATTCCTCTACTCATGGTTCTCTTCCATGTTTAAAGCCAGCCATTGCATTCCTTCAACCTCTGTTCCTGTAGTCACATCTCTTCTCTGGACGCTCCTGCCTCTGTGTCCTTTATAAAGACCCTTGTGATTGTATTAGGTTCACAGGTATAATCCAGGATAATCTCCCTATCTCCAGATTATTACTAGCAAAATTATGCCCACTGGTCTGGCAGTTTAAAGAAAATGGACAAATTCCTTGAAAGATACAAATTATTTGATTTCTCTACTGTTAAATAAATCATAGTTCCAATTTGATCAAGCTGACACAAAATGGTAACAAGGGCAAACAGAAAGGATTTAAGAATGAATCTAAAAAGAATGCACAAGAATTTCATGGAGAATTTTTACAGTTCAATTTTAGGACATAGAAAAAGGCCTCAATAAATGAAGAAAAAATAACTATGCTTATGGATGGCATGACTTGAACCAATAAAGATAATGACTTTGCCCCCAAATTAATCTAAAAATTCTTTATAATACCGATCAAAAGTTGAGATGAATATTTTGAAGAACCTGACATATATACTAATATTTATGTAAGAATAACTACCCAAGAAGGGCTGAGTCAACTTGAGCAAGAATAGCAAATAGGGAGAAATCAACCTGTGAGATGTTAAGATACATTAGAAAGCTGTAACAATAAAAACAATAAGATATCTGTAGAGGAATAGATAAACAGATCAGATCAGTAGAACAGAATAGAATACTCACCAATAGGCTCATATATTTATGGACACCATATATTAAAAATTATACTTTAAATCAGTGAGGAAAATAGATTGCACAGTTGAAGGGTCAGGAAATTATCTTGCTTTTTGAAACTAAAGAGAAGCTGGATTTTAACATTACATCATATTGCAAATATGAATTCAAGGTAGATTAAATACTTAAGTGTGAAAGATGAATCTATAAAGCTTTAAAAAATGAATATCTTTGTAAACTTTGTATGTGAAACAACTTCTTAAATAAGACTCCAAAAACATAAACTCTAAGCTGAAAAAAAGATATTTATCAAATTCATTGTAATTCTGTTTTTCAGTTCAACAAAAGACACTACATACAAAGTTTTAATATGTGAATGATTAGTAAATTATAGATTAATAGAAAACATTTGCAAATATCTGGAACAAGAGATTAGTATCCAGACTATACAAGGAACTCCTACAAAGCCAAAGGAAAAGGCAAGAAATGCAAAAGAAAAATAGACAGTATAAATTGGCAATTCACAGAAGGGAAAACATAAACATTCCATATACAGAGATTCTTAGCCTCACTAGATATTGGAGAAAAATAAATTAAAATAATAATGAGATACCACTCTACGTCAATAGATGGTAAAATTTAGAAACTTTAAAATGGGAAATTGCATGCACTGCTGATGAAAGCCTACTTGGAGAGCAATTTCTGTTGATCTGATGACCCAAGAATCCCACTTTCAGGTATACAACTAAAACAATTAAACAAGAATATTTATCATGGTGCTGTTCAGGGCCATACTAAGTGTTCATAACTAAGAAAATTGGAAGTAAATATGGTAGATACATTCATAATGTATATTGTTATGCAACAATTAGAAATAATGCCACTAAATGTATACATGACATGGATACATCTTTAAAAACATTGTATTGACTGCTTTGAAAAAAAATGGACAAGTTCTATAGCACAATACCATTGTCAAATTAAACTCATACATACAAAAACAATGTATATTTTATAAGAATACATACACATATATATCATACACAAAGTGATGGTCTGTGGTAAAAGGAAAAATTAAAAAAAAAAAACAACATAGAAAACCACACAGACTGAGGATGAAACTGTGCCATGAACTGTGAAAGATGGTTAATGCAGTTATTTACTCCTAAAACAAAAAATTAATTGTTCCTAATGAATGTTCCTAAGATATCCTGATTTCTAAGGATATCTAAAGATAAATGGGTGAAGGTGGTCCTACTAAGTTGGAGTAGACTTAAGATGAGGAGTCTCCTTCATGAAGGAATTCAAGGAATGTGTGAAATAATATTTCCTTCTCCTTAAAGATATATAGAGTTATTTGGGGGCTGAGTTATACCATGCAGCTGTAACAAGACCCATGTATCCATATCAGGTGTATAACAAAGGAGATATATACAGAATAAATACCCACATTCCATGTTTGTGGCAGCACGGGTGGCTGGGCAGTGAAAATGGTCATCAGACTCTCCTCAGAGTTATGTTCAATATTGTATAATGACAAATATAATCAGATCAACACAGATTGCAGCCCTAGCTAGGCATGGGAAAATAACTTGTTTGTCCTGAGAAGCCCAAGAGCCTTACCAAGGGATCAGCTACATGTCAGAAGCTACTTGGGAACCACCCCATGGCTCCCTTTGCAGGTAAAGTTAAATAACTCATGTAATTTCATATGTGAACAAGTTAATGTAAATGAATGTGTTTCTGTAATGTAAAGATAAACAGATATGCCTTTGTGAGTACAAATGTACATTTTTTTGTATGTGTAACAGGTTAACCCCGAGTGAGCCTCAACTCCAAGAATTTTTGAATCTTTGATGAGGACACACTGAAATGGGACTAAGTTGAAGTTGAGCAGCCTCATCTTGGCTAGAAGTTGATAAATCAGTACATTCAAGTTCAAATAAACCAGACTATAGGAAGTACTCTATTGTAGAATCATTATGTGACTATTCCTTCAGGTCTGTAGGACCATGCATGTTCCAGGGTAAGGGATGAGTTTCCCCTCAAAGGAAAGGAAATTCTTGCTTACATCATCCTAAGAATAGGTCAGTACAAGTGCATGATAGAAGTATGTGTCAGGTAGATCTAAGTTTGGAGTAAGAATAAAACTTGCTCTTCTCTCCAGGCCCCAGTATCATTTGGCCTAGGCTCAGAAGTATGGTGATACGTCGTGGTCCACACTGGTGTGAAGACAAACCAGGAAGCCAGCTTGGTCAAGGACTCTAGAACAGGGGGTCAGAAAATTTTTTTCATGAAAGGTCTAAATATTAAATATTTTAAATTTTGCTGGCAAGATGGTCTCTATCATAACTGATCAACTCTGCTATCGAAGTGAGAAAGCAACTATAGACAATACATAAACAAATAGGCATGGCAATGTTACAATAAAACTTTATTTACAAAAACAAGCTGCAGACAAGAATTGGCCCACAGGCTATATTTAGTTGACCTTTACCCTCGAACAAGTCTGGAACTTTAAAATAGGGTAAATTACTTTCTTTTAAAATTTACTTCCGTGATCATTAACTTTTGGTAAAGTACCAATAGAAGCATCATCTTACTTGTACTGTTTAAGTACAAGTATTCCATGTAGTCCAAGTCCCCTGAGCAACAAAAAATTTAACCTTAGTTTATTTTTCCATCTGAAAATATCTTTACTTTGCTTTCATTCATGGAGAATATTTTTACTGGATTTGGTATTCTGAGGTTATTCATTTTTCTTTCCGCAACTTAAAGATGTTTACCCACTTTCTTCTGAATTGTCCTTCATAGTTTCTGATAAGACACAGTCATTTGAATCATTGTTCTCCTGTATGAAGTATGTCATTTTTCTCTGAGTATTTCTATATTTTCTGCTTATCTTTAGTTTTTAGCAGCATATGATGTGTCCAGGGATGGTTTACTTCTTATTTATCCTTTGTGCATTTTGTTGAGCTTCTTCAATGTGTAAATTTGGGAAATCTTAAATCATTTTTGGCACCTATTCTTTCTCTATAGTCTTCTGTAATTCCAATTATGCATATGCCAGACCTTCTGATATTGTTTCACTAGTTCCTGACATTCTATTCATTCAGTTTTTTTCTCTGTTCTTTATATTATACAATTTCTATCATCTAATTTACCAAATCTTTCTTCTGTCATCTCTATTCTACTGTAAAGTTCATTTACTGACTTTTTTTTCTTTCATATATTGTATATTCAGTTCTACAATTTCCATGTTATTCTTTTTAATATTTTCTAATTATTCACTGAAGATTCCTGTCTTTTCACTAACTGTGAACATGTTTTTTCTTTATGTCCCTGAACATAATTAAAATAACTGATTTAAAATCTTGCTAACAAATTGTAACATCTGGATCATCTCAGAGTTTATTGATTATCTTTTCTCTTGAGAATGGGTCACATTTTCCTAGTTTTGTGAATGTTGGATAATTTTGGATTTTATCCTGGGCATAGTTAATGTTATATTGTGGAGACTCTAGATTCTGTTATAGTCTTCTAAAAAGTATTTTTGTTTTCTGTTTGTTTTAGCAAGGAGTTAACTTGGTTGGGCCCAAACTGCAAATGACAGCTCAAAACCCAGTTCAGTTCTTGTATTGTTTTTTGAGCACTTTTCAGCTTGTCTCAAGCATGCATGATATGGGGGTCAGTCAGAGATCTGGGAAGAATTTATATGCAGAATTAGATGATCTCTCTAGCTCTCTACTTTCCAGGACTCCCTCCTCACTCATTCATTTTCCAGTAGCTGTGGTTGTCCTGAATGTCAGCCTCTGATTCTTAAGGCAGAAAAGACTGTGGATTTTCTATTGGAGGTGTGTGTGTGTGTGTTAAGAACACTTAACATGAGCTCTACCTCTTAATAAAATTTTAAGCGTACATTATGGTATTGTTATAAGCACAACGTTGCACAGGAGAGCTCTAGAGCTTATTCATCTTGTATAACTGAAACTTTATACCCACTGAAAAGCAATTCCCTGTCTCCCCCAACCCAGTCCCTGGCAACCACCACTCTACTCTCTGCCTCTATGAGTATGACTATTTTAGATATGTTATATAAGTGGAATCATGCAGTATTTGTCCTTTTGTGACTGATATTCATTTAGCATAATATAGTCAAGACTCATTCATATTGCAGGATTTCTTTTTCTTTTTTTAAGGCTGAATAACATTCCATTGTATACATATACCACATTTTCTTTATCAATTCACTACTCTATGGACTTTAGGTTGTTTCCATGTCTTGGCTATTGTGAACAATGCTGCAGTAAACATAGAAGTACTAACATTTCTTCAAGAACCTGATTTCAACCCTTTTGCATAAATACCCAGAAGTGGGATTGCTGGAACATATGACAATTCTATTTTTATTTTTTTTAAGAACTACTATACTGTTTTCCATAGTGGTTACACCATTTTTCATTCCCACTAACAGTGTACAGTTGTTCCTATTTATATGAATCCTCACCAACACTTGTCTTTTGTTTTTTTTGATAACAACCATCCTAAGCGGTGTGAGGTATACCTCAATGTAGTTTTGATTTGCATTTCCCTGATATTAGTGATGTTGAACACCTTTTCATATAATTTTGTCTATTTATCTTTTTTAGAGAACTTAAGTGCTCTGCCCATTTTTTAATCAAGTCTGCTTTTTTTTGTTTTTTTTTTTTTACTATTGAGTCATAGGAGTTCCTTAAACATTTTAGAAATTAACACCTTATCAGATATATGGTTTGCAAATATTTTCTGCCAGTCTATAAGTTTCCTTTTCACTCTGTTGATTATTTTTGTTTTTGTTTTGTTTTTTTTGCTAGGCAGAAGCTTTTTAGTTTGATGTATTTATTGAAGTTTTAGCCACCCAGTACAACACTAACTTTGGTCTGCCTTCAAGCTAAGGGTCATATTAAGTGGGCAACTCACCCTATGCTGTTCCTTTCTTCCTAGTGTCAACTCCCTTCCAGAATCTTCTTGCTTTTGTTCACTCTTCAGTGATTTCAGATGGTTGCTCCTGTTGTTGAATGTAGTTTATTCAGAGTTTACAATTGTTATCCGTGAAGATACTGGGTCTAGTAGGATCTCACTTAATCATACTAGAAGTGGAAATCTGAGAAAATGAATTGTAAAATACTATAAATAAGAGCCACTTCTCCCCTCGCCACCCTGTGTTTAAGTGTTGGTAGCAGCAATGGTTATCTCTGCAGAACGGTTCAATATAGCAATGAAGGAATCTTCCAGAAACTAATGTCATGGCAGATGACAAGAAGGTGGCACAGAAGAACTTGAAGGGTCTAGTACTGAGAAGCTGGGAGACAGTGCCATGACAAACTAATATTAGCTGGAGACTACCATTATGGGGACTTGTTTATGACAATAAACCCAGGTGGGATTTGCTCCCTTTTAGTCCAGATTGTACATGCAAAGGAAAGGAACTATATTCTTGTAGATGAGCTAAGATGTTTTGTTTATAAAAACAGAAAATGCTGAAGTAATATTTAATTAAGTTACATAAGAATGATGTACAGGGAAAGAAAGCCAATGCCAAGGTGGAGAACTATAAATATGAAATAAATATGCAGTATGCAATATTGCTCTTTCTAATACAAATAAAATACTTGGAACCATTATAGAACTCCTAGCAGTTAATATTTACCTGGCTTATAAACTGAACTTGACATCCTTTTATTTCTGTTGGAAATGTTTTTATCACAAAAATATTAGAATTAGAATCACTATTCAACCCACAGTCTCCAAATATTTACATGTTCAATTAAGGAGAATGAATTTTGATGTACCAAAACTAATTAAATACATGACAATGTCATAAAAAGTCTACTTATCCTACATGTGAGGAAGTAACTGCCACTTTCAGATGTAGCATTCCTTGTCATCAAAACCTTGTAAAAATGTAAAAGTATAAAATGTACAATATTATAGACATGTTTAGTATAAAGAATAAACACTGAGGCAAAGTGGTTTGAATATTAAGACTTCAGCTAAGTTTTCCTTGAACTTATTACCTTACAAATCTAAACATGAGTCTAGGACTCTCACACAAGCTGAGGCGGTTTATTATTATAAAGTGGCACAAAGATGTAATAGACAAGGCAAGTGGCTAAAAGCTTTACTAACCTCATAAATTTAAAAAAGCAAAAAAATCTCAGCTTCCTGGCTTAGTAGTCAAATAGTAATTCTGAATTATAAAATTACTACTATATAGTGATTTGTGTGATCTGTTACCTTTATGAATATGCTTTGGAAAGAGGGAAGGCAAGTGAAATTATTCTGAAAACAATGTATGAGAAGCAGAAATCCCCACTCAATCTTCCCTTATTTCACAAATAAGTTAGAGAAAGAATAAATGGGAAGTAAAACTGTGATAAAGTAGTAGAGAAAGAGATGGAGTTTTAAAGAGGTTTGGGGACTCTATCAGTATGTGAAAGCACTAAGAGAACTAGAGTTCTACCCCTTAGAAAACCAATACAGGCTCTGGTCTAGCCTGGGATCTGTTCTGAGAATAGAGGACAGGGACCATAAGAAAATCTTGAAGGAGATTTAAGGAAGAATTAGGCAAGAAATTTTGTGTGTGTGTGTGAGTGTGTGTGCCTGATAACCATGCATTTTTGGACAGAACATTTTCTTTAATGTTTCTAGAATACATTGCAATTTATTCATTGAATGAATAAATTTATATTGAGCACCTACTATAAGTACTAGGGGAAAATTGTTGATAAAACAGGGTTTCTGCTTTCTTGAAGCTTAGATTTCAGTGGGAGATACAGGCAAGCAAGAACACAATCTCAATACAATACAATGCCAGGGAGAGGGAACTGCTCTGTACCATGGAAGCATGTAGGAGGAGGGCTCAACCTAAACTGAGGGGAAGGGTATTCAAGGAACACTTCACCGAATTAATGCTTAAAGGAACTGTTTTAGAAACACAGGGAAGAGTGTAGAAGGCTGAGACATAAAGAGCAGATGTGAAGATAATGGGGTGAGAATCAAGGGTGGAGAGGTGAACAGGACTCAGTTAGTAAAGGGTCTTGTACACCATGTTATAGAGCCTAGTTTTTGTCTTGAGAACAGTGGGGAGCAGAAGAGCCATGATCCGATTTGCATTTTAGAAAGATCACCATCTGGTGAATAGGTGGTTGGGTGGGGCACAGCCTGAGGCAAGGAGCTTAGAAGGTTCTTCCAGTAAGTCACAGGAGAGAGGCTCATGGCTTTATTTAGTGTAGAAGCAGTGGGGATGCAGGAAAGTGGGCAGATTTGAGAGGTACCAAAGACATAGAGGTACCAAGATTTGATGTTTGGTCAAATGTTGGGAGTTTGGAAGAGGGATGTGTGAAGAATACTGCTGAAAATGCTGTTTTGGATTGGTGAACAATGCATTATTTATTGAATGAAAAAGCAAAAGATGAGAGACAGGTTTGGAATTGGGGAGTAGAAATAATGAGATCACTTTTAGGCATGTTCATTTGAGGTATCTGTGGATATCCAAGTGAAGATGTCAAATACATAAGTCAGTTTATGGATTAGGGACTGGTTGGAGGGATGGATGGAAGGATGGATGGATGAATTAGAAAGAATGTGTTGAAGCTATGGAAGTAGATGAGACCTATGAGGAGGAACACATGGCATAAGGGAAAAAGAGCCAAAAATAGTTACCTGATGTGAAATAACATTTCAGAGATGGAGAGACGAAGATGCTCTGATAAAGAAAACTGAGAAGAAACGTCCAGAGAGGAAGAAAACCAGGAAAGTGTGTTATCATGGAAGCCAAAGGAGGAGAGTTTGTTGGAAAGAGAAAGTGTTCAACAGCATTGAATATTACTGAGAGGACAAAAAAATGGAAAGTATAAAATATCCTTTAAATTTAGTAACAGTCACACAAATAATAGCTGCCCTATTGCCGAGTAGCAGATTCCTCCCTTATAGAAAGGAAATAAAAGGTTTTTAATGCTTCTCTGCGAATTGCTCAGTCTGCTCAGAGACTCCAGCCCACAACATACAGGACTCTTCAGTTACATTCACAAACACTAGGGTGTGTGCACCTTCTCAGCATTCAGCATTTACAATAATCCCACTGATGACTACAATGAGAAATAAATAAATCCCTCCTTTTGTCAATCGTTTTCTCTCCTTCTTTTCCTCCTCGTCTGATCCTGTGCTTTTCAATGGGATTCAGTACTAAGGAATCTTAAATGTACAGCTTTGAAAAAGAAAGATCTCATAAATAGGAGAATTCAGCAGTATCAAGCAAAAATGCCCATGTTTGGGCACTCCACTTATCTTCTACGGCAGCTCATGTTCTGTACTATTCTAAAATCGTGTGCTATGGGCACGATATTTATAACCTGGTCTTTATAACCTGGCAGCAGAATTACCTTCCCAGGGTTGCTACCAATAAGAAGCACTCAACCATTTTGCAGTCCATCAATTAAAGTGCCCTTAAAAGAGATGTCACGGGGAGAATAATCCACATCTCCTTACATTTACACACACACACACACACACACACACACACACACGTGAGTCAGTCAGTCCTCTTCTACACCATTGCTCACTATTTCCTCTTTAGTGAATTTCTCCCTGGAATTATAGTTGACCATTTTTTTGTCTCTCACTTCCTATTTAAGCTTCTTCAAGATACAGGTAATCTCTTGTACTTTCATCCTGCCGACACCTAACATCATGTCTCAGACATAGTGAATACTTGACAAATAGCTGTCAAATTTGAACTTATTTAATTAAATTAAGAGCTCATCAGGGTTCTTTCAGTTCTTAGCTCTTTACAAAAGTTGGAAAGCATTATAATTATTTTTCAATTTCTAAGGTAAACTCTCTACTTCGTGGACATAATTTAACGGCCTAACTTATTTTGTGGTTTACATCATGAGGTTATATTCATTCTGCTGATTGACTCTTAAGACTCTGATTGTCCTATGTTATAAGATGCTCTTAATATAAAGAAAAGTTTTCAAAACTACAATACTGAACTGTTAGAACACTAGCATTGGGAAATTCACTGAACTTTGGCTACATTTTATTGCACATTAATTATATCTCCCTAAAGTTTATTTTAAAAATTACTCTTGAAAAAACCAATAATTAGTAAGGAGATTGAATCAGTAATCCAAAACTTACCAACAGGGAAAAGCCTGGGACCAGATGGCTTCACTGGAGAATTCTACCAAACATTTAAAGAAGAGTTAACACCAAAACTCCTTAAACTCTTCCAAAATATTGAATAGGAGGGAGCACTTCCAAACTCATTCTATGAGGACAGCATTAGCCTGATACCAATGCCAGACAAGGATGCTACAAGAAAAAAAAAACTATAGACCAATATCTCCAATGAATATTGATGCAAAAATCCTCAACAAAAACTAGCAAACAGAAATCAATAGTACTTTAAAAGGATTAAACACACCTTGACCAAGTGGGTTATATTTCTGTAATGCAAGAATGGGTCAACATATGAGAATCAATTGATGTAATACTCCACGTTAACAGAATGAAGGACAAAAAACACATGATTATAACAACTGATGCAGAAAAGTCATTTTATAATACTTAACACATTTTCATGGTAAAAAAAAAAAAAAAACACTCAACAAATTAGAAATAAAAGGAATGTACCTCAACTTAATAAAGCCATATATTAAAAGCCCACAGCTAACAACATACTCCATGGTGAAAGACTAAAAGTTTTCTTTTAAGATCAGGAACAAAACAAGGTTGCCTGCTCTCACTACTTCTATTTAAGACAGTATTGGAAGTCCTAGCCAGAACAATTAGGAAAAAAAAAACCAAAACATAATCCAAATTGGAAAAGAAACAAAATCATCTTTGTTTGAAAAATGACATGATCTCATATGTATAAAAATCCTAAAGATTCCACAAAAATTCTTTTAGAAATAGTAAATGAATTCAACAAAGTTTCAGGACACAAAGTCAACATACAAAATTAAGCTCTATTTCTATATACTAAAAATGAACACCTCTGCCAAAAAAAGTTAGGAAAACAATTCCATTTGCAATAGCTACAAACAGAATAAAATACTTAGGAATAAACTTAACCAAGGAAGTGAAAGTGTTGTACACTAGAAACTATAAAACTTTGCTGAAAGAAATTTTAAACGACACAAATAAATGGAAATGCATCTCGACTTCATGGATTGAAAGACTTAATATCCTTAAGGTGCCAATACTATCCAAAGCTATCTACAGATCAAATAAAATCTCAATGAAAAGACCAACACCAACTTTTTACAAAAATGCAAACATCCATCCCAAAATTGGTATGGAATCTCAAGAGACACCAAATAGCCAAAACAATTTGGAAAAAGAAGAACAAAGTTGGAAGACTCACACTTCCTGATCTCAAAACATATTGCAAAACTACAGTAACCAAAAGTGTGGTACAATCATAAATACAAACCAGTACCAATGTAACGGAACAGAGAGCCCAGAAACAAACTCTCCCATACATGGTCAAATGATCTTTGATAAGAGTGCCAAAAACCTGGACTTCCCTGGTGGCGCAGTGGTTGAGAATCTGTCTGCCAATGCAGGGGACACTGGTCCCGGAAGATCCCACATGCCATGGGGCAACTAAGCCCGTGCACCATAACTACTGAGCCTGTGCTCTAGAGCCCACGAGCCACAACTACTGAAGCCCGTGCACCTATAGTTCATGCTCCACAGCAAGAGAAGCCACCACAATGAGAAGACTGTGCACTGCAACAAAGAATAGCCCCTGCTCGCCACAACTAGAGAAAGCCCACGCACAGCAACGAAGACACAGCACAGCCAAAAATAAATAAATAAATAAATAAATAAATAAATAAATTTATTTTTAAAAAAGAGTGCCAAAAACGCACAATGAGGAAAGGACAGTCTCTTCAATAGATAAAGTTGGGAAAACTGGATAACTACATGCAAAAGAACGAAGTTGAATTCTTATCTTACCTTTTATACAATAACTAACCCAGAATGGATTAAAGACCTAAACGTAAGATTCAAAACTAAAGTTCTCAGAAAAAAATATAGAGGAAAACTTCATGGCATTGGATTTGGGAATGATTTCTCAGATGTGACACTACAATCACAGGCAACAGAAGCAAAATAGACAAATGGACATCAAATTTATAAACTTTTGTGCATCGAAGGACAACCATCAACAGAGTGAAAAGGCAACCTATGGGGCTTCCCTGGTGGCTCCGTGGTTAAGAATCCGCCTGCCAATGCAGGAGACACGGGTTCAAGCCCTGGTCCGGGAAGATCCCACATGCCACAGAGCAACTAAGCCCGTGCGCCACAACTACTGAGCCTGCGCTCTACAGCCTGCAGGCCACAACTACTGAGCCAGCGTGCCACAACTACTGAAGCCTGTGTGCCTAGAGCCTTTGCTCCACAACAAGAGAAGCCACTGCAGTGAGAAACCCATGCACCGCAATGAAGAGTAGCCCCCGCTAGCCCCAACTAGAGGAAGCCTGGGTGCAGCAATGAAGACCCAATGCAGCCAAAAATAAATTAAAAAAAAAAAAAAAAAAAAAGGCAACCTATGGAGTAGAAGAAAATATTTATAAATCATATATCTGATAAGGGATTAATATTCAGAATATATAAAGAACTTCTACAACTCAACAACAAAAAGTCAAATAACCTGACTAAAAAAATGTGCAAAGGACTTGAACTGACATTTCTCCAAAGATAATATACAAAGTGTCAACAAACATATAAAAAGATGCTCACCATCTAATCATTAGAGGAACGTAACTCAAAACCACCATGAGATATAACCTCACAACTTAGTAGTTAGGATGGCTACTATGAAAATAATAATAATAATAATAATAATAACAAAACTTATTAGCAATAAAAGTGTTGGCAAGGATGTGGAGAAATTGGAACCCCTGTGCACCATGGTGGGAATGTAAATGGTGCCATCATCACTTCATACATCATACTGTATGAAAAAACAGTATGGAGGTTCTTCAAAAAATTAAAAATAGAATTACCATGTAATTCAGCAATCCCACTTCTGAGTATATATCTGAAAGAATTCAAAGCAGGATCTCAAAGAGATATTTGCACACCTATGTTTATTGCAGCATTGGTCACAATAGCCACGAGGTGGAAGCAACCCAAATGTCAATTGACAAATAAATGGATAAAGAAAATATGGTATATACATACAATGGAATATTATGCAGCCTTAAAAAAGAAGGAAATCCTGTCACATGCTACAAGATGGATGAACCTTATGGACGTTAAGCTAAGTGAAATAAGCCAGTTACAGAAAGAGAAGTACTGTATGATCCCACTCACATGAAATGTCTAAAGTAGTCAAAATCAGAAATAGAAAGTACAAAGGTGGCTGCCAAGAGCTAGAGGGATGGGGGAGAGGGAATTAGTGTTTAATGGGTATAGAGTTTCAGTTTTGCAAGATGAAAAAGTTCTGGAGTTCTGCTGCACAACAATATGACCAAACTTAATGCACCTGAACTATACCCTAAAAATGGTTAAAATGGTAAATTTTATCACTTTTTACCACAATTTAAAAAATTACTCTTGCCAGAGGCTAAGAATATCAATCACATTACAGGTATCTCCCATGTCTTTAATCTGACATTCATATATTACTGAATCATAGAGTCTTATACTTGCAAATTAATAACAAATCTTGGTTTTACAAGGAATATTCTAATGAAGTTTGTCCTTTGTTAAATCTCTCCTCAATTTTTACCTGAAAGAGACCTTCTCTGGCCACACTCTCTAAAATAATCTCTCATCCGTCGCCATCCCCTTTTCTCCACTTTGTCTTCATAGAACTTTATAGCACTCCCTGACATTAAATATTTTATCTCTCTATTTACTTTTCATTGTCTGTCTTCTGCCTAGAGTATAAGTTCCATTAGGACAGGAACTTTGTATTGTTGTGTGATATTGGCAGCACCTAGAAGAATGCACATGTATGGCAGGCTTTCAATCATTACATGAACAAATAAATTGACATTATTGAGAGAAATAGCTTCTACATGAGAGAGGGAATTTTATCTGGGCCATCTATTCTGATTATTTCTTATATCACAAATACTTTTGTTTCCAGCCTGTTTAAATTAATGAAATCTGGATTTCAGCATGGCAAATCCATTCATTTGAACAGCCATTATGATTTATCACTTACACTGAGCCAATAAGCAACATATATAAAGACAGCTAAAGTAATTGAATTAGTCATACAGCCATATGTCATGATGAAATATGTGTTTTAAATAAACGATTTTTTTTCTTTAGCTTACTAACCACCAAAATTATAGCTCTTGTGTTTTAAGCTCTTTTCAACTTGGATACATTCTTCATATTAAGATACTAATCTACGTCTTGTTTTGCTCCTTATTACTTTTTGGTTTTATTTTGTTGTTTTTTTAAATAAATTTATTTATTTATTTATTTATTTTTGGCTGCTTTGGGTCTTAGTTGCTGTGTGTGGGCTTCTCATTGTGGTGGCTTCTTTTTGTTGCAGAGCACAGGCTGTAGGCTCACAGGCTTCAGTAGTTGTGGCTCGTAGGCTCAGTAATTGTGGTGCACGGGCTTAGTTGCTCTGCGGTATGTGGGATCTTCCCAGATCAGGTATCGAACCCATGTCCCCTGCATTGGCAGGCGTATTCTTAACCACATCACCACCAGGGAAGTCCCTGCTCATTATTACTTAAGCCAGTTAAATTTCATGTCACTTCACTATTTTTGAATCTCCTCTAAATTTTGGAGCTTTTAAGGAATACACATTAAAGAGAGATTATCAGGTGTATTTTCATTATAGGAGAGTTTGTTGACTCTTTTGTGAACCTGTCCACTGTAGTTGTAGACAACAGATTATAGTCTAATGAATGTAACCTAACAGAGCCAGCAAGACTTGTGTCTGAATCACAACTCGGCCACTTACTAGCTTTGGTGGACTTAAGTTAGTTAAGATCACTGATTTGCAATTTCTCATCTGTGAAATATGCCAATAATGCCTAGGTCACAGGTATATTAAGAAGATTAAATAAAATAATATATGTGACAGTTCCTGAATACCCGGCACACAACACATGATCTGTTTTCTTACTGTTTTGACCTCAACCATTTTCCCCTTAATTTCAGCTATATTTTATTGATAATTAGTAAGTTAACTTCTAAAAATTGAATGCCACTTTAAATACTCCAGAAGAAATCTGGGTATTTTAAGAAGTTCTATAATCAAACTTTTCATTAAGAGAAAAACCCTTTTGTAAAGCAATGACTCATCTTAAATTTTTATACTTTGAAGTTTCTGTTAAATTGTCATAACTTTTATTAATTTAAATGCTTTCAGTTAGTGCTATTTCTTTCTTCACCTTCATAATTCAAAGAAATGTTTTCACTTTCTCTCCAAACATGTAATATAATCAATAATATAGTAATCACTTTATCTCTGTAACTTTCTCTCTCTGTTACATGCTCTCCTAATCTAATACATTTCTTTAGCCTCTCACATGTTTTAACTCTTGCTAATTACTGATTAATTTTTGTCAGTCTGTATTAATATTTGTTAGTCATGTGGTCCTTAGAAGCAATGAAATAAAACTGAACACTTCTCCATATCTAAACACATATATTTGATTCACAGAATCTTTGAATTATTTTTATTATAGGAGACCATGTTCTTTCTACAGGTAAACTATGATTTTGCTTCTCTTACAGCTTTTTGGCTTGATACTATTTTATTTCTCTCAAGTAATCAAAAAAATTAAGTTTACTGTGTTTACCTAATAGACTATGTTGGATCTGGTAACAACCCCTCTACTACATGTTAGGATGAACAACACTTAGTAAGATCATAGCTAATCTGAATGTATACTAACGCTTGTTAACCCAGATCTTTAATATATTATATTACTTTCTTAAGCTCTAAGTATATCAAGTGTAATAAGAATAGAATTTCTTTTTCGTTAATAAATAGTACACAGTTTTAACCAATTTTTATATTTCTAGTTTTTCTAATCCTCATCCCTAAATAAGCAAAATAATGGGAATAAGTACATCAGTGTTCTTTTTCTTTTTACATAATACTTTAGGCTCTGTGTCAACTGGATTTCTAGTCTCCTGGTCCTCAGTTGCTTGAATTATTTTTCACCTACTTGGAAGTGACTTTAGATTTTATGTTATTTTGCAAATGTCACAATTTGACTGAACTGTGTTTTTCAGTGGATATACTTCTCGGCAGCTTCCTTTCTCCTCCTCTTTTACCACCTCATTTCCCCTGCTTAAACCCTTCTTTACTGTCTCCCATGAAACTCAGAATGTGAATGCATCCTGCATCTGGTTAACGTTATCCTTCTTTGCATTATCTAATGCTCAGCTTCCTCCCTTTTTCTCCTTTTCCAGAAAACTTGCTTTTGATTCTGTTCTTCACAGCGGTGTTTGGTAATTATTAGTGTTTGCATTCTTTCTTTCCAAGGAAACTGACTCTCTTATGCTTTACTGTAAATGAACCAAAAATATTCTAGAATTTTTCTGATATGATAACCACACATAGATATTTACACCTCTGCTCAAATGTCACTGAAAAGATAAATTCTGCTTCATCAACATGACTACAGGTATTCTACCTTGAGTAAAAATGGCTTCATATGAAGATTAAGAATTATTCCATTTTTCAGCCACTATGGAAAATAGTATGGAGGTTCCTAGAAAAACTAAAAATAGAGTTGCCATATGAGCCAGCAATCCCACCCCTGGGCATATATCCAGACAAAACTGTAATTTGAAAAGATACATGCACCCCTATGTTCATTGTAGCACTATGCACAATAGCCAAGACATGGAAACAACCTAAATGTCCATTGACAGATGAATGGATAAAGAAGATGTGGTATATATACAATGGAATATTACTCAGTCATAAAAAAAATGAAATAATGTCATCTGCAGCAACATGGATGGACCTAGAGATTATCATACTAAGTGAAGTCAGTCAGAAAGAGAAAGACAAATACCATATGATATCACTTATATGTGGAATCTAAAATATGATACAAATGAACTTATTTATGAAACAGAAGCAGACTCATAGACATAGAGAACAGACTTGTGGTTGCCCAGGGGGAGGGATGGACTGGGAGTTTGGGGTTAGCAGATGCAAACTATTGTATATAGAATGGATAAACAACAAGGTCTTACTGTACAGCACAGGGAACTATATTCAATATCCTGTGATAAACCAAAATGGAAAAGGAAAAAAAATAACTGTTCCATTTTTAATGAAAGATTCATCAGTTTAAAGTTAAAAATAACGATTTTTTTTCATTATTTATGCGACTATTCTTAAGGGAAAAATATTTTCTGATTATGAAAACTGCTGAAAATTCAGTTTTACTCCAAACACTCAGTACTTCTATTGGACTATTTTGTTTAATTTGTCTGCACATGTATGTTATGACTTAATCAACAGACATTGAAATGTTTGGGTGTTATATATTAGGTATTATGAAATATCCGAATGATAAGTAAGAGAAGAAGGAAGAACACAGAGAAATAAGAGAGGTATCGCTGATGCTTTCCCACCAGCATTTGCAAGAACACTAGGGTTTTCCATTCTAATTTAATAGGTCTGATTAGCTTATATCCTTGCTCTGCAAGAAAACAAAGTATCAATTTTTGTCTTCTCTAAAGGATTCTACTTCCCTCATATAAAAGCACAGGAAATGCAGTTTAAGGGAATCTTCAGTGTTTCTTGCTTTGGGGTTGGGGCCCCTGACTCCCTTGCTCGAAGGTCACTTTCAAGTTATTCCTGAAATCTTTCTTGACAGATGCTTCTTGAAGATATGTGAGTTTGAGCAGGCATGAAGGTGGGTGTGCACACTAGCTTCTCATCTACCCATGGTATTTGGTGCTTTCCATGTGGGATGTGATTCCCGTACTCAGCTTGACTGAGAG
The DNA here is from genome assembly GCF_028023285.1 of Balaenoptera ricei. Lineage (NCBI taxonomy): Eukaryota > Metazoa > Chordata > Mammalia > Artiodactyla > Balaenopteridae > Balaenoptera > Balaenoptera ricei. Next base: position 29,901,916 of record NC_082650.1, on the reverse strand, counting down.
CAGGAGAGTTTAATCACGTATGCCTATTACAACCAAAACAGCCATAACAATGAACTGACTTCTATGATCTATCAAAAGTCAAAACTCAAGGAGAATTTTGTGCTATGGTTATGGAGAAAAATGCTAATCTCATTTCTTATTCCTATACTTAACAGTCCCCATGTGGGCAGAAATCCACATTGACAAATTTCGTGGCACAGAGAAAGCCCCGGTTCCTAACATGTCTCACATTGAACTCTCCCTGAGGTCTGAGCATCGGCATTTGTCAGTCAAGCATTCCTACTGGCTAGCGGCGCCCTTTTTGTCACTTTTTCCATTCTTTTCTTTTATGATAAGAAGAAGCCGAGGGTTCCTATAAAATTCCTGGAAGTGAAAAGAAAACAGAAGAAAAAATGTAAATCTAACCTTGGTGTTGTTAGAACTGAATTGTATGCCATATGAATATGGACAGACTCCTGCAACCAAACTCTTGGTTAACTCCAAAAAATCTTTGTCCAGTTTGTAATTATGCTTCAGGCCAAAGCCATTCACAATTTACGTGAAATAAGCCCACAGAAGAATTTTCTTGCTTAATTTTCCAGTCTGTTTTGAAACCTCTCATTTAAACAAAATTCTACCCACATTTTTTTTTTCAAGCCAATGAGTACAGGCAAAGTACTTAAGGGAGTTTAATTATCATTAAGTCATTTGGGCCAGTAAATGCAAAGAAATCAGATCCTGCTCCTCTCCAGATCATCAGAAGCTGAGAGTGAAAAGATTGAGACTATGACTTGGCACAGGTCAATGTCTTTGGAGGTAAAAAAAATGCTTCAATGAAAAATTTCCATCTTTTTTACAAAAAAGGCCTAGCCCAGTGAGCTGTGGCTTTGGATGTAGAGGTTGTCATTTTTGGAGGACAAAATGAAAACCACTTTTCAAGCTGTAGTGGTGGCAGGAAAAAGGTCTCTTCCTAGGAGAGTTTATTACTTGTCCATTAGAAGGCTTAGCATCAAATCCCACAGTGGGGAGATCTAAACAAGGGTTATAGGATAGCTAGGTCTCCCTGCAGCGTTTGTACTGTGGGCAGTGATAGCCTCATTACCACCCAAGCTGCTCCTACACTGACTGCAGTGTGACATGGAAAGAGCAAAAGGAAGGGGAAGGAGAGAAATGTAATACGATCCATTATTTTGCAATTAACTTGAGACTAGCCCCTGTCAACTGTCAGCACACACACTGCACACACCACACACGCTCAGACACATATGAGGCTGGATCCAGAAACACTAAATCAATTTCCCCTCTGTCTCTCACTCTCATGGAGAGACTGGAACAACCGCACCTTCTCCTGCATGAAAACTTGGCTCCCAAGACCCTCATGGACCAGAACACCAGGTTCTTCACTCTCCTGGGAGAAAGCCAGCTAGAGATTTCATTTATGCATATTCCTCTTCCATCACTGTTTTGTGATATCTGTTTCATGATATGGATTTCATCATACAATTTAAATGCAAATGATCAGAAAATCTAAATACTACTTAACTAATTACATTTGTCTTTAATTATAACAACTAATTGGTCCAGTGTCCTAGAAAAACACTGGTTGGCATCAGTTATATAACTTTACCTGAAAGCAGACCAAGTGCTTGTTTATCCATGCTAGCTAATTAAGTAAAAAATCATTGCAAAAATGTTAAACAGATTAGCATTGTTTGTGTATTTTAAATTATCATTAAGGTATGGGAAATAAAGACATTTTCAAACATTGTAAAATAAAATATAATGTATTGTTATTTGCGTGCACACCCTTATCAGAAAAGCTAAAAGCATGGTTTGAAAAATTATTAGAACTAACAGTTAAATATATGGAGAGACTGAGAGAGAGAGAGAGATCCCACTAAGCGGCACCAAGAAAAAATGTAAATTACTTGTATTAATTTTTTAAATATGAAGGATCTATATTAAGAAAACAATAATATGTCAAGAAGACTTGAATAAATAAAATGATATCCCATGTTACTGATTATAGACTTTATTTTAAAGATATTCTCCTGTAATTGCTTTTCAAGTTTAACTCAACTACAAGTCTCAGTGTTGCAGGGTGTCTTGCACGAGTGGGGCTCTTACCAATGGATGTAAATAGGCACCTGGTCCAGGAGTTGGAAAAAGTGAAGAAGGATCTGATGGGAAGAACCAGATGAGCTAGCAGATATATGACCACATGCTTGAGCTGCAGCAGTGCCTGGTGACCCTGCACCAACCTCCTGAGAATAAAAGGCATATAACCCTGCTTTACTTCCACCTTCCAAATCTCATACAAAATGTCTCTTCTGGCCCAGCCAAACTTGGAACTATGCAGGGAATGGAACTCTGTTTAATGTACTGGCAAATTAGCTAGACTGACAGAATACAAACTCACCACAACCATACAAACTTTTTGAAAGTAGTGACTTATAGAGCTTTGAGGGTATAGAAGAATTTTCGAAACATGACATCAAAGGCAAAAAGCATAAAGAAAAAAGTGAAAGATATGACTTCATAAAAGTTTTTCTTAAGTCTGTTTAAAAAAACAAAAACAACAACAAAAACCACATGTAATTAATTTTATTTAAAGAAAAAAAATTAGGGAAATATTTGCAGTGTAGTGATAGACAAATTGTTAATCTGTTTAATATATAAAGAAGCTTTCCAAATTAATAAAAAAGAGATGAACACCTGATATTTTAAATGTACAATAGGTAGTAACTTTATTCACAAAAGAAGAAAAAATAAAATGGCTAAAACATATTTTTAAATGTAAAATCCCATTGGAAATCAAGTAAATGCAAACTGGTATTCACCGACCTGTTGGCCAAACGTATAAAAATACGTATATATCCTAATATAAAGAAGGTATTAGGGAATCAATACTTTAATGTATTCATACAATTTGATCTAGATTTTTCAAACTTTATTAATTTTTTTCAGAGAAAATATATCACAAAATGCCCAAGATAAAATAAGCACCTAATAAATATTTTTGAAGGGATGTGTAAAAATTCTTTTGCTCTAAGGATATTTAAAACAGCAAAAAATGGGAAAAATGGAAATGTCCCATAATAAAGTATTAGTTAAATAGATTTTGATATCTCCTTACAATGATATATTGCGTAGCCATTGAAAACATTTGATTAAAAATGTGGAACCATTTATGAAAAAATAAGCAGTTTTAAAAGTTTTATCATGTGATCTCATTTGAGTAAAAAATGTTATATATCTACACATATATAGTCATTCACATGGATGAAAGTAATGGAAGGATATATACTAAATTATTAATAGAATTACTGTTCTTTTCATTTTCAGTAAATACGTATTATTAATACAGTACAAGAAGTGATAGAAGTCATTTTAAGTACTATTAAAAAGCTTGATTACATGATAAAAACTTTATTATTTTCCCCTTCTCCCCTCCCTTAAATGTCTGTACTCTTCTTGAGTGTATGAAGCATAAAGATATCAAAGAGAATAAGATGAATTTAATTAGCAGGATGAGGGAACTCTTCCCCAAAGAGGTGACATTCGAGATAAGTCTCAAAGGATGGGCAGAATTTTAAGTGGAAGAGTTGCAGTAAACAGGAGGCATCAAAGTGTATGTGGGAGAAGAGATGAGTTCAGTTTGAGGAGCAGCAGGAGAAGCAGGTGTGTTAGACATGAAGCTGAAAGGAAGTCGGGATAAAGAAGATAAGTAGGCTTCTCCATCCTAATGAGGAGTCTGAATCTAGCAATAAGGATACTTTGCACATTGGTATTTCAAGTGGAGCAAAGCCTGGGAAATGTCTTTAACCTTCAGTTATGGGTCACATGCTCAGAGCCCTGTAAGGACTCTGAACCTGGGATTCAGGCATTAGATGGTCTCAGAGACTGACTCAGGGAAATGTTTATGAATACAAAAGAAATTATCATTAAGCCTTCTTAATATATGTTCTGCCCATAAAAATCATTTTCGAAGATCGATATTGGTAGTGTAGGTCAAAGGAGTAGGAAATAAATTCTTTTGCTCTGGTTAACATTATTGGTAAATAAGTGAGAACTGATACTCTTTTTTCTTTTTCATCCCACATAATATTCTTGTAAGATACTTTTTTTCTGGAATATGAACATGTCACTCTTGAAAATAAGCCCAGGAGTATGGGGCTAATTGTCACGAGACACATCATGCAGCCCCAGATCCACAAGAATCCACCTCCACCCATCTCTGCATGTGCTCCTTCAGAATCCACCCTCCTACTTCTATGAGTCTATCTAAATATACATATGGTTTGCCTGTCTTGACTAAAATGACTAGTTATTTCAGGTCAAAAAAGAATTCATGTTGCTTTTTTTAAAAAAATTACACTTAATGTCTGCCCATTTCTATGGAGCCAGCTGATTCAATCAAAATCATCCAACAATTTATACCTACCTTTGAAAAGGATTCTTAATCATTTGTTAAGGAAACCACTGCATGCCTCCCTGCCCTTTACAAGCAGCTCTGTATGACAAGATAGGCATGGTGGTTTCTTATTACTGCAAGGGACTGTCATTGAATGTTAATTGTGTATCTCTCCAGCTAACTGAGACTTATGAGTGAAAATGAACCCCCCCCTCAATATAATTACTGTGTGTTCACTGATAAAAATGGAAAACAACACCATTACCAATCATGGTTAACATTTACCTTCTAATTATGAATAACACAAAATCATCTATTTTTATTACTGATATAGATCATGGTCCGTACTCCTGAAATAACGTTTCTTCTTCCTACCTCTCCAACCTGAGTTTACCCATCCTCTGTGTCATTTTCTCTAGTGTTTTAGGTGATTGGTCAGTTAATGTAAAACACTAACTAAAGCTTCTGTTAATAGCCACAGATAATTATTTAAAATATAGAAGAATATAAGCTAAAAGTGTCTCTTCCAAATAGAATTTGCTATTTAACCAAACCACACAAAGCAGTGAAAAATGAAGGTGTTACGATCACTGCGCTAGCACAGAGAGGGTCACTTATGCCAGGTCAGTCATTGCCCACACTGCCAACATACAGACAACATCCATTTTCATTTCTGTATATTGAGTCAGAATCTAGAAAGAGAAAGAAAATAGATCAAAAATTACACTTTTTGGAAATTTGGTCTGATGAACCATGAAACACAAACCCAAGCCAGAAATATGATGGATAGTGTCGTTAACATTTAAGAAAGCATTGACTTTAGATGGTCTCTGTACAGATGCACAGCTAATCATCAAAATCCTTACCAAAATTATGTATGAGTGTAAAAAAATACATTTCAGACACTTAAATCTATAAAGGTGTTAGAGCAAGAGAAATTGACATGCACTGGCTTTGCTGGGGTTGTGAATCAATTTGCCAGTGTTTTTGCTTTTCTGTTCTACTGCTTTCCCGAGTTTGATGTTTCTCATTTACAAAAATTTGGGATATATTTCATTTACCAAAAAAAGTTGGATTTAACTCTATAATTTGTAAATATTTATGCACATTTCCAAAGCATACATGGGCTTAACTACATTTTTCCCTGATTACTTTTATGCCTAATACATCATGTTAGATCTCACATCTTGCACTTTCACAATAAAACGTTCAGATGAGAAGGCGATAACCCAAACAACCTGACAATGAATCAGCAGACACTTGCAAAAAATAAAACCTGAAGTTAGACATAATCTATAAAATTGGTGCAGATTTAATTTGAGGGCTATTTTCTACTTACACTTAAAAATTTTTTTTTTCTGTTCAAGGATGAAATCTCTGTTGTGATTTTGCAGAGGGTTAATAAACAGTCTAACAAATGACCAGCTGGTGTCAGTGACCCTACCCCATTTCTCTTCCACCTTCACTCACATGGCAAGTGGGATATGAACGCGTTGTTCTGCATCGTATTCAAAGATGACACGACTGACAGTGATTGCTCCAGCCCCGTGTGTGACTGAGAAGCCCAATATGGTACCAGAAATCCTTCCTGTAGTTTGCACATATGAAGCTTGTTGGGAGATTTGTGACTGCAGCTGCTTTTAACAGAGCCTGCCATTGTTTATATCTCTGCCTCCAAAATACAAAATGGGCCGTTGCTAGGAACGAACCACTCCATTTCCTGATCACTGCAAGCCAGACTGATGTCTCTGTTGTTCTTTCCCAGATGTTCCCCAGCACGACCATGTTACTTGAAGTTGTGCTTTGCCTCATTCAGGGATGAACAAGATAAGTTAGCCTGAATGGCAAGTATCCCTTTGGTTGAAGATTGTGTGCACTGCAGTGATTAACAATAAAAATTGAGAACTGATTCTAAGGACCTACTCTGCATTACAGAGCTGTGATAAATGGTAGGCAGAACACAAAGCAGTATGAGCCATAGGCTCTGCCACTGGGTTGTTTACTAGGTAGATACACTCTTAAAATGGTGCAAGTCAGTGAGTGATTAGGACAAGGGCTGGACAAGGACTTCCATAAAATGTAACTAGAGGGGGAGACCATTTCAGGTTTGGATGTGAGGAAATTCTTCCTGGAACAGAGTATATTTGAAAAAAGATGATCAGAGAGGACACTTTGAGCATGGGAAATGTGAAAGACTATAGCAAAGTGGCAAATGGACAATGTATTTTGAAAATAGTGAATATACAGGTTGGGCCCAAGGGCAAGACTACAGGATATAAGAAAAAAGTAGGATGGAGCCTGGTCATAAGGGTTAAAGCCATTATAGACATTTCATAGAAACTTCAAAAATAATTATATTAAGGAGCAATCAATCCATGAGCATGATTTGTCCCCATTCTGGCACAAACTAGTTGTGTAATACTGAACAAAGGATTTAACCTACCAGGGCCTCAATTTTTAAACCTGTAGATTGAGAAGACTAGAATAGAATAATAGTTCTCAACACCTAGGCGCAGAAATATTTGGAAAATTATGAAGGAACAACTAAAGATTTGGGAAAGGAGAGTGATATTAGCATCTAATGGACCTAGCCAAAAATGCCTGATGTTCTGCAACACATGGAACGGTCCCACCAGAAAATGTTCACACAGTTTTCAAATGTCCCCCAGGCATAGGGGAATAACCTATTTATTATTATCTGAGCCTAAAAGCCAATTCTGTTTTGTTTGAAAATTTAAAGTATGTTAATTAAATATTAATGTAGTTGCTTTCCCTAGATGTAACACTCTTGTGGTGTTTGGATTACCAATAAAATTGTCACCTTCATGGTAAATCTAAGTATTTATAAGAATATAATTATTTAGCTCATATTTCAAAATGCCAATGTAAAAGAAGGTGTTGACAATATGCATTTGAATATTGTCTTCATTTATTTTTTTCATAAATTTATTTATTTTTGGCTGAGTTGGGTCTTCGTTGCTGCGCACAGGTTTTCTCTAGTCGTGGTGAGCAGGCGCTACTCTTCGTTGCGGTGCGCGGGCTTCTCATTGCGGTGACTTCTCTTGTTGCAGAGCATGGGCTCTACGGGCGTGGTCTTCAGTAGTTGTGGCTCATGGGCTTTAGAGCTCAGGCTCAGTAGTTGTGGCGCACGGGCTTAGCTGCTCCGTGGAATGTGGGATCTTCCCTCACCAGGGCTTGAACCCATGTCCTCTGAATTGGCAGACGGATTCTTAACCATTGCACCACCAGGGAAGTCGCATTGTCTTTATTTAAATCCAAACTCATTCATTCTAAGTAGGGGAAAACCTCAGATTACTTCATAGTGTCTTCTAGTGTAGTTGCATGTAAGTTGTCACATTTTAAAAGGCACCTTCTTTTATTACAAATGCTTTTTTCTTTTCTTCCTCCTTCATATTATAGTTAGGGCATTTATTAAGGGTTTTAAATGATGTGTACAGGTGGACAAGTTACCTATGAATTTTATTTCAGCTAGTCAAGAGGATTGTAGAAAATATTTATAAGTTAAAGAGGCATTATATCTGCTGGGATTGAGGACCACTGGGTGAGATGATCTGGAAGCCCCTTCCAGAACAAACCCTCTGTTATCCTGCTGATGTGAGAGAGTCTAGGGCTCAGATGTGTCTAGTGAACTCTCAGAAGCCCAGTGTGCTATTTCTTAACAAATACAGCCATAGATTAGTAAATGATTACTTAATGGATGGAAGGAGCAATGTCAAGACAATCCATCTTTCACTAACAGAATGATATTTATCCTTAGAAGATTTACCCTGGGAGTAAATATAAGCACAAAATCCTTAGGATTTTTCAGTAAATTCCTCACCAAAAACAAAGGGTTTTTCTTTGTAGTGTCCTGAAGCAGCATGCCTCTGGTACCCTTTGCCTGCTAAGCAGTCACTTACTCATCTGATCAATTTCCAGTGGCATTTGACATGTCACAATGCTCTTTTTCTCTTACCATTGTCACTCTGCCTCTTGCATGAAAGCAGTCGTGGTCATGATATTTTTTACCATGTCTTCAGTTCAGCAAACATTGATTTAAGGCTTTTACACTTGGGGCATGTCCTGGACTCTCCCCAACACACCTTGAGCAAGCAACGCCCTGATCTGGAGAGGGTGTAGGCATAACGCCAGCCTCGACTGTCAGAAGACTTCTGCTTCCTTTGCCGGCTGTAGGATGTTTGCAGGGGCCCCTGGGAGATGCTTGGCTAATGAGTTACAGGCTGCCTCATCTATCCAGTGCTTTGACTATCTGCCCAATCTTTCTAAGTTCCTAACCTCACGCTTCCTTTTTCCTCCTACTAGATGTCCTTCTGGGAGACATTGGATACGGGGATGAAACATTCTAATCCTAGGGCCTGCAATCTTGTCAGTGTGTACAACCCAGGGGTCTGTTGCTTTGTTTATCTTTCCTACTTGTCTAGTGGGAGGTTTGGCGAAACGGGAAGGATTCAGATTGTAGTCTTGGAAAAATATCTGAATGGTTTGTTGTTGTTTTTAAATTCCAGTCATTAATAATGGAGGGCTGGAACTGACTTACTTGAAAATGAAGTTGTGTGCTTTGAATATAGCAATCTTTCCACTCTGACAATAAGGAAGATCTTTCACATTCTACTATGTTCTTTTAAAACTGACATTGGTGACTGTCAACAAACAGAATAGCAGCTTAAAAAGTAAGATATCTTTACGTTAGAAAACCAAAGATGTTATTTCCAAAGCAGAATCCTGTTGACCTCACGTAAGCCATGCTTTGTTTTGGACAGACTGAACGAATTGAAGGAAGGGGAATTTGGGGATAGAAATTTTATTGGTTGCTTTCTGTTCTTTTTTTTTTTTTTAAACATCTTTAGTGGAGTATAATTGCTTTACAATGGTGTGTTAGTTTCTGCTTTATAGCAAAGTGAATCAGCTATACATATACATATATCCCCATATCTCCTCCCTCTTGCGTCTCCCTCCCACCCTCCCTATCCCACCCCTCTAGGTGGATAGAAAACACCGAGCTGATCTCCATGTGCTGTGCAGCTGCTTCCCCCTAGCTATCTATTTTACATTTGGTAGTGTATATATGTCCACGCCACTCTCTCACTTCATCCCAGCTTACCCTTCCCCCTCCCTGTGTCCTCAAGTCCATTCTCTATGTCTGTGTCTTTATTCCAGTCCTGCTCCTGGTTCTTCATAAACTTTTTATTTTATTTTATTTTTTAGATTCCATATATATGTGTTAGAATATGGTATTCGTTTTTCTCTTTCTGACTTACTTCACTCTGTATGACACACTCTGGGTCCATCCACCTCACTACAAATAACTCAATTTCGTTTCTTTTTATGACTGAGTAATATTCCATTGTATATATGTGCCACATCTTCTTTATCCATTCATCTGTTGATGGACACTTAGGCTGCTTCCATGTCCTGGCTATTGTAAATACAGCTGCAATGAACATTGTGGTACATGACTCTTTTTGAATTATGGTTTTCTCAGGGTATATGCCCAGCAGTGGGATTCCTGGGTCATATGGTGGTTCTATTTTTAGTTTTTTGAGGAACCTCCATACTGTTCTCCATAGTGGCTGTATCAATTTACATTCCTACCAACAGTGTAGGAGGGTTCCCTTTTCTCCACACCCTCTCCAGCATTCATTGCTTGTAACTTTTTGCTGATGGCCATTCTGACCAGTGTGAGGTGATACCTCATTGTAGTTTTGATTTGCATTTCTCTAATGATTAGTGATGTTGAGCATTCTTTCATGTGTTTGTTGGCTATCTGTATATCGTCTTTGGATAAATGTCTATTTAGGTCTTCTGCACACTTTTGGATTGGGTTGTTTGTTTTTTGATATTGAGCTGCATGAGCTACTTGTATATTTTGGAGATTAATCCTTTGTTAGTTGCTTCGTTTGCAAATATTTTCTCCCATTCTGATGGTTGTCTTTTCATCTTGTTTATGGTTTCCTTTGTTGTGCAAAAGCTTTTAAGTTTTCTTAGGTCCCATTTGTTTATTTTTGTTTTTATTTCCATTTCTCTAGGAGGTGGGTAAAAAAGGATCTTGCTGTGATTTATGTCATGGAGTGTTTTTCCTATGTTTTCCTCTAAGAGTTTTATAGTGTCTGGCCTTCCATTTAGGTCTTTAATCCATTTTGAGTTTATTTTTGTGTATGGTGTTAGGGAATGTTCTAATTTCATTCTTTTACATTTAGCTGTCCAGTTTTCCCAGCACCACTTATTGAAGAGGCTGTTTTTCTCCATTGTATATTCTTGCCTCCTTTATCAAAGATATAGTGACCATATGTGTGTGAGTTTATCTCTGGGCTTTCTATCATGTTCCATTGATCTATATTTCTGTTTTTGTGCCAGTACCATACTGTCTTGATTACTGTAGCTCTGTAGTATAGTCTGAAATCAGGGAGCCTGATTCCTCCAGCTCCATTTTTCTTTCTCAAGATTGCTTTGGCTATTCGGGTCTTTTGTGTTTCCATACAAATTGTGACTTTTTTTTTCTAGTTCTGTAAAAAATGCCATGCGTAGTTTGATAGGGATTGCATTGAATCTGTAGATGGCTTTGGTTAGTATAGTCATTTTCACAATATTGATTCTTCCAATCCAAGAACATGGTATATCTCTCCATCTGTTTGTATCACCTTTAATTTCTTTCATCAGTGTCTTATAGTTTTCTGCATACTGGTCTTTCATCTCCTTAGGTAGGTTTACCCCTAGGTATTTTATTCTTTTTGTTGCAATGGTAAATGGGAGTGTTTCCTTAATTTCTCTTTCAGAGTTTTCATCATTAGTGTATAGGAATGCAAGAGATTTCTGTGCATTAATTTTGTATCCTGTTACTTTACCAAATTCATTGATTAGATCTCATAGTTTTCTGGTAGCATCTTTAGGATTCTCTATGTATAGTATCATGTCATCTGCAAACAGTGACAGCTTTACTTCTTCTTTTCTGATTTGGATTCCTTTTATTTCTTTTTCTTCTCTGATTGCTGTGGCTAAAACTTCCCAAACTATGTTGAATAATAGTGGTGAGAGTGGGAAACCTTGTCTTGTTCCTGATCTTAGTGGAAATGGTTTCTGTTATTCACCATTGAGAAAGATGTTGGCTGTAGGTTTGTCATATATTGCCTTTGTTATGTTGAGGTAAGTTCCCTCTATGCCTACTTTCTGGAGGGTTTTTTTCATAAATAGGTGTTGACTTTTGTCAAAAGCTTTTTCTGCATCTATTGAGATGATCATATGGTTTTTCTCCTTCAGTTTGTTAATATGATGTATCACATTGATTGATTTGCATATACTGAAGAATCCTTGCATTCCTGGAATAAACCCTACTTGAGCATGGTGTATGATCCTTTTAATGTGCTATTGGATTCTGTTTGCTAGTATTTTGTTGAGGATTTTTGCCTCTATTTTCATCAGTGATATTGGCCTGTAATTTTCTTTCTTTGTGACATCTTTGTCTGGTTTTGATATCAGGGTGATGGTGGCCTTGTAGAATGAGTTTGGGAGTGTTCCTCCCTCTGCTATGTTTTGGAAGAGTATGAGAAGGAAGGATGTTAGCTCTTCTCTAAATGTTTGATAAATTTCACCTGTGAAGCCATCTGGTCCTGGACTTTTGTTTGTTGGAAGATTTTTAATCATAGTTTCAATTTCAGTGCTTGTGATTGGTCTGTTTATATTTTCTATTTCTTTCTGGTTTAGTCTCGGATGGTTGTGCTTTTCTAAGAATGTGTCCATTTCTTCCAGGTTGTCCATTTTATTGGCATAGAGTTGCTTGTAGTAATCTCTCATGATCCTTTGTATTTCTGCAGTGTCAGTTGTTGCTTCTCCTTTTTCCTTTCTAATTCTATTGATTTGAGTCTTCTCCCTTTTTTTCTTGATGAGTCTGGCTAATGGTTTGTCAATTTTGCTTATGTTCTCAAAGAACCAGCTTTTAGTTTTATTGATCTTTGCTATTGTTTCCTTCATTTCTTTTCCATTTATTTCTGATCTGATCTTTATGATTTCTTTCCTTCTGCTAACTTGGGGGATTTTTTGCTCTTCTTTATCTAATTGCTTTAGGTATAAGGTTAGTTTGTTTATTTGAGATGTTTCTTGTTTCTTAAGGTAGGATTGTATTGTTATAAACTTCCCTATTAGAACTGCTTTTGCTGCATCCCATAGGTTTTGGGTCATCGTGTTTTCATTGTCACTTGTTTCTAGGTATTTTTTGATTTCCTCTTTGATTTCTTCAGTGATCTCTTGGTTATTAAGTAGTGTATTGTTTAGTCTCCATGTGTTTGTATTTTTTACAGATTTTTTCCTGTAGTTGATATCTAGTCTCATAGCGTTGTGGTTGGAAAAGATACTTGATACGATTTCAGTTTTCTTAAATTTAGCAAGGCTTGATTTGTGACCCAAGATATGATCTATCCTGGAGAATGTTCCATGAGCACTAAGAAGAAAGTGTATTTTGTTGTTTTTGGATGTAATGTCCTATAAATATCAATTAAGTCCATCTTGTTTAATGTGTCATTTAAAGCTTGTGTTTCCTTATTTATTTTCATTTTGCATGGTCTGTCCATTGGTGAAAGTGGGGTGTTAAAGTTCCCTACTATGATTGTGTTACTGTCAATTTCCCCTTTTATGGCTGTTAGCATTTGCCTTATGTATTGAGGTGCTCCTGTGTTGGGTGCATAAATATTTACAATTGTTTTATCTTCTTCTTGGATTGATCCCTTGATCATTATGTAGTGTCCTTCTTTGTCTCTTGTACTAGTCTTTATTTTAAAGTCTATTTTGTCTGATATGAGAATTGCTACTCCAGCTTTCTTTTGATTTCCATTTGCATGGAATATCTTTTTCCATCCCCTCACTTTCAGTCTGTATATGTCCCTAGGTCTGAAGTGGGTCTCTTGTAAACAGCATATATACGGGTCTTGTTTTTCTATCTATCAGCCAGTCTGTGTCTTTTCGTTGGAGCATTTAATCCATTTACTTATCGATATGTATGTTCCTAATACCATTTTCTTAATTGTTTTGGGTTTGTTATTGTAGGTCTTTTCCTTCTCTTGTGTTTCCTGCCTAGACAAGTTCCTTTAGCATTTGTTGTAAAGCTGATTTGGTGGTGCTGAATTCTCTTAGCTTTTGCTTTTCTTTAAAGGTTTTAATTTCTCCATCAAATCTGAATGAGATCCTTGCTGGGTAGAGTAATCTTGGTTGTAGGTTCTTTCCTTTCATCACTTTAAATATGTCCTGCCACTCTCTTCTGTCTTGCAGAGTTTCTGCTGAAAGATGAGCTGTTAACCTTATGGGGATTCCCTTTTATGTTAATTGTTGCTTTTCCCTTGCTGCTTTTAATATTTTTTCTTTGTATTTAATTTTTGATAGTTTGATTAATATGTGTCTTGGTGTGTTTCTCCTTGGATTTATCCTGTATGAGACTCTGCACTTCCTGGACTTGATTAACTATTTCCTTTCCCATATTAGGGAAGTTTTCAACTAAAATCTCTTCAAATATTTTCTCAGTACCTTTCTTTTTCTCTTCTTCTTCTGGGACCCCTAAAATTCGAATGTTGCTGCGTTTAATGTTGTCCCAGAGGTCTCTGAGACTGTCCTCAATTCTTTTCATTCTTTTTTCTTTATTCTGCTCTGTGGTAGTTATTTCCAGTGTTTTATCTTCCAGGTCACTTATCCATTCTTCTGCCTCAGTTATTCTGGTATTGATTCCTTCTGGAGAATTTTTAATTTCATTTATTGTGTTGTTCATCATTGTTTGTTTGCTCTTTAGTTCTTCCAGGTCCTTGTAAAATGTTTCTTGTATTTTCTCCATTGTATTTCCAAGATTTTGGATCATCTTTACTATCATTACTCTGAATTCTTTTTCAGGTAGACTGCCTATTTCCTCTTCATTTGTTTGGTCTGGTGGGTTTTTACCTTGCTCCTTCATCTGCTGTGTATTTCTCTGTCTTCTCATTTTGCTTAACTTACTGTGTTTGGGGTTTCTTTTTCACAGGCTGCAGGTTCATATTTCCCGTTGTTTTTGGTGTCTGCCCTAGAGACTAAGGCTTATTCAGTGGGTTGTGTAGGCTTCCTGGTGGAGGGGACTGGTGCCTCTGTTCTGGTGGATGAGGTTGGATCTTGTCTTTCTGCTGGGCAGGACTGTGTCCGGTGGTGTGTTTTGGGATATCTGTGATCTTATTATGATTTTAGGCAGCCTCTCTGCTAATGGGTGGAGTTGTGTTCCTGACTTGCTAGTTGTTTGGCATAGGGTGTCCAGCAGTGTAGCTTGGTGGTTGTTGAGTGGAGCTGGGTCTTTGCATTGAGGGAGATCTCTGGGAGAGCTTTCTCCATTTAATATTACATGGAGCTGGGAGGTCTCTGATGGACCAATGTCCTGAGCTTGGCTCTCCCACCTCAGAGGCTCAGGCCTGACCCCCGGCCGGAACACCAAGACCCTGTCAGCCACACAGCTCAGAAGAAAAGGGAGAAAAAAAGAAAGAAAGAAAGAAAAACTTAAAAAAAAATAAAGTTATTAAAGTAAAAAATAAAAAATTATTAATAATAAAAAAATTAAAAAGTAATTTAAAAAAATGAAAGAAGAGATCAGCCAAACCAAAAAACTAATCCGCCAATGATAACAATTGCTAAAAACTATACTAAAAAAAAAAAAAAACGGACAGACAGAACCCTAGGACAAATGGTAAAAGCAAAGCTATACAGACAAAATCACACAAAGAAGCATGTACATACACACTGACAAAAAGAGAAAAAGGAAAAATATATATATATGTCATTGCTCCCAAAGTCCACCTCCTGAATTTGGGATGACTCATTGTCTATTCAGGTATTCAACAGATGCAGGCACATCAAGTTGTTTGTGGAGCTTTTATCTTCTGCTCCTGAGGCTGCTGGGAGAGATTTCCCTCTCTCTTCTTTGTTCGCACAGCTCCCGAGGTTCAGCTTTGAATTTGGACCCGCCTCTGCGTGTAGGTCTCCTGAGGGCGTCTGTTCTTCGCTCACACAGGACGGGGTTAAAGGAGCAGCTGCTTTGGGGGCTCTGGCTCACTCAGGCGGGGGGGAGGGAAGGGTACGGATTCGGGGCGAGCCTGTGGCGGCAGAGGCCAGCGTGACGTTGCACCAGCCTGAGGTGCGCCGTGTGTTCTCCCGGGGAAGTTGTCCCCGGATCACGGGAGCCTGGCAGTGGTGGGCTGCACAGGCTCCCGGGAGGGGCGGTGTGGCTAGTGACCTGTGCTTGCACACAGGCTTCTTGGTGGCGGCAGCAGTGGCCTTAGCATCTCATGCCCGTCTCTGGGGTCTGTGCTGATAGCCGCGGCTCGCGCCCGTCTCTGGAGCACGTTTAGGTGGTGCTCTGAATCCCCTCTCCTCACGCACCCCGAAACAATGGTCTCTTGCCTTTTAGGCAGGTCCAGACTTTTTCCCCGACTCCCTCCCGGCTAGCTGTGATGCACTAGCCCCCTTCAGGCTGTATTCACACACCCAACCCCAGTCCTCTCTGCTTTCTGTTTTTTAATAACAGAAATTTCATTTCACATGAGGATCTCTGATACACAGAACCTTAACCAAGTCAGATGATGCTTTCATGTGCATATTATAAAGCCTGATCGTTGTGTCCCAATGGGCTTAAAAGGACTTCAGTTCCAGTTCCCAGATCATAATATATAGATACTATATAGATAATCAGACTAGACTGATCTCTGACCCTTGATGTGGTCACATCTCTCCCCTGAACACAGAGGTCTTCAAAGGGGCCTGTTGGTGGAGGTTTTCAGTGAGGCAGAGGCAGGGACATTGGTGGAATAATTTCAGTCTCAGTGGAGCTGTTCATCCCAGCCGAGCTTTGTGAGTGTTGGACTGATGTGTGTGCTATATGCGGGGAAGGTGTGAGCTTCAAAGGCTGTAAAACACAGTATGTAGTATCATACATCACTTCTCAAATCTGTGTGAATTCAGATTTCTCTCTGACAAAACCTTCCCATTAAAATGGGAAGTTCAAAAGTACAGTGCAGTTTAGATTGACTATTCAACAAATAAACATCCCTGTGAATGAAAAAGTCAAAAACAATTGATAAAAACGCTAGTCCTAAGAATCGGATACAAATCTCTGTCATTTATGAGATATCATTTATCCATCAACTATAATGTAACTTCTACCTTCTATTCATTTCCTCTTATCCTGTATGTTAGCTGATTATTATCATTACATCTTTGTTAGCCTTAACTCCAGGATCTGCAATAAAGGTCTTGTGAAATGAAATAGCCCAATTTGTCATGCTCTGGAATTTGCCTGGTTCACAGAGTCTTGGAATTAAACATATAATTGAAATGCTCCTTTGTCTAAACTTTATCCACAGTCATAAAATAGAGAACAGAGAAAGGGTTGGAACTATGGTGTTTCATCGGAAACCAAAATACTAAACATATTCTACAGTTCAAAAGGCTCCTTGAGTAGATAGCCTATCACATCTATGCCAAGCCATAACTATGGTTAAATAACTAGTTCTCATTGCTAATCTGTAGGATAGTTTATTAATCACAGAAAGCGTAATCAGTTAACCTAACCAAGAAGTTGGTGTTGGATATCATTCTTCTGCTGTATTGTAATCATTCAGCATTTTCAGCAGCTCTACAGACACTCCATTCATGACACGGTCTTTTCTCATAAGATAAGCATTCCTGAAAGAGTAGATTGAGAGAAAATACAAAGTATTTAGAAAAAACATTTCCACTGACATGACTTTCATGAAAATAAAGAGTCTGCCTTAAACAATTTAAAAGTAAAAGAAAAAAATACAAAAAGAAAGGAAGAACAATAACAACAACAAAAATCAACCATGGTTGTGGGTTTCTAGCAGCCAAAAAATAATCATAATAAACCAATCTGGAGACCTGGGTTGGAAGACTAGGTGGGTCATTGAACCATTCATAGGTAGGATGGGAGGAAGAGGGAAGTGTCTAGATTGTTAAGGTCATTCAAAACTGGAAGGTTCTATGACGTAAACATCTTAGATTAACTTTAGCCCTTTCATTTGAGGTCAGGTCATCATTGGTGCTTGCAGCTCAGCCTAGTTGAGAAAGGTCTGTTTTCTTGAAAGCAGCTGCCCTCTAGCCTCATCGTTAGAAGTAACAAGTAACAAATAACATGAATCCTGCTGCTTCCATGTGTCCGCTAACAAACCTTGATTCTGAGTACTTTATTTTGTCAGCTTAACACCAGGTCTTACATTTTAATATGTAAACAATTTTAAAAGATAGTAATACTGAGAGTCCCTGGATGTCTAAAATATGGCTCCAGTGACATGTTCGATGACTCCATTTGGTGATTATCTTTGATGTGCAACCACTTTGCTCATTCCTACCTTTAAGGAAGTGATTTTTTGAAACAAACTTTAGAATTTGATCAACTAGGAGACAGAAGTCTCTTCAGATGTATGTGTATTTATTTACTCTTTAAGGCAAGATGAGTAATTACTGACCCATCTTCTATTCTCAGCACTCTCTGATTTTAGTAGCTACTGATTTTGCTGAAAGCTGGAGAAGTCAAGCACATTTGTAGTTAGCTCTTCTGGGCAAATAACCTTGTAAAACAAAAGATTTTTCTCCAGTTGGTTATAAATTTGCTAGATTTGAGTGGGATGTTATGTGTATATTGGCTTCCTTAAGTTTACTAAGGAAAATTATATTCTAGGGGGTTAAAAAAAAAATACTTTGAAACCAGAATGCAAGGAGAAATGCGAGCAGTCATTTCATTCCCCCACATTGCTGGTGACCAAATGTTCTGAAGGGAGAATAGTTCAAAGCAGTGTCTCCCTGACTGTGAGAATTGATTCACTTGCTCAGGATGGTATGGAAGCCCAGAGAGGCTGAAGACTCAAGACTCACAAGGTCTTGCCTCATGAGAAAACTTGGACCAAAAAATCTTGCTTGGCTTTGAGCTACATTCAAAGGGATGTTTTTCAAATTACTGGGATGAAATCTGACTGAGGGTGATGATTCTTTATGGTTTAAGAACACAAGCCTTTTCCTTGGTTGTTTCTTTTCTCTTTCTCTTATTCCATTTGCATCACCTGAGCTTCCTTTCTCTCCAAATATGCAGTAAAGACAGGGGAAAGGAAAAAAGCAAATTCACCAATTGCGTATTGGTGATTTTTGTTGTTGAGATGCTTTGAAACTACATTTTTTTGTTGCTCCCAAATGTTTTCAAGGCCAAGAGGCCAAAGGACCCTGAGTGAGAGATCCTGAGTGAGCTCAAAGATTTAGAGCATCCAACAAATTAAACTCCTTCCTTTAGCATGTCTATTAGAATCTTCGAGTCTTTAATATAATTTAAAGCAATTGTCCCCGTAGGGAGGTCTAACATTTTGCAAAATAACGTTGAAATAGTTGACCTGCCTGAGGAAACTAGAAGAATTTCAAGGGTACATTTCAAGACTCTGTTTCTGTTGATAATAGTGTTCCAGAATTTATATTTATTAATATTGCTTTATTTTGGTCAGACTCCCACAGGAAATCCTGAGGAGTGTACGTTTCTGGCATATTTTATCTTAGATAGTTCCATCCCTTTGGTCTTGCATCCTGATTGCTAGACTGAAGAGTACCTTTGTAAGCCTCTACTCTTTAATAGAGCTGAGGATGACAACAAGCAGGGACTTCAACACTCTAGGAAGACAATCTATCTACTTTCTCCGGTTATCATTAAAATGTCTTTTAGACGTAGGTCATAACTGGAAACCTATAAATGATGTCTGTGTAGTGAGCACTTCCCACAGAGCTGGAGTCCCAAGTGATTAAAATTTATCACATTGTTCTTATGGTTACAAATGCTGCTGATATGTGTCATTACTTAGAAAGTACTATTCATAACATTTTGATTTCAGTCCAAATAGTTTTTTTTTTTTCCCTGAATTTCCCATAAAATGCTCTTGATCTTTTCTTCAGGGGTCTAATCCGCTTTTCCTTTGAAAGAACAAAGAAAAGGGGTTGATTGTTCTCTAGTTTAAATTTTGTTTAGTGTGATGTATTTATTGTCTGGTGGGATGCAGCTAATTTTCCACTAGCTTTTCCGAGAAAGTTATTAGGATACAATTTAATCCTGTTCACCGTATGTGCCCTAAGTTCTTTCATGAATTACAAGTTATGGTGTTTAGTATGTAGCTCTATTAAAATGATATATAACTACGAGTCCTCATATTTGAGCAGTGCTTTGCTTTTCAAAAACGCATGCTTTGAATGTACAAATTTGCCCTTTGCTTACATGACACAGTATACACTGAAATGCTTTCAAGTGAGCTCTTAATATGGTAGGGGTTTGTTAGAACACAGGATAACAAGGCGGCCTCTCATTTAGTCTCCTGGAGAGCTAAAGATCTAAAGTTCTTTCAATATGATTTTCTAACCCTCATGCATTTTTCATACCTCTGAGAATTTATACATTAAGGCAAAATGTTAGTACAGAGTACCCTCAGACATTTATCTCTTATGAGGTATTTTACCTGGAAAGCAGTGAATTGAACTGGCTTGTATTTATTGAAAAATAAGCCTGTGCAGACAGCATACCATCTGCTTTTCTGCCTAAATGTTTATTTCCTGAAAATTTGAGACAACCCTGGCTGGACAAATCTGCTTTTAGTTTTTGTAACTGATTTCTAAATCCTGGAACTAAGAGTATCTGGTAATAATATTGAAATATCAGGAAAGGAAAGAAAGTGAGATACTAATGGAATTGAACACCGAGATTTTTTTTAATCTAAAAGATAATTTATTATTGACTCACATCTCCAATATTTCAAGTGAGAACAAATTTCATGAAAGGTGTGATCTGAGCTTTCGCTCCATTTCTTTGTGATTATCTGGACTCAGTGCTCCTCTCCTAAACCCCTCTGGCTTTGGTTGCCTCGTCCTAGGATGGCTTCCTTCATGGCTACAAGATGGCTGTCTATAGCAATATGGGCTATACCCACTTCTTTGTTCACTTTCAAGGATTGTGTCCCTTCCACAGTCATCCAAACCTGACCCCTTAACTTTGGGATGATTACATAACACCAGGAGTTTTTAACTAAGGAATATATCAAAACTTTTATCATGATTTGGACTCCTGGTTATGAGAATTTCAACACCATCTAGCCTTCTAATTTAGCTGACTAATATATACACTATTGTACTGTAATTTAACATTCTACTTCATATATTTTAATGTGATTTGACATCACAAGGGATATTATAAAGCTGATGCAAATTTTTACCTCATAGTTTTAGAAATAAAGAAGAAAAGGTGAGCTTCTTCACTTAGAATTCTGGAGTCAAGAATATTTGGGGCTTAAGTAGGCAAATTGCCAGATCTAGGATTTTTTTTTTATATTCAAAACAAAATGTACTAGTTCTTTCCATCGCTGACATAGTTGGCTCCGTGGAACTTTTGGAGTAAATCTCTTTTTGTATAATTATCTTGCCGTTTAGAGTCCTTTTGTGGTGGGAAAAAAAGCCAGCTGGTGGCTAGCAAAAATGAAGTAGAGGGGGTGTTGATAGGAAGACAAAAAAAGGATCATAGAATTGATTTTATGAATCTTATTAAAACAAACTCCAAGGGACTAACTTATTTTGTCATATGGGTATCTTAAAATCAAATATTCTTGGAAACAAGTGAACTATTGGCTGGGACTTGACAAGCATTTGTTATCCGGAGATTTTTCATGGTACATTAAAAGACTGAAAAGAGACAATGATACATAAAAGCAATCAACACAAAATTTCTGATTATAATGGAATTTTACAGCTAATGTAATTTCAAACTGTTTTGATCAGGGTTTTATGTGTATTTGTTGTAATCATTTTGCCTGTTTATATTGAGAATTATATTTAAATGGCATGTCTGTAGGCAAGAAGGCCCAATAACCAGAAACAATCCATGTCTCTTAGATACCTACACATCAAGATTTAATTTTCTAATCAATCAACCAGTTACTTTGTCTATGTGATAACAAATGCTAGTTTAGTGTCATTGTTTTCTGTTTTGCAATATCACTAAATTTTCTGAAATACCTGATTGCTTTGGAAGATATTCATACCAGAAAAACATATGTAAATATTCTAAACATTCTTAGAATAGTAGAATACCAGATTCAGACAGGACCACAAAGATCTAGATCTAAATCTAATGTGAAAATCGCCTCTCCAACAGGTGAGAGGTGCTGGCCTCCTAAAGGAGCCCATTCTATCTAAACAGGATTAACTATAAGCAAGTCCATCCTTATATGGAAGCTTCTATAGATTGGTCTTTGTATACATATGACAGCAGAGAGAATAAAACTTTTCCTCTTCAATAATAAAACTCTTCTTTCTTCCAGATAAAACATCTTGTGTCCCTGTAGTTTTTCTTCCTTTGACATGATTTTATATGCTCTCACCAAGCACATCTTTTGTTTCTGAAAGCATACTTTCTTAAAGTGGGGTGCCTAGATATGAACTCGGGATTTGAAAAGAAATTTTGACCACTGTGGAATGTTGAGTGGGGTTATCACATCTTCCTTAGCCTAGAAAGTTTGCTCCAAAGTTGACCTAAACCCTATTAGACTTATGACAGCCTCACCACTCTGTTGACCTATATTGAACTCACTGTTACCTAAAAGCCCTAGGCCATTTTTTTCCCAGCATTTTCAATACCAACTATTTTCCCAGTTGGTTTTCTGAATCCAAGTACAGGGATGTGTATTTATTGTTTGTTTCTATCAAAATTCATTCTGTGAGACTCAGCCAATTTGTTCAGCTTGTCAAGCTCATTTGGAGCTTGAGGTTGTCATCATCAGATGCAGTAAAACCCCAGCATATTTGACAAGACACCTGCCAAAACATTGAAAACAATATCTGGAAGGCATGACCTTCCAACATGTTAAATTCTAGCCCCTAATCCAGCGGTCCACAACCTTTTTGGCACAAGGGACCAGTTTCATGGGACCCTTGCCTTAATCCATTCTTGCTGAAGTTTAAATCCTTTCCCAGGTAAGGCAAGATCTCAAATAGGCCATGATTAAAAAATGGCCTTACTCTTTATCAAGTCACATCTTTGATAACTAATAGCACTTTATTTTAAGCAAGAATAGCATGCCTAGCAAAGTAAAAATAATCCAGGGAAACACAATGAATCGAAGTCATTTATTATGACCTATACTTCCTTTTGGTTATTTATCTGGTCTTTATACAAAAGTGTTGATGATGAAACTCAGATTGTGTTTACCAGAGTTAGATTTTTGTCTTTCTTCAACTTCAGCTAAAGTGAGAACAGGATTAAGCAAAGGACAGTGAAATCCCCTATTAAATAAAATTGAAACCAAGGCAAAATCTCCAAGTCAAATAGATTTTTTCTGTCTAACAAACAGCTTTCAAAATAGGCTTGCTTGACTATGGTTCCCTTAGGATTTATGCTATTGTTCAGTAGATACCATGAAATAACAAAAATCCTGTTGTTGGTAAAACATAATGATTACCATAACCTACCCCAGAAGCAGACACACACTAATCATACAGAAAGAAGTCTTGGCGTTTAACTTTAAAGTGTACAATCATCAAAATGCTTGAGCAGCCACATGTGTAGGAGTGATGGGTCTTGCCCATATTTATGAGCTGCCTTAAATCCTTTCTGGAGCGAAGAGACAAGTAAATAAAAGACACAGTCACATATTTAATGAGGAGGGAGAGAAAAGTCTAAATTGGTATGCAGTCATTGCTCTCACAAACAATTTAATTTTCTAAACGTTATACTGAAATGTTTAGATGCCTCCTTTCAGCCAACACCCCCAAGGTAGGAGACATGCTATATCTCCAATGTCACAGATACATAGAACATTGTTAAGCAAAAATACTGTAAGGAAATAGCTTTTTTAATGACCTATTACCCTTAAGTTTTTAAACAAATGTAAAAATGCCACCTGCCATCCACAGGGTGCTTCCTGATTGTCTTCATGGGATATGCCTTCTTCTGTGACTCCAGGAAGAATTCCATGCTACTGAGTCAGAGCTCAATATCTTTGGTTTAGTTTAGATGGGATTTGCACGGGGATAATACGATTCCATCTGCATTTTTTCCCCACTTAGAAATTAAACAGGAAACACATATGTACTAAATATGTGATATAAATATATCTGGTTTTATTTAATTTTCTCCTCTCTAACCCAAACCGTGCCTCCTTTTCTCTTTTCATTTTTGCAGAAAAGAATCACCAGACACTAATAATTTATTTGAAAGTTTGTTGGAAGTCATTTTATTATATGACTCTTTGAGCAGAAAAGTCCTTTTCATTAGAGACAATTCGTTGTTCAGTTGCTTGTTGTTTTTAACTAAGTGGCATAAATTAACCCAGTCACAGGATAAACAGATACTCATCTGTAGGGTAATCCTGTTTTAAATCCTGTTTATCCCCTGTATAGCAAAGACTGGATCCTTAGCCTAACCCTCTCGGCACCCATCCTGGTGCTCCCAGCCTTACAAACTAGTCTCCAACGAGACTCAAATGCATAGCATGACCAGGTTTAGCAAACAAACTTACAGAATGCCCAATCAAATTTGAGTTTCAGATAAACAACCAAGAATGTGTTAGTATAAGTATGTTCCAAATACTGTATAGGATATACTTATACTAAAACACTCTTGGTTGTTTATCTGAAACTCTTTAACTGGATGCCCTGAATTTCATCTGGCAATCCTACAAACACATCTTCTATGTTATTGTTTCAAGTCATTTTGTGCAGATTTTCCCTTCCATCTCAGATGACCTACTGTGCCTTGTCAAAATGGGAGACATGGCTCAACTGGCTTTTTCTCCTTTTCCATAAAATCTTAGCTGACCTGCTCCATTCCAGCTTCAGCAGAGCTGATCATCCCCTTCTTTGGGCTGAGACTGTGTCTTGAGTATAACTGAGTCACAAGCTATATCTCACCAGAGACGTATATACATATACACAGATACATTTGTGTGTGTCTGGTAGTAAGCTCTCTGGCACACAAGGTGCTTTACTCATCTGTATCCCCAGTGCTAGAAAATAGAAGGAGAGCTTCTGGGTAGGAGTAAGAGCAGAGGGTTGGAGCCAAAGAAAACTGTGTTTGAATCTTGGCCTCTGCCACTCTGCAGCTGAGACTGTGGATGACACATTTACTCTCAGGGTCTAAAATTTCTCATCTACATTTTAAAAAATAACACATCTCTGGCCAAGAAATTGTTGAAAATTAAATGAAGGTGTTTATATATAAGTGACCTGTCACAAAGCATAGGGTCATCTAAATAGTTACCTTCTAATCCCACTCCCCTTGTTGAACTAAAAAGTCCTTTCAGAGGTACAATGTCTTTCCTTTCCTGATAATCTAGAAAGAACTTCAATTTCAGTCTTCAAATTAAGTTTTAAATTTTGTCTGATTATGGCCTCATACACTCAAGTTTTAATATTTTCATTGTTTTGCCCACTTATCCCCCAATTCTGATTGAATGCCTTGTTCTTCCTTTACAGTCAATAGCACTTCCAATCAGACCATATAAAACAAGCAAAACTCTGCTCCCAAAAGCTTGCAAAGCAAGAGAGTTTCTAAAAATTACTCTTGTCTCATCTGTCTGACTCACATTTATCTAAAAATAAAAGGGAAACTAGGAGAAAAAATAAACGAACAGAGGGTAACGTGCAGCCTCATGTCTCTAAGTCAGATAACAAGATAATTTTTCTGCATGCTCTATGTCTCACTTTACTTTCCAAAATGACCTTTCCACCCCTTAGTCCTATCACTAGAATATAAATCCATTAATGAGGAATCTTTTCTTTCCCTGTCCTTTTTCATATCAATCTCAGCAGGATGCTAGACTGTTCTTTGAGTTCATTCACTTTATTGCCATTAAAAAGAAAATATAGTCTGGAGATGGCCTGTCTCCAAATGGTTAAGCACAAGATGAAGAAATAAATTCCTGAGTTTCTAGCTTTCATATACCACTGATTTTCTATGCAAAACTTAAGGAAAATCCCAAAACTCATTTTTTAATCTGTGAAATGGGTCAGTCATTTAAAAATATCTCATTCACATATGCCATTTTTTTAGCAGAAAATAAAAAGATCTTAAAATATTGGTGTTTACAGTTAATGATTTTCAAACTATGCTTGCCTGACTACGGGTACCACAGGATTTAACTCTATTGCTCATTAGATGCTCTGAAATATAATAATTATATTGGTAAAATGTGATGATTACCATAACTTTCCCCAGAAGTACATACATTCTAATCTAACTTTCAAAGCTAAAGAAACCAGAGGACTCACTGAGAAAAATATGTAGAGAACCTCGGAATAAATTGACAGACAACCTAGGAGATACATATAGGTTGGTGCCAATTCATTCAACCATTTACTTATTCATTCATCAAATGTTTAGTAAGCATATACGATAAGCAAAGCTCTGTGACAGACTTCTTCTGAGGTTCATTTCCTCGATTTCCTAATAACACTGGGGCTGTACTAGTAAAATGTATAACTCAGGGGTTAATAGCTTAATGTCTCTAAGTTAACCCTTTAATAATTTTATTAACATTAACATCTCACATCTAGGTAAATTTCTTTCAATGAAGAAAGGGGAAGATCTTGAGATAACAAAACCTTACCATGAAGATCTCATCAGGGTACCTTGCAGATCCAGTACAGGTAACCCTGTGGCTTGGAAAAGTCTCTGAAACCAGCCTGAAGCACCTTGTCTGTTAGGAGTGCTATCACTTATACGACACACATGGACCACAAAAATAAGACCTCACATCCTTGTGCTAACAGAGTAATCCTAATGAAAACAGGAAAGCAATCTAAAAGAAATAAAATATACTTGCTTGAATTTTTTGTAATAAGCATGTATAATTTTTGTAAAAATGTTTCTAAAGAGGAAAAAGAAGAGAAGGAAGGAAAGAAGGGAGGAAGGAAGGAAGGGAGGAAAGGAGGAAGGAAAGAAAGGAAGGAGGGAGGGAGGGAAGGAGGAAGGAAGGAAGGGAGGGAGGGAGGAAGGAAGGGTATGTGGTTTAATTTTTTTAAATTGATACCCATAGGAGGCTGTGGATGGCAAGACTAAGGAGCACAACACACTGCCTCTAAGGCTCTCTAAAGCATCACGATTTCTGAACCCAGATACTTGATATCTGAATCCTGCAGCCATAGAAGTTAGTGTAGGCACTTTGGATCAGCTTCCATCTTCCTCATAGTTCCTCAAGAATTCACTTTGGGTTCTGACACAGAGTACTGAAGAGGGAAAATAACTCCCTCCTGCTTCAGAAAAACAGCCAAGAGGATTCTCAGAGCTTTCTGTACTGATGGGAAATAACCATTCTTGACCTCTTTCTCTCTCCCTCCAGAGGCTCATGGCTCTTTGTAGACACAACTAGAGAGATTGAACAGCTTCTCCCATATTTCCAGGTCAAGGGGGCAAGGCTAGAGTTGTTCAGATATTTACTAAATGCCTAATAAGCACAAAACATAGTACTTGGCACTCTACAGGTCCAAAAAAATAAAAGATATGGTTCCCACTGGAGAAAGAAAAAATATACGTAAGCAAAAAGTAGATGACAAATTAGCCGCGAAACAGGAGATTTCACAAGGTTATTGCTAAAGGCAAATGTACACAACATGAGAGCTCTCTTGACCAATGTATTAAATATGCACTGCTTTCTTTAAAAGTGGATCTATCAACATCTGTCAAATGCATGCAGCACACACACACATATATATACACATGCACAATTGCCAGTCTGTTAGAATAAAATTTTTTAAAAATCAGAAGTTATAAAAATATACAAAGTTTAAACAATTATAGGGAGAGCAGAGATTCAGAAGAGATAGCATTTACTGAGCAATTTTACTGCTCCAGGTACTGTGCTAAGTGTTCTAAATGCATTTGTTCAATTAATTCTTGCAACAAATGAATGTGATATAGATTATTACCATTTAATATTTGAGGAAACCAAGACTTAGAAAGGTTTAAGTAATTTGTCTGAGATGTCACAACTAATCCCATGTTTCTGAAGTATTTGGTGATATGTTAGAAAATTAGTGTGTTCTCCATTGTACATAAACAACATGACTCTATTCTTAGGGAACTCAGTGTTCATAACAAACTCAAAAGTTCCATGAAGTTGTCTTATTTATTCACATAAAAAAACAATTATTACAAGAAGACTCAAGGATGTATTGGCAAATTGGCTAATGAGTGGGATTAAATGAGAAAAAAATTTTGAAGAAAATGAACCTGGAAGAAATCTGTAAGGAAAAGCATATAGACAGTTTATTCATATTTCATCATTAAACTCTTCTTGAACATCTAATATTTACAAGTCCCTTTTCTGATGGTGATAATAGAAATATGAATGACAGATATAATTAGCTGCCTTCAAGAAGCTAATAATAATCCTCTGTGAGGTGATGGGATGGTGAGAAGGTGAAGACAAAAGAGACAGACAATGCAATGGGTAGGACATCCTATTACGGAGATGTGAACCAAAGGATGTAGAACAGGGGTGGATCCACACAGTATGCATTTTGGATCTGGGAATGACTTCACTGAGGAAGTCATAGCTGATCTGGGCTTCAATAGATTGGCAAAGTTTGCCTGGAAAATAAAGGGCAGGGGACTTTTCTGACGGAGAAGAAAGTAGGTATAAATGCGTGAACTTTGTGAAGCCAGGTTTTCCATATGAGGAAACAAAGCACCTCTAAAGTGGAACAAAGCCAGGAGCTATTTAAGGTGAGGTTGGCCACAGCCTGAAGGAAAATAGGGAAATGGGGAAAAGGCAAGACCAGTTGGAGTGAGAAGAGAGAGAAGACAGAATGGTTAAGAAATTATGGCTGATCATCGGGCACTAGGAGAACCAAACACTTCTCCTTTTCCAGCTCAGAAAAAGGCATCATAATTCACCCAGTTGTTCAACCCAGAAACCAAGGTATTATGCTTGCCTTCTTCCACTCCGTCATTCCCTATGTCTCATCAGGCACCAAGTGCATCAACTCTGCCTCCTAAACCTCCCTCCTGTCCGCTCACTTCTCTGCACCCTCGTCACTACTGAACTAGGACAGGTCTCTGCATCCTCTTGCCTGGGCTAGCGCGGCAGCCTCCTTACTAGTCCACTTGCCTTCCTTTAGCCAGCATGAACTTTCTAACAGCACAAATCCATTTATGTCGCTCTTCCAGGGGCTTCTCAACACCCTTGAGGGAATCTTCTCTTGCTTTACAAAGTCCCCTTCAGCCTCTACTTAACTCTTTCCCACCCTGTCTCCCAGCTCCTCCACCTCCTACAAAGCACACACATTCTCTGATCCACTGATGTTGAATTACTTTCTTTTCCTGAGATACATCACGCCCTCTCTTCTCGAGATTTTGACTCAGGCTGGTTTCTCTGCCTGAAGTACTATCTCCAGGTTTCTCTTGACTAACTCCAACTCATCCTATAGCTCTCACTTTACACGCTACCTTTTCTGGAAAGGCTTCCGTGAGCTTCAGAGTCGGATTAAGCATCCTTCTTCAGTGACTACATAATACATTGTTCTTCCTTTTTCCCAGCACACAGAGCTGTGTAATTGCCTGTTTAGTTATCTGTGCCTGTTTAGTTATCTGTACTCCCAAACAGACCTTCAGTTCCAAAGAGCAGGACCACATCCATCGCAGTCATTTTATATCTCTTAGCAGCTGGTGCATATTAGGCCAGTAAATGAATAACCAAATGAATCTTACTGACTCTGGGACAATACTGAGGGAGGATAAAGGATTGGTATATAACAGTGGATGAGTCAATTGAGGTTCAGCTACCAACTCCAAGAGTAAACCACGAGGGCAGCTCAGGTTCAGCCAGCATTGATCAAGCAGGTTCCAAGCAAAATCAAGCTTGGGGCTGCCAAGGTGTTTTGCCTACTTGCAACTGACTGAGTAGTTTAGCAGAAGCCAAGAAACTGAGTGTCCATTCAGAGCTGTGGAAAGTTGTCTTCTCAGCTGGGGTCCAGAATGTCAGTCTTACAAATAAAATAAAATTAAAAAAAAAAAAAAAGAAGAAGGTTGAACCAAGTTGGGTGTAAGAAAGTAAAGAAAGCTACAGGGAAATGATCTGATTTGGCAGACTGGAGGAATATCAGAAAGTGGTTTTTAGTTCTCTACTGTAAAAAATAGCTAAAATATGGGGCTTTTTATTGTAAGAAGTGCAATAGACAGCAACTTATAATTTACTCCATAAAACAATATGTACTTTGTACTTCAAAGAAATGTAGGAACTGAGTTTCATCGTCTCCTAAATTGAGTCTCTTTTTCCCTAATCCTCTACTTTGTACCTGAACTTTATTTAATTCTTTCACTGTACTAATCTTTCCTGGTGTTTATCAGAGTCCTTGTAAGGGTTTGAACAAAGTGGAGAGCAAAATCAAATGCACCATAGCTAACCTTCCTTCATAGAGAAAGTATAAGGTCCCAGATTTGGCTTAATAAAAAATCAAATAAATATCTGCCTATTTGGAAAGGTCGGAGGAGAGGACAGGAAATGTCACTAGATAAAGGAGTACCATGGTACCTGGTGAAGGCATCAGCCCTGTGTGTTGTACTTCTGTGCTTTAGATCTGTATCTCTTCCTTGCAGTTGGTGATTAGTCTCTGTAGCAGTGTCTGTCTAGAGGTAGGAAAAGCTGGTCATTATCTGGGCTTTAAATTGTGTATAAAGTCTGATAAGACTTTCTGTTTTTCAAGAATAATTTAAGCTTTTCTGAACTTTTTTGGGTAAAAGCACACTTAATCATCATGCAGCAAAGCTGGAAGCTGGCCAAATGCAGGACAATCAAAGGGCTTTCTCTCAAAAAGCCCTGAGCCGGATACCTCAGCTTTGGATAAGTACTAGTGGGAGAAATGCAAGGACCCCGGTTCTGGAAATCTTCAAAAACCTTCTGAGTTAAAGCAGATCCTTCTACCCTTTGGAGTAAAACTTTAGACTGGAGCATGAAAAGGACTGAATAGTCCATGAATAATCATTTTTATTTAATAAATAGAGAATATAGAACAGTTTACAATTATGAGCCATAAAGATAATTCTTAAGCAAGAATTTCTTCCTTAATTGATGTGTCTGAATGTCCGCTCTTCCCTCCCCCACAAAATAAACCAAACTGTTGCTGGCTTTGGCAGTTTTATACTAAAATGCAAGGTTATATATAATCTGGGAAAACCTAAGATAAGCACATCCTTCCTAATTGCCTCTTTCTAAGTTATGTTTCTTGTAACTCCTCATGTTAGAGGCTCAAATTATATTTTCAGGGTATTTATCACGTTTTATGCTTCTAACTCTGCAATGTTAGACCTCAAGGGGCCCATTCTAGGGAAGGTGATGGAGACACAGTTTAAGTGAATCCCTCCTTCCTTAACAAACCACACTAGCTGCCAACACTCTGATGTCATCAGCTAGATGGTTTCACTCCTCCATTGATAACTCATTCATTTGATAGACAACGGTGAAAATGAAGAGAAATCAAGGACTTAGAAATATGTTGGGTGATAGTCACTGGCTCTAATTCTGCTTTGTCCTTGACTGTAATAAGTCACTTACCCTTCTGTACCTCATTTGTTCACTTTACAATCAGAGGTTTGGACTAGAATGTTCTCAAAATCCCAATCTAAAATTCCAAGAGTTTTTGACCTATTTTGAGGTATTCTATAAAAAAATATGGAATAAGTCTTACATGACAAATACTACTGGTTTGCCTTCAAGTTTCATGTTTACTTTGCACCTCTCTTTTTTTCCTTTCAATATTCACTTATGATTTAATACTTGCATTTAAAAATTGCATTAAATACTTGCATTTAAACATTTTAAAATGTTGATCCACTTGGAACTTTGTAAATGTTACAATTTAATCCAAAGCAAAGTTACATAAATCTCAAATAGTTAAGTCAACTTTAATAAATACCTAATCAAAAAAAAAAAAAAAAAAAGAAAGCTTTAAAGGATTTTTAAACTATTTCCAGAAATACAGCAAAATAAATATTCCTACTTATTAGGCTTTGAAGAGCTTGACTGAATTGTGAATAATGTGATAAGATAAACTAAAGAAGCAAAAACCAAAATCGTATAATTTTGGTTTTTTACATACTAAGAAATAATGTTGGCTTGGAAAAATATAAGTGGTTGAGTGTCTTATTGTAGTCATTGTTATCTGGTTCTCATGTGGTACATTATCAGATGGCACATTCCACAAATTATTGTAGGCATAGAGCAATCCTTTTCTAATCCTAGTATCTATATATCCCCACGAATATCAACATTAAAGTTCTACTGCCTTGAGCTCAAATATTAAATTTCCTTTTAGAAAAAAAACATTTCCTCTCCTCGGTCTCTCCTCCCATTTCCTATACCATGTTACAGCAACCCCCATTATTCCAAGAACTTCTATTATAGATATTTTGCCTCTTTGTAGTTCATGTTCTATGGAATAGCCTCCCATTCTTCTTCCTTCAGTGAATATTTACTCAACGTTTACTATTGTTGGCCAGTGCTGAAGGCCACAGAAGTAAATGGACACAATCCCTGCCCTCAGTAAATGCATGTTTTAATGAAGTTATCCATTCCTTCTAAGGCCTTGTTTATTCATCTACAAAGGGGTAACAGTAATTATGCATGAGTTATTGAGAGGATTCAGTGAAATAACAATTTTTAAATACTTGGCAAAATGCTTTGGTGAATACCTAACACTCAATAAATACTGTTTATTCCATTCTATTCCCTAGGCACTGTAGTAGAAAAAACTCAATAAAAGAGATAATGTTTGAACCATGTCTTGAAAAGGATTGTTTCTCAGAGGAAGGAAGATGGAAAACATTTTAGATATTAGGAACATACAGTCTGTATACAAGAAGTTTGAAAGAACATGTCATGTTCTATTTTAAAGAACTGTTTTAAAGAACTATTTAAAGAAAATATTTGCAAACAATATGACCAATAAGGGGTTAATATCTAAAATATATAAACAGCTCATACAACTCAACAGCAAAAAAAAAACACCCAATTTAAAAATGGGCAGAACGGAATAGACACTCTTTCAAAGAGGAAATGCAGATGGTCAACAGACACATGAAAAGATGCTCAACATCACTAATCATCAGGGAAATGCAAATCAAAACTACAATGAGATACCTGTCACACTTCACACCTGTCAGAATGGCTATCATCAGAAAGACCACAAACAACAAATATTGGCGAGGAGATGGAGAAAAAGGAACACTTGTGCACTGTTGGTGGGAATGTAAACTGGTGCAGCCACTGTGGAAAACAGTATGGAGGTTTCTCAAAAAACTAAAAATAGAACTACCATATGACCCAACAATTCCATTCCTGGGTATATATCCAAAAAAACAAAAACAAAAACACTAATTCGAAAAGATACATGCATCCCAATGTTCATAGCAGAATTATTTACAACTGCCAAGACATGGAAGCAACCCAAGTGTCCATTAACAGATGAATGGATAAAGGAGATGTGGTATACGTATACAATGGAATATTATTCAGCCATAAAAAAGAATGAAATTTTGCCATTTGCAGCAACATGGATGGACTAGGAGAGCATTATGCTAAGTGAAATAAGTCAGACAGAAAAGCAAATACTATATGATATCACTTATATGTGGAACTTAAAAAAAAATACAAACTAGTTAATAAAACAGAAAGAAGCAGACTCATGTATATAGAGAGCGAGGTGATGGTTACCAGTGGGGAGAGGGGAGGAGAGAGAGCAATATAGGGGTAGGAGATTAAGAGGTACAAACTACTATGCATAAAATAAGCTCTAAGGATATACTATACAACACAGAGAATATAGTCAATATTTTATAATAACTATAAATGGAGTATAACCTTTAAAATTGTGAATCACTGTATTGTACACCTGTAACTTATATAATATTGTACATCAACCATACTTCAATTAAAAAATAGTTCTTTTGTCAAAAATAAAAAAAAAAATAAAGAACTGGAAAGCTGTCTATTAAGCTAGGAAGAAAAAGCAGAATACAAAACTGGAAAGATAGGCTGACTTAATGGATTAAATCCTGCAGAAGAGAGAGAACTGGCAGGGACTTTTAAAAACAGAAAATAACAGTTCTACTTGTGTAGCAGAAAAATCCTTATGGTTTCAGTTTGGAGAATGGATTGGTGGTAAAAGAGTCTGCAGGGAGTGAAATCAAGTAAGAGAATCCTAAGATCAAATTAGAGAAGATGATGTCTGAACTAAAACAATGGTAGTTATTGAATGATGGAAGTTTAATCAAGAAAATATTTTAGAGGTAGCATCTGCTATATGTGGTAACTAACTGAACCTTGAGGAGAAGGTTGACCCTGAGGCTTTC
Organism: Balaenoptera ricei; assembly: GCF_028023285.1. Classification (NCBI taxonomy): domain Eukaryota; kingdom Metazoa; phylum Chordata; class Mammalia; order Artiodactyla; family Balaenopteridae; genus Balaenoptera; species Balaenoptera ricei. The sequence continues at coordinate 29,868,140 of NC_082650.1, read as the reverse complement.
AGTTTTGTAGCCAAGTGGATAGATACACCATTAACTAGAATAAAGACTGCAGAAAAAGAGTAAGTGTACTGGGGAAGCAAGAGGTGAAGAGATGTAGAAAGTTGAAGGTTATGGACATAGTTTTAGACAAGGAAAAACTCAGGAGAATTCCAATTCCTTCAAGAGAGCAGGGCAAAGGGCAGGGACCAACACAGAAAATCTCGACGAAAGGGTATAATAAAAGAGAATAATGCATTGGGAGCCAAGAGAACTGAGAGTTTCAAAAAGGAGGAATTAAATATTCATGCCAATATCATAGAGAGGTCAAGTAAGAGAGCTAGGAGAAATCTGGCTCAATCTTCCAACCTCAGGATTGGGGGAGAGGGATAATGTACAGTCTCCCCTCCTGATGGGTTTGAGGAAGGGAGTGTAATCAGAGGAAATTCATGTTTCAGTCCTAAGTTGAGAAGGTGAAAGAAGCACTCTCTATAACTTTTTGTAAAGTTTAACAATGTGGGGAAGAATTAGAAGATTCAGTATTTCAATAAAGAGATTGGGAGGAGAGCCAGCAGGCAGAGGAGGGAGAAGTCACCAGACCACCAGGAAAGAACAAGACCAACCTGAATGGAGATAAGAGTATGAGAAGATTAATGATGAGGGGACTCTGATTTCTTTTTATCTTTATCTTATGTGAAATAATTTTCAGCACTTCGAATTCCTTTCTGATATCCCATTAACTTAATAACTTAATACTCTGAATGTTCTGCAATTCTACCCTGTATATGAAGGCACTATGCCAATCTAAGCAATTGTGATGCCAACCACCATAATGAGAAAGCACAGTATCATTGCAAAATTGCATAAACCTTTCCCATTCAGGTTGAAAGCCACTAGTTCCCCTGTAAGCTTCTCAAGCATCACCTCTGGATTTAATGACAGTCTTGATATGCTTCATAGATAGCTGTTTATGGTGGACCCCAGTCGTTTTCCCAGCAAGGAAAACTCAAATCTGCATTCTTCTGATTTAGCTGTTTATCTCTGTAAAACACATATATAACTGTTACTTATTAGCCAAGCCAAGACGTTATCCTGCAGGAGCTGCCTGAAACCCCATCATCACCACATAAGAAAAACTGGCATAGTCTAGGTGTGCCCCTTGCAGTTATTCAATAAACTAAGAAAAAAAGATTGGGTAAACCACATGTCTAAATCAAAAGATAAAGTTCTGAAAATTGTTTTTGTCACCAGATATGCCTTGTTGAGAGCCCTGTTTTCTTTTGCCAAGATGCTGAGTCTAATATTTTACAGCCAGTTTTTTTCAGTAGTCCTGTGGTTAGAAGAAAAGATGGACTGCTATACTGACTACATTTGGATTAGATGCAGAAATAATTTAATCATCCTGGCATGTAGGACATTGTTCAGATGAGCAGTTTACTCTGCTATCAAATTAGTAAATAAACAGACTGTCAAGGTAATTTGTTGATATGTTTACCCTAGTATGGTAGATGTAACACGCGGTCCCCAAATTGCTTGACACTCTTCTCTTATTGAAAGGTGGGGTCTATGTTCCATCCCCTTGAAACCAGAAAGGCTTATGATTGCTTCAGCCAATAGAATAAAGTGTAAGTGATGTGACCTTCAAGGCTAAGTGAGAAAAGGGCATAGAGCTTCTTTCCAGCCCTCTTGAAAGGGCTACTCTCCGGAAGAAGCCAAACGCCATTATAGCAGTCTATTTCCATCATGCTGGAAAGGCACGTCAAAAGTCTCAGCTGAGCTACCAGTAAACAAGCGACATCAATTGCTAGCCATACAACTGAGGCATCTTGGACATCCAGCCCAACTGGGCTTTCAGATAACTGTATCCCCAGCTGATATCTGGCAACAACTGCATGAGAGACCCCAAGCAAGAACCGCCCCTCTAAGCCCTTTCTGAATTACTGAGCCACAAAACTGTAAGCAAGACAAAAAGGACTCTTTTAAGCTGCTAAATTTAGGGGGTAATTTGTTTTACAGCAGTAGCAACTAAAACAGAATTTGTTACCTGGAAGTGGGATACTGCTGAAAACCACAACAAAACCCTAAAACATGTGCATTAACTTTGGGACTGCAAACCAGATGGTGAGTAAAAGCAAGAAGGGCCTTGAGGAAACCACTGTCAAAAGTCCAATGGCCCTTGAAGAAATTGTCTGTGAGAGCTTAAAGGTAATTGAGGAAAATATTATTGAAAGCTGTAGGAAAGGAGATCCTTGTTCTGTAGTGGGAAAGTTTAGCAAAACTATTGCTTGCTGTAACATGGAAATAGAAATGTACCTCATAAAATAATGGATCTGGCTAAGGAGATCTTCAGGTAGAATGCAAGAAAATGCTCACTGTTTTCTTTTAGCCGTATATCATACGGCATGGATAAAGCAAGATAAGCCAAAGAAGAAAATTTTCCACTTCCAAGATTATGTAGAGAAAATATAAAAGAACCAAGGCTTGAGGGGCTTCAAAATAAAACTATTACCAGTCTCTTCCTGTAGAAGATTCTCAAACTGAAAAGTCTTAGGATACATGTCAAATCAGCAAAAATGTGGTCTCATGGTAAATACAAAGCTAATGTGTAGCTATAATTTTTAAATCTTCAGAATTATTTCAGATGGTGCCTCAGAGACATTTTCCAAAAACAAAAGACCTTCTAAGTCTCTTAATATACGCTTTGTGATCCCCTCTGTTAAACAGTAAGGCTTCAAAGAATGAATGATAAGAGTGTTATCTCATAGCAGCCTTGTCAGGAGCCTAAGGTAGTGAAGGGCTTAACAGGAAGAGATTTGTGAGTGTCACTTTTATCTAATGGAGTAGATTTTAAATTGATAACACAAGAAGCTTATAGGGGTTTTTTTGTTTTTTTTTTAAAGATCTCAGAAGTCTTCACTGAGGAGGTAGTATTTGAGTTGTCTTTTATTTATTTATTTTATTTATTTATTTTTATATTTATTTATGGCTGTGGTGGGTCTAAGTTTCTGTGCCAGGACTTTCTCTAGTTGCGGCAAGCGGGGGCCGCTCTTCATCGCGGTGCGCGGGCCTCCCACTATCGCGGCCTCTCTTGTTGCGGAGCACAGGCTCCAGATGCGCAGGCTCAGTAGTTGCGGCTCACGGGCCCAGTTGTTCCGCGGCATGTGGGATCTTCCCAGACCAGGGCTCGAACCCGTGTCCCCTGCATTGGCAGGCAGACTCTCAACCACTGCGCCACCAGGGAAGCCCGAAGCTTATAGGGTTTTTAAAGGAAGTGTATCAACTTGGACTGAAAGGGACATCAACAGTACCAAACGAAGGGAAGCCTTTGACTGAGAAAACTACAGCTGCATCTTGGGCCATTCCTTAGAGAAAGGAAGGATCAATCACAGTATAAAACCAAGATTCTGAGGACAACTCCAAATCCACGGAGAATTAATCCCAGGAAACGCTATTGATCCCTAATTTGAAAACCAGCAATACTGCCCAGCCATATTTCAGATCTATAGATCCGTGACTGCTATGCCTTCTGTTTCCCCTTTGTGCATGGGAGTGTCTGGCAGTTACCCAAAGTCTATTCCACCATTTTATATCGGGTGTGTGGGAGCAGACAGCTTGTTTCTTAGGTAACAGATCTTCAGATCAAGAAGAATGGTATTCACAGAGCTGAACCCAAGGAACTATATCTCAAGAAACTCTTCTCTCTAGAGCTACTTTAGACAATGAGATTCTGGATATCAACAAGCCTGAACTAGATGTTATAATAGGATGAAACATGAGCAGGAGAAAGAGGGACTGATCCTGAGAGGGGATGAATTATTTTGGGTGTGGAAGAAATGAAAACAATTTGTGACCAGAGTACAAACAGTGGTTGTTTAAAACATGGCTCCAAAGATTGTTGACATTTCTTCCATCAGGAGGTGAGATCTATGTAGATGGACTTATGACTATTCCAACCAATAGAGTACAAAAGAAGTGATGCTGTGTAACATCTAAGTCTGGATCAGAAAATCCCGTGCAACTTCTGTTGTTCTGTATGCATGTGTGTGTATATTATATGTATGTACGCATGCAATTGTTAAGCACAGATAAAACCAGCTTGTTAATATGGCTACTCTGCACATGGTGGGCAAGAGTTTAATAAGTCTAATGGGGGGAAGAGGGAAGGAAAGAGAAGGAACCAAGGGGAAAAAAAGAAAAGACTGGGGGCTTCCCTGGTGGCGCAGTGGTTGAGCATCTGCCTGCCAATGCAGGGGACACGGGTTCGAGCCCTGGTCTGGGAAGATCCCACATGCCGCAGAGCAACTGGGCCCGTGAGCCACAACTACTGAGCCTGCGCGTCTGGAGCCTGTGCTCCCAACAAGAGAGGCCGCGATAGTGAGAGGCCCGCGCACCGCGATGAAGAGTGGCCCCCGCTTGCCGCAACTAGAGAAAGCCCTCGCACAGAAACGAAGACCCAACACAGCCAAAAATAAATAAATAAATAAATTAATTAATTAAAGAAAAGACTGACTGCATTAAGAACATTTATGAATTTATGAAAAATACATATGTGTTTATAAAAGTTCGATTATTCATGTATGTGTATGTATACAGACATTTTTTATTTGGGGACACAGGGACCATAGACCATGGATGACGGTATTATGAACGGCTGTCAGCAAGATTAAAAGAGGGGAACATATAGGGCAAGGATAGCCATGATAAAACAAAGAAGATACAGAGTTGCAGGTGTGAAACTGGCTAAACCCAGGAGAAACCACAGTCCAAGTGACAAATACTAATGGAGTGGTGGTGAATTGCGGAATGCATAGATACAGTAGAACAAAGTGAATAAACAAAAGCAATAAGAATCAGAAGACTACAGATACTGGAGAACAATAGGAATATTGGGCGAAAGCAGGGCAGAGAATAGGAATAAGAACACCTAAAATAATAGAAAAGATAGGGTGAAGTACTAGGGCAAAAAAAAAAAAAGAAGCAAGCAAGAAGTCTGGGAAGGAAATGCCATGGGCTGCGAGCCTCCAGATCAGGTTATTTGTGGATTACTTTGGGCAAGCAGGGTTATATGGTATAATTGTGTCTAATTAGTGGCCAGCCTAGGAACTAGAAACTTAAAGACTATTAGAGTGAGGCGACTTACTATGAATAGAAGCAGCATTTTCCAAGATTTATAAACCTTTTAGAAGAGTTTTGAATGTCTTTCCAGAGGCACAGGCTAGGTTCTGCCCATCTGCTCACAAATTTGGCAGTGAGAGAAGCCGTTAACTATTTTTCTTTGGAAATTTCATGTTGACTTTTGCCCAACAACTAATTTGGTTAAGCTGTTCTCACTACTTTCTAGGCAGCTTGAGTTTCTTTCTCTAGAGATAAATAACACTGTACATTTATACTTATTATATAATTCATTTTGGAATCATGAACATCTCAGTAAGAACTTATTGGTCCATATGTGAATTTACTTAGTCCTTCAAGTAGAAATTTTAAGTAAAGTTTGAATCAATCAAAAATTTCTCTTCCCAATGTGTCTGTAATATGCATCATCCGAAAATTATTTCAGAATTGCCTCTCTACACTAGAAATACTAAAACTTGGTGGAATAAGGTGAAGGGCAAAACTGATTAGGGAAACCTTCTTCAAATAATTTCAGCAAATTTAATTCAAACAGAGACACAGTTAGCCTGGACAGAGAAGATCTATTTATTCTGTCTGTCTTCTCCTAGTCCACCAGAGAAAGATCATATTTTCACATATTTTTATATTATGCGTTAACTGCATTCAACAACTGTTGAGAACTCATGCCAATAAATTAATAAAGCCTCTCCTAGAAAACTAGTAAGAGGTGAGGGAACTCAAGTTTTTGTTCTTTATTTCATTCTGAATTGTTTGGGGTTTTTTTTACAGTAAATTTCTGTTATTTTAGTAAACTATAAAACTTTTTAAATAATTTAAAAAATGAAAACAATCATAGCAGGAATAACATTACCAATGGTTTAACTGAAGTACCCTGCTTTCTCTTAAACAATAAAAATTTAAAAGTTCTGTGCAGTGAAATTGTATTAATAAGAGATTAATAGCCTTTACTGTCCAGACAGTATTCAATGACTCATCCATTGCCACACCTTGATTTTCAACTTTGGAATAAGAGGTCTTGCCATCAAGTCAAACCATTTATCAAAATGACAGCTCTTCATATACACTTAAATTATGTGTTGAAATCACCTATCATGTCTTATTATTTAAGGGTAATGTTCTCTTCACTCTCAAACTCTCTTAGGAAGCATTTCTAATGGAAAATTTAGGTCAATTTTTTCTATTGAAAATTTCTTTTTAACATTTATTATGAGTTCTCTTTCCTTTTTAATTATGGATTTTCAATGAAAAAATCGAAACTGTACATAAGTTCATGCCAAAATTTGAGTGTCTAAACTCAAAATTCAAATAAAGTCAAACCTCAGACTTGAAATTCCAAATGCTTAAAAAATTATTGAATGTGAAAAATATTTTTTACCACTGTAGAGTTTATTTTTAAGCCTATTTTTCAACTGCACCAAGTTAGATTCCAAGCCAATTTGGACCAAACTAAAGTCTGAAAGAGAGTGGGAAAAAATCAGTAATTCAAAGTCCGTTCAAACTTGGACATGTGAATTAGCATGACTCAGGGTAAGAAAAATGTCCAAAATGTCCAGGGCCTTACAGGTCTCTTAAATTTTTGATCTTGGCAAATCCTAGTGGTTTACATTTGATTTAAAAATATAGGGCTTCCCTGGTGGCGCAGTGGTTAAGAATCTGCCTGCCAATGCAGGGGACAGGTTTGAGCCCTGGTCTGGGAAGATCCCACATGCCACAGAGCAGCTAAGCCCGTGCGCCACAACTACTGAGCCTGCACTCTAGAGCCCGTGAGCCACAACTACTGAGCCCACAGGCCACAACTACTGAAGCCCACATGCCACAACTACTGAAGCCCACGTGCCTAGAGCCCAGGGTCCGCAACAAGAGAAGCCACCGCACCACAATGAAGAGTAGCCCTGCTCACCACAACTAGAGAAAGCCCGTGTGCAGCAATGAAGACCCACTGCAACCAAAAATAAAATAAATAAATAAAAATTTATTTTTAAATTAAAAAAATTAAGATATAAGCACATTGAAGATTTCTAGGCCCATATCCAATATAAAACTACTTTTTTCAGCTATTAAATTGGATCATATACAAGTTACATTTTCACCTTTTTAAAGCTAAAATAGATTTGTATATTTGACCCCAAGTTTCTTCATAATTCATTTTCTACTAATGTGGAGTGAAATGTAGCCAGATAAAGAACATTATTCAAGTGAGGAGTGTCTGAAAATAATATCTATATTAGCTCTGACTGGTGTTTGCAGTAATATCAGTCACATATTTATACAGTTAAGTGTTTAAACAATACCACTTAAACTGAGTAATAAAAAAAATTGTTTAGATTTTTGACATTGCTTCTCAACCTCAAATGCAGGGATAGAGTATAACATAACTATAACATTTATTTTTATTGTACTTTTTACCTGTAGTATAGTGTCCTGAAACTTGTGACTAGAATAGTGAAAGACTTTGTTGGGGATAAAGATACAAGTTTAGACCCTAGAACAAATACACACTACTATATATAAAATACGTAAACAACAAGGACCTACTGTGTGGCACAGGGAACCGTATTCAATATCTTGTAATACCCTGTAATGGAAAAGAATCTGAAAAAGAATATATACATATATATGTATGTATAACTGAATCATTTTGCTGTACACTTGAAATTAACAAAACATTGTAAATTAACTATACTTCAATTTAAAAAATACAAAAAAAAAAGAAATACAAGAAAAAAGAAAGTAGATAAGTGAAGGGGAGAAGGAAGGTAATAGAAAGAGACTGTTAATGGGTATGGAGTTTCTTACTGTTGTAAAGAAAATGTTCTAAATTTGATTGTAGTGCTGAGTACATAATTCTGTGACTATACTAAAAACTATTGAACTTCACACTTTAAATGGGTGAATTTTCTGATGTGCAAATTATATTGGAATAAAGCTGATATAAATTTTTTTCTCGTGATGGAAAAAAAAAAACCTAGAAGAAAAAAAATAGTGAAGTAATGCCTGGTCGAAATATTTACAAAGAGATCACACTTTTTTATGAGGTATTATACAGGCAAGTACTAGATTTAAGACCAATATGTTTTTTCACTAAAGCAATTAAATAGAATTTGTGGTTTGCTGAATGTCAAAATTTGTAATGTTTCAAACCACTACTATGTGCACTGTGGGAAATTGTAAGACATGAAAGATATGAATCTTTCCTCCAAAAAACTCTACATCTGTTGGGAAAGGAGCACATATATTCATGATAAATTGAACTACTTAGTTTGCCCATACTCACTCTTGTTCACAGGAGATCCAAGACAGGAAGATTTAGCTATTAATAAATAAAAATAAAAATTTTATTTATATTTCATTTTCCCCAAAGGATTTAAGAAAAGAAAACTTAATAGTAGAGCAAATAGTTATAATATTGATAAGAAATCACACAAGGGAAAATGTTATACATTTCAAATGAAAAGAACAGATATTAGCACTAGAAGAGTGAGACAGACAAAATACCTCTGAGCTATTGAGCCAAGTAACACCCCATAATAACAATTAGCACTTTACATTCATTACTTCATTAATCTTCACATGAGCCACAAGCATGATAGAGTTTATCATTATCCATGCTCTACCAATGAGATAAAAGAAGCTCGAAGGTGATGAAGTGGCACTGCCAGAATCTCCACATAGGTGGTCTTCTAGATCCAAACTCAGTCCTCTAAGTGTTAATCAAGCTGTTGCACAACCAGATCTTAAACATTTTATCTCTGATTCACCTGGCCTTCAGGTGTTCAGAATCTCACCAGTACTCTTCCTTCTATGACAGGGATACCACTACAACTCTCCAGTGAAAGCAGTTTTTTTTTTTCAACAATCACTGGAATAAACAGTGCCAAGGCATTTTGGAAATCAGAGTCAGATGGGCATTATATGTCTCTTAGGAAAAATAAAACCAGTTCTAATACTGGACACCTGTCAAGTCACATCACATCGTGAATATTCTTTTCAGTAACAGGCAAAAAACTCTATATGAGAGCAGCTGTCTTTCTTCAAAAGAAGATGACGTTGTCACTGTTACCTCAAGATATTAATTATCCTGGTGGAATTGTTTTCTGATACAGGCCACAAGGAAATCTTCCAGGCTTTGAATATAACCAAGGTTATCCATGACCGTGGGAAAGGTTGTCGGTTCTGGGGATATTAATTTTTATGAAGGAACTGATGTATACACATTTATTTCAAGGCAAGTTAAAGATTCCTTTTAAGGATTCTGGACTTATTCCTTCTATCCCTGAGAATATGAACTCATTTTCGGTATTCAGAAAAAAAGTGAAACTTTCCATGTCAAACTAGATATATTCTTGTCTACTTTTCTTTTCTTTTGTAATAACTGAATCTCATGCTGAGCAATCCAGTGTTCTTATGATATGATTGAAAAATTATAGACAATCACAATAAAACACTTTCCTAATTAGCAGTGATACCTGAAAGCAGACTTATTCTAGAAATTAAAGTAGTTCACCAAAAATATCCTCTAACGGTGAAATCTAGGCTTCATTTCATTCTTTTTTTATTTTGAAAAATAACATTTAAAAGACCAAAACGTACAAAGAATAATATAACTAACACCTGTATTCCCACAACCTAGAATTAAAAGCTGCTAATATTTGGTTACATTTACTGCAAGAAATTTTTTATATATGTTCTTTTAAAAAAGTATACAAGTAATATTAGCGTATATTAGAAGAAGGAGGGAAAGGAAAGAAGGACCGAGGGAGAGAGGGAAGAAGGGAGGTTGAGCTGAAGAAAGAAAAGGAAGATGGAAAAAAGGAGGAAGAAATAAGAGAAGGAGGAAAAGTTGGGGGGGGGGGGGGAATACCAAAGAGAACAGAAGATATAATGTTAAATAATTATAAATAAAATTAAAGACCATTTGACCACCATCTCTATCCCATCTCCCAGTCTCCCCTGCCAGCAAAGTTCATGATCATGAGTTAAAAGTGTACTCTCCCAGTCCATGTTTGAGTTTTATGCTTGTGACTTATTTTATTATACTGGTAATATAACTACTATCGTTTGACTAATTGCTTTGTTATTCAACATCATGTTTTGAGTTCCAGTCATATTAATATACAGAAATCAATGCTATCTATTTGAATTGATGAATAAATTGTGCTTGAATTCAACACATTTTAATTATCAACATCCCTAGTTGATGTGTCCAGTTTTTTTCCTATTACAACCAAGGCTGCAGTGTACATCTTTCTACATATTGCCTTGCACACAGTTGTGAATGGCTTTCTAGGGAATAAACCTACAAGTAAAATCGCTGGTCATATGGTACGAATAGTTTCAATTTTACCGTAAACTGCCAAATTGATCTCCAAAGTGGCTTCACAAATGTATACTTCACAAATGACAAATGTCATGTATACCACCATACATACATGACAATACTGTTTTCTCTATATCTTCACCCACCCTTGATATTGTCAGAATTCTAAAATTGTCAATGTAATGACTGGAAAATATTAGTTCATTGTTGTTTTAATTTGCATTTCCCTGATTACAAATGAGGCTGAATTTTTTATATGTTAATTAACCACTCACAAATGCTATTTTGTGGTTTGTCGGTACATATTATTTACTGTTTTTCTATTTTAACTTTTTTTCCTTAGAATCTTTATAATAGTCTGAATAATAATCCTTTGTCTACTGTGTACAATACAAATATCTTCCCTTACTGTGTCTCTTTATCTTTTGACATAAAGCAATTTTAAATTTTGATGCAAATGACTGATGAGCAGATTATAGATTTGCTGAGATTAAATTCTTCTTGTATTCCAGTGACAATCCCCACTTGATTACAATGTATTATTTTAAAAACTTTCTTGGATTTGGCTACTTAATATTTTAATCAGCAGCTTTATATGTATGTTCACAAATTTATAAGCCCATAATTTACCTTTTCTACACTGTCCTACTAATCCAGTTTCGAAGTCAGTTTATAATAATCTCATTTCAAAAGCCAAACGATTGTGTTTCTGTTTTCTGGAACAACTTGAGAAATTTAGTAAAACTCGCCTAGAAACTTCTGGGCCTGGGGCTTATAATTGGGGATGAGCTGGATATTTTTTTACTACTTTGATTTTTTTAATAGTTATTAATGTACTCAAATCTTTAAAAATTTCTTCCAGTGTCAATTTTAACATTTTATATTGCTACAATTTTTCAAATTTATTAGCATATAATTTTTATAAGTTCTTGTTATATTTTCATGTTTATTTTATCTATAGTTATTTGTCCTTATTTAATAGCATATTCTGTCTTTGTTTTCCTCAATCACTCATGCTGAGGTTTGGCTTCTTTCAGTAATCTTTTGGTAATATTAGACATATTACTCTGTTTTTATTGATAGCCTGTTCTCTATTTTCTTGACATTGACATGTGTCTGTAGTGTATTTTTCTTCCTTGTTTACTTTTTTAAGGCATTATTTAGGAAAGCATAAAGAGTAATAATATGCACACATTTTTAACACTACCCAGCTTAAGAAAGTGAATTTCACGAATAGAGTTCAGAAACTCTTCCTCAAGGATATCTTCTCTGCACGCAACGTCAGAGATAAATACTATTCTGAATTTCATATGCATCATTCCCTTGCTTTGCTTTACACTCTTACTATATACACAGGTATTCCTAAGTAATGTATAGTGCTATCTTGCCTACTTGTAAAGTTTGCATAAATATATGTTTATATTTATATTATAACTATATAAGTGTAAATATATATGTATGTATAACCAAGCAGATAGATAGAAGATAGATAGATAGATAGATAGATAGATAGATAGATAGATATAGATAGATGATAGATAGATAGATGATAGATAGATGATAGATAGATAGATAGATAGATAGATAGATAGATATAGATAAATAGATAGATAGATGCTTTTTTGCTCAACCTTTGTCTGTGGGATTCATCCATGTTTCCTGAAATCACGTCCCAAATACACTTTACTGGAATCTCTACCTCAGTATCTGCTGCTAGGAAAACCCAAACTAGGACAGCAGTGTATTCAAAGTTTTTTACATTGTTTTCATGAAGAGGTGTTTAGTATTTTAATACTTCTGCATATTTTGAGAAGGTGTTCTCCTTTCACCTCTTAATATGAAGAATTAAACTAAGAGATGCTTTAATGTCTAATAATCCTTTTATTCCTGCAAAAATCCAATTATTTTGATCTAATTTTTCATTTAGTTTGTTAATATTTTGTTTAGTATTTTACATCTATGCTCATAAGTGAGATTAGCCCATAGTCTTCTTTTCTAATATTTTCTTATCTGATTTAAGTAACAAGGTTATATTAGTTTCATTTTTTAAAAAAAAATACAGTTTATTGGGGGGTTCTCTTTGATTTTCCAGAAAAATTGGAGTAAAAATGAAGTTATGTTTCTTGACTCTTTGAATTAAATTACCTCTAAAACAATCTGGAACTGGTTTTTTTGAGAGTAAATTTCTAAACTTGATTAAATTTATTTAATGGATAGAGGAAAATTCATCATGTTATTTCTCTTGAATCTGTTGTTAAGTTATAGTTTTTCTAAGAAATTTGCATTTTATCTAAGTTCTCATGTGTTTTGGAAACATTTATTTCATAGTTTTATCTTTTTAGTCTCAGCAATGTCTATAGTTGTCTTCTTTTTTATTTCTAATATTGTTTATTTGTACTGTTTCATCTTTTCTTGGAGCCAAAAATGTCTATTTTATTAGTTTTTTCAAAAAGTGAACTTTTGCCTTAGTTGATTCTCTCTACTGTATATTTGTTTTCCATTTGATTAATTTCCACTCTTATCTTTATAGTTTCCTTCCTTCGACTTTCTTTGTGTTTATTTTGTTGTTCTTCTAACTTCTTAAGTCACTTAGCTCATTTATTTTCAGCTTTCTTCTTTTCTAGTGTAAGCATTTGGAGCTATAAATCCACTATAAAGTATGCTTCAGTTATATCTCACGATTTGGACATATATTTGTTGTTATTCAACTTGAACTATGAGTTATTTAGAAAGCTTTTTAAAATTAATTTTCAAAATTATGAATTTTTCTACATCGTTGTTTATTATTGATTTCTAACTTATTAGAAAATGGTCTAGGTGATAAAAATTCTATGAAATCATGTCTTAGGATGGGGTCGATTTTGACAACTGTTCCTTGTGTGTTTGAGAATAAGATGTAATCTCTCGTTTGGGGTTATTTATCTTTCATATCAAGCTTGTTAATTATGTTATTTAAATTTTTCACATACTTGTAAAAAATTTTTGCTGATTGATTTATCAGTTACTGAAAGAAGTCTGTAAATTCTTATACTCCTACTATCGGTTTTTCCATTATGACTTTATACATTTTGAGGCTATGCTACAAAGTTTACATAGATTATATCCGATGAATTAAATTTTTATCATCATGTAGCAATCCCCTGTATGCCTGATAACTTTTTTGCCTCAAAGACTATTTGACTGACATAGCATCTATTTATCTATCATCTATCTATCTATCTATCTATCTATCTATCTATCAGTATCTTGGTAGGTATTGGCTTAGTATATCTTTTCCTATTTTTTTTCCTTTTTTTTTTTTACTTTTGACTTTTCTGTACACTCTTATTTTAGGTGTTGCTTTTCATCCCATTTGACAATATATGACTTTTAACTGTTAAGTCTATTGAATTTATAGTAGTTAATATTACTACAAATCCGGGTTTATTTCTTCAACTTCATTTTGTGCTACATCTTCTGATTTTGCAATAGTTTTCTTTTTTCTTCTTCTTCTGGCTTTCTTTTGGTCTGATTAATTTTTGCCTCTGTGCTGCAGTGCTTCAGCACGGTGCATTTAGATGTTGAATTTTTTTAGTATATCCCAATGAGAATGTCCTGATGATCCACATCTTTCATTGAAGATGATCTATTTCATTCTTGGAAAGTTCTTAACTCATCATTTTCTGCTTGAATACTGCCTTTCCATTATTCTGTTTCTGGAACTCTAATGAGATATCTTTTAGAACTTTCTCTTCTATGCTCCAAGAATCTTAACCAACCAACCAAGAATCTTAATCAACTTTTGTATTTCCTATAAGTACTTTTTCTCTTGATTGTATTCTGGGTGATTTCTTCAGGCCCTTCTTCCATTTTACTTCTTCTCTCCGATATCCAAAGGAAGATAAGAAACTCAGAGAGTGGAGTCCAGCCTTTAAGTGACCGTTCCACTAGGGACATCAGGCAATTCTGAAGTGAGACAACCAGAAGTCTGAGAAAAAGAACAGAGGTCTTAACAAATTTGCAGAGTGTGGGACAAAAATTGAAGCTCAGGACTACCAAAGAGGGAAAGGAGAGAGCACTGATAAACCTTAAGGTTTGGAGCTGGAACCCTTCAGGGCTATACTCTAGGAGGAAAGGTAAACCACAAGTTGACTTGCTCTTACAGCTTCAAATTATCTGAATGCATGTACTCAGACCGAGATAATTTTAGATTGCAAGTGCTTGGTCTAACCAGAAGCAAATGCAAATCCACTCTGAAGAAGGAAGGCATTGTTGTAGTTCCTGAAATTTTCTAGTTTCTTACTGTGAAAGGGCAAGTCCATCATCCCTAGCTTTCCTGAGTGAAGGCTTTGGGCCTTCACTGTGTTCTGAAATAGTCATGTAGCTATAATGAAAGAAGTCATAAAACAGAAGACGTGATCAATTGAAACATGTATTTAGGTTTTGTTAGGCATTTTGATGAACTAAAATGTCTTCCACAGCTTTTTTGTATTAAAAGAAAAAAATGACTACTCTCAAACTGACTGATCTGCCACAGCCGCCATAAATTATACTGTGACAGATTTAAGTGATTCTATGAAGGAAACAAGGATACTTCTTGTTCGATATTAAGTGTTAGGGACATGTGATGACATCTGTGGTCTGTCACAGACGGGGAGTTAAGAGATGTGGTTTTTTTAGGTCATGTTTCTGTCACACACTACAACCTTGCTTGGGTCCGTAATGTACTTTCTCGGCACCAGTGAAATGTGCCATCACTGTATTTGGGAAATTAATAGATTTGTAGATTCACAACTAAGAGATGAGATGGAAAATTTTCTAGGGGGGAATTTATAATATAGAAAAACATATTCATTATTATAATATCATTCTATGATTTCATACTTCTCTCGTAATGTAAACTGCAGAAGGTGAATTTGCCAAGTTCCTCTAGCACAGTGTGGTAGGCAGCAGTTAGACCTTTAGCTAAATCCAAAGCTGATTAATAATCAGAATTATCTGAGAAAGTTCTTAGAATAAATATTCTGGGATGAATATCATCTTTCCTCCTTTCCAGGTGGAACACTCCCCAGTTATTCTTTCACCTTAGTTTATTTCCTTCACCACCCCTTCCATAATCTGTAGTTAGATATTTGTTTATTTGTTACTTCTTTAAGTTCAGTCTCCCCCAGTGGACAATGAGGCCCATGAAGACAGAGATGATGACTGTTATCTTCTCCATCCTGTTCATAACAGTTACTCCAAGGCCTAGAAACTAGTAGGTGTTCAATAAATCTGTGAAGGAATGAAGTAATGAATAAATAAACCAGAAAAAATCTCTGCAATGTGACAGGAACCTTTATTTGTAAAGGGTTCCAGAAATGGTTTCGTTGACCAGCTCATTGATGAACACACTACACTGGTTTATGACAAAGTGATTTTCAACTAAGGAAGACATGTCAGAATTGTAGATGGCATGGGGATAGGGCCAGCTCCATGGGCATTTGACTCATGCATTCTCACAGGGCCAACTCAGATGGACCTCCCTCTCTCCCCTCCCACATTTGAGACCCTGCAGTTGCCATCTTAAAGTTCTTAATCATTTTCTCTCTGAGTGTGTGTTTTGTAAATGCGGTCCAATGGGACAATGGAGGGTGAGTCAGAAGCTTGGAGCCTAGCAATCCTGCCTCCTCCCAATGCTGCCCCCCAGGAGGGGTTGTCAGCTGCCTGTGCCCCCCACCTCCACCCTGCCCATGCCAAGTAACTGTGGCCACCCTTGCCCCACGAGAAGCTGGGCATGAGTTAGGAAGGGGCAGGGTCTGGGGTGTCTATGAGGGTCCGCCTTTGCCCAGGAAGCTTGAAGTTAAATAACAAAGAAATCATGACAGGTTGAGAAAGACCGTGGAAAAAAGGAAAACATGATTTTCCTGCTTTTTGAACAAGGAGCCTGGCATTTTCATTTTGCACTTGGCCCTGCAAATTATATAGCCAGCCCTGAGGGCAGGATATATTTGTACAACTAAAGGGAGCATGTGTATTTGAAAGTTGAGAGATACCATCCCCAGGTTTACTTCCTTAAAGTCAGGTTGCTATGAAACTAAGACACGTTGTCACCTGGTAGATGGTGGTGTCTCAGTGTCTTTTGCTCTGAACACATAGAATTTTCCATAACTGACACAAACAATGACCTCTTTCCCCCTAAATTATGTTTTCTTGATGAAAACATGACTTCACTAAAAAGTTAAGCTTAAAAAAAGTTAACTACTTTTTACTGAAAAATACATTTTGTATATTTGAAGAATTGCACGTAAACAACTTACTCACGAACCCTTAATAGTATCCATTTTTATTCTTTAGTTTTCTTACTTCAAACTTACGTTCTCCCCCTCTTTTCCCTTCCTTCAAAACCTAGAGGCTTCATTACCAACACTTGCTTTAGACAAAGTTCCAGTAGCTCCCAGTTTGCTCTCTGACCTCTCTGCTGTTGTTCAACTCCTTAAGTATGTGTCCAAGGGTTTTTCTTTCTCTAGGGGGCTCCAATCTTCCCTCCAAGTCACTTTACAGGAGTTTCAAGTGCTGAAGTGTCAGTGGAGAATTTTGAGTCCTCCAAGAAATGGCCCATTTAAAACCAGGTACAGCGATAGCCAAGAAGCTGTCTGGAAATGCGGAACCACTGAGTTAAACAAAGAAATCTGATTCTAAAACAGGCTGTGCTGAAGAACCTTGCCTACCAATTAGAAACACTAACTATTTTTCTTGACTGTGTCCCAGCCCTTACTTCACAACTTGTGTGACTTCACCAACATTCTACCAGGGTTCCATGTTTTGGGAGTCTGTTCCCTGTCAACCTGCCATGCCATTCATCTCCAAGAGCCTATTTATCTGGGGAAGGAGCAACATTATTCCTATTACTGGCTCTGCATAGGAACGACCTCTTTTTCTCTTTCCACCACTCCTACCCTATTAGTGGTTTCTTGATCTTGTCCCTTGTTCTCCAAACCCCAGCTAAAGTGCCTAATCCAACCTCCTGCCATCTGCATATATGCCTGTGTGTCCTTCATCAGTAGCACCCATCAGCCAATTACTGTCCAGTTCAGGCCACTTGCCCATCACTAGCATTATTGGATGGAGTAATTAATGACTACTCCTTGGGCCCCATAAGATGGATGTGACTTCCCCTCATCAAAGAGAGTTAGAGCTTAGAAGCACAGCTTTTCAATTCTGTTTGATTTCAAAATTTATGACCTTTCTCTTAGATTACAGAACTAGTGCACCTGTAGCCTGATAAAAGCATAAAAAGGTGTTCAAAATACTGAACTGGAAGGATGCTTTGAAACACATTTGGTGACTCTCATTGGGCCACAGCTCAGTCAAAGAGGATGACATCTCATTGCCCTGGGATAAAGCCCACCTGAGGGACCAGCCCAGGTGGTGAACCAGCTGGGTAAGGCTATGTCCTTGTTGATCTACCCTTGCCTTTGGATCCAGGACAAGCAGAATTCCAAACCAGGATTCCAATTTCCCATAGCCACCTCATTGTATATTTTCCATGTTCTCCTCAAGACAGCCTTTAATAGTTGCACGTGGGGATGGCTGCCGAGAAGAGAGGAAGCAACAAACACGAATTCCTATTTATAGTTTGGACAAGAAGAACATTTACCAGGACCTTCCCTGATAAGCAGTAGTCCTTTAAAAGAGGAGAAATTCTTAACATTGTTGTATGGAGAACACTTGCGGTCCTGCCCAATACTTCTGATTCCATCCAAGCTAAGCTCCTCACTTTCTTTACTTGTAGATTGAATTCCATCTTCCAGATTAAATCTTTAAGTCAGAGGCTTTTGACCTGGGCTTCTGAAATTCTATAAATTCCTTGGACTTGTATGTCTGTGTCTTTGTATGTCCATTTTTTAAAGGAAGTTCAATGGATTTCATTAGATTTTTTAAGGGTGTTCATGATCCAAAATGTTAGATCTTCATCTTAGTTGATTTGTGGCCAAGTGGTGTTATCGACAAAGATGTGAGACATGAGGACATTTTAGGCCAAGTTCATCTTTGCAGTCTTAGAAGATCCTGGCCAAAGGCTGCTAATTGAAGTTAGATATTAATTCACGAGCCCCAGGACTATGACTTGTGAGAAAAACCATGAGAAGACAATCATATGAAAGAATGGTTTTCAGAATGTGTATCACAGTAGCTAGGATTCCATGGGATGTCTCAGGATTTTCTGTAGGAAGTGACCAGGAGGTGGGGCTCCATATCTAGCTGCAAGCCCATTAATTCCTGTGTTATATGTTGCAGTTATGATTGAATCCAACTTTTAAATTTTTATGAGAAAAATAAGGTATGAGGCTTTCTTTCGAAGTTTGAAAGTTACTGCTCAAGGATGTCACAACTCCTTTTTTACCACTGATTCTCAGGATCTGGTGGTTGGGACAACATAACTTCACCAGGACGTGATGCACCCAGACGCAGAATTAATTAATAAATACTATTACCAGTATATACACCACCTCCAGTTGCATTAGTAGATAAATTTTACTAACTCTCATATTAACTGCAGCCAATTGGAGGAGGATGCCTAGGAGACATTTTTGAGAAGGATTCTGAGCCAGGCTGGTTCAGCAGGAAATAGGACTATTAATAAATAAAGATGTCTGCCATGGTCCCAAGGAAGGTGTTATGTATTTGAGACTCCTATCCTGAGTTATCTGGGGGAGAATAGCTAGCCTGCGCCTGTACCACACAAAATATAATTTTCAACATGGTTATTTTGTCTCCATGGAAATGGAGACTTCAACTCAACCATTTTTATCGATTTGATAACCTATAAACTCTAAAGACTCCACCCCTCCCACTTCTTCCTCTGCTTCTTTTTCAGGCTTGACCTTGGACCCACAGTTGCCAACTGTATTGGTAAGTGTTAAAAAACAATTTGAAGGGAGAAACACCCTGACTTCCAGTTCTGTACAGATAGGAGTACTAGCTCATAAAAAGGGAGTTATGTGGCCCAAATTCCCAAATTACTTATTAACTCTTACTCAACCTTCCAGTGTGAGCTCTAGGGAAGCTACTCATGGCTTCCCCAGCTGTTGGATGATTTCACTGCATAGTCATCTTTTCTTTCCATAACTCTTATTTCAGTTTATAAAATGTGTGCATGTGTGTGTGTGTGTGTGTGTGTGTGTGTATAATTATGCGATTAAATTCTCTCTCCCACTAGTCTGTGAGTTCCAAGAAAGTCTGTTTTTGCTCACCACTTTATTCTGAGGTTCTTGCATAAAATAAATCTGTCACACTTATTTTACCCTAAGATGTGTTACTGCTACTACTTGCTAAAATTGAATCTTATGAAGTGAAAAGACAGACAACAGAAGGGGAGAAGATGACAAAAGAGACAGGAAAATAAAAGCAATTGTTTCATGTGAGAACCTTAACTACCCACTAGAGCATGTTGCCCTTAAGATCAGGAAAGATTGCTCTGGAACACAGCTGAAAGAGAATGAGCTACTCCATTTTAAAACCAGCACTGAACATCCACTTTTGTTGTTTCTCCTAGGAGAACTCCCACCTGCAACTTTGACCTTTGGTTGGCACCAGGCTAGTTGTTTATACCTCGAGGTTTCCTGATAGTCCCTACGATTTCCTCTGAGCCACCTAAATGTGCTTCAGATTTTTCCAGTCTAACATTTCCCTATCCCTTTGCCCAGTATCATTCTGTTGGAGTTATGGAATGGGAGGCTTGAAGTCAGATTGATGAAGACGTAAGAAATACCAAGAGCGTAGTATCCCAGATGCCAAAAGAAGATGTATTTTAAGAAGGAAAGAGTCCTGCAAACATAACAATGAGTGGACATTTTGTTGAAAGAGACAAAAAGAATAAACAACTAAAATTAAATAAATAACATACAGTCAGATGGTGATAAGGGCTATGAAGAAAATGAAACCTGTTTGGGGAAAGAGAATGATGGGAGAAAAGAATGGTGATATTTTTAATCATGCAGTCAGGAAGGCTCTCTTTGAAGGGGTGATATCTGAGCAGAGACCTGGATTATGTTAAGGAGTGAGAGAAAAGCATTCTACACTGAGGGAATAGCTGTGTAAAGTCTCAGATGTTTCGAGGAACATCAAGAAGGTAAGAGTGGCTCAAGTGGAAGGAATCAGGGAGAAAGAGGTAAGAGAGTTTTGCAGGGGCCAGATAATGAACAATAATGGATTTTATTCCAAATGGGAACCAAAGAGAAATTGACCACAAGGATAGTACAGACAAAGCAGGAAGCCTGGTTAAGAGGCTAGGATGGGAGTCCAAACATGGCATGACAGTCATTTGTTCCAAAAAGGATAGAAGCAGTGACAGCAGTGAGAACCAGTCAAATTCAAGATATATTAGGAAGGCTGACCCAACAGCACTTGCTAATGGATTGGGTGTGAAGGGTGGGGGAAAGAGATAAATCTTTTATGATTCTTAGTTTGAAGACCTGAGCAAAATCTTATGCTACTTATTCAGCTGGAGAAGCTTGGGGCAGGACTTGTTTGGGGTAGGGATATAAAAAATTCTATTTTGGACATGTTAAGTTTGGGATGCCTATTAGATATCCACGTGGAAACTTAAAATAACTAGTTACATATACAAGTCTGAATCTCAGGAGGGAAGTTGTAGCTGAAGAATATAAACTCGAGCCTAATGAATGTATTGTAAACTATGGCCCAGAAGAAGGTTAGCTAGGAAAAGTATGTAAATAGAAGAAAAAAGAGGGCTAAGGCCTGAAACAGAAAGCAGGCCAACATCTAGAGGTTGGATGGGGGAAGAGTAGCTAGTAGAGGGGAAGGAGCAATGAGGTTACAGATACCAAGAGAGTGGTGTCTCAGGTACTGAAAGAAAAAAGTGTTCCAGGAACAGAATCATCAACAGTGCCAAATGCTGCTGAAAGCACAAGAAGCAAGTGGGTGGGAGACAGTGTGGAGAACTGACCATTGGTCTGAAAAGTTGGAAGCCAGTGGGTTCCCTTAACAAGAGCAGTTTCTGTGGAATACTAGGGTAGGGGTGAAAATCCCTAGTATTGAAGTGGGTTCAAAATATTAAGGATATATTGTGTATACATAAGTCATCCCAGGGATTTTACTAAAGAAAAGCAAAGAAATGGGCTAGAATTGGGTGTGGGATCAAGGGAGGGTTTGGTTTATTTAAGACAGAGGGAATTAACTTGAAGCCTGTGGGAATAATCTCGCTGAGAATGATAAAATAATGATGCAGGAGAGAGGAGATAACAGTTGCTGGAGAAGGGATGGGACCAGAGGCCTTCCAGGAGGACAGAGCTCATCATTGTAACAGGAGGGAAGTTGACGTACAAGCATATGTAAAGGTTGGTCAATTTGGTGATGGGAAGATGAGGTCATTCTCTTCTGAATGCTTCTATTTTCTCATTGAAATAGTAAGTGAAGTCACCAGCTGATAGTGAAGAATGGGAAGGTGGAGTTGACAGTTTGATGACAGAGGAGATGATATAAATTTGCCTTCTTGGAGAGGAGGAAAGCAAATACCCCAGGGAAATGCAGGAGGCCTCATTAAGATCATTTTCTTTACTTCCTTCCATTACTCATGGACAATCCTGGACACGGACCACCCACTTCTTTTAAAAACATGACTGTTAAAGAAAATCTATTGAATTATTGTTCAAAACTGAGATGTGCTTTTTGTGACCAGGGACCTCAATTTACTCACTTGTACCATATGCATTGAAAACTTGCTTCTTCCTACCATATGGAAAGGTAGACTGCTAATATGAATAATAAATGTGAAATCCTTTGAAAGGAAAATTGTATTCTATGTGTCCAAGGCAGAGATGGGACAAACCAAATACCCTATCTGCAGGGAGAACATCCTTCTCTTTTTGAGTGGAAGTGACTAGAGATGTGAAGTGGACAAAACAAAACAATCCCTTTGGTATTAACACCAGTGCATTAAATTTTTATTTTTCATATTTTTAATTTCACACTTAGAGAAGTTTCACTAATGAGGCATGCCACAACTCGATTCCCAGATGGTGACATTAATGTTAAAAAGAAGATGCACCTGAAACAATTTAAAGAACTCCAGAAAGACCAGATTAAACCCATGCACTATGTTTTATCAGCCTTTTGGGGCTCCCAGAGAGTTGTAATGCAGCAGAACTACATCAAGTTTAGTTCAAATCAAAATACATTTTAAACACATAGGACCATTCAACCTAGTAAGTCTGAAGTACAGAGGGCAATGTGATTAATACTTTTACATTCTTTTACTTGGGTTTAGTTTTGGTGGGTTGAAATAAACCAGTATCCATTATATCAATGGAGATATGTGAAAATGTAGTCTTTAGAAGAACTCTGCCTGATTTAAAAAAAAAAAAAAACCAGATATGATATTCTTCTGTTAGGAAATAAAGAACAACTTGAGGTAAGGAGCAATCACGAAGATGGTGGGTAAAAGCAAAGGCCCATAAATGTGTGCTGAGTTACTTGTAAATGTTTTATTTGTCTGATCCCTCTGTAACTTAGCAGTGCTGTATGAGGAAATGGCCAGAATTCCTATAAGTTATTTTACACACTCACAGAGCCTGAAGTTAGTAAAGCCTACAGTCCCCTTGGCAAACTCTCCATGTTCTCCCTTTGGAAATACAATAAACTTGTTTATTCCATTTGTCAGATTTCCATTTCCGAGCTTCTTCATTGAATTTGTTATCTTCTTTTTGTAACCAAGCTGTCCCAAGCACTGTGTGGCCACAGTTACAAAGAGAAATTAAGGATATAGGTAATAATAAAGAATAATAGTTTGTATAACACAAGGTTTTGTTCATTGTAAATGGGATGAGGCAGCTATTTCAGCTTTAAACCACACTGCATAATACTAAATATGTCTTCCAAGTTGACTTTAAGAAATGAAGTGTGTTTTCTCCATCTCTGTGACAAGATAGAGTTTTTCCTCTGCACTAAGTGTTACACATTCCAGTGCTGGGATGTGAAGGTTTGAGAGAGGATGGACTTAACAAGCCACTGAGGCTGAAAAGCCCTTCAGACTCAATTCTCTTGCCCTCCTAGGTGTGCCTGAGAAATAATGACCATGTGAACAGCAGCTAGGACAGGTGAGAGTAGCACAGGGGAGCCAGACTTCCTTTATTCTCCTTACATCTAGAGAAACCATGAGTGGGCCAGCCATGGTAGTGGTGACAGTCACTGAAGAATTTTTCTTCAGTAAGCAATGAGGATATCACTAGAAAGACCAAAACATCTGTGTTTCAGTGACAGTCATAGGAATGGAACTTCCAAGCTCTCCTGTTCTCTCAATGGGACAAGAATAAGTAGACAGGTCCATAGGACTGTAGAAAACTCCGAGGGAGCATTTTGGAGTTATCACTGGAAGAGGAACCTTGGGAAAGAGGTGGGATATTCTCGTATGGGTAGCCTTGGTGCTCACAGTCGTTTAATTTAAATGCTATATACTTCAAGGTGAGATAAGATATATCAGTTGCATTTGTTACCTTAGAAACACAGGGAAAATAAGTTCCTTCCTTAAAGAATCAGTAACTGTTTCATAAGTAAATTCTCCCTAACGTTTGTAATACATCAGAAAAGAAGTAGCCCAACCTCCTGAATTATGGTATTAAACAGATTTCCCTCTTTCCTCTTATGGAAAAACACAATTCTTTGCACATCACGATCACTCAACCTTTTTGAACTGAATTAAATAGTGCTGAGTTTTTAAAGAAATTGTTGAAATACGTTGCTTATTCCTAATTAATCATCTCTTCAGTGTTAAAAAAATCAGTCGTCTGGTTTGATGAGGATCTTCTTGGCTAAGTCTTGTAATTCCCTACGAAAACACTTTTTTTGGTGTTAAAGTTAATCTGTACACTTAAATTTATATACAATCCTGAATTCAAAATACTTAATAGATTCATTAAATGTATATATTTTCTCAATTATAGAATTGAAATACACAAATTAGAAAATCTTTGGATTATTTCCAAAAGATAATAATTAATGTGGGTTCAGCATTTTAGGAAGTGTTTTCACATACATGATCTCATTTGTTATTCATTACAACCTCATGAGTTGAGAATTTCCCTATTTGATAAATAAGTTAACAAAGGCTCCAAGAAGATAATTAACGTCAACATCAGTAAGAGGCTAAGATGCGAGTCCTCTGTATCCGAATTCCATGTCTTTCTCACCATAATGCATAGTCTGATATAACATAATACTGTAACTGTGTCACAAAATAGAACATCAGTCTCCTTCTTGAAATCCCAGGATTTACCCGTTAGTCTACCCAATTTGATTTTAAGCTAGCATAAATCCGCTCTTTACATTCCTCTTAATGATTGATCTTACTTTGCAGTCGATAAGGATCTCTATAGTTGATAGCTGGTAGGATATCTCCCCTGCCATATTCCTCTGGGCTCCTAGCCACATGTTTACACATTGTGTCCCTACCCCACTGGTGATAGCTGATTGGCCAGAGGTAAATAGCTTCTCCAAGTTGAGCAGCTCAGACTTCTTCTGACAGAAATTTGGAATGAGGACCATGAAAGAAATAATCAGTGTCTGCTTTACTCAACTTAATTCATGTATATTCTGAACCATAGAGTGACCAAGTCCCTCCTTCTGAACTTGAGGAAGAAAGAAGCACATATGTGGAGAGAAAGAGAAAGGATAAATTCGTGACCTTGAATTCCATGAACTACCCCTTATCCTCAAAATAAATCCCTTTTTTCACTTAAGCTAGAGCCAGTAGGATTTTTTACTATTTACAACCAACATCCCAAATAATGTATCTGATAATCTACTAAACTCATCTTAATCACTTCATCCCCAACTTTTGAGCAGACTTCCAAAGCTCATTTAGATACATGATTAAGGGTAGGCAATAAAAACTAAAAGTTACTATAAATTGTGAGATTTTTTTCATTAAAAATATATTTTTCAATAAATATATTTGTAGTAAAGAATTTAACCTTGCCCAAAAAAGAATCTGGCCTTTGCCCTTGGTTCCTCAGAGGAAATCTCTAGGCCCTTGGAATGTCATGCCTGATACAGTGTCTTTGTTTGCCTTGGGGCCCTGAGTCGCTCTGGATAGTCTAACAATGTGACTCAGAGTGGGGGCTGGCTGCATTAGTTAGTAACAATGTATTTAGAATGGGGGCTTTAGGTCATGTGGTATCAGTTGACCTTTGGAGAGACTGAAGACAGAGATCAGCCAGCTGGGCAATCAGTCATGCTTACATTACAATATAATGTAATGCTTACATTAGAATATAAATGCTGGACATCAATATCAGGGGGGCAGCACTCGTTGGCAATATTCAATGCTGATTGTCATATGTTGACACCAGGCAAGTAATGCTGTCCTGCTTCCATGGGGAGAGGACAACTGGAAGCTCCATGTTTGGTACACTCCTGGACTCTGTCCCATGTGTCTCTCCCTTTGGCTGATTTTAATGTATATCTTTTCCCAGTAATAAACCATAACCATGAGCATAACAGCTTTTAGTGAGTCCTGTGAGCCCTTCTAGTGAATTATCAAACCTGAGGGTAGTTGTGGGAACCCCTTAAACCTGCAATTGGTGTCATAAATGATGGTGGCCTTGTGTGTACTCTTCCCTCTAACTTCACAGTTGACTTAGCTTTCAAGATGAATGGTCTTGTTTTGCTTTTATTTTATTAGAGAAAGCAAGCCCTTTTCTAACAGTTATTTTAAAGAATACAAATAGTTTTCAACTCAATCAGAGGGATCCAGATCCTCAAATAGTTTGAATCTTATACATGCTGTTTAAATTGACATAACTGTGTTCACTTTATTTATTACATTTCTCTTTGGCCTCTTTGACCGTGATATTGTTGAGATGAGAAACTGGGTCTTCTTCCTCATTATATTTCCAGTTCCTAGCATAATACAGATATATAGGTGGCACTTAGAAATATCGAATGGCAAATGGATGGGTGTATGGATGAATAGGTGGATAGAAGGATGGAGAGGTGGATATATGGATATATGGATGGATGGTTGGTTGGGTTAATATTACAATTTTTCAGTTACAGTGAGATGTGCAATTGCCTAGTGAAATTCCTGTGAGTGAGGATCAGAATGAACACATTCCTGTTCCACCCACCCCCAACCTTACCTGTGTCTAGATAGCAAGGTCTATACACAAGGTTAGTAGGGAGTATTAGGGAAAGGCTTCCCTATATCTCTAAATTTTCCCAGGCTCAGAACCAACCTGAATAGTGTGAGAAAAGGAAAAGTTCAAACCAAAACCATTCAATGAACACCAGCCCCTGACATGGTCACAAACAGATAATGCAGTCCTGGACTTCCAGGCAAATGTCTAGGTCAGCATTAAAAAAGTTTTGTGTTGGTTTTTTAAACCTGATATTTAGCTGTTTTCATTGTTACTTCTACTAATACCTTCTATTAATTGTCCTACAATGTGCTTAATATTCTATAGGTTCTTATTTACTCCTCATTTCTACCTACTGGGTTCAATATTATTAGCACCATTTTACAGATGAATAAACTGAAGCTTGGGGAGATTATATTACATGTGCCAGGCCAATAACTGCAAGTGATACAGCCTCACTGTGAAAATAACTCTAAAGTTCATGTTATTTCCACTATACCATATAATTTGGCCTCTTCCTTTTCGTGTGTGTTTAGCACATTTAGCCACATGCAAGAAACTGCTAGAAATTATGAGCAACAATAAAATAAATAAGGTCCTGTGAATAAGGAGCATATGATCCAACATAGGAGAGAAGGAGCGTGCACGTCGGATGGTCCAAAGCAGACAATGAAGCAGGCTGACAAGCAGGAGAAAGCACCACAGTGATCCAGAAATGATCCCTGGTTAGCGTGGCCAGAGAAAAGTTCCTGAAGGGGACAGTATCTAAACTTGTGCTTGAAGAAGCAGGTTTCATAGAAATAAATTTGGGGTATTCCAGGCAGAAAAAACATAATGAAGAAAATCAGGGTAGAACAAAGCATATTAGGGCATACCAAGTAGACCAGTTTGTACAAAGTACACAGTGTATATTTTGAATCCAGCTATCTCTCTCTCAATAGTTATATACACTTGGTTACATCTTTTCACTTCCTGGAGCTAAAGTTTTCTCATTTATAAAACCATAAAAATAACACCGAGCTCACTGTTTGTTGTTCTGGTTGAATAAAGGAACAAGAGTGGTACAAACACAATAAATACATATTATTTTTTGTTGGTGGTGTAGACCTAGAATTTCTCAACTGCAGCCAGTTCTGTCCCCAGCTCTGAAATTTGTGGACGTGTATGTTGTTGCCACAATGCTTGGAAGATTCTCCTGGCATTTAATGGATGGGCTCAATGAGGCTAAATGTTCTGTAATTCTTGGGACATTATGATATAACAAAGAATGTTCCTTCCTTTGGGCCAATATTGTTTGCATTGAGAAATACGGGAAAGAATAATAAAAGAAAAGGTTGAAGTAAGATGATTTTATATCACTGTAAGCTTTGAATACATAGTTCACTATGATAGACAAGGACGAGCCCATGAACTTCTTAAGCAGGAATTAACAACATCAATGCTTTCGGAAGATTAACATAGGAGGGACTCACAGGATAAACCAGAAGTAGGAGAGACTGGTGAGAATGTTATAAATTGGCAGGTGTCCACCAATGCCTCAGCATGAAGCGCTAGAGGCTTGATAAGTGTGTCATAGGGTCTTCTCAAACCCCCAAGATGCTTGTGGCAGATTAGAAAGGAAGCACTTCTTTTGACACCTTTATGTAAATTACAAAAAAAAAAGGCTCCCCTTCCTCCAGGTGGACACTGCCCTGTGCCGGGATACATGACTTGAATTTTAGCCCCTTTATCTCTTGAGAGAGTCACCTTTTTCAGTGGTGCTGATGGTACACGAAGGGATGAAAAGGAAGGGTCAAATTCCAGAAGGATCACAAAGGAAGAGGTACAGAAATGGGTAACTGATTGTAGCTGGGGAAAAAAAAGAGAAAGAGCCAGAGCTGACTCCTCTGTGAAGCCTGGAGAAATTTACAATGGTGATGCCATCATTAGAAAGACGTAGGTCAGAAAATGTTTGGGAGGTGAGATTATAAATTTAGTTTTAGACATTTTGAGATGAAGGTGCCTTCTGGACAACAAAAAAGAAATGCTTAAGGCCACTGACTACAACAGAGCAAGAAGATTGGGACTGAAGAGGACCGCAGTAGAGAGGTCAACTGCTATAACAAATGAGCACACAAATTTCTAGTGACTCAAACACAATACAAGTTATTTTTGTTATTGTTGTCCATAAAACTGTCCAAGGTCAATATTCCTGGGCAGGAAAAATCTCTCTTCCATATGGTAAATCAGGAACCTGGGTATCTTCCATCTTTGGCTTTGTTTTTCTCCTGGGATCCTTCATTATCATCTGTATCCATCCCGCTAAAGGGAAAAGGAGAGGGTAGGGGAGGCACACCCACCTCTTAAGAACCTTGGCCCAGAAGTGACACATATATTACTTCAGCTCACATTCTGTTAATGACTCACGTGGCCACATCTAACTGCAAGGGAGGCTAGGAAGTGTAATCTATCATGTGTTCAGGAAAAGAGGACTCATTTTGTGAACAGCCCACAGTCTCTGCCCCAGGGGAGACCTAGCCCTCCTCTCTTTAAGTAAAAGTTCTATGAAGGCAGAGACAATGTTGGTCTTCTCCACTCTGTCTCCATCACCTTGTATAATACATTGCCTGACACCTAACAAGTGTTTAACTTTTGTCAAATAAACGTATAGCTGAAACTATGGGTGTGGAAAACATTTCAAAAAGAGAAATTATATAAAAGAAAGAAGAAAGATAGAGGATATTTTAATAGCAAAAATTATTTTGTATAGTTATTGCTGTTGCTACCATTTGTGGAGGACCTGTTAATACCTAACCTTCACAACAACCTTGCAAGATTGTAGATTCTATTCACCACATTTTAAATATGAGGGAAACTGTACCTCGAAAATGTACACCACTAGAAAAGTTCAGAGCCAGCATTTAGCCCCCAGGTCTTCTGATTCCTCATTCCAAAATCTTTCTAGAACACCAGGTTCCATTTAGTGGGGGGAAGGATGTGAAACCTTGACTATTGTGTTGCACCCTAGAAGGAGAGAGATGTTTTGGGAAAACATGGAGCTAGCGCAAAGGTAAGTCAGGTGACTTGGCAGATTTCGCTTTCTTGGGTTACTCTGGGACATTTTCAGAGCTGCTTGGGAAATCATGAGCCACTCCATATATAACCAGTATTGAATGTCATGCTTTGTTGCTTCATTCAGCAAGCCTTCCCAAGAGAACTCCCAGCTGTTGCTGCCGACCTTAACTTGGCCGCTATGTTGTGGTAACTTTGGCTTTCCTGTTTCTAAGACTTTTACCACATGATGGCTTATTACTTGTCTACCTTCTTCAGCAGCCACCTCTGCTGATGTCACATAAATGCCACCTGCCCCTCAACAATAAGGAAAACAAGTGCCTCATCAACTAAGGTTCTTACCCAGCCTTCTAAGTTTCACTAAGTGAGAATTCTAGGAAACTTCCTATTGATTTTATCTTCTAGAAGTTCCTTGAACCTCTCCACTTTCCTTCTCTTCACAACTTCTGCTAGCAGCTCTCCCCTGAACCATTTTAATAGGTTTCTATCTGGTCTTCCTTTATCTGTTCTTATCTCCCTTGTAATTTATCCTCCACAATACAGCAAGAGTGATTTTTTTTTAAATGTTTATATGGTCTTGTCACCTTTTTGCTAAAATACTTCAAGAACTTTCGCTAAAATACTTTAAGAACTTTCTTTGGCCTTAGTATAAAGATCAAAATCCTTAGCAAGGTTTTAGACCTTGCAAGATCCAGACCTACCTATCTCATGGGATAATTCCTTTCTTAACTTCTGTGCCCTGGACACACTGGCCTTTTTTTGGGTTCTCACACATGCTGTGCTTTCTTCCCATCTTAGGACCATCACTCATGCTGTCCCTCCTTGCTCCTTACCTAGCTGTCTCCTATTCATTCTTTGTATCACAGTTCAACAATTACCTCTTCACAAGGTTGTTCCCTATTGCTTAGTTAAGTCAGGTCTCTCAAGGCACCGTATTTTTTTCCTTTACAATATAGATCACAATCTGTAATAATAGAATGGGGT
This sequence comes from Balaenoptera ricei, assembly GCF_028023285.1. Taxonomy (NCBI): domain Eukaryota; kingdom Metazoa; phylum Chordata; class Mammalia; order Artiodactyla; family Balaenopteridae; genus Balaenoptera; species Balaenoptera ricei. The sequence goes on along the minus strand of NC_082650.1, from coordinate 29,837,567 downwards.
GTTTGTGTGTGTGTGTGTGTGTGTGTGTGTGTGTGATTATTGGGTTAATGTCTATTTCCTCAACTATTGTATCACCAATACTAGCACAATGCCAGTTGGCACTTAACAGGAATTTGTTGAACGAGGAAATGAATAATTTTGTCATTTTAAAAAACAGAATGTGTTTTTCTGGGGGAACAGTCTACACCATGTAAAACCCTTGGAAAAGGACTTTCAAATTTGAATCATTGTGTCGTATTGTTCCTCGTTTGTAACTCAGGGAGTAATTTTATTTTAAATAAAAAGATTCTGTGGTTGAAAAGTCAATAAATTAGTATGAATCACAGCAGGAACAACAAAAATTAAACTTCACAGTATTGGTGACATTCTCTTCTGAGTATAAATTTGTACTATTCATATAACATTTATTAGTAAAAAGGTGATCCTTTAATGTGCTTTTCTGCTCATCTAGATTTACAATATTTAAAAGTCTTTGTTCTTCAAGTTTTATTTTTCCTTTAAGAATTTTCAATCCAAAAGTTTAGTAAATGAAGTATATATACAGCTCATGAACATATTTTAAGACTTTTGGGAAATACTCAAAACAAAAGCTATTTTCAGGATTAGGAAATAGCTTGTCTGAATATTGCCAAGTGAATTTGGAATAACCCTTCTGTGGGATGCAATGAAAAAGCAAGGCAAGAACTTCAACATTCTCATTTCAAGGTTACAAGGAAATGTGAACAAAAAGTGTTTCTCATCCTGTTAACACTCAGACACACAGAACATAAAAACGGTGTCTTCTTTCGTTTAAAAAAAATTTTAAACACACAGGGAAACTTTGACCTTTTGCCTTTTAGCTTCTCTGGGAGAGACTCAAATAGATTTTGATCTCTTTTTCTCCTTCTCAACTTCTTACTGTGTATTTAATGACCCTTGGCTACCTGGGCATCCCACTGTATACATATGAAGTGAGTTGGCACTGGGAGAGAAAAGCAAGCAGCCAGATGCTGTGTGTATAATGGGTAACGATGCTGTTATGTCAGGGCTTCCCTCTTGGCTGCCAGCTGAAGGAGAAAAGAAAATGCTTCATTCATAACACGTTACATATAAATGCCTTTTCTAAAAACGGGCAAAGAGAGATGGGTGCTGGCAGAGTCAGGCCAAATAGTTACTCAAGGCAACAGAAAATTCTTAGAGAGGGATGACTACAGCTCTTAAGCACTAGGAACCTTATTCTGAAGGGTCTATGTCTTGAATCAAATGTTTTTCTCTATAATTAAGAACTTCAGAGCCCCAAGGACTATTTTGTTTATATGAAAACTACTAACTACTGTAAGGGTGTTACACATAAAATAAGTGTATTATATAAATAAAATAAAGATTTTAAATAAAATTCAAGTGTTTTTAGGGAGTGATCGCATGCAGAAATAACTTACTTTACAAACTGAACCGAAGACTCAAAGGGAATTTCAGGTTAAACCCAACATGGTGGGGCCAGCGCCCCTACTGGCGAGGTGAGGCACTGCACACTCCAATGCCCGCCTACATTAAGTACATTTGCCAGGAACTGGGCACTAAAGGCTGTCCGGCTCTTTGACCAAGGCTTCCCCATTAATGTACTTGGGCAAACTTCCTCCTAGAAGAATACATCTCAGTTTTTAGAAAAGAGCCTTACAGAGTATACAATCCAGCTCATTCATTTTACAGGTAAAACATTAGAACGTAGAACTAGACATGGGGAAAATACATTTATTCAGTATGCTATTAAATATTATAACATGTATTCACTATGCTACTAAATACAAATAAATCTATTTATTCAGTATGCTATTAAATATAGAAATAAATACATTTATTCCATGCACTAATAATTTTGTAAATTGAAAAATAATATGTTAAAGAGGCTGAAAGAAAGCTGAGTAAGTAATTTTTTTGAGGAAATCTAATGAAGTTCTACTTACAGTTCACAAAGAATGAATACTGTATACAGCAGGAGAGGCCAGCTATGATAAGACAAAGCTAATTAAAAACTAATTACATTCTCAAATTAGCCAAGAAACTACAGCAGCTCTTACTTCAGAAGCAGTGTCTCTTTCCTAAATTTAGCTTCTTTGGAAGTAGGAGTAGTCTAAAATCTTCAGTCATGAGAAAACCAAAGCACAGGTTCCTGAGATCACACAGCTACATGAGTGGCAAAATCAGGACTCAGGCCATTTTAAGGCACGAAAAATCCAGATCTTCATTTAAGATACAGCCTCTGTCCTGTATGTTGGTCCCTCAAATCCCATTCTTCTATAATGTTTTCCTTCTTTGAAAGTGATCATAGTATCCTCTATTTTCTCATGTTTGTATAGTACTTTGTATATATCTGTTTCTACTTTTAAGGATTTATTAGCATTTCATTGGTTGAATCATTAATTTTTTATTACTAAATATATAGGTAAATTAAAGACTATATTGGTTTGGATAAGCTAAACTGCTGTAACAAATAGGAAATTTTTAGTGAATTAAAAGCAATTGAAATGTATTTCTCACTCATGCAACAGCTCAGGGCTGGTAACCATGGTGGTGGGTCTCTCTCCTCAACCTACTGTGTGGCTTTTCTATCCTCTATGGATGCAGCATCACCTTCATCTAGCTGGCAGAAGCCGAAGGAGAGCCTAAAGGACCCCCACACACACTTCTGAAAAGTCCTAGCCCAGATGTGCACAAGTCACTTCCACTCCAAGCCAAGGGAGAAAGAGAAGTGAATTCTGGGTGCTTGCTTGCCTACTGTCCTTTCACTAAAGTAGAGGAGGGACTGACCATTGGTAGCTAGCTACAATCTTTGCCACAGTCACTCTCTCAAATCCATCACTTAGGGCTTAAGTCTTAAGTAATAGGGGAGAAGGAATCAAATCTACAGCTTTTATTCCTCGGATTTCTTCAATTTGTCTATAATATATTGAGGTTCCAATCTGACCTAACTACCATAATAATAAATCCCTAACTTCTCAGAGCCTATATCCACTAACAAAGAACACAAAGCTGTGTACAATTAAATATAAGCTTCACAAATAAGATTTAAAAAATCAAAGACATACTCGAAGTCAAACTGAAATTAACTTTCAATATTACCCAAGCACAAAACTTCTACTTATTTTTTCAAATTAATCAGTCAGTAAGTTAAAACACATGCCCTGAACACAGACTTTGCTCAGGGTCCCATCTTCAGCCATGCTCTGAATATAAACAAATACAATATTTGCATCCTGACCTTAAAGAGTTCCCTCTGTAGTCGGAGAACTAAAAATATAAGACAGTATATAATTTCTTTCTCAATTTTAAAATCTGCAGTGCTGCTGTTACACGTCTAAGCTAAAGACACTTCCTTATTATATATAAAGCCTGTCTTTCTTATTGGTTTTTGTTTTGTTTTCTTTTGGATGGTTTTTATGCTTAAAGAGTTTCCTATCAAATATTTCAGGTATATGTGATTCATTCTTTGCCTCCTCTATCACCAGTTCTCATTGTAGACAAAGCAAGAAGTGCCACAGTCTTGGTCTAATTACAGCTTAGCCAAATAAGTACATACTGAACAGTGTCAGCCCAAATCAACAGGCCACCCACCATGAGAGTGAAAAAGAAGACACTGGTTCCTCCCACAGAGAACTGGAAGAGCTTTCGATGGAAACAGGAGATAACTGTGTTTTGTCATTGGCAAGTGCAAATAGTGCCTAGCACAGCGACCCATAGGCCATAATATTTAACAAATATTCCTGAAAGCATGATAGTAAAAAGAAAAACAGTGGTTAGACGGAGGTATGGCACAGTATCTTCCTCCACACTCCCTCCCCATATTCCTGAAGGAGTAATTCTAGGAAGAACCTAGTGGAGAAAAAAATACAGTTGCTTATGGATATGTGACTGGGCTTTTTGAACTAAGATTCAAAATACTTTTAAATTAAAAGGTTGTGAAACTCTTAAGCTTCAAAATATTAAAACATAATACATCTTTTCTACTCCATCCTAACACTCTAGTTTTTCACTTAGCAAAATTCCTACTTAGTTTTTAAGTACTGGTTTAAATTTTGCCAATTGGAAGCAAATAAAAACTTGCGGATGTGCTCTAGATAAGTGATTCTCAAATGGGAGTTGGTAGGAGAATATCAGCATCTCAGCGAGATAATGGAGCTAGGAATGTATGGCTTGGAAAACATCCCCAAACTGACTCTACAACTCCCCCACCCTCATCCTCATTCAGAGCTACCACTTGAGTTGTTACTTAATAATTTAAGAATGAACTGCTGTCATAGATGTAGAAGACTGAAACAAATGTCTGTGAATGAAAACAATGGCCCTTGGAATGTAAATCGGTGCAGCCACTATGAAAAATATTAAGAATAGAAGTTCCTCAAAATATTAAAAATAGAACTATCATATCATCCAGCAACTCCACTCCTGGGTATACAGAGCTTCCTTGACTCACAACAGGGTTATGCCCTGAAAAACCCATTGTAAATTGAAAATATCCTAAGTAGAAAATGAATTTAATAAACCCAACCTGCTAAACATCATACTTTCAACATGCTCAGAACACTTACATTAGCTGACGGTTGGGCAAAAGTTATCTACAACAGAGCCCATTTTACAATGAAGTGTTGCATATCTCATGTAATTTAGTGGATACTGTACTGAAAGTGAAGAACTGAATGGTTGTATGGGTAGAGAATCGTTGTGAGTACGATTGCCCTCATAGTCGCACGACTGACTGTACTCTGTGGTTGCTGCCACTGCTCAGCATCACAAGAGAGTGTCACTCTGCACATGGCTAGCTGCGTGTCTTCTTTGAAAAGATCAAAATTCAAATGCGAATCACTTTCACACCATCATAAAGTTGAAAAGTCTTAAGTGAAACCATTGTAAATCGGGGACCTTCTATATAGCCAAAGGAAATCAAATCACCATCTCCAAGAGATATCTGCATCCCATGTTCATTGCAGTGTTATCTACAATAGTCAAGACACGAAAACTACCTAAGTGTTCACTGACACATGAGTGGATAAAGAAAATGGATATATATGTGTGTGTGTGTATATATATCTGTATATATACAGATATATATACACACAATGCAGCCATAAAAAAGAAGGAAATCCTGCTATTTAGGACACCATGGATGGACCTTGAGAGCATTAGACTAAGTGAAATAAGCCAGACAGAGATAGACAGACACTGTATAATCTCACTTATATGTGGAATCTTAAAAAAACAAAACAAAACTGAACTCATAGAAACAGAGAACAGATTGGTGGTTGCCGGAGGTGGAGGGTGAAATGTGGGGGAAATGGGTGAAGGTGGTCAAAAGGTACAAACTCAGTTATAAGATAAATAAGTCCTGGGGATGTAATGTACAGTCTGGTAACTGTAGTTAACAATGCTCTGTTGCATATTTGAAAGTTGTTAACAGAGTAGTAGTAGGATCAATAACCATATTTTTTACTTAGGAATAAAACCCATTTTTAATTTCGGAAGTGACTTTAAATTGTTTGTGATTATTTTTTAACATAAGTTCATTGATTACTACCAACTTTTTCTAAGCCTTCAAAATCTACTTGCTGCCCTGGTGTTTCAAAGTTAACTTATATTTCTATTATTTTTTTTATGTAAAAAGCAGGACTCTCTCCAGAGTTTAAGATAAACGGCAGACTCACATTTTTTGGTAGTCAAGTACCACTTGTCTCTATGCCTGATACCCACAACATAAAAATTAGTGATTGCAATGATATTAGCCAATGTCTTAAGAATATCATTAATTCAATGGATGATGCTGAGAGTAATGATATTCCAAGATAATAAATTATAGAAGGAGGCATTAAGCCAAATACTGAACAAATAACCAATTTTTAACTGTCTAATATATACAGAGGTTTTAATGAATGACTAGGTCATCTTTGTAGGAACCCATCTCAATTATTAAATAATATCCAATAAACTCCTTCCTTATTCAGTTTGGCTTTGTAAATGTTTATTTGTATAAATCTAAAGTAAGCCAAAGTGCAAGAATATACAATGGGGAAAAATCAGTTTCTCTAATAAAAGGTATTGAGAAAACTGGATAGCTACAAGCAAAAGAATGAAACTGGACCACTTTCTTACACTGTATACAAAAATTAACTTAAAATGGATTAAAGACTTAAATGCAAGACCTGAAACCATAAAACTCCTAGAAGAAAACAGGCGGTACGCTCTTTGACATCAGTCTTAGCAATACTTTTTCAGATATGTCTCCTCAGGCAAGGGAAACAAAAGCAAAAATAAGTAAATGGGACTTACTCAAACTAAAAACTTTTGTACAGGAAAAGAAACCATCAACAAAATGAAAAGGTAACCTAAAATGAAATGAAAAGGCAGCTAAAATTTCATGGCTGGTCATTTCAATTATTCCCCTGAATATATTCTTAAACTTTTCATCCTCCTATGCTTTGTTAGATTTGCTAGGACAACTTCCAACTATGGTTAAGTGTATCTTTCCAACATTTCAAACCACCCCACCTCCAGCTGAACATAGATGGAGAAAAATACACAATTATGTCAAATCTCCAACAGCTCTTACCCATCCTCACTCTCAGTGGGTGACCTTGGTTACTATTTTAATGAGAAAAATAGAAGTAATCAGAAGTTCCACAAGCTGTCACTCCAACTGTGTATTTCCATCATATATCCACATACTTTTTTCTATCCTGTTTCTATAAATGAACTGTATGAGGTCCTATCAAAGCTCAACATCCCCATCTGTGTACCATATCCCATCCCTTCTCAACTATTAAATGTGGTCTCTCCAGCAATTCTCCCCTCTCTCTTCTGCCTCATCAATTGTTTCCCTCCATTTTGGATTATTCCCATCAGCATATCAGTAAGCTGTTATTTCACCCAACATTTTAGAATTAGAATTTAGAATTAGAAACATTTTTGACCCTTTTTCCCTTTCCAGAAACATTTCACCCAACATTTAGAATTAGAAAACATTTTTGACCCTTTTTCCCTTTCCAGCTATCATTTCTCTTCTCCTCATTATAGGAAAGCTCTTTGAAAGAATTACCTACACTTGCTATCTTACTTTTCTCCTACCATTCTCTCTTGAACCCGTCTCATTCGAGCTTTCCTCCCCACTTAAACTGCACCTGTCGGGGTCATCAGTGACCTCCACATTGCTGCATTCCAAGGTCAATTCTCCGTCCTCACCCCCACTTGACTTACAAGCACTGTAGGACACAGATGATCATCCTTGAAGGACTTTTTTCACTTTGCTTCCAGGACACCACACCTCTTGGTCTTTCTCCTATTTTACTGATTGCTCCCTCTCAGTCTCATTTGTTAGTTGTGGACTACTCCAGAGTTCAGTTCCTGGACTTCTTATCTTTTCACTCCCTTGGTAATTTTGTTCAGTCCCAGACTGATGACTCCCAAATGTGTATCCTGAGTCTATACCTCTTCCTTGAACTCTAGCCCCTTATATCCATCTGGCAATTTGAGAGTTCCACTTGGATGTCTAATAGGCATCTCAAAAATCTTATGTACCAAAACTGAACTCCTGGTTACTCCATACACATCCAAAACTTACAACTCTAGCAAGTGTCCCCATCTTAGTTACTGACAACTACATTTGTATTAGTCAGGCTAAGCTGGGTTATGCTGCAGTAATAAGCAACCTGAACATTTTGCTGGCTTCCAACAACAAAGGTTTATTTCTTGATACATATCCTCTGTGTGTATCCTGCAGTTATAATGCACAATGGCTTTGCTCTAGGAGCCAAACCGACAGAGTGTGCTTTAGCTGGAACATTGCTGGTTTTGTGAAGAAGGAAAAATGATGTGGCAAACCAAGTGCTGGCTCTTAAACCATCTATCTACTTATTATGCGTCAAGCAAGTCACATGGCCTCCTAATTTCAATAGGACAGAGATGTATTATTCTCCCACAGGAAGAGACTCTACATTTAAAGAAACTGAAATATTTGGTAAACAGTGAAACAATCTACCCCACCAGTCCTCCAGTTACTCCAGCTGAAACTCTGGCTACTCTCTTTTTCTCAAATCCAATCCATCAATAAATCAACAAATTTATAAACCACTTAGTGCTAGCATCCTGGCTCAAACCACCATCTATCGATTCCTTACTGGTCTTCCCTGCAAGACCAGTAAGAGACAGAGAACAGGGACTTCCCTGGTGGCACAGTGGTTAAAAATCTGCCTGCCAATGCAGGGGACACAGGTTCGAGCCCCGGTCCGGGAAGATCCCATATGCCGCGGAGCAATGAAGCCCGTGCACCACAACTGCTGAGCCCATGTGCCACAACTACTGAAGCCTGTGCACCTAGAGCCCGTGTTCTGCAACAAGAGAAGCCACCGCAATGAGAAGACCGCGCACCGCAACGAAGAGTAGCCCCCGCTTGCCACAACTAGAGAAAGCCCGTGCACGCACAGCAAAAAAGACCCGATGCAGCCAAATAAATAAATAAATAAATAAATAAATAAATAAAATACACAACAGGAAAAAAAAATAGAGAGTGAGAACAATGACTGGATTAGTTAATACTCAATAAACATTTATTTAATGAATAAATTAATGAGTGACACAAACCAGGGAAACTTTTGAAGAACTCCAGCAGGGTTTGATGTAATTTAAAGATGTAACGAAAACTATGGTAGACATTAATAAATATTGTGCAGTCACACAAACTCAAGTGGCTTGCCAAGTTATTTGTCTTGAGTTAGAGAAAATAAAAATAATCTAAGTGGAAAAATAAAATAAAAAACACCAAAAGTGTTATTTCTAAAACTATTTTATTAATGATCAAGGCAAAACAGTAAACTTACCTATTTGATTTAATACAGACTGCTTAATTTAAATCCAAATTTGAAAGTGTATATATTTTAATCCTTTATCTCTACCAAAGCAAAAAGGTAGTATACCATTTCATAAATAGCTGTACCATTCTTGGTAGAAATCAAAACTCATTTTACCTCTGACTCCAGATTAAAAGGAAAGTCTTTCAGCCAGATTAATTACCTGCTTTCTAGTCTGACTTTGCCCTCTAGTAGGGTTTCTCAACCTTGCCACTATTCACATTTGGGGATGAGTAATTCTTTGGTGTAGGAGGCTAACCTTCGTATTATAGGGTGTTGAGTGGTATCCCTGGCCTCTACGCACTAGATGCCAGTAGCACATCCCCAGTTGTGACAACAAAAAATGTCTCCAGACATTGCCAAATATTCCTGGGGGGAGGAGGGAGTTCATATCAGTCCCAGTTAGGAATCATTGCCATAGAGCTGTGACAAGACTGTAAAGTTAGCACTCCTGTATGAACTCAAGCTGTAACCCATGAAATGCATTGTGGGATTATTATGGAAATATTATACCAAAGCAAGAAAGCAGATCTTACATGTATGATTTAAGGAAATACTGAAAAGTCTTCCCTTGAAAAAAAGCATCCCTGATTTTATTTTTCCATAGCATTACTTTGCTTTGGCATTTTAGAAAGAAGTTACCTGGAAAGTAAAAGTTATTATTAAGCCATTTTGGTCATAATGCTTTAATGACAATCTGGGAACAGAGCTCAGGACCAAGAAAAAGACAAAAAAAAAAAAAGAAAAGCTTTAACAGGGAGAAAGAAAGGAAAGTCCACAACATGAGAAGAAGGAGTCTCTGCAGTAGGGAATCTTATTTATTTAAGGAAATACACAAGGTCGTTGTTAATGGTGAGAAACGGAGGATGAACCTCGGAGGGAAAATTCTATTTGTTGACAATATTTAGAATGGTTCTACGCAGTAGTATCTACTTAGGAAAGGGTAAAACTGAAATAATCAATTTAAAACAGTATGAGAGTTTTGAACAATATTAAATAACAAATTTTACCATTATTATGGTCTGTGCTAATACTTCAAGTTTAATAACTGAAAATGAAATTATTAAAAGGTAACTGGAACTCGGACATAAAAGCATTGGTCAAGTCTGAAATACTTCTTTTTGTGGTAGTTTTTTTTTAAAAAACATCTTTATTGGAGTATAATTGCTTTACAATGGTGTGTTACTTTCTGCTGTATAACAGAGTGAATCAGCTATACATATACATACATCCCCATGTCTCCTCCATCTTGCGTCTCCTTCCCACCCTCCCTATCTCACCCCTCTAGGTGGTCACAAAGCGCTGAGCTGATCTCCCTGTGCTATGCTGCTGCTTCCCACTAGCTATCTATTTTACATTTGGTAGTGTATATATGTCCATGCCACTCTCTCACTTCATCCCAGCTTACACTTCCCCCTCCCCATGTCCTCAAGTCCATTCTCTATGTCTGTGTCTTTATTCCTGTCCTGCCCCTAGGTTCTTCAGAACCTTTTTTTTTTTTTTTAGATTCCATATATATGTCTTAGCATATGGTATTTTTTTTCTCTTTCTGACTTACTTCCTTCTGTATGAAAGTCTCTATGTCCATCCACCTCACTACAAATAACTCAATTTCGTTTCTTCTTATAGCTGAATAATACTCCATTGTATATATGTGCCACATCTTCTTTATCCATTCATCTGTCAATGGACACTTCAGTTGCTTCCATGTCCTGGCTATTGTAAATAGTGCTGCAATGAACATCGTGGTGCATGTTTCTTTTTGAATTATGGTTTTCTCAGGGTATATGCCCAGGAGTGGGATTGTTGGGTCATGTGGTGGTTCTATTTTTAGTTTTTTGAGGAACCTCCATACTGTTCTCCATAGTGGCTGTATCTATTTACATTCCCACCAACAGTGTAGGAGGGTTCCCTTTTCTCCACACCCTCTCCAGCATTTATTGCTTGTAGATTTTTTGATGATGGACATTCTGACCAGTGTGAGGTGATACCTCATTGTAGTTTTGATTTGCATTTCTCTAATGATCAGTGAGCTGCATGAGCTGCTTATATGTTTTGGAGATTAATCCTTTGTCAGTTGCTTCATTTGCAAATATTTTCTCACATTCTGAGCATTGCCTTTTTGTCTTCTTTATGGTTTCCTTTGCTGTGCAAAAGCTTTTAAGTTTCATTAGGTCCCATTTGTTTACTTTTGCTTTTATTTCCATTCCTCTAGGAGGTGGGTCAAAAAGGATCTTGCTGTGATTAATGTCATAGAGTGTTCTGCCTATGTTTTCCTCTAAGAGTTTTATAGTGTCTGGCCTTACATTTAGGTCTTTAATCCATTTTGAGTTTATTTTTGTGTATGGTCTTAGGGAGTGTTCTAATTTCATTCTTTTACATGTAGCTGTCCAGTTTTCCCAGCACCACTTATTGAAGAGGCTGTCTTTTCTCCATTGTATATTCTTGCCTCCTTTATCAAACATAACGTGACCATATGTGCGTGGGTTTATCTCTGGGCTTTCTATCCTGTTCCATTGATCTTTATTTCTGTTTTTGTGCCAGTACCATATGGTCTTCTTCCTGGTTCAGTCTCAGAAGGTTGTGCTTTTCTAAGAATTTGTCCATTCCTTCCAGGTTGTCCATTTTATTGGCATATAATTGCTTCTAGTAATCTCTCATGATCCTTTGTATTTCTGTAGTGTCAGTTGTTACTTCTTCTTTTCATTTCTAATTCTATTGATTTGAGTCTCCCCCCTTTTTTTCTGGATAAGTCTGGCTAATGGTTTATCAATTTTGTTTATCTTCTCAAAGAACCAGCTTTTAGTTTTATTGATCTTTGCTATCATTTCCTTCATTTCTTTTTCATTTATTTCTGATCTGATCTTTATGATTTCTTTCCTTCTGTTAACTTTGGGGTATTTTTGTTCTTCTTTCTCTAATTGCTTTAGTTGTAAGGTTAGTTTGTTTATTTGAGGTTTTTCTTGCTTCTTGAGGTAGGATTGTATTGCTATAAACTTCCTTCTTAGAACTGCTTTTGCTGCATCCCATTGGTTTTGGGTGGTCGTGTTTTCATTGTCACTTGTTTCTAGGTATTTTTTGATTTCCTCTTTGATTTCTTCAGTGAACTCTTGGTTATTAAGTAGTGTATTGTTTAGCCTCCATGTGTTTGTATTTTTTACAGATATTTTCCTGTAATTGATATCTAGTCTCATAGCACTGTGACTGGAAAAGATACTTGATACGATTTCAGTTTTCTTAAATTTAGCAAGGCTTGATTTGTGACCCAGGATATGATCTATCCTGGAGAATGTTCCATGAGCACTTGAGAAGAAAGTGTAATCTGCTCTTTTTGTATGGAATGTCTTATAAATATCAATTAAGTCCATCTTTTTTAATGTATCATTTAAAGCTAGTGTTTCCTTATTTATTTTCATTTTGGATGATCTGTCCATTGGTGAAAGTGGAGTTTTAAAGTCCCCTACTATGATTGTGTTACTGTCGATTTCCCCTTTTATGGTTGTTAGCATTCGCCTTATGTATTGAGGTGCTCCTATGTTGGGTGCATAAAAATTTTCAATTGTTATAGCTTCTTCTTGGATTGATCCCTTGATCATTATGTAGTGTCCTTCTTTGTCTCTTGTAATAGTCTTTATTTTAAAGTCTATTTTGTCTGATATGAGAATTGCTACTGTAGCTTTCCTTTGATTTCCATTTGCATGGATTATCTTTTTCCATCCCCTCACTTTCAGTCTGTATATGTCCCTAGGTCTGAAGTGGGTGTCTTGTAGACAGCATATGTACGGGTCTTGTTTTTGTATCCATTCAGCCAGTCTATGTCTTTTGGTTGGAGCATTTAATCCATTTACATTTAAGGTAGTTATCGATATGTATGTTCCTATTACCATTTTCTTAATTGTTTTGGGTTTGTTATTGTAAGTCTTTTCCTTCTCTTGTGTTTCCTGCCTAGAGAAGTTCCTTTAGCATTTGCTGTAGAGCTGGTTTGGTGGTGCTGAATTCTCTTAGCTTTTGCTTATCTTTAAAGGTTTTAATTTCTCCGTCAAATCTGAATGAGATCCTTGCTGGGTAGAGTAATCTTGGTTGTAGGTTTTTCCCTTTCATCACTTTAAATATGTCCTGCCACTCCCTTCTGGCTTGCAGAGTTTCTGCTGAAAGATTAGCTGTTAACCTTATGGGGATTCCCTTTTATCTTAATTGTTGCTTTTCCCTTGCTGCTTTTAATACTTTTTCTTTGTATTTAATTTTTGATAGTTTGATTAATATGTTTCTTGGCGTGTTTCTCCTTGGATTTATCCTGTATGGGACTCTCTGCGCTTCCTGGACTTGATTGACTATTTCTTTACCCATATTAGGGAAGTTTTCAACTATAATCTCTTCAAATATTTTCTCCATCCCTTTTTTTTTCTATTCTTCTTCTGGGACCCCTATAATTCGAATGTTGGTGCATTTAATGTTGTCCCAGAGGTCTCTGTGACTGTCCTCAATTCTTTTCATTCTTTTTTCTTTATTCTGCTCTGTGGTAGTTATTTCCACTATTTTATCTTCCAGATCACTTATCCGTTCTTCTGCCTCAGTTATTCTGCTATTGATTCCTTCTCGAGAATTTTTAATTTCATTTATTGTGTTGTTCATTATTGTTTGTTTGCTCTTTAGTTCTTCTAGGTCCTTGTTAAACATTTCTTGTATTTTCTCCATTCTATTTCCAAGATTTTGGATCATCTTTACTATCATTACTCTGAATTCTTTTTCAGGTAGACTGCCTATTTCCTCTTCATTTGTTTGGTCTGGTGGGTTTTTACCTTGCTCCTTCATCTGCTGTGTATTTCTCTGTCTTCTCATTTTGCTTAACTTACTGTGTTTAGGGTCTCCTTTTCGCAGGCTGCAGTTTTGTAGTTCCCATTGTTTTTGGTGTCTGCTCCCAGTGGGTAATGTTGGTTCAGTAGGTTGTGTAGGCTTCCTGGTGGAGCGGACTGGTGCCTGCATTCTTGTGGATGAGGCTGGATCTTGTCTTTCTGGTGAGCAGGACCACATCCGGTGGTGTGTTTTGGGGTGTCTGTCAACTTATTATGATTTTAGGCATCCTCTCTGCTAATGGGTGGGTTTGTGTTCCTGTCTTACTAGCTGTTTGGCATATGGTGTCCAGTTCTGTAGCTTGCTGGTCATTGAGTGGAGCTGGGTCTTAGCGTTGAGATGTAGATCTCTGGGAGAGCTTTCACCATTTGATATTACATGGGGCCGGGAGGTCTCTGGTGGACCAATGTCCTGAAGTCGGCTTTCCTATCTCAGAGGCTCAGGCCCGACACCTGGCCAGAGCACCAAGACCCTGTCAGCCACACGGCCAAATACGTGGGGAGCTTGTTGCCTTTTGGGAAGTCTGAGGTCTTCTGCCAGTGTTCAGTAGGTGTTCTGTAGGAGTTGTTCCACATGTAGATGTAGTTTTGACGTATTTGTGGGTAGGAAGGTGATCTCTATGTCTTACTCCTCTGCCCTCTTGAAGGCGTCCTGAAATACTTTTTAAATCTACTTTTAAATGAACTCCTCAGGTCTCAAATCTTTAAAAAAAAAAAAAAAAACCTTCTTAAGCCTTTTATGATGAAAGTTTTTTTGTTTGTTTTCTTTTTTTCTGGCAATTGTTCAATTCTCAGATTTAATGTTTTTCTTAAAAAGTAGTAAGATAACTGATTATGCCAGAGAGAAACTCTTACTATGTAAACAGAACAACCAGCAATGCTGGCTCACTTCTTTGGAAATCAAAAACAAGAGATTTTAGACAGACATTTTAAAGCATTTGGTGATTTTCAATAAATAGTCTTTTAACTACTTATAAAAAATTATCAACTTATTATACTTTATATTTCTCTCCAAAGAAAAGCATTCCAGCATTGAAATACATATGGTTTCTATGATTTAAATCTATTTTTTAGTTATAAATAGTAATTGGGGGACTGGAATAAAACAATGTAAATGCACATATCATTAGAAATTTTATTCCAGTTTGTGGAGTAATTTAAATCTCCTCAACTTCATCTACTTTTGTAGTGAAGCTACATTCAAGGAGCAAAACTGATTCATCTGAAGTTTCATTTTCTATCTTCACCCTGAAAAAAGTACACAAATAAATTACAATAGGATCAAAAGGCAGAAGTTAATGGATAGTTTTAAAACTTCGTTGATCTCTTGGGTCTACAAACTGGATAAAAATTCTCTAAAATTATGCCCCAGTCACAATTACATGTACTTTAAAATCCTCTTAGGCTGACATTTAAATATATATTGACAACCAAAAGAAGATGTGCCTTCATTTGTTTCAAAAACTCTTGAAACATGCTTTTGTTTAATATGTCATTTTTACATGTTTACATTTTATACGATGATTTTAAAAAATAATTTTTAAACAAAAAATAAGAAAAAGCTCCTCCATCAGTAGTCTGAATTGAGGCTTTGAGTTTCAGAAGTAAACTGTGAATACAGCCCAAGTGCTCAAGTATCCGTTAATAGAGGATCTCCGTTTGTCTGCCAAAGCTGATTTTTAAAGAAACTGTGTTAAGAAATACAGCAAAAAGAAACGTGCAAGAGCTTCTTGCCAAACTGCTTGCAATGTGCATATTCTTGAGTGATTTTTAAAGTCTCAGCTTTTATTTAGCTGTATTTCCAACTGTTTAGTTAATCTTTATTGACTTGTGTATAATTCTCAGGAATAGGAATGTATCTGTGACTTGAGAGAAGTTTCCTGGTGTGCTAAAATGGCCTGTTTACTTTCCTTTGCTAATTCTCATGCCTAGTGAGGGATCTGGAGGTTTGGAAGGCCAAAAACAGTCACCTGGAATACTGTTCCCAGGGGAGTGGGTTACATCTTCTACACGCATGTCCTATTCAAATCCTAGAAAGAGCTGTTTTTGTTTTATTTGGGTTAGCACTGGTCAATTCTATTGTTTGTCACTAGAGTTAAAAACCAAAAGCTCTGAAGACAGCCTGTAGGACAGGAAAAAAATGAGCCAGAGAAACCATGAGATGCATGACACAAGTGCAACTGTAAGTTAGGACACTGTGATGAGTTGAACACAGAGATAATGGGGTAAATGTGGTTTTCGATTGCACAGTGACAAAATATTCAAACTAAAACTATCTCAGTCTGAATTATCAGTACATACATTCTTGCCAAACAAAAGCAAAACAAACAGAAGAAAACAAAAATTTGTGCTGCATCCCCATCTCAGTAATGTCAAAAGCCCAAGCCATATCATCTCCAATTTTAACCCCCCTAAACATGAGCATCAGTCATGAAGTCTTGTTGATTATGCCTCAAAATGTCAAATGAATCCTCTCCTCACCACTTTCATTGTCACTGTCTTGCTTAAGGTTTTATCCCTTTTTCAGCCACATGTATCATGACAGTCTCTACATTTCAACTCACACTCTTGCTTCAACAGACTAAGTGCATGGACTAGAAACACTATGTACTGTTTGGCTGCTCCTTCAGTTGAAGCTTAGTTACCTCTATTCATCCTTCAAGGCCCCCTGCACCCCATACTTGCAGAAGAATTAATCCCTCTCTTTTTAGCGTCTCCTTAGTAATATATTGGTATTGATACCATAGTATTACCACGTGCATTATACTTAGATGAAGATAATTTGTATTTCTCTCGTTAGACAAGGCTTTTTACTGAGAACAGGACTTATTCAATTTTCTGTTTCCAACCCCTGTAACAGTGTCCAACATCTGATTAGTGGTCCATAATTTATTTTAGTTTAAATAACCAAGTGACCACAGAACAACTGGTTAAACAACAAAGTATGAAAAGTAGCAACTTGAGGTAAATGTATTCATGGATAACTTATTTAGGATCTAGTTTGGTTTCAGTGCTTTTCACAATCTTTATCCATGCTTTACAATACTTGTGTAAGCTAGGGATCAATTCATGTTAGAAGAAACTCAAGGAAGAAAGTGACCTAGAGTGAAAGCTTCATTCTTAGTAGGTGTGCTTGATAAAACATCAGCTCCCCCATCCTAAAAAGTGTGCAGTTCTTGCGCATCGTGTTACCTTATGCCTTATGTTATCTCAGAATGCAAATGAGAGCTATTCCATGAAACAACTTCACTCAGCATTGAAGCAGCGTCACAAAGAAAGCTGATGATAGAAAAAATTAATAGAATTCACTTCCTGTATGTTAAACCTGCTCTTATTTTACATTGAATTTATTTCCCTAAATAGAAGAGCTTCCCATATGCCATTTACATGTTTCATCAGAACAAGAAATACCGGTTGGCTAGAACTATAATGGTATTTTCTTTTCCTCAACGTGATAGGAAATATTTAAGTACCTCTCTATGGATCCTTTTCTAAATACTGTACATAACAGGTTAAGAAACCACGAAAAATCTTTTAAGTATTTATAGCGTCTATAAATAGTAGCAATATTTAACATTTAATACTATTATAAATGTTATATGTATTTACTCAAACATTACTAAAGCCCTTTTAGTGAAGAATTATTTTTAGCTGCACTTTACAGATGAGGAACATAAAGGTCAATAATTTGAAAGTGCTAGGAAGTGGCAGAGCCTGGAATCCAACCCAGCGTGTGTGGTTCCAGAGTCTATGCACTTAATCGCCATCTAAGTTTTGTGGGGAGGGGAGCAGGGGGAGTGCAGAAATGCTACCAAGTAGTTCTGCCAAATTACATTATTCAGTAGCAACATGTATACCTTTAAATGCTTTTGGTCTTTCCACTTTTAAACTGTCCGGTATATAAGTTTATGCGTATATACATACATGTATATGTTTTACTCTGAATTATCTAGAATCTTTTTCCTAGGATGGAGAAATATACAAAACATATCAATACATTTTGAAGAGGAAGGGAGTAAAAAAACACTTTTAAATATTCTAGAAGTCTTAGATATTACAAGTTTAGATATCATGAGATTAAAGAAAAATAACCACAATTTTAAAAACTGTCCTAGGAACAAAAGAGGTGGGAGTTCAGTACGCTAACATTTGAATTCTCAGTCTCGGGGGAAATTGAGTTTTCATGAATGCTGTGAGCCCTTCTCCATTAGCAGTGAATCCTGAGCATCCCCTGCCTTCTCTTATGCCCTCAAGTGAGAACTGAGTTATGACTGGTTGTCTTCGGAAGAAAATGACTATTCCAGGACATGAGATGGGGTGGGGTGGAGGGGTGGCTAAGGAAAGGCCTGACATGTAGCTTGTAAATTGCAGCAGCTGTGGCCTGTTTTCACTAATATCTGACATGTTTCTTTGGCCACTCGCCAAATTGAGCTGTACCCAGCACTTCTCCCATCCTTCCTGGGCCTCCAGGATCCTTTGTAACTGCTACTTGAGACTTCAGTCCACTCCAAATCAATTCCCTCGGTTCCTTCCTCCCCTTAATGTGCAGGCATCCCACCCTAATTAATTAACCCAACACCAACTTCATCCAGGACCTTCCCACACTTTGCCCCTTCGTGCAGCCCAGAAACATCAGCACATTCCTTACTTCATCACTTGTCAACTCCCTTTCTGTTAAAGACCAGTGTCCCCTTTCCCTGACCTGGCCTCTGATTTGATCTCACTTTAAAGTATCCCACTTTAAGAGACAGTAACAAAGGCTGCCTTTTTCCTGTTTGGTTTGTTTATTCACATTCACCCGACCTACTATAATTAAAGACCAAGAGACTTAGAAGAAGAGCCCAAGAAGATACTTTATGCATTTGATATGTGGATAAACTCCAATACTGGATTTGTAATGAAGCCTCACTTTGCCTACTACTAAATGTGTGACCTTGTGTGAGTGCCTTAAGCTCTTGTCACTCACTCAAATACTTATCGGGCACCCATTACTATACTGGGTTCTGTTCTAAATGCTGGTGCTGCATTTTTTAAAAATAACAACAAAAAAAATACCTGTCCTTGGTGAAGCTTATATTTGAGAGAGGGGAGATGACCCCTCTCTAATGAGTTTTATAATATAAACAGACATTCAAGAAAAAATACAAAGAATAAGGGAAGACGAACAGAGAGTGTCAAGATTTGGGGTAGGAGGAAAAGTGGCAACTTGCAATGGAATAGTCAAGAATTACCTGATGTGACATTTGACTACATCTAAGAAAGTTAGGGAGTGAGCCATGTGGATATCTGGGGAAAACGCATGCCCAACAGAGGAAAGGCCTGAGATAGTGCAAAGGCCCTGAGATAGGACGGCCTTGTCTGGAGTGTTGAAGGAGCAGCAGAGAGACAGCTATACCTGGTGGAGAGCCAGCAAGCAGTAGGAGGTGATGTCAGAATATCAGGGGACTAGAACACGGAGGGCTGTGGATGTGATGATAAGGACTTTGGTTTTTACTTTGATTGAAATGGGAAGTCACTAAAGGGTATTGATTAGAAGAGTAACATGATTTGATTTACCTCTAAGAAAACCTCAACTAATTCCTCTAGAAAATGGGGAAAATAATGTGTGGTTAAGAGCAGAGTGCCTGCTCAAATCCCAGTGCCACCCCTTACTAGCAGTGTGACTTGTAAACTAATCATTTGACCTTTCTAAGCCTCAGCTTTCTTAGTTTAAGGGAGAATTGATAGTACTTCCTATTTTCTAAGGTTGTTATGAAAAATAAATTTAATAGTACATGTCGTCAAGGTGCCGAGCACAGGGCCAAGCACATGGAAAGGCCCGGTACTCGCTACTATTCTCAGGCTGGTGAGGATCAGGTGAAGTGATGTGTGTGGAGTGCTTGACATGTTGTCCGGCAAGATGAGCACTTATCCGTCACCCTAGCATCATCCATTACTAAATCATTGGCTGTTTTGAAATAACTCTGTACATTTTAAAATTTTATAATACCATCCTTAGAAAGAGAGTAGCAAAAGTTCACGGATAATTTTCAGATCCCTCAGAGGATTGATATAGCATTAACTGAGTGCTTCTGTTGAAAGTACTCTTCTAGGCATTGGAAAGTCATATGTACTCAGGTGAAAAGGAATATATATAGATAGAGTTAGAGATAGATAGAGATTCAAAGATACAGGTAGGTAGGTAGGTAGGTAGATAGATATCTTACATTTATATAGCTCTTAAAATATATATAACTTTGAAAGGAGGAGCAAGAGTTAATTGAGACAAGTTTCTATGTTTGCTGACCTCTGTCATGTGGGAAGAATAAGAATTGAAAGTAAGAAATGTGAGTTATCAACTCCCTGGTCACATACCGGATCTGGAACCTACTCTTGTCCATCGCAGGGATTCCTGCCTTTGGCTGCAGTTGGGGGTATTGGAGGCCTAGTGAGTCTTCACAGCTGTGCTTTATTATCCCAAAATTATGGGGTTTACACCTCATTTCTTTCCTAGGACTTGGGCCACTTTAGTCTGAGGGAGTGTATCTGGTCTCCCTCTCCCTTGCCCACCACAGACACACACACACACACACACACCCACTCCCAAAGCAAACACACATCTCCAAAGCATAGGTCTCTTTGGAAGCTCAACTATATACCCTAATGTGGTTTTAACAGTCCCTCATGAGAAGAAACAAAGATCAAGGCAGAAGCGTGCAATAGAGTGAGTTCTGGTTCTTTCCTCCCCTTCATATATCACCTTCTCAATGGACAGACAAAATTTCGTGTTTTTATTCTCATTTTATCTAGGGAAAAAAACCTCTTAAAATCAGGTGGAAAAATATCCTTGTCTTATTGCCGCTTTTTTTCTAGTAAGCTGTTCTGCACAGGGCCAGGTAATACTTTTAGAGGATTTAAGCACCTACTTACTTTGGTGCCCGGCTTAGCTGGTGCCCTGAGAGGCCTGTCTTTATTTGTTGAGGAATCCAGCCCAGATTCTGGAGAACCAAAGTTTGTGCTCTAGAATGCTCCCTCGCTGACTCTTCCCCTAGCAGTGATCAATTGCACTAAAAGCCAGTTATTCTCCATCGCTTTATTTTAATGGGAACCATCAAACCATCAAACGAGGTAGATAAGAGCAGGGAGAAGTGATATTTAGACTTCTAAAAGACAGAGATGCATGATTAGAATAATAAATTGCAAAACGTCAAGAAACTGGGTGCTGTTTTTTAAATACAGCCTTAGAAAGGGCACAGTTAGGAATGTTAATTTCAGGGGTAGTTCACTCCTAGATATATTCTATTCTGTTTATGCAAAGGCTTGACCTTGTCTGCAGGGACAAGTAGGGGAGGGGGTTGAGAACATACAAGGCAAGAGGCTCAGTCGTCTTGATCTTCACTTGAGAAGAAAATGTGGCCTCTTTAGATCTCGGGTAAGGATCCCTGCAGTCCATTTTTCCTAATACACTCCCACCCTGGGAGTGAGGTGTGGTGTGGAGGGAGAGGGTAGCAACTTTAACTTGACAATTCACAGCTCCTCCTCGTCTGCAAGTTTAAGTCATCTCTTTTGCATAAACATCCAAGCGTTGTTTTTGCTTTGTCTCTTCCGGGCAAGGCGGGTCTCTTCTAGTTCTACCCCTCTCCTCGTCTCCTCCAGAGGGCGCCATTTCCACAGGGACCTCGCTGTGAGTTTCTGGGTTTGGGGTTTGTTTTGGGTGGGGAAGGAGCTGTATTGCATCTGTGCCTGGCGCCTTTGTGCTGTCTCTGGTCCCTTGTTCCCTGGGCACCACGCGCGCATCCTCTGCCGAGTCGGGGCTGGATGGGAGCGCATGGCCCTCTCGCTCCCGCTGTGTTGAGATGCGGGGCGCTCCACGAGGGCGCCTCTGCCCGGCCGAACCCGCAACCCGCATCGCCCTCTCCTCATCAGCTCTCTCCCGAGGGTCTAAGAGGCCCGGACCTGGAACTTCTACTCCAGGAGAGAAGCTGGGACATAGATGTCCCCAGTCCCTTGCGCCTTTTTCCTCCTCCTGTTACCAGCCGAGGATGGAAGGGGTCGACTTTCCTTCCTTCCTGGTAGCTTCAGTCAGCCTCTTTCCTGGATCCAATAAGACGGGGAAGGAGCAGGGAGGGGAAACTTGGCTAGCTGATAAGGAAACATTAATTGGGAAATATGTCCAAAACATCACACTTGTTAGCATAATAGAGTACTGATGGCCTCTATAATGAGGTCGCCGCTTATAGGTCTTATTCTGGCACTATGCTGGGAGCACCTTGAGAAGAGGGCTGCTTCTATTCTATTTTTGTATCCTCAAAAGCTACAGCACATAGCCCAGTACGTGGCACAGAGTGGAATGATTGATAATGATCTAGGTCAAGATTTGGGTGAAGTTTTCATCTTTGTGTTCTGACTTTTATTTGAGTTTAACCCTATAATTGAAAGTGAGGAAGACAAATATTTACTATTTTATTGAAAATCTCTATTTCATAACCCTATTCATATACCCAAAAATATTAGTTAAGACCATGCTAGCTAAAGCATCTATTTCTTGTTTGTTATCAATAACATGGTGGAGCATTTTTGCTTTCTAAAAACTTTTAAACATTCCAGAGAAATCTGTCAAAGTAATTATTACAGCGCCCTAACATCCTTTCGGGTGCAGGTGGGGGGAGCTTAATACAGCAGAAATTCATTGTCTTACAGTTCTAAAGGCTAGAAGTCTGAAATCAACGTGTTGGCAGGGCCATGGTCTCTCGGAAGGGCTTAGAGAAGGAGTCTTTCTTACCATTTAAAGCATTTGGTGATTGCCAGCCGACATTCCTCAGCTTCTGGCTTCATACCTCCAATCTCCGCCTCCATCTTCACATGGCCGCCTACCTTTTGTGTCTGTGTCCAAATTTCCTTAGTCTTATAGGGACATCAGTCAATGGATAAGGGCCCACTCTTGTCCAGTAGGATGGACCTTATCTTAACTTGATTACACCTGCAAAGACCCTATTTTTAAATAAGGTCACATTCACAGATTCTGGATAGACATGGATTTGGGGGGGAACACCATTCAGCCCAGTACGCCAATTATGTTTGGGGATTTTAACATTCCAGTCTCAGTAATTGAGAGAATGAGTAGATGAAAATCAGTAAGGACGCTATCTACCAACTTGACCTAATTGGCATATATAGAACACTGTAACCAACAATGGCAGAAAGCCCAGTCTTTTCAAGTGCACCTAAAACATTCAACAAAATGGGTCATATAAAAACCAAGTGACAATCAATTCCAAAGGATTTAATTCATACACAGTGTTTTCTCATGAAAATGGAATTAAAATAGAAATCAATAACAAAAGACATATAAAACCCCCAAGTACCTGAAAATAATGAACACACTCTAAATAACACATTTCTAAGTAATTTTGGAATTATACAACAGGCTTCTAAATTTTTTCTGTGTCCAAAGAAGGAATTACAAGGAAAGTTAGGAATATTTTGGACTGAATGTTACTGAAGACGTAAGGAATCTAACATCCAATTTTTACAGACTTACATAGACAATAGGCATCTTGTCAACATTTGAAATCAAAAACTGTTAAAGGGATGAGGGTAAGAAGGTATTACCCAATTGCAGTTAGATAAATTACCTTTATATCACTTGTTTTCAGCATACTCTTTTATTTCATTAAAATATTGATTTTTAAAAGTTAGCATCACTACCTGTGTCTTATGGAATTAAACATCCCTTTAGACAGAAACAACCAAGATTTCCAAGCTTTCAACTACTTGGGGAGTTAACTTCATAACTACTTAAAGGAATTTTTTTAAAAATTAGACTATGTACATCCTACCACATATGTGCATACATACATAGTCTATGTTGTGTGTAAAATATAACAAAACAATTTGTTGCAAGGGTTTCTAACCTGTGATCTCCAAGCCCAAAGTCATGATGAGCCTCACTGAATATTCAGATTTTGCAAGTATATGTGTATTTCTCTAGAGAGGGTTCTACAGCTTTCATTAGATTCTTAGCAAAATCTATGAACCCAAAACTTTAAAAACCAGTTTTTAGAGATTAAAGCGTATTTCAATGCTATTCTTTACTCTCCATATTCTCTTCCCTATAGTGACCTATTGGGGTCTTGGTCTGTTATTGACATTTTGGATGTCCAAGTAGTGAACAATGCAAAACATGGAGAATAATCCTTTCAATGCAAAGAATGACCAGATGTGATAACATAACACAGCCCTGTTTGAGATTCTTGACTTGTTTAAAATTTAAGTAGCATTACATCTCTTTACAGAACTGGCTTAGAATAAGCATGGAAGCTGCTCTTATGTGGTCTATGAGGCCAAAAAATAAATGCAACTCTGCACATTTTTTATTTGAAAGCATTCACGAATGACATGCAAGGCATAAACGTTGGCCAAAAGCCACAGCTAAGCATTGTGTTAAAAAATACTATTTTGTTTTTAAGCCAAAAACTATTTAGGAATCAGTTCTTCATTTCCTAATTATTAAATTAGGAATAAAATCAGGAAAAAATATATCTAAAGGGATGTTCTTTAAGTATTGCCTTTCAGTTTAATAGCCATGACAACTTTTAAAAATCCAAACAAAATTGATCAACGGCCTATGTAAACAGTCATGTAGGACTGAAGAGGACTCTCCTATTTAGACTAACAAGAAAACTGTGCCAGAGGTAGCTTGGTGAGATGTTGGGAAATAAAATTAATGAAATAGATGTGTACTAGGAGAAATGATTCTACACACATGTTCTGAATGCTTCTGCTTAGATTAATGTTTTCCTGCAAATAAAACTGGTTATCATCTAGTTCAGGTCAAATAATGTAGCTATGAAGATGAATCTACAATAAGCAAGGTATTTGGTCATTCAGAGCCAAGAGATGAGAGTTATTCTAGGAAAATATTAAATGAGCAAAAACACTTTGCAATCTCTAACTACAGCATATATAAAAGGTTTAACCTATGTGACAACAGATAATGAAACCTCAAAACAAATCCAAATTTTCAATGTCCTCAAGGTATGTGTCATTATTAGAGCATGAAAGAAACACATACCTTACTTGACATCCTATTTAAATATATATGACTCTCCTCTATCTCTGAGTAAAATGTTTTTGCCACTCACCCTTAATTATGATGCTAATGTCAATCTTAGAATCCACTTCCATCTTGGAAAGGTTTAGTAAGATGTACACAAGTAGGTATCTCTATCTAACAATTTTTTTTTTTTTTTTTTGCCATGCCGTGAGGCTTGTGGGATTTTAGTTCCCCAACCAGGGATTGAACCTGGGCTCTCTGCAGTGAGAGCATGGAATCCTAACCACTAGACCACTGGGGAATTCCCACAAACAAATCTTAATAATTTGCTTTCAGAAGGATAGTCTGGAAATGACATCACAACTAAAGCATCCTCTTTGAATCCAAAGGTCAAGATTTAGCAATGCATTTTTCCCACTCTGTGCTTTGCTTCAGGGTGCCATCAGAGATGTAGTTAAAATTAAGAACTGTATAAATGGATATAAGTGGAAGAATTATGAGTCCAGGACAAAAGACACTTAGAAGGTAGTGTCATCTTCTCCTGCTGTCTAAAATTGGTCTCAGGAAAATCCAATGGACAGTGTCATTGCCTCTGATGCTTTCTCTTCCCCACCATCCATGTGTCATAGGGTTAACAAACCCATATTCTCAAGCCATGTTTCCTAACTTAGTCTGACTCTTAAGTACTTCAAGCTGTGAGTTAGGTCCATTTGCTTTTTTTCATTTCCCATTTGGTGATTCCCAAATAACATAGAAGTACAAGCAGGAAAACTAAGGCATCCTGAGAACTGGTGTTTGGCAAACCTAATTATTATCAATGAGGAATCACTTTCTCACAGTTTTATATTAGTTTTGACTAATGTATCGAAGTTGCAAATTCAAAGGCCTATAGGGCCAGGTGGTCCATAGGAAGTCAGCCGAGAACAAAAGTGTGTGGCCCTCATAAAATGGACAATCACTATTCCAACTCACCTGTCACCTATGAAAAGAACTCTAAGTTGGCCTTTTCAAGGTTATTTTCAAGACAGCCTAGATATCTGAATTTTTATGTGAATACTCCTGACTGCTAAATGCACTTACTAATTCCAAATTTCTTAACTATTGTTAAGAAATAGCGAAGACCTGCAGACCTGATATGGCAGCCAATATTTCATGAGTCTGTGACCTCTGGAAAAAGACTTCCTGAAACCAGCATTGGCTATGTGGCCATGTGAATTGGAAAGTGACCACGTCTGTAGGATAGATGAGAAGGCTGCCCTAGCAGCAGCCACTGGGGTCCCCCTTCAAGGTGAGAATTCATTGATTCTGGGTTATAATCATCCTCCCCACATCCAGTACCAGCTCTCAGACAAGGGTGTGGCTTCTGACTTAACCACTGAACAAAGGATCAGGTGTACCACAGTCTGTCAAGACCCAGTGAGACTAGCTTTCTGGATCAACTCCACTATACTGATTTTTTTAATTTAATGTAAAATATATTTTTGTACTTCTAAGTACAAAATCAATTAAAGTTCACTCTAGAAAAGTTAGTAAATACAGATAAACAAAGGGAAATCTCTTTAAAACATTCATATTCCCACTAAGTACCTTGACATAGATCTTTTTAAGTCTCTAAGTGTATATCTTTTTTTAGAAAAATGACATCAAATCAAGTGTACTTTTTTGTAGTGCATATATATGTATCCAAGAAATACTGATTTTTTAGAGGAGTATAAATGCAATTCTTATAAGATTAATTTCAATTCACTTTATTGAACATAAGCACAAATATGTCCATTTGTCAAGAGTACAGTGCTGATGATCAAAAAAAAAAACCCAAAATAAGAAACAAAATGCAAAGCAACCCTCCCCTGCAAAAAGAGCTTTCCTCAAATCACCCACTAATTTAATAAAAGAATTTTCCCAATGTTAAGAAATCTAGGATTATTACTCTATAATGATATAGCCTTATAAATCTAAAGTGAAAATAGATCAAAATACATTCATTATATCATGAGGGATATTATTTAGGTATAAGAACAAAATCTTGGAAAATATAAGGTGTTAATAGTTTAAATAATGAATCTAGAGAGAATGGGAGGGAAAGACAGGAGAGTCACTGCAATTAACTCTGAAAATTCTATACTGTAGTGCATATGTAATTAGGATAAGAAAAAACAAATACAATTTATATATAGTAATATATAATAAATGTATTTATGAATTATATATTAATATAATCAAGTGTATGTTAATAATATAATAAGTAAAATGCCAAGTATTTTTAACTCTCTTCTTTACTAAATCTCCTGCTAATTAAAACTAAGGTAACTTTTTTTTATTAATTTGGAATTTAGCAGTGGTAAAAATTTCTGTTCGCCTTTTCCAAGAGGAGGCTAATTAGTGAAATAAATGACCAGCAGATTAATTGATAGCTGAGAAATGAAAAATCAATATTTTGTAAGGTTATTTCTGTGTTGAGTATTCCTCCATTATTTGGCCTTCTCTTGACAAAAACTGACTATGTTACAAGAGCACATAGCCAAAAATGAATGAGTTAAAAGCAAACAAGAAAAAAAAAAAAAAACCTCATATTATACAGCCAGACAGAGAAATGCTTTTTTAAGAATAGAATTTTTTCCCTGTCAGCAGCTCCAAATACTAACACAGTCTTGATTTCCAAAAAACTTTCCTTCTTAGATCTGTTTTAAATAAAATCTGATCACTCTAAAAGCAAAACTTTGCAGAAAAACATATATTAGTGGAATTGATATATCCAATAGTCTGACAGTTCCCTCTCAAAGTCATGTGCACCCCAATATTGGGTTCCACTGGCCTAACAAAGAAGACCCACAAAAAAATCTTTTGAAGATGCTGTATCACTAATCTTATACTAATATTCAGAAATTATTAGGCCCATCTAAGCTGATATAGCTTTCCATATTTTCATTTGCTTCACATATACAACCCACTGATAAATCTCTTTCCTGCTAAGCATTCTGTTCCCCATTTTTGAGATTACATAAATCAATTTTATGAAATCATCTTGCAATACAGATGCTCCCTTTTCCCAACCCCACATATTCTCATAAAAATTTAACAGGAAAATTTTAAAACATCTCGTCAACATTGTTTTCACAAAGCAACCATTAGTTATAAACAATCTTTTAGGTCTCAAGGAGATTTAAGATACTTCAAAGACTTGGTCTAAACCCCCTAAATCCAGGTTGCTCTTATGTATTTTCTAAAACATGATATGTTAAGTTTAATGCTTAAAGATTTTTAAGTGTTTTGTTACGCACTGGAAAAATTTAAACTGATCTCATTCTAAGAAACAGACATTTCTGGAATTTCCATTTTCACTAGTTCTTCTCTTTTCAAAAGATAAAGAAACGTGCCTCTGTTCACTGTTTTTATATAAACGTCTTTGAACTTATTTAAAGAAATCACACATCTCATCTACCCAAGGTAATGTATATTAACATATTTCGATTCATGTTAAAAAAAGAAATTACTCACCACTTAGTTCTTGCAGATGGCCTTCTTGGTTACTCTTCTTATCAGGAAAGAGGCTGATCTGTTTTCTTTTTGTATATCCTATGGGTCAGTGGCAAGAAAAAACAAATAAAGGCCATCTTGATAATTATTAGAAGTTTCTGCAAATATTAACCACAAGAGTCATGCTAATCTGAATTGCTCAGTTAATATTCAGTGGTACATAGTTCAATTTTTGAAATTCGGACTTAAATGACTTATAAAAGCATGCACAATGGTGAGTATTTATTTTAAATTAATAGTCATGGTGTATGTTTTTCCCCCTAAGCTTTAGGTGATAATGTAGACCACGTTTACCCTGGCAGGTTTGGGTTATTTGAAATTTTTTTTTAAAAAAATCACAGTTTTAGAGGGCAGTATTTTTTATTTCACAACAAAGATTCAGTTGGATCTAATAAATAATTCCTCAGCTTTCCACTGTTCTTTGCACTGGTAAGAAGGACCTATAAGCAACAATAATTTATTATGTCTTGTTTTAGTACATATTTTGAAATTTTTACAACTAAGAGGAACACAGATAGTTCTTTAAAGGTTTATTTCCTCTAAAATAAAACAACATGTATCTCTTACCACTGACTGGACATATTCCCCTTAGTTTCAAAATTAGAGAATAAAAGACACAAATGTTTGTCTATTTGTTCTAATGCCAGCTCTGTTTATCCTTGCAAAGTAATGGAAGCTTTAGAGGATTTATTTTCATGCCTATTTTGCCCAATGAGATGTGTAGTCTTCCCACCATATGTGAATACACAGGAAGTGATAAGTGCTCAACCAGACACTGAAAGGTCATCTATAAAAAAGATAATCTTATTGTAAGATTAATTCAGAATCAAAACATGGCTGTAATTATCATTTGCTTTGCGTTTTCTGCGTTTTCAAAATTTTCCAAAGTGAATAAAATGCAGCTATTTTTAAAAAAGAAGAAATTTTGAATCATGGTTTCCCAAAAACTTGTGGCAGATTAAACACCATCAGTTTCCTGGCCCAGCTCTTGAACATATGGAGACAGTAATAAAAATAAAAGGTATGATATCTCCCTCCCCTCAGAGGAAAAAAAATTAAATGGTATTCAGCTGATATTCTGTAACGATTGCTGCTAAAAGAACACCATAATTATAGTGAAAACTGAGTTTATTCTCTCTCCCATTACAAAATTAATACCTTAATAAATTTCGTTTTTTTAAATTTTATCATCCTGAACAAGAAACTTTCTTTTGAGCACTTTTACACCTTGTATTGTTAGTTACTAGAGAGTAGCAAGTTCAAAATCTTTTACTTCTTCTTCTTCTCCTTCTCCTTCTCCTTCCCCTCCTCCTCCCACCACACATGTGCGTGTGTGCGCGTGCACACACACACACACACACACACACACACACCAAGCACAGAGTTGTATGTCTGGGCACACGGCAATTATTTAAGCAATATTTGACACCCACTGGATAGTCATGATGTTAGTTAGGCAATGACACTCTACCACAGAAGATTCAACTCATAAAGTTAGAAAAAGGATACTTTTTATAGTTTATAAACACTCAGAGCCCAGGTTCCTACAGCGGGAAAATCAGTGTTTACTCCGGTTGCTTTGTCATTTTCTCTATATTTTCTTCAAGATCCAGCCCCCATCCATCAATAGAGTATCTTTAAAAGACTTATATAAGCATTTTGAAATTCCCAATGAGATACATGCTTATTTTCCAATTTCTCATTCCCTTGATAACCTATACAGTATAGTAGCCAAGCTTTTTAACTATCCAGATGATAATAGTAACTAACATAGTGCAAGAAGAGAGAGAGAGAGAGAAGGTGATAAGAATCCTTAGAATAAAATGCAAATTACTTAACCAGATTGCCAAAGACCATGCTATCTCCTTCCCTCTTATATAGACAACAGATGCCTATATTTTACCCTGTATTCATTACATCATTTATTCTCTTATTTATTCACTTATCTTTGTGTCTTTTAAGTTTAATTGGAAGCCAGTAGACAGTCTATACAATGATTTTAGAGACTGATTTGTATGGTACTAATATCAATATATCTATAATAAGATTAATTACTGTATCCTATTCTGAAGACAACTTGTCAGGAGGCCACCTGTCCTGCAATAAGTAAATACCATGGAGTTATAAATCTCTGCATACTTAAGAAGATAAACATATAAAGCTACAAGAAAGACTAAGTTTGTGCATATCCATGAAAGGAAGTCAGGTCTCATTTCTTTTCTTGCAAAGATTATCGGAGAATCATTCTGTAATGACGAATCCTAGGCCTGGGATACCCAGGCTCATCAAATTAACATTTTTCATTGCACTGAATCACCTTCCTACACTATTTAGCACCCAAACATGTTTTGTCCTGGGCAGTACACTTGGAAACAAACTTTCCAAACCTCAGGGGGCTGTTGACTGTGCAGGACCTCTTTTGAAATGCTAGAGCAGGAAAAGGGAGTCAAAAGTTTTGACCAATTAGAAGTTAACGGAATGGAGCGTCTTCAACTGAACTTCATACCCAGGGAGTTCATGTTGCCACGTCTAAAACCCCATTCTCAGGCCACTAATCTCACCCAATTCCAAAGCTACTTCTTGCCTATACATATTTTTAAAAAGAGACCTTAAAATAAAGGATATAGCTTGTGTCTGGATTTAAAACATAAATGCGTTTAATCAAAATGACACAGGAGAGAAAGGGAATTGGAAAGCACCGAAGTCCTGTTGAATCTCATTGCATTAACTCTAAACCTCACATAGCTCAGGAAAGCCCGTGTTTTAGGTTATAAAAGAGTCAATGACATCTTTTGGGGGAATTATGGTTTTAACCCTACTGCCACTGCTGAGTCTCATTAACTAGAATCTACCTCTTTAAAAGCCTTCTTGCAAATTAGATGAGATCTACTCTATTTCCTTTGAAACCTCATATACAGTGAGGTTTTTTGCAAAAGTGTTGCAAATGCTACCAAAGGGGATTTTCTTTTTCAGAGTTATCTACAATGATTAACTATTATTAACTACATAGTAACAACAACCAGCTCTATACTGTAACTGACTCTACACAATGTAAACCTTAATTCAGTTGGAATTAGGTTAGTTACATGGTTTCTTAATAGAATCCACTGAGTTTCAAAGCTAGTAAACTGTTGTGTGTTACAAATTTGGTTCCATGAAATGTTTGGTTCCAAAAAGGTTTCACATATTCCAGCAGGTGCTACGGGGATCTATGTAATAAATCTATGTAATAAATAATATCGTAAAACAAAAAGATTTTAATACTCATGTTTGGATGTTATAATTAAACATATTATGCAAGTTAGTCTCTCGCAACTGAGGCCACAATCAAAGAGTGGCCCAGTCTTGAGCAGTACTTTATCTACTTTAGTGGGAAGAATGTAAATCCTTAGTTACATAAAAAACAAATAGAAGGAACTCATCCACATCAACCATATCAGCACTGTGTTGAGAGGCAATCAATAAATATCTGTTGGACGTGGCCTTTTTACAGAGAACATGTACAAGTGCTAACTGCCGTCCATTCAATCTAATATCATGCCATCTGTTCTTCTTGGAGTTCTACTTTGCAAACAATGAACGTTTTAAAATACACGTTGGAGCCAGATTCATCACAGTTGCAAGGCAGAACACCATAAGTATTCTACCCAGCCCCTTAAAAATGCAAATGAGCCTGCTGTCATAGAAATCAAGTGCTCACTGATAAAACCAAACCAAAAAAGGCTATAGAGGCTCTGTTTACCCAATGGAAGAGAAAACTAAAGTGTAAAATGAATATTCTGTGGGAATATGAGAATTACAATAGTAAGTAAGCAAGCATACAAGACTTTAAGGTTAGCACAATCAACAACAACAAAATCATCTAAATTGCACCAGATGGAAAGTCCATAAGCAAATATAGCTAGATCCTAATACTTGCATATAGCTTCATTTGGATAACTTTATTAATTTGACTATCTGCAAACAAAAACAATTTTTTTCTGTTTTCCAGTGCCCTTATTTCTACCCGGTTCAAATGAATAGACAAATTAAATAACTCTTTACTCCTACAGTGCTTCTTAGAGATAAATTGTATGAATATGTCATGGAAAACAATTCACAATCTGGTAAATGGGCAGTAAAAAATGGGTTTAGATTTCTATATCTTTCAAGATGGAAAGCAAATTTCCATCTATCTATCACATGAACATACAGATCAAGCAGTGCTTGACACTATATACAATCAAAGCAGAGTGGAGCACAAAAACTTATACACAGGGCTTTCCCGGTGGCGCAGCGGTTAAGAATCCGCCTGCCAATTCAGGGGACACGGGTTCGAGCCCTGGTCCGGGAAGATCCCACATGCCGCGGAACAACTAAGCCTGTGGGCCACAACTACTGAGCCTGCGCTCCAGAGCCCAGAAGCCACAACTCTTGAAGCCCGGGCGCCTGGAGCCCATGCTCTGCAACAAGAAAAGCCACCGCAATGAGAAGCCAGCGCACCGCAACGAGAAGCCAGCGCACCGCAACGAAGAGTAGCCCCCGGTCACTGCAACTAGGGAAAGCCCGCGCACAGCAGCAAAGACCCAACGCAGCCAAAAATACATAAATAAAATAAATAATAATAAAATTTTTAAAAAAAGCTTATACACAAGTGTCCATAGCGGCATTATTCACCATAGTCAAAAAATGGAAACTCTAATGCCCATTAACTGATAAATGGATAAGTAAAATGTAGTATATCCATTCAGTGGCATATTATTCAACCATAAAAGGGGATGAAGTACTGATACATGCTACAATGTGGATGAATTTCAAAAACATTATGCTAAGTGAAAGAATCTAGTCACAAAAGACCACATATTATATGATTCCATTTATATGGAATGTCCAGAATAGGCAAATCTGTAAAGAAAAGTAGATTAGTGACTGCCTAGGGCTGGGGTGAGAAGGAGGGAATGGAAGTGGCTGCTAATTGTTGGGGGTTTCTCTGTAGTGAGGAGGGGAATATTTTGAATTAGACTGTAGTAATGTTTGCACAATCCTGTGACTATACTGAAAAACCTTGAATGGTACACTTTGTGTTGTATGGTATGTGAATTATATCTCAATAAAGTTGTTTCTTTTTTTTTTTTTTAAGTAGAGGGGAGGTTTGAGTAATTATCTGGGCTTAGATTTGTTATTTGGAGGCGCAATTGTTTACTTGCTTTTCTAAACAAATTCTATCAAATTCACTAGAAAATTATGTCAACTCTATTTTTTTGAAAAGATAATTATTGTATTTCAAAACTATTTTAAGGAGTTTTTTTAAATCTCCCTTCTTAAAAAAATCTGAGAAAGTTATAAAGTATGACAGATTTTTTTAAAAATTGTGTGAAAAGATAAAAATCAAAAGTGATACAATGATCAAACGGGCATTATTGTTTTTGTCTTAATCTTTTATTCATTCCTTTTTTGTTGTCATTTTTCTGTTCTACTAGGAGAATAATTTGCTTCAACTTAACCCAAATGAGGCTTTGTTCTCATATTTGTCAGCGTTAACCTGAAGCTAATAATTTATCTTGAGTGGTGTCAAAAAATGACTTATTTTCAGGATAAATTAATAATATCTGAAATAACACTGTTATGCTCTGTCACCCACCAACATACTCTGGAGTGAGAAAAGAAAATTCAGTTGGTTAACGGACCTTGCACAGTTTAATTGTCAAATAAATTCCATAATGTACAACTCAAAAATCTAATTTGGTAATCCTGAGAAACTCCCTCCTACACCTTGTCCCTCCCTCATGCTCTCTAAAAGGTTCAAGAAACAGCAATTATAACATTGACATCTAGCTCTAATTTGTGGAGTATTTCATATGTCTCCCTTGGTATTCATAAAATTAACCTAGCTTTCCTAGAACCTAGAAGATGTCTTTAAATTACAAATTTCATACACTGATATATTCTGCCATTTCTTTTTGGCAGAGAAACAAACTGGAAAACCTTGTAAATGAGAAATACCTCAAGTAACAAAAATCATATGTCACTTTTGGCTCCATGAAGAACTCCAAATCTCTGAAATATGGCAGATCTTTTCCCACAGAAAGATCTTAATGAACTTCCAGTGTAGTTCTGTACCTTATCTTTGACCACTGTTTAAACTCCGTCTCTGACTAACAAATCAGGCAAGATCTCCAAAAATGATTTATGAAACGGGAAAATTTCTGCTCAACAGCATTCCAGAAGTTCATGACCATGGGAGTGATGCCACAGTAGAAAGTAAACTATGAAGCGTCACAGATCTTGACTGAAAATTGCACCCCACGACAGCTGAGCTAATCTCAAGGTGTTTTAGGTGACAGGGAAATTGAAGTGAGGGCCTTTGGATAGGCTTTCCTCTTTAGCTATCAACCAAAACGAGTTCTGTGAACATTTACTGAAGACCTGAAGCTCTGCTCAGCAGCACAGAGGCAGGGCCAAGCAGAAAACAAATCCAGACCAAGATCTTTGAAAGACAAAAATTTTCAGATGAATTTTCAAATAAAATTACCTAAAAGTATCTGCTATTTCTCCAACAAACTTAAATGTTTAGAAATATAAACACAGCACATAGTTTTTCCATGTTTTATAAAGCTCAAGAGCTTTACATAATAATCATAGGCATGGCAAATGATTCATAAAGAGTAAAATTTGAAAAATAAATGAGATATTGGATAGAACTGAAAAGCAAAATTTTATAACAGTCACAAAACATTATTGGACTATTAGGTTTTGCTTTTGTGAAAAGAAATGATATAATAATGATTTTATTTGTTCAAATAAAACACACTTGATGCTCTTACAAATGTTTAGGAAAAGAAAGTCTGTCTTTCAACCTCCTGGTGGTAAACATTCATAAAACATCGATATCTTCATCAATGATTCACCTTATACATGAAATGTAAATAATATCTGGGAATAAATCCATTGTAAAATTATGTTACCTAAATCTTTCTAGTTTAGCACCGAAATAAAATGAGTGAGATTTTCTGCTTTCCCCAGCATTTTTTTTTTTTTTTTCCAGTAAGGGTTTTGGAAGCAAATGGAATAGTTAACTTTTACTTTACATATTTTGAAGCTTGAAGACTTGCTGGATCCCTTTATAAAAGCTACCTGTGGACCAATCCTGGGCCTCATGTTCATTTCACAGATGCCAAGAATCTAGGGCTGCACAAAGCAGAGTCCCGGAGACAACGTGTTAAATAGCAATCATCGGGTCTATTAAAGTGGTTCCAAATTGTCCAGCCCTGCACTCAGGATTCACAATAATTCCCGGTGTTGGCGCTGGCTAAGCGACAAGTTGATGGGGCAGAAGGTGGAGAGGAAAATGACCCCGGAAGCAGAGTGTTGGTTTTACACCCGCTGAGTATCTGTTACAAGTGAATTTCCTCTGGCGCCAGCAGGTATTTTGAGCAGGCATCCAGAGGGATCCCAGAGGGGACAGGATGGAAGTGGGGGAGATGGAGCTGGAAGTTTGGGGATCAAAGCTTTAAAAATCTCGGAGGAAACCGGTAAAGATCCTGATTGACTGGCCCAAAAGCTTCAAACGAGATGCGGAAGATATTTCGAATTTCTGAGGCTTAGAGCAGCAGCGGAAGAGGTAGAAAGGTGGGGAGTAAAGAAGATCCCAGAGGAGAGATCTTCAAACCAGGCCAGGGGGGTAAAATTCCGGACAAGTCCACAGGACGATGAGAGGCTTCACCCTCGCTTTTCACCCCGGGGACCCCAAAGGGCAGCTCCAGCCGGCAGATCATGCCAGCGCTCTGGGGCTGGGCTGCCACCGCTCTCTTTGGTCCCAAGTCGCGGGAGAGGAGGCTGCGCCTCCCGGGCGGGCCAGGGGCGCTGAGGTGTGCGCAGAGGCCGCGGCCAGTCTTCCCTGGAGGTCTGGGAGGCAGAGCCTTTAAAGCCCGGCTGCCCGCTGAAGCGCTCAGGAAAAGTGACTGCGATTTATTTGGATTAGTCACTATACAGGTCTGGGGGAGACAGCTATTTATCCGATGCGGGTCCTTGACAAATTGACTGGGCAGTGCTAGAGAGGACAATCCCTCTGACCCCGGGCGGTGCTGGGGCGGAAAGCGGGATCCTCCCACCTGCTCCCTACGCACAGCTGCGCGCACCTCCGCGGAGATGCGCATCTTCACCTGCGGATGTGCTGCGGCCAGCTACCCGTCCCAGCCCGCCCGGATACCCTCTCCCGGTTGGAGGGGTTTGGGCTGCAGCCGTCAGGCCCTTTCAAGGGAGATTTCCGCTCACTCCGCGGCGGAACCTTCTCCCCAGGTTCCGGGAATGTCACCAAAGCTGAGATCTGCCCTGCAGGTGACCCAGTTCTAAGCCCACACTGGAGGGCCCACTTTGGTAAAAATTGTTTGGTCTGGCAGCATCCGGGTCATATATCAGAGAGGTCGTTTGGGGTTTTTAGCGCGCTGACAAACGATTTGAACCCGAAATTTAATTCCACCTAATATGGAATGCAACCTAATGTATTCACTGGTCCCTAATTGAAGATAACTTAGACGCTGGTGTCGCCGATTCTGCAGTCGATCCGCTCCAAAAGCCTACAGCGTTTGCTTTTACAGTTAATACGCCTAACGAGAAAAGAACAAACCAATTCATTCATTCTCTATTTCTAATCTTAATTTATTTCTTAGAATTTATTTCTGTCGTTAATATATGAAGTACTACATTAAAATCTTATCAAAACAAAGAAGTTTGTACTAAATATCGACCGGCAAAGATAAATAGGTAATTTTGTAACTTGAAATACAATCAAAAGGATTTATTTTCCCAACAGTATATGCTTTTAATGTAATTTATTGTTGCCTCAGCTTTAAGGCCAACGATGTATTATAGTAACGCAACGATGTAAGACTAGACACCTAAAATACGGAATTCTGAACAGGAACTCGGAGTACTGATGACAAGTAAACACGATCACTTTGCTTTTAGAATCTGAAACAGCACTTTTTGGACAATCTCTAAAAAGCTCTGCATCAAGCGGTGATGTTAATTTCTTTAATCGTTTGCCTTTATTTTGGTTAAAGACCTAACACTGAGAGAGTCATTTGAATAAATTCTTTCTTATTCAGTAAGAGAAATCGGATCCCTTCAGTTAAAAAGATGAAAGTTCAGTGTGGCCAGAAGATGAGGGTTTTCGCCCTTTTGATGGAGACTATTTGAACCTGAAAATTTTGCGTGGCTATCTATCTTGCTAAAAGTCAGGGCGAGGAGATAATGTGTAATCTGGCTCTGATTTCTTCTGGAAAGAAAACATTGAAATGACTGCTCATTTATCACTGTGCCCACCCTCCCCCTCTTCCACCTTGGTTTAATTGACTATGTAACACCGAGCTGTTTGTGTCTTCCCTTGACTGTTGGAAATGAAACCAGCTCCGTTAAAGGGAGAGTTTTAAATTATCAGGTTTATTATGGAAAGAAATCATAAGAAAAACGTATAGGAAGTGGTTGAAAAACTCTACCATCAGCAAAAACTCTGGCGAACCATCCAAATATTGTGATGACTCATCAGGTTTTTCTTCTTGTATGACTGCTTGGTTAATCTGCATATGTAGGTTCCCTGACTAATAGTAACTACTTAAGAGTTAAGATACTGTTTGTGACACTATCCTTAAACTGATTGCAAGAATACCTACTACAGTGACTATGGAAATTAAAATGATCAGATCATTTGTTTCTAGCCCAGATAGTTATTTTAGCCAAATCAGCACAGCATTTATTTTCTCTAAGTAGATGCCTAACATCACAAGAGAAAAAAAAAAAAAAAAAAGTCTGTATGTATATATAAGATTCAATCGCATTGTAATCATTTATATAATATTAAAACAATAATAAGATACATTTTTCAGTGATCTTATTAGTCAGGATTTCTTAAAATGGTAATCCACAATTTTGACAAGAAATCAATGAAACAACTAAACAACTACTCCCAAATACTGTCTGAGAATGTATAAATTAGAACAATCTAAAAATGTTCAAAATTATTTTTTAAAGATTAAAAAATACATATGCCCTTTAACCTAGCAATTCTATTTCGGGGAATTTGTTCGACATAAAGAATTAATTAATATCATATGGGATGTGGATAAGGATTCTTATTTAAGGAATGCTCATAATAACAAAAAACTGGAAACAAATATGTACAACAGAAAAAATGATTTTGCCATTCAGTTGTGTCATAGAACATTTTGTGACATCCAAAGATATTTATAACATGTAAGATAACAAAATGAATTATTATAAAATACAATTCAATGTTTTGTAAAAAATATTTTTATAGAAAATATTTCAGAAGATATATATGCAGGTGGTTTATCACAGGGTAATGATATTCTACTTTTTTGTTCAAAAGTTTTATATTATATATATGAAATTTTAAACTACAGAAAGATTATGTGCTAGAAAGCAAGTCTTCCCTTTTCATGCTTTTATCCATGTTGCTACTGGAGTTGTTGGCTTTTTCCATATTGGTTCACAAAGTTCTCAATAGATTAAGGAAATAAGCCCTCTTTCTAGCATGTACTTCCAAATATTTCTCCTATTTGAAATCTGTGTTTTGATTTTGTTTATATTTAAAATATGTATGTAAGCACATTTATCAGTCTTTTCTTTCATGGCTTTCAGGTTTCATGTTTGCTTGGAAAGCCATCTCCCCCCTGCCTCCCACCACACACACTAAAATTAAATTTTTAAAAAGTTTCTCACTTTTCTTCTACTAGTTTCATAGTTTTAATTTTTTACTTTTAAATCTTTAGTCCATTTAGAATTTATTTGAGTTCAAGCAGTGAAGTAAGGATACAGCCTATTTGTCCTAACACAGTTTATTAAGGAATGTATTTTTCCATTGATCTGAAATAACACCATTTTCGAAAATTAAATTTTCATTTATATTTGGATTTCTAGATTCCTCATATTGTTCCAACAATGTGTCTGTTTACTCAGATGCCAACACACAATTATTTAAATTAATATAATTTTATAATATATTTTAATATAGGGCACCATTCCTCCCTTATTACTTATTATTTTTTATATTCTTTTTTGGAATATATCTGGCAATATAAAATCCAGTTTATCTAACTTAAATTTTTTTCTTTGTATTTGTATTGATATTACATTATATTTATTAATTAAATAAGGAGACTTGATGTCTTCAAAATATTGAGTCTTCAGACCAAGAGCAATATAAGTTTTCATGGTGGGTTTTCTTTTCCTGTTTTTAAAAAAAATGTTTCTCAGTGAGTATTACACTGCCCAGAAGGAATTGTATTCTGTGAATTAAAAGTATATGTTCTTAAACTCATAAGATCTTGAGCAAGTTACACGAACACTTTGTACCTCCTTTTTCTCATGAGTAAAACAGAAATAATAATAGCACCTACTTCAGAGAGTTGTAATGAGAATTCAATGAGAAGCTCCTCAAAGCACAAACTGTGTGCAGCAGTAGTAAGTGCTCAGTACCTATTTCCTATTACTAGATACTGAACATTGCTTTTTGAATTTTTTCCTAAGTGTTTAATTCTTTGTTGTTATTATTATTGTAAATGGAACCTTTTCCTCTTTTTTCTTTTCTAGCAGATTGTTACTTGTATTAAGAAAATTGTTGATTTTATGTATCAATTTACAAACTGCCATCTTTATTAATTCTCTTATTCTTTCTGTAGCTTTTCAGTAGGTTCTCTTCAATTACCCAAGTATGTAATTTTATCATCTGAAAACATTTATAAACAGTTATACATTGTCCTCCTGAAAACAATTGTAAATTGTCTTTCTCCGATGAAGTTTTACTAACCCATTTCTTCCTCTTGTATAATTGCCTTGGCTAAGACTACTAGTACAATAAAGAATAATAGTAGATATAATATAAATTTTTTGTCCTTGGCTTCAATGAGAATGTGTCTAGTTCCTTGTCACATTACAGAAGTTTCTATTTAGTTATAAGTTTTTTTTTTTAATGAGCCAATGTTAAATTTTATCAGATGACTTCAGCACATACAGATGTGACTCTGTGGGGTTTTTTCTTGAGACCAATTAACATAATGAATATATTGATGGATTTCCTAATATTAAATATCATTGTGTTCATACATATAAAAGTGTATAAGTACACTTATATGTATCATATTAGTCTGTTCATATGCTGCTTAGTTCTATTTACTCATATTTTGTTTAGGATCTTTGAGACGATTTCCACAAAAATAGACTAGAGCTCTTGGGCATGGTGAATGGCTATTACAAGTTCAAGTATAATAGCATTTTTAAAATTTGGTGTCAATATTATACTCGCTTCATAAAAATAACTTAGAAATTTTTTTCTCTCTACTCTCTGAAACTGCTTAAGTAAATGCAGTTATCTGTTCTTTAGAGACTATAGAATGATAAAATCATCTAGTTCTGTTGCTTTTTTGGTGAGGAGTGTGGTGGAAAGTCTTGACAACTTTTCATTTTTTCTAAGGACTATTAGTCCTCATCTGCCTCATCTGGTTTGAGTTTTACTATATCATATTTTTCTTCAAAATTATGCATTTTTATCTCCACAGCCAGACACAGTAAATTTTCGTAATGTCAAGCTATGAGAAAAGGCATGGAAGATACTACTCCTTTCTATATCACCACATCAGTGAAGATGCCATATTCAGATCTACCTCCCACCAAAAACTAGTATTTGTCTTTAGCTTAAAAGCAATGATAAGCATGATATCCTGGCCCCACCAAAAAAAAAGGAATGAGAAAAAAGGATTTTAAACAGAGAACTGAATTCATTAGATTCATGTTTTCAAAGATCACTCCAGCTGCATCATGAAGAATGGATAAAGTGGGGCAAGAAAGGATGTGGTGGGACCACTTTGAACAAATCCAGTTGCAGCTATTAAGGTGAGGGGTGGTGGTAGCTTGAACAATAATGTTGGTTGGGAAGATGAAAGAAGTGAATAGATTCCATAGCTTTTTAGGAGGTAGAATCAACAGAACTTGGTGATAGATTATCCTCTATGGAAGGTGAGAGAGAAAGAAATGTCGAGAATCAGTCCTGAGTTTCTGGCTTCTGTAGTTGATGCTGTTCCAGAGGAATGATGCTCACATGATCTGTGTCCATGGCTTGGGAACAGAGATGCCCATGGGAACAGGAGTATCTCAGTTTCAAGACTCATGAAAACATGAGCATAATTAAGAAGTTTGTATACATATCTATGAAATTAATATAGGCATCTGCAGATATTACAAAGATACCAAACCATGTCCCTGAAAGAGTTCAAACAATTATAAAAAGATGGATCCCCAAGAATCCACCTCTGAGAGAATACCATTTCATCTGACAAGGAAAGGCATCTGGGAATTACTCCACTGAGAAAGATTTCTATCAGAAAGGGGTAATTAGGAAGCAGTGTGAAGCAGTGGAGAAATACCAGTCAGGAAAACCTGGATTCCATCAACTTCTCCCTGCTGCTGAATGAGTGAACTTGGGTGGATAATCATTCTAAGTATTAGTTTTATGTCTGTAAAGGGAGATGATAACATCTACCTAAAAATGTTATTATGAGGATTTAACATGATGACACACGTCAAGCGCTCAACCCTCCTGGTACACAGTAGTTCTTTCCCTTCGAATCAGAAGTCTTTCAAATTATTACCACATTTGCTTTTAATAAACAGGTAATTCCTAAGAGTAAATCAGCCAGTCCTTCACACTTTAGTGCAAATTATTTACTGCCTTTTAAATAAAAAATATCACTTTTGGAGGCTAATATTGATGAAATGAGTTTGTAATCTTGTAAATTCTTAATAATGAATGCAGAAAGAATTATTACAAAGGGTATATAAACCTGTATTTCTATAAAACTACCAAATGCATTGAAGGAATGTAAAACACAATACTGTCACAGTGAAATTTGGTCTTTTAAAAGGCACAGGACATTGATTTTTCTAATATATTTCTTTGCTTTGAACTTCTTTAAATGTCATATGGGAGAAAGGTACTCATAACTGTATAACACAGCTTAAAAGTTTCAACAAAATAATAACAATGAAAAAAAAAATTATAACAATGATACAGTTCTAATTGTGTTATAAAGATCTTAAGAACTCAAATATTTTAACTGCCTTGAAATTGTTGTGTTAGTCAATGCTTACTAAAATGCATAAATTAAAGCCATGGCTTTATAGTCATTTTGTTATACAAAGATTTTCATGGTGCGTGGGTTTGCTCAAACACACAGCTTACAATTCACTAAAAGTTCACATTGCAGACTATAATGATTAATTTCTCTAGAAACTTTAGGTTAAGATATACACCTAAATGATCAGAGAAGTAGCATATTTTACTTAGAGAAAGGGGAAGAAAAAGAACCATAACCTGGAGCATATAAGAAACACAAGATAGAATATGTAATAGCAGGAGGTCATGCTCATAGAGAATTTAGGATGTGCTAATTTCTGTGTGTGTATGTGTGTGTGTAATCTCACTTCATCCTCTTAACCACCCTATGAAACTAAAAGAGGTTAATAATGGCCAAGCTCATACAGCCAGAGAGAAGCAGAAGTGGTAACGACCCATCCATCTGGCTCCAAACCTGGCTGTGCTAGT
The DNA here is from genome assembly GCF_028023285.1 of Balaenoptera ricei. Taxonomy (NCBI): domain Eukaryota; kingdom Metazoa; phylum Chordata; class Mammalia; order Artiodactyla; family Balaenopteridae; genus Balaenoptera; species Balaenoptera ricei. Next base: position 29,794,679 of record NC_082650.1, on the reverse strand, counting down.
CTGTCTCTCATAGGTACCCATTTCTCTCGAGCAGCCAGTTCATGGAAAGAAGACAAGTGTCACAATACACTAAGGATCCCTTTCTGCTTCAGATCTGTCTATTTTGTGGCCAACAAACCAAACTCTTATATTTGCAGCACAGACATAAATCTAAAAAACAGCTTTAGGAGAAAAATGCCTTAGTTCAAAACATGTGTGAAATGAAAGGAGGAAAAAAAGAAATCCAACATTGCACCTGCTGATTGCAGATTGCAGCTACAGACTGCTGCCCTAAGCAGTGTGCTGTGGCTAACTAAGCACCTTGCATTCCAACCTGATGAATAAGATGGCGATAAAGATGAACAAGATAAAGTCCACAGGGCCTTGTATGTTACTCGACACAGGGAAAGTTCTAATATATATTTGCAGACTGGAAAAAGGAGCCTGAGGGTTAGACAACAACAATGGGTTGTTACAGGTGTTGATAGCGTTATTTTATATATTTAAGAAGAGTCCTTCTGAAACAGGGATAATGCCTGTTGTTTGTACGTTGTATTTGCTCAGTTTATTGATTTTACAATTTTATTAAAAGCAAACACTATTATACAACTAATAAATCAAAAGCTATAACTTAACAAAGTGATTCAACCATTTCAGTAATGATTTCAAATTTACTTAATCAAAATTTTCATTTAATTGAAATCTCAAGGCTAATACATTAGATATATTTAAACACTTCGAAGAACTCACACAGATGATCACAATGATTATAAAACTTCCTACTATACTTAAGTGGATTAAAATGTAATAATACCTTGAATTTAAATTTGCTCCTTCATCTTCCCTATACTTACTCACATTTTAAAAATAATTTTCCAAGTTCTAGACAGATGATATTCAAAATATTTAACAACCTGTACTGTTAACTAAGGAGAATTGGATGCCTGTAGTACTAAAGCAAGCTCCTAAGTGCCTCTACTTTCCTGGCCTTTCAGTTGTCCCAGGCATAAACCCTTTTAGATAAATCCGGGGAGATCTGTGGAAGTACAAGGAAGGATTGAGGAGGCACGTGACAAGACTGGAGTATTTACTGACCTGAATGGAAGTATTTGAATTTTAACCAATGGCATGGCCATCTTTGTACTTACCAACTGAATCTCAACACTTCTTACAATAATATTACAAGACTCAGAAAAGAAAGGCTATTTTTTCAGACCAGCCAAGGTTAATCTGGATTGTTGACCAACTGACCAATTGAATGGGGCACAGTGTCTGCTCACACCATCTACAATGACTTGAACCTTAACCAGAGATATCTGATTGGGCCCCTTTTGATGGCTGGATTTTAACCACCATAATTTTTCAAAGAATACAAGCTCTGACAAATAATTTTTGATATCTCACAACCTTAGTTATTTTCTCTATTTGATGCTTTTTTAAAGGTTTTCTTTATCATCATTGTAAAAACGTATTTTCCTCTTCTTGCATAACTTGGGCCTGGGCTGGTTTGATAAGGCTGGATGCCTCTGAAAAATCTGGTTCACTGTAATCCCAATTCTTCCTTCTCATCAGTAATCAGTGTGACACGAGAAGTTAGTTTGAAGGAGAAAGTAAAGAGCTTAGTTTTAGACGTGCTGCCTGCGAGATATATTCATATGGAAATGACTAGGAGGCATATGAAAATTCATTCCTAGCCTTTAGGAATTAAATCCAGAGTAAAGACTTAATTGGAGAACTGCGTACGGAAATGGTAATAAAGATTTGAAAATGGATGTGATCATTCAATGTAAAAGGAATGAGAAAACCAGCAACAGAAATTTGAGAAATGCCCATATTTAGGTGATTTGTGTAAGAAGACAGTGAAAATAAAACAAATGATAAAACATAAACATAAAGTACATAGTGTCACAGGATCCAAACAAAGGGAAAATAATTTTAATATATACAGAGAAAGTGATGTAGCCTTGTTTGAAATAACAACAACAAAATGTTAATAACCTAAATGGATCAGTCAGCAAATAATTAAATTATGGTTCAGTAATACCATAGACTATTACACAACCATTGGAATGAGGTAAATCTATGCTTGCTACCATGGAAAGATTTCCAAGTCATATTGTTAAGTTTACAAGTAAATCACAGAAATATATATATTTATATATTATGATTTATGTATATTATGATTCCAAATAATGTAAGAGAAAAATGAAAAGCATTGCATAATACAAATGTAGGATCTATATATATATTCTTGCACATATCTATAAATCTAGAGCTATCTATCAATTGATTGATAGGTATACATAGAATATAGTACTTGGAGGATTTTCAGGTTGATCACCACACTGAAAAAGAGAGCTTGAGAAAAGTCTGAAGTAGGACTTTCTTATTTTGATTAAGATACTTCTGCTTTGTTTGAAGCTTTGCAATAAAACTATACTTATGCACTACTTGGGAAAATGGTAATAAACTATATATAATTTTTATAATAAACCAACAATAAGCCAGCAACCAATGCTGTAGGAAGAAACCAAAGAGAATGAAAACCAAGGGAAAGGCCATTGTTTTATGACTAGAAATTTGATGGTGGCCTAAAAAGAGCAAGTTCAGAGTACTGGTAAGGAAAGAATCCTGATTACAAGGGTGAGAAGAGGTGAAAGGGGTTGGGGGGGGGAGTCACAGATACGACCTACTCAAGATTTTTATCTGTGTCTTGGGGAAAGACTAAAGAAAACTGGTAACCAGAGACTTTCTCAGGATTAAATTTGGAAGATATTCAGTGAGCCCGTCAGAGTTATTGGGTTGCTGTGAGACCTTTTGTTGGAGCTTGGGAGAAGATCGTTCCCTCTTTTTTTTTTTTTTCCCCCACTGAGGTTATACATGGGAGGAGATGTAACTAGACCTTCAGCCAGCAATTCTGATTTCATCTGGAGTCTGATAAAGAAATCAACCTAGCAGAAGGCAGCGGAGAAACACGGGCTGAATTCTAATGATGAAATTAGGCACTAATCCTCAATATGCTGAACCAACTATATCCTTGGAATTTTCACCTGTAAGAACCAATAAATTTCCCTTTGCTTATTAAGTCATGATGGGTTTTCTGTCACTTGACACAGAACCCATCTAAAGGCTTATTTTTATCTGGGACTCTATCTAAATAATTTATGAAAGAACATCTTAAAGTGAATTTCACAAATAACCAAAAAAATTTAGTATGGCCATTAATTTCAGCGTCTGTCCTATAGCTCTTACCAGAACAGCTTGCTAACCAACACTGTAATAACATTGGGTGGTTTGGATTTCACCTCCTCTCCTTTCCTTTCCCTCCTCTCTAATGGAGCTGCTTAATGAGTAGTGAAAAGTCTCAAAAGGTGAATGAGAAAGAGAAGGGGATAATCAATCCCAAAGGCAGTGAACTTCAAAGATATTCAGTCGGTAAAAAATTGTTTGGCCTCACTGAAGTTATCACCTTCAACAGCTAGTTCTTCCTGGCATACTGATGGAGAGTGGCTAGTAGATTTTCTTTTGAATGTAATATTTGAAATATTCAATGCTATCAAAGAATGGCTTTCTTAGAAATATAAATCTGTTTCTGTGTTATTTGAGAAGATATAATAAGTTAATGAACTTCATAAAACTTAGGGGGTTGTATTGGGTTCATTTCACGGTTACATCATACAATGATATAATTGTACAATATTTGATCCACGCAGAAGAAATTTGTGCAGTACATATGTAAGTTATGAAACATAGTAATAAAAAACATTACTATAGTAATGAATGCTTGTCCCCCCCCCCCCACAAAAAAATTCATATGTTGAAAGCTAATCCCCATTGTGATGGTATTTGGCAGTGAGGTTTTGGGAGATGATTTGGTCATGAGGGCAGAACTCTCATGAATGGGATTAGTGGTCTTATAAAAAAGACCCTACAGAGTTCCCTAGCCCCTTCTACCATGTGAGGACACACTGCAAACATGGCATCAGGAGGCAGGCTCTCACCAGCCTCAGAATCTGCCAATGCCTTATCTTGGACTTTCCAAACTCCAGAACTGTGAGAAATAAATTTCTCTTGTTTATAAGCCACAAATTCTATAGTATTGTGTTATAGCTGACCAAATGGACTAAGACAAACACCTAGTACCACTATTCAACATAAAAACTAGAACACTACCAACACCAGTGAATTTATTTTTGCGTTCCGTCAATCACATCCCTTTACTAATCCTAGATAAAATCAGTATTCTAAATTTTGTGTTCAACCTCCCCATATGTTTCTATATAATTTATTAAATATGTATATATTATATAATATTTTATATAATGTATATATATATATATCCCTATACAATCATAGTGTATGTAGTCTTCTATGGTTTGATTTTTCATTCAACATTGTTTCATCCATAATGTTGAGTGTAACTGTAGTTCATGTAATTTTCCCTGCTGTATATAGTAAGCATTTGTTTTCTGTATTGTTACTCAGTTTTTTCCTCTTTCTTCAAACCTAATGTAACCTGGGAGCCTGGGAGTGGAATATATCCCAACTAGTGTCTGTGTAAATGGGAACATAGTTTCTCTCTCAGGAGTTATTTATATAGAGAAAAAGCTGCCAACTCTCTCCATTACAGCCTTCCTAGAACAAATTGAGTGTTATCTTCATAAGAAACCTGAGCAAAAGCTATGATGAGGGGCTTCCCTGGTGGCGCAGTGGTTGAGAATCTGCCTGCCAATGCAGGGGACACGGGTTCGAGCCCTAGGTCTGGGAAGATCCCACATGCTGCGGAGCAACTAGGCCCGTGAGCCACAACTACTGAGCCTGCGCGTCTGGAGCCTGTGCTCCGCAACAAGAGAGGCCGCGACAGTGAGAGGCCCGTGCACCGCGATGAAGAGTGGTCCCCACTTGCCGCACCTAGAGAAAGCCCTCACGCACAGAAACGAAGACCCAACACAGCCATAAATAAATTTTAAAAAAATTTAAAAAAACAAAAAAAACAATGAGGAACTAGTCATCACACTCCATTATGGTTTTCAAAAGTGAAAGGAAAGTACTTACCTTGTTGCTTCTCTTTAAAACACTTAACATATATTTGTTAATACTAAAGTCAAAGTTATGCCCCTTAGTTGGGTCTGTGTTTCCATGCTATGCCAAATACCCAGTTAAAAATTAAAATGCAAGAATATCATTCACCAATTAAAAGGAATAAAATGCTAATACATGCTATATTTTGGATGAACCTCAAAAACATTATGCTAAGTGAAATAAGGAAGATGCAAAAGATCACGTAATGTATGATTTATATCACTTATGGTTTATGTAACATGTCTAGAAAAGGAAAATTTATAGACATAGAAAGCAGATCAATGATTGCCTGGGGCTGGGGGCAGGAGTGAGGAGTAACTGCAAATGGGCAAGAGGGAACTTCTTGGAGTGACAGAAATGGTCTAAAGTTAGATTGTGACAATAGTGATGGCTGTATACCTCTATAAATTTACTAAAATCATTGAATTACAAGGGTGAAGTTTGTGGTATATAAATTATACTTCAATAAAGCTGCTGAAAATTAAAGTGCTGTCATAATATCTCTAAAGTACTAAATCTAATTCTTTGTTGTTGTTGTTGTTTGATTTCACTTAATTAATGCAATCTATAAATTATTTGGGCTTTTATTATTTTATAAGAAACAGCTTCAGTCTGTTAAATTTTAACATTTACACGGACTGTTTAACTAGCCCATTTTATTTTATTTTTTTTTAAGATCTTTTTGATGTGGACGATTTTTAAAGTCTTTATTGAATTTGTTACAAATTGCTTCCGTTTTATGTTTTGGTTTTTTGGCCCCGAGGCATGTGGGATCTTAGCTCCACGACCAGGGATTGAACCCACACCCTCTGCATTGGAAGGTGAAGTCTTAACCACTAGACTGCCAGGGAAGTCCCTTAACTAGCCCATTTTAAAGTAAAGCTAGAATGGGAGAGGTCCAGCAACTTGAAAAGACCTGCTATTGAAGATGGCAACTGAGTAAGAATGAGTTGGATTACTTGCTAAGGGGCCTAAAATATGACATTGGGAAGATAATTACCACTCCACATACAAGTAGAGAAATCTTAAAACAGCAGCAGTTTCCCAAGGGATCCTATGTCATGATGAGGAGGGATTACAGGAAACTTCTACTAGCACTTTATTTTCCTTCCTGGAGCGCCCGGAGAGGTTTCAGTAACTCGGTGGACAGGTCAATGGCTACTTACACTATAGAGTTACCCACAGCCCTCATGATAACTTATGCCTTGCCTACTCCTTTAAAAACCCTCTTTCTCTTTTGTCAGAGGCATTTAAGTTTTGTGTTTCCACAAGTTTGCAACTCTCAGTTGAGTTTGGTTTGTGACCTGGTAGTTGTTAATTGAAATAGGACATCACACCAAACATGCCTTGAAAGGAAACCAACTATAGAAAGCCAGGAATAAAAGGATGAGTTGGCCAAATCGATCCCACTCTTTTGGATATAATTTTAAATGAAACAGCATTTTTATCACAAAATGGACAGACCTAAAGCTAAAATATAAGAAAAGAAAGCTAAAATATTCAAGAATTTTTAAAAATTTATAATTATGTGTGTGAAGCAGAGAAGGAAAGCAATTGGTTAGATAATTTAAGCTCTTTCCCGAAATACCAGTTTTGTCTCAGTTATCTGGATATTTCAGGAGAAAAATATAGGCATGGATTGTGCTAAAGATGAAAATTCTTCTAATTGTTTTGCATAGGTACAAACAATGTAAGTGAAGTATATTAGTGTAGAGTTTAACATTCTAGGAGCAAGCAGTCAAAAAAAGACATTATCACTCTCAACATTTTCCTTGTAGAGAAAATTGTGAGATGACAGAGCACGTAGCCATCTGACAAATAGCCATCAGCCTAGTTTGCATGACATTTTTCTTTTACGTGATTAAAAAAAAAGAATCTTATTCCAGATATTTTGTTTCTCAACAGGTTTGAGTTTCTATGGCACCGAATACTTATTAAATAGACATCAGTTACTTGATTTAAAAATTCATGAGCTCTCTAGGATTTGAGAAAGAATGTTTTATTCTTACATGTCATTTATTTTCCATAGTGAAAGATATAATAATATCTACAGGGGCTTTAAGATAATATTATTCTTTTAACTAGTTTCACCTGGTATGTGTCAATACCACTGCTAGTATCAAAGATGGAAGTCTAATACAACGTGAGTTGTTTTTATATGCCAATGTTTTATTTTAAAACACATACATCTGAACCACATTACTAAATAATTTAGAGATGATAGCGCACCTAGAAAATTCCACAGGAAGGTCACTCTTAAACATTACTCCCACTGATTCAGTGGATTTCTATGTTAGTATAAGTTGCTGTTTAAGATCTAAATCAGTTCTCATATCTCACCAATGAACCCATAATAAAGAGAGAACTGTGGAAGAAAAGGGTTTGCTTGCCATCCATACCCTATCTTCAACCCATCTAGGTCATGTGCTGAAATTATATTTTTCCAAAAGAGTGTAAAGCATTAAAATATACATTCAAAGAAGCCAGACAGCTCATTGTATGATGGTCCCATGCCCTATCTAGACCACTCAAGGCAATCCATAATTCTTACAAAACTGCAACGCAAACAAAGGACATTTGTTCAATAATACCTCCACAAGGAAAGAATAGAAACATACTTTTATTTCCATGTTAAAATTATAGAAAGCAGTCACAAAGGTTATTGCCACTAGAATCTGATCAAAATTATTACTAAATAATAATTTTAACAGATTATCATAAATGTCATAATTAAAGGTAAATACCAGAAGAAATATCTGCTCCCTTACTTTCAGACAATCCTTAAATTAATGTTTTGAAAACTTTTATTTTAACAATGGAAACCTTGACTCAAAAACACCCTTCTCTCATTTGTAATTGTAACTATTTGATTTACTTATTTTCAGTTTTACAATAAATGATGCTTTTTAAAGAACAGATGCTCATTCTTTTCTTAATGTGTATTTGTCAATGTTAAGATGAAAATGTTGTGTGCTCCAAAAGTTTGCTACATCATGACAAAGAAGAGAAATTCAGGGTTAACTCTCTGCCTTTGAGTGGTGAATTGAGTGTGAGGGCAGAGATGGGACAGAATAGTCCTTGAATGGGCAAAGCAGCTGGTTGGAGAGGACACAGGCCCTCACTGACTCTCACCTCCACCAAACAACCCAACAATAGGGACACTTCCCTGTGCCCAGAACAAATTCTCATTAGTTGTATCAGATTCATGTCATCTTTTAAATTGAAGATTTATTTTAAAATCTTTAAAGGAGTGTATATATCTGACCTTTCAGGGTATATGTAGAAGTAACAACACAAATCAAAACAACCCAAAGGAAAAAAGACATCTGCTTGACCAAGCATCTCTGTCTTCCACAGTGAGAAATATTATCATAAATAAGAAAAAAAAAAAAAAAGAAATACCCCCTAATTTGCATAATTTAAGTAATGTTCTAAGGCTAACTCTTTACTGTTTGGGAAGTCTATGAGGCTTTTGGTCCAATAGATAGAAGTCCACAAGGAATGGGAAGTGGCATTACATTTATTATAAGATTACCCAGCATCAGATATTGACTTGGAACACATTTTAAAGAAAGGCAATTAAAGGGGGATCTAAGAATGCAAAATAATTGGAATCAAGTAGAGTTAATTGGTAGAAATAAAATTTGAAAGTGAAACACTTAAGCCTTTCATGCTTTTCTTAACATTACAATAGATGATAATTTTTTAAAATTTCTCCTTTTAAAGGCAAAATGATGAACAATACATTCAATAATTGGTTCAGTTCTTAGATGATTTTTTAAGACTCGATCTTCTGTAAGACTTAAAATGTATATAAATATGAATACATATATGAAAATAAAAATAAAAAAGTATGTGTTTGAGTAACACTAAAATAGAGGTTTCATGATTCTGTTACTGGTCTCCATTTAATGAGAAATCATATGTGAATATATTATTGGAGAGGCATGATGATTTTTTCCTCCTGTTCTAAAAGTTTAAAACCTTTATTCCACAGTGTCTTTCTAAAAAGCATTTGTGTGTGTGTTTGGTTGGTTTGTTGATTGGGGGTTTTCCCACCATCACCAGAAGTAAAGGTTGGCACCATTTTCCATCTGTATAACGATCCAATGTAAGTCGAAATTTCTTCATGATGCAAACTGGTGACTATGTGCTTTTATCCATTTTGATTCTCTCACTCCATGGAAACCCAACCTGAGACTTTTGCTCATGGTCGTATGTAGTGTAAGTCACAAAGTAAAAATGGAGACATGTTGAATAGTGTCCCCCCAAAAATTCATGTGCCACTCAGAATCTCAGAATGTGACCTTATTTGGATATAAGATCTTTACAGATGTTAATTAAGGTAAGGATGGAAATGAGATCATACTGGATAAGGGTGGGCCCTAAATTCTATGAAACTATGCTTACAAAAGATGGGAAACAATACAGAAAGAGACACAGAGAGGCCATGTAAAGATAAAGATGGAGATTGGAATAATGTGACTGAAAGCCAAGGAACATCTAGGGTCACCAGAAGCTGGAAGAGGCAATGAAGGACCCTTCCCTAGAGCCTTCAGACAAAGCATGACCCTGTGAACACCTTGATTTTGGACTTCTGGTCTTGAGAACTATGAGAGATTAAATTTTCGTTGTTTTAAGCCACCCAATTTGTGGTAATTTGTTACAGCAGCCCTAGGAAATTAATACAAGTCTTCTGCTTTAAAATCTCTAAGTTCATTCTTTAGTTATGAATTCAAAAGATAAGGGCTATTCAAGGTGTTGGCCTTTCTTAATAAGAATGAAATTTGAGGCCAGGATTATAGGATGCGGCCATTTTGGCTTTCAGTTAGAATAATTTTTTTTTACTGAGATCTAATTTTCAAAGTTTGTAACAGAATTGCCAAAGAATAGGCAGCAGATCATCTTCACTGTGAATAGTCCATTTTCTTTTCTAAGAAACTCAAGCAATTATTTAAAATTAGATTCATACCAAGGCAAAAAGGAAATCATTTGTTAATAGAATTCCATCACAAAAAAGTCAAAACAGATGATAACGCAGCATCGATTTTAAAATAAGTATCCCAAATAAATATAGTTGTGTCTGCAACTATTATATATAAATATAGTTGTGTCTGTTAATCTTTGGCAACAACTTTTATATAAAAAGTGTAGTTACTTTCATGATAAAGAAAGTTGTGATTTTTACCTATAGAGTCAAACACTTGGTGATTTCTGTGACCTACTATGAGGCCTTTGCAAAACATGCTATATCATTATTCCACCATGGTCTAGACTTCATAAATTTAATTTTGGGGAAAAAAGAATGATTGCTAATAAAGCAATCATTTAAATCACCAGAAAGTGAAGGGGAAGACTAAAGTAGCTATAGCTTAATACTGAATAGATTTTTAATTTTGCGATTGCCATCATAAACTGCTTTTCATCCAAAATAACAGAATTCTAGATTTTATTGAAATTACTCCTGTCCTCCCCACATGTTTTTAGGGCTTAGTTGTTAAAAAGGGATTTCTTTGTTGTTGTTCTATGACTGTTGAAAGTCGTATCTTTTATAATCTTACCCCTAGCCTAAAGTGAAAATGGGGGAAAAAAAATGGAATGCAACTATTGAAAAGGGCCATAGAAATAACTGTCATAGCAACAACCAACATCACAACAACATCCATTATTTATAAGTGTTTACCATACGTTAAGCACTAAACTAAGTCATTTTACATGTATCATCTCAGTTAACACACCCTTAACACTATGGGACCCATCCCTGCTGTCATCAGGTTAAATAGGAGGATTCTGAGACCCAGTGAAGTTAAATTAAGGGACTTGTCCAAGTTCACACAACTAACTGGTTGTATAAGCAGAACTTAGACCCAGTCCCTTAGTGTCGTACTTGCCACAATAACTTAAGAGAAAAACATAAGAAAAAAAATCATAATTCTATTAAGAACATTTATGTTTTATAATTTAACAGGATGTGAGCATTACACTAGACATCCAACATTTAGTTCACTCTTCTGCCCAAATTCATTTGAGAAGTGTTATACCCTACCCTTCCTGGGTAGATTGTCTCACTGTGGTCAGTTCTGCAATTGGGTTAAAAGAAAAAAGAACTTATTCATGTGAGGGGCAGTTTAGTATTTGCCTAAAATTCTGGCTGAAAATAATACTGGCTTTATCTAAAATATGTCACAGTGACCAGTTAAAAAAAACCCAGTACAGTCAATCAACTGTTTGTTTTGTCTATTGAGTAACACCCAAAAAAACATTTAGCAAATTTCAGTACTGAATTGATCTAACCCATGTCTGTTTCTGTGTGGGAGCTACGTGGTATACTCAAATGCAATGGATGAAGAATTCCTAAATTCTTCTACTAATGGGTTCTTTAGAATTGATTTAGAGCTTCTAACTAAAGAATGGTCCTCCTTTCTCTAGGAGGATTGCCATTTGCAAATTTTAAGAATAAGTATCAGATGACCCTTCTCGTCATAGACCATGGATTTAAAGCTCTTCATCCTAATGATTCCTCAGAAAAAGAAAACCAAGACAAACAAAGCCTGAGGTTTGTTGTTCTTATTGTTGTAATTGTGGTTGGTATAACAACATTGGATGCAGTAAACCCTCAAATGACAGAAGAGTCCTAGGCATATCCTGAGTAGATTGAAAGTTGGAAATAATAATAAATAAGAAAAACCATTTTCCAGTTGTAATTTCCAAAGATAACTGCTGTGGGCTGATTTGTGTCCTCCTTGCCCCCAAATTCATGTCAAAGCCCTAACCCCCAATGTAACTGTATTTGGAGATAGGGCTTTTAGGAGGTAATTAAGGTTAGGTGAGGTCGTAAAGGTGGGGTCCAATAGCATCGGTGGACTTATAAGAAGAGGAAGAGAGAGAGACCGCTCTCTTTCTCTCCCTCCTCAAAAGTACTCAGAAGGAAGACCATGTGAGGACATGGCAAGAAGGTGGCCATCTGCAAGCCAGGAAGAGAGTTCTCGCTAGAAACCAACCAGGCTGGTACCAGGATCTCTGACTTCCAGCATCCAGAACAGTGAGAAAATAAATGTTTGTTGTTTAAGCCACCCAGTCTATGGTATTGTGCTGACTAAGATGATAAACTATTAGCAAACCTTAAAAATATGTCAGAAAAGTAAAAAATTTTAAAAAAGCTTTCCACTTGCTCTAAACCCTTATAAATTTACCTGCTTCATGATCAGATTGATAGAAATTAAACAAGCAATTTACAGGATTGCAGTTAGGGCCAATAGTAGGTAGTAAACAGCCTTAACAACCTGCACATTTTTTCTGGTCATTTCTCAAAAGCAGTAACTTTAAAAAGTCATTTTACTGAGAGTAAGTTAATGATAACATTTGCTGGAATGGCTCATATTCATGAGTTTTCTCAGATGAGTAGTCAGAAGTAGATTGTTAAATATTTTTCAACTAATTCTGAGCTCCAAATAAGAAGTGAAGCCCACTGGTACTTTGAACAAATTATAAACTTCATAGAGAACTTGTGATCTGCCTTTTCTAGCAGAATCAAACAAAATATTCTACTATAGCTATGGTTAACTTGATCCTTTATGTTACAAATACACTGGCAGAAAATAAATTGGCTCCCCTTCTTTCTACTAATGGATCCCCTTATATTCAGAGGCTATATTTCCAAAATATCCTTGTACTAAAGAGGCTAATAGAATGGAAGCAGAAGTGATATGTATAACTTCTAGATCCCATTATTATAAAGAACGTGCTCGCCCTCTACCCTCTTTTTCCTCCCTCCTGAGGGCTGGTGAGGGTAAGCTGACTTTACCTATGTATGTGAAGTCATCAGCTTCCAAAGGATTACAGAGTAACAAGACAGAAGGAACCTGGGTGCCTGGGTATCTTTGTGAAGTAGAGTCACCCATCCACTCTGGATCACCTGCCAAGGTCTACACTATAAGAAAGAGAGAAGTAAATTTGTGACTTGTCTGAGGCACTGTATGTTGGAGTTGTGTTTAGTCCTCTAAATAATGTGCATATCTTACAGTTTACAGTGTGCCTTCCGTATGCTATGTTCTAGAACATCCATCCATTCATTCAACAACTACTTTTTAAGTACATCTTATGTGTTTGCCCTACTCTAGGCTCTGAGCACACAACTAAGGCAAGCACACAAAGTCCCTGAACTCAGGAAAACTTTCATTACAGTGATGGGGGAGGAAATGGGGCAGAGAGACAATAACAAAGTAAATACAAATAAACACAATAATTTCAAAACAGTAACAGCAGTTTAAAGTGAAGGCTCTACACTCAGATTGGCCCATGTTTAAACCCAGATTTTGCAATTTATCCCCTGTAGTGGCCAGCCTCCAAGAATGACCCCCCCAACAGAAACATGCACACTGAACCATACCTCCTCTTTTATAGACCCCTCCCCTTGAATCTGAGCAGGCTCCATGACTCACTTTTGACCAATAGAATGAGGCCAAAGTGATGCTGTGTGTCTTCCAAGGTTAGGACATAGAAGACTTTCAGCTTCCACCTGGCTCTTATGGAATGCTCACCCAGAAAGGGGTCAGCTGTCATGTAACAAGGTCAACTGCCTGAGACTGCCAGGCTGAGGAAGCCATGTGGAGCGGCTGTACAGAGAGAGATGCCCGGCCAGACCAACCCTAGCTGTTCGGCCCATCCCGGTGTGTGAATGAAGAAGTCATCTTTGATGTTCAGCCTAATCAAGCCTTCAGATGACTCAGCTGCCTTCTGACTGCAACAGCATGAGAGACCCCAAGTGAGAACCAGCCAGCTGAGCCCAATCAACCACAGAACCAAGAGAAATGACATTAACTTAAGCCACCAATTTGGGTTATAACACAGCAGGAGCCAACTGGATCACCAGCTTCATGAATTAAGCACGTTTCTTAATCTCTGTGCCTCCATTTTCTTACCTCCAAGGTTCCTATCTCATAAGGTTGCTACTAGAACTAAGTGAGTTAATCTGGAAAGTGCTTACAACAGTGCCTGGTTTGTGGTAAACATTTAGTAAATGTTGGCTAGTATTATTTATGATCAATAAATAAAATAGGATGATGGGACAGAAATATTCATAGTGGATGCTCAGGAAGTTCTTACCTAGAAGATGACCCTTGAACTTAGACCTGAAAAGTAAGGACTCCACCATGCAGAGAGCCAGAGAGCAGCCTCCAAACAGAGAGAGGAGCGAGGACAAGGATCCTGGGGTGGCAATGATACAGTGTTTTTGAGAGATACAGACATGGCCAGTGTGATTGGAGGGTGGTGAGCAAAGCAGAATCATGTAAGCCATGATAAGGAACTTGGATTTTGTATTAAACACAATAGAAAGCTTTGAGGGATTTTAAGAAGGGGAATGACTTGGATCACTCTGTTGGAAGACGATTTTAGAAAGGCAAGAATGGAAGCAGAAAGAGCATTTAGAAGACTTTTGTCGTCATCTTAGTAAAAGACTTTGGTGACTTGAACCAGTGTTTAGCAGGGGAGATGGAGAGAAGAGGGCAGATTTGAGGATGTATTCATTGAATGAGTGGCCCTTGGGCTGCCCATCAGGTCCCCATGGCAGAAATGAGATTTATTTTAACAAGGCCACTTTGGAATTCACGTTACTTTAACCCCTTAGACAGAGTTCAAATCATTATACCCCAGGACGGCTCAAATTTGTCTCATTTTGTATAGTTCAGGGTTCAATTGCTACAGATTCTTGTTACTAAATAGGGGATAATAGAATATAAGTTTTCTCACCCATTTCTTATTATTATTCAAACAGGAAAAGCAATTCAAAGCAATCTGGCTTAGTGGAAGGAGCATTACAAGGCAAATCAGGACACAGGTTCAAGTGGCAATACTGCAGCTGACCACTTATGTGAGCCTGCACAGAATTCTTGACCATTTTGGGGCCTTCTTGATTCTCAGCCCCTTCCAATTCTGAAAGTCTATCACTTTGGAGCTCTATTTTAAAATACTACATTACCTGGACATATTTTATGCTTATGAGGTCAGGAGTCACATTCTAAGTACTTTCTTGATGGTCCCAGGATCTAAACTCCATGACTCATGACTTTTGGCTCCTTGAGGCTAAAAGCACCTGTCACAAGGACGTAATTACAAGCAGATCATCACCAGAAAGAAGCTTTGATTTTAGTGCCCATCTTATCCTAACCTGACAGGAAGGGGCCTGACAGTAAGTTGGCCTCTTTGTTTTATTGCCATCAATAAGCCATATTTAACATAAAATGCTTTATAGGCATCTTTCATATAATCCATAAGATTTATTCTTTTTAGGAGAACTTGGGAGGTTTTGCTCAGGCTTTACACTAAGACACAGAAAAGTCATCACTCAAGCAAGTTTTTCTAAAGCTTCATTGTTATGGGTGGAAAGCCTCTGGCACACATTTCTATTAGGATTTCCATTTCATAGACTCACAGACATAGAAAACAAATTTATGGTTACCAAAGGGGACAGGGTGGGGAGGGATAAATTGGGAATTTGGAATTAACAGATACACACTACTATATATAAAATAAATAAGCAACAAGGACCTACTGTATAGCACAGGGAACTATATTCAATACCTTGTAATGCCCTGTAATAACCTTGCATAACCTATAATGGAAAATAATCTGGAAAAGAAATATATACTTGCTCTACACCTGAAACATTGTAAATCAACTATACTTCAATTAAAAATTGCAAATATAACTTTTAAAAAAAAGATTTCTATTTCATATAGCAGCTCTTTCTTTAGTGGTGACAACAGAAAGGAGAGATTCTACATAAAATGGGAGAATGGAGGCAAAGAACCTCACATGGCACCTGACAGGAGAGTTGTTCAGTTTCTCCTCTCTTCTTTCCTAATATTGAGCAGGTCTAATAAAATATGCTAGTGTTAGAAGACTTAGGATGACATCAAACTCGATTTGTAAAAATTTTACTTCTCACTCTCTGCCTGAGTTTCCTTCAGCTCACTTGCTCCTTAAGGTAAACTCTGTCTTTCATGTGCACAGGTTTGGTTGCTTTCAGAATTACATTTTGGAGCACGTGGGATGCAAGGTTAACTCTTGGATCTGAAAACCATAATGGGTCTTTCTTTGGACTTTACTGTTGTTGTCTGCCAGCTTTAAATTTTATTGCTGTAGCATTGGATCTACAATTCATTGAATTAAATGAAAAGGAGGGGGACAGTAAGGTGAACACCAAGAGGACTTCTGAATACTGATCATAAATGGTGCCCCGTAGGAAAAGAATATGAAAAAGAATGTATATACAGTATATGTATAACTGAATCACTTTGCTGTACAGCAGAAATTAACACAACATTATAAATCAGCTATATGTCAATAAAATAAATTTTAAAAAATGGTGCCAGGTAAAGATAATAGCATCACCATCACTGATGTCCTTACATAGCCACCAATCTCACTCACTAGTGCTGTATTCACTTTGGCCGCCAAAATGTAACAGGCCAGCATCATTATAATTTGAAGTCAGTAAGGGGAGATAATGCTCACCTGACAAAATAAGTTAAAATTTAACAAAATAGAGTCAAATTTCAATAGTCTTATAAGCTGAAGATGGAAAATAATCAATTAGCGGCAAAGGATACAGTGGCAATTATGTCCAATGGAGAAAGAGGTGTCAATTTGCATAGAAGGTCAGCAAATCGTTGAAGTGGTGTTGGTTGCCATCAAACAAAGAGAATAACACATCTGGAGGTGTTAATTAAAAGTGAAGAAAGAAAGGTAGAATTAGCAGTTTCGCCAATTTGCCAGCCTGTGTGCCTCCTGGCCAACTAGTAGGGAGTATGAGTAAAGGATTAAAATTCGAATTTAAAGACATATTTCCCTGCCCCCTGGGAAAGAGAATGTGATGATGGTAGATGAAGTCAGTTCAAAAGAAGCCCTGATGTTTTTCTTCTCGTAAAAAAGGAAGCAAATTATCCCATCCAAGTGCAACTGAATCAAATTTGAACTTCCTGAAAATTTATCAGTTGATAAACGAGGATTTACGTTCAAGGATACATTCCATGCCTAATCTTCATTTTACTACTTTTGGAGATAAATCTTCCTTAGCATTGAAATCTTTCAAAGATAGCCTTTCTTGCAGAACAAATTGTTAGAAGTGTGCAACAAATTGGCCAGATGTCTCTGAGGCATAAATTCTCTCTTAAAAGTAAGGTAAGAACTTTTAGTAACTACCTCATGCTCTCACACCACTAGTTTTCTATTTAGTTCTTTGCAACTGTAATGTTCAAAGGATTTCTCTTGTTATTGAAAGAGTTAATACAGTTTCTCAAAAATGCTTCTCTTCTCACAGAATTATAGTTTATATTTTGGGAGAATCTGGCACAGCTTAAGTTACAGCTTAACTGATTTTCTCAGTAGAATTCAACAATAAGTCATTTCCCCCACCCATCTGTCCCTAAGTGTTTATTAGCAGGTTAGACCCAAAATGTCAAGAGGAAAAAGTATGATTCATCTTAATCTACTGTCTTCAAGACTGCACATCAGGTACCTAAATAACAGCCTTCTTCACAGCTTGCTCCCAAACAGGTAGCTATCACTTAGAGGGTTTTTACAAATACCCCAAGTTCATTATTAACCCACTAGCCCTTCCCAGACTAAATGTATCACTGCAGGATAAGTGGGCTTAATTGTTACTTATCTAAAAAATAATACTCATTGCTAGGCACAAAAAACAGCTTGTGGCATGAGGCTAGTTTTGCTCCTTTCCAGAAATTGCTGTTTTTAAGTTTCAAACCTTAGAAAAATCAGAGAGCAGAAATCTATTCAGATGTATATATTACTATGATTGTTACTATCTCCCAAACAGCCTTAGCAGCTTACCAACTGAAGGGTAGCAGAAAACCAGACCTTCTCCCTCCAGTAAGAAAAGTACTCTAAGCAAAATCTTACTAGCTTACTAGCCTGGTATGTGGTAAGGCCATAGTTCTGATTCTTAATTATCATCCCATTCCAGAGCCCAAATAAATAAATTACCTGTGGTTATTTTGCAGATATCTCAGTAGCTACACACACACACATGTTTCACAAAGTATTGGCCAATGCCCATTTTCACATAGCTCTTTTAGTCTAAAAATAACTTAAACTTTCATGTCTTACCAAGACTGAGAAAAGGGAGGGAAAATCAAAGAAAACTAATTTGGGAATCAGAGGGGAAACATTTAACAGGCCTGTTGGGTGTTCTCTTAATGCTGTCTTGGATCTCAGATTAAATGATTATACTTTCTGTGTTGTAGTGCTGGGTCATTTGTGCATGAGGACAAAGGCAACTTCAACTTGATATTTCTATCATCCCTGCTGTGTGAAGAGTCCTTTTCCTGGTTTATAACATCAATCACTCTAGCAATAAATCTTGGTAGTGGATATGGTCATTTAAATCTCCACCTGCACAAACAACAGAAAATAAGAGAGCCCATAAATCTCTACACCGGTGATTAACAAATTTTGGATCCTGGGCAAAGATATTATGGGGGCGGGGGGTCTCACTAATTCATTAATAAAGACTGATTTGCTGACAATCTGTTTAGTTTACAGCATAGGGGGAAAGCAAACAAGACCCTGCTAACAAAACAAAATGTTAGAGGTTAGTGAATTCCCAGCTGAGCCCAGGATTAGAGATATGGTATCTTAATGTAGGAGAGGGGTGCAGATTCCAAGCCAAAAGCTCAGAATCTGCTCTTGCATTTTGCTCTAGCCCCTCATCGTCAATGCTTAATTGCAAGGAAAGAAAACCTGGAGAACTAGTAAGAAAGATTCATGCATTCTGTCTCTCTGATTTCATTTCATCGATGTCATTCAATCCCTTGGTTTCTGGTTCCTTTTGCTTTTCTACTTACTCCCCAGATTTTCTTTTTCTCCAGGAAAGATGGTCGGGGCTGGAGTTAGAGATGGAAAAAAGACCCTTCTGAACAGGACAATTTTGCTTAACGTTTTGTAATGTCAGCTTTACATGCAGAACCCAGGTAGCCAAGAGGATGTAAGGAGAAGGCAAAGGCAGCAGGCAGCACTGGGAGGGAGGAAACCAGAAGTCCCGGACAAGGTGATGTCTGAGAGCAACTAACGTTCTTAAGAGAATATTAACTGCATTTCTAGAAAGAAATTTAGGGGAAAGTTTTAATTTCATTAAGAAAAGATTATCGACTAACAAAATGTTTTCCACACACCAGTATTACTCTGTCTCATTTCCTCCACTCCCCCTAAACTGTGTGTGGTTGTGTGTGGGTGTGCAATGGTCAAGTCTGTTCGTGTACACACCGGCAGTTCCTCGATATCTTTAAAGTGACCAAGTGTAGATGGATTTTTTGGTACTTTCTCTGTCATCACCCTAATGATCTTAGAAAGCACTTATTGTCTTAATTCACCAGAGTTAAGGTGTGACGGTATCTTGGAAAAGCCACAGAGTCTTATAGGGTGTTGGCAGGAGGTGGTTGATCCCTGCCTGCATTTTAATTGGTGTTTTCTGGGGGGAAGCGGGGAGCCAGAGGATGCTAGTGAGATTTGTGGGTGGAAGGCCCAGAAAAAGCGAAAGGATGTGGTCGTTTTCCTGAAGTTCTCAGTTTCAGGCAGCTATGACCTGTTAAGAAGGAAAGCGGGCCTTAGGAGACGGGCTCCCCCCGGAGAAGGAGCTCGAGTGGCGCCCGCTCCTCCCCAGACCGGCCAAGAGTGGGAGAAGGTGACTGGTATTTGCGTCCTGCAATGGAGTTGATTCACATTGCAAGCTGGAAATCAGGGGCTGTGCGTGAGAGTTTCCCTCCGGTTGTGAAAGGGGTCTAAGAGAGTTGCTGGGGCCTGGCAGGCCCCTCCCCTGGGCTGCAAGGATCCGCCTCTATTCCCCAGATAAATTCCTAGTGTCCACCAAATTCCTCAGCGCTCTCTCACACTCCTCTACGGCCACGACTCCGGGGGTGGGGAAACAGAGCGTCGGCTTCCTGCCCGCAGAAGCCCTCGCGGCTCCTTCTCAAGACTCTGCGAAGGGGAAAGGGGTGTGAGACCCAACCAGACCCGCAACTCCCGGCTCCCAAGCCGAGGTGGCTGTCCGACACTCCACGTTCGGGGGGTCCATTGGTCTCGGGGTCTCTCTCCTCTCTTCCCTTTCTCCTCTCTCCCTTCCCTGTCTCTCTCATCCTCTCCCCCAAACATGTCCACCGGCTCCCTCAGCGATGTGGAGGACCTTCAAGAGGTGGAGATGCTGGACTGCGACGGGCTGAAAATGGACTCGAACAAGGAGTTTGTGACTTCCAACGAGAGCACCGAGGAGAGCTCCAACTGCGAGACCGGCTCTCCCCAGAAGGGCCGCGGCGGCCTGGGCAAGAGGAGGAAGGCTCCCACCAAGAAGAGCCCCTTGAGCGGGGTCAGCCAGGAAGGGAAGCAGGTCCAGCGCAATGCGGCCAACGCGCGCGAGCGGGCCCGGATGCGGGTGCTGAGCAAGGCCTTCTCCAGGCTCAAGACCACGCTGCCCTGGGTGCCCCCGGACACCAAGCTCTCCAAGCTGGACACGCTTAGGCTGGCGTCCAGCTACATCGCCCACTTGAGGCAGATCCTGGCCAACGACAAGTACGAGAACGGTTATATTCACCCGGTCAACCTGGTAAGTTCTCCGGTGCGGCGGCGGCGTCCCGGGGAGGGGGGCGGGGGCGACCCAGCGCGCCTGCAGTGGGTCCCCGGTGAGAGCGTGCGCGCCAGCCTGGGAGCCGCGCATCTCAGTCACCGCCAGCCAGCGTCTCTAGGGGACCGGTGCAGGCGAGCCCCACACGGCCCTCACTCTCTGCCTTCCAAGCCGCGGGAACGCGTTGATTTATGCGAGTATTTGACGTGGCAGCCCAATTAGGAGTTTGCAGGCGTATCGAGCTGGCAAAGAGGAAGGATCCCTCCGCGCTCGCGCCAGCGCCTTCGGGGCCGGTGCGGGACAGCGAACACCGACAAGATGCCGCGCGCTGAGGCGGCATTTTAGTAATCCTTTTATTCTTCTTTAATCTGAAGAGTAAAACTTGATTCCCCGCCCCCTCTAATTCCTGTAAATAAGAACAGCCAACTCTGTTTCTTTCCCAAGGATATGTAGAACCTTTACACATGGACACATCATGCCCCCCCATAATTGTCACATTAAGTCCCCAACTATTTAAATATTCTGCACTTCTCCTATAGATGGATTAACATTTTCGAATCCCAGAATTTCTAGCAAATACCAGCATAATCAGAACATTATCACGAGTATTAGCGTAATAAATAATATTAAAATAGGTCACTCTCCTTCAAGTTTAAGAACATGTTACTTTTTATCTTAAAAAATAATGCTCATTGAGTCTAATATTTTTCTCAACCGCATTTTACTGTTTAAGAACTATATTTTAATTCCTTTTTCATTTGATTTAATTTTAAAACTGCCAGGGGCTAAAGAAAAACAAAAACTAACTACCACCTCTGTTTATATATGATAAGAAGGAGAGGTTTTCCTCTTAAAAGTCTTCTTATCGGTCGGCACTAGCGAGAGAGGTTTGAAGGTTTGAATTGTCTTCTCTCTGAATTGGTTTCAGGAATTGGGGAGGGGGGAATGCAAAACCACATTTTGCTGTGAAAAATATTTTTCCTTCTAATTAAAAGTCAGGTTTTTGAATGAGTAAACAGCTTTTTAAAATCTGGAACGAAACTGAAAGCAGTGCCTTCATTTACAGCTGCTGCTGCCTTCATCTTTGAATAAGAAACTTAAGCGAGCTTTATTATACACAGAACGGAGAAGGGAAGAGAAAGCTATGCTTGCTCAGCCCAGTAGGAACACAATGTGAAAATACGCGGCTATATTCTTTTATTAACATTATTTCTTTTTAAGAGCTGGCGATTAATTTAGAAACTGTGGTTAAAACCCGCGTTTGTGATGGAGGAAACCAAAGATAGAAGTAGGGAAATCCATGGGGGTGAAAGAGAGAGAGGGCTGGGAAGCCTGACCAGGACCTCAGAAGAGGGCCAGCAGGCGCTTCACCTTGAACCCGGTGCCCAGTGGCGCGAGGTCCTTCTCGGCTTCCCTGCTCCGGTTCACCCTAGCATCTGCCTCCGGGCTGTGGCAGGAGCCACTTTGGGCTTTCCAAGGGTCTCCTCTCTTGGGTTTCACTTCGAACCCAGGGCGAGCCCCTCTTTGCTCTACCACCTCGAGCTGTGGCTTGGCGCCAACGTTGCTTTCTGCTTTACCCAGCCACAGGGCGCACTAGGTCACCGGGAAAACTGCAGAGATAACGGGCCACTCCAACTCACCGCCTGCCCCCCTACCGTGCCCTTTCCTTTGGGCGCCCTTTCCTTTGGTCTCGGGCCCCCGCCTCATCCCACCCCTCCTCCACGGCCACTTACCTCCTCCACCCTCTTCTCTCCTGCAGACGTGGCCCTTTATGGTGGCCGGGAAACCCGAGAGTGACCTGAAAGAAGTGGTGACCGCAAGCCGCTTATGTGGAACCACGGCGTCCTGACCTTGGAGGTGCGAGTCTGGGAAAGGCGCGCTCCCGGGGTGGGGGAGCGGGCCCCGGGAAGGCGACCCTTGCCCTCCCTGCTCTCTGTCTCTTCTTCACCCTTGCAACTCTCCTCTCCCTTTCCCACCCCTCGAGAACACTTTACAGCGACGAGGAGATTCGTTTCCAAACCAGAGGACATCAATTGTACTTACAACGATTCCCATCTATTTAACTTTATTAACTTCTACCGTGAATGACTCTGCGAGCCTTGCTGGTCCAAGTGCAATATGTAATTATAAATATATAAATAGATAATAAGAGCCTATCAATGTGTATCTTTTGTACAATATGTTGTAAAATGTAGATCATAGAATAGCTGACTTTGACAGTCACATTTATAAAGTAATTCACTTAAAGATATATATTTTTTTCAAACAAGTTTTGCTACTTTCAAAAATAAATCTTTCTTTATATTGCTAAAAGCCCCGACATTTGGTGTGATTTTTTAAAATATATATTTGGAATAGAAAGATGGGGAACTATGGGGGAGCTATATAATAAAAGTGGTTCTTTGGAACCTCAATCCAAACTTCTAGAGATAGACAACGATTAAATACGATTTTCACTATGAAGGTGCAGATCATATTCTGCACTGAAACCTCAAAAAGAAACTAGTCCCTCAAGTTTGCACGTTACTTTTAAGACAACTAGAAATAATGTAACTGTAAACAAAGAAAGGGAAGGATTAAAGTTATTAACAGTTACACAATTCAAGAGAAAAACACACCAGAAAAGAAAAATCTGATTTTCAGTTATTCCACAGTTTAATTGCTAACATGAGCAGGAAGGTAAACTCCACATTCTATAACTTTCCAGGCGCGTACATGAACCCAAGCAACCCATAGCTGCAAAACAGTGAAGAAATACTGGGAGTGATGAAAAACGTATATGCCATACCTTTGGAATGTGTTTTACGATTTTCAAAGGGCTGCAACGTGTATTATATATTTCTTATTAATAACTGATGAATTACTTATAACAACGCGCATGCCTGCCTTTCGGTTACATTAGCCAGCGCGTTCAGCTCCTCTCCACGACTTCCGGTGGATTGGGTTTTAATTTAAACATCTTCCAGGCTACGGAACAGCTCGTTGGGGAAGATTAAGTTGAGATAAACAGAGAGGCGAGTCCGAGGAGCCTGGGACCGGGTTCCCTCGCTGCCCCAGCGCAGCCAGCGGCGGCCGATGCGCCAGATGCCACCAGGGCTGTTTAATGTTCGGGGTTATGACCGCAGTGTTTACAAGACGTCTTCGGTTATTTATACTGTTATTCCTCGCAGAGGGCCTTGAAACTTCCGCTTCATTTGCTCTTTCTTTTCGATTTTTTTTCCTTTTTCTCGGCTCAGTTAGGTACCTTGAGTAAGAGCTCTCCCGCTCTTGCACTTACCTTCAACCCAACACCAAAGGCCGCTTACGGGGTGGAGCCCTCAGCCTGGACAGCAGGGAAGGAGCCGGCGATGCTCTTGACCCGGGGAACCGCTGTGCCAGGAGGGATGTTCTCTGCCAGAGATAGTTACCACGTTACCAAGTCCACATCTCCATTCTCCAAGCGCTGGGAACGCGGGTGACTCCTCACCCACGTACCTGTCATTCGCACGTCGGAGGACCTCTCAGGGTGTCAGGCTTCCCTCCCCCTCCCTTACCCCCTACCCGGACTTGACCCTCAAGAGAGCATTTTAAGCCCTGGCCACCTCCACCTTTCCCAAATTCGCTTCTACCAGAGGGACGGACCATCTACCCTCGCCTCACCGATCCAGAGTTCAAGTCAGAGATGCGTCCCAACGTGATTCAGTTGTCTGTGTTTCACGTTCAGCAAAATTTCCAAGCTCCCACTCACGTTTTTACAAAAAATACTCAAAATTCTGAGCACTCTACGCAGGCGGCCCCCTAAAGAAGAAATTTCTGCTTGCTCATTCTTTGACGACCCCCAACCGCAAAAGTATTTGTTAAAAAGTCCTCATGCCTCCCACCGACAAGTTGCAGCCCGTGCTTTCAGCATAAGGCCTGAAGCTGTGCACATGGGACACGCAAGTTAAGCCCTAGTTGTGCGTCCAGTTCTTTCCTGAAAAGGTTTGGATTCTCAGTTTTCTCATCTCCAAAAGTGGGGATAAACGTGATTATAATGATAATAATAATCGTACTCATACATTTCCTCTTTCACCTCACAAAGCCTTAGTGGCGCTCAAATGAAATTATAGTTTTGCAACTGCTTTGTAATGGAAAAGATCCGTGCACATATTGGTCACTTGTACTAAGTGGCTGGCGGTGAGCTGCCTATACTAGACCCGACTAGACCTGAAAGTACTCATGCAGGGAGCTCAAGAGCATGCACAAGCGAGGGTCTTTTTATTGCAGGAACCAACACACCCCTTATATGCAATGTTGAAGGTTACAATTTCTCTCTCTCTCTCTCTCTCTCTCACACACACACACACACACACACAATCCTTTACCCCTCCTCGATGTTCTCCCATTTTGTCCAGAGCTTTATACCAATGTGACTATTTCCTAGAAATCCAGAGTCCAGAAAAATTCAGAGAACAAAGATAGGGACTGGGACCAGCAAATAGAAGGGCTACACTGGTGCCTGGTTGTCAGCAAACCCTGAGCACAGGGCTCTCAGCCTTCGAGCCTGGGCACACTAGGGGACCCAAGGGTTGTCCACTGAAGGGAGCAAGCAACATGGTGGGAATGACTGGGTTGTGGCTACCAGTAGCCCTGGCACAGGACAACCCCCCTCCACACACACACATCCACAGTCTAAACATCTCTCCTTCCCATGGACCCTTCTCTTCTGCCAGATCATCAGTTCTCCCACACCCACCATGCCCTGCTTCCCAATGTCTGGTGCTCTTCTCAAGCCTGTCCCAGCGGGGTGTGACTTTGAGCCTACCATGCCAGCACAGGTACTTGGCATGTCTCGATCTTAAAGGAGGCAAGCGGTATCTGAAGGAGTGGGGGACCCCCTTTACCACAAGCCAGATAGTTAGGGGTGAGGGAGGTGTGACCTCTCAGTTACAAAAAATATCTTAGAAGGTGCTTTCTAAGATAGTCTAGAAGGAGAACGACCAAAGCAGGTTGTAGAAGCCTGGAAGGAAAATGAAATGTTTCAAATAAGCATGTCTGTGAGTTCTCAGGAGGAGGAGACAGATACTGAAAGTGGACTGAAGCTGGGGAAGTCCCCTCTCCTCCCTTCTCTCTCTTTCTCCTTCTGATGGCTTCTATGACTTCTTATAGGCAACACATTGTGCTTCCAGCAGTCTTCCCCACTGTCACGTCAGACTTCTTTCTAAACAGATAAGCGGTAAACAAGGTTGGTACCTGCTAGTTATATTCAGTGATCAGTGGGAAACACTGCCCAGGGAGGCTTTTGAGCCAGGGATTGCTGGGCGTGTATGGGAATCACCTGGACAGCTCCTGGAAATAGAATGTTGGCTCCATCCATCCGAGTTCCAGATTCAAGAGGTCTGAGGTGGAGGTGAGGCCCCAGAATTTCTACTTCTAACAAGTTCCCAAAATATGCTGAGGCTACTGGTCGGGAAACCACATTCAGAATCACTGTTTGGGGATTTGTCTCATTAAAGAAACAAAAGACGTTGAAATGGAGAGAAAGAAAATATTTGGGAATTGCTTTTTCTTAAGAGGCTGCATGTTCTGGGCTCCAGTTTCATTTACATTTCTATTCGCTCCACGGCGGCATGCAGTGTATTCTTAACGCTTAAATGCCAGTCGAGACATCAAACCACTAGTCCTCAGAAAATATTAATAAAAGATTTGTGCAACCCTGGTGTATGGATGTGTGTGCGCGTTCGTCTGGAGCTCTCAAAGAGATTTCAGGTGATGGATTAAAGGCCTGGATGGATTAGGGCTCGGCTGCTGTTGGCTCCGTCGCGACCCCTAAGGGGGAGAGAAATCCGAGCGCCCGGGACTCATGCCCCCTACAACTTCTCGGTTGCGCAGAGGGTCCCGCGATCCAATCCAGGTCAGCAAAGCTTTCCCCTTCACTCCAGGGGGAGTAGGAGGGTTTGCTCTGGGCTGGGGCCCTGCGCTTCTGGCTGGTGGGAAGTCGGCCTGGGGTTGAGGTGCAGGGTCTCGGGCTGGTAGGGAGAACGTGGCAAGCGCCGGGTGGGGCTCTCGGGCAGGAAAGGGCCCCGAACCAAGAGGCGGAGTAGGGAACGGCTCCTCTGGGGCTTTTCTACCCGGGACACAAGTTTCTGGAAGTGGGCGGGAGGAGAAGGATGGAGAATCCGATTTCGAGACCCAGCCTACACCGCCTCCTGGGTCCGCATCCCTTTCCGGGCGCCGCCTCCTAGACGGCCGGGTGAGTGTGCCAATGCGGACTGGCCCAGCGCAAAGACACCGCCAGGGAAGGTTCTAGGGTAATGACCCTGCTCAGCCAACAAGGAGAGGCGCAGACTCCAGCCAGCTGGCGAGAGGAACTTCCTTTCTTAGCTCTGCATCCTTTTCTCCAAATTCTGGCGATGCCCTAGGAAACTCGAGCGGTGCCAGTGGCATTCTTGAGAGCCAGGCTGGCTTCCTCCAGGCGTCGGGGTTCCAGGCGCCTTTGATCTTTCTATCTGGCAGGCTCAGCTGGTCCACCTCCAGCCCGTTCATGGAAAGATTAACCACCCCGAGGACTAGGCTAAAGATCCCTTCCCAGGGCAGAGGGAGGAGAAAGGGGTGGAAAGGGCAGAGAGAACAGTTGAGAATGTTTTCTAGTTTTGAGACCAGACTCCTCGAGGCGACGTCATCTCATCCATTGTACCCAGCATCCAGCTTAGCGCCTGACACCTCAATACGTGTTGAACCGCCAGTGAATCATTAACTCTCTGAGGCTATGGTGAAGGAAGAAGTTAAGATACAGGGCAGTTGGAGCAAAGAAATTGACAGTGGGGCTGTTGCCATGGTTAAATTGAAGCAAACCGGGACTTCCCTGGTGGTCCAGTGGGTAAGACTCTGGGCTCCCAGTGCTGGGGGCCGGGGTTGGATCCCTGCTCAGGGAACTAGATCCCACATGCACGGCACAACTAAGAGTCCACATGCCGCAACTAAAAGATCCCGCGTGCTACAATGAAGATGGTGCAGACAAAATAAATAAATAAATAAAACATTAAAAAAATAAAATTTCTGAAAAAAAAAGAGAAAGAAACAACCTCTTAGTTGAAATCTGGGTGTATATTTGAGAAAAGAATAAAGCAAGCAGACATCTTGGGACCAGATGGCATCAGCTGGGGATGGGGTTGTTTGAATTGCCCTTGCCCCTGACACTCAGATGAAGTCTGTTCTTTCCCCTCCCAGTAGAAGATGACATTATTAGTTTTGAATTTATATGGCCCTTAGGTCAGAATTATCAGCTTAAAAGGTGCTTTGAAGAGTGGGGATAATTTGAGAGACTTTATAGGATAAAATGTAGACTATACAACTAAAAGGATCCTTATTTTAAAATTAATCCAGGTTGTGATAAGTAAGTAATTTGTTGCCTTTTGTTCAGGTTAGATCTACATCTAGTGGAGGGTATAGCGGAAAAAGCTTTTGACTGAATCCTTGGGCAAGAAACTTGACCATTTAGGACCTTAGTTCTTCCATCTGAAAAAATGGGTATAATAATGACTGCTTTGCAAATGCCTACCCAAAAGGCAAATATATACGAAGCAACCTAAGTGCCCATCAACAAATGATTGGATAAAGAAGATGTGGTATACATATACAATGGAATACTAGTCAGTCATAAAAAGAATGAAAATTTACCATTTGCAGCAACATGGATGGACTTGGAGGGCATTATGCTAAGTGAAATAAGTCAGAGAAAGACAAATACTGTATGATATCACTTATATGTGGAATCTAAAAAATACAACAGACTAGTGAATATAACATAAAAGAAACAGACTCACAGATATAGAGAACAAACTAGTGGTTACCAGTGGGGAAAGGGAGGAGAGGAGGGGCAATATAGAGGTAGGAGATTAAGAGGTACAAACTATTAGGTAGAAAATAAGCTACAAGGGTACATTGTACAACATGGGGAATATAGCCAATATTTTATAACAACTATAAATGGAGTATAACCTTTAAAATTGTGAATCACTATATTGTACACCTGAAACTTACATAATATTGTACATCAGCTATACTTCAATTTTAAAGTTATTTTTAAAAAAGTAATGGCTGCTTTGGTAAGATAATGTATGTAGGCGATGTCTGGTACATCATGGGCACTAATTAATCTTGGTTTTCTTCCTTTCTTCTCTTCTTCTTCTGGTCATTAAGTTATAAAAGTGCCTGAAAGAATGATATGCATCTCCCCTAAATAGTTATCTACCCAGTAGTAATTATTGAGTAGAATAATTATTATATAGAATTATTAAATTCTCATGAGAATCCAGTTGCTTCAGGTCATCTTGAACATGATTAAAACAGACCTCACCACCTTATCCACAGTGGCTCCTGCTCCTAACCCTGACCCTGACCCTGACCAGGGATTGAACCCATGCCCCCTGCATTGGGAGTGTGGAGTCTTAACTGGATCACCAGGGAAGTCCCCGGTTCCTAACTCTGTATTTCAACATTTATAACATTATCAACAACAGGTAATCATTATTTTCTTTCATTTCTCTGTTTCTTTACTTAGTTTATACTTATCCTCACTAGCTCCATGAGGGCAGGGACCATGTCTGAATGATCCACTTTTGTTTCCCAGCTCCTAGCAGAGTGACAGGCATGTGGTAAGTGTTTGAAGAGGACTGAATGTATAAAGCTTAATAATAGGCTTCTTAGAGATACCTCTGTTTTCTAGGTAAGTTCATATTGCATTGCCATAACCAAGGGCTGGTGTAAATATATCATCTAATTTTAATTTTAGAATTTGGTAATGGACACGTATTCTAAAAATGAAAATAAATCTATAATGAAAAAAATCACCATCAATTCTGTTGATGGGGAATTAACCTGAAACATTAGTCCTCACCACATGCAGATTCTCCTTTTAGCACTAAATCCCAGGAAAGTGTCTATAGTAAGTACTGTGTCTTTCAAAACAATGCATGTCTCCCTTCAGTATTCTTACTATCCCTGGGGACCAGTCACCTCTAAACTTTTCTGCTTGGTTCCTGGAATTATTCACTAATGAATCTTAATAGAATGTTTTTGTTCTTCTTTTGCACTTTATGTGAATACCACCTTCTGCTGCTGCCCTCTAATCTCTCACTTTCAGGCATCTGTCACCCACTCAATAGCTCCTTCAACTTTTTTTTTTTTTTTTTCTTAACAAGCATTCTTTCTCTCCCCACCAAGGACTAAAAAGAAACCCAAGACATCTCTAAATCCGGGAGAATTTTTTAAACCAACAGGGGTCATTTAGTTACAAGGAACAAAAATCCCTTCAAACTGGCTCAAATAAAAAGGGGAATGAGGCATTGTAAAGATAGTACAAGGACTCTGGCTGACATCTCCAGGCAAAAAATAAACAGTAGGGAAAAATCTATTGGGAAACTGAAAGTCAAGAGTACAACTCCCTTCCTCTCTCTCTGGAGCTCTCTGGGCTCTTATCTCTGCTTTCTCTGCCAGTCTTCTGCATTTCCTCTTCTGATTTTCTGTGCTGACTTACTTTCTACTTCTCCTGAACTTTTTATTTCAGATGGAACTTGTTTGTTAAGTTGCTATGGCCCCAATTCTATAAGAACATGCAGTTGCAGGCTCTACTATCCAAAATTTTAGTCTCAGCACCTCTTAATTTGAATTCTTAAGATAAGGAATATGCATATGGACTACTATAGACTCGTTCTAAGAGGCTCTGATTAAATTCCCCAGGTCAGTTGTACGCCTCTTGTCCTGTCGGCTCTGGTTGGCTGGGGATGGATGGACAGGTGGGCTGATGGCTGGGGCAGATTCTTTTGAGATGTAGGCTCTGGGTGAGACAAGAATCCCAAATCTGTTTGCTACAAATGTAATCTAAAGCAATCAGGGTTGAGGTGTCTGCATATGGGCCACCTGGTTGTATTCTGGTACACCAATGGTGAGCAACATGTGTTTGCAAAGAGGTCATGTTGTATTTGTAATGGGGGGAAAGGGTAGAGATACCAACATCAAGAAAACATATATACATATAACCAAATGATCTACTTTATGGAATAGAATAATTTTATTGAGAAAATCACCACTGGTATGCCAGTGCTATTACTGGGCATATTTAGGAAAATGCTAACTCGTATAGATTCAGCTTTATTAATTTTCTTCATCCATCTGCATTACACAGAGACCATGCATATGAACAATCATATTTCATCTTCAAAACAACCCTAACTACAAGGTATTATCATCCTTACTTTTCATGTAAAGCAGCTGAAACACAGAGAGGGGAAGTAAATCACCAGAAGTTATATGGTGGATTAGTGGCAGAAAGCTGAGTATAGAGTTTTTCTACTTAATTAAACTGAAATGGTCTCCTGCCTTGAAAATAGGAGACTCCCCAGGATAAAAGAAATTAAGGATGATTATAACCCTATAAAAGAAAGAAATCCTTACAAGAAGGGCATGACACGATGCTTTTTTCAATCAGAATTTTTGTTTTATGAAAAAACAAAAAAACTCTTTTAGACTTATTTAAAAACTCTTTTAAAAAACTCTTTTAGACTTGTTAATATTTTTTATCCTCTACCACTATTAAAGATACAAAAAAGGAAACTATAAGCAAAATAAGTTAGTTAAAATAGTCCAAAAACCTGTTTTGCAGTCAGAGTGCAATTCATTCCGAATTATTTATTTACTCCGTCATTAAAATCTACTGATTTTCCACCCATTACGTATCAGTTTTTGTCATGTAATAAACTACCCCAGAACCCAACGGCTTAATACTGTAAGCATTTGTTATTGCTCATGCGTCTACAAGTCAGCTGTGCAGTTCTGCTGATCTGGACAGGGCTATGCTGTTCTCACTCAGCTTTCTCATATATCTGTGGTTGGGGGGCAATTTGTCTGAGAGCTAGCTGGTCAAGGATAGCCTCACTCACATGTCTGATGACAGGCCGGCTACTGGCTGAGGTGATGAGGGTGACAGAGCCACGTGTCTCTCATCATCCAATAGGCCGGCATGTACTTGCTTTCATGGTGACTGGGGAGGGAAGAGAAACTCACAAGCTTCTTAGACTTGGGTTCAAAGCTTGCTAGTGTCACTTTGGCTGTGTTGTATTGGCTAATGCCAGTCACAGAGCATCCTAGGTTCAAGGGGTGGGGAAATAGATGCTACTTCTTGATGGGAAAAGCTGCAGTTACATCGCATAGAGCACGGATACAGAGAAGGGTGAGATTTGGGACCATTTTTATAATTAATCTGCCATATTAAGGTTTTCCTAAAACATCTTCATATTCAGAGTCTAGCCTTTCTGAATTATTTCCCACTTTGAATTGTCAATATCTAGTGCTGTACCACCCATTTTGTCCTCTGGGTTACAAAGAATATTTCTTAGAAGATTTTTCCTCTATAATTACTGTGATTTTCTTCCAAGCCACTGATACACATTCTGCAAATTTCAGTGCTTACCCTTTCTTGATTTTGTCAGAAGGGAGGATAAAGAAAATACCAACAAAAGTTAATCATACCCACCTTTCTTTTACCTATTCTTAGAAATTTGGAGGTTCTTCTGACACTAGTTTCATTACTTGACATGTATAAGAGGATGAATGGTGGCCTCAAAGACATCAGATCCTAATCCCTGAAAACTGTAAATATTATCATAATTGGAAAAAAGTCTTTGCAGATGCAATTAAGTTAAGGATGTTGAAATGGAGAGATTATCCTTGATTATTTGTGGGGCCCTAAATGCCATTACAAGTGTCCTTATAAGAGAAAAGGAGAGGGAGATTAGACACACAGAGGAGGAAAAGGTCATGTGAAGACAGAGGTAGAGATTAGAGTGATGAAACCACCAGAGGCTGGAAGAGACAAGAAATTGATTCTCCCTTAGAACCTCCAGAGGGAGCGGGGCCATACCTACACCTTGATTTTGACCTAGTGAATCTGATGTTGAACTTCTGGCTGTCAACCAAGAAAGGGTAAGTTTTTGTTGTGCTAAGGCAGCAAGTTTGTGGTCATTTGTTACAGCAGCCACAAGAAACTAATACAGCATGTGGTAGGCAATCCGTTGCATGTATCTCAGTAACAAAATGTAACAGGGTCATCTACTTATGATTTACTTCCTTTCTTAAGTTCTATAAAGCATCTGCACGTGCCTTTGCAAGAAAGTACAGAATTATGGATATTCCTCCAATGAAAAATGCACTTGTTCCTATACATTAGTTCTCTATTTCCATGCCTTGCTATGCATAACAAAATTATATTTATTATTGATATCTATATACCAAAATAAAATTTTTTCTGATGCAGTATAATCTTTTAAAAGACGTTTTCCATGGCAATTTAACCCAGCATGGATAATACCAACAATACAGAAAATTCAAACAAATAGACCAGTGTTAAGATGCATCTCAATTTTAGAAATGTGAAAAATAATGCATCTTAGAATGATGATATATAGTAGCTCACTTCATCCCATGCATCATCACTGAGTACCCACTGTATGTAGGACCCCGTGTTACACACTGAAAATAGATAAGATGACACCTTTCTTATCTCCAGCTTAGGTCTTACTCTCCAGTAATTGCAGACTTTCTTCTCTGCAAGGACCTGAAAAAGCAGGGCAGTCTTGCACCTGCTGTACCAGTTTCCAGAAGGGTGGGCTACTGGGACATACTGGCTGCTTCTGTCACACTCTAAGTTAGTGCTGCAGACAGCTCAGCCTGTCACTCATTAAGCTAGTCCAACATGGTGCACTGCCTCTACCCCACACTAACCAATCTCCCAGGAGTGAACAAATATCTGGGGAAGTGATTTCAAAACGTCACTTTTTGCATCCAAGGTGGTTGTCCTGGAGGCTTTTATTTTCCCAAAGCTAAAATTGGATCTCAGGCCATTTGGAGATGGGCTATATAGAGTGGGCCATCTTTCTACCACACTGATATAGGAAGTCATTTTGCAAATATGTGCTCTCGGTCCAAAGCAAAACATTTTCAGGATATGATAGGTGCATTAGCAGAAACTTATCTCCACTACTGGAAAATCGACACCAGAACTATGAATGACAGACCATCAGAGTCAGCCATGCCCTATAACAGCTGAGCATAACTTTTTTATGCCTTACCTGCCAAGCATTCTGCATCATCTCAGGGGCCTTCCCCTCAAACAAGTACGAACTTCCCAAAGCTTTTTATCTCCAGAACCTGTCTTTTGCTTTTTCTTCTCTTCTGAATCTTATAAAGCAACTCATAAATTATATGACACTGAATTCCACTAACTTCCTCACTATTACATTATCAGGTATACTCTAATTTATTAGGACAAGGTATTTTTAAAGTGGTATTTTCAAAAGCTCATAGACACCATGGTACTCTTCCCCCAAACCAATAACACCAGCCTAATTATTTTAAAAAATCAGACATATCCAAATTAATGGATATTCTGCAAAATATCAGTACTCTTCAAAACTATCAAGGTCATGAAAAACAAGGAAAGACTAAAGAAACTGTCATAGATCAAGGGAGATTAAGGAGACACAATGACCAAGTAAAATGTGGTATCCTGAATAATATTTTGGAATAAAAAAAAGACATTTGGTAGTGATAAAGGAAACTAAATCAAGTATGGATTTAGGATAATTGTACCAATGCTAATTTCTTAGTTTTGACAAATTGTGTATGTAAAAAGTTTTAAAATAGGGGAAGTGAGTTAAGATACAGAGTCTATAGAAAATTTTGCAACTTTTCTAAACATCTAAAAATTTCCAAAGTAAAACAATAAAACATTTATTAAAAAAAAAAAAAAAAAAAAAAAAGCTCATAGGCCTGAGCTTTAGGGGCTAAGCTACTCTGACCCCAAGCTAATCATTAATCATTTAATCTCACTGTGCCTTGATTTCTTCACCAGCAAGGTTTTTAAAGTTCCATTCATCATTAAATTAAAAAGTCATAACTCTAGAAAACACTTTCATGTGGTTTTTGAGCCAGACTTAGGGTATTTGGCCAGGAAAATGCCCACCCACTCTCAACTAAATGTAGGAAGACCCAGAAACTGTTGGTACCATGACTAGTTTTAGAACCTCTGCTGGCCCTGAATACAGAACCAAGAAGAACATGAGATTCCTTCTAAAACTCTCTCTCTCTCTCATTAGAATGATTTCCTTTTCTGCATGTTACATAATATTTAGAAAAAATTCAAAAACAAATGATATGTGCATATCTATTTAGTTACCATTCTGACCCTGGTCTGGGCTTATCTCCACCAATGGCTGAATAAGCAAAATAGGGCTGAAAAGAGGATGATGGCCCAAAGGCACGGCACTCTGAAGAACTATTGAACCTTCAAAAGATTTAATGTCTTATCATTTATCCTATCCACAGTTTACCTAACCATTCCATGATTTTTAGATATTTAGATGGTATTTCACTTTAGGCCATGATACCCATTTTTTTATATATATATATATTCGTTTTCAGTTTCTTTTCCATTATAGATTATTACAAGATATTCCATATAGTTCCCTGTGCTATACTGTAGGTCCTTATTGTTTACCTATTTTGTATACAGTAGTGTGTATGTTAACCCCAAACTCCTAATTTATCTCCCCACTCCCCCACTTTGGTAACCATAAGTTTGTTCACGATACCCATTTTGGATCTTTGTCTGCATCTTCGAGAAGTAAAATTCTGGGCCAAAGAGCATGACCAGTTTTAGGCTCTTCATACATTTTTCCAAATTGCTTCTCACTTTACACCCCATCAGCAATTACCTAGATCACTACTGGGACTAAATTTTAAATTTAACTGTTTTTTTCCTCTTTCCCATATAAGAAAGTCTAACCATTGAGTAGGGAAAGAGAATGAGGGATTGAGATGAACAAATTTCTCTCTTCTCTGCTAATTTATACCATCACCCCCTTTTGGGTCAACTTACAACTTTAAAAAAATAATATTTGTTTTTGTGCAAGGACTGAAGGAGAACATGAAAAAATTAAGACTATTATAACTGTGCAGCTGTTGGGGGAGGGAGTAACCTTGTTTCCAAATTTTTTCCTTTCCATTCCATCCTCAAGAACTTTTAAAAACAAAATTTTACATTGTGTGCCTTATAGAAAAGACTTTTACCCACAAACCAGAAAGTCCCAATTTAGGTGCTGCCAAATTAAAACAAATGCTCTTAAGTAAATTTTTTTCTGATAAAAGCAATCTATGATTATTTTAAAACATTTGGAAAGAAAAGGTTTACTTCCATAGATATAGGTTGATAAACATAACAAATTTAGGTTAATATTGTATATGCGGTTCGTACTCTACTACTTGTCACTTAATATTATGAAGCAGGCTTTTTGTTACATCATACAATTTTTTGGAAACATGATTTCTAATGACTGGGCAATCTTCCATTTAATGGAGAAACTATAATTCATTTTTGGACATTTAAGTTGTTTCTAGTTTTTCCTATGATAAATAATTCTGTACTGACCATCCTTATGCACCCTTATATCTTTGATTACCTCTTAGATTATTACTTTGGATAGATTCCAAGAATGATTCTTTATAAATATTGCAAAATTGCTTTACAGAAAGGTCATACCCATTCAAACTCTCACTAGCAGCATATAAAAATACCCATTACAATGAACCATTATGAATGCTTAACATTATTCTTCTAGGTCTTTGTCAAAGATGTCTCATTATTTTTCCAACTTGTTTTCCAGCCAGGTCGGGATAACTTCACTTATTTCTTATACAGCTTTTACTGAGAGACACTGTGAGTTTCTGCCCCCAAAATTGTTCATATTGCTAGGAAAGGCAAGTTATTTCCCTTGGTAGCATTTGGGTTGGGTAGTTGCTGAGTTATATGGTTGATCAGAGTTAGTCGCCACCACCCCCTAGAGTTTCCCTAAATGTTCTGGTCACGTTTGCTTAATGATTAGCTTTACTGCTATGAAATACTGAGGGATGTATAGAACAGATGCCCAGTCATATCCCTTGGTTTGCATGGAGCTCAGAAGTCCTGTGAGAAATCACTTGAAACTCTCTTTACAGTTGGAGTTAAGAGATGTACAGACCTGATAACCTGCGGGTCCCCAAAGTAATCTGGAGCGGTGGAAAGACAGTGAAGGCTGAGTGAAAAGGAGTGGACCAGCTGTGCAGCAGGGTACGGATATTGAAGATAGCATTTTTTTCCAGGGAGAATAAAAGACTAGGCTCGACCATCCTCTGAACTAGCCACTGAGGGCTGAAAGAGTAGTATTCCAGATGAGCAAATTACTGTGCTGTGGGAACCACCTTTTTAAAGAGGGAGTCACCAGAAATAGGAGACTTCCAATAGTTAGTGTAAAAAGAATACCAGGAAAAGGTCCCGAGATTAGCAGAGGAGGGAGCAGAAACCCATGGGAGAAGAGGGAGCCTGCTCTTCCAAAGAAGCTGGTTCCAGGAGAAGAGTGACAGCTGTCAACCTCAAACCGAGCAGGAAGTTAGAAGTGCTAACACTGGCTCAAAGGAGCCAGAAGCCACTGTTTCTGATTACCTTGAAAGGACAGCCCTGATGCTTCAATCTAGTTCCTGCCCCCACCCAACCAGTCCCCCAGAGATTCCAACATTGAAAATGACTCTCGACAGGGTCAAACTCTTAGAAATTCATTAAGAAAAAGACTACAGATCGCTAGTCAAGACAGTGGGGACTTAGCCCATTGGGATGTGTGGGATACAAATATGAAAGATTTATTCTCATCAATTGGTGAAGCCTTTTCAACTTTGTGAAATTTATGGACATGCTGTTATCTGGCTGGAACATACAGCGTGTACATCCATTATTGATAAAGAAAACCCTTTTATTTCTCAAATTAAAAACCTATTGGGGGCTTCCCGGGTGGCGCAGTGGTTAAGAATCCGCCTGCCAATGCAGGGGACACGGGTTCGAGCCCTGGTCCAGGAAGATCCCACATGCCGCAGAGCAACTAAGCCCGTGCACCACAACTGCTGAGCCTGCGCTCTAGAGCCCGCGAGCCACAACTACTGAGCCCACGTGCCACAACTCCTGAAGTCCACGTGCCTAGAGCCCGTGCTCCGCAACAAGAGAAGCCACCGCAATGAGAAGCCTGTGCACTGCAACAGAGTAGCCCCCGCTCACCGCAACCAGAGAAAGCCCGCGCACAGCAACAAAGGCCCAACACAGCCAAAAAATAAAAATAAAATATTAAAAAAAAACAAAAACAAAACCTATTGGTTGTTATAAATTCCATCTTTATATTGGCCAGATTGTGGCCACTGTAAATAATGGAGCACAGAAACTTCCAAACAGTTCTTTTTGCTTAGAAAATATATACACATATAGACTAATGAATATATATACACACTTGCATACATGCATACACACATGAACATGTAACATGTTGATTAACAGTTTTAAGTTCACAGGGATAAAAATGAAACCAGTTTCACTTTCCTCCTGTTACTATGCTATGTCGAATTTCCACTTCTGAGTGGGAAACAGATCCTTAACGATATCTTGGGCAGATACCACAGCATTTCCAACACTTCGTAATTAAAAGACAAATTCAGTATTGTCCAGTTTAAAACTCCAGTCTCATCTGATGCAAATCTCATCCCTGCTAGCCATGGTCCATGGCTCCAGAGACCTGCAGTGAGTTTGGTCATTGACTTGGGTTGGAGTCAAGGGGGACGGGGGTCTGGCTTATCTCTTCCTCTACCTATTTAAGAACTTATTTTTGGTTGTGCAGGCTGTAAGGAAGGATGAGAGAGGATGTTTCTTTATTGACTGCCTACTCTTGTGGTCCTCTGCTGGTTGTTGCTTCTCACTTGCCTTGGCTGCCCTCTGTGTAACAAGGGCCCAAATATATCTTCTCACCTGGGCTCAAGAGTAAGTTCTTCTGCAGGCTTTCTTCTGGGAGGGGGATATTGGGAGGGGAGAGGATGCTATTAAGCCACTCTTCTGCACACTTCCATCAAGTGGAGTTTGTCTCTACATCTTCATGTCTAGCTTTCCCAACCTCTTCAGCACCTTCCCTCTTGCCTCTGGTGTCCTCTCACCCTGTGGTCAGCTCTCATCCATTTACCATCTGTCTCCAGTTCTGTTTTCCCCTGTTCACGTACGTATATGGGCCGATTGATGGATCAACTATTTTAACCCAAATCCCCAAATTTCCTTCAGGGAACGAGATGCCAGTCTCACAGTGTTTCAGGCAACCTTAATGTTTGTAAGCAGTTCTCCTGATCTTCTCTCCCTTACTTGATTTGTGCGGATGGGGCGGTGGGGGGTAAGCATCACCCCTCCTTTTTCCATGGAAATCAGTGGGGAATAAACAGAGATCCCACATAAACCAACAGCATCTGACTTCAAAGACTTTTCCCAACCCTACCACTATCCCTAGGTCTTCTTTTTATAGGACTGTAAGGGAACACTGAGATGATGGCTGAAGCTGGAGGAAGGGGAGGGGATGTACTCGGATAATGTTTGGAGGCAGCAGAGCTAATTTTGCCCACTTGTTTTTAGCCTTAATAGAGAGGTCAGCTGCAAATGTTCAAGGTTCCCTGGAGGGTATCACTGTAGAATAGGTTACTTTATGATCCTTTGCCCATAGCCTATAGCCTTAGTTGCCCAAAGCAACAGGAAAAGCCTCACTCAACAGTTTTAGTATTTGTAGAACATTCAATAAGTTTTATTTTTCAGCTTGCTTTTAAAAAGTCATACAATTTCATTTATGTATACCATATTAACCATTTCTCTATTTTTGGATAAATTTTTTCTAATTATTTTCCCTATTATAAACAATGCTAAAATAATCATCTTTATTCTTTATGTACTCATGTTAGTATTTGCATAGAATAGATTCTTACAAGTAGGATTGCTGATCTTGTTCAAATTTTTGGATGCCTACTATCAAATTGCTCTCACTAAAATTTGAAAAAGTTTACACTCCCAGTACCAATTTCCTCATACCCTTCATAATATTCAGTGTTATAAAGTTTTAAAACTTTTGCTGAGGACTTCTGCTCCCAGAAAGATGAAATAGATGTATTTTTCTCTATCTGACTGCTAAGTATAACTAAAAACTCTGGACATTTTATATAAAGCAAAAATAGACTTTGAAACCAGCCAGAGACCTTGGAGCCTAAGAAAAAACATGGAGTAACTTTCCTGCAGTGTCAGTGGAGACCATGTGAGGAGACTGGACTTCCATCCCCACCTGGCAGTAATGCAGTGTCCCTCCACTTCCCTGCTGAGGTGGTGTTAGAGGTCTACTGGAGAATCAAGATTTTTACTACCGCCCAGCAGTAACAACACCACTGCCACTGCATTGTCAGTGGAGGCCATGTGAGGAACCAGAACTCCTACCCTGTCCAAGCAGTAACAAGGAGCACCCCACCTTTGAGTCTCAGTGGAGGCCAAGTGGGTCATCTGGACTTCTATCTCTGTCTGGCAGTAACAAGGTTTGATTACAAGTAACAAGGTGTTAACAAGGAACAATGGTGCCCTGCCAGAGTAGTGTCAGAGAAAGCCAGCTAAAACAGAAGGCTTAAATAAGATCCATTTTCTCAATACAAAAATGTGCAGGTTTCAATAAAAAAATTACTTATACTAAGAACCAGGAAGATCTCAAAATAAATTTAAAAAGATAATCAATATGGCAGTTCTAACTTATGTAATAAGACAAGAAAAGGAAATAAAAGGTATTCTGATGGGTAAGGAAGAAATAAAGCTGCTTGTTCTTGATGACATGATCATCTATGCAGAAAATTCAAAAGAATCAACAAAAAAATTCTAGAACTAATAAGTGATTATGGTAAGGTAGCAGGATACAAGGTTAATATATGAAAGTCAATTGCTTTCCTATACACCAGCAATGAACAAGTGGAATTTGAAATTAACAACACAAAACCATTTACATTAGCATTCTCCAAAATGAAATATGTAGGTATAAATCTAACAAAACCTGTACAAGATCTATGTGAGAAAAACTGCAGAACTCTGATGAAAGAAATCAAAGAACTAAATAAATGGGGAGCTATTCCATGTTCATAGATAGGAAAACTCAATACTGTAAGGTGTCAGTTCTTCCCAACATGGTCTCTAGATTGAAAGCAATTCCAGTTAAAATCCCAGTAAGTTATTCTGTGGATATCAACAAACTGATTCTAAAGCTTATATGGAGAGGCAAAAGATCCAGAATAGCCAACACAGCATTGAAGAACAACAAAGTCAGGGCTTTCATAATCAAGGCAGTATGTATTGGTGAAAGAATAGATGGACCAATGGAACAGAATAAACAGCCCAGAAATAGACCCACCTAAATATAGTTAACTTATCTTTAACAAAAAAAGCAAAGGCAATACAATGCAGCAAAGACAACCTTTTCAACGAATGGTGCTAGAACAACTGAACATCCACATGCCAAAAAAAAAAAAGGAATCTAAACACAGACCATACACCCTTCACAAAAGTTAACTTAAATGGATCACAGACCTATATGTAAAATGCAAAACTATAAAACTCCTGGAAGATAAAATAGGGAAAAATCTAGATGACCTTGGGTTTGATGATTTTTAGATACAACACCAAAGGGACAATATACAAAAGGAAGAATTGATAAGCTGGACTTTATTAAAACTAAAAACTTCTGCTCTGCAAAAGATACTGTCAAGCTAATAAAAAAACAAGCCACAGATTAGGAGAAAATATTTGAAAAAGATATATCTGATGAAGGACTGTTACCCAAAATATACAAAAAACTCTTAAAACCCAACAATAAAAAAAAAAAAAAACCCGATTAAGAAATGGGTAAAAAGAGGGGGTAACAGCGAAATGTGTAACAGGCCCAGGTAGGTAGATTTGCTATCTTAATTGCTCCCACACACCACAGTCTTCCAGGGGACAGGTTGCTTGCAGCTCAGAGCTCTGCTGCCCCAGGGGAACACATCCATCAGTGGAGCAGGCAATGTGGGGGCTGGGAAGGGGAAAAAGCAAAAACTAACCAAACAAAAAAAGGACAAAGACCTAATAGATACCTCACAAAAGAAGATATACAGATGACAACTAAGCATACAAAAAGATGCTCCAGTTTATATGTTATCAGGGAAAGGTAAATTAAAAACAACAATGAGATACTACAACACAGCAACAGAATGGCCAAAATCCAGAATACTAACAACACCAAATGTTAATGAGGATGTGGAGCAACCGGAACTCTCATACATTGTTGGTGTGAATACAAACTGTACAACCACTTTGGAAGACAGTTTGTCAGCTTCTTACAAAACTAACATATTCTTTTAGCAGGAGGAGGAGAAAAGGAAGGGGAAGAGAATGAGGAAGAAGAAGAAGAAGAAAAAGAAGAGCAAGAAGAGTAAGAGGTAGGAGGTATAAGGAGCTAAATGGAAATTTTAAAACCTAAAAATACAATAACCATCAGTGGATGGGTCCAAAGGCAGAATGGAGGGCACAGAGGAAAGAATCAGTGAACTAGAAGATAGGACAATAGAAATTATTTAATCTGAACAAAAGAGAGAAAATACACTGAAAAAAATTGATCAGGTCCTCAGTGTCCTGTGGGATTATAACAAAAGATCTAACATTTGTATCATCAGAGTCCTGGAAGCAAAGGAAAAAGAAAACAAGACTGAAAAAGTACTCATATAATAACTAAAAGGTTCCCAAATTTGTCAAGAGACATAAACCAACAGATTCAAGGTGCTGTGAAGATATTTTGTAATTAAAGTCCATAATCAGTTAACTTCAAGTAAGAGAGGTTGTCTGGATAACCTGGTTGGGCCTGATTCGATCACTTGAAAGGCCTTAAAAGCAGGGCTGAGGTTTTCCTAATCAAGAAGAAATTCCACCTGTGTACAGCAGCTTCAGTCCGTGTCAGAGAGTAGACTTGTAGAATGAA
Organism: Balaenoptera ricei; assembly: GCF_028023285.1. Lineage (NCBI taxonomy): Eukaryota > Metazoa > Chordata > Mammalia > Artiodactyla > Balaenopteridae > Balaenoptera > Balaenoptera ricei. The sequence goes on along the minus strand of NC_082650.1, from coordinate 29,752,112 downwards.
TGCCTTATCCGCTATCATGGGATTCTACACAACAGTGCTTCTGATAAAGGAACTCACTTCAAAGCAAATGAAATGCAGCAATGGGCCCATACTCATGGAAATCGCTGGTCTTATCATGTTCCCCACCATCCTGAAGCAGTTAGTTTGCTGGAATAGTGGAATGGCCTTTTGAAGACTCAGTTACATCACTGGCTAAGTGACAATACCTTCCTGGGTTGGGGCAATGTCCTCCAAGAGGCGGCATATCCTCTAAATCAGTCTCCCATAACCAGGATTCACAGGTCCAGGAATCAAAGGGTGGCAACGGGAATGGCTTCACTCACAATTATCACTGATGATTCACTATCAAAGATTTTGCTACCTGACCACACAAACTTACATTCTGCTGGTCTAGGCTGGTCTAGAGGTCCTAGTTCCAAAGGGAGGAATGGTTCCACCAGGAGACACGACAATGATTCCACTGAAATGGAAATTGAAACTGACATCTGGCCACTTTGGGGTCCTCATGCCTCTGAATACACAGGTAAATAAGGGGTTACTCTAGTGGCTGGAGTGATTTATCCTGATTAACAAGGGAAATTGAGTTGCTACTATACAAAAAGTAAATAAGAATATACAGGAGATACCCTAGGGCACCTGTTAGTACAGTCAGTTCTCTTTATTTGTGGTAGTTATGTTCTATAAAGCCCATACAAACACTGAGTAGTAAATATTGAACCATTGTTTCCAGGGGAAATATGTCTATATTTCACATGTATACATACATTTCTCACATAGATTACAATCTTAAATCCTAAAACAACTCATCCTGGTAAATTCCGTTATCTTTATTTCACAAAAGGAAAAATGCTACAACTATTTCAAAAAGTTTCATTTTTTTGTAAAGTGAAAATGAGGTTCAGAAATGTTAAGTGACTTGCCTGAGGCCACCCCACCAGCAGGTGCCAGAGTTGGAATTCAAACCCTGTCCAACTGGCCCCAGAGCTGGAACTTCTTGTACTATCACTGCATTGTCCTACTGCCTATATCTTCTGGTTATCTTTATATTGGAGCTGCAACAAAAAGCAGAGTGTAGCCTTGTGTATAACCTAACTTAGAAACATGCCCAGCAATTGATTCAAATTTCTCTCTGCTCTGTCCATATCTGCAAATGACCACAAAAGCCTGCTAGTCTTGATTGGAGGATTAGAAATACATTTTAGCATAAGCGAATCCAAAAATACAGAATCCCTGAATATTGAGGGTCAACTGTACTGTCGAACCCAGAGAAACAGAATGTATAGGATTAGATAAATATGTATAAATATAAATAATATGTATATATGATTTATTATAAGAAATTGGCTCATGCAATTATGGAGGCTAAAATGTTCCATGATCTGCCATCTGCAAGCTGGAGACCCAGGAAGGCCGGTGGTGTAGTTGTAACCTGAGTCTGAAGAACTGAGAACCAAGAGAGCCAATGGTATAAGTTCTAGTCCAAGGCCAAAGGCCTGAGAACCAGGGGAACTAATGGTGTTAGTCCCAATTCAAGGGCAGGAGAAGACCTATGTCCCAGTTCAACAGTCAGGCAGAGAAGGTGAATTCGCTCTTTCTCTCCTATTTTGTTCTATTCAGGCCCTCAGTGGATTGGATGATGCCCATCCACATTGGGGAAGTCAATCTACTTTACTCACTTTACCGATTTAAATGCTAATCTCATCTGGAAACACCCCTAGAGACACATCCAGAAATAATGTTTAATAATGTGACCCATCAAGTTGACACATAAAATTAAGCATCATATCCTGTAATTAAATCAATGGAAAGCTGTAAAATATCGAATTCAGCCAGGACCACTGATGGCCCAGACCCTTCAGAAATGAAGATCTGGGTCACTTCACCAGGTAAAGAACCACGACTAGCTGAGGTGCTTGCTGAGGGCAAAGGGAATATGAAATGGATAGTGGAAGAAGATAGCTATAAATATCAGCTACAACCATGTAACCAGCTACAGAAATTAGGGCTATAATTGTTATGAGTGTTTCTTCCTGGTTTTGTTATAAATATTTTGTATATATTTTAAGCAATTATTTTTGTTTTCTTCCCTCTTATTCCTTTATCATCTAAGATATATTAATGACAATTAACTTTATATCACATTTTTAAGAATATCAAAAAGAAGAGTGAATATTACCCTAGGATTTTGCATCCTCTTCTGGAGAAAGGGTTAGTGTGTTTTGGTTGTATGGAGTATGTGTGATGTCAGGTGGAAGTATGATTCTGTTGTTGTCTTTATTTGGAGGTTAAGTATGGTTTATGGAGTTGTGTGTGTGTGCCAAGTAGACAAATAGTGGACTGTAATGGTCTTTTTGACATGTCCACTTGGCTAGGCTATAGTCCCCAGGTACTAAATAAAAAATCCATGATCCATTAAAGTTGACTTTAAGTAAGGGCAGTTGTCCTGGACAATTTGGATGACCCCATTCAATCAATTGAAAGAGCTTAAAGTGGAGCTGAGGCTTCCTTGAAGAAAATGAAGTTCCACCTGTGGACAGAAATTTCCACATATGCCTGAGTTCCAGCTGCCCTTCCTGACAGCCTGCCCTGCGTATTTTAGACATGCCTAGACAGCCCCCGCAATCGCATAAGCCAACTCCTTGCCATAAATCTCTTAATATATGTCTCCTACTGGTTCTGCTTCTCTGATATACATGCCAAAAGAGAATTAAGGCTGCAGATAGAATTAAGCTTGCCATTCAGCTGCAGCTGACTTTAAGATAGGGGGCTTTAGACAGTTACAGAAAGATAGAGAAGATGAAAAGGCAGAGGGCTATGTACCAGATGAAGGAACAAGAAAAAACCCCAGAAAAACAACTAAATGAAGTGGAGATAGGCAACCTTCCAGAAAAAGAATTCAGAATAATGATAGTGAAGATGATCCAGGACCTTGGAATAAGAATGGAGGCAAAGATTGAGAAGATGCAAGAAATGATTAACAAAGACCTAGAAGAATTAAAGAACAAACAAACAGAGATGACCAATACAATAACTGAAATGAAAACTACACTAGAAGGAATCAATAGCAGAATAACTGAGGCAGAAGAACGGATAAGTGACCTGGAAGACAGAATGATGGAATTCACTGCTGTGGAACAGACTAAAGAAAAAAGAATGAAAAGAAATGAAGACAGCCTAAGAGACCTCTGGGATAACATTAAACGCAACAACATTCGCATTATAGGGGTCCCAGAAGGAGAAGAGAGAGAGAAAGGACCAGAGAAAATATTTGAAGAGATTATAGTCGAAAACTTCCCTAACATGGGAAAGGAAATAGCCACCCAAGTCCAGGAAGCGCAGAGAGTCCCATACAGGATAAACCCAAGGAGAAACACGCCGAGACACATAGTAATCAAAGTGGCAAAAATTAAAGACAAAGAAAAGTTATTGAAAGCAGCAAGGGAAAAACGACAAATAACATACAAGGGAACTCCCATAAGGTTAACAGCTGATTTCTCAGCAGAAACTCTGCAAGCCAGAAGGGAGTGGCATGATATACTTAAAGTGATGAAAGGGAAGAACCTACAACCAAGATTACTCTACCCGGCAAGGATCTCATTTAGATTTGATGGAGAAATCAAAAGCTTTACAGACAAGCAAAAGCTAAGAGAATTCAGCACCACCAAACCAGCTCTACAACAAATGCTAAAGGAACTTCTCTAAGTGGGAAACACAAGAGAAGAAAAGGACCTACAAAAACAAACACAAAACAATTAAGAAAATGGTCATAGGAACATACATATCGATAATTACCTTAAACGTGAATGGATTAAATGCCCCAACCAAAAGACATAGACTGGCTGAATGGATACAAAAACAAGACCCATATATATGCTGTCTACAAGAGACCCACTTTAGACCTAGGGACACATACAGACTGAAAGTGATGGGATGGAAAAAGATATTCCATGCAAATGGAAATCAAAAGAAAGCTGGAGTAGCTATACTCATATCAGATAAAACAGACTTTAAATTAAAGAATGTTACAAGAGACAAGGAAGGACACTACATAATGATCCAGGGATCAATCCAAGAAGAAGATATAACAATTATAAATATATATGCACCCAACATAGGAGCACCTCAATACATAAGGCAACTGCTAACAGCTATAAAAGAGGAAATCGACAGTAACACAATAATAGTGGGGGACTTTAACACCTCACTTACACCAATGGACAGATCATCCAAAATGAAAATAAATAAGGAAACAGAAGCTTTAAATGACACAATAGACCAGATAGATTTAATTGATATATATCGGACATTCCATCCAAAAACAGCAGATTACACGTTCTTCTCAAGTGCGCACGGAACATTCTCCAAGATAGATCACATCTTGGGTCACAAATCAAGCCTCAGTAAATTTAAGAAAATTGAAATCATATCAAGCATCTTTTCTGACCACAACGCTATGAGATTAGAAATGAATTACAGGGAAAAAAACGTAAAAAGGACAAACACATGGAGGCTAAACAATACGTTACTAAATAACCAAGAGATCACTGAAGAAATCAAAGAGGAAATCAAAAAATACCTAGAGACAAATGACAATGAAAACACGACGACCCAAAACTTATGGGATGCAGCAAAAGCAGTTCTAAGAGGGAAGTTTATAGCTATACAAGCCTACCTAAAGAAACAAGAAAAAGCTCAAGTAAACAATCTAACCTTACACTTAAAGAAACTAGAGAAAGAAGAACAAACAAAACCCAAAGTTAGCAGAAGGAAAGAAATCATAAAGATCAGAGCAGAAATAAATGAAATAGAAACAAAGAAAACAATAGCAAAGATCAATAAAACTAAAAGTTGGTTCTTTGAGAAGATAAACAAAACTGATAAACCATTAGCCAGACTCATCAAGAAAAAGAGGGAGAGGACTCAAATCAATAAAATCAGAAATGAAAAAGGAGAAGTTACAACAGACACTGCAGAAATACAAAGCATCCTAAGAGACTACTACAAGCAACTTTATGCCAATAAAATGGACAACCTGGAAGAAATGGACAAATTCTTAGAAAGGTATAACCTTCCAAGACTGAACCAGGAAGAAATAGAAAATATGAACAGACCAATCACAAGTAATGAAATTGAAACTGTGATTAAAAATCTTCCAACAAACAAAAGTCCAGGACCAGATGGCTTCACAGGTGAATTCTATCAAACATTTAGAGAAGAGCTAACACCCATCCTTCTCAAACTCTTCCAAAAAATGGCAGAGGAAGGAACACTCCCAAACTCATTCTATGAGGCCACCATCACCCTGATACCAAAACCAGACAAAGACACTACAAAAAAAGAAAATTACAGACCAATATCACTGATGAATATAGATGCAAAAATCCTCAACAAAATACTAGCAAACAGAATCCAACAACACATTAAAAGGATCATACACCACGATCAAGTGGGATTTATCCCAGGGATGCAAGGATTCTTCAATATACGCAAATCAATCAATGTGATACACCATATTAACAAATTTAAGAAGAAAAACCATATGATCATCTCAATAGATGCAGAAAAAGCTTTTGACAAAATTCAACACCCATTTCTGATAAAAACTCTCCAGAAAGTGGGCATAGAGGGAACCTACCTCAACATAATAAAGGCCATATATGACAAACCCACAGCAAACATCATTCTCAATGGTGAAAAACTGAAAGCATTTCCTCTAAGATCAGGAACGAGACAAGGATGTCCACTCTCACCACTATTATTCAACATAGTTTTGGAAGTCCTAGCCACGGCAATCAGAGAAGAAAAAGAAATAAAAGGAATACAAATTGGAAAAGAAGAAGTAAAACTGTCACTGTTTGCGGATGACATGATACTATACATAGAGAATCCTAAAACTGCCACCAGAAAACTGCTAGAGCTAATTAATGAATGTGGTAAAGTTGCAGGATACAAAATTAATGCACAGAAATCTCTTGCATTCCTATACACTAATGATGAAAAATCTGAAAGAGAAATTATGGAAACACTCCCATTTACCATTGCAACAAAAAGAATAAAATACCTAGGAATAAACCTACCTAGGGAGACAAAAGACCTGTATGCAGAAAACTATAAGACACTGATGAAAGAAATTAAAGATGATACCAACAGATGGAGAGATATACCATGTTCTTGGATTGGAAGAATCAACATTGTGAAAATGAGTATACTACCCAAAGCAATCTACAGATTCAATGCAATCCCTATCAAATTACCAATGGCATTTTTTACGGAGCTAGAACAAATCATCTTAAAATTTGTATGGAGACACAAAAGACCCCGAATAGGCAAAGCAGTCTTGAGGCAAAAAAATGGAGCTGGAGGAATCAGACTCCCTGACTTCAGACTATACTACAAAGCTACAGTAATCAAGACAATATGGTACTGGCACAAAAACAGAAACATAGATCAATGGAACAAGATAGAAAGCCCAGAGATTAACCCACGCACCTATGGTCAACTAATCTATGACAAAGGAGGCAAAGATATACAATGGAGAAAAGACAGTCTCTTCAATAAGTGGTGCTGGGAAAACTGGACAGCTACATGTAAAAGAATGAAGTTAGAATACTCCCTAACACCATACACAAAAATAAACTCAAAATGGATTAGAGACCTAAATATAAGAGTGGACACTATAAAACTCTTAGAGGAAAACATAGGAAGAACACTCTTTGACATAAATCACAGCAAGATCTTTTTTGATCCACCTCCTAGAGTAATGGAAATAAAAACAAAAATAAACAAATGGGACCTAATGAAACTTCAAAGCTTTTGCACAGCAAAGGAAACCATAAACAAGACGAAAAGACAACCCTCAGAATGGGAGAAAATATTTGCAAATGAATCAACGGACAAAGGATTAATCTCCAAAATATATAAACAGCTCATTCAGCTCAATATCAAAGAAACAAACACCCCAATCCAAAAATGGGCAGAAGACCTAAATAGACATTTCTCCAAAGAAGACATACAGATGGCCACGAAGCACATGAAAAGATGCTCAACATCACTAATTATTAGAGAAATGCAAATCAAAACTACAATGAGGTATCACCTCACTCCTGTTAGAATGGGCATCATCAGAAAATCTACAAACAACAAATGCTGGAGAGGGTGTGGTGAAAAGGGAACCCTCTTGCACTGTTGGTGGGAATGTAAATTGATACAGCCACTATGGAGAACAATATGGAGGTCCCTTAAAAAACTAAAAATAGAATTACCATATGACCCAGCAATCCCACTACTGGGCATATACCCAGAGAAAACCGTAATTCAAAAAGACACATGCACCCGAATGTTCATTGCAGCACTATTTACAATAGCCAGGTCATGGAAGCAACCTAAATGCCCATCAACAGACGAATGGATAAAGAAGTTGTGGTACATATATACAATGGAATATTACTCAGCCATAAAAAGGAACGAAATTGAGTCATTTGTTGAGACGTGGATGGATCTAGAGACTGTCATACAGAGTGAAGTAAGTCAGAAAGAGAAAAACAAATATCGTATATTAATGCATGTATGCGGAACCTAGAAAAATGGTACAGATGAGCCAGTTTGCAGGGCAGAAGTTGAGACACAGATGTAGAGAATGGACATATGGACACCAAGGGGGGAAAACTGCGGTGGGGTGGGGATGGTGGTGTGCTGAATTGGGCGATTGGGATTGACATGTATACACTGATGTGTATAAAACTGATGCCTAATAAGAACCTGCAGTATAAAAAAACAAACAAAACAACTAATACTAAACTTTCATTGGGTTATTTGTATGGAAACATGTTAATATAAATGTTTCAGACATTACATGAAATTTCTAAAAATCTTATATTTGTATTTGTATGGAAATATGTATGGAAATATGTTAATATAAATGTTTCAGACATTACATGAAATTTCTAAAAATCATATTTGTATTTGTATGGAAATATGTATGGAAATATGTTAATATAAATGTTTCAGACATTACATGAAATTTCTAAAAATCTTATATTTGTACTTGTATGGAAATATGTATGGAAATATGTTAATATAAATGTTTCAGACATTAAAAAAAAAAAAAAAAAAAAAAAAGATAGGGGGCTTTAGCTTAGATTACCCAAGTGAGCCCAATGCAATCTGATGCAGCATGAGAAAGACTGGACTGCCATTGCTGGCTTTGAAGGTAGAAAGGAGCCATGAGCCAAAATGGTGGCAGCCTTTAGAAACTGGCATCGATGAGGAAACTGATTCTCCCCTAAGCTTCCAGAAGGAATGCAGCCCTGCTGATGTCTTGATTTTAGCCCAGTGAAACCAACTTCAAACTTCTGACCAACCAAACTGTAAGATAATAAATTTCTGTTGTCTTAAGCCACTAAGTTTGTTTGGTAATTTGTTACAGCAGCAATTAGAAACTAATATACCAAATATATGAAGACTGTCTTAAAGTTTTCCTTAGACTCAGAGAGCGATATATATACATATACATATATAGTTTAGAAATATATATAGTTTATAATTATATTGTTTATATATAAATATAATTTAGATTATAAATATATAAATTATTAATATGAATTTTGATATAAAAATTATGGCATTGACTTTATTCTTTATAAAAGAAATTCATAAAAATAATTACCATTAGGATTAGTCTCGCATAAGAGAATGTTCATATAGAAGCTTTCACTGAGGCAGTACAAGATAACAGATGTTAAGATTCACATCAGAGCCCCCTATGAAGAATCAAGAATATGAAAGGGACAGGAAAGTATGGAGAGAAAGGAGATTGTCATGTGAAGACTATCTTTGGAAGATGTTGCATGTGGTGTAGGGCTGAGCTGAGAGCCCCACCTCACCCCAAACCAAGGAAGCAAGGAGGAACCTGCCATACTGTGGGATGGGGAGCCTCCCCAGAGTTTTGGATGTTATTCCTGTGGGGGGAGGATAGGACTGGCTCCCCCTGAGGCCACAGAGATTAACGTCCCCTGTGGCAGGTCCAAGAGTTGGATACTTGCTGGGATCTACATACCCAGAGCCTGTCCCCCTATAGGAGAGAGTAAGCAGGCATGAGGTCACCATGGGTCCAGTCCCAGCAGACCACCTGGAGAGGCAGAGGGGCAGTAAGTTACAGCCCACATATAGAAACTGAAGTGGCCACCTGATGTAAAGATGCATCTGTCTGGGACAAGGGACAGTGCCCATAAGAGAAAGGTTGGGGTCAGGTTATAATGATACTCTGTTCCTATAATATCTTTGCTTTCCCTTACTAGTCCCCAGACCCACTGCTTCCTGTTTCAACTTTTGGGGGTCAGGAACTGGCAGGGTGAGGGGGTTAGAGGAAGAGACAAAAGGGAGGAGAGATTGAGATGAAGCCAACTGTAATTCTAGAATGGTACAAGTCAGCCAAATTAAATCAACTAGTAACTGGTACAGGCATAACATTTGCAGGTTCCCATCAATATTGATTTGCCCATTTAGTGAAATGTATATATCTGAGCCAAGGATGGATTGACAAAAGGGACGTGATCTACATAGAAAAGTAAACTCTCCATTCTATTCAGAACTTCCCAGAAAGATATAAGAAACAGAGGAAATTTTTTCACAAGAAAGGTACTTTGATGGTAGAACAGAGTTCATTGGGTTTCCACAGAAGTTGGATTAAGGACCCACCTTTATAGTCAGTGTCCAATCAGAGAGCAGAAACCATATAGTTATCTGAACAGGGAAAATTTAATTTAAAAAGTTATTAACTACAGCAGAGGATTAACTAGAAAGGGAGAACCCTGAGGCTGATGGGGTTTACCCACAGAGGGAAGAAACTTGTAAGAGCGGCCTCCTTCCCAAGGCTAGGATTCAGTTTTTACTGAAGAAGTCCACCAGAGAAGATTTCTGTGCTGTTCTGGACCACAGCTGGTCCACAGGTGCTTGGAGCAGAGGCTGGCAAGCAAGGAATTTCAGCTGGGACCAGCATGCAAGGAACGATCTTCTGGGGTGGAGGCAAACAGAGGCTGGCAAACTGGATGCCTTGGCTAGAACTCACTGGGAATTGGACCTCTGGGAATTCTACAAGGGAAAACCATCCACAAAAGGTGCCATACCTCGGAAGTTGTTGTAAAGCCACCAGAGATGCTGGGTGGAGGCCCCTGCAGAGAGGTGCTATGTTCTGTTGGCCACCGGACTCTACAGGCTGCCACACATGCTGCAGGAGCCTGGCCTGCAGAAGCTGGCCCACAAAGGAGGCTGCTAGAAGGAACACAAATGGGTGAAACAGAAAGGGTACCTTTCCTCCTTCAGTGTCCCTCCTGCGCCCTCTACTGACAAAGCTTAATATCCCGCCAGCTGCAAAGGAGAGATGCTTACAAAATCTAGCTCCGGAACACTGGATTTAGAGCTGAGCAGGCAAAAGGGTGGATTTGGAGCTGAGAGGCAATACCTTGATAACTGGAACGCTGGCAAAACCATTCTCTTCCTGTGTTTTTATTTGTCTGTTCATCAGACAAAATGGATCTGTAAATCAACTTCCCAGGTATCTAAACCCTAAGGGTTCTTTGGACACCACCATCACCACCACCACCATCAAAGAATTCCAGGGCAACAAAAACCAGTTCTTGAGATTTGCTCTAGGACAGATGCTTGCATACATTATCTCCCTGATGCAGGATAACACAATCTACAGTGTTATATATTGAATAGTAAGCAGTATGTAAGTATATGCTACTGTTCTTCTTATTTTAACAAACATATGAGGAAACTAAAGTTCAAGAACACACAGCTAGTAAATGATGGATCTAAAAATCTGAGCCTAGGACCATCTGACTAGAAAATTGCTGCTGTGTTCACTAACTCAGTCTTTCGCACCAAGAGACTAATTTTTGTGCGATGTGCTAAGAAATTCCATGTTCTAGGCTAAAACGTGGTGCCTCAACTAAGGTCCTGCCTTTGAGAAATCCTGCTGGCAAGAATCTGTTACTTTTCGGACAACATCTTTTCCAAGAATGCGTTAAAAAATGAAATAGAAGTGCTGGTTTTCTTTAAGAAATTTGATAGCTTCATTGCGGTTACACTTAAAGTATAGTTGTACACACATCTCTGCTGCTGAGAGATTTTATCAGCCTAACATCTATGCAGCAGTGAGTAAATGCTAGGCATTGTGCTAAGTTCCGTGAATGCCTTTTGCTGTGTAATCTTTGCCACAGCCCTGTGGGTAGGGTTAGTAGTCCCATTTTCAGATAAGAAAACTGAAGATTGGAGAAGTTGAATAATTTCACCAAGTTATCACATAAGCGGTGGCACTGGAATTTGAATCCAAAATAGGTCTAACTCCAGAGCTCAAGTTCATCATCATGAGGCCAGGGCCCATCCAGTTACCCTGTGTTGTACACTTTCTTTATTTCAAATATTCTAGATTTTAAGTTTTAAAAATAAAAAATGGGCTTAATATATTTTTTAGTTGCTTTTTTTTTTTTTTTTAATTTATTTATGGCTGTGTTGGGTCTTCGTTTCTGTGCGAGGGCTTTCTCCAGTTGCTGCAAGTGGGGGCCACTCTTCATCGCGGTGCACGGGCCTCTCACCATCCCGGCCTGTCTTGTTGCGGAGCACAGGCTCCAGACGCGCAGGCTCAGTAATTGTGGCTCACGGGCCCAGTTGCTCCGCGGCACGTGGGATCCTCCCAGACCAGGGCTCGAACCCGTGTCCCCTGCATTGGCAGGCAGACTCTCAACCACTGCGCCACCAGGGAAGCCCTTCAGTTGCTTTTGATTAATAAAAGAGATTGCTCCTTTGAGATGATTAGACTTAAGAATGTTAAGCGGTCTTACAGGGGGAAGCCCATTTCTAACCCTGTTAGATTAGCAGGGAAAGAAGAGTTTCTGATATGGTGCCCCTTGCCCATTTTCATTCATTCCAAGTGAGGTAGGGCAGACATGTGGATACTTGACATGAGCAATTTACAGTTGTCTAGGATGAAGACAGCAGCTGATACAGCAAGTATTTTGGCGAGCTTAGTTTTCATTGCCTTTCTTCTTACCCTACGTCTGCTTATTAGGAGCATCCCAGCCACAGAGCGGGCCTCTATGCAACTCAAGCAGTGATTCCTCTTGGGCCCCCCTTTATTTTTAACCAAAAACAGATCTCAGTGCCCACTTCTGTGACACTCAAACTAGAGCAAATCTATTTAAATATTTGCTTCACTTGGCATTCATTAAATTCTGTTTAGTTAAATTATCTTATTTTTATAACATGGCTATCATGCCAAAAGTATCTGATTGTGAAAAAGGTAGGAACAAAGAGAATTTTAAGAATTTAATACCTTACATTTTGTTTTATCAAATAAAATTATGCATATCTAGACATATTTTTAAATGAAAACTATAGATTCCTAAGTGCCTTCTATAGCCCTTTCAATCTGTGGACATGGGTCAATTATAATATCTTCCTGGGACTTCAGGCAGCTACGTGGCTAGGTCCAAAAGTTGTAATTACTAAAAGTTGGTAATTACTGTTCTAACTAATGGAAATTTCACCTTGTGTAATTTCCCCAATTCTCACGCTTCTCTGTATAAACTCCACCTTTCTGTTCAAGTATCACACCACACGATGGCAGCCTTGTTTCTCATTTCCTCTTCTATATTTTCAAGGAGGGATCCTCATTGTTACTGAATGAGTAGTGGGTTTGGGAAGAAACCAACTGATTCAGACCGAAGTTTCTGGAGGACACTAGTAGGAAAAATAGTGTGGGCCCTTGTTTCCTTATTTATGGAACTGAATAGATCTCCAAACTCTGATTTATGATTCCAAAGCTGACTTGCCACTGAACTTGAATCTACTAAGATTGTGAGAAAAGGATGATGGGACAAAGCCTTCAGGAGCAAGCTGACCAGCACAGGCAAAGAGTAAGGAAGTAATGAGGGAGGGCATGAAGTGAGGTGTTCCCAGCATTTCCCAAAAGGAAGGTAAGAAAACAAGCTCGGCAAACCTCTTTGAATGTTTGAGGGTCTCCAGGGCAAAAGAAATCAGGAAGATTGTGATGGAAGTTATAAATGACCTAGAAAACACTGGTTGTGTTCGATTTCCATACCCTAGAAAATGTACTAAAATCAATCATTATGTATAAAACTACCATCTCAGAGGAAAACCAGAAAGCATCAATTCCTAATGAAAGTAACTCTAACAGCTGCTCCTACGAAAAATACAAAAACACTCCAATCCAATCAGGGCATAGTTTCAGAGGAAAACCAATATCTAATCAATAATGTTGTAACTCTTCTGAAGAAAAAATAAGATGATAGAAAGATAACAGGTTCTTCCCTGGTGGCGCAGCGGTTAAGAATCCGCCTGCCAATGCAGGGGACACAGGTTCAAGCCCTGGTCCAGGAAGATCCCACATACCACGGAGCAACTAAGCCCGTGCGCCACAACTACTGAGCCTGCGCTCTAGAGCCCGCAAGCCACAACTAGTGAGCCTGAATGCCACAACTATTGAAGCCTGCGCGCCCTAGAGCCTATGCTCTGCAACAAGAGAAGCCACCGCAGTGAGAAGCCCGCACACCGCAACGAAGAGTAGCCCCCGCTCACCGCAACTAGAGAAAGCCCGTGTGCAGCAACGAAGACCCAGTGCAGCCAAAAAAATAATAAAATAAAATTTATAAAAAACAAAGAAAAAGAAAGATAATTGTCTGCATGGTGTCTAAAATAGGGGAGACAGAGAAGAATTTAAAATGTCTTTTGCAGCATTGGTTAGGACAGAAGGTCTTGATCGCATTACATATATATTTGGTCCATTTGAAGTGAATGTATTTTTTCAGCTTTCTTGGAGTTTCTTCTGTTTTTCTTTCTCTAACTTGATACTTCCCATATCAATTTTCAGGCTTTCTTCTTTAAAGCAAGTAAAACTTGTTAATTATGTTGATTAAAACTTCTATAGCTCTGTTCACAGATGTAGAGAACAAATGTATGGACACCAAGGCGGGGAAGTGGTGGGGGCGGGTGGGGGAGGGGTGGTGGGATGAACTGGGAGATTGGGGTTGACATGTATACACTAATATGTATAAAATAGATAACTAAGAAGAACCTGCTGTATAAAAGATAAAATAAAATTCAAAAATTCAAAACAAAAAACTATAGCTCTATTAATTTTTAACTGCTTTATATTTCAATAAATCAGAGAGATTTATAGGGATATCTTCTCTGATCTAAATTTGTCAATTTCTCATCATCAATTTTGTTTTTGTTTTGACAATATTAATATGGCTACTGGTTTTTAATGTTTAGCATTTTTCTGGAATCATTTGCATTTTTTAGCTTTCATTCTTTCTGTTCTTTAAATGTAAAGAATATTTTGGAAACAATATAGTTCTCTTAGTTTTTTTATTTTTTATTTTTTAATCTACCAGAACAATCTCTATTTTTTAACTGGTGAGCTTAATATATTTATAGACAGAATATAGTTGAATTATTATTATTTTTTTTTATTAATTAATTTATTTATTTTTGGCTGTGTTGGGTCCTCGCCTCTGTGCGAGGGCTTTCTCCAGCTGCGGCAAGTGGGGTCCACTCTTCATCGCGGTGCGCGGGCCTCTCACCGTCGCGGCCTCTCTTGTTGCGGAGCACAGGCTCCAGACGCGCAGGCTCAGTAATTGTGGCTCACGGGCCCAGTTGCTCCGCGGCATGTGGGATCCTCCCAGACCAGGGCTCGAACCCGTGTCCCCTGCATTGGCAGGCAGATTCTCAACCACTGCGCCACCAGGGAAGCCCAGTTGAATTATTTTTAATCTATTACTATATTTTCTGATTTTTTGCATGTGAGGTTAATCTATTTACATGTATTATGTTTACTGGAAATTTAGAATTTGTTTCCACTATCTTACTTTATGATCTCTTTTGTTCTACTATTTCTATGTTTTCTTTCTCTCTTGACTTTCTTTATATCCGTTTGTTTTGTTGTTTAATTTTGGCCTTCTATTAGATGGGAATTTATAGTCTGTTTTTTACTTTTTATAATAGCAAAAGTCTTCTAGTAATCTTATTTAACAACTCAACAATGTCTAACGTTCAGCATACCTTAACTCCTCTTTTAAACAATACAAATCTAAGGACACTCTTTTTGCATCAGACTCCACTTTGCTCTCCCAACTTACTTGAACTGCTAAATAGCATGATAGAATTTCCAGAGTAGAAATCAAGTAGATAACTTTCTCACCACTAGAGGGCAAGATGCATTTTCAAAATAATTTTTTATTTTATATATTTCAAAATAATGTTATTATTTATCTAAGTTGTGAATTGAATTATTAATCAAACGACCAAGTAAATTTTGTTTCAAGAAGGCGGCCTAAAAACGTATTTACCTCCTTAGTCTTTCAAAATTCAATTAAATTAACAGAAGAAATACAAATAAAAATTAATTCAGAGCACTAAAAAGGAGTCTATGATGCCAGAAGACTAGCGCGCTGGAGAAATTCTGAACCATATAAAGGAAATGTCACACTACAGTGTTAATTTTGAGGAGGGATGGGACGGCAGGAGGTGGGGGACTAAAGGAGACTTCACTTCGTGTATGTTTGTGTTGTCTGAATTTCTACTGAGAAGTGTATTCATGTATTACATGTGTCGAATGAAAGATTACGTAGTCACTTTAAAATAAACTATATGGATAGAGATTTGATGATAAAACCTAATAGAGCTGAGGATCTTTGAAACCCATGCATTTGACAAATGTCAAGAACTTCTTCAAAACGGAGCTAAAATCAGAGACAGTGGAGATCCTTAATCCATGTGGAAATTATTTTTTGTTACTAAATAAAGATATGACTATATGTTTTTCAAATGGATAGCCAACTGTCTCAGTACCATCTATTGATAGTTTATCCTGTTCCAACAGAGTTGAAATGTCATCTTTATCACTTCGTAGATTTCTTTAAATACATGGATCTGTATTTTCTATTCTTTTCCACTCATATTTTTGCCCATTCCTGCCCGAAGTATACTTCATTAATTATTACTGCTTTTTAATGTGTTTTTATATCTGGCAGTATAATATTCCCTCTTTTGCAAAATTGTCTATGTTATGCTCTTGCATTTTCTTTTTCAGATGAAATTTAGAATCTGACTAATTTCATTAAAAAATTATTGCTGGCTATTGATTGGGATACCATTAAATTTATACATACAATTGAGGAGAATTGACTTCTCTATACCACTGAACTTTCCAGCCAATCACTTGCTTCTCTTTTCTCTCCATCTTCTGTCTCCATGTCGGATTTGTTATCTCCTAGTGATTATCATTCTCTGCCTTACAGAAGAGGATACGTCAGCCTGTTGCCCTCATTTCACACCATCCCAGTTTCACTACTAAAAAAGGAAATTGTTCTTTTTCCTAGCTGCATCTCAATAAACAAAACTCTTTGACTTGACTTGGTCGTACACCCTCTTCCCAACCAATCACAGGAGCCAGGAAAGTGGAGTAGTGAATCCAATCAGGAGAGATAAATCACACAGTAATTTGAGCAGAGACAGTACAACATAATTCTTACTATAACAGGGGACTGGAGTATTGAGGAATTGGCTAGTGTGAAATAAAGAAAACTCTAAGGAATACAGGAATAGTGCAAATAAGGAACAGGTGCCACCTCTAGGTATGAGATGGAACAACCAAGAAAAAAGCCCTCCATGGCTGAGCTCCAGACCTTGTCGGAGAGGGCATGGCCATGGCTCACCAAGTGACACAGAATTTGCTATGATGCTTGACAGACAAAATTCACTGGAAACTGGCCCTGGGTGCTGGGGAATGTAGTTCACAAGGTGACGACTGACTGGAGGCAATATCCTACAATACCAAGTGATGAGGAGGAGATTTGGAGGTAGCTGCAGGAGCTAGGAACTGCAGTAGCTGCAGCAGCTAAGAACTGCGGGAGCTGCATGTGTTGCAGGAAGCAAGACACTCAAGCTACTCACTTTGTAGGAGCCCCGTGCACTACAGGAACTTGTGACTACTTAGCTTCCATATGCACCTGTCTATTTAAATCAATGCTCTGGTTCTATGTATTACAGTAAGATACTACTATCCTTCTTACAAGTGAACGACTCACCTTTTCCCCAAAATGAGGAGACAGACTCCTAGGAGTCATTGTATCCACTGCTGCCTGTATTGATTAATCCTCAAATTCAGTCACAGTTCCACTGAATATTCTGTTACCTAAAGACTGATTGTAAAGCTAACTTCTATAGTAAGTTGCACTGTGGCCTCAAAATATATGTCCAAGTCCTAACCCTCAGTACCTGTGAACATGACCTTATTTAGAAATAGGTTCTTTGGAGATATAATTAAATTAAGGATCTTGAGATGAGATTATCCTGATTTAGAGGGGGCCCTAAATCCAATGCTACTGTTCCTTATATGAGAAAGAAGAGGGGGATCTGAGACACAGAGGAGAAGACGATATGAAGATGGAGGCGGAGACTGGAGTGATATGTTATAAACCAAGGAATGCCAAGGATTACCAGGCAGCCAGTCGCCAGAAACTAGGAGAAAGACATGGAACATATTCTTCCTCAGAGCTTCCCAAAGAAACCAACCCTGCCGATACCTTGATCTCAAAATTCTGTCTTCCAGAACTGTGAGAGAATAAATTTCTGTTGTTTTAAGCCAGCAAGTTTGTGGTACTTTGTTATAGCAGCCCTAGGAAACGAATAGAACTTTGACAACTTCAATATAAAATAAAAATGGGAAGGAGAGAAAGGAAGAAAATGATTAGTAAATACAAATAAACACATGGATATAACAAGTCAATAGACAATATACAAAGATACTGCAGTCCCTGTTTCTGTAATTGTTCACAAAATCATAATTCATATCTATGGCTTCCATTTTCCTCTAACCATTCTGTATTTCCCCTGCCCTCAGTCAGAACCTCAACTGGTTGGGATTCTTTACTTGGTGAAATGACCCAGATCTTTATTTTCAAAGGCTCTGAGTCCTCAAGAACCCTACTTTTTATTTTTGGTTGCTTTAATTTTTCATTATTCTTAATACTAGACATGCAAGTACTAAGACGATGCCCAGAAAATCTTTTGGGTTCCAGGCTGTCCTCCTTGCCTCCATTGTGTAGAATAAGCAAGCCAATTTCCCCTTGGTAATCAGGATCAATCACTCCAGCCAGTAGATTACCCTGTTTTTGCTTTTTGTTTCAGTGGTATAAGGAACCCCAAATGACCAGCTGATAGCCTCATCTTCCAATTTAGTGGAACCATTGCATCTCCTGAAGGAAACATTCTTCCCTTGGGGACTAAGATCTCCACACCAGCAGCAGTCAAAGTTTTTAGGTAAGGGAAGAAAAATCTGCAGAGTGAAAAGAGATACTCCCACTGCCATACCTTGATTCAAATGTATTCTGACTGTAGGAGGGAGAGTACCATATAATGGTCTCTGATTCAAAACATATCTGGTAAAACAGAATCCCATTTCTTCAGAGTGTTGCCTCCCAACTGGATCATAACAGTGTTGTCAGTAAGTCATTTCGCTTTTCAGTTAAGCCAGCTGCTTCCAAGTGATGGTGTATGTAGTAAGATCAGTTAATTCCATAGACATGGACCCATTGCTACACTTCCTTTGCTGTAAAATGAGCACCCTGATCAGATGCAGTGTTGTGTGTAATGTACCGGTGGTAGATAAACCATTTTGTGAGTTCGCAGACAGTGGTGTTGGCAGAAACATTATGAGCAGTCAAGGCCAATCCATTTCTAGAACATGTAATTATTCCAATGGGGATGAATCTTTGCTCCCTCAGTGATGGAAGAGGTCCAATGTAATCAACCTGCCAGATGGCTGGTTCATCACCCTGGGGACTGGGGCCATATCAGGGACTCAGTGTTGTTTTCTGCTTTTGACAAATTAGGCGCTTGGCAGTAGCGTCAGCTAGGTGAGCCTTAGTGTTGGAAAATCCAGGTTGCCGAGCACATGCACAGCCTGCATCCCTACAACTATGGCCACTTTGTTCCTGAGCCCATTGAGCAAGCACTGGCTAGGTGGCTAGGCAAAGAGGCTGGCTGACATCCACAGAGTGTGCCATTTTATCCACCTGATGATTAAGTCTCCTCTGTAGTGCGTACCTTTAATGTGCATTCAGATAGGACACAAATATCTTCACAGTCTGTGCCCATTCAGAGAAATCCATTCATATACCTCTTCCCCATACTTCCTCATCTCCCATCTTCCAATCCCATTCCATCTAGAAAAACCATTAGCAACTGCCCACTCTGGTCATCCCTCACTCCAGACATGGTGAATAAACAAATATACTATTTGAATTATGCCCACTTAGAAGATCTTCCTTCACCACTGACTGTCCTTCAGACCCTTGAGTGGGGCTGGGGAAGCCACCTGTGCTGCAGGAGATGGATTCTAGAAAAACCTTCCATGCTTCCGGGCCTGGCAGGGAAGCACACTGGAACCAGGAAGCAAAACCTTCCCCTCCTTCAGTGTTGCTCCAGCACTTTTTCTACTGACAAAGTGTAACACCGTGATAGCTAACAAAAGAAGAATATTTAATGGGTCAAGATCTACCTTCACAGAACAGGCACAAAGACTGAATTTGGAACGAAGAGCCATAACTCAATTACAGTACAGATACTATATAGTTGCCTTAGCTCAGCTCAGAAACCCACTGCTCTGTCGATCACTGTGGCTACCGCACGTCCCATTTGGACCCATATTAGATTGGAGGTAGATAAAGACTAGAAGTAGTTGCCCCAAATAGGAGGGAAGAGTACTCTTCCCAAAAGAAGAGGGGAGTTCTGGGTTGACAAAACAATAAATGTTCCCTTCACATCACCCTTGGCTGCTCGGTGTATACATACACACACACACACATACACACACACACACACACACACACACACACAAACACACACACACGTACACACACTGATTTCTCCATAGCTATAGTTTCTCTTAACATAAAGCAATGATCCATATACAATTGACAATGTACTCACTCCCTACCCAGTGGGAGGAGAAAACTCAAAGTCAGACCCAGCCCAAATTCAGGGTCTTTGGGTGTAGTCAATCTTGATCAGGTCCAGATGTAGCTAAAGGATGAATAATAAAATTTTCCCCAATGTACAAATATACAATAATGGAGGTAGGGGATGGGATAACAAAAACTAATGAGAAAGGGCGAAAAGGAGACGCAGTATGTGATGGCTGTGAGATTACACTGTATCCTGTTGGACAAGAGTAACAAGGGTGAGAAGCACCGCTCTTCTCCAGCAGAGAACTGAGATATCTGGTGAGCCAATCAAAGCGCCAAGATTTCCTTTATCTATTATCCTGAAAGACCCTGCCTTAGAGGAATAGTGAGAAGGAATCTCCTGGGACTGCCCCAGCAAGTGAATTCATCTTTCTACAGAGACAGAGACTGGGACATTGTCTTTGAGACAGCGTACCAGGAGATGCCTTCTGCCAGGCTGAGGATTTTCTGGCTATACCTTCAAACAGTGTCATTTGGGGGAAACCCATTAGCTTGTTAACAGAAATCTCACTGAGACATAAGCTTTGAATATGGACTCTGCCCTTCCTGCTTCTATCCCTTGGAAACTGGCCTGGCCTCTCTATCATTCTCCCTAGATCTTAGTTCACTGTCTTTGCCATAGACACTACGTTATCTGAGCACAGAGGGAGGGAACAGCTGGGGTCATAAAGTCAGGTTACAGTATCACACTCTGTCCTATAAGTTGCACACTACTCAACTGGCATAATGGGAGGAATTACTTTTTCAGTTGGTGTACAGAGTGTACAGCAGGAGATATTCGAGTAGAATCCTGAGAAATGAGGATCCCCAACTCCACTGTTCTGCTGGGACTCTGCATTCCTAGTTAGCATGTTAACTTTATGTGGGGCACAAAATTTCGTTGTTTCAATTGGCAGAGTAGGTATTATCTGATCCCTACCAGTATAGGATAACTAAATCACTGGCAGAAAGGACTCCTCTTAACAATGCTGTTTAAGCACCACCCCACTATGGCCTGTCTCCTCAGAAAGGCTGTACTGAACCACAGTTTGTCTCTCTCAAAGCACTAAGGGAGGCAAGCAGTAGCCAACATATTCCAATAACCTGATTTTTTCTTAACCAAGTTCATAAAGCTGGAGCCTTAGTGGGCATAACTGTGGTGAAGGATCAGTGTTTTGGTTTGTTTGTTTTTATTTACCAACCCAACACAGACAAGTGTTTTCATAAATACAAAACTGCACGCTTAGATGTCACAGTAATGTCAGATTATTGAAAGTTTCAAAATGCTCCTCTTGATTTCTATACCTATTTTATTGTTGATCAGTAGTTTACAAACTGGCTTTTGTCTATAAATCACATTTTTAGTAGCACATATCTAACTGATAAGGTTTACTGTCTTCCCAGCCTAGATATCAATTTCTGTATTAATCGAGAGGCTTGGTTCAGAACATATGCTGTATATTCTAACCTTACCTGGCACCTGAATAATGAATAATATTATAATCTTACCTGGATCTTGAATAATGGAGCACATTATAAGACCAGTGAAGCCCATGGGCTTTATCTCATTGTCTTACTTCTTTCATCTTGAAATGAATTCCTTGGTCAGAGGAATGGTGTTTGAGCTAAAGTGTTCAATGAGTCTATGGAGAATGGTGCCTGCAGTAAAATCAAACCCAATTCCAGAATAAGGAAATACTGTAATGAGACAGACTGTTGACTGATCTGTGACAAAAGGGGGTCCAAAACAATTGACATGCTTGATACCAGGTATATTGCTGGTCTCCTGCAAGGAGGGTGCCTCATAAAGACCTTAGTCACCATTGCTGTAAAGCTGACTTTTCAGCAGTGGCAGTAATCATTGGGATAGAGTCTTTCCCCTGCCACTTCCTTGGTAAATCAGCCCTTGCCACTCTACAGCTTAAACCCCTTCACTTCCACTAGCACTTGAAAGAAAATCTAAACTCCCTTCTGCATGGTCTGCAAGGCACTAAAGGTTCAAGGCCTTAGTTTCTCTCCAACTTCATCTCATGTCCTCTACCCCTTGCTCTGATCATGATGCCCCATCCACTCTAATACTCCAGCACAGCAAATTCTAGCCCATACTGTTCCCTCCGCCTGGAACACTATGTGCACCCCTTCCACTCCCATCCCTTTCAGATAATAGTTAAAATGTTACCTCCTGAAAGTCATCTCCCCACTACCCCGCAGACATTACTCTCTAACCCAGCCTCTTGTTCATTTTCTTCATCACACATATTCTTGTTCATTTTCTTCATTAAATAATTATAATACAAGCTATAATTATTGAATATTATTCAAAAATAAATTAGTAAAGAAAATGAAACAAAATGGAAGTTCCATAATTCTACAGTGCTTTTAAATGTCAGATATTTTACTGAACAGTCAGAGTGGGAAGCAAAAGATCTAGAGGCATCCTTGAAGACCCCGTAAGTAGCGAAACACTCAAATGGTTGTCTACTCCCAAATCCCCCAGAAGTCAGCCCAAGTCTTTTCAAAAGGACTGTGGTGTTATCATTTTTCATGCAGCATTCACACCAATCAGAGGCCAGGTACTCATGAGCCCGCCTCATGGCCTTTTATTAAATTAGAGCTGACCACTGGCCTCATCCAGGGCCAGAGGCTTCTGACTGCAGCCCAGCCCTGGAGCAGAGGCCTGCGCCGAGCTGGGGGTGGGGCTCTGGGGGCGCCGCGGGGTCCCGCGCTGCCTGGAGCTCCCAGGGCCGTTACTCGGGTCTCGCTCCCGCAGGCAGCGCCTTTCAAGTCACCCCGCGAGGGTCCCCGAGGACCCCAGCGCAGCCGTTCAAACTGGCGAATGTGCACCCCTGGGAGTCTCCCGGGTCAGTTCACGGCTACTTGGGAGCACAGCCGAGGAAGGGTCTCAGTCCCAAGCGCCCAGCTTCCACGTGAGCCGAGCCGCCGCTGCTCCTGCCCAGCGCCCCAGTCCCAGCCTGCAGCCGCCCTCTCCCACCTCCCGTCCTTCTTGGATCCGGCTACGCGGCTTAGAAGCCTCGGAAGAGCCTCCCGGCTCCCAAGGCAGAATCCTGATTGCAAACCCAAGCTGAGTAAGGAATATCGAAGGGACAGGCGACAGAAGCTTGACCTAAACTCCTGCGTTATCTATCTATCTATCTAATCTATCAATTTACCCGTGTATCCATTCTTTCATCTTTCATATTCTATCGCTCTATTTTAGGGCTAGGATTAGAATTCATTCATGAGAGTTTGATCGCGAAGTCGTTAATTAACCCGAAAAAGCGAAGTAGGACTTTTTCACAGAAAATGTCTTCGTTAGAATTAGGAAAAAAAAAAAAAATTAGTTCTCAAGGGCTAGCTTCGCTAATTATGTTGAATTTTGGACCTTTTCTATAAATTGAATGAGCTAACGAAAGTTCCAAGGTTTTGGCAAAAAGCAAACAAAAAACCCCAAAATTCGTTTATATTATACTGTACGCCAGAAATTACGTGCTCATGTTTAGCTACCAGCTAAAGATGTACAAGGGATACATAGTTTTCTCGAAATCTTTTCAAGCGGTTCTGAAGCAAAAGTCTACCCTACTCCACACCCACCAGCCCCACCTCGCCAAGCTCTCCAGCAGGCCGGGCCGGACCGGGGCACCAGGAAGGAGGAAAGGAAAACGGAGGAAGGGGCGGGGGAAAGTGACGGGAGCAGTGAGAGCCGGAAGTGATTGGCTAGCGAGGAACCCAGGAGCGCCCTGTCCGGCGGCGCTCTAGCCTCCGCGCGCTGTCTCTGTGCTCCCCCGCGTCTTGTCTATTTATTGTCGCGGGGAAGCAGCGGCCGCCCTGTACCCGGAACAACAAAGCACGAAAGACGGAGCCCGAGCCTCGGGGGCTCCTAGCAACGGGCCGGGGCGGGAGTTCCATGGAGACTGGGGAGCGCGCCCGCCTCATCATTATCCTTGTCCTCCAGCTTATCCTTCGCGTCCGCCGCAACCGGCAGCAGCGCTGCCGCCGCGTCCTCTGCCGCCGCCCGCTCTTCCCACGGTAACCCCGTCGGCGACCCTGGGCGGGGGGAGCGCGGGCGACCGGGCTGCCTGAGTGCCGGGTGCGGGGCGACTTGGCGCGGGGCTGCGTGTGCGGAGCCGGGGCCGTGCTGCGGTTCGGGTGTGTGCGGGCGGATGCCTGAGGGAGAGGCGCTCAGATGTAGGAAATTGGTCCGGGGTACGAGGGAGGGTCCAGTTCTTAGGAGGACAGGGTGATATTTGGGGGTCTCATCAGGGATAACGGGTTGGGGGCGGGGCGTCACTGCCTGGGAGCGTTATCCAGCGAGGTGTAGGATAAGAAAAGAGGTATTTTATTTTTCCTGTTAGCCACCACTGGGAAAGACAGGAGAAGGGAGATTCCCCATCCGTCTCTGTGGAGCCCTCCCCCAGGGGAAGAGAAATCGTGCAAAGATGCTAGCGGGTCCGTTGCTTCCCAGAAAACTTCCAACGGCCTTTGCCGCGGCGGGCCGGCTCTCAAATAGCACCTTCGTCGGTTCCTGGTTCTGGCAATGCCAACAGCCTCGCTTTATGTTATTATTAGTAGTAGAATTAACCGAAATTAGACTTGATGAAGAAGGATCTGGAACTGAGGAAGATAAAATGGATAGTAGGTAGGGCTAAGCAGGGTTGAGAGTCGGGATAAGCGCTTAGTGATATCCAGTAGAAGCTCTAAAAGTACATTTAATTGGGAATGACGGTTTTTAAACTCTCTCCTTCTGCCGAGATGTGCATCTGCGGGCTGTGTCAGTGTGCTCATTGCGATAGGATTCAGACTGCAGCCAATCCACATCTGTGAGCTCTCTGACTGCATCTGTCACCTGCAGTTCCAGAGCGACACTGGCAGTTAACCAGCGTTAGGCTTGTGTGTTTAGGGTTAAGAACAGTGCCTTAAAACTGGCTCAAGGAAAGAAACCGAAACAAGCTTGGTGTGATTATTGTGTGAAGAAATAATAACAGATTCCTTGGGGAAATTGGGAAAGAGAAATATGAGAAGGTTCAGCTATTCTAGCACAATCTGCAGTCTCTTGGAAAGTTTGAGAAAATGGCAGTTCATTCAAATCGAGAAAGGATTTTTATCACTGTGTGGTTTAAAGAATTATTCGCAGTTGATACGTTAAATGCCAGTTTATGCTATCTCTTTAAGCCTTACGTCTCTAACTATTTAATGGTTTTATACTTTCCAAAACCATTCTAGGTCAGTAAATGAGATTTTCCTGTGGCGTGCTGAAACGGCCATGTATGCATACTACAGTAATACTATTTTTGTGTCCAGTGGGAACAAAGCTCTTTATATAAAGTTGAAGATTAAAGATGAAAACAAAATTGATAAATAACAGAAGCAATGATGTCAACCACAGTTTCTATTTGTTCCTTACATTTTTCGCTAAGTCTGGTTTGTCTTAAGCAAATAGGTTTCATCCTTGTCCCCCAGCCCGCTTTTTTCATACTCTGCCCTCGGAATCAGTCTCAGAAACTGTAATGATCTGCTGCTCTGTGCTCTTGATTGGTTGATGCCTGAACAGAGTTTTTGACTTAGGCATTTTCATGGAATTGAAGTGCAGCGTCTCTTGTTAAGGAATTTCATATATGTGCAAAGAGGTGGGCAGTTTCCTTTGACAAAGATGGGAAGTATAAACATTGGGAAACTTAAAATTGCATTTTAAACCTCTTAAGAAGAAAAACCTAATATTGTCATCTTTAGGTTAGTGAATCAAGGACTTTTTCTTAATCTCTTCATGTAGCTGTACTTCTGTGAACGTTGTTCTGGGGGGTGACCACACTTGAGGCTATTGGATGTTGAGTCCCAGGATTTTCTCAGTGTGTATGAGACTTAGTGAGTTCCCTCAGTCTCAGGGCTGCCATCCCACTCACTTCATTTAGATTTTATTTGCTGTTGCCTCTGTCCCTTACCCCTTCTGTGTTTGAGGGGGGAAGGGATTTAAGCCCCGACTTCCACCTTTTTTAACAATCCCTGCTTTCCCTGCTCTCTGCTCCAACACTCCCAACGTTTTGTGTTGTCTTAGTTCCTCTCCTTACTTAATCACATCCCAATCAAAAGTGATTTTTTATGCTATTTGTATTATTTCTGTTTCTTACGGAATTTTCAACATATGTCCTTGGCCTGTATATCCTTTTCATTAATGTTACTTTGTTGCATTTTCCTTCTGTATCCCTCCCCTTATATGGAAAATGGAGTGATCATGTCAGATGCTCTGTATTTATTCTGAATACAACAGGTAAGAGCCTTAAACCAAGAATCAAGACTGTATTGAAATAAGGCACGTAAAAATATTTGAACGTTTAGGAATAAAAGGTGTTTCAGAAGTCCAAGTGGTAACACTGTAATTGGAGATGTAGTCACTTTTTTAAAAATAAAAGAGTATTGTAGAGCCTGCTGTGTGTTTTTAATTGAACCTTAGATTTTCATAATTTGTACTCTAAAAACCTTTTCTTAACATCCATCTTTTCTGATCATTTTGCATCTGAATACTTGACTGAAATTACACTTTGCCAAATTAGAGGGAACAATTTAAGTGAGTCCCACAATTTTGTTTCATGTGGAAAATTGTCATGTCGAAATTTTTGTGGATGTATACATATATAGAATGTGCAGAGTTTGCTGTAAAGTAGAATGAATACATGCAAAATCTACAGCTGAATATTTTTGGAGAGTGTTCTTTCTTAGCACGGGTGTGGCACAGTATTTAAAAATCAGCAAATATTGTATAATCTAGTTGAGTGGGTATTAGTGCTGTTTTTAGATGAGGAGGCCCTTAATTACCTGGTGATTGATTTTTTTCTGTTGCATCATAGACCATGTGATGAATTATTATTGCTATGAAAAATAAAGTGTACATTGATTGTAGAATTGATAGTAGAATGTTTCCACAGTGGCTCAAAACCTGTAGTGCTTTGAAAATTTAGCTGTATTGTGACATTTGAATTAATAAAGATTTCCTGAAATTTACACTCATGTTTGTTGTACCTTTAATATGTCTGATGCCACGGCAGGTGTACAAAGCTGGATGAAAGTGTTTCTCTTCAGGTGCTTTTTGTGCACTTGCAGATAGCAGAGAAATGACATGCATAGATACTAAAACATGACAAACATAAATTGGAATTTTAAATCCTTTATTACATACTGCCTGGTGCTGTAGTTACTGGTGTATGGATTTCATCATGCCTGCTAAATTAGAAGTTTCTTGGGGGTCAGGACTGTTAAGTCGCCATCATGTTGTATGTTCACGTTGCATATGTGTGTATTTTGAAGATTAACATATTAATAAAAGGATGTATATATATTTTATTTCTTTCACTTCAGGGACTTATCTAGTGGATGAGGGGAACCTTTAGGCATCTAATCTAATTAGGAATCTAATTCCTGATGCCTAAAATTAACTTTTTATACTGGCTGCAAATTCTAAACAGCAAAATTTCTCAAACATGATGAGGGCTTTTTTTTTTTTTAACCAATTCAGATAATAAAAATAATGGTTTACTGCCTTGAGTTGATACAGTATTTGCTCTTGTTACATGACTGCCACTTTGGGTAATTTCAGAAGGGGGAAAGAATATATTTATCTGAGGTCTTTCCAGGCCACGTAGACAAATTTGATTTTTGTATTGTGACACAGTTTATTTAGAAGAAAAATGGAGTGTATGTGTTTGTACAGTTGTGAAAAAGCAAGATTCCAGAAGTATGTCATTAGTGGAAAGGAATCAGGTCATATCAGAAATTGTACGTATCTGGTCTTATCTTGTGACTAAAGGGTGACAGAATTCACAATTTGGTTTAAGTGGCTTGTTTTGTAATGGGAGGTGTGCTGCTGGGGATCCCATTAAATGCTAAAAAAACACAAGGTGAATTCTGGGACAGTTCAAATCAGCCTTCATGTGGGAGTCCATAATGAAGCTGTTTAAAATTTCACCAAAAAAATGCAGCACAAAACTTTGGCTGGCGGTTTTGACCATGCAGTATTCATCCATCAAGAAAGAATACTGAAAATCAGATTGCATCTGAAGGACAGTTTTCTCAGGACATGTGTGGATGACTCTTGGTACTATAATTGTGTTTACCATCATAGACTTCTGTCCATAGACCTTGATCCATGATACGTTTTTGTTTTTTAACTCACTAGGTGAGAACTCACAACATTTTAAAAGAAGTCAGAATTTGTTTTTATTACTAAATGGTTCCAGAGAATCAGGCATTAACCTTTTTCCTTCTGATAAATTATAAGTATTTTAATTGTAAAACCAGTTTTGATCAAAATCAGTTACGCTTTCTTGGGATTAGGGTTAGTATAGCGCTTGAGAGTATGGACTCTGGAGACAGGCTGCCTGTGTTCAGCGCGGTGGCGATGCTGCTTGTCAGTGGTGTGGCCTTGAGCAAGTTTTTTCACTGCCTTCGTTCCCCAGTTTCCTCATCTTCAAAATGGGGTTCATATAAGTACTACCTCATAGGGTTGCTGTGAGAAGTAAGTGTAAAGCACTTAGCACACTGTTCTGCAGAGTTAGCTGAAAAAATACTAGCTGGTGCTTGACTCAGTGGTGTGAGGTGTAGTACATTAAAGGTGAACCATTAGACCACTCAGACGCTTTGTTTCTTTCCTTTGGAGGCTATTAAAACAGTGAAATTCTTTGTGATGCTGGCTATTGGACTCATCTCTGCTGTTAGGTCTTGGGAGGGGGGGAAGCACTTTTTTTTAATTTTGAATCATCACACAGACATCTGGTTATCACTTATGGCAGATGGATTCAGTAAAAAGAGACATCTCTGTTTCTTGCAAAAGGAAGGCCAACAAAGCCCGGTCTGGCACCATGTTGCAGCTATTGAAATGCTATTTCCCTGTGGACTTGACTGCTTGTTTAGTTGTGTGGTACTTCTGAATAAAAGGAATAGACCCCAGTGGTTTCATTTAGCAGAATTAGTCCTTTTTTAGAAGACACTGTTTTTTACTTGTATAGCCTTAGGTGGTGGTAAACTTGAAACTTATTGGTGTCATTATCACTTGGGTTTTCTGTGTCACTATAAATGTGCTCTACATAGTAGCTTTCTTGTAATTTTAGAGGTAGCTGAAACTACTGCTGTGCTCCAATAATTCAAGTGGCTCAGGAATGACTGCGTAGGATTGCAAGATTATTTGTTTATGGTAAGGCTGACACCAAATACTGAGGCTGCCTAGTAGGGGATAACCTGATCATTATAGCTTTGTTTATTAGGCTGCTATTGAAATGGCTAACTTTTTAATGTTAAATCCAAATGTTTTAGTTTAGTTGTATGGACCTTTGAAACTGTTGACTAGAAAATAAATATTTCTCTTAAGTACAATGTATCACAAACTGTTCTTTCCTATTTTGGCTAATATGTAAGTCTTGGTTTTTAGTTGAAATAATATTTTTTATAAAACATATAGAAGTTTATATAAAACATTATTAAAAGTATGTTTTGCTTTAAATATACAGGGGTAAAGTTTTATAATTCTTTCTTCTGTATTGCATGGTTTTTGTTTTAGTTGGTTTTTATAACCACCCCACCAAGAAGATTGGCAAATATGCTTGTATTTAGAGGCATGACTTCTGTTTTCCTGATTGAAGAGAGTGACATTTAGTTGATACTGTTGATTTCATTGAGTACTAATCATTACATTGGCCAGAATAGATGAGGTATTGATATAATATTGTTAACATAATTCCTATAGCCATCATGGATTCTGGGTGTAAAAAAATACTGAGATAAGCAAGGAAATGATCATGGCTGTTTCATATATATACTCGCACATGTATATATCCTTTAATTTTAGATATTCTGAGGACTGTATTGGGAGATTTTTAGGACAGCAGGTCTCCAAAGTGTCAATACTGTTGCCCAGAATAAAACCTGGGTGTTTTATTCTGTCTAACACATGTTAATGTTTCCCTGGTGTCCTTAACACCACCCTTTTTCAGGGACGGGTGTTGCCATCTTTCAGATATGAAGATAATAAAACCAGTGTGTAACCCAAAAGTGCGAATCTGAAGATGGGCATTTGGTTTATGAGTATGGCCAACACTTATAGACCCTATCAGTGTTTGAACCTCTGTTCAGATTCACGATGAACCTGCAGCTTATGTGGAACAAGAACCTCTCCATTCTTTTTAATTTGCCAGATACTTTTGTTGAGCCACAAAACCTTTTATCTTTCACCTGCTTATGGCTGCAGTGAACCTCTTGGGTATCTCCAGTTTCTTGTATGCATGTGCAACCTAGTGAGGTTGTAATGAGCAGCCGTTAACTGCTCATGGGTTGACCGCATCCCAGGACGTGGCAGGTTAGGGTGGTGGTAGGAGCCACAGCCGTGTTGAAGGCACAGTCGCCAGTTCATTAGATCTTCCTCAACACCAGCCTGGTGTGCTCATCTCAAAGGTCCACCAGATTTCTTAACTCAGTTCTCTCCTCTTTTTTGTTGTTGGTGGGGGAGGACCTGAGGTAAGGGGTGTGATGTGGCTCATCGGTTCACAACTGATAAAAAGCTCTATGAATAATACTTTTTTCATTATCTCAGCAGCATATTGCTAATGTAAATCTTTAGAAAAAACCTTTGGCTGGCCAGTAATCTTGAAAATTCTGCTTCAATGCATAGTGTAAACCTACTTGGGTGATAGTTTAATTTGTCTGTACGTTAAGAATGTGTACCTTTTAAGTTACTCTTTGTAGGCTTTTTGTTTAGGGCCTGTTAAATTAGAAGAGTTTCAGATGTCGGAAACTATATTCTTAACTTAGTTTGTATTGTATCCTCTCACTTTGTAAAGAGAGGAATAATGGCTTTATTATCACACCCTGTTTAAAGGATGGTTGTTATGCTGAAGGTAACTGACAGGGTAGCTAGTCTATAACCAGCTTTCATGGAATAAACTTAGGATATGGATGTGTTAGGACCCTTGGGGCTGAAATGGAGAGTGTAGCTTAGGAAAGGGGAAAGAGAATATATACCAAAAGTGCTAAGGGTCTGTATGTGTGTTTTAACCATAATTATTCTTTCCTTACATCAGAACTGTATTATATTTCTGTATTTGTGAAAACTCCAGGAACACAGTTGCCCTTTAGGACTTGGGGGTCTGAACTAAAACCGGTCTATTGAGTTGATGACCAAGTGCCAGCCACTAAGCCACATTCTAAAGACACATTTATATTAAACCGTTCTCTTTAAGGAGCATGGTGCCTACAGTCTAGTAGAGTAGACAGTTATAATACAGTCAGTACCTTTACATTTGCTGTGCCCTCGGCTTGGGATCTCTTCTGTCAGTGTTTCATATGGCTGGCTCCTCCTTTTCCTTCAAGATCTCATTTTAAGTATAATTTCTCATCTCTGAGGAAGTTAAGGGACCTTCCTGGATCACTCTAGAGTTTCTCTTTGTAACGTAGATCACATTCTCTAATTATTTTCGTAGCTTGTCTTTTCATTGTCTGTTTCTTCCACTGGAATACAACTGCCATGAGGGTTTCTTACCTGACTGTTTTGTTCTGAGCTGTATTCCCAGGGTCTAGCCGTAGTGCTTGGTTCACATCAGTTGCATGCTAATGAATACAATTGTGAGTAAGAGTTTGTCAGTTGAAGGAGTGGGGAAGGGGTATCCTAGGCAGATATAAAACCAGGAAAGGGTGTGCTGTTACAAGAGGAGTGGTAAAAAGTTTTGAAACAGTTAAGGTGTGTTGGAAGTAGAAGATTAGGTTATAAAAGGTAATTTGGATACATGAAACTCACTGCATTCCAAGCTGTCTATGTAAGAGAGCCAAGAGATATTTATTTAAACAGGGGTGTGGCACAATTAGGAGGACAATTCTGGTAGCTTATTTGGTAGATGGACTAAATTGTGGAGACTGCAAGCAGAGAATTCCACTAGAAGGCTGTAGCCTTAATGGCACGTGAAAGCCTAATATAAAACACTGATGCTTGGGATGCAGAAAAGAAGCTTAGATGAGAAGTTAACTGGGTGTAGGAGAAAAAGAAGAAATGAAGGATGATTCTGAAATTTCTGATTCAGGTTTGGGAGTGTTGGGTGGTGGCTCCATTAACTAAAAATAAGAATCTGGAGACAGCAAGTATTTCTGAGGGGATTAATTATTAGTTTTGGATGTGTTGGTTTACCTTAATGAATATGCCTAACAGACAGGAATATGGATTCAGATCTCTGCTAGGTCAGGATTGAAGTAAGAGCCATAAATTTATGGGTAGCAGTTGAAGCCTGGAAAGCTTAAATTAGAAAGGGATTTAAGGCAGTTGTTTATAACCTTCAAGGATCTTAAACTCATTTGAGAATATGAAGAAAATAATGGCCTCCTCAGATATACATCCAAATTTGTGTGGATATGATTTCAAGGGGGTTTGCACCTCTGGAACCAATTGTTGAGCTCTTCAGGGACTGTCGTGGACTTCCCTGAAGAATTTATGACATAAGAGGCAGACAGAGCAGTATTTGAGATGGGGAGAACCTAGGAAAGGTGCCTCAGAAGCCAAGGATAGGGGATGGTGAGGAAGAATTGGGGGAATCAGGGGTTCCCAGGGCTTTATGCTCTGGAGAGGTCCAGTAGGAGGGAGTGTCAACTGTGACATTGGATTCAGCAATGAGCAGTTCATTTGTAACATTTCATCCCATGCAGAGGTAGAAGGCAGATTGTGACAGTTTAATGCATGAATCCAAGTTAAGG
This sequence comes from Balaenoptera ricei, assembly GCF_028023285.1. NCBI lineage: Eukaryota > Metazoa > Chordata > Mammalia > Artiodactyla > Balaenopteridae > Balaenoptera > Balaenoptera ricei. Next base: position 29,719,368 of record NC_082650.1, on the reverse strand, counting down.
AAACAATGCATGGGAAAGAGTGCAGAAGTCTTGATGTTCTCTATGATACAGTCCTGATATGAGAATATAACCCATTTTAAGGACCTGCTGAAAGGGAAATTCCATTATTTTGTTGACCTGTTGTGGCGTTTCAGCCCAGTGGTTCTCAACTGACTGCCCCATTAGAAACAACTTGGAAATGTTTTTAAAATCAGGGCCCTACAGAGGTTAGTTAATCAATATCTTTGGGGCTTGTGCCTCTTTATAGCATTTATTTTGTTTGTTTTGTTTTGGCTTTTTCTTAAAAGTTAAGAGCCAGTGTTCCCATCAGAAAACCTCCTTATCACTCTTTTTATGCGTCTGTGTTAGAATACTTTCTTTAATTGTACGTTATTATCAATTACTCAGTTTACTGTTGTGCTAGGTTTAAATCAGTGCCCTTTAGTCCTTCTCACAGACCTTAGTTTCCAATTTAAAAAATGTTATGGCTTTCTTCTGATCTTCAGCCAAGTTCTACATATTTATCTTTTTTGAGTGATACAGCCCTCATCAGTGAAAGATCTGCCCATTTCTGAGTAAAACAGGAAATTCTTAATGGTGCTTACATGTGGAAAGAGTATTCATTCTGCAGTCCCTTTTGCTTTTATTTAAGTATGTTACATTTTTTACTAAATAGTAAGAACTATTTTTTAACTGAAAAGTTTGAACTCTGTACACTATTTTCCAAGTAGCTAATTTCATAATCTTACCTTCCTTTTTTTAAAAAATGGCAGTCATACATGACCTAGACCTTAAACAGATTGTCTCCATTAGAGCAGACATTTTATATGAAGGGTAAAACTATAAAAGCAGTTGAAAGGAAACTGTCAAAATAGGAAATTCCACCTGTTGTGTTTTCAACTTGCAGTGCTTTCTCTGGATTAAATTCTTGATGAGCTGTCAGCAGTTGAAGTTTGAATCCTGCGTTCATACCTTTGAAATAAAAATCAGATTACAGAAAAAATTGAACTTTATGCATGCCAACCTTGACACCAACCACAAGCTGAAAGAGGGTTTATTCAGTTTTTTAGCAACCTAATTAATTAACATTTTTACTTGCGAAGAAAATGATAATCTTTAAAAAATTCTGTTGTGTTATTAGCATCAGCTTAATGGCTAGAGTAGTCTCACAAATTGTAGTTGCTTATTATGGGTAACTTAGGGCAAATATCAAGATTCTCTGTAAAGAGACAAACTTCCTCGTTTTTTAAATGATAGCTCATAATATGGGAAAATAGGGATGCATGTAAGACCTGCTGGGAAAAACTGAGGCCTTACACTTAAAATGAACATGATAAATTTACACTTTAAATGAAATGAACTTGATGAATAGTTTTGTTGCAATTTAATATTCAGTTTTCCTGTTTTTGCAGGTACCTAGCTAAGTAAATGTTGGCAAAATGTCTGTTTTGTAATTTGTAGTAGACTTGGTTAGACTCTTCTCCCCGTCTCTTCCTCCCTCCTTCTCCTCCAGACTCCCAACTCCCCACCCCCCAAAAAACCCACACAATCAACAACTATGTTTTGTTTTGGTTTGAAACGGTTTTATTATTGTTGTTGTTGTTGTTGTTTTAACTCACTGTTAAATTTAGTTGTTTTTTAAATACTGATTTCATTTACCAGATACATCAAAATTGTATTCTTTATTTTTACCCTTGCTTTTAGACCTGAAGCAACATGATCTGTTTTTGTGTTCCAAAGCTGGAGAACCACAGTGAATAACTGGAAATCCTTTCCATTTTTGAACATTTCTCTATCCGTGGAAGATGAAGAAAGGAGATAATTATAGCAACAATAAGAATAGCTAAATTTGAATGCTTACCGTGTACAAGTACTATGCTAAATGCTCTGCATGAAATTTTAGCTTTCCCAGCACTTGGCACTAGGTGCTGTTATCTGCCTTATCTTACGGATGTGGACATTGAGGCACAAAGGCGTTAAGTAACTTCCCCAAGGTCACACGACTGATAAGTGGTAGAGTCTGGATTTAACACAAGTAATCTGCTCCAGAGCCTGCGCTCTTAAAACTTGTGTTTGTGTGTGCATGTGTAGAGATGCTGCTTTTTAATAATCTCAAGCTAACAGTTAACCTCTCACAGACACCTTATTGAATGTGTCTCATGCCTTGGGAACTATTCCAAGACTTGGGTACAAAATAAGTAAGAATTGATCACACGTCCAAGGAGCTTATTGTCTACCAAGGAGACAGAAATACAAAATTGCACTATAGTGTGGGAAAGTGCTGTGTAGTAGTACGATTAGCAGCGTGGTCATGAGACTCGGAGCATTCATCATGGTAATGGATGCTCTGGCTCAGTCTTGGAGATCAGATGTCTTAGTTCCTTTGATTTCTTATTTTACCTGTCATGGTTTTAATTACCTTCTGTATGAGGGTTTCCAAGTTTTCACCTCCAGTCTAGACCTAGGCCTGCCCTGAGCAGCGGCTCTTATCTGATTGTCTGTATCTCCTCTTGGATGTCTCACAAGTTCCTTCAAGTCAACATGTCCAAAACAGAATCCTTACCCCTCCTCCTTTTCCCATCTCCCCTTGCAAACCTGCTCTCCCTTCAGTGTTCCTGTCCCAGTAGATAGTACCTTAGGCCACAAACCTGGAGTCATTCTCCATCTCCCTTTTCCTCTTTCCCACATCAGTCACAAAGCTCTGTTCACTCTGCCTCCCAAAAATGTCTCTCTTCAATCTACTTCCTTCCGTCTTCATCCACCCTGCTCCCACGACTGTCCTCTCTCACCAGGACTGCCGCACTAGACCCTAACTGGGTTTTCTGCCTGTTCTAACCTTGCAGTCCATTCTCCTGTTACAGAAATGGCAGTGATAGATTTTCATGAAAAGCAAATACATTATGTCATTTCTTGCTTCTCTTTAGCCCACCATTATCTTGGGATAAACATGAAAATCCTCAACTTGGCCTAGAAGGCATAATTTAACCCCTGCCTGCATCTCCAGCCTGGTCTCATGCCACTTTCCATCTTCCCACTCTAGCCAGGCTGGCCCTTCTTCACATCCGAACAGTTCACACTGCTCACTCACCTCAGAGCTGAGAACACCAGCTGTTCCCTCTGCCAGATCTTGGTCACTGCTGGACCCCCATCCAGTGGGACTGGGCCTGATGCTTAGATTTCCGTTTCATTGTTATAGAGTTGATTGAATGAAGGTGATGCTGAGCTATAGAACAAGTAGGAATGAGCTAGATATAGAAGTCGGGATTGATCATTTTTAGCAGAAGGAATAGCATAAGCAAGCAAAAGGCTGATATTTCTTTACATATAAGAGCTTTTTATAAATCAGTAGGATATCTCAGAAGGAAAATGAACAAAAGATATGAGACAATTAACATAGAATAAATACAAGTATTCATATTTGAAAAGTTCACCTTCATTAATATTCAAGGAAAATCAATTAATTCAATATTGCTATTTTTCTAACCTCAGGTTGTCAAAAGATTTTTATAAAATCCTTTGTTGACTAGATACAACACCGTATGCATATGATCTCAATCTTGTTTAATATGCACAGATAAATATATGGATTTAGCAGCCTTAAAACATATGATCTCAATCTTGTTTAATATACACAGATAAATATATGGATTTAGCAGGCTCGTTTACCTATATGAGCATAGAAAAACAGCAGTAATTATCACTGTGGTGGGATTATGGATGACTTTTTTTTTCTTTAAGTATTTCTTATGTAATCAGAAAATGACATGCCATCTTTTAAAATCATATATTAAGACCGTGTAATTGAAATACTAAGAAATCTATCCAAAATAAATTTTGCTTTTACATAATAAGGAATCTGTATGCCAGATTTCTCATCTTTGAGTGTGAATCGCCAGATTTCAAGTTGTAGTCAGTAAAATACTTTTTTCCTCTTATAATAGTACATTAGTTAAAATTAATATTAATGTTAGCATTGACTAATGTGACAACACTTTAATAGAGCATATTATAATTTGTGAGGTGCTCATTAATCCCTCAGATCAATCATATGGTGAGTAAATAGTGTTGTTTGTATTTTGCAAATAAGGGGAGAAACAGAGTCAGCCCCCTGTCACATAGCATCCATTAGACATCCAAGATTTCTTACTTTACAGATACATATTAGTACATATTAAAATAGAGAAAATCTTAAGCAGGCTACTGTTTAAGCATTATTAATATGGGGTAAGTATTTGATTATGTATTCTTAAACTGCAAAATACTTTTTTATACTGGAACTTTTTCATGGCAGTGTAAACCATTGACTTATCTTTCCTTAAGCAGTCATTTTCAGAAAATCAGCATCATTTAAATCTTCCTCCACCACCTTTTAGGCATCATTACAAATATTTTCATTGATTAAAACATATTAATATACTCCTCTTTACTACTTTTTTTTAATAGATAGTTGCTGGCAACCCTCAGAGTTGTTTAAAAAATGGTATCTTTCTCTGTAATAACCTATATGGGAAAAGAATCTGAAAAAGAATAGATATACGTAAAAACTAAACTAACTAAACAACAAACTAAATCACTTTGCTGTACCCCTGAAACTAACACAACATTGTAAATCAACTATACTCCAATGTAAAATAAAAAATAAAATAAAAACAGTATCTTTGTAATTCTCAATGTAGATTTTTAAAAATTGTAATAACCATTTTGCTACCAGTCTTCAGAATTGGTATTTAGATTAAGTCAGAGATAGAAGGTGGAGACATATGTAATGAAGATAGTTTAACTTTCTGTTTAACTTAATGCAGTCATGGTTTTGTACATCAAATACTTTTGCTTTTATTTAAGCATTTAACTGTTATATGAGTGGTATACTACATAATCCTTTCCTTTGGAATATACAAGGGTTTTTGTGCCCAGGCATACTGTTAATAAAACTTTCTTAATGTGGCTAGAACACAAAAATGCCAACCCCAAGGGCTGTTGGTATAAAGTATAAGCTGTTGGGCCGTGCAGAGAAATGTCTTCATGATGTGATGTCACCATGCCAAACAAAGAATTTGCAATTTGGTCATCTGCCTCTGCCATTGCCCATTAGTGCATCTTTCTCCCTTTACTGCCCGTTTGAACACGAATGCTTGTTGAAGGGAGGGTGGGAAGTTCAGAATTGGGATGTTAATTTAACTAAACTAACATAATAGTTCTAGAATGAAAATTGAAATTTAGTATGTAATTCCTAACTTTGTCTATAGTATGTCTTCATGTTAGATGTTGGAATCCTGGGATTTGAGAATTATATGGCATCTTAGAAACCATCTAGTGGCATCTTCCACCTAATAAGGGAATCATTCTATAACATTCCGAACTTGGTTAAGTATTTTGCCCTACCTCCCCTTTTTTGGGAAACTTAGCTTCCATTTAGGCTTCTGCTTTGCAGGTATTTGCTTTTTGGTGTGGCTTTATGAGGCCTGCTTCCGTGCGACTTTATTTGGATCTTTCAGTTTCCTTTTTATTCAGACATTTGAGAGCAACTGCTATCTTTCCTTTCTTGTGCTAAATGTCCTGAGACTTTCCTCATACAACTATTTTTATATCTCATGCCATCCTACTTTCCTCTGGATATCTGGATATCAGTGCCCTCTTTAAATGATAAGGTCAGGATATTCTAGATGTTTTAGTAGCAAAGAGGCTAGTAATTCCTTTGCTCTGAATACTCCTTTCTAACCTAGTTTTTCTTTTTTTTGTAAGTAATATAATTAAAATCCATGTTGTCTTAGTGTGACCTATTGTGAGGAAATTCTTTTTTTCTTTTTAAACAGCTTTTAAAAATTATTATGGAAATTTTTAGACAGAAATGTAGGGAGAGTAGTGTAACGAATACCCATATATCCTATCACCTAGATTTAATCATTAGTAAGAGATGAGGCAGTAGTATGGTACTTTTTTGTCTTAAAATTATACCTACTATCCAGATTCATTCTGTACCTCAGAATAGATTGTCCAAATTTGTTTGGTTCCTGTGGTAAGATTCCAGATAATGAGGGACTCATCTGAAACTTTATCCAAGTCTATTTGTTACCGAGTTCAGACAGTAGAAGATTCCTGTATCTTAAAGTAAATTACAGACATGGCATTTCTCCTGTGAATATTTCAATATGCATGTCTGAAAAATAAGCATAATTGTCTACATGACCACTCTATAATTTCACCTAACAAAATTAACAGTAATTCCCTAATGTCATCTATCATACTCAAATTTCCTCTTACCACTGTTTTGTTCAAACCAGGAACCAGTCAAGGACCATGATATACAGATGTTTTATTCACTTTATTTATTTTTTTATTGGAGTATAATTGCTTTACAACGTCGTGTTAGTTTCTGCTGTACAATGAAGTGGATCAGGTATATGTTTACATATATCCCCTCCCTCTTGGACCTCCCTCCCACCCCCCCATCCCACCCATCTAGGTCATCACAGAGCACCAAGCTGAGCTCCCTGTGCTATACAGCAGGTTCCCACTAGCTATCTATTTACACATGGTAGTGTATTTGTGTCAAACCTAATCTTCCAGTTCATCCCACCCTCCCCTTCCCCCACCCAGTGCCCACACGTCCGTTCTCTATGCCTGCGTTTCTATTCCTGCCCTGCAGATCCGTTCATCTGTACCATTTTTCTAGATTCCACATATATGTGTTAATATACAATATTTGTTTTTCTCTTTCTGACTTACTTTACTCTGTATGACAGACTCTAGATAAAAATGTGAGCTTTACATTTATTAGCATTAAATTTTATTTTATCGCTATTGCCCCATTGCGCTAGTGTAGGGATCTGCAAACTTTTTCTTAAAGGACCAGATAGTAACTATTTTAGGCTTATAGGTCATTTGGTTTTTGTCACAACTATCAGCTCTGCCACAGAGTCATTATGTAAACACATGAGCATGGCTGTGTTTCAGTATGACTTTTTTTTTTTTTTTTTTTTTAACAAATCAGGCCCTGGCCCATTGCTTGTAGTTTCCTGACCCCTGCCTAACCTCTTATGATCTCTGTTTTTTTCTGTTAATGTGGCTGTTCTCAAGTTTTGTGTCAATTCACCAAATCATACTGTCTGGTTGTGATATTCTACTACCTGTGAATCCATTAAACAGTTATAGCTACCATTTAGTGAACACATGCTGTATGCTATGTACTTCACATAAATAATCATATTTACTCCTTAAAAGCCCCTGGGGAGATGCAGTGATGTTATCACTGATTTTCAGAAGAAAAAATTAAGACTTAGAAAGAGGTCAGGTAACTTACCCAGTATCACACACCTAAATGTAAACACTAAGTCACCCTACCCTTTTGTAAGGTTTATGCTGTACTATTAAACAGATATGAAAGAAGACCCTCTTTCTAAAAGGCTTTTGTCCATCTTAGTGTCATAGGCATGTGTTGAGAGACGATCGAGTAATCCGTTGGGATCAGGAACACAAAATATCTCTTTCCTAAGCTGCTATTTTGGGGGCTTTATAAAGAATATGAGGTTAGTTTGGATGGCATATCTTATTTGTAGAAGAATGATCTCTAGGACACCACCTGGGTTCACACTGTGTTTGCAGTTGGACTATATCCAGTCTTTCCCTCCTTCTGCCATTTCTCAAATCATGGACAGTAGTTCTGTGGTTAAACCTTTGAGGACCCACACCCACAGTATCCTCAGATGCAACTTAAGTACACTCAAAAGTAGCTAGAATCTACTTTTCTGTATTCTCATGTTTATTTTATTCTTTTGGCTTTTAGTTAGATTTTTAGGGTTATTTTTGCATTGTTTTTATAACAGTGTTTATTGTGCCCTTTTAGTTTAAAATGTCTTTCCTGGTGTGGAAAATTTTAAATGTAGTAGCCTCAGATGTAATTTGTCTTAAAAACCAGGAGGTGGCGATGTTTTCCAGGTGATGCTTTAAGGTTGTAGTTCGAATACTCCTGGAAAGAGGATCTAACTTGTCCATAAAAGTCAGTGAGCAGGGAAGAAGCTGTTTCAACTTCAATAATGCATTTTAATACAGTGCTAGAAATATGTTATTTCTTGAAGTAGGACAGCTTCAGTTTTCAACTTTGCTTTTTATTAGAAGGAAATATTTGACAAACACATGTTAGGCATTTACTTGAGAAACAGGACAAAACACCTTATTAAACCATGTCTTAACATTAGGCCTCGGGCAGTGGGGAAATTACCAAAGTCACTCTGTTGCCAATTCTCTGAATAGAATAATTGTTAACATTTTGGCATTTTTAATACATACAGAGATATGTAAACCAAAATGAACTCTATCAAACATATATTTATTTTTTACATTATGAACCTCCATCTACATCCATGTAGTTGTAATTTATAAAGTCTGTTCAGTAGTCTGTTATATGAGACTGCTATACTTTATTTAACCAATCCCTTCTAGATGGGCACTTAGGTTTCTGTTATTAACAGAATTGCAGTGTATAATCTTATTTATACTTTGCTCAGTTGAATAATTTCTCAAGATGCATTCTTAATGATTGACTGCAATTCATCATATACACATATTTTTAATTATTTGAATACACACTGCCAGATTATCTCCTGTAGAAATTGTTCCAAATTATAAGAGAATGCTCTTTTATATACATCTTCATCAGCAGTGTTTGATGCTTACCAGTATAAATAGTGGTATCTCATTCTTTTAAGTTAGCACTTCCTCATTACCAGTAAATTTTAAAACTATACATGTCTAAAGGCAAAGAATTTCTAAATAAATAACTAATTAGTCTAAGAAAAATAATAATGGAAATGTAAGTATTGTTAGAATCAAGGGATAATGAAAACATAGTATATCCAACTTCAGGTGTACCAAAAGCACTTGGTTATAATCGCCTTAAATGTTCATATGAGAATAGAGAAAAAGTTCAAAACTGAAGTATTAAGCATCCAACTTACTTTCCAATATAAGAAATTAGGAAAAAAATAGATCTGTAGAAGGAAGGAAATAATGAACATAAGGCAAAAAATTTAATAAAGAGGATCAACTAACTGCCAATAGTTTGTCCTTTGAAGAAACAAAAAATAGAAAAACTTTTCAGCAAGATTGATGATAGGAAAAAAAGGGATTAATGATACTATGATGAAAAAGAGATAAGTATACTAAAGTTGAGTTTTTAAAATTTGTAAGAAAACCATGAAAAATTGTATGCCATAAAATTTTAAATTTTAGAAGAAATGGAAAATGTCCCAAGAAAATTTAATTTAGGAAAACTGATTAAAGAAGAAATAGAAGACATCAAATGTCTTAAAACTCTTAAATTGAATTAATATTTTAAAATCCCCCAAGGAAACAAGAAACAGGTCCACACAATTTTCAGATAAGGTCTTCTAAAACTGTCTTCCAGAGAATTTTTTTTAAAAAAAGAAGAAACCTCACTACAAGTAACTCAATTTCGTTTCTTTTTATGGCTGAATAATATTCCATTGTATATATGTGGCACATCTTCTTTATCTGTTCATCTGTCAGTGGACACTTAGGTTGCTTCCATGTCCTGGCTATTGTAAATAGTGCTGCAGTGAACATTGTGGTACATGACTCTTTTTGAATTATGGTAAGTCAGAAAGAGAAAAACAAATAGTATGTAAACACATATATATGGAATCTAAAAAAAAACAGTTCTGATGAACCTAGGGTCAGGACAGGAATAAAGACACAGATGTAGAGAATGGACTTGAGGACATGGGGAGGGGGAAGGGTAAGCTGGGACGAAGTGAGAGAGTAGCACTGACATATACACACTACCAAATGTGAAATAGAAAGCTAGTGGGAAGCAGCTGCATAGCACAGGGAGATCAGCTCGGTGCTTTGTGACCACCTAGAGGGATGGGATAGGAGGAAGGGTGGGAGGGAGACGCAAGAGGGAGGGTATATGGGTATATATGTATGCATATAGCTGATTCACTTTGTTAAACAGCAGAAACTAACACAACATTGTAAAGCAATTATACTCCAATAAAGATGTTTAAAAAAATAAAAAATAAAAACAAGAAAAAAAAAAGAAACCAACCTAACTTGTCTAATAAGTCTAGTGTCACCTTGATACTCAAACCAGATAAAGACAGTCCAAGAAAGGAATATTATAGGCAAATTCTACTTACAAACATAGACATATCAATCCTAACTGAAATATTAGCAAACCAAATCCATCAATGTATTTTTTTTAAAAACATGACTTACTGGGTTCAAGGACGTAATACATACGTCATGACTTTAAGAGGAATATATGAGAATGATAAAACAATTCAGCGAGAGTAGAGATTTTCTCCAAAGGGAAGGTATGAGCATGTAATTTGGGAGAAGTGCATGAGGAGACATCAATTGTATTGTAAATTTTATTTTTTAAGCTGGGTGGTAGGTACATAGATGTTCGTTTTTGCCATTTATGTATCTTAAATATTTCATGCTATAGTGTCAGCAGGCTTAACAGCTTTGTAAGTTTAAATGCCACTCTAAAATACTATTCTTTTTTGTGGATTTGCTTAAACACATTTCCCTTGGAACTGTACAAGTTTAAAAAGTTTTATGTGTAAACCATCATGAAATATAGTAAAGTGTACTACATATGCATTTTCATGGATATTATATTAAGGGGCATGTAGGAAAGAAAAAGACTCTTAGCTCTTCTTCATTTATATGAAAATGAGTGGCTTTGGAAGTAAAGTTTCAGATTTGCTTTTAGTTTTTAAAAAAATTTTCCATGCCTAGTATTAAAAGAAATAGTTTGGAATTCTAGGTAGATGAGAAATTTAATATAGGCTAAAGATTGAAATGTTGGATTTTCTAGCATTCATTCACCAAATAGTAAGAGAACATTTACTATGTGCCAGATATGGTGCCGAGCCATGGGTGTGTACAAACATTTAAGATGTAGTCTTTGACTTTCAGAATTTAGTAGGTGAAATAAATGGTCCATATGTTTAACTGTAGGTACCATAATAGTTACAAGCAATTTGGAATATTTCTTCCCTAGTGGGAATTAATTGTCCCCATGTTTTTTATAGTAGTGTGTGTGTGTGTGTGTGTGTGTGTGTTTAAACTGTGTTTAAAAAGTTATGTGTGTGTATTTTTAGGAATAATCTAAGCCTTTTGAACTACTTTAAGAGGTAATCAATTCATTCCTCTTTAATGCTGACAATAAAGTTTCCTCAGGTAGAATTTTTTACCCATTGATAAATGATTTAGCTTCACTCAGAATTGAAAGGGTATGTTAGGCTGTCAGATGCTCTGTAGAAGTTGAGATTTGTCTCTTTCACTGGATTGCCATTTGAATTATCCTATTTAAAAGTGATATGAAATGCTTTAGCTTTAAGAAGTTAATCTTTGTTAATATTTAGTACTACTCTTGTTTTACAAGATAGATAAACTGCAAATGGGTCTTTTTTTTTTTTTGATACTGCTTGAAAAAGGTGGAATCATTCATGTAGTATGCCTTGCATCTTTTTTTTCCTTAAGTACTGACTTCCTCTTATTTTATCCTTGATTTAAAACCTATTAAAGCAATGATATATCTTCTGAGACTGTTTGACAGCTTACTCATATAAAATATGAATACTTCCTAACTTATGATGATCTATGCCCATGACTTCATTTTTAGAATTTAAGTTGCTGATATATAGAAACAGTCATCAATTTTGAATTAATTTCAAATTAATTAAGGCTTCTTTGCATTCTCAAAGATTTGCTTTACCCCTTCTTTCTTGACTTATTTTTTACCTTACATGTTATCCTTGTATTCTCTCCCAGACAGTTCAACAGTTTAATACTCAGGGTAGTAGATCTGAGTCAATTTGTTTTAGCCTATTTATTGTCAAAAGTCTATGAGAAACAGTAAATTTGACATAGTTTCTTCATATGCAATTTCTCTGTTACATAGTGCTTTTTGTGGCCTCTTATCATGGGATGTGTGTCAGTCAGCCTGCATATAACTAAAGTCCACCATGGGGGCTTAAGATAGAAATTGATTTTTCTCTCACATTTGTAAAGCCTAGAATTAGAAAGTACAGGGCTAATAAGGAGTTTCACAGTATCAGGGACTCGGGCTGCTTCTGTCTTACTATTCTTCCATACTCATCTCATAATCTCATGATCCCAAATGGCTTCTTGAGTTCCAGCTCTCACGTCCAGACTCCATGCAGCAAGAATGAAGAAGAGCAGAAAGGCAAAAGGATCTTCGCTGGTTAATTTGGTCCCTCTAAGCAGACTTCTCAAAAGACACAAAACCATTCATTTTACATTTCTTTGACCAGTACAGAGTGACCCTAATAGATGTTGGGGTGAGTGGCCAGGAGCCTCTACCTCACAGTTATTTCCTAATTTTAATAGGAAAATAGCAGGTGGCTCAGTATCTGGGTTGTGATGCAATCGTGGGAAGTAATGCTAAGAAATCTCTGCTCTGCCTGTGGATTTGAACTTATTTTTATCCCTAATCACTGTTATTTTTGTGTTATTATTTTCCAAGTATATGTGCTAAGTACTTTTCATACACTTTATATAATTCCCATAACACTGTCTGGTAGGCACTGTCTATTCCATGTCACAGGTGAGAAAACCAAGACACAGAATGCATAACTGGCCTAAGTCCTGAGAACTAGTCGGTGGTGAGTCAAACATGGAGTCTGCACTTAAGATCACCACTGATAACTGTTTCTGTCCTCTGCTTATTAATCTGTCCACCTATATATCTATCCCTCAGACTCCACTGCCACCCCTGTCCCGCCTCTTGTACATAAGAATCATTTGAGGTTGCTCAAACATACACAAAGAACAGAGAAACAAAAAGATAAGCAGATTGAAGGGAATATAAGAGTGAGAAAATAGAATGACGTTGAGGTTCAAGTAATACACAGAGTTCAACGCTATATGATCCTGTAGAGATGCTAAAAGTTTCAGTCTGACTTCTCATTGTGTCCTATCAGAAACTAAAAGGCAGGAAAACAAAACTGAATTTCTTTTATTTGGACTCTTGGCTTCTTCATTTTTTAGTCATATAATAACTTGAATCCTTAGTCATATAATAACTTGAATCCTTATAAAGAATCCTAGTTCATTTTCATATTGTGGCTTCAAGGAATTGTAAAGATAATTATAATAGTATTGTTACTATTTTCTGATTTTCTCTTTGTGGGGTAGGTGAGCTGAATTACCATTACTTATTTTTTAAGATGTGGAAACTCAGAGAATATTTTAGCTGGACATGGATCATGTGCTTAGTAAAAACAAGGACTTGTTCTTGTTTGTTTATAGAAATTCAAACAGTTTTGAAAAGATATATATTTTGGAAGTTTGGGATCTTGATAAAAATGCTGTTGTGCTAAGTAACTGTTTGTTAGAGCTCCCCCGTACACACACAGGTTTGTGAGCTCCTTCAGGACAAAAGACCTTGCCTTATTCCTTTTTTCCTCCAGTATCCTCAGTGTATGGAGGTGTTCAGTAAGTGAATAATGAATGAATGACTAGTAAGTGAGAAAAGTCTGTTAATAAATGCTATAATTAATATTGCTGCCTCTTTAAACTTAAGTCAATGGCTCTACCCAAAAAAGCGGAAAAGTAGGTCGTTCTTTTTATAGCCCTTGCAGGTTGTATGAGGTGGGTTATAGTACCATTAATGGTTGGACATTGGGACCACAAAGTCCAGCCCTTGAACATGGTGTGTTTGGAGAATGGCCATAACTGCGATACGCCTGGAGCATGGTGGTTGTAAAGGCGAGTTGCTACAGATACGTCTGGCAAGCTCCTGGCGTGTAAAAGTTACTGATTAATTTTAAGGAATGAAAGTTAGGTCCAGATTTGGAAGGATTTTATATGACATGTTATCTTTTAAAAAGTGACATTCTTCGTGGGGAGAAGAAAGGATATGATTTGATTTGAGTACCATTTGAACAATAAGTAATGAGATCGACTTCTTGCAGTTTAGTTTTCAAGATTACTTGTGAACAATATATTAACAAAACATTTGAGTTTAATTATTTTATTTTGTTTTATTTCTCAGGATGTGATCTTCGTGGTGGGAAGCTAAGTTTTTAAACTACCCCAATGGATGCAGACAGTGATGTTGCACTGGACATTCTAATTACAAATGTAGTCTGTGTTTTTAGAACAAGATGCCATTTGAACTTAAGGAAGATTGCTTTGGAGGGAGCAAATGTAATTTATAAGCGTGACGTTGGAGTGAGTATCTGAATTTTGTCGTGTGTGCTACATTAGCCTAATTTTATAGTGCTGTGAAGATACTAAGTAAACAATGATGACACTACCTTATACATTTATTATAAAAATTAAGAATGTGTATGAAGGCTCTGTTTAAGCTCTAAAAATCAGATGCCAGTATACCTTGATAAATTTTCATTAGTTCTTCATGCTAGAAACTAAGTAAAGATGAATTAAATTCAATTAAAAATGTCAGTGAATCACAATGAAAGGTTTTCAGGTTCATCCATAATGCCATCTTCACTTTAAAAAAGGAGCAAATATATCTGCTAAAAAGAGAGGAAAAGGCTTAATGCTGCGTTGGAACCTTAGCATGCCATATGGTAGAGAAGTCATTTTTTCTAGGAAGGTTAACTGAAAACTGAGTTGCTGGACGAGCTGGTAGTGCAAGACAGTTAAACGTAGAATAAACTCAGTGTTTCTCAGCCACACACTTACGTATGAAATTTTATAATGTATTTTAGCTCAGATTTTATTTTGCATCTGTGGTAAATTTTGTCTCCCCAGATTTAATAGCTTTCTAGTTTGATAATATGGCATATGACAGAGAAAAGAAGGAACTAAAAATGTAACAAGAGTTTTAAGAAGAAATGTCTCATTCATTTATTTGCTACATATTCAGTAAACATCTCTTTTATACATAATGGCCATATAATAAACATTGCCATAAATGAAAAGCTGCGGTGAAAATTTAAATTCACATTTTATCTTGGACTTTAGTCCTTGACCTATTTATACTCACACTGTAGGTAATTTCTTCTAAACCCATAGCTTTAAGTGCCTTTCGTTTCTAAGGAATCTAAAATTACATATCCAGCTCCAGCATTCCTCCCGCATTCCGGATTTGCACATCGACCTTGAATATGTAATGGGCATCTCAGCTGTAAGACACAGTATAAAGTAGTGGCGGGCACCAAGAAGCAGAGAAAAGCAGGGTTAGAAATCAGGGAGGGGTGAAGGGATTGGTACTTTGGTGGAATGATCAGGGAAGGCCTCTCTGTGGAGATGACATCTGGTGAGAGACCTGAATGAAGGGAGAACATTGAAGGAAGAATATTCCAGATGAAAGTAAGCTAGGCAAAGCTCCTGAGGCGTGAACAAGTTTGGCATGTTTGAGGATGCATGCAAATTGCAAATTCCAGTTATGTGAACAGAGTGGAACGAGAGTTGGAGTGTGTACATCCTTGTGGTACATTGATTTCAAGTATACAATGAGAGATTTATACAGGCCTTGAATTTTTAATTGATTAAATCTCCTTTTGGATTAATACGTTCTTTGTGTTCAGCGTGGTTCTTGATTTCAGAATGGGTGATTTGGAGAACAGTTATTTCAGTCTTGGGTAAGCTTGGCGTAGTATTTAAACATGAAATGGCCACATAGAGTAGAACCGTGTGTGAAAATCAACACTGTGTAATCAGGTTGTTGGAGTTTTGGTTGTCTTTTTTTGCAGAAAGTATTAATGAAGCTTAGAAAGCCTAGAATTACAGCTACGATTTGGTCCTCAGGAAAAATTATTTGCACTGGAGCAACAAGGTAAATGTTACTTGGGTTTTCAATTTTCATTTTTTAATTTTCCCCTCATGGGAAGGACATTTTTCTAGACTTAAAAAAAAATCACGCGTACAGTTTGTTGTGTTCCTCAGTATAAAATTTATTTCCTGTGTAACTGATCATCTTTTTCTTTCTTTCAAACCACAGTGAAGAAGAAGCTAAATTTGGTGCCAGACGTTTAGCCCGCAGTCTCCAGAAACTAGGATTTCAGGTAATGTTTTCAAAAGCTATCCGAGCTGCAGATACTCAAGGATTTATTTTTGTAAAGTTAACATTTTTTTTTTAACGGACTAAAGAAATCTCCACAGAAAGTCCTCTTACGATTGACCTTTTTCTACATTGTATAATACCGTCCTTCAACACAAAAATTTAGTGGCAGACCTTGCCCGTGTGGGTATTTGTAAGGAATCCTGGCTTTTTCCCAAATCCTTTCCCCATAGAGAGAGAGAGAGAGACTTGTTTCCTTACAGATTAACTGCCTTTTCAACTCTTTACATTTTTCACTTCTCACCAAAAAAAAAAAAAAGAAAATTTCTGTTTTTGATCATCACAAGAATGCTGTATCCGGATGGTGAGCGGGAGCTGCAGGACCCCGTTGACGCGGACACGCTGGTTAGCAGGCTCTCACCCTTGTAAAATGACTGTTACTAGCAGGCCAGCCTTATCAACTATAATTTTGTAGAGGCATGCACTTGAATAAAATTAATACATATCCTGGACCTGCCAGGTCACTTGGAAATGATGAGTATATGCAAGAAAAAGATGAGCTGCGGTTCCTGAACAGGCGGCCCAGGCAGTTTGGGATTTTGGGGGGGAGGTGATGGATGAGAGGCTGAGTTTCTCTCTGATGACTTCAGTCTCCTCTGAGGTGGAGGGTGCTAGGAAGGCACTGAGGTGCTGGGGGGGCGCGGGGGTGTTGGTGCTGGGTGGGGGCGCAGGATAGAGAGCCATGATTGACAGCGGGGCCACTGTGCACGTTTTGTGACTTTCTCCCACTGCCTTGTGCCAGTACTGAGTCGGAGGATAGTTCATCCAGATTTGTGGTTTTACTAGGGACAGTTGAAAAGATGACAGGGTAAAACCATTAAAATCTTGGTAGGAGTGGCTGAAGTTATTCATATTGAGAGGACATTATTTGCAGCCTTGGAGCCTCTTTTCTTAGCATAATATTAGAAATGTTGAGAGAAATCCCAGTGAGTTAAAAACACAGTTCTATCACACTAGTCCTCATTTTGTCCCCCAGAAGAAACAAACATCTAACTAAACTCGCAGAAATGCCGTTTTACCTGACTGCATATAAGAAGAAGTCTGGCGTTTGGAGCTCAGTGTCCACTGCTTTCTGAGTTTTAAGTGATGGCTTTCCATTCTGACACTTCAGACCCTGCTTTAAGTTTTTCCTCACTGTTCTCCCTCTTATCCCAGTAGATTAAATATTAAATGGGTTTAAAGTATTGACAAATTAAACTGAAATAAGATTCAGAAGACCCCAGATGTAGCGCTTTGATCATGCAGTTATCTCAGGCTTTGTTTATTTTTTTAATGAAATTTTTGAGCCTTTTTTCCCCCCTTTAATTATAGCATTAAGGAGTCCCCGATAACTTAAAACACTAAATCCATGCTTTAAATGTTTCTGTTTATCTTGTTTGTTCTTATATTTAAGGATTACAATTCAATGATTACGATTGCCATGATGAGCAGATTTTTTTGTTTGTTTCAAAATAATTCATTCGTTTTACTTCTCTCCTAAAGGTAATATTTACAGATTTTAAGGTTGTTAACGTTTTGGCAGTATGTAACATGCCATTTGAAATACGTTTGCCAGAATTCACAAAGAACAATAGACCTCATGCCAGGTAGGTCTTTGAAGAATCAAGATAACTTAGCAAATTTGAAATTACTTGTCAGACTATAAGTATTTATATTAATTTTGGCTTTTTTTGCATAGTTACGAACCTGAACTTCATCCTGCTGTGTGTTATCGGATAAAATCTCTAAGAGCTACATTACAGATTTTTTCAACAGGAAGTATCACAGTAACAGGTATTTTATGATATTGAAACCAAGCTTGTCAATTATGGATTGAATGAGATAAGAGGTGCCCATACCAAAATAGAGATAAAGTCTGCTTTGTCCCTTTTAGCCACTTCTGCCCTTCTAGGGGAACCAGTCTCCTCACTTTTAACGCAGTATATTAGTTTAACCTGCTTTTATATACTATTTTGAAATCTTATGTATACTATTTTGTGTCAGTCTTCTTTATCTTCATCATTACCCTAGTGAGATTCATCTGTATTGCTCCATGTAGCTGTAGATCAGCCATTCTTACTGCTATTTAGGACCCAGTATGTGAATATATTGTTCCATGGGCATTTGGATAGTTTTCAGTTTGGAATTAAAAATATTCTAGTATGTATTTTCATATATGATTTTTAAGTTTATGACATCTTGCATTTAAAATACTCAAGAGAAACCCATTCTATGAACTTCATAGAGGTTTTACATGAGCAAAATATTCATATATAATTGGTACCTATTTGGTATGTTTTATGTGTATTTTGTTATATCTTTTGAATTGTTTTAATTACTTGGAAGGGGTAGTTTCAGAATACTAGGTAGGCATAGATGTCCAAGGGTAGTATTAGCATGCAGGATGATTTTTTTAATGGTACTATGGTTATAAATTGTTCAGAGACATTACTTGAGAGTCAGACCCAACCTTTGGCAAAACTGAGTTAAGGAAAATTTCTGTAGTGTCCTTGAATTTTCTTTTTATTCCTTCAATCCTTAGAGGAAAATAAAAATTATTGACACCCGTAAGCCTTCAACGAAAAAGCTTTAGTTCTGATTCAGCCATGGATTTTCACATCTTCCTTGGAGACTTAAAGGGTCTTGCCAGAGTCATGCCTGAATCTTAAAAATGGGGGAGCAAGTCCATTTCTTTCCTTCTTTGGACTCTCTGTTTCTACACTTTGGAGCCCAGACCTCACAGAGGCCTCCAGATCTATTGACAAGTCCCTACTAAGTATGGAAGAAAATAATGCATATGTAAAATATATATTAATAGATTTAAACAACATAGTAGCAAACTGAAGACCATTGACCTGGTTAATTAGTATGCATTATATATTAACCTCTGGAATACCCTATGAACTGTTAATTCAGTGGACATATACTGAGTGAGTGGTACCCGTGGGCAAAGCTCTACTCTGTGGAGGGACTGAGGTGAGTCAGGAAGGATCGGACCAGGGTAAGACGTGGTCAGTACCTTCAAAGGGTTCACAGTGGATGCATATGTACGTTTTTTAGGATCTTTCAAAAGGTAAGTTTACGTTAGTAGAAAAAAACGTATTTATTCAGAATAAGTTTTATAAAAATATTTTTTCATTATCCTTTTAAAATATTTTTTTAGCTATTTAGATGAAAGACTACATATTTTTCAAGTCCTAGCATTATATAGATTAATTAATACATAGCATAACCTCATCCCCTGGTGCTTTTTTTTTAACGGGCAGAGTAAGCTGTAAGGGTGAATGGCCAGATTAGTAATAAACATGTGAGTACCAAATAGTAGTAAATTTGTAGGGATGTTTAGACCGTGCAGTTTATAACAGCCCTCTGGTTTCCCAACGCTCTGGTAGCAGCTTTGTTTAGCTCTGCTGGGTTCCTCGATACTCCTGAGCTTCAGTCGTAGCCTAACCAAAAGCCAGACTACAGTGACCAAAAGCATAATAGTTGTGTAGTCCCGCTTGTTATTCCTTCCTTTAATAAGCATATTACGGTACTTTGTGACTGTCTGTGTGGTTTTTTTATATACTCTCTTTCCACAATGGTGCCCTAAAACAAGATGAATATCATCATTTTGTGTTTGATTCCCTTTAATTGTCCATAAAAAATCTTCTCTTGGTTCTTGCTGTGACTGTGTGTATAATTATGTAAGTGTCAATTTTTTTAAAACAACCTGATAAATTCTAAAGTACTTGGTTATTTGTAATTCTGGGAAATCAGCTTTTCCTAGTGCTCTTTTGCCTCTTCACGCCCCTTCCTCCATTGTGTTGTTACAGGGCCCAATGTAAAGGCCGTCGCTACTGCTGTGGAACAGGTATACCCATTTGTGTTTGAAAGCAGGAAAGAAATTTTATAAGTCATCACGTAATTGGTTAGAATCCCAAACTGAGCACCTTTTAAAACCTGCTGCACATTGGACTCAAAACAAAAGGAAAACTGGACCAACAGTCATTGAGGAAATAGACTCTTTTATTCATTCACGGCTACAGTGTAAGCTCCAGTCCCTTTGGATTTTATTTCAAACCTTGCTGTAATATAAAAAGGAAGTTTACAAGACATGACATTGCTGCTTTTACAAAAGGACATTCTATTTATTTTTGCAGTAATTTCATGTCCCCACGAGCAGAGCTGTCACAGTGTGCACTACCTTAAAGTGTTTTGTTGTTGTCATTATTTTTTTCCAGTTTGAGCTGATGTGTTTTATTTGTGAATAGTCTTTTACATTTTTGTATGCTGAACATGGGCACCAAAGAACCTGTAAAAGTTATCTTTTTCAATTGAATGTGCACAAATAAAAGTTTGGAAAAGATCATTCTTCATATCCATTCTATTCCCCATTTTCTATTTTAACAAAAATTGTATTCATAATTCTTTTTTTTTTTTTAATCTATGCAAGCTTAGACTTTTGCTAAAGTGTGTTGGCTTCTTTTTGAAGTGCATTTTGTAAATACATATATGCCACATGTGTATAGTATCTTTTAATGCTCTGTTACCAAATATCAAATAGGAATTTTTTTCTTGCAGATTAGAAATAAAAACATGTATATAAATGCTAGGGAACTGGAGTAGAACTTTATAAATTAAGCGTAATGTTTTATGTTGCTAATTTAACATGATAGAAAATGTTGACTATCTTTTAAAAGTCGTAAAGTTGTAGTTTTAAAAAGAGAAACTCTTACCTACAAGATGGAATATAAGAAAGAAGCTGTGATGGGTTGTACCTCATATGTACCTTTGTTATTCTGGAAAGACTCAACTCTGGTTATAGGAAAGTAAAAATCTTAGGTTGGTACTCAAGGCTTTACTAAGAGTCTTGTCAGAAGTTGAAACATTGTGCTGTTTTAGCAAGAAGTGCCCAAAAGCTGACTCTGTGCCACAGTGTAATTATACTACAGTTCAATTTGAACTTGAAAGCCATTTTGCAAGATAAGTCTTTCCCCTTGCTGTGTCTTATTTAATGAAGCTAAAGAGCGACTACTCAGTATATGGGATTGCTCCTCTTAAAGTTACAATAAATATGCATTTGTGAAACAGTGGCTCTCTGGCTCACCCATGAGCCCAGGAACGGTAATACAGGATCAGGCTGCAGTGGTGCTTGGCCCTTTGCGTTTAGGAGTTTAGTATAACTAACGATGATTTTACCGAGAAATAAAGCTGAGTGGAGAGTCATATTAGCTTCTCAGTTAAAATTAATAGAGGTAATAGTACAACACAATTTTCCCCTAAAACCTTGAATTTCCAAAATGTTTTGAAACCTTTGTGAAAAATTGGAACATCTTAACCTCCATTTTCCCTACCATATTCTAAAATCTTGAAAGCTGCACTGAACAATATGTATTATTTTTTATGTTTATTTTTATCTTCTTTCTTCTCGATGCCTTCCCCTGCCCTGCCTCTCACTCCCTCATAAGTTGGGGCCAGTGGCTTTTATATTTTCTTTCTTGGGAAAGACTTATATGTGATTTTAAGACTTCTTTCTCATTTTTTACATTTGTGTTTATTTGCTTCATTTTGAGATCCAGTGGGATAGGCAACCTCAAAAAATATACAGAATAAAATTCAATGCAAGTTATAGGTTCTGGGCAGACTGTTTCAAAAATTTGAGGTTTTCCACTTAGATTTAATTAACAGTAATTAAGTGACCTCCTGTTTGGCAGTGTTCACAAAAAAGAAATAGCGAAAAGGGGGGGGGGGAATGATTATATAGCCAAGGTGCAGATCCAGATGTTTGTTGTAATATTTTTCAGTATTCGAGTGACTTGAAAACTATGTAGATCAGTAGCTCATCAAAATGCTTTCTCAGAAAAGAGGGAGAAAGACAATCTGACTGGGTCTGGTTTCAGGGCTGCTTGCTTGAGTATCGCCTGGCAAAGTGTCATGGGTGACCCACTATACTTAACAAAGCTGGTAAGAAATGAGTGTGTCTGATGTCTTCTGGCTTTTCACAAGTGCTGTACATTTTTTTTATAAATAAAAACTGTGAATATATACATATAAATTATAAGTATTCCCCCTTTTTTATTTTTGAAAGTCAAAAAACTCTAATTGGGTGCATATTGGGTAAAATTTAGTTTGAAAACAGAACTGTTTCATTATAGATTCTGGATAATAAAAGAAAAATACAAGAGAGTGTTTAAGATACTGAAGTTGAAATCACTTAGTGATAAACCTACTAGGTTTATAAACAGTTTCCTGCCCATTTACAATGTATGGCTAAGCCAAGAGATAGCTAAAGTATATACAGTGTTTGAACTGCACAGCGAAATATGTAACAGTTTTGTTAAATATCTGACAATCTGTGATGCTTGGCAAAGAAAAAAAGAAATTCATATTGATTACTTGTCTTGACCTTTTTTAATCTCAGCGTATAATTGCACTGAAGGTTCATAATAAATTTCTTAAATTGATCCTCTACAGAACACACTTTCCCTTCTTCCAAAACAAGTGAACAATGCATGTTCCAACTTGCATATGAAATGTACCATGCAGAATGAAGTCTGCAAATCTCCCTTCCTCATAACTTCCCCTGCCAATTTTAATTTAGATAGTATGTTTCAGCACCAGGACTTTTAGTCATTCTCCTGAGTTCCTGATAATACAGTTTTACTATTGCTTACATAGGTTGTAGTCAGATCACTTCATTATAAGGGAATGCAGTAGATCATATTTCCTTATATCAAACTGGGACAGTTTGTTATGGGCCAATAGAAAAATTTCAAGCTGAATAAAAAGGGCTTTTGACTCTTAGGATTCTCCTTTCTTCAGGTTAATCATATTTTTGTATTCTTTTTCAAGTTAGGTTGTTCAGTACTTTTTGTGTGTGTCTCCCATAGCTTATAATATTAGTCATTTAATGGGTTACTGCATAAGTGGTTTGAGATTCTTTATTGTAGATTTTCTATCATCGTATCCAAATTCTATTGGTAAAATGCCTCCCCACGTCTTAAAATTCAACTGGTGAAATACAGAAGAGAGCAATCCATTGTTGTGTGGGTGAAAACCCAAGTTTCTGGTACAGTCGGTGATCTCTGTTTCATCATAGAGAAGACCATACTGAGGGAATCGTCCCGATGTTTGGATGTCATTTATTATGTTTGCAGGCATCTGAAAGTCAGCATCAATTATAGCCTGTAGGCCATAACCTGAGGTAGTGATAATCCTGAGGAGTGCGAAGAATCACAGGAAACTATGGATCGCTATTAAGGTATCATGAAAGCCTTACAAAGAGAGAACTGTATAAGCTTGACTTAGTAACTCAAACCTAATTACTTACAGATTTGGATAAATAACCTAATGGCCTGACTCCTTTTCTCGTGTTTTACTAACAGCTACCTCTAAATAAATATGGTCCCAGGATTTTGAAATTGTCCTTTCTATTCGTATTTTTTAAAAATGGATGGAAAAGTGCTTATTTTTCTCAACCATTGCAGAGTTGTTTCTCTTAATATTTTATAATACTAATACCAAATTCATAAAAGGATATTTTGAATTACATTGTAGTTCATAATTCATAAAATAGGCTGTATAATCTTTATAGTTGTTGAACTGTAATTAGAAATTATCACTAAAATCCTAACCAGGACCCTATCCTAACCTAGAACATGTTTGCAATTGTCCACATTGTGTCCTGGTTCTTTTTTACACAAGACCCAGTGCAGGTAGTGTCTTGGTAGGCAAAAAACCATAAGCTTATGTTCAGACAACTTCTGTGTCTTAATAATAAAGCCGCAACTGGCCTCTATGCATACAAACCTTAAGGTCAAAGTTGTTCTCATCACTAGTTCATAGTCTTTCAAAGGCTGCTCTGTGAAGAAGGTGGAAGAGAACCAACCGGTATTATTTTTTAACCTGGTATTCTGCTCAGAGTAAGAAAGGGGTCACTTGGGACCTTGTTCCTCACCTACCTTTCATGGTTCCTTTTTGGGGGGGTAGAGATTAAAGATTGTCTCTATAATTTCAGGGTGTCCCTTTTAAACTAGCTCTGTGAAACTGAAGAGAAAACATGGGAGTGGCCAATATGTATTGGTAGGAAGACACCCTAAATGTTCTCATACTGTATGAACATTTGTAAGGTTTTGAGGCCATTAGGTCTGTGGAGAAAGCTGCCTTGGCTGTCCCCTACCCCGTAGCTTTTTAGACTCCAAGAACTGTTCTTGGGGTTTTCTTTTTTGAAGCTGTTTTGGCACTAATTCCTCTTGGTGATGACTCATAAAACAAATATTGTTTTTCACATAGTTCCTGAAAGAGAAAGAGGCACTAATGAAAATGTCATTCTTAATTTACGGTATTTGAAAATGTGCAGGCTATAATTTTTAAAATCACCCTGGGGCTTTAATGTTTTAGCTCTGCAAAAAAAGACCAAGGTTTATTGCAAAGTTTCCACGTGTGTCATGAAATTCAGTGCACCACAGACCTTTGATCAATCTCATGCAAAGGGTAAGGTGGGGTGCCTTCTTCTCAGAACATAATCATGGCATTCCTGTCTGCAGGGAAGGATTCCAAGGATAGTCTAACATAGAACTACTGGAGATTACATCCCAGATCCTCTTTAATGTCTTCCCTTTTGTCAAACTCTGCTTACCAATATGCCTATATTTATATCTACATATTCTGCTTTCTGCATTATCCCCTTGCCCCTGCATTAACAAATTCATTTCTGCAACATTATTCCCATCAGCGTAAAAACATGCTCTAGTATTTTATGTTTATTTAAATAAACACCTTTGAACCTCTCTCTCCCCTTTCAAATATCCTGTCCTATAATTTAACCAGTTCATCGAATGGCTACAACATGCCAGGTGCTATGAATGGAAGAGATAAAGACTCTGGCTTTCAAGGAGCTTACGCCTTAACAGGAGCCAAGCACGTAAGCATATAATTTCAAGTAGTAAGAGTGCTAAGGAGAAAAGTAAACCAAGAAAGGGAAAAAGAATGACTTAGTTGGGGTGTGGGGGACTGTATCATACTGCTGGCATCTCTAAAGATTAGGTGACATCTGATCAGAAACTAGAGTGAAGTTAGGGAGGGAACCACGTGAAGGATTGCAGCTAAGTGCTGTGTTGCGGAAAGTCCGATATGGCTAGAGCATGGCGAGTACATGAATGACAGACGTGAGGTTGGAGGGGAGGGTAGCAGCCATAGTTAAGAAGCTTGAATTTTATTCAAAATGTAGTAGGAACCATGGGATCTTGAGCTGAGGAATGACATTTTTAAGATCCATGTAGGGACTTCCCTGGTGGCGCAGTGGATAAGACTCCGTGCTCCCAATGCAGGGGGC
Organism: Balaenoptera ricei; assembly: GCF_028023285.1. Lineage (NCBI taxonomy): Eukaryota > Metazoa > Chordata > Mammalia > Artiodactyla > Balaenopteridae > Balaenoptera > Balaenoptera ricei. The sequence continues at coordinate 29,694,010 of NC_082650.1, read as the reverse complement.
CCGGGTTCGATCCCTATCAGGGAACTAGATCCCACATGCATGCTGCAACTAAGAGTTCTCATGCCACAACTAAGGAGCCCGCCTGCCGCAACTAAGACCCAGCACAACCAAATAAATATTTTTTTGAAAATTTAATCCTTGAGCCTCAGTAAAGTCCTCAGATGATTGCAGCCTTGACCAACAGCTAGATTGCAACTTCCAGAACCAGAGCCATCCTGCCAAACCACTCCTAAACTCCAGACCCACAGACACTGTGTGAAATAATAAATGTTTATCACAAAAAATAAAAGATCCATCTAACTGCTGTATGGAGAATAGCGTGCAGAGCACAGGAGTTGAAAGAGAAAGACTAGTTTGGAGGTTAGTAAGTCCAAATAAAAGACGGTGGCTTGGATTTAGAACAGTACTGGTGGAAAGTGTATATTCATATGTTTTGTTAACAGCTAACAAGACTTACTGATAGTGTAGCTGTGGGGTGTAAGGAGTAGCGTGGATGAATCCTAAGCCTCTGGCCTCAAAGCACCCCTGGCCTCAGAAGTTCCCCCCAAGCAGAAGACCAGTGGAGGAAATGTGACTGGGTGATCAAGGGGACTGGGAATCAAGAGTTCTGTCATATTAGATTAGAGATGCCTTTTGGACGTTCCAACCAAAGATGTCAAGTGGACACTTGGATTTCGGAATTCGAAAATCAGGTAAAAGGTCCGAGACTAGAGATAACCGTTTGGGAGTCATCAATTTATGGATGGCTGATAAAGCCAGGGGAGTACATCCAAGAAGTGAGTGTAGATGGAGATCTAAGGATTGAGCCCTGGGCATTATGGTATTTGAAGGGAGGGAGGGAGGAAGGGGAAGCAGCGGAGACCAAGGAATGACTAATGAGGTAGGAGGAAAACCAGGAAACTAATATTCCAGAAGACAGTGAAAAAAAAAAAAAAAAAAGTTTAAAGATAGGGAGCATGAGGGCCTGGGCACGTGCTGCTGGAAAGTCACAACGCGGGAACTGACCCTGAGGTTTGGTAACTCGGCAGAAGTCATGAGTAGCCTGGGGAGTCAGAAAGCAGGAAAGCAAGCCTGAGAGGAGTAAGTTCAAGAAAGAATGAGAGGTGAGGACCTGGAGACAACAAGCAGAGCACTCTGGAACTGAAAAGTGGGCAGGGGGTGAGTGGGTACCCGGGGGTAATTTGAGATTTGAGGTCTAGGGAGGTATGTTGTTTAGGATGGGGAGTACTGCAGCTCTGTGTGTGTGTGTGTGTGATGATAATCCCATAGAAGGGGGAAATTGATGACATGCTCAGGACAAATGAAAGAATTGGCCTTTGCACCAAGAGAGAGAAGGTGGGCATAGATGTAGGTAGTTGAGTAGATGGTGTGGAGAATGAACTGGGCTCTTTCTTTCTGTTTTCTCGGTGAACTAAAAACCCAAGAGCATCAGCAGAGAGCGAGGAAGTGGGAGGGAGTGCTGGAGGCTTGAGAGGGGACAGGGTGTGAGGCCACCATCTTGGACAGTAGGAAAATCAACTGACCAGGGCCGTGTGGTAGGTTGCAGGACATTCCTGAAGACCTACTTGAGACTTATGTTCATCAATTTAAAACTGGACTTGTCAGTATAGTTGGGTGTATCTCAAGCCAAGTTCCTCGGACGCAGGGATAAAACAAGCTAAGAACTGGCTTAATCAGAATTAAGGTTTGCCTGAATGGAGGGAGAGAGGGCAGGGTAAAGGGAGGGGTGGTGCATGGGATCTAAGGAAGGTAAGAAAGGAAGTGAGGACACAGGTGATGACTCTTCAGTGGATTCCCAGTCCTGATAGGTGCTTGAGAGAGAGCTGAAACGCAGAGTGGTCCGAGGGTGAGTGGGATGCTTGTGAAAGGAGCAGCGATGGGTAAAGACAGTCGAGGTTATGATCACCCTGTTTGCTCCCCTTCCCAGCACCATCCAGTCCCTCCTTCTGACAACACTCCTCTTGGTTTCAGTGACACCATATTCTCCTGGCTCCTCTCCAGCCTCCCCGTTGGCTCCTTTTCAGTCCTTTCGATACTCACTCTCCTCTGCCTGTTCTCTAAGTGTTGGCGTAATCTAGGGCTTGGTCCTGCACCTCATTCTCTTCTCTCTGCTCTCTGACTAGATGATCTCATCTGGTTCCATAACCTGAATACCACTTACCCAAATCTGACCCTGACTCTGAGTGTCTCCAGAATTTCATACTTACATATCCAGCTGCCAACCAGTACTATATCCATCTGATGTCTAATGGACATCTCTGTAATCTTTCCAGCCCTGAAACCTAGTTCTGAAAGGGCTCCCCTGTTTTACCGTCCGTGCACTTTCTCAAGCTAAAAATTTAGGTACCACCCTGACTACATCATTGCCTTACTCCTATATCCAGTTAATTCATTAATTTCTTCATTTTCAATAGTGAGCTTCAATTATATGTGAAGAAATTATTCCAGGTGCTGGGAAACAACAGTGAACAAAGTATACAAAATTCCCTGCCTTCAAGGAACTTAATGGAGCGAGAGGAGATAGACAAGAAACCAAGTGAAATATAGAAGGTACCAGCTTTGGGGGAAAAACTGAAAAAAGAGAGTGGATGCAGAGTCGGGACACGATTGTGACTTTAAATAGAGTAACAGGACAATTCAGAAGGAGATAAAGTGGTGAGACAAGTGGATATCTAAGGGAAGGGAATTCTAGATAGAGGAAACCAGGGCAGAGACCCTGAGTCTTGAGCATTGCGTGGTGTGTTTGGGATGCAGCAAAATGGCCAGTGCAGCTGATGAGAGTGAAAGAGGGGGAGAGTAGTAGGATATGTAGGGCTGTACGGGCCATCAAAGCCGCTGGAGGATTTGAGCAAAGGAATAGCTTGATCATATTTAAAGGGATCACTGGCTGCTGTGCTGAAAACAGATCGGAGGGGATGGAGGCTGAAAACAGGACCAGGCAGGTGGTTACTACAGTAACGCAGGAGAGAGCACGGCGACTCAGATCAAAGGAGGGGCAGTGCAGGTGGCAGGCTCTGGATCTATTTTTTTTTTTTAATAAATTTATTTATTTATTTATTTTTGGCTGTGTTGGGTCTTCATTGCTGCGCACAGGCTTTCTCTAGTTGCAGCGAGCGGGGGCTGCTCTTCGTTGTGGTGCACAGAATTCTTATTGCAGTGGCTGCTCTTGTTGTGGAGCACGGGCTCTAGGCGCACAGGCTTCAGTAGTTGCAGCACAGGGGCTCAGTAGTTGTGGCTCACAAGCTCTAGAGCACAGGCTCAGTAGTTGTGGCGCACGGGCTTAGTTGCTCCAAGGCATGTGGGATCTTCCCAGACCAGGACTCAAACCCGTGTCCCCTGCATTGGCAGGCAGATTCTTAACCACTGTGCTTCCAGGGAAGTCCCTGGATCTATTTTTAAATTAGAGCCAACACTGTTTTCTGAAAGACTGAACATGGGGTGGGAGGGAAAGAGTCAGGGGAGACGCCAAGGTTTGTGACCAGAGCAAGTAGAAGGATAAGGTTGACATCAACTGAGGTGGAAAAGTCTGCGAGTGGAGTAGGTTTGGGGAATACTGGGGTTCAATTCAGATCATGTTTGTAATATTTGTTAGACATTTGAAAAGAGTTGGAGAGCAAACAGTTGAATAGACAAGCCTTGTGTTCAGGAGAGATATTGAAGCTGGAGATGTAAATGTTGGATTCAGTGGCATATGGATGGTGTAAAGACCATAACTTTGAGATCAACGAGCCAGTGAGGGGATAGAGAAGGGGTCAGAGGACGAAGCCCTAGGGCACACCAACTTTAAGATAGTGACAGATGAGATGGAACCAGCAGAGGATGCTGAGGAGGAGTGACTGGTAGGAAACAACCAGGAGGCCGGTCCCTGACGGCAGCGAAGCAAGTATTTTGGGAAGGAGGGCATGCTCACCCCAGTCAATGCTGGGGATGGTCACTACATGAGCCATTAAGACGACGAATGAGAATTGATCACTGGGTTTAGCAACATGGAGGTAACCAGGATGTTAAAAGGAGCAATGACAGTAGAGTAATGGCCATAAAAGTCTCATCAGAGCAGGTTCATGAGAGAATAGGAAGAGAGGAATTGCTAACAGTGGATAGAGACAACTCTGAAAGAACTTTGCTATAAATGATGGCAAAGAATACAGGTGAAAATAAATGATAGCAGAGCAGGACTTCCCTGGTGGCACAGTGGTTAAGAATCCGCCTGCCAATGCAGGGGACACAGGTTCGATCCCTCGTCCGGGAAGATCCCACATGCCACGGAGCAACTAAGCCCGTGCACCACAACTGCTGAGCCTGAGCTCTAGAGCCTGCGAGCCACAACTACTGAGCCCACATGCCGCGACTACTGAGCCCACATGCCACGACTACTGAAGCCCGTGTGCCTAGAGCCTGTGCTCTACAACAAGAGAAGCACTGCAATGAGAAGCCCGCACACTGCAACCAGGAGTAGCCTCCGCTCGCCGCAACTAGAGAAAGCCCGCGAGCAGCAACGAAGACCCAATACAGCCAAAAATGAATAAATAAAAATAAATAAATCTAATTTTAAAAAATGATAGCAGAGCAAAACCTAGGGAGGAAAATGGGATCAAAAGATTTTTTTTTAAGATGGGGAAAAAAATCACACATTTTGCTCTGCTGATGCAAAATAGAGATCTAGGAGAGAGGGGAGATATGGATGATGCAGGGGTGATCAGGGAGGACTATTGGGGAATGTTCTGGAGAAGGGAAGGGCAGAGGGCATGAAGTGGTTGACTTCACATAGGAATGAGTTAAAAGACAGAACCCAGAGGGATGGTGGTGTATTTGGATACAAATACTGATGTGTGGGTTGAGGTGGAAGGTTAAGGAAGTTCCCTTTTTGATTGTGTTCATTTCTTCCATGAAGTCAGGAGCAAGGCTGTTGGTGGGAGTGAGGACGGCTAAGGAGGTGGGAGGTTTCCAGAGAGAGGCTGGTATTGAGCAGTTGTCTAGGAGAGACAGTTCATGGACAAGGGACATGGGTGATTGCCAGGTAGCATGGAGGGGGCCTCTTGAGGTCAGTGAGGATGATTGAACCTGGGCCCCAGCCCTGTGCTCGTGTGCTTTCTCAGCTATGTTCAGCTGTGTGCCTGCAGACGCAGGCTTGGCACGCCTTAAAGTAAATGAGGTCATGTCACTCCCCTGCTGAAAATACTTTAGTAGCTTCCCATTGCACTTAGAATGAAATCCAAACTCAGTCTGTAAAGCCCCACACGTCAGTCTCCACCGACTTTCTCACTGGATCTCAAAGATTGCAGCCTCCTGAGCACCTTTTGATTCCTGGAACAGGTCCAGTGTGTTTCTGATTTAGTCTTTGCACTAGCTCTTCTCTGCCTGAATTCTCTTTCCCCCTACCTTTGCAGGGTTGGCTCTTCATTACTACTCAGATTTTATCTTAAATGTTATCTCTCAGGGTAACCATCTCAGATCACCAATCAAAAGTACCCCCCTGGGCTTCCCCTGGTGGTGCAGTGGTTAAGAATCCGCCTGCCAGTGCAGGGGACACGGGTTCAAGCCCTGGTCCGGGAAGATCCCACATGCTGCGGAGCAACTAAGCCCGTGTGCCACAACTACTGAGCCTGAGCTCTAGAGCCTGTGAGCCACAACTACTGAGCCCACGTGCCACAACTACTGAAGCCTGCGTGCCTAGAGCCCATGCTCTGCAACAAGAGAAGCCACCGCAATGAGAAGCCCACGCACTGCAATGAAGAGTAGCCCCCGCTCGCCGCAACTAGAGAGAGCCCACGCACAGTAACAAAGACCCAACACAGCCATAAATAAATAAACAAATAAATAAAGTACCCCCTACAATAAGATACCACCTCAAGCCATTAGGTTGGCCACTACCAAAAAAAAAAAAAAAAAAAGTAGAAAATAACAAGTGTTGCACTACTATACATAAAATAGATAACTAATATGGGCCTACTGTATAGCACAGGGAACTCCACTCAATACTCTGTAATGATCTATATGGGAAAAGAATCTAAAAAAGAGTGGATATATGTATATGTATAACTGATTCACTTTGCTGTACAGCGAACACTAACACAACATTGTAAATCAACTACTCTAATAAAAATGTACAACGAAACAAAAACCCCAAAGAACAAAAGTACCCCCCCCACACGCTTACTATCTTAATTCTCATGGCATTTTTGCTCACTGATTAATGTCATAGCACCTAGAACAGTGCGTGGCACGGAACAGGTGCTCAGTAAGTATTTAGCGAATAAATGAATTTGGGTGAATGAATGAAGGAATGACCACATAAAATGAGCTGCTAAAAGTGAAAAGTAACCTAAGTCTCAGAACTAAAATATTTACAAAACATTAACTTGTTAGTTTTCTCTAATTGTTTCCACTTAAACTGGGGAAAAGAATGAAAGTCACAGCTGAAATAGCACATATGGCAAATGTCCCATTTTGTGTTTGTGTTTGTAGCTGGCAGGGCACAAGTTCAAAATGAAATCCTTTCAAATTACATTATTGCTGAAATCTTTTCTGACCTCTCCACTGAGTCATTGTTTATCTTACAAGAAACTTAACAACTTTGGAAGAATATTTGTTTTCTCAGCCTTGTAGAAATAGAAGGAAAAGAAGCCAACTCCAAATATGAGAAAGGAAAATATCAAGCGGTATGGAGTATCAAATTTGAAGTTAATTTGGTATTATAAATAGTTTCCTTTCTTGCTGCTTAGAAAATCATTGGGACATACACATTTGGACTCTCTTTCCCTGGGGACAAAAGTTGATTCACTGTTTCATTAACTCCGAAGTTCATGAAGACTCCCTTAGCTCAGCAGTAGCCGTCCTCCATCTTCGAGTTTACGTCAACTTTCGTGTCCTCACAAGTCCCCGGGGGCTTTCCACCGCCCCACGTTCACTTAGCTAGTTCGATCACTTTTCAATACCATTATGTATTTTATTTCTATTTTTGTCTCTGCCATTTCCCTCCAGGGAACCTTGTTTAATACACATACTTCATACATAACTTTGGTCAATTTATACCATTCAGGCTGCTTACATTTTCATTTTTAAAGCATTTGCCAACCTACTGCTTCAAGCTAAGACATGTCCCAGGCTCTTTGATGTTGCAGAAATCAGAGTTAGCCAAGATTTCTGAAGGCAACTGTTTCCTTTCTGCCCTCAGGTACTGGGCTTTCCCCACAAGAATGCATCCCTGGTAGACACTGCTGCTTGCTGCTCCTAGAAATGAATTTGGAATGCAGAATTGTTTTGCCACCTCGTCTTTCATAATTGGCACCTGTGCCCTTATCTCTATTTGTTCTTCTACACCAACCTCCTGGTACTTGTGGAATCTGTCTAGGGGTGGGGAGTACTTGGGCTTTTGGATCTCTCCTAATTTGCAATTTAAAACTTTCTTGGAGAGGGTCTGGATTTAAGTTTGAGTAATTCAAAAACATTTCATAATGCAGAGTTTGGTTAATTTAGACAGATTTCTTCCCCACCCCGAATTCTGAATGAATATGTTTTGTTGAGTTTTAGACACCCAAATCACTATGTTCTTACAGAATGTCTTATTCTGGAGGCCTACTGGATGGAAAGATTGGCTTAAGTTTTGTCTTCAAATTTTCATTCGGTTTGAAATTTGATCCATTCTGACAGCCCCATATTAAAAAAAAAAAAAAAAAGATCTAAAAGTTTCTTAACCTTAATTCGTTGAGAACATTCTGCTTTCAAGTTAGACTCTTTAAAAAAGAGGGCAATGGGGAGTGATTCTTAGTTTCGTTCAATTAATTCATTACTGCTTTCTCCCTGCTTCAATTTTTTAGTTAGTATTGCTCACAAGAATTGTAACAAACCTTTATTTTTAAAGGCATTCTCTACCCCAAAACATGTGCCCTTCCTTTGCACTTGCCAACACAGTGTATTGCAATGATCTGTTTTCTGGTCTGCCTCTCCAAGTAAAGGAGCTATGGATTCTTTGTCTCCTATATTTTCAGTCCTTTCCTAATATAGTGTCTACTCCATAGTAGATAATCAACAAAGAGTTGAATGAACAACCTCTGAAGTTGCGGGCAGGGAGTGGTATGCTGGAGGCCATATGTCTCCCTTTTCTGAACACATACCTCTTCCTGTTGCACAGATTGTTAGATCATAAGATTAAATCTCATCTGTGATCCACAGATCAAAACTTGTTGTGGTTTATATTGGTACCCATAATCTAATCCCCACACACAATGAATTCAGCATTGGATTGACCACAAGGTATCCAACTGAACAGTGGATATTTTTTAATCATCTGCTAGGAATCAGTTTTAAGCTAGGCACTGTAGAGGTTACACACGAAAGATAATGGGCCAAGACCATTCCTGGATGCCAAAACTTTATAACCTACCTAATTAAGGAAGTGAAATCACTAGAGTTTTAGCTAAGGCAATATAAAAAGAAAATGGGGGGAATTCCCTGGCGGTCCAGTGGTTAGGGCTCCCCATGTCCACTGCAAGGGGCACAGGTTCGATCCCTGGTCAGGAAACTAAGATCCCGCATGCCCTGTGGCGTGACCAAAAAAAAATGGGACTAGAAAATATTGATGATCCTGGTGAAAGGAATATTATCAGGGCTAGGGGCTAGGGTTACTCAAGGCTTTGAAGATGAGGATTTGCATTGGCCCTTAAGGCATAAGGCTATAGGGCTAACTCTTCAAAGATAACTCTCATGTAGGAATAGAAGCAGAAATAAGGAAGTAAGAGTTAGTGAGTCAGGAGAAAACCCAGGGGAAAAAAATTGTTTCTTAGGAGGTAAAAGAATTTCAAGAAAGAGTAGGTGTGGTAGATTAAATGTGGTAAAAAACAAAAACAAAAAACTTTGCCCTTCGTTTCATCAAGACATAAGTCAATCCCTACACCCCTTGAACCTGGGCTGGCCTTGGGACTTGTACTGACAATAGAAAGTAATGGAAGTGATGTAGTGTGACTTCCAGAAGGGAAACCTCATGGGACCTTGCAGCTTATGCCTCCACTACCTTGGAATGCTGCCCGGAGGCAGACATTGTTGAAGTCTGACAGGTGGGGAAGCCACGTTAGCCTTCTGGAGGATGAGGCCACCTGAAGAGAACTGAAGCTCCCCGTCGTGTCAGCACCTTCCAATCCAACTGACCCTCCTGCTGATGTTGGGGGAGCCTGGGTGACATAAGCGAAGGCCCCACCTAGCCAAACCAAAGGATCACGGAAAATAGTAAATGGCGTATTTTAAGCCACTACATTAGGGGAGAGTGTTTTATATCTAAATAGACCACTGATGTGAAACAAGCTCTAGGGAAGATGAGAAATGAAGGGTGACCAACAGATGTGGACATCACTGGTGTCGTGGCATCTAAGTTCTGGAAAAGGCCTGCATCGGTCAGACATGTTTCCAGTTTACAGATGAATGCACTGCGTTATCAAGGTCTGAGGCTATTAGTTATTTGAATCATGTATGTGTAATTAATTGTCGTTCAGATTCTGTGCTCGCCAAGAAATCCGATTATTTGACTTCAACTTGAATAGAGCCAGGCAATGCTCTGGCCAGGCCAAGGAGATAGCTGGCTTTCCTGACAATTATATTTCTCTTTGTAAATGAATACTTTTCATTTTCATTGAAGGCTTTAAAAATAGGGCCTTATCTGCATCAAAAATCAGCCCTACAGTTGACATTTACCTTCAATTAAGAGAAAAGTTTTTCTGCTTACTAAAATGAAATGTCTTTAAAATGTAAACCTTTTTTTTTTTTTTTTGGCCACCCCACTCGGCTTGTGAGATCTTAGTTCCCTGACCAGGTATTGAACCCGGGTCCTGGCAGTGAGAGTGCCAAGTCCTAACCACTGGACCGCCAGGGAATTCCCTGTAAACCATTTTAAAGTATATAAGGTACAAAGTAAAACTCATCCATACTCCTACTTACTTCATACCCTAATAATAATAATAAATTATTATATAATACTAATAAACCAGGATTAAGAGCTCGGTCTATATATTTGTACACATATACCTACCATCAATTCACCTATCAAGTTTATTCTTCCTTCAGACAAAAGCTGAAGAATCACTATGCCCACAGTTTCTGTAGCCATCATACATTTCTCTCTAGTGTAATGCAAGTTTTTTTAGAAGAAAGGCACAAACTATAAATATGTAGTTTCCTCCTGTTATATTAAAGTCCATGAACACGTATCCCTACATTTTGGGGCAGAATGATTAAATCCTAGGAAGAGCAACAAGTTCCCCTTCATTCCTGGCCCCTTTGCATCCTCTCCTCCCCCAGGCCACAGTTTCAAAAGTCAGGAGCTGTGAGACCTGCTCCTAAAGAAAAGGGGAGTATTCTACAGGCCACTGCTATGTCAAATTGTTCAAGCAGTCTCTCCATATGAATTTTATTTAACCAGTGTTCTAACTGCCTATTCATGTAGGAAACTCTTTAACTTTCTTAGTTCACTTTGTGCCATATTTGGAATAATTGTAGACATTTAAGCCCAAGAGTTTTCCTGGTAACCTTAGCCTTAACAAGTGTTTAGGGCTTAGAGACCTACAAGTGTGATAGAGGTGGAAGGCTGAAGCCCACGGTGCTAGCACAAGGCAAGCATGACATTCCAGGACCACCTGAAACCCCAAGCAACTCCCACCCCCTGTGTGGGAAACCAGAGATGGGCGAGGTTCTTCAATCATTACTGAAAAGAGCTTTGAAAGTTTCACTTGTTAGAAAGCTCTGCTTATTCTAATTCCTTAGCTGAATTAGCCAAATTAAACGCATGGCAGAGAAACTCGAATTATGCTTTGAGATATGGTTTCTCCACCAAAGGGAATATCCTAAAAAATTTCAGATATTATTATTATTCCACTGTATATAAAAGCTGAATTTTTGACCAAAGAGTGCTGTTTGGAGAGCAATGCACATAATACTCACTCTTTTGCCAGCTCCATTGAGATTTGTTCCAAAGAGCATCCCTTTGTTTCGGGTATAAACACAACAACAAAAACCAGAGATGCTAGACTCATAATTGTATATATAAAGCACACACATGGCAGGCCAATGAGATCTAGAGAGGACAAAAGAAATTGGTTAGAGATGCATTTTGTGTTGCTTTCATCCCATTTGTGGACAGCTGCTTCTTAGAGCATATATGAAAACATATGTATTTTCAAACATGCCGGTAGTATCCAGGGAAATAGCAATCACAAATTAAAAATATAGCCAGCCTCTGAAAGTTTCATTTTCACAAACAACCCCAGCTTTCTCTGGTAAAGTGGATAACAATCTTGTAAATATCACAATTTAAACCCAATGCCATCTTCTTGGTGAACATAATACTTCTCGTTTTCAAAATGGTAATAGAAATGCTCATTGCCAAAAAAAAAAAAAAACTCAAACAACACAGAAACACATAAAACAGAAGGTAAACTATCTCCTCTCTCCTAACCCTCTACCATTCCTCTCGTGGGAATCCCCGTCATAGCAGTTTGGTTTCTACTTGGTAGACACTTTTAAAGACATATTTATACAGATGGACTCTTCTTGGAATGAGCTCCCCCTTCTTTACTCTGATTTGAATAAATTGTTTCATGTTGGCAATATTTCATCATTTTAGTAGCTGGCAGTATTTGTAATACTGCTTCCTGGATTCAGAGAAAAAAAGTGATAATGGTTCGACTGAAAGGCATTAACTTGCTAAGATGCATCAGCAAGAAGCAGGACCCTCCAGTTTTGATGGATCTCACCCGCCAACCTAGTTTTCCCTCTGAGCGCTTCTAGCCAGAGGTACAGTCCCTTTGTAGTACTGACCAAGGTCAAGGTATGTTAGCTGGTGAGAGGTGGCCCCCAATGCACTTGAGTCTGCCCTTGCACTGCGGCATCCCGGGCTCAGCGGAAAGGCCAGTGTGGCCAGGAGCAGGGAGGAGGAAGCTGGATTTTTTTGAACACAGGCTCAGACCAGCCACAGACTGAAACAATGCAAATAGCCCTTAGCGGCCACAAATCACAACTGGTCAGTCAGGAACGTTGACTGAGCAGTTATGCGGAAGGCATTTGGTAATGCAAAGTGGAAGATCTATGCATATTAACCACTCACAGGTCAGCTGTGCTGAGGTGGGGAGAAGCAGGGAGAAGGAACAGCTCTGCAGTCCTTCTGGCAATTTTAATTGAAGTCCTCTCCCTCTGTGCTTTTCTTGCTGCTGACACAGGGTTTTGCCCAAGTGAGTGCTTAATAAAGTGCTTGGAGAATTGGTCCTTCTTTCCTCTCTGGGGCATAAAACCAGAAAATAAAAAGTGGAAAAAAAAAAAAAAAAACCCAAAAGGTTATCTCAGCAAACTTCTCTGCTCTTCTGTTTGAGTACTTTCAGTAACAGGGAGCTCATCACTTATCAAAAATGCACACTGCAAAAAAAAAAAAAAAAAATGCACACTGCGTTGTGAGTCGGCCCTGTCTGTTTCAAACATATTCCCCACTTGTTCCCACTTGTTCCTAAGCCCAAGTCTACCTTCCGGGAACTTGGGTTCAGAGGTTCTGCTTTGCCCTCTGGATCAGCCTTCCTCATCCCTTCTTCACGAAAGCGGCGCAAATATTTGAATGCACCTCCATCCCTTGTTGAGCATCCTATTGTCCAAGTCAAACTCCCAAACTCTTGCAACCATTCTTCACAGACCATGGGTCACCTGCCCATGTTATCCAGGTTGCCCTCCCTTGGTGGGCACACTGCAACCCTCTTCAAATATTTTACTCAGAGCTGAGAGCAATACCGCAGCTGTATTATGACCACAGCAGAGTATGTCTGTGTCTCCAGTACACTCTGTTCTTATTGATACAGCTGAAATTGCGCTAAAAGTTGGTGTCCGAGGGCTTGCCACCAAGCAGAACCCTTATATCTTTTACTTGGAAAATTGATTTTTGAAAAGAAGTATAGAATTTCAAACTTAGTCCAGTGAAATGTCATTTACAGGTTTGAGCTCATTCCAGAATTTTTTTTTTAAATGAGTATGCTTTCCCAACATTTGTTCTAAGAGCCCATGCAGAACTTCTGAATCTTCATCAAGCTCATCCTATGGATTAGCTATCCTTCCCAGAAATTCATGTCATCTTTATTCATCCTTCATCATTTCCATTCTTTCTTTTATATTTCTCTTTCTCCATATAAACAGTAGGTAAGTCTGTGTGTGTGTGTGTGTGTGTGTGTGTGTGTGAGAAGGTGAAGGGCACGGGTCTATGTGTGTGATCTGAGCAGGAGACGTACGGTTAGTGCAAATGACCAGTTCCTGTGTTTCCTTTCCTCTTGGGCTATTTCCAAAAATGTAGGACATAAATATTTTAAAATTTTATGTAAAAACCCAAACTGTGCTTAATTAATAACTCTAAAAGTTCATTTCCAAAAGTAGGTATACTCAAAAAAAAGTCAACAAGATTCAGAAGTACTACATATAGATATATACTTTTTTGACTATACATCCACTTTTGAAATGGTATCAATACATATTATCTCTGTATTATAGATACTATTTAATATTTATGCATTATATATATACATATACATATAAAATAAAGGAAGGGACGAAAACTCAACTCATTGGTCAGTTTTGGAGGATGCTGGGGAACTACCTCATTATTTTGAAAAGCAGAAAATAAAGAGAAAGTTTCAAACATTCATCTTGGCTTTCTTATATGATTCATACTTCAGGGCAGGCAAATAACTAATGAGAAGAAATTTCTCCTTAAGAGAAGTATTGCTGATAAAAAACTTAGTAGGAATGATGAAATGAAGATAACGGATCTGGGAAATGATCCTCAAAGGATGCAGGCATGACAAAGTGGGAGACAAGCACACAGGATGTGCCTCTGATGGCAAGACACAGGCCATCACCTGGGAAGGAGTTTGCAAATAAACAAGAAAATCTAAATCTTTTTCAGCCTCTACATCTAAATAGCAGTCTACAGAAAACACAAAGGACAGAGGGTCATGTGATGTGACTAAATCCAACCCCCGGGGAAAACAGCAAATCCAACCCCGGGGGAAAACTCTATGAAACAAACGACCCAGTTTCTTCATTAAAAATATAAAGTGTAGGGGGAGGAAAAATGGAGACAAAACCTACAAATTATGAGACATATCAATCAACCGTAAATTATTTGGACTGTGATTCAAACAAAGTATAAAAAATAATTATGAGACAATTGGAAGGATGTGAACACAGACTGGATACTTGATACCAAGAGACTATTAATAGTATAATATTTTTAGGTGTGATAATAATATTGAAGTTATAGTGTTTACATGTCTTATCTTTTAGAGGTCCCTGCTGAAATTTTAGAGACAAAATGACATGTTTGGATAATGACTCAAAATAATTTGGGGGGCAGAGCAGGTGGGGTCATAAATGAAGGCTGATAAATTTTTAAATTGGGTGGTCAGTACATCAGGTTCACTGCCATTCTCTTTACTTTTTGAGTGTGTTTGAAAATGTTGACAAGAAAATGTTTTTCAGGCGAGTGTGCTTCCCTAAGATTTGTCCTAAGAGCACAAAAGGAGTTAGAGGAAAGCAAGTTCTTACCTGTCACAGTCAAAAAGGTCAGAGAGATGAGGAGATTGATGCCCCAGTTCATGCTAGAAGTTAGAGCCATGGCTCGTCCTCGAATTCCACCAGGAAAAATCTCACTCAGCACCAGCCAGGGCACTGGAAGACAAGGAAGAGTGGGTGGGGGACAGCAAAATGAACAAAAAGCCATTGAAGCTGAGGGCCAGCCCGCTGACCTCTGCCCTAGTCCCACGTGATCTGTGGTTGGAGAGCAGGGCCATGTCCTTTTACAGGACGAGGGAGGAGAGAGTGTGCTTTCTCTTCACCTCCAACCAAGTGAGAAGGGATTCAGGAGAAACACTGAGAGAGCTTGACAATGGTCCCTGGAAGTAGGAGGAGGGACATAAAGGGCTGGTAGGGGACACTGGCCTGAGAAATGCAAACAGAAAGGGCAGTGGCTAGGGCCACCTGCCCATGACAAGGGGCAGCTGTGAGCCTCCTGCCAAGCACAGAGCCTCAGTGCCAGAGCCCGGCTCTATCTGCTTTCCTCTGGGCCCTTTCCTGTAATCTCCTCTGCCCCCGACCTTTGCCAAGTCCAACATCATAGCTACTGAGTGGGTAGGAGATAGAACCAGGAGGGCGGAGGAAGGAGGCTTGCTCCCCTCCCCTCCTTCACTTGGGCTTCCTGGCCCGTGGCAAGCTGGGTGGAGAGAAGCTCTCAATTAGACAGAGCTCCAGGATTCGATGTTATGCCAGACAAAACATTTGACTTTCTGAAAGGAGACTCTTCTTGGCACGAAAACTGATCAGAGGACTTTTTATGATCTGAGAGTGACACAGAACATTATAGGACCTGCCTGACGGGATTAGAAAGGGCAGCAGAGGAGCAAATTAACTTGTCTTCTGCTCACAGCCTATCAAATCCAGTTTGCC
This sequence comes from Balaenoptera ricei, assembly GCF_028023285.1. NCBI lineage: Eukaryota > Metazoa > Chordata > Mammalia > Artiodactyla > Balaenopteridae > Balaenoptera > Balaenoptera ricei. The sequence goes on along the minus strand of NC_082650.1, from coordinate 29,678,554 downwards.
TAATAGCTACCAGTTCTTCCAATGGACTGAGACTTTTACAAACCTTATCTCATTTGATCCTCGCTGAATTCCTACCAGATAGGTACTATATTACTCTCCCTCTTTTATAGAAGAGGAAATTGAGGCTTAAAGGAGTTCATAATTTGCCAAGGTCCCAGAGCTCAGAGGTGGCAGCAGAGGTGGCGTTGAGCCTGGGCAGCCTCTGGAACTCATGCTTTTTCATCTTGGTGCTCTCTTGGGGGTGGCTCAATAAATATTCGTTAATGAATACATAAATGTGGAGTATAAGCACCTCTGATTCTGAGGAAAGAAGGGCTTAGGAGCTGTCCCAGCCCTGCTCCCTGCTGGCTAAGTCACATTGTGTTGCAAAGCCGGTGTTTAGATACAGACCAGATGCATCGCCTTGCCCGAGATGAGGCGGTGTGAGGGAAGGAGCGAGAGGCCAGGGAGCGGGCCCCCGCCAGCAACCACCTGGGCTGCCAATGCCAGAATCATGGAGCAGTCACCTGTGTCCCTGATTGAAGTCACCTCTCACGACAAGATCATGCTCTGTAGAGAAAACACCTGCTCGGAGTAAATGTGCTGTTTTAAAGTAAGAAAAATATTTAAATTATACAAGAGGACTGGAAACACATTTTTTTTCTCTATTATCTTCTCGGGCGTGGGTGAGAACTGCAACCAAAGGAACATGATTATTATTGTTCTAATTAAGAGGGAATTCAAAAATAACATTCCAGATCCCTCCCCTCCACTCTTTCCCCCAGAAGACCTTCAGTAGATTCTTGCAGATTATATCCTTGGAGACCAGTGCAAAGCTCAGGTAACCTTGCCTTGAGCTTTGCAAGACTGGGGATCTGGATCTGAGTAGAATGACAGCTGCATAATTCTGGTGAAGCCTTTGTAATGACCTGTCCTTGGGCAAATACAAGATGAAAGTATGTAAGTCCACTCTGTTGAAGATAAATAATCTATGCCGCAGGCCAAGCCCCCAGGCCCCTTCCTGCCTTGGGTATTTGGTGAGGGTAGGGGTGAAGCAGAGAGTACCTTAGGGTCTTTTGCTCTAGCAGCCATGAGGAAAAGGTGGGGGAATGGACACACTGATTTTCTTTGAGGATAAGAGTTAGCACTGGTTTTCTTGATCTACTTCCATCCCCCCTTCATCACCTCTGATCTACCCCAGTTCCCCTCCCCACCTTGCATCACGATGGCTTCTTGGAATTATTTGGTGGGGTTTGGGGAAAATCCTTTCCACGCTGTCCTCAGATGAGAATGAGTTGATCCTGCTGTTACAGAGAGTGATGGATCTTACCAACAAGAAGATGGGACAGTTGCACAAAGCACTAGTTATAAGTGCTCAGTCTGAACGGTCAAGGGCTCACCTAAAACAACCCAGCAACCACACTGAGGCCTGTCCTAGGCATGCGTTCAGTGCAGCAGCTGAGCCAAGCTCTTGGGCAGTTTAACCAGTCAGTGAGCAATGAACTGAATACTGAAAAACAGACTTCCATCAGTCTCTGATGGGCCCTTGTTGTCAGGCAAAACTTACACCTGACATTTCCAAAAGTAATATATCATTGCCGAAAGCGACTACTTCTTTTTTGATCTAGTGGAGAAAATTCAAGAATTGATGCCTTGGTTTATGTAATACTGACAAACTGGATGTTGCAGCAATTGACAAAGGTTTTGACAAGGATGGTTCAACACCCCCAATATGGAACCTGTCAGGTCAAAATAAGGAGAGTAAATAAGTAATAAATATTTGTAAATTAATTTAAATAATTAATTAATTCGTAATAATGTTAAAATAATTTTAACAGTGATCTCAGAACCATAAAAATCGCAGGTTTTCAGATCCAGAGAGCGTGAAATAAAAATCTGAAAGTGGAACTTGCAGCAAGATAGAACTTACTAAGAGGGTAAAGTCTTTCCATGGAAGACTTAGGAGCAAGATGGTGCCAGAATCTTATAGGCCTCCATGTTGCCTGAAAAAGGGCTGTGAGTACCCAAAGCAGAAGGAATGGAGAAGCTCTTTCAATTCATAAGTAAAGAGCAAAGAGGTATAAATCATCACATGGGGATATATATTGGTATTTAATAATAACAGGTGGAAGTTTTTTTCTCATTGTTCGTTTGTTTGTTTGTTTGGATCCCTAATGTTTTTCCAATGAGATGGCCTAATTTCTCTCCAACAAAAATCAAGCTACTGTCACATGCCACAGTAAAATGGTGGCTCTCTCTGGCTGTCCTCATTATCCCCTTCCCTGATGATAGGCCCACAGGGGGTGCTTTGTGATATCTGCTTGTGAGGAATCCACAGAGTAGTCAGAGATATAATAACTCTTCCACAGTGAGTGAAGTCACTCACTGCAGGTTAGCAGGCCCTGCAACAATTCTCCTCAATGCCTATTATTTCACCTTTAACCCCATTATTCCAGGCCCACCTCAGCAATATGTACTTCTATAAATGTCAGAGTCTGCATGTGTCCTCTAGGTTACAAGGGTTGAGGAAATTTTGGTCTTGCTGGGAGATAATTGTCCACAAATATTGAAACTCATATTTCACATGGCATTAAATCACCAGGGCTGCCCATTAGAACTTGCTTGATCCAGATGAAATCTGCAGCGTTTATGGCTGCACAGAGTGTCATAAAAAGACCATGAAGGACAAATACGTTGAAATGTCTTTGTTTGCAATGGAGGACATGAACTTGAATGAATAGGGCCAATCAGTGGAAATGGCTGAGCTCTATCACATATCAACAGCCACACTTAGCTCCTCCCTCCTCCATATTTCAGCCACTGCTGAACAGTTTTTTCCACTGAGGTTGTCATTTCTCTCCCTGTACTTTCAGATTCAAACCCCACAGCATTTCGGGCATGCTTTCCATTTGGCTTGAGCATCTTCTGAACCACCTGGCATGGCAGCCTCAGGTTTGAAAGATTCATGGAGGGCTTGAAACTCTTACCAGGGAACTCCTAGCAGCTTTGGAGGAAGTTCTACACTTAGGCTGCAGAGTTCTCAACAACTTGATGGAGCCAGTGTCCTATACTTTGTAGGAGTGAAGCCAATTAAATTATGGCCTTATAAGTTCCTTGAGTGGGAAAGTCTTGTCCTTTAAAAATATACTCCACCGTAGGCCACCATCTCCAATATCAGCAGTGGTACTGTAGCTTTATTTTTATTTTTATTTTTTGTATTCTCCCTTTTCTCAGTCTCTCTGAGTTTTGTTTACTCCTGGCCTCTTTTAAAATACTTTTTTCAAGAATATGATCTTGGATTACTTATATTTAACAAACCAAGGAAAACAATGAAATAAAACCTCAATGTTCCTAATCTTTCTATCTTAATGATTTCTAGCCAGAATCAACCGAAATGATTTCTTAAAATATTTTGGGGAAAATTGGATTAAATGAAATAACCCTTAATAAAAAATGCCAGAGTTAAAAATGGAGCCCTTTTGTGATCAGGTACTAATTGGGAATAAGAACGGTGGCAGTGGTCTCCAAACTTTCTTGCCTGTGTAGCCTTTAAAATAATTAGAAAAACTAAGTACTTTCTTTCATTTATAAATCAACATCTAACATTTTTTTACCATAAATTTAAATGACAGCAAAAGATGCAATTTCTATGGTATTTTTAAACTCTATATTTAGAGTAGAGAATAATTATACCACTCAAGTATTTCCAGTGGAATTTAAATACAATACCCATTTGATACTCATCTTCATCCATTTAAAAAATATAACAATAAGGCATTTAACATAAAGTTGACATTGTTTTCAAATAGATGAAATGTGGGGGACTTCCTTGGTGGTCCAGTGGTTAAGACTCCGCACTTTCAATGCAGGGGACGCGGGTTTGGTTCCTGGTCAGGGAACTAGGATCCCACATGCCGCGTGGCACAGGCAAAAAAAAAAAAAAAGGAGATGAAATGTACTGTTCTCAAGAATAATAAAAATAGATGGGGAGTTGAAAAAGTTTTTTAATAGGAGTGTCACTACATTCTTTAAATTAACAACAAAAGTTTGTTGTCATGATATATCAGCTGATAACTTGATTAGGTCATCCTACAGTTTTGTTGAAAGCAAATTACTGGAAATATCTAGGCTTATGAGAGAATTATTATCTAGTCATTAGAGTCATTTTTCCATACCACACCTACACCAATATTTCCAACTGCCTTTTTGATTAGTGTTCCTAAGGTTTTTATAATTGGGGACATATATCATAATAAGATTTCTGGTGGGTAACAGGTGTGCTTTCTTTTAAGTGGAAGAATAGTTATTACTGGGAAGACAGGGAAGAAGAAATTTTAGGAAACAGACTTTTCCTAAAAATCCAAAAATTGATTTCCTTTGATGTATCATTGAAGGAATATTGCAGAATGTAGCCCCCAGGATTATGCTTATCCCAGTTTGCAGATCACTGAACTAGAGTTCAAAAGGCAAAACAAAAAAGGGAAGGAGATACAAGAAATTAGTCTTTTCTGGTTTACACTATAACTTGAATGTCGTGCTTCACATGTAACATTTTATGCTGTGCTTTTTTTATGAATGATGCTTCAGACTTCAATGAGAAAAGTATTAATAGTTTTTAATATTACAGGTGTTCCTTGGAAAAATGCTTAATATTGTGTTCTGAAAAACAATAAAGTAACAGGTGAATGCTGTGTTTATTAAGATAATGTTAGAACCTTAGTCTGTTTCTTTAATGTCTTTACTGTCTGATATTCATAATTTTCAAGGGCATGGAACTGTGATCATAGCGTGGGAGGGAGAGGAAAGTTAAACACCGATGCATTATATTATGTGAAGAGTTGCTGACGGTAATGTAGTAAATGGTGTTACTTCTCTTTGTTTAGCTGTGCTCATGCTACAAAAATGTAGTTTTAGACTCTTTGGCTCTATTAGGTACCACTGTGCATCATTTAACTCCGAAGAGGAAAGTGAGATTTAATTAGCTAAGGCACATATCTCTTTAAGTTTTTCCTCTTTTGCTTGGGTGCAAATTTAGTATAAAACCATTCAGATCCTATTATTTGTTTACTTGGCATTATTGCAACGACTAACACCAGAGGACCATATAAATCACCACTTTAATCAAGCAAAATAAGTTTTAACTTAATTAACTGGAAAAAAAAAGAACAGTATTGGTGTGAATATTGATGATAAATGAAATGTAAGATTTAAAAGAAAAAAATAAGATTTGAAAGATCTTAAAGGTAGACACAATTAACACAAACCCATTGTGTGAATACAATTGTATAATGGCTACATTTGATAATAAAATTCTCCTGTTTAAAGAATAATAATTTAATCAATATGCCTTTTCTCTAAGAGTATGTGATTATCCAAGAAGAATGGTAGAAAAAGAAGATGAGCACTAAAAAAGTCTTTGACGGTGATGGTTTGGAATATTAGAGGCCTGGTGTCTAGGAGGAAATATGAAGAATATCAAAATATCTTTGAAAACATTTGATATAATTCTGGTCTGCAAGCCTTTGTTCTAAACCCTGTATATCTTAGAGTGAAGCAGCTGAGTAAACTTCCAAATTAGAACCTGCTGTTCCACACCTCTGGAATTGTCATAATTTTTAGCTGTGCAAACATCACATAAACAATTGCTTTTGGAAGAGCTAGAGTTATTTAGGTATAAAATCTAAATTTAAATGTTATGGCAGATGAGTCATATGCTTCCTACTGATACCCATCCTCCAAAAGACTGGTTAAACTCCATAAAACCAAACAAAACAAAAAGCTAGGCTCTACAATCTTTGTACCTTAAAAAGCTCTAATTTCTTGTTTTAAACAGAAAGGTGACCTTTTTAGAATATTTGAGTTGAAAGACAATTTTTCATGGGTCTCGCATTTCAGCATGTCTCATGAGAAAAGGCACTGATTTTGTTCCAGGCTGTCTTTCTAAGGATGTTCATATAAGAAACAACCTTGGAAGATAAAGTGTCCCCTCTAGAGCAAAGTTTTGTTTACTCTCCAGTAAGTTAAAGATAATGTCTCCCTCCAGGGGAAAAATCAGGCCGGCTTACTGTCTATTATAAAAGATTTGGGTTCCCTAAGCTTGGGGTTCCTCTCCTCTAAAATAACCTGGTCTATGTATAGGTGTCACCTGGCCTGGTTCATGATGCCCTGTGGGTACTGGGGCTTGGGGAATTTGTGCAAATGCTGATAGTCTGGCTATTGCTATTGCTATGAATAATGAACTGTCCTTTGTCTCTGACCAAGGAGTCTTGTGTCTTTTGCCAAAATCCATGAAACTGAGGCTAACTTGTAAGCTTGCAAATGGGCTCAAATATCAGCCAGTTTACAGTTCTTGAGAGTTTGATAACTTGTGGCTATGGTATGATTTTTCTACAAAGATCTTTTATTACTATTATTAACTTTAGACTTCCAGCTTACATCTGAGAAATTTAACGTGATTGTTAAGCCTGAGATAATCCATTGAAATATTTCTATAAGCTCTAACACTAATTAAGTAAACAAATTCCAGGCTCAGACTTCTACATACTTCTCTTAGGAAAACCAGGAAGGAATTGTCTCAAATCTTTTTTGGAAAGAGTTAAGTTCTAAAACATTCAATTACTAAACCAAGGTAGGAATTATTATCCCATGATATGACTAATCTCAATCTCTCTCTTTTTTTTTTTTTCCCCACTCCAGGGGAAACGTTGAATCTTGTATTTGGAGCAAATATGGAAATTTGGAAATGAATATTTTGGCTAACACCATACATTTTTTTTAAATGGCCTTAATTTTAGTAAATTTACATGAACCTTCTTTAGTCATCAAATGAATTAGAGGTGGCCACACATCCTCAATTGAGTAGTTTTACTCAGATATAACTTTTGGTCAAATGTGCATGGGGTTCCCCACAAACCACTTTTATTTCTGATGGCCTAGATACTGACACAGATTCATACTAGAGGAGATCAGGATATGTCAACCCCAGACTAGAGAGATAGCTCCCCTTCATCACAGAAGCTGAGAGAGTTCCAGAAACTATGTTTGACTCATCTAACAAATATTTCTTGAGCCCCTATTGTGGGCCAGGCCCTAGGTTAGGCTCAAGGAAACAACAATGAACAAGCCAAAGTTTGTGTGCACACAGGACACAGAGTCTAAATTAGTTGCACCAACTTAGAAGAATGGACAGTTGGGTGTTTCTCAACCTAAATCACACCTTTCACCTTTCACCAAAGACTCAGAATTTTCTGTAACACCTGTCTGATAACCTAGAAAGCTCTCTTGACTGTAGGTAATGCAGAAATGAACCATATTTCAAGCAACACATGTATTTTCTTTAGTCTTGACCTAACTGGAATGGTGCATAGAAGGGAGGTGAGGAGGACCATGGCATCATAATTCAATATGGGGCTATGGAGCATCTGCTGTGTCTCCTGATGTGCCTCAAGCAAAATGACTGCTGGGGTCAGTGCTGGCCTTACCAAAACTATACATCTCTTGTCTAGACCATGGCCAGATATTTTTAAATAGCACTAATTACTAAGTGTATTGAGTCCATGCCACACACCAGGCACTGCACTAGGTACACGTCATACAAGTGGCTTTGTTCAACCCCACAGTTACACTGTGAGGTGGATCAGGAAGCTGAAGCTTAGGGAGCTGGATTGACCTCCCTGGGGTCCTACACTGTAGAACTGTGGTTCAAGGTCAGGCAGCCTAATGCCAAAGCGTAGTCTGAATTCACACACTCTGTTGTATAGCCTCCAAAGGCTTTCTGCTCTTCTCCTAAACCTCCAAGCTCAGGTCCCCCTTAAGGCCACTTGATGTTATCCCTGATCCTTCTTTATTTTTCTTCATCACTCTTACCTCCACCTAAATGGTGACACTTCTCTCCTCCTGAAGTTGTATTATACATGCCTTCATTTTCTGGCTTATTGCCTGTCCCCACCACTGGCTCCACTGGGGCGAGGCGTGGCTCTCACTCATCCATCCCTGAGTCACCAGCAATGGGTACCATGTCCAGTGGGTTGTGGTGAGCAATCCACACGTGCTGGACAAGTAAGTGAGCAGATGAATCCCCACCACTTTCTTCCTCTCTCCTCTCTTCCTGGTCACTCCAAGATGCTTTCTTGCTGGAACTCCTGCCTATTTGGTAGAAGAGATTGGGGGAGGTGATTTGCTGTCACCTGTCATTCAGTCTTCAGTGTAAAGTTCCGCTTGAACTTGTGAATACAAAGGCAGTTAAAGGATGACAGTCATAGCCTCATTATGGAACTTAATATATGACCTTGGACAAATTCTTTCCATCTGCTCTAATGAAAAGATATTAGTCATGAGATGGAAGAGGAGTTTAATTAATTTATGGACAGAGGAATTTTTGGATTTAAAAAAAGCCCTAATAATTGTTTTTTTAAATTAATTAATTTATTTTTATTTTTATTATTTATTTTTTATACAGCAGGTTCTTATCTATTTTATACATATTAGTGTATACATGTCAATCCCAATCTCCCAATTCATCCCTCCACCACCCCACTCCCCTGCTTTCCCCTCTTGGTGTCCATACGTTTGTTCTCTACATCTGTGTCTCTATTTCTGCCTTGCAAACTGGGTCATCTGTACCATTTTTCTAGATTCCACATATATGCGTTAATATACGTATTTGTTTTTCTCTTTCTGACTTACTTCACTCTGTATGACAGTCTCTAGGTCCATCCACGTCTCTACAAAGGACCCAATTTCGTTCCCTTTTATAAAAGCCCTAATAATTGTTGTGAAAAGAACAGACACACACATTTTTCTGAGTTACAGAGACTGTTCTAAGGAGGGCAGCTACACAAGTATTACCTCAGATGAATTCATGAAATAATAACTTTACGCCTTGGGCTTGGGCTTGGGCTCATCTCTGCTTTACTTTTGAAGCCCAAGAAGAAGAGAAATCGTTATGTGGCTCTATGTCCTCACAATGTCAGGACTTTTTGGTTCTACCCTGAAGCTTGAACCACAATAAAAAAGTGTTCAGTTATTAGAAGGAGCTAAAATGATCAGGACCACCCCAGAAAGACTGGAAAGTCAAGTTAAGATTTCGAACATACTTTAAAGTGAGAGATGAGGTGTGGAAAACGGAATGTTTCATAAAAATCTCCAATAAAAGCAGTGGGGTATGTATTGTGATTTTTATTTGATGGAAGAGTTTTAGTATTAGTTACAGAGAAATGGAGGGAAGAGATTCTTAACCTCAGGCTACGAAACCCTTCAGCAGGCTAGTGAAGCTTACAGATTCCTGCATAGAATAATATTTTAAATGTATAAAATAAAATATATGAGATTACTTGGTACCAAATTTATGCCCCCTCCTGAATTCTAGATTCCAGCGTACACCTATTACTCTAAAATCAAGGAAACAGATGACCAGAAAGTAAAATGATGTAGGGCATACACTTTAACCTAAAAATAGAAATACTTTTTGACAAGAGAAACTATGTTGTGATCTAATACAATGAAGGAATGTTGTTCTAAGCCAACACATATTTTAAAAGATTTAATAAAGATGATTTAATCTTGCTTTGATTTTGCTTTGGAACAGCAAGTGCTTTTCCCTTTATGCCCCTATTTACACAAAGGATTTGCTTCTATTACAAGTAATAAACTCTCTAAATGAAATACCTGAGCAATAATCACATCAGGTTAATAAGTTTTATAATGCATTCATGATCTGGTATGAAAATTTGCTCTTAATAAAAATCTTCTTTAAATTCCAAATGGTTCGTGCTAATGCTCTAGAATACAATTTTGGTGATTGAATTGGAATTCTTATGGTATGTTTTCTTTAGAAAAGAAAAAATGAACTGCAGCATGAATATAAACAGAAATGACTAACTCTTAGCAAGAAAAAAAAAAGGACAATTATTCAGATCTCTTCTAAAAACCCTAAGAGAATTGACAGTCTCAAGCCACCCATGTGAATTAACTGCTTGTTTTCCTTAGAGGGAATGTTTGGGATTCTGTCTCTGACTGCTTGCCTTCTACCCTCAGGCGTGAATATCCGGATCAGTGCTTGGAACAGCAATTACAAGTTGAAGAAACCGTGAGATGAAGGGTTATTTCCCTTTCCCAAACCCAAACCTCCTTCAAACTGAGATTCTCCATCTCATTAGCATTGCTTTTGTTCTAAGAAATGCTCAAAAAGACTCTCTTCTCCATGTGAAAGCAAAAAGCAAAGGTGTCCAAAAAAAAATCTGGGACTACTTTTAGATACTCTGTGTCTAAAAGTAGGAATTAGTGAAATTCCCAAATAACTCTTTATGACCTGACAAAGAAATGCCCTAAATGCCTCCAACTACTTATTTCTGAGCCCTGCTAACTCTCCTGCATCTTTTCTTAGAGGCAAAAACAGAAAAAGATTTTTAAAACTCACACCACAGTTGAGACAGGAGGGAAGGCGGCAAGGCACAACCTTTAAAAGAATGACATAGCTGTTGAGGATATGACAAAAACTAGTTAGAACAGATTATGCCTAAGATGGTGGAAGATTTGACTTCCAGAGGACCTTGAGCCTCATTATAAGCTCATTATAATACATTAGCATATGCTAAATGACATACACACAGGCACCATGACAGTTCCAAAGCCAACCATTAAAGGTCAAAAAGTGGGCTGTGGCCCAATTTCTGGAAATCTCTGCCCCTTCCCCAAAATAGTTGGAATAATCCTCCCACTTGTTAGCCTATGAAATTACCCAGCTCATAAAAACTAACTACCCCATATTTCGGGGACTCTCGCCTTCTGAGATGGCCCATGCTCTGTCTATGGAGTGTGTATCTCTCTAAATAAACCTGCTTTCCCATTTAACTTTCAGGGCAGAGTCCTCTTGCCTGCCCTCTTGTATCCTTCACAAGCGTCCTATATTAATAAATCTACTTGCCTATCACTTCACATCTCACTGAATTCCTTCTGTGCTGAGACGTAAAGAACCTGAGGTCCATTAAATCCTGTGACCAGGTGTGTGGTTTCAGCTGGGAGACTGTGGGTTCGAGTCCCTGCCTAAGCCAGAAATTTTGGGTTCAAGTCCCAACTGAAGTGCAGCTGGATTCGAGTCCCACCTGAAGGAGTGAGATTAGAAGATTGTGGGTTTGAGTCCCAAACTGAGGTGTGTGGTTTCAAAGTGATGGATTGTTTTGCAAAAACATGATGGTTTCAGGAGGAACAGGAGCTTCTGTGGCAACCTAGTGTTCCCAGCTTTCCTGGTACTTAGCCTACCCACTAGATAGCTTGACACAGATAAAGAAGCACACTTGGAGAATTTTCCTGTATATTCACCTTAGTTTTAAAGTTCTTCTTTCCCTTTCCTCCTTAGAAACATAAATGTACCCCTGCATGGTTTTCAAACAGATATATACAGTGCTGACTTAAAGGGACAGAAGGAAAAAATGTGAGATGTTGTGTCTTCCCTCAAAGAGCTTACAATCCAGTAACCACATTCTGGTTAATAAACCAAACAAGCATACAAAAGCAGTACATTGTATCATAAAGGACTAAGTTGTAGTATCACGCAGTAACTTCCATTTACATCATACACTATAACATCCAAAACACTTGCACATGCATTAGTTCCCTTGATGCTCACCTATACTCTGTGAGATAGGACAGGTATTATTATGCCCAATTCATGGATTTAGAGAGAGCTTCAGAGAAAATAAATGACTTAAAAACATATAACTAGTAGGCAGAAGAACTGAGATTAGAACCTAGGTTTTGTGATTTTAAATTCAGGCTCTTTGTAGCCCAGAACTGAACTAGTCTACACTAGAAATAACTAGTAGTTCATACAAATAAAGACCTTGAAGAAATGGAGTGAATTCATAAGACTTTCACTGAGCTTTCAAGATAGGAGGGACTTGGGTAGAGTAGGGGGGGGAAGGAAAAGAGGCCACAACAAATGCTTTCTGTCTCTTGACCTGGGTGGGGAGCAATGGGAAATAAAAATGCCCAGAGAGGCAAAGCATTGCCTCATGTCACAATGCCAGGGGGGCATCATTCTCTTTATATCCCATGTGAAATCTATATGTGTTTCTATATGAATGGTAGCCCTGAAAGAAAACTCCACAGACTACGATGTAAATGGTGCCCCTTGGAGTTGTGCAGACACTCTGATGGAGTTGGGTGGGATGATGGAGAACCTTGAAAATCACACATCTTTTCCCTCCAGGATGAGTGATATAGTCGTAGAAAGAGCATGGAATTAGGCTTCAGATATCCAGAGCTCTAGTCCTAAATCTGTGTGATCTCAGTCTCTGAGAGTTTCTTGTTTCTTTTCTCTAAAAGGAAAATGTAGGACTAGATCATTTCTAATCTTCTTTTCATCTTGAAAAGCATTTGGTTCTTCTGATATGGAAGAAAGTGGGAAGCCATGGAAGATTTGTGAGCGGTGGTGACGTGGGGAACACAGTTACTTAGGGGATACTGGTATGGAGGACGGTTGGGTGTGGGAAAGGCCTAGAAGGGGAGAGAACCACAGGAAGGGTCTCCCAGTAATCTAGGGATGAGACCGAAAGGGGTAGACTAGGATGGCAGAAATGGGAAGGAAAAAATGAACACAGGAACCCTTTGTGAGGGAAAATCCAAGAGCATTTGCTCATTGACTGGATTGGGAAACGGGCCCAGAACGTCAGACCTGAGTGACTGGCAGAGTCACTACCCCATGGAAAAGAAAGACAAGTCCCCTTGACGTGAGGGGAATAAGAATTCAGCCTCAGCTTCTTTGTGTTCAGCTGACAGTGAAGCATCAAAATGGAAAAGTCCAGCACTCATTGGGAAAAAGGGAACAAGAAGTCATGTGAGGCAATGGAACTGGAGATACGTGACAGTCGTCACCTCAAGGGAGACAATTAACGTTCCTGAGAAAATAAATATGAAAGCTTTTATAATGCATTAGCAAAAGAGTGTTTTTTGGTTTTATAGCTAAAGAAACAAAAGCCAAGAGACAGTAATGAAATGACCTCATGGCTTCTTTAGAACTAGATGGAATGGAAGCTAGTCATATAGTTTAACAAGTAATGTTTTAATTAAAAGAAATAAATGTCTATCACAGAAACTGAAGACAGAATACAGAGCCTTTGACCTTCTGAAATATTTCTTTCCAGATTCACATCTATTCTCTTAGTCGAGTTTATCACGCTGGCCATTTTGTCCTGTGTCAGTTTGGCTAAGCTGGAACTACATTTCCTTCCCTGTGTAGTTCTGGGTAAGGGTTGCCCAGAAGAGAAATTTGCCTGAGACTTGGAAGGCCAAAGTGACACTCAGCCCTGTGCTTTGGGGGGGTTGGTGCCCTGGACATCAGTGCAGGTTGTACACATTGTTGTGATCTGCTGGTTCTCCTTGTTGGCATGGGGAGCAGACAGTGCACCCAGATCTCCTCCTCCAACTTCTCCAAGTACCAGGCCAGGCACATGGGCAGGGCTCTGTGGAGAAGGACATCAGTTTTTCTGCAGGTGGCCTGCATCATCAGAGTTGACATGGTAAGAGACAGATGTGGGTTCCAGGTTCTTCTTATGGATTCCAGTTTGCCCTAGCAGGGTCCCTCGTCTTTGTTCCCTCGGCTCTGCGTCCAGCTTTTCCTCCCACCTGCCCTGCTGACCTGCAGAGACTTCAGGCTGCAACCAGATGCAGAAACCACAGGCTTCACGGACTCCACCAGCTTTCCTTTGCGGCCCTGATTAGTGACTTTCTCCTTTGCCTCTAACCGTCCCCTACCAGACCTTTGCTTGCTCAGCAGCTCTCACAATTATGCGATGTCTAATCCCTGTAGAAAATTCCTTATCTCATATCACTCACAGCAGTTCTGCTTTTCTGGTAGAATTACTCACACTGTCTTCTCATCCAGGCCTTTCAATACCTAGCCTCCCTTTAATTGACTGTACTTTGTGCATTTCACTTATTCTCAAGGGATCATTAGCTATCAGAAAAGGGTGATGAAATTTTAAACTTGATCTTAATATCTCTAAATAGGCATCACGATAGACTGGGAACCAATATTAAACCATGGCGTCTGGGGACACTATCTATAGGTTTCTGGTGCCTGGGCTGGAAGCCTCCACAGCACCCAGAACTACCCAGCTCCAGCTGTTAACAGAAAGAAAGAAACTGCTATCTTGTTTAAGCCACTGTTATTTTGGTCTTTGTTATAGCTGAGCTTGAATTCCAACCAATATACACACTAAACATTATCTTAATCAAGTTTAGTTACTCAGGTAAATGCACATCAAAAACTTCTGCATTCTCATCATTATTTTCCTTCTCTTTTATCCTGTAGCTCAGCCTTATAAAAAATGTACATGCTCGCTTAGCTAGCAGAGCTTCAGAAAAAGAGAGACTGTCTCTATCCTGCATAAAATGCAGTGGCCCATTTAATAGCCTCATGTGATGGACAATGATACACTATTTTCATTCATTCTTATTTCTAATATATCTTCAAGGAGAGGACTGAACTGACAATTAACAGTTACTATCAAGACCAACACAGTTCTGCCTATTCTTGTCTTGGCCATTTCAGAAGACAAGAGATGTTTTCATGAGAGCAAGTCACTTAACTTCTCTGAGATTCAGTGTCTTCATTTATAAAATTTGGTGAATACTTTTCTTCCCAGGCTTGTTGTAAAGGTAAAATGAAGTATTCCAAAGTATGTAAAAACTTCCTAGAGCAGTGTTTGACATAATAGGTGCCAATAAATATTAGCTGAATCTAAAGCTTAAATTATGGATTTTTAAAAATTAGTATAGAATACTATTTAAGGAATTCTAGAAGATAAATAACAAATAGCCTCCAATAATTTTTTTTCCAAAATCAGATTGAGCTTCCTGAAAAGGGGAACTCTTGCTCTAATATAATAAAGTACCAAATGATATGTGAGTGACTGAGGATTTACTGTACTTTTCAAAGTTACCCAAAAACTAAAGAGAAGAAGAGTATCATGAGCTCGAGAGGACTCTTACCATGAATAGTTTGGCTCTGGAAGTTTAAGATCAATGTCTCTCATATTATAATGTGTGTCATGTCATAACCTCTGCCAACCTGAGAGGTTCTCTGAATGAAAACAAAGAGGGCATCCTTTTCTTAATTGATCTGTGATATTTCAAAAGATTGGATCAAGAAAACTGATGCAAAAAAGAAATATTTTTAGTTTTAGGATGAATATATAGGGAAAAAAAGATGCCAGCAAAGGGAATCAAAGGAACAATAAATACCACCTGAAGTTTATCAAGTAAGCAAACCTTATTGATATAGAAAGTTTCACAGACAAGGTTAAGTTGATTCCTTGGTACAAGGTAGCACTCATATCTTGCTCTTCTAATAGACTTTGAAGAGTTTCTGAAAATAACAACTTTAAAAAGGTGCTTACTCAAATTTTATTAGCTTTATGTATCAGAGTGGCCACATAAGTATTGTTATTGCTGCATGTTATGGCTCCCCAAAATTCATATGTTGAAACCCTAATACCCAATGTGATGACATTTAGAGATGGGGCCTTTGGGAAGTAATTAGGTCATGAGGGTGAAGCCTCCATGGTGGAATTAGTGCCCTTCTGAGAAGAGACACAAAAGATCTAGTTACTTTTCTCCTCTCTCTCTCTCTCTCTCTCTCTCTCTCTGTCCCATATAGCAAAAAGTCTGCCTCTATAAACCAGGAAGAGAGCCCTACCAAGAACTGAATCTCTTAGCACCTTGATCTTGAACTTCCCAGCCTCCAGACTGTGAGAAATAAATGTTTGTTCTCTAAGCCATGGCAACCCAAACTGATTAAAACAAGTGTCTCACAGGTGCACACCCAAGATAATTGAATCTTGAAAGAATGGTAGAAACTTGTTTCCAGGAAACTATTCGTTAATGATGTTTATCATTTTCAGTCTTAAGAAGCAGGGTCAGGGTCCAGGAACAGGTCAGAGAGAGCAGAGGTTGATGGTATTGTAGCATTTCCTCTATCTGCCCATGCACAGTCCCTTATGGGGAAATCTGTCTACTCATAGTGTGAAAGGAAGGGCCATCTTCTGGACATCAGTGCTTTAGATCATGTAGTCCAATCTAGCCATAGCTGCTTAGACTAAAACAACCCCTTATGACCTGGCACAGCAAAGAGCAGTGTACATCAGATTCCCTCTATGGAATCTGAATGAATCAGTATCTAGAGACTGATCTCACATAGACGTAAGAGTAGAAACTAAAAGATGAGGAAGCAGAGTTGAAGGAGAGGCCGTATGGGCCATGTGCAAGTCCAGTTATTAATTAACTGAGATTAAGCAGGCCAAACCTGCTGGTTGCTGACCAGAAAGAAGCAGACACAGGGAGCATAGCTCAATCCATTCAACCAAAATCTCCTTGAAGACAGGGACAGTATCTGCCTTGTTCATTACTGTTTCCCTAATATTGAGCATAGTTCCTGGCTATTAAAACAATTAGTCACTCAGTACATATCATTTGAATGAAGACTTAAGAGTGGATCACTAGGACAAGCCCTCTCCAGAAACACTGTCCAGCGTCTGGCACCAGAAACCTGCACGTGTTCATGAGATTCCTTCTCCTTCAACACAGCCTATGTCTTCTCATTATTCTTGAACCTCCAGCACTTCCCTTTATGGGAGAAAATTTGTCTGCTCCTTGATCATTGTAAACAAAAGTTTCAATATCAACTCTGTAAGAGAGGAAAGGAAGGAGGAAGAAAGGGAGAGAGATGGAGAGGAATGAGAGTGGGAGGGAGAGGTGACAGGTAGGAGGTGATGGTGGTAGAGACAGACTACCCTTGATTTTTAAGCACATCATTTTCTAGTGAGGCATAAAAAAGATCCTTCACAACTTCCCTACAGAGAGGTTTAGACTTTGGATGTGAGGCTAAAAGATGAAAGAACTGTAACAAACAACCTATTCTAGCAAACTCCAGAGTTTGCTCAAGAGAAGTGATTAAACTTTGTCACTGCAATAGACTGACTATATCAAATAAAACAACCTTGTAGCTACCTCCCTGTAGATTGTTTGTACTATGTTCAATGGGAATGCATTGACTCCCATTCTCCTGTTTAACAGACAGAGTAAAGTGCCCCAGGATGTTACTCTAGCGATCAAATATACTTCAGTAATGCATTATCCTTTCCATAATAATTCCTTCTTAATTCCCTTCTTCTTCTTTATTACTGGAATGCATCTACTATTGTGTCTTTAAGAAAATCTAAACACAATTTTTTTTCCTTGCACCTATGAAGAAAGTAGAGAATGATATAGAAGACAATGTCCCAGTAAACTTTGTTTTCATAAAACAATATATTCTCTTGAGCAACAAGTATCTTTCAAGGTCTGATTCATTCCTAATCAACTGATATTAAAGTATCCTCATGTGACAGATAATGGGAAACTAACCCTTGGTTGAATACTAGCCCTGCACATTTCACACGGCAGATATAAGCCAACCATACTTTCCTCATTAGCAGAAACATCAGGTGGTCAATATCATCCCCATCTTGCTTCTAGTAGTTCCGTGTATGAGGTACTATAGCAGTAGGATGCTCTGACGGGTCAAAGATAATATATAACATTCATAAGGGGAGAGAGGGAAGGAATACAAAATAAGATACTTACTTGGTCCTAGACCAATTGAAAATGCAGCAACATAAACAAGCAAGCTGGCTAAGGACAGCCATTTCAAAAAAGCTGGGACGTCCGCAGGGTCTGTGATGATCTGGTATTCAGTTTGGCTTAGTCCAGCATTCGATAAGGATGCCAAGGTCGTTTCTCCTCTCTTATCCATGTCATTTCTCATGGGCCTTAGTGAGCTTCTGCTGTGGGAAGCCATTCCTTTAAAGGATTCTCTAAGAGTGTCATTGCTGGCTGACAGGTTAGCTGGTCCATAAAACACAGACTCATCCAAAGACTGGTTGATAGGACTATGGTTTCTGCAGATATTGGTGAAGTTCATATGGATGTTGAGGTTCACGATGCCCATGGTTACCAGTGAAGCTGCCATCACAGAGGAGCCGACACAGAGGAGGGTTTTGCTCCCGACATGGTCTACAAGAAGGGTGGCCGGGATGGTGCTGATGACCTTGACTACCCCAACCCCTGTGGAGGCGAGGCTAGCTGCCTCGTTGCTTTGGAAGCCAACGGACTTCAAAACAGTGGATGCATAGAATAATATGTTTGGCTGGCCAGTGATTTGTACAAAAAATACCAATGTTAAGCCTATCATGATTCGGGTCCTCATGTTGTCCTTTGAACGAAACAGATCCCCAAAACTGTACTGATATTCATCTTTCAGGGAAGATTTTATCGCAGTGAGTTCCTCCGTTGTATCGGAGATGGCTCTCAGCTTTCCGAGAACCTTGCTAGCAGCTTCCTCGTGTCCCTTCATCACCAGAAACCGAGGACTTGGAGGAAGAAAGTACATCGCAATCGCTTGCAAAACTCCCAAGGGAATAACAAGGCCGAACATGTATTTCCAGCCGTGGGAAACATTGGCAAACGCGTAATTTGAGATGTAAGCAAAAAGGATGCCGATGACAATCATCAGCTCGTTCAGCGACACAAGAAGGCCTCTCTTGTGTTGCGGAGCAATTTCTGCAATGTAGACACACGTGGCGATGGAAGAGAGTGAAATGGAAACCCCAATAGCAATGCGTCCCGCTATGAGAGCCGCATAAGATAAACTGATGATCAAAACCAGGCTCCCAAGTCCAAGGAGGCAGGACGACAGGATGATGGCGGCCCTTCTTCCGCACCTGTCAATCAGGACCCCTCCGATGAGAGAGGCCAGTAGGGCCCCGATGAGGAGGGAGCTCACAACCATTTCCTGCTCGTGGCAGGTCAGGGCTAACAAGGTTCTTATCTGCAGAAGAGCCCCAGAGATGAGGCCAAGTTCATACCCCACCAGGAAGCCGCTGACAGCAGCCGTGACAGATGACAGGAGAGTAAACATACCGCAACCTACGAGCAGAGAGAAGAAACAGGTCAGTTCTGAATTGTGTCTGATGGAGACTTAAGCTTGTCTAAGTACGTTTTTCATAGCACTGAGTATAAACACATAGAATCATAGTCCAATAATACACTAACCAAGACATGATTAAAGAAGGAAAAATCCTTTTTCTTTCATTTTTGGGGAGGAGAGGGGTGGAGACATTTAGAAAGTTATTTCTTCTATTTGTGATGTGATGTTGGTTTTCGTTTTGAGCAGACAGACATGCGAGATAAGCAGATGACAGATGACGAGGACTGAACAAAAAAGAACACGGTTTCATTCCTGCCTTGGTGTTGGATGAGAAATTCAGAGAGTGTGGCTCCTCGGGTCCCACTGTCTAAGGCAAGCCCTTGAGGGCAGGACAGAGAGCGAAGCAGCCTCCGGAAGGGCCCCAGTCTTCCCAGCGTGGAACCTGGGGCAAAATGAAGCACAGCCTCCAGGAAACCTGCCCTCCGGTCTCCTTGGCCGCAATCGGGCCACTGCTGGCTTTTGCTGAAACACATGAGGGTGTTGGGGGAGGCCAGGATGTGAGCGCCTCCACGAATTCAGGGCTGGGTCAGAAAGAAGGAGGCGGAAGTAGGTGCAGGGAAAGGACCCGACAGCATCCATCACTCACTCTGAGGAAGGAGGAAGGGGCATGGGACAGGGGGAAGAAGAACAAAAGGGGCTTTATATTGTTCCATTCTTTTAGGGTTAACATCTGAGGGAAAATGGTGAAATGTTAAAAGTCATTAATTTTCGGTGGTAGGTACATAAGGGTGTGTTACATGTCTGTAACTTGTCATAACAGAAAGGAGACAAAACAAAAAGACAAAGGCTTAGGGAAAAGTATCACAGGTCCAGGAAGCAGTAGTTTCCAAGGCTGGAGCACAGAAAATCGCTCGTCCTGTTTTAGGAACTATGAGATGCCAGGACGTCATGTCATGTATGGGGACACAGCATGAGCTTGGGGAGGGAGGTGGGAGGGGGCATCAGTGAAAGTGGGTAGGTAGAGAGGGGACACTTCATGCAAGACCTGGCAGGTCACAGTGACAACTTTTTATTGTATTCGCAATACAGTGGGGTCCATGCCCACTGACCAGTAAGAGGGAAGACACTCTGAGCTTCTTGCTGCTGTGTAGAGACTAGTTGTCAAAAGGCAAGGCTGGTAGTAGGGGCTAGTTTGTCGCCTTAGTCTTGACAAGAGACGGTGCCAGCTTGCATCTGGGTGTGAGGAGTGGAACTGATGACAAGCAGACAGATTCAAGAGTTAATTTGGAGGTAAAAACAATGACACTTGCTCATGAATTGGTGTTGGAGGGTAAGGAAGTGGGTCAGAACCCAAGACGGCTCCCTGGTTTGAGCGGTCGGTTGGGTGGCTTTACAATATTCAGTACCTGATCTGCAGGCTTATGTACTATATGGGCCACAGGTTGACCTAGGGAAGAAGCAGAAGGGACCTGGCTATGGGTGGAGGTGAAAGGAGAAGTGGAAATCAGAAGTTCCACATTAGATTTACTAAAACGGTTTACTTGTTTTACCTGTAAGCTGTTCCGATTAAAATATCAGGCAGTGGATTGAGCATACAGATTTGGAACTGAAGAGGTAAGTCAAGGCTGGGGAGATGTATTTGGGATCCAGCAGTGTGTATTTGGTATTTACAGCCACAGGGATGGGAGAGATCACTTAGGGAGACAGACTAGAGGAACAAGAGAAGCAAGACGAGGACGAGGACCTAGGGAATGTCAACATTTAGAAGAGGAGGCAAAAGCAAAGGCGATGGGGAAGCAGCAGATTGAGATGTGTGTGAAATGGACTAGAAACGTGTGCTTGGACACACAATTATCACAGGCTGAGCTGAGGCTGCTCAACTATGCCGTTGCTGGAGTAGGAGGTGTGGTTTCAAAATGCCATTTAGCTTTGGTGAAAGGAGCAGGTCAGATAAAGGTGATCTGACATCGCTTCCCACAAGTATCCAAGGTATTTTACATCTCTGGGATCCTGATGGCATGTGGAAAATGGGAGACTCCAAAAATAAAATTTAAAAAGCATCAAATATTTAGATGGAGGAGCAAATAAAAATGCAATAGTCCACAATCAAATAAAGTTGATGTATGAGCATTGTGAATACAAACCATTAAATTGAAATTACATCAGCAATTTAACCAGCTAATCAGAAAACAAATATTTAACATCATTACACAGCAGGCATCTTCCTAGGTACTGGGAGATATCTATGTATATGTACAGATATATCTCTATATGTATCACAATGAAACAAAACAGATGTGGTTCTTGCCCCCCAAGAAACTTAACATTCTAGTGATATCTCTATTTTCTATTATTTATTATGTACTCTTTTAATTTTCACATGCAAAATGACTTTGAAGTACTCTCATGCCCTCAATTTCCACATATTCTTTTTTCCCACGTGATCTTAAAATCCTCAACAACAAATTCTTCTACCACAGGTGATCTGAGTCAGATTCTCACATTTGGATAAGAATATCACATTGCTCCTTATCTCTTCTTGTCATTGTTCTTTATATCTAAGTTTGATGTGCTGATTAGGGTGTGTGCTCTGGCAGTTGGTCTCTAGTATTCAGGTTGGAGAAATAAGTGACTCTGGAGAATGAGGCACTTGAGAGGCAGGTTGAGTGAGGCACCCCAGAAGCAGATTTAGAGGGACAGAGGGCGGCATGGGGTACTGAGTCAAGGACACGGGGGAAGAGATGCCAGAGCTGTGTGAGTAGCAGAAGACGGTCTTTGCCACCTTGCCCTTCTCCTTCGCCTTCCTTAGTTTCCCCGTTTTGTTGGATGGGAAATAGTGCTTCCTTAGAAAAAGAAAGACCCCTTGAGATACAAGAGTTCCTTCCTTTGATGCTCTATTATCCTACTTTATTTTTATTTTTACTTTTTTAAAATAAATTTATTTATTTATTTATTTTTGGCTATGTTGGGTCTTTGTTGCTGTGCGTGGCTTTCTCTAGTTGAGGTGAGTGGGGGCTATTCTTCGTTCTGGTGCACGGGCTTCTCATTGCTGTGGCTTCTCTTGTTGCGGAGCATGGGCTCTAGGCGCGCAGGCTTCAGTAGTTGTGGCGCGCAGGCTCGGTAGTTGTGGCTCACGGGCTTAGTTGCTCCGCGGCATGTGGGATCTTCCCAGACCAGGGCTCGAACCCGTGTTCCCTGCATTGGCAGGTGGATTCTTAGCCATTGCACCACCAGGGAAGCCCTCTATTATCCTACTCTGGAGAGAGTCGAGGCAGTGGGTTAAGGAGGAAAGAGGATGGGGGGAGGGGGTGCATGTTCCAAAGCCAGCTTCTTGTGGTCTTGGGGAGATATCCCCTGACAAAAGAGACCCAGCTTTTTCTTCTGCTTTCTGGACTTAGCTTCATATGCCTAGTTCTTTTATTCAGGGTTCACAGGACACTGACAGACTGGGATGTGTGCAAAGGGTCTGGAAACCATCCTGGTTTGTCAGTGTCCCTCTTCAGACCCAGCAGCTAGCACTGAGTATAATTCTTTAGAGATATAATAAAACTGTCTCCATATGAATTAATAAAAAATTCTCATTGCAAAATTACAAGTTTTTAAAAATTATATATCACAGTATTATCTACCTATCTATCTATCTGTCACCTATCTAGGCAATTTGCCTTCAAAAGCTTATACAGTTGCACTAGGACATTCTATGACCCTATACTCACATAGGTTGGGGGGGAGGATACCAACACAGGTTATATGCTACAGAACTAAGCTATGGTCTTTACTGTTTGAATTTTATTTGAAGGTTATATCTTCCCCATTATATGCTTTAAGGGCTACTGACCCAAACTAGCTTCCCCACTCATCTCACGACTGCTGTTTGTTACTGCTGAGGTTCCATTACAGTCCTCAGGCTGCCCATTCAGGATCTGGAATTCTAATTCAGTGTGGAAGACTAGACCCTAGCGCTTCCAGGATCTCAACCCTGTGACACCTTAGGACTTCCACCATGGGAAATTTTCCTGGTGCTATTTTACCATATAAATAAAATGAAGAAAGACATAGAGTGGACTTTTCTTTTTCTGTGTCTACTTTTTGGTTGATGATGTTAGAAGCAGGATGCTGTCCTATGGATGCCAGAAAGTAGAGATGACTTTTCCAAGAAATCTGACAGAGAACGGGAGGAAAGAGAGAGAATGTCTGCCTAAACACGAATGGCAGAGTCGGGGCAGCTGGGTGGACTGAGGAGAAGCAGCCAGCACTACAGGAGAGAGGAGGGTGAGAAATCATAATTAGAGCCTTTTCAATAGACATCCAGCCCTGAAGTCAGTCCGCACTTAAAGTTCATGGTGAAGTTTAGCATTCCTGGCCATTTGGCTCAGGGTCTTGATCCACGAGGACCCTTCTTTACATCCCAGTGTCCCCCCAAAGATGCCATAGGGAATTCTCAGCCTTTTGTGGACATCACAGAAGTAGAAACTATCTAGAAACTTGCAACTGGTACCCACAGGCTCCTGGGTCATGCCTACCCTCTGGGTCTGGCTGCTTTGTTAGACCAGCCGTGTTCCTTTTGATGCGATGACAATTCTTTAGTAAGATAATAAAGTAAAACTGTTCCTATTGAAGATGTGATCACAGCTCAGAGGCTTTATGCAAATGAGCACTGAGACCCACATCCAGGGCACAAAGGACAGGCAAGCCCCACAGGCTAGGAGGCTGCAGCCGCTTTCACAATAGCTGCATTGTCTCCTGCTCACGGTGACTCAGACGGAACCACAACTTTAACTGGCAAGCACATGAAACACTCCATTTTTCACAATATTTGAGTTTCTGCCCGCTTTCTTCTTTCCTTTCTCCCCCATGTGCCTATTATAGCGTAGGTACATAATGGACACACAGCAAACACTTGCCAGAGGACTGAATCCTACAACAGCCTGGAAAGCAGCGTGCACACGCAGGTCTTTTTCGGGCAGGCAGCCAGGTCATTATACAGCTTGACCAACTGTGAAGGCTTCACACATTTAAAAGACCTCCTACTTCATGTTTTGCTCGAGAAAAACTTGCAGTGGCCCCCAAATGGCCTTGCATTTGTGTTCTCCTCTTTCTCTGCTCCTTCCCTCTGAAGACCTTTAATCCCAACCCATCATTCAAGAGTCATTTCAAGTGCCACCTCCCCCATGATGACTACGCTGTTCTGCCACCTTCTGCTGTCCCACCCCAGCCCCTTGCACTCCCGTTATGCACAGAATGCAGGGTTTCAGATATATGAAGGCATACTGCTGTCACTCATTTATTGACCTGTTTGTCTTCCCCTCTTACACAGAAAGACCTTGAAGGCAAGAACCCCACTTTCTTTTTTTTTTTTTTAATTTATTTTTATTTATTTATTTGGTTGCGCTGGGTCTTAGCTGCTGCAGGCGGGCTCCTTAGTTGGGGCAGGTGGGCTCCTTAGTTGCAGCTCGAGGGCTCCTTAGTTGTGGCATGCAAACTCTTAATTGCAGCATGCACGTGGGATCTAGTTTCCTGACCAGGGATCGAACCCAGGCCCCCTGTATTGGGAGCATGGAGTTTTAACCACTGCACCACCAGGGAAGTCCCCAAACCCTGCTTTCTTTACATCTGTATTCTTACCTCTAGTCTTTGGCACAAGGTCAATCCTCAATAAATATCTGTTGAGTGAATAAATAAATGAATGCATGGTAACAGCACTGCAAATGCCAATCCTTGGTCCTCTCTTCCCCATGGTTGGTCAACAGACTAAGGTTAATACCTAGTATTACTTAAGGGTTAGCACCTGGAACTTTATATTTACATAAATGCTTAGCATCTGAACAACATGCAGTCAGTATTTCTATAGCGCTTTCAGCACTGTTATTAGCCAGTTAATATGGCACCACTGCAGGGACTCTAAAGTGTTCCACTGTCACTCGTATATTTATGTTTTATTTAATGTCAGCCCCATGCACAGGCTTGTTCACTAGTCACCCAGATTCCATGTTTAGCAGTCTCCTTTCTGAGGACCAGGTTTTCAGGTCCCAACAACAGTCTCCAGGCACAATTCTCCCGCCCTTCTGCACCACTGGCTGTTTCTGGAAAATGCCTGCCCTTTCCCTGACTTGTGCTTCTCTTCATGCTGTTGTCCCTCACTTACGGCACGTGGCACATCTGGCCTCCCTCCTTCACAGCCTAGGGAAACCTGAGTCTTTGAAGATCCGGCTCAAATATCCCCCCTCTACAAAATCTTCCAGACTCCCTCTCTGTGGTTAGCATTAATCTCTCTTCTCTCTTCTGCCTTTGTGTCCAGGGCCTTACAGCGCTCTGGATTAGTCTGTCTCCTGCTTAGATTGGGAGCCCCTTGAGAGTAGAGTCTGTATGGGGGGCCCACACAGGACCTGATGCCAGAGCTCTGCAGAGGCTATTGGATGCCCAGGAAGGAAAGCGCTGGCTTAATCAGATAGCTCTCTTGTATGGAGGGTGTGAGGAGAGTGTGGTATTGTGGTATGGTGTTTCCAACAGCTGTCAAAAGTTCCAGATGCTGCCTCTTGGCCTTGGACCATGTGTGGTGCTCCCTGTGATGGTAAATATTGGGCACTATCCTTTATCTAACCACTCTCCCCCCACCTCTCCCCGTACCCCCATCCTCTCTTTAACATGCAATGAAACTCAGAACAACAGAAAATGTGGCCTTCCTCTATACCTACTATTGTTTGGACTTTCTAGGACAAAAAGATAGGAACTTTACTTTCCTTCCTTTTATTTTTCCAAGCCCAGGTAGTACTTTCACAGATACACTTTTCTGAAACTAATCTTCTCCAAATTCTATTGTCTGGGGAGGTATAAAGAGGGGGCATAAGAGCACTTCCCTGCATTTTGCTCTGTTGTTAACACTTCTTTTCTGCCTGATCCCTTGTAGGACTTTCATTCTTTTCTTTCTTTCCTTCCTCTCTTTCGTCTTTCCTTCAATTTGAAACTTTCACCAGGACAAGTCAGAGTACTTGTTCCTTCTAAATTTTTTTTGCTACTGGTTGAGTTCTCCTACTCAGAAAAGATTTCCTCTAGTATTTTGGGGTTTTTTTCCTTCCCATTTGTTTTGGAATAATTATTTATATGTTAGCTAAATATATTCATTTCCCCTCTCATCTCTATCTTATTGTTCTTTTTATGTGCATCCTAGAATAGCTTCTCTTATTTTCCTCTGCATCACAGATTTCAGATAATAATTCTGCTCTTGCAGTTTTAGACTCTGACACTTTACACATCTCATATTAGGTCTATTAGCATCTCTGATCTCAGCTAGTTCCATCTTCACCTCAATCTACTCTTATCACCAGATGTTGTCCTGCATCTCTTTTTTCCACAGAGTCCATTTTTTTTTAATTATAGAGAACAGAAATCAGATGCTGTCCAAAATGTATTTGTTTCCTGTAAAGAGAAATCTTAAAATGCATGCTTTGCCTTTGTATTTAAAATGTGCTTGACAATAACCAGATTGCCACATTCTCTTTACCCAGCCCCCAAATCATTTACGATATTTTTGGCGGCAGGAAACCAAAAACCTGAAAAACAAGGGCATTTATTGTTTACTCTGTGAGAAGACCAAGTTGAATTTGGTGTCTCCAAGGATTCACACTCTGTGCATCCTTCTGTTCCTGCCTCCTCAGAGGGTTGGCTTTTGTCCCCAATCTGTCACCATATGTGCAAGGTGGCTGTCACAGCTCTCGATATTAGATGCTTTCACAACCAGACTCAAAGGCAGCAGACAATGGAAGAAGGCTTAGGGCAAGGGGTTAACCCCATGTGCCTCTTTCCTTTTATCAGGGAAGGAAATTTTCAGAAGCACCTTGGAAGATGATGGGGTTCAGGACGTGCTACACCAAAATACAACCCCTTGGCATGTTGAATATTTTAAGCTGAAGGAATTTGAGAAAATGCCAGATACAGGAAGGTGGCTCTAGCCTTCCCCCTGCCCTTCCCCCCCGAAACAGGTCATAAAACCCTCATGTGAGAGGTGCTGTCTGTTATACCCAGAGGAAAAGAACATCCTTATCTCAGAAGACAAAGGGGCACCAAGAAGAATTCAAACAAACAGCCTTGCTAAGTTTCCCCTGGCTCACTACACTTAGCTCATACTCCTTGACCTGTCATATTTTCATGACTGTCCACTGTTCATCAAATCTAGCATAAAAATACTCAGGCTTAGTCATGTCTTTGGGTCTTTATTTCCTTATGAAGGTTTCCATGTCACATAAGACTTATATTAAATAAACATGGATGCTTTTCTGTTAGTCTTTGTCAGTTTAATTTTCGGACTCAGCCACAGGCCCTAAAAAGGTTGAGGAAAACTTTTTTCCTCCCCTACAAAGACTTGCCCTAATGTCTCGTTGACCAGAACTAGAGAGTTCCACAGCCAAACCTGGCTGCAAGAGAGACTAAGTGAGTATCTGAATCTTCTAGTTCCCCAGATGGAAAAGACCAAGAAATAAGAAGGAAGTTGGAAAAGCTGTTGGGTTTTCAGTGTCTGACACACCTTAGTCTAGCCACCCAGTTGCAGTTGGAAACTCTCGTAGTTAGACTTGAAGGAGCAGTTGATGTGCACAGCTGCTAGCCAAATTTCTGATGTCTGGAAGTTATTTTTGTGGAGTGACCCCACTGGACTGAGAAAGGAATTCTTTTTCTTCCACTTTTTGGTACGCTGACTATGAACAGACTGTCATTTTTTGCTTGTCAAAAACAATACATGCAGGGCTTCCCTGGTGGCGCAGTGGTTGAGAGTCTGCCTGCCAATGCAGGGGACACGAGTTCGAGCCCTGGTCTGGGAGGATCCCACATGCCACGGAGCAACTAGGCCCGTGTGCCACAACAGCTGAGCCTGCGCTCTAGAGCCCGCGAGCCACAACTACTGAAGCCCGCGCGCCTAGAGCCGGTGCTCCTCAACAAGAGAAGCCACCGCAATGAGAAGCCCGTGCACTACAACAAAGAGTAGCCCCCGCTCGCCGCAACTAGAGAAAGCCTGTGTGCAGCAACGAAGACCCAGTGCAGCCAAAAATAAAAATTAATTAATTAATTAATTTAAATAAATAAATAAATAAATAAAGGAGTCCAGGTTTTTCAATTTAAAAACGGAGTCCAGGTACTCAAAAATGGTTGAGAATCACCCTCAGTGCTTTAAAAATTCTTTAGTTAAGGAAATGAAATGCAGAAAAAATAATATTGTAAAGCCTGTGGATGTAAAGTTCTTAGGAAGAGCACTTTATTTACTAAAAATGAATACCTAGACGGCCACCTCAGGGTTAAGGGGAAAGCCCATGGGTCATGTTGGTAATACAGTGGTGGGCTATGGGAAAGAGAGGAAGAACAGGAGAAAAGGCCAAGAAGCAAGAATTTTCGTGTGTGTGTGTGTGTGTGTGTGTGAGAGAGAGAGAGAGAGAGATATCAAGAAAGAATGGCCAACAGAACCCAGAAATGAGAGAAATGAAAGAAAAGGTCAGGAGAGTTTGTCAAGTTCTGGGGGATGGGGATGGGGAAGACAAGGGAACAATAGTGCAAGAGGCCTGTAGCTTTTAGAAAAGTTGGTTTACAAGAAATTCCCTAGGGTGGATTTGACAGGAGAATTTTATGAATGGGCCCACCTAATATTTAATTGCACTACAGCTCTCTTCAAATTGTCGGTAAGAATCGACAAAGAACTTGCGTGAATGGGATTTGAGTATATGAAGGAAAAGGGCTGTAATCCATGCGTGGATTGGAGCAGGGATAAGAGAAAAGACCAGCTGCAGGAACTGAAGGGCAAAAATCCAGGGGAAACAGGAAGTTGGTGCAAAAAGTGATCAGAAACCACAAGACTCCTAAGGTGTACCGGTATACCGGGTGTGCTCGAGGATGGGCGGAGGGCAGAGGAGCAAGGGCAGGGTTTGAGCAAGGTGGAGGGCATGTGGATTCAACTTTATGGGGGCTGGAGCTACTTTTGTTTAAATATTAAAAGAATGGTGATCCCATAGAGCTGAAGGACTTACAGCCATGCAGGTGGAGCTTTCCAAGACCCCCTAATTCTTTCACCACTATCATCACTTTCAGAAACTTTTCTGGATTTCTATAAACCAGTAGGATCTCTTCCTAAGAATTCCTCCTCTCATGATACTTATCACACAAAGGTTTCATAACATCGTCCCTACTTCCACCTTCAGATTCTTTCATAACCCTCTTTCTCCTGCTTTGAACTCTGTGCTTTCATCAGACAAAAATATTCGTAATTCCCTGAATGTGCCATTCTCTCCTTTCCAAACTTGTATGCAAGCTATCTTCTCTGCTTAGAATTCTCTCTGTAAATCTATTGGCCTCAGTGATACTTTCTTGACTCAGCTTAGCCATACTGTCTTCCAGGATCCTTCAAAAACTGGCTGAGCTGCCCCCTGTGCACTACTGTGGCGTTATGTGTCTGGCCACCTCCTCCCTTGTAGGTTTCCTGATCTCTTCTCTCTCATCACCAACTGTTAATAAGTATTTGCATCACATGAATGTCACTGGTTCACCATTGGACCCAGGGTCTAGCATCATGTCTGATTTCTAGGAGACACTCAATATTTGCTAAATGATTGTCTTGTCATTATTTAGACTCTTATCTCTCTGATGAGTTGGTAAAACTTATGGACCTGGATAATGTCTTAGATATCTTTTTTTTTTTTTACTGTGAAGTATCCGGCACTGTGCCTCTCACACAGTAGGTGGTCAATAAGTATTGCAGAATTAAATGCTCTTTAGTTCAGCTCAACAAACACTTCTTCACTCACTCACTGATTTAACAATTAAGCACGTACTCCATGGCAGTACCGTCTTGGACACAGATGGCAGACAGTTTCAACTATATGGACAGTGCAATCAGCACGGTGGTCAATCCAAGCACAGTGCGGACACATTTCCTAGGTTACAAGATGGCTGTACTTGTGCCATTTGCATGTGATCCCTGATGGAAATACAGAGGAAAAGGCATAACTCCTCCCTCTTATGAGCTACACAGTACTTTCTAAACACTTGCAGTTAGCTCAGAGCTCTGATAGGTACAAGAATATATATTTTATCTGGGAATTTATAATCTTATAGAAAAAGACATGTCACATGGAAAATTAGAGAATAGCTAAAACAGAATGCAATAAAGTTCTGAAAGGCATATACTGGGTACCCAAATTCACAGATCAGATCACGGAACAGACCAGGAAGTAGAAACATTGGTGCTGGATGGTATTATCATTCAAGTGGGCAAAACCCTGGCTTGGATTTAGGATACTGAGGTTTGGATCTCTGGGCTATTATCCATGTTACATGGAGCAAGTCACTTTGCTTCTCTCCCAGAGGTACCCTGTCTTAATGCTGAAGGTACAATCTAGAATCAGAGCGTCTGGTTAGTTACCAGCTAGACCCTGACATGTCCCTTAATCTTTCTGTTCCTCTGCATCCTCATTCCTAAAATAAAGATAATATTACATAACTCATAAAGTTGTTATGAGAATAAATGAGATAGACGAGTGGCTGGTGCACACTAGTAAGTGCTTGGTAAATGTTAACTGTTGCTCTCTTAGCCTCGGTTCGCTTATCTGTGAACTTGGGGTAATATTACCTCATTGGGTTGCCCACAAAAATCATTCAGCAAAGATCTGTTTAGTCTGAATCTATGGGGGAAAATCTCCATAACACTGAAGTAAAACTTTGTAACAGTCTCTTACTGATAGCAAAGGAAGTAAAATGATACCTTGTTTCCAGCATAACAATTCTGCCTTTTCATAAATTCTTGAATTCCTTTGTTTTTGGCAATACCTACACAACTGGGCTTATATCATTAAAAATTCTTCCTGTGATTTTGCCTTGGGCTTTCCACAATTTTGTTTCCCAATAGAAATGAAACATTCATTAGCTTAGGGATGTTCTTTCACGATACCAACTGATTAAAATTACAACTTTTTCCCCTATTCTTTTTTCTTCACTTCTCTATTTTATTTTTATTTTTTGGCCATGTCACGCAGCATGCAGGATTTTTAGTTCCCCGACCAGGGATCGAACCCTTGCCCCTGCAATGGAAGGGCGGAGTCTTAACCACTGGACTGCCAGGGAATTCCCTCCCCTATTCTTAAAAAACTTTGCACATCTGAGGCTGAGATGTCATATCTAAATTAGCATTGCACATGTCTCCCAGATTCCACAAAGTGTGGGAAACAGGTGCATGCAGGAGCCACACATTATAAAAATAATACTAATAATAATATAAATAAAATAATATGGTTGTAGCTAACAGCCCCAGAGCCTAGTAATGCCAGGCAGACCTGTGTCATGAATGTTTCTGAGAAACAATTACTTCCAAAGGAAGCACAATTTACCAGTTTAAAGTTTAATAACACTTGATTTACTTAAGAGAAAAAAAATACTCCTATAAGTCAAACAAAGGACTGCTTTTCTCCCTGATATTTTGGTACAACAGTATAAAGTGAGTCATGCTCAAAAAGAATGAAAACTCTTAAAATGAGAATAATGTGATAAATTATTTTAGTCTTATTACTTCTACTTAAATTGTATAGAAAAATTAGTATATCACTGAAGCACAGCCATTTTGCAAATGCATAAATGAATGTGCTGCGATGCAGGAAGAAAAATGATACCAAGGAGCCAAAACAGAACAAAATAAAATAGAAAAAAAACTCATGTGAATTTATGATTTAATATGGAAGTAATATATTTGGCTTAACATTTCAGCTGGGAAATACTTGGAGGGGTTTCATGTTCGGGACTTTTTTTTTTTTTTTTTTTTTTTTCCGTCTGTTCCACGCAGCTTGTGGGATCTTAGTTTCCTGACCAGGGATTGAACTCAAGCCCTCAGCAGTGAAAGCGCAGAGTCCTAACCACTGGACCACCAGGGAAGTCCCAGAGATTGGGTACTTTTTGAGGGAAGATGGGATGGGAAATTATCATCATTTGGTATTTGGTGAAATAGCTCCTTGGGAAGAAGCACATTTCAGCTTTTCTCCTTTCTTACCACCGTGACTTGGTGTACTTTTAAGTGGCTTTCATTGCCTTATTTTATTCGCTAACTCATCCTCTTGGGGAAGACTTCATGAGAAAAAAGTTGAACTTGGGAGTCCCGACTCCGTTCAATTTAAGAGTCTTATAAAGCCAGTTCTTGCTCATACAATCTGAATAAAAAGCTGCTTCAAACCTTTAAAAGCCCAAAGCTAATTCCACACTCATGGAGGCCTGTTTGGAGCTTTTAGAACTTTTTGAACCCTGAGGCTAAATAGTATTATACTTCAGTTCCTCCTAGTGACATGATGCTATGAAAACAGATTCAAGAACTAAATATTCTTGAATGAAAAATACCATCCCACACATCTACAGCAATTAAAAACTGCATTTTAACATTCACCTCTGATACATACATGTAAATTGGAGTTTCCGCAGGCAGTTCCAGGGTGGACTCATTGTATTTTGAGTTCTGTTTTTATCAGCTTCTACAAGGTCTAGACCACTGAAAAGTACCTCCTTGAGAATTCACAAAAAACATACCTGAGGGATCACGGTAGGGTCCTACCAGTTACCACCAGTCTGTTTCCTAAGAACGCAGCCGCTCAGGTCCTGCTGGCAATGTTACCAGACAGAAGGGTAATGTTTAAAGTATTTAACAACTGGACAGAGGCACTGACCTATCGCAATAGACGTTGGCTATAAAACCTGTTCAGGCATGCTGGTGTTTGCTGGCTAATTTCAGGCCCTCTGGGTCAATGGCACTGTTGGTGGCTCCTTGGCCTGGCCTCGTGTGCCAGGCCCTGCCAACACAGGCACTCACAATACGTGCCTGCCGCTGCAGCAGCCTAGGGGTGGTCTGCGACAAGCAACAATCTCTCTGCTCTCTCT
Organism: Balaenoptera ricei; assembly: GCF_028023285.1. Lineage (NCBI taxonomy): Eukaryota > Metazoa > Chordata > Mammalia > Artiodactyla > Balaenopteridae > Balaenoptera > Balaenoptera ricei. The sequence continues at coordinate 29,645,724 of NC_082650.1, read as the reverse complement.
GTGATGTGATATTAAAGGGGAAAAGAGCCCTGCTGCGTGAGCCAAACACCACCCAGAGTTGGTGGTGAAACAGCTCCCGCCATGTTTGTTTAGAGCCTTCTCCCTTCTGAGATCCCAGAGAAGCCATTTGCCCATGCCTCACTGTCACAAAAAGTCTCAAATTTAGACTTTGGATATGATTTCCAAGTGAGGTTAAATATAGAGCCCCGGAGATAAGCTGACTGAAGAGAAAGGGGAGATGGTTATCTTTAAATCTGGTCTTATTTCCAGTCAAAAAAAGTCTATAGTCCCTCATAAATTCAAATGTCTATAAATTCTGTCATTTCCTTGGGAATATCAAGCTACACGACATTTTTTTTTGCTGTTGTAATTGCCATCAATTTGTTAAATACACATGTTTTTAAGAACACAATTTTTGTCAAGGGTTTTGTCACTTTTTCTTTTGATACTTACATACTGTATATATTTTATTAAAAATTGTATCTCTGTTCTGACATAAGGATCTGAGTTAAAAGCCAGGGCATGAGTATTTTCTTTTAAAAAGCATTCTAAGTGATTCTACAGGTGAACAACCACTATTCTAATCCATCCATCTCATTCTGCAGAAATAGAGCAATTTACTCTGAATTCTGCAATCTCCATTCAATTATTCCTATCTAATTAATTAAAGTATGTTTAAATGAGAAAATATCTAATTAATTTCATTTTAGCACTCATGTAACTGGTATGTTTTGTTCTTTTATTCATCCCCTTAATTATTTCAAAAGCCATCTCTCCCCCAAAAAATTTTTTTAGAAAAATGTATTTAGTATAACCAGATTAGTAATTTCCAATATTTTATCATACTGGTAAACAGAGGCTATTCTGAGCTCTACAGAATTTTAAATGACACGTTTAACAACACGTGATAGCTACCAAATGTAAAATAGATAGCTAGTGGGAAGCAGCCGCATAGCCCAGGGAGATCAGATCGGTGCTTTGTGACCACCTAGAGGGGTGGGATAGGGAGGGTGGGAGGGAGACGCAAGAGGGAGGGGATATGGAAAAAAATAAAAAAAATAAAAAAAAAAAAAAAAAAAAAATTGTATCTCTGTTTTTTTTTAAGGTATAGTTGATTTACAATATTATATTAGTTTCAGATGCCACTTTTTAATATATGGAAAGCCTGGAAAAATGGGAATGGCCAAGGCCTGGGTCTTCCCAAAGTGACCAGTCTGTTGGTCTCACAGCCAAAGCTCTGTTATCAGGTCAAGCTGGTCAGTCTGACCTTCTCTTTCCCGGTGATAAGTTTGTTCCCCAAAGTCTCCTCAGTCTGTCTTACAAGTAGACTTCCCCTTGGGCTGCCTGAGGAAGCCTGAGAAAGCCAGACCTGACTCAATTCAAGAGGGTCTGTTTTAGGCTAATCCTGAGAGCCCAAGGCTCACAGCAGGAGCACAGTAAATATGCCACAACCTCAAAAACATGGCCTGCATAACCGGAGTGGTGATGGACTTGAGGTTTGCTAATGTGATGCCGACCCAGGAGCCGGCTCAGGGCCACCAGGGATGAGAGAGGAGCAGGGAAGCGGCCAGGCTTCAGGTCTTTCTTTCTCCACCTCTCCCCTTTCCACTAAAGAGGCACCATGTTTACTTGTCTTAACATACTGACCACCTACTCAGCTTCCATTTGCAAAAAGGAGTTCACAGCTTTAAACAAGTTTGAGAACAACTGCCATAGGGTATTCACCTCATTAGCAGAAGTGTGCATTTCTTAATTCTCAGACTGTGGCAACTCAGGTTTAGAAGAGTCTTGGAGGGGATGAGGTGCGGCCCTTTCAGCTGGTTCGGAGTCTAGTTCTAGCGATCTGGCTTCCACTGCTTTCGGCAGCTGGATCTGCAGCGCAGAGAGCCTACACTCATACCGTGAATATTGTTCTTGGTTTCTGACTTTTGGGCAGATCTGAGAGGAAAATGCAGTGCTGGTGGGGTAATGGGGGACTTAAGGAAACCCTCCTCCTAGCCAGTTGTTTGAATCATGAATTAGAAGAGCCTGGGAAACCCCGCTCCTGAGATGAAGGAGCAGGCCCCCTGGGCCACAGGTCGTCAGGGTCAGCTTTGATCAGCCACCGCGTGAACGTGGGCCAACCACACATCTTCTGGACTCATGCTCTCCTTGTGTAAGATGCCCCAGCAGTCCATGTTCCTCACCTCACCTATATCTGTTGTTGGCTCAAGGTACCGAGATTTCAAATTGAGCTCAACCTGCCCTACAAGGTCAATTATAATGTGTCTATGAACACTGAAAGGTTTACTAAAATGTACCCACTTTGAGCCATAAATTTTTTTTTTTAATTTTATTTATTTATTTATTTATGGCTGTGTTGGGTCTTCGTTTCTGTGCGAGGACTTTCTCTAGTTGCGGCGAGCGGGGGCTGCTCTTCATCGCGGTGCGCGGGCCTCTCACTGTCGCGGCCTCTCTTGTTGCGGAGCACAGGCTCCAGACGCGCAGGCTCAGTAATTGTGGCTCACGGGCCCAGTTGCTCTGCGGCATGTGGGATCTTCCCAGACCAGGGCTGGAACCCGTGTCCCCTGCAGTGGCAGGCAGACTCTCAACCACTGCGCCACCAGGGAAGCCCTGAGCCATAGCTTTTTGAAAATGAATTTAAATTCATTAGCTTCTAGCCATTGAAACAGAGCATTCTTTCCAGTTTAGAGGGGTTAGCCAAGGAAAACCTGCCAACACTTTTCATTACACACAACAGCATTAAGGGGGTACAATCAAAGAGATTAAGGTTTTTGTTTTGTTTCATTTTTCAATATCTCAAATGTTTTAATGACCTTGTCCTGGGTTGTATAACTCATTCCTCTTTGCACGTTAATTTTTTCATCTAGGAATATAGAACAACTTGCCACCTTCAAATGCAGGAAAAGTAGGATAATTTAAGCATGTTTTAAATACTCAGAATTTCCTGGATGAAACTATGGAAGTTTAAAAAATAAAGAAGTTGAAAGGAGTATTTGTCAAATATTTCATTAAACCTCAACATCTTCGTAAATCATACAAAAATACAATCCAAGTTGGAGAGGTGAAGTAACTTGTCAAAACCATAGAGCAAGTCCGTACTATGGATTATTATACACATAGATCTGTATAATTGCCTTTGGGTATCAAGAATGTTTAAGACAATTTATGAAAATTTACAAAAGTAATAATAAAAGGTTTGTATTTGTCTAAATATAAACTACATATAGCACCCATCAAAGCTGTATTAATTAAGGATTTAAGAAAAACATTTAGGTTTCCTCTTCTACATGATAAAGGTTCATTTAAAATTAAATGTAAAAGATAATTTATGGTATTTGTTCATTTATCATTTCTTTTCAATGGCATGAACAGTTGCACTATAAATTGAATTTTGTGTGTGTATTCAACCTTTACAAGCACATATACATGTTACCTTCCTTTGGGATCACTGTGAACTTGGGCAATTTAACCTATTAAGAGTAGTACACTGTTCTTTCAAAGACATATCAAAACTAAATAGTCCATTTTTGAGTGTTACCATGGAGGCCCCTCCAGGACAAAGTTTCTTTTCATCTTCTTTGTGACATTTATCAGTGACTCTATCTAGTTAACCCTTTTGTCAATATCACCACCTCAGCTCACCCTAGAGCTCAATCTTGCCGGAATTCAGAGTGAAGAACTTTGCCACTCTTTCTCTTTACCCCCGAATACAAGTTTCCTTTGTCTGCTCTTAGACTTAGGAACCAAAGATCACACTTAGACAAAGGAACAGCTCTGCTGAAGAGAGGGCTGAGGCATAGTGTAAGGTGACCCCAGATATTCATTCTTGACTAGAAGGAGGGAAGCAAAGGAAGGCTGAGCAGGGAGAGGGCAGGGGATAAGGAGAGCTTCTCAGTTCCCAAGGAGGGGCCGCTCAGTTCCTCCTGGAGAGGGGTTGTGGATTCAGTTCCAAGATCATCAAACCCGCCATGCAAACATAAGTATACAGATCCATCCCAAGGTGAAATGTAAAATGCCTTTTGTATCATTTAGTGTTTTTGGTTATGTATGAAATTCCAATATATGGCGTGGGAATGTATTATATGATTAGAGGGAGCAGAGCTGAGGGAAGCAGTGGGAAGAAGGGCATTATTTGTGTTTGATTTCATTTCATATTACGATTAGTTCCTATTCCTTTGAGAATAAACTAACTGAAGAGGAAAAGGCAACTAAAAGTGTGCAATGTGTTTGTGAAAATTGTAAATGCGGGAGTGAAGAAAGGCATTTGGTTTAGCAAAGATAACTGAAATGAATTAAAACTTTTCCAAATTTCACCTCTGGAAGGAAAAGTATTAAACAAACCTCAGTCTGAAAGGCCAGTTTTAAAGAAAGCAGGAGCAACCAAGCAGAGGTTTTAGGCTGTAAATAATGCTCAAATTCATTACAAACAGATGCTGGGAACTTAAAAAGAAAGTTGTATTTATTGATTATATAACTAATAATTTTATGAAGCTTCCCTAAAATGCTCATTTTTGAAATGGTGGTTATAATGTCCAATTGTTACAGATTATCCATTTGTGACAATAAATGAAAAAGTGTGTGTATGCGGGGGGGTGTGTGGGTGTGTTTACACTTGTGATTATCTTGCCAGTCAATTTCTCCAAATGAAAAAGATTTATACATCATACCGTCAACACAGCGGAGGGCGCTCGGCTTATGAGTAGTGGGACTTCAACCTTCACATTAGAGCTCCTTGTCGCTCCTCCCAGCAGATCCTGTCCCCTCGCCTCCAGGCACCTAGCACGCTCACGTGTACACACACACACACACACACACACACACACACGAGTGAGACACGCGCCCAGCTCGCTCCTCTCGCGGTCCCCGAGCCCTGCAGCCTCGCTTTACCTCTCGCCCAGGGAGGATGCCGGCCGCTGCTGGCTCTGTCGCTGCCATCAGTCTCGGCTGCTGGCCCCTTCGGTTTCAGCAGACTGGGGCCCTCTGCGTTTTCAACAGGTACCATGGTCACGTAGAAGTTACAGCCGTCCCCTGGGCACTAAACCACCCTGACTTCCCCCACTGACACGAGCGGTCACTTTCCCCATGGTCGCATGCTAAAGAAAGGTGAAAAAAAAACTTCGGGCAAAGCCAATGTGATTTGTGACCAACTTTGTTTCTATTTCCGAAAGCTTTGCCCTTTTCGGTGACACAGGCTCTTGCTATTCCAAGCAGCCTATCACAGGCAGTGGGAGGGCCGAATCTCCGGAGGATTGTTTTTTGCCTTCAGATGCAGAGCTGGAAGCAAAGGATTTCCAGGCTTGGGAACCGGAGCTCTGACAGTGTTTGGCCCTTAGCTGGGGGCGTGGGGGGGTGGGGGGAGGTGTAGCTCTTGTATTCCTGCACCTTTGAAAAGAGGCACAGAAAAGAATCAGGCAGATTCAAGCCCAGGCTGAGAGTGAGGGCCCCGAATACTCACAGATGGTATTAGTTAATCTTGCACAGGGAGGAACAATTTAGGCAAAGACATACCAGAAGGAAAAGTGTGTCAATTTTTCAGCAAGACGGTTATTCCAAGAGCAGTGACACTTAGCAAATTCAACAAAGCATGAAACATCTTCATTGTTTCAACCTGATTTTGCCCTAGGTGAGTGCGGTATATACTCTCCCTCTCCAAGGCCTGTCAGACAAATCAAGGCCTGAGACCAAGTATACGCAAACTCAGAATGCCCAGGTTCTTTGGACTTTTTGTACCCTGGGGTTACAGCAAAGTATCGCAGTTTATTTACGCATAGCTGTCTTTAGGGAAGGAACCAACCCTGAATCTTCTGTCGAAATGGACGCCTGCCAGCCTGATTGTAGGAGGAGGGCATTTCCAGTTCTGAGCGTCCGGAGTGAATGGACCATGGTGTGGCTCTGATGCCGTCCAATCGGAAACAAAAGCAGGGCCTGAGAAGGAAGATTTTTTTTTTTTTTCCTCATTTGTGAATATATTTCTATAAAGGTCTTACCAAATGATTCATTTTTGGGGGAAAAAAAAAACCAACTTGTGAGGCACGTACCCATATTACAGAGCAGAAAATGGAGGCAAAGTGACTTGCCTCAAATATCACAGCTAGTCAGTGGCAGAGCTGAGACCAGGAAGCCAGGTGCTCTAATGCCATAACTTGCCTATATCCCAACCTCCCAGCCTTGTCCTTCTCTGATTTTCTCGGTTTCCGTCACTTTCAGCCCTTCTTGACCTTAAGAAGATGACATGAAATACAGCTTTGGTCCTAGTCGTTCCTCTGGACAGAGAAACGAGTTCTTGCTTGTATAGGCAGAAGCTGAACTACACAGAACTCACTTTTGGCCTTTTGGCTGGATCCTAACACAGCTCGAAATTAACTTATCATTTGTACATTACTTTTGCTCATCACTAGATATTTCTGTATCTTTCTTATCCTTCGGGGAATCAGGCAACAAATGGAAACAAACCTGTAATGATTCAACTAGTATTGATTATGCACCTGTTTATGTCTGCTGCTAGTGCTGGAAAATGGCAGTTCTTTAAGCATAGCCCAGCCCCCTTTTGATTCAGAGGTGAGTAGTTCAGACTCCAACAGATTAGCTTGTCCCCACTAAAGAATATGTGGTACAATGATGCTTTGGTTTTTATTTGTTTCCAGAATGTGTTATCATCGTAGGAGCAACAGGTTTTGTCTGCAGGACACACGTATTTCTCATCAGCTCTCTGTATTCTCTTGGCTTCTATCTTCTCTCTGCTGGGAATCAACGACCTCAGTTGGTGGACATGTTCTTAGAGTGGGTCAGTTGTATAATTGCTTTGTTTAATGATCTCAGGCCCCATGTCTCCAGCAGCTTCCTGGCACCATGGACGTGTTAGGGTGTTTGCTATAGTCTTTGACCAAGTAGAAGATAAACCTAATTCCAGAATCCCTTACTACGGTGAAGAGCAATTCAACAATTCTCACTTTGCTTTCTGTAGCCGAACCACACAGGAACTCCTAAGGCATAAACCAAGCAGAAATCCAAAGGAATAAGCACACTATGTGACGGAACACATGGCTCCTGGTGCCCCTAATTCTATTTTTCATTCCACTGTTGACCCGATGGGGGCCACTGGCTCTCCCAAGCTCTGTTCTGTGCTCAAGTTACTCTCTTAAACTCACCTAGGCTAATGGGGCATATTCTCCTGCCGAAATTTCCTGAAGAACCCTGTACTTCTCCTTCACAGTATTTTGCACACTTATCATGTTACAGTTTTATTATAGTTACATGCAGTGATTTGACTAAATCTGACTTTTTCTGCTAGATAGCAGGCTCTATGACAGAGTGCACCATTTCTGTTTGGTTTACTGTGGATATTCCAAATGCCTGGCCAGAATGAATACTCAGTAAATATTTGCTGGCTAACAGACTGATCCCTGTAAATGCAACTAACTTTAGCATGACTAGAATGTAAGTTCCATGAGGGCAGGCACTTCTGTCTGTCCCGCGCACTCATCCATCTCTGTGTCTCCAGCTCTTAGCACAGTGCCAGGCACGCAACACACCCTCAATAAATACGTGTTAAATAAATGAGTGCAGGGACTTCCCTGGTGGTCCAGAATCTGCCTTCCAATGCGGGGGACGCGGGTTCGATCCCCGGTCGAGGAACTAAGATCCTACATGCCGCAGGGCAACTAAGCCCATGCACTGCAACTAGAGAGCCCATGCGCCACACCTAGAGGGCAACCTGCACACCACATCAAAGAGCCCGCGTGCAGCAACGAAAGATCCCGCGTGCCACAGCTAAGACCCGAGGCAGCCAAAAATAAATAAATAAAAAGATTACAGTGTATGGAAAAACCTACCCTGCAAACTACTTTGGGAAGAAAGAGATGGGCAGCCAGAGCTGAGGGGTATGAACAAAGTCCTTTTCCTCACTTCATTCCATTCAAATTTCTATAAGCAAATAAATAAATACACAAACAAATAAATAAATGAGTGCTCACAAATGGAGCATTTAGTGAGCTGGATAACTATGTAGTTTTTAAAAACCCATTTGACGATTGCCTCTAACACTTCGTCGTTCCTCTCTCCTTTCTGGTACTCTCTTTAGAGCAAGTATCACCACAGGCTGTCCCTCCTTAATAGAGTCTGAGCCACTACTATTGTTAAAAGCTGTTCCTCCACTTAAGGAATATGTAATCAGCAGATGGACAGTTCATTTCCCATAATTCCAATAATTTTGCTGCATACCTTTTCAGACCACCTGTTCATAGGCAATGCTACCAAATCCAAAAGTATGTATTATGGCTTATAAACTGACAAGACAAATAAGAGGGGATGAAAGAGAAGGCAAACAGCATCACAAGGCTGTGGACCTCTACTATGTATATACCAGGCCTATTTTTACGGAGATTTTTCTTAAACCTCACAACAACTTTGTAAACCTCACAACAACACTATTACTTTCATTTTGCAGAAATTGAAACAGAGGTTTTCGAAACATGTCCAGATCAAAAACAAAACAAAACAAAAAAAAAACACTTTCCAATGTTTCATCCTGAAAATTTTCAATCATACAGGAAAACCTAGATTCTATACTCAGCATTTAACTATGCTCACTCTTTCATATATGTATCTGTATTTTAATCCCTCTATCCATCCATTGATCCATCTTAGTTTTTATGCATTTCAAAGTAAGTTGGAATACTTTGATATGTGTATCATGAAGTAGAGTCCAATACTTGTTGAGGTTCTTTTTTTTTTTCCCTTTGAGACATTTTACATACAATGATGTTCATACAAGGGTACCATTATATAAATTCAGAAAATCACATACATATGTACACTCCAAACCCCTACTAAGTACAGAACATGAGCATCATCCAGAAAGTTCCTTTATGTCTTTTCTGAGTAAATTTACATCTTAACCCTTAGAAGCAATCAATGTTCTGATTTTTTCCACATGGGTTATCTTTCCCTGTTCTCACTCCTCATAGAATGGAATCATAGAGTATGTACTCCTGTGTAAGGCTTCTTTGACTGAGCGTAATTTTGACATTCATCCTTATGTTTGTGTGTATTAGTAGTTTATTCTGTTTATTGCTGACTAGTATTCCATGGGTAAATATACCACAGTTTATTTATCCATTTTCCTACTGATGGGCTCTTGGGCTGTTTTGTTTTGGCTATTGTAAATAAAGCTGTTATGAGTAATTCTTGCACAAACCTTTTGCAGAACATAATGTTTCAAAGCACAGCGGTCCAAGTCCATTTGACTCCAAAACTCACATGCTTTCCACTACACCCTGGTGCTTCTCTGTGGTGCATCCCATTGCCCTATGTTTATGTAGAATGTATCTCCAGAGTTTTTATCCTCAAATAGTTCATTACAGTGTAAACACAAATAGGGAAATACAATCTTTAGACAAAAAATATCCAGATACAAATTCAGGTCTTAATTAGCCACACTCCAATAAAATATTCATCTTGGTATCAGTTTTTTGGAAGAATATTTATTATTTTACATGTTTATACTATCCAAATAACTCCTTTTTCTAAAGGTTTTCAATATAACTATTTTTTAATGTGTAGAATATTACTAATCATAACATATCGATTAAAGTTCCTCAAATTACAAAAGAAGTATGGTTAAATTCATTATGATATGTTCACTTGATATAAAATAAATTGTTAAAAGAAAGACAATATAGCAGTGTAATAAAATATTATTTCTATTATTTTAAATGGAAAAATCAGAGTAGAACATTTCATGCTGATTACCACTATAATAATTTTTAAAAATATATACGTGTATTCATAGAGACTAGAAGGGAACTTGGAAAAATTGAAAATAGCAAATACGTTGGGATGGTAATCTTAGGTCACATAAGGAATTTAGACTAGTCCTAATCATGGGTAAATCATGTGTAAAAAAGTATTTTCTGAAAAAAATATTTTCTTAACATTGTTATAATACTGTATATCTAATAAGTATAAATCTGAAGAAAAGTTCTTCGAATTTAGGGCTGCCATATACTGTTGTGCAATCCATACATTGCACAACTATAGGTGGGTTGTTCCCATTCATTTAAACAGAAGTTTGTTTATTTATAAAACAAGTTTTCCAGAAAATCAAAGTTAAAATGTAATTTGCACAGGGATGCATTTGGGCAATTAATGGGGCTGTTCAAGTTATAATCTTCCTCTAAATTGCAATGTCTTACCTGTTAGTTTGGCCTACATCTGCCTTTAGTAGAGCTAAGCTATATAAGATGAGTACCCTTCTCCATTCTATTACCTGTTTTTCCAAATAAATTATCAATATTTCCAATTTTAAAATTTTCCTCAGTATTATTACCATGCTCTTTGGATGGAGGCATCCACAGAAAGTTGTTCAATGACTAAGCCTTTCCTTTAGGTTATCCTTCTTTTTATGCCATAATGATGGAAAAATACTGCTCAATCCTATGTGACAACATCAGTCTTTATTATCTTGAAAGACTGGTCCACCTTCATTAACTGTCTCCTATCTGCTGGTCAATGAGAAGGGCACTACATAGAAAATTGACTGTCTCCCACACAGAACTTGGAAAGATCCTTCTTGGGGCTTCCTTTACACCTAAGGCCACGCTCTGCTTAACATATCACACACCCCAGGTTTTGCATCAGAAGCTGACAGCATGAAGCAACAGGATTTAGTGTTTCTGTTCTGGCAAAATGGTGCAGTGGTCTGGCCGCCAAGTCCCTTGGTTGCTAGATATACACAGTGAGGTATGTGCCCGGGGCGGCTGGATCAGCTCAGAGCAGGACTTTGGGAATTGCTTTTGACCGCAGTCTCCAAGTTGGAGTTGGTTCACGAACTCATCTAGCTGAGTCCTTTTTGACGTGTGCAGAGGCAGATCAATCACAAAGCTAACAATATTTAAGCTTCAGGGCCCCTCACTCACATTGGCCCTTCCAAGGTCATGGGAAGGGGCCCAGCAATGCGTTCATAGGATCATATATTTTCTTAAAATTTGCAAAAGTAATATATTTACCTGCAATCAGTGAAGACCCCTAACCCTTTGCGTTCTGACACTGATATCCTTTTTGTCACCTTTTCCTTGTGTAGGTGACATAGGAGTGGTCATGGGATATTTGGGATCTGGCTTAGGGGCAGTTAAGTTGGAAAAATATTTGGTTTGGGTTTCACTTAGATGACTCACAGGCACTTCGGTGAGTAGTTAAGCTCTTGCTATCTCTCCCGGTAAAGGAAGGACTCCCAGGAATTCTCCTGCTACATACTGTGCCAACTCACACTGCACATTTTCCACATTATCGCTCATGTGGCATGACGATGCAGGGGCTCAGGACTGGAGGTTGTCTATCAATGTCCTGTGTCTATGTCATAGAGCTCCCAGCGCCAGGAGTATGTGGGTCACAGAGGAGGGCCACGCTAGAGAAGAGAGTGGGTTCTTTCTCTTCTCTTTGTAGAAAGTAATATTGCCAAAAAAATTCTGTTATGAAGAAAAGAGGGAGAAAAAAGTATTATAGAGATGTATCAGGTAATTTCTGGATTGTGTGGTGTTTGTAATACTTGATTGCTTTGTAAACATTTGTAATTGATCTTAATAAATATTCACTTTCAGACTTAATTGTATATTTCTATTTTTAAAGATTGGAGTACCCCAATTTTAATAAACTTCTGGCCCCTCAAAATTTGTATCTGACCCTATGAATATGGTTGGGGAATCGAGGTCTTCCCAGATGACTGTACTTACTAAAAATCTCTCCGATCTGTTCCCTTCCTCCCATCCCCACTGTCACTCTCTAAATCCAAACCACCTCCCTATCTCCATGTGGACAGCTGCAATGACCTCTAACAGGTCTCCCTGCCTGCATTCTTGATCCCCAAAGCCCATTTTCCATAATATAGCCCAGGCTTTTCTCTAAAATTTAGACCCTTAAATGGTTCCAGTTGTTTTAAACTTTTCACCAGCTTCCAACTGTTCTTAGGGTTGGTCTAAATGTCTTAATGAGACCTAAAATGCCCAGCATGGTCTGGCTCCAGCTGACTTCCCTGGACCCATCTCCGGCTGCTTCTTCACTCGAAGCTCTGCAGTCTAGTCCTTTCTTGGACTCTCTGGTGGGCTAGCTGATCAGTGTCTCCTTGACCTCATTGGCTTTTAGACACTCTTGTCTCACTCCTCACTGTGGTTGCCCACGACTGAATAAACCATGAATAGAGTTCTCACGTTCTGGGAACCAAAAGAATGGACCAGGATCCTCTCTTTGAGGGCCTTCTCTCTCTAAATTAAATTAGAAACTGGTTGTGTATCAGTCAAGAGTTCTGTGTGGGAATTTTAAGCAGGAAGGAATTTAACACAGAGAATCAGGGGCTTATAAAATCATTGGAAGGCCTGAAAGATCAGATTCCAAGCATTCAGAAATGACTCCCAGAATAATATAGAGTGGCCTCATCAGCTGAGCTCCTATATCTAAGGCCACCTAATGGAGCAGTGAGTTCAAGCTGCATTGTTTAAATCTAGGGATCAGATTTAAACGTAACTACCCCCATAACTGCATTCTCCAAGAAGCTGTAGATGTCGAATGCTGCCTCAGGAAAATCTCACATCACCTGATCTCATAGGCTAGTAGAAACCCCCCAAAAAGGCAGAGAAAATAGCTTCCCCATCATATCTACCTTCCTGCAGATGCTTCTAACTGATGTCTAGATCCTGATTGCTAAGAAGTCTGGGAAATGTAGTTTTCTAATCTACCCAAAAAGAAGGAGGGTGGAACGGAGGTTGAGAGGGCCACTCTACTGTATCCACCAATGGTGGGTGAATGTTTGGGTTAATACGGAGTGAGGCCTGGGGTCAGAGTCACAGCAGGCCAAGTTTGTGCAAGCCAGATTTATGGTAGAGGGAGCAAAGGAGATGTGCAAAATAAGAGAAAGCTCAGCAGAAAGAGAGCAGGAGAATGAAAAATCATAGAGTGAAGCAGAGAGGTGGAACTGTAAGGCCCCAGGAGAATGGTCTTGGCTTTTGGCTTTCTATGAAGTCTGGCTGTGTTTTATACTTGCCTTCAGTACTTGATGGATTGGGTAGTATGATCTTTTCCCTCCCTCCCCACTCCCTCCCCATCCCCCTTTGCCAGGTGCTTCAGTCTTCTCTGTCCTCCCTTCCCCCAGGCTGGGCCAAGGACCCACCTCTCTGCTCCCATGGCACAGAGTGCAATGCTGACATAAGGAGAAGCATGGAGCACAGTGATGATTTCCTAACTTGTTCTCCCTACTAGACTGTAACCACTGTGAGGGCAAGTCATGACCACCTGTTCACTGCCACTCCTCCAGAGTCCAGCATGGTGTCTGAAACCTTGAGTCACTCACTAAATATTTGCAGAAAGAAATACAAAAGAAAAAGATGGAGAAGAGGGTGTAAACAATAAAACTTCAAATTGATCACGTGTTGTTTCATTAAAGCATCATTTTGAAAGTAGGTTCTTGGACTAGTCAGTTTTAATTCTGGCTGCACCACTTACTGTCTCTGGAAGTTCTTTATGACTCAGTTTCCTCATCTCTAAAATGGGATAATAATAGTACCCAACTCATAGGGTTCCTGTGAGGATTAAATGTATTAATGCAAAGAAAGTATTTAGAACAATATCTGACCATAATGATCCTCAATAAATGATAGCTGTTTTTGCACCCAAGGGCTCCATGGAAGTGTAAGTAATACTAGGAAAAATATTACTGGTTTAGGAGTAAGATCATATAAGTTCTAATGTGTTTTTTGTTTATTATCCACATGACTTTAGGCCATTCAAATAACCCATCCAGGCTCTTTCCTTATCTCTAAGATAGGAAAACCTGCACTTGCTTTGCCTAAAGCTGCTAATTTTTTTTGCCATGCCGCCAAGCTCCCTTCTTTCAGCAAAATCCTTGTAATTTTCTGTTGGGAAATGACATGCCATTTTAGAGGACCTGTCAACTAATGTGCACCACTCTCTAGCCAAGGGGTCGGCTTGTGACCCCCTGCCATGACAATTAGATGTTCTATCCCTGGAATGTGAGTCTTGAGAGATGACACTAGGTCAATACCTGGGTGGAACAGTCAGTCATTCCTGATGGCAGAACAGAAAACTCTACCCACTATTACCTATTTCTCCAGAACTTTCCTGGTTTTTCCCAAGACTTCGTTCTTCCTATTTTTTCCTGCAGTCCTATAAACCACTCCAAAGACCAGCAACAAATTTGTTTTTGGCTAATGTTGACCAGAGTCCAAAGATTCCCTAACATAAACTCTCTCAAAGATTTTAGTTAAGATAAAATCAGACAAGTATCTTAAATCACTTTGAAAACTGTTCAGGTGCTATATGAATATAATTTACTCACTAATGCAACAGCAATAGCAACTGTAGAAGAGAATCAAGTTAGTGCTCAGTCTATTTGTTTATCCGTTCAAATCAGGCTCTCTTTCTAAATAAGGACGGAAGCAGCATATGACAATAGACTGGCAACTGATACAGTGGTGATAAACCAGAAAGGTCCACGAATCTCTAGCCTCTACAATAGCATGACCTGACTCAACATTTCACAGAGCCACATGTCCAACTGGAGGCCCCTAGTGAGATCTTTAACTCTCAGACAAATTTGGGGGCTGATCTTACTACCAGGAGAGAAGGGGAGAAGAGAGAGTGTCAAGAATATAAAGGATTGGGGGTATATCTTTATCTTTCAAGCTCCATCTTCAGACAGTTTACTCTATGAAATGGCAGGGGTCAACGTCCCAGTCCTTCTTTCCCTGTTGGTAAAGAAAGTTGATACCGTAAAGTGGAGAGAATCAACTTTGGCGTTAAGATGGGAATGGATTGGCTAGGAAAGCACTTTCTAATTCATCTTCTACAGAGGTTAGGGATGTTAACAGACATTCTGAGGAATTAAAAACCCTCTTGCACTATTGGTGGGAATGTCAATTGATACAATCACTATGGAGAACAGTATGGAGGTTCCTTAAAAAACTAAAAATAGAATTACCATATGACCCAGCAACCCCACTACTGGGCATATATCCAGAGGAAACCATAATTCAAAAAGACACATGCACTCCAATATTCATTGCAGCACTATTTACAATAGCCAGGTCATGGAAGCAACCTAAATGCCCATCGACAGACAAATGGATAAAGAAGATGTGGTACATATATACAATGTAATATTACTCAGCCATAAAAAGGAACAAAATTGGGTCATTTGTAGAGATGTGGATGGACCTAGAGATTGTCTTACAGAGTGAATTAAGTCAGAAAGAGAAAAACAAATATCGTATATTAACACATATATGTGGAATCTAGAAAAATGGTACAGATGAACCAGTTGCAAGGCAGAAATAGAAACACAGATGTAGAGAACAAACATATGGACACCAAGGGGGGAAAGTGGCGGGGTGGTGGTGGTGGTGGGATGAATTGGGAGATTGGGATTGACACATATACACTAATATGTATAAAATAGATAACTAATAAGAACCTGCTGTATATATAAAAAAAAATTTCGGGGGCTCTTTCATCGGCCAGAAAGTTTGAGAAATTTCCTATATTATATACTGTACTTGGCACACCAAAAAACATTTTATAATGAAGAAAATTTTCAATATAGATATGAAATAATTTTAAGGGAGATTTCTCCCAGCTCCTTAATTTTAATCCTTAATTTCTCCATTAAAAATAAATTAATTTAAAAAAAAAACATGAACTTTTAGGAGGACACAGTTTGGGCAATCTGCATTAAGATATTGGTGGAATTGGGATGGTTTTGCTCACAGCCAGCCTGGTACCTGAATTAACTCTTCTCTGCTGCCCCTTTTAAAATAAATTTATTTATTTATTTACTTATTTACTCACTTATTTATTTATTTATGGCTGCGTTGGGTCTTTGTTGCTGCGTGCAGGCTCAGTAGTTGTTGCTTGCGGGCTCTAGAGCGCAGGCTCGGTAGTTGTGGCGCACGGGCTTAGTTGCTCCGTGGCATGTGGGATCTTCCCGGACCAGGGCTGGAACCCGCGTCCCCTGCATTGGCAGGCGGATTTCTAACCACTGCACCACCAGGGCTGTCCTCTGCTGCCCCCTTTTGATAGATAGAGGGAAGAGCATGTTTCCAGCTGCAAGGGGCCAAAGAAGCAGGAGACTGCAGCAGTAGCTGCCAGCTGGGGAAAAGAGAGCACCAAATCGATCTGAGGAGTTGCTTTTGTCAACTGCTCTGTGCAGTTTCGTGGCTCTGGTTAGCTGCTCGTTCGTGCTTCCTGCCCGCCTGCCCGGAGTAAAGGGAACATGTGCGTTCATTCAAAAACTCATCCACCTATCCTCAAATATTTATTATGTGCTTACTCTGCCCCTGGCCCAATGCAAGGTGATGACGAAAGGGGCCCTCCTGTGCAAGAACCCAAGACCTTTCCAGTTGATCTGACTATATTCATTGCACCTGTGCCTGACCTTCTTTTTGACTCTTATATTCTTTCTCTCTAGACGTGACTCTCAGAGACTGAAGCCTTTGATTGAGGCTTCTTTCTTCTTCTCGCATAGGACAGCCATCTTTTCACAGTTTTCCAGACCCAAATACTATTTCGTAAGGACACTTTGCTTTATAGTCATAAATGGGCTCCTTGGGTTCATATAATTTTCACTATCTCCAGAATTCTTATGTCATTCTGTCTTGTTCTGAGATCTGAGGAAGGATCTGGATCGCACAATCTACCACTTGAAGCTCTCTTGAACACGAAAGGTATTCACCCTGGAAAGAAATTCTAATGGAATTCTTAAGATCTAAAAGTGTCATTATCCTGAGCATGGCTCACAATAAACGGAACATTTTAGAATTTCTCTAGAAAAAAAGAAAAAAAAGAACATTCATGAGGCAGTTTCTAGCCCCTCCATCTCTTTCCTGGCAGTAAGCCCTAGTAAATATAATTTTCTTCCTTGTTATTCTGTCAGGTACCTACTTTCCATTTCCTACTCTACATGCTGAAACATTTAAATCCCATGGAGGGCAATTAAAAATGCATAGAATGAAAAAAAAAAATGCATAGAATGGCCAAATTTGCTATGGTCAGGGAATTAGATAACCAAATTTTTTATGAACCTCCTGAGAGAAATTTTATTTTAACCATCATCCTTATATGCATTACACACTTCCCTGCCTTAGTTAACATAGAGTTGGAACCAGATGGAATATTTTCTGGATTATTCTGGGTAATGAGAGTATTGAGTTGTCATACAGTGATGTCCTGAAGAGTAGCTGATGGGCAAAAATATGAAGCCAATTTCACCCTTTCACACAATTTCTTCTAGCTGGTGGCCCTCAAACATTTCTGCTCAAGTACACCATAAAAAAAATTGGAAAACTCTTGAGAAATTCTGTACCTCTTCATATATTTTTAAGCTGACATCTAAATGTTTTACCATAAATTTAAATATTTACAAAGTCGATATCTTCCAGGGTACTGTACAGTGTATATACTCTTTAAATATATTCACTAAAAACAAGGAACTATAGATTCAATCTGTGGATAACATCTGTCACGTATCGTGATAGACCTCAGTGTCAAACCATGGATAACATCTGTCACGTATCGTGATAGACCTCAGTGTCAAACCAAACTGTCAAATAACAACTTATTTTCCATGAGGAAATATTTAAACTCATTTTTTAAGTTCAAATAACCACATTAATGTGCATCTTTTGTGACAGTTTTCTCATTTCTGAATTCTTGTTCTAAAATAGATTGATGATAGATGGAAAGAAGGAGGGAGGTTTACATGAGTTGAAACTTGAGACCTGAAGTTGGCATGAGGAACAGGCAGGCCCAACGCTCACCTCATATTGGAAAAATTGTAAAAAAAAAAGCAACTGGAACTCTGAAGTCATGAAGAGACATGGAGAAACCCTAAATGCATATTACCAAGTGAAAGAAGCCATCTAAAAAGGCTACATTCTGTATGGTTCCACCTATTTGACATTCTGGAAAAGGCAAAACTATGGAGATATAAAAAGATCATTGGTTGCCAGGGATTGGGGGGAGGGGGGGATGAACAGGCCAAGCACAGAGGAATTTTAGGGCAATGAAACTGCTCTGTATGATACTGTAATGGTGGATACATCTTTGCACATTTGTCAAAACCTATGGAATGTGCAACACCAAGAGTGAACCCTAATGTAAACCGTGGACTTGGGATGAAAATGATGAGTCAATGTAGGTTCATCAGTTGTAACAAAGGCACCATTCTAGTGCAGGATGTTGATAGTGGGGAGAGGGGGAATATAAGAAATATTTGTACCCTCTGTTCAGTTTTGCTGTGAACCTAAACTTACCTTAAAAATAAACTCTTTTTTTTAAACACAACTGAACTAGATTTGGCCAAACTCAATCTGAACTTGTCTGGGAATGTCTCACAGGTGGTGTGGTACCCGACTAAATTAGCTCTGGCGTGGGGATCGGTGCCGACGCTGGTCCTCTGTGTGTGGATACCATTGTCTTGCTGGGGTCAGATAAGGTCAACCCCTCTAAATGAAGGATGCAATTTCAGGAAGCAAGTGGAAATTCCCACAATCATCCTGAAAAGAGGCAGATCTAGAAACCAAAAATGAAAACTTGGAGCTCAGGGATGAGACTGGGTGGGCTTGGAGGGAAAAGTCCTTTCTTTTGGACTATGGGGAAGAAGGTTCAGGAATGAGAGGGAAGGATGTGCCCTGGGAACTCCGGTTGGAGGCCCAGCGGTGAGAGGAGTTTGCTTCTGGAACAGGAGGTAGGCGGGTAGATGGCAGGAAGTTAGCCTGGGGCCAGCCCTGAGCCCCTGAGCTGTTATTCTTTGTGTCCGTGCTGCCTACAGATGTGACAACTGTGGCGGCTGGGCTCAGCTACCTCTGGGGAGTTGAGGTCATGGTCTGTGCACATCCTCAGGACAAAGGCGGAGACAGGAAAGCAGGGCTGCCTGAGGGGCCCCAAGGCTAGCTTTTCTCCTCTGTAAGTTCTGACGGCTGGCCAGCCACTGAGGTCCAGGGAAGCCTGAGGGGCTGTGGCTCCTCACCTGTCTCTTTTCCTGCCCCACGTGTTCTTTACACCTCCACTCCCCACTAGGAGCCTAGGAAGGAACCTCAGGCTAAAGGAAAACAGGTACTCCCCCATCCCTACCCCCACAGAGCATCTGTAAAATTAAACGGGCTCAGCGCCTGATAAAGGGAGGGGTAATTCTGCTCCTCCCCCGGTGAATAACGTGAATTTGTGAGAGCTCTTTTGAGTGGCTGAAGCCTTTTTTTTTTTTTTTTAATAAATTTATTTAGTTAGTTAGTTAGTTATGGCTGTGTTGGGTCTTCATTTCTGTGCGAGGGCTTTCTCCAGTTACGGAGAGCAGGGGCCACTCTTCATTGCGGTGCGCGGGCCTCTCATTGTCGCGGCCTCTCCTGTTGCGGAGCACAGGCTCCAGATGCGCAGGCTCAGCAGTTGTGGCTCACGGGCTTAGTTGCTCCGCGGCATGTGGGATCTTCCCAGGCCAGGGCTCGAACCCGTGTCCCCTGCATTGGCAGGCGGATTCTCAACCACTGCGCCACCAGGGAAGCCCTGAAGCCATTTTTTGTATGTGCTTATTTCTGAGTTTGAGCCATTCAGGGGTGGGTAATGATATCAGAAACGTAGGGTCTGAATGTATATGGAGATGGAAAAATTCCTATCTAAAGATTCATTCATCTTTCTCCCCCATCAACTTTACAAATTTTGTGTGAATTTCATATGGACAATTTATGAAGATACTGAGTGTGTCCCCACCCCTGGCCCATCCCCACCTGGGCTCCCAGAATGAAGCAGGGCTTGGAGTGCCCTGAATCGGGGCTGTTGGGCAGCAGACTGGAAGCAGCAGTGACCTCCCCCGGGCTTTTGATTTGCTAAAGTCCCTGCTGACGGAGGGGCGTGGCGCTGGATTGCCCAGCAGACAGCGGGTGGGCCAGTGCCTGGGGCTTCTATGAGTTTCTTAGGACTGCTGGGACGAGGTACAAACTGGGTGGCCTCAAGTGGCAGAAATGTATTCTCTCGTAGTTCTGGAGGCCAGAAGTCTGAAATCAAGGTGTCGGCAGGGCCATGCTCCCTCTGAGGACTCCAGGGAAGAACTCTGCTGGCCTCTTCCAGCGCCTGGTGGTTGCTGGCAACCCTTGGTGTTCCTTTGCTTGTGGAGACGTCACTTCAATCTCTTCTTTCGTCGTCACTTGGCATTCTCCTTTTATGTCTGTGTCCTTTCTGCTCTTCTTATAAGGATGCCAGTCATAATGGATTAGGGTCCACCCTACTCCAATATAACCTCGTATTAACTAATTACATTTGCTAAGCCCCTATTACCAAATAAGGTCACGTTTTGAGGGTCCAGGGAAGACATGAATGCCGGGAGGGGAGGAGGTACTGTTTAATTCAGAACAGGCCTGAAGAGTCAGAGCAACCCTCAACAAGCAGGGTCTTGAGAATTTGGGGAAGAGACAGAGGGTTTTGTGGTACCACAACTGGTGAGGATGCCGAATGTCTCCTCCATAGGGCCCCAGAGGGGTTGCCAGGGCTTTGGTCATAATGGCTACCTGGTGCACTTGAAAGGGCCATGACTACCACTTCAGCAAAGATCCCTGGGTCCAAGTGTGGCACCACAGCACTGAAACCACCTTGTGAAGGGATTACGGGGCTTGTAAGGTAGAGGGCTCCTCAATGATCGTTGTTGACCAGTGACCAGAGGATGCTTCTCAACACCCTGAACCATGTGAAAACTCCATGTCATTCATCCAACCTGGGGGAGAAGGAGCCCCCAGATGACTGAGATTGAATGTTCTGCCAACTGGGGCTTATATAGTTGATTTATAGGAATTCGAAAACTGTGACATTTCTTACACGCTGTGATGTAGAATGAAGTTCATAACAACTACATGAGAAAAAGAGTTCTAGGATTTATTTGAATTCTTGTAAAATCCATGGCTGATTACAATCCATAAAATTGGAGGCCTTTGATTTTTTGACAAGGCCTTGACCCTTTTGGAGAACTGGTCAACAGGGCTGAGTGAGGACTTTCATAAGTAACTGTTGATTGGGGAAAACCAGTGGATTTTGAACTAATATTTAAAAAAAAAAAAAACAAACCCTATAAAATGCTTCAAAACTCCCGTGCAGACACTAGGATAGGTGTTTACCAAAAAAAGCCAGAAAGAGAACACAAAGATGGCCTTGTTTGAGTTTATTAAAGAGATCTATTTTGCCACATAACCCAGGAAAACATCATAAAAGAATGTAGTTGGAGATCTTTGAGGCCTATCTCAGATTCTTAATTTCTTTTAAAATTTAATCTTTTCTAGAAAAATAAGAGCAACCCCAGTGTCTTCCAGCCTGGTCAGATAGTCTGAGTTACAGGCTAAGCTGTTGGAATTGGTTGGGGTGGCAGTGGGGGGAAGGGGTGGGGGGAAAGCCCATGGTGGAAATCAATCAGGAAATAAGTGACTGTAAGTCCCAGGCTGAGAAAAGTGGGAGTATTAAATAGATGGTGCCACAGTAACAGATTGCCAAGGCCAGAAGTGATATCAACTGATGAAATATCCCAGGTGTATTAGTTAGCAAACTAACAAAGCTGTTGTAACAAAGTACCACAAACTCGGTGGCTTAAACACAGAAATTTATTGTCTCTTAGTTCTGGAGGCTAGAAGTCTGAGATCAAGGTATCAGCAGGGCCATGCATAACTTCAGTCTGCACATGGAGTTCTCCCTGTGTGTGTCTGTGTCCAAATGTCCTCTTTTTATAAGGACACCAGTCTTTTTATAAAGACACAATCCTACTCCAGTATGACCTCCTTAACTAATTACATCTGTAAAGTCTCTATTTCCAATAAGGTCACACGCTAAGGTCCCGGGGGTTAGGACCCCAACATATGAATTTGGGGGGTGGGTACAATTGGGACTCTGCTTGGAGAAACCTTTCTTTAGACATGGTGCCTGAATATCTGAGAACTTTAGAAAAGGATTTAGGGTCCACTGAAAACCAGAGGATGCTGTAGGTCAATTCCTTAGACCCCCTCCCAAAGGCTATTGAAAGGGCTGGGGTCTGTATTTAAACTGGAATTAGAGTCTTTAGTAGAGAAGCATCTGGCCTGGGAGATTTAGAAACATGCAGCTCAGAACTTGCTCATTTAAACCGGTCATGCGCGAATGCATGGCTGAGTGCCTCACCCTCACTGGACCCTGTGTCCCCTCCCCCTCTCCAAATGCTCTCCTATCCACTGAATCAGGTGAAAGAAAAGGGGAAGAGAGGGACGAGGGCCCCATTGCTCACTTCCTTGAAAACGGGAGCCAGACATGGATGGGTTGACTTCAGCGACCCAGATCTTGCCTGCTGTGACAGATGGGAATTTACCACAGCAACGAAAAGCCCTGACTGCCGTCGTGCAGGTTTCAGGGAGCTTGGTGTGGCATCCTCCCCTGGGCCTCCTGGGAGAGGGTGCTGAGGCACAGAAAGTACCCTCTGGTCTGGGACCCCATCCAAGAGACATGGCTCTTACCTGGTCCTTGAAGGGATGGCCCAGAACACAAGTGAAGGGACCACAATGTGGAGGAAGCCCCAGTGGAAACCAGGAGCCCCGCTTAGCCCAATGTGGGAAGATCCAGGGCAAGCCACTGAGGGTTTAGGGAAGCCCAAGAGCCTCGTGTTTGCTTCTCTTATGGTAGACCGCCCCCAGGAATGACCAAGCAGCTGGACAGAGGAAACTCGGGTGCGTTTGCAGTGATCTTAGCAAATCAGGGAGGGAAGCAGGGAGTGGAGCTGCTCCACAGAGTAAGTTTCTTAGGCTCAGCTGGCTCTTTCAGTTTTCCCTTTACTCCACACTCAGGGGTCCCCCAAACGGAAGGAAGAACAGTGAAGAAGAAGAAGGCCCAGTCTCCAGTTGGGGGACCAGATCTGGATTTATCAAAAATTGACTCTCTTCCTCTCTGGCTGCCTTTAAACCAAACATTGCTCCCCCAGACTTGAGGCTTGTTACGGGCTTCACCAGACGAAGAAAATTCTAAGACTGAAATGCATAATGCGTTGGGGGCTTGCCTCCCTGCCCACTGGCTGCAGACCCAGGCTCCCAGCCTAGTAGTCCTGAGTAGATCTAGGAAAGCTCCCTCACTGACTGATAACGCTGCTTCCAATGGGGAAGCTAACATCCTGGGAAACTTGGACCTGGTCCTCTTGGAGGAATGACAAAGCAGGGAATACTGTTTTCTTTTCAGAGACTCCCAGATTGTGTGGGAAGCTAGGAGAGGGAGGAGAATGGTTTGGTTCTTTGAAAATAGCAGTTGGTGTCTTGCTGCTCGGGTGTGTTTTCCTCCCCCATCCCAGAAGATAGCCAGGCCCCAGTGTTCCCAGCCAGCCTGCTTTGTGTGGCGCGGCAGGAAGTAGCGGTTGCCAGGCACCCGAAGGCACCCCTCCCCCTGGCTTTTGTGTTGCCTGGGCCTGGGCTGATCCAGGAGAATTGTGCAGCCGGAGAGGGAGAGCCAATGGAGTCCGTGCTGGGGTTGAAAAGAACTAAGGGACTGGAGGGAAGAGCTCCCCTCCAGAACTGGGGGGGGAATGGGGCTTTTGTGATTCCACACCTAGAGAAACAGCACTGCCCGCCCCCAACATATTCACAGTGTTGAGCATTTGGGGGCATGGCTGGCAGAATCCAGAGGAACGGATTCTAGGTTCACCCAGGGGGGCTGCTCCTCCTCTCCTTACCCAGTCCTGGAGCAAAAGTAGACAGCACTGCCTCAAGCTGCCCCTCTCACACACAGGGGTTGGTGAGCGGAGTGCAGAATGCATTTCAGTCCCCCCTGGCTCCTTCACTTACACAAATCTCCTCAACCCTCTTCTTTCCTCCCAATTCATTATAGTTATTTTTAGTTCTCCTGTTGGATTTTTCCACAGGCCTCCAGTTCTCCCTAGAGCACCTCCCAACTTTTCTAACCAAACGAATTTTTACATTCTCAATATTTATCCCATCTATGTTTTCTAGTGTCTTCAGCTCTGATTAATGTATTCATGATTTGTCTATGTGTTACGGAATTGGTCGACTGGACCCATGCAGGGGTTCTAGCCCAGGCTGAGACCTCCTGTCTCAGCCAGGGAGGTTCTTTTTCCAATTGGATTCGTGTCACCGGTAATGAAACCAATGCTGAGACTGGAACAACACGAGGTTTATTCAATGGCCAAAGAATGGAGAAGCAGAAACCTAGTTCAGCTTCTCAACCTAATTTGGGCGCAGACATCAAATGTATAGGAGGGTCAAGGTAAAAAGAAAGGATTTGGAAAGAGTAGGAGGAATATTCATGACATATCCAAGAACAGGGGTGTGGTTTGGACCGGGAACTGATGCTGCCATGCTCTTTTTCAGTCCTTGTATGGGCTTTCTTAGTTGTTGTCATGGCAATTGTCAACTCTCAGGCGCTGGTGGGTGTGTCATTTAGCATGCTAATGGATTACAATGAGCATATAATGAGGCTCAAGGTCTATTGGAAGTTAAATCTTCTGCCACCTTGGGCCTAAGTAGTTCTAACCAGTTCTTGTTTTTTTCTCCTTGCAGCTTCCTCCTGAAACTTAGATAAGAGTAATTGGTTCCCATTCAAGGGAGGGGCAGGGGTGTGATTCTGGGGCAACAGCCTTGGTAACATATAGAGTGATTTTAAAAACTGATATTCACCATACAACATTTACAACAAGATGATTATGAATATATTATTCTCTATAGAACTAAGTGAAGTAATAAGACAGGATACATAAATGTTTTCATATGTCACTAAAAGCTGTGACACTAGGAGAAAAAAACATGTCCAAACGTTAAAATCAAATAATTTATTGTTTTACACTCTATCAATTGCTCAAAATTATACCACGTTTTAGATTGCTTCATATTTGAACCTTGAATTTCTTATAGATGTTTGTTTTTTTAGCTTGTAATTGCCTTTGTATTTTCCTAAAAGAAGCGTATGCCTTTACATTCTCACTAAGATCATCTAGCTTCTTAATGATATTTGTCAAGGTGAATTCACCGACCTTCTTTGACTTCTTGTTTTAATTTGAACAGGTTGTTTTCCCAGTCCACTGCATAATCTTCATCATGGGTTTGTCTCCTCTTTCTTGACCTCATACCTTCTCCTTTTGATTCATTTTAAGGTTTCCTGAAGTATATCCACAATATTTTTCTTTTCAAAAGGGCAAATAGTAGAAAACTTTCTGAGCTTGGCATGTCTGAGAATACTTCTGTTTTGCCTTCATGTTGGAGTAATGGTGTGGGTTAGTATACAACTAGGTTAAAATAAGAACTTTGAAGACATCCAGCAATAGGATGCCCACTTGATTTTCTTTCCTTCTCGAGAGACTGTGGTATTTTTCTTCCTCTCTCTTAAAATCTTTTAAGCTCTTTTATTTATTGCTGGTATTCTGATATTTTATATTTTGGTATGAATCTTTTTTCTCCCTACCTACTAATCATTTGCAACAGTTTTCAATCTAAGTAATTAAATTTTTCTTTATATTTTAGAAATATTCTTGTATTATTTCATTTATTATTTCCTCCCCTTTATTTTCTCTATTTTCTATTTCTGGAACTCCCATTGACCAGATTTTCATTTGATCTACCATGTATTAGTTATCTATTGCTGCATGACAAATTATCACAGCTTAAACAGCAGCTTAAAACAAAACACATATACCATCCCATTGTTTCCATAGGGCAGGAGCCTGGCACAGCTTAGCTGGGTTCTCTGCTCAAGACCTCGAAAGGCTGCAATCATGTCAACTGGTCTGCAGTCCCATCTGGAGGCTTGATTGGGGAAGGATCTGCTTCCAAGTTTGGCAGAATTCATTTCCTTGCAGCTGTTAGACTCAGAGCCCTGGCTTATTGGGGGTTGTTGACTGAAGGCCACCTTTAGATCCTGGAAGCCCCTCTCAGATACTTGCCACACACAGACCTTCAATATGGCTGTTCTCTTTTTCAAAGCCAGCTGGGGAGAGAGAACCCTTAGCACAAGTCTTCTAGCAAGAAAAGGTCTTGAATAAGGTAATGTAGTCACAAAAGTGGCACTTCAACACCTTTACCATAGTCAATTCACTAGAAGAAATTGACAAGTCCAGCCCACACTCAATGGGAGGGGATTATACCAGAGTGTGAAAACCAGGAGCAGGGGATCATGAAGGGAGGGACCCTAGAGTCTGTCTGTATCCCAGGTCTCTTAATCATACCCCCTGAAGCTCTCACACACAGTTTTTATTTTAAAATATTTTTTTCCATTAATTTATGCTCTGGAAGATTTCCTCTTCTTTATTTGTCTGTTCTTCCTGAGAATAAGAGGCCCATGACAGAGGAGATGTGAAGTAGATATGTACATGTCACAATAGTGTGATGTCCTGAATGTCCAGTGAGGGATGTGTTTCAGAGAGGAGAGTGGTCAACTATGTTAAAATTATGTTTTTTTGCTAATGAGTCAAGGAAGATGAGGACTGATCATTCCCCCACTGGACTTAGTAACATGTGATCATCCTGACCTAGGCAAGAACAGTTTTGGTAGAATAATGAGGATAAAAGCCTATTGGGAATGGGTTCAAAGGAGAATGGGAAGAGAGGGACTAGAGTCAGGAACTATAGACAACTCTGTGAGGAGTTTTTCTATTAAGAGAAACAAAAAACTGGGGCAGTAGTTGGACAAGGATGCAGGATCAAGAGAGAGAGATTATTTAAGATGTGAGAAGTTATCGCACATTTGTGTGCTGGTGGCATTGATCCAATAGAGAAGAGCAAAAAATAAAGTGATGCAGGACAGAAAGAGGACAACAATAACCTTTAATAGATAAGGGAGCAATAAGCTTTAATAGATAAGGGAGCACAGGATCTGATGCACCAGTGGGAAGGTTGGCCTTAGATGGGAGGCTAGATAGTTTATAGTGAGAGGAAGGATGTTGGGTGGGAAGGAAATGTTAGGAGCAGGAATGTGGCCTATTCCCAACAGAGGGGGTATGGGAGGGGCATGGTTGACCTTGACAAGACCTCCTTGTAAATATGTTAATGATATTTACTGTCAGACAGAGAGAGAGAGAGAGAACTACCAGGTGTCAATGTGGTCAATTAAGACAACCTAGAGCTATATAACAACCCACATCATTACTCCAACATTTAAGCAAAATAAAGGCATTCTCAGAAATACATATCTCAGATGTCGTTCTACCATTTACTCCCTAAAAAAAAAATATTGAGGATATATCTCAGCAAAACTTAAAATGAATCCCAGGGAGGAAAAGGTATCAGGTCAAGATTGCTTACTGTAAATAAGCCTGAAATTTATGGAGTTATGCAGCATGACTGGTTGAGGAATGGACAACATGCAACTATGCCATGTACCTTGTTCAGAAATCTGAAAACAAAATTCATTCTAATGAAGGGAAAAGAAGCATTCTAAAAAGCTGTGTCTGACAGATTGAGGCTTTTTCCAAAAGAAGTGCCACATCTGTGCCTGCTTCTTGCCTGTAGTCTTTGAGTTATTAGTGAAGGTTGGTGGTAGATGAGATCTGTGATTCAAGTGAGTTGGCTTTGACAATTCAACTCTTCTACTCTGAAGGCGAGTAGGTGGGTAATGTTACTGTGGGAGGGTGGTGGGCACAATAAAGTTTTTTTTTTTTCAATTCTCTTTGTTTCCCTGGGTAAACTTCGATTTCTCCAGAATTAATCATTCTGTTTATTCCTCTTGGTCCTTCTCTTTTGATGACTAATTTTGGGAAGCTGCTTGGTTACCTGGCAACAAACTGGCTGAGCCTGATGGTTCACTCCTCTCAGGGCAGAGCCTGAAGATTCCTCCATAATCAAGGTTTCCTCCTGCCTCCACTGGGGTGGGAGTTTGGTACCCAAACTCAACTTCTCACTCAGCAGCCCCTAAAATTCTCCAAATGTGGACAGTTAGCATTGCCCAGAAGATTCCTAAATCACCAGCTCCTAAGCTCAGACTTCTCAGTACCCCAGGCCAAAATGTTTATTTTTCACATCCAAGACCATTGTCATGCTCACTTTATAAGAAGCAAGAGCAAAAGGAATCAGGGTGTCCCTGCTGGTGTGCCCCACTATGTGTTCAGCTGCTCCCCAGATCAAGAAGGTCTCTCTACAAGATGTGAGGGACTGGGGTCCTCCCTGCTTCCACCACAGACAGCCTCTGGGGTCTGCCCAGATCCCTTTGGCTGTGGTCTGGTGGTCTTTGGTTGTTCTTTCCTGTTTCTATACGAAGGGTTAGACTGATTAATGGAAGTGGTTGGCATGGGTTCCAAAAGCACTGAGGAGGTCTGTTCTCCCAACAAGGCTCTTCCTGAAACCAGCATGCTGTAGAGGAGGTGTGTGTATGTGTGTGTGTGTCTGTGTGTGTGTGTGTCTGTCTGTGTGTGCATGCGCCCACATGCACTGAATGATAGGGTTCCCTTTTGGGTGGAAGCCCTGTAGGAAGTACATTGGCTAATTTTGTTGGCAAAAAGCCTAGAACTTCACTCTAATGTGCCAGTGTCCACTCTTGGAGCCCTAAACCCAATATGATAGGTCATCCCTTTCTTTAGATACCACAACTCTGTGCTTTTCCCCCTCTAGTGTTAAAGACAGTATTTTTCCCCCCTAGTGTTAAAGACAGTATTGGCCAGTGGCTTGTTAAGTGTGAGGTTAGGAAAGACAGATGGAAGGCAGCCGCCAGTACCACGTTCTGCGGAAAGCCTTCCAATGAATGCCTCCCGCTCCTGACCTGGACCCGCTGATGCTGAGCTTAGCCTCCCTGGAGCCTGCAAAGAACAGCTGCTACCTCTCCTCATGCCTTCTCCTGAGGGCGCTCAGAATGGCTTGTCATTCAATCCCCAGTCTTCTTGCTGTATTCCAGAAATCAGCCAAAATCTCTTTGCCTGTTGTTTTCCTTCCTGTATTTCTTTATTCATAACCCATATACTCACTTAACATTTTGAACCAGAAACCTAACCCCTTTATTTTGAAAGAGTCTGGATTTGAAACAATAGGTGACTGTGAACTCTGTTTTTTGTGTTTGTATAGGATGTATAGGACACTTTTGCTCTCAATGTTTTTTGTTTTAATTTTTTAAATTATAAATTTATTTATTTATTTTTGGCTGCATTGGGTCTTCGTTGCTGCACGCGGGCTTTCTCTAGTTGCGGCGAGTGGGGGCTACTCTTTGTTGCAGTGGGCGGGATTCTCATTGTGGAGGCTTCTCTTGTTGCGGAGCACGGGCTCTAGGCATGCAGGCTTCAGTAGTTGTGGCATGCAGGCTCAGTAGTTGTGGCTGGCGGGCTCTAGAGTGCAGGCTTAGTTGCTCCGCAGCATGTGGGATCTTCCTGGACCAGGGATCGAACCCGTGTCCCCTGCACTGGCAGGCGGATTCTTAACCACTGCGCCACCAGGGAAGTCCTACTCTCAATTTTGACTACAGCCTGAAAAGGTTGAATTGAAAATAATAGGTAGCAAATGTTCCCACATTCCTAAGTGAGGTGCTGCACTTCCTACGTGGGGCTAGCAAGGAAGCTGATCAAAAGCTGTTTCTGTGACCCTCCCGTCTTAACATCCACCATAGGGTGTAAGAGGTTAAGGATGAAGAAGCAGTTCCTTTGAAAAAAAATGTTGTCAAACTGAGCCTCTTTTCCTCCCCTGACGCCAGATATACAGAAAGGAGAGGGCTACTTCCTCAAGCCTAATGAGAAGGGTTTCAGAGACAAATTTGGAAAACTTAATGAGTGTTTCTTAGTGTTTGGGAACATGTTTGGGTCATACATAAGAAAACAAAGCTTAAAGGCTAAGCTGAAGACACGTGTGAAGAGAGGGAAAGGAAAGAAGACTGTGGTGGGGAGAGGTGGTGTACTCAAGGATGCTTTGTGGACCAAGTAGACAGTGAGGATTGTGACTAAATCCATCCGGAAGGAGCCCTACATAGGAGAGCTGCCCAGTGAGGTAATCCTGTCCGTGTCATGGCAAGGGAAGCTCACCGGGTCTGGTGCTGAGGACAGGGGTTGTTACAACTGTTCAGTTAGGGAATGCATTACCCATTTCAGGGCAATGTGGAGTCTCATGAGGGGCCTCTGGAGAACCCTCAGGTGTGCTCAAAGAGAAAAGTCAGCTTGGACCCTCCATTACCCATCCTCAGGTAGAGCCCCAGATCTGCTGGTAGAGAGGACAAAGAAGCTCAAGGAAATAGAAAGGAAACTGACCATGCCCCTCTTTTCCACTACAAGTTTCCTGTGCAAGGGCAGTCTGAACTGGTAAAAAAGAAGCCTACACTTAATAAGTCTGGAGTTCTTACTATACAGGGAACCCAAAACATAGATATTGAAATAAAGCTGTTACTATAATTAGAAGTTACTAGAGGTCTTCTTTTTTTTTCTTTTTTAAAATTTTCTGAGGGTTATTACAAGATTCTTAGGATCTGCCTTAAATTTTATTCAATAGGCAGAGAAGAAATACCTCCCCAGGGCAGGTTTGAACGGCAATGAAGAGGAAGAATAAAGTTGTTGTTTTCTGCTTACATTCCATGGAAGTTACATTTCCATTTTGCCTACTCAGATCCAACTTTCAAAAGTACTTTTTGAGGAAAGATGTAATTGGAATTAGAGGTAGCCATTGATATGAATAAAGACTGAACATATATTGTCAAAGTGTCCAAATGTGAAAACATTCATTCATTATTAATTCATCAAAAATAAATTGCTTACCTACTGCGTACCATGACCTGAGCTAGGGACAAGGGTTACAAATGTGAATAAGAAGGAGACTGTGTTGCATAATTTTTAGTCCAGTGGGAGAGTCAGATGTGCAAACAAACAAATATGGCGCAGTGTGGTCTCATATATACAGACACAGATATAGATTTACCTAGAAGTCTTCTCCTAGCTCATGCTGCTCATTTGGATTTCTTATTTGCATATCCTTAAAATCGAAATTTGCTTGGGGAGATCCACTAACCCTAAATTTGGAATTTCCTAGAAGGGAAATAGACCACAGTGGAATAGGGGTGGAGTGGAGCCCAGGCCATAAGAAGGTTGGACCAGAAGAGTGTTTGCCCACTGCATGACATTGATGAGAGCCAGAGCTACTTGCCAAGGAACAAGTTTTGCAACAACTATTATGCAAATTAAACCCAACATTCTGTGATTAGAGCATCGTAGGAACTGGCATAGTCATATGTCTTTTTTTTCCCCACATATTAAAAAAAAATCTTAACTAAAGCTATTTCTCACAATCCCCTTTTGGGTTTGGCAAACATTATGGTGAATGAGAAGAGAATGGAAAAATTTTAAATGTTTTTGGCATTTTGCCCTAGTCAAAGATAAGAATTAGAAGGGACAATAAGAATAATCTTTATGATTTTAGGGTCTTCAAACCTTTTTCCTTGGAGTTTCTGAAATAAGTAAGGAATAGGGACTGCAATGCATTTTGCAAAGGTCTTGAGGAAGATAAATTTTTTGTTTTTATTCTGTCATATTAGCTAATATTCACTCCTCAGAAATATGATATTTTGCCCATCCAGCTATTTAGAGATTACATTAAATCTGACAACCATTAAACTGACATGTTTGGATTTCTTTCTCTGTACAATACTTTAACAATTTTTGTATGGAGAGAACAGAATGCTACATTTAGCCTTTTATTTTATTATTTTTTTTTAACATTTGACCTTACTCTCTTTGAACCTAATTTACTTGAGTTTTGGATTTTTTTCCCGAAGTAATAGAGTAGTTTTGTGCAAAAAGATGATCAACTTTTACACTGTCCATGTAGCTGTCATACAGTTTGAGGGAAGGCCCTAGCTTTCCCTTTCCTATCCTACCCTCCAAATCTCTCAGTATCAGCTACCCTTTCAAAATAAACTTAAATTATTAGGAGCGGTTATGAATATGAAGGTTACATGTGGGAAAGATTATATTATTTGTTCTAAATTAAATACATCAGCCATGTTGTGGGGGTGTGTGTCATTGAGGATCTGAAGATTCACATGGTGCGTCAACATAGAAAAGCCTCTAGTCTTCACCACATCATTGCAATGGTTGAGACAGCCACCTGCTACATTCCCACTGCTGAGAACTGTGCCTGGCACATGGTGGGTAGTCAGTTAACGTTTGTTGAATAAATGAATGAATGGTTATTCAAAGTGGGCAAGAAGTTCTGTGACCTAGGTGTCCAAGGTCATGACTCTTAGCTGTTGGTGTCTGAGGGGTTAATACACAGCATCCCCTTTTGCCCCCTGCTTAAGTTCAGGACCAACTGAGAAATAGATGTAGGAATAGTACAGATGGAGATCAAAATACCACTTTAGATACTGATAAAACTATGTTGGGGAAAATGGCCAAATGGTTTGCTAATACTAAAACTCCAGATCTAAACTCGTTCACCCATCTAGTTAGACTGGTTCACCCACCCAGTTAGACTGGTTCACCCACCCAGCCAAGGCTGCTGTGGGCACTGGGGCACATCCTGGAAAACTGACAGTAGAACAGAGCAAAGAAAAATGGAGAAGACCTGGGATGTACAGGTCTAATTCCTTCTCCTAACTCATTCATCAGAGTGGTTGCTTCTCCTCCCTTGGGGGATCGAGAGTTATGGATGAAGAGAGGTCAGGTGTTTGATGCCTGTGGAGGTCTCTCCATATGGGAGGAATCATCAAGAAAAAGAATAAGTGGACTCCTCATTGCATCAGTATTCAGTTCCTCTATCAGTTTTGAGCTACTTTATAAAGGAGGTCTTATCCTCTTGGGGCTCAGGCATCCACCCATCATGGACCCCAAACTACCTGTTCTTCCTCAGGCTCTGGAACTAATACGCCCAGCATCCTTGTCTGACCAATACATGGCTCCTCCACTCTCAATGGGCTTCCAGAACAGAAGGGCTTATTCTGAGTGACTTCCACCTTCTGTTCTGCAATAAAAATATCCCAGAAGCCATGGAGCACATGGAATTTAGTTTCTTAGGATGTGAGAGGAGGAAAAGCAACTCTCATTCCTCAGGTTTCTTACAGAATTAAGAATAAAATGCAAATAAATATTCCAAAATTTATTCTCCTCAGCTTGTTAAAACAGCATTTGCAATTTAAATAATAGGCATTTTTGGTGGATTGGTTTAAAATTCATCATTGATAAAGGAGAAGAAAGATAACATAAAGTTTAACTTTTCCTTCCCTGAATACGTCACTGAAAGTTTAGCACAGGAACTCAGGCATTGTACCTTGTCAGAAAGAAGTCTTTTTTTGGAAAGATGGGACTCTGGCCAGTTACAAAATAGTTAATTCTTAACGTTCTTCTTCAAAATGGGTCTTTTGGTGGTACAGGCAGTTGCCTGCTGAAAGATATGTCTGACACAATATGACTTTCAAAATAGTTCTGCTGCCAAGAAGGCCAGCATCCAAATATAATGATAAATACAACTGTGGACAGGCTTTCTCCCTGGATGTGGATGAAGAAACCGGTCACCCAGATAGCATTTGCCACCATCTTGTGAACGTGAAGGGGAGTCAGATTTACGCAGCTAGAATAAGAGAAGGAGAGATGTGAGTTCTTAATGACATCTTTGAACTTACAAGTCAAACCACTTCTACCTTGGAAATTTTGAGGTAGACGAGCCTATAAGACAGCTTTATTATTTAAGCCAAAAAATAGATAGCAATAGATAGAAAAAATTTTAAAGGAGTGGTAACATCTTTAGCTATTTTCCACTATAAATTCGGCTTTTTAAATTAATTCCTATCGCTAGGCAGCCTTTCAGGGAATACAGCACAAGGCAGTTACATTTTGATAAGGGGGGAAGAAAGAAAAAAGAAGGTGAAGGAGAAGACAGAAAGAAAAAAAAAAAGAAGGGAATTTTAAAAGCCAGCCTCTGGACGCAATTTTTACCAGACTGAAACAAAATGAGAAAAATAAAAACCATCCAGAGAGTTTTTCATGAAGGTAAAGTCACTCAGTTTAAAAGGCTTTCCTTTATTTTGAGATTATGCTCTTCTAAATATTTTTGGTATTAAAATATCCTTTAAAGAGACTTCCTTGGCGGTCCAGTGGTTAAAACTTTGTCTTCCAATGCAAGGGGTATGGGTTCGATTCCCGGTCAGGGAGTTAAGATCCCACATGCCTCGTCAAAAAACCAAAACATAAAACAGAAGCAATATCGTAACAAATTCAATAAAGACTTTAAAAAATGGTCCACATTAAAAGAAAAAAAAATCTTTAAAATATCCTTTCAAAAACAGGAATGTTGGTGATAATAGACAGTTGTTGCTTTAAAAATATATTTTTTTCTCCATTTGAAATAAAAACAGGGTAGCTCAATTATGGTCCACCCTATTTAAAAGAGATGTGCTGGTCCATCACGTTTAAGAACCACTCCACCAGAGGATGGGTTGACTGTCAAGAACACAAGGGCTCCACAGGACGTCCATCGAGACAGAACAGGAGAAGGCTCAGGCTGAAAAAGGAGGGAATGAGAACATAGGAAAGGTAAGGCAAACAGACGAGAGAGCAGAATTCAAGGGCCTTTCCATCCCCTTCCTTTATATGATCTTTGACTACTTAAATGAAATATGTATATTTCACTGTGCCTAGTACAATGGACGCTATTTAAGTGTATTCTGTTACAGGATTAGTACAACCAATCCACACTTATTTAAAGGAAGAAGAAAAAGAAAAGCAGAAAACTAAAATGGAATATTTGATGTCTGGAATCCTCTCTCTCATTGGATCCTCACAAACTATCTTTTTGTCCCCACTTTATAGATGAGAAAATTGAGTATCTGAAAAATTATCTAAGGCCATAGAAGCCGTAAAGGATGAAAGCCTGATTTGAACCAGGGACATGTTCTTTCAGCTACATCACACTACTCAACATTACCTTAGAGCACAAAACTGCTTATTTTAAGGATTAGATTATGTTAAGATTTTAAAACTTCTACTGCAGAATATTAACCATCGCTACTGTATTTAATTCAGCTCAATGGTAAAATGAATTTATCAGTTTTGGAATCATATACCAATTGCTGATGAAAAGTTTTTCCTGCAAGGAAAGGGGGGGTGACTAAGGGTAGAATTTACAGAATATTGCTTTGTTTTTTTGGAATTTAAATTCATTAGCCACAGACATACATAATAGAAGATTGAAAAGGAGTTTGGCTTTTGGAAACTCCTTTACAGAACTTCCTTAGAGGGTTGGGGAGGAGGGATTGGAGGAAGCGGGTGGTATAAAACAGGTAAGCCATCATTTTACACTTTACTAAAGTGGTACAAGGTCCTTAATCAGCAAGAACGTGAAAGGAATACAACATAAGCGAAGAAGCCTGGGAACTGATTTTCAGAGTTTAATGAAGTTCACCCTAGTTACATATTTTAAGGGAACACTAAATCTCACTCAACACAACAATAACATTTACTCTAGAAACAAAGTCTTAATTATGAATGTTCTTTAATCCCA
Source organism: Balaenoptera ricei (assembly GCF_028023285.1). Taxonomy (NCBI): domain Eukaryota; kingdom Metazoa; phylum Chordata; class Mammalia; order Artiodactyla; family Balaenopteridae; genus Balaenoptera; species Balaenoptera ricei. Next base: position 29,610,280 of record NC_082650.1, on the reverse strand, counting down.
AACGTTGCCTTTGTTCATAAATTGTTCCTTATTGATAAATCTCATGATCAAACTGGAGAATGTCTGTCCAAAATTATATTTTTATCCAACCTATATCTGAAACATGATAAGGCAGTGGATTCAGCACTTAGTAATAAAATAAAACTCATTCTCCCAATCCTGATTTCAAACAGATTTATATATCCTTTGGCTACTGATAAATTTGGAACTTTGCACAGTTTTGACTTAAAAGTTTCTCAACAATGACCAAACCCAGCATCTACCCCTTTACCCTTGCTGAAACACTAGAAGCAATTCTCACAGTAATTCAGAACTTCTTTAATGCAACAAAAATATAAGGAGCTTTGAAAGCTCCATATTTCCAAGGGACATGTGAGCATAGCTCTCTGCCCTTGACTTTCCATGGAATGGAGTCAGCCTTTCTCTCTGTGTAAAACACAGGGATTGACTACATATATTTTGAAAGTGCATTTTCTAGTTTGTCTTTCTACTGGCAATTCTTAAGCTAGGGTAAAATTGGTATTTTTGGGGAGGAATGAAAAAGAACTCCACGCCAAGGAGACTTATATAAAAGCTAAGTTTGAAGTCTTAAATAGTTCAAAGACAGAAATAGGACTATGTTCTCTGGAAAACCCCCTAATCAGCAAACTTTCAGCCATGGTGAAGATCTGGAAATCATGAGTTAATGTCCTGTGACCTAATTTCATCTGCCCTTCATCAAAACTGTAGACTGAAAGTGAGAAAAGCAGCCCCTGGTAGCAGGGAGCTGGCTTGGTACCATCAATTAGGTCTTGGTTTTGCTAGCACTCAGAGCTAAGTTTTGTCTTTTTCTGTTGAACAAAAACAGTGTCACAGCACATCAACACCAAACAAGGCCATCTGTGACCATGACGGATCAGGACAGAAACAAGTTCACGAAGTAATCATGCCTGAGCACTGACAAAAATGTCAATGTTCTCCAAACCACAAAAAAATGACCAAACATGCCCCTACCTTGGCTCGTAGAAGTGACTGCTGCTTCTTTACTAATTATAGCCTTGTTCTATTCTCTCTTTCTAGATAAGATTCACTAAGATACCTGTTTTTCAAGTCCTAGCCCCCAGTACCTCAGAATGTGGCCTTGTTTAAAAAAGTGGTCATTGTACCTGGAGAGAGTTAAGTTGAGATGGGATCATGATGAAGTAGGATGAGCCCCTAATCCAATGTGACTGGTTTCCTTTTAGGCACTGGAAATTAGGACACAGATAAGCACACAGGGAGGACATCACGTAAAGGTTGGTATTATGCTACCACAAACCAAGGAACTACCTAGAATCCAGGAGAGAGCTCTGAACAGAGCGTTCCCCAGTGCCTTCAGAGGGAGCATGGTCCTGCCAACACCTTGATCTTGAACTTCCAGCCTCCAGAACTCTGAGATCATAAATTTCTCTCATTTAAGGTACCCAGTTTGTGGTTCTTTGTTATGGCAGCCCTAGGAAATGAATAAATACCCAAACATAGAATAATTCTTTTTTTCTGGCAGCATCAAATCCAGAGGAATACCTGACTTCCTTGAACTCTCCTGAAAATCACCTAACACAAGCCCAAATCGTAAAGTCTTTTCTCACAACCTCTTCCCATGGTGTGTGTGTTTTCCAGTCGATAAAACCAAACTTGTTTAATGATAACTTGTGCTCCTGGTGGCCTTTGGCTAAAGGGCAGTGACGCAACTCAGGGAACTTTTTTTTCCAATAATGTGTATAATTATGGCTTGTTTCAGTTGTTTTAGGGTCTGCTCCCAACCCTCACCCAGGAAACCTTAATTTCAGAGCATGACTGTCTATTTTCTAATACCTTGTCAACATTGTAAAAAGGCTTCTACACATCACTGGTTGGATTTTATCCAATAACAGGTCTGCTTCAAATGTGGATTTTTCAACTGTTTCTGCATTTTTTTTTTTTTTTTTTTTTTGGAATTCCTTTATTTTTATTATTTATTTATTTATTTATTTATTTTTGGCTGTGTTGGGTCTTCGTTTCTGTGCAAGGGCTTTCTCTAGTTGCGGCAAGCGGGGGCCACTCTTCATCGCGGTGCGCGGGCCTCTCTTGTTGCGGAGCACAAGCTCCAGATGCGCAGGCTCAGTAGTTGTGGCTCACGGGCCCAGTTGCTCCTTGGCATGTGGGATCTTCCCAGACCAGGGCTCGAACCCGTGTCCCCTGCATTAGCAGGCAGATTCTCAACCACTGCGCCACCAGGGAAGCCCTGTTTCTGCATTTTTAAGCTCACTTAAAGTGTTACTCGGACTTCCCTGGTGGCGCAGTGGTTAAGGCTCCGGCTTCCACTGCAGGGGGCGCGGGTTCGATCCCTGGTCAGGGAAGTTCTGTGTGCCGTGCAGTGCGGCCAACAAAAAAAAAAATTATAAAGTGTTTCACTATCTTTCTACTTTTGTTGTCTTAGTGTACTGTTTTTCTTTTCAATGTTAGCCTTTTCTCTCCTTATAACCTTCTGGTCTTATTTCATATAGGTCATGTCATTTTGAATCTTCCTGAAAATTTCAAACAGTTTTCACAGTTTTTCTTCAAGGTTCTAGAATCAATCATTTTTATAGGTTTCCTCTTTTTAAAATTTTCAACACCATAAGTCTCTTTTTTCGAGTCTCTTGTTCTGTAATACATTTTCAAAATCTCTATCCTTTTTGTTTGTGTGTATAATAGGTTAGATTATTGTTCAAAAATATTCACCTCTATGAAGGGATATATCCAGTTGAGTCCAGTCTAGATCAGCAATCCGTAGCTGATCCACAGATCCATGGGAATAAATATTAATTGTTGCATGGCACTAAGATTTTGTGGTTGTTTGTTATGCAATACTAGCTAATGGATAAACCATGCTTTCTCATTTGTTTACTTGCATATTCATAGTCGATGGGGATAATTATCCATATCTAGACCCTATCATTTGGGTGGATGGATGCCCTTAGTTTTACTTTCTGACAATTGGATGCTAGCTAAATTTTCTCTTTAAATTTGTAACTTTTAATAGGTTAGTATACTCAGCTCCTAGCCCAAATTCTGGCAGCTAACAAATTACATTCATCTGGTTTTGTTCTGTGGCACTGATGGGATTTTATCCTGTCCTTTCTACCAGTTTTCTGACACTAAACACAAAGAGAATATGAAAAAATGATTCCCTCCAGAGCTGGCATTCTCTAAGACACTTTAGTTATGGAAATGACATATCCCCAGATTCAATGCCTTCCCTTCTTGTCCGATTGTCTTCCTTAAGTTGCTGTCCCTAAATGAATATAAGGAGAAAGGTACTAAAAAGAGCATGGAAATGTTGGCTAGAGTGGGAATGGCAATCCGGCAGTCTACAAAAGCAACAGCCACAGAAGGGAGGGAGAGATGCCTAGTTTTCTTTTTAGTTTGGTCCTTGCATTTCTGGCCCAGGAGCTGATGGTATGAAAGGTGTTAGGGTTGTGCAGTTCCCTGTGTCACAGTAAGGGCTAGGCGTTTCCACCCAGGTTATCCATTAGAGTTAAGAAAATTTCTCTTCGAATCTCAATTTTCAGTGTTGCGAGCTTTCATCTAATTCTTTCTTTCCCCATATACTTCTCTTTTCCTAAGAAATTTATTAAGAAGCAGAGAAAGGTCAGAGGCTCCTCAGTAGGTGCCATTTAAATTAGGGATTAAAAATGAATACAGTAATATAACCAGAGTATATGTTCCTTGTGGGCAGAGACTAATTTCACATTTCTTAACTAATTTGTAGCATAGTATCAGCATATAGTAGTTGTTCAATGAATTTTCTTCAATGGATAAAATCAGTTTGCTCTAAACCATAAACAATCCCTAATTATCCAATTGGCATTTTTTGGCAACTGCGGAAGGAATTTCATACCCATGTCCAAGGTCAAAATATTCTGCTCTTCTGATATCAAGCCAATTCACTATTCATGTGATGTAAATTAGTACCAACTTCATAAGTTTATTGTGAAGATTAGAGTATCACTTAAAGCAGTCAATATAAAGCCACAATAACAGCAAGTATGTCTTACGGTTAATTTAAATATTAGCTTTTATTATAGACCATTCCTAATATAAGTTCTTTGATGGTAGAGCACTGGTTCCTATCATCTGTGTTAGAAACTGACAAGTCACTGTACAAGTTTATTATTTGGTGGCACCAAGACAGATAATGAAAACCCCAGAATGATTAACCTCAAAATAGGTATAATGGGCTAAAAAAAAAAATTTACTCCTATGTCAAAGGAGATATTCCCTGTCTAAACTTGTTCATGTTTTTAAAAATCGTGACAGGCATTAACAGCAGGTAATTCCATATAAATTAGTATTTGAGCCCTAAGACAAAGCTGCTTAGAGAAGTTTCCTTTAATTTTGGTGCAGTAGCTCCCTGAAATATTCAGCATTTATAGCAATGTTGAGATTTGTTCCATACAAAGTGATTTTAACTACTATTAGTAGAACACGTAGGCTGAATAAAATCAAGTACCACTGGAAAATCAGGCAAGTAAATATTTATAAACAATATTCACATAAGACAAGTGATTTAAGTGATATTCTATTAAATAATTTTATTTATATTATGGTGCTTCACCTCAGTAAATCTGCAATAATGAAGGGATTTAAAATTTAATTATCCTCTAGCTTTTCAAACCTATGACTTTATAGGTTCTTCAGTTCTGGGGAAAATGTGTTTTGCTTCTCATTTCAAGTAAATAAGATAAAAATAAATATTTAAGTTTTTGAAATGACATATAAACATACTAAATTTCTATTTTCATGCCTGCACTGTTTCTCTCTGATTTCAAAGTGCTACTTCAGAAATCTTGTCAATTTAAGGTTTCTAGAATTTTCCTTTGCTCCAAGTCTAAATTTAATGTTTGACAGTCAGAGAAAAATCATAAAACAATAAAGCAACAGTGTTGCTATGTAAACAACAGCAAAAATCCTCTTTGAAAAAGCTATAAAAAGCTGCTTATTGCTTCGGTGCCAGAATTTTCTGTAAGGATCATTTGCCGCGTGCTGGACAGACTTTTTCGAGCCAATATTGCCATCTATTGGTAAAGTTAACACTGCATCTTACAAAATGAAATTTTGGTTGGTGAATGGCAAAGGCTCTGTTTTTGCTTTGGCTTTGGTTTGTTTTTTGAATTTCATTCGAGTTGCATGGAAGGAGAAGGTTTCTTTTTCTTCCTGAAGAAAGTTCACAATTTGGTGTAGTGACTAAGAATGCTGGCTGAGCTCTTTCCTACCTGTGTGACCCTGGCAAGTGACTTAAGCTCTCTGGGTCTTTGCTTTCTCATCTATAAAATGGATGTTCTGAGAACAGTGCCTAGAATGTAATATGTGCTCAGTGAAAATTAGCTCTTATTATTTCCTTCTTAAGGCAAATCTGAATGAAAACTTCTCATTTTCTAGGAACATTCTTGATTTTTAAGATATTTCCCATTTATGTGTTTGTTGTTTGTTTCAATAACCCCACAATAGGAGAACATAATGGATAGTCTTTACTGAAGTTTTAATTTCCATCTCTTGAAATTATTCAAAGTCATAAAATATATTTGATTGAGAATCATTCAGGTTACTGCCTCTTTTTTAAATAAGCAGTAGTTTTATCTTGAATTCTTACATTTTTCTATGAACCCAATTTATTATGGTGACAAAATTTGAAGACGATAAATATAAACAAACACAAAATACGTAATGCTTTGGGAAATGCAGCCTCTACTTACTAAGACCAGCTTCTAGAATATGGACATTATTACAGAAGGCAAACAGTTGAGCATTCCGTGCAATCTCAGATTGGAAATTCACTGAGGGCCACTGTGACATTGCCTCATGGCTTCTTTTCTCCCATCTTGTCCCCTTTCTTCACTTTAAGATTTATTCTGTAGGCTCATACCCTTTCCAATGTAAAATTGCCTCTCTTTGTTCAGCTCCTGCCAAATCTTCTCCTCATCCATTACCCTTATTAATATCAAAAAGGCCCAGGCTTCCCTGGTGGCGCAGTGGTTGAGAATCTGCCTGCCAATGCAGGGGACACGGGTTCGAGCCCTGGTCTGGGAGGATCCCACATGCCGCGGAGCAACTAGGCCCGTGAGCCACAACTACTGAGCCTGCGTGTCTGGAGCCTGTGCTCCGCAACAAGAGAGGCCGCGACAGTGAGAGGCCCACGCACCGCGATGAAGAGTGGCCTCCGCTTGCCACAACTAGAGAAAGCCCTCGCACAGAAACGAAGACCCAACACACCCAAAAATAAATAAATTAATTAATTAAAAAAAAAAAAATCAAAAAGGCCAAGAGAGCAGTGGACCCCCTCAGAGTCCTCCTCAGAAGGTCATGGGAATGAAGGTGGAGGGTGCTTCCATGTTATAATATCTGTGACCCAGTCACATACATATTCAGCCTCTCAGGGTAGAGGGGGAGTGGGCTGAGGTGACTACCCAGTGCTGGGTTCTTTCATGACCTTTGCTGTATCTAATGCTGTCCAGAGAGGCTGGGAGCTGTAGTTTCTCCCAGGGCACTATTAGGAAAATCAGCTCCAATCTTTGTAAAATGCCCTCTCTCACAGCTACATCTATTTTGGTTTGTGGCTTCTCTTCACTAAGCACTTTATCAATATAAGCCCACCTGATTTCTGTCTTTTAGGAAATTTCTGTTCCACAGATAGTACCCTTGGAATTTCTGTTCCATTGATGGCACCCTTTCTCTACCATATTCTTATATCTTTTCTGCTGTTTTGGTGGCACTTTGGTAGGGAGAGAAGCTAAATATTTTGGTTCCATGATAATCAGCAGTGCTCTTTATAGCAGAATGAAAAGAAGAAACAATACTTTTCCACCCCTATTGCTGCTTTTTGGAAAAAAGTCAAGGCTCTGATTCCTAGGGGATATATTCTTCTGCACTGCCCCCCAGCTCTCAACAAACGCACAACTACTCTTGGACTTCTTTATTTTCTAGAAATTTTGCTGAAGAAAACCCTACCCTGTTTAGTTTGAAAGATTAGGCCAATCAAAGAATTAAGTTGGAGCTGCCATGGTTATGGGCATAGGAGGTGAGGACCAGAGGGTAGAGGAAGGGATGATAATAAACACAAAAGGGCTTCCCTGGTGGCGCAGTGGTCAGGAATCCGCCTGCCAATGCAGGGGACACGGGTTCGAGCCCTGGTCTGGGAAGATCCCACATGCCGCAGAGCAACTAGGCCCGTGAGCCACAACTACTGAGCCTGCGCATCTGGAGCCTGTGCTCCGCAACGGGAGAGGCCGCGACAGTGAGAGGCCCGCGCACCGCGATGAAGAGTGGCCCCTGCTTGCAGCAACTAGAGAAAGCCCTTGCACAGAAACGAAGACCCAACACAGCCAAAAATAAATAAATAAATAAATAAATAAATAAATAAATAAAGTTGCATCCATCTCATGGATATTTGTTTAAAATAAATAAATAAATAAATAAAATAAACACAAAAAACCATGAAGTCATTCCATATATCTTATGCAAATAAAGCCAACTCACATAAAATTTAAATTTTATTTGCAGTAAGGAGGGACTCAAAGTCCCACTAGAATATAATGATTTGTTTTAAATTTTTCACATGTATTCCTTTCATAAAAAGGAACTTCTTTTTCATAACGTCAATGTTTATTTGCTCCAGTATCTTTCTCATACAAAAATTGTTACTAGATTGGACATTCATGTGACATTGTAGACATTATGTCATTTTTAATTAATTTTAATTTTGAGGAGCCACATTCTTCACTGCTGACCAAGTTTGGCAAAGTTACATATATTCTGTAATAACAAAAGAAAGTTTTCAGAAATGCATCCAGAAAATTATCCCTTAAAATTTTTCTGTATTAGGCAATATAAATGCATCAAACCAATACGTTGTACATCTTAAGCTTATATAATGTATGTCAAATATAGCTCAAGTAAATTTTTTTTTGCTTTGTTGCAAGACTTAAAATAGATTTTAGGGAAAAAAAGTATACATGGCTGCCCATCAATAACACCTTCCTTAGTATGATCAGTATTCCATTTAAACTGGAAGCCTTTACATAGATAGAGTAGCACTGCAAATTACTTTGGTCATTGGACATCAATAAAGTCATGACATTCTTTTGATTCCGTGACCATTTCTTTTAAGAATAGTGCTGTTATATTCAATATAGGAAAAGAATTGATTTTGAAATTTAATTTTGGCTCATAGATGGAACGGACTTTGTGAGTTACAGTTGAGATAAATCTTAGTATTTCTAGTGTTTTCTATGTGAAGTTGGCATTAATATCAATGCACTATGTCATTTATTATCATTCATTTTTCATAAACACAATTTATTTATTTTTCTTCAAAGACTTTCTTAGTGCCTTTGAGGATTTCAAAGTCTTTATTACACTGAATTTTCTTTCCTGCCTTCTTTTACTTGTAACACTAATTTCACTTAAAATATCATGTAAAATTAAAACAGATAAAATAAATTCAATAACATTTTTTCAAATGTTATTCTTGCTTGCATTCTAGAATCTATTAATGCATCAGTAATTTCTAAAAGATCATTGCATAGTGCCACTATTTGAGTTTTGGTGTTGATTTTCCAATTGTGTTTTACATAAAGTTTTCAAATGTATGTCTGTTGAGTGTTTTTACATACAGGCCATCATTTCATTATAGCCTAAAATTAATTTTAAAGAGATCTTATACTGAAATTTGTGTTTTGTAAAAATTTACTCTTCCAGCTTTACATATATATATATATATATATATATATATATATATATATATATATACACACACACATATATATATATATACACACATATATATATATATATATACATATGAGAAACAAGTTAACACAGATCTGGTTGCTTACTCTTTGTGTGCCTCCAAGGGAACCTGGAACCATGATTGACCCTTGGCCAACCCCTTGGAATGCGGCCCTTGGGATGTGGGATGTTCTTTATGCTAGTGATTGATGCTTTTGTTGTTTTCATCTGGAGTAATGGATCATCCTGTACCAGCTTGTCAGGTTGCCTTGAACAAACATCAAGGTTGATAAGGTGTGCCTGTTTTCACTGTTGGGGTCCTGAGTTTCAGTTTCCATGGCTGGTTGAGTAGCAGGATGTGCCTATGTGATCAGCATCCCATGAGAGCCTCACACCCTGAGACTTGAGCAGTCTTTCCTGGGCATAGACTCTGCACGGGTGTCATTACAGTTCTCTGCCAGAGAGAAAGCACATCCTGTGTGGCCTTAGATGAGGAAAGACTCAGAAGTCCCTCCTTGCTTAATTGTATTCCACCAAGGCAGCATTTTTTTCCCTGCTGTTTTGGCTCTGTATTCATTGCTGTAATAAACCTTATCCATGAGTATGACCTGCTGTTGAGTCTGACAAGTCTTTCTAGTGCATCACTGAACTTGAAGCAATAAAGGGAATATCAAAACATCGTATTATTAGTTCTATTATCTACTGGACAAAATTCCCCAAATGTTCAAATATATAAGTTTTTACACTTTGGTAATTCACAAATCCAAACATACTCATCTGGATTATAAGACTTCCTCGGCTTCCCTGGTGGCGCAGTGGTTAAGAATCCGCCTGCCAATGCAGGGGACAAGGATTCGAGCCCTGGTCCGGGAAGATCCTACATGCCGCGGAGCAACTAAGCCCGTGTGCCACAATTACTGAGCTTACGCTCTAGAGCCCACGAGCCACAACTACTGAGCCCACGTGCCACAACAGCTGAAGCCCACACTCCTACAGCCCGTGCTCCGCAACAAGAGAAGCCACCGCAACAGAGAGTAGCCCCTGCTCACCACAACTAGAGAAAGCCGGCGTGCAGCAGCAAAGACCCAACGCAGCCAAAAAAAGAAAGAGTTCCTTACCTCAGGAATTGTTTATCTAAAACAATTAAACAATATTTAGCATGTACTTTATTCAAAAGTATTTTATGACATGTATACACTGATGTGTATAAAACTGACGACTGTTTAAAAACAAACAACAAAAGTATTTTATTCATCAATCTACTATAACTTTAATCATCTGTTTTTGTATTTCAATCCCTAAATGATATATAATAATATGTGGTATTAATGTTTCTTTTCTATGTAAATGTTCTGCTATCATGTTAGTGCATTTTGGTTTGGTTTCTGCCAAAGGAGTAAAATTCCCAATATCACACTCAAAAAGGTTCTTGGATGATCATCTTGTGCCAAACATTGTTTTGCCAAAATCTGAGCTGTATGTACATACATTCATCAACAGCCAATATTGTTCCTCACAGTCTGTACAGTATTCATATTTTTTTCAAGTCAGATTTCAATTCAAACACATACCACTATGATTGAGGTCTTATGAGTAGGCTTGCTAGATTATTACAATTCTCTTGGTCCATCATCTATATGCAGTTGGAGGAACCCAGGTAACTTACCACCTAGCTTACAGCTTACTGGGAAATAGGGTTCCATCTCTTAAGCACCACTGGAGCAGGAACCTCATAGATCTTGTTCAATACTATATTCTCAGGATCTAGAACAGTGTTTGCTTCATATTAGATATTCAAAAATTATTTGATGAATAAGGAAATGCATTTTTCCAGTTAGTAATATAATCCTGTATTATAACCTTTCCTCTTAATTAATCATAAAGGAAGCCATCCAGGGTTTCGCTGGTGGCGCAGTGGTTAAGAATCTGCCTGCCAATGCAGGGGACACGGGTTCGAGCCCTGATCTGGGAAGATCCCACATGCCGCGGAGCAACTAAGCCCGTGAGCCACAACTACTGAGCCTGCGCGTCTGGAGCCTGTGCTCCGCAACGGGAGAGGCCGCGACAGTGAAAGGCCCGCGCACAGCGATGAAGAGTGGCCCCCGCTCACCGCAACCGGAGAAAGTCTTCGCACAGAAGCGAAGACCCAACACAGCCAAAAAGAAAAAAAAGAAAAAAAAGAAAAAAAAAAAAAAGCCATGCATTTTTCAAACACCAAATGGAGATGGTCAGTCCAGAGTTAGCATAGATTTTCTTACTGTCTCATGGTGTATCTGTTAAGCACCAATCCTGCATAGATCCCAGGACCTTTATCCCCTGATGCAGTGATAAGCACTGATTCTAAATCTGTCTCTCACAGATCACAGAGGTGCCCCAACTTTAGCTTCTGTATTAGTTTCTTGGGGCTGCCATAAAACTGGGTGGCTTAGAAATACATTTGTTTCACAGTTATGAAGGTCAGAAGTCTGGAAACAAGGGGTTGGCACGGCCGTGCTCCCTCTGAAGGCTCTAAGGAAAAATCAATTCCAGGCCTGGTAGTTCTCTGGCTTGTGACTGCATAACTCCAGTCTTCACATGTATAAAGTCTCTCTATGTGTGTATCCATTTCTAAATTTCTTCTTTTTATAAGGACGCCACTCATATTGAATTAGGGGTTACCCTACTCTAGTATGACCTCATCTTAACAAAAATGACCTTATTTTCTAATAAGGTCACATTCTGAAGTACTGGGTATTAGAACTTTACAGAATTTGATGGAAGACACAACGCAATCCACTGCAGGTTCTAAGGTACAGCTATTAGTTTATATCCACTGGCTCAGCCATGTCTCCAAATCATCCTGAAGTTCAGAGGACCTTCTAAAGCTTAGCCACCAACCTCCACGTCCTACTGTTGAGTCCAGGTCAAACTTTCCTCCCAAGATTTTTTCCCTGGTGGGGTCCATGGTGACTTTTCTATAAAAAAGCCATGTGCCTGCCCTGAGAGATAAACTTAAAAGGGATTTTCAGTTAAGTTTATCTCTCAGGGTGACTACCTGGCCTTTGTATATTTTGCATATTGCTCCCCTGTTAAATATAATGCAAACCAAGAAGAGAGGCAGAGAGAAGTGCCGGCTTAAGCCCATCAAAATATCGCAACCCTCTGGCTGCAGCAATTTGCTCACTGATACACAAGTGATACAGACCAGTCGGAACAAGACTTTTGTTTGCATTTGGGGGAGAAAAGTTCTCTCCTTTCTCTGAACCTGGAGCTCAGAGCATTTAACCCTGAATCTCCATCACACACGGAGATGCTTTGCTTAGAATAAATCCGCCACAGCCAGAAGCGGTGCCCAGAGTTAGATGGATTGGGTCTTAAGACATTCTTTAAGCTTCTGGTTCAAACCCTATCTGATGACCTTTTTTTTTTTTTTTTAGTTACATGAAATTCTCTTTTTGTTCTTTTTTTTCCCCTAATGAAGACTGTTTGAGTTCGGTTTCTAAAGATATTTAAAAGAATGATAATCAGTGAATACCTGTCAGCTGGGGAACCTACTTCTCACCTTAAACCTTCCCCATCTCCTACCTTAGCATCTCCTAAAGGGATGATAAAATGTAGTGTTAGGATGATCTTTCTGTGGTAAAACTAGCCTCCTCTTATTACTTCTCAACTAGGCCTGGTAGCATTGCAATCACAAGCAAAACGACCAAGACTGGAAAAATATCCAGAAGTTACAAAGATTCTTGCAGATACTAAGAGTAGTGAGTTTAGAGCTGGAGGTGGTTGTGTACATGTCACCAGCAGGATTCAAACAGAATTTTTCCTGGAAACATTCACTCAGTTGTCCTATCGGGTTAAAAGGAAGTAGGTTAAAGATTGAAGTAGAGGAGGAGATAAAATAGATAATGAATATTTTTGCACTAAAATTTAAATTGAGAAATAAGAGTGAAACACCAAAAACATATATATTAACTATTATTCAACTGAGTCAAGATCTCAGGAACGTTTTCTATATAATTATAGCACTGCAAATATTCTGATACAATAATACAATAAAAATCTCAGAAGAAATTAGAGAAAAAGGAAAGATAAATAAAAGAGGTTGGACATAAATCACAGCAATATCTTTTTTGATCCGTCTCTCAGAGTACTGGAAATAAAAACAAACATAAACAAATGGGACCTAATTAAACTCAAAAGCTTTTGCACAGCAAAGGAAACCACAAACAAAATGAAAAGACAACCCACAGAATGGGAGAAAATATTCGCAAATGATGGGACCGACAGGGGCTTAGTCTCCAAAACTTACAAACAGCTTATGCAGCTCAATATCCAAAAAACAAACAAGCTGATCAAAAAATGGGCAGAAGGCCTAAATAGACATTTCTCCAAAGAAGACATACAGATGGCCAAGAGGCACATGAAAAGATGCTCAACATCACTAATTATTAGAGAAATGCAAATCAAAACTACAATGAGACATCTTCTTACACCAGTTAGAATGGTCATCATCAAAAAATCTACAAACAGTACATGCTGGAGAGGGTGTGGAGAAAAGGGAACCCTCCTACACTGTTGGTGGGAATGTAAAATGGTACAGCCACTATGGAGAACAGTATGGAGGTTCCTTAAAAAACTAAAAATAGAGCTACCGTATGATCCAGAATTCCCACTCCTGGGCATATATCTGGAGAAAAGCATTGTTTCAAAGGATACATGCACCCCAGTGTTCATTACAGCACTGTTTACAATAGCCAAGATATGGAAACAACCGAAATGTCCATCGACAGATGAATGGATAAAGAATATGTGGTACGTATACACAGTAGAATATTACCCATTAAAAAAAAATGAAATAATGCCATTTGCAGAGCAACATGGATGAACCTGGAGATTATCATACGAAGTGAAGTAAGTCAGACAGAGAAAGACGAGTATCATAAGATATCACTTATATTCAGAATCTAAAAACATAGATACAAATGAAATTATTTACAAAACAGAAACAGACTCACAGACTTAGAGAATGCATTTATGGTTACCAGTGGGCAAAGCTTGGGGGGAGGGATAGACTGGGAGTTTGGGATTGACATGTACACACTGCTATATTTAAAACAGATTACCAACAAGGACCTACTATAAAAAATAATTTAAAAAGAAGAGGCTGGAATAAGAAACTTGAAAGTCATCATGAGTAAAGAAGAAATTGCATGAGGTTTGGAATCAGAGTTGAGTTGAAATCTTAGTTCTATGACTGTAAACAAGTTATTTAATCTCTTTAAGACTTTCTTCATCTGCAAAATGAGGTTAATCATATCTACCTTGTATTGAGGTTGTGACAATTAAATGAGAGCGAAATGTATGTAAAATGTGTGGTAGAGGAGGAACTCAATTGTAATTATCATTGTTCTGTTTTATAAAGAAAGAGTGTTCATATTCAAAGATGCTACATTTGATCATTTTAGGTGTTATGAATTATGTGGCAAGTATAAATTGTTAAGACCTAAATCCATGAAAGCCTTACAAGTGTAGAATAAATGAGATAAAGCAATTTAACTAGAGTCTTAAAGGAAAAAGGAATTAATGCAACATGAAACGTTTTTAGTTCCACCAAACAGGACCACCCTAGGGCAAAGAGCTGAAGATTTTTTAACACACCAATTATTGGCTTTGTATGATCCCTACACTAGGATCAGTATCTGGCATGAAGCAGCTATCTATTATCTAGCTCATCATCTCTAAAAAGGTTCACACCAGAGCTTTGCCCAGGCAGGATGATTCTACAATAGATGGTGACAGCCTCAGCCGATCAGAGCCCCTCCTTTAAGGTGCCTGAATGGGAGACATTCAGAAACGGATACAGTAAGTGACTCAAAAGAGAGGGGCACAAAGAATAGCTGTTAAGCAGAAGCCAAGAGGGGTAGAAATCACAAATAAACAAGGGTCAGTCATTAACCATAGGAGCAGGAGAAGTGCCCAGAGGAGGAACTGCTGAAGCAAAACGCTGGGGCAGGAAGCAACTGGCACCTGCTTCTGAAGGGACATGGCTGGGAGCTGCCCTGGGCTCCAGGGAATCAGGCAGAGCCCAGGACCTCTGTCGTGGGTTTGGCGAGGGGGTCCTTCCCGGGGAGACCTGGCTGTGCTGCTGCTCTCAGGGCTTCCTGTCCCCTTCACTTCTCAACGCATCCTCACAACAAGCCCCCTGAGAACTGAGATACCCCAAATGTGCCTCTGTCTCTCGGGAACTGAGGAGTATAATTGACACCCCCTCCTAATTGCACCACCAGGAACTTCGTCTTGAGTGATGCTGGGAAGCTCTCCTGTCACCTGAGAGACTGGTGAACCTGCCTCACCTGAACAGCAGATCAGGAAAACAATGCCTGCTCCGACGGAGTCCTGTTTTTTCGACTTTCCTTTAGCAGTGGCTCTATTTGTGTAACACTGTATAGTTTCCACACATTCTCACACTCATTGTCGCGTTTGACTCTCATATTTTTTTTTTTTTTTGAGGCAGCAGAGCAATGCACGGGCTGCCCTTCTACTGCTGAGGTAGATTTGGAGACGTGCATAAGGTCAATGGCTAGTTCGAGATTACCCAAGATCAGGAAGCTGTTTATTACGGCAAACGTTGGATGACAGTGGAAAGCAGTAAGAACACTGGGCCAAACTGAATCGAAGGAGATACAAACCAAGGCAGGATGGGATGCACATACGGCACTTGAGGGTGGATGTAATCAGAGGTGCCCCAGGCCAATTCCACTCACGACTGTGACCAGCATACATCCCAATTATCCACAGGTCTGAGGACTCCCGCAGTCCAACCCGTCTAGCATTTGTCCCATCTCCTTTCACTCTCAAAATTATCCCGATTTGAATGACAAATTATATGCTCCACTCATTATGAACCTGAAGTATTGTGAGTTTATAAATTGAGGAATATAAAAATGTACTGTTTCTGTATAAGTAGGATAGAAAAGCATATTTAGAAAAAAATATCTTTTGGAAAATTGTCAATGATGTAAGTTTCAAAATAAAAAGATTTGTTTTTTTTAAATAAATTTATTTATTTTTATTTTTGACTGCATTGGGTCTTCGTTGCTGCACGCTGGCGTTTCTCTAGTTGTGGAGAGCAGTGACTACTCTTGGTTGCGGTGCGCGGGCTTCTCGTTGCAGTGGCTTCTCTTGTTGCGGAGCACAGGCTCTAGGCGCGCGGGCTTCAGTAGTTGTGGCTCACGGGCTCTAGAGCGCAGGCTCAGTAATTGTGGCGCACGGGCTTAGTTGCTCCGCGGCATGTGGGATCTTCCCAGACCAGGGATTGAACCCGTGTCCCCTGCATTGGCAGGCGGATTCTTAACCACTGCGCCACCAAGGAAGCCCAAGATGTAGTTCTTTTTTAAGTAGACGAGTGAATCAGTCAGAGCAACGACTTGAATATTTCAGTTCATGTTTCTGCAGACTGTGTCCACTGCATTTGTGGGATGGGGTCAAAATTCTGGTCTGATTGGTCTTCGTATGAGATCGGAACTATACACATCTGCTTCTTGTTATTTGTAAAATATTTAATTGCAATGTCTCGAACACATTTTATATTCAGAAGGACAATTTTTCGGTAGGTTGAGATAAAAGTACTTAAAAGTGTGATTTCATAACAGCTTGAGTTGTACTTAAAGGAGTGACTAAGATTGCCTGATTGTAGGAGCAGATGTCGGTTATGGGCACCCATATTCACTTGTCCATTTTTACAGAAATACATATTTTCTTCATGTGTATGTCTCAGAATCGAAGACAATCACTTTGCCAAGGTGACTTGATTCTCCTACTTTGGAATCAAGTCAGTCCACATTTTTATCATCCTCGCTGTTAATATTTACAGCATCCCAATCATTCTTTCTGCTTCAGTCCAACCCTGAAGCCAATCCATTTTATACAACGCCAGAAGGTTAATTTTCCTAGAATACTAGTTTTATTATCACTTCTCTGCTCAATAATATTCAGAGCTCCCCCGCCCTGTGTCATTAAAAGAAATTCCAGACTCACCCCTTTGAATGACTTTCTAAGTGTTCCATTAGTAGATCTCATCCTCTCTCTCCCAACACTCCTACGGCTCTACTATTGAGAGTTTTCGTTTTTGAATGTGATTATACACCAGCCTTATATTGCCATTTAATATTTTTTTTGGTGCTAAATCTCATTTTCTGAACAGAATTGAGAGGTCTGTGGTGACAACGTCCTGGTTTTTTTCCTTCTCAAGCACAGGCAGTTTACAACTGATCTGCTAGACTCTAAGCTTCTTGAGCACGGGAATTAATCACCTTGTCCACAGAATCTAGCAAAACATCTGATGCCAGTTTATGTTCAGTAAATTACTGAATTGAACGCGTTGGGGTAGGTACTTAGTACACAAGTTGAACAGTTCACCTTTTTGCCAGCAGATGTCGCTACACTTAAGGTGTTTAAGCCTTAGTTTAGCTATTAAACAGCTTGAAATATTTTCAAACAGTAAAGGCCTACCTTATATTATTATAAATTTCTAGAATTTCTTTTTCATTGCTTTTAGAAGTAGTTCTTTGACCAGTCCCAAATTGTGCATTTCCTTCTGATCTTTTTCCATGCATAGTTTTTGTTTGCTGGGCTCACAGACCATGATGATGGTCGTAACAATGCCTGGAATTTATAGAGTGCTTACTATGTGTCAGGTGCAGGGCTGAGCACTTCACTTGTATTACCTCATTAAAGACTCATGACATGTCTATGAAGTAGGAACTCTTATTACCCTCATTTTACTAAAGAGGAAACTGCAGGAGATTAAGCAGTTTAGTAAAAAATCTCATAGCTGCAAAGTGACAGAACCAGAATTCAAACTCAGGCATTTAGACAATTTAAGCTTTTCTTCTGTCATTGTATAGTTTTTGTAAACATAATTTTACTAAATTTTTAACCTGAGTGCCTATATGTTTGTTTACCACAAATAATATGTTTCAAAGCAGGGTGGGCTCATGCCCTTCAAGATTCTGATAAGCATCTCTTATGCTTATTAGATTGCTACATTTTTTAAATAACATGTATAATTCCTGTGTACAAGGGAGATACCCAGGAAAACTGACTAACTCTGCTACATTTTTTAACTAGAAAAAAAGGATGATTGCACTTTAAAGCTTTAAAACCCAAGCTTCTCTCTCAGCTCCAAACTGTACTGGAAGTCTCTGGTGATAAACACCATTATAATGATTAGCTTTGGTGAATTGAATGGGAGAAGCTCAAGGAGGCTTCAGGGGCACTGAAAACTTTGTATATCTTGATCTTGGTTATGGTTTCGTGTGTGTGTATGTGTGTGTGTGTGCATTCACTAATCTGTACACCTATGAATTGTGCAATTCACTGCATGTAAGGACAACGGGAAATTCCCAACTAGCATCTGGCCTTAAGGAGTCTGGCCTTAAAGAGTAAATTGTGATGGTCCATTTCCCAAATAGGTGGCAAAGGAAACTGAATCACAGACACACATAACACCCCGGGACCTTTCAAACTATTTGGGGAGGTAAACCCCAAGAAAAAAGCTAGATTTCTAACTAATTAAGCAGATGAGGGCTTAGAGTATCAAGATTTGCTCTAAGTGTTAATGTAAAGTGATCTCATTTGCAACAGCTGGCTAAACAGAATCTCTCTGAGTCAGCTAAAATTAGAACCATGTTTGACCATAACTAGCTCAGCTATAAATCTAGCTCAGCACATTTCTGATTTTTAAAAAAGCATTACTAAAATGATTTATCAGCCAAATGCTTTCACAAGAATGAACAACTGATTAAGAGAAATAGCTTGGTTGGTTTGTGCTTCTTCAATTTACAGGTTTCTAAAAATTGCCGTTTCTGTCAAATACCTCATTTCTCTCCTTGACTTTTCTCTTTCATATGTACTTCATGTTACTGTGTGTCTGACAGTTTATTAAAGATCAAATTTAAAGCCAAGGAACGAGTCAATAACATACTACAAAGGCCTAGATGGCTAATCTCTGATATAAGGCTTCCGCATCTTCCAATAACTTACATTTGTGTTTAGAGCTGCCAGGGATTTTTTTTTTTTTTAATGTGTAGAGAGACAGAACAACTGGTCTACCCCAGGTCCCTCAGTGTAGTCATCCAAATAGTAATAATGATGATAATAATAATAACAGCAGCAGCAGCAGCATTAGCAGGAAATTCTGTAATAGCTATCATTTGAGGAGGAAAGAGTTGCTTTGGCATACAGTTGCCCCTCTGTATCAGTGGGTTCTGCATCTGTGCATCAGAAGTATTTTTTAAAAATCTCAGAAAGTTCCCCAAAGCAAAATTTGAGTCTGCCACATGCTGGCAACTATTTACATAGCATTTATATTGTATTAGGTATTTATAAGTAATCTGGAGATGATTTAAAGTATATGGTAGGATGCACATAGGTTATATGCAAATACTATGTCATTTTATATAAGGGACTTGAGCATCCATGGATTTTAGTATTCGGAGGTTGGGGGAGGTCCTGGAACCAATCCCTCACAGCTACTAAGGGGTGATGGTACCTTGTTTCTGTTTGGGAGGACAATTTCTGAACCTAAATATTTCTGAGCTCCCATCGTGGATCAGCTATGCACTTATTAGTTATATGCCCTTGGGCAAGTTATTAATTTCCCTGAGCCTAAATTTTTTTTTTTATCTAAAAAATGGAGAAAACAATATCCATCAAAGTTTTTGTGAATTGGAAATGTCTTACCGCTGTAGGTGTGTCTAATATGTAGAAGGCAACACACAGCTATGTTTTCTTTCTCTTGTTCCAGGAGAAGACGATCCTGACACCTCTTTCTATAAAGGCAACATTCTACTCTGCCCAGCCCTCACACAGTAGTGCTGCTTGCAGACTGCTGTACACTCAGCTGAGAAACAAACAGGTTTAGCTCTGCATGAGGTCCCTGCCTGCAAGCCAGTAGGTCAGTTTGGTCTCCTTGTAATGTGTATGTGCAGCAAGGTGGATACATTTCTAAAATATTTTATTGTACCAGACCTTATTATTTTACAAATTAATTGGAAAATGAAAATATGAAAGTCGAGAGATCATTTTATAAACAAAGAAGGGTAGGTCTTATAAACAATATATTTGGAACAAAGATGTAAATCCTTAGTCATGCCAAAAGCTGTGCATCTCTAATTTTGATGAGATATTCATTGACCTATTGTAATTCAGTTATAAATGAAAAGAAAATTAAATGACATTTATATGCTGAAGCTGCATCATTGTGTCTAAAGGGGCGGTATGAGTAAGATTTCTATAAAATGTTTAGGTTTTGGGGGAACAGCCTTGTATGAAATTAAAAGACTGGTTATAATGATTTCACTCACCATATATTTAATTACGGAGTCAAGGGTTCTTCAGTTTCACCGTAGGTCCATTTTAAAGATAGACTCCCTCAATAAATAAATTAAAAACCTCTACTGAGAATTAAATATGTATAAAGTACCCAGCAATATTTCACAAAAGGAGGCCAACACCATTTTAGGAGCCATCTTGGTAGCAGAATATTCAACTTCAGTCTCTTGTTGCTCCTCTCCTGCAGACAGAGGCTACATCCTTTCCTGGCTGGTAGAACAGCAGTAATGTCCTAAAAGGGAAACCTAAGAAGATTTACACGAATTATGTGGACTCCTCAAAATACAAACAGCTAAAGCCCCTTAACACAGTTATCACGTCATGGGAAATTTGTTTCCTCCTTTGTTATTGTAGTAACACTGAAAACTTGTCCAAAGAGAACGAAGAAAAGTTCTCAGAAGTAGTAAGTAGAGGGAGGATGGTGCAAACCCCACCGGTCTGTTATAGAAGGCAGCTCTGGAAATGTTGTCTCTTGAGGAATCCCATGGGGAACAGGTACTCAGGAAGCACTGGAAGAATTGAATTTAATTGAACTCCCTCTGAGGTGAAGAGGCCAATTTAAACTAAGAGTAGTGGGACTTCCCTGGTGGCGCAGTGGTTAAGAATCTGCCTGCCAATGCAGGGGTCACAGGTTCGATCTCCGGTCTGGGAAGATCCCACATGCCGCGGAGCAACTAAGCCCGTGTGTCACAATTACTGAAGCCCGCTAACCTAGATGCTGTGCTCAGCAACAAGAGAAGCCACTGGAATGAAAGGCCCTTGCACCGCGACGAAGGGTAGCCCCTGCTCTCTGCAACTAGAGGAAGCCCGCGCGCAGCAACGAAGACCCAACGCGGCCAAAAAATAAATAAATAAAATAAAGTAAGAGTGGTAATTTTAGCTCAAAGTCCTTGCAACTGTTCTCGTATGGTGGCACAATATTATCTGAGAGCCAGATACATTTTCCTGAGAGCCAGGCACATTTCCCACCCCGTGGAGTCATTTCCTTTATCCTGCCTTGGCCCCATTAGATCTTTCTTCTCTCCATTCTTCCTTCTTTCCTGCTCTAAACACAGAAATAGAGACCCTTCCCCATTCCCTCACAGAAAAAGTGGCTGCTGATCTAAATAAATGTTTCCAAGGTATCTTCTATGAAAGGTCTTCTCCCCCAAAGTGCTGTTCATTTTTCCCAAATGACCCAGCGCTCCCAGGTACCCTCCTCAGGCATATATCCTTGCCTCCTGGAGCAAATTTATCAAAGAACTGCACACCTTCCCCACATTCAGATCCAATGAGTTCACAGCTTTTGCATGTTCCAGTTATTTTCATTCAAATCCTTCTCCCTCCAAGCATTTAAAAAAAACTTATCAGCAAGTTGTTTAAAAATATTTGTGATTCTGTCCCATTTAGAGTTCCCCTGAAAAGAAAAGGATCTCCATTATGGAAGAGAAAAACATTCATTCTAGTTTTGCATCAGAAACCGGCCAGCAGGGTTACCAACCCAAGAGCTCACAATTGATCATTGGCAAAACTCAAATTCATGCCAAATCCTTCCAAATGGAACATTCAGTTACTGGAGACTGGTGGTGACATTTCCATTCTAATTTCTTTTCATACTTATGGCATAGCCTCAAATCATTTCATATTCTTGATTGGATTTTTTTTTTTTTTTTTGGCCATTGAAGACTATGAGGACATTATGTTGGGGGTGGAGAGCTGCCAGGCCACAGCTGTGCTCTGAGATGCATGCACCACACTGGAGAAGCCAGATGTCCTAGCACCGGGGGGAGCTTGGGCATATTCCGGTTGGCCATAAAATGGCCTCTCTGTGAGGAGGAAAAGGGCAACCAAAATGTAACAGACTGTCTCTCTCTCTTATAAGCAGTGAGTTACTGACCTTCACCAGTGAATCATGGAAAAGAATGTCTTACATTTCTCAGACACTCCATAAACCATCGCAACTGTGCTCTCTGAAATAGGTGGCTCCACAAGAACATTTAAGTAGTGGGACACAAAAGCCGAATTCTGGAAAACAGGCTAGGGATGGTACTTAGAAATGCTTGGACAGGAATGGAGCTTGAGAAATGCTGGGAACGGAGCAGTGTGGAAGGAGATAAAGTTACCTCCATGGGAAAACAAAAATACTTATGATAAAGACATCAGGAAGCAAGATTCTGAAAAACCCACAGAGATACAAATAGAATGAACTCTGGATTGCCTGGACCACCTGGGGATATTCTTATTACCATCTTAGAAGGTCCATGTGTCCAAAAAAGATGCAAGAATTAATTAATATAATTAAGGTAATTCAAAATGCCAGAGATCATTTGGAGCTGTAATTAAACTTGAATGCAGCTTTTCTCACACAACCAAAAATGAATATATACATACATAAATAAGTAAACCAAAATTAAAATAGGCAAACCCACAATGGCACACAACTCCTAGTCTTCCTTTTCTCTATTTGAGCAATTTGGTCCAAATCCATCAGATGAGATCGAGCAAGGCAAGTGTCCACACAAGTTAGGATGACCATGTGTGAAGCATGTCCACGTGAAGAAGTAGCATCTCGGTGTAAGTGCTGGAGCCAGTGTAGAGCCAGTTGGAACCAGGGTAGACAGGTGTCACTGTAGGAGGGTAGCCCAGCTCAGGGCGTCAGAGTTTGAGAAAGGTGAGTAGGGCATCCATGCAGGGGAGGGGGCAGCAGGAGTAGCAGGACGTAGGTTACATACAGGGGAATTGATCACATGAACATGTACTTTAAGGATAAAGAGAGAAGTTTTCTCATTATTAGAGCAAGGAGTTACAATCATGGGAGGGAGAAAACCAGAATGAATTGAATTGGAATTAGAAATATTGGTGTAACTTTATTCTTTAATCTGGACAGATAAGAGAGATACAGAGCTAGAGACAGAGACAGAGAGGGAGACAGGGAGAGAGACAAGCAGAGCGTGGGGGCAAAGAGAGAGAGAGAGAGGGTACCTGGCTCTGTCCACTGAGAGGTCCTGGGAGCAGTGATAGCCCAGGACCAAGCAAAGCAATGAGCACACTTAGCACCCAAGATTGGTCTCTAAATACCATTTTCCACTAAAAGGAACCAGAACTTTTTTGGATAAATGGCTGATTTCAGGGCTAGAATCACATCCCTTTTGCCAAAAAGTAAAGAAATGTTCAAATCATATGGGGACATGACTAAAGTACCTTGAAACCAGATCAGAGAGGACCCCACATACCAAATTTGGGACAATTTGAGCACCAGAATAAATAATAATAACCTTAGAACCTATTAAATAAAATAAGAAATGAATGTATACTGAACTAAATGAAGGAATGAATCAATTGAAAGTTTGATGAAGAATGGTTTGTTTACACTGTCTCAACTCCCTCCTGCCACACACAGACACTCATACCAAATACTTATCAAGTATAGGGAATAAAGAGTAATTTTATAGTGGAGAAGTCTATCACACCCATCTTAACAAGTAGTCAAAGTAGTATTATGAGGACTAGTACAATTTGAAATTGTGTGTCATCTAACAGAATGCAATGAGAACCCATCATTTTCGTGATATTCCTGCCAAAGATATGTAGTTTGAATGAGATCATTAGGAAACATCAACAAACTGACACTGAGGGTCATTCTACTAAACAACTGGGCTGAAATCTAATATGTCAAGGTCATGAAAATCGAGGAAAAGATGAGGAACTGTTCCAGATTGAAGGATACTAAAGACATGTGACAACTAAATGCAAGACATGATTCTGAACTGGATCCTTTTGCTAGAAAGGACACCGGACAAATGGCAAAACTTAACTGATGTCCAAGGATACATTAGATGACAGTAATGTATCAATATTAACTTCCTGATTTTGATGGTTGATTGTGATTATGTAAGAGAATAGCTTTGTTTGTAGGAAACAGATACTAAAGTATTTGGGGATTATGGAGCAACAATTAGTTGCTTACTCTGAAGTAATTCAGGAAAAAAATTTTTGTATTGAAATTTCTCTAAGTTTGAGATTCTTTCAAAAATGTTAAATAAAATAATGTAGAATGATACACACAACAGCAAATACAAAGAGAATTCTCCCATCTTATAGTTTTTTAAGGACTGTCCAGAGGACAAGCAGGAAAGCTTGATTGAAATGGGTTTGAGCCGATCTCACAGATCATCTACCTAGTTTTAAAGACTGGGGGTCAGGCTCTCCAGTGAAGACTGATTTGCTCATGATCTTACTTGCCTTGGGTTCCCTTCTCTGCAAAGTTTAGAACCTGACATATTTTCACCTCCTTACCTCATTCTATATCTCACAGGTGACAATGGAACAGTTTCTCTTTCTTATATTTTGCCAAGTTATGAGACCTGCTTTGCCAAGGCTAGACTGTGATCAACCATTACTATGGAGATAACTTTCCAATCTGAAAAAAGTCTCCACACACAATTTAAGATCCGTTATCCCCCAAGCAAGTAGATTTCCACTTTTTAAATAGCAAATGGAAATGAGTGAGAAAAGAATAAAAACCAGGCTGTAATTAATAGAGTGTCTTTGATAAGAAAGAGTCCAGAGTATAGAAGAAGACCCCTAGAGACCAAATCCTAGCCCTGTCACTCCCTAGTTATGTGACCTGGGGCCACTTATTCACTCTTGCCAAGTCTTAGTACTCTCACCTGCAAAAAGGTTTAAGATGAATACTCTCCTAATCAATTTATAATGGTAAAGCACTTTAAAAAGTAACTGGTAGATAGTAATTCCTCAATAAGTATTAACTTTTATTAGTATTATCTATTAAAATTTAAAATATTTATACCTTATCATTTAGCTTCACTTCAGAGAAACAAAGCAACACCCCTACACAAGGATGTCCACTACAGCAATGTTTGTGACAGAGAAAATGAAACTGCTTAAATATCCATAAATCAAAGGTTAGCTAAAACTTCATGACATATTCTACCATAATTTTTTATACTAGAATTTAATAAGAGTAATGTCTTCATGTCATATTGTGGAGTGAAAAACCAAGTTGGTAACACAATATGATATTTAGGTGGAATATACACTAAATAATGCTATATATTTTTGTGGGTCTATATAAATATATGTAAAGCTTAAAAAAATTATGTGGATGCACAAGAAATTGTTAACCATTTGTTACCTTTAGGGGAAAGGAGCTAGATTAAAACTATGATCAAAGACAATTTAGCTTTACCTGTAATCTTAATTTTCTACAAGGAGAATACGTTTGTACATTATCTACATAACTAAAGGTTGGTAGTAAAAATCATGTTACAGTATTTTTGTGTTATAGATCTAAGTCTTTTAAGCACATGATCAATTTTTGATTAGTGTCATAAAAGGAAGGAAACAAAATACTTAGATCTAAAATACAGAGTTGGAGAGGAAATTCAACATGTTTTCCTCTGGGAAGGTGATACACGTTATTTGTTTGTTGGCTTTGTCTGCGGTCAATTTCCAGCTCTGTGTTTTATAGAGACTAAGAAGATAAGTTGTCTTAACTTCCTAGATCTCTAGTCTGGCTGGGAAGGGACACTAGTCCCGGGGTAGGGGTGGGGAGGTGGGGAGGTGGGTCGGGTGTGTAAAATGTACTGTGGAACCCCTGTAGGCTTTAGCTGAAAGGTGACGATTTCTTTCTTTGCTCTTTTTTGTTGTTGCTTCTGTTACAACCTGGAGAGCTGGACTAGTTAAAGTTTTATTCCCCCCGGGGGTGGCTCTGTTGAATGACCTTTGGAAGTGACTAGCTTTGGATTTCTCAGAGAGACTTTTCCACCTCTGTGCACTTTGTCTCTGTGAGTACTACATATTTTAGGATGGGGCGCAAACGTGTGGCAGTGAAGGATTAAAGCTCAGACCTAGTCATGTTTATAGGGAACTCCCACCAGCTGCCTTTCTGTGGGTTCTGCACCAGCAACAGAAGTTCATTTGTAGCAAGGAAGAGGGGGTAACCTTGCCGGTAAAATGGAGATGGGAGTCAGCAGCAATGGTCTCAGATCCAGGCTGGAGAGATTCTTTGTGCTTTAGCTCTAGAATATTTAACCTCTCACCTTTCCCACTTGTAAAATATGAATGATAATAGCACCAACGCATGTAACCCAATGCCCAGTTTACAAAGCACTTCTAACTCTTGGATAAAAAACCACTTAGAAAATGCCTCTGCATTACTCACTGGGATAATGGACCAGGAATACGCTTCCCTTGAAAAGTTAAACTAATAACATTTTTACTGGTTATTTGATCTCAATATTTGTGCCAAATGCAATGGATATAATACAATCTCTTATGTTGCTTACGTTTTTATTACTGAGCCACGGAAAGTTCAAAATCAAACCACTGCTATTTTTGGAGATGGAGAAAAGAACATAAAGCAAATGTTCCTATATCCATGATAAAACTAAAAGCTTTGACTTCAAAGAAAATACAGTGCTTATATCCATTTAGTCAAACGCCTTAACGTTAAGATTGATTTAAAGGGCATGAAGTTCAGGAGTTGGCAAAAATTGGAGACAACAAGGATGCCAGATTTTTCTGATGGGCTCCAAGGAGAAAATGGGATGGAAGAAGCCAAAAGCCAAAGGTTTCCGTGTGAATCAGACATAATCCATCCACAGTAGGTCTCAGAAAAGCCGAGCTTGAGGGACAATAACCAGTCTCTTCAGTGGGTCTGCTAGCTCTGCCCCTCCCTGACCCTAAGGAATGACGCTAGATTCTTGGGAGTTTCTTCCTGGAAAATTAGCTCCAGGTTTGGATCTGGAAGTTGGTTCTCATCAGCTAAGGGTTACTCACAATTCATTCTAATTTTTCTATCTAGAATTTGGATGCAATTCAGTGCAATTGGTCTGTAATTTCAGGCAAGCACAAGGGCTGGCAGGAACCACCTCCAGAAAGAATGTTATGAAGTTGCCACGTACTCACATGCCGGTAAACGGGGTGGACTTGATCTCCATCTGAGTCTAGTAACTGCGTTGCATTCGCGTCAGCGCAGATTTGCATCTGGAATGACTTATTTTCTCCTAACTGGGTGATCCTCGGTTTGGGTAACTTTTACCCTAGCAACCCTGATGTAGGTGCTAGTAGTAAGTGGATTCTGGGCGATCTGGATGGCACAGAAGTGATTTTGCCCTCAATGACTGCTTTAAATTTCCCCTGACAAGTGAGCGTCTAATTTATTTATTGAATATTTTAACTATCACTTCTAAGGAAGGATTTTGTGTTCAGCCGTCCCCCACACTAACCCACGACCCACACTGCTGGGGAAATCTTCTGTGTGATGAGACACGTGCCCTCTCAAGTGTGAGTTTGGGTGGGGTGGGGAAAGGAGTGAGGAAGGCTGGGGGAATGTCTATTTCCAGGCTGTGTCCCAGGCTGATCTGGCAGTTGCTGTGATACTGGTTTAAAATAAATGTTATGAGGCTTTTCCCAGAGAATTCCTTAACTCTAATTTCCCTGAGGATTCTTTTGTGAAACATCAGTGGCTGAAATGAACGTAACTCTTGTCAAGCCTCTAAGAGAATGGGATTTGGTCTCCTTGTTCTGGCAGGAAGTAGCCTCTCTAAGCAAGTAAACTATAGACGTGGCATCTCTATATCACTATTACTTAAAATAGTCAACTGAATGGCTTTTTCATTTTCTTGTTATAATCTGATTCTAGGACTCTTTCTTAGTTATTTCAAAGAACTGCAAGAAAACTTGTGTTTAAGTAATAAAGTTTAGGCAGAAATTTTTAATGGAAGATAAGATAATAGGTTATGTCTGTAGAGCACTCTGATACACTTCCAAATGGTTTTATTTTATTCTTAACATTCCTGAAAGACTATCTGAAGTGTGAGATATTTAGAAATAGAAGGAAATGTGGGAGTTACCTGTCCAAGTCTCTACCTGATGAAGGAATTTCCAGTACAGCTTGCCCACTGCCCCCTCCCCCAAATAGTTACAGACTTTGACGGTTAATTTTATGTGTCGGATTGTCTGGATTCAAGGATGCCCAGATAGCTGGCAAAACACGATTTCTGAAGGTGTTTTTGGAAGAGATCAGCATTTGAATTGGTAGACTGGATAAAGAAGATTGTCTTCACCATTGTGAGTGGGCATCACCCAATCTGTTGAGGGTCTGAAGAGAACAAAAAGAAGGAGGAAGAGTGAATGTGCTCTATTTGCTTAAGCTGGGACATCCATCTTCTGCCTTCTGACTTTGGTGCTCCTGGACTTTGGACTCGGACTGAATTATGTCAACGGTTTTCCTGTGTCCAGATTGCAAATGGCAGATGGTGGGACTTCTCAACCTCCATAATCACGTGAGCCAATTCCCACAATAAATCTACTCTTATGTATGTGTGTGTGTGTGTGTGTGTGTGTGTATATATATATATATATATATATATATATATATATATACATCAATAGGGTATATATCTATATATATATATACCCTGTTGATTCTGTTTCTCTGGGGAACCCTAATACATGGAGCCATTCTATAGTAAGTATCAGGATCTCACTGCCTCCTCAGCTTGCGTCAAAGTCAGCCTCCCTTTGATTTCCACCCAGGTCTAGTTCTGTCCTGCCACACAGCACAGCAAGATAAGGCTAATTCCTCCTCTGCACAAAATATTTGTGGATAGCTATCATGCTGTCCATCTGCATACCCCCCTTCACTCCCCTCTCAAGGCAAATACCACCCCAAACCCCTCCTTTCCCAGCTAGACAATCGCTGTATTTGCTTCTGGAATCTGGTTTCGGTACTTTTTCCATCGTGCTCATTTCCATCTGAATGGTTTTTTGGGAAATATCTTGCCAGAAACAAAACTTTCTCCTCCTGGTATTGTTTTATTTGTAAAAAAAATGAACCGTTTTTCTTTTGGACACAATATTTCTGTTAATCAGCGTAAGAGCACATTTGATTTTTGGAAGCTTCATTTACAAGTAACATATCGAGAATGCAGTCAATTAAATAGTCAAATACTCACATGTACTGTTAAGTCCAACTTTTTGACTTTATAGCTGTGAAGTTGATTCTTTGGACTTTTATCTGAAACTTTATATGTATTTTTTTATCATCTTTCATCTTGTGTGATTCTTTCAATAATCTTTTTGAATTCTAACTCCGTCATGTATAATGTTATAGCTCCTTTTTCTAGTCTCAAGTTTGAATTTCAGGGTATTGACTTTTTTGGTTCATTCGTTTGTTTTTTTGTTTGTTTTGACAAATTGACCAGTTGGCATTGATTCAAGTATTATCATCCCTGCTTTTCTAACACAGAGATGTTTTTTAAATGTCTGGAAAGTATTACACAAGTGAATGACTCATTCACTCATTCAACAAACATTTACTGAGCACTTACTATGTGCCAGGCATGATGCTAGGAATTTAATAGAGATCAGATGGATAAAGTCTCTGCCCTCGGGAGCTTGCATTCTACAAAGAGACATAAATAAATAATTGCATAGCATGATATGATTTGCACACCTTTTTTTTTTTTTTGGCCACGCCGCACGGCATGTGGGATCTCAGTTCCCTGACCAGGGATCAAACCCGCGCCCCCGGAATTGGAAGGCAGAGTCTTAACCACTGGACTGTCGGGGTAGTCCCAGAGTGTGGTATGATAAAGGAAGTAAACTTGATAGGGAGACAGAATAATTTCTAGGTGAGCTGCTTTAGACAGAATAGAGGGAACACATCTTCACCAAAACGTAGAGCAGGTGAGACAGCCTTTCAGGAAAAGAGAAGCGCAAGTGGAAAGTCCTGAGACAGGTAAAACCTTGACCAGTATGTCCAGGGGTGAGATACATGATCTGGTTTGGTCTCTGTCTATCTGGTTCTGACTCTGACCTTCACCCGCAGCCCAGGACTTGGTGGGTTTGCTCATGGCTTTACATATCAGAGCACAGTGAGAAGTTGTTTCCCCGGAGCACAGCACTGAGTGGAGAACCCCAGCTGTTCAGCAACCCTCACCTGGAAAATGTGGGATGCTTCTCTAATGGACCATTTCACGGGACATTTTCATTTGAAAGAGCACAGGGAATCTGAAGTCACAGGCTGACCAGGCACAGAAACAATGCAAAGGTGTCCCTTTTGGAAAGTCTCAGGGGCTGTTGGAGCTCAGTGTGCGTGTGTCTGTCGGTGCCAATGCTTGTGCACTGCTCCGACTGGACGGGATGTGTGGGATCTAGCAGGCATAGTCCTTCCACTAAACTTCTTACCTGCTTTCAATCTTCTAACATCACAGAGTTAAGCCAACTCAGCTGCAGAGTCATCTGGAAAATTAATATCGCGGTCTCGTGACACCAGGCTCTTGCCCAGATTAGCTTTGGCCTCCAATTTTCCTTCTTCCCGTATCATATTCAATGATGAGAACATGGGCCAAGGAAGAACCACCCTGTGAGCCCTTCTCAAAAGTCCATGATGCAGAGGAAAAAATTACAAAAATGTGGTCAGAGCTTCAGAAAAAAAGAAATATTAATAAAAGCTAAGTAAACATGGGTTTTTTCCAAGCAGACAATAGAAAGTAATGTGCACTTATTTTAACAGCACTATTTTTTTTTTCATATCTATTTTATTTTATTTTATTTTATTTTATTTTTTTTTAAACATCTTTATTGAAGTATAATTGCCTTACAATAATGTGTTAGCTTCTGCTTTATAACAAAGTGAATCAGTTATACATATACAATATGTTCCCATATCTCTTCCCTCTTGCATCTCCCTCCCTCCCACCCTCCCCATCCCACCCCTCTAGGTGGTCACAAAGCACCGAGCTGATCTCCCTGAACAGCACTATTTTGATTCTAGTAATGTTCTGAGAAGGATCTTAACCTCCCTAACCTCCCTTAACCATTTTCCTCTGTAAAAATGAAGAGACTGACATGAACAGCTTTCAATTTCCAGATGCCACATAAAGGTCCATGATGGCTGGTTGACTGGAGAAAATATATTGAGGTCAGAGTGAAGCATGTTCTGTTTTAATCGGTCACTCTTCTGACTGGGAAGCGATGCAAATATCAGACCCTCTGGGGTCAGCAAGACCTGACTTGAATCCTGTCTTTGCTGTTCTCTAGCTCTATAGAAACATTATTTGTCCTTGCTAGCCCTACGTCCCTTCCATAACTCAGGGATAAGTACTTACCTGATGAAATAAGATAATGTATCTACAGTGCTTAATATATAGGCAGGTTTCAACAGATGTTAACTCTTTAATCTTTCCCTCCCTTCAGAGATACTTTGAGTTGTGTCCAGGAATGTGCACGCACTCAATAGGACAGAAAACTCTCTTCTAACTGCAACAACATTTGATACATTTCCTCTGCTCAATTGTAAGACAGGGGAAGGACCTGAAAACCTGTCTGCAAGGCAAGGCTTCCAACAATGTTGAGAAGACTTTTCTGTTCATATTGTTTAGATATCCAGAAGTCCATTTTTTTTTATGGTGTCTAAAGAGACACAACCCAGAGAATTAAGAGTCATGGGTTCTAGTTCCATTTCTCCTTTTAACTAGTTATGAGACCTAAGCTAACCAAGTAAGTTTTGCTTCCTCCTTCATTTCACCAACTGAATTTGAACATCTGTCTTAGCCCAACTCTTGGGGCTATTAAATAAGAATTTCGAGATAGTTCCTAGATGTCTTTGAATTGTGAGTAGCTTGTAACTTCATTCAAAGATAACAATGTTATATACTGCGTTCTTTAAACTACTAATTTCTGCTTGTTTTTGAGCCACATTTACTTTTTTTCTTATTGTTGTAAGCTTTATGTACTGGTTTTGGGGCCAGTGAAATATGAGTGATGCATTAAAAACATGTGGCCTTTAATTACATGGTACTTTAGGCAAAGTATTCATCACCTATTATGTACCATGTACTGTGGTAGTCATGGTTTTCCCCTGTCAAGGTAGGTATTATTACCATTTTTATTTTACAGAAAAGAAAAAGTGAATAATCATTTGCTGAAGGTCACAAGAATAGTAAGAGACCACAAGATTTATTTGGTGTTTCTGACTCCAAATTTCACTGTTTCACATTATTATCCTATAACACGGAGGACACACTTCATCCTGCCGATTGTCAGGGCTAATTTAAACAAAAGATCTTCAAGGTCTTCCACTATAAACCCAACACCCCCCAAACACCCAGATATACATGAGGACAAGTTAGATTCTTGATGTTAGTAAAAAAAATTAAAAACCACAATGAAACAAATATTCTCATTCCCTGAGCTAAGTAAAGCAATAACATTTGTATTGTGAATGAAAAATGGTGCCTGCCATATCAGTAAACAAAGGATGTTGCGGTCATTAAGCCACTACAGCCGTCCCTCCACCCCTGTCTTCGTCCCCCCCTCCACAGTGAGCCCTGGGGGAACTCAGGATGGAGACAAACTGGAAACAAATGGGCTGCCTACTGCCAAGCTCTCCGCCGCCACCGCAGTCACCCCCAAAGGTGCACCCTCAGGGGACTCAGAATGGGAAAGAACAAGATACGGGCCCTAGGTAGCTAAGGTGCATATCAAAGGAGTGATTTCAATGAGCCTGGACACTTGCATCTTCCCAAACATAGAAAAGTGCTAAATTCATTAACTTGAGGTATTTGGTTTTCTTTAATTAACAGTAATCATTGGAAGTTCCGACTACCTGGTCTTTGTCGTAAAAACTCCTATATATCCTGGCTTCTCCCCGACCTCTTCGGAGCCGTCCCTCAGAGCTATCTGAGAGGCTGCGTACCGGGCTTAAGTCCTCAGTTTTGTCCACCAAAGAAAACATAATTCTCAACTTTTAGGTTGTGCTTTTTTTTCAGTTGATAGTGTGGTTACTTAATTACTGTGTAGTTCTCTGACTAGATTGCAAACTCCCCGAAGGCAGGGACTGCATTCCTTTTTGTTTGTCATTGTATCCATAGCACTAAGCACAGTGTCCGACACTGAAAAGAACTCAATAAATTATTTTTTTATTAAAGCAATGCTATGTGTATGAATGAGCAAACTATTAACAAGTTTCAGGTGTGAACTCAGCAATTTTTTTTTTTTTTTAATTTATTTATGGCTGTGTTGGGTCTTCGTTTCTGTGCGAGGGCTTTCTCTAGTTGTGGCAAGCGGGGGCCACTCTTCATCGCGGTGCGCGGGCCTCTCACTATCGCGGCCTCTCTTGTTGTGGAGCACAGGCTCCAGACGCGCAGGCTCAGTAATTGTGGCTCACGGGCCCAGTTGCTCCGCGGCATGTGGGATCTTCCCAGACCAGGGCTCGAACCAGTGTTCCCTGCATTAGCAGGCAGATTCTCAACCACTGTGCCACCAGGGAAGCCCTGAACTCAGCAATTTTAAGTACAACTTACCGGCAAATCAAGCAGGAAACAGATGGCTCCAATACCCCCAACTTGTCCTCCTGTGTTAAAACCCAGACTGTTTATCAGACAGACACTTGGGTTGCAGTTCTGGCGAGGACAACTATACAGGGCGAAGCATTCTGAGTAAAATGAGTTTATGACCTGAAATTTGGCTTTTTAAAAATATTGACTTATCAAAATAAAATTCACTGGCAAAATGTCATGTAAACAATTTTTATAAATAAAAAATTTGAGAGAAATATACTGTGAGCAAAATGCCTCAGTAACAGACATGTAATGAAGGTAATATTTACCCTCTGAAACAGGGAAGACACATGAAAATCTCAAGCAAAGCATTATTGTGTCCACTAGGTGGCGCTGCAGACCGATGTTGATGTTATTTCACACTGTTAAAGGGTGTCAGGAAACTTTAAAAGTTAGGATGGTAATTCCTCATATGTAAAAGCTCCTTCTTTCACTTGATTCTCACAACAGCTCTATGAGGAATGTAGCATATGTATTACTATCCCTTAAACACAGACTTTAGACACCATTAAACATAAGAAACCGCCTTTCAGGAGATTTGTAACACATTTTAATGGAGATTTTCACTTTAAAATGGCCCATTCACCTTTGAGCTGCATATTCCAAAGTTATTTATTGGTGACCTTTGGTTCCTTTCTCCAGTTTCAAGTGTTCATCTCATAAAAAGACAACCTCTACGGAAGGAAGACCGAAATAGTTGGGCTATACATTCCTGGGGGTGAGGGTTCGGCTCACCGCTCAGTAGAGATGCCAGGATGCTCACAAGACACCCTGAAGTCTCTGGTGTCGGAGCCGTGGGCGTCTATTCATTTAAACTTTTCAGAGCCTCAATTTTAACACATGTAAGAAGAGAATAGAAATATTTTACCATTTACCTTATTAGTGTAATAAGATAAATGAGTTAATATGTGATAGTGGGAAGTGTTCTGTAAATGTAGGTTACCGTTACTTTCTCTGGAAGCTTACTCCACATTCATGAAACTTCTGCCCATCCTTTAATCCTGCTCAAACCATGATTCTCATACGGAAGACTCTCTCAGCCTTTTGAACCAAAGGTGACAATTTGATGTGCCTGATCATTAATTAGCTCATCAATGACTTGCTATATTTTTTTGATATTTTCTTCTATTACTTTTACAGTTTTATCTTTCATATTTAGGTCTTTTTCAATCCATTTGATTTTTTTTTTGATGTTTATTTTTAAATGTCATGTGACGTAGAGATCCAACTTATTTTTCTTCAAATAATGAGCTAAATTTCCTAACATCATTTGGTAAATATTCTGGTTTCTCCATTGATTTGTGGTGTCACTAATCTCATATTCTATATACCATCTCTCTGTCCCATTTGTCCTTTTGTCTGTCCATATGCCAATAGCATGTTGTTTTAATACTGTTTCAGGTCTTTGTAATATGTTTTAAGATCTGGTAGATCTGGTTTTCCATCTCTGCTCACCATTTGCTATTATAGTGGATCAATTATTTTGTGTAAATTTTACATGAAATATTAGTGAATCTTACTCTTTCATATACATTTCACAATTAATTTTTCAATTCAGCCCAAAAAATCCTTTTAGATTTACATTGGAAATCTACTGAAACCTATAGATAAATTTTGGGAGAATCAATATCTTTGCAAAATTATGACATGCAGTCCACTAACATAACATACCTTAATTGAGCTAATTTTTTTCTCTACAAAATCCTTGTGCATTCTGTGTTAGGTTCATTAATTCCCAGGTACTTTATAAATTTTGCTGTATCTGTAAACAAAATCTTTTTTTTTTTTTTTTTTTTCTGTTCTGTTGTCTAACTTTTTTTGCTGGGTAGTAGATACTGGATGAGGCCATCTTGATGAACTCCCAATTAGGTTTTATATTTTGTTTATCTTTTTGGTATTTCTGTGTATATAATTATAGCATCTGAATCAATGATGATAATTTTGTCTTTTCATTTTTTTTTTATTTTTGTTTTTTTAATGCTATTCTTGTCTGTTTACATTCTTTTTATTTATGTATGTATGTATGGCTTTGTTGGGTCTTCGTTTCTGTGCGAGGGCTTTCTCCAGTTGCGGCAAGTGGGGGCCACTCTTCATCGCGGTGCACGGGCCTCTCACTATCGCGGCCTCCCTTGTTGCGGAGCACAGGCTCCAGACGTGCAGGCTCAGTAATTGTGGCTCACGGGCCGAGTTGCTCCGCGGCATGTGGGATCTTCCCAGACCAGGGCTCAAACCCGTGTCCCCTGCCTTGGCAGGCAGATTCTCAACCACTGCGCCACCAGGGAAGCCCTGTCTTTTCATTTTTGATGCTTGTATTTCTTATTTCTTTTTCTATTTTTGTTTTTGTTTGTTTGTTTGTTTTGCATGGCTGGGACCGCTAAAGCTATGTGGAATATGTTGAATAGTGACAAGGACTCATGTTATCAGAATCTCTCTTTCCCTCTCTCTCTCACCTCTCTCTTTCTCCCTCTATTTCTCTATCTCTATCTCTATTTATCTATCTCTCTCTCCATTGTGTGATTTTCATGTAAACAAAGCTTAAAGAATACCGAAGTAAAGATTTGCATATACTTTATTTAGTAATATCTTTTATACCTTATACTTTAGCTTGCTTGTTCACATATATGATGTCATCATGTTAAGGATTAGCAAGATGGAGAACAATTCTTGCTCTCTGCATTTGGGGATTTAATTCCTGCAAAAAGCTTCCTGCTTTTAAATGGGAAGAATTTTCAAAGGCAATGCAAATAAACATGTGCATTGCCATGTGTTAAAAAACTGACTTCTACTAGGTAGCAATATTCTCAGTAGGATAATCTGTTAGAAAAATCTTGACAGACTCCTAGAGGCCTCAAGTCTTAACATTAACGACTGTGTAAATTGGTATAGTTCAAAGCATCATGTTTTCTAGGAAGCATCAGACACTAGTTTATCACTTCCTGGTCAGCAAAGCCTATTCTTCTACATTGTCTCTCTTGTTGGAACTTTGCATTGGTCTGTGAGGAAAGCAGAACAGTTACCAGTATCCCCGTTTTATGGAAAAGGAGACTTACCAACATGGCAGAGGTTGAGTCTGAACCCAAATCTTCTGGTTTATATCCAGATACACTCCCAACAACCCTAGGTTTCTTCCATGGATTTGACTGTACTGCTATTAGCAATGATGAAAAAATAAAGAACAAAACTTTTGTGCCACTCACCCTTTCTCTCTTTAAAGAAAAGGTTGACATGGGGTGATGTCAGGCTATTGCAGCACTATGCCACTCTGGTTTCATTGGTGAGTAATGTAGTATAATTCTCCCTTATTTTATGGTGCATGTGTATTAAAGAAGCCTAAAAAAATTTAATTTGAAGAGTTTAATAATCCTTTGGGATAATTAGAAACACCTTAAACTCCATGAAACCAGAATGTGGGAACATTTATTCAACCTACTCTTCACAGTTTGCCTGCAGCTGGAAGGGTGGGTGTGCCTGCGAATCTGAGGGCACGTGACTGTTCTCCATGCTTCCAAAGATGCACAGCAGGAGGAGCCGATGGGAAGCTATGTTTTAAGTTATGAAGCTTATGGACAGAAGGTCTGCGTGGTCCTAGCTCCTCGCTCCCCAGGCAAGTACCAACAGCACCATTATTTACTGTCTTGTTAAATTAACATACATTTTTCTTCATCCTGACACATTACCTCAGATCTTCTACAGTACAAAAGAAGTGCTTTTAGTCCCAATTTGGGATAAAAGAAACCAAGGCTCAGAGAAACCGGGTTTCAAGAATCAGAGGTTTTCGGGACTTCCCTGGTGGAACAGTGGTTAAGAATCCACCTGCCAATGCAGGGGACACGGGTTCGAGCCCTGGTCCGGGAAGATCCCACATGCCACAGAGCAACTAAGCCCATGCGCCACAACTACCGAGCCTGTGCTCTAGAGCCCGCGAGCCACAACTACTGAGCCCACATGCCTAGAGCCTGTGCTCCACAACAAGAGAAGTCACCGCAATGAGAAGCCTGCACACTGCGACAAAGAGTAACCCCTGCTCGCTGCAACTAGAGGAAGCCCGTGCACAGCAACAAAGACCCGATGAAGCCAAAAATAAATTAAAAAAAAAAAAAAAATGACACATACACATGCAAAAAATGACACACACACACACAAAAGAATCAGAGGTTTTCCTAATTTATTAGGCTGCCTTTCTTAACATATCTTATCTTGGCTGCATGTTCTTTGGAACTCTGGATGGCTTGGCCAAGCTTTTTCCTTGTTCTTTTATAGAAGACAGAAAATTCTTCAGATTATTATAAACAATGTGTGAGCAAATGAGTGGTCTGCTCTAAAGGGGGCCCCTGCAATGTTCCTGGATGATACACCAGGGAGTCTGCCCACTTCCTTTCCAAAACTGGTGATGGAATTCTGACGGACATTGGGGCCACCAGGTGTGTGCATATGATTAGAAGCTGGGCACAGTCTCTGATGGATTTTGTGTCATTTAATGCCAAACCAGCGTCCCTGTAAGCCCATTCCTTCTCCACTGTTGTATAGTTGGGAGAAGCAGAGCTTTCAATCCCCAGTGTTTGGCGTTTTGTTTTTTGTTGTGTTTCTCCTAGATAATGAATGGACAAGAATGCAAAAGAGAGGGCAAGCCATTGCATTTTACATAATTGCATGTGAGATTAGACTATAACACTTGCAGATGTTTCTGACCATAGACTCATTTCACTTGGCCAACACAGTGGTTTCTGATTTTGATTTTAATTTCAATGCTTTTAAGAGAAAACGCATGGTCCATGGCTCCTATTGTCTTCATCTAACACGATTTACAGCCTTGGCTACCGAAGGCACTGAGTTTATGACCCCTGGAGCTAGTAGTGATTCCTCCGGCCCCTGACATTTTTACGATTTTACGATACTGGAAAGGACAGGATAGTTGATAGGGAGAATGACTTAAAGGAATATAGATAGGGATGGTTGGAAGGGAAAGTATTATCCCCTAATCAGGTCACTTTTGTGAGAATATTCAGGTATGCCCTAGGCATGAAACAGCTGTTTAGTGACTGGAAAATCAAGGCGGTTCCTAGCTGTGTTAGAAAGAGTGCAGCCAGAATGAAATTGCTGAGTTGTTAGGTTCTAAAGCCTGTGGACAAGGCAAAAATCATACATAGTTGCAAAGGGCAACCTTGAAAGTCAAGTCTCCTGTCTCTGTGAGCCTACAGCTTTGTTTGTTCTGCAACATGAAACCAGATTGGTTTGTCTTCATTTCCCGATGAAAAAGTTGACATGCAGTATAAGGGTTGTGTTACACCAAAAATTTTTAAGCACTAGACTCACACAAATGAGATTTTGAACTTTTTAAAATATAAACGATTGACAATTTTAAAAAAATCAACCAGCGATCAAGGCACCTCCTCTGCTCCCTCCTTTCAAATTCTAATTCTGTGTTATTAGAAACCTTTATGCTTGTATGTGCATATCAAATTTCTAAAAGGATACACCAGAAAAGCTTACTGTTGGTAATCTCCTGCAAGGGAAAATTGGGATGGGAATAACTGAGCAGCGAGGCAATCGTGAAATTATTACTCATTTTGACCCACCATGTTTTTATTTATTTATTTAACCAAGAGCGTGTTATCCATTTATAAATAAAAGAAAAATCTAAGGAAGCACACACATTCTCTCCTCCTCCCTGATTATTTATTCCTTTATTTGCTGTAATTTTAAGAGTTGTCACATATGTTTGAAAAATTATATTTTCTCTAAACTTATCTCAAATTGTCCATTATTATTAGGTAGCATATAATTTAATTCAAGCATCAGATCATTCTGTATGTCTCTTTTTCATGATCTTTCGGAGGAAAATATAATCACTGTTTGCAATTCGGACCCCAAATCGTTTCCAGCTTAACCCTAAACAATCTAATTAAATGAACTTTAATTAATTATTGCCAAAACAAATAGATCTGTGCTGACCTTTGCTGGCAACACTGCAACACACTTGGAATCAAATGGTTTAGGTCTGGCTAGGGAAGGTGATGACTTTGGCCTCTGGAATACTAGGTCTGGAGTCTATGACTAAGCCAAAGAGGCAGTAAAATAAGGTTGAGCAGAACTGTGTTAAAATCATCCAGATGTCACGAACAAGTTGGCAGTCACTCATCTGTTTTCCATACGTGTCTGTAAAGTGACGCTACGTCTTTATGATCCTTGTTCTGCTGTTGACCAGAGCGATCATGAGTATATATTTTCCTTTGAACAGTCTGTACCTTCTATATTGTTGTTACAGCATCGTCACCATGCCTGCTGTGGTACAGTAAGTGGAGAACAGACCACACAGAAGAGAGGAAACTAAGAACCCTGGCCATCAGAGTCCACGGTTTCCAAGCTATCCAAATACATGAACATATCTGTCTGAACATAATGTTATAGGTAAACACTAAATAAACCTCCAGGATTGCTCTGAATCTTGCTGCTAAAGTCCTTCATAGAAGAGGTGTGGAAAGCAGAGAAAACATGTATATATATATATTAAACACGTTCTTATAGAGCAAGTATGCAGTGGCCAAAGTAGACTAGGAAAGATCACACGTTAAGCCACAAGTGAAGTCTAAGCAATAATAATTTGTTAGTTTTGGTGAGTGGCTAACAATTTTCATGCGATGTGAAAAAGCATTTAACCGATTTCTCAAATTGAGCTTAATTAATTTGGATGAATGTGTTTTTCTTAATAGAAATGTTATGATTCACAGCAGGTTAAGTTTAACATCATTTATGCTCCTAACACAAGGCTTGAGGCATATGGAGTAGGATTTGGGGAGCTTTTTGATGGACAAGGTGAGAAATGTCTTAACAGGATGCGGTAGAGATTGAGTACAATGTGTCACATCTCGCCTTGCCAAGTACACTGATGGGTTATCTATCAGCTGATTCGTTGTGCCTTGGGGATATTGAAGAAACTGGTGGGTGGCTTTTGTCCTAAATGCTATTGTTGCAGCTGTGACAAGCACGTCAGTAGGTGGAGTCAACTACATTAAAGAAATAAACTACACTGATTCATCCTTCTCTCTCCATTCCCAGCAACTCACGAAGCTCCACTGATTCATGAAGCTCCATCTCTATCCTTTCATCGCCACCACCAAAGGGATGATTGTCAGAAGTCTCCTAAGTGGCTTCCTTATTATTGTTATTTTTTAAATTCCAAAGCTCTCCCCACACTCACAACTCTTGCCAAGAGTCACCGGAACATGCCTTTTGATCACGCCTTTTCCTCATGGAAAACCTCCAGATGCTTCATTTTACTACCTAATGAAATCTAAACGTCTCCGCGAAACTTCCAAGAACATCAGTCACAAGGTCCATCTCCTTATTCAAAATGACTTCTCACTGCTCTTTTTTTTTAAGATATTTATTTATTTATTTTTGGCTGCGTCGGGTCTTAGTTGTGGCATGTGAGGTCTTTCGTTGCGACGCGCAGGCTTCTCTCTCTAGTTGTGGCACATGGGCTCCAGAGCACGTGGGCTCTGTAGTTGAGGCAAGCGGGCTTAGTTGCTCTGCGGCACGTGGGATCTTAGTTCCCTGACCAGTAACCGAACCCGCTTACCCTGCATTGGAAGGCGGATTCCTAACCACTGGACAACCAGGGAAGTCCCTCACTGCTCTTTAATATCTTTTTTTTCCCTATAATCTGCTAAAGAGGAGGGGAAATTGAGAAAGGTAAGACAGGTAATGAGTGGGGAAAGAAGAAATTAATTAGCATTTTAAAATTCCAGTTCCTTCTGACCATGTCTCACATGTAACTGAGAAAAAATAGACAGTGGATGCATTTCCCCCCTTAAAGAAACTGAAGTTAGGAGAGGTTTGCCCAAGTTACTACTTGCCCAATGCTAGAAAGCGGAGGGGTGGAGCTGGGATTCTGACCTAGGTCTGCCTGAGACCCTCCCTTTTTCCAATACCCCATTCATTGTGCTTAGGCAAGCTGCCCCCTCGCTCCCCACCTCTACCAGCCAGACCTGGAAGGCCCTACTTTCTGCCTCACTTTCAAGATCCAGTTCCCAAGACAGTCTACCTGAGCCCTCCAGACCTCCCTAAGTCTCTCTGTCCTAAACTCCCCGAAAACTTAGTCCCTTTCCCCGACCCCCAAAATGGATAAGAAGTCCCTCCTCTGTGTTCCCATAACATCCTGTTTCTATCATACCATGTGTTTTTAAGTAAACGTTTTTATTGATATATAACAAACATATAGAAAATTCACGTATCGTAAGTATTTAGCTTGATGAAATATCAAAAAGCAAAATCACGCCTGAAACCACCAAGATCAAGAAATTACCAGCACCCAGAAGACCACCCCCCTCACTTGCCCTCTTGATCATTATCTCCATCCTCCCCTCCCCAAAGACAATCAGATCCTGACTTTTAAATGGCTTTGTTTTGTTGGCCTGCTTTCAAATTTTATATAAATCAAATCATACAGAGTGGTTTTTTCTATGTTTGTGAGATTTACTCCCTGTTGTTGCATATAGCATATAGCATTTTCATTATAGTATGGTATTCCATTATATTTACTCATTTATTCATTATATTTATGCATTTTGCTGTTGGTGGACATTTTGAATTGTTCCCATTTTGGGGCTAATATAAGTAGTTCTACTGTGAATATTATTGCAAAATTTTTATTGAATATATGTGCACTCTTTGGGGTGCATATACCATCAAGTGAAACTACTGGGTCATAAGTTATAAATATGTCCATCTTTATTTAGTAGAAAATGCCAAACAGTTTTCCAAAATGGTTGTACTGATTTACACTCCCAC
Source organism: Balaenoptera ricei (assembly GCF_028023285.1). NCBI lineage: Eukaryota > Metazoa > Chordata > Mammalia > Artiodactyla > Balaenopteridae > Balaenoptera > Balaenoptera ricei. The sequence goes on along the minus strand of NC_082650.1, from coordinate 29,568,002 downwards.
TGCAATGTGTATTTCCAGCTGCATCTCATCTTCAACAACTGATAATGTCTACATTATAATTGCAAATTCTTTCTCCCTCCCCACCCCCCCTTTCTCTTTCTCTCTCTTTGCCTAGCACAACACCTAGAAGATATCTTTGTAAAGGCCTGGAGAAATAATAAGTGAATGACTAACAAGCACACAATTGTTTGCTTCTATATTCTTGTTGTCACCTTTTAGGTGACAACATTTTGCAGAGTATGTAGTGGTTACAAACATAGGCTTTGGGGCCAGACCGTCACGATTTGACTTCTAACCTAACCACGTCCCAGCAAATTACCTTTTTGTGCTAGTTTCTTCATTTTTGACATCACAGGGCTATTCTGAAGATTAAATAAGTTTTGTATAAAGTACTTAGAAGAACGTCTGGCATACAGTACGAGCTCTATAGTATAAACTATTATTACTGTTATCTAATCCTTAGGGTCTGCATCCCATTAGACTCCCTAGAAATGAATTGGTTGGTGAGAATCTTTGTCATCCCCTCTGTGAAGCCTGCTCTAGGTAGCCAACCCCACAGAGAGCTTCTGGACCTCTGAGGTTCCCTTTACCCTTCATTCATCAACTGCCTTATACCATGGGTAGGTACCATGTCTCCCCAAGTATATGGCAAATTCCCTAAGCATGGTACTTGACTTACATTCATGGTAGCAGTGGTTTCAAAGTCCCATTTTAACTTGTGGGAATCTTAGCCGAATGTTCCCCCAAACCCATATTTGACCAGCTCCACCACTGAAAAACGATGGAGAAGTGAATTGTCCCTTTTACCCACCGTAACGCTCAAATGTAGTTTCAAATGCTGACAGGGATGTGCCCCACAGCCCTAGATAAAAGATACCTCAGCACATATGCTATTTGACGTCATAGTGTTTAGTAAATATTTGCCTTTTTTTTTTTTTTCCAGTTGACCCCTTTTTCTTTCTGGACTTCCCTGTTCTTGCCCTGTTCCCTTCCCATCCACTTGTGTTTGATTTATTCTCCTCCTGTTTGTGTGACACTTGGGACTCCTCTGGCTCTTAGCAACTCTCCAGCAATGCAAATCAGCTCTTACATAGTGACTGACTGAAGCCATAAACCAAATTTCTACCCTTAAACAATTAAAAAGCTTTGTAATCCATGATTAACCCCTCTGAGTTATCTATAATTAGATGGGAGAGTCGCTGGCTGCAAGACTTATGTTCAGATAAAAAAAGTGATTTAAGTACGTATTGTTCAAAGAGGAACTCTTAACTGTTATGGATCGTGAGAATGAGGGGGAGACATGCAGAAAGGCTTTTTGTCAGGGCTAGCATCAGTCATTACTAGGACTTTAGATTTTCTTTGTCACCAGTTGTCGATTTTGGCATTTGGGTTTGGTAAGGGGTTTACTATGCAGCTAATGTCTGTAGGGCAGAGCCGTAACTCAAATGCAGAGCTTGATCTGGGGTTCCCCTTCAGCAAGAAGTCATTGACTCAAGAGAGACAGACTAAGTGATCTCCAACACCTGTTCAACCCTTACAAGCCTTCTGGGAGAGGTGAGATATAAGAGCCATGATAAAAGGGAAAATGATCACTACTTTCCCTGGGGAAATCCCTGTGCAAACTAAGAGGTCAAGGTAGAGGGTGTGCAGTAGGCTTAGAGCAGCAGCAAGGCCAACTATTGGAGAATCTTGTGTATGCTAGGAAATTTGTGGAAAGCTTAGAAAAGTGAAAAAGTCCAAACAACTTGGACGCAAGATGATTATCTCCTAATATCAAGTCCCTTTCCTTTCTCCCACAGGAAATATTCCAATGGGATGAGCTCTAGGAAAGGCCTCTGAACATCAGTCGGGTGGGCCCATGCAGTACTGGGTGCACACCAGCTTCAGTGGCTTCTGGCCCAAACCAGGGATGTGCCCCGGCAGGGTCCTTCTCTGAGCTGACACTGGACTTGTTTCGGCTCTGGTTACTCTCACGAACCAGGAGTCCTGCCGGCTCAGCGTTTTGGGAACATAGCCATTTATGACAAACATCTTCACCCTCTTCAGTGGCATTCTCATATACTTACAGACCGTTGTCTTGATTTCCATTTCGACAAACTGCTTTATTGAACGTCTGTCTTTCCCACCAGGATCTGTAAGGGCAGAGATTTGTCAGCTTTGCTCATTGCTTTATCCCCAGCACTCAGAATAGAGCCTGGGCACAGGGAAGGCACCAAGTATTTGTTGAAAGAATTACCTGTTACTTCAGACAAGCCAAATGTCAGACACTAACAGCCAACTTCACAGGGCAGGCCATAAATATAGGGAACATTACTTCATGGCTGTCCTTGAGAGAGTTAAATTGACAAGGATTTGTTTGGATGGATTTATGGGTAATGACTGACGTCATAAAATGCTGCTGAGAAGCCCAAAAATAGAAACTGCCTTTCGAGAATCCCCTGGCGGCCCAGTGGTTAGGACTCTGCGCTTCCACTGCAGGGGGCCTGGGTTCTCCCTGGTCGGGGAACTAAGATCCCGCAAGCCATGCAATGCAGCTTCCCACCAAGGAAAAAAAAAAATAATTGGCTTTAAGGCCACCCTATTCTCTCCTAGAGTCAGAAGTTGATGCTATGGGAGGCATCAAGCCACTGAGTTGTAAATTACAGCAGCATTGCCCTGGTTTTAAATTTTAAACAGATCTACTGTTGCCCCCTTCACTGAAATTTACAAAATAACACACGTGACACAATTTCTGCAAATATTTTTCAAGGTTTTATTGCAAACCAAAGTTGGTTTATCACACACAAAAAAAGGTGTGTGGTAGGGAGGGGGGAAAAGAATTGTACATTATTATAACCATGTTAATTACAGTACATTAAAATGGTGGTTTACATTACAAACAAGCCTGTAAGTTTAAATATACTAGTGTTATAACCCAATGTACAGACTTTCTTTATACAATACATATAATTATCAGGAATGCAAAAAAGAAACAAAAACAGAAACATAAATAATGCCCATTTTACAGGTGATATTTTAAACAATGAAAACACCAGGCTCTGACTGACAACTGGGGCATTGGTCCATAAAAACCTTTTCTAAAAATAGAAATATTTGTAGCAGCAATGCTTCTTTAAGCATCTGGATACAAGTCATTGCAAGACCATTTTCGATAAATTTTAGTTATTAACTATATCTCACACACAAAAAAAACAGCCTACACATAAATTTATCTTCCAAATATGGAAGAAACAAACAATGTCCCACGTTGTAGTGTCCTGCAAGTGTCACATTGATGCTTATAACTGAGTCCTTCTGTGAGCAAGCATACCACACTCATACGGCTGATCACACAGGAAGTCCACAAGGAAAAACAGAACGGAAACACACGGCAACAGGAAGAACTTTGGAGCTAACACGATCTCATCAGAAAAGGCACGTTTCATAAGATTCGTTACATCACGGCCCGGGACAGACCTTCAGAAGCTCCTTCTCAGAACAAGCGTCCTCCTTCGAATGAGACCACTGCACCTGTCTGGGGCGGCCCTCTACTGCTCACTTCAGAGATAGCACCACATTGGAAGGAAGAATAAGGAAAACCCCACGAGCTCACCGGGGAGGATGTGCTCTTCGAAAAGCTTCCAGCGAACAGTGTGCAATAAGATTGCCAAGACGTGCAAGCTTCCAGGGATGTGCAAATTCTCTTCTAAGATGTCCTGTCAGCTGGCAGCTCTGCCAAAAGGCTAACTGAAACATTTCAAAAACGCCCGTAAAAATCCTTCGCAACCAACCCTAAGACCATTCAGAGGAAGGAGTCCACGGGAGGTGCGTAGGAAAAGCCCAGGAAGGCCTCGGCCGCTTCCTTGACGCTGGCTGTGAGGAGGATGCTGTCGGGCGACCGACCAATGGAGTTGGGGACCGGCTCTTCGGTAAACTCGGGATCAAAGTGCCGCAGGTCGCTGGGCCCACTCTGACGCAGGAAGGGAAGAAAGCAGACGCCATGTCAAGAATTCACAGTGGAGGCAAGAAAGGGAAATGCTCATGCAGGCACCATACGGCAACTTCCACCATCATCAACCATTTCCAGCACAAAACCCAAAGGCCACACGAAGTTTAAACTATGAGGATAATGTTTACTTTCTGTCTTTTGCTACTGCAATTTATAAAATGTGTTGAAAAATAATGTGAGCTTTGTTGGGACAACAGTTCTATTTTTTTCTGTGGGTAAAATAATGGCTTACGAATGCCAAGTTATTCCTTGAAGGCCCTTCTTCCCCTTCCACCACTACCAACAGCAACTCTAACTTAAAGAAATGCCTTTTGGGCCTGTGCACACTCACGAGAGAGATACTCACCACATTTGGGTTAAAAGGGGGAGTAATCTTCTTATTAATGAGATCATCCCAGTTAATTAGGGAGAAGAAGACGTGATTCTTAATCTCCATCTGTTGAGAAAGAAGCACAAATTTAGAAGAGTGAAATTCAAGAAGGGCAGTGAGGTCTAGTGCTCTACTCATACAGCCCAGGAGGAGAGGAAAAAATGACTCACAAAGTCATCCTTGGCACCAAGCCTCTTTGTCCTGTCCTTCTGCAGGAGGCCCTCCAGGACGTGTCTTGCAGAATTTGTAATATTTGGCTTCAGCTGGAGGGGTTTGTTCAGAATGTTGTCGTACATCTCAGCTGTGTTTCGGCTATAAAAGGGAGGCTGAAAGAAGCAGGAAGATTACTTACTACCTAATTGGAAGTTTTGGAGAGCATCCATTACCAAGAAAGACTTAAACGTAATATATGAAGCTGGTTTTGACAAAGTCTATCACTTGATAGGTTTTCTTTACCCTGGATTTTTAAGTGTCTATATTTTGCCACCCTTATCAGGGGGTAGATGTTAATAAGCCATGTTTTTCACTCTCACATAGGTTAAGTGTGGTCACACCTAGTAAAATGTGAACTTACAAAAGAAAAAATCCACTAGGTAACGGTTTACCTTAAAATACCTATAGCTTAACCAACATGCCTCTCTCATCCGCATTTGATAAGCTTACTGATAGAGGGCAAGACGTGATGATCAGGTCTGCAATGGGGCTTGTGTGCCCAGATAAGTCTGGATTTTTACGACTACATTCTAGGGAGAAGTGTATCAACCCAGGGCAATACTCCACGATTTTCAATGGGCTACTCACCAGGCCATACAGCATCTCATATAAGACGGCCCCCAGACACCACCAGTCCACGGTCCTATCATAAGGCTGCTTATGAAGCACCTCAGGTGCAAGATACTGAAAGACAGACCAGGAAAAGAGTTTACAGCCCCTGAAACTAGGCAATCCCAAGACCAGGCATGCACTTTGAAAGGGCTGAGAGACCCTGGGTCCACTTGGAGGATATATTTCTTTAAACTACTTCCTGATAAAACTGCTGGCTTTGAGGCTGACTGGCCACTTACATGTCCTGATATCCTAAAAGCTATTGGGCCCTCCTAAGACATCTTACTTAGGAGTTTAGAAACCTTTTACAGTGTGGATATTACAAACAGCTCACTTTAATTAAAGCAACGTGAGGCCTTGGAATTTCTCATGCCTCCGAGAGCCAGTGTATTTTACTTGCACTGAACTGGACTAAAACACCTCCGAAAACAGCTTACTCTTTTCAGTAGTTAAAAGTGTCACTGCAGTGATCCCTTCCTGGAGGAAGGGGTGGACCAGGCATCCAATCAAGAGTTCGCCTACCTCGGGTGTGCCGCAGAAGGTAGACGTTGTGCCATTGTGTTCAATGTTCTCCTTGCAGAGTCCAAAGTCAGTAAGGACAATGTGTCCCTGTGAATCCAGCAAGATATTCTCTGGCTTTAAGTCTCTGTAAAAAAAAAAAAAAAAAAAAGAATAGAAAAGTAGTCGTATAAGTTAATTTCACCGCATTAGCAATCCTCTGTAAAGATCATTACTAGGGCTACTAGGAGCACTTTACATTCACTGTAGTTGTGTTAGTGAATCTAAAAGGGAGTCCTTGTTCTGTTCATCTATTCTGGATGAGGCACAGTCCTCATTGGCTAGTTCCCTCGTGGCAGGGAGTCAAAAGATGGGTCACGTGCTGGGGACCTGGTTTTAGGTGACCAAGTTGTGCCTAAACACAAATTATTTTAAGGCCCTGTCAAAGGCCGGGCTATGTCTCCTTTACACAAGGAAGGGAGCTTTCAGAGGTCTTGGGCTCACCTATAAACGATGTTCAGGGAGTGCAGGTAACCCAAGGCACTGGCTATTTCAGCAGCATAGAACCGAGCCCGTGGTTCCAGGAAGCATCGCTCCCTCTGGAGATGGTAGAACAACTGTAGGAGATAGAGCAGAATTAGCCTGGGTTGCCAAAAACCCAGGACAATGCATTGAATCTGTCTTGACATATATAGCTAAAGAGGACAATTGCAGGAAGTGGCCCTAAATAGTTTATAAACTATCTGAAAGCTGGCAGGTTAAAGGAAATACTAAATCTGGTAACTTTTCCCCCACTAATTATCTTTTTAAAAACTTTCCTCTCAAATTAAAACAAAGCAGGCTATGCACGGACAGCCAGGGGTCGGCTCCCATCCCCTCTGCTCACCTCTCCACCGTTAATGTAGTCTAGGACAAAGTACAGTTTATCAGCCGTCTGGAAAGAGAAGTGAAGGCCCACCAGGAAAGGGTGTTTCACGTTCTTCAGGAGGACATTCCGCTCCGACATAATATGCTTTTCCTAGAAAAAGGACAATGAAGATTTAGTGGCAAGTTTTAACGTGGGCCCAAGATCGCAAGGTAATGTCTACTGAATGTCTATCTCCAAGGCCATCTCATACCTCCTTCTTTTTCAGGATCGCTTTCTTTTGTAAAACTTTGACTGCATAGAATGCTTCTTCGGCTTTGTGTCTTGCCAGGAGAACCTGAAATTTAAATTCAAAATCATTTTCCTGTTCACATCCAGGGAAATGTAAAATGAGCATATGAAAGACTATAAATAATGAGACCTTCAGATACGAAATTACCTTTCCAAAACTGCCCTTCCCGATCACTTTCAAGAAGTGAAAGTCAGATGGTTTAGCATGAGGATTGGATGATGGGCCCAGGTTAATCTGCTGAGAAGGACTTGGCTGGAAAATAAAAGGTTTTCTTTTAATATCCTTGCTTCAAAGGAAGATAGCGATTAATAAAGTATAGGCAATGCAAAAGGTGGTACATCTGCAAATGACAAGGGCAGGTGCTCAGACATCTATAAACACATTCCAAACTACTTTTCATCCATACATGTGAATATTTCAAATGAGAGTATGGAAATTGTATATAATCGTGTTGTTCTTAAGCAGATAACTTTTATGAAATATGTCTTTTAAAATACTCCACTGACTCATACTTAAGTGCTTACATCACTTGTTTGCCATGAACCAACGAGGCATTCCTGCCTTGATACTAACTGCTACTTTATAATTCATCAACATAGGCAAACTAACTGACTCATTTATAAGATTCCTCCACTGATGCATCACGAATAGAGAACACTTACTGGAGGAGAAGGGTTGGCATTCATGAGCTCAGGCTCCTGAGGTTGGGAGATTTTCAAAATGGACTGAACTTCAGGGCTGCAGAGAAGAAAGGAACAACGTTGAACATCCTGACTCGCCACATGAGGGCAGACCAACACCAATAGTGAATTTCTGGCTCAACCTTTCCAGAGAACTCAGTGTTTAAAAACACCCAAATCAATTACTCAGTGAGAGAAAATAATAGCCAAAATGATAAACACAGAGGGTTGTTCTTCAAGGAGAGAGGGGGTGAATTAGGCAAACATGAAAATTTTATCGGGACTTCCCTGGTGGCGCAGTGGTTAAGAATCCCCCTGTTACCGTAGGGGACACGGGTTCGAGCCCTGGTCCGGGAAGATCCCACATGCCGCGGAGCAGCTAAGCCCTGCGCCACAACTACTGAAGCCCGCGCGCCTAGAGCCCTTGTGCTCCGCAACAAGAGAAGCCGCCGCAATGAGAAGCCCACGCACCGCAACAAAGAGTACCCCCCGCGCACCACAACTAGGCATGGGCACAGCAACGAAGACCCAACGCAGCCAGAAATAAACAAATGTATAAAAAAGAAAATCTTATCTTGCATTTCCAGAACAAGCCAAATCAGCAAATTCATTGTAATGCTTTAAATGTTTGAAATAATTAGAACTTAAAGAGAAAAGGGATCCCCAGCCTCGGTAAGTCGTAGGCTTCCTGATCAATATATTGATGAGGATGTCTTTACCGCTGGTAAATGGAAACTTCCCTACTTATCTTTATTTCCCCACGTCGCCCCACCAAACTTACTGTTTGCATGCATAGGAGTTACTGGCAATCTTCTGAATAAAGTCGTTCAGGCCCATCCTTCTCTGTTTCATGAAAGCTGCGAATTAGAGGAGAAACGTTTAGACGGCTTTGTAACATCCGACGCCACGCACACCAGTCTGACCCGGGACCTTCAAAACTTTCCACCTGGCGTAACCTAGAAGTCCAGTCGTGTGCCTACACTCACCGATGAGAATTGCCACCATGCCCCTCATCCTGGAGTAAGTGAGGGTGTCCCTAGCAGCCTCGGTTTTCACCGTCATCACCACACAGAGGGAGCACGAGGAGTCGTCAGACACGGGAGACCGGCTCAGCAAACGCTGCGCTCCGGCCGCGCCGCCGGCTTTATATAGGTTCTGCCGCCGCGAGGGCGGGACCCACAAGACATGGAGGAGGCGGCGCTGCCCGGCCCCGTCGCGACCCCGCCCCCGGCTGCCGCGCGACTTGCCCGGCGGCAAAGCGGCCGGCGGCGGGCGGTTCCGCCCCCGGCGAGAGGGGCCAGCCCGGAGCGGGGGCGGGGGGCGCGGGGACCGCCCCGGCAGGGCCCGGCGCAGGGCTGTTGTCGGCCTCGCTCGGCTCCCGGGCCGGAGAGGGGGAAACCGCCGGCGGAGGGGGTGGGGAGGGAGGGAGCGGCCGGGGTAATTTTCCACCTTTCTCATTTATTCCGTCCTGCGAGGAAATCAGAGTCGCGGCACATCAGGAAATCAGAGCGCTTTCTGCCGGGTGCGAGGCGATCGGGGTGGCTCTGTGCCCGCTCTGGCTTCTCAAACTCTCAGCTCGGATTCACTCCCGGCCCTGGCGCCGACCCCGACCCTCTCCCCTAATCCGCAAGGCAGCCTCCGCAGCCCTCGCCGGGCGGCCGCGCACCACCAGCTGAGGTTATCTCTCGGGCGCAGGGCGGCAGCGCCGGGGGAGGGCGGCCCCGCACGCCCTTATCTCCGGCCCCAGCGTGGGGCCAGAGCGCCCGGCGCGTCCCCGGGTTCCCGCCGCCCTCCTACCCCTTCCCCATCTCTCCATCCTTGGTACTACCCCAAATACCCAGCCCCTCTCGCCCAATCCGAGCAACTAGTGGCGGAGTTGGTGAGACAAGCCCCCCGCGTGCCGGCAGCGGCGCTTACCCAGTCCGGTCAGCAAGAAGGACTCGCTCCTTTTCTGCGCCTCGGCCCTCTTTTTGTGGCGGGGCCGAAGCAGGGACTCGAGCCGGGCCCTGGCCAGCGCGCCCTGCATCTCCCCCATGGGCAGCGGCGGCCGGGCGCGCAGCGGGCAAGGGCGACCAGAGAACACTGACGTTTCCTTGAAGGAGCCGCCGTGACTCAGGCCGGGCAAGATTTCCTGCCCCGAGTCCCAAAACAAACAAATGGCCCTTGTGCACGGCCGAGCCGCTTCCGAAAACGCCTTTTTTGTGCTTTTGGCCCAAGCCAAGCAAGGCTGAAAAATCCCAGAACTTGGAAGAGGAGGAAGGAAGGAAAGAAAGAGGGAAGGGGGAGGGAGAGAGGTCAGGAATGTGGAGGGGAGGGGGCGGAAATAAAATTCGTCTCTGCACTAAAGGAAAAAAAAAAAAAAATCTGCATTTCACTTTTTTTTTTTTCCCTAAAGTAATCTTTGGGAACATTCTGTCCTTTCCGCATGTAAATTTTCCCCTTGCCTTTTTAATCCCCGCCATGCCAAAAACACGTGAGGAGGTGGCAAGTTAGGGGACAGACCTGGCGTGACCCTGGAGCAGTGCGGAGTCGGCATCCCAGGCATGGTTGACTCCCGAGGTTCCCTCTCCCGCTCCCCGACCTGAAAACTCCGCAAGGTCGCATCCCATTGTCTTCAAATCTCTTAGTTTGTGCTCGTCTTCCCTACCCCTCCTCCGGTTTAATTCAGGGCTGACCCCGCAGTCTTCTAACAGGTTTACCACCTCGCTCTTTCCCTCAAGTCCCAGATAACTTGTGACTCGTTAACTCCTGAAAGATTAGCCGGGAGCCTCCTCCGCTCCAGAAAGTAAGGGAGGGAGGGAGGGAAGCTCTGCAGAGCAGCGGAGCGGTGCCTTCCAGTAACCCCGCCGCTGGGAGATGCCCGGGAGCTGCAGTCGGACCGCCGGTGGGAGGACTCGCGCCAGCGCCGGCGGGGAAGCCACGAGCACACCCACTGGGCCAGGAGCGGGGAGAGGGCTGCCAGTTACTAAGTTTGCAGGGCCGGGTACCTGGCGCTTGTCAGGGATGTCTGCGGTGCCTGCCCTGCCATGACCCCTTGCTGCCAGCGGCCCTGCCATTTAAGGGTGCCTACTGGATCTGACACACTCCGAGCTACTAACTGTCAAACCAAGAATACATGCGAAGCGGTTTTTCTTTGGTGCTGGGCAGGAATTTGTTTCGCAAACCAACCACCTTATTTGCCTTAACGTGATCTGTAGCCTCAACTGCTTTACAGCAGCCTCAAACTGGCAGAAGAGAACACACATCCTCTGTGCTGGAGACGGGCTGGGAAAGTTTGCTCAGCACCCACTCTTTAAAAAGCACTTACTATTCCCTGAAACTGACACTCCAACCCAAAGCAAGGTTTAGGAAACTCCAAATCACTGTAACTGGCCCATTTCTGCTTCCTCTTTCATGGATTCTTCATATAACATGACTTTGTTATTGCCAGTACCCCCGTATCCCACGCTCCACTTCAACTAGCCTAGGCCAGCCCTGCTCCCAGCCGGTTCCTTCCCCTTTTGAGAGAGCAACATTTTTGAAGAATGACCAGAAACACCAAACTGCACCAAGATTTCTGCCTGTTTGTTTTTTAAACATTAGATTAAGAAACCTCCAGCGACTCACCTCCTGTGCCCTCCCCATGCCAAGTAACCCCAAATCCTCTGAAGCATTTTTGTTTTACCCATTTCATCCAAATTATCTTAATAAAAGCAGACAAACCTTTCAAAGGGGATTTTATAGCCTCCTCTTTCATTCTTCAGGTTGCCTAGGATATGAAGCTTGGGGATTCCTTTCTGGAGGCTGGAGGTAGAGCTTAGTTATGGCTGGAGTAGCCTCCCTGCTATGTGCCTGATAGGGCTGGAAGCTGAGATGACAAGGGAGCACGAGTCAGAGGCGGCTGTCCCAGCTCTGTTATGAACCCCACTTTATATAAAGGCAATTTACATACAGGAAGGGAGCAAGCTGCAAAGTTCAACACTGGGCCATTTATTCCCTTCGTTGCAACATCATCTAGAAAATTACAGTCATCAGTGCCCTGGGTTTATTACACCCCCAGCAAGACACACAAGAAATGTAACTTGACTGATTATCATCACAAATCAGTCCAGAAAAAATTCAAAACACATGCACAGAGTTCATTTTCTCAAAGAGGCTCTGCTCGCATTCCAGGAGGAGCGTGGAATTTAAGTTAGAGGGCTCTAAGTGGAACAGAGAAGAGGCACAACCATATGATTTGTGGTTGGAACAGAAAAGTATCGTCTGCTGTGCTCCCTCCTCCCCCTACACTAATGTGCAGCCGTTGGAGACGGATGGTCTGCTAAACTTATCATTTAACGGAGAGAATCAAGTTGTTGAGACTGGCTTTTCTTCCAACCGGATACCTGATGGGTGGAGCAGGAGCCCCCTGTTCTGTCCCAGCAACCTACTAAGACTTCCGAACAGGAAGGTGACACACGGCGGCGGGTGTATGGGGTGGGGGGAGGTACGCGGGGGAACTGTGTGTGACGCGCGCCTAACTCTTCACAGGCTTTAGGTTGTCCTGTGGCTGCTATTCAAACGCTTGATCTGTTCTTCCTTCCTGTCGCCAGCCTCTTTCTTTGGTTCAGAGAGTGCTCCTACCGGGAGAAATCCGGCCCCTTCCCTCCTACACCCTGGTGGCGAAGTGGCCCGAGTTACGTCACCAGTATCTGCTTGTAAATACGAGCTAGAGGGCGCTCGCGTTCTCCGGGAGAACTACTCCCGAATGTATGATTTTCCCCCACTTCTCTCCTGGGGTTTAATCAGTTCCAGATAATTCCTCTACAATACCTTGTGCGGGCAAAGAAAATAGATAGACGGCTTGATATGAGATACGCTAATTAGTTCCCCACTCCCCCAAGCCAATCGTCTCATTTATTCCTCATACTGGGAAAACGCAATCAAACTCTCAAATGGGAATTATTCACCAAGATGTAATGTTTGCACTGAAACAAAACAGTTTCCAATGTATGTGTATTTTAATACGAAAATTATTTTAGCTTTTCTACTTAGTGATTAAATAAAATGTTTCCTTAATGATGAACTATAAATACTACCACCTGAAAGCTTTACTAAGCTACGATTCTTTCCGTTTAATTTTAAAGGCGCAGAAAACAAATTCCTGGTACTTCTCAACATATTAGAGAAAATATTTTGAAAAATAAGGACTTAACTTTTTTTTTTTACTGTTAAAATGTTTTCATGTCAATATAAAATGAGATCAGGGTTTGACAAGCAAGTTTCAGAATATTAACATCGATTTCTAAAATGATTTATCTTCTTTTCAGAAGCCTAAATATGAAAGCATATAAATCTTAGGGATTTAAAAAATATATCATGGTATTTTTTTCCCCATTTTAATACATCTGCGATTGACAAACATGCAAAATAATTAAGTTCCCCTCTTGGGCTACTTTTTTAATGTGTCAGCTGTGTTAGTCTTCATTCCTTAGATAAAATGTCTTCCATTGATAACAGGGCAATATGATTATTTTGTATTGCTCAAACTGTCATAAATTCTATAACAATCCTGTGCTGCACCGTTTAGGTTGCCATACTTATTGTTTTATTGCTTAATGCACAGAAAATCTTTTCCCTGGAGCATCTCCAAAGAAAGTACATAGAAATGCCAGAAAACATAATTATTACTCTAGAGGGCAACAAAATGGATCAGTTTTTGTTGAAGGTTGTCACCAAGTGCATGTTTTTTTTTTTTACAGTATTCATCAAATTGAAAATGATGATGATAAATGAGCTAATTCAGGATAGCTGTTATAGATCAGTAACTAGCAATGGTGGTTAAATGTCTATTTATAGAACACAGGTTCTATAGTGACTATTACCTTCCCTATTCATAATTGTCAAAATTGACATGCATAAAGGAGTTAGGAATGTGATACAGCAGATAACTAAGAGAACACATTATCTAGAATAATAGTGTTGAGTTATTAAAACCCACAAAACTACATGCTTTATTTACACAGGGCTTATTTTTTTCCCAAGGCAGTGGTGTTGAATAAGCAAGACTATACACTGTAAGAATCTTGGAATAGGGTTTTGTTAAATAATCTACATGTAGCTGTCTACTCGGCAGACCTTATGTTGTTTTCTCTAACAGCATTTTTTCATTATTAAGGATTAAGCAATTATTGTTATTTTTCTTCTGAGTTGGGCAGATGATAGGCAAAATTGTGAGGTAACAAAACTTACTTTTAGGACCAGATTTATCTCCTTCAAGTAACCTTTCTTTGTCACTGAAGTTGACTCCTATGCCTCTCCCACTTCCCACCCATGGCAGTGGCATACTCTCTGGTCCCCCAACTCTGAAATATTGCCTCCCATCCTCCTTCCCACTAATGCTAACTGCCCCAAAGCCCTGCTGTTAGCTAATCATCGCAGGAGATGTTGAACTGATAAAACCTTCATTCCTTCCCTCCTTCCTTCCTGCCCCACTCCCTCCCCTCCCTTCCATTTATTCATTCGTGCAAGTATTTAACAAGTATTTATCAAGTAAGTACAAATATTAAGATCAAAGGACACAAATGAGTAATCCGGTTATCTGACTTCACAGAAGCACTCATTCTAAGTAGGGAGACACACACGTGAATTATGGTACAACATGATGAGTGTTAAAACAAAGGTCTGAGCAATCTGCCATAGAACAACAGAGAGGGGAATTTTCTACTGGGGAGAGGCAGCAGACTTGGAATTTTTTTTTTTTTAATATTTATTTTTTTATTTGGTTGCCCTGGGTCTTAGTTGCGACCGGCGGGCTCCTTAGTTATGGCATGCGTGTGGGATCTAGTTCCATGACGAGGGATCGAACCTGGGCCCCCTGCATTGGGAGCATGGAGTCTTATCCACTGCGCCACCAGGGAAGTCCCCAGACTTGGAATTGTTGAGGAAAGTCTCCACACACAAAAGATATTTGGCCTGATCCTGGAAAGACCAGCTAGGTACAAAAGAGGGAAAGTCATTCTAGGCAGAGGAAATAGTATGAGCACCAAATTTTAAGGTGCTATGTAGTATCTCTGGAATAATTTGGAAATATGGTCCTTACTCAGACCTTACACACAAGCAAATGTACATGGCTCTCTTGCTGCTACTGCTGAAGTGGATAACAGCACTTTCAAGTGAAATAAAAAAGATCTTAGGGACTTCCCTGGTGGTCCAGTGGCTAAGACTCTGTGATCCCAATGCAGGGGGCCTGGGTTTGATCCCTGGTCAGGGAACTAGATCCCACGTGCCTCAATTAAGAAGTTAGCATGCCGCAACTAAAGATCCCGCATGCCACAACTAAGACCCGACACAAATAAATAAATAAATATTTTAAAAAAAAAATCTTAGCTGACACAAATCTGCCTCTCCTCTCTTCCTCTCACTGCCCACCACCCCAATAAATATGGAATTAATAATGTCTTAGAAAACATACCCGTTTGAAGGACTGCTGATTATTAGCCTGCATAGGCACCTCTGTGTCTGATACAGCTCTAGGCACGGTGGAACTCATTCATTCATTCATCCACAGATTCTTCTAGAACTATGCATCAGACATTGCACTAGATGCAGGAGATACAGTGGTAAACATGATCTCACCTGGTGAGAGGCAGGTGGGGAATTACCTACAAAGGTAGACTGAGCCCTATTGTGAAGACATCTAAAAACCACCAAGGAAAATCCCTTTTAAGAAGGAAAACATTCCAATGTGTTTTGAAAAGTTAATTCAAACCAAATGTGATTGATCACTCAGCTATGATTCCTTCAAAGGATATTTGCATTTTTTTTTTTTACACTACCCCTACCTCATTGAAAATGAACAAATTTACACACACAAACACATAAGGAAATGTTGGAAGTTGGAATGGGGAAATTTATGTAGTTGGAAGATGGATAAAAGTTTAGACAACCATAGTTTTAATCCAGCATAGGGATTAGCAATCTGTCGGAGGTGATAACACCATGTTCTATGCCCATCCCTTCTGGAAAGTCAGGCCACAGGGCAGTTGGTGGTAGGATGCGGACATGGTTTTGTAGTAAATTTTTAATTTTAATCAGGAAATAAATTAAAGAAGGGAGGCCAGAGGCAGCTCTTGACATGGGAGGAATGGGAATCTAGAACAAACCAACGGGTCTATGTTGGGTTGAAAACTCACCTTATCCCCATCTTTATAATGCTGTCAATGTCTGATGTAGCATAATCCAATG
This sequence comes from Balaenoptera ricei, assembly GCF_028023285.1. Taxonomy (NCBI): domain Eukaryota; kingdom Metazoa; phylum Chordata; class Mammalia; order Artiodactyla; family Balaenopteridae; genus Balaenoptera; species Balaenoptera ricei. Next base: position 29,552,279 of record NC_082650.1, on the reverse strand, counting down.
AACAAGAAATAAAAATAAAAAATGACTGTCAATTAGAATACAGTATGAAGGGTAAGGAATAGCACATATCTGACAGCTTTATATTTGGCTCTCAGGATTGACCTGGAAAATGACATCCAAGGTATTTTCTGTATGATTATGAAAAATAATTCAAGAATAAATTGGACAATTTTTGAAATCAAAATTCAATATTATCTGTGACTTTCTAAATTCAAGAGGACTATGGCCTTACTGAAAGCTTTATATTTTATTATTCATTACTTCGGTTTTTTTTGGAGCAGAGAAAGGTTTATTGCAAGGTCATGCAAGAAGACGAGGTAGCTCATGCCCTGAAAAGCCTCGAACTCCTCGAAGGGTTTCAGCAAAGCATTTTTAAAAGCCAGGTGGGAGGCACGTGTCGCAGGGTAGGAGATCGTGCACAGTTCTCTGATTGGCTGATGATGAGGGAACAGGGTTAACTTTATCAGTCCTTTCTGAGAGCCTTATATATCATTGACATAGCTTTATTATTGGGCATTTATTGCTAGGCATTTGCATTTTAAAAGGCCTTGGTTGAGGGGCTTCCCTTCCCTGGTGGCGCAGTGGTTGAGAGTCTGCCTGCCAGTGCAGGGGACACGGGTTCCAGCCCTGGTCTGGGAGGATCCCACATGCCGCGGAGCAACTAGGCCCGTGAGCCACAACTACTGAGCCTGCGCATCTGGAGCCTGTGCCCCGCAACAAGAGAGGCCGCGATAGTGAGAGGCCCGCGCACCGCGATGAAGAGTGGCCCCCGCTTGCCGCAACTGGAGAAAGCCCTCGCACAGAGACGAAGACCCAACACAGCCATAAAAAAAAAAAAAAAAAAAAAAAAAAATAGGAATGCCCCATGTAGTAAACAGAAATCTATTAAAAAAAAAAAAAAGGCCTTGGTTGACTTAAAAAATTAATTTGTAATGATAAAATGTCAGGTGTTGTCGCAAGGATCAGGTCAGAGGGCTTTGGGCTTTACTCCCTTTTCTCTGCCCAGGATGAACCCTCGTACGCACCTACTTTGCCGATGTGCCTCGCAGCCCAGCTCAGAATTCAGGCAGCACAGGGCTTGGAATTTCTTTGCAGGCCGAATTCTTCTTGGGACACACGTATTAAAGTTGTAATAGACATGAAAACAATATAAAGGGCTCTCTTTCACCCCAACTTTATTTACAAAGTGCCGATAGTAAATAAGGAGCCTGGATTTCCGGCGGACATCTTTTGGCAGACTAAAGTGAAACCCGAAAGCTTTCATTTACTCAGGGTAAATAAATCTCTCCCCAGTCGACTCCATTTCTAACCCTGTAATTAATTTAGCAAGAAGCAACAGAAGCTCAGGCCACCCTTACGGACTGTTTCCTGTAAAGCCTGCCTACAAATTGCAGCAACGAAATAAGATAAATGTCATAGTAACTAGTAGTGGGAAAACCAGGAGGGACGGGTGGCTGGCAAAAGGTTGAATGGCATCATTTTTATGTAAAGCAACTTTTAAAAAAATTTTTATGTCACCTCCCACAGCAAGCTCGGCAGTGACAGTAATGTGCTGAGGATAGAGATCTTTGCAGTACACTTAAGTCAGCTACAACTGAGGCTCATTACCTGTGAGAACTTGGACAAGGTGTTCTCTAAATCTTTATCTCTTAATCTGTATAATGGGGATACTAATACTTAATGTAAATTGCGAAAAGTAATTGAAATTAAGAATTTAAAGTGCTGACTCAAGTTGGAATCTCACATAGAAAATATGACATATCTTAAAAAAAAAAAAGAAGAAAAAAGAAAATATAATGTGTCTATGTTCCTTAACCCACTCCACACATACCTCAGCCACAAACAGAACACATCATGTAATGCAAAGGGCTCCAACAAATCAAAATAATAACGGTTATGTGCTGTGTTTAAAGAGCAGAAACAGTGTGGGCCACTTAATCTGCTGGGTCAAGGTCAGACTAGTTGGATGGGAATTCCTTTAAAGGCCTGAAAAGGTGATCCTCTTCGTGTTTCAAACTCCCCCCTCCTCTCTTGGTCTCCACACAGACAATGTTCCAGAACAGGCAGTAAAGAACTAAATGCCATGATAACAGAATAAGTGCTTGTTTACCAAGTGTTTGAAGTAAAAGTTAAATTTAAGGTGAAAAAGCAGAAAGTAAGCCAAAAGCTAAACCAGAGGAGTTTTTAATTGCTCAAGGTGAATGGGAAATAATAGAATGTAAATATGGGCCTGTTGAGAGGGTAGAATCATTGAAAGCAGGTCAGAGAAAGCCAGCAGCACAAAAGATGCTTGTTCTAGGTCGTTTAGCTTATCCTTCAGTTACAGAAAGAGGTACAAGCACCAACTGATGGTGGCCTATTATTTTTAATCCTTCAGGCCTCCACAGAACACCTTTTTTGTGCCAGACACCGTGCTAAGTCCTGGGTCTAACAAGGATGCCCAAGATGGACAGTGTTGCTAAACTCAGGGAGGGCAAAGTCTGAATTTATTTTGTTAAATTGAACAGCGCTTTCCCAAAAGCAAAGGTAAGCTTACAGATATTTCTACTTTTCCTAAGGCCCTGCTATGCCTTAATGCCATTAAAATACAGACTTGGGCATGTTGAACCCTTTAGATTATTCATTTCTCAAGTGAATGTGCTAGAAGTTCTCTTGCAGCTCTAATATTGCTTGTACAGTTCTGTGATATCTGGGAAAAGATAAATCTGAAAAGGAACTTCTGAAGGCCCAGAAGCCCCTCATGTGACTTCCTATAATAATGCTCTACATTCAGCTAATCCTTTGCATGCCTCTCCCCTCCCTCCATTGTCAGGGACTTTGTGCTACTATTTTAAATCTCAGGTGACTCCCTGGACCTTGAGTTCCCTGAAGACCAGATAACACAAACAATTCAGGTTTCCCTCCTGCCTAACAGGCTCCAATCAAACATCACTTACACAGTGTCACTTATTCTGTTTCCGTTATTTGCATATTAGTTTTATTAGCTGACTTTTTGAGTGCTTGTTGTTTGTCTCCCCCAACTAAAAAGTAGTCTCTGTGAGCCAGGGATAGTACCTATCTTATTCTCCAGAGTATCCCTGGTGCCCCAAAGAGTACCTGATCCATAGAAAATGCTTCATAAATGAAATGGTTTAATAATATGCCCCTTATATATTGTTGGGCATAAGATTTGTTCTCAACCAAATTTAGGTTTTTTTCCCTTCACCAAATAATCAAGGGTATATGTTTCCCCAGCAGTCACTTGACACCTCACTGTAAAACGCAAGACAAAATCAAACCAAACAACCCCCCACTCAGGCTTAACTATTATATTACATATTATATTATGCTACTCAGTTGCTTCAGAAAATTGAGGGACTAGATTTTATACATGAGGTACATGAAGATTTTGAAATCAAGGCTTTGGGCCCTATGGGATCATTAAACAAGCATATTGAATAACCATTTTTCAAGAGAACTAAAGTAGATGCCCTTTTCTACAGACAACATTCAATGGATAGTTTGTCAAGTTCAGAGAATCAAACCATCGGGAGGGTAGCCATCTAGGTTTTCATCTGCCCAGGCTGGGAAAATGTCAATTTAGCCTCTTGTTCCAAGGACCACAGATGAATCTTGCAACGAGTCAGAAAAATGTATCCTCCTTTTTCTTTCCTTACATTGCCCCTCAAATTCTCCTTTGCTCCAAAATTCTTTGCTGTCTATAAAGATAGAATTTACAAATGAGAGTCGCATTAGGTTTCATGATACTTTACTTCTGTTTTCATCTAAAAGCCTTCTGATCTGTTCCCATTATGAACCTCCCCAGGTGTTTTAGGGGCTGTACTGATCATATTCATGAGCCTTGGCAGTTGACTAAGAACTGTTCTTTAAAGAAAGAGATAACAAGCATAGGCCAGTCAGAGAGGCAGCGTGGTGCTCTCAGGGTCTCTTCCTGGCCTTCTGTGATTGCCCTGCATAATCTCTAACAGTAGAGGTACCCTCGGTAGATGATGGTAGCAAAATGTCACACTGTATCTGCAGATATGTTGGAATAAAGGGAGGGAAAACCCTCTTCATTAATGATACCGCATGAATTTGGTGTATAGAAAAGAATGCCGTCATAACCCGTTTGACTTTTGTCATTCAATCAACTTTCTCCAACAGCTCCAGAACCTCACTTCCAGCCTGAGAACATGGAGGATAACACAGGCACCTCACAGAATCCTTTCTTTCTATCTTGTAATCATATATATAAAGTTTTTCCATAACTTTCATATTGCCAGAAAACCTGAATGAACGTTTAGTCCAAAACCCTTCTACACTATATCTTTTTAAAATATCCTTCTCTACACAATGATAAAGTCTTGATAAAAGGGCCCGTAGTGTGCAGTGCCACCCTGGACAAAGGAGATTTAAAGCCATAGCAGAATGACCACTAGGTTGTCAGAAGTGGCAAGAGCCACTTGCCGTGTGCCAAGTGGTGCAAAGGCTTAGTACCAAGTCGGTGGGTAAATTGCAATGTCATACCTCTGTGATTATATGCAAGTACACGTGTATTAGTTCGCCAGAGAAAGAGAACCAATAGTATATGGGCAGAGAGAGAGAGAGAGAGAGAGAGGGAGAGAGAGAGATTGATTTTCAGTAATTGGCTCACAAGATTATGGAGGCTGTCAAGTCCAAAATCTGCAGATCTGCAGGGTGGGTCAGCAGGCTGAAGACTCAGGCAATAGCAGTGGCTCTAGTTCAAGCCCGAAGGCTCTCTGCTGGCTGCAGAATTCCTTCTTGCTTGGGGGGAGGTCAGTTTTTGTTCTATTAAGGCTTTCAGCTGATTGGATGAGACCCACCAGCATTCTGGATGACAATCTGATTTACTCAAAGCCCGCTGATTTAAATGTTAATCTCACACAAGAAACACTCTCACAGAAACACCTAGAAGTGTTTGACCACATATCTGGAAACTATGGCCCAGTCAAATTGATACATAAAATTAACTATCACAAGACCAGCCCTTGTCAATTTGGACCCAAATGCATCTCCTTAAATCTCACTTAATCTCCATAAAAGGACAATGACAAGGTCATACTTCCACCTAAAATGATACAACTATCCTGCTTACAACCAAAAACCTACTAATCCTTTCCCTAGAAGAGGGTGCAAAGTTCTTGCAGGATGCCTACTGTTCTTCTTGCCCATGAATTATTATTATATATATTAATTTTATTTTATTTTATTTTATATATTATTATATAAATAAATAATAAATAAATAAATTAAAAATATTATTTTATTATATATATTAATTTTATTATTATATATATATTATATATTATTATTATTATTATTATAATCCCATGCCTCCTTCCAAGCAAAAATGAGCAACCAGGTACACTGCTCTTAAGTTCTGCACACGGAGAGGATTTTCCTTCACTACTGGCCTCCAGCTATGTCCCAGAAAGGGGGTATCATATTGCAGCTGTCCACTTCTGTGATCATATCAGAGAACTCAGTGATTACATCAGTAACTCTGTGGTGTCATCTATCACATGAGGGTATGACACACAGCTTCATCTCACACAGAGATATGAAAATGCAAGAACCCACAGACTTGATACTAAGCACTTGCATTTTTATTTCCTGAGGATTCTACATCTTCATTTGCTTTTTTCTTAGTGCTTGGTAGATTTGGGTATGTTTCATTATTTTTAGGACATTTCCTGGCTGGCTTTAATATTTGGGTTCTGTAATTTTCTAGTCCTCCCACTCTCTTTTTAGCTAATAATTTACAACCTATTCTTAGTAACCCAATGAAAGTTAGGCACTGCATCAGTTTACCAAGCAAAATTTCAAAGAAAGATTACTGTGAAGCGCTAACTACACTATCTGATATCCACTTAATGTATTTGAAAATATTGTGTAAAAGTACGGAAGGCATTGTCTTGACACTAGACAATTTTTGTGTGAAATTCAGAGGGTCACCTAAAGCACATTTCATATTTCACACAGTGGCACCACAACTTGGCAACGATAGGAAGTAGCCAAATACCCCAGATGTCAGGATATGACACCTTAGGACTTCTGATGCCTAAAAAAGCCCTGACTTCTTAATATGCTACTTTGGGAGGTGTCCATTATGCCTCTGTAATTGGCTATTCTTAGAATTGCAGGAGCTATGGCAGCAATCCCACTTCCCCACAGCTTTTCTTGAAGTTTGAAAGCTCATTCCCAACAGTGAAGACCACCAATAACCTCACTGGTCTCGTCACCTCTAGCAACAACACCTTCAGCTGAGCAGGGATTTTAGGAATCTGTGCACATGTTTATATTTTTCTAGTAACTTGAGACATTGAAAAGCAGGATTATTTTGTGCAATTGTCTTTCCTCACTTCCTAACATACGCCTTGCTCTAATCGATGTTCCATAAATATTGGGTGTATTCGATGAATAAATCTCTTTGCTGGGCCCACTGTAATTTCTCCTGCTTATTTTTATTTCTCAGCTTAAAACCCTAAGATGAACATTAAAAGCTTCGATCTTTTGCTCAGATGACACATTTCAGTGGGAGATGTTTATTCTAGACTAGTTAATAGGAGTAAATTTATTTTTGTTTTTATTATTATTTCCTTGATCAGAACTTCTATGATTAGCCATTAGAGCGTAATTTTCTAAAAGCATATGGTCATCCCATCAGTCGTTTTTCATAGTACTATTTGTTTCTGAGTTGGGATTATAGAATCCTTTTAACAAGATTAGTTGTCTCACACACACACACACACACACACACACGAACTGATGGTTTGGTCAGAAGTTTCAGATATATTAACTACTTCTGTTATTTATTTTTCTATTTTGTTTCACAATCACCATTTCACAAAAAATATAAATGACCGCTAAAAGAATAAAAATAAGCTTTTTTTAAGACCACAAGAAAATTACAGAGAAGAAACTAAACAGATGTGAGCAAAAGATAGGAATCATGAATAATACCTCCCTTTCTACGCTAAATAAATATGGTCACTTAGAGAAGTTACTATAATGTTATTTGTTTATAAAACTCTATGTTTCAAATTGCCTTGTAGTCTATCCTCATTTAGAGCAAACGAATATTCCAAAGAAATAAGAGTATTACTATCGTTAGTTATCTACAATGATTCTATTTCACAATTCACAAACTATTGCTTAAGAATCTAAAGCCTTAGTATACAAACATAGATCATCATGAGAGACCTATCTGAAATTCATTCTTCAAATCATGTTGTTTATATATCTTTTTATGTACCAACATAAATCCAGTTTGGCAAGTTCTATTTAACAAGTCTTGAGTTTACTTTTAAAAAGCAAAAGCATTTTCTGTTTTCTCTTTACCACCTTGTAAATACTGTACTTTTATATCTACAAGCTGCTCTCGTAAGCATCACCGATGGCCCACTGCCTTCTGACTTTTCCTTTTATAATAGGAACAAATAACCAAAGAGCAGAAAGGAGCCCAATGTACATAGTTTCTGTCTAAGCCCCACTTGCCACTCTTCTCTGCATCCTTCTTTCTGTCTCTTTCCACTTTCCATATTCTTTTCTTAGGACTGTCATTATTTAAGATCATCAGTTTCTGTAAGGTTGACAGGGACTTTGTAAGATTCCCCCAAGACAAGACTGCTATTCCTTTTCCATCTCTTTTCTTAAAACAGTATAGAGGGTTAGACGTAATATTACACACATTGTGAATATATATACATTATATATAATACACATTATATACCACATTAATATTATTAAAATATTAAAATTTTAATATTTGAAAAATACTAGAAAGTACATTTATATAAAGACGTCAGAGAGGAACAAATACACCAGCCATAGCTAAAGTACTTCCAGGAATAATAGTAAAAGTTTCTAACACAAGTAGTCTTGTCAGAACATGGTGCTGCTGGGTCTAACATTGTCTTTCCTATAAGAGCCAATTATTTTTCCTCACAGAGCAATTCTTTCTGATTTTCACAGCCTGCTTTCTGATAATTTATTTCACAACGAGACTGGGTGAGGGCATGTGTTTGGACCATTGTAGACCCATTGCCATTTCCAAAAATAACCCAACCACTACTCACTTTAGTTCTACTGTATTCTTGTGTCATGTGTGCGAAGGACAGGAGAAGTCACAGCCAGCACACTAAAAGCTCCTTTTCTCTTTGTTTTAAAGTTTGAAACTATTGTATATATATATGAAAGTTGGAGTTTTTATTTGAACAGCACTGACGGCCTCATTTCATGCTGTTCATATTATTGTGAACAGATTCTATTGATGTTAAAAGGATCTTAGGGACTGTGAACGTCCCTACAGTATTCCTGATAAACATTTATTGAGCTTTCACTTTAATTTTTCACTGGACTCACCTCTACTTCCACGGCTATCTCTACCATTGTCAACCAGCATCGATCAGTAAAGTTCTTTCTTAGACTATGTTCAAATATCCTCATGAACGTTTTATAAGGAATGGCTCTCCTGCATGTTCTAAAGCCAGGCACTTCAGTGATGCTAAGGACATACCGATAAGCAGAAATGAACATGTTCCTCTGTGTAACTTCCACAGTTTAGGGCATCTATTATAATAGCCAACACTGAATGATTATACTAAGTGGCAGACACTATGTTTTAGTGCTTTTTATGCAATTTCTCAATTAATCCTCATAATGACTCTATGCAAAACTGTTACAATACCCTTATACATTCTTAAGATCTGAGGCTTAAAGAGATAAACATTGGTTGTGTGATGCCACATAGCTAGTAACGGCAAAACCAGAATGCACAAGGACCTACTGTATAGCAGAGGGAACTATACTCAATATTATGTCATAATCTATAAGGGAAAAGAATCTGAAAAAGAATGTGTATATATAAAACTGAATTGCTGTGCTATATACCTGAAACTTACATATTGTAAGTTACATATTGTAAATCAACTATACTTCAATAAAAAAAATTTTTAAAAACCCAACAGAATGCAAGTGTAGGTTTTTCTGATACCAAAAGCTTTGCTTTTAACCATTAAAATAATCTGCCTCTCTATCTGTTTTAAAAACCAATCCTTTAAAAACCAATCCTACATATCTGTAGGCAGCGATCATGATTTTAACTTGTATTTACACTATTTTATTCAAAGTTCACCTGTGTCTGTCCAGTTTGTCTGCCTAAGCTTTCCACGGAGAAAACTGTTGCTTCCTTGTCCATAGAACCTAGCAGAGTGCAGGGCAGAAAGAGATACACTATATCTAATTTCTGTAAAACAAACTTTGTATCTACCTTAATTTCCTCCTCTTCCCAACTGCCTCACCCAATGGCAAGATCACAAGTCAGTTGGAATCTCCTCCTTGACTTACTGCTATTTCCCCAAACACTTGTGTCGACATTCAAGCTACTTTCATTACAAAGCTCCCCTCTTACCTTTTTGAAGCCGTAGAAAGAGAACCAGAAGAGTTTCCAGGAGATTTGAGTTTTCAGCTCTGTGTTTTAGAATTTATGACTAAATATTTAGCTCTGAGCAAACCACTTAACTTCCTTTAAGTGTCCTCAGGGTTAACACCCATTTAGTTAATCCCTCAGGGCTTGATTGGAAAGATCTGATGAGATTAGGTATGGGTGAACAATTTGAAAACTCAAGTGTGTTATATAATTCAATACCTATAAGAACAGTGCAGCTGAACTATCAATGTAAAATTTTCCTCTAAGTGCCAAAATTTTAATCAGTGGAAAGAGCTGATTGCCACCTGCTTCTGAGGAAAAAAGGTCAGAGTTCTCCAAGATACACTGTTCATTGAAGTCTATTCCAAAGGCCCCAGCCCACCCTAAACCATTTTTTTTTTCTAAATCCTTTTGCATTTTCTTTTTGTTGTCAATTTACACCTTCATAGAATAAAGGAGTTTCAGAGTAAGAAAGAATCTTAGAATCAATTGACCTCAATCAACTCTCACTTTACCAATGAGTTTGCTCGGCGCTCCCTGCCCTAATTTTTTTTTTTTTTTAATCTTAAAAAGTATTTATTGAGATCTCTCTGTAAGTGAATCAAGTGGGTGTAAAGCGGCATAAACGCAGCATTGAAAATCAGCTAAACCCCATTATAAAAATAAATTACAAAAAAAACACAAAAAAACAAAGACAGTGAAAGAGAGAAATTCTTACAAAATTCGTTCAGGGGCTGTGATGCAACCTGGATTGACCACATCTAGACCCACAGCTGGATGAGACATAAGGCTGGACACTCTTGGGGCTGAGAGGATTGGTGAGGTTGGGTGAGCAAATGCAGACCCTTTAAAGTAATACTGCGTGGTACCCATCCCATGGGCCCCAAATCTCCAGGTTCAAGGGAATCTTCCTACAGCTAAAACATGCATGGGAAACCCAGAGGATGGTACACCGTGTGATCGGGAAAGGTTTCTAAAACGCACCTCATCTATTCATCTCCTGGTGATTCACTGCTGCCTAAATTTTAATTCTATTCTCAACTCTGGGCATCCTGGATTCACACAAACCTCCCTCTCACTAGGCTCCAGCCCATCCATCCCACCCCTCCCTTCCTAATCCCTCACTCTCCATCCTGCACCCACCCCTCTCTGTGGGCCATTTCATCCCAGGCAAAGCCTGTTTTCATGTCATTGGCCCATTCTCCTTATTACATACAATTTTAAAGTTGTAAATAATTTTTCTTCAAATTTTGTAAACTACGTTTACATTTGACCAGATAAAATATTTCTGATATTAAGGCAAAGATCTAAAACCCTTTTTTCAAATGATACAAATGAACTTCTAGAAATAGATCCACAGACATAAAAAACAAACTTATGGGGCTTCCCTGGTGATGCAGTGGTTAAGAATTCGCCTGCCAATGCCGGGGACACGGGTTCGAGTCCTGGTCAGGGAAATAAGATCCCGAATGCCAATCAGCGAGGCCAAAAAAAAAAAGAATGCTGGGGAATCAGAAAAATAAAATTGTGAAAAAACTGCTAGTTTAGCTTTGAGTCAAACAGCAGAAATAACGAGTAATTTTGGTCATAATCAAGAGGAAGAGAAAGTTGTGAGTTTAACAAAGGGAGAAACAGACTTTGCTCCAACTGTAAAACTTAATTGACACAATGCGAGGGAGAAGGAGGGGGCTTCTCTGTGCTGAGTTGGATGAGTCTATAGTCACATATTTACACATTCACACGCTAGGCAGCAGGACCATCATGAGGATCGGATCTGATAATGTTTTGCTATCAAACTTAAATGCTAGATGCGCGTGACTCTAAGTAACTTTCAACAGAAAAGTTTTGAAATGACATTTTGCTACTCACTGGAATAAACAACCTGTCCTTGAACTGGGAACCCTCTAAGCCATTGTAAATGGTTAAAGTCATGCAAAACTAAGTGCGTTTCTGCTTTACAGACCATTGCTTAAGAATGCAATATTTTATCTAAATGAATAGGCAATGTCTAAGGTTCTTTCCAGTTTGAGGGTTTTATGTCCAGCCATATGTTTATTTTCAGGAAGCTTATCAGTGCTGTGTATGGGGACCCAGATAACAGAAGACAGTGAATGATGAGCTTCTTGGTTCAGAGAGAAGAAAAAAACAAAACAAGTTATGGGTTCAGAAAAGTATGAAATAGTAAGAGTAATGACAAAATAAAATGTATTCTTCTTTCAACCCATAGATTGTAGACCTTATATATGGCGGGGGGATGAGGGTTCAGGTTTGTATAAATGACATAATTCTTTCTCCAAGTAAAAAGAGCTGTCATAAATTGACCACTAACTATATGCTAGACAGAGTTCTAAGTACCTTTACCTGAATTATCTCCTTTAACCCTCACAAAACTATGATCTATTATAATATTCTATTTTTGTACGTGAAAGAAATGGAAGCACAGAAAGGTGAAATCATTCCTGCAAGGTCACACAGGTAATAAGCATTGAACTTGGTGGCAAACTCAGGCAGGCGGCCTTACTCAAGAGCTCACAGCACTAATCACAGCAGAAAGTAAAGTGTTGAGCAGTTTCCTGCTGCTCCGTGCGTGGCTCACTGGGAAGCATGGCCAGATGGTCTGCTGGTCAGCACTGATGTGAGTCCAGTTGGCTGAAAGAGATGCGGTTCAGAAAACTGAGGGTGATTGTGGCTTCCTGATCTAAGATGGAGGGAATAAATACCAAGTTTGATTCTGAAAGCTCTGAGCGGCAGAAGTAGGGGAAGTCAGAAGCAGCCAGGAGCACAGAATTCTTATGATCGCGCCCCTGTTCTTTCCAAAGCCTACCTCCATCTCTGCTCCCATGGGTGGCATTATGTGATATTTGGAGTTTCTCACTGTGGGTAAGGTGGCTTTCATTACTGAGATAGCTACCTTTTTTAGTTAAGACCTGAGTAATGAGGTCAGTCTACTTAAGAGATCTTCTTGTATCCACAGATTTTTACCAAATGGTTTATCTCTAATAGCAAGAGGCAAAGTCTACACTGGTCAACAAGTATCAGATGGCAAGTTTCTGTGTAAGCAGATTGTGTTTAACTTTTCTCACATTTTTTTTTTTTTTTTGGCAGGGTGAGGGGGTTAGATAATTCCATATCTTGAGGAATGAAGCAACAGTTTTCTGGATATTAAATATGAGAGTGCTTTGCTTTTTAAGAAAAAAATCTAGAAGTTATATTTTCTCCACTTTGAAAGATCTATGGAATGAAGTCCTCCCTCTCCTTATATTAACGCAATGATCTAATTTTATGTATTCTCTGAAACACTGAAATATTTCTGTAGTCCATATGTTTTCAAACTATGCATCTTTTCATTTCTACATTTGGTACAAAAATTACTGCTCCCACATAAATATGAATATACCTCTTTATATTGATTTCTACATCCCCAGAAATTTGGGCTGAATTTTAAAATGTGATGAATCATTGAAAAATATAAAGAAATAATGATAATCCTGAAAATATAAGGGAAAATTTAGTTTTCCTTCTGGAAAAAATTTGCACAATAATGAATCTTCCTGTTTAATTTTTGCTTGAAAGAAATCTAGACATTTTGAACATCCCAAGGGTAGAATTGCATTTTGTTAAAAGGTGACTTTAAGTAAGAGCCCAGGGAGAACATCAAGGAGCTACATTTTCCTACCTAGCAAAACAGGTGCCCAGTTAAAATCATGGCCCTTGCAAAAGAAACCTTATTGTTTAACTGCTTCATTATCTGACTTCCTCTAAGTAAAGACCAATATCTGTGTTGCCAATCATAGTACCTGGAAAAACACACATTCTGAAAGTGTGAGGAAACTCATCTTACCTTGAAATTCTCATTTAAGAGGATGTTACAGGCTACTGAAGGACCAGCAATTGAAAAACAAAGGCGTGCCAAAACAAACAAATCAGGTTTTAAGGCCTAAAAACAAAGATAATAGGAAAGAACCTAAACTAGTGCAGCCTGTTTGCTTATTGTCAGAACAAATGCTGGGAATGCACAAGAGAGTCAAGTCCAATGAAAAAAAGTGTGGGTGGGAGGATTATGGGTGGTTAATTTTCCATTTCTTTCCTATGATGAACATATGCTACTTTCATATTATGTTTTTAAAAAAAGCTTTTAAAAAAAAATTACTTTTGGGAGGGAGACGCAAGAGGGAAGAGATATGGGAACATATGTATATGTATAACTGATTCACTTTGTTATAAAGCAGAAACTAACACACCATTGTAAAGCAATTATACTCCAAGAAAGATGGTAAAAAAAAAAAATTACTTTTGTTTCTCCAACTACCATATCTGCATATGGCAACTGAGCAGCCAGCCCCATCCTCTGGTAGTCACGCAAAAAAGATAATGGGTATGAAAATCTAGGCAATCCCACCAGGGTGGAATTTCAGGGTGAGCTAATCCTCAGTAATTCCCTACTTCAAAACAAAAGATTTTTTAATTTAACTTCTATTTCTATCAAGCAATCTTGACTAGTTACCTCCAATATTGAACTCTACTTAAACTGTGTATCGAGACTATACATTAGATTAAATAAGTAAAATACTCTCTGATGATGGCTGGCTTTGAATGGAAATAATCCATTCACTGAAATATATTTGCTGGAGGAAATGATGGAACCATTTTAACACAATTATTTCAGGAACTGGGAAAAGTTACCCTAATAAAATTCATACTATGACTAGAATATTGTATTCGTAAACAATCCATATGCAGGCTTATAAATTTACATGTTGCAGAAGGCTGTGGAGTTGCTTTAGCTTGTGTTTACACTTAACAGAATTGAAGGCATCTAGGAGAAGTTTTAGTTGGGGCGCTGATGTCCTGATGAAGAAAGGGCACGCTGCAGTGTAGAAACTACAGCAGAAACAATTGCATCCCTCAGATTCAAATTCTAAGAAAACTACTAATAGACTAGAAGAGTGTTTAACTTCCTAAACCTCAGAGTTCTACATCTTAAAGAACATTGATTCTATTCTAGATACATCATAGTCAAACTGATAAAAACCAAAGATTAAAAAAAAAAAATTAAAGCAGCCAATGAAAGACAACACATTACATTCAGGGTAACAATAATTTAAATCATCACTGACTTCTCATCGGAAACTATAGAGACAAGAAGACCATGGACCAGCATCTCTAAAGCAATAAAAGAAAAAAAAAAATCATCAACTTAGAATTTTATATCTAGAAAAAATTCCTTCAAGAATTAAATAAAAATATTTTCATGTATAAAGCCATATCATAAAGATAAAAGAAAACTGAGAAATTCTCATTGCCAGAGAATCACTGCATTATAAGAAACACTAAAAGAAGTTTTTCCAGGCTAAAAGGAAATGATTTCTGAGGAAAATTGGATCTTCAAGAAGAAATGAAGAACATCAGAAATGGTAAACATCTCAGAAAGTACAAAGGATGGTTTTCCTTTAAATACATTATACCATTGGTTTAATCTCATATGTAGAAGTGATATATATTACAACCATAATGTAAAGCATGGGAGGAGTAGTGGGATAAATAGACCTATACTGTTTGAAGTTTTCTATAATGGTCTGTGAAAACTTAGTTATTAATTGTAATCCTTAGAGCCACCACTAAGCCAATAGATAAATTAATATTGAATTCTAAAACATACTCAAATAATTCTAGAGAAGTCATAAAAGGAAGAACAGCAAACGAAGAGAAGGGTCATGAGGAAAACAAATACCAAGATGGTATAGTTATATCTAACAATTACATTAAGTGTAATTTGTCTAGACATTTCAAGCAAAAGCAGAGATTGTCAGATAGTCTTTAAAAGGAAAACCTAACTCTATGAGGTCTATATGACAAGCACTTTAACTATAAGGCACAGATAGGTTGAAAGTAAATGGATAGAAAAGATATATCACGTGAAGAGTAGGTGTCAGAAGGCTGGCTAAGTTATATTAATATCAGAAAAAAAAAAAAAAAAGACTTCAAATGAAGACTTTTACCAGAGATAAAGAGGAACACAATTCATCAAGAACTTACAACAATTATAAGAGTGTATGTGCTTAATATCAGAGCTTCAAAATATATAAAGTAAAAATTTACTGAATTTTAAAAAGCAAAAGATAATTCTACCACCATAGGTGGAGATTTTAATACCCATGTCTCAGTCATTGACTGAACAACTACCTCTCCCCACCAAAGCACTAAACATAGACCTTAGTCTAGGAATTGATTATTGGAGAGGATCTTTATTAAGTGAGCTGCTACTACAGAAGGGATACTATCTTTGTAACCCCATTGAAGATACAATAAAAATTTTTAAAAAGTTTGTAAGATGAGTAGATCCAGAGCATTCCTTTTACTATTTCTATACACGTTCTGCAGTAGTTTTTCTTGTAACATAATTTCTCCAGCTCCAAAAAGTACCTAAGCAGCATTTTCTGGATCTGGCCTGTACAGATTCCCTTCTAATTCCATTCTCTTTGCATAACTTTAAGAATCATTTATTTATTTATTTATTTTTAAACATCTTTATTGGAGTATAATCACTTTACAATGGTGTGTTAGTTTCTGCTGTATAACAGAGTGAATCAGCTATACATATACATACATCCCCATATCTCCTCCCTCTTGCGTCTCCCTAGAAATACAAATCAAAGCTACATTGAGGTATCACCTCACACCGGTCAGAATGGCCATCAACAAAAAATTTACAAGCAATAAATGCTGGAGAAGGTATGGAGAAAAGGGAACTCTCTCGCACTGTTGGTGGGAATGTAAATTGATACAGCCACTACGGAGAACAGTATGGAAGTTCCTTAAAAAACTAAAAATAACTCATTTTTTAATTGTTATGTTTTGTTCTACATGGCTCCTTCACAGCATACGTGTTGTAGATCTTAATAGTAGTATTAGCCGGTGGACAGCTTGTTTATTTTGTGGCTGTGCTACTAATGGACCACAATGATGGCATAAATAGGCCAATTCACTTTCATGTTTCTTCATCTTTCTTCAAAAGACATAAAACAAGACAGAACAATTTTTTTGACAGATGAAATTGATAATAAGTTTACGGTAAGCCTGGTCTTTGAAAAAAAGGCAGCAGAGTGCTTTTCTCTCTCCAACCCCTCCTGCCTCTGCTAATAGGCATAGTCTCTGACTCTCTTTTATAAAGAAAAGATTAAAGCACCAATTTAGCTCCTGCTGCTTCTCAGAGGAGAGCTGCTTCTTCCTAGGAAGAGTGGTACAGAACTGAGCACACAGGTTCTCCATCCCCCTCCCAGTCCTGACATTCTCTGCTCATGAGCTTTGGATGTCAGCTACCCTCTTTCAGCATCTGATCTCATCTCTCACGTGTGCCCTTCTATTTCATAGGGTTGGCCCAAACACTAAATTAGGTTTTTGTGAACACACTGAGATCTGTACAAATATACAAACTGTGAGGCCTAATACAAATATTAGGTATCACCACAATTCTCCACTTAATTAGACCCTATTTAATTAGAGAAGGTGAAAGCTCTAGAATCACCCTCTTAATTATTTTGTTTCTTTTACTGAACCTTCTCTTCTCAGTTCTAGTGTCTTTACTTGGTGTCATTAGGCCTCATGGTTCAATGTGTTTGTGAAAAAGAATGAAAAGATGTTATGTCTTCAGTTTCCTATAAAAACATACCTACCCTTGGTCCGAGTGTAATTTTTAATTACACACATGAAGCATATTCTCCGATCTCAGAAAGTAGCATTCCTCTGATTCTGATTAGATTTCTACTTTGGGATTGATAGTGCAAGTCATACTTGCCCTCCACTGAGTATTTGGAATATGACTCACCTTAGGGTTTTTAATCCCTTCCTTCCCTTGGAAGAGACACTTGGATCAGTATATTTGCCCACCTTATCTTATTTCTCTGTCCTCCACTCCAGGAAATAGACTCATTGCTTTGTTCCCCCAACACTTGAATATACTTCACGATTCATCAAGCTGTACTTAATGGTATACATGCTTTAGAAATTGAAAAAGAAGATAAAATAAAGGGACTTATAAAAAAGTGACTGTGAAGTGCATTCAAGTGTTGGACTACGTATAAAGAAACAAACAAGCAAAACCAAAAATTTCCCCTAAACCTTGCCTTTGTGTGGGGCTTTACCGCCGCATGCTTTCTATATATCACAGGGCCAGAATGTATTTTTCCAATAATACCTGAGTCATCATTAGTCCAGAAGGTTCTTGGGTCAGGCTTGGACAGGATGTTGGCATGATTACATGGCTCTTTCACCTTGAAAACAAAAGGAGAAAAGAAATGATGTGAAAAGATGGCTTCACTGTTTCAGTTGTTTCAGGCCTACAGTTCTACAGAAAAGATTCCAAGGCTGAAACTAGAACATAAAGTGCATCTGTGACCTGATTAGGGTGATCAACCATGCCTGCTTTGTCCAGGACTATGCTGGTTCTGTCACTGAAAGCCCCATATCCTGGGAAACCCTTCAGTCCTGGGCAAACTGGTATGGATGGTGACCCTACGCCTGATGTGGTTTCACTGCCAGGGCTCATGGGGGCTGGAGTTCAGCCTCTTACTTGCTCCCTCATTGTGTGCCTTTTGCATAACACAAACTACACAGCTGGATGCAGAGGCCCTGCATGATTAGCAAGCGTTGTCATGTAAGAATATCCATCACATAAAAAGCATTTTGGGGGGGCTTCCCTGGTGGTGCAGTGGTTGAGAATCTGCCTGCTAATGCAGGGGACACGGGTTCGAGCCCTGGTCTGGGAAGATCCCACATGCCGCGGAGCAACTGGGCCCGTGAGCCACAACTACTGAGCCTGCGCGTCTGGAGCCTGTGCTCCGCAACAAGAGAGGCTGTGACAGTGAGAGGCCCACGCACCGCGGTGAAGAGTGGCCCCCGCTTGCCACAACTAGAGAAAGCCCTCGCACAGAAACGAAGACCCAACACAGCCATAAATAAATAAATAAATAAATTTAAATTAAAAAAAAAAAAAGCATTTTGGGGAATTCCCTGGTGGTCCAGTGGTTAGGAATCTGCACTTCTACTGCAGGTGGCATGGGTTCCATCTCTGGTCAGGGAACTAAGTCAGGTAACTAAGATCCCGCACGCTGTGTGGCGTGGGCAAAAAAATAAAAATAATAAAATAAAAAGCATTTTGGACTTCTACGTAGCCGAGATGATACTTTTAGTATATATGCTTGGGAAAACACATAATTCAGTTGCACTTTAATATGAATTCTTATTTTATAATTATAACAGAATCTTTATTTTTAAATAGTAGCACATGCATATATGCAATATGTATTACTTATTCAACCTAAAGACTCTGCCTGGTGCACATCACATCCAACTAATAGAATCCTTCAATAAGTACCAGGGAACGGTAATGATCCTTTTTTTTTTTTTTGCAATTTTCTATAATTGTGATGTGTGACTTTCAAACATATATTCAATTGGGGAAATATAAATCTTAGTGTTCAAATGGATGTTCCATTTATATATATTTTGTAGTGTGATAATTTGATTACTGTGAAAATTCTCTAGTATTTTACTATTTAATGGATAAATTCCTTCCATTGCAGCAATAGTCAAAGTACTCAAAATACTCAAAGTCTTCCTTCCATTGCAGCAAGAATGTCACTAAGTACATTGTTTAGTTCTGTTGACATTTTCTTTCCATAACAAATCTCTACTGATGAAGGAAGCAGTGTGTCCATTTACAATCTGGCACAAGCTCTTTCTCTTGTCCTGAACTAATACCAAGGAACGTGTAGAAATCAGGATCTCAAAGGGTTCTTTGCACCCCTATGTTCATTGCAGCATGATTCACAATAGCCAAGAGGTAGAAACAACCTAAATGCTTATGGACAGATGAATGGATAAAGAAAATGTAGTATAAACATACAATGAAATATTATTCTGACTTAGAAGGAAATCCTGTCATATGCAACCACACAAATGAAGCTTGAAGACATTATGCTAAGTGAAATAAGCCAGACACAGAAGAACAAATACTGCATAATACTACTTATAAGAGGCATCTAAATTAGTGAAACATGTAAAAGCAGAAAGCAGAGTGGTGGTTGGCAGGAGCTGGGGGAAAGCGAAATGGGGAGTTGCCATACATTGAATATAAAGTTGCAGTTATGTAAGAAGATTAAGTTCTAGAGATCTGCCTAGCAACATGTGCCTATAGTTAACATTACTGTATTGCACACAAACATTTGTTAAGAAGTTAGATTTCATATTGTGTTCTTACCTCCCCTCCCCCAACAAGAACATCTAGGAATAGATCATCATCCTATGTCTGTTAGTATATCAGATACACACATGAAATATTTCACACATAAATATGTAAGTGGTCTACATTTTATTAATGGATTTCCTGGTAATGTAGTTTGTTTTAATTGATAGGAACCATCATTTTAGGAGTCAAACTGTGATAAAAAAATATCATTAAAATATAAATCTCCAGGAGAAAGAAAAAAAAAAAGGCGTAGACCAGCCCCATTCCGTGAACACCATTTTGAGTGGCAAAGCAAAAACACCCCTCAAATTTCACTAAGCAGCCCCAGTCTAAACTCCTTCAAAGGAATTACCTCTTCCACTAAGTATTACTCCCTTTGTTAGAAAATTCTTTGCAAGTTGAACAGAAGTTTGGATCCTTGAAACTTTCCTCACTGGTTCTAGCTCGCTCCTGAGTTACATAGAAGAGATCTACTTTCTCTTTAATAAAATAATACCTAGAATATTAGAAAGTAGCTGTTATGTCTCACCTCAGTCTTCCATTCCCAGGTTAGCTGGCCCTCTTCCCTTCCACTGTTCCTCATGAAATGGTTTTAAGTCTCTTTATTGAGATCACTGTACCCCAGAAGACATCCTCTCTGACCTGTGAGCTAATCACCTAGGAGCTTCCAGGTCAGGGCCAGATAATAGCCCCTGAAATAAGGAATCGGTTTTGAGGAACAACTAGGGAAGGACTACAAACATTATTTCCAGATGTGAGTAATTAAAATGTTTCTAAGAACCTATAAATCTAACAGGGTGAAAGTAAAAAATTCATTGTTATTTATCCACACTTTTTTATTTGGAAAGTCCTAGTTGATTTTATAACTATGGACCCATTTGGGAAATTTGCCATGTATGAGCATTCTTCCTGCATTCAGCTCTAATTATCTTGTGTTTTTGTGGCATTTGTGTCCAATAAACATCATTCCTCCAAATCTCACTTACTTATGAATAATTCTTTATCACTATTTGTTGGAAAAATCTTCTACATTGTTGAAGTTGTTCCTGTTAAATTCAGAGTCATCAAGAATGACTTCTTGCTCATTGTGTTATTATCATGGAAGTATTATTATCATGCTGTTTTTTTCATGATTCCCAAGCACCAAAGTACCCATGGCAAGTTATCTATAGAGCTCATGGCGTATATTTTTAGCACAAATTTATGCAAATTCATTCATAATTATATATACTGCAACTGTTTGTAAGCAATGCCCTAAAACTCACTCCCACAGTTTCAGGTACTTCACAGAAGTAAGAAAAGTCTATATCAGAGGTCAGTCCTGCTGAGTTGTCACAAGACCCTTCACAAGTGGCTTCACAAGACCCTTCACGAAATCCACAGTGAGCTCTTTGGTTTTTTCCTTCTTTCCCATCTCAGGTTCCATGATGTTCAAAAGTAAGCAAGAACACTTTAGAGAAATGAAATTTTGCTTCTCAAATTGCTCTAGTAAGGCTTTAGAAATGTCCCTTGGACACTATCACGGGATGTAAAACCATCCTGCAAACATTAATTTTGAATTCAGTTCTGTGTATCTGGGAGGAAGAAAAGGCTTCCTTGATTTTTTTCTCTTGGATGGGTTTATTACATCCAAAATGTATTTATTAAGCATTTGTTTAAGATGCTACCCTGGTTTTTATAAGGACACAAAGGAAAATTGATCATTTGGACTTTATATTGTGATTTGGGAACAGCACATAGACATCCACAAAGCCATAATGCAGCCTGATACTAAGTACCTCCAGGGACTTCCCTGGTGGTGCAGTGGTTAAGAATCCATCTGCCAACGCAGGGGACTACGGGTTCGAGCCCTGGTCTGGGAAGATCCCACGTGCTGCGGAGCAACTAAGCCCGTGTGCCACAACTACTGAGCCTGTGTGCCACAACTACTGAAGCCTGCACGCCTAGAGCCCGTGCTCTGCAACAAGAGAAGCCACTGCAATGAGAAGTGTACCGCAACAAAGAGTAGCCCCTGCTTACCTCAACTAGAGAAAGCCCACGTGCAGCAACAAAGACCCAAAGAATAAATAAATAAATAAATAAAAATAAATTAAAAAAAAAAAGTACCTCCAAACCCAATGTGAAGAAAGGGTATGGTTATTAATTTTGGTCAGGGTTTAAAGGAAGAATCAATAGTGTAGGCAAAGCTGTTAAGCAAGGCTTCACGGAAGAGGCAGGATTTGACAGGTTTTCAAAATACTGGCGGGACTTCCCTGGTGGTCCAGTGGTTAAGACTCTGCGCTTCCACTGCAGGGGGCGTGGGTTCCATCCTTGGTCGGGGAACTAAGATCCCTTATGCTGCGTGGCGCGCAGCCAAAGAAAAAAAATACTGGCAACACTTGGATTGGTGAGCAGCCAGTAGAAAAGTATCCAAAGTGGGTGGAACAATACAAATAAAGGTGTGGGAGCAAAACCTAGCAAGGTGTATTTAAGCAACTGTTGGTTGAACAATTTCATGGGAGTAGAAGGCTCCTGGGAGAAATGATTGGAAACTAGGTGGAAGCCGGATAGTGGATGGCTTTGAAAGTCAATGAGTGCTTCACTGTGAGGAAATTCAAGAGCCCTGGCAGTTTGTGTGAGAGGCCAGAGTCAGAAAAGACCCAAACGGAGGAGATTAGGAGGCTGCTGTACCCTCAGAAGGTAGTGGATGAGAGGAGGATGGGCGTGGGAACCGTGACTGCGGGAAGGAAGGGATGGAGGTGAAGCGCAGCTGGAATGATTTGGGAAGACTTGATAAATGGCAGAACATGAGGGAAGATGGAGGAGTCCAAAATACTTCCGAACTTTGGAACTTGGTGTGTGGTCCCAGCAGTCCACAGTTGCTGGCAGCTAAAGGGACGATTCTGTATTGTGTTTAAGCTAGCATGGCGGGCTTTCCAAGCACATGTGGTCCCCTGTTCATGTGCTAGGTCTTCAGTCCTCCTAGGAGCACTTGCTCATCTCTAACCTGCTCGGACCAGATCCCCTTTGGGTGCCTAGTGGTGAGGTTTCACTTACACAGTCATGTGCAGGTAGGCTTCTCTGGCCTCCACCTTCGGGCTACAACCTTCCACCGCACACAGGGCAGGATGAGAATCCACCCACACTATTTCACTAGAGCAAACATCCCACAGTCTGCGGATCTAGTATCACTAACCTCCACCCTCATGAAGATGATGGTTTGGACAAGGACAGCAGAAGTCTGATCAAGAGCTTAGTCGAGGAATCCCATCAGAGATCACAAGTCTTATCATGCAGGTCTCCACAAGCTACTGACTCATCCTCATTCAGTTGCTTAAGGATAATTACATCCATATAACATGGAGCATAGGGACTATTCTTGGCCCCTGAAGATACAGTGATTCTAAGCAACTAGACAACTGTTCTTCCTTTTGTGGCTTTAATTCACTTGTGTCCTTACTGGGATTTTATATTTTTCAGTTTAGCCCTTGTGACTGTGAATTGCTAAAGGCAATTTACCACCCCACCCATTTTGTTTATTTATGTCTCCTGCCTGGCCCAGCAAGTGTTTCAGTTTCATAAAGTCAAGATATCCAGGTTAAACCTCTGTTAAATTAGATGTTTTCTATATTCTACACCAGTGGTAGAGTTCAGAGGATCAGCGACTTGGGGGGCTGGAAGACACTGTTTCTCCCCTTCTTGCTTACTTTATGAGCGAGGAAACTGAGGACTAGAGAGTAATGTAGCTTAAGTTAGTGATTATAGAGTCCAAGTCTCCACTGTTACATTTCAAGATGTCAGTTGAGAGCTGATATTGGTTTCTTAAAACTTGGGTTTATCCTCAATTTTGAAAGTAATTTAATTATACATTTCATGCAGTAAATATTAGTGGATAACCTATGGTATAGTAGGTACAGTACTAGGAGCCACATGCATAGATGGGAAGCAGATGGATGTGTCCCTGACCCCATGGAACTTATTTTCTAACGCTGGTGATTGAGATGAGCATGATGGAGGCAACAAATAGGGTGACATGAGTAGGGAGTGGGGCAATATATGGTCATTTTAGATGCTTTAAAGTAGTCCACCTTCTTACATATTTCTTCAATAATATTGCCAAATCAACAATACACATCTGCATTTGTAAGTTAAAACACAAAGCAAAGCAGGCACATGGAGTTGGTTTGACTGGAATCCAGGTCAAACCTTTATAAATTCTATACCAAAGCATATAGTTAAATTCTTAAGTAAAAATTATTTGGGGTCATGGAGTTTGTAGATTGTGCCTGGCTCAGAAAAGGCAATCAATGCATGTTTACTGACTATGTCATTGATTTGGTAGGACTCAAAAGATGTTAAAGTGACCAAAGTGAATATATCATAGAATCACAGTATTTTGTGGGTAGAACAGATTTAACAAATGACTTAGTTCAGCTCCTTATTTAATGGATGGGAAAATGGATTCTGAAGGAGGAGGTAAAGTGACCTACAGAAGGAGATACAGAAGTTATTTATATTGTTTATAATACATCCACCGTGGTTAAGAGAAACTTCCTTGCATTTATTGTTTATTTTAGATCAAAGTTGATAGAAATAATAAGATATAGCTGTTTAGAGCATGGGCTTTGGAGTCAGACAGACGTGGAATAAAATATGGCAGCCCCACACTTGACTATGCATGTGACCCTGGGCAAGTTACATAATCTCTCTTAGGCTCAGTCTCCTTACTGGAAAAACTGGCAAAGTTACAGTTAGATTTAAGGTTAGATTTAGCTTCTTCTAGGGTTCAGTCATTGGTAGGAGTTATTATTATCCATGATTATATAGTCATACATGTTAACAGGAGTATCATGACTTAGAATGGAGGCTGGAAGGGAGAATCTTTTGGTAGAAAAAGTTTACTGTGTTAACTGAATTATCTATGTGCAAATAATATTGGCAAAAGTAAAAAGACTTCTTTCTAGGCATTGTGCTTGCTGAGCACTCAGACTGGAACTTTCTTTGCTTGGACATCTGCATAGCTTTCATCTCTTTCAGATATCTGCTCACACGTCAGCTCCTCAGGGAAGCCTTTCCCAACACCCTGTTTAAAATGGAAACTTCTTTCCCCTTCCTGCTTTATATTTCTCTATGGCACTTAACACCATCTCATATATAATTGTGTTCTTATATAATTATATAATTGTGTTCATATATAATTGTGTTTTTTTTAATGGTCTCTTGTAAATTTCATGAGTCCTAAAGGGGTGCTTGGCACATAGTAGGCATTCAACAAACACTTGCTGTATGATTGAATTATTAATCTCTAAACAATTAAAAATGAAGACTATAAATCCCACTCAACTTAAGCTATTTGAGTGAAAGGGATAGTCATTATGGCAAAATGTAGTGGTTTAAAACATGTGTCTTTATTTCCTCTAGTGTTTTAACCCTTCTAAATTCCTGGTGTTGGGGGCCTGAAGTGATTTAGAGTGGGGTCAGCTCAGAGTAGCTGATGCTTCTGTAAATGATTTGGAGTGAAAGAAACTTCTCCCCAGCCCAGCAGTAAGGCTGGGACCTGACCTGATATTTAGCTCCTGACATTATCATTCAAACCATTTTTTTTCTTTGCGTAAAGATGTAGAAAATTGTTTCGGCTATACTCTGCTATTAAGTATATTTATTGGAAAAATTATTAATGATTGGCTTTTCATTTTTCAGGTTATTGTCTGACTAACACACCATGTGGCTGGGAAAAGATAATCTTCAAAACTCTTTGCATAGATTCAGACTTCATTCAATAAATCATTTGGATTTGTCCATGACTGATCCATGTCTAGTCCATGATCAGATTTTTCTTTCCTTCATCTAAGACACGTTGCTCTCCACTGGTTTTCAATCATGACAACACACTACAATGAGGAACTTAAAAAATACATACCAGTGTCCGGGCCCAACACAAGAAGAGAAGATATTGGGGAGTCAGTATATTTTCAAGCTCCCCAGGAATCTCTAACATGCTTAAACCAACTTCTGCCACACAGAAGTAACAGGGATTAAGTGGTATTTATCTACCGCGTACAGGGAAGAGACTAAATATGGCTATTTCAGGGTCACTGTACCGTCTAAAGGTAATATAAAGAATGATTCCCAGGCCTAAGTTAAATGATGAACAAACATCCACTCCTAGGCTTTCTGGGCAAAAGAGAAATGTTTTGAATCTCTCATTGCAAATGACAGTATATTTCTTAGTATTTTTCTCCTTGAGCTTACCTCCAAAAAGGTATTTGACAGGAGGAGAAAAAAAAAGTAGAAATCTGGATCTAGATTTTGTGTGAGGTTCTAGGAGAAATATTTCCACTGCTTACCTATACAGAAGCTATATCAGATTCAAGGCCAATACAATTATAATTTGCTCTGTGCTATAATTCTTTTTTTTTTTTATTAATTAATTAATTTATTTATTTTTATAGCTGTGTTGGGTCTTCGTTTCTGTGCGAGGGCTCTCTCCAGCTGCGGCGAGCGGGGACCACTCCTCATCGCGGTGCGCGGGCCTCTCACCATCGCGGCCTCTCGTTGCGGAGCACAGGCTCCAGACGCGCAGGCTCGGTAATTGTGGCTCACGGGCCTAGTCGCTCCGCGGCATGTGGGATCTTCCCAGACCAGGGCTCGAACCCGTGTCCCCTGCATTGGCAGGCAGATTCTCAACCACTGCGCCACCAGGGAAGCCCTGTGCTATAATTCTTAATGTTTAATTTTATTTTAATAAAAAAGTCTGATATTCAATTTTCCAGTAACACTTTAACCATAGAGTCTAAATTGTCCAATGCCATTGCCAACAAATGCATGGTTTATTTTTCCCTTTGTGAATGGAACTAGACATCTCCATTTAAGTACCCGCTGTTTTTCTCATGCAGGAAGCTAACTGTACAGTATTTAATGGTCTACAGGTCTAAAAATATTTCTTATATGCCTTGGCTTGCACAGAGTGCTTCTGCAAAAGCAGTTAATAATCTGGCCATCCCAAGAGTCCAGAATGTTGAGTTAATTTTCTACAGAGGTTCCCAGATGTGCTGGAAGACTCACGCATAGCAAATCCGGCCAACAGTTTTTTAGCTCTCACTTGACCTTTCTTGTATCTGATATGAAACATATGTTAAAAACAATACATGACAATTATGAAATGCATTTTTTGCATAAGCAAAACCACCGTGCATACATCTTTTGCAAAGTTTTGAATGGCAGAGATTAAGGTTTTCATTGCGAAACTGTGTTAGCATTTAGCCAAGTTAATCATACATCTTGACAATGATTCTTTATCCAACATCTTTTTGGTATTCAGTGGGTAGGTCATTAGGCCCATGGAGAAATAAGTGGGAGAATGTCCAGGGAATGAAAAACATCTATATAACTTGTGGAGAAGTGGATAGTTTTATTAAGTACTAAATTTCAACTTTAAGGGGTGCAGGTTCTGATCCCAGCCAGATCACTTGAGCTCTTAACTTCTGGGAAGTAAGCAGAATAACAATGTGAGTTTGTGCGTATTCCAAGAAGATCCTGCATGAGTTGTTTCCCTTTGCAGGTATTTTCCATATGCAGCTTTACTTTTGCCTTTTCTTTCTTTTTATTTTATTTTTTGGCCGCGCCGTATGGCACGTGGGATCTTAATTCCCTGACCAGGGACCAAACCCGCACCCCCTGCATTGGAAGCGTGGAGCCTTAACCTCTGGACCACCAGGGAAGTCTTTTGCCTTTTCTTTCTGTATATATTTTCTTTCCTATTTATTTTTCAGTGGGTTCTAGGAAATCCTTACATGAATTTTGTATTTTATCATTCCTTATAGAGATCCTGTAATATATATGAAATATAATTGTGGATCCAGAGTTTGGCCAAGGATCAAATAGACATCCCAGATAGTTAAAAGCAGGAGACTACTATTGAGGAAGAAATGGTGCTACCCTTAGCTGTCTTAAAAAGGAAGTAAAGGTCACTGCAATCTGGTATTGAAGTTTTCCTAGACTTAGAATATCATGCATTTCAAGTCACACTATATTTTAGCATAATAATTACTAAAAATTTTTAATGGAATGTTACAATGGGCCAGGCACATTAATTATCTCATTGCTCAGTTTATCCTCAGAACAACCTCTGGGTACTCTGGTTGTCTCCTTTTGGGGGAGAAAGGAAGTATGGACAAGTTAACCTTTAAAATCTTATCCAGGGGGGTGACATCAGCCAAATGACAGAGTACGCCCCTCCAAGCTCCTGTACCCTGACAGAAACATCAAAAAGCAAGCAAAAATTGTCAACTAAATTTGTTAAAACTCTGGAAAACAGTCAAAGGTTTACAGTAACCAAGTGAAGGCAGAATAAAAGAGGGGAAGGGGAAATCTAAAAATTGTAGGAAAGCTTTGCAATGTTCTTAGTTGTCTGTACCCCACCCCTCCCCCCCTCCCCAGCTTAGTGACAATCTTGAAGAGCCAGCCCTCCGCCTATCCCCCCAACCTGCATTCTTAGTTTCTGGTCCCAGAGGGTATGTCCCTGAGTGTATGTCCCTTTGAGTCTGTCTGTGAGCTACCTAAGTACTGAAGCAAGGAGATCATCTCTCACCCAGGCCAGAAAAGCAGCGGGCACTGCTGGAAAACCTTGTAAGGAGATAAATAAGCTGCAGCCTTCTAGGGCAAAAGACTACAATTAAACCCAAACAGGAAACACATTATGTTTTATGTGCTTCGCATTAACTAACTCACCTTATGCTCACAGCATCCCTCTGAGAAAGGTACTATGATCATTATCCCCATTTTACAGATGAAGAAACTGAGGTACCTTGGAAAAAGTAAATGCAGCTAGCTAGCAAGCCCAGGATTTTAATCTCTATACAACACTGCCTCCAAATACAAACATACTTGAAGTCAAATGACTTAGATTATAACTATTATACATGAGTATATTAATAAAATCTTATTTGAACATTTTATTTGAAATTTATTCTTTTGAATGTTAGGGCGTATATCTGCCTTTTAAACCTGTTTGAAAGAGAAGAATAAATGGAATTCATTCTCAATAACATCAGTGTTCACTTTCTTCAAAGATGGTGTAAAATATATTACTATTTAAATTATTAGTTTGTTGTGGGGAAATAAAGATGATTAAATAGGATACCTTTTCACAAAGTAATGCTAAAAAATTAATTAAGGACAATTCTCCATTTCCAGGAAATAGAAGTTAAAAAAAGGAAAAGAGAGGAAGCAAAAAAAAAGGCACAAAAAGTATACTTCCTGAATAAAACAAAGTTTTTCTATTGCTTATTACTTATAATTTAGATCTTCCTAGACTATAAACTTTGTAGAAAAAGGGCTCTGTTCTGAATTATTCACCAGTCAATTTCCAGTGCCTTAGCATAGTAGCATACTAGCTAGCATTAACCTCAGTAGTCAATCAATAGATACTTGGTATATAAATGAATGGTAAACCATGATTTTACTTTTATCTGTATCTTACTACTCAATTCTGCTCAAAACAGAAGTGTGTCCTAGGCAAACAGATATAGATGATTGCTTTTGTTACTTTGTTTTCTATGTATCCCAAGGTCTCCCATGGGGAGTTCCAAATACTCTTTACAAAGAGAATGAAAATTCAGGTCTTGTACTTGCTGTGGTTGGTTGCTACAAATCACTGGGGTCACACAAGAGAGATACTGGGGGGTAGATTTATGGCAAGGCTTTGTCTCAAGTATACTGTGCTTGTTAGTTACTTCTACTTGGTCCCCAAACCTCCCTTGCTCTTTCCATTGAGTATTTTAACCCAACAAGAGTAAACCTGTAGCATTCAAGAGTATACAGGAAAATGAATCTGAACAGTCTATTACATCAACATCTGCTAATGTCACTCCATCCTGTTACATTTGTTCTATAACCACAAAAGTACCAATTCCATTTATATTGGTCAAATATGCTTAGTTTTTTAAAGGAGATAGAAGAATATCTTTTCTGAGCATTCATGGAAGTAATCCATTTCTTCACTAAATTGATTATTAAGGGGAAAGGTTATTCCTGATTATCTGTCCCCAATCCCACACCCCAGTAATCACCACCAATAGTTTCTCATGGATCTTCCAGAAAAGGCCCATGCACATAGACACAGATATATATATGCAGTGATTTCCTCTGTGTGTGTGTGTGCGTGTGTGTGTGTACGTGCATGCTTACACATACATCTCTGAACTTTGCTCTCTGTAGAGAAGAGCAAGAATGGGGCCTCAGGGTCAGAAATGGGTAAATCAGGTAAAAAGAAAAGGAAAAGTCTTGCTTAGAGTCTTTGTAATTTCTTTCCTAAACTCAACACTTCTTTTACCAATACCTTGTTCCCCAGTTTAAGCCACTAAAAAGTCTGTATGCAAAAAGGTATTTAGTTCAGGGCATGAGAGTTTGATGTGATAATTAACAGGATCTGAGCTGCTGAATAAGGCTGGAGGAAAGCAGTTCAGAACACAACAGTTTATGTAACTCTCCTCAGGATGGGTTAGACTTTAGCCTTCGATGTTATGGAAAATCTGTCTCAAGGATTTTACTTAGGTAGGTTATAACTGAAGACCATGCACTGGTTTACATTCCTCAAATAATTCAAGCTACTCATTGGAAACCTTAGTGGAAAATGCCTGCTCATATATTTTCAATAATATGTATTTGACTCTTCCCCATATAAAAAGACAAGGTTAGCAATGATGGTATTTGGTTAGAATATTCATGTTTGAAAAGAAAATTATATTCATAATAATATACAGAACTAATTTTTTTAATGGCAATATTCAATGCTGGCAAAGGTTTAGGAAACCTGGTATTCTCATAGGTTCTTCATTGTATTTTAATTTTCAAAACATTTTCTGAAAGCTATTGTAATGTATTTTAAGACCTTTAAGATTCTCAGTACTTTTAGGGGCTTCCCTGGTGGTGCAGTGGTTAAGAATCTGCCTGCCAGTGCCAGGGACACGGGTTCCAGCCCTAGTCCGGGAAGATCCCACAGGCCGTGGAACAACTAAGCCCATGCACCACAACTACTGAAGCCCTCGCGCCTAGAGCCCATGCTCCGCAACAAGAGAAGCCACCGCAGTGAGAAGCCCGCGCACCGCAACGAAGAGTAGCCCCCGCTCGCTGCAGCTAGAGAAAGCACGCAGCAACGAAGACCCAACGCAGCCAAAAATAAATAAATAAATAAATAAAAGTTAAACAACAAAAAAAAGATTCTCAATACTTTTATTTATTTCATTTTAGGTAATTTATCCTAAATAAATAATTCATAAATCTATATGCATAAAGCTGAATTAACATTGTTCATAATTACAAAACACTGGAAGCAACCTAACATTTAATGGGGAAATGATTGAGTAAAGAAAGATAGCCACTATTCACATGGTGCCTCTGAAATGTTTTTGTTGGTATAGAGAAATGTTACTCATATTATGTTAAATAAAAGAAATCACAACATAAAATTGTATTTCAATTGTGTATAGAAGGACAAACAAGTCAATGCATGAAGGACAAACAAGTCAATGCATGAAGCAATGTTTGTTGTTTTACTGTAGTGGGATTATGGATGCTTTTCTTTTGTTTCTTATTTCTTTGCTTTTTAGTAATATTTTATATTATCTTCATAATTTAAAAATTATGTAACATCTATGTCTGTAATTCTATCTATCTATCTATCATCTGTCTATCTATCTTAATGCAAACAGAACTGCTTTGTCCATATCTAGGAAATGGAGTATAGGAATGAATGTCCTAATGATTGGAAAAAGCCCTGATATAAAGTGTTACTATAAAAACAACAAACAAAATTATATTCATTTTGAGCTATAATCTCATGCTTCCTTCAGCACAGAATTATTGATGAACGTGAATGCATGTGTACCCTACCTCCAGTCTTCTCTTATAGTTTGGTGTTCTCGAGTTTCTCTGGACTTGTGCAAAGATAAGGCCCTCTAGCACCAATCCATGACAGGTTCATTTTGTGTCATCGGGAAAAGGGAGACAGGGAGTATCAAAGTTCCCCCGTGAAGATTTTCCTTTAAGTTCTAGCGCCTCAATCATTATTTCCATTGCCTACTTTCCCCATGGACCTGGTTCTCACCCAAGGTGAATGAAAATCCACATGCCAGGTCAGCACTTTATTGAACTTCCCAAAGACCCATACTGAATATGCCAGCGCCAGTCAAAGTTACCATTTCTGAAGGTCTGAAACTTCAGAGGGATTAATGAAATTAATGAACTACAATCTGCATACCTGAATCTACTGTAATCATTTTCAGCCTGATTTCCAAAAAAGGAAAACAATAAACCTGAGATTTAAATATAATTCATGCAGAAATAGCTCAAAACATTCTTAAAGGCTCTAAATTTGTTCATAATCACACTGACGCCAAACTAAGTTGGCCTAGTACTAGTATGATGCAGCTAGTTTCTGATTTTTTTTTTTTTTTAGGCAGAAACTTACTGGAAAAACATAGAACTGGAAAATTCATCCAAGATTAAATAGAGGAAAAATATCAGAAATAAAAATTAAATAGAGAAACTGTAAAGCTTTTTTAACTGTAGTTATAATTTCTATGGATGTTTCTTGGAGAAACTTTATGTATGTTATCAGTGTTGCATTAAAACACCTACTCCAGGGCTTCCCTGGTGGCGCAGTGGTTGAGAGTCTGCCTGCCAGTGCAGGGGACACGGGTTCGAGCCCTGGTCTGGGAAGATCCCACATGCCGCGGAGCAACTAGGCCCGTGAGCCACAACTGCTGAGCCTGCGCGTCTGGAGCCTGTGCTCCGCAACAAGAGAGGCCGCGATAGTGAGAGGCCCGCGCACCGAGATGAAGAGTGGCCCCCGCTTGCCACAACTAGAGAAAGCCCTCGCACAGAAATGAAGATCCAACACAACCATAAATAAATTAAAAAAAAAAAAAAAAAAACCTACTCTATATAGACACACTTATTTAAACCAATCAGTTGCATTAAAAAAAAATCTAGCACAGCTGCCGCCCGAACCCGGCGCGCAGGGATGACGACATCAGCCTGCGGAGGCGACGACGGTGAGAGATGGGGAGGGCTTCCGGGGCTCCCGGCCTAACCGCCGAGACCTGCAGTCATGGCGGCCGCTGTGTGGGGCTTCTTTTCCTTCCTTCTGCTGATGCTCTCAAGGGATGCCCAGAGCTCGGAGGTGTCTGGGGCTACCTCCGAGGGCTCAGGAGGGAGTGGGGTCAGTATCGGAGATCGCTTCAAGATTGAGGGGCGTGCGGTTGTTCCTGGTGTGAAGCCCCAGGACTGGATCTCGGCGGCCCGAGTGCTGGTAGACGGAGAAGAGCACGTCGGCTTTCTCAAGACAGATGGGAGTTTTGTGGTTCATGATATACCTTCTGGATCTTATGTAGTGGAAGTTATTTCTCCAGCTTACAGGTTTGATCCTGTCCGAGTAGATATCACTTCAAAAGGCAAAATGAGAGCGAGATATGTGAATTACATCAAAACATCAGAAGTGGTCAGACTGCCCTACCCTCTCCAAATGAAATCTTCAGGCCCACCTTCTTACTTTATTAAAAGGGAATCTTGGGGCTGGACAGACTTTCTGATGAACCCAATGGTTATGATGATGGTTCTTCCGTTATTGATATTTGTGCTTCTTCCCAAAGTGGTCAACACAAGTGATCCTGACATGAGGCGGGAGATGGAGCAGTCAATGAATATGCTGAATTCCAATCATGAATTGCCTGATGTTTCTGAGTTCATGACAAGACTCTTCTCTTCAAAATCATCTGGCAAATCTAGCAGTGGCAGCAGTAAAACAGGCAAAAGTGGGACTGGCAAAAGGAGGTAGTCAGGCAGGCCAGAGATGGCATTTGCACAAACATGGCAACACTGGGTGACATCCAAGTCTTGAGGGAGAACCATGTGAAGCAACTACTGTAAACTTGAGTCATCCTTAAAGTTGATCTCTTATAACTTGTATGTGATAACTCTTCAGCACATGTTTTGTATTTGGTACACAAGAAAACCCAGCTTTCATCCTTTGTCTGTATGAGGTCAATA
The DNA here is from genome assembly GCF_028023285.1 of Balaenoptera ricei. Taxonomy (NCBI): domain Eukaryota; kingdom Metazoa; phylum Chordata; class Mammalia; order Artiodactyla; family Balaenopteridae; genus Balaenoptera; species Balaenoptera ricei. Next base: position 29,518,575 of record NC_082650.1, on the reverse strand, counting down.
TTGATGTCACTGAAATAATTACAGTGTCCTATAGAAAATGACATTAATAAATTATATGAAGTACTATACATTATGTATATTAAAATAAGTCTTAATCCAGAGGGGGGGAAAAAAAAAATCTAAATCTAGATTCAAAAAATTGTTTTGTATAATAAAACACTTAAAAAGACCAATATAAAAAGAAATAAATGTAGAAAGAGAGTATGACGTGAAGGAGCTGTTAGATGGTCTCAACTTATTATTGCTCTGAAAGGTGAACTGGAGTCTATGTTTGGAGACTTGATTGGAGAACTTGGAAACTGTTTAAAAAATAACCAGGAAAATGGCAAAATGATTCAAGTGTTGGAAAATAAGACCAGGAAGAAGAGTAAACAGGACAGTTATTCATTTTCTTGAAGTCCAGATGGCAATTGAATACATTCTTTGAGTGTATGAAGAGCATTTTATAAAGAGGTGGTGGGCTATCTGCATTATGTGTAAAACAAAAGAAAACTGGCTGGGGTTGAAGTACAAAGGCTTCGTTTAAGCAGAATAAGAGTATTTCTATGTCGAAATGAGATGCAGGTTGGGGTTGTGCAATCTTCTCTAGAGCCATAAAAAATAATTATTGTATGGTATCTTCTTTGGGTGGCTCTTTCTGAAGGGGAGGGAGGTGCTCATGTCCCTTCTAGGCCTAAGATTCAGTTCCCTGGAGAGAATCTTCTTAAAGCCAGGGAGTTAATATACACTCTGAAAACAAATTAGCTGAACATGGTAAACAAAAGGGGAGAAAGCAACTAAGATGAAGATGGAAAATGTAGCTTTTTTTTTTAGAAAAAAGAAAAGGGATTATTTAAAAATGATGAAATTCATTATTAAAAGGTTTCAGAGGTTTTGACAGGAAGGAAGTAGGAAAAAATAACTGTTTTAAATAAGAACAAGATCAAGTGTTTCACCTAAATTATAAACTTAGTATTTCTTTTTTTTTTTTTTTTTTTTCAGCACATTACAGAGCTTTATTTACAATAGCTTCTCCCAAATCGACTGGAGAGAATTTTGGACATCAGTGTGGGAAAATGTAATCAGTAAGGCTTAGGCTATTTTATATCTTTCTTTCTTTTTTTTTTTTTTTTATGTCTGAAACATTTATATTAACATATTTCCATACAAATAACCCAAAGAAAGTTTAGTATTAGTTGTTTTTTGTTTGTTTGTTTGTTTTAAACTTAGTATTTCTAATCAACTCGTTTTTCCAAACACAGCATCAGGAAGCATAACTTCAAAACACTGAGCGTTTAGGTCAGCCTTGACTTAGAAGCCCGGGCTCAGTGTTAACATAGGGCTACAGGTATGAAAGGCTCCTTAGTCAGTCTTATTCGATCATTCCATTAGTCTCTGACTTTTCTGTATGGATTGTAATATACAGTGAAAGGTTGTAGTACTGGCAGGTTTGTGCCAAAATAGATTGTGAGTCAGTTATGAAGGAGGGATTCCAGGAACTAGAATTTAAGAGTGAAGAAGTTAAAAAAAAAAATTTACATATGACTCAGTTCCAACATATTTTACATACTATTGGGTACTTTCTCCTCCTATAATAGCTTCTATGCTTCATCCCCAGAGTTTGTTGTTTCTATCAATAGTCCTAGAAAAGTGATTTTTAAAAAATCATTAAGAAATGACTATTTTGGGGTAGCTTGCCAGCAACTCAAATATCTGAAATAGCCGTTTTCTAAGTATTAAATGTTAAAGAAAGTTTGGTTTTTTTTTTTCTTTTTCTTCACGGGCTCTAGGCACACGGGTCTCAGTAGTTGTGGCACGCAGGCTCAGTAGTTGTGGCGCACGGGCTTAGTTGCTCCGCGGCGTGTGGGATCTTCCTGAACCAGGGCTTGAACCTGTGTCCCCTGCATTGGCAGGCGGATTCCCAACCACTGTGCCACCAGGGAAGTCCCATGAATATTAAAGTTTTTTGAGATAATTATAATAATTGCAGAATGGAATGGTTTGCTACCTTTTGAGTTCCAATTCACTCCTCAAAAATCAGGATATTAACTCCCAAATGCTAATGGGATTCAGGTAGATGCCATTGCTGCTATTTTGTTTCCCTAACCCTCCTACAGCATTAGAGTTGAACAGAAAAGCACCCACAGCAAGCATCTCCAATGCTGCTGTATTATTTATAAATAAAAATAGAATAAACTTGCCATTGAGAATAGTATACTGTAGATAATTCACATAACTCACAAAATTTTGTACCTGTAAATGTGTGAATAGAAATCTTACTCCCCAATATAAAGGTTCCCTCAGTTTATGTGACTTAATAATTATTTAGAGTATAATTGTTCTGGAATCTAAAAACATTTTAAAGGGATTATATGTATCTCTGGGAAAGGATTGCCTTCCAGCTGGAAAGATAATCTTTCTTCCATTCTCCCAACTTTTGCATAGAAAAGTAAATAACCGACCTCCTGCCTAAGCACACCTGGATTATTTCTCATGAGAGGAACAAACGGGTTGATTTAAGAATTAGGAAAATGACCCTAAGGTCTAAGAGAATCATTGACTTTAAATGTAAGAAGGATCTTGGGACTCTGGTTTAAATCCTTCATAAATGATAAGAATTAGGCATGAAAACTGCTTTTGAGAAGCCTATTAGCTTCAGGAGTGAGGTAAGTCCCCTTTCAGCATTAATGACACTAACTGCTATATAAAGAAAGAGGATTCTGGCAACTACTTCCCACATGGCAGAAATCCAGAATAGACCTGAAACCGAAGAAGTAAGAATGAAAGTCAAATGGACTGACGTAAAAACATTTTTTTAATTGGGACTAAAGAATATCAATTCTCTCATATGATTCCCAACATCAGTCAGGTTTTTTTTTTTTTTTATTAATTCCTTCAAAACTTTCATGCATCGAAAGATGGTCCTGAGATACTAGCATGGAAATAATTAGTACTTTTAATTAGTACTACTGGGAAATAAGGCAGACCAGCCTTAATAAGGGTCTTCAATCTGGAGCACATTAAAGTAAAAACGTTTTCTAATATCAGAGTACATCCTACTGATGAACATACAAAATGAGTTATTTTGCAAATTGGAAAGAGCATAATTGAATTCAGAACATCAATGTACTAAGAACGGAGACGCCTTGGAACTCTGGGACCTGGGAATTAGATTGTCTCAGCTGTTCACTAATACATTTCTAGAACACACGATTCATACAGCAGGTTTTTTTTTTTTTTTAACTACTTAAACTCTAAATATCTTTAAATACTGAATAATGCCTATTTTGAGGATCAAAATGGAAAATGAAAATGATCACATATATTAGGAGCATGCCAAACAATGTATCTGAATACAGTCTAACAGCTGAATACATACTTGGCAAGAAGAGAGCTGGGGTCACATTACCGCAGATCAACAGTAGCAAGCACATCTGGAATCCTAATGATCCCAGGAGCTCTGGGGCCTTTGGGGGACAGCCATCTGGTGCAAAGGAAATCTAGACCAAGTGTCCCACCCAACAGAAAGAGCCTCATTGTGCTGCTGTGAAAAGCAGTGGGCCCTCCTCCCCTCTGATAACACACGAGCTTCTCAACCAGTGAGTAAGAGAAATATTTATGAACAGGGGGTTCACTAAGAGGCTTAGGTCTAAAACTATGACAGCATGGCAGATAAGAAGTAGTCAGGGATATATTGGTGAAATAAATCTCTTTTTGAAAGGACATCAGCAGATTCTGTTACCTTTATCTAATCTTTCAGCCATTTCTTTTGATAATGTCTGTTTATGGGCTTCCTCAGGCCTCCGTTCTTTATCTGTAAAATGAAGGTGTTGGGCTATATGAACTTTATGGCCCCTTCTAATCTCAACATCCCATCAGTTTGTGATTTCACAGAATATACTCCGGGCACAGAGAGAAAGGACTATGGAGGAATAAGGAATGACAGCAAACATGTGAAGCTCGCTCTGGGAGACCATAGCTCCTGACGGTACCAGATCGTTGGGGAAGAAGGCGATACTCAAAGATGACCTCTCAAATGATGATAGATGTGTTTGGTTTTTGTTTTTTAATTTTTTAAAAAATAAATTTATTTATTTATTTTATTTATGTTTTGCTGCATTGGGTCTTCTTTACTGCACGCAGGCTTTCTCTAGTTGCGGTGAGCGGGGGCTACTCTGTTGCGGTGAGCGGTCTTCTCATTGTGGTGGCTTCTCTTGTTGCAGAGCATGGGCTCTAGGCACGCAGGCTTCAGTAGCTGTGGCACGCGGGCTCAGTAGTTATGGCTCACGGGCTCTAGAGCACAGGCTCAGTAGTTTTGGTGCACGGGCTTAGTTGCTCTGCGGCATGTGGGATCTTCCTGGACTAGGGCTTGAACCTGTGTCCCTTGCATTGGCAGACGGATTCTTAACCACTGTGCCACCAGGGAAGTCCCGATAGATGTGTTTTATAATCCTGTCAGTGTCGTCTTTGCTCTAAATTGCCTACAAACTATGCCCAGCTTGTTGGGTCGTCCCCACATTTAACACACTGTAGGAATCTCTGGTAGATGGAGAGAGGACTTGCCACTTCAGCAGATAAAGATGAGGTCTCCGTGATGAAGAGCAGGCGTACAAGGGAAATGATTGGAGGGCATGGAGGAGAAGGGCAAGCAGTGAAAGTAAGGGAGGAGATGGGGGGCAGAGAGCCTTAGTCAAGAGGGAACTGCAGAGTATAAAAACTTGGAGAAGGAACAGCTTAGGGTAATCATAAGATCCAACAAATGGCCATGCCTGTAGGATGACGTGGAATGGCAATACAGAGGTCTGATGAAAGAGTTTGAATAGCTATAAAGCGGGAAACTAGACTGACAACAGTCCCATATGGTAGATCAGCGAAGTATGGCTCTGAATCCTGGTTCTGCCACTTAATGTTCTGTGTAAACTTGGACTTGTTAAATAATGTCATGATCCTCATCAGTGAATTGAAAGTGATGATATCTCTTACTTATAGTGCTTGTGGACATTAAATGAGATAATACATGTCAAGTGTTAAAGATACTTATTGGCGCACAGTAGACATTCAAAAATAATCTATTACTTGTCATTATTACTACTACTATTGTTATTATTAGCTGAATCGTGAGTGTGAATATTGGATTTGCCCAGAATGACTGCTTGTGAAAGAGTAGAGAAAATTATGACATCAACCACCAAAGTGATTAAAGAATAGGAAGAAGTGTCTTGGAGGTTAGTAGAAGGTGCCAGTAAAGACTGTGGTTGAGCAAAGGTAGTGAAGTTCTCAGAGGCTATGTTAGAGCCAAGCTCTTGACCTCCAGGTAAAGGAGGCTGGAAAAGAGGCCATTTCTACTCGAGGGTGCAGGAGAAGCAGTGCCATCTTCAATAGAAAGCCAAGTCTCAACTAAGGCAGTGGTCTCCTAAAGAAGTTTCTTTATAGGAAAATTTTGGGTCCAATGCATCTGGGTAATGCTCAGGCTCTTCCCTGTTGGGGATTCACAGGGCACATTACCCTAACGGAGGCACTGAGAAATCTAAACTGGCTTTTTCAAAACACAATTGGTGACAAACCCTGTTTAATGTAGGGCCCATATTGCCATCTTGCATAACAAAGTGAGAGGGCAGAGGGAGGGTTTTGAGGAAAAGTTGAATGATTTAATGGCGTTTACTGACAACAGTCCCAGAGGATGCTGTAGAAAGGGAAAGTGAGGGGGTTAATGGCGTTGCTGAGTGAGAAAAACAGCAGACCAGAGATGAGGGGGATGAAAACTGTGATGGGGATTGAATGTGCTAGGGTGCTTGCTGTGAGGCGGGGACTCAGGCATCACTGAGTTGAAGGAGGAGAGCAGCTAGAGGACCGTGGTCGCAGGAGGATGGATTGCTGATCCAGATGCCTCTCCGACTCAGTGTTGAAATGGAACTTTGAAATAAGGGATAAGAGTGAAGGAGATAGGTGGTCTGGGCCAGTGGTGGAGCTATTTTGAACATGTGAAATTTACCCAATGTTGCTTTATAACCCTTCCAACATCTAGAATGTTTTTGCTCTTCTAAACAGTAATCTGTCCTTGAGTATGAACTAGATTACACAGTGACAGGCTGAATAAGTATTTCAACTAGTGATAAAAAATCGTTAAAAAGATTCTCAAATCTTCCAAGTAAAAAAAATACTTAAAAGCATTGTTATCAATACATTTCCCTATTTAGCTTTTGCCTTCTGTTATAGGAAATGTAGAATCAATAAGAATGGATGAATATGATAAGAATAAAGAATATATGCCATCTTTAATATACTAATGATTAAATTTTAGTTCTAAATTGCCTGAATGGAGGCAAATTAAAAGTAAATTACAGAAGTATAATTGAGGCAATTCATCATATACCAAGTTATGGTCTTGCTATTTTCATTCTAATTTATAGTTTTAAAGTGCCATCATTGATAGAACTAAATTGCTAGTGGTTTTCTAATCTGTATTACTCATTAACCTTGCACGAAGGAATTCTACTGTCTGGCTTGTTCTCAGAAAGCTTAAGATGCTGCTCATTAATTTATAGATAATTATTATTTATGTTGTAAAAATCCTATTGCATTTTTTTCTTTATAGGTGAAGAAAAATTGTCTTCATGAGATTAAAATTGAGAAAACTCTAAACAACAATAAAAAAAACTCTAGGAGTTCTGGTTTTATTTATGTTTTAGGCCCTAATAGTTTAATCTTCCAGGCAGCAATTATTTCCTAGAATTAAAGATAAAGACACACCTGCTTGGGATGATCTTGAGATTATATAGCGAATCTGACTTTCCAGAAGGACCTGCAGTTCAATGCGAAAAAAGTGTCAGTGGAATTATTTTTCTGTGAGAACATTTCAGGTCGCAGTGTGGGTTGAGCAAATAAATCTGTGTGGTTTTGTCCATAATAGGTATTCAGGAGAGAGCTAGCCTTCAGAATTGGGGGTAGGAATACTAAAAATTTTGCCCTAGAGAAAAGCAAACTCGAATATTTTTCCTCCAGTTTTCCCACTAGTTTCATTCAAGAGATTTGGAAATGAGACTAGAAATAAGTTGACAGAATACCTTGACTGGTCAAAAGCTCACTTGTTTTAAAAAAGCGACACTGACACAAGCTTGTTTAATAATGTACTTGTTTTGCAACTTTCACTTCCTATTTTAATTCTCTTTTTGCTGAACGAAAAGACATGGGACACAAGCTTGTGATTAATAAGTGTAGTATCCTATGGACACAAATTACAAAGTAAATAGAAGTAGTACATTGGGCTCGTGACACTAGTTCAGAATCACCATATGACTCTCACTGTTAGATCTGTTTGACTTCTTTTAGGCTTGGGGAACTAGGAAGAGGTTTGAGGGAAGATGGAGGCAGAGAGAAATGTAGTCAATGTCTATACGTTTTCTCCTTGAAACCGTACAGCAACCCTGTTTAGTTTGTATTATTATCCATTTTGTAGGTGGGGAAACTCAAGGATACAGCTGGTAAGTGTCAGTGCTGGGCTTTGAACTGAAATCTGACACCAAAACCATGCTTGATACATACATGGGTCAGAGATAATTATTATTATTATTTTTAGTATTGGTCACTATCAATAGCATGCCCATAAACATGGTGGGCTGACCAGAGAGCTCAGGGCATCTTATTCTTACTGCTTCTTCTACACCCCAGCCCTCGAACACCCCCCCTCGTTCCCTACCCCTACCCCCTTACAGTCTCCCCCAGTACAGTCACTCATGACAGGGAAAATCATTAACTGTCTTGAGAGTATTTTTGTACTGTAGAACTGAAGAAGGGGAAGGAAGTAACGTGTTCCAGAGCAGAGGGGAAAATCCCTCTTTTGATGAGACATCCTGTGTGGCAACTGCGAAGCTTGGATTTCCCCAAAGTGAGGTTAGGGTGGCACGCTGCTGCTTGTCACATGACCTCAGCTCAAAGTAACATCTGCTGTGGCCTTTTGTAAAATTTACCTATATATGGCCCATGCAAAGCCACAGACATGGAACCCAAAATGGCATTCACCCCTGAGAAGCTCCACAGAAAGAAATAGCAGGTTTCTTATGAATTAAGTGTATGGTGTATGCCACCAGGAGGAAATGAACCCTCTGAGCTTAAACTTGCACATCCTCTCAACACTGAAATATTAATTTTCATGGCTGAGGTTAATAAGACTACGGTTATTTGTGTTTGGATACGAATGTAACTTGACTGATTGGGAAAGCAGGTGCTGGGTTGATGCACCATCCCCGAGACCCATGAGTCATGTCACTGATTTACAAGCTGTCCTTACCATGAAAATGAAAGCCAGAGCCAACTTTATGTCATACAATTTGTGCCAGTGACTGAAATTATAGATAATTTCAACCTATGCATTTGGGAAACAGTCTATGCCATTTGTGCTTTAAACATCTTTTGTACTTCGTATTTCTGACTTGTCGAAATAAATATTATCATCCATAATAACCATTACCAATCCATTCTGAGACTTCACGAAAGTACATACAGCTTTTAGACTTAATCCATGAAATAAAGCCTCATGACTCCTCCTTGTATCTTTGATAAACAGCTGAGTGCTCACAGCTGTTATGATTTCAGTTATGAAGAAAATTGGAACTTTCTCATCCTTCAGTGGCTAAAAATCACTGAAAACCTCCCCAATTCTTCAAATGCTGTTATTTTCTTCTCCTTGTGTGTATTGCAAACCATGGTTCTGATTAGTGTAGCTGATTAGAGCATTGTGCTAAAAGACCAAGGCCCCTTGTTTAAGCCCAGGGAAGGTCAATCAGATTAACCCTCCAAGTCTACTGAAAATTTGTTCTATTAGTCTTCTGTGAGATTAGGCAAGAGAGTATGAACAGATCAGTACAAATCCAGTTTTTAATGCTAGGGACCACACTCAACGTTGATACAAGGTCAGTGGTATCATCTTCCCATACAAAGACTGATGACACTGGTGCAGACGCATTTTACAAACATCCACTCTCCTTGGCCTTTTACAGCTTTTTGCTTACTCATGTACCATCAGCCCCAACAGAGAGAACTCCTTGACTCTGATCTGCGTAGGCTCTGCCTCTGCAAGACACAGTTGGATTCCTCAAGTCAAACACAAAATGGCGTAGAGCATGTGATCACACGCATCCTCTCCTTCTGTCTCCTTCTCCCTCCAACAACAATCCTCTCTGAAACTTTTCAATTCTCCCACATCTTAATTTTACCTTTTTTTTCAGTCACTAAATAACAACAAAGTTGGCAAATGGCAAAGTTTGTTCATGGTTTCAGACTCTTCTTTTTCATCTTCCCTCCCAACCCTCCATTTTAATAATGAGGGAATTTTTAGTATTTGGTTAATGTTACCCTTTTCCAAATCTGGAATCCTTGTTTTTCTTTGAGAAACGAGAATCAAGCTTATTGTATCAAATCTCAAGCATATTTACCCTCAGCAGGGTCAGAGCCATAAACCTTAATCCAAAGCCATAAATCTCCAATGGAAGAATTTCTGGAATTTGACTCTCTCCTATCCATTCTTTATTCCTAATGATAACACTGTTGTGATGGAAACATTTCAATGGATCTTTGTTTCCTGAGGATAGTTACAAATTATTTAAAATGCCTTGTGAAAAGCCTTAATGATCTAAACTCTTTGTGTCCCAGTTCAGCTTCATTTCCCTTGCTCCAAATTTACTTTCTCATTTGAGTTCTCCAGGCTTTTGGTTATTTGTCCCATCTGCCTGTGTTTCTCCTTCCTCACCTTTCCTTACCTCACTAATTTACGCATCCTTCACTTTTTTTTTTTTAAATTGAAGTGTAGATGATTTACAATGTTGTGTTAGTTTCAGGTGTACTGCAAAGTGATTCAGTTTTATATATATATATATACACATATATATGTTTGTATATATATATATATATATATATATATATATATATACACACATTCTTCTTCAGATTCTTTTCCATTATAGATTATTACAAGATATTGAATATAGTTCCCTGTGCTATATAGTAGGTCTTTTTTTATCTCTTTTATATATAGTAGTGTGGTATCTGTTAATCCCAAATTCCTAATTTGTTCTCCTCCACCTTTCCCCTTTGGTAACCATAAGTTTGTTTTCTATGTCTGTGAGTCTATTTCTGTTTTGTAAATAAGTTTATTTGTATTATTTTCTTAGATTCCACATATAAGTGATATCATATGATATTTGTCTTTCTCTGTCTGACTTACTTAACTTAGTATGATAATCTCTAGGTCCATCCATGTTGCTGCAGATGGCACTATTTCATTCTTTTTTATGGCTGAGTAGTATATATGACTGGTATATATATATATGTGTGTGTGTGTGTGTATGGTGTGCGTTTGTGTTTGTATATATGTGTATATATGTGTGTGTGTATGATGTGTGTGTGTATATATGTGTGTGTATGATGTGTGTGTGTGTATGATGTGTGTGTGTGTATATATATATATATATACAGGTATACCACATTTTCTTTATCCATTCCTCTGTCAATGGACATTTAGGTTACTTCCATGTGTCGGCTATTGTAAATAATGCTGCTCTGAACACTGGGGTACATCATCCTTCACTATTTAGTTTAGATTTCTATTCTGCTGAATCCTTCATCGACCCTCAGTAGTGGGCTATGGGACCCTCTTAAGTACTTTCCCCTTTGGTAGCATGTATCACTGTATTATAACTGCCTGGTTAATTATCAGTATTTTCCCTTCTCCTGGAAGCACTGCATGAGCTACTACTTACTGTCTGGCCTGTAATAGAAATTCTCAATAAACACTAGTTGAGAGAACCAACCAATCGTGGCTCGGAGGGGATTCCACATTCTGATGTCCCTCTTAGCATTTTGCATATGTGGTCACTACAGGACAGATCTGCCTTCGTGCTAATACCAGATTACTTGTTTTAAAAATAAGCCAGTGCTGCTGATACTGCAATGCTAAGCCAAGAAGAGAACGGTAATGGTCATTTCTCTCTTTTCTTTTTCTTTTGGTACGACCAAGTTAATGCATTTAGCATTTTCTAATCTACAAAGATCTATAACCCCTGCTCCCTGTGTTACTTAACTAGGGATCCACCTGTCTGCTACTTATCTAACCCAGCCAGAGGTGTTGAATTCTTGAATTTTTCCCTCAAGTAGAAATCTAGATGAATCTCTTGAAAGGTCATTTTAAAATCAACTCAAAAGGAAAACCACCTAGCAGCACAAGAGAGAAAAGTGAATTGAGGATCGAATTGTGTATTTATAGTTATCAAGGCTGATGGACATTGGAAAAGTACACTAAAATTATAGATAGCAAGCTGTAAAGTTTGGCTTGACTTCAAAGGGATTTTTAATACGCCCTTATGCCAATGTCTGCTACTCAAGGTCAATAAGAAAAGTTTAATCTTCTTATGGAACACAGCTGAGTCACATAATATTGGTGTACTTCTACTGGTTGTGATGATTCTCTAAAGAGATGATGTCACCAAATTGAGCTTTGCTAGAATCTTGCCTAGAAATAGATTGATTTATTTATGGGCTCACAAAGACAAGTGAAAATAGAATGTCTTATTTATCATGAACATCACGGACAAATGTGTGTCTTGGCACATCTAGGTGTTTATCCAAGTCTCTCTGTGTAAGCAGAATGAACCAGAAGCAATTTACTTTGTGTGAATAGGAAATATCAAGGTGATATTAATCATTTTTATTTCCTTTGTCTTTAGAATGTTTATAAGAAGAGTCTTTTCAAGTCCCCAAAAGTTAAGTTTAGAGTTAAGTTATACCATTTTAAGAAATTATCATTGTCTTTCTCAAAATTCTTCACATTTTTGTTTAACTTGTTCTTTATAATTTACACTATAGGGATGCTTCTTGATAGATTAAATTCTATTATTTCACAAAACAATCCAAGAAAAAAATATAATCGTAAACTTTGAGGGAAAAAAGAGAAATAATGACCAAAAATATCAAATGGCATACAATTAAATTTGCTTTATCACTTAAATTCTGTTCTTGCTTGTAGATTTTTAGTAGTTTGTAAAAAGCCTTCTTATAAAATTTTTAAAGTCTCAAAACTACTAAGAAGGGGTATTATTATAGTGGAAACTAGCCATATGGTTTCTGGGAAGGATTATACTAAAAGGAATAAGTTTAATTAGAAGCAGGATAGATTTGGTTACATACAACAAGAGCCAATGAAATATGCTCCAACCCAAGGGTAAGTGTAACCACTGGCTAGAGATTTCTAGAGAGGACAGGGAGTAACTTTCCTGTAATATTTTATGTCCTAAATAGCCTGGATGGGTTCCCTTATCCCTTTCCAGACTTATCTCCTGGGAAGGAGGCATACTGGTGTGATGGACCTCATAGGAGAGCTTAGGTAATCAAAATGAAGTGAGCTCTGGATGCAAGCATAAACTTGTTTTATTCCAAAGTCTGACTCTCACATGTAAGTCCTGTGACTTAAATCATGTCTTTAAATACAGCAGAAGTGTGTGCCAGGTTGTGGAGCAAGCAACCCATCGGTCAGTGCCTGGTGGTGAAGGGGTGACCTGGACACCATGCTACCTCCTCCTGTGCCCTGACCCTGGCAGAATGCCCCTCCAGATTCCTGGCCCTCGTCTCTGGAAGAGAAGGGCAGCACCAAGTGGATGGAGATGGCTTCCTGGCTCTAAGAGCCCTGGAAACACAGATGTACTCCTGGAAGAGGAGGAACCGGCGTCCTGGGTATCAAGCTGTCTGGCCAGACACAAATGTGCCTGTGGCACAGACAGAAAGCCATAATCACCCAGGACCTAGCATTCTTTCACATGCAGCCCTTCTGTTGCACTAGGGCTTTGCTCTGTGCCTTTTTGGGTGGAAGAGTGTGTGCTTATTTTAGCTTTAAACGTAGATATCCTCTCTCTAGTAGTACAAAAAGCAGACCTGGTTCATTTCTGTGGCTATAATAACCAAGACGTAGAGTGGGGAAAAAATCTGCCACAGACAGGCTTGAAAGAAGTTGAAAGAGAATGTCAACTACATAGAAATAATTCATTTAAATTGAAAAAATAAATGCAAAATTCTGACAAATAAAGAGGAAAGGATAGAACAAAACAATTCTCATGAAGACTTACAAGTAATGACTTAAAAAACAGAAAATTTTCTTAAATTTTTTGGTAATCAAAAAGATGCATATCACATCACTGAAGTGTCATTTCATTAAATGAACAAAAATTAAAACATACCACTACCTTCAAGGAATAACGGGCTAGTGGAGTAGGTTTATTCACATAGTGCTGGTGTCATTTTTATTTATTTGATTCTTTCTAAATTGGTCTTGAAAGTATTTTGACAAGAAACATAATTATTTTTAAACTCTACTCCATTACTGGGAATTCATACTAAGGTTCAATTTATTCTAAGGTTATTCAAATTGAGAGGGAAAAAATCATTTGCAGCCTTATGAAAAAGAGAAAAAAAATTAAGAAAATGAAAGGGCTAACGGTAGGTCTATGGTTACATTAAACGACATCAATTTGATGCAATGTTAACCATAATAAATATGAAATTTATGTTACAACATATGAATGTTTCCAATAAATGTTAAGTGGAAAAAAGGCAGCTTCACTATCATATATACATTATGACAACAATCATGGACAAACTAGATACACAGGGGGGAAACTGAAAGAGAACACAAAAAAATAAAAACAGTTGGCATACAAAGAAAATGGAATTATTTTTAAACATCTCAATAATGCTGTTATGATAATTCTTACATAATTTTTGAAAATCATGGGGAAAAGTCAGAAAGGAGATAGATTTATAGTAAAAGACATATGAAATCTAAAAATGGAAATTTCATCTAACTAGTAGCTCTTAGCAAGAGCTACGGGATAACAAGGTAATCTTTCCTTTGGTTCTTAGCCAAAGAGAAATGCTTGAGTTGTAAGTCACTTAGGACACTTCAAATTATTGTAGAACAAAGGAAAAAACATTGAAATCCTCCAAGAGGAACCAATAGAGTTTCTTCTATTTTCTTACCCCTGCCTTTTTTTTTTTTTTTTTATGCTACCTTTCTAGGAAAAAATATTCCAAGTTTTTTGGGGAAAGAAACTAATTATTTTCCAATTCTGCCTCAGTCTTAGAATAATAATATTCAGATAAATATTGGCAATAGTGAGTATTGGGGTTTTCATTCTCCTAAGAGGGCAACTAAGTCATTTTTAAAAATTTTATTTATTTTTGGCTGCGTTTTGGGTCCTTCTTGCTGTGTGCGGTCTTTCTCTAGTTGTGGCGAGGGAGGGCTACTCTTCATTTTGGTGCGCGGGCTTCTCACTGCGGTGGCTTCTCTTGATGCAGAGCACGGGCTCTAGGCACGTGGGCTTCAGTAGTTGTGCTGCACGGGCTTAGTTGCTCCGAGGCATGTGGGATCTTCCTGGGAACCCGTGTCCCCTGCATTGGCAGGCGGATGTTTACCCACTGCGCCACCAGGGAAGTCCCCAACTAAGTTATTTTTAATGTTTCCCAAGATGTATTACTTTCCAGGTAGTATTCTTTGTTGTTGCTGTTATTATTATTATTAGGAAAGTTTGGAAATGTGATGAATGTTTTGCTTAAAACTGATTTACTTCCCTTAAAGTCTTTTCAGCTTTTATTACCCTTCAGTGTATTTGCCAACTAATAATATTTCAAGTGCTGTTTATGGGGTTTTTTCTTTAGGAGTTTCCACACACGCTCTGTCATTTGATCCCCATCGTCTCATCAGCTGGGTAAGGTACGCAGCGCTGTTTTATTCTTCAGGGTTTGCAGGTCAGCCTCTGGAGATCACGTAGCATGTGGATGTTCACATGACCCACCAGTGGTAGAGCTGGACTTTGAACCCAGGTTTTCTGGTTCTGGACAGAATTTCATCCACTCTGTCACATCCTAAGTATAGGGTATTTTCTTTTCCCTGCCTTAGTTGTCTAATTTTTTGTTTCATGTGATAAATGCCTTCTCAAAGATGAAATAGCTTAAAATTTGGTGCAGAACAAGGACTATTGTGGATGATAAGCTTAGAAATCACCCGACATCCCCCAGAGACCATGATACGTCATACTAAGAGCAGAAAACTGGGGAAGAAGGCAATTGGAAAGACTATTATTTTATTCCCTATAAGCCTTCATAAAAACTCATTTTTACTATGTAAATTGAAAGAAACCAGAAGTCTATAAAGCCATCTGGTTGATTTAAATCTTTTATAGCCTTTTCTTAAGAAAGATCAGAAAAACTCAAGATGATGTGAAAGTAAATCAGGATGGAAACCGTCCCTCAGCTCTCACCATCTTACTACCAAGCTTCCTGGGCTTCAAAGGGACAGCTCAACAGTTCTGAGAAGAAATATAAAGGTAATGGTGCACCTCCTTGAGCCATGATAGCCTAACAGATGGAGGGAAGGCATCCCAGATGCTGAACAAGCCACGTGGGGCAGATGCTCTCCCAGAACTGTGTCAAGTAAGCTTAATTAAAAGTGCCTTCTATTATTGTCTGTGGTGATTTGCTGAGGAAGAAGAAGAGGCAGTGACCTTATATTTAATCATGTCAAAGGCTCAACAGTAATTCTTGGGTTAGTAATGTGGTTAATAATTTCTTCAAGTTGGCAGCTCTTTCCAGGGGACTGATTTCACCAGGCCTTAAAATCCACGTGCAGTGCCCTGGCTTCATTTGTTGGCCGCTGACTAAGCACCTTTCGAGCTGTCTTCAATTGAAACACAGACAGAGGAGTCTGAGGATGTCCTCACTCAGCCAAATCTAACCCGTATGAGAGGGCAAAGTTAATGAGAATCAGTCATGAGCCTTTGGCACGCAGCGCCTCTGAAACGTTAAGTGATTTATAACCAGCATGGGCTGCAGAGTTTTCTTAGTCTCTCCTTTTCATGTTAAAAAAAAAAAATTGCATCAACAAAATTTCCATTTCAGCTAATAAAGGCAAAGAGAAAAACAAAGAGCACATTAATTTTTAGCATGTAGGCAAGGTCCAGGGAGGATATAGGAAAATGAACATGTTAGATTTAAAAACTGGGGGGAACTGAGAGAATGAATGGATGTGCATACCAACAAACACCACACAGGACAGGGTAAAATGATTGACAGACAGAAGGATCAGCAAGGCACTTTGGGAGCACAAACATTGTGTGTTTCCATTTTCCTCCAGGTGCCTTTCTTTGTAGTGTAGTGATGGGATAGTCTCATGGTGTGAAACCATCTTTGTGATGGTGCCTGACTTTTAACCAATGAGATTGAGTTATAACTTCCTTTCTACAAGTGAGTTTCCTGGTGGGCATAATATTTTCCCCAAACTCACAGGTAATACTTCAATAAGGTCTTGAGAGGTTCAACCGATATAGACAAGGCTAAAGTCCTTCTTGATTACTCTCCCACACCTCATCATCTCTCCATTTGAATCACAGGAAAGTTGTAATCACTATTTCAGTTTGATGTATATACTTCCAGATCTTTTTGTTTGCATTTACACAGGCACACACATATACTCATAGATACACACACACATACACATACACAGACATGAAAAGAGAAAATAGGAGGGAATATTGAGCAGGAAGGATGAATTAATGACTTGCTTAAAATAATCCACATCAAGAGTTGTCAGGGGGACAACTTGAGGTCTTCGCCACGAGGCCTGGTCTGCATCTAACAGCCTCTCCATCTACTTAGCACACAACTCCACTTCCTAAAAGGACAGAGGTGCCTTCTCAAGGAACTATTTCATGGTTTAATCCCTAAAGGATACAAAGTATAGATTCATTTTATTTTTTGGCCGTGCCACGCAGCATGCGGGATCTTACTTCCCCAACTAGGGATTGAAGCCGTGCTCCTTGCAGTGGAAGTGTGGAGTCTTAACTACTAGACCACCAGGGAAGTTTCTAGATTCATTTTTAAATTGTTAAAATATAAGCGTCTTTTTGGTTTGTGGTGACCTTAAAAAAATCCAGCTAAATCAGAACCAGGTAATCCATTGTAAATTGGAGACTGATTCACCTATAATCCTGGATAAAGTAAAAGGATGAATCACGATGTTGCTTTAAATTCCTTCCAGCTCTTTCTTTATTGTTTCCTCTTGAGTGGAATTCCATTTATTCATTAATCTAGCTCTGTTCCCAACAGCTTGGCATATAGTAGGCCCTCCAGTAAATATTTAGGACTAGGCATTTGTGCCCTGTATAGGATTTGCAGAGCCCTCTCTCTGCCTCGGAGTCATGAATAGTTCTTTAGACTCTAAGGAGTTGGCAAATTCTTTTAGACTTTTAAGAGTCCAAGAGTCTGCAAACTATGGCTTGTGGACCAGCCACGCGTTTTTATAAATATAAGTTTTATTCAAACACAGTCAGGCCCATTCATTTGTATGTTATCTGTGGCTGCTTTTCCTACAAGGGCAGAGCTAAATCGAAGTGACAGAGACTGTATGGCCTGCAAAGCCTAAAATATTTGCTATTTGGCCTTTTACAGAAAAAGTTTTCCAATCCTTGCATTTAAAATCTATTTATTACCTTTTATGACTAATGTGGGGTTGAGCCAGTGTCTAGCTAAACAACAAATGCCCTATGACAAATGTTCATAGATCAGCAAACTGCTAACCTAGTCATGGAAGTCTAGTTTAGTTACAGGCTTAGTTAATATGTACATCAGCAAACATAAGTAATGATGATTTATATTTGCATGGCACTTTATAGATTATGAAATATTTCATGTATATCTTACTTGATATTTCCAATAACCCTAGAAAGTAGGCAGCAGGTATTACTTTTTCATGAGGTAACAGTTTCTGAGACATTGCATATCTCGGGGTTAAAAGGAATTCAGATTCAAGTGTTTTTATCTTTTAGCAGCTAAAATGATTCCTGTATCTCTGGAAAATGCTGATTTAAAAAAAAAAAGAGGGAGAAGTTATTAACATTTATCATCTTATGATGCACTGATTTGAAATAATATATTGGAAGATCACTTGCAATTAATTGTACTTTGTAATAACATGTCCTGTCTTCTTACTGTTGTATTTTTATGTCAATAAATTGGTAATAAAAATAATATAAACATGTAATCTGATGGTTTAGAAAATCAAAATAAATAAGCCTAATTGAGTTATAAGTTAAAAATACAACCTTAAATTTTTGAAATGTTAGAACCTACAAGATAAGTCAGTTATCTGGCTTTCTTGAATTAGCAAAATTAAAAAACAAACAAACAAAATCCCCAAAAGTCTTGGAGTAACAGAGAAAAATGTCAGGAAAAATATAAGTATATATGAAAAATATGAGTATATATGGGAAAATAGTGAAAGCTTGACATAGTTCTATGTTATGGGTCAAATCAAGTTGAGATAAATATTTCAGTGGTGGCTACAAATTTAGATGACTGTTATCTTTCTTACATCATACAAGAATTGATTTCTGTGTGATCAAACAACTCAGGAGGTGGGGCTTCCCTGGTGGCGCAGTGGTTGAGAATCTGCCTGCCAGTGCAGGGGACACGGGTTCGAGCCCTGGTCTGGGAAGATCCCACATGCCGCGGAGCAACTGGGCCCGTGAGCCACAATTACTGAGCATGTGCGTCTGGAGCCTGTGCTCCACAACAAGAGAGGCCGCGACAGTGAGAGGCCCGCGCACCACGATGAAGAGTGGCCCCCACTTGCCACAACTAGAGAAAGTCCTTGCACAGAAATGAAGACCCAACACAGACATAAATTAAAAAAAAAAAAAATTTAAAATAGCACTTGGCAAAACAAAGAGAGGGAAGAAAAATATAGTTAAAAAAAAAAACTCAGGAGGAATTTCTAGTTGACCAAAACATTGCTGCCTTGGAACAGCATAAAAAATTAGGACAATAGAGTGTATGATTCTAACCGCATCTGGAAAAGGCAAAACTATGGAGACAGTAAAATATCTGTGGTTGCCGGGGGTTGGGGGAAGAGAGGGATGAATAGGTGAAACACTGAGAGTTTTTAGGACAGTGAAACTATTCTGTATGAGATTATAAAGATGGATACATGTCATTATACATTTGTCCAAACCCATAGAATATACAACACCAAGAGTGAACCCTTATGTAAACTATGGACTTTGGGTGATGATGTGTCAATGTAGGCGCATCAATTGTAAGGAAGGTTCCACTCTGGTGGGGATGTTGATAGTGGGAAAGACTATGCATATCTAGGGGTAGGGAATGTATACGAATTTCTATATTTTCTTCTCAATTTTGCTGTGATCTGAAAATCGCTCTAAGAAGTAAAGTCTATTTAAAAAATAATTAGTACAATGGGCTAACAGAGGCCACAATTCTATGTCCTCCTCAGAAGCTTTATAAATGTGCATTAAAAAAAATAAAATTTGGGGGCGTACCATGGCATGGATACAAGAAAAACAAAGGCCTAGAATCCTTTCAGAAGAATGGATCCAGAGCAAACTTACTTCGCACCCGGATTGAGTTTCCCATGAGCTTGACTCGTTCTCCTGAGGGAGAACCCCTCTTTGGAAAGCTTGGTCTCCCAGGCACGTCTGACACAACGAAGGCTCGAAGTCTGGCTCCCCTGGTGGCGTGTACACCACTGAGGGGCCCGTGTACTTCAGGCTGGGACTCTGATGCTTGTCCACGCTGACCATCGGACTCTTGATCCATCTTCGTACCTACAGTGAGCAGAAGAAAAGAAAAAATGTGTTTTACCTCCTTTGATGTCTAATGAGGCTTTGATGGGAAAGTTGGTGGGATGGACACTCATGCAAGGAGTCTCACAATTTCTCTACCTATCAAATCTTAACATAACCTGAATTGGTCAGTGCTGGCCACTCATTTTCCAGCAGCTTGTGTTTTTTGGCTGGTCATTTCATTTTGCTGAGTCTGTCTCCCCATCTGTAAGACTGGGGTAGTAATATTTCTTCCCAGGTTGTTATGCAGATTTTAAAGTATTTTAAAATGTCCAAGTGTTTTGCCTGGCACATAATATTGAGTAGATGGTGCTTATTTTACTTCAACTCTTACTATTATGATTATGCTGACAGAATGATAGTTCACAAATGTCTAAGGTGAATTGTAATCAGATAAAACACTAATGCCATAGCTTAGGATCTAACTGCTGCTAAATGAATTAACATATATTTCACTACTGTAAAAACTTGGTTATAAAAGAAGTTGCTCCTGGCTAAGAAATTATCTCACTTTGTTTTTTTTTTTTTTCCTTAAAGTTTTAAAACTCACCACTTGTCTTGCTTGCATGTAGAATTCTTGTAAAGTAGAAAAAAATGTAAAGGTATTCTAATATTAAAAGGATAACATTTATATAGCACTTTCAATATGAAGGGCACTGTTCTAAGTGTTTAACATGCAACGTTTTTTTTGTTTAATCCTCAGAACAGTCTTACATGATAGGCACTATTACTAATCCCATTTTGCGGATGAGAAGAGAGAGGCACAGAGAAATAAAGCAAGTTTCCCCAAGGCACAATACTGGTGTCAAGCGAAGGCAGGACGCAGGCACTTTGAATCCAGTGTCTACTGCTTTACAAGCATGCAGTTTTAGCAAGTGTTGGAGTGCTTTATGACTTGTCATCAAATGCTTGAAATTCATCCTGATTTAATATGTCTTTTCCATGCTCTTTGAAACTCCTGAGGATTCTTTTTATAGTTAACCAATTGGTGAAATTAGTGTATATTGAAAGGATGAAAAAATAAAATCACAGTACTGAATTTTAGTTAGTAATGCTGACAATTAGATTTTTAAAAAATATACTGAGAATAAACTAAAATTGCAATAGCATAAGAATGTTTAAGCAATTTGATGGAATATTATGCCATCACTAAAAATAAATATTGTGAAGACTCTGTGGCAACATGGAAAATGTTTAGAATGTAATTATACGAAAAAAAGCCAAATACAGAATTGCTCAATCACTATAATTGCAAATGTAAAAATATATGTACTATCTATAGACAAAGCAAGAAAGTAACAGGCAAAATAGAAACTTGCATTTCTTGTTAGGATCATGGATGTCTTAGTTCTCCCTCTTTTTACAGTGTCCTGTGCTTTAATTTTTTTAAAGAATAATTTAAAGTTTATAAGAATCTTAAGCAATTAAAATCATCATATTTCTTTCTTTGGTTGCATATGTGTCTTTTACTTGCTTTATGTATAGGTACTCTTTTTAACGTCATTTAAAATAATCTTTTTGCGTTTACTATTCTAATGTTAACATTTAGGAGGGTTCCATCAGTATTTCTTGCACGCTGGGGCCCCATAAGCATGTTAGTAGCTGCATTCAAAGTGTCTATTTGGGGCTTCCCTGGTGGCGCAGTGGTTGAGATTCCGCCTGCCAATGCAAGGGACACGGGTTCGAGCCCTGGTCCGGGAGGATCCCACATGCCGCAGAGCAACTAAGCCCGTGCTTGACAACCACTGAGCCTGCGCTCTAAAGCCCGCCAGTCACAACTACTGAGCCTGCGTGCCTGGAGCCTGCGTATCTGGAGCCTGCGTATCTGGAGCCTGCGTATCTGGAGCCGGCGCTTCGCAGCAAGAGAAGCCACCGCGATGAGAAAGAAGCCCGGGCACCGCAACGAAGAGTAGCCCCCCCGCTCACCACAGCTAGAGAAAGCCCGCGCGCAGCAACAAAGACCCAACTCAACCAAAAATAAATAAATTAATTAATTAAAAAAAAAGAATCACATAAGGAATTGTCATTTTATTTGATATCAGCTAAGAATTCCCAAAATAGTTCAGATGACTTTGAGCATAGGCTGTCAAACAATGCATAGATGCTTTTATAGAATTTGAGAGTTGAAAGAGACCCAAAGATGTTAGTAATTTGCCCAAAGTCACAATGTAAATTATTATGTGGGAAAAACTACACCTCTTAGCTTAAGCAAATCAGTCAACTAGTTTCTACTAGGGTATAAGCTGGCAAACTCAGTGTCTTCAGAGGCTGGCAAGAACAGGAAATGTGTAAAGCCCTATGACCAGGATATAAAAATAGGGAGTGGTAGAGATTGTGGCAAACTAGGAGTGCATGCTTGCCAAGAGATTTTAAATTTAAATGAAAAAATGAACAAACAAACACATAAACCCCCCAAGCAAACAATGCTGGCCAAATAAAACCCTAGTCAAACATACCCTACACCTTCAAGAGTCACTGCTTGACCCTTGAAGCTATTCTAGCAAGTAGAATAAGTATGAAGTAGAATTCTATGAAGTAGAAATAAAATGATTTGCTATCTTCTAACTTAAAAAAAAATCCAATGCTTTCAACATTTTAACTTTCATTCATGCATTCATCACTTATTATCGAAGAGCAGCTACGTGTCAGGCATAATCTAGGCATTGAGAATTCAGTTTACAAGTCAGATCCCCCAAAACCTGCCCTCGTGGAGCTTGACTTATGACTAAGGGAATAAATTATTTATTTATGTATGTATTTAAATAAATAATAAGGGGGGAAGTAAAGCAGGGATGAGTGATCAGTCTCAGTGGGGGTGGGAAGGTTCAATTTTAATTTTATGAGATTTCGGGAGAAAGATTCAAGCTGCAAATATGAGTTGAAGACTTGAAACAAATAGCCATATTCTACTGAAGTCTTCCAGGGAAAAAAACCCAATGACTTGCCAAGATCTACTTGTGAAGTATGTGTCATATTTCTGGGGATTTGGTTATTAGAATCTATTATATTTCACGTAAACTTACTGAATAACATGACTTACTCAAGTCTTCTAAGAGTGAGTGTTTTGTGTTTTGTGCCTTCACACCTCCCACTGGGGGGCTGGGAGTGGGTGGGGTGACATTTCATTAGAAAGGTCCCTGATTCCAAATAACCTTCAACGAATTAACCCATTCGGATCCTTACAGACATGGGACGAGGATCCTCCCTCTCTTTCCACAGAAAACGTGGCGAGGGAAATTTAGAAATATTCCATTTCTCCAGAAGCATCAGGGAGAAAGGTGTTATAAAAATAGATATAGTAATACATTTTGTGCAAGGACTGTGGCTGGCATTCATCGCCTGCTTTGTCTTGAACCGCTGTATCTCCTCCAGCTAAGTCCTCTTACTGGCTTCAGTCTGTCCCTTGCCCCCCTACTCCTTTGCACATTTCACTGCTTTGGAGCCTTCCAAGTGGTTTTTATTGGCCTGATTCATGACAGGGTTGACGATGTGTACTTGAACTTGAGAGAGTGGCTGGACAGGGCGTGAGTACAAGGGCTCTCCCTCTGGCCTTGGACTCCGGCAAGGTGCCCTCCAAAGCTGCTGAGTGCAGGACCACTCCCTTGGCCCTGAGAGAATTCAAGCTACAACCGGCCTATTGTGGGAGTTGCTGACAGCGAGTGGCTTTGGGAGCCCCTCAGAGACCTGTCACAATGGCTCTCGGAAAACCGTAGCAGCTGCGTGTGTGAGAAAGATGAATGTCCGGATACAGGCTGCTGCCCTGGCTCGTGGGCCACCTGGGCCGGGTTTTATTCAAAGCCACACACCCGTTTGTGGAGAGCATTGTAAACAAACACGGACTGGGGCGAGGCATCTTCCTCGCCCCGAATAAATCAAAAGCTCCCTCACTTGGGCTTTCTAGAAGCCTGTTCTCCAAACTGCATCAGACTTTTAAAGGAGGAATTACTTCTCCAGCCACAGGTCAAAGAGTAAGGCCTTTCTTTTAACCTCACAGCTACTCTTACTGAACGGTGTGTATGCAAAATATTAAGCCAATCTCTTTGCTAAATCAGTCTGCCCTGGTTTTATTAGTTTCTCTATTTGAATAGATTTGAAAAAAATCTCCAAAAGTAATAATCCCGCAGACTAGAAAATCACCAGATGTGATTAAAAAGATTGGCCAGCTTCTAGGGATTTTCCACTAGTGGTTTTCTTTTCCTATTAAATAATAGGAAACATATATTACTCCTAATCTAATACGTTTAAGCTGATAACGATGTCCACTGATACAGAAAAATTATAGAGGGTTCAGGTACTTATCTGTGAATTCACAAGGCAGCACCTGCTGGTCTCATCACTCCTTTTGTTTTCTGGGACTGAAGAGCTGTGTTCCCTTAAAATCCAAGCGAACGTGATGTTGGACACAACTTTGGCAATTTCCAGAGGGGCGTTTTTTATTATACAAAACTGATTTTGTTTATATGATGCCACCATAACTTTCAATTCAGATATAGTCAAGCAAGTTTTCTAGTAAAGTGATTTGAATAATTCAATTGATCATAAAGAGAGACCTCCACACCTATTCCTTTTTCCAGAGGGGTGCCTGCCAGCAGGCTGGTTATGACATTAACATAATTCAGGAGAAGGCTCCTGGAAGCAAGTTCCTCTTACCTTGGTGGCCGGGGCTGCTTCATAGCACGGTTCCTAAAATATAACAGTGCTATGATACAAGGTCAGTGATATTAATCTGATTTCTTCACTTTAGCTATTCATGGTCATCATCTAACTTTCTTTTCTCTGAACATCTGCAGTGTGTATTGCTTATATAAAACCGTGGGACTTTGATGCTCACCGGCTGTTATGCTATGTCATCTCTCCAACTGGAACATAAGGGTGAGGACAGCATCTCAGGCTTTTTTTTTAATTCCCCGGAGGCTAGCATTAGGCCTTACAAATAGTAGGCAATAAAAATAGGAATTGCTTGATTATTTTTGACAATAACTATATTTATTCATTTATAGGTCTTTTTTTTGGGGGGGCTGCGTTGGGTCTTTGTTGCTACATGCAAGCTTTCTCTAGTTGCGGCGAGTGGGGGCTACTCTTCCTTGTGGTGCACGGGCTTCTCATTGCGGTGGCTTCTCTTGTTGTGGAGCACGGGCTCTAGGTGCGCGGACTTCAGTAGTTGTGGCACACTGGCTCAGTAGTTGTGGCTCGCGGGCTCTAGAGCACAGACTCAGTAGTTGTGGTGCACGGGCTTAGTTGCTCCATGGCATGTGGGATCTTCCTGGACCAGGGATCGAACCCGTGTCCCCTGCATTGGCAGGCGGATTCTTAACCACTGCACCACCAGGGAAGCCCTCATTTATAGATCTTAACACACTTGGCTGTCATCCTCTATCAAAGTAATAAATATGTTCTGCATAACGATTTCTTTCACACAGCAATAGCTCCTCAGAGCAGACACCCTGAGAAGACAGAGTGGCTTTTGGAATTCCCCATCCTTTCATGCCACTGCCCTTGGGATTTCCCAGTCCTTTCTTCTCAGCATTGGCCAAGGTAATTGCATCCTGTTCTAGGTTCTCAGGGTCTAACCCTGTGTTTCCCCAGGCCTCGTCTGGGGGATGGGGTGGTGAGGAGGGCTAGGGGGAAGAGGCAGGAATGAGAGGGTCCACATATCTTCATCCTTTTCTATGCTGCTACCTGCACCCTCAGCTGCATCTCCTGTTACAGCTGCCAACCCTCCCTGTTTTACCAGCATGAGGCAGTGAGGATTCAACACCAGACCCGGTCCTTGTACTTCAGTGCTGTAAATCCCCTTCTTCTTCCTCCTCGTTTAGGTACCCGCCTCACCCCATCCCACCCCACAAAGCTTTAAACAGAAAAAGCTCAGAATTCACTGACATAAGTCTTTCTTTGGAAATGGAAGTAGAGTTTTTCTCAGTCCTTTAAGTTCTGGGACTGAGGCTTTTAGCTTGAATTCGTCTTTCCTGGATCTAGAAAATTAAAAAAAAAAGAAAAAGAAAAAAGAGGAACAGCCCTTGGCAGGATGGGAACGGTGAGGACAACAGAAAAAGTTATGCTTAAAACCAAACATGTTCGATTTAATGGATTGTCTGGCATTCTGGAATCGTACCTTTGGCTTTTTTAGTGTTTAAATGGCCCTTTAAAAAAAAAATGAAAGGCTTCTTTTGTGCTGGGCACAAAGTATGTATCAGTAAATATTTGTTGAGTGAATGGATGAATAAAATAATGGTGACAGTAAAAAAAAAAAAAGAAGGAAGAAAGAGGAAGTAGGAGAGAATTCTTTCAGGTAATATCTCTTAGGGGGCAGTATGTACTATTTGCTTTTGGAATTGAAAAATAAGGCTCAGGGAAAATGGCAAGGCTGGGCTGATCCCCGGGAAAGAACCTGGCTGGCCCGTCCACAGCTAATCCACCCACACACGCTTTGGAAGCTTCCTCTTCTGGCTCCTCCAATAATCCCCTGTTCCAGGAGCTTTAACTTCTTCTCTCTTGGCTACTGTCCCCTGGCGTATTCAACACATTGAAATATCTGAAATATCTCTAAAAAGCCAGCAAACTAACTGAACACATAACACCCCCTTTTCACCCACAAATTTCCTGGTTCCAGAAACCCTCTTTCACCACCACCCCAGCCCTTTTCCTTCTTAGCTAAGCTTCATGAAAACATGATCTCCATTTCTTCACCTCACATTCACTCCTCAGCCCATTGCAATTATCCATTAAACAAATATTATGGATCCCCTAATATTTTCTGGGACTAAAGGGAAGAACATGACAAAAAGAGTCTCATTCCACTGAAACAAGTTTTTACTGAGATGTCAATAAACCTCATTTCCAAATCCAATGGCCCCTTCTCACTACTTAACCTGGCTTGCATACTCCGCAGCATTTAAAGGTTTCAACAAAAGTTCGAAAAGTCTCTGCCTGGCATTATGCTGGGTGGTGAAGACACAAAGAAATAAAATTGCTTGAGTGACCTCTGAGTGAGATTGCTTGCATTTCAGAGGAGACTGCCGCACGAGCCTGTGGGTTTTCACATCATAGTAAGTGTTCATGTAGCAAATAGTTAAAAGCATAAGCTCTAGAACCACACTGCTTGGCTGCAAAACCTAGCATCACTGCTTAGGCAACTGACTGAGCCTTCCCAAATCTGTTTCTACACTTGTAAAATAAAAGTAATGATAATACCAACCTCATCGGGGTTTTATGAGGCCTAAATGAGACAATGCAAGTAAACTCAGCACTTGGCCCTGGGTGAACACTTGGTTAATATTTGCTATTATAGTTATGGTTCCAAGCATGAGAGAGTTTTATACAAAGTGCCATGGCAGAAAAAGTGGGAGGTATTTGGCCCAGTTGGGAGAAATCAGGGAAGGCTTCCTGGAGGAAGTGATGGTTAAACTGAGGCTTAAATGTTGAGTTAAAGGAAGCCAGGTGAATCGAGATGGGAAAGACACTGCCAGCAGAGAGGATGACAGGAACCAAATTACAGAGGCAAAAATCTGCATGTGATGTATAGAAAATAAGCCCATAGAGGAGAAGCAAGAACTGAAGCTGGATAGAAAAGTTGGGTTGTGGGGTGATGAGTGGTCACTGAAGTGTTTAAAGCAGGAGAGTGGGATGGTCAGATGTGTCTTTAATGCAGTATGATGGATGGATTTAAGTTGATCAAGAACACAAGTAGCTAGATGAGTCAGGAGTCTGATTATAAAAGAAATGATAAGAGCCAAAAAAGAATAGCAGCAGTGGAGGTGGAAAGGAGGGATGAATCAGCAAATCTATCTATCCTGGAGCTCTCAAGTCTATATTCATTCGAGAATCACTGTTTTATTGTCTTTTATCTGGATTCTTAAAGCCAAGCCCTAAATGGCCTTGACCCTTTAATCCATTCTCACTGAAACCACTGCATCTTTCCAAATGGAAAAGCTGATCTTGTCCCAGCTTTAAACTCTTCAGCGGTTTCCCGTCAATGGCAGCAGTGGCTTTCAAAGCTGTTTGGTAAGGATGGATGTGCCGTAAGAAAGTCCTGTGCAGGGAGTTCCCTGGTGGCCTAGTGGTTAGAATTCCAGGCTTTCACTGCCATGGTCAGGGTTCAGTCCCTGGCTGGGGAACTGAGGTCCCGCAAGCTACACGGTGTGGCCAGGTAAAAAAAAAGTCCTGCACATATACTCATTTATGCACATTTGTAATGATACAGAGAGATATAACAGGAAAAATTGGTCTACCTCCAACTTTATTCTTTTTTCATGAAATGCACTGACATTTTCTATTCTAATCTATTCCTTTAAAATGCTTATTACAACCCACTAGTTTGATTTCATGACCCACTAATAGCTGACACACAAATTGAAGAACACTCATCTAAATGGTAAAGTCTAGGGGAATTCCCTGGAGGTCCAGTGGTTAGGACTCCGTGCTGCCACTGCAGGGGGCCTGCGTTTGATCCCTGGTCAGGGAACTAAGATCCCGCATGCTCCGCGGCATGACCAAAAAAAAAAAAAGGTAAAATGGTAAAGTCTAAGCTCCTTGGCCTGGGATACCAATTCCCCTAGGCTCTGGATTCTCCTTTCCCATTGTGCCCCCGGTGCATCCAGAGCCTCCACCATATTTAATTTTCAGTTGTCTTAAAGCCTGGTCTCCTAAGTCTTTGATTGTATACAAACTCTTCCCTCTGACCCACCTGTCAATCTGGGAACTCTTGCTAAGTGTCACACACTAGGGACAGTCTACCGTTGTCTGTCTTCTCACTACCCCTTGACCCATTAAGGTATTTATTTGTTCAAATGGGAACTCACATTCACTCTGATTTACTTGTCTATTTTCCCTATTAGAATTTGAGTTTCACAAGGAGGAAGACATTATTTTCTCTCATTTATTCATTAAAGGGACATTTACAAAGTTTCTTTTGTGTGTTCTCTCTTTCTAGCCCATCCTCTCCCCATTTCCTGTCTGCCTTGACTTTGAGCTGAAGATCCCAAGGAAAGAGGCTCACTATTATACCCACTGAGCGCAGCTCCCAGCATACAGTAAGCGATAAAGAAATATTTGTTGATTGGCTTAAAGCCAGATATTATTCAAGGCACAGGAAATAAAAAATAAGAGGCAATTGTCCTTAAGAATCAACAAGGAAATCAACAGTTGTAAAACAGTGTTAAAGCTAGTTTGAGTTCATCCTTGGGAACAACTAGGACAGGGCCGTGATGGGGGTGGGTTTTGGATAGAGAGGATAGCGTGATGGGCTTGGCTGGAGCCGCCCTTGGGGGTGAGCATGTATAGGGCAAGACAGAAAGCCAAAGAGGGAAGGGCGTCAGCTATCAAAGGGACTTGACCGCCTGAATGATGGAATGTTATCCTTCACTCCCAGGGAGGGAAAACTTAAGGGTTTTAAACTTTCCAGTGATTAGATTTGCCGTACTCTGGGTGAATTAGAACACGTCCAGGGGAAAGGCAGCCTAGACTAGAGGAACAAGCACTGGGTAGAGACGGGGGTCTCGAGAAAGCACATCTTCTTTTTTTTTAAATTTATTTATTTAATTTACTTATTTTTGGCTGCATTTGGTCTTTCTTGCTGCGCAAGGGCTTTCTCTAGCTGCGGCGAGCGGGGGCTACTCTTCACTGCGGTTCACGGGCTTTTCATTGCGGTGGCTTCTCTTGTTGCGGAGCACCGGCTCTAGGTGCGCGGGCTTCAGTAGTTGTGGCACATGGGCTCAGTAGTTGTGGCGCCCGGGCTTAGTTGCTCCGTGGCATGAGGGATCTTCCCAGACCAGGGCTCGAACCCGTGCCCGCTGCATTGGCAGGCGGATTCTTAACCACGGAACCACCAGGGAAACCCAAGAAAGCGCATCTCCTACATGAGTTTCTAAACCTAGGGGAGCTTTTTAAAAAATGAAGGTAAATCAGTTTCTTCTAAAAATTTTTAACTTTTACTTTCAAGCTCTGTGTGACTGGATGAAGGTCAGGGAAGACTGAATGAAGCATGAAAAGAGTGGGGCCTTGGAGGTTAGGGGCTCAGGTAGGATGGGCAGGAGGTTACTGGACAGACCCAGGAGCGGGCACTGGGAGGGGTTACCCTGAGTATAATGCAAGTGGAAGCTTAAGCGCCATTCTGCAGCTCCTGTTGGAGTGCTACCTTATCATCCTTCAAAGACCATCTCCTTCCCTTCTTCCTCCCTTCCCACCCCCACTGAATCTAATATAGTGTCAGAGGTTTATTATTTCATACAACTGCTAAATTCCTTAATAATCAAGGTATATTATGAATTTAATAGATTCTTATGGTTAAGGGTAGGGTCAGGTGTGGCACATGAAAGGTTACTAAACAGCAAGTATAATATTGCTTTTATGTTATTCTGGGGTGAAACAGTCAGTTTACAAGTGATTTGGGTTTTCTCACAATTTAAAAAACATGTAAGACTTCCCTGGTGGTGCAGTGGTTAAGAATCCGCCTGCCAATGCAGGGAACACCGGTTCGATCCCTGTTCCGGGAAGATCCCACATGCCGCAGAGCAACTAAGCCCATGCACCACAACTACTGAGCCTGTGCTCTAGAGCCCGCACGCCACAACTACTGAGCCTGTGTGCCACAATTACTGAGCCTGTGCGCCACAACTACTGAGCCTGTGCTCTAGAGTCCACGAGCCACAACTACTGAGCCCGTGTGCCACAACTACTGAAGCCCATGTGCCTAGAGCCCGTGCTCCACAACCAGAGAAGCCACCGCAATGAGAAGCCTGTGCCCCACGACGAAGAGAAGAGTAGCCCCCGCTCACCGCAGCTAGAGAAAGCCCGCACAGCAACGAAGACCCAACACAGCCAAAAATAAATAAATTAAATAAATAAATTTTAACAAAACAAAACAAAAACCCATGTAAAATGTAAAAATGATTTTCTACAGAAATGAATGAACTGGCTTATGAGAACTGGATTCTTGTTCCAGCTGTGCAACCACCTTGAGCAAGTCACTTAACCTGTTTGAGCTTCACTGCCCTTATCTGTGAAATGAGGGGCTCGGTGTGGGTAAACCCCACAATCCCTTGCAGCCACGTCACAGATTCAAGGCTATTTCTTCACTGGGTTCTACTAAGATAATTTGGAACCCCTACTTCTACGGTGTGCTGTGTTCAGCACAGGTCTGCTGAATGAACAAATGATCAAATAACATTTGCTTTACCCACTACATTTTCTCCTTGCTTACCAAGCCAGTTAACATTCTTCCATAACTATGTATTACCTCCATTAGATAAACGGAAAAAAACCCACAAGGCTCTTAGAATAATCTTATGGTATTAAGGGCAGTTGTTAGAAAATCCATTTAAATTGCAATGATGCAGACTGATGAAAGTCTCATTATTTGAACAGTGTACATTTCCTAATTAAACTGAAAGTGCTAAATGAAAGGGACGATGATTTACATCCAAAATGGGGGCTTATTACTACTCCCTGTTGTTTTTGTTCCTTCCTCGAGTCTTCTTATCACAGAAGTTGCACAGCACAGTCAGTTTCAATTTTATGCAAAAACAATTTTCCTCCAGACGATGCTTGTGCTGTATTGGTAATGGTTTCTATTTCAGTATTCTATTTTTTCCCCCTCACTTCATGTTTTATAAAGAAAATGGTAAGATTTAATTGTTCCCTGAAAACAAGAAGGAAGTCAAAGCTAATAAATAGATATTTATTAAGTCTCTACTATGTCCAAGAATTTTGAGGTACTAAAAATGTGGGAGATGGCAGAAGGAATTCAGAATGAATTGCAGATGTTTGAAAATCCTATGGAAACTGCTGAAATCGGAAAACTCATTATGACCTCAGAACAATTGAGCCAGAGGAAAATTACCATTACTATGAATCTGTGTAAGTGGAGAAGGACAAAAAGATATTTTTCAGGACAGATGCACTTTTGGGATGTGAAAAAAAAAAAAACTAATAATAATATTAAAACTAAAGAATTAGAATCAGAGAAAGAGCTTAGCAAGCAACATTATCCCTGGTGATCCTACATCCTCCAGAAACGGTGCAATCTGCCGATGGATAGCAATACTGGGCAGCATGAGCTGACGCGTTAAAGGAAAAATGAGTAAATGAAAATGGAGTATATAATCCAGAAAGACATATTTAATGCAATACATTAATATGGTCCTCATTAAACCCCAAAAGGAAATAGCAAACCTTTCAGCTTTATGGGGAGGGCTTCATACATAACATTCAGGCAAAGGCAATTGTAAGACCTTATGCCTCTGGCCATGGTGATCGGTCCAAGAGTTGGCCTGCGACCCAAATCAGAACTAATCAGAATCCTTCTCTGCAATCTTTTCATACTGAAGCTGGGAGGTAGAGTTTTCTTCTTTTTGTATTGCAGACCCTA
Organism: Balaenoptera ricei; assembly: GCF_028023285.1. Classification (NCBI taxonomy): domain Eukaryota; kingdom Metazoa; phylum Chordata; class Mammalia; order Artiodactyla; family Balaenopteridae; genus Balaenoptera; species Balaenoptera ricei. The sequence continues at coordinate 29,486,556 of NC_082650.1, read as the reverse complement.
GGGATGTGTCCCGAGGAAATACCAGCAGCCTCTCTCTTGTCATGTGGAAAAGGCTGAGATAATAATCTACCTAGTGAGAGGCAGAACTGAAAGGCAGAGACACATATCCAGATTCCAGAAAAAGTAAGCATTTTTTTAATGTGGACCATATTGGTGTAATTAGATGCAAGGAATACAGCTCTCCAGGAAAAGAAAGTTGCTTTTAGGTAGACATAATTCAAAATATTTCACCCGTTGAACAGCAGGGGCACAGAGCACAGACATTGTCTGTAGGACCCAGGCAGGATCGCTTAGGGCTCCTACTGTCCCAATTTCACGCCTCTGCTTATTAGATTGTGGAGAGTTCTTGAAGAGTCCTTTGGGACAGGCAGGAACAGCTAGGTTGGTTGGAGGGAAGGGACACTCAGAAAGTTCTGGACAGTGGCTATTTACTAACCCTTATAGAAATATTTCAACATTTCAAAATCAGTATGGCTTACCATGCATGTCAACTGAACATCAGCCCTTGTTTGGGAAAAGAGGAAATGGAATTGTGGTTATTCTCTGGAAATGACAGAGTAGACTGTGTGATGAAGGTTGTACGTAGCATAAAAACTGTCCAATTGCTTGAACTCAAATTGTTCTTACAGTTTGGATTTTATGGTCTTCTTTTACATCCCAAATTGATAATGACCAAAATTTCATTTCTTTCCACAATCCAGCTGTCTCTGAGCCCTCCACCAAGTGCCAGAAGATAATAAAAAGTGTTAAAAATGTCTTTTGTCCATGTCCAAGGTTAAATAAGGTGAGTACTTACATTTCATAAAGAAATATAGGGCAAATATTCTGAGCATAAGGGAAACTAATCCTAACTAATCAAAAAAATAGGAAAGAATTTTCCAAAAACATGAAATAAAATTTAAAAAAATGGACTTTGGTGGGTACTTTGGCTAATAAATCCACTAAAACAAAACAAAACAAAAATTTAGAGTATATGAAAACAAGGCATTTGAATTCCAGGCCTGTCTCTAGTGAACTGAGTATTAAGGAAACACTGTTGATTGTAATACGAACTGCGGTCAGCAGACAACGAGCTCAATAGTTCATTTTCTTTCCTCAGTCCCATAGGGAACGTTCTTTAGGAACCCAAGAGTCACAGGTTAAGTGGTGATTAAACACCATCACAGCAGCCTACTCATTTCCCTTTCTCCTTTGCCCCCTTCCAATCTACCCTGCACTTCCCTACTAGAGCCATCTTCCCAAAACATAGTTTTGATTATATTACTTCCTTGCTTAGTACCTTCAATGACTTTTTATTTTCTGCTGAATAAGGGCCAAGCCACATTGTTTAGCATTTACCTGGAATCTCTCCATGCTCTGGCCCTGACACTATTTACCATCCAATTCCCCATGATTCACCTGCTTTTGTGCCATACACCAGCCAAAACAGATTATTTGTTATTTTCCTAACAAATCCTTCATGTTTTGATCATTGAGTTTCTGGATTCTTATGTGTTCTTGTCAATAGGAGTGACTTTTATTCTTCATCTCATCTCAGTTTTGCTGGGTCAAATCTTAGCCAAACTTGAAAACCTGGCTCTAAAAGCATCTTCATGAAGGCTTATTACAACTTCATGAAGTATCTTCCTCCTTGAACCCCCCATTTTTACTTCAAACTTCTCATGTGAATCCATCATATTGTATAGCACCGTGATTCATGCACTCTTTAAAGATTCCAGCTAGTATTTATTTTCATGGATAATTACCATGAGGTATATTCCCCTCCTGGGATTATAAGAAATATAGAAGAGTTTTTTTGCCATAATGTCATGCTAGAAGGGTTAGGAGAAAATAACTTATCATGTGTATATGAAATTGGAGGACTTCATTTATACTCTGAGAATTCCCCTGAGGATTCAGTCTGTAAGACTAATTTCTTTGCCAATACTGTTGCTATTCCTTTTCCTAAGGGGCTGTATGAGACCTTGAGGGCTACTATAAAATTTCTAACATGTCCTTAGACCAATGATTTCCACTGATTTTGACATTTATTTGACTTGGATAGTGGTCAATGATTTACTTAAAATTTCATCACCAGGTGCTTTTCACCTTTCTATGCATGGGTATTAATTTTGCTTCTCTGATTCTATCAAGCTTTATATTTTTACTTATCACTTTCTTGAAAAATCACTGGTCTCATTATAGCCATTCCCCACCTGGTCATTTTCCCTTGGAAACATACAAGGGCCAACATGAGAAGGTTTGGGGTAGGAGTGCTTGACTCATTTTACAAGGAATCCTCAACTTTGTTCATCATTTTCCTCTCCTGGGTGAAGAATTTCTCCCAGTCTCATTCAATCTTCCAGTGGCCTTTCTCTGTAGAAGGGTACCTCTACCCTGTAGAGGATAATTCCTATTATCATTTTATTACTTATATCTTGTTCATGACTGTCTTGAGGGCACACAGAAATTCCTAAGTATTTGTAGATGAAGAGATGGGTAAAGGAATAAATAGATGCCTTATAGTGGCAATTTAACTTCTTAATTTGTGTCCTTTACTAGATGGTAAATTTTTTAAGGATAAAGTTTTCACCTTAGACATCTTTGTGTCACTTGTCACCCCAGGCAGTGTCTTGCATGGATCAAGTTCAGGAAATATTTGCTTTATTAGTTGCTAAGTAACTACCTGTCACCCATGGGGTCTGAATGAAGTAGCAGACCCAATCTTTGGAAATTTCATGGTCTTATTCTCTGTTCCACCTTCCTTGACTCTAGACCATAACCATAATTTTAAGGTCCTGATCCAACTTTTTCATCCACCTATCCATTCATAGTTTTAGCTTTTGTCTGTTTTGATGTTTATCTAACTATCTTAGTACTGTTAGAAGGTCTGATTTCAAGTGTTGTTTCTTGAACTTATTAGAGGTGTGATTTTGAGCAACTAAAACTCTGAGTATTTTCTCATCCATTAAGAGGTAATGATCATACTTATCTAAAAAGTGGTGCAAATTAGAAGACAAGCAGGTGGTAGTAGCAGGAAGGCATCTGAGCCCTCTGTGAGTATGTGAAATGAATATACATGTATAAGGATAATTAATTTTGTAATTATTCACAGTTAGCTTTCCAAAGATGAAACTGGCTCTCAGAAAAGACAGGAAGTCACTAGAGTTACTTCAGAGAAAGTTGCAGGCACTTGGCAAGTAGGGGCAGAGGGAAGTCAAGATGTTCATGACCTTGTTCAATGCTGACATACTATAACCCCACATATAACTTGTACTGAGAAAGTCACTCACATGTTAATAAAGTTTAAGTATGTACTTGAGCTTTCTTACACTTGAGCTATGACAGGTAAATTCACTATTTTCCTTCTAATTGTGGAATAAGAGAGACTGGCTTAAAAGCAGTTCAAGTAGAAAAAGTCCTAGGGATTTTAGTTCACACTAAACCTTATAAGAATCACCAAATCCATCTTCTGGACTATTGGAATGAAGCTATATCAGTAGAAACATTGAGATTAGAACAAGGGAGGTGATACACTGACCTCTAACCTGCTAAATCAAATCAGGAGTACTGGGTCTAGACTTGGTTTTCTGATTTTAATAGGGGTATTGACAAACTAGGGAACACCCAAATAAGAACAGGTAAAATGGGGAAGGAGATTGTGATGGTTAGTTATATGTATAAACTTGGCTAGGCTATAGTACCTGGTTATTAAATTAAACACTAATCTATGGTTTGCTGTAAAGGGATTTTGTGGATGTTATCAATATGTACAATCAATTGACTTTAACTAAAAGAGTTTATCTTTGATAATCTGGGTGGGCCTCATCCAATCAGCTGAAAGGCCTTAAGAGCAAAACAGATTTCCCTCAGAAAGAAGAAATTCTGCCTCAAGATTGCATCAACCTTCCAGCCCGCACTATGCATTTCAAACTTGCTATTTCCACAATGGCATGAGCCAATTCATTGAAATAACTTTCTTCATCTATATCTCCTAACGGTCTGTTTCACTGGAGAGCCCTGATTCAGAGACCAAATAAAAAAGATGGAGATGAAAAACTTAGGAAGGCCATGACTACAGTTTCCCAGTATTTGAATAGCTATTGTGTGAAAGATGAACCAATGGATGGAGGTAACAGCAAGGCATATGTGGGCTTTCCATATAACAGAAGTTAAATGGGGCTTTCTCTTAAAGAAGGCAGCTGCCTGTCAGAGGGCACATCGAAGAAGAAATCTGACCAATCTTTTATTCTGTGAAATGAAGTGCCCAAATAATGCTTTTTTTTTTCTTTTTGGTTCTAAACATTTAATGGGTCCCTTTGTTACAGCTCTTTTATTACTCCTTGAAATTTTATTTGCTCTTATAACTATTCTTCCTGGACGGACTTTTCTGTGGTTCATTAAACAATATTTCTAATTTGTGGACCATTGTATTAAGCTCAAAGCTCCTAGCTGCATATTCATCCACTGAGTAAAGCTTCTCACATGGTTCTAATTTTGCAGAATATAAAACTGATGCTTTTCTGAAGTCGTCCAACCATTCTGTAACAGATCAGGACTTGGAGAAGGTTAGCAAGCTTATAAAATTAACAGCAGGGTTTTTCTTACCAAACTAGGTGGCATCTCTCAGCCAAATGGCTTTAGCAACGTACAATTTTTCTGCGAGACTGTAGCCAGAAAAACAAATTCTATGCTAGATAAGCATAGAATCAAGAACTGAATTTTTTATAAAGGCTATTTTTTGCAATGCACAAATGACATTATAATGTTCTAATGCTTAGAACAAGGTCAAAGCTAGGAGGTGACTTAGAAATCAGCCAACACTGCCTGCAAAACACATATTTAAAGTGTGCCCTGTGCACCCAGCCCTGGTGCCATCATGCAAGCCATGCTCATGGAGGACTTTTCCCTTGAGCTTTACGTTCCCTGAGGTGCACTTCATAGAACTGCTTGCTATAATTATTTTTTCTACTTTTCAGCAACTTTAGCTGAAATATGGAGCCAATATAAAATATAATTACAATATAATAATGATCCCTTACCACTGGAGATGAATATAATGGATTTCCTCATTTAAAATGAGACACCTTTTAACTATAATCATTAGTTCTTAGATGGAAATTATGCCTGTTTTAAGTCTCTGTGTCCAGTTACCTTGAAGGATACTGTATGTGTTCTGGTAGTGGTTAACATAATCTTGTTTCTGTTCTCTTTTATTTCATTAAATTATATACAATTATATTAATTCAATAGAATGTAGACTTGGAAATATTTTAAAAATGAATTTCTAAAAAGGGAAAGGTATTATTTTATATTGATCGGAAGAGAAATAATAAATCTTAGAATTGAATATATTTTTCACTACTATTTTTCAGTTCCTAAAATCTCCATAGTGCTCTTAATTATTTGCTCTCTCTCATTTTCCTGGAAATGAAGACATTTTTAACAGACATATTTAAAAATTTCCAGATCTGGCAGGTGATGAAAAAAATATTTTTATATTTTGACTTTATATTTGACCTTGACTAGAAGAAAAGTTCATTCACTTGGAGTTTGAAGTTATTCTAAAATTCATGTTCAATTGATATTAATTTTCTAGTTAACCTAGGTGTTCAGACCTTATTTCAGAATTCTACATATAGTAGTAGCCTGGTAAAGAAAGCATCATCTCAGAATAGTGATTAAATGACTAATTTAGGTTACCGCATAGAAATAGGCAAGCAGAAAAATAACTGTTCCTTTCTTTCTTCCTCCCTTCCTTCCTCCCTTCCTTCCTTCCTTCCTTCCTCTCTCTCTCTCTATCTCTCTTTCTTTCTTTCTTTCTTTCCCTCCCTCTCTCTCTCTTTCTTTCTTTCTTTTGGTCATGCCACGTGGCTTGCGGGATCTTAGTTCCCCGACCAGGGATGGAACCTGTGCCCCCTGCAATGGAAGCACGGCGTCCTAACCACTGGACTGCCAGGGAAAAAAGTTGGACTGCCAACTTTTTTCTAAAGTACATCAGAATTACTTTTTTTTTTTTTTTTTTTTTTTTTGATTTTTAGAAATTTCATGTAATGTCTGAAACATTTATATTAACATATTTCCATACATATTTCCATACAAGTACAAATATAAGATTTTTAGAAATTTCATGTAATGTCTGAAACATTTATATTAACATATTTCCATACATATTTCCATACAAATACAAATATGATTTTTAGAAATTTCATGTAATGTCTGAAACATTTATATTAACATATTTCCATACATATTTCCATACAAATACAAATATAAGATTTTTAGAAATTTCATGTAATGTCTGAAACATTTATATTAACATGTTTCCATACAAATAACCCAATGAAAGTTTAGTATTAGTTGTTTTGTTTGTTTTTTTATACTGCAGGTTCTTATTAGGCATCAGTTTTATACACATCAGTGTATACATGTCAATCCCAATCGCCCAATTCAGCACACCACCATCCCCACCCCACCGCAGTTTTCCCCCCTTGGTGTCCATATGTCCATTCTCTCCATCTGTGTCTCAACTTCTGCCCTGCAAACTGGCTCATCTGTACCATTTTTCTAGGTTCCGCATACATGCATTAATATACGATATTTGTTTTTCTCTTTCTGACTTACTTCACTCTGTATGACAGTCTCTAGATCCATCCACGTCTCAACAAATGACTCAATTTCGTTCCTTTTTATGGCTGAGTAATATTCCATTGTATATATGTACCACAACTTCTTTATCCATTCGTCTGTTGATGGGCATTTAGGTTGCTTCCATGACCTGGCTATTGTAAATAGTGCTGCAATGAACATTCGGGTGCATGTGTCTTTTTGAATTACGGTTTTCTCTGGGTATATGCCCAGTAGTGGGATTGCTGGGTCATATGGTAATTCTATTTTTAGTTTTTTAAGGAACCTCCATATTGTTCTCCATAGTGGTTGTATCAATTTACATTCCCACCAACAGTGCAAGAGGGTTCCCTTTTCACCACACCCTCTCCAGCATTTGTTGTTTGTAGATTTTCTGATGATGCCCATTCTAACAGGAGTGAGGTGATACCTCATTGTAGTTTTGATTTGCATTTCTCTAATAATTAGTGATGTTGAGCATCTTTTCATGTGCTTCGTGGCCATCTGTATGTCTTCTTTGGAGAAATGTCTATTTAGGTCTTCTGCCCATTTTTGGATTGGGGTGTTTGTTTCTTTGATATTGAGCTGAATGAGCTGTTTATATATTTTGGAGATTAATCCTTTGTCCGTTGATTCATTTGCAAATATTTTCTCCCATTCTGAGGGTTGTCTTTTCGTCTTGTTTATGGTTTCCTTTGCTGTGCAAAAGCTTTGAAGTTTCATTAGGTCCCACTTGTTTATTTTTGTTTTTATTTCCATTACTCTAGGAGGTGGATCAAAAAAGATCTTGCTGTGATTTATGTCAAAGAGTGTTCTTCCTATGTTTTCCTCTAAGAGTTTTATAGTGTCCACTCTTATATTTAGGTCTCTAATCCATTTTGAGTTTATTTTTGTGTATGGTGTTAGGGAGTATTCTAATTTCATTCTTTTACATGTAGCTGTCCAGTTTTCCCAGCACCACTTATTGAAGAGACTGTCTTTTCTCCATTGTATATCTTTGCCTCCTTTGTCATAGATTAGTTGACCATAGGTGCGTGGGTTAATCTCTGGGCTTTCTATCTTGTTCCATTGATCTATGTTTCTGTTTTTGTGCCAGTACCATATTGTCTTGATTACTGTAGCTTTGTAGTATAGTCTGAAGTCAGGGAGTCTGATTCCTCCAGCTCCATTTTTTTGCCTCAAGACTGTTTTGCCTATTCGGGGTCTTTTGTGTCTCCATACAAATTTTAAGATGATTTGTTCTAGCTCCGTAAAAAATGCCCTTGGTAATTTGATAGGGATTGCATTGAATCTGTAGATTGCTTTGGGTAGTATACTCATTTTCACAATGTTGATTCTTCCAATCCAAGAACATGGTATATCTCTCCATCTGTTGGTATCATCTTTAATTTCTTTCATCAGTGTCTTATAGTTTTCTGCATACAGGTCTTTTGTCTCCCTAGGTAGGTTTATTCCTAGGTATTTTATTCTTTTTGTTGCAATGGTAAATGGGAGTGTTTCCATAATTTCTCTTTCAGATTTTTCATCATTAGTGTATAGGAATGCAAGAGATTTCTGTGCATTAATTTTGTATCCTGCAACTTTACCATATTCATTAATTAGCTCTAGCAGTTTTCTGGTGGCAGTTTTAGGATTCTCTATGTATAGTATCATGTCATCCGCAAACAGTGACAGTTTTACTTCTTCTTTTCCAATTTGTATTCCTTTTATTTCTTTTTCTTCTCTGATTGCCGTGGCTAGGACTTCCAAAACTATGTTGAATAATAGTGGTGAGAGTGGACATCCTTGTCTCGTTCCTGATCTTAGAGGAAATGCTTTCAGTTTTTCACCATTGAGAATGATGTTTGCTGTGGGTTTGTCATATATGGCCTTTATTATGTTGAGGTAGGTTCCCTCTATGCCCACTTTCTGGAGAGTTTTTATCAGAAATGGGTGTTGAATTTTGTCAAAAGCTTTTTCTGCATCTATTGAGATGATCATATGGTTTTTATTCTTCAATTTGTTAATATGGTGTATCACATTGATTGATTTGCGTATATTGAAGAATCCTTGCATCCCTGGGATAAATCCCACTTGATCGTGGTGTATGATCCTTTTAATGTGTTGTTGGATTCTGTTTGCTAGTATTTTGTTGAGGATTTTTGCATCTATATTCATCAGTGATATTGGTCTGTAATTTTCTTTTTTTGTAGTGTCTTTGTCTGGTTTTGGTATCAGGGTGATGGTGGCCTCATAGAATGAGTTTGGGAGTGTTCCTTCCTCTGCAATTTTTTGGAAGAGTTTGAGAAGGATGGGTGTTAGCTCTTCTCTAAATGTTTGATAGAATTCACCTGTGAAGCCATCTGGTCCTGGACTTTTGTTTGTTGGAAGATTTTTAATCACAGTTTCAATTTCATTACTTGTGATTGGTCTGTTCATATTTTCTATTTCTTCCTGGTTCAGTCTTGGAAGGTTATACCTTTCTAAGAATTTGTCCATTTCTTCCAGGTTGTCCATTTTATTGGCATAAAGTTGCTTGTAGTAGTCTCTTAGGATGCTTTGTATTTCTGCAGTGTCTGTTGTAACTTCTCCTTTTTCATTTCTGATTTTATTGATTTGAGTCCTCTCCCTCTTTTTCTTGATGAGTCTGGCTAATGGCTTATCAATTTTGTTTATCTTCTCAAAGAACCAACTTTTAGTTTTATTGATCTTTGCTATTGTTTTCTTTGTTTCTATTTCATTTATTTCTGCTCTGATCTTTATGATTTCTTTCCTTCTGCTAACTTTGGGTTTTGTTTGTTCTTCTTTCTCTAGTTTCTTTAAGTGTAAGGTTAGATTGTTTACTTGAGCTTTTTCTTGTTTCTTTAGGTAGGCTTGTATAGCTATAAACTTCCCTCTTAGAACTGCTTTTGCTGCATCCCATAGGTTTTGGGTCGTCGTGTTTTCATTGTCATTTGTCTCTAGGTATTTTTTGATTTCCTCTTTGATTTCTTCAGTGATCTCTTGGTTATTTAGTAACGTATTGTTTAGCCTCCATGTGTTTGTCCTTTTTACGTTTTTTTCCCTGTAATTCATTTCTAATCTCATAGCGTTGTGGCGGAATTACTTTTTATAAGTTTCTTGTTTTCCTCTTAGAGACTAGATTTCTGAGAGAAAAAAAACTGATGGTCTTATTTCTTCTCCTCAGGTCAATAATTTGAACTGGGGTCACTTAGGTTGCCCCTAGATAAAACGGTGAGCAGGTGATTGTCCTAGGCACTCACGTAGATGTTGGTGACAGGGCCTGGGACTGCCTGAGGCTCCAGCCAAGCCGTCTGACTCCACCCCACTGCCCGGGGCTCAAGCTTCACCCCCAACCCTGCCCCCCTTCCCCTATACAGCGCATGCACGGGGTCCCCCTTAGGAGAGGGGGCACTGAAAGAGGGCTCGTGGCCTTTTGTAAAGGAAGCCCCAGGTGGGCTCTGGGGAGTGGCCTAGAGGGGTGTGGCTTACCTGGGGCAGTGCTCTGGGGGGTGTGGGACTGGACTCCATACACTTTGTTGGGGGTGACAGGAGGGACAATGACACAAGGCCAGTGGCAGAGGCATTAGGTAAACGGGACCCACCTAGGGGCAGGGCAGATGCCAGGGCTTCCTCCCACCTCATAGGCTACCCCCCAGTTTTCTCAACTTCCACAAGGCCAGAGGTTCTCAAATTTAAGCCTGCATCAGAATCACACAGAGGGCTAATTAAACCACAGTTCCCTGGACCCCATCTCCAGAGTTTCTGATTCAGTAGATTGAGGCTGAGGACCAGGATCTGCATTTCTATCAAGTTCCCAGGAGAAGCTGATGCTGCCGTTCCGGGGATCCCACTTTGAAAACCACAGCTCCAGGATTTCCCAGGTCCCTGCTTTTGCCCTCCTCCTTCAAATCAAGGAGGAGTTTTTGCAGCCCAGGTATCCTTTCTTTCCTCACCATGAAAACCCATCTTATCTCTTTGCCACAAGGCCAAGTTGTCAGTATTTTCTAAATGTTTACTAATCTGATTAGCTCATTTGAATGTGTCCTAGCCCTCAGGAGCCTTTGGGTGCAAATGAGGTCAGTTTAAAGGTAATGGCCAAATTATGTGTCTTAGTCTCCCCTCAGAGTGTCCTCAGAAGGAAATCCAGGTGTGTGTGTGTTCTTTAACCTCATCTGGGCCTCCAGTTGTGCTTGTGTTGTCTTGGCTCTGCACAGACAGCTTTGTTGGTGACTGCCTCCCATTCCTGTGATGCCTCAGCCCCTGTGTGTGGATGTGATGCTGGCATGAGAGTTCAAGGACGGGGGCAGGTGTTTATGGGGTGGAAAATGCCCCCCTGCCCAGTTCTCTGTCTCATTCGACCATCACCAGAGGCCCAAGTGGCATAATGTGTGCTCAGAGTTTCAAAGCCACTGGAGAACACGGCCCTTCAACATCTAGTCATGACATCCCTTCCCCACCACTACTCAAACCCGTCCCTTGCTGTGGGCAGGGAAACGGATACTATACAAGTCTTTCAAACTTCACCTTCTCCATTCTCAAGGGCCCGTATGCCACAACTGCTCTCCTGTCCCTGTATAGTGCCTTCTTCTTCCAAAAACTAAAAGCACACATGCATGTCATTTAGTATAAAGAGATATTGGGCACCCAATTCTATAGATCAATCCCGATTTCCAATTTAGGGTTCATCTGAGACATTGTGCTATATTATCATTGCAAATTCATTCCTTATATGTTTGAACATTTTTGAAGGCCGTAAGACTGTCACACTGGCTATCAAATACACTAAAATCCAAATGATTGACTGAGAGGTTGTTTTTGTTTGTTTTCATTGAATTTTGGCTGCCATGTATTATCAATGACTATTTAAAATATAATGATTTATGAGTGATATAATATCTGAGGTTACAGAACCTGAGTCTGATGTTTCTTCCCCATTCTAGATTTGTAAATGTTCAGCATTCAGTAAAATAAGAACTCTACTACAGTAAAAATGATGTCAAATTTCTACCAAGGATTCCGTCAATAATGCCCCAATACACTAAAAGCAGCTTTCTCTTATTGAAGGACTATTGTGTCTCAGGCACTGTGCAATTGTCACCTCTTATGCATAATATCCCACAAGGCCAACATCATCACTAATTTATAGATAAAAAATACTGAGGCTCAGAGAAGTCACTTGACTTGCCTAAAGTCACACAGCAAGTAAGATGCAGAATCCAGGTCTGACTTTTTTCAGAGTCCTATCTACTACCTCCTGCTGCTTCTCCACAGAATGTGCTGGACCACAACAATAAATATACAAACACATTTTTATCCTAGCACTTGTCATATACAGTATGTTTGGCATAATTAAATTATTTCCAGCAAAAGTTCTTTGAGCTTACCCAAATTTACTGAGAAATAAACAGAAACAACATTCACATAAATACATATAACACATGGTATATTAGAGAGCGTTTACTAGTTTTCTAGCGTTTACTAGCTCGGCCACACTCTCTGCTCCTTCTGAGGAAAACCCAATAATGGGATTTTGTCATATTGACCACAATTGATTGAACCAAAACTAGTCTAAAATGAAACATTTTATCCAGGCATAAAACATAATATCCTTGCAATTGGTTTTTCAAGTTGGCTAAGAGGTGTTCCGAAATATTTTATGAAGAAAAATATGTTTGGTTCATCCTCAAAGGTCCCTTAACAAAGAGGAGAATGTGTATGCAGGGTTACCATGGGGGAGCCTCCATGAACCTAAACCTGAAAATTGCTCTAAACCTGAAACTGGCCAAAACAAAAGAATCCATAAAATTACAGATGTGGTACTGGGAAGTCCTACTTTTTTTCTTATACCAGAAGTACTTGGTATCTTAATAATTTTTTCTTTCTGTTATGTTTTCTATGCCCTTAATAATTTTCCTTGGTCTATGTCTCATCATTAAAGAAGACCGAGTCAACCTTAGAAAATCATAGGCAGGAAACCACATATTATTCCATCACTCCTAAATCATCGTTCACAATACTCAGTGTCAGTATAGCTATAGCAACAGATGTTAAAATACGCATAGTAACTACAAAGGCTCTTTTAACGTCAGTTTAATTTAAACCTTAACCGCAGGTTTTTTCCACAGATACAGCGAGAAACCACAAGGATCCTCTTGTCTTAATGCTCCTTCCACACACTGCAATAAAAGTTCTTGTTTTGGAAACAGATAAACCTTCTGAATCAGCTGTCATGGCCCACTGTGTTTGCCATGGTCACACCACATGTGTTCTGTACATTAACCTTCTCAGGGCCAAGGGGCAAATCTGTCCCCCTCCCCACCCATTATTCTCACTGTGGAGTTGTGGCTACACATCTCAAATGGAAAGTAGGTAGTGTACTAAAATTGCAAAGTACTTTTAAAAAATACTTTAGAGAATGGCAATGAATTTAAAACAATATTTACTATGGACAAGCTAGTGTGTTGCTTAGTTAGGGAGATAAACAGATGCATAATTGAATAAACATTCACTATTCAGGAAATCTATAGTCCGGAAGAGTCTTGCTCACTAGAAATATAATGTGAACCACAAAAGTAATTTAAAATGTTCCAGGGACTTCCCCGGTTGTGCAGTGGTTAAGAATCCGCTGCCGATGCGGTGGACATGGGTTCGATCCCTGGTCCAGGAAGATTGCACATGCCGCAGAGCAACTAAGCCCGTGTGCCACAACTACCAAGTCCGGGCACCACAGCTACTGAAGCCTGTGCTCCTAGAGCCCGTGCTCCGCAACAAGAGAAGCCACCGCAATGAGAAGCCCATGCAGCGCAACGAAGAGTAGCCCCCACTCACTGCAACTAAAGAAAGCCTGCGTGCAGCAATGAAGACCCAAGGCAGCCAAAAAAAAAAAAACAAACAAAACATGTTCTGGGACTTCCCTGGTGGTCCAGTGGTTGAGAATCCTCCTTCTAATGCAGGGGACGCAGGTTCAATCCCTGGTCAGGGAACTAAGATCCCACGTGCCACGGGGCAACTAAGCCTGCATGCTGTAGCTACTAAACCCACGTGCCACAACTAGAGGCCCCTTGTGCCGCAACTACTGAGCCCATGTGCTCTGGAGCTTGCACGCCACAAATAGAGAGAAGCCCGTGTGCCGCAACAAAAGATCCCGTGTGCCGCAATTAAGACCAGATGCAGCCAAATAAATTAATTAAAAAAATAAAAATTAAAAATTAAAATCTTCCTCTAGCTACATTAAATAAAGCAAAAAGAAAGAGGAAATTCATTTTAATCATATAATTATTTAACCCAATATATTCAAATATTATCATTTCAAAATGTAGTCAACATGAAACTATCAATGAGTTTATATAGTTATAAACTATCAATGTATATATATATGTATATATATATATATTTTTTCTTAAAAACCTTGAACCTCTGGTATGTAGGTTAACTTACAACACATCTCAATTCAGACTAGGCACATTTCAGGTGTTCGATAGCCGCATGTAGCTGGCAGCTACCATATCAGACCTTATAGGTCTAGTACTTGGAAGAGATAAGGACATAAATGACTACAATACAAGCTCATTTGTTTTAGGGAGAGGAGGAACTTTTCCATGGAGGAGATGGCTTTTGAAATTGGTGTTCTAGATAATGCTTGTGAGTTGGAGAGATGAAGAGTGTAGTTCACACTTTAGAAATTGTAGAAGCACCAACTTGGGGTAGGAAAATTGCAGGGAATTACAGCTCAGTTCAATCAATGGAGTTTCTCCTTGTGCTCAGAATAATGACACAACTCCTTAAGGAGGTCTATGAGGTTCTATTGAGTTTTTTTACTTTATACTCCAAACTTATCCCCTACTTTCAGGCTCTCTGCTCCAGCTGCACAGGCTATATGCCTCATAAATTCCCTACTTCTTCCCACCTAGGTCTTTACATAAGCAGTGCCCTGTCTGGAACTTTCTGGCTCATCATTGCTTCTAGCACCTAGCGGAGTGCTCAGATAGTCAGTCCTCAGTAAAGACATTTGAATGAACAAATGAGCAATTGCAGGGAACATGAAGGAGAAGAAGAAGAGGAAGAAGAAGAAGAAGGGGAAGAAAAGAAAGAAGAAGAAGGGAAGGGGAGGGGGAGGAGGAAGAGAAAGAGGAAGCGGAAGAAGGAGAAGAAAAAGAAGATGGGGAAGGAGGGAAAAAGGGAAAGGGGGGGAGAGGCAGGAGGTGGAGGGAAGGAGGATAAGAAGAAGGGAAAGTGGGAACGGTCTGATGGTGACATGTTGCCGAGGTCCTTGAGCTTAAGGGTTTGTAATGAATTCTGGAGAAGCCAGGTCCACACCTGTCCCTTGCATGTTAAATATTTATCTGCAGCTTAGCCATGTGCGGGACAGTTTGGGATGGGGAGAGCTAGGCAATGGAGAGCCCTGTTAGGAGCCTTTGGAAGGAGTCCAGATGAGAATTCATCGGGTCCTATGCTGTAGGAGAGTGGTGGGTGTGTGTATTAGTTACAAATTACACCAAGAGAGCAAATCATTTCTCACAAATCATATTCTTAGAGATGAAAAGAGCTTCTGCCATTTTACAGATGAGGAAAGCAAGACTCAGATAAGTTAAATTACTTTCCTTTAATGAAACCTTGGAGTTCATTACTCTGCACAAATGAACTTCATTCTGAAGATAAAGTCCAGGAGTCGATTACATGTTATAGGAGAAGGGATCATTTTACAAATATTAAATTAAACAGATTATAGATAGAGGAGAAAAGCGTGAAAAGGATTCAAAATGCATCTGAATTATGAAATAAATTATTTTTAAAAGTTTTGGACACTAGGGACTTCCCTGGTGGCACAGTGGTTAAGAATCCACCTGCCAACGCAGAGGACACGGGTTGGAGCCCTAGTCTGGGAAGATCCCACATGCTGCAGAGCAACTAAGCCCATGTGCCATGACTACTGGGCCTGCGCTCTAGAGCCTGTGAGCCACAACTACTGAGCCCACGTGCCACAACTATTGAAGGCCGTGCACCTAGAGCCTGTGCTCTGCAACAACAGAAGCCACCGCAATGAGAAGTCCGCACACCGCAACGAAGAGTAGCCCCCGCTCGCTGCAGCTAGAGAAAGCCCGCACGCAGCAACAAAGACCCAATGCAGCCAAAAATAAATAAATACATAAATAAATTTATTTTTTAAAAGTATTTAAAAAAAAGGTTTGGACACTAGAGATTACTGACCTTGAAACCCTGAAGCTGATAACATATTCAGTCAAGGGCTCTGATTTAGCAATTACTTAAATATTTCCATTTTCTAAGGATGTTAGAAGTGCTACTAATACATCTTCACAATGATCGAAATGTCAAAGGGTTCCCATTTGAAAGAATTAAAAAAGACCCAAAGAGGGAAATTAATGGCAGCACCATGGTCATGGAAGCTTGTTCTCTAAGTCACGTGTCATCTCATAATTAGATAACTTGCTTGTTTCTAGGCTGTGTTCTCAGCTAAACTCCATGTTTTTTTGTCTGAGTGTCTCAGAAGACAGTGAGAAGAGGGAAAGAATACTTTTAATATTTAACGAAATCAGCTTTGACAATCTGTGCTTTAGGATCTAGACAATATAAGATGACTCATAATTTGCCGATTTCCAATAAGCTGTAAAAGTCTCACTATTTCATTGAGAAAGATTCGTAAATTTTTAAAATATTAAACAGTTACAACTAACTAAGAAAACATTACAAAAGAGTAGTAGACTGAATATTTCATAAGGCTTTGCTGGTCGAGGTGTCCCTAAATGGCAGAACATTTAGGTTAAAGGCAAACAAGAGTATTAGAAGGTCTGTGTTTATTTATTTGTCAAACTACCTTAAAAAAAAAAAATCAGCTAGGCTGTATGGTTGATACTGCAAAGCCCAAAGCATCTTGATTAGATAGAAGTTTCACTTTATAACTGGTTGTTTTGATATTTTGTAAATCAAACTTTAATATCAAACCTTTAAACCTCAAAATTTGATAATATTTACTTAAATAAAAGCCTGTATTTTAATAAAAAAAGAACAGAAGTCAGACCGCTTACAGAAAGATTACAGTTAGACTTGGACTCCCCACTGATTATCTTTGTGAGTAAGAAAACTAAATAGTATAAAACCAAACTCACGGAAACATGGATATTAAGGTGATTTATGAGGACATGAGAGACATAATTATCTTATTTTCAAAAACGAATCATATTCACCTCCTCAAATGGTCTCAGTTCTTTGATGACGCACGGCAGAGAAGTGCCTATGTCAAACCGAAAAGTGGAGGGGGAAAGATAAATGGTAGGTCCAAATAACAATTTGAGATGCCAATATTCTTCCTGAGGATTTCACTCACTGACTGTATGCTTTTCCCAGAAGGTGCTAGAGGAATGAAAGGCATCCAGTTCTTGGGAATTAAGCAACACATATTACAAAAGCTCTGCTTTTATACCCACTGATGATCACATGGAAGATTTAGGTCTTTCTGAATCTTCTTCCAAACAGGTGGTTTTTGTGCCTGTAACTCAGGTCTTGAGCAAAACAAGCAAGAAATCCTGTGGCTGTGAGGCCTATCCCAGCCTCTTACCTCTCAGCCCTTCCTGTTCCCCTCTTCCCATCTTTACTTTTCTCCAGCACATTTCCCATCTAGTATAGTGTGTTTTACTTTTGAAAAATTGTGATGAAATATACATAACATAAAATTTACCATTTTAACCATTTCTTAGTGTGCAGTTCAGTTCATTCACATTGTTGTGGTATCAGCACCATCCATCTCCAGACCAGTCTTCCTAAACTGAAATGCTGTACCCGTTAAATAGTAACTCTTCATCCCCCTCTGCCCCTCTGCCCCTGGCAACCACCATTCTACTCTCTGTCTCTATGAATTTGACTACTCTAGGTACCTTACACCAGAGGAATCACACAGTATTGTTCTTTTGTGACTGGAGTGTTTTACTTCCTAAATTTTGCTTATTGACTAGCTCACTTCATGAGCATGTAAGCATCTAGGTCAGGAATTTATTTCTGTATTATTCTCTGCTTCATTTCCAGTGCCTAGAAAGTCCCTGGGACCTAGGAAATTCAGAATAAATATTTGTATGAATGAATGGGTCAGGATGGCATGCCGCTAAAATGGGGCAAGAATCAGTTGAACAGAGGATCACTGAGCACTTCTATGTTTGAGCATGGTGGATATAACAGGGATAAAGCCACTGGTCTGGCCTCAAAGAGTTCGTGTGTGTGTTAGAGTCAATTGGTTGAAAGATAATCGTACCATAGTGAAATCAGCCCATAACTGAGCAAAGTTCACTGCTAACGAAGCAGACAGGAAGTTCTCCGAATCTTGGAGCATCAG
Organism: Balaenoptera ricei; assembly: GCF_028023285.1. Classification (NCBI taxonomy): domain Eukaryota; kingdom Metazoa; phylum Chordata; class Mammalia; order Artiodactyla; family Balaenopteridae; genus Balaenoptera; species Balaenoptera ricei. Next base: position 29,468,627 of record NC_082650.1, on the reverse strand, counting down.
GGAAAGAACTTTCAAGGGCTACCTTTAAATCCCACCCTCAGGAATGAGTGAGTGTTGGTCAGGTCAAGAGTGTGGAGTTCAAGGTCAAAAGAACATTCTAGGGAAGGGGAATGACAACGACAAGGGATCTTGCCTTTTTTGAGGCTTTCACCCTTCTGACAGTCTGGTGAAACCTAGAGGTTCTTTCCTAGAATAAGGTTTTTTTTTTTTTTTTTTTAATAAATTTATTTATTATATTTATTTATTTTTGGCTGTGTTGGGTCTTCGTTGCTGCGTGGGCTTTCTCTAGTTGCCGCGTGGGCTTTCTCTAGTTGCCGCGAGCGGGGTCTACTCTTCACTGTGGTGCGCGGGCTTCTTATTACAGTGGCTCCTCTTGTTGCGGAGCATGGGCTCTAGGCACATGGGCTTCAGTAGTTGCAGCACGCGGGCCCAGTAGTTGTGGCGCACGGGCTTAGTTGCTCCGAGGCATGTGGGATCTTCCCGGACTAGGGCTCGAACCCGTGTCCCCTGCATTGGCAGGCGGATTCTTAACCCTGTGCCACCAGGGAAGTCCCTAGAATAAGTTTTAATGAATAAAGTAAAAAACAAAGGCAATCAATTGTATTAAACTATAGTTAGCAAAATTTTAAAAAATATTTCAGTACTATATAAATACTCAGTACTATATGTGATTCTTGATGTATTAGGTAACAAGGTTTAGAAGAGAACCGATAACTACTGTAAACTTCTCGGTAATGATAATCATACATGATATACTTAGTATCTTCAAAAATTGTCATGTGATATGAAAATATCTGTGATTTCTATTAGTGATAAAATTACAGATCCTGGTAATAGTACTGTCATTTGTTAGTTTCATTCATAACTGGAGGAAATACTAAAGTTCAGTTAGAATTTGGTGAAAATAAACTTGTAAGTCTTTCCATCCAAGTTTCTGGATTCCATCCATAGACATCTCTCTCCCTGCAAGGGGTCTGTAAACCCCAGCTGATGAGCCCCAGGACTGATGGCAGGATGGTGTAGATGCAAAAAATTAAGTTACTCAACTTGCTTGGAGACCGGAATTCAGTGGATAAAGAAGGGGAAGGAGAAAGGGAAAGGCATGAGGGGTGAGAGAATTAAGCAAGGGCCCCGTTTAGTAAGTTTTATATGCAGCAAAAAGGAATTAGGAATTTATTTTGAGAGCTATGATGAACCATTGAAATGTTTTAAGCACAGGTATATCAAGCTCTAACTTGTGTTCTAGAAAATTCTTCTAGACTGAAGTTTGGAGGGTGCCGTGGGGCAAGACTGACAGCAGGAGGCCACTTTGGCAGTGGTGGCAGTTCTCCAGGGAAGGATGGAGGTGGCCTGAGCTAGGGAAACGGCAGTGCAGACTCTCAATAAGTAAGGGAAGTGGGAGCAGAAAGCTATTTAGAAGATAGTATTGACAAAAGTGGATTCCCTCCTACTCCTAGACCAAAGAATCTGACAATGCTAGCATGAAAATAAAGAACTCTATTTCCATTTTCTGAAGTTCCTGCAGTAATAGATGATGAGTATAAGATACCCAGGGAAAACCACAACAGTTGCTAGAGAAGTGATGTGATGTAATGGAAAGAGAATCTCAAATGTCACCAACTGATGTGGGCCTTCTTATCTGTGTGACCATGGGGAAGTTACATAACCTCTCTGATGCCCAGTACCCTTGTTGGTAAAAAAAGGCTAAGGACTCCTGCATTCCTGAGTTGTGAGACACAGCGAGAAAGAAATCATTGAACATCTTCTAAATTAAGTGCTATGAAAATGCTACTTGTGTTCGTATATTATAATCAATCAGAAAAGGGTAATTATTATAAGTCAGTGTTTACTAAGAGTTGAAGAGGCATTTGAAGAAAGCAACCCGTACAATTCCTAGCAGCTGGTTAAGTGTCATGGATCATGTGGAACTACAGATGACTCTGGAAAAAATGTGTAGAATTTAGCAAAGAGTAGGGTAAGGGTGAGGGGTGGGCAAAAGAAGGACTTTTCAGGTGGAAGAAGGGCAAGAATGACAAGATGGAGGCCCAGTTCCTGAGATAATAAAGGTAAGAGTTATGCCAGGGAGTGTAGGGTATAAGGTATAAAGGATGCTGAATGAGTCCAGAATATGGAGGACTTTGAAAACTATCCAAAGTGGTCAGTTGACACTACAGTAAAACTCATAAAAAATATGGTCCCTAACATTATTTTAAGCTTCTGTTTCATAAACCACTTAACAAAGATTTCCAATATGAAAAAAAAGATTTCCAATTTGGAAATACTCAATGTTTGGATATGTCTGTTTATTCTAGTTTCAGAGGAAGACTCAGGCCAGTTCCTTCCGACAGGGTTTTGGAGCCTCTGGTAGCTTTTCTAATCCCTATGACTTTCTTTTGCCCTGAGGTAGGTGGGGATGAATAATGTAATTTAAGCTAAAGCAGATCAGCATCTGCTATTCTTAAGAGGGTCCAAATACCTCAGTTCTTCACAAAATAAAATGCTTCTTTAATTCAAAAAACTAAAGTAAATCAAGAAAAGGAGAAAACTAAACCACAACAGGGGATATCTGAGAGGGTAAAAGAGTTTACTGCCACAAAGAAGGAGCCCAGCTTTTAATGTCAAGTTTGCCACTTCTCTGTAAGACTCTGGGGAAGTTCTATTCTCTTTCACTGCCATTTTTCCTCAAGAAAACCTCAGTACTATAATCTGACTAAAGTGCTGTGATTTCTTCAGGGGACAGTCAAGGAGGTGAAAGGCGGGGAAGAGTAGATTTAGAGATGAGAGTAAAGACTTTATTAAAGAATTCATAAGATGGGGTGGTGGGCGTGGCTTGCACCAAGGCCCTGGAGATAAAGAGAGGGGGATTAAAAACAAAATCTGTTCTAGAGGTAAACTCAGTAGGATGTGCTGATGAATTTATTGCATTGATGTTGGAAGAAAAGAAAGAGGAATAATGTTTAGGTTTCTGGCTCTAATGAATTAGTTGATGGCAATTTCAGTTCCTGAGCTGGCAAAAATTAGGGAAGGAGTAAAATTAGATAGGAAGGAAAATCAAGAGTTTAATTTTTGGACATGATTAATTCATGGTGTCTGTGAGACATTTGAATGGGAATATTAAGTAGGCAAGTGGGAATAGGAATCGGACATTTAGAGAACTGATAATTTCTTTTTTAATTAATTAATTAATTTTTGGCTGTGTTGGGTCTTCGTTGCTGCGCGCGAGCTTTCTCTAGTTGTGGCAAGTGGGGGCTACTCTTCTTTGTGGTGCGTGGGCTTCTCATTGTGGTGGCTTCTCTTGTTGCGGAGCACGGGCTCTAGGCACGCGGGCTTCAGTAGTTGTGGCGCACAGGCTTAGTTGCTCCGCAGCAACTAAGTGGGACCTTCCCGGACCAGGGCTTGAACACATGTCCCCTGCATTGGCAGACTGATTCTTAACCACTGTGCCACCAGGGAAGTCCCGAGAACTGATAAATTTAAGAAAGACATATGGATTGTATTTAAAGCACAGGAATGAATAAATTTGTGCGCTGCAAGAGGAGGAAGGGGAGAGGAGGGAGGGTGCATGGGAAAGTGAGAGAGATAGAGAACCAGAGGGAGAGAGAAAAGAGAAAGAGACGGTGAGACAGGGAGACAGGCGAGTTAGCCAACCACTCAGCCTGAGCCACTCCCATACACCCCTAGGATGGGGAGGAGGAGCCTGAAAGGAGACTAAGAAATAGCCCAGAGGTAGGAGAAGAGCCTGGCCAGTGCTGTGTCACAGGGCTTTTCACGGGAGAGTGGTCCACCTGGAGGCATGCCAAGAAAGGGAAAGTTGAGATGATGCATAAGTGTCCACACGACAAGAGAAATACCAAAAAACTTGATCTTAAGAGTTCAAACAGAGGGATGAAAATCCATTGCAATATAAGCTTTTGAGCCTTTAAAAAGAAATATTTTCATGAAAGGGGGCCAAAAAAGAATTTTAAAGGTCATCTGAGTGTTCATGAGCTACAAGGCGTTCTGATTTAGAATTTCAAGCTCATCTCAAGTCTTGGCTGGCAATGCAAGACAGATTAGAAAGGAAAACCTGGCATTAAATTCAGATCGAATGTCATTAATAACTGATTACATGTTTGGACCTACGGGTTTGGGTATCTGTTCTTTCCTTAGTGCTTTGTGCACATATAGCTAAGGAAGCAGAGTAATTTGGTGTCATTTGATTTAATGAGATCTTGGGTAAATGAAATATCATTTTGGTAATGAAGCTGGACCTCTGCAGTTGCTCTAGGGAGAAGTATCTATAGAAGATAAATTAATTATGTTCACTAATTCCTAAGCCTCTGGAAGCATCTAAATAACTCAATAAAAGTGTGAGTTTACTGACCATGCAGACGTCTTTTGAGAAATGACCTTTAAGCAATAAAATCCATAAGCAAAGAGGCTTGAGAGCAGCGTGTCTACAAGTAGACCCATGAGTAAAATCACAACATACACCATAACAAAAAATGTAGAAAAGTAGGCTAGAAAGGTAGGTCATAATTTTGAGGTCTGTCTTGATAATATCTAACATGCTTTGAGCTCTAAGTATGTACCAGGTACTGGGGCTATATGCTTTACACACGTTATGTCATTTAATCCTCCCAACAGTTCTAAGAGCTAAGTGTTGTCATTAAACCCATTTTACAGATAAGTCAATAGGCTTAGAAATTTCCATAGCTTGTCCAATGTTACAAAGCTGGTAAGAATGCAGGTAAGAATCCTATTGGCTTTGTCTGATCCCTATTAGGAGTCCTTAACAGCTTTCTCCTATAACGGTTTGGGTGTTTCTTCTACTTTTTAGTGTAACTGAAAATGTTTTTACTTAAAAAATTTAGAGATAAAATCAGTAAAATTGGACACAATTTGGAAAATTATGCCATGTCACAGTGGCACAAATAGGAACATTCAGCGGTTAGCAAAAGTAAATTGTCACTCTTCCCATTGAGAGGTGGAGTTTATGTCTCTATCTCTCCAATCTGAGCTGGTCCAGTGACTTTTTTAATGAATCAAATACAGTGGAAATGACACTGTAGGACTTCCAAGGCTGGGCCTTACGAGACTGGCAGATTCCATTTCTCTCTTGGAGCCCATCCTCTTAGAAGCCAACGGCCCTCTAAGAAGTCTGACTGTCTTAAGCCCCTGATGCTTAAGGAAGGCTAAGTTACATGGAGAGAGAAAGAGGCCAACAGAGGAGCAATGAGGCACTAGACATGAGAGTGAAGCTTTCTTGGACTTTCCGGCCCAACCTAGCCACCAGCTGAACGCAGCCAAGGAGTGACCCAGCCAGCATCATGGAGCAGAGCCGTCCTAATAAGTCAATGTGAATTCCTAATCATAGAATCATAAGCAAAAAAAAAAAAAAGGGGGGGGGTTGTTTTGATCACTAATTTTGGGGTACTTTTTGGGGGGTATTTTGTTACGCAACAGTAAACAACATAAATTTAGTACGGTTTGATATGATTTGGAAAAATATACTCTACTTTGGTGGGACAGAGAGTAAACATTCCTATAGTTTTACTTTGAGTCCCAGTGGCTTACATAGGATAGCCGAGATAATAAACCTACAGTTTAAACGTTAGCTCTGTTGTCCAGTGGTTAATTTCAGTAGGTCTGAGGCAAGCAGCATTTTCAAGAAGAAAAGCACTTCACAGTCTAGAACTACATTTCTTCTGTGTGTGCTGTGTATCACCATAGTGATGCATTTGTGTAAGCTTTAGCCACTTTTAATATTTGGAACTTGTCCCTGATAAGTCCTTTTTGCTTTTTTATTTATATTATATACCATCTATCTTACTTTTAAGACCATCTGAGGCAGATTACAATGAGATACATATAACAAAGAGAGTTAAAATACAAACACAAGCTCAAAACCAAATTCAGCAACTGAGAAGTCATTTCTAAAGATTTGTCTAATTTGTTCAACTGAAATTTACCTTTAAATTTAGCTTTGAGTTTCCTGGCAACTGAGGCAAACCTGTGGGATTATATCATGCTAAGTGTGATTTCTTTCAGAGAAGAAAAATCTTTAGCCTACTGCTAAATTATAAGGACAATTTATTACGTGGATCTCTTCACAGGGAACAGTAAATGATAGGAAAGAAAACAGCTTCCAAAGAGACGTCATTTAGAATACAAATGTGTCTCAGACACGGAGTCTTCACATATGCCTCCGTTTAAAACAAAGCAGAATAAAATGTAAGGGACTTTTCATTTCAATGTGGGTTTTAAGATTAACTCCTCTCTCCTCTCCCCCATAATCAGAATTTCATAATATCCTATCTTTTTATTTGTTTCAATAGGATGTATTGATAACCCTCCAGGTGCCAAGCTATGAGGGTATAACTGGAAGCAAAAGATAGAGAAGGTCCCTGCCCTCATAGAGGTCATAGTCTAGGAGGATATTAATTAATGTAAAGGACATTCATTAAATAGCTACACCAATATGTGATTACAGATTTACAGGTGTCATGAAAAAAAAGTACAAGGTGCTATAAAGAGTATATATATAACAGGGAGATGTGATCCAAGTTCTTGGGGATGGGGTAAGATGTAGAGACTAAAGGAAAATATAATTTCTTTTTTTTTTTAATTGAAGTATAGTTGGTTTACAATGTTGTGTTAGCTTTAGATGTACAGCAAAGTGATTCAGTTTATATATACACACACACACACACACATATTATTTTTCAGATTCCTTTTCCTTAGAGATTATTACAAGATATTGAGTACAGTTCCCTGTGCTATATAGTAGGTCCTTGTTAAAGGAAAATATAATTTCTTATATCTGCATTCCTACCATAATGCCTAACACATATAGGTGCTCAATTCATGTTGGCTGTTGATGATGATACTATAAAAAAAAAAAAAGGAGGCTTTTCAACACATACTGAACCTATTGTTTGAAAGATAATGACTTTAGGAAAAAAGGCATTGTAGAAATTTTCTGATTTTTGGAAAAGAATAAAATACATAATACAAGAGATAAGTGTCAAGATACCAGATAAAAAAATGCCATCTAATTGAGATTAGGTCGAAAGGTTACTCTCAAATGCCTGATTTAATGTGTTCATTTTGTCCTGGAAGACTAATTATTAGCAATGGCCTCACCATCTTATTAGCGGCAAGGTGAGAAGGTGCGGGCCCTTTTACGTAGAAGCTGACTAACAGACAAATAAATTAGATATGACTGCTTTGCCAAAGCTGATAAGCAAGGCCCTGTATACAGTAAGTGCCAGGTCCTGGTTCTTACTATGTAACATTTAATCTTTGAGGCTAAGTGGTTGGAAGAGAAAGCAATTATATTGATGTTCTTTGGAGAAATTCATTTACAGATCGTTATTACTTAGTTGTAAGCTTTTTGTTTGTTTTTTCTGCCTTTTAAATTTTTTAATGAACTTCTTTTTTTAGAATAGTTTTAGATTTACAGAAAAACTGAGGCGATGGTATGGAGAGTTCCCATATACCTGTACCCAATTTCCCCTATTATTAACATCTTACATTAGTATAGTACATTCGTTACAGTTAATGAACCGATATTGATACATCATTAGTTGTAAGTTTTTGATGCTGTATTAGACATCTTATCAGCCATATAACTCCTAAAGCTTTATTACATAACATTTAGCAGCACTTTTTTCCCAGTTACTATTCCCACTTCCAACACATCACCACTGTTTTTTTTTGGCTGCATTGGGTCTTTGCAGTGCGCAGGCTTCTCATTGCGGTGGCTTCTCTTGTTGCAGAGCACGGGCTCTAGGCACACGGGCTTCAGTAGTTGCAGCACGTGGGCTCAGTAGTTGTGCCACATAGGCTTAGTTGCTCCGTGACATGTGGGATCTTCCCAGACCAGGGATCGAACCCGTGTCGCCTGCATTGGCAAGCGGATTCTTAACCACTGCACCACCAGGGAAGTCCTCACCATCTTTTTAAAAACATATTCTTGTGTGCCAAACCTCTCTGTCTCACCTGATACTCTCCAGTGTTATAGATTTTCTGCAATATTTTGCTTGCTAGAATTTACAAATAATTTTAACAAAGTAAAAAATTATACCTTAGAGCCCATCCTATTGGGATGTTCCTCCATTTCAGATATAACTGAAGTTTCAATGATAAGGAAAAACTTCTGTTATGGGTTGAACTGTGTCCCCCCCAAATTATTATATTGAAGTTCTAACCATAGAGCCTCAGAATGTGAACTTATTTGGAGATAAAGTCTTAACAGAAGTAACCAAGTTAAAATAAGGTGGTCCCTAGTTCAACTTACTAGTGTCCTTATAAGAAAGGAAAATTTGGACAGATACATATGGAGGGAAGGCATATAGAGAAGATGGTCATCTACAAGCCCAGAAGAGAGGCCTGTATCAGAGCCCTCAGGAGGAACCAACTCTGCTGACCCCTTCTTCTGAAGCTTCAAGCTTCCAGAACTGTGAGGCAATACATTTCTATTGTTTAAGCCACTCAGTTCACGGAACTTTGTTACAGCAGCCTTAAGAAACTAATGCAAACTCTATTTCCCCATGAAAATCAAAGATAGTTTCTGGAAGCTTTTTTTACTTCTCACCAAGAGATGAATTAGAAATTTTATAATCTACCTCCATGAACTAAGTGCCATAGATGTCTTTGATATCTCTTAACTCCTTAAGCTTTATAATCCCATTAAACATATTCTTCAGTAAACTACTAATATATTCATTCAGTTTTTCTGGTTAATCACAGTAAAATTGATGTACAAGATATGGGTGTTCATATATCAAGCCCTCCAACTTGTTACAGGGATATTATAAAAATTATTTACATCTAGCATCATAAAAATGCCAAACTAGTCATCAAAATAGAACACAGTTTAGAGTTCAGTGCTCAAATCTAGTTTCTACCAAGCCTGACCAAACAAAAGCATCATTTCACTACCTGCGTTAAAGTATTTTAATTCATTAAGGCCTTGGGTTCTAGTTCTGTTGAAAGCAGTGGAAAACACACCAAGATTTTCTTAAATTCTTAATCTCTCTCTTTATCAATACCCTCTCTGTTTAACTGAGTTTTGTTATTAAAATTACACCGTCTCCCCAAGCCCTTTTAATTGTTTTTATCGATCCATTAAACATATATTGATATATGTTATATATACATAACATATATTGTTGATATATGTTATATATATAACATTTTTATTGTTATATATATTTTATTGTTATATATTGTTCATTTTTTTTTTTTAAATATTTATTTATTTATTTATGGCTGTGTTGGGTCTTCGTTTCTGTGCGAGGGCTTTCTCTAGTTGTGGCAAGTGGGGGCCACTCTTCATCGCGGTGCGCGGGCCTCTCACTATCGCGGCCTCTCTTGTTGCGGAGCACAGGCTCCAGACGCCCAGGCTCAGTAATTGTGGCTCACGGGCCCAGTTGCTCCGCGGCATGTGGGATCTTCCCAGACCAGGGCTCGAACCCGTGTCCCCTGCATTGGCAGGCAGATTCTCAACCACTGCGCCACCAGGGAAGCCCATATTGTTCATTTTTAATGTCTTTACTTTTATACAGCCTCTCCACTGTTTTGCTGCTTAGCTTTCCTTGAATCTTTTTAACTACTCTAGAAGCTATATACTCACAGTTTTCATTCTTACACTTTTTTTTTCTACAATATAACCCAAATTATCACAGATCTAGAAAGATTCAGTGTTCAAAGGAAATTCAGTCAATTTTCAGAAAGAGCATTCTATAGAAAAGATGACGTTTGTGACTAAAAACTTTGAAAATACATATTTTTACTTATCAATTAACTATGATTGTTTTTCCTTCTTGCTATGTTTTAATGTTGATCCTACAAAGATTTGAGTCTTAAAGTGTTTTAACTATTTTGGGGCCTTTTTCACCTTGCAATTTCTAGAAACTAAAACCTTGGAGCTGTCAGGATCTTCCATACGGGCCCATTTCACTCTAACAGCCTCGGAGATGGCGAGATATTCCTGAAGGCATTGGGTTAGAAGAACACGGGTTCTCTGTTCTCCATGCAAGATGAATCTAGGGCTATTTCATGTCAGGCTTTTCTCTCTTTGGCCTTGATGTGTGCTTATCCTCCAGAGACAGGAGAGAAAGAGAGGGAGATGGGTGGAGGGAGAAAAAAAAAAGAGAAAAGAAGAAGAAAAAGAAAAGGAGGAAGAAGAGGAAGAGTGAAGAGTAAAAGAAAAGAACCTTAGGACCAGTCATTCCCCAAACAAATGGCATTTTGAGTGAATGCCCTGACCTAGGAGGAAAAAAGAGACCAAGGTGACCCCAATGCTATAAAAATAGCTCAGCGGACTCTTCCCAGAAAAATGTCACAGCAGGATCTGGAAGGCAATTAGAGTAATATTTTGGCATCTTGAACCACCAAGGGGAAGAGTCTCCTACCGTCCTAGTTACAGCCCTGATTTTCATTTCCCTTTGTTGTAAATACTTACGAAATCATTTTAGAAAGCTGCGAAGAAATAGGTGTGAGAGAAAACAAACTCTAATAGCAATTCTTTCTGCGAACGCCAGAGCCACTGCAGAAGGAAGCTGAGGCAGCACCCAGCTCGTTTGGCTGTCTGCTCTCCCCATTGTCCTCCTCCTGCCTCCTTCTCCTCTTCCTCCCACACAGAAGCTTTTAAAATTTGCCAGCTCACTGTGCAGGCTGCCAGAGGAACCTGGCCAATTGCTGGGTCCGCCTGCCCTTAGACCAAGGACCTGGGGAGGTGGTTGCAACTGCCCTTCTTTCTTTTTTTAAAAAATTAATTAATTTTATTTTTAGTTTTAGTTGCATTGGGTCTTCGTTGCTGCGCGCGGGCTTTCTCTAGTTGCAGTGAGCAGGGTCTACTTTTTGTTGTGGTGCGCGAGCTTCAGTAGTTGTGGCACAAGGGCTCAGTAGTTGTGGCTCGTGGGCTCAGTAGTTGTGGCTCACGGGCTCAGGCTCAGTAGTTGTGGTGCACGGGCTTAGTAGCTCCGCGGCATGTGGGACCTTCCTGGACCAGGGCTTGAACCCGTGTCCCCTGCATTGGCAGGCGGATTCTTAACCACTGCGCCACCAGGGAAGTCCTTCATGGGCTTTCTTGAGAGCTGCTGGGGTGACAAATACCTGATACTCCTTACCTGCGTTCTATGGTACTGAAGAGTAATCCCCCAGCACAGCCAAACCTAGCCAGTTCCTGCTCCAGTCCAAATCCTCTAAGACTCACTGGTCAAAGCAGAAAAGCCCTCTTGAGTTCAAACTTTTCTTCACATTCAGTAGCTCCTAAGATCACATTGAAAAATGAGGAAAAACTATAACTGGGAAAATATTTTAAGGATTCTAGGTGGGAGAATACATAATGCATAATGTATAGTGTTGAAGTCAGTGATTTATATTAATATAAAATCAAAAGAGATTAGTGAATCATGACTACGTCTGTCTTGTTTGTCCTGACAGGAAAAGCATTACAGAAAAGAAGTTATGGTGTGGTCATTGATCATTAAATGATCTGAGTTCAAGTTTCCCTGCCAGCTGCTAAGGGTAGTGACAACATGTCTTTGAATCAGATTTAAGTTATTTTTCAAAGTCTTCATTTATATATAATTCATATTCGAACACAGAGAGAACTAAAATACATTAGATCCCTAAGCCATTCAACTATCTCAAGACAGAAGAAAGTGGAGGAGGAGGAAAAGGCAATGAATTAGGGACCAGTTAATATAAGGATTCATTTATTCATTTTATTCATACATTCATTTAACAAATATGGTTTGACTGGTAGGGGATATAGTGAACAAGGTAATGGGTTCTCTGTCCTTAAGGACCTTCCTGCCCTGTGGGAGATCCAGGTGGGCCCTAAGATTACAGTGCACTGTGCTGTCGAGTGCACACAGGTGGGACTCAAAGGGCTCAGATTTTAGCTACTTCTGAAGACAGCACAGTAGAAGCCATTGGAATCTCCACCATGGTTCCAGGAAGTATGATCAAATATATCTTGGAGAAATCTGACGCAGACTTCTGATTCCTATGGCCCTGAGGAGTCGTGTGGGAAATGTAATTCTCCACAGCTATGACCACCGCCCCCCCACCCCGCCTCCCCGCAAAGTAATCCTCTCTGGATCATCTTCACAGATGATCCAGTGGGAAGAGCTAACCCTGAAGCGGTGTTAGCCTCATGGCCATTCACTCCAGTGGGGCAAATGGAAATACTGGTGGTGCTAAAGCCGACTGCCTGAGTTTGGATTCTGGCTACACCTCTTCCTAGCACCATGACCTTGGACCAGTTACTTAACTTCTCTGACTCAGTTTCCTTGGCTGTGAAATGGGCATAATGGAGTGACTGTGCCGATTACGTGAGTAAAGTGCTGCACTAGTAAGGCCTGACCCTTAGTAAACACTCAATAAACTCTAGCCTCCTGAGAAGACATAAAGGGCTTCACATAAGAGAAGGACCTTTGTTATCATTCCAATTCAGTTGCTTTAAGCAGACATAATAGAACAGTAAAGGGAAATAAGATGTAAAGAGATGCAGCGTATGGAACAGTGGTGGAGAATAACCACTTCAGTGATGTTAATTTCATCTCTCAGCTCTGCTAGAGGAAACGTCATAACCAGGCTGAAACCCTTTGCTTTTTCCCCCATCATTTTTAGAGAAAGGAGGAAGCTAGGGCCATCAGACCTCTTCATGTCTCTTCTGACCACGCAAGATTGTTTGACATCACAGACAGGATGTACAGTAGTGAAGCATACAGACTCTGCAGCCAGATGCTTTGACCCAAACCCTAACTCTGCCACGAACTACCTGTATGATGTAAGACTACTTCCTCCTCCTCGGTCCACCTCACCTTCTTCATCTGTGATATTGGGATAACAATAATATCTCCCTTAGACTTTTCATGTTTGAGAAATTAAATATGTAGTATACATAATATACATTTTGTAGTATACAAAAGCCTCTTAGAACAGTGGTCAGCGATATTAGTGCTGTATAAGTGATAGTTATTATAAAATGTGTCATTAGTAAAGAGCAACGCAAGGGATTGCTCAAAAGCATAAAAGTATCACATACTGAGTCAAGACAAGTTTGACAAGAATTGTGTCCTGTCAAAGTTGGTGGTCATGAGGCAGTTAGCTCTAGGAAGACAAGAGCTGGATTTTGTCCCTGCTCTATTTGCTAAAAAAAAAAAAAAGAATGAATAAGGCATAAAGCACTGAACTACTTTGAGAGCATAATAAAGAGGAAAGCACACTTGATTTGGAAGTGAAAACCCTACCTGTGAGGGGTGGTTTGCCTCATTTTAATTTGAGTAAGTGATTCACCTGCCAAGCACTCAGTTTCTACATCTTTAAAATAGGGAGGTCAATGAAAGAATTTCTAAGGTGCATTCCAAATCCAAAATTCCATACTGGTTAGTTATCCTTTGAAATGTTACAAAAGATGTATAGAAGTCTTTTTACATACCTAGCATATTTCCAAAACGGATTATCAAGTTTGAAGATAACGTCATTTGTTGGTGTTTTCTGAGTCATAATGCAAGAATCTGAACCATGAACAAATCTTTAAATCCATGAAAATGGATTATCTTTAGCATACATGTTAACTTTTAAAGCTCTTGGATTGTAACAATAAAACTGATAAGGACATTTTTGCATTCATCTTAAACAAATTTTTCAGAGATTCTAAGAATAAAACATAATCCATTGGCATCTAATGTTAATTTATCATTAACACATAGAGAATGAAAGCAGAACGCTTACTGAGGTTAGCTTAGCAAGTCTCAACTAAAGCTGATTTAGTTGAGCTTTTAAGACATGAGCGTGGAAAGCATCAATCCAAAGGATTTGGGGAAACTAGCACCGGGAATGCCTTTCTTCAGATTGTGTTCCTTGAAGCTGGGTTCCCCAGAGCTGCCTCAGTCATGACTGAGGGTTGGAAAGGAGCTTCAAGAGACATCAGCTGGGGCTTCCCTGGTGGCACAGTGGTTGAGAATCTGCCTGCCAATGCAGGGGACACGGGTTCGTGCCCTGGTCTGGGAAGATCCCACATGCCACGGAGCAACTGGGCCCGTGAGCCACAATTACTGAGCCTGCGCGTCTGGAGCCTGTGCTCCGCAATGGGAGAGGCTGCGATAGTGAGAGGCCCGCGCACCGCGATGAAGAGTGGCCCCCACTTGCCACAACTAGAGAAAGCCCTCGCACAGAAACGAAGACCCAACACAGCCAAAAATAAATAAATAAATAAAGTAGCTATAACAAAACAAAAAAAACTCATTTAAAAAAAAAAAAAAAAAAAAAAAGAGACATCAGCTGAGGACTGGCTGCCTTCATTGGTTTTATAAATTGGGTAATGGCATAAAGATTTCATTTGGGGAAAGAAAAGATTCTGTTATGGAAAAAAAAAGGTGGGAGCATAATTTTGTTTGTTTGTTTGTTTGTTTTTAAATATTTATTTGTTTATTTTGGCTGTGCCATGTCTTAATTTGTGGCGTGAGGGATTTTCATTGTCACCTGCGAGATCTTTGTTGAGGTATGTGGGATCTTTTTTTTTTTTTAGTTGCAGCATGTGGGATCTAGTTCCCTGATCACGGATTGAACTCAGGGGGCCGCCTATAATGGGAGCGCAGAGTCTTAACCACTGGACCACCAGGGAGGGAAGTCCCTAGGAGCATGATTTGAATTAGAAAGTATGGATTAAGAACATGGGCTTTGGGTCAAAGAAAGTTTGAATTTTGGCTCTGCTACTTTTTAGCTAAGTGATCTTGGGCCATTTGTTTAATCTCTTTTAAGCCATACTTTGCACATTTAATAAGCTTTCTTACTTCATAGGGTGACTATGAGGGTTTAAAGAGCTAACACATGTAAAGCGCTTGACCCATAACTTCGAGAACACAGTAAGCACTCAATAAATGGTGCTACACTTACTATCCTAAATGAATGATAGGGTGGATCATTCTGCCTTCCCCTTTTGTGACCTTCTTATGCTCCTCTTGAAATGTCTCAGAGGCATAGAAAACACTATTTAAGCTTTCTACCATCAAAATTTGGGTCCAAACCTCCATGTTTTAAGTAAGCCCTAAAAAACCTATGGCTTTTTTTCCAAGGTCTATTCATGGTTTAATGTGGGCACAAAGGTTCACTTTGTAAGACTGTCTAAGTAGGTTAAAAATAAAATGTGCAGAAATGTGTGGAACTTCAACAATAGAATATAAGAAAAATGGATTATTAACTGGGAACAAAGGCATTCTAGTATATAAACGTATATGCAGATGCATAGAAAAGATCTGGAAAGGATAGACACTAACACAGTAACAACAGTTACCTCTGGAGAAGGGAGGAGGAGGGATTTACCTGGATATTATCTTAGTGTTTTACACATTTATTTACATATTAGCTGTGTAAATAAAGATCCCAAACAAACAAACAAACGAAAAGCAAAACCTAAAGCAAAGTCATGGTACAAACTGAAAAGAACTTTCAGAAAAGAGAACATATGGACAAGAATCAAGGACTTTATTATTAGGGCCATCCATGACTCGACACAAAGTCATATTCTGTTTAGTTCTATCCTTGAAGAGTAAGGACAGCAGGAGGGGGGATTTCTGATCCTATCTCCAGCAAGTGATAGACCCAGGTTCAAAGGCAGATGAAGCTGCCAGCCAGGTATCTTGGTGTAAAGTTCTTTCTGCAAGTACTCAGATTAGACATCAGTACCCTGGTTAGTTCTTTGTCAAATCCAAGGTCTACAGAGGCACCAACTGAAGGCTATTGGTAAATCATGCTCTTAAGCAAAAAAGAAACTAGACAGTAAATTAATATTGTTATTAGTACATTTCAATAGCAAAGAAAATAAGAGAAAACCTAAAAAAATCAACTTGAGTCTCCTCTAGTGGGAGACCTTGCCTGCTGCTGGGGCTCCAGGAGCAGCGGCCAGGGCAGCGTGGGTTTTGCTTTGGTTTTAATGCATATGTTTTGGCCCTTGGACTTTAGGGAAGATTTTGCTTTACTGATGAGAATTCAGTCACAGGCGTGTGGGAACCTGTGTTAGCCCTCTGGCCTGGCCTGACACGCTGTTCCCAGCCCTGCCTTCCCAGCTTGCCCACTTGGTGTAGGAGGTAGTCCAGCCCAGTGTATAATTCACTGTGTGCTGCTGCTGGTTTAAGTGAAGGGCTAATGTTTCAGGAGCAGCACAGAAAAGACCTGAATGAAGGGACAGAAGAATGAATGAAGAGAGCCATTTTGATGGAATTGCCCCAGGGTATTAAATAAGCTGGGCTGCTGGGGACTGAGGGAAGCTTCTGTTGCTAAAGAAACTCTCCATAAGAGCGTCGGTCATCAGTTGCTTAACAATCATTCATTTCTTACCTCCCACTTGTGTATAAATTTGCAGATTTACACAGACCACCAGTGGGACCATTACAATGAACTGAGTTTATTGCGAAACACACAAAAAAGAACCTCCCCCCCTTTATTTATTTAATTTTTTGCTCATTTACAAGCAATGTAACATTAACTCTCTGAATAGAACAAGGAATTTAAGAAATAAAAGTATACAGCAGCATAACCCCATATTATCACTTGAATTCAGACTGCCCACAAAAAAGAAAGGCAGTTGTACCAAGTAAAATTGAGGCATCCTTGAAATAGAGGATTTAAAATGCTAGATTCCATCATTTCTGTAAAAGGTCATTCTAGTCCTTTGCTATTTTTACCATAGATAGAGACTCAGCAAGTTATTGGCTGGACGGATTTGGAAAGCTAGAAGCTGCTGCTTCTGAGGCAGGAAGATGATAATGCAGCACTTGACACTGAGTGAATGAAAGGTGTGGGAAAAGTTGAAGCCTTCAAAGCTAACAGAAAGCAAGAGTGCGCATTAGTCCCTGACTAAATTGCTAGCCATAACTCTACCCAGGCCGATTCTCTTTGACACTGCTTGTAATCTTGTGGCTTTGATTGAGAAATTCCCATTCCCAGCTCTAAACCTTCCTTAAGACATCTCAGCCCAACCCCCTCCTTCCAAAGCAACTCTTCCGGGCCCCCACCCACAAATTTGTATCAAGGCAGGTATATTTCCTAGCTGGACCACTGCTACCCGACACGCGGCTTCCATTCAGGGCTCTGCAACCGAACCTTAGGCTTACCTCAGGCAAGCAATCAAAGGCATTTCAGACAAGAGCAGAAAACAAAAGAAACAGACAAACCCTGTCCTTACCCGCTTCTTAAAAAATTGGAAGGCTGAGCATTTCTTGACTGGGAATCCATTCATGTCTTTGTTTACCATTTTCCACAGTGGGGAGTTCACAGTTATAGATCCAGGTGGCACCTTCCTGGTCAGTGCATCTGGTTCCCGGTGTGCCTCCTGGAGATAGTTAACGAAGACCGAGCGGGATGGAGAATCTCGCAGGGCTCAGGTTTTCACTCACACATTCTGCAGCACGGGCTACTGCAGCAACCTCTCCCCGCTCTCAGTTGTCACCGGCAGTGGCTCTTCTCTTTCCATCATCGCTCCGAAAGGCAGGCATCACCGCTACAGGACCCCGGGATTCAGCGGATCCCGGGGAGAGGCTCCTGCTGCCGCGGAGCCGGAGAAGGGCACCCCCTGCGCGGCCCCAGCTACCTGGCCGCTCTGCGGCGGGTGCACTGGGCGAGTCGCTCTGCTCCAGGTGATGCGCTTCTGGAGGCTGCTGGAGAGGAGAGCTGTTTTTGATTGTGCAAGTTCCAGTGGGAGCTGTAGTTAAGCAGCTGAGAGAAGGAGTAAGAAAGACCAGAAGCCAGAGGGAGGGAGGGAGAGCCGCGCCACAAAAGCAGAGGGAGAGAGAAAGCAGGGCTGGAAGACGCAGCAATTCACGAATATCTGAGCAGCGGATGGAGAGAAGGCACCAGCGCAGGAAGCCCTGAAAAGCAGTTGACTCCCCTTGGGAGGGTTACTTTAATAGCTTTTTTCTTTTCTTTTTGTTGTTAGGACCATTTAAATCAAACTTTCATATAAAATGCAGAACGTTTTTATTTTATGCTCACTGAAAGTCTGTTCATATGTATTCCTGGGAAAAAAAGGCTCTCAATGGAAACGTAATCAAATTTATTCCTGATCTGTCCAAATGTGGAGAAAAATGAAATAAAGTGCAAGTGTACACATAACAATGGATGATCTCTCATTATGTAGGACCTTTCTAGTGTCCTCTTCCTACTTGTCATAATACAGTGGGCAACCGTGAACGTAATTGTGTGCGTGTGTGTTTTCCACTAAAGGAGTCTGCTTAAAAAGAACACAATGGGCATATATCCAAAGTGTTTTATGCAAAAAATACAAAGAGCATTACCCAAAAGTTTAACTGAATCCATCTGACAGAGAGGAAGGACTCACAGTGAATAACCTATACCCCATCAAGCGAAAAACTATCCCCCCCCACTATACTTTTTACTCATGTTATTCTTTGCACATTACATTCATTTTAAAAAGCCATGTAATTTGTGTGTGGCTTATTTTTCCATTTTTACTTTTTCATGTTGATATTTTATGAGGATTTTAAACAGTTGATAGCTAAATAGAGCAAAGAAAATAATCTTGGCATCTGTCAACTGGGCACTGCTACGACATCAGTGTGTGGCTTTCTGCCCATCACCTGACCTCACACGCCCCTCAGATGGTGTCTCATCCATGAAATGGAGGCAATCACTCGGTCATTCACTCACTCCTTCATTTATTTAGTCATTCACTGGTTTGCCGTGTCATTCTACGTATCCATTAAATCAGATCCCAAAGCAGCAAGTGTCCCCAGGAGGTAGGGCCTTTTCAATGTCACCACGAAGGAATATAATTAATAAATAAAGGAAAGGCACAAAGTCTACTTGATAAAACAAATGGCCAGATCATTAAAAACAATATAGCTAACATTGTTAACATATTTATATGACAGTCTATGGCAAGAGGAGAAACATACAGGTTCCCTGGGGAAGAGATGCACTGATTTCATTGAATTGGAATATAAATCTTTATAGCTGGATCAGGTTTTTTGGGGCATAACCATGAAATCTTGTTAGTTAAATCCTTTGAGATTTCCAAAAGAAAATGCAGCACAACCAAATGACGGCATGATGACTGAGATGAGAAAAAATAAACTATTCATTTTGGAGAGATACGTTAAGCTATCCGAGATGCAAGGGTATATATTATTTAATCTCCAATATCGATAGCTTTTTGTGGTTCTTCTGAAGAGTTCATTAAAATTCTGGTACTTCGAAGAGAATTTCCTTGTTTTTTTTTTTTTTTTTTGGCTGTGCCGGGCGGCTCACGAGATCTCAGTTCCCTAACCAGGGGTTGAACCAGGGCCACAGCAGTGAAAGCCCAGAATCCTAACCACTAGGCCACCAGGGAACTCCCCAAAGAGAAATTTTCAAAAAAATATAATTGAATTTTCTTTTTAAAATTTTGTTTATTTATTTTTGGCTGCATTGGGTCTTGGCTGCATTGGGTCTTTGCTGTTGTGCGCAGGCTTTCTCTAGTTGCGGTGAGCAGGGGCTACTCTTCGTTGCGGTGCACGGGCTTCTCATTGCGGTGGCCTCTCTTGTTGCAGAGCATGGGCTCTAGAAGCACGGGCTTCAGTGGTTGTGGCACACGGCCTCAGTAGTTGTGGTGCATGGGCTTAGTTGCTCCGCGGCATGTGGGATCTTCCCAGATCAGGGCTCGGACCCGTGTCCCCTGCATTGGCGGGTGGATTCTTAACCATTGCCCAACCAGGGAAGTCCCCAACACAGCTTTTTTATTAAAAAAAACTCTCATGTTAAAAAGAATCCTTTGATCCTCTATTTGCGTTTTTGTAGTATATTTACTTTTCCTCCCAAGAATAATGTTTAAACTATAAGGCAAAGAATAAAATAAAGTAAATAGGTAGGACCGACTACCAATATATAAATGACATGGAAAGAGGTTATACCGATTTGGAAGATCTGGTTACTAACCTCCCTTCTCTAACTGTGTGACCTTGAACAAGTCTCTTCAACTCACTGAGCCTCAGTTTCCTCATCTGTAAAATAATAATAACAAAATGCATCCCATCTACCTCATAAGGCAATTGTCAGTATCATTTTTTTTTAAATTTTATTGACGTATAGTTGATTTACAATATTGTGTTAGTTTCAGGTTAGAGCAAAGTGATTTAGCTATACATACATATATATACATATTCTTCTTCAGATTCTTTTCCATTATAGGTTATTACAAGATACTGAGTATAGTTCCCTGTGCTATACAGTAGGTGCTTGTTGGTTATCCATTTTATATATAGTAGTGTGTATATGTTAATCCCAAACTCCCAATTTATCCCTCCCCCCTTTCTCCTTTCATAACCATAAGTTCATTTTCTATGTCTGTGAGTCTGTTTCTGTTTTGTAAATAAACACATTTGTATCAATTTTTTTTAGATTTCACATATAAGTGATATCATATGATATTTGTCTTTCTTCTTCTTACTTATTTCACTTAGTATGATAATCTCTAGGTCCATCCAAATTGCTGCAAAAGTATCAAATTATATATTAAAAGGCCTCGTAAAAGAATATATAACTCTACAGTTTTGGTCTTACTAAAGCAAGAGACATATACTGCTGTAATACTTTTTAGAAAGTTTATCTTTCCATAGATTAAAGTGTTTTTGTGTCATATACTTAGTTGTTAAATGGAACACAGATTCTTTTTTTTTCTTTAACAACCTGGAAAACCAAAAGATGATAAACAACAGAAGATCTATCTAGTGACAAATGTCCCTAAGGAGAAAAGGATACAAATAGACCACATGATGAGAAATGTTTTACATTCCTCTTTGGCCCAGATGACTTGATCATTTGCTTAAAACTCCAGCCACAATGGTAGTGATGTATGTATGAAATTAGGAATTAGGAGAGCCCACTGGGAATTATGGGTTGTTTTTGTACAGATGAAAGAATTTTTGTCTTAATTAGAATTCTTTGGTTTCACCAAATTAGATTTCTTTTTATTTAATTCGTGTATATATCAAAGGAAAAATTACAAAAGAAAAGCCAAACCTTGAATATCAGTTCATGATATTTTTCTTTGGGAGAAAGGATTATGTACACACAAAGAATCAATACCAGAATGGATTCATGGAATTTTGATGCTGGTAGCTATGGATTGCTGTCCCTTTTGTAGATAAGAGACTAAGTAAGGATAAAGTGCTGCGTCCCTACAGTTGGTTTCCATTCTCACTACATCCAAAAAATAGTCATGCAATTTATAGATATACAGCTTCCTTATAGAGACAGTATTTATCAACTGTGTTCTTCTGATGGGAAAAAAAGTCAAAAAATATTTTCAGTGTTAATTGATTTGGCACTACTTATTGAATGTCAAGTTATTATACTTATGAGAAAAAGAACAAACCAATAAAAAGAAGACCTGTATTTGTCTTGGCAAATCCTATCTAATGATAATATTTAATTTACATTTAAGGTATTTGACATTTTTCCAGGGATATCGTTTTAGCCAGATCACCAAATAAACTGGACTTTTATTTATCTCTATTACCTGAAACATTTTTAGATAGAATTACAAAATTTAGTTCCTTAGTTCAAGAGAAGCTGTAGCAGCTGATTGAAAATTCAAGCCACCTCCCTATATTTCTCTGTTACTTGCTTTTTACCTGGACCTGCTCACCCACGCAGGCACACACACATAGACCTCTCTTTCTTTGTGTTTTCTCTCATTACTTCGATATAATAAAATGGTATCAAACATATTTGTGACAGCTTTTTCTGACGCGAAGGCATAAAGAAATTGGCTCTTTCTTGTGACGATGTGACAACATGTAGCCCAAGGGGACAAATCAACTTGTTAGTAATTGCTCATTTGAATATTAGTGATAATTCATTCAACATAAACAGTGAATTTTACAGCTCTGCCAGATTTCATGTTTACTTCTATTCCCTCGTTTAAATCATACAAAAGATTTAGAACCTGCGAAGATTGTTTATTTTAAATTTTATTTATTTATTTATTTATTTATTTATGGCTGTGTTGGATCTTCCTTTCTCTGCGAGGGCTTTCTCTAGTTGTGGCAAGCGGGGGCCACTCTTCATCGCGGTGCGCGGGCCTCTCACTATCGCGGCCTCTCTCTCTGCGGAGCACAGGCTCCAGACGCGCAGGCTCAGCAATTGTGGCTCACGGGCCCATTTGCTCCGTGGCATGCGGGATCTTCCCGGACCAGGGCTCGAACCCCTGTCCCCTGCATTGGCAGGCAGATTCTCAACCACTGCGCCACCAGGGAAGCCCAAGATTGTTTATTTTAAAGAAAATATATTCCTTTGAACTCCCTTTAGACTTGACCATCTTTATTACAGTGATCTCTTTTCTCCTGAGTCAGGATAGTTTCAACATGTAGCAAGCAAGACTTTGTGTAAATCTCACTGATGGAGACCTGGAAAACATACAAATACACACTCCCACTTGCACACACATGTGCATACTCAGTGGCAACGAATAGAGCAGGTCAGCAGAGCATCCTGCAAAGGTCGTTATCATCTACGAATTAGATTGCCTTCTGAATGACTTTGAGAAATGAAGTAGAAACTCTAGATGGTAATGGATTTTATAGCCTTTTTTATAAGATGTAATTTTGGGCATGGGGGATATTTTTAGTGACTTCTTTGTTTTTCTTTCAGCATTCAACCTTTGAGATCAGGTTCAATAAAATACCTAAAAATGAGGTCAGAAGTCATATTATTGATTTGATTTGTCGAAAAGATGTTCATTAGTTACTTTTCTATGTGGAGCACAAATGAACCATGGCGTGGAGGGTTGCTCCTGTCAGACATCTCATCGCGCTCTGTACGTGATGCAGTAGGCTATTGGGATTGGTATTGATTGAGAAGACACTAGAGGGAAACTAGTAGCCTGTACCAGAGTCCTGTTTTCTCTATTTTATAGGCATGATCCTTGGCTTTATCTCTATGAGCCCCATGAAATGAAAAGCTGAGTCAATTTCTCAGATAATTTAAATCAGAAGGGAGAGTGAGCTGGGTGGATAGGTCCAGCAGCAGGAGCGGCCCCAGCAGAGACAGAGAACCAGAAACCTCATATCCTAGTATTCTAGAAATTGCTGTGCCTTAGGGTGAATTGATCCCTGAACGTGATTGGCTTCAATTTGAAACTCTCTCAGAGTTTACCTGGGGTTTATTTGTTTTGTAAATTATGCGTATTTAAATTGAACACAATTTCATCTCATCTGGCTTATTTTGTTTTCAAGGGAAATCAGCCACCATGAATAGACTGTCAACTCAAAATTATTGGAGTGGCAATAATAAGCATTGAAATGAATGGGGTCTCCCCTCCAGTTAATATGGTTTAGTAGAACTAGCATGGCTTTGTGTAGGTGGATTGGAATTCTCCCTCTGAAACTTACTAATTATGTGACCCCAGGCAAGCTAAAAATAGAATACTACCTATCCAACTGATTGATTGTGAAAATTAAAGGAGATTTAATATACACACGTGTACATATATATATACTTATTTATATATTTATATATATACCTATTTATATATTTATATATATACCT
The DNA here is from genome assembly GCF_028023285.1 of Balaenoptera ricei. Lineage (NCBI taxonomy): Eukaryota > Metazoa > Chordata > Mammalia > Artiodactyla > Balaenopteridae > Balaenoptera > Balaenoptera ricei. The sequence continues at coordinate 29,445,083 of NC_082650.1, read as the reverse complement.
ATTTATATATATATATGACAGTTTTAAAACATGGTTTGCTAATTCTTCAGTTCTGCTCTCTCACTGACAAGTGAGGGGTTGGTGACCCCTTACTTTGAATCCGGGTGGGCTTGTGTCTGCTTCAACCAATATAATACAGTGGAAATGCTGTTCTGTGACTTCTGAGGTTAGGTCATAAAAGGCCAAGTTGCTTTACTTTGTTCACTGTAACTGTCTCACTTGGAGCCCTGAGCCACCATGTGAGAAGTCTGTGGCCCAAAGACCACAGTGGTGTGAAGAAGCCCAAACTGCATGAATAGGACAGGAGTAGGCTCTCTGGTTGACGGTCTCAACAGAGCCCAGCCTTCAAGTCATCCCAGCCCAGGAACCAGACATGTGAGTGGAAATTCTTCAGATAATTCCAGCCCTGGAGTATTTGAGTCATCTCAGCTGTTTGAGATTTTTCAGCTGAGGTCCCAGGCTTTGTGGAGCAGAGGTAGAATTTGTGAGCATAACAAAATGGTATTCATCTCTGACTATATACATCATAGATTTTAGGTGCGATGCTGGGTGCTAGGACATTTACATAGAATAGTATTTGATCACAGCCAGTACCTAGAATTGTAGAATGTAACACAGAACTGCAGAGGACCCTAGAGATCTTTCAGTCAAACCCTTCATTCTATAGATGATGATATTGAGGCCCGGAGAGTGACTGACTTGCCCAAAGTTACATCCTAGTTAATGACTTTCCATTTTGAATCTAGCCAATCACAAGAATATATGAAACCTATACAAAAGAGAATAGAAAATGTAGTAAAATGTATCCATCAAGCAATAGGACAGCAAGTATTTGTTGACAATTCAATCATTCCTTAAGCACAGGATTCAGGATTAGGTATCACTCACATTTCTTTAGGCTCTGACTCATTTTTTCTAGACCCAGCCTTTGGCTACCAATGCTTAGTTTTATAAAGGCCTCTTTAATAAAATTTGCGTGAGGAGTTGTAGCTCCTCCTTTTAGTGACTTTGCTTTTTCTTTCTTTCTTTCTTTTTCTTTACTGATTACAAACTCAGTCAAACAACTGCTCCCTATAAGTAACCTTCTTAATCAAAAGAGATAAACTCAGACAAACAGGATTCTGGTAAATGATTGAGAATTTAATTGAATTTGCATCATAACATTTTCATGAAACTTTCCCCAAGTTCCTAAAGTCAAGAGATCTATAAGAAGTTGAATAGGAGGTTTAGACTTTTTCAGATGGGATGGGAAAAATAATGTTTAGTTCAAAATATAATAACATTCTGAAGAGAAGCTGGCTACTTTGGGAAGTTACGTGCAATCAAAAATCACTTGGACTGTGAAAGGTCATCTATTGTAAATGGGTAAACACATTTTAGTGACTGTGTTTCTCATTTGATTTGGCCTTTCCTTCTACACTATCTTGTCACTGAAGTACAGACTTGACATTTGGACAGAAGCTGTTGAACGAAGTGGGGAAAGACCAGTATGTTCTTCTAAAATTCTCATGTTTATTTATTTATATTTTAAAAATACTTATTCCTTATATAACCTATCGTTTTATATTTCTATTTTTAATTTTTAATATAGGATTTTACTAGAGAGTTCTGCCTTGATTCCCTTGTCAGCTTTGGCTGAGCAAAATACCAATATTTAACTTTTCTGGAAGGGCTGAAAGTATACTTTCAGTGGAATACTCTTATTTTTACCCAGTGTGTGTTACTTTTATAATAAAATAGACCACTGAAAAGCTTTAAAAATGTAATATAAATTTATGTTTTATTGCCAGGTATTCTAGATAGTGCACAAACATGAAATCTTAAGGAAAATATGACCTCTCTATTTTTAAGGGTCTATATGCTAAGCTGTATTTATTTAGTCTACTAGATACATATCACCACTGTTTGGGTGAGGAAGGAGATACAGTCTAAATAAAGGACAATGAGTTTCACCTCTTTACCTCAAGGATTCAATATGCATATTTAAATTAACAACAGAGGAATAATGAAGCAATGGGTTATTGTACTAGAGGCAGTGGGGTCTAATGGCTAAGAGTAAGAATGCCTGGGTTTGAATGTATGTCTTCATCATTTCCCTGCTATGTGATCTGAGACACATGATTTAAGCCTTCCAAGCTCGTTTCTGATCTTTAAAGATGAGATAATAGTTGTATCTATCTCTTTGAGTTCTTAGAATACTTGAAAGATATATGTGAGTTGTTTAACAGGGTACTTGGTGTACTGTAGGAGATCAGTAAGGGTTGGTTATTGTCGCTGTTGCTACCTGGAAACATTCATAGAAGCAGATCTCTTTGAAACCAGCGGCTACAAAAGAGCATTCAGAGCACAGAAGGCAGGAAGTGTTTTGAGTGTGCTTTTGGGTGCTGGACAATACTTTCATAGGACAGTGGACCTAGTTATTAGAGGGGGTCTGAGGATATTAACCCAAAGCAATCACCTGCAAGTAAAGATTTTCTTTAAGTCTTATGTTTTAGCTTTTGAAAAATTCACGCCAATTTTGTATTATAATTCCATAATATATGCTCCTAAGTGTTAATATAAGAATAATATGCCTCCTTCGCCTTGCACTGCAAGTCCTCAAGTACAATTTCTGTTCCTGGGGGCTGAGACCTACTTTTTCTGTGGCTTCTGGCACTCTGTCCTTTATGCCAGATGGAGAAGCACAAGGGGAAGAGCAGAAAGAAGTCACATGCAGGCTGGAGGCAGGAGTTTAAGCTGGACCAGGTTATCCACTTTATAAAAAGGGTGTTAAGTGAAATATTCCAGTAGTATTTACAATAGCAGGTACTAGATTGTGAGTGTTTTTTTTTTTTTTAATTTTATTTTATTTATTTATTATTTTTGGCTGCATTGGGTCTTCGTTGCTGCGCACGGGCTTTCTCTAGTTACAGTGTTGCGGAGCACAGGCTCTAGGTGTGTGGGCTTCAGTAGTTGCAGCACACGGGCTTCAGTAGTTGTGTATCGTGGGCTCTAGAGCGCAGGCTCAGTAGTTGTGGCACACAGGATTAGTTGCTCCGTGGCATGAGGGATCTTCCCGGACCAGGGCTCGAACCCGTGTCCCCTGAATTGGCAGGCGGATTCTTAACCACTGCGCCACCAGGGAAGTCCCAAGAATAGAATTTTTAACTGAGTGGATGCAGGGCATGGAAGCTTATTATGGTGGCTAAAAACAAAGACTCTGATGTCAGACTACTTGGGTATAGTTCTTCACTCTGCACTGTGGTCTAGCAATGTGACCTTGAGAAAGTTACTCAACTTCCATCCCTTAGTTTCCTCAGCTAAAAATAGAGGTAGAACTACACGTATTTCATAGAGTTTTTATGAAGATTGAAATGAGTTAATATATGAATTTTGAAATATTTCCTGACCCACGAGCAGCTCTGTGCAATTATTTGTTTGTTGCTATGGGAAGTTCCTCATAACTACAGAGCAGTTATGTGTAAACACGGAAGGAGCTGGTGTTACAATCATGTTGGTCAATGAATTGATATTTCTGAGGTTTCTCCCACTGTTATAGACTAGGGGCCAGGTGGGCTAAGGAAATGAGTGAGACTGTCAGGAACTGAGGTGAATGGGGCTCCCTGAAAAGGACGGCTGCTACTCAGCCCCAGTGAATTATCGCCCATGGAAATATCAGTCCAGTGATGCCAGATCTTCTGACATGTTAGAGAAGCTGCACAACCATATATTTATGAAAAATATTCTAATTTTTAAAACTCTTTATGAAACAAAAAATTATTTATAGGCTGAATCCAGTCTTTTGTGGCCTCTTCTAGGTTCTCTGTTGCCTCAGGGGACATACAAAAGCATTTTCTTTCAAGTTCCCCACCAAAAAGAGGAAGAAAGAGGTTGCTGGGCTCCAGGAAGACAATTTCCAAAAGGCCGTGGTTTTCTCAAGTCTGGGCGCTAGGGAGGCGCAGGCTGAGTAGATATGCCACATAGTATAACCTGGAATGGGGTGATCCCTAGACCTGGAACATTCTGTGTGCATGTGTGTGTGTGTGTGTGTGTGTGTGTGTGTGTGTAGGGAGATGGTTCTTGAATGTCCCACAGATGGTGACATTTATTGCACTTTAAGTTTCAGGGAACAACTCATATTGGCTACCCATGTAAATGACTATTTTTAGTATCATTCAGACTCCTATTGTTTCATCCTCAGACATACTCTACAATATGGAAGAACCAAATGTAGCTAAAGGGATGACACTTATTGATAACTGCTACCAAAAGTAACATTTGAGGCTGTAATTTCAACCAACATTCATTCTACAACTATTTCTTGAGCATCAACTACACACTACCCTAGTTACAGTCTTCTGTCTGGTCCTCCTTGTGAAAAGCAATGCGACTATGTTGGGGTTCAGTGTGGGGCAGTGAAGGCAAAGGGGCTCATATGAATTTGGGGGCAGGAAACTTTGATCTCATGCGCCCAGGGCTTTATCAAGCGATCCAATCAGCAAAACCTCATTCGGAAAACTAAACAGTAAAACTGACCATCATTTTATTACTATAGTTCAAGTAGAAAATAAAATGCACCACCATGAGGTTATCATACTTACCCTGTGTCTAAAAAGAAATCAGCCACCAAACCAGGTTGAGAATTTAATACTACTTCCTTCAGCTTTAAACAAAAAAGTTATTGAAATACAGCTGATTTACAATGTTGTGTTAGTTCCAGGTGTACAGCAAACTGATATATATATATATATAGTATACATATATAATATATACATATATGTATGTATATATATTCTTTTTTAGATATTTTTCCATTAAAGGTTATTACAAGACATTGAGTATAGCTCCCTGTGCTACACATTAGGTCCTTGTTGTTTATCTATTTTAAATATAGTAGTATGTGTATGTTAATCCCAAACTCCTAATTTATCCCCCCCCTTTGGTAACCATAGGTTTGTTTTCTATGTCTGTGAATCTATTTCTGTTTCGTAAATAAGTTCATTTGTATCATTTTTGTGGATTCCACATATAAGCGATATTTGTCTTTCTCTCTTATTTCACTTCCTTCAGCTTTTTCTTATTCCATGGAGTCCTATAACTCCATAAATTCAAATGTCCAGAAAAATCAGACTAAATAACATTTAATAATTGATAAAATTGACAACATTTTTCCTATCCCAATTTAAATCTTTAATATGTTTTTTGGGGATATTTTACTCTTTCCTACCCTAGCAAATTCAGGGGCTGTCTCTCCTCTGGTTTCTCCTAGCTCAGGAATTTAATTTACTTTCTAAATAAACACAGTGCTGACAGTAGACGGTGTGAGACTCAAGGACAGAAACCTTCTAGACTCAGCTAGCCACATCCAATTTGAGGATGCATGATTCACTTCTACTGGAAATGAATGGCACCATTCAAGGCATACACACGCAGGAACAAAGGAAGAGGGATAAATACCCTAGTGCTCGCAACAGACACTACTACAGCACAAGCATACATCCTAGTACAGCCCTTCTTGTCTTCAATCAGTTTTTCCCTACACATAATCTCTTCAAGTCTTTTACATCTTGGAACTCAACCTGCATAATCCTCTGCTTTGTAATCTAATTGAGTGGAAATCCTTCTCCTTGGTAATGGAGAGCTTCAGAGCACAACAAAAAAATGCAAGTGTCTTTAAAATTATGCAATATGATGTTTCCCTGGGGTGAGTATTAAGACTTTTAATGGGAAAATGACACTGACTCAGAAACTTAATTTTTTTCAATTTCTATTTTGCTCTTTCATATTGACCTCATTCTCTTATGTCATACACAAATGTTTTCTCCCTGAATGTAGATCATGTAGACTATTTTTTGTAAGGATTAAATTAGTTCATACATGTAAAGGACCTAGCACAGCATCTGGAATGTAGTTAAAAGTTAAATCTTCATCATCACATCATCATCGATATAAACTTCTCTCCAGAGTTTTGTCATTTTACTTTTTTAGGCTGTGTGATGCCTACCTTGCTTTTTTTTTTTTTTTTTTTTTTTTTGGCTGCATCACGTGGCATGTGGGATCTTAGTTCCCTGACCAGGGATCAAACCCGAGTCCCCTGCATTTGAAAGAGTGGAGTCTTAACCACTGGACTGCCAGGGAAGTCCCCCTACCTTGCATCTTGTGTCAAGACCTCTAGTGATATCAGGATAGGAGTGTTTATGACAAAGATTCGGAATACCACTTCATGCCCACTGGCTTCCGTCCTCTCTTAGGCATGTGTTCCTCACAGATGCTTCCAGACTGGGGCTCCTTCAATACATCAGCAGATAAGGCACAGTAGTTTGTAAAACATCGATATCTTTAGAAATTTTCCTTGCTCTGAAGGAGCCAAATACATAGTTAGAAAGACAAAGCAAAAACTGAATTTAAGATATATTAAAAAACAACAAAACACAAACTATAGTAAGGCCCAGTGTGATCAAGGGAGACAAGAGAGTAGTGTAGACGGGGTGATTCTGTGGAGGGAATAACCTGTACCTATTAGAGTAGTGAGCAGGTCTCAAGAAGAAGAGGGAGAGAAAAACAAATATCGTATATTAATGCATGTATGTGGAACCTAGAAAAATGGTACAGATGAACCGGTTTGCAGGGCAGAAGTTGAGACACAGATGTAGAGAACAAACGTATGGACACCAAGGGGGGAAAACCGCAGTGGGGTGGGGATGGAGGTGTGCTGAATTGGGCGATTGGGATTGACATGTATACTCTGTTGTGTATAAAATTGATGACTGATTAAAATAAATAAATAAATAAATAAAATAAAATAAAAAAAGAAGAAGAAGAGGGTCTCAGAGTAGAGGATGTGGATTTCATTCAGCATGCGGAAGGGTTATATCTTGAAATATTAATTTGTGCATTTTCTAGGTGTGTTCTTCCCTCTGGTCGTTTCTCCCTCCTCCAGCCACAGTGAAGCCCAAATGAGGCTCACAGAAAACTCTATCCTAAGAGGGAGCTTTTTAGGGTGCAGGGAGCAGGGTTTACTCACTCTTGAAACAAAACTGGATCTGGAGAAGGGAGAGGAGAGGACTAATGGACCATAGAAACTGGAGAGGAAGAGAAGGACCTTCCACCTTTAAGACCAGGGAACTGAGCAGCAGCAGATTTGGCCTGTTATTGTCTAACGAGGATCCTGCAGAGCCTTTGAACAATGGCCTACTCCTTCCCCTCCTACTTCTTGCCTGTGAATTACCCACCACCTTTAGGTGCTGAACTCCTGTAAGTCCATTTTCTACCTCACCTCCAATAGAGGTGAAGGGGGCAAGGACATCATATGAAGAGGAGGGGAGTCATGCAGGACCCTCAGATCAAAGTAGAACCCAACAGAACTAATAGGGAATTCCCCTTTCAGTGAGAACATTGGTGGTCACAAGATCCCTAATATATAGAGAAAAGAACAGGTATAGGAACTAGCATCTAATGCATTTAGAATAGGTCAATTTGAATAGTTATTAAGTGCATAAAAAGTGGCACTGACAGTTGGACTATTAATTTATATACAGAATCTGGCCCATGCGGTAGATACTATGTGCAACCACACATGAGGACTTGAGACCCTTTCATAGACACATCTTCAGTAACCACTTTAATCCCTTCTTTAAACCAAATCATAAAATATTGTTCTTTTAGGATTGCCTCAAGTGATTATTTCCACATGGCTCTCCTGTGTAAGTGAAGAAATTACCATGTAGTGATATGATCAACAGAGGGTTTCAGGATTGAAAAGGTAGAGTTGGCTTGTACGATAGATAGTTTAACAACTGCCAACAAGCAGAAAGAGAAGAGCTGAGAAATCAGCTTGTCCTTTATTTACTTATGGACCTGTATTCTCTGTGTTGGATACCAACCAACTGAAAGGATTCATGGATCCAATGATCATCCATCCATCCACCAACCTATTCATTCATTCATCCATCCATCCATCCATCCATCCACCCACCCACCCACCCATCCATCTATCCAACTGAATGACTACTATGTACTAGAAATTGATCTAAGAGAAGGGATTTTAGTGGTGGGGAAAAAAGAAAAGTCCCTGGTGCTTATATTTTAGTGGGGGCAGATAGACAAGAAACAAAATAAATAGGTATAAAATAAAGAAGGTCATGGAGAAAAAGAAAATGGGATAGGGCCATAGGAAGTGCCAGGGTTGGTGGAGAGAAGGCTTAAATTTAAAAAGAATAGGAGGGAAGTCCTCTTTGGGAAGGTGATCTCAAGTGAAGGCCTAAAGGAGCCCACAGAGTGCGCCCTGTGGTCAACAAAGGGAAGTGTGGCAGCAGGAGAACCAGCAAGAACTCAGCAAGGCCCTGAGCAAGTTTATGGTACAGGAAGGCTACTGTGGGGCAGCAAACTGAAGCTTCCAGAATTCCAATGACTGAAAATTTCAATAGATTTATAACAGCAATCTGTTATAAGCCTTTCGTCAAGGTAAATTTCCATCTACCCTATGTTTAAAATTATCTACTGCCAGAGATACTTAAGCTAAATATTGACCTAGTTTTTAAATACAATATGGTCTTTGGAAATAGAATACTAAGTCATTCCAGCAGGATTGGCAGTTTCTCTAATACCGGTACCTAGGAAGTGGTGGTGATGGCAGTCAGTGACTACAATTCGTGATTGCCTACTGACAAAACAAAAATTGTCGTGACTTGACCTCATTCTAATATAAATCCTTAACTACCAGAGTAACGAGGAAACTATTTTCAGTGTCACGCTCCCTTCCCTGATGTCCCCTTTTAGATTTCCGTAGTTTTGCCACCTTTCATGGAGGTCAGCACTCAGCATGCTTTGGCTTGGCATTATTAATCAATGTGATGTTAATCCAGGAAGAATAACTATTACACTAGGGCAAGGGGTAGGAACCAACACTGTTGTTTCATGGATAAAGGTGACACTTTCGATTGCAAGGTTTATTCGTCCCTTAATGCACTCCCCCCCACCTCCCACAGCTCTCATGAGACCAATAGCTCATTTTTACAGGGGCTACCTTTAAACTGTATTCTCAACCATAATCCTGCTACTACAGTGCAATAATAGGCCTTCAGACTAAGTGGACGTTTGCAATCTTCAGATATCTAGAGGCTACATATAGTAGGTACTTCACAGAAAGAGACAATAAGTCTTCATCTGAAGTTGAATTCCTAGTGCTAGAAGGGAATTCAGTTTGAAGGCTTTTATTGGTGGAGTTAAATTGCAAACACATTTGTCTTTTCATAATTTTGATCTCTACTTTTGAGCAAAGTAGGCTAGAAACCAGGGCAAAACTCAGTCATCCTTACTGTGAGTCAATTTTGGACTCTACCAGAACTTCTAGCTTGTATTATACTTAAATTATCCATGAGTGATCTTTTAATTTATTTCTCATGGTGCCTGGAATGTTTACGAAGAAACTGTGTTATGTAAATTACACATCAGGCTCCTCCAGCTCTTTTCCTACCTGTCTCCTTTTTCCCAGAAATGAAGCCTTTCTCTGGATGTGTGTGTGTACGTGTGTATGTGTGTTAGCAGGTGGGTAGAGCTCTGAATCGAAAGACAGGAAGTGGTCTTCTTCTCTACCCCACTGCATTTCTCCAGTGCATTTCTCTACCCCAGTGCATTTCTCCATCCTTTGCCTAATCTCTGTCTCAATTTCCTCATCAGTAAGATGAGGGTATCTTTTACTTAAAAGGACTTTTGTGGGGATAAAATGAGCTGATATATGTGAAAAACATAGAAGCTATAAGTGTTATCACAGTTTTAATACATCGGTTACCCCTCCCCCTCTCCGTCCCAGGCGTTAGGCCGACACTGCCACTCATCCAGCTTCGGGAAACTTATTTCAAACATTATTTCAGTTATTCCACCTGTGAGAGGAAGGTAGGGCTTATGCAAATATGCAGCACGTTATCTGACAGCAGCTCAATAAAAAGCAGTATTGTGGTTTGCAGGGGACGTGGGGAGCGTGTCAAAGGTCTCAACAAGCCAGAACCCTACAAACCCAACCTCACGAGACCTCAGGCTGTGCTAAAAGCCTGGGACAGGGCAGTGAGGTGGCCGTCTCCCATCCCCGGGGCCTGTGCATCCGTGCCGGCGGCCCTGCCCTTTCCTGGCCCGGGCGTGGACAGCGGCCTGGTGCTTAGGGCAGGCGCCGGGGTGGTGCTGGATGGAGTAAAGGCTTCTAGGATAACCCCTCCCTCGGAAATGAATTCCAATGCCTCACTGCAGATTTAATTCATCTTAACAAAGGACTACTTCTGTTCAGCTTGATTAAAAGAGAAAACAGACGTCTTAGGAATTATCAGCAGAGAGTCACGTTTCCCACACATTGGCACGTGTGAGAAACCTGAGGAACAGCGGGTGATTCTTTGCAGTTCAGTGCTCAGAACGCTGTCCCTTCCCCCAAGTGTTTCACACCAGGGCTGTTGTCTGCCACCAAGGCACTCGACATGGGAGACCTGTAGACATCATAGGAACTTGCTTTTTTGGGGGGGTTTGGTTTGGTTTTAAGCCAAGATGTTTACTTTTGCCAATCTGCGCAAATTATTGAATAGTACTTAAACAGCACATGGCAAAAACTTTTTTATTAAAATTTGGAAGTGAGTCAATTATCTTCAGTTTATTTAAAGTGTGCCTACGGTTGATCAGACGAGGGCTAAATTACACACACACAAAATCCCACTGTTTAGTGCATTTGAGCAAACGTTTATTGAATGCCTGCTCAGCCACAGGCACCGTGACTCCGAGGAGACAAAGTTGAATATGACGTTGATCCTGTCCTCAAAAAGCTTATGAAGTGGTTGGGGGTGGAGCTGGTGGGTCACAGCGAACCAATACGTAAACGTGCTGGAAGAAAACTCTGGGGACAGGGGAAGCCAGAGAGCGGAACTTCCAATCTGGAAGCCCTGGGGCTTGCGTGGCGTCTCAGAGGATGAACAGGAGTGGCGAGTAGGCAGGGAGGAGGGGGAGGAGTCTGTAGTTGGGGAACAGCAGGGCCAACAGTACAGACATGTGAAACAACATGGCGCCCGGAAATAAGCGCACAAGGCAAGTGTGAGGCAGGAAGCAGAGGAAGATGAGCCTGGAGAGGAGGGACGCAAAGTTGGGTGCCAGGAGCACTCTAGACATGCTAGGAATTTGGACTCTACTCAGGACACAGGGCGGTTGGAAAAGGTGGGGAGTGGCTCTTTGTCACTAAATGACTAATAAAAATTAGTCATCCATTTTATACACATCAGTGTATACATGTCAATCCCAATCGCCCAATTCATCACACCACCACCCCCTCCCCCTCCCCCTCCCCCCCGTGGGTTTCCCCCCTTGGTGTCCATATGTTTGTTCTCTACATCTGTGTCTCTATTTCTGCCCTGCAAACTGGTTCATCTGTACCATTTTTCTAGGTTCCACATATATGCATTAATATACTATATTTGTTTTTCTCTTTCTGACTTACTTCACTCTGTATGACAGTCTCTAGATTCATCCACGTCTCTACAAATGACCCAATTTCGTTCCTTTTTATGGCTGAGTAATAGTCCATTGTATATATGTACCACAACTTCTTTATCCATTCGTCTGTCGATGGGCATTTAGGTTACTTCCGTGACCTGGCTATTATAAATAGTGCTGCAATGAACATTGGGGTGGATGTGTCTTTTTTTTTTTTTTTAAATTGTTAGCCAATTGATTCTCATGGAATGCTTTCATTGATTTATATATTTTTCTTTATTTTATTTATTTATTTTTGGCTGTGTTGGATCTTCGTTTCTGTGCGAGGGCTTTCTCTAGTTGTGGCAAGTGGGGGCCACTCTTCATCACGGTGTGTGGACCTCTCACTATCACGGCCTCTCTTGTTGCGGAGCACAGGCTCCAGACACACAGGCTCAGTAGTTGTGGCTCACGGGCCTAGCTGCTCTGCAGCATGTGGGATCCTCCCAGACCAGGGCTCGAACCCGTGTCCCCTGCATTGGCAGGCAGATTCTCAACCACTGCACCACCAGGGAAGCCCTGGATGTGTCTTTTTGAATTATAGTTTTCTCTGGGTATATGCCCAGTAGTGGGATTGCTGGGTCATATGGTAATTCTATTTCTAGTTTTTTAAGGAACTTCCATACTGTTCTCCATAGTGGCTGTATCAATTTACATTCCCACCAACAGTGCAAGAGGGTTCTCTTTTCCCCACACTCTCTCCAGCATTTGTTGTTTGTAGATTTTCTGATGATGCCCATTCTAACTGGTGTGAGGTGATACCTCATTGTAGTTTTGATTTGCATTTCTCTAATAATTAGTGATGTTGAGCAGCTTTTCATGTGCTTCTTGGCCATCTGTATGTCTTCTTTGGAGAAATGTTTATTTAGGTCTTCTGCCTATTTTTTAAACTTAAAAAAATTTTTTATTTTATATTGGACTATAGTTGATTTACAATGTTGTGTTAGCTTCAAATGTATAGCAAAGTGATTTAGTTTTACATATTCATATATCTACCTTTCTCAGATTCTTTTCCCATATAGGTTATTACAGAGTATTGAGTATAGTTTCCTGTGCTATACAGTAGGTCCTTGTTGATTATCTATTTTATATACAGTAGTGTGTATATGTTAATCTCAACCTTCTAATTTATCCCTCCCCTCCACTACTAAATTTTCTTTTCCAAATTTCAACTCCACTTCTTTTATAAGTACTGGGCTGGATTATTTTAACACAGTGCTTTCCAGCTTCTAAAATTTTCATGTTAAAAATGATGACAGCCTTCACCAGGATAAAAAGATAAAGCTGCTCTCATCTGAGTATAGGGAACTCCACCCCATACACCCCCTTCTTCCAAGTATAATACAAGGGCTGAGGGAAAAGTCGTATCTTGGGTGCAAACCATTCGAGGGAGCGCCATGACTCTGGTTGGGAAACTTTGCTTTGACTTCTATTCCCAAATCCTCTTATTCATCAACTCTAATGTTTAGTAAACAAGGGTGCATTTTATCCAACTATTATTTATCAAGTACCTACTATGTGCAGTTATTGGACTGGGTATCAGCGATGCCGTGGGGAGCCAGATAAATTGGGTTTCTGACTGAAAGGAGCTTAAAGGCCAGTAATGACGGTGGTTGGAGAAGGAGGTGGACTTGGAGAAGAAAATAGGAATTACCGTAAAGCATGCCAGACGTGAGGACGGGAACACTATATCTGGTAGCATGTAAGAGCCCGATCCTAGACAGGGCGTCAGAAAAGGCTTCCCTGCAGGAAGTGACATTTCAGCTGAGAGCTGGAGGATGTGTACAAGTGAGCCAAACAAACAGAAGGAAGAAGAGTGTTCCAGGCAGAGGGACGGCATGAGTAAGAGTCCCAAAGGCAAGTGGGAAATGTGTCACTTGCAAGAATTCAAAGAAATTCTCTGGGGCTGGAGAGGAGCATGTGGGAGGGGTACACTTAGAGATGAGGGGAGAGGAGCAGGAAGGAGACTAGGGCTGGTCTGGGAGGGCTTTGGCAGCCAAAGGAAGCAGCCCTTTGCTTGCTGCTGTGGCCAAGTAGGACTTCAAAATCCTTTCCTTATTTTACTTTTGAGGCCAGGGACTCTCAGAGAGTTTAAATGGCTTTCCTAAAATCAAATGACTATGTATTGACAAGACCACTGTATCTTCTTTGGGTTCCCCCGGAATCAGCCCTTGACACAGGATTTCATTATTTGGAGGATAAGTGGAGGTAGCGCCAGCAAGGAACTGGGAAGGGGAGCAAGAAGAGAAGGCTGCTGATAACAGGTACGTTAGCACGCCAGGTACCAACTGGGCAACTGGGCCTTAATCCCTGGGGGAAACTCAACACAGGCCTTGGAGTTTCTGCACCTGAGGGGGATGGGAGCAGGACACCCCAGTTCTGTCAGTTTGGGGTCGAAAGCCATAGTGGGGGTGGGAGGAGATGTTCATTCTCTGGCACTTCCAGTCTATTGTATGGGTGGGCAAAGTGGGCTTCGGGGTCCAAAGAACACTCTCAGGCAAAGGAACACAGTGGGGAGATGTAGGCATTTGGAAACTGGTCAGCATGTGTCAAAGTTTCAAGGGCGAGGACGTGGACCCAGCGCTATAATATCCGATGCATATTTCCAGGGCCCCTGGCATCTGTGCCCCAATTCTGAGCCCACACACCACGCCACAGAAGCTGGATTTCACTCGAATTGCACTTGACTGGCAGGTGAAAGATGTGTAGCTGGCAGCCGATAGCACCAGTAAAGCCATAGAACACTCTGGCAGTCTGTGCTGAGGCCTCAGCAACTCTCAGACCCTAGGCCTACATCTCCTTAATCACAGCACAGATGTCCCATAATTCTCTTCACTCTGCAGTATTGATACTGAAGGAAAACATGCCATTTTGAGTGGTCTATTAACTGGAAAGTGTCAAGTTTAACTAGGGAAATAAATGAGACTCCACAAAATGAGAATTTAGTGAGGCATGTGTTATTGAACAACGTCAAGCATTTCACTTTAAACAGCTGGTTTTGCTAAGGTAAAATCATCTGGCTTGGGATTTTAGGGGCAATCTGATTCAGAGAATTTTTCCCAAGACGAATGGGTCCTAAGATTGGGGAAACTGATATTTAATGACTTTGATGGTGGGCTAAAAATTCATAGTAGTCTATCTTAATAACAATTTTTCTTAGTGAGAGGCTATGAGACAAAAGGCAGGACAGATTTTGTCCTTCCTTTCCTTCCTGGCTCTGCCCTCACCCAGCATGTGGAGTGGGACACTGTGGATTTAAATGTCAACAGTGTGGTTCAAGTGTTGAAGGATTTCATAGTCTAGAAGGAGGCAGACACACAGATGAGGGCACGCTCACCAATAAGCTATGGACGTGGGACAGCCCATCAGCCTTTCTGAATCTCAGTTTCATCTGGAAGGGCCTTGATGGATGATATCAATGGTTCTCAACCTTGGCTCTCCTTCAGAAGCACTTTGGAGAGCTTTGAAAGAAAACCCATGCCCTGGCTGGCCCCAGTCCCAGGGATTCTATCTAACTGACTCTGGGGAGGGCCCCAGCAATGGTGTTTTTATAAAAGCTCTCAAGGTGATTCTAGTGTGTAGCCAAGGTTGGGAACCACCAGATGATAACTTTCAAGTTTTGGGTAAATGTAGAACTCCTGCTTCTTCTGAAG
Organism: Balaenoptera ricei; assembly: GCF_028023285.1. NCBI lineage: Eukaryota > Metazoa > Chordata > Mammalia > Artiodactyla > Balaenopteridae > Balaenoptera > Balaenoptera ricei. The sequence goes on along the minus strand of NC_082650.1, from coordinate 29,429,949 downwards.
AGAGTTTGCTCTCTGTGTAATTCAGCAGAAACCAGTAAGTATAGCTGGAAATCACATTCCCTGGTAAAAACACAACATGAGGGAAGTAGCGCTCTGTGTTAGGTGACCACATGTTGGCCAGTACTTGGCCTCTGAGTGGATAGCTTACCTCAATAGGGTGCATAAAACACTCATTCCAGAAATAACAGGTGCCCACATTTTTTTTCCTCAGAAGAAACATTCAGAATGCCAACAACTAATTATCATACCAAGAAAACAAAAACTGTGAGGAAACACAGAGGTAGGTTGGCAGCACCTGAGTTGTACAAACCGCGACTCACTCTTGTTCTATGTTGAAGCATCTTTGTAGCATCTCTCTGAGAAGGACTTGGTCGTTGCTTTGCAAAGGAGAGAAGGCTGTGGTCCTGAAAGGAAAGAGAGTTCTCCAATCTCCTGCATCCTCTGGTTGGCTTCAGACCACATGTCCAGTGAACTTTCCATAGTGGGAATAGAGAACCCTTGGCTTCCACATCCTTGTTCTGGCTTGTTCACTACACTAACAATCTCTTCTATTACCGTATAAGGCAATTAAAGGATGAGCTTAGAAGCTGGCATCTTTCCTTTAAAGTAAAAGCCAGAAGCTTACTTTTTTGCTTTCTCTTTTGCTAGTGTCAGTTTCCTGTAAAAACAAATTTCTTATTAGTGATGATGTAAGAGACTCTGGAGCAACCTCAGCTCACGGTTAGCTTGGAGCCTTCTCCATGCTCTTCTGAAAGCTTGTCTGTGATATATGGCTGACAAAACCTCTCCCCTAAGAGCGCCAACCAACATAATGACCTCACCTTGGATGAGTCTGTAATTCTCTGAAGGGACTGATTCTTCCAGAGCACGTTGAGGGGATGAGTTGGCAGCAGGTATAAGTTGCTTGTACTTTTCCTTGCTGGCAGTGAAGCCAGCATTGCGCCATCTAATGCAATGTCTACAAAAAGCCACAGGAACTCCATTCATTCATTCATGCATTCATTCATTTGCCAGGTACATTTACTATTTCATCTTCTACAGAAGGTCTTATTTAAGAGAACTTTGAAATGTGTACTGATGACTGGGATCACAGGGTTGAATTAGCCAATTGATTGCAAAGGAACCCTCAACTGAAAAGGCAGAGATTCATATCAGCCCAGTGAAGATTTGAGTGGGTTAAAACTTGGAGTGACATAACCCCCCAAATCTAACTTCGTAATGTACAGTGTGGGCAGGTAACAAAGGCATTGAAAAATGGGATTCGAGTTTTTCCAGTTAGGTACACTTTTCCATTTAAATCGTATTATTGTTTTATTTGAAAAGCAATGTATGCTCTTAAGGAAAATATAAAAAAATGCAGAAATAAGATTTTAGAAGTCACTATATTCTTGCTCCAAATAATGAGCATTACAGCTTATTATATTTTCTTCTAGTCTTTTTTTTTTCTTCATGTATCAATAGCTTTTTGGTAGCATACATATGTGTACATATGTATATACATATGGTAACATATATATGTGTGAATATATAATAGTGGGCAAGTAAACATTTATGGGACTTCAGTTTTTTATCTTTACATTGGTGATAATAATAGTACCTATCTCATAGTGGTAAATATTAAACAAGTTAATACAGAAGAGCAGCTAGAATATGCCTTTTGCATACTTAGCATTTTATAAAGACTAGTTATTATTATTTTACTACTATTATGTAATTGTGCAACCTGCTTTTTTTACTCAGCCTATTATGTGCATTTTCCCATGTTAGGATATACTTATCACAAAATGTCTTTTGTAATGGATGTATAATATTCTGTTGAGTCAAATTATTCTTTATTTTGCAAAGTGACATGTATCCATATTTCATTCCATAAAACTGGGTAGAAGATTTTTTTTTTTCAGGCTAAATATACTAACCAAAATATCATGAAATATAACTCAAGTCTTTTTGAATGGGTTTCAGAATCCCTAGTTAAATTTGAATTTTGGATAGATAGCAAGACATTTTTTTTTAGTGTAACTATGTCCCAAACATTGCATGGAATGTACTTATACTGAAATATTATTTGTTGTTTATCTGAAATTCAAACTTAACTGGGCCATTTGCATCTCTATTTGTTAAATCTGGCAACCCTATGAGTGAGATGAGAAAAAGGGAGAGGATCTGTCTACCCTGCCTAATTGACACTAATTTTTTTCAAAAAAGAAAGTAGTTTTAATTTCTTATGAACAATCTATTACTTGGTAACAGCTAAGCAGAAAATAGAAGTGATAAAGAAATAATAAAGAGAGAAGAAAAGATAAGAAAAATGGGCACATGATAGTCTCAAAAAGGTAATCATATTGAAGTAATCATATTGAACCTAACCAAGGTTATTTCAAATGTATAAAACAAAGGAAGGTATTTATGAGTAGCTATTAGTTTGGTGTTTTGAAAGCACTGCAGGAAATTCATTCTGGTTTTGTAAATGATCATCAATACTGTGTGTTTTACATGTCTGTTCTAGGCTTTCAGCTTTTCAGATAGAATATGATTATGTGGCAGCTCAGACCTGAAAAGACTCTTGGGAAATTCTGCTAAGGATTTAACCAATGGCAAAACCATATGCCGACAGTTTCAGGAGCAATGGTACTCATGGTTAAGGAACGGAGACTCTCTCCCTAGGCTCCAGCTGCAGAAGCCTCTCCTAACCATTTGTAGATGAGTGGGGTTCTGAGAGCAGTTTCTGAGAGCAGTATAGGTCTTTATACAAGAAGGCATTATGAGATCTCTAAGGTCTGGAAGAACCAAAGAATCATTTGTGAGTAATCTGCTGATATTCAGTGGCTGCTCCAGAATTTGTATACTGGGGGCTTCTTAGAGTTGCAGATGGTTAGAAAGCGGGGCTCAGAGCCCTGTCTTGAAGCTGCCCTTTCAGAGCAAGCCCAGTGTCTTTAGTTAGATGGCATGTTTATTTGGGGTCGCTGAAGGAGCGGGTGACAAAGGGATGATGATCGCAGTCTAATTCCTCCCCACCCTCACACACACTCCATGTCATCGGTACTGATGTCATTAGCAATTGCCATGAGATTTGAAGGGTTAGAAGAAAAGGAAGGCTAGTGCTCTTTATTCTTTAGAAGATTAACACTGGGGAGAAACATTTCTAACCACACTGTATAAATGACATGTTGTCGCCATAGTTTCTCTCATTTTGTTTTCACCCAGAAAAATCCATCCAAATGCAAGTCTGACCATGTCTCTTCTGAAGACCTCTTCCTGGCAGCTCACTGGCTGTTAGTTCAAGGCTGGGCATGAGAGTGGGTGTGATACAGGTGGCTCTGGCCTGCTGATGACCTCCAGCAGGATCTGCTCCCATCATGCTTGCCTCCTATGACCTCGCCCATCTAACTCACCAATAACTCGTCTTTGAGTTTTATAGGAAGAGATACTACTTCATGCTTTCATCTGCACCTGTTGTTTTCTTTGTTTCCAAGAAAGCCCTGCCCCGCTTCTTCCTCCGCTTTCTCTTCTCCTACAGATTGCCTGGTCACCTCTATTTCTCCTTCAGAACAAGCTCAAATGTCAGTTTCTGCAGGGCCTTTAAGACTCCTCGCACCTCCAGGATTGAAAGCTCTCTCCTTTTTCTATTTCTGCATCCTTCTCACACTTTATACTGCATCAGATTGTTTGTTTAATTTGTTTATATGTCCTCTTTCATTCATAAGCTTGATGAGAACAGGGTCCAGCTTTTCATTTGTCTCTATTAGTCTCAGTAACTAGACAGAGTCTGGTACATCATAAACAATCATTATTTGTTGTATGAATGAATCCTAGATTTTAGGTTTAGCAATTATTCAATATTCAGTAAATGTCAATTTATTCAATTAAAATAAATTATTCAATAAATTTTTAAAAACCTGAACTCCTCAGCTGCACTGTAGGATAAAATTTGTAAATAATGGTACTCTTTCTCGGTCCATAGCTTTGAGATCCAAAACAGGACCACGGACAATCATTTTAGCTCCTGGCTGAGTCTTCAATCCTCTAATTATTTATGATTCTATCTTTCAAATTTCCATGATATTCCTATCGTAAACTTCTCAGAAATCTCAATCAGGCAAAGGAAGCAAACGCACTGAAGTCTGATTTAAACTTTTTCGGTCTCTTGGGGCTTCTGGTCAGATTAAGAAAGAAGTTACAGGACAGGCAGATTTAGTAGAGTACAAGTTTTCTACAGACAGTGGTTAAGACAACATGGTCAGTGATAAAACAGAAACAAGAAAATCCTAGGTCAGAGAACGCTGTAGAGAGTGGCTGCCATCACACTCTCCATCAACATAAGTCCTGCTAATTCTCTGATTCATGTCTCCATTTGATGTGAAGTGTTACAGTCATCTTCTCTCCTTCTTGATCTCATGCATAAATAAATCTCTCCGTGGAAACAGAGAAGTAGATTTCTTGTCAGTACCCCCTCAGAGACTTCACTGAACTGGGAGTGATTCATTCCATGTGGCGTCAAGCCTCCTTGTTTGATTAATGTCTCATTGAAGTTGTACAAGTGACTAACAGATGGGAAAGTTTTCTGGAGAAAGTAAGTTGGTTGCTTGTAAGTTTCTTGAGTCTGTTCGAAGAATCTCTGAGATCTGCTCTTGCTGTGTTTTTCATTTTGATTAGATATTGTTAATTCAAAAATGGTTTAAAAGTACCCTAAAAGTTTAGATTTGCTCTTCTCCTGCACGTTTTAAACTACAGGACTTCTGCCTTTAAACCAATTCTGCAGATCAAGAGAGTTTATTAAAATTAAGCAGTAGCCTCTGAATGTGTGACTATTTTATGAGCGTTAAATGGAGTCAGCGGAGTGTGCAGTACTGAGAACATGGCTCCTGGATTAAGAAACCTTGAGAACAGGGGTCCTTGATATTTTCTTACTGCTCCCTCACCCCATTATTCAGTTCTGCCCCAAGGCTCTGTTTTGGGTTAATAACACCCTCATTGGCCTCATTTGGAATAGCATTTCTTAGTGTGAGCCTGGTATTTACTTCCCTTAAAAAAACTGACAAAATATATTTTCCTTCTCTCTTTAAGGACCCCACAGGAGCCCTCCAAAAAAAAGGGAGGGGGAGGGGAATTCTAAGTCATCACTGTTAAGAGTAGCCCATTTGTGTACACACATGCACACACATTTAAATCCATGAGTTCATACCGATACCTCTGTTTCTGATGCAACACTGTAGGATGTATTCTACCTAACTTTCCCCTTTCCTGATTTGTAACTCCTTTTTCCAACACTGAGAAACTTTTCTTTCATTATCCACAATAGATTTACTTTTTGTTCGATCCTAATATACAGATAGTTTCGGAATTGCTAACCCACACCCATGAGAGATGCAGTGTACTTGAGTATATTTGTGTACAGTTCTTATTATCTATATAGCCTGTTAGTATATAAACAAGATACTATTTCCCAGAGTTACTCAGGTTAATTCTTTTCTTCCCCACCCCCTTCCATGTGGTTTTGTTATTCGTTTGTACTACACTGAGGTTCACTTGTTAATGTTTGGATTCCATTTTGCCCCTCCTCCCCCATCACCAGGTTTACAGTGTTAGTTATAGTAGGATTGGGATTAAATCAGCCACACATCACAGTTGCTTTGTAACCTCTTCTCTTTGCCATTTCCCTTGCCCCTATTTCCTGGTGTCATTTTCATGAGAGTGTTTAATTAAAAGAAAAATTGGTTTTAAGGCTCCACCCTAATCCTTTTAATTTGGGAGAGGATTGAAATGAATAGTTAAAGGGCTTTTAGGTAAGTAGTGTGTGGGTGAAAGAACAGTGGCCAGGAGCGAGAGTAATTTATAAAATAGATAATAGAGATTTCACTGGAATTGAGGGTCAGTGATATGCATATTGATTTAACAATAATACAGTGAAGAAGGGTCTCATTCTTAACCTCTGACTTCAGTTGTTCTGGTGGGGCTTGATCAGCGCCAGGAAACTCATCCAGCCATGATGCCATTAGGATTAGCAGGCTCTTGCCTAAGTGAGCCTCTGGGATTAGCAGGGTGTCATTCCCCATAAAGTTTAGCTACATATTCTATTTCTGCTCATTCCATAGTGTGTTCATTCATTTATTTAATTACCTACTGACAGACACAGACCTGAGCTCTTATTCTGCATGAAGGACTTTGCAGGAGATGTACAGTAGCTGGGTCTCTTCTAGTCATCAAGCATCCTTCTGCCTAGTCCCACTGTCTCTGTTTTGTGACCATCCTCGATGGTCATAAAATATTTGGGAGCCAAGCAGTTAAAAGTCATGGAATTATGCTCAGAACCAACTATTCAAAGAAAAAGTAAAACCTCAGGTTTTCTGCAAAGGGAGTTGTTTAGAAAATCTCATTTCATACCCTCTCTTACCATCTAGACTTTAGCGAGAGGGCTAGCTACCTACAGGCCTTGCCTTAGTGCTCTTACCCGAAGCAGTTCAAAAAGCCCTGCCCAGACATGTATTTGAATCAGTGTAAACAGGGTTCTCCAATTATTGGGGAAAAACAGCCTTGTGGCAGTGCTGGGAAACCATGGGGTGGTAGACCAAGGGTGATTCATCAGGCAGGTCACAACAAAGCAATACAAATTCTGAAATGTTTGTTTCTTTCGAATGCTATTCCCAGCATGGTAAACAGGACTGCAAACAGTAACAATTTCAAAAGTGCCCAAGGTGGAAGTAAGAGAGAGATTATCATAAACACCCAAGTTTAGGGATTTAATGTACAATTGAAGAGGAGGATTCAGCATCAAACTTTATAACCCAGATATTGGTAACATCAGTTTGTTAGTATCATGTTTCACTGAAAGAAAGATGCACATGTTGACTGAAAAAAATTGTACAGCATGAGAATTGTGAGTTAAGTTTTATTTGAGGCAAAATGAGGACTATAGCCTGGGAGACAGCATTTCAGATAGTTCTGAGAAATTGCTCCAAAGTGGTAGAGGGGAAGGTCAGTATACATGTGATTTTGGTGAAAGGGGAGTACATGCAATCAAGCACATATTTTTTGCAGAAGGTTAGTGCTAGTCATGAGGAGCGGACTTCACCATGAAGGATTTTAGTGCTTTTCTAGATGCGAGGAGATGCAAGAATTGAGCTCATAAAATCTTCTCCTGAAAATATCTAACTATCTGAAGACTTCTTCTGCCAGTTTTTCCCAGAGCACAGAGTGCCTCAGTGGGTGTTGAAGGTCAGCAGCTGCAGCTGCTTATAATTTAATCCTTGTAGAGGTAGATGGCAAGTGCCAATGGCAAGTGCCAATTTGTAGGTGACATATAATATCATCAGATGTTGTATGTGCTTTACGTGTTTTATAAATTGGCTTATGGTCTTTGCGGGAGAATCAGGCAGTCTGCCTGGATAAGCTCTCTCTCTTACTCTCTTTCTCTCCTTTTCTTCATTTCTTCCATATAATGCACCAGGGAAAGGAACTCCATTTTGTTTTACCTTGGGGTCTGATTGAAGTGAACATATATAATTGTGCAAGGACTGAACAGTGAATTGAATAATCCTTTCTTCTCAAGGAATAAGACCTCATCTTCTGCAGTTTTGTTGGCAATCTTATTTTTTTTTTCTATATGTTTGACAGTTAAGTTAGTATTTGGAACAATATTCCCAACAGAAAAGTTATTTGTTGTTTCTCAGGGGCTTGCATTTAAAAAAATTGTTATTACAGTCTCTTATTTCAGCATTTCATTGTGGGGGAGCCCTACCTACCCAGTGGCCTCCAAGGATTAGAAGGAAAGGTGTTTCCAGTTGTCCGGACCTTATCTAAACATCATCTGAATTATGCAAGGGCCTCACATTATGCATTCAGGTTGGCTTTTCATTGAGGAATAGCTCACATAAGGTTATTGGTATTTCCTGCCCCTGTTAGGCCAAAACGATCGTAATAACAGCTTTTCTGGCTGGATTCAGGTACCTTTGCTTCAAGCCCAGACCAGAATCAGGAAATGAAGAGGCATGTGTGAAAAGGAAAACTACTGGAGTGGAGGTTTGGGGGTGGGGAAAGGGGAATTTCTCAATGTTTTCATGGCATCAAAATGTTCAACATGGATAAGTCATTAGGAAAAAAAAAAAAAAAAAAGACCTACTCTTAGTGGAAATTACCACTGGTCAGATTCTTCACTGTAACTTCTGATTCTGACACTGTATACGTAGGCCGGATAGATCTGAGAGGCTGCAAGGTTAGTCTGACTTGTTAAAGTATTTAGTTTCTTTGCAAGTATTTTGAGGGCTTATACAACTTGGCAAAAGATCTTCTTTAAGAAAAAGAATACAGATTAGAAATACAAAATTAGGTACAAAAGTGAATATCTATTTATAATGAGAAAAGAAATACTAAGGATTACAAATTTTAAAAAACGACAAATGTCATATATGTTACAAAAATCTATAAAAACAACACAATATTTTTATTAGCCTGACACAGTTCTATAATATTCCTTTTTTCACATTTCTTGGCTGCATGATCTTCAATTGCTTCTTCAGAAGATAACAATTTTGTACTATTTTCTATAAAGAATGGAGTAATCCACTCTTTATATATGAAAATTTGTTTCATACTCATACCCACATATTTCCAGGGCTATACACTCTTTCTGTATAGGTTACACTCTTTTTATAGAAGCTGGAGGATTTGGCACGCGGGGTGTATGTGTGTTTGTGTGTGTGTGTGTGTATAGGGGGTTGGAGAGGACATGCCTCAAAGCCAGTCCTACATCAGAGGGGCTTGCACTCATGTTACTATACACATGAGTGACTTTGGACCACATAAATGGATCCTATAAAGCTTACACTATATACATATATACATATATACATATATATATATATCCCAACTCAACTTTTCCTTAGCTGGATTCTAAAGTGCTCAAGGCCATCCAACATGAAGAGAAATCTGATGGAGGGGAAAGAAAGAGTGATTTTTATAATTGTGATTTAATCACCAAGTATGACTAATATGTCTCATTCTTACAGATTTTATAGAAACTTTATGACAGTGTAAACACATTGTCAGGCCTTTTTCCCTTCCAGCATCTTCGAAGGAGACCATGCAAGAGGAGGACCCTGATATTTAACCTTCTTTAACTTTACAGTGAATCACCTATGATGGATGTGAATATGAGCAGTGACTTAACTCTCTGACCTCAGTTTCTATGTCTGTCTATTTCACTGGATTCTTGTGAGGACCAAATAAGATAAGGGCATATGATAGCCTGAAAAGGACGGACTCATTTGGTTTTTAGGTTACTCAGTACAAGCCTCGGTTTATTGTCAGGTGGAAGAGTGGTTTGAAAAGTTCAGGATATGGGACAGTAATTCTGTGCTGGTGATGTATTGTAACTTTTGCCAAGTAATTTTCCATTCTCAGCCATCCAGAAGCACCAGAAAATAAAAAGTTTGGTGGAGCCAGTGAGGAGACGACTCGAAGGTTTTGGAACTTGTTTCCAGTCTTGTGAGGTAGCACGTCTCTTGGCTAGTGCTGGTCCTAAAAGTGTATCTCGGGTGGAGAGTTTTTATGGATGCAGGAAAACTTCCAGAGTCTGAGGGGATTTCCAAAGAGGAGAGAGAATTTTATTCTAGCAGGACTGAAGGAATTCAGAATGGGGCCTTATTGTTGGCAGATATGATGATGGTGAATATTGAAGGGAGACAGAGCCAATCCTTCTGCTGAAGGATAATGAGCAAAAGACACAGTTAAGAAATACAAGTCAACCACAAATGAGATTTCTTTTACTTAAGCCAACTTTGAACTGACTAGTGAACACACACACACACACACACACACACACACACACACACGGAGTTTTATTTTCCTCTTTGGTCCAACACAATGAGGTTGACCCAACTTCTTACCCTTCCATGCTTCTAAGCACTCTTACTTGATGCTTTATAAACCATTGTCTTTCATCAACAAAACACCTTGCACACCTTGTATCTAGATCTAACTGAAACTTTGCTTTCCCCTCAGGGCACTGATTCTTGTGCGTCCCTCCCAAGTTGGTGTGGTTTCTCCCATATCTTGTATACCCCTGGGCCTGAAGATGGAGTAGCTGCTTCTCGATCCTTACTGCCAATTCCAAATCGTTTCTCTTTCTTAGCTTTCTTTGAGATTCCAGACTTTTGTCCCACATGCCCCCCCAACCGTTCCTTTGTGTCTACCTGACTGCAATGTAGCCTGCGTATCAGTAGGTGCTGTCTCCTCCCCTCGGTACCTAGAAGAGCACCAGGTACCTAACAGGCTTTCAATCAATATTGGAAGGAAGGAACACAAAGACTAAAAGAAAGAGAGAAAAACACGTGTTGGGGAGGTACCTGTTCCCTCTTGCCTTCATTCAGATCTGCAGCCTTCTTGGATCAGATGCATTAATTCCCCCAAGCCAGATCATGCCCAGTCCCATTTTCATGGCTTTGTTTCTGTGTTCTGTGTTCTGCACAATCTAATACATCAGACCCCGCCCCTCAGCCTACCTTTGTAATTTTCTCTTTTAAAGCAGCTCACATCCGATGTCCTTGAGAGAACGTGTACTGGCTGTTGGAGTCAAGCCAACTTCTTTCCTTTGCATCATGTTATACTTGGAGCTAAATACTTCTATACAGTACTTACCATAGATTTTGGCAATAATTGTACTTCATGTGTGATAGGAACCTTAGGTTTGTTTATTCAGTGAATCCAATTAATTAACTTTAAATTAACTAAATTCAATTAATTCAATTAATTAAAGTTACCTTTAGGGCAGAGATCATTCCTTATTCTTCTTTTAGATTCCTTACCATGCCTAACCCTGTGCTGGATACATGGTTTAATAAATATATATTAATCTATTGATAACAATCACATGGCAATCAAAAGCAAAATGTTCAACTAATTTTTAAAGATAGAATATGTGTGTGAATTCCCTGGTGGTCCAGCAGTTAGGACTCAGCGTTTTCACTGCCAGGGCCCGAGTTTGACGCCTGGTCGGGGAACTAAGATCCTGCAAGCTGTGTGGTGTGGCAAGAAAAAAAAAAGAATATGTGTATATATACATACACATAAATGGAATATACTTTTATATCCACTCAAGAAAGACATAAGTAAAGGTAAATACTTACTGGAATTATCTTTACTGTTATAGAAAAGTCAATAGAAGCTCAGTGAATTCTGACCCAGTTTACATCCATTTGGGGAGGAAGGGCTTCCTATAAGTGTGTGATGTAGTCTTGGCTCTGAGGACCAGAGGCTCTGACCGTCCCTAGGATGTGTCCTCACTGTGATGGTGGCCAGAACACCAGCACTGGCAGTGACCTGCTTCTCTGCTGCCTGGGCCACAGTCAAAAATCTGGCCGTGTTAGGATGCCCCATGGAGTTAGAGCCACTTCCTGTTTCACCAACTGGATCACTTTAGTGAACTTCCAGTATTTGAGGGCCGGGGCATGCAGGAATTAGAAGGAAGGAGGCTGAGCAGCAATTAGTTTTGGTGAAAGGAATAAGAGCCCGAAGTATCGGGCCATCCTTGAGGGAACGTGATTCCTCTGAAAGGCTTGGCAGTGATGAAAACCCAGGAGACCTCCTAGTTCTGAAGAATTGGACATTGCAGTTCTGGGAGAATTGGAATTGCTCCCTTTTACTTGACTTCTAGGCTAGGGGTAGGGAAAAACTGGAAATTAAATTCTACTATCCTCTGAAAATTTTGGTGAAGAATTATCTATTAAAAATATATCTACTCTCTTACTTTCTACTTTCCTAAGCATATGCTGTAAGAAGAACAGAATACTGACATTGCTGAGTTGACAAGAACGAATGCAGAATTTCTTATCCAGATCTACTCACCTATTACATACTTGTATTTTGTGGGACTTACTCTTTTATCCTCATGAAAAACATTGGACGTTCACATGTTCCAATAAGATAGAAATAAGCCGAAATCAAATGCCAAAGTGGTAACAAAACAATGATCAGATATGGTCTCTAAAACTCACTTTAAAATATATTTTTAAACATTTTACCTGTTAAAGGAGATCTTCAGAATGCTGGCATATCAGTTGGAAGCAAATTTGTACAATTAGATTTTCTCTAATCAATTCTTTTCCTCACCACTGCTTCTAACCTTGTATACCCTATCTTCGAAGGCAAAGGTGTCGAGTTCCTGTTACCATTAACAAAGTACTGCAAACAGGGTGGCTCAAGAGAAATTTATCGTCTTACAGTTCCAGAGGTTAGAAGTTCAAGGTGTTGGCAGGGTTGCTTCCTTCTGAGAGCTGTGAGGACAATCTGTTCCATGCCTCTCTCCTAGCTTCAGGTAGTTTGCTGATGCCTCACTTCCTTCACACAGCATTCTCCCTGTCTGCATGTCTGTCTTTATGTCCAAATTTTCCCTTTTTACAAGGATACCATATTGGATTGGGGCTCAGTTTAATGACCTTATCTTAACTGTTTATTGCCACCTTTTATTTTTCTTTTATTTTTGGCCGCACTGCGTGGTGTGCGGGATCTTAGTTCCCTGACCAGGGATCAAATCCTTGCCCCCTGCAGTGGAAGCATGGAGTCCTAACCACTGGACAACCAGGGAATTCCTCATCTTAACTGTTTATATCTACAAAGACCCTATTTTCAAATAAGGCATATTCTGAGATACTGGGGGTTAGGACTTTAACACATTTTTTTGGGGGGGGACACAGTTCAACCCTTAACAATCCATATTTATACCCAACCAGTAATCGTTTTGATGGGCAAGCAATGTTCTCACAGCTGTTGTTCATGGTGTGTGTCTTCCTTGCTATATGTCCAGGTATTTCAGTGAGGTTGGTGATGTTGGTTTTCTAAAGAGAGAAAGGTTGAGGTGTCTATAAATGTGGCCTCCAAGTTCAAATGACTGGTGCAGGGGAGAGTATTGTCGAAACAGAAGTTCAAGTGCATTTGGGATTACTTGGCCAGTGCCTGTGAGAGTAAACATCCCTTTATGTACCATATGAGTTCCATCCCATTCCATTACCAACATGGGTGAAAAGCAAGGGAAAGAGTGATATTAAGGGAGAAAGAATTCTAAGGAATCTTAGCTTGATGCGCAAGTGTTATAACCTTGATATCTTTTCAAAACTTTTATTGTCGGGTGACTGTTGATCACAACTATGCGTGGAAAATCTACCAGTAATAACATGCACAGCGTACAAAGGACTCCTTTTTGCTTCTCTGGATTCTGCCCTTGATTAGTTGCTCATCACTTATCCCTGCCTAAGGCATAGTGGATGACAGCATCCATCCAAATGACTAAACTAATAACAAGCATCATGCTGGGCATGGTGAGATAACTCAGAGAGGAAGTTGAATATCAATCAAGAAGGCTGTTCCTAAGGTAGATGCTGGATAAATCAGCACTGAAATCTAGGTGCTGAGTATACTGTGGGTTCACTGAAAATTTTCTATCTTGCTGTATGTTGGAAAACTTCTATAATAAAATGTTAAGGAAAAAAAAATCAGATAAAGCAACCGCCATGGATAACTTATTTAGAGTGAAAGGGCAAGGTCAGTTAGCAACCATTTGTTGTAAATATAGAGAACATTTAGGCATACAGAGATTGGGCCAGTTTTAATTCTCTTGGTGATGGCTGGGTAAACAAAGCATCATAATTTCTGGTTTAGAGATCTTCTCATTTTAAATTATTGGGATGTGGTAAGCAGTCTTCTCACCTTGTTTTACTTTGTTTTATGTAATTATTAGCTGCCAGATCCTATCAATCTAACATTTTAAAAAACCAGCCTATCACTATTTCTAATTCTCCATTTATTTGTGCCCTTGGTATGATTATGAATTTGATAGCCAGGTACAGTAAGATGTACATAAAGTAGGGCCTTCCTATGTTGTGAGCTATCTTTCCTTCAGTTACAAAGCAGGGTCAATTAGTACACAGTTTCTAGAGTCAGATTTCCTTGTGTATTAGAATCTTAGCTCAGTGAGACTTTGGGCAAATTACTTAACCTTTTTGTGCCTTATCTTATAGTGCAGACAGAATTAGTTCCTGCATCGTATGACTGTTGGTGCCCATAGTAAGGGCTCAATAAATTTAGCTGTATCTCTAGAGAAGGCTTATTTTATCTACCATCCTTCTCTGTCTCTGTCTCTGTCTCTGTCTTTCTCTGTTTCTGTCTCTACTCTCTCTCTATTTCTTTATCTATCCAAACCTATTTCCCCCAGGTCAGGGATCTGCTGAGAAAAGAGGTCTTCCTCCTATCCTACCAGTGACCTTGGGTGGCTTTCACCGACCCCATTCTATTCCCTCTCCATTATGAAAAGCAGCCTTCTTTGTTTATGGAACACCCTTGGCATCCCATTTGTGTCTGTCTACGTCACAGATAACCGTTTCCTTTATGAACCTTTTTTTCACCAGCACTATTTTTTTCTTCACCTCTCTGACGTTTTCTACAATCGGGTCCCGAACTTCATCTGCAGTCTGCTGGTCTATATCAAGTTTCTTCAGATGTCAGGTGAAACATTTAGTCAAATCTCTTACTTGACAAGCAATCAATCCACAAATATTTATATTAGTGTCCTTATGTTCAAGCCACCAAAAACTGCACTCCTCTTTTCTTCATAAAACCAGCATTTAAAGTAAATCATGATAATAACAACAGTAAAAATAATAATCTCCAGTAAGTTAAACTGGTTTATGTGTAGACACAGGTTTTTAAAATGCAAATTACAAAATGTCTAACCAATATGCTTGTGACCCATATATAAGCTAATGAAACAGTTAAAAATCCAAATGGTAACAGCACGAGATATTGCTACACCTCCCTATCATATAACCCAGGAGGTTGATGTAGAATCCTTGTTTGGGGGAAGGCAAGGAGTTGGAACATAGAGAAAGGAATTTACAGTGGTGATGAAAGGGCCCGGTGGGTATCCCTCAGTTATAGATAATGGTTTTCTTACTATTTTCTTTAGAGGCTTACGCTGGGCTGTAATGCCTCAGAAACACATTCACATTGTTAACATGAATAATAAGGTCCTGACTAAAAGAATCCTATTTGTTTTCAGGAGACCATTGTCAGAGGTAACTGATACTGTGGTCATTGTCCTGTGTTCAAAACACACAAACAAGGACTTCCCTGGTGGTACGGTGGTTAAGAATCCACCTGCCAAAAAAAAAAAAAAAGAATCCGCCTGCCAATGCAGGGGACACAGGTTCGATCCCTGGTCTGGGAAGATCCCATAAGCCGCAGAGCAACTAAGGCCGTGCGTCACAACTGTTGAGCCTGAGCTCTAGAGCCCACAAGCCACAACTACTGAGCCCAGCGTCTCAACTACTGAAGTCTGCACACCTAGAGCCTGTGCTCTGCAACAAGAGAAGCCACCACAATGAGAAGCCTGCGCACCGCAACGAAGAGTAGCCCCCGTTCACCACAACTAGAGAAAGCCCGCACGCAGCCACGAAGACCCAACGCAGCCAAAAACATAAACAAATAAAGATAAAAAATGTTAAAAAAAAATTTATTAAAAACACACACACACACACGCACAGACACAAACAGGGTCCCTGTACTCATCTCCCACATTTGGGGTCTGAGGACTGTCTACTACATTAGAGGCATCTGGAGTGTGGCTTTTAAAGACAAATTCAAATCCAACAGATGATTATAATGTGTCTTAGAGTCTGAGAACCACCGTCTTCTGGACCTTGCGCAGGAATAGGGCCCATTTCCCATCTGGCGGGACTACATAGTAAAGTTTGAGTTACTCAAGAAAATGTCCTAATATGAGATGTTATACGCACATCACTAACTTTAGTTAACTTTCAGATATCCTATCATGTCTCAAAATCGGTTTTATAGTTGTGGCAATAAGATTAACTTTAAAAAACAATTCCCTGGGGCTTCCCTGGTGGTGCAGTGGTTGAGAATCTGCCTGCTAATGCAGGGGACACGGATTCGAGCTCTGGTCTGGGAAGATCCCACATGCCACCGGGCAACTAGGTCTGTGAGCCACAACTACTGAGCCTGCGCGTCTGGAGCCTGTGCTCCGCAACAAGAGAGGCCGCGATAGTGAGAGGCCTGCGCACCGCAATGAAGAGTGGCCCCCGCTTGCCGCAACTAGAGGAAGCCCTCGCACAGAAACGAAGACCCAACACAGCCAAAAAAAATAAATAAATAAATAAATAATAATTAAAGGTGTTAATAATTTAAAAAAACAAAACAAAACAAAAACCAATTCCCTGGAAATAAAAAATAACAGTAACTGTTCAGCTCAATCCTATGGGTGTGATTCAATCCTTTCCTGGAAGCCGATGAAGCTCTCATCAGGGACCATAACGAAGCTGGACACAGTGGAGCTTCCAAGAGTGGAGTCATCCCAGGTGAAGGGACGGCCTTGGTCATATCAATAAAGTGTTCCAATTCCTGCTGGTCGGTTGAGCACTGCAGACAGTGGAAGGAGGACGCTGGATACAGGAATAATGTCTTCTGGGTGTAAAAGGCCTCACTAAGCTCTTTAGAGAATTTACTCCTACAGGGCTAAGGAAAGGCCCATTTCTTCCCTGTGAACTAGTGAAGAACTTTCACGAAATGCGGGCCCAGAAAGCCCCACCCCTCCTGCGTGTGATGAGGGAGTAGGGCAGCTCTGCTACTGGTACCACCTTGAGTCAACAGTCCCCCCCCCTCCTTTCCTGCCAGGCTTCCCTGTCTTTGAGTCCAAGCTATCTTCAGAAAAGTGACCTTAAGAAGTCCCTTTGCTCTACGGTACTACATCACATAGTCTGCACAAATAAAATGCTTAGCTCTCTTTTTGTCCCCAAAATGGCCATTTGGGGACTTGGACATTTAGGAATTTATTTGAAGTGCCTAGGATAGAGGTCAGTTTAGTTAATTAGGAGATTAGTTCTCTTAATTCTGTTAATAATAATTTAAATTGTTATTTTTTCTGTTTTCTGCACATAACACCTCTTCAATCTGCATTTTGTGCTACAGCTTGAACTGTATCAGGTTCAACTCTCACTGCTTATTAGAGTCATTTAGGGAGTTTTGAGGAATTCCAACACCCAGGCCACATCATGGGAGAGAGTTTGATTCTACGTAAGGTAGGGCCTGAGCATCGTATTTTTCAAAGCTTCCAGGTGCTTCATAAAATCTCTAACCTCAAAGCTTGAGAGAACTTAATCTCTATAAATTTTATGTCTATAAAGCCCAATACATGTAACAACTGTGGTGTTTTTGCAGTTAGCTTACATTTGACTGATTTGGGACTTTAGTCTAGAGCAAATCTATGTCCACAGAGCCAGCTGAAGCTGTGAAACCTCCATCTTGCCACGTACGTTTATGTCCATTCATAAGCAAGGTTAATAACTTTCATGAGAGCTAGTGTCTGCCCTTGTGTTGAAGAGGAGACACTTGCATTTATCAGTTGCAATCACTTAACCACTGCACCTTTACCATGAAAGCTGAGGGGGCAGGAGTGGGAGAGCAGGAATCCAAAGTAATCATTTCTGGCATCCATTTAAAGCCAAAGTCACAGAGGAAAGTCATTGGATTGAATGGAAATAGAGTTTTAGAATGAAAGTACATGATTTGATTTACCTAATTCAGAGATCATCTCATTTAAATTGCCTCTGTTTCCATTTATACTTTGAATCTCTGGCCTTTACTCAGAAGGCAAAGTTTTCCTAACATAAAGTAATGGAAGTCTGTTCACCTCTCCTTCAAGGTCGTCACTGTCAGCCAGGGCCAACTGACACAGGTCCTTCCAAAGACAATCTCTTTCACTGCTGTGTTGGTTGAGTCACAGAATGTGAGCTCCTGAAGGGACTTGAAAAGCTCTAGCGCTGCCCTGGTCTCTCTCTAGCTGCAGTGTGAATGCTCCACATTCTCAGCCTCTGGGAGTTTTGGTAGCTATGGGAGCCGGCATTACCTGTGCAGCAGGATACAGCCTCTCAAGGGCACCCATCACTCCCGAGGGCAAAAGCCATGGGGACTTTGACAACACATCAGATGAGAACTAAACGTTCATTTCCAGAATGAAAACCGGTCTTGCAGTCCAACAGGATACTTTATCCCAACCGCAAAAACCAGATAAATGGAACCAACTGGTTAGAGCTCGTGATTAGCTAGGTTGATGACATGGTGAATTCCTCCTGACCTGCACTGGAACATCCCTTGGCCTTAGTGTTTCCCTTGAAAGAAGGAAGTGTGGCAGAGCAGCCTGAGCTGGTAAGCTAATGCCTCGGCCGGAAGGGGGAGTCCCCGTTGTGGCTGGTGGAGGCCCCAGGAGAGGGTGAAGTAGGCAGCAGTCCTCCTCATAATCTCTCACTCATTTGCTCTCAGTAAAGCAGGAATGACTGAAGTCACAAAACAATGCATTTCATGATAGGATAGATAATAACACAATCCCACTGCAGGAGGGAATCAGGCTTTCTTGCTTCTCAGCGTGCTCACTCCCAGGGGAAGTCTGAAACGACTGTCTTCAAGCCCTCTGTTCACCTCATTCCTCGTATTCCTTTGAGACTGTCAGAAAATCTGTGCTGTGTAGTTAGTAATAAATAGATATATATTGTTACCTTTCACTAAGAGCAATATTATTTGGGGACATATTTTTGTATCAATTTAAACACACACATGTCACCATTTATACTTCGTAGTGTAATGGTCTGCTTTCTCCACTTTTTTTTTTTTTTATAAATTTATTATTTATTTATTTATTTTTGGCTGTGTTGGGTCTTCGTTTCTGTGCGAGGGCTTCTCTAGTTGCGGTGAGCGGGGGCCACTCTTCATCGCCGTGCGCGGGCCTCTCACTATCGCGGCCTCTCTTGTTGCGGAGCACAGGCTCCAGACGCGCAGGCTCAGTAATTGTGGCTCACGGGCTTAGTTGCTCCGCGGCATGTGGGATCTTCCCAGACCAGGGCTCGAACCAGTGTCCCCTGCATTGGCAGGCAGGTTCTCAACCACTGCGCCACCAGGGAAGCCCGGCTTTCTCCACTTTTGTCATTCTTCTCCAATAACTTGTGTCCCTATAACGAAGCATTAAATTAAGATTATTTATTCACTCAGCATAACAGGCAAGGCAGCAATATAGACAGCAATCAACTCAATAGGTGTTTATTGGGTAATGGCTTCATTGAAAGGGCTGAGCCCTGTTACTGGGGTGAGTACGAAAATGTTCAAGATGTAAATCCTCTCCCGAGGGCTTCTATTTTAGTAAAGGAGATTAAGCCACAGATACAAATAACTAAGTCAAAGTAGAAAGAGGCAAACGTGAAATACAAAGAAAGTGTCATGAGCTTTCTGAGGATGGTCAGTTAATGTCTGACTTGGGTCCGGAGTGAGGGGGAGGGTCAGGGCATGTCCTCTGGAGGGGATGCTTTTGGCGCTGGGTTCTGAAGGAGGTGAGGAGGATTTGGACAAGTCACGGGGAGTGGGTAGAGGTGGGGCGCCCCAGGTAGTAGAGACAGCGGGGGCTAGGCACAGCCCTAGGAAAATACTGAGCACTTTCCGGAGCCATAGATTAGCTGTTGGTTGTGACAGAGAGCACACGTCTGAAGGTGTTGTGAGAAGTTCTGCTAGAGTGAGATCCCGAGAGCCCTTTGGTGTCAAGCTAAGGAGTTTGAACTTTACCAGTTTAGCCGCCCAGGTTCAGAGAGAAATGGATCTAAGTCTTTCCAGAGCACGGAATACCCTGGCAGCCTTGGCCCTCCCCAGCTTGCACCTGGTGTGTCTGTGGTGAGCTCTGAACACCTGGCTGCCCTGAGTCACATCTGCACGGACACCCACATGACCATCTGGGTCTGCAGCTCTGCCCTCAACCTCAGTCCACTGGAATGTGACCCTAGCGTCTGTCTACATCTTCCTGGGGGGGAAAGGGTCTTGTCCCACTCTCCTGTGTCCAAACCAGCTGCTGGCTAGGACTTTAGAGCAGGAGGTAGGTGGGGCATTCAAAGCTAGTGTTTCTGGTTCTTTCCACTGTACCACAGCTGCCTCCCGTGATTTACTTTCCTAATGTCATATAAATGTGTAAGCCTCTAAGAGCAGGAAGGGGAACGTTAACCTGGCTAGTGCTTCTCAAAATTTGCTTTTTGCTTTAGAGACATTTAAATAGCCATATCAGAAGAACTATCGGTTGAAAGACACTTTTAAGGCAATCATTCATGAATACTTGTTTGAATAAACGAATACATTGAATGCTTCCTATATTATAGACACTGTGATAAACTAAAGAATTAATAATAGCTTTTAGTATCAGTGAAGCAAAAACATGTTTAACATCAAAACGTAGTCCCCTTATATTAACATTTATGGTTGCAAATTAAATGAAATATGTTTAGAAGTCTTAACACATGGCACACAGTAGTGTCTAGTTATTATTACCATTTTAACTCTATACACTGTCAACTGTCTGGCTCAAAAAGGTGATAGTGAGAGATGATGTATTTTGCCTCTCAGTTTTAGGTTTTAATGCTTTTAACCATCAAACGATTGACACACATTTCTTGAAAAGCTCAGAGATTTGGTTTCTTCAAAGTTATGACAACCATTGCAATGTGCCCTAATATAGGTACTCTGGTTGCTAAGGACGGTATAAATCAGGCTAAAAAATGAGCTGATGACAACTGTCATTTTATTTTCCTTTAGTTTGGTCACCTGGAGGGAAAAAGCAGCTTAGGAGATGTTTGGGCTTGTGTCTGAGACATTGGAGCAACATTCTGAAAATGACTCAGTCGGCGTGGTGATACCAACTCTGTATGGCGAACTTCTGGACTGATCTGCCATCCCGCAGCTGTACGGCACTGTTATTCATGGGAACATGGACGCAAATCCTTGTGTTAAAGAAACTTCCATGTCTTCTGTTCCCTATTCAGAGCACTGGAAATATCCCTCCTCCCTAGAGATTGTAACATAGAGCCTTTCCCTTGATCATGAGCAGAAATAAATGGTCTCAGCACAAAAGTTGATTTCCACCACCACAAGATTTTGTGTCAGTCATCCAAGGACAAAATAGCTATACAATAAAATCTTTTTTTTTTTAATAAGGAAGTACTTAAAAAAAAATTATTAATTAATTTATTTTGGCTGCATTGGGTCTTCATTGCTGTGTGCAGGCTTTCTCTAGTTGCGGCGAGCGGGGGCTACTCTTTGTTGTGGTGTGCAGGCTTCTCATTGTGGTGGCTTCTCTTGTTGCGGAGCACGGGCTCTAGGCGCGCAGGCTTCAGTAGTTGTGGCACACGGGCTTAGTTGCTCGGCAGCATGTGGGATCTTCCCAGAACAGGGAACCCGTGTCCCTTGCATTGGCAGGGGATTCTTAACCACTGCGCCACCAGGGAAGCCCTATACAATAAAATCTTAATACAAGCCTAGAGAGTTTTTAATCTATACTTAGAGACATCATAAAAACGAAAGATTACCATGTCAAAAAAGGTAATTTTCACTGAGGAAATGACGTTAATCTCAGTGTTTTATTCGTAGCCTTAATGTCATTTGAGCATGTTTTACACAAAGTCGTAGGGGGAGAAAAAGAGGCAAGAAATTAATTTTGAGCCTAAGTATACCAGTGAATAAATAAATTGAAAAAAAAGTGAGTTAATTTTAACATCAGAAGACTCACCCAATTTGTCTTGTACAATAACAACAAAAACACAAATACATCATGTCAGGCTGAGTATGAAGTTGCAAGAGCTTGTCATTTCCATTTTTTAAAAAAGGAAGCAAATGTGTCTGCCTTACTCAGTTTTTTCCCAACTTCAAGTTTTCAGCTTTAAATAAACATTATGGAGACTTGCTGACTCACAGCACTTGCCTTTTTCTTGGCTCTTCAAGAACCATGAATGGCGTCACCAAGAGAGTGGACAAACGACCCATGCAAGTTATTTACACACCAAGTCAAATAATCGTATACATTTATATCTGTTAATTGACAAAGTCTGCATGAGATCATCTCGAAAGAAGAATTGTTTTTAGAATCCTAAACCAAATGATCAATCCAGCAACAGTTTTTAGATTTGCAAGTGAAGCTTCACCCCTGGCAGGTTAGGTACATGTTCTCATACTTTCATAATACTTCAGATTTATATTAGCATTGCTGGTACCACCACACTTAATATTCATTGGCTTAAGGATCTCTCTCCCCAGTCATGTGAATTTCTTGAGCCTTGACTGTCTTACCCATCTTGGTTTCAGTAAGTGAACCAAAGGCCATATTAGCCAGCAAATAGAAGATTCCACTCCAGGGCACAGACATCTGTGATTTCTTTGTCAGAGTGGGGACTAAGAAGGAAGCATCCAACCTGGTCATCTATAGTGAGGAATTACAGGCGTCAGACTGCGTGAAGACAAGCACAGTTATTTACATGACGTGGATGCAAAACTACGGGGGAGACAGGGAACCACCACAACAGCTTCCTAACTGCTGCTTCCAATCCTTTCCTATGTTGTTGCCCAGTGAGCTTTTTACCACATTTTTTTTCTTTTCTTTTCTTTTTTTTTTTTTTGGCCAAGTAGCTCGGCTTGCAGGATCTTAGTGCTTGCAGGATCTTAGTTCCCCAACCAGGGATTGAACCCGGGCCCTAGGAATGAAAGCACAGAGTCCTAACCACTGGCCCACCAGGGAATTCTCCACAGTGAGCTTTTAAAACTATGTCTAATTAATTCACTTCTCTGCTTAAAACCCTTTAGTGCATCCAAGGATACTTGGGATGCCCTCTCATGCCGATGAGGCCTTGAGTGATATGGCTCTTCTCCTGTCACCTGCTGGTTGGACCAACTCTCTCCTTCATCCATCAGGGTTGCTGTCTTCTGGTTCATCAAAACAGACAGGGCCATTGCTCCTGCTCTTCCTCCTGCCTGAATCAGGGAGCCGAAGCCGCGTGCCAGACCTCTGGTGGCGCAGTGGTTAAGAATCCGCCTGCCAATGCCGGGGACACGGATTCCAGCCCTGGTCCGGGAAGATCCCACATGCCTCCGAGCAACTAAGCCCGTGCGCCACAACTACTGAGCCTGCGCTCTAGAGCCCACGAGCCACAACTACTGAAGCCCGTGCACCTAGAGCTCGTGCTCCTCAACAAGAGAAGCCACCGCGATGAGAAGCCCGCAAACCACAATGAAGAGTAGTCCCTGCTCTCTGCAACTAGAGAAAAGCCCGTGTGTAGCAATGAAGACCCAATGTATCCAAAAATAAATAAATAAAATAAATAAATTTATTGGGAAAAAAACCCAATAAAACTGTGATTTAAAAACAAAAAAGAGTTGCACCAGGCAGTGCAGCACGCTTAGTGTCCTGGCCAGAGGCTTCCCTGGTCCGGGCGGCTAGCGGCCCCCTGCTTCCCAGCTGCCAGCTGTGCCTCGGTGCCCAAGAATACTGAAGAAGCTATCCTTGGAGGCAGACCTCTTTTCTTTGGCCAGCCCACAGATTTTTTTTTTTTTTTTAAACATTCTTTTTTTTTTTTTTTTAGCATTTTCTTTTTTTTTCAAATTTTATTTATTTTATTTATGGCTGTGTTGGGTCTTCGTTTCTGTGCGAGGGCTTTCTCTAGTTGCGGCAAGTGGGGGCCACTCTTCATCGCGGTGCGCGGGCCTCTCACTATCGCGGCCCCTCTTGTTGCGGAGCACAGGCTCCAGACGCGCAGGCTCCGTAATTGTGGCTCACGGGCCCAGCTGCTCCGCGGCATGTGGGATCTTCCCAGACCAGGGCTCGAACCCGTGTCCCCTGCATCGGCAGGCAGATTCTCAACCACTGCGCCACCAGGTAAGCCCCAGCCCAGAGATTTTTAAAACTTGAATTCGAATGCCTTAAGGCCAGTAGACGTACTCCAGTCTGCCTAAAGCGCTCGTATTTCTTTCAGTCAGACACACACATTGGTGTTACCTATCTGCCACCCAGAAGGAATTTGAACTTGCAATCCCTGGACGAATTAATTCCCAGTAATCAACCAGTGATCTGTATGAACGTCACTTCCTCAAGGAAATCTTCACAGCACCACACTTTCAAAGCATCCTGTACTTTCTCCTCATAGCACTCAATACAATCGTAATTAAATAATTGATTGTGTAATTAAGTGTTAAAAGCCTATCTTCCTGGCAAGAACTCTTCACACACTATCCTCAGTGTTTTAGGTACAGAAGGCACTCATTTATTGAATGGATGAATGGATGATAAAGCTAGACTATTCGAAAACTTAATAATATAAATAATTCTCTAAAAGTTTAAAACGAGAATGATTGGCAAGCATCTTTCTGGGATTTACTGAAACTTAATCCTTTCTATAGACACTGCTATCGCCTAACCCTGAGATGGTAATACGGTGTGAAGTTTGTAAGGACAGTGGTTTCGTACCAATGTACTGTGTTCCAAAGGACAGAAGGAATGGGGAAGCAGAGAGGGACCCAGGCTCCCTACACCTAATTAAACTAGAGCATCTCTACTCTTATCTTTATTCATCTTCTATCTTTTATGTAAATATAATGGACTTCTGCACATGATTTGTCTGAACAAAGCTTTCATCAGGGTGGGGACAATGTCTGCCTTATAGACTGTAGTACCAATAGCCCCCAGAATGGTTCCTGGCACTGAGTGTGTGATCGATAAGTACTTGCTAAAGGATATCTTCTTTATGGTAACCTACTTCTGGGTGAAGATGTATTTTCAAAGCTAGGATCAGATTCCCATTGTGTTTCAGAATCAGGAAGTGACAAATCCATTCCATTGCAGGTTATGTTGTACTCATTACCTACCCCATAGGCTGAGTGTTGCTTCCATCCTTTCAATCCAGTTGCAAAATCACATAACCACCCCTTCCCCAAATGATAGTAATACTGGCCCTTCAAAGGCATTTCCAAAACTTTCTTTGTCCATGGTCCTTCCCTATGCTACTTTATCCTCCCTGCCTCCCTGCCTATAGTCACATCCAAAAATTATCTTCATAAATATTTTTCTTGATTTTTAAATGGATCAGAATGTGCCCAAAGGATGCTTTACCGAAGTGTTTGTTGAGAAAATTTGATTTATTATTATTATTCAGTCTTATCATGTCTGAAGCAAACTAAAATAAAATGGATACTTATCTACAGTGTAAGTTATTTTCTTTTCTTTTCTTTTTTTTTTTTTAGGTATTTTCTTAATGTGGTAATTAGCAGTAAAAGTTGGGATATAAGAAATTATATGGGGCTTCCCTGGTGGCGCAGTGGTTGAGAATCTGCCTGCCAATGCAGGGGACGTGGGTTTGAGCCCTGGTCTGGGAAGATCCCACATGCCGCGGCTCAACAAAGCCCATGCGCCACAACTACAGAGCCTATGCTCTAGAGCCTGCTAGCTACAACTACTGAGCCCACGTGCCACAACTACTGAAGCCCACGTGCCTAGAGCCCGTGCTCTGCAACAAGAGAAGCCACCACAATGAGAAGCCTGCGCACCACAATGAAGAGTAACCCCCACTCACCGTAATTAGAGAAAGCCTGTGTGCAACAACAAAGACCCAACACAGCCAAAAATAAATAAATTTATTAAAAAAAAAAAGAAATTATATGGATGAGTGTGTGCCATGTTCACTGTGCCAGATATCGTCCATTTCCACCCTTCCACCTTGCTCTTCAACCCTTTGCACTAAGTTCTCTGCCACAGAGTCAGATCTGTGCAGATTATTTTAACAGGGTCACTTTTCTTCTGGTTTCCAGTTGGGTTTCTCCAATGGGGAGCCCCTATAGGAGGTCAGACAGCAGGAACACAGTGAGGTGAGGTCCTGTATTTACCCACTTCATCTCTGCAGAGTTGCCTTGAGCTGGTTGCATAATCTCCACCAAAGGTCAAAAGTCGCAGCTCCTCTCAAGGTGATCCTTTCCATGTAAAATACAACAGAAATGAACATATATACGAAACTGAAACAGACTCACGGACATAGAGAACAGACTTGTGGTTGCCAAGAGAGAGGGAAGGTCAGGGAGGGAAGGATTCAGAGTTTGGGATTAGCAGATGCTAACTATTATATATGGGATGGACAAACAACAAGGTTCTACTGTATAGCACAGGGAACTATATTCAATAGTCTGTGATAAACCATAATGGAAAAGAATGTATATATGTATAACTGAATCACTTTGCTGTACAGCAGAAATTAACACAACATGGTAAATCAACTATACTTCAATATTTAAAAAAAATTTTTTTAATTAAAAAAAAAAAAAAGGTTATCCTTCCCATACTCGATTCTACCACGTTCAGCTCCCTCCTTTTGTGTCTTTATAAATTTGGTTTGTAACACCTGCTATTCCTAACACAGGGGTCCCCTCACTCTTCTTTCTGGTTTTCCCACAGTGGCCTTACCTAATAAATAATCCCTTCACTAAACCCTTGTGGAGTATGCCACGTGCTTCCTGTTGAGGCCCTGACTGATACACCCACTAGGGGTTCCATTTGTGATCTTTCTCATTTTGATCAGGAATTAGTTATGGTAATAGGCCTGGTGTTCACTGGTTTAACTATTTGAAAGAGAAGTATTTTTTGGAATGATACTCTACCATTTGCCTTTTTTATCAGATGTAAAAATCTAAATTAATCATTTTTTCCTTATATACTAAAATGCTTTATTATTGTATCTTCCCAATACTTTTTAAATGTGCTATGTATAGTTTTATCTTTTGAAAATTATAGTTTTTGGAGTATTACTGCTTTTCCTTTCTGATACTACTTTCTGTTCCCTTCAAGTTAATAAGTGTCTTATTTTTTATTTGCTTAATTTATTATGTACTTATTAATTCAACCACAAATTCTCTGTCGTTGTTAAAATCTCTCAAATGATTCAGGTAATCTATCAATTTTATTTTAATGAAAAAGCCTCTTCTGGAGTATTCTTAACTGTTCCAATATAGATTGGTTACCATTTCCACTTACTATTATAGCTGTCATCCTGAGATCTCCCTATACCAGCAGTCACCAACCTTTCTGGCACCAGGGACCGGTTTCATGGAAGACAATTTTTCCACAGACAGGGAGAGGGGGGATGGTTCAGGTGGTAATGCGAGCAATGGGGAGTGATGGGGAGCGATGGGGAGTGGCAGATGAAGTTTGCAGGCTCAGCCACTGCTCACCTCCTGCTGTGTGGCCTGGTTCCTAACGGGCCATGGACCGGTACTGGTCCACGGCCCAGGGGTTGGGGACCCCTGCCCTATACCACAATCCTGGGGATTCTTATCACCTCTATCTTTTTTATTGGATCCCATTTCTTTTTTTGTTGATTTAGTTCCTTGGTTTGGTGAAACACAATTACCAGAAGTTTCCAGAAGTAGATGCATGCAAGATAAATTTTGAAACCTTACATGACTGAAAATATCTGTTTTATCCTCACACCTGATAGTTTGGCTGGGTATGTAATTCTGGAGTGAAATAATTTTCCTTCACTCTTCTGAAAGTGTTTCTCCAGTTCCTGTTGTTTTTTTTAATAGATTTTTATTGGAGTATAATTGCTTCACAATACTGTGTTAGTTTCTGCTGTACACCAAAGTGAATCAACCATATGCATACATATGTCCCCACATCCCCTCCCTCTTGAGCCTCTCTCCCATCATCCCTATCCCACCCCTCTAGGTCATCACAAAGCACTGAGATGATCTCCCTGTGCTATGCTGCTGCTTCCCACTAGCTAACTATTTTACATTTGGTAGTGTATATATGTCGATGTTACTCTCACTTTGCCCCAGCTTCCCCCTCCCACGCCGTGTCCTCAAGTCCATTCTCTATGTCTACGTCTTTATTCCTGCCCCGCAACTAGGTTCATCAGTACCTTTTTCTTTAGATTCCATATGTAAACAAATACCGTTAGCATACCGAACTTGTTTTTCTCTTTCTGACTTACTTCACTCTGTATGACAGACTCTAGGTCCATCCACCTCACTACAAATAACTCAATTTCATTTCTTTTTATGGCTGAGTAATATTCCATTGTATATATGTGCCACATCTTCTTTATTCATTCATCTGTTGATGGACATTTACATTGGTTCCATGGCCTGGCTATTGTAAATAGTGCTGCAATGAACACTGTGGTACATGTCTCTTTTTGAATTATGGTTTTCTCAGGGTATATGCCCAGTAGCAGGATTGCTGAGTCATATGGTAGTTGTATTTTTAGTTTTTTAAGGAACCTCCATACTGTTTTCCATAGTGGCCGTATCAATTTATCTTCCCACCAACAGTGCAGGAGGGTTCCCTTTTCACCACACCCTTTCCATCAGTTATTGTTTCTAGATTTTTTGATAATGGCCATTCTGACTGGCATGAGGTGATACTTCATTGTAGTTTTGATTTTCATTTCAAGTGTGAAATGTATCTCATTGTAGTTTTTTTTTTTTAATAGATCTTAATTGGAGTATAATTGCTTCACAATGCTGTGTTAGTTTCTGTTGTACAACAAAGTGAATCAGCCATATACATACATATATCCCCATATCCCCTCCCTCTTGAGCCTCCCTCCCACCCTCCCGATCCCATCCCTCTCCATCATCGCAAAGCACAGGGCTGATTTCCCTGTGCTGTGCTGTTGCTTCCCACTAGCTAACTATTTTACATTGGTGTTAAGAAGCATTTCGAACAGGTTCGATACAGTGCTTCTTGAATTTATTTTCATATAAGGATAAGTGGTTGAGAGATTGGCCAGAGATTTACTTTTTCTTCAGCCTTATTGAGATATAATTGACAAATAAAATTATAAGGTATTTAAAGTGTACAATGTGATGTTTTGATATATGTGTACTTTATGAAAGGATTGTCCCCCATTGAGTTAATTAACACATCCATCTCCTCACATATTTACCTTTTTTTCCAGTGAGAACATTTAAGTTCTACTCTCTTAACAAATTTCAGTTATACAATACAGTGTTATCAACTATAGTCACCATGTTATACATTAGATTTACAGACCTTATTCATCTTACAGTTCCTTTTAACTTCCAGTGTTGCTAGTGGAATCCTTTTACCTGATCTTTTGTATTTGACTTTTTCCTCTCCCTCTGGAAACTTGTAGGATATTTTCTTTGTTCCAAATGTACTATACTCAGTAACAATGAACATTAGCGTGGGTCTATTTTCAATCTATCATTATGGGCATTCAGTGGGGCATTTTTATTAAGAAACTCACATTCTTTAATTCTGGAAAATTTTCTTAATATTTTTGTTAAATATTTTCCTTTGTTTATTTTTCTCTCTTATTCTGAAATCAATTGGAAGATGAACTTTTTGGATTGGTTCTCTAATTTTCATATCTTTTCTCTTTTATTTTCTATCTTTTAATTTATTTTAAAATTTCTTTAACATTCCCATAGCTTTGTTTTCATCCTCTTGTATTAAATTTTTAAAATTCTGATATTATATTTTAATTTCTAAGATCTCTTTCCTGAGTATTCTTTGAATAGTCCTTTTTTATAATAGCCTGATCTCATTTCATGGTTGTAAATTTTTTTCTCTAGTATATTACTTAAGATGTATATATTTTTCATTCTGTTTGTTCATTTAACACTTGTGCCAGTTTTTAAGTTACTGTTTCTCAGCTTATAACCTACTTGCAGGATTCTTGCTTCCTATCTCTGCACTTCTGAGGCCTGCTGGTTTGGAGGTCTTACTTCCCAAGGGAGGAATACTCCACTGGGAATACAACAATACTTCTGCTGAGTTGGAAGATGAGACTGCCACCTGGCCAATTTGGAATCCCCATGCCACTGAACCAAGAGAAAAAGAAGGGGATTAGTCTACTGTCTAGGATGATTCATCCTAATTACCAAGAGGAAATTGAGTTGATGCCAAACAATTGGAGGCCTATATGTGGAAGCCAGGGGATTCTCTGGCTGCCTTTTAGTACTTTCACATCCAAAAGTAAAGTTGATGGAAAATTACAGCATCCAAACCAGTCAGGACCACAGAGGGTTCAGAAGCTTCAGGAATGAAATTTGGATCATTCCACTGGGTAAAGAAACCTGGATGACGTTCTGGATGGGGACAAAACACAAAAACAAAAACAAAACAACAAAAACAACAACAAAAACAATCATGGAATGGACACTGGAAAAAGGAAGTCAAAAATATTATTCTTGTTCACGTATGTTTTATCCATTATACTTTTTAGTTGGTTATGGTTGGAATATTGATAAGCTCTTTAGAGGAATATGTAATCTTTTTTTAAAATTTATTATTATTTATTTATTTATGCTGTGCCAGGTCTTAGTTGTGGCATGTGGACTTCTTAGTTGTGGCATGCATGCAGAATCTAGTTCCCCAACCAGGGATTAAACCTGGACCCCTGCATTGGGAGCATGGAGTCTTACCCACTGGATCACCAGGGAAGTCCCAAGGAATATGTAATCTTTAAAACAATCACTTTATTAAATTCTTTTTATTAATTATAACAGTTTTCAATCAATCCTTTGGGTTTTACTAGTTAAAATAATCTACAAAGAAAAATAAATGTATCCTTTCTTTCCAATAATTAATTTTTGACTTCATTATGTTTTTGGTGAGTGGTTGTGGGCTTTCTAAGTTTATAAGAATAGTACTTGTTCATAGTAAAAATTTATATGTAGGAACATATAAAAGTTGTAGTTTTCTCCTAGGCTTACTACAATTCCACTACCCAAATGTAAACATAATTGGTAGTTTAGTATGTGTTCTTTCAAGTTCATCTCTACACATGAATGTCTGTGTTTGCATGTATATTTATTTATTAACAAAAATAGAGCTATATTATATACACTTTTCTGCAATTTGTTTCTTTATTTACTTTAACATATTTTAATATCAATAAATATAGTTCTACCTTATTTTAAATAGTTGCATATTATACAATGTATAAAAGTTCTCTAATGTATATATCCAATACTCTGTTGTTGAGTTTTTTCCCCCATTTTTTTTTTTTTTTTACAGTATATATCCTTGCACATACATTTTCATATAGTTGTATGACTTTTTTCTCCTGGACAAATTCCTAAAAGTGGAACTGTTGGGGAAACATTTTGCTTTTTTTTAATGATAGTACCACTCTTGTGACTAAGGATGCACTGCATCAAGTAAATTAATTTTTTAAAGATGCTTTCCAGTGAATTAAGACTTTTTTTCTTACCTAGACTTAAGTAACATAGCATGTTTAAAGCATTAAAAAAAAATATTTGTTTTAATTCTAGAGAATTTACAGCTGGAAAACTACTGGCTTAAGAAACAAACACCTTATTTCTTGAAAATTACTTTCAGTTGCTAATTCACTGTAGAAGAAAATCTGACAATATATACTTTTTAGATTATAATTGTATAAACACACCAATATTAAAAGATTTCTCTGGAATTTATGGACCATTGGAATACATCCATGTAAATTCACAAGGAAGAAGAGAACTATTTTCCTAACTACTTTGCATTTACCCAGCACTTTAATCTATCCTGCAGAGCTCTATTTTTGTATTCTCTTCCTTCAGCTGGAGGAAAAATAGACTGAGCTCTACATTTCTAAACCTTCATGACTTGGCCACACAGAGCTTTGTGGACACCATGACTAGGACTGGATGATATGCTTAGTCAAAACCCCTCTGGGATAGGGAGGGTGGGAGGGAGACACAAGAGAGAGGAGATATGGGGATATATGTATATGTATAGCTGATTCACTTTGTTTTAAAGCAGAAACTAACACACCATTGTAAAGCAATTATACTCCAATAAAAGTGTTAAAAAAGAAAAAGGCCCTCTTCCTCCTTGGTGTCTGTCTAAAGTGGGTTTGGTGAAAGAAATTGTGGGACAGTGTATTGTCTCAAACCAAAGAGACTCAAAGAATATCAAAATGGCTACTATCTTTTGTAGTACAAAGGGGTAGCTTGTAAAGTAGGTGGCAAAGAATAATAAGGATTTAGTCCCTGAGAGATTTCTTCAAGGTCTCCTTTGTTCCTCAGGACTTCTCTTCATGATTTATTGAGGATTTACTATGTTTCTAGCATTATGCTTAAGATTAGGAATAAAGCACTAAGCAAGATAAGTCTGTTTAGAACAGCAGTCTTTACATTTTTTTCTAGTATACTCCCTGAAGTAATTTTGAAAAACTACATGGCCCCTTGTACTGTTTTAGGTTGATATATTGTTTTATTTGTGGGAGGAGCTCCATGTCATTCTATTTTCCATGTTGATCCAGGCTCCCTCAAAAAGTTAGTTGATATATTATTTTAAAATTAAACTGAAAAAGGATGTAATTTCTGCCATTTGTGACTAAGCAACAAATCTATCACTCTGGTGTTAAAATGGAACCTGTGGTATGTTTCTTCATAATATAGAACTTTTTCCACTAACAACTCCATTATATTAACATTTATTAATGTTCTGAATTCTTACCAAGTTTTGATTGAAGAAAAAAATAATGAGACTTTTATCTAATAAAATGAAACTAAAAAAGGGCTGCTGAAGTCTTATCATTCACCGTCCTAACTGCATAAAAGCTGCTGAGTCATTTAAAGGATCTGCTTTTCTATTTCGATGTTTGAGTTCAGACTTTTATAATTTTAGAAAGAATGCTTAGGGAATATATGGTCCAATCTTCTATTCTCCAGGGGAGACAACTCAGACCCAGAGAGGCAAAGTGATTTGCCAAAGTCTTGCAGCTGCTTGGTGAACTTGGGATCCTTAGTTATCACTTGGTGACTTTTTCATTATCGTGTGATCAGAAATACTACAACCTCTTTAGTAGGTCTAAGTAAAAATTAATGAGAGCAGATAACAATAATAGCAACTACAATAACCCTGTCTTATATAAGAAGTCCCAAATATAGTCATTTTTTAAAAATGTAACAATAGCAACAACAATATGGACTTCCCTGGTGGCACAGTGATTAAGAATCCACCTGCCAATACACCTGCCAGGGTTCGACCCCTGGTCCAGGAAGATCCCATATGCCGCAGAGCAACTAAGCCCATGCGCCACAACTACTGAGCCTGTGCTCTAGAGCCCCTGAGCCACAACTACTGAAGCCCACGTGCCTAGAGCCCATGCTCCGCAACAAGAGAAGCCACTGCAATGAGAAGCCTACCCATCACAACGAAAAGTAGTCCTCACTCGCCACAACTAGAGAAAGCCCGTGCACAGCAAAGAAGACCCAATGCAGCCAAAAAACAAGTAAATAAATTAATTAAAAAAAAACAATAATAATACTGTATTGTGTACCAATGAGACAAAGTCCTAGATATAATCACTTCTTTTCACTTTCACTTGTATTTTTACCATTTTATTTCTTCCATTCTATCTATGAAACATTTTTATTTAAAGTTTTGAATTAGTTTTACATTTCTATTTGGGACAAATTTACCATCTCTTTCTGTTTTTTGTACATCTTATTTCAATTTCACTGAGAAAAATGGAAATAAATTCAATTTCATCTTACAAAAGTAAAACTTAGAAGGATTGATTTTCATCATTTAGTGTCATAGATAACAGAGTTTGACAAATAATGCAATCTTTGAAGATAATTTTAGAATGCACCTTTGAGCTAATCAATACCAGTCCAATCAAATGGTTAGAAGAAACTTTTAAGACCTGTTATGCTAGTGAAATAGTTTAATTCTGTCTAGTTCAATTACTACCAGTAATATAACAGATTTCTGGTATAGTCAAAACTCAGTTTGGTAACTAAATAAAGTTCATAAACAACTATGATGAACCTATAGGAATACTTTACTGAGTTACTATTCAAATTAATAGAAAAGACTTCAAACATGTTTAATAACTTCCTATTTGTGATACAATTTTCTAATATTGGAAATGAGAGGGACTTCCTTGGTGGTACAGTAGATAAGACTCCATGCTCCCAATGCAGGGGACCCAGGTTCAATCCTTGGTCAGGGAACTATATCCCACATGCATGCCACAACTAAGAGTTCGTATGCCACAACAAAGGAACTCATGTGCTTCAACTAAGGAGCCTGCCTGCTGCAACTCAGACCTGGTGCAACCAAATAAATAAATAAATACATATTAAAGAAAAAAGAAATGAGAAAATTAAGAAAAGGAACTAGATTACAGAACTTGTATTGATATCTAAATTTGTTATTTTTCTTGCAGATTTCTTTGTCAGGTACAGGCTCTGATATAAAATACAAACTACTGTTTTTAATGCTACATTTCGTATATTTTTTTATGTTCTCCCAGGATAACTGAAGTCAACATATAGGGCAAACGTTGACTGAGAATTAAACTAGATCATACATAAATTTATAACATGAAACAGAATGTGTACTGGGGATTCCTCACTTGAAGAAAACCTAAAATAAAACTTAGTCTAATATATATATGGTGATAATTCACAATGCAAGTTTCTACCATGAAATAGAAATGCCCTAAATGTCAAAAAGAGAAAATCCTTTGAGTGTAATGTTTGACTAAAGTGAGGGACACCTGCTCTATTTATTTTATTTTATTCTATATCTTATTTTATATTTTATTATTTAAAAATATTAGGTAAATTGTCGTTTTGGCCTTCTCAGTACCCAGTTCTCTAGAGCTCATCTTAATCGTGTTTTCTCCTTATCTGCAGGCCTGCACACTCCTAATCCCATTACTTTGTTTGTGAATTGGTGCAGATTTTTCACCTTTACCCCAAACAAAATTCCAGGCTTATCTCTGCATTACCCATATCTGATCAAAGTGCTCAGTTAAACACAAGGACAAAAGGACCTCCTACTCTAGTTCTCCATTCTTCAGCCCACAGAAAAGTGGCAGAAGCTTTGAAGTTAGAGTTTTTTCATTAAAATCACCCAATTCTAAAGAGGGCTGACTACCACACAAATCCCTAAAAGTGGAAAGGAAGAAGTCTAAAAATGTATTTTTCCTTGCTACAGAGATTTTTCCAGGAGTGGGAGTTAAGGGGTGGCATGGGGTTGGGAGAGTTCAATTCCACTGAAATTTACTTCAACTGAAAGTGAATGAAGCCATGTTTATAAGCTGTTTTAAAATCACAGTAATATTATGAGTAATAAAGATGATACACTTTAAAATTTGTACCATCGTTGCATTTTCAAAATCTAACTCTCTTATGTAGAACTATTATACTTAAATATAAAATCAGAGGTGTGCTAGCACTGACTTGCAAAAGCCAATGGTTAAATTTTTAGGAATTTTTGAGCCAGTTGTCACAGTCATTATTAAAAATCAAATTATATAAATTTAAAATTTAAATTATTTTCACAAGAAAGGTAATAAATACTCAAAACGAATTATATTTTACTATTACTTATGCCCTTGAGATTATGTCTATGGTATCTATATTAGGATTGCCAGATAAAATCCAGGATGCCCAGTTAAATTTGAGTTTTAGATAAATGATGAATACTCTCTTAGTGTAAGTTATGTCCCAAATATCACATGGAAATACTTATATTAAAAGAATTATGGGGCTTCCCTGGTGGCGCAGTGGTTGAGAATCTGCCTGCTAATGCAGGGGACACGGGTTCGAGCCCTGGTCTGGCAAGATCCCACATGTCGCGGAGCAACTAGGCCCGTGAGCCACAACTACTGAGCCTGTGCGTCTGGAGCCTGTGCTCCGCAACAAGAGAGGCCGCGATAGTGAGAGGCCCGCGCACCGCGAGAAAGAGTGGCCCCCGCTTGCCACAACTAGAGAAAGCCCTCGCACAGAAACGAAGACCCAACACAGCCAAAAATAAATAAATTAATTAATTAATTTTAAAAAAAAGAAAAAAAAAAAAGAATTATGGAAACTTCCTTGGTGGTCTAGTGGTTAAGACTTCACCTTCCAATGCAGGGGGTGTGGGTTCGATCCCTGGTCGGGGAGCGAGGTTCCCACATGCCTCACTGCCAAAAAACCAAAAACATAAAACAGAAGCAATATTGTAACAAATTCAATAAAGACTTTAAAAATAGTCCACATCAAAAAACAAAATCTTAAAAAAAAAAAAGAATTATGTGTTGTTTACCTGAAATTCAGATTTAACTGGACATTCTGGCTTTTTATTTGCTAAATCTGGCAGATCCTGTATGGAGAAAATACTATATATTATACATTACAATACATTTCTTCCTTACTCCCTGTTCAGTGACTTTACATTGAAAGCTTGACATTAGTCATGGTGGGTATATTTGCCCCATATATACCAACACACTCTACAAATCAGGGCTCCCACCACCTAACCATTTGTTAACTATTGACCAGTACACTACCGAGTATCATATTAAAAATACTATATGATATTGTCCAGGTGTTTAGAATGAATTGATCCTTTGATTATTTGGTCATTACAATGAGAATAAATTAACTTATACATACGCTTTTATTATTTTCTCTGTGCTTATCATTCCATGAAGAAGGCAATACAATTTTCACAAAACTTCTAATGGACAACTTTTGCCCTGAAGTTTTGAGGGAAACTGTGTTTTACTTAACATTAGGGTTCTCCATTAATCGCTATAAAAATAAATACATTCTAAAAATTCCTTACATATTTATTTCCTCTACAGAAATCCAATTAGATCTCCATATCTGTCAGTGTATTCTTTCAATTCATATACCTGTGAATTTGAGGTTAGAATAGTCTGGAGAATTGTAGAGAGAGGACTAAACCTGGGATAACAAGTTAATTAATGTGACAAAGGTATGTAATAAAAGCTACTGTTTCTTTGTTCACTCTTATCTCTGTTGGAGCGTGTACAGATGCTTCTCATTACCATTAATACATTTTTAGAGGATGCAGCAAGCTAAATACAATTGCTTACAGGTCAATTTATTGAAAATATTTTCACTTTTTTTCTCCTTCAAATTAAATGAATGAAATAAGAAAATGGATCAATTAATCATTTTAGTAGCTAGGCTGTGGGGAATTGAGGTCAGTGACCTTGGTGGGCTGATAAATGAATGTGATACCAAGGAGGACTGGCAAAGTCAGGTTTCTGGTTGCCTTGTTTTAAGCATTTATGTGTTCCTTATTACTCGTAGAGAGAGGTACAGGGCTAACAGCTCCAGACTCAAGTTCATCAGTGTTGCACAACAGACACAGGTGTTCCCAGGACAGCTAAGTCAGGATAGCACTGATCACCAGAAAATGTGAAAACCAAGGTAATTGTCTTCTAAATGTGCCACAGGCACAGAGGTGCACATTAGGATGACTGCAGATGAAGTTTTCACCTGACTCTCATTTGCATCTTTCCATACTTTGCAACAGGAGCCTCCTTCCTCCTCCTCCTCCTCCTCCACCTCCTTCTCCGCCTCCTTCTTCTCTTTCTCCTCCTGTTTTTGTTTTTTTTTTTTGTATTTCAAGAATCATAAGACCAATAATTTAAAAACATGGGTAGTCATTTTCTTTATGCAGATTTAAGCTAAATTTCTATGCTTCTTTACACACTCTTGTTTACTATGTATTGATTAAACTAGTCTGGATTTGAGGAATGTTACTATTTTAATTGTGCTCATAAATTAACTTATACATATGCTTTTATTATTTTCTTCCACCAAATGAGATTAGGTTTTATCTCCACCTACAAACTATTGTATCAACAGAAACTGAATGAATTTTCGGCATGGAATTCTCCTTAGTTATGATAAGTCACTGAAATTTTAGAGTTTTGTGGTAGTTTGCCCACCCCCAGAAAAACACTGGTCTCTTTCAAGAGTCTCTTAAGTGTTGTATTTGCCTCCGCTTTGCCTTCCTTCAATCCATTTGTCATAGTGTGGCTTCAATGGTCTTCCAATACGAACTAATCGTGTCAACTCTGTCATCCTCTTCCTGTCCCCCTCATGCCTAAGATATTCCAATGGCTTCAGATTGCTTCCAGGAAAAAGCCCAAACTCTTTAATGTGGCCCTCAAGACTCTATCTGGTTTGGGCTCGCCCACCTCTCTAGCTTCACCTCTCACCATGCTTACCACCTCTTACCTTACTCTCCCCACTTTGATCTCATAGGCCTTCTCTCAGTTGTTCCTACTCATCCTCTCTCTGGCCACAGGGCTTTTGAATATCTTATTCCTTCTGTCTAGAATATAGGTCAATAAAACGTTTTCTGTGAAGGTCCACGATAATCAAAATTTTAGACTTTGCAAATCATATGATTTCTCTCCCAACCACTTGAATCTGCCATCATAGCTCTAAAGCAGCCACGGACGCTATATAAATGAGTGGGTGTGTCTGTCATCCAATCAAGTTTATACTTATAAAAATATGTGATGAGCTGGATGGGGTCCATGGGCTATAATTTGCTGACCCTTGGCCCAGAATATTCTTTCTGCCCTTCTTTCCTAATGAACAGCCCTATATATCCTTTATCTCTTCCGCAAGGAAGACTTCACTGATAACCCTGAATAGATCAAATCCTCCTATATTCTCATAATACCATTGTTAATACTTTATGATAATTATTACACTGGAACTATTACAGTGCCCATTAGAGATCAGAAGGTGCTTCTAAGCCTCTTGTTTATTCATTGTTATTCATTCACTGCTATTCATTCATTGTTATGTGCAATAAATGGGCACCTGTGATTTGTTGCCTTGTGCATGATAGAGTAAAAGAGGTCATTGTTCTAGCCTCTGTGATTTAAGATAATGTATTCACTCATCCATTCAACTGACAAATTGCAAGGAGAATTCCAAGGTGTGTAATACATGAAGTCATTATTTCAGATATCGAGGTGATTGTTTTCCCAGCTGAAAAATAAAGATAAAAATGGGGAAAAAACACAAAAATGAAAGCAATAAAAATAGTGCTTTGGGCACCAAGAGTATAATCTTATAGGTGTAGTCATTTGACTTGCAGGATACTGTTGGTTAAAGATGATATAGAATGTACTGCTGACACATCCACTAATTTTCTTCTTCCCACGTGCTGGTCAACTTGAGCAAGTTTCATAGCTTTCTTTTCGGCTTTCTAAGCCTAAATATCTAGAGACTTTTACACCACCTGCCAAACTTGAGAAGCTGCTGCACCATCAGAATCAGAAGAGATGCCACACTGCTCACACAGACTTTGGTCAGAACCAGATGTGCTCACCCAGCCCTCTCGATTCCTTATGTTACATGGCAGCTATTTTCTGAAAAGAAGGCCAGGAAAAACAATACTCTATCAGTGGGTGCAGACATAGGAACCAGACTTTTCAGATGATTCTGGGTGTTTTTGACCATGCATATAAGTTTATACGGATAGAGGCTAAGAATATCTTGAACAAGACTCGACATTATTGCTCACATTTCAGTTTAAAAGGGAAGCCGTCGCCAAGCACAGACTATGTCCGGCACTGGTAAGCTTTACACTCAGCTCTGATTGATTTCAACCGGCTAGAAGTGAAATTTTATTTTCAAGGCAGAGTCACTTTAAACCAAATGCAAAAAGAAATCACGCATTCTTCCCTGTCTCCTCTCAACCAGCTGCATCTGGTCCATAGATTTGTTTGGTTTGGCTTTCACAGTGTTTAAACAACAACCCAAAATTGGATTTGTTGATATGGGAGATTTCATATAAAAATCTCGATTTCTGGCATCTGGGAAATCTGGCAGCCCTGGGTGACATTCTCACGTGGGAGGGTGGCTGGATGCTGTCCTGCTCAGATGAGTCATGGATTCACCAGGACTCTGTCCCTAACTGACCACCTTCATTCACTTATGCCACCTATGCCAGGAAGTTTGAGTTTGCCCTTGCCAGATAGCAAAGAGGCTCAGTGGCACAGAAATATTTTTATGTTTTAAAGAAGACAGCTTTTATTAATCCTACTGTGTTATTGGATATTTGTATATCACTCTGTATTTTTGCAAGTATCTTCCCCTCAAAGAACTCAAAAGACTATGCAAAAGTTGAAGGGAAGCACCCACTGGCCCCTCTTGGCCAAGTGGACTAGATATCCTGAAAAACTGCTGAGTTTAGGAAAATGCCTGATGGAAAGGAATGCGCCTAAAAGGGCACCCTGCCCGCCCCAAGGGTCTCTCTGTGTCCTTTTGATGGACTCTGAGAAGGTGATTCAAATGAGGATGGACAGAGGAGCCAATAGGAGCAAAATATAGGGACTCGTTAGGGACCCGGCTACCACCATACACTGGGCAGGTCTTGTCCCAGCAGACATAGCTTTGGACATGAACCTTAAAATATAAGTCACAACTTACCAAATGGATGAGGATTTTAGAAGCAAGCGAGTCAGCAGGAACAAAGTGAGCAGAGGCTTAGAAACATTAAAAACAGTATTGGGTGGAGGAGACTAAAATCATGAGAAATTTCCATTTTCCTCAGTTTATGTCCCCTGTAATATAGGAGCATTTAGGCCAGAAACACTGTTTTTTTAAAAATTTTTATTTACTTATTTATTTTTGGCTGCATTTGGTCTTCATTGCTGTGCACGGGCTTTTCTCTCCAGTTGTGGCAAACGGGGGCTACTCTTCATTGCGGCGCGCGGGCTTCTTATTGCGGTGGCTTCTCTCATTGCAGAGCACAGGCTCTAGGCGCACGGACTTCAGTAGTTGTGGCATGTGGTAGGCCAGAAACACTGTTGACTAGAGCCCTTAGAGTCTGCTACTCAAAGAGTGGTCCATGGACCAGTAACATTGGCATCACCCAGGAGCTTGTTAGCAATGGTATCACAGAAACTATTCCAGACCCACTGAGTCAGATTCACATACACACTAAAATTTGAGAACCACAGCTTTTGCAAGTAATGAGGGTTGGGACCAGGTAATGATAGGGTGATTTTTCTTTCTCTTTTTTCTCCCCCATTTATTTAGACCTCATTTGACCATGAGGCTAAATACACGTGAAACCTCAAAACAATGGAAATAATGCCTAATATGTCAGGGTGGGTGGCATGGAGGCCTGGAGCAAGAGAATTACTATTATTTCATTAAAAAAAAAAATCTTTTCTTTCCAAATAAACTGAGACTTGGTTTGCTCATTATTTTTTAAAATCATGTAGACAGTAGTTACAACCAAGATCAGGTGGAAATAAATAATCTCTTTAAAACAATGGAACCCAGTCTTGCCCTTTGGACTCAAACACTAATAAAAGGAATTCATATAGATTATTGAGTTATTTATTACAGTCATGAGCTCACTTAAATTCCAGTTTATGGCAGGAAGCTATATAAAAAATATTTTTTTTTCATTTAATGAGTAATGAAGATGATAAATTGGCCTCTTTGTGAGATAAAGATATCATTATTGAATGCACACTGTGTCCCTAACTCTTTACATAATTCATCAAGTCTCCACAACAGGTATCAACCAGCCTTAATTTATAAATGGGAAACTGAACATCATAGACATTAAGTTGCTTACATAAGGTAACGGGGTTATTGTTTTGCTGTTAAGATTTAAACACACACTTGAATATGAATCCCACATTATTTTCCTTTCCCTCCAGGTACCCTGGACTGAACTGAAGATTTTTAACTCCTCTGTGACCTGGCCAGTTTTCTTTTGATCTTGACTGTCAGAATGGAAAGGCTCTTTTCTACTTGATTTCATCTTTCCCACTTAAAACCATTAAAAAAAAAAAATACTGGTTGTATTTCTAGTGATTTTTTTTTCCTGATTATAAAATCAATCAGGTTCATTTGGTAAAATTTGGAAAATATGGAAAAGCACAATGAAATAACGAATATCACATAATTCTATCACTCAGAGATAACCCTACCACTCAGAGATAACCACTATTCACATTATATTATATGCTTCCATTGTCAATGAATATATATATACATACATATAGCTTATAAAAAATAGACTCATGCTGTGTATACTATTTTATAACAAACGTTTCCCCATGTCAATGGATATTATTTCTACAACATACTTTTCATGGTTCCCTAATATCCTAAACATAGATATAATAATATAAAGTGCAGGCACTATTCTAAGTACCTTGGAAGTATTGTTTAACACACATACAAAATATAGTAGGTGGTTTTATTACCTCCACTTTACATATGAGAAACTGGTACCCACAGAAATAGTGTGGTAGTATTTGATTTGGATACATAGCTATTCAATGGCAGAGTTGGGACTGGACCTCTCTCAGTCTAGATCTAGAGTGACATCCTTAGCCCCTGCTCCATAAGTCTCACTGAACCTTCAGGAGTCCTTTTAAGAATAGCAGATAGGACTTCCCTGGTGGCACAGTAGTTAAGAATCCACCTGCCAGTGCAAGGGACACAGGTTCGAGCCCTGGTCTGAGAAGATTCCACATGCTGCAGAGCAACTAAGCCTGTGCGCCACAACCACTGAGCCCGCCTGCCACAACTACCGAAGCCCGCATGCCTAGAGCCGGTGCTCCACAAGAGAAGCCACTGCAATGAGAAACCCACGCACCACAACAAAGAGTAGCCCCTGCTCACCACAACTAGAGAAAGCCCACACACAGCAAGGAAGATGCAACAAGCCAAAATAAATAAATAAATAAATAAATGTAATAAATAAAAATAAAAATAGCAAATAGATTCCTATTAAATTCTTCAATTTAGCACAGCCATTTTGTTGGGCCAATGTCATGGTTCCTTGTTTCACTTTATCCTTTCATTTCCTTCACAAACTGATATTTATTTTTAGTAGTAATTATCTTTGCCATCAATTGAGATTGTGTGTATAGATGTGTACCCTACCCCATGTCCTGACAGGTTCAATAAACGGTAGTGAAGAATAATTCTTATTTTATTTTTTTCTTTTCTTTTCTCTTCTCTTCTTTTCTCTTTCCTCCTTCCCCCCTCCCTTTCTTCCTTCCTTCCTTCCTTCCATTCTTTCATTCTTTCTTTATTTCTTGCTCAATTTTAGTTATTTGGTTTTACTCACTAGGACCAAGCTACACTAAAATACATACAATATTTTATGAGAAAAAAAGAAGCCTGGTTTCATAGTTCCAAATGAAGCCTTCAGGCATTTCACAATAATACATGTTACAGCTTTAAAGAATAAAAATATTGAATGGTGAGAACTTTAAAATATCAAAGGGACTTTCAGATGGCTACTTTACAATCTGACACCTACTTTTAACTTAAAAAGCAAAATTTTATAACCTGAGTTTTCTCTTTACACATTAATGAAAACCATGGAAATTTTGTGGAAAAATAAATCTTTACCTCAAAAAGGAACTTGGAAATTTTAAAATATGAGTTGATATTTTGTTTCCCAGAGTTGATACTGGAACAGTAAACCACAAATGAAACTGCTAGATGACACTAAGAGAAGTAATAATGTTATTTTTGTGATGTCAGACGGATGGAAAGAGGAAGTACACACTTTTGCAATTGAACTGAACTAAGACTAGTCAATGATCCCAGATTTGGTTGATTAGCTGAGTCTGGTTGCTAACAGAGCTTCCCAACAAGCAGGCCATGGCACAAAGGAGATCACCAGACAAGATGCCAAAATCATCAGCAAGACCTGCCATTGGATTCCCTCGAGACTTTTCTATGAGTGCTGGTATTAATCATTGAATTTGTATACAGCAATGCCATGCCCTATGAAATAATTATCATATATTTATCTCACTTTGCTCCACTGGAATTATTTTACTAATGAGTGATTGAAAAAAAAATAGGAAAATGGTTAAGAGCAAAAGATTTGGCGTGGTTTGAGGTTTGAATCCCACCTCTGCAACATACTGTCATGGACAACTCGTGTTTTTGCCAACCCAGGGTCCCCTCCTTCATCTTCTGGAAGCAGCACCTTCTTTTTCCCTTAGGGAACTCCTCTTCCCCTATTTATGCCAATAATCAAGATCCTTACCCTCCTCTTGAAAAATAGTTAGGCATGTGACCCAAGCTTGACCAATCAGACTTAACCTCCCAGAAGTTAGAATTGTGAGCCATGTCCAAAAGAAGTGAGCATATTGGGTCATCTCTATGGTGTTTTCCTGAAGGAGCTGGTCCATTAGTACCTAGATGTTGGACATTTTCGTGTTTCTTATTCTTCCAATGATTGTTTATTCCTCCTTGATTCTGTGAGCTACTCCATGTTCTCCCAATATGTTTCAGCTTTACTTCAGTTAACCAGAATCTGTTTCTCTTGTTTGTAAACAAAGAACTTGAATATTTAAACAAATTAAGTAAATCATAACTCTAAATTCCATGGACTTCAGCAATGTAAAATATCCAGTTCAAGCTATAACTGAATCTATTACAATAGATTTATAATAATGACCTCAACATGCTTGACAATACAAAATCTGTTATTTTGGTAACTGTAGAATGTTTACATTATCTTCCTAAGAAGTTACCTCATATGTAAAATTTTGAAAATAATGCCTTCATCCCAGACTTGTGAGGATTAAATGAGAATGTGTCTGGAAAATGTCTAGCACAGTCTCCTCTAGTGTAAGAGATCTATATCTATTGGCGGTTATCACTATACAAAGTCTGTAAGTATGAACGTCTCAGTCCAAGGCAAGTTCAAACATTAAATGGGTGATGCTAGTAGTTTGTCATATAGTACTTCTCTGAGTTTTTGACAGTGCAGGAACAACTGCTATTCAGACTAGAAAACCTAGCTGATAATTTGAACATTTTAGTGGAATACTGATCTGGTATTCAGTTTTCATAAATAGATTTGGTCTGAAAAAAAAAAAAAGAGCCAGTTTCTATAAGAGCATCTAATCAAGATTTTCACTATGCAAGTGAGCAGTTTTGATTTTCCTCAGGAATTTATGGTATTTTGCTCTAAATAATGAAGTGATCTAGTGGGGAGGTATTTTCAGATTTATGTCAACTGAAGGAATAACTAATTTAGTCTTTGCTGTATATGTATGTTAACATGGATGTATACGTAGCACATA
This sequence comes from Balaenoptera ricei, assembly GCF_028023285.1. Lineage (NCBI taxonomy): Eukaryota > Metazoa > Chordata > Mammalia > Artiodactyla > Balaenopteridae > Balaenoptera > Balaenoptera ricei. The sequence goes on along the minus strand of NC_082650.1, from coordinate 29,385,217 downwards.
ATAGAACGAATTGGAATTGTTCTTAAGATTTTGTGGAATACATATGTGCAGAGAATTAAAACCAAATCTGAGATATCCTCGGCTATTCATTCTAATTGACTCATGTACCTGAATGTTTAGATTTGTACAACATTAGTCTCATTCTAGAAGGCATTTGGCATAGAAAATTTTTAGTTAAAGCTTCTTCTGCAGAAGCTGAGGTTTAAGAGTGTCAGGTCATTTGTTTCTGTTTCCACAGTTTTCAAAATTCTACTCAGTATGGAGAAAGCACACCAATGACCTCTGTTTCCAAGAGCCTTTCCAATGAGCTTACATTACAAAAGTCATTTAACCTGTTCCAATGAGGCAGTCCAATTTTGCTAGCAGAATGAGAGGAGGAAGGTGTTGTCAAAGGCTCTTATCCAAAGACCATTTTCTCTTGGCAAGCCAACAGAATTCTGATTTCATTCAGATTCCTAAATCTCAAGGCAGGTTGTGATCTCCAGGGAATGAATCTCATGGGTCTTAGCCAGTCATGGTAATCTGGTTCCTGTGTGCCAGTAGTTGGTCTAGTGTTTTGCATATGACCAACTTCTGGCTGAAAAGATGTAAGGGAATCTGTTGGGAGAAGGAGCTTCTAGAAAAGAGTATTTTCCTGGTTAAAAATACAGAGACTTGTGAAAAGCCCTTTGACCTCTAAGCCTCTCTTCTTGTCTTGTAGCTAAGTGAGGATAACTTCCTTGTAGCTACATCTGTCTTCCTGTAACCATGAAGTGATGAGATGACTGGATAAAGAGCCACTGTACTAAAAATGGCAGAGTGGAAATCTAAAAAGAGCCTGAATACTTGATGTCATTTTTAGCTACTGCTCCCAAAATGGAACTCAGAACTGCCTACCTCTGGACAACTTGTTAGCTGAGATCACTGAAAGTCTTTCTTACTTATCTTTTACTTGCAGGTGAAAGCATTCGTAAGGGCAGTAACACTTATTTAAGACACTTAGTTTTAAATGCTTTATATTACCAGACAAAAGGATCGTCTGACAGTAAAGTGAAGAGACACTGGATATTCCTGCATTTTAATCTTTCAAAAATGAACTCGAAATTCTGTTCAGTGTTTTACCAGCAGATATCAGGGGGCCCTTTATATTTGCTAGAACTTTCAGAGTAAGTACCTACTAGTATAGCAAGCTTGGTTGGCAGGACAAATCTTACAATAAGGAATTGTGAACGGGCCCTGTAAGGAAAACTAGCAGTTGTCCTGTCTTGGAGAGAATTTTAGAATCAGGATAAAAGAAATCGATTACTGATAATTTGGAACTCAAACCATTCTTCAGTATCTGCAGAAATTAGGAGTGGGGCATTTGTGTGCATAGAAAGTGGCAAAACTTTGAAAACACATTGGATATTAAAAAATAAAAATAGGGCTTCCCTGGTGGCGCAGTGGTTGAGAATCCGCCTGCCAATGCAGGGAACACGGGTTCGAGCCCTGGTCTGGGAAGATCCCACATGCCGCGGAGAAACTAGGCCCGTGAGCCACAATTGCTGAGCCTGCGCGTCTGGAGCCTGTGCTCCGCAGCGGGAGAGGCCGCGATAATGAGAGGCCCGCGCACCGCGATGAAGAGTGGCCCCACTTGCCGCAACTAGAGAGAAAGCCCTCGCACAGAGACGAAGACCCAACACAGCCATAAATAAATAAATTAATTAAATAAAATAAGTATTAAAAATAAATAAATAAATAAAAATAAATAAATAAATAAATAAAATAAAAATAAGTGAGAAACATTTTATTACTATAGAGAGAACTGTAGCCTCTGGAACCCTGTAGCCTATTTTTCACAGATAGAGAATTCTAGAAGCTGTGATCACAAAGACTGCTATGCTCTTAAAGATGCCCTGCAGGCTTCTGACGCTGAGGTGATTTCCTGAATGCACAATATGCCTGAGAAGAAACGTCTGAGGGAAAAACTTGTTTTGTCAGTTAGCAGAGTGACTTTCAAACTTTTTTAAAACCCTGACTCATAGTAAGAAATACATTTTACACGTCTAGTATAAGTATGCATGTGTATGTGTACACACACATGACTGAAATAAGTTTCATGAAAAGATACTTATTCTTTTATTGTGTGATGCACTCTCAGATATTCTATTTTAGTCTTTCTGTTTTCCCTTCCATTTTTTTTTTAAAATTAATTATTTATTTTGGCTGCGTTGGGTCTTCGTTGCTGTGCGCGGGATTTCTCTAGTTGCGGCGAGCAGGGGCTACTCTTCGTTGCGGTGCATGGACTTCTCATTGCGGTGGCTTCTCTTGTTGCGGAGCATGGGCTCTAGGTGCACAGGCTTCAGTAGTTGTGGCTCAAGGGCTCTAGAGCGCAGGCTCAGTAGTTGTGGTGCATGGGCTTGGTTGCTCCGCGGCATGTGGGATCTTCCCGGACCAGGGCTTGAACCGTGTCCCCCTGCATTGGCAGGTGGATTCTTAACCACTGTGCCACCAGGGAAGCCCCCCTTCCATTTTTAAAAAGGGCTGGTTTTAACCTACTAAACTGATTTCACCACCCGCTAACGGGTTACCACTTGCAGTTTGAAAAAGCACTGAGTCAGGATAGTTTCTGCAGCAGGTTACAGCTCCTATGAGTTCAACAGGCTTGAACAATACGGAAACTTGTCTTAGAGAGCAGAGAGTCCAGAGATAGGGCAGATTTTAGGGCTGCTTGTCATTAGTCACCCAGGTGCTTTGTCTCTGCTCTGACTTCTACAGCGCCGTCTTCAATCTTAGGCTGCCTTCCTTGCAGGCTTAATAAAGCAGTGTGTTGGACTTTTTCAGTTATTCCTTCAGACCCACCCTCTGCCCTTCTCTGTCTGCTCTGTGCCCTGTGAGGCCCACCTGTATGGATTACATGAGTGGGCTCCCTCATCTGCTGGCTTCTGCCTGGATTCCGCCAATAGGAAGACCCTGAAGGAAACTGAGCAGAGAGAAGAGAATGAAGCTGGGCTATTTATTCATCCGGCTTCCTCCTTGTGAGGTCAAGGTGCGCTGACCACATTCCTTAATCCAAGTCACAGTTCTTCTCAAGGTGACCCTCTCTCCATCACTCTCTCCTGGGTTCTGTAACCCCTGCCCCTTGTGCCTTTTGGGAACGAGTGTGATGAGAGCTCTCCTCCATCTTGCCCTAAAGTGCTGCTTTATTCCTTGCGCTCTCATTTCACCCCGCCCCTACCTTTGTAAATAGTCCCTTTTATTAAATCATTTTAATTAATTAATTAATTAGGTTGTGTCAGGTGGGCTCCTTAGTTGTGGCATGCGAACTCTTAGCTGTGGCATGCATGTGGGATCTAGTTCCTGGACCAGGGATCGAACCCGGACCCCCACATTGGGAGCACGGAGCGCCACCAGGGAAGTCCCTTAAATCATTATTGAATGATGTTAATTTCAGTGTGGCAACAGTATCTCAGTAAGGCTAATATCAGCTGCCAAAATCAACCGTGCTCACCATCATCGGGGAGGGATAGATTGGCTACTTTTCCTAGAAGCCCTGAGATTGGCTCTCTGCATTCCCTTTCAGCTCAAATGGGCAATCCCTATCTGCTTCTGAGAAGTCAGTGGAGGGGGAGAGGAATTGCCATGATCAGCTTAAACTAGGCATCTGAGCTGGAATGAATGTTAACCAATCACACTATGACATTGAACCCTGAAGGGCCAAATAGAAAAGCAACTCTCTTTTGTAATTAGAGGACTACGATGATGCAATATGAGATTTAGCCCAGCATCATGGCAACAAGTAAATAAAGGTAGTGATTTTAGTGGCAAATCAAATTACTTAATTATATCTTCACTAGCACTTTGGAATGACTGATCCAAACGCCAGAATATTTTTGTTTTGAAATGAATCTTTCTTTCACAAAATATATTTTCTTTTGCCAGATGGAGTTGGGATAAAATGGCAACGTTATATAAGACTTCACATGCACCATATTAAACAAATAGAAGTTTAATAGGTACTTCCTGTACTCATTAGTAGAAATTTATCTGTAAGTCAAATTTCATATGATCACACAACATATTATTGGTTCCAGAAGCTGACCCAAAATTGGGAGAAAATGGGTTTAGTGAAAGTTTCCTCTCTTTCTCTGTATATTACCCCAGAAATGTTCTAGTGACTAGGGCAGGACCATGCCAGAGCTGGGGAAGGCCACGTCCCCATTGTGGTCTCTTCTCCTTCTTTTCTTCTCCAGAAGACAAGATATAGATGTTAATGTAGAAGAATTGTACCGACACTGAATAGGTTTATAAAAAAAATTAAAATTAGGACAGAATTTTCTCTCCAGTGCTAGCAATAAGGGTGCTCCAGAAAGTTACAGCAGCACCTTCATCCTGAGGCTGGTGTCAATCAGAGCCATAGGAGGTCGATATGTTGAATGTTTTCCAATTTTTTTTTCCCTCCATACCCTCTCTCCCACCTTCTCCACCCTGCTCTGTTCTCTGCTCAGACAAATAGCAGGTCAAGGTCACCTTCCTCCTTCTTCCTACTTCCCACCTCTCCTTACACGGTAGGATCAGACTTATAGATAGACCTAATCGCCTTTCCTGATTATTTTTCTTTGGTCACTGTCTAATTGGAATGCCCTAAGTAGACTAGAGAGCAGAAAGAACAATGCATTCTAGGGCCACACAGTGGGTGCTTTAGGAAATTAAAATATCCTGGGTCAAAGAGCACTGAGGCAGATTGCTCCTTACTGCCTACTGCCTCAGCCTCTAGAAATTCTCTGGACAATGGTATGGGTTGAGCTGCTGTTTCTGGGGCTCCACATTAAGTCCAGATGGAATTCCCTGGGGCCCTGGCCTCGGAGGTTAGGCTGAGAGTGGCTGCTAGCCCTGGTTGTTTCACCAGCAGCTCCGCTGGGCTTCTCCAAACTTGGCCATGGCCGTTCTGACTGCGCTCACCATCCTTGCCCTTCTCTGTCACTCTCACTCCCCTTTGCTTTCCACTTCTCCCCACCCGTCCTCTCACATGAACCTTTTCTCCTTTCTCTTTCCAAAGCTTTTACTTGTGTCAGTTGAGTGACCGTAACTTCTGGAACTGTAACTCAGTACTGCAGGCTTTTTGTCATTTAATGCAGCGGGCAAAGGTTTACAGTAGTTGTTTGTGTTCCCAGAGCATCTAAGTGCATTTCTCTAACTCCCAAAGTCAGCTAATACAGGGAGGAGTATTTGCAACACATGGTACAATCAGAAGATCTATCAGAAGACCTAGGGAATTAAGATGTATATATTTGGGGAAAATATTGAATTCCATATAAGACAAAGACATTTAACATCTGCCCAAGTTCTCTCTCATTCCCTTTCTTTCTTTCTTTCTTCTCTCTTTCTCCCTTTCTTTCTTCCTCCCTCCTTTCCTTCCTCCCTCCTTTCCTCTCTCTTTCTTTCCCTTCCTTCCTCCCTCCCTCCCTTTTTTCCTTCCTTCCCTTCCTTTCTTTCTTTCTTTCTTCCTTCCTTCCTTTCTTTCTTCCTTTCTTTCTTTCTTTCTTTCTTTCTTTTTCTTTCTTCTTTCTTTCTTTCTTTCTTTCTTTCTTTCTTTCTTCTTTCTTTCTTTCTTCTTTCTTTCTTTCTTTCTTTCTTTCTTTCTTCCTTTCTTTCTTTCTTTCAATATGGAAGTGACTGGAAACCACATAAATATACATCAGTAAAATCAAATAAATGTATTCCCAACTAAACTTCCCTTTAGTTGGATCCTCAGAATCCATATAGCCACTCTAACTCCACCAGACAGCAGAGGAAGTCTGATGGAAGAAATGTCGTAGTGGATAAATACAGTGTTCTTAACAAATTACAGCAAACGTACAGTCGATCCTCATTATTTGTGGATTCTGTATTTGTGAATTTGCTGACTCACTAAAATTTATATGTAACCCAAAAGTAATATTTGTAGCACATTTTTGGTGGTGGTTCATAGATAGGTACAGAGAAATGAAAAACTTGAGTTGCCCAATGTGCAAGTTCCCAGCTGAGGTTGAACAGGGTGATGCCCTGCCTTCTTGTCTCAGTTCTCATGCTGTAAACAAGTGTCCTTTCTGCAGGCAATTCAGTACCACATTTTTTGCATTTTTGTGCTTTTTGCTGATTTTGCTAGTTCAGTGACCCTGAAGTGTAGTGCTAAATTGCTCTCTAGTGTTCCTAAGTAGAAGAAGGTTGTGAGGTGCCTTGTGGAGAAAATACATTTTGAATAAGCTTCATTCAGGCAAGAATTATTATAGTCTGTCGGTGGTGAGCTCAATGCCAATGAATCAACAGTATATATTAAATAATAAGTCTTTAAACAGAACCATATATAAAATAAAGTTATTGATATGTATTGATCAGTTGACAAAAATGTTGTGACCAGGGCTCACAGGAACCTAACCTTGTATTTCTGCTAGGAGCAACAATTCAATATTCACTAATTCAGCTCTCATGGTGACTTTATAAAATTGTATAATTACTGCAAATAACAAGAGTCAACTGTCTACTACCTTAGCAAATTTTACAAAATCATATGATCATGTGAACACATCACTAGGGCTTCTCACAAGGCCTTGGAAGATACCTGTGCAAGTCAGGAACCTGGAAAGTTAATCTCTGGTTTTTATGACTCTGGGCTGCAGGAACCCAGAAATCATTTAAGCACTTTCCCCAGAGGAATAAGATGTACTTTCTTTGCTTTTGGAAAATGGGAAACTGAGCCTAAAATGCCACTGGTCCATTTGGTGGTGGTTATCTAATTCTGATCTGCCTCCAATTATTGCTATTTACTCCAGGATGATTAACTAGGAAAGCAACAGCCTGATAATTCTCATGAAAATTAGTGATTGTTTGTTTTTCCTTTTCTTAATAGTTGACTTTAATAAGAGTTTTTCTTATGTTTCCTTCTGAAAAACATTAACAAAATGAGAATAATCACCACGCAATAAGGGTTTATTGTGTGAGACAGATTTTATATACTCTGGCATTCAGCCTCAACTATTATTGAGGCAGGTGGTATCATAACTTTCTTACCAAACTCAGCAACAACTGGTTGAGAGGTTGAACTACTTGCCCAGGATCACAAACTTGTAAATGAGAAAACTGGTCTTGAATCCTGGTCCATTTATCTCCAACAGTCATGTTCTTTCCACTCAACTGTCTTGCCCTTCATAGGCAGATCAGCAGAGTATACAAAGATATTTAAGGGGATATAGTCTTCTATTCCTCTCTAAGGAACTGGAGAAGACTCATAATTGGGGAGCTTGAACCAGTAGTTCTGACTCTGTGTGACTCTCTTTTTGTTCATCCCACATCATTCCTGGCCCTTGAAGTCTGGTCTGGGATGGGATGTTGGTCTTTGCTTATCAACCCATAAGGTGGAGGTTCTCTGCCTTTCTTACTGAGATGCTAGGTCTGTTTTTACTTCTGTGACCTTTGTCTGTGTTCAATATCAGCATCATTTTTCCCATGATGATGGGTGTGGGGAGCAGGAAGGCACAGTGGTGTGAGTGCCAAACTTGAAACAGAATTCTTATCTCCAGGTCCCTTGGTTCCAAACTGTACACCACAGCTCCCTGGGACACCCCACCAAATTCACAGGACTGCCAAGGAATGGTTCAAATTTCTGAGGAAACCACAGCGATATTCAACATCTACTGAATAGCACATGAACCAATAGCTCAAGGGAATTCACAGTTTCAAAATGAGATCACATTACATTTCTCTTGATGAAATATCTTTTATTTTTTAATTGGGGTATAGTTGTTTTACAATGTTGTGTTAGTTTCTACTGTACAGAGAAGTGGAGTTCCCTGTGCTATACAACAGTTTCTCATTACTTATCTATTTGATACATATGAGTGTTTATATGTCAATCCCAACCCCCATGTCATCCCACCCTTGATGAAATATGTCTGCAAAGTTGTGTTTTTTTAGAGATTGCTGTGATAAATAGGAATTTTACCTGATTCTAAGATTTCAGAACCTGTGTGGGGCTCAACAGGCACACACATCCTATTGGTAAGTAATTGTGACTATTAAGAATGAAATGGCTATTATTTCTTCTTTCAAATTATGCTTTTTTTTTTTTTTTTTTTTTCCCCCAAGCAGCTAGTAAATTGTTAGGACATAAGTACTTACTCAGTTGTTTGGACCTAACGACTTAATAAATAGAATTGTCAGGTATCTTTCTGGGCCTAGAGCATCAGGAAGAAATTACTGAGACACTAAGGGCACCATGAACTGAGAAGCTTGGGAAGCTCTGAGCTCCGTCCTGGGCAACAAGCTATAGCACTTTAAGTGTTTCCTTTTTTAATTTTTTATCGAACCAAATATCAGTTTTATTACTGATAAATTTAGAAAATATGGTTTTACATCAGTGGCCCACTGGGTTTGCTAATTCGTCAGACCTGAGTTAAACAGATTTATCCACGTGATCACAGGATGCAGGTAGGCTAAACCCAGTATCCCCCAGGGGCAGACCCCTTGCCATGAGACACAGAGCAAACGAGGACATATGTATTTTGCAGATAGGTTGGTTCACAAAAACAGGCAAGAGAAAAAGAGTCTGAGGGTGGGAAAATTCAGTTTCATCAGATAAGTCACTCATTCCCCCTGCTTAGGGAGAAGAGGGAGGGGGAAGGAAGAAAGATCAGGAATATTCCTCGTGGCAGTGTCTCCACACGGAAACCTGAATCAAAGGAAATGGAAATTCCCCCCATATACAAAATGAGTGATAGGGGCTGGACATAGAAAAACAATACATTGTGTTTTAGCAAATAAATTTTCATTTCCTTGCTAGTGAGTCTGAAGCATTTTTCACATTATCAAATTGTCGTAGCTCTTTTGTGAATTGTCTTTTCATGATAAGTACATTTTTTAAAGGCCATTAAAAATTTACCCTGTCGGAAAGGAATATTTGTGATAAGACTGGACAGGGAACGGAGTAGAGAAAGAGCCCTAGCTGAGGACGGGGAAAATTCTTAATCAGTTCCTGGCATTTTCACCCATGATGAAAATCATTTCTCTATTAAGCTCTCTGTATTCTTGAGAGAGTCTGAATTTCTTCCCTTGCAAATGCCTTATTGGCCTCACGCTTCTTTCTTCCAGGCAAGCCTGAACCACAGATGAACTTCCACACTTGCTTTGCCTTGACTACACCGGGGAGATGGGCCTGCCGAGAAAATGCCACAACCAGCACAACTGGAATCACTGCACATTCGTAATTACCACACTCAGCACAGCCCTGCAAACTCGCTCAGCTTCTCTAGAAAGCTTGCTCTCATTCTTTGAAACTTCGAGCCTTTTTCCTTCTGTAAGGAGGAGACGCACACTCCCACACACCCACCACCCACCCTCAGCAATGAATCATGTATTAGGCTGCGGAGAGAAAGCTGAAGACATCAGTCAGGAAGCCCCTTACGTTCCCACCACCAAATCCATACGCTGCCTGCGTTTACACCAGTCTGTCTTCTCCCTTCTCCTCCTTAATGAAAACGAGCAACAGTCCACCTTCTGTCAAACGTTGATCACAGGTACACTGAATGCCATGCCTACTTCCTTACCTGCCTCCTTCCTCCCTCCCGTCCTTATTCCCCTTCTCCCTCCTTCCTACCTTCCTTCCTTCTCAGTAGGACACTCTAGTAGAAGCTTCCTCACTGTACCCCTCTCTACTCAGGCATACAGTCGACCTTGGGTATCTGTGAATATGGAGGGCTGATTGTACTATGTGATTTTATATAAGGGACTTTTAAGCATCCATGGATGGTATCTGTGGGAATCCAGGAACCAATCCCCCTCTGATACTGAGGGACAGCTGTATAGACATCTGCATTATTCTCCAAACCCTCCTCTGACATGGCCTGCTCCCTCCCTGCATCTTGCTTTGCCATTTCCATCATAAGACACTTCTCAAAGGGACGTCTCTTCACACGTCCATCACCCTGTTAGGCTGAAGGTATTTATTAGGGGTAGAGAAAGCTCCCTGGTGGGTTGAGAGGCCTGGAGAAACGGCTTCTAAGCTGATATTCCAGGACTGATTGTGTTGGAATCTTTGGGCAGAGGCCCAGGAATCTCCATATTTAATGAGTGCTCCAGGTCACTCGGCTGGCCTTGGTAAAGACAAAAATTCCTTCCTCTAATTGGTTGTAAGCAGCTTTAAAGCGATCAAACCTTGGTGGTAACCAGGGGCTGGGGATGGGGTGGGGGGTTGGCGGGGGAGGTGGGGATTGGGTATAACTGCTTACTGTGTACGGGGGTTTTCTTTTGGGATGATATGAACGTTTTGGAACCAGATAGAGGTGGTAATTGAATAACATTGTGAACGCCCTAAATACCATTGAATTGTATGCTTTCCGATGCTAACTTTATATTATGTAAATTTCACCTCCAATTACAACACCTACTGAGAAAAAAAATAAACCTTATTTAGTCCTCTCAAGCAGAAAATACTTAAAAATATTTTTGATGGGTTGCTCATCAGAGAATAAAATTATAATAATTAATTACAGGGAGAGGTGGGTTTTTATATAGACGAATAGTCTAGAAGTTTTCTTGATCCACAAAATGTTGGATCATGAGGATTCAGTAGTACAAACTTTATTTGCATTTAACTTGGCCTGCTGTCTATTATTATTATTATTTTTTTTTATAAATTTATCTTTTTATTTATTTTTGCTGTGTTGGGTCTTCGTTTCTGTGCGAGGGCTTTCTCCAGTTGTGGCGAGCGGGGGCCACCATCGCGGTGCGCGGGCCTCTCACTATCGCGGCCTCTCTTGTTGCGGAGCACAGGCTCCAGACGCGCAGGCTCAGTAGTTGTGGCTCACGGGCCTAGTTGCTCTGCGGCATGTGGGATCTTCCCAGACCAGGGCTCGAACCCGTGTCCCCTGCATTGGCAGGCAGATTCTCAACCACTGCGCCACCAGGGAAGCCCTGGTGTCTATTATTTATCTGCATTGGGACCCTCAGGAGGAAGATAAAATAATATTTTGAGATATTATGAAAAAGTATATTTTATTATACCCTATTAACCAATTTGGAAACTGTTGTTTGCACAAGGCACTAAATATTAAAAATGCTATACAAGTATATTATATAAAACACAGGGAAAAATGACTGTAACTACTCAGTAATTTCCAGAATATTTCAGCTTCAGCTTTATGCCACCTCATTTTAAGATGGAGGAGAGCTGTTCCCTGGGGACTAGTTTGCGTTGATAACATGCTGTGCCTTAATGGACCCTCAGCAAAAGCCAAGACTATGAGTGGGATCAATAGTGCATATTCTTTGCTAAAGCTTTTTAATGCATTTAACTACATTTGGGTATTAGTCTTAATAAGCTTTCTGAGCTTTGACTATTATTGCTCCTTAGAGTATTACTAAGAAATACAGAATTGCATGTGGTAGTCCCATTAAATAAGCAAATTAGTATTAGAAATCATTATGAAAACTAATTATTTAGGAAAAGGCAGGCCATGCTACTGGTTGGGAAATCCTGACATTATATTTCGGAATATGAAAATACCCTTCATCCCTGGAGCATCTTCCCCAGAGCAACATCTGAGTGTATTTCCCTAATCCACGTCATCTCTTTTGCTTCTCCGCATGAGGGTGAGAAGAAGCCTCTGCCTGCATAGACTTGATCTTCCTAGGTTGGCAGGGCTCCCCAGGGACGGGAGGGAGACCTGCAGGGCTGGCCAGTGGGTTGGTAAAGTGTTGGATTTGTTGGCTGGGTGCTAAAGGTTGCAGCTACCATGGATTGTCCCCTGTGCACTGGGCACTTTTCATTTGCTACTTTGTTCATGCCTCACAAATAGCAGTCCTCACTTCACAAACAAGAAAACAATCCACACATCTGGAAAGTGGGACTTGCATTTCAAACCTGGGTGGGCCAAACTATGAAATCCTTTCTCCTCTCTGAGGCACCAACCCCTCTCTGCCGGGAACTAGCAAAGGGAAAAATCCCTTTCTTGTTCCAGACAGATGGGAGTGAAGAGTCGCACAGGAAGCAAAGGAAACTCTTTCTTTCTGAGGGGTTGGGTGGGTCTGTGCTTAATTACCATAGAGGACCTGGGAGGTGGAGGAATTTCCTTAGAAGAGTGCATTATTGAACTTGAAAAGAGGATTAGAGCCATTAAATTAGCTCCTTGACACCTTCTGGGAAAAGGTAAATATCATTACAGTTTTTCCATTTAGAGAAACACCAGTACAGAAATATTGAAGAAGTGTCTCCCGTTGTCAGAGAGGTGGGAGAGAGGGGTGGAGTTAAACTGACTTCTCAGATTTCTTACTCTAATTGCTACACCATATTTTCAAACATTAAAACGTCTCAAGCTTTTGGCAAGAAATTTTAAAACATCAAAATTCAATTCTCTGCCAATCACCAGCCATTTAATTTAGGAGTACCTAATTGAGTTTTCTGATTTTAAGGTACTTACAGACTAGAAACTCATATGCTGTACTTGAGCCCAAAGCTAAATTTTTATGGGCAAGTTATAACCTTTCTAATAGACTTTGAACTGCAGCGACTGATCTTTGCAGGTATAACTGTAATGAGCTTTCATCTCTTGTTTGAGTGCATTCTCCACCTGAAATTGAATCTATAATTAATCATGTGCTGGAGTCCAAGCTGCCATCTCAGGAGGACAGCTGGGCGAAAAGGTCAGGGAAAATGGGTCTTTGTTTAAAGTGGTCCCAGCAAAAATATCTCATCTAAAATCTGCGGGAAGTTGACACTTTCATTTTTCTCTTTATCTCAGTGCCTGCACTCTGACAAGCAGAGCAGGAGAGAAGCAAAATTTTGTTCATATTATGGGCATCAAGATCTAAGAAACCTCAGAAAGCAAAGAGACAATCTATTACATTTAAAATATTAGATTTTACGTCAGATACCGGGCATGTTTTTGAACTAGTGTGACTTGATATGTAGTCTAGGGACACTTACATATCAATTTGGACGGTGATGAGTCACATCTAAGTTGAACATATATGTATATCTATAATTAAGCTTCGTCCAAATGTTTCTACAAGAAAGGAGCTGCTTTCTTATATTACATCTTTTTTTTTTTTAATTTATTTATTTTATTTATTTATTTTTGGCTGCATTGGGTCTTCGTTGCTGTACACAGGCTTTCTCTAGTTGCGGCAAGCAGGGGCTACTCTTCCTTGCAGTGTGCGTGCTTCTCATTGCAGTGGCTTCTCTTGTTGAGGAGCATGGGCTCTAGGCACACGGGCTTCAGTAGTTGTGGCACATGGGCTCAGTAGTTGTGGCTCGCGGGCTCTAGAGCGCAGGCTCAGTAGTTGTGGCTCATGGGCTTAGTTGCTCCGCGGCATGTGGGATCTTCCCAGACCAGGGCTCGAACCCGTGTCCTCTGCATTGGCAGGCGGATTCTTAACCACTGCGCCACCAGGGAAGCCCTTATATTATATCTTGGTACAAAGATGTAACCACCCAAAATATTTATTGAAGAACAACCTGTTTCAACCTTCCTAATCTTACTGTGGTGATTGGAGAGAGAAAACTACTACATTTAAATGGAGCTCCATGTCTTACATGTAGTCAAGGCTATGTAAATGTTTGTTGAATGAATGCATGAACATATAAATGGATAATAAAGTGTGACAGAATCGACCAAGTTCCTTCTGTGTCACATTGGCTTTTAAAAGGGATTTTTTCTTCTTTTTAAAAATTGAAGTATATTTGTTTTACAATGTTTCAGGTGTACAGCAAAGTGATTCAGTTTATATATATATATATATATATATATATATATATATATACATATTTATATATTTATATATATATGTATATATATATTATTTTTTAGATTTTTTTTTTTTTTTTGGCCACGCTGCGTGGCTTGTGGGATCTTAGTTCCCTGACCAAGGATTGAACCCCAGCCCACAGCAGTAGAAGCGTGGAGTCCTAACCACTGGACCACCATGGAATTCCCCAGATTCTTTTCCATTGTAAGTTATTACAAGATATTGAATATAGTTTCCTGTGCTATACAGGTCCTTGTTGTTTATCTATTTTATATATAGTAGTGTGTATCTGTTAATTCCAAGTTCCCAGGTTATCCCCTCCCACTTTCCCCTTTGGTAACCATAAGTTTATTTTCTATGTCTGTGTAAAATGGATTAAGTTGAGTCCAAAAAGCACTCTCAGAGTGGATATGACTGTATTACAGAAACAATCCTTGGGCAAAATAAGTTTCCTCGGAAAAAATTCCTGCATAGAGAATTAGTGTTGGTGTCTTCAGAATTTGGTTGGCAGAACCACTAAAGAATCCTGAGAATAAAGACAACCTGCCTCTTAGCCTCTAGTAGATCATGTGTGGGTGGGTCTTGCCACTTCCAGGTATGACTTTATGAGTGGAAAGAAGCCCCCTTCATGAAGGAGTATTTTTAACCACAGATGCAGACAAATGCCAGGAATCCTTTTAAAAGGATTTCCTATGGATGGAAGAAGGTGTCTTAAAAGCTCTCCGTTTCCTATGTGATTGAGCCACTGTGAGGAGATTCACAGTTGACTGAAAAGGCACTGAATCCCTGAAACCAAACATATAAGGTATAATAGAAGCCACATCATGGGCTTTGAAATCAGAGTTTTGGGGTGTGAATAAAAACACAATTACTAGTTATGACTTTTACTTGACCTCTTTGAGGCTCAATTTCTTTTTTTCTTTCCTTTTTTTTTTAGTGGCTTAAAAGAAACAAAAATTTATTATCTTACAGTTCTGAAGGACAGAAGTCTGGCACAGGTCTCAATGGGCTAAAATCAAGGTGTTGGTAGGGATGAATTGTTTTCTGGAGCTCTTGGGGAGAATCTGTTTCCTTTCCTTTTCCAGTTTCTAGAGGCTGCCTACATTCCTTGGCTTGTGGCTCCCTTTCTCTGTCTTCAAAGCCAGCAATGGTGTGTCTCTGACCATTCTTCCACAGTCACATCTTGAGACTCAATTTCTTTATGTGTAAAGTGAAGGTATTATTCTAGAAGTATTATTCTAGAGGTATTCTAAAGTTGAAGGTATTATCTACTCTATAGAAGGGTGAAATAATATATGTAAAATGATTAGTGCAATACCATTCTCTTAGCAGTTGCTTGATAAACGGTAACTATCGACATTATTGAACAGACACACATCCTACCTTGAAATGTTCATTACCTGCCTCTACCTCTTTAGACAGTCACACAATATTTATTGTGCAGCTACTATAAGCCAGAAGGATGCTAGGTATCACACACACAGTGTTGACCAAACACATATAACCCCCTGTTCTCATGGAGTTTACAGTCTAGGAGGGAAGATGGACATTAAACCAGTAATCTTGGGACTTCCCTGGTGGTCCAGTGGTTAAGACTCCTGTGCTACCAATGCAGGGGGCACTGGTTCTACCCCTGGTCGGGGAACTAAGATCCCACGTGTCACATGGCGCGGCCAAAAATAAATAAACAAACCAGTAATCTTTAGGCAGAAAAATCGGAAAATGTGAAATGACCATGGGTGATCCAACAATCCAAGCTTTATTATTTTGAACAATTTTTAATCCTTTCCTTCCCTTGCCCTCTTTGTCTCTTCCCATGGGCTATAGGGAAGTTCAGAAGAAATGTATTATTATCCGTTTCTTTAGTCTTAATAATTTTTAAAACCACAGGCTTTAAGGTAGTTTAAAATGGGTAATTCAATGTATTAATCAGTATTTTTGTTGCAGAAAATAGAATCTTCTCTGGCTAGCGATGCAGAATGGTATTTACTACGGAGTGTTGATACTAATTCCCAAACCGTTGGAAGATGCCAAGAAACAAATCTAGGCTGAGTTACCAGGAATGAGCCCCAAGCCACACTGTAGAACCAGGCCATTAAGGGTGGTTGTCCCCTCTACACTGATCAGGAAGCTATCAAATCAAGAAGTTGCCACCTCAGCTGCCAGGGCCGGTTCCACACCTCCCTGTACCCACAAAATGAGCGCCTTGTACCCTGCCTTTCCCCCCACATGACTCAGTTCTGAATCAGAGTCTTATGTGAGTGCATCTAATTGGAGACACCCACATCACATACAGAACAGCACTATAAACCACACCTGGAAAACGTGCTTTTTGCTGTTTAGTCTAAGGACCCTTAAAAGGGCCTGGAGTGGGTATAGAGCGAGGTAATCCACAGTATCCCTTACGAAAGTGTTTGGTAGAGGCATAACCATCAATTGAACAAGGGCATCTTTTCATGAGAAGAGCATTTCTCTTGCATTTCCAACAATTTCATTGGCTGCATGGCAGTTGGAGCCACCCTTTTTAACTGTTTAGTTCACTAATTCATCTCAACCTATAATTAGAATAGATGTTAAGTTTTTGTAATTTTTTTTTTTTAATGCCTGACCTGGGATGAGTTATTTATTAGGAGAATACTACAAGTGTCTGCTGTCAGTTTCTTGATGTGCCATAGTTTCCCTCTTGGTTTTGCCAGTTGTTAGTCAATGTGACTTGCATGTGTAATTGATGAAATGGATTGAGAAATGGAATGTGACATGTGTGACCAAACCAAATCTTTCAACATCCTTGTTTGTTTATCAGAAATCAAAGCTGCTAAGAAGAGTGCAAAAAAAACAAAAAACAAAAAAAACCAAAAGCCAATCATTCATAAGTTTAAAAACAAATAACCTCTGTGTGTGTGTGTGTGTGTGTGTGTGTGTGTGTGTGTAGATCAAATTTAAAAACAAAAAACAAATTACAGCCAGGGAGTAAGGGAATAAGGTGGGTGGGTGGCAATAATGCTTTTTATGGACACTGACATTTTAATTTCATATAATGTCAATGTTCAGGAAATACTTTTCTTTTGATTTTTTTTCCCCAACAATTAAAAAAAGTAAAAACCATTCTTAGCTCATCGACCGAACAAACACAGGTGGTGGTTCAGATCTGATCCTCTGGCTCTAGTTTGCCAACCCCTGTTACAGATCATTAGTGTTTCCACCCATTTAGGCTGAAGGTTCATGGATCCTGACAAGCTGGAGAAGTAACCTATGGGGTTACAATGTGTTATTCTGATCTCTTCTATGCAAACAAATATTATTACCTAAAGATGATGCAACCACAAAGCCGGATGGTGACTGCATTTACATTATAGACTGAGTGTCCATGGTGGAAATGAGGTGTGGATTCACATCTGGTAAGCAAAGTGGCATGTCCACAACTGACTCACCCAAGCACTATCCCATTTAATAGTTACATAATAGTTACGATTTCTAGGGTAGTAGCATTAGTCATTAGGATGTTATGTCATTGACTGATGGTTTGTATGAATTGTGAAACTGATGGATCTACTTTAATTTTCACCTGTTATAAATTTTTTCATAATCGAGGGTGGAGAGAGATCTTATGGGCTCTGGGAGTGACAGAAGAAATTTTCTCAGCTTTGCTCTTGGGACATGAGTTGCTGAGCCTTAAAGATGCAAAGAACTAGGATTACTTGTTTTTAGGAAGATAGTGTCTATTATGCTTCTTTGTAAGGAGAAGACCCTCCTGTAGGTATGAGCAGAACGCTGCAGTTTTGGCTTCACCTTTTCCAGTGTTTCTGACTGGAGTCCTTAATCAGAAATATCTATTATAGTGTGCACTCCCGAGCCCCTCCCCAGAGCTACTACTGAGTCAGAAGGTCTGGGGTGGGTCCCAAGATTCCAACTTTCAACAGGTGATTATTATGCCTGTGAGAAACTTATGGTTTACTTGAGGCTTCTATTGCCCCAGAATAAAACGTCCAGGGCTTTGTTTCTTTGCCATATTTTAGGACACGAGACTTTCTCCAGAGGCTGAGAACCCCAAGGCCTGAAGGTATAGTGATCACTGAGTGGACCTCAGGCCTTCCCCTTGGGGTCCTGCCACCTGCATGGCACTACCAGGGGGGAACACTGCTGACGGTCCCCTCCCTCTGCCGCCTTCTCCCCTCCCTTCCTGTTGCCTACAAAGCTCCTGCCCACTGTCTACTGCCCCTGCTTCCCATCTCCTCCGCCCTCTCTCCCTGCCCTTCAATAAACTTCAGCTTCCCCAGATGTCAGAGATGCTCTCTTCTGCTTTCAGCTCTACAAAAGCCACCAAGGCAAGAACATATAGATAGCTAGTGGGAACCTGCTGTATAGCACAGGGAGCTCAGCTCGGTGCTCTGTGATGACCTAAATGGGTGGGATGGGGGTGGGTGGGAGGGAGGTCCAAGAGGGAGGGGATATATGTATACATATAGCTGATTCCCTTCGTTGTACAGCAGAAACTAACACAGCATTGCAAAGCAACTATACTCCAATTCAAAAAAAAAAAAAAAAAAAGAACATACCAGGAGACTAGCTAACTTCTAGGAACAAGGCAAGGAGAAAACACAGAGAACAAAACACAGGGTATTATCTCAATAAATTATCCAGTCACCCACTGAAGCCTGAAAACCACAGGTCTGCATATATAAGTCAGTTTGAAAAATGATGAGCTCAATCAGAAAGCCAGCCAGCCAGTGAGTGGCTGGTGTGGAGGGAGGTGGTCAGGCCCCACCTGAAGATCGGGTCATTGTACTCACCCCCTCCCCACAGCCAAGCTTTCAGTCATCACCAGAAGAAACAGTTACCTTGGCTCTTAGGGCCGGTCCTATTTAGGACACGAGGGACTTAGAAAGCCCTGCTCAGATACTCACATCCCACACATTGAGTCACTCAACATGCTTTTCTGGTCTTGATCTTGAGTTCCAGTTCTGGTAACTGGGCTTCTGGCTATTTCAGACACTAGGCTGCTGAGGTCTCCACTTCTCATAAGGATCCTGCATTTCTCATTTCTGGTGCCCAGTGCATCCTAATTCACATAGCTCTCAGCCCCTGTGATATTGGGGTGCTACCTCGATCATACCTCGATTCTTCTCAGGGGCTGGAGTCCTGTTCTGAACCGATTCCCACTGCCTAAGACAGAGTCCCCCAAAACAAAGCTCTTTTTTTCTGAATTCACCTGCTCCTGAAGTCTCTCCTGCTAGGTGAGCCATTTGCCTACCTGGACTCCTGAACACTGGCTTTTGTTTACTTCTAGCAACTACTTAGGTCCAGTGTTTCTGAAACCTCTGTGTGCATCAGAATCCCTGGAGGGCCTGGTAAAAAACATATTGCTGGGCTCCAACTCTGATTTTCTGGTTCTGCAGGATTGGAGTGGGACCAGGGGATTGAATTTCTAACTTGTTCCCAGGTGATGCTGGGACCTGCACTTTGAGAACCACCACAAGCCTACTGTTAGAATAAATTCTCCTCCAGAAGTTTCGCTGTCCCCATCCTCCAGGAAGCAAGAATGATTTGTGATCCCAGGGCCTCTGACTTCTCCAGATTCTGTTTCAGTTTATAAGGTCATATCTAGCCTGATGAAAGCCATTTGTGTATTGTGGGTATTTAACTGAATTCACTCATGCGTTTCACTTCCAAACCATTCTGTAGTCACAGATGCAGAATCACATTGTCACAGGATATTTTCTTATTGCAGAGTTGGCGACCATCATCACCACTACTGAGCCTCTAGTCTGCAGCCGGGCATTCACACGCATATCACTCCAAGTCCTGGTAGGAAAGACACCCCACAGTCCCACGGGGAATCTGAGGAGAGTTCAACAAAGGAACTACTTCCGAAGTGTGGGCAGAGTTTCAGGAAACCACAAAGGATGCTGTGGTCCCCTGGGGCTAGGAAGAGTGGGATCCCAGTCCTGGAGCCCACAGAGTGTAGCTGTTTGGAGAAGGCTGCCTCATGGGAACTGTGGCTTCTGTGGGGCAAGAGGCTGATCTACAACGACCCAGCAGGAGGGGAGCTGGGGTAGTCAATACCTGGCTTTCTCTCTCCTCCCGCCTCTGGTCCTGCACTGGTCCTCCACGGGCACAACCCCCAGGAAGTCAGGTGGCAACAGAGCCTGTTGGTATGGTGTATGGTGCCTGTGGACCAAGCTCCTGAGGGCACAGCTCCAGTAGAAAAGGGCAACGCGTGAATCTGGAAGGGCCTGTGTAGGTTGTCAAGGGCCACACAGACCCTTCTAAGCAGCCCTCTCAGGAAATGATAGTTTCCTCACCTTACAGGCTCCGCGGGGCTAGGTACCCTCCACTGCATTAACATGGTTAATAGACTTCAGAGCTGAGGCTCAAAATCATGGTGAGTTTGCCTCCACTAGATGAAAGGGGACGACAGAAGAGAAGAGTACCTCCCTGGAGACCCGGGAAGTCTCCCATATTTCGTGTGTCTGTTCATCCTGGGAGACTTCAGGTGCTGGGAGGAGAGCTTCACATCGTGTGCTTCTGAGATGCTGGGGCAGGAAATGGTGTTTGTTGTGGGAGGTGCAGACGGGTTCGGAGAAAATCTGCTTTCATACAGACCACGTGCTCTAATTCACCAACACAGACCCGAAGGAAGGACATATATATTCTTTGGGGTCTATAAGAAACAGCAAACAGAACAGGCATGGATTAAAACATGCTGACTTCTTTTGGTGGGTGTCACTCCCACCTTTGCTGGTCAATCATTGTACAACTTTGTCTCATCATCATCATCGGTCCATCGTTGTTTACCAGACACTCTCATGTGCGTGGCTCATAGACAGGCCTCACAGTTTTCTGTCTAAATAATAATACTTGTGAAACTTATGACATCAATACATCAATAACTTAATTGATGCTTGCTAATTATTTTGACATTCTTAGGTAGAAGGTGCTAAATAGCTTTTATTTTCCTCTTCTGAGATGAAGAGATGTGGCATTGAAGGAGAGAGATCTTGCAATATGACTTTTCCTTTGCAACACTGAACATTTTACTCCTAAACACAATGCGAGCGTCTTTTAAAAAAGCCAACATAATTGTTGCAGAAGTTCAAAAACATGCTATTCAGCAATGTGCCTTCTGTCTGCCTGGGACCTTTGTGCCACGGCTGTAGGTCAGCAAGGAGAGAAGGGTTCAGAAAAATGATCTAACTAAGCTCGCATTCTGGGAGGAAGAGGAAAGATTTAAAACACATTTAAATATCTTCAGAGGCAGGGCAGGGAAGAGGGACGGGGTAGGTAGGAAGAAGACTTGGACCACAGGGATGCAGGAACGCCGGGCTACCGGAAAAGCGCCCGCCTGTCTGTGGAGGCGGCTGCTCTTGACTGCAGTTGATTCTTTGCTGTTTAGGGGTGTGGGCCTCAATCTTTCTAGTTTCTCTTAAAAAGCCAGGATCTGAAATTTAACTTTTCATTGTTGACCATTAAAAAATAATGAACTAGGGCTTCCCTGGTGGCGCAGTGGTTGAGAGTCTGCCTGCCAATGCAGGGGACACGGGTTCGAGCCCTGGTCTGGGAAGATCCCACATGCCGCGGAGCAACTAGGCCCGTGAGCCACAACTACTGAGCCTGCGCGTCTGGAGCCCGTGCTCCGCAACAAGAGAGGCTGCGATAGTGAGAGGCCCGTGCACCGCGATGAAGAGTGGCCCCCGCTTGCCACAACTAGAGAAAGCCCTCGCACAGAAACGAAGACCCAACACAGCTAAAAATAAATAAATAAATTTGAAAAAAGAAAAAAAAAGCCTTGCCTGGGCTCTTATAAAAAAAATAAAATAAAATAATGAACTAAATAAAACACATTTGAAATAAAAATAACATAAAATTAAAAACACTTAAAAAAACACTAAGTAAAATAAACATAATATCATGTGTCTCTGTGAGTCCAGGTCAGGGGCTCTAAGAATAGAAACCCATTATTCTAAAAATAAAGAGATCCATTGAATGAACTATTTCTAGTCTTAAAATGTAAAATTTATCTTCCAGAATTGAAGTCAATTGGGGCTAAAGGTTACAGGGGATATAGGTTATAGGATATATATTAAGAAGATCACTATTTTAAGCTTCCTTTACTCAGAGGCGTTTGCTCAGATCCAACCTTTGTTCCTTCCCCCTTTTAATTTATGAAGAGCACAGATACCACATGCAATTCGCTTTTAATGTATTTTTAAAGTTCAGACTGAAAAGTAAAAGCCTCTTACCTCCCATTTGTTTAAGTTGGTTAAGCAAAAATAGGCCTCTTTTTCTTCACAACTTGCACAAATCATTTTATTAATAATTTATCACAATGTTCCGTAGCAGAGATAAAGCAGACGCCTACATCATCATTATGTGCTCAGGGGCTCTGCAGTGCCTTTAATTCCCCTGCACCTGCTGTCACCTGCTCTCGGCTGTCTCTCTAAGGTTTGTATTTTCTATGATGCTGGCTGTATAACCTTTAGCATCACGTTGCAAGCTGCGTGGCTAGGTTGCTGCTGCATAGGGACAGCAGACGGGTACAGCTTGCTGTGACCCCATCTTCAAGCCCGCTTCTCAGGGCCGTGCACCGTGATGTGGGGCCAAGCCCCTGGGCCACGATGCATCAGGAACCTCCCTGCTGATCTTGGCTCAGCCATGAACTGGGCTAGAGAACGAGGCAAGCTGGGGCGGAGTCTCTTTATTTATTAAATGTGGGCATCTGACCCCATGTTAGGTTGTCCTTTCCAGCTCAGAGGGAAAAGCAGATTTGTCACCAGGTGAACGCTTACCTGGGATGTCCTTAAAGCCTGTCCTTCTCTACTCAATGACCAGACAGCACTGGACACAGACCATGGCAAGCACAGGACTTACTGTCAGCAGAACTCTCTCCCCTTTCCACGATGTCTGACTGGGAATGCTGTCTTCTCTTGTCCTCTGCAGAGAGGATCCATCTTCAGCTTCTTGCTTAACCTCTTTGATCAAAGCCTCTCCTTTGAGCAAGTGTTCGGTCCTTTCGAGGCATTGGCATTTCTAGAAATATCATGAATTAAGCACTCACATGTATTATCTCATTGAAGGCAACTTGATGAACTAGGAATTGTTTTTGTTTTGAAAATGTGGGCACACAGGCTGAGATAAATTAAGGACACAGGGTTGGTAAGGGATGGAGCTGAGATCTGAACCCTTCTAAGACTATTATCTGCCACTAGAATGTAACAGAAAAGGGATTTTAAAAGCTTCTCTCTTACTTCTCTCTCTCTCCTCTTTCTCTCTCTCTTTTACTTAGATTCTGCCCAGGAAAAAAAAAAAAAAAAAGTTCTACATCAGTGGATCTCTGGGCACATGTAAGACCGCAGTGAAGACTGCTCCTCTCTGAGGTCCTTGAATTTTATGTCCACGCGGAGGAAGGGAAGAACAAGGGGCAGGAGGGGGGAGGGAGAGTTAGGAATTCCTAATAGTTGTGGAATCTTCAGTAGAAAGAGGAGGAAAGAGAACTATGCAAAAATAGAAAGCAAGAAATAAAGGAAATGCTTATTGCCACTAAAGTGTCAACTTACCCCGGGGCATTAATCAGATGCAATTTATTATCAGTATAAATAGTTGAAGTATACTTTTGCTTTTTCATGTGATCACTCTTTAGTTCTTATTTGGGTATCAGTTTTATTGCATTTGTTCTTTTATATTGTCGAGAAAGAATTACCACACAGGACTGAGGTTATAATGGTGGAATTCTGGACAGCCCAAGATACATATTGAGGATAATTTGGTCAAGGTGCTTTCCCAGAATCATTTACCTTGCTGCTGCTTACTTCTTATGAGGCTCCTTATGGAAGATCAATTAGATCAGCTAAAGAAGCAACTTGGTTAGTAAGAAAGCTGAAATCAGAAGGTTAACTTTTTTTTTTTTTTTGCAACAGAGATTTTGTCAAAAGTTAGTCGTTTTCACAATAGGTGCCATCAGTAGAGTGTGATGGTTAAGACTGAGTCAGGCTAAAGCCCTGGCTCCCT
Organism: Balaenoptera ricei; assembly: GCF_028023285.1. Lineage (NCBI taxonomy): Eukaryota > Metazoa > Chordata > Mammalia > Artiodactyla > Balaenopteridae > Balaenoptera > Balaenoptera ricei. Next base: position 29,361,475 of record NC_082650.1, on the reverse strand, counting down.
ACTTCCCAGCTGCCCTTGACAACTCACCTCTGCCTCGGTTATCTTGTATGTAAAATGGGGAAAAGGACACCACCTATATCCTAGTGTGTGTTATGAGGTTTAACTAGAGTAACATGTTTATAGCACTTAGCACAGCATCTGGCAAATGGTAAATGCTATGTTGCAGATATGTATACATGTATAATGTATACGTGTTTGTATACATTATGCTTATATACTTACATGTATGCATTTTTAAATTGATTCTGTAGTCAAACATCAATTTGGAGCCATCTAGAGAATGTTTCACAAGGACACTGAATTTCTTTAAAATGCGTGTAAAAAATGCTACAGAGCAAGGCATCTGGGGACACTTCTATACATGCATCTGTGGTTCAATGGAATTTGGTTGTTTCTTTTTGCCTTTTACTGGCTGTTTGTTGTGATAGAGCAGAAGCATCTCAAGACAGAACTCTCCAGAGCCTGGGGCCCTCATGTAGGCTAGCTAGAAGGGCTGCCTTGGGCCTGCACCTCAGAAGAGAGACTTAGGCAAGTAACCAGTACTTAGTCCATCTCTCTCATTCATTCATTCCCTCTGCAAGCTCCCTACTTGCCTAGATGTCTCCACTGTGTGGTCCTGAGTTGGATGGGATAGAATTCCTCAACTGGGCTTAATTGGATATGGGGTGTTGTTCTGACCTAGAAAACACATTGTTCATGATTCTGATACATGTGACCAAAGGACTCCCAGGAAGAGACTGTGAATCAGTTTACTACAAAGCTGAGGGCTCATAAATACGATAATTTATGTGTTTATGATTCGGTGGTAAAAGGAGGGAGGAGGAATTGAGTCCATTAGCCAAGCAAGCACCCTGAGGTCTCCACGTTCCGGCTGCCACTGCAGGTGGGAGATTTCTTCCTGGGCTTTCATGAGTCCATTAAACTTTGTTGGTTTTGCTGAGACACCTCCCACCTCTGCTACATCCTACAACTAGCCATTTATTCTCTTTCTAGCTCAGTTGACCAATGCATGATGGATGGATAGTAATGTTTACTTCCTGCTGAGTGGTACTGTGATATTTTGAACATGTAAAATGATACACTTGAGAAGCATGCAGAGAATATTGTTATGTTTGAGTATTTCAACAGGATTCGAGTGGAAGGGGTGGGAACAGTTTGGACAAATAACACAGATTAAATGTACCTGTTACCTGAGCCAGTTGTTCTATTAAAAGGGACTTGTTTGTAAAGGTTGGAGACCAAATAAATATGTTTTTTTTTTTTTTTAAAGATTGATTGATTGATTGATTGATTGATTGCTATGTTGGGTCTTCGTTTCTGTGCTAAGGCTTTCTCTAGTTGCGGCAAGCGGGGGCCACTCTTCATCGCGGTGCGCGGGCCTCTCACTATCGTGGCCTCTCTTGTTGCGGAGCACAGGCTCCAGACGCGCAGGCTCAGCAGTTGTGGCTCATGGGCCCAGTTGCTCCACGGCATGTGGGATCTTCCCAGACCAGGGCTCGAACCCGTGTCCCCTGCATTAGCAGGCAGATTCACAACCACTGCGCCACCAGGGAAGCCCAATAAATATGTTTTAAGGGTGGATTGATCCACAGAGGCATACAGGGAAGTGGTTGAATGCCCTGGCTTTGGGCTCACCTCTGGTTCTGCCCACTTGCTAACTGTGTGTCCCTGGTAAAATCAGCTAACCCTCTGAGCTTTAATTTCCTCCTCTGAAAAGGGAGATGGTAATACCTACTTTAAGAGGGTTGTAAAGACTAAATTCAATAACATGCGTTAAGAATTTAGTGTAGTGCTTGGCACATAGGTTTCATCTATACATGTTGGCTGAAGAGCTCTCAGAATGAGTGACGGTACCATGCTAATTTCATCATTTGAGGATGACAGATGGAAATAAATCTAAATAACACATACTTTAGGGCAAGGTTTCTGATTGATCTTTTGATCTCTTCAGAAATAAGACAACGTTGCATTGTTTGTTCTTCTCAATACTTCAGAGATTATGTTGTTGTTGCTTTTTTTTCCCCCAGAGCTTTATGACCCCATATGCTACCGAAGAACCTCATACCTCATTTTATGAACAAGTTGTTTTCCAAAAGTTTACTTGCCTGTCGGCTGTTTGAAATTTTTAGAATATTTTTCAATAGAAACAATGCTGTAAATGGTGAAGACATCCCCAGGCCAGGTCAGGCCATAACAGCTCATTTAAGACAATGTCATTGAATTAAGGTAGAGCTAATGAGTTGTTCCTCTCCACGCATCCTTTAGATACCAGTCTCCAAGCTCAAAAGTTTACTCTCATTTTACCTGCTCAGAGATGTATGGCTCTCCTCGACTTTTGGGATGACCCAGACTCTGCTGGGCGTAAGAATCTGGTTTCCAACTTACCTCCCATCACTCTTTCCAACAAGACCACCACGCTTCCTTCCTTCATCCATCCCCAGGCCTAGCTTTTTCATCCTTAGCGGGAAAAACTTGTAGAAGTGTTAAGACAGAAGTATTCAATCCTCAAGAAGAGAAAACAGCATTTTTTTTCTTCTTCTTGGATCAGGGTCTGCTCTTGGCAGAGATAGTTGCACAGATATCACAGTGATATCTTAGTCGATCTTTCCTAGAGTCAGTAAATAAATGGACCTGAGAATGAGGAAGGGGAGTCAGCCTTCACGTCACCTATGTCAGCTCTCACTAAAGAGTGGATGTGTCATGGAGATAAAGAGCACCCACTCTTTCATGTACACTTACTTTTTCATGTGACTTTTTTGCCTCTGACACTAAATTGTAGTCCCAAAAGACAGGATCTTTCTATCTTCCAGTGTACCTAGTATGGCCCTTGGCCAATGGCACGGGGAAGGTGTTCAATAAGTATATATTTTTTATGATGGTGCTTCAAATTCTTGTATGTACTTCAAGTTATCTTGTCCTAAGTAAGTAAAAGGGTCTGGGAAAGAAGGAAAATAACAGTATGATGCAGACATAATTTTTTTTTTTTCTATCTAATAACAATCTAAAAGACATCCAAGTACTCAACCCAGAGAAAATCAGAGCAGGTGATTTATTAAACTGGTGTGATAATGTGGTTTTGCTCTTCATTAAAAAAAAAAAAAAGGGGAATTTTTACAATAGTGTTTGTCCAATATCATAGTGATTAAAAAAACATCTAAGGCTACTTTTAACATAACAGATTTGTCCTGAAACTTAATGGAATCAGAGTTACTTTGCACCAGGGAAAATATATTTCCTCTCTCTTTCCACCTCAATCTCTCACCTCCTCATCCCACTGCATTATTGGTCAAAATTACCTGAGATTTTAAGCTCATTTCTCAATTATGCCTAAAATTCAATACAGATAAACCTTGGGGCAATACAGTCTCCATGTGTTGTCAAAACAAAACAGAAGCACAAACAGCTATTACTAAACACTTCTTAATCATGAACTGAATTTCTTACCAGATGGAAAATCCCTCATTTGCAGTGGCAAAAGTTCTCAGCAACTGAGGTCTCACATTCCATTGCAAAATGAAAGAGATGGAGTGTTTGTTTTTGTGGGAAAAAAAAAAATATCACCAACAGCAACAACCCATATTAGTCACCTCTCTGGCTCTCTGACCAGATGTACAGAATGTTCCATGGTCTATAAATTAGATTATGATGATGATCATGAGTCAGTGAGTGACCTGTGATATGAGTCAACTGGCAAAGTGGTTGTCTAGTTAGTCTGCACCAACCCCTCAGATGGAATTGGGGTTCATATTTTTCTGGTAGAGCTGCCACCTTTAATATTGGGAGGATCCAGGAAAAGGGAACTGAGAAAAAGTGGTTAGACAACTTTACGGTCATGTCTGGGGAAGAGAAGGTAGGAGTAATGCTGGTGAGTGTGGGTGGGGAACGGATGTGCTGGGTTGCATCCTCTTGTTCTTGCATTTAAACTCTCCTTCTCTTCTGACTATAAAATACAGGTGAAAGCGTAGACAAAGTATGTGAACAAAAGCTATGAAGAATGAATATTTGAGGTTTAATATCCCCAAAGGGAAAGAGAGATGACATGGCAGACAACTTTGGCAGCAAGTTGTCCTAAGTAAATAAAAGGGTCTGGGAAAGAAGGAAAATAACAGTATGATGCAGACATAATTTTTTTTTTTCTATCTAATAACAATCTAAAAGACATCCAAGTACTCAACCTAGAGAAAATCAGAGCAGGTGATTTATGAAATCAGTTTTTATTAAACTGCAAAGCAGAATTAGGAAAAAGAATTTGACAATTGTTATAGGTACCAGTTGTTTATGTGTTTGAAGAATCTGCCAAATGAAAATTTGAGGACTTTTTCTACTATATTTAGTATACTAATAATATTTCCTAATATAGTTTCATCCAAGAAGGAACTCCTAAGAGGCAGCAGTTTTAGATACTGATAGGTTTGAAGAAAGTTGCTCTGTGATGAAGATATTGTTTACTAAATATGAGTACAGATAGTTCCCAGCTCACCAAGTGGTGGTGCTCTAAAAAGCTCTTCTTTTTTTTTTTTTTTTTCAAAGTGGTCTATTATATTTAATGTAAAGGATTCATATTTAGTACAACATTCCACAAAAAACAGAAGTAATACATACAAAATAAAACATGGTTATAATTTTTCTACTTTTGAAATAACTAACACTCCTCCCTGGTTAAATACAAATATAAAAACAAACACACACACACACACACAATGAGGGAAAAAAAGGAAAATAATGGAAAGGAAGCATTACCAGTACTCATTAGGTACACAATTTCCCACCCCAGAGATAACCATTCTAACAGGGGCCTAATATTTCCTTCTGAGTTTCCCAGAGATCATCTATCCAGTTATTTGGGAGGGAATGTATAACTGGTTGTGTGCTAAATACTACATTACCTGTTTTTCCCTTGCTTTATTTAACTACAATTTTTTTTTAAAATTGATTATGATTCACTGACAGACTATATAGTGCATCCATTTAATCAAATTGTAGACCACTATAACTTTACATGGGAGGAAGTTATTATACCTAACTAATCTTAGTGTACAGTTTTCAAATACTTTATCAAATAATGCTATAATAAATAATCTAAAAAGCTCTTTTTAAACAGACTGTTTAGAACTTGCTATCTATTTATTAATTTACTTACATTCATTCTTTCATTCAAAAAGATTAGTTAAACCCTGATATGTGTAAGACACAATTCTGAGCTTTTCAGATTCTAAGATGAATCAAATCCAGGGCAAGACATGAGTTATTTCAAAGTCTAGGAAGGAAGATAAGATATGTTTAAAAATAATTCTAATATTTGATAAAAATCACATAGCATCAAAAAAAAAAAAAAAAAAGAGAGATAAAAAACTGAAGAAATTCAGAGAGTGATTGCTCACAGGTACAGAATTAACGTTACCCAAAGTGGTGAGCCCTGGTGTCTGAGCATGGACTTGGGAGACAGTCCAACAGAATTTGAGTCTGAGACCCACATCTTACTAATCATGTAACCACTCTGGGCATCAGTTTTCTCATCTATGAAATGGAAGTCATAGAAATGCTGGCACTTCAAGAGTTATTATAAAAATTAGGCAAGATGAAGGTGAAACTCTTAGCCTATGTCATGGAATATAGAAGATACTCAATGATGTTAGGTATTGTTAGTCCCAAAGTACTTTTGCTAGTTCACACTAAATAGATGAAGAATTTAAATAATGGTACAATGAAACCTACTACTTGTTTAAGGTGAAAATCGCAGTTTTGGGTATTAGAACATCTACTAAGCTGGAGATGTAGAAGGAAAATTAGGGGTTCCCTCATAGCCCAATCCCTCCTTCTCCAGCCTATGGCAGCAGAGCCATTTTCAGCTCAAACTCATCACTCTTGGTGGCTTTCCTGTCCTGGACACGGACTCAGAATCTGGGCTTTGGGAGAAAGAGGGTAATCTGGTAGGGAATAGGGATCTGGAGCCTCCTATTAATGTCCCTAGAGGGTGAGTTATTGGTGACATTACTTTCCAAGAATCCATCTGCTACCCTTACCACTGCTATCAGCTGTTTCTTCTAACTGGACAGTCATTCCCACTCTGGTCCTCTGGGGAACAGAGGAAAATTCCCCTTTACCTGTGTTTGAATCCAGGCCTTAGATCTATTAGAACTCTTACCAGCAAAGGGAAATAACTAGGATAGGAAGATCCTAGATCCCTTTTCTGGTCACCATTGTATCTCTACGCTGCCCCCTCATTTTCTCACTTTAAGCCTGAGAGAGACAGAGGAAGCTGGGGCGGACCTTTTAGTACTTGGAATCCTGAGGTGTAAGATGTATCTGGATTTCAGAGATTCAATTTAAGCCATGATATTCCTGGGCATTTGATCATATAAACTGGAAGGGAATCTGAATGTAGAGCAGTATCAGGCCTGGGACAGGGAGAGACAATATGAGAGGAGGGGCCCCGGCTAAGGATGCAGCAAATAAAAATAGTGAACAGGGAGGAGAGATGGGAAGATAAGGCTAGGTGGCAACAGGAACCCAGACCACCAGGCCCCTACTACTGCTCTATTGTGTGTAAAGTGTTTAGCCCAAGGGTGGATGCATTCATAGTGCCTGGTGTATAAGGCCCTGAATAAATGTTTAGTTGATGAATGAATGAATGATTCAAGAATGAAGCAGATATGACTCCTGCCCTAATGGAGTGCAGTCTAGAAGAAGAGGCAGATAGATGAATAGGTAGTTCAAATTCCTTGATTTAAATTGTGCTGAAAATGATACTGAGAGTTATAGGGAAACTCTGAGCATAGAACTTGGCCGGGGCCAGCTTTGTGGGTGCACAACCCGTGCTGGTGCACAAGGCCTTGCCCTTAGAAGGGCCCAGTGCTTTGTTTAATGCTCTTCAGTCACTGTCTTAAAGCTCCTAATCATTTCTGAGCAAGGAGTCACACATTCTCATTTTGCTCTGGGCCCTGCAATTGCGTAGCTGGTCCTGCATCGAACTCGTGCGGGGCTAGGATGGGGGGAAGGTGAGAAGAGAAGGTTTAAAAGGACATCATCACTAGAGTCAGCTAAATGAAATGGGGCTGGGGAAGGGGACTGGTGTAACCCATCAAAACAAAGGGAGCTGCATGAATGAAGGCTCAGAAGTAAGTATAAAAGCACAGCCAGCAGTTCGTGCCAGCTGCAACACAATGTATAGGAAGAAGCAGCAATGGAAATAATGTCATGCTACAGAGTGGATTTCACACTGAAGACCAAGAAAAGGCTTTGTATAGTTTTAGGCAAAAAAGTAACATGGTTAGGTTTCCATCTTAGAAAACTCATTCTTGAGTCAGTGTTAGAATGTTTTCCCCCTTTTGGTGTGGGCAAGAGGAAGGAGGTATGGGATTTGGTAATCCATAGGATGTGAGAGGTAAGAGAAGTCAAGGATGACTCCCCTATCCCAGTTAATGAAGATTTTTTTTTCTGCGTGTGGATTTGTTCTTTATTTACTTTCTTGTCAATGGAACAAGAATAGACTTCACATATCTAAATGACTACTTTTTATTCCTGAGTTTTTGCTTCATCCAAACATGATCTTTGTGTTGTCTCTAGAACTTGAATGTTTATATTAATGGGAATTTTGCCTCGGTCTTTTAGGGAACAGGGTGGGTCTTGCGTTTTTGGCAGAGTTATTGGCTGTCTGATGGAAAGTCAATACTCAGAAGGGTGCCCTCCGCTTCGCTGGATGATCCATGTGTTACTTCTCAGTTAACACCTCACAGCGGCATCATTTTTCCCATATTTGAAGAAAAGAAAATCATGACTTGGGTTAAGTAAGAGCTAATAAGTAGGAATAGGTTCAAAGTCAAATTTTCTGACTTCATGTTCTTTCCTCTTTCCATCAAATGACACTTGCCTCAAGGGATTAAACCAAGAAAAACTGAACAAACAGATTAGCTTCACTGAACTATTTCTGAGCTTTCTTCCTGCAAGAAAGAAAGAAATATTTCTGAGCCCATCATTTATGTGGTCTTAGAGGTGGCTGAAAAATAGTAGAGACAGTAAATAATGTGAGTAAGAGACACGAGAACAGCAGGAGTAGAAGAGTTATAATATTCATTAAGTGACTCCCGAGCCAGCAAAAGCTTGGGCAGGATGAGATTAATGTGGTCATGATGCAGTCAAGGTGAATCGTGGCCACACAACACTCAAGGTGGGTGCATCTTCCTGACCCCTCTTGTCAGATCACCTTTCCCTGTTCTCATTTTCGCACAGCATTTATGTCTTTTCAGAGCACCATCTGAGATTTTTATGTACTAATTATTTACTGTTTCCTGCATGAGATTATCACCTCCTTTGGGCCAGGGACTATTGTGACTCGTGCACTGCTGTGTCCTCAGAGCCTAGAAAAACACTAGCATGTAGGAATCACTCAATAAATATTTGTTGAATGAATGAATTTTATCAAAAAGCCAGGCATTCAGGATAAAATAACTTTTAAACAATACAGTATAAATAAAACAACTAGCTGAATTTAATTATCAGTGTTGGTTATGGAAGCCTGCGTTCAGCTAATATGTTAGAGGATAATCTTGCCATTTCTTTTTCTACTGCTGATGCTAGGAATTGTAAAAGATAAATGATGTGGAAGTAATCTTAGGGAGAAGAACATTACAAAGATTAGTGCATTATAAGCACTAAGAAGGAACCTGATAAGGCCACCTTGTATTTTATTGCCAGGACAATGTTGAATGAATCATTAAGAGAATTCTTAATATGTGTGAAAACTCTCATTTTGTGGAAGGAAATCCTAACCATTAAAGCTATAGGCTTTGACACAGAATTCAGGAACCAGGCAGTCAAACTGGAAACAAGACTGTCTTTGTTTATAGACAGTAGAAAACCTTAGTTATTTGATAAAAACAAAAATGAACTTCAAATACCAGTACTGTTTTTTCCTATGTAAAAGAATATCATGTTCATTTTATATTGGGGAAGGGGAGACATCTGTATTACTATGCAGAGATTGAGGCCTAAAATTAATAATTTGGTAGAGGTGATAATATATAACATGTAACTTGCAGTGGGGAAGACAATGGTGAATACTAAGCAGTATTTAAATTTAAATTTTTGTGTATGCACATTGACTGGTTTTAATTAATTAAATGTAAAAAATAAAAAGAACAGAAAATAACACCTTTTAATTTATTATAATAAACTATATTCATTCTCCCAAAGAACTGAAAATTTTACTTTTAACTAGTTGTTTAATAGAGACATCAGAAAAAAATATAGATGATGTTTTTCATCTCATAGTGACTTGATATCCAATAGTAGGTGGGTATGCTTATCTGGGCTAAAAACAAATCAGTTGCTTTGCAGCCTGTGCAACAGTACAATTTGTCTACCCATAAAACTGACCCCAGTTAAGTTCTCTGCTCAGAGTTTCCCTATAATTCTCAGTATCATTTATAACACAATTTAAAGCAACACATTTGAACTAACTATTCACCTATCTGCTTCATCTTCTAGATTGCACTCCACTAGGGGAGCAACAATACCTGCTTCTTTCTTTAGTCATTCATTCATTCTTCCATTGGGATAGGAGCTAGGAATATGAAATATAAAGGGAATTCCCTGGTGGTCCAGAGGTTAGGACTCCACACTTCCATTGCAGGGGACACGGGTTTGATCCCTGGTCGGGAAACTAAGATCCTGCATGCTGCGCTGTGAAGCCAAAAAAAGTAAGACGTGTCTCTGCTCTCAAGATGTTTAATGAAGAAGAGTGAGATACATAAGCAGATGCTTATACAGACATGTAGTGAGTACAGGTTAAAGGTTTAGAAGGAAATTACAGGTACTTGGAGGAAGGTCACCTAAGCAGGCTAAGGGATAGGTATGTCTGGATTTCAGCATAGGCTTCCTGTATGAGTGACTGATGCTTGATACCTAAAGGCTTAACAAGAATTAGCCTGATGTAGTTCCAGGAGTTGAAATGAACAAATAGAAGACTTACGACATTTGCTACTGCTGATGGTCATGGTTGGTAGGGATAGGGAGGGATTTCTTTAAACAGTGTGTAGCAATTAGATCTCAAAGGGAGATAGTATTGAAAGAAAGTTCTGGAGAGATTAGTAAATGCCAGATCCGGAGTGGTCTTATGTATCATGTTGCCCTGTAGATGATTGCTGTCCAGTAGAAATAAAATGCAAACCATGGGTGGAATTTTAAACTTTCTAGTAACTGCATTAAAAAAAAAGAACCAGGTAAAATTAATTTTAGCAATCTATTAGTCTATATATATATATAGATATAGAATTTTTTTTAAAAATTGAGATATAATTGGCATATTAGTTTCAAGTGTACGACATAATGATTCAATATTTGTATATATTGCAAAGTGATCACCACAGTAAGTCAACAACCCTTACCACAGAGTTACAATTTTTTTTTCTTGCAATGAAAACTTTTAAGATCTACTCTCTAAGCAACTTTCAAATATACAATAGAGTATCGTTAATTACAGTCACAATGGTATATGCTACATTCCCATGACTTATTTATTTTATAACTGGAAGTTTGTACTTTTTGACCACCTTTACCCAGTTTGGACCCCCCTCAACTCCCACCTCGGGCAACCGCCAATCTCTTCTCTGTATCTTTGAGTTTGTTTTTTTTTGTTGTTGTTGAGTGATATATGTTATTAATGCAATATATCACAAAATATTATCATTTCAACATGTATTCAATATAAAAATTATTACCGAGGTAATTTCCATTCTTTTCTGTACTAAGTCTTTGAAATACAGTGTGTTTTATTCTTAGAACTTGTATTAATCCAGACTAGCCACATTTCAAGTGCTTGATAGCCATCCGTCGCTAGTGGCTACCACATCGGGGAATGCTCTAGACCAACCTTCCTAAGAACACCAGTCCTACAAACTTCTCAGTAAAAACACTTGGGAGATCTGCCTGATATAGATCCCTCCTGGAGAGTTAAACAAGGGATTAATATATTAAAGTCCTTGAGAAGTCTTCCAGAAGTAAAGTGGTTGTATTGCATACAGTTTCTCCAACTTGTGTAACCACAGAACCCTTCACCGGCTCCAGCGTCATCAACAACACGTAGGACTTGCCCTTGGGCATCTGTGCTCCACGTGGTGGCAGGTTGCTTTCAATGGACGGGGTCAGGTAGCCCACTCTAACAGCAGCACATAGGACAGAGTGGGGACAGAGGTCTGTGAGGAGGCTATCTTAGGGAATGATGCAAGGCAGTAGGACAAATGTCAAGGAGGACCTCAGAGGTTTTCATTGTTTCAGTCAGTAATTAACTCTACTTAGTAAAGAATGTGAATTTGCAGGGATTTCACTGGACCTTTTCCCAAGTTGTAGATTCTATTAGAATACTTTTCTTGTTCATTTTCATTGTTTTGATTAATAATTAAATCCTCATTAAACAAAAAATTTGTGATGTGTTATTCAAAATTTTTATGTGGGACACACTCAATAAAAACCTGTTCACTTTTCTTTTTAAAATTTTTTTATTTATCTATTTATGGCTGTGTTGGGTCTTTCGTTTCTGTGCGAGGGCTTTCTCTAGTTGTGGCAAGCGGGGGCCACTCTTCATCGCGGTGCACGGTCCTTTCACTGTCGCAGCCTCTCTTGTTGCGGAGCACAGGCTCCAGACATGCAGGCTCAGTAGTTGTGGCTCACGGGTCCAGTTGCCCCGCGGCATGTGGGATCTTCCCAGACCAGGGCTCGAACCCGTGTCCCCTGCATTGGCAGGCAGATTCTCAACCACTGCGCCACCAGGGAAGCCCCCTGTTCACTTTTATTGTGTCCAGTTTTTAAAAATTTAAGCAGATTGCCTTTTAGAAGATTTTCTATTTCTTGTTTCTTTTTTATATCTTATCTGCATTCCACTGTTGCATTCTCTATTTCTATCATAAATCACATTTTTTGCTTATTCTAAAAGAATAAAAAAGAAAATATAAAAATGTAATTATAATCAAAATGTATGAAATTTTTAGAAAATGTACAAAATTGTAATGTATTGTCAAAAATTATAAATCATAATAATGTAAAAAAAAGTTACCTATAGTTTAAAATGTATTTTTATTTTGAGATATGTAATATAATTAATTAAAATTTAAAACAAAATACTAATGATAAAGCACAGTAAGAATTAAAATAATTTAAACAAGACAAAATTTTTGTTGAAGTTTTAAAAAACAATGAAATCATATCAAATGTTTATAAGAACATGAGTATTTGCAATTTTAATTTTAATATCCACCTCATTGCTAATGTTAAATTTAATATCCTGTGTCACACATTCTCTGTCTAGACCAATATGCCTATATGCAAATTTAAGAGTAATATGAATTATTTAACACTGCAAATTTTTCCCCAGGCTCTGTGTGCAACAGTGGCAGATATTGCTCTAATTTGTGCATCCCTCCAGAACTGCCAAGCCTAATGCTAATATTCGTGGGGTCTGAAGCAAGATATGAAGACTCATGTGTCGTATGTCTAAATATATAAAGGTTATAAATCATATTAACAAATCATAAAATAAAATATGTGCTATTCCCTGATTTTTGATGAATATACCTTCTTAAGGACCTGAAAGTTCAGATTCAAATTAAGAGCTACTGAGCTTCTCAGAGAACCATGTCAGAAGGTCACAGCACAAACAAAGCTGGCCTGAAGCTTCAGCTCCACACTTTATCCCCTTCTCCTGCCACCTTCCTGCTCCATCATATACTGCGTGGCTCTTGCACACTTACATGTGGACATTCCAGTCTACGTGTCCACACTCCAACTGCATCACCCACAAACAGCTGCTCTGGGTGTCTCTCAGGCTTAGGTATATACACAGCAGTGGTTCGTCCATCTTCCTGGGGAAGGATTTGAGAAAGGCTGGCACAGTCCCTGGTGATGGGTTCAGGGCTACTGGGACAGGGAATTCTGGAATGGGAGGAGATGAGGCTTCATAGGCACTTCTTGGCCCTCTGTACTCGTAGGCCTGTGAGAAAAGGCATCATCAAAGGAGTTCTTTAAGGTAGAGGCACAGGGCTCAACTCTGAAGATGCTACTCAGAACCGTAAATTGGAACACAAAGAGAAGCAAAAAAAATGGCATACTGGGAACAAATATTCAGTTATGCCATCTGAGAGGAAATACTTTGGCAAGTGTATTAGCTTGCTAGAGCTACCATAACAAAGTACCACAGACTGGGTGGCTTAAACAACAGAAATTTATTTCCTTAGTTCTGGGTCCTAGAAGTCCAAGATCAAGGGGTCGGCAGGGTTGGTTCCTTCTGAGGCCTCTCTCCTTGGCTTATAGAGGGCCATCTTCTCCCTGTGTCCTCACATGGTCTTCCCTTTGTGTGTGTCTATGTCCAAATTTCCTCTTCTTATAAGGACACCAGTTGTATTGGATTAGGGCCCACCCTAATGACCTCATTTTGATTTAATTACTTCTTTAAAGACTTTATCTCCAAATACAGTCATATTCTGAGGTAGTGGGGTTAGGACTTCAACATATGAATTTTGGGAGGACACAATTCATTTCACCACATCAAGTTTATTATTTTTTCTTTCTTTTCACCTAAGCACCTGCTTACTTAAATTCCTCAGCAACGTGAAGGGAGAAGCATTTTTTCTCTTATCTAGGTAATGGCACAACTCTCACCTTTAACAGCATTCACATGGTTGGTTGCATTTTCTTTCAGGAACTTAAGGGAAGAGATGTGGAGAAGAGATTGGAGAAGGGTTTCCTTGGGGCTTGAACAGTGTTAGTCTCAAAAGTGGATGTTTGGGGTTATGGGTTGACTATTTCAGTGCTGAGCACCACGTCCTAAGTGACAGTCACTGCGTGTTCGTCAACAAATTGTTGTGTTTGTGATATGCTGCTCTCTCCATATCACAGCGTCTGGGGAAGGGCCCCTCTTGTCTATATCTCCAAGAAGAATTGCAAGGAGTGTTGAGGGCTTCCATTATAGCTGTGCAAGTGGAAATAGAGGAATAGAGAGCAGTGGACGATTTGATAAATATTTACACATGGCAAAATCTGTAGGCTTTATATTAGGGAGTGAGAAAGAGGAGGGTGTCAAGAGTAATTCCCTGGGGTCTTTCTTGGGTGATGAGGTGAATAGTAATATTGCTATCAAAGGGACAAAATCTAGAGAATCTACTTTAAGGGAAACAAGGAGTTGCATTTGGGGTGTGCAAATTCCACAGGTAAGTTCTAGCGATCTCAATCCCTCAAGCTCATGTTCCTGTCATCCATACAACTTGGTTAATTATGCCAGTCGGCAGAACTTGATTTAAAGGCTACGGTGGTAGTTGGTATGCTAATTAATAATCAACATACATCAATTGAAATGTGAATTACCCAAGTTTATTGATGATAATATAGTCATGACAAAAGGGAGAAAGAAAAGGGAATAAGGCAAGGGCATAACATTTAAAAGAGTTGTGCAAAAACAAAACCAAACATAAAAGAACAGACAACAGAAGCAAGTCTTTCTGGAAGAACGTGACCTGTTCACATATAACTTTGGCCTGGGGCCTCTAGAGCCACCTCTGAAAATGCAAGTGACACAAAATACACTGATTCATTTCTAGCGTATTAACTTCTTTGGCATCAAATGAAAGGCATTGATGGTAACTACAATTAAGCCAAGTTCTGCATTCCAGGAAGGTTCAACAAATTATTTTTTTTAAAGACTTACACTTACAAAGCCTATTGTGTAGAATAGCCAAAAGATAACAATACCACTAATATCCATCAACAGATGAATGGATAAACAAAATGTGGTATGTACCTACTATGAATATTGTTCAGCCATAAAAAGGAATGAAGATCTGACACTTTACAATGTGGGCAAACCTTGAAAACGTTGTGCGAAGTGAAATAAGCTAGACACAAATGGGCAGATATTGTATGGTTTCACTTATACTAAGGGTCTAGGATAGGCAAATTTATAGAGACAGAAAGTAGATTAGAGGTTACCAGGGCTGGCAGGAGGAGGAATGGGAAGTGATTGTTTAATGTGCACAGAGTTACTGTTGTGATGAAAAAATTTTGGAAATAGATAGTGATGATTGTTGTATAACATTGTGAATGTAATTAATGTCACTGAATTGTGCACTTAAAAGCAGTTAAAATGGAAAATTTTATGTTATACATATTTTACCACAATAAAGGAAAAAAAAACCCTATATAGGTTTTGAGCACATAATAGGGTTGAGTAACCCACAGTTTTCACTCTCAAAAAATAGTGTAAGTGTTCAAGAGTAATAATACCAAAGAAAAATAGACGTGAACTTACACTCCAATTACCAACTACAGGACCTAGATTGTATTCCAGAATATAAAAATTTTCTGTTTAATATATGCTGATTAGCATTTGAAATAAGGTTTTTGGGTCATCAGTTCATTCTCAAGGTAAGAAATCCAATCGAAATGCATCTTCAGAGATGAGTTCCTTTGGGTCATTCTTACTGACTAGATTCACAGGCAGTGCCCTACTTTTATATGTTAAAAAAAAAAAAAAAAAACAAGTCAAACACCCAACAAGATTTCTTAGTAGGAAAAATATAAGTTAAATGAAGTGGCATTGCCCCAACAGTCTGTTTTTCTCAAATTTACAAGTCCTTGTTTTCTTAAGGCATCAGATCTAATTTTTTTTCTGCTTTATTTTCTGTTTCTTAAAATAAACTTTTAATTTTCGAATATTTTTAGATTTGTAGAAAAGTTAAGGAGATAGGGTCCATGCACCTTTTACCCATTTCCCCCACTATTAACATTATTATGGTATATTTGCCACCATTAGTGAGCCAATATTAATATATTATTATTAACTAAAGTCCATACTGTATTCAGATACCCGTAGCTTTTACCTGATGTCCTATTTCTATTCCAGGATCCTACACAGGATACCATGTTGCATTCAGTTATCTTGTCTCCTTAAGCTACTCAAGACTGGGACGGTTTCTCAGACTTTCCTTGTTTTTCATGATTTTGACAGTTTCAAGGACAATTTGGTCAGGCATTTTGTAGCCTGTCCCTCATTTGGGGTTCCTTGGATGTTTTTCTCATGATGGGACTGAGGTTATGGGTTTTGGGGAGGAAGATCACAGAGGTAATTGCCATTTTCATCACATCATCATATTGAGGGTACTTGCTATCAATATGACTTAAGACTGGTGATGTTAACCTTTACCACTTGGCTGAGCTAGCATTTGTCAGGTTCTCCACTGTGGAGTTACTCCCCTCCTCACCCCTTCCATGCTGCACCCTTTAGAAGGAAGTCACTGCGTACAGCTCATACTTAATGGGATGGGAGTTACGTCAGCTCCTTGAGTGGAGAGTAGAACTTACCAGTACAAAAAGTGATCCTTAATATGTGCAAAACCTTTTTGGAGGGTAAAAGGGCAGCTTTATTGAGAGCACTTAGATCAACATCAATTTACGATAAAAACTCTCCAGAAAGTGGGCATAGAGGGAACCTACCTCAACATAATGAAGTCCATATGTGACAAACACACAGCTAACATCATACTCAATGGTAAAAATTTGAAAGCATTTCCTCTAAGATCAGGAACAAGACAAGGATGTCCATTCTCACCACTTTTATTCAACAGTTTTGGAAGTCTTACCCACAGCAATCAGAGAAGTAAAAGAAATAAAAGGAATACAAATTGGAAAGGAAGAAGTAAAACTGTCACTGTTTGCAGTAAAACTGACACTATATATAGAAAAGCCTAAAATTGCTACCAAAAAGCTATTAAAGCTCATCAACGAATTCAGTAAAGTTTCAGGATACAAAATTAATATACTAAGAATACTTAGATCAAAGAGACAGCTTCCAAAAATTTCTATGCTAGTAAATGGGTTTATTTCATTTAAGCCTTATAGAGAGAAGGTCAGAATAATCACAATTCTTTCTTCACTTGGTAATCAGAAAGTAAGAGAACTTAGCATGTACTAGAAATTACTTGGTACGTATTTAATATAAACATTATTTTAAGGGAACAAATGAGGCTCATAGTTAGTCAACCTAGTGTTAAGTAGTTTTATTATGAGATAAAATAAAAGATGAGGAAAAATAAATGTGGTGACAAAGTAAAGAAGGAATGGACTGGGGACCAGGAGCAAAACCCAGGCAGGTATCTAAAGAAACCTAGAGAAGGGAAATCAATTCCAGACCCATGACAGGGATGTCAACTTTACCATCACATATTTTTTATACAATTTTGAAAGTCATTTCACTTCTTCCTTTGTGAGACTAAGCATCTTCTTAAGGAAAATACAGCAAAAAATTCCTGGTCCCAAGTCCAAGAAACATCATTACAGTCCTTGCTGACTTTGGGAGGGATTATGAACAAGTATGTTGGCCTGCACTGGAGTCAAGCTGGGACACTAAAAGAGACAAAAACTGCTGACATTAATTTTTAAATGTATGCAAATTAAAAAAAAATCATTTAGGAGATTAAGGGATCCCAGGATGGAATGCACGCTATGACAACATAATCTAACTGTATTACAAATGTGTGAAATAATCTTACTGTAGTGGTGGGGGGTTGTTAATTTCTAAGTAACTTTGGAAATGAATGGAGACTATAAGGCTAAAGACAAAAGGAATTATCCGTAAGCACTGTATTCTAGTTGGGAAAGTTGTGTCCCACAGGAGTATGGATTAACTGTGAAACCACTGTACACGTATACTGGAATTGAACAATAAGGTCATGGACAGTGGATGTTGGGAGCCAGGTTTCTCACTTTTGGAGTGAAAGGTTATAGACAAGCAGAGGGAGAAAGTCTAGAATGATCCATGTGGTACTGGATTAGAATAATCCATGTGATATTGGATTAAAATGATCCACATGGAACTGGATTAGAATGACCCATGTGGTACTCAGTGGATTGGACATGTGTTCATGTTCAGCTTAACATAGAGACAAGTGAATACATATAGAAATATTTATAGATATATGTACATTTAATAGTTAGTACACACACATATATGTCCTTGTTTTGTCAACTGAAAGGGCCTAAAAGCAACATCACCCCAGTAGCAAGGAGATATGGGTTTCTATTACCATTCTTCAATAAAAGGAACCAAGACACTTTGGAAAAATAGCTGATTGGGGACTGGGGTGGGAAACACTATACAAGATGAACCTGCAGCATCTTTGGGTGCCAGAAAGTAAGGACGTGCTCAAAAACAATAATAACAACAAAAGCAAACAACAACAACAACAACAAAAACGCAGTGATGGGGATCCATCAAAGGGACACAGGAGCAAACTGAAAAAGCTCCCAATGACCAATGCTGGAGCAATCAATCAATCAGTATTGGATTATAACTCAAAGTATAAATATCCACATGCTCATACTAATCTAAATAAATGATTAAAAAATAAATAAATAAACAGGAAAGAATAGATGAATCTCCAGTGCAGAAATATTCCATGTAATTTTTGTAGACCTAATTTTTATACGTATAACTCTCACTTCAACATCCTATAAAACTGTATGAGCTATTAAAAACATTATATTTGAAGAGGCAAGACTAAGGGCTGATAAGGCCATGGGGCATCTTTTAATTGAAATGAGCAAACTAAAGGTGGTACAAAGCCACACATGGACAGTTTTTTCATCTACTTCACACTTCCTTGGTAATGAACCTTATCTGGCAATTACTACTTATTCCCGCTTAGATCTTAAGAGGACACCCCTCTTGAATGCCCCCATATCTATTTGAATTACCAGGTGTATGTGTCCTTATGTAAGAGTACATTTACATCCACATACACACACAAGAAATGTAAAAATTTTGTTTTCATTTGTAGCTAAAACAAAATGTCAATGTTTACTAGCCTCTAAAACCCACAACAATGATGGGATGTTGTCATCTTCCTGGTCATTCATTACTGAGAGCTCCCAGAGTGTAAGAACTGCAGTGACTCAGTAGCAAACATTGCAGCCTCACCCCTTGTCCTCCTGAAATGCACATTCAAAGGAGGGGTGAGCTGAGTGGTGAAGCCTGTGGCCATTTACTGTAAGTTATGTGGCGCTCAGAAATAAGCACCAACAATGGCTAGTGTAAGAAAGCAAAACAAGCACCAGCACAACTGCTGAAAAAATATGTTTACTCTTTATGAAAGTGTTGACTGTCGGAGATACTTGAAACGGTGGCAATGCATTGTTCAGCCCTAGTGATTCTTTCCTAGGTGATCTTTGTCACAGTGTATGTGTCTTGCTCCAGTGTGTCCAGGTAGCTGTGAATGACAGCCCTCCTCAGAGAACCTTTTGAAAATAGGAGGGCACCTCACACCACTCTCTTATCTTCAAAGAAATGGCAAGCCACAGGGAGTATTCATATATTCTCAAGTAACAATCTTGTCTTTAAAATCCTTGTTCCTTCTATTACAGATGTAACAGCTGTAAGGGTAGATATGAGCCTGAAGGAAAGGCAATTCTTAAAGAGATACTCTTAAAAAACCCAAATTAGGCTTAAATTATAAATAAGAGATGTGCTTCTAGAAATAACTTATCCCATCCTATAAGCCAGATAGAGCAGAAATCAGTTGTCACGTAAGAGCTACAAAATTTCGGTAACTATAAGAAGGTCACAGCTGGATTGAAAGGCCCCTTTTTCATATGTTAGTCTCTCTTGGAAGTCAACTCCAAACATACATCTAATGATGATATCCCTGAAAAAGCACTAACGACATGAAGATTTTCAATGGATTTAACTAAATGAAAGATCCAGAACGTTCACATTTAAGATTTGTTAATCCCTGTCCCTGGCCAACATTTTATGCTGATTTGAAATTGTTTAACTATTACAAAAATGATGCAATATTGTAATTACTCTATGGGGTTTGGGTGCATTTTTTTGGAATTTCCTTTATGTAATGGAATGATTTTCCTTTCCAGGAGTATATAAATACCCAAAGAAAGGACAAGGTCAGGTTGACAGAGTGTGGGATTTAGATTGGTACCTAAGCTATTTAAGGTCGACACTCACTGTAATCTTGAATGTTTGTGTTACTGACCAGGGTTCTTGGACTCTTTAATCAATAGAAATTGATAAGAGGCGAGATGAGGAATCCAGGCAAGGCTTTTCTGGGACTCATGCTGCAGCAGGAGGGAGTGAAAACAAGTAACAGGTGCCCTTGCTCACTCTCCAAGGTGGAGGTGAGCCA
The DNA here is from genome assembly GCF_028023285.1 of Balaenoptera ricei. NCBI lineage: Eukaryota > Metazoa > Chordata > Mammalia > Artiodactyla > Balaenopteridae > Balaenoptera > Balaenoptera ricei. The sequence continues at coordinate 29,341,298 of NC_082650.1, read as the reverse complement.
TTAAAGGGGTGAAGGTAGGGGCAGATCAATGGGTGGGGCCGGAGGGGTGGCTTAGGTGTCCTGCCCATCCCCTTGGTGGTGCCGTGTGCAGGGATCACGCACAGTACACTGTTTTTGTTCCCAGAACCTCAGAAATGGCAGCTGGGTTTTGGCCTTTTTGTATCTTCTTGTTCATAATTTGCCCCAACTGCACATGCATGCAGTTTTTATGTTTTGTTTTTTAACATTTTTATTGGAGTATAATTGCTTTACAATGGTGTGTTCGTTTCTGCTGTATAACAAAGTGAATCAGTTATGCATATACATATGTCCCCATATCTCTTCCCTCTTGCGTCTCCCTCCCTCCCACCCTCCCTATCCCACCCTTCTAGCTGCTCACAAAGCACCGAGCTGATCTCCCTGTGCTATGAGACTGCTTCCCACTAGCTAGCTATTTTACATTTGGTAGTGTATATATGTCCATATATACACTACCACTCTCTCACTTTGTCCCAGCTTATCCTTCCCCCTCCCCGTGTCCTCAAGTCCATTCTCTAGTAGGTCTGTCTCTTTATTCCCATCTCAGGCAGTTATTTTTAGTCCCTTATAGTTTCTTTGTATTCTGTGGCTGGTTCAGGTGCAAGCACTGCAATAAAAGGTCCCAGGTTCCAGGTCCCAGCCTGTCTCACTTGTAACTGCTGTGGAGTAAGTTGATGTCCTTGGGCACCTTACAAATCCAGCTTGTGCACAAGTTGGGAAGAAGAAGGAGGCCGGGAGGATTATTCCCTTACCACCCCACTCAGTCCCTTCTCTATCTCCCCAAAGGTCCACCGATGCCATTCTATTTACATCAATAGCAAAGACACAAGAGTCATCTTCCACTCTTTCACTGCAAATGAAGAAGTGACCTCTGACACCCACAAGTGTGACTGGCACTTAAATACTGATATATTATACAATATACCAGGCTCTCAAATTCTAGTCCACATTCCAAATTACTGTTGATGGTTTGAATTGGGGTGGGGGGTGTCCTCCCCTGCTGGCCTTTCTTAGATGCTGTTCTTTGGCTTGAGTGTTCCCCCTTTCGAAATACATGCAGTGGTTGCCACCTCTATTAAGATTCCTGCCGTTGTTGCAAATTCCGGAAAGCGGCAAAGCATCAAAAATAAACCTTCATTAAAATTATTCCCTTCTTATATTAGATAGCTTATAATTAGACTAACCAGATTTCCAAAACAGGGATGGAGAGAAAGAGAGGGACAGAAGGAGGAGGAAGAGAGGGTGTTAGAAGGAAAGGATATGGGTAAAAAACAATACAAACAAGGATTACACTCCCCTCCCGCAAAGGAGCTTTCTTGTCATCTTGGAAAGATTATATAAAACCTATAAGTTATAATCAAAATAAATAAATAACTTAATTTAGTTAATACGAACACGTGCATCCTTCATGTGATTACTGAGTGTAATCGCCAGTCACTGCAGTAGGAACTGGAGATACAGAGAGAGAACTGATCTCCTTTAGTTGTAGGCTCATGGGGCAAAATGAAAGTACTCACTGTTTCTGCCCATATTTGCAAAAAGGCGACAAGTTATGGTCCCCAGAGAAACTGAAACAGTATAGAATTTTTTTTTTTTTTAAATGAGAATGATATAACTAGCTGATCATCTTACTGGTTATTTCACTTAAACATATCTACCTCTTAAGGTTACAATTCTAAACTCAAAATCAGGAGGCTTGCCTACTACTGCCAACTTTGCCATTGATCTTGTAAGATCTTGCCATTTCTGTCCTTCATATTTTTGCTTTCTTATCAGGCCAAAAATCTGCTTTCTAATTTGTAATATAAAACTTAGAAATCTCTTCCAAACCTTCTGGAGGAAGTCTGCGCTGAATCATAAAATGCTCTTTTATTTCAGAATGGATTTTGTGTGTGCCAATAGAGAATTAATAAAGGGTAGTGATTAATGCTCCCAAAATATTCAGGGAGTTGGTCTTGTCTATTTATTTCACCATGTCTGGCCAGAATCATGATTAAGAGCTGGCCAAGAGAAGAAAAAATAGAGAAGGAGCCTGGGTGGATGGGATATAGAATCAAGTTAGCAGGGTCACAGAGGACACTGACCCTGCAAAAGGCTGAAAGGCTCTGAAATTTCATGAAGGATTGTCTCAGGTTTGGCAGATATGAAATTGTTAAATATTACCAGAGGAAAATGTGGAAAGGTAGACTAAGGCCTATCCAAATTACTCTGGACTTAACATGGCTCAAGATGTTTTGAAAATCACATTAAATCTATCAGTTTAAACCTATTTCATGTAATGCTTGATACTAAACTAAGTACATGAAATTATGGGCATTCAGAAGATTTTTAAAGAATTTACTGGTTTTATTCTGGAGCAGTAATGGTTCAGTGAGGCATTGTAGGACAAAGATTGGAAGAGGAAAGAAGCTAGAGAATATAACCTGGTATTTGGGGGTCACTTTGCTCCTTGAAATGATTGCCAATTTCAATAACAGATAAGCCCTCATAGAGACTGAACCTCATCTTTGAATCATCCTAATCCATATTGGATTTATATTACTTTCAGTTAGCAAATACCTCAAGCCTAGCTACTTGCTAGATGCAAGAGTAAATGATCCTTAGAGAAAGATAATATCATTAAGAGCTTGAAATTACTTCTAAATTTCTTCATATATAATGTCCTGCACCCATTCAAAAATAACCAAGCCTAAAAGGAGACCATATGACCCAAAACCAAAATAAACAACAGTTCATAGAAATAGACCTAGATGGATCTGGACGATGAACCTATCAGACATTTATTTTTAAATGCTATATTTCATATGTTTAAGGAATTAAAAGGCAGGACTAAAAATTTTGGCAAAGGACTGTAGAAGAGAACCAAAAGGAAATTTTAGAACTGAAAACCAAAATATCTGAAATTAAAACCAGTGGATACATACAAAAGATCTTTCCAGGTTTGACTGGGGAAAAACTTACAGACTGGTCCCAACATTTCAACATAATTATGGCTCCAATTGTGTTGAAAGCAATTCAGGAAAAATATACATAGAGATATATTTGGCTTTGGTTTTTCTATAGCTGAGTGAATAAATGATACATGCATTTAACTATATAATTCAACAAAAAAATTTAGGTATTTCAAGGTAGATACAGAAGTCACTTACTGTGACATGTACCTCTCACTAATGCATCATTCCAAGTCAATGAATAATTCACATTATTTTTATCCTACTTAACTCTGGCTTAATATAACTTTCCTTTCCCTGAGCCCAAAGCTTTGGAATCCTCAAAACTTGGACTTATTTCTTTCCTATCGGGCCAAATGCACCAAAGAAAATATTTGATTAGGATTTAGAAACCTGGGCTTTATGCTTATCTTTGCCACTATCTCTGACTGACATTTCCTTTTTCGGCTCTCATCTCTTCCTTTGTAACGTGAAAGATGGCACAGTCTCTTTCAGGTATAAAAGTCAAGATGATGATGATAATAATAATAATACTAAAGGAATGGAAGGTGTATGTTTTCAAAAAAAAAAAAAAAAGAAAGAAAGAGAGAGGAAGAAGGAAAGAAAAGCAAAGGGATTTCAGGAATAAAGGGTAAAATATAACCTTACAATGGAAGGAAGTTACAGCTCACTCAGATTAACTGTGGGGAAATAAAACCCAGATACTGACCAATTTTTAATGTTTTCTAGAAGGAGAGAATACCATATTTTCACACTATGAGCTTCTTAAAAGTTGACCCTGGAAATTTCTGTGTGTAAAGGCCTATACATAATAATAATTGTTTTACTTTACATCTGTGTGGTGCTTTGAGCTCACAAATTCTCGGTACATTTCATCTTTTTTGATCTTCATAACAAACCTATTAGGTACAAATTGAACCCTACAAATGTATGAGGCTGACAAAAACCTTCTGCCCTTTTGTTCAGGACCTCAAGATTGTGTTTCACTTTGAGGATGGATTTCTGTTGAACTTATACTCTCTCACTTATCTCTCTAGTGATCAAAATATTTAAGAATTTGTTATTGTCGGGAATGCATAATGGGGACAATATTTACCTTATTAGAGACAACTGGATTACATTATAAACCAGCTGGATTATTCCATCTTGGATTAAATATTAGACCATAGCTCAAAATATTTCTTAGCACAGTGCTGATGTTCAAAAAAGTAGAAGGTTATTTTATATTCCCTGTTAATACTTGTTGTATCTGCAATGCCTTGCTCAGGGCCTTGCATATAGTAGGTACTCAATAAATATTCATTGAAATAGACTCTTTTTTTAAAACTTATATATATTTTTTATTTATTTTTTGGCTGCATGGCATTCGGGATCTTAGTTCCCTGACCAGAGATGGAACCCACACCCCCTGCAGTGGCAGCATGGAGTCTTAACCACTGGACAACCAGGGAAGTCCTAAAATAGACTCTTGAATTAAACTGGCATGCTGTGGACATTAAAACAAACCTCTTACTAGGTAAGTTGAAGACAAACCTTCAAAGAATCTGTAATTTAATCTCTAGATATCCCTAAATAAAGAAATTTGGACTCATTCGTATTAGGTTTTGCTTAAATGTTTTTGTATAGATAAGGTCACTTCATAATTGTCTTCTGCTTCTAAACCTATTCGCTTGGTTTTGCTAAATGTAGTTTAAGCAGAATTTCTCTGAATTTTCTTTGGCTTTTGGCTTGTTGCAGTGAACTACAGGGACTGATAACAGAAGAAAAGCAGTCGAACTTATAGCAGGTGTTTCTGATTCTATGTAGCACTTATCAAATACATGTAATGGGAAAGAATTCCATTTCTTTTTTTTCCCCCTGAGAATGATAGCATTTAGGAGGAAGGTGGGGAGAATGCTTTTTTTTTTTAACAAATTTATTCATTCATTTATTTATTTATTTATGGCTGCGTTGGGTCTTCGTTGCTGCACGCGGGCTTTCTCTAGTTGCGGCGAGCAGGGGCTACTCCTCATTGTGGTGTGTGGGCTTCTCATTGCAGTGGCTTCTCTTGTTGCAGAGCATGGGCTCTAGGCACATGGGATTCAGTAGTTTTGGCACGTTGTCTCAGTAGTTGTGGCGCATGGGCGGCATGTGGGATCTTCCTGGATCAGGGCTCGAACCCGTGTCCCCTGCATTGGCAGGCAGATTCTTAACCACTGCGCCACCAGGGAAGTCTGGAGAATTTTTTTTTTTTTTAATTGGTGAAAGGAATTTCTGTTTGGGAGAGAGAATAGGTGAGAATGGAAATGTAAGAGAAAAAAAAACAAGGCTATTTTTGATAGAAATATTTATGATATCTGAGCTTCATGGTGAAAGTCCATATTTGTTATTCTTTTTCTTGCACTTGTTTTCATTGTTCATTAATTACATGGGAAAATAATACTTCTATGAAACTTGTATTTTTAATGAATAAGAATAATAATGTTATATCTGCACTATTTTGTATGGCTTAGGTCTAAACAATGTAAACTTTTTGGTATATGGACCCTTATTGGTCAGTCCAATTCCAATGGTACCTGCTCTGCATAACTGTGTGTAGTCTCTGTATAAACTGCTTAATACAATAAATCTCTTTTAATAGAGAGCCTTCATTTTAAAAAATAACATAAATTACCTGGTGGCCAGGGACCAATGAGGTGCAGTCACCCCTGCACTGGTCCAGGGAACTGTCTTGCCTTCTCTAGTGAGACTCCTAGCAGAAGTGGTTTATATTAGGAAAAAGAAAAAAACATTACAATCAGAGCACATGAAAATAAAACCTATGCTGCAAGAACCTAGCTGAATGTCTTGAACACAGAAGGTACCCAGTTAATACTGAAGCCTTGAATTAAAAATTCAAGTTTTGCCATTTGCAGTAACGTGGATGGACCTAGAGATTATCATACTAAATGAAGTAAGTCAGAAAGAGAAAGGTAAATACCATATTATATCACTTAGATGTAGAATCTAAAATATGACACAAATGAACTTACCTACAAAACAGAAGCAGACATAGAGAACAGACTTGTAGCTGCCAAGGGGTAAGAGGGTGGAAGAGGGATGGATTGGGACCTTGGGATTAGCTGATGCAAACTATTATATATAGAATGGATAAACAACAAGGTCCTACTGTATAGCACAGGGAACTATATTCAATATCCTGTGATAAACTATAATGGAAAAGAATACAAAAAAGAAAGTATATGTATGTATAACTGAATCAATTTGCTGTACAGCAGAAATTAACATAACGTTGTAAATCAACTATACTTCAAAAAATAAATTAAAAAAATTAATCCAGTTTTTGGTTCTATTTTGACTAAATGAAAGCATCCATCTATATACTTGCCCACTTTTGGGTTAGTCAGTTCATTTTTGTTTGCTTGTTTGTTTTCAGTCTCTAAATGTTTTAGCTCTTTTATAAGCTGATACTTTCCCCATGATCTTCTGCTTTTCTCGGAATTAGCTTTCCTAAGGCATTTTCATTGTTAACACATAATCAATACATTTTACCAGTTACATCGGAGGTTGACTTGCCTAAAAAACAATAGAGTTATTTCGGGAGTTCCCTGGTGGCCTAGTGATTAGGATTCTGGGTTTTCACTGACACGGCCCGGGTTCAATCCCTGAATCCCCGGGTGGGGAACTGAGATCCCACAAGCTGCATGGCATGGCCAAAATAAAACAGAATAAAAAAACCAACAGTGTTATTTCTTCCCCTGCCCCTAGCCAGGTACCAGCTCCTGGCAGCCTGGCAGGAACCACAGCTGCTGTCCTGGCCTGTGGCCTCAGCTCCTCCGGGTCAGAGAAGAGCTGGAGGAGGGAAAGGTTGGAGCTGGCTCCCGCTAGGTCATGAGAGATGGTTGTGTGCATCTTTATCCAACTCCATGTTCAGTAATGTCAGGTGGGCATTGCCAATGAAAATAATCAATAAACAATCAACAATAAGAATAGACAAGAGTTTTATCTGAGCCAAACTGAGGACTAGCCCAGAAGCCAGATTTTTTTTTTAATGTTTCTTCTAGATGTCTTTTTTTATTCTTTTTTAAAAAAAATTAATTTATTTATTTATTTATTTTTGGCTGTGTTGGGTCTTCGTTTCTGTGCGAGGGCTTTCTCCAGTTGCGGCGAGCGGGGGCCACTCTTCATCGCGTTGTGCGGGCCTCTCACTGTCGCGGCCTCTCTTGTTGCGGAGCACAGGCTCCAGACGCGCAGGCTCAGTAGTTGTTGCTCACGGGCCCAGTTGCTCCGCGGCATGTGGGATCTTCCCGGACCGGGGCTCGAACCCGTGTCCCCTGCATTGGCAGGCGGATTCCTAACCACTGCACCACCAGGGAAGGCCCAGAAGCCAGATTAGTCTGAGAAACTGCTCCAGAGAAACAGGGTTTTCAGCACAGTTTTATATCTTGTTAGAACAAAGAACATTAAACAAGTCAGGGACACATTTCTTCAAGGTAAAACACACACACACACACACAGATCAGCTTTTACACAGCAAGTCAACACGGCCTTGGCACCTGGGAAGGGAGTCTTATCATCAAAGGAGTACCAGCATTGGCGTCCCAGGAAGAGAAGCATTTAATCTTTATTTTTAACTTGGACATTCTTTACTTCTGGTCAATGTGCCCTTTTCTCTGATAATTAAAGCAGATGTACAATGTATGTTTGATAGGCCACAAACATGCCATTTTAGTTAGCATAAAATTCAAGTTAACTCAGGTATCAACCAGAATGACTCCCCTACATCTCAATATGTGAAAATTTCGCTCATCAGTATCTTCCAAGTGGCCATGCTAGGATTCTATGCTATGGAAATTAGTAAATGTTGCAAACCAGGGCTTCCCTCTCTCCTCTCTCTATCCAGAGAGCCAGTAGTTAAACATTTACCAGCATGCCACTGGCCGGATATGAGGTGGAAATAGAAGTTGAAGACAGGTGAAGAATGGGATCACAAGCTACTTAAAGCTTCCATAACAAGAGAGTGAACCAAAGTGGCTTCATGTTCTCCAGCCCTCACCAACACCAGCGGGTCTCTCGGAGGGATCGCTCTTTTCTGGAATCGGTGGAATAGTGGAGAGGAGTGCTGGCCTGGGGACTAAAGGAGCTGCGTTCTGGCCCTCGTGCTGCCACTCCATGCCTGTGCGACCGGGACAACTCATTTCACCTCGCTCGGTCTCGGCTGTCACGCCTAGGGTACAAAAGGTGGGCTGTGGCTTGCATCCTCCTCACTCACAGTGTGGTTCTCGGACCTCCAGCAGGGGCATCTCCTGGGAGCTTGTTAGAGAAGCAGAATCTCAGGCCACCTGGAGATCTACTGAAACAGAAACTGTATTTTAACCCAATCCCTAGCTGTGTGGTGTGCACATTTGGAGAAGCACTCAACTAGATTAGTGCTTCCCAAGCCTGGCTGAGTGTTTGGAGACTTGTTTTTTTTTTTTTTAAGGTATTTCTGGCCTTCATTCCTGATCCATTGGATCAGGATTTCTGGGGATGAATCTCAGAAATTTTATTTTTAAAAAGATGATTTTGAAGATCAACCAGTGATGGGATCCATTAGTCCTTATGGTCCCTTCCAGTTTTTATAGTCCGTGGAAAGTTGATGCTTTCAAGATAACGCTATCCTTTATCCCTGCCCGATCACTGCTGACAGTTACTAAAATTGGTGAAAAAGTAACTCTTGAAGGGTTTAGAGACTATGCATTCTTTTAAAATTTTATTTATTTATTTATTTTTGGCTGTGTTGGGTCTTCGTTTCTGTGCGAGGGCTTTCTCTAGTTGCGGGGAGCGGGGGCCACTCTTCATCGCGGTGCGCAGGCCTCTCACTATCGCGGTCTCTCTTGTTGGGGAGCACAGGCTCCAGACGCGCAGGCTCAGTAGTTGTGGCGCACGGGCTTAGTTGCTCCATGGCATGTGGGATCTTCCCAGACCACGGCTCGAACCCGTGTCCCCTGCCTTGGCAGGCAGATTCTCAACCACTGCGCCACCAGGGAAGCCCCGAGACTATGCATTCTTAAGCCACTTTTATTTCATGAAATATGAGAAGGCCCTGTAAAAAGATTAGATTTTGGAGTGGATACAGTAATCCTCTAAATATGAAAAAAAAAAAAAAAAATGCCAGCATACACATTACTTTGTGAACTTGGAAGAGAAACTAAAGGAAAATAAATGACACTGTAAAAGACCTGTCCCTTGAAATCCCAGCTGATATTAAATTCATGGCCACACAGAGGGGTTTAGATGTGCTCATCTGAGTTAGTGAGGCTTAATGGATTAAATGCGGCTGAAAGCTCAGGAAATCTGCTTTTAGCTACAATTATGAAATGGTTATATATAGAGAGAATTATTTAAGTGTTATTCTTCAAGTGAATAAACTTGCAAGCTCTAAAACCATCACCTTCTCATGCAATAAACCTATGATCATGTGCATTTTTATTTTAAAATTAGTTTTACCCAATACAACTAATATCTGGGCAATGTCTTCCTGACCAAAAAACCACCTAAGAATATCTATTAAGAATATGCTAGGCTACAAATAATAGAAAATGTGACTTATATCCAAGAGGGGTTATTTTTTCCACAATATAGAGCAGCCAGAGGTGTGGAGTTCAGCGTCTCGTGCTTCTCTGGCTTTTCCTTCACGTTGGAGGAGAAGGACTGCGGCTGCACACATCACACCTGTTGTACCTTTCCAGGCAGGAACGAGAGGGAAGAAGGTTGGAGCTGGCTGTGTCTGCCTATTTGCATTGAGATAAGCAAGTGCTTCTCACTCAGGTACGTAGCAGATTTCGGTTAACTTTCTGGCCAGAACTAGGTCACGTGGCCACCTTTAAGTAGAAGGGACTTGTGGAATAGATGAGGTTTACATTTCAAGCTGCATTGCTAGGACTTTTGGCTTTCTATTCTTTTACAGTCACTCTTCCTCCACAGCTCAGAAGGCGTTCTCTCTCTACTTTGCCAAACTCAAAATCTTATCATTCCTACAATGGTCGGCTGAATAATTAACTCTGTAATGAAGTCTGCTCAGATTATTTCCACCGAATGAATTTCTTGTTTTCTAAGCATTTGTATACACATTTTATACCACCACAGCACATACTTGTGATTCTATTGTTCTATCACAGGCTTATTTTTTTTTCTTAGTTGCTCTCCTGTGCTTTTCGAGAACGAGCGATTCTCACAAGCCCCTCTGTGCCTAGGACGGGGCTGTACCTAATAATGCTTTCTAAGCTGAACTGAGGGAAATACAGGCTGTGCAACTATTTTTCTCCACTACACAGGGTAACACGCGCAGTGCTCTTCAGGCAGCAAAAATCCTCAATGTTTTTGGTGCTTTGTGTATGCAGTGAACTCTTTCTGACGCTCTGGAAGCTTACGGTTAATACAAATCACAAGGACCACAAATACAAATCATAATGGTAGACCTGTAAATTTCAGTTATCCCTAGTGAAAGATTAGATTTGAGTGGTTTGTACAGCATCCAAGAGATTTTCCCAAGGAACCTTATGATTAGAATGAGGCTACAACATTCCATCTCTTAGAAGAGTTGCCAGGAAAGGAACAGGCTGGATGCATGAATTACCATTGACAAGCATGACCCCAAGAGTTAGTGGCCTGGAACTTCACTGGTGGATGCTAAAAATACAGGCACTAGACAAACCCATAGCAGGCAGTGACATGTGGGTTAGTTTATGAGGGGAAAAAAATCAACAAACTACTTATTATGTACATTTCCTCTCCTTCCCACTCCTCAGCCTTCTGTTTCAAGCTATTTTTGTACTCATCTCACACTTTCTGTATTTTTTCAGACATGCATTAACAAATTAGAGAGACAATTTTTACTGGCACTTGCAATTTTCTCCTGATGGATATACCCTGGAATGTATGAGTGAAACACATTAGTTTGAAAACAATCGCAAGTGGCGGAATGGTGATTCAGGAATTATGGGGTCAGAAGTGAAGAAAACAAGAAAGGAACAGGGAGAGAACATTGAAAAACCTATAAGGGAAAAGCCATGATGACACACATGGAAAGTAAGAAATGCAAATTGTAACTGTCTACTTGAAAAGTCAAAAATATAGCCTGCCTCTTTTTTCATGGCATAATTCATCAGTGTAGCACATTTCTGAGCACACATTCTGTTCTTCAAATTGTGGCTATGTCTACAAACAAAATAAATTTGAGGGGGGAAAACTACCAAAAATAACACTGGGTTATCATTTTTAAATGACCTGATGCTAAATTGCCCATGTGACTAAATTTTTCATCTTCAACTAGTTGGGGTATAGTCAAGTCAGCTGTCTACAAGGATAAAAAAATATGATGCATATCTTATTAACCAATATTATGGTTTGCATATTTCCCCATTCTTGATCCTTATTCAGAAGGGGTGAAGAATCCTTTTGGGAAAAAAGCGTTCACCCACACTTGCTACCTTGCTATGCTCATCTTCCAAGATTTTGGTCTTCATGGCCCTGTGGTTCTAAGAGGAGAGTCATAAAGAGCCAAAGCATAGCACATTACCATGTTTCTGCTTTGAATCTTTTAGATGTTACTAGGTTTTGGTACATTTTATTTATTATTTATTTATTTATTTTTTTTTTATTTATTTATTTTTTGGCTGTGTTGGGTCTTCGTTTCTGTGCGAGGGCTTTCTCTAGTTGCGGCAAGTGGGGGTCACTCTTCATCGCGGTGCGCGGGCCTCTCACTGTCAACGGCCTCTCTTGTTGCGGAGCACAGGCTCCAGACGCGCAGGCTCAGTAGTTGTGGCTCATGGGTCTAGTTGCTCCGTGGCATGTGGGATCTTCCCAGACCAGGGCTCGAACCTGTGTCCCCTGCATTGGCAGGCAGATTCTCAACCACTGCACCACCAGGGAAGCCCTCTGGTACATTTTAGAAGGAAGGATTCTTAAGTACACATTTTGTTTTAGAGAAGTCCTTCATAGTGAGCAAGCTGGGCGAAGCACCACAGTTAATTTGATCAGCTGGTTATATGACTTTGTGCGTGTACTAAAAACTCCTGAATTTTACACTTTAAAATGGTGAATTTTATGGCATGTGAATTATATCTCCATAAAAAATAATAAAAGATATACTTTTGGCATCAAATGTCTTTTAACCTGCAAGTCACATTACCACATAGCTGACTTTGAGATGTATCTCCCAAATGCTGCACAAGAAGAGTAGGCCCACGCAAGTTCTAGAAGCAGGCTGGGACATTTAGAAAGAAAGTTTCGGGGTTCAAGGTATCCAAAGCATGGACTAGAAAAAAGTATATTGGCTCCAGATGGGCATGGCCCCTGGCTTCAGGGCCTGCTTTCCTCTTAAACGAAGGCATGGGCCTCACGCTTGGGCCTTGTCTGCCTGGGTCTAAGGGTGGAAGTGCTTGGAGATCCCATCCCTCCCAATCTTCTGGACTTACCCAGCCACATAGATGTATCTACATACATGTATCTACACATGTATCTACATGCATCTTACCTCTGTCAGGAAGCTGAGCTTAGTCGTCAACCACTTCTTACCCACACCCTTTTCTCCATAACACAGGACACACAAGCATGCAAATAAGTAGGAAGATCCTGGCTCATTCTTTTGCTAGAGTAAGCGAAGAAGTCCATGTGACTTGAAGTAAACTAGGCCAAGGTCTAGGTCTTAAAAAGACCTCCTTAAACAAGCACACTCCTTCTTCTGCATGTAATGACTGAGTTCTTGTTCTCTCTCTTCGGGACACTCAGCAGGACTTCGGAGTTTAATGGAATTCTCTCACTTTATTGAGCAGCTAAAGTGGTTTTGAACTCTGTGGGGTAACTTAGAAATTGTTGTGAAATGTAATTGATTTTTATAAATATGCACATATTTTGCACTAAAAAGCATTTGCATTGCAATTTGTTTGTGCAGGTGTGACCTTAACTTTCCAGAATGCTAACAAACAAACTGTGATCGCATGCTTTCAAAAAAGCACAATTTTTACTTTTTAAAAATGAACTTCTGAAAAGGAGGACAATAGAAAGTTGCTGGAAAGATCATTTCTAGGAAGAAAGGTGAACTCAATTCATTTTTATGATTGTGTTATTTTCCTCCCAACATTGTTTAGCAAAAGCCTTCGAACTTGTCCTGTTAGACTCCCAATACTTTCTCTTATTAGTCCTGGATATATGTTTTTAGAGAGAGAGACAGAGGTTGAGAGAGATAAAGAGTATTTAGAATGATTGTTTGTATGGCATGTAATTAAGCAAGGCTGATTCTGGTCTATAATCACTAGAGACTCCCTTCAGAGAAAATACTCTTCTTATTTAACCGTGATTTGCTCTACAGTGTGATGCTTTCAAGGGAAACACCCTTCCTGGATAGATTAGCTTTCTCAGACAGATGAGAAATACTCATCAAGGGAGGATCTCCTTTCAGTGAGTCCTCTCCTTTTATTTATTAGTATGTGTCCCTTGGTTCCTCCCATCCCTATAAGTTCTCATCAGGACCAACTCCCTAATTTCCAAGGTCCAGGACAAAACCCCCACAGGGTTTCTTGTTCAAAAAGCCTGGAAAAAAGCTTTTCTTCCTTTTCCTGTCTCTTTCTTGACCTGTCATAGTGTTTTCTCTTTGCTGTGTAACATTGTGCCCCCTGGAGCATGGGGATACTTACAGGGTGAGTGCAGACCCTCCCAGGTGTCCTGAGCCCTGCCCTGCAACATGGTGCGTGGGGCACGCACAGCCGACTTCGGACCTCCCTGAACCTTCATCCAGGCACCTGTCTGCCTCATTGGCTGTGGTCCCTGGATGGGGCTGGAGGAGCAGGAGGCCGATAACCTGTGAGGGTGAGCAGGCAATAGGGGGTGATAAACAAATTCGTCCCCACGCCCTATGCTCCATTGTCCCTTTGGACTTCACTTGGGAAAACATTAATTCAAAGATCAAATTTTTAAGAATTTCAAGAGGTGACCACAGAGCATTCAGTTCCAAGCATGTGGCCCCTTCTGAGCCTGGGGCTGCACTGGTAGTCCTCACATTTTACCTCCTTAATATTTTCTCTGGGGCCCAGCTTGGTGGTGGGCCTGGGATAGGCAGTTAATACACACTTGCTGAAAGTAGTTCTTTTTTTTTTTTTTTTTTAAACTTTTGGGGTTTTTAATTAATTAATTATTTTATTTATGGCTGTGTTGGGTCTTCGTTTCTGTGCGAGGGCTTTCTGTAGTTGCGGCAAGTGGGAGCCACTCTTCATCGCGGTGCGCGGGCCTCTCACTATCGCGGCCTCTCTTGTTGCGGAGCACAGGCTCCAGACGCGCAGGCTCAGCAATTGTGGCTCATGGGCCTAGTTGCTCCGCGGCATGTGGGATCCTCCCAGACCAGGGCTCGAACCCGTGTCCCCTGCATTAGCAGGCAGATTCTCAACCACTGCGCCACCAGGGAAGCCCTGAAAGTAGTTCTTTAACTGCCAGTTGCTCTGATCAGTTTGGGGTAGAGGAGCATTTTCCATGAGACTGTCTTCTGCAGGCACTCTTATCACTTATCTGCCAGTGCCCGCCATAGGGGACATCAGGGGTCTGGCAAAGACATTTAGCTGTAATTTACGCCATTGCTCTGACTTCAGAAAGTATCACACCTACATCACCCCTGAAAGATGGGCTACCCTCCTATTATTAAAAAAAACTCCATGAAGGCTCCACAACTTCTGTGCCAGGTTAGTATCCTTTGGTTTCCTTTCTTTCTGTCCTTAGTCATCATCAAGGCCACACAGAGTCAGCAGTATGCCCAGCCACCTGCATTGCCTAGTGGATGGCAGACTGCAGTTTACCCTCTGGGCATAGCCAGGGGACGGGAGAAGAGCAGGGGATGGTTTCCAACCTAATTCTGAATTTATCTTGGCTCCCACTCCTCAATCAGACTTAAATGTCTTCCCTTTTGAGACACAAGTATATTTGCTTTGTTCCTCCATGTCTAGATTTTATTACTTTTTTCTCTATTTCTTGTTCATATGTATCTACATCAGAGTTTTCGATCCTCAGGTATAAATATGAAGTCCTCACTACATAGATCAATCACACACACTAATATGTGGTTTTTGAAATAACATCCCTTGTCTTATTGAAATTACACACATTACCGAAAATATAGAAAATTTAGAACAAGAAGAAAATAACCAGCACCAGAATTGCCATCTTACCGTCCAGAGATAATTACTTAGCATTTTAGCACTTGTATTTTTGGTCATCTTTATACATACACGGTGCCTATGTTATTGAGTTACTGTAAATATTTGCTTTGTAATATGTTTTTATCCACATAATAATATACCACGAATACTTGCCATGTTATTAATTATTAATCTGAAACACGATGTTCAAATTTCTGTGTGCATAAGAACCACCTGGGAGCACATGGAAAAGAAAGATTCTAAGGTCCCTTGCTCACAGATTCTAACTCATAAATCTGAGATAAAGACTAGAGATCTGCATTTTGAAAAGCCTCCCAGGTGAGTCTGGTGTAGATGATTCTCAATGCTTGCTCTGACAAACACAATATATGACATGATTTTTAATTGCTACACTGTGTTCCATTGCATAGATGTGCCATAATTTATTAAACCCATATCATATTGTTTATTTAAGTCTAGTTTCCAAATTTTTACTTACATGATCAGTTCCTCGATGAATAACCTACTACATAAAATCTTTTTGAACATCTCTGATTATTTCCTGAGGAAATTCTGCAAAGTGGAATTATTGTGTCAAAAGAAATGCAAACCTGAGCAAAGTAGATGGTATTTCAGGCCGAAAAGCAACTCTGTAAGCTGTAAAGTACTTGACTAATATGAAGTATATAACAGTTGCCATTTTTGGAGAGACTTTCACATGCCAGGATAATGGTTCTCAAAATTTATTGTGCTAATCAGAATTACCTGGAGGGCTTGTTAAAAACCTGTTGCTGCTCTCTCCTTTCTGTTTCTTTCTGATTCATTAGGTCTAGGGTGGGGCTTGGAATCTGCATTTCTAACAAGTTCCCAGGTGATACTGATGCTGGTCTGGGGACCGCACTTTGAGAACCATTGCACCAAACACAATCCTGGGTGTTTTACAAAAGTCATATAAATTTCACAGCATTTCTTTACAGTTGAAGACTGAGACTCAGAGAGAATCTGAGGTCATGAGGCTAATGATGGCAGAACTAGAGTTTGATTTCAAGTTTGATAATTCAAAGGCTGATGCTTTTCCCACAAGCAGCCTGTTTTCTCACTTCATTTAATTGTCCACAAATAAAATATTTAGAATGTCTACATAACAAGCCCCAAATTCTCCTTGTAAACTACTCCCCTTCCAGTCTATTACGAGTACCCTAAGGAGGAGAGAGGTTAGGAAGTGTTTGGCTGAGAATTTTTTCAGGGGAAACTAGTTCAATGAGTTATGTTCCACCATTCACGTTAATCTGCAGGGTTGCTTCCCCACCCTCCAGTGGCTTCACTGACATGTGGACATAAAGAGAATCGTTTCTCATCAGTTACTGTAACTGTGTAATAGTCCTTCCTTGGAAGAGAGCTCTATTCTCTCCAAAACCCACTTTCAGGCTTCTCCATTACAATAGCCTAAATTACAACCCATTTGTTCAGGCAACTCAGTAAATAGATCGTATCAGTGCAAAAAACAAAGAACTCTTGTCAAACTGGTTGGCTAATGATACCCAGTAGAGCAAACACCCAGTAGACTGGCAAAACATGAAGTCAGGTTGGTTTCTACCAGATAGTTTAAGAGAGGTGAACATTTCCTAACCCACACCCAGAATCACGAGGTGAATCATCCACATTTCACAACTAAAGACATTCTTAAGACCTAATTATGCAATTTTTTACCTGTTTGTTATCTTGGGCTGTTGTTACCCTGCTGCCTTTTAGTGTGTTAATGATTGTGTGTGTAGCTCATTATTATTATTTTTTCTTGTCGTTCTGTCATCATTTATTCATCCTGTGAGCTGAGGACTTTGCTAGACAGTCTGCAAGGAGAAATGGAATATTGTCTGTTTAAAACACATTTTGTGTGGCTTCTAGCATAGCTTCATTGAATGTCGATACCTGAGAACAATTAGATATAAATAACCTGTACTGTTCAAACACATAATGCAAATGAATTACTTCCACCCATGTTAAAAATAAATTCAGTCCAGGATGCTTTATCATGAAAGACAAGTCAATACATTCCAATAAACATTTTGTCCAGAGGTTATAAGGAGCCTGTACAGACTCTGGCTTTATCATTTTCAATAAATCCCTAACTGGATAAGGAAAGGTCTTGGGCAAAGAACACTTGGGAAGTCTGTTTGTGGAAGAGTATGCTCATAATCTGAGTTTCTCTAGGTGTCAGAACTAGTATCGATAGTTGACTGTTTCAGTGGCAGCAGAATTATAGCAATTAGAATTGTCTGACAAAGGAAGGAATGTCCAATGATGCAGAGGCCCCAGTAACTAAGAGAATTAACATTCAGACTGGATTGTAGTCCGTCAGGAATGCTGCTGAAGGCATGTCTACGCTAGGTTAGAAATGTGATTAGCTGACTCTTAAGGATCTTGTAACACACACACACACACACACACACACACACACTCTAGTGAGTGTACTTAAAGAAAAAACGTAAGGGGGTGCATGAGGGGCAAGAGAGACCAGAATCACACCTGCCTGTCTTTTCCAAAGGAGCATCTGGGTGAGAGATGAGAGAGGGGATTAGGGTGTGGCAGGAATGTGTATTTGGTAAAAGCACAGCGTCTTCTTTTTTTTTTTTTTTAAACAAGCAATACATTCAGTATTTGTCCTGCATTTAGTGTCTTTCACTGTAGAGCATTTTCCAAATCCAGTAATTCAAGAATTATGTGTTTGTGGAACTATTTGAGACATTAGTGTGTAGCCAAACCTTATTAACTGAAATCCACTTAGCCAGAATCACTTTGAAAATTCTATTCTTAGAAAACATGAGGAAATGACCTAAAACAAACCCCTATTGATGATTTAGTATATAAAAAAGATATTTTCAGGATGGAGCACAGTTTCAACATAAACTCAGCTGAACATATTTTTAGACAACGATCACTGATATGTGTAATAACTGCACAAGAAATTCTTTCATCAAAAGAAGATTCCATTATGAGTCTACTAAGAAGAGAAGGTATACTAACATATTTCAGAAATATTTTCAGTAATAAAGATGAAAACAAAAGACATTTTCTGTTCATCACTGAGGTAGCCAGAAAGTTTAACTAGCCAGTGTATTCCAGTTACTTATTGTATATGGAAAACATCACCTATAAATTAGTAACTAGGCCATGAATACCAAGTACTGATGTCAAAATTCATTTTATATAAATCAGAAAATATAACCCTAAAATTTCCAGGTACTAGTGTTAAATAATTTTTTTTTAAATGTTTTTAAGCTTCACATTGCACTATATATGTACAAGAAGTGAGTCACATTTCTTTGGGAATGTCACAGTTATATTTCCGAGTCAAACTCATTTGAATTAGGGAGGCTGTGAAGAGTAATGTATCAACACAGGGCTTCCTGTGTCTGGAATTAGAATTTCTGGGTTCCCTCTACATTCACCGCTTGCCAGCTGCAGGCCCTGGGGCAAATCATTTCGTTCAGTGTTCTCTGTAAAATGGGCAGGAAAAGCAGCAAGGTTGTAGAAGTCTGAAGATGCAGGGAGATAAATGTGCAGCACGCTTTTCACAGAGCCTGGCACCGGGCAGGCACCAAAGAAATGTTAGCTAAGATGATTACATTTCCATTCAATACTTGATATTATGAAGTTCTGGGTTTTTAAAAATTGTGGTGAAATATATGTAACATAAAATTTACCATTTTAACCATCTCTAGGTGTTCAATTCTGCGTTCATTTTATTTAGAGGGAAACTATGATCGTTTATAGCAAATGTCTGCATATTAACACTGTGCAATTTGCTTTAGCCATAAATATTGAAAAAAGAATCAAGACAAATAAAAGCATTTGGTATGAAGAGCAAAACAATACAAAGTTCTCTACAGCTTTATAATTTTAAAATGAAGTGTAGGAAGACATAAAATAGCCTCTTCAAAAGGCTCAACAATATTTCAAACACAGAATTTATTGAAGACGCTCACGTTCAGTAACTGTAGAAGTAGAAAATTGAAACGATAAACATATAAAATGAATGGTAAAAGTCTCCCTCGCCCTTTACAGATTCCTTTCCCCTCCTCCCAGGTTTGGACATCCTCCTAGAAGTGTTTTATGTATCTACAAGCATATAAATCTGTGTATATATTTTTTCAAATCGAATCATACTATAGCCACTATTTTCCATCTAGATATTTTAAACTTTAAAGTGTATCTTAAAGATCTTTTAAATAATTCACTTACGCATTCTATTGTGTAGATATGACGAAACTTATTGATAGGGTTTCTAACTGACAACATTAGATTTCTAGTTTTTTTCCCTCTTATGGAAAAAAAAAAACTGGAATAAGTGCCTTTGCACATAGATACATATTTTTGTAAACAAAGAAGGCTAAATTCTTAGCAATGAAGAACTAGCATATCATTTTAAAGCTACTTGAAAAACAAAGTTAAGATAAACATTTAATGAGATTATTTGGGGCAGATTGTTGTACTGTGGATCTCCAGGGCCCTTACTTGACATCTTGTCTTCTTAGAGATTAAATTGCAGCATACAGTTTCATAGCAATGAGTTTAAGGCATTGGAATTCCATCACTTACCAGTTAGACAAGGTACTTAAGTTCTCTGCACCTAGTCTTGCCTAAATGGGGCCATTATGAAAGTCAAATGAGATGCTGAAAGCAAGCATTTTGCACAGTAGTATTTAGCATTAGTAACCTCTCAATAAATAAAATGAATAGTTAATAATTATCTGGTGATAATGACTACTCTTAAGGAAATTTCCCAAATTTCCAATTTTTAAACATCGATGTAAGGAATTTTAATTATCCATTTATCATTTACATGGTGTATATTCCCTCTTATGCCTGAAGACTATTATTAATTCTTCTCTGGAAATGTTTTATTCCCAAGTTTCAAGCATCTTGTGTTTTGGGGGTTTTTTTCTCACGGAACTATTTCTCAAACAGTGATGTAGTTTTCACCACCCTGCTTCAGGCCTTTTATCCCGTCTGGGACAAGGCTGGCGGCACATTCCACAAGAAACCTGGTCTGGAACTGGAAGTCGAGAATAAAGACATCATGTCCCTTTTAAGAATATGTTCACGGAGCATTTAGTAATGAGCACAGAAGTGATTGCAAGAATATCTTGGGGTTTGCTGGTGGTCAAGCCCTGGCAACTTGCTTTTCAGGGGCGGGGGTAGAGCTTGTGCCCTCCAATCCTCCAGCTAGAAACCAGCGCCTGCAGCCGGGCTCCTCTGCGGTCTGGGACCCGGCTCTGCCCATCAGGTCGTCCTTATCTGAAGAGGGAAGTGAGAAGCAGGAAGGTATGGAATAGTGTATTTATTTGTATTTTTTTCTGGTGAGTGACAGCCGGGGCTTCTGGCAGCAGAGGCGGAGCTTCCGGTACCCGATGTCAACGTGGACTTGGGTCTTCTGGGCCCTGGAACTTGTCTGGAGCAGCGTGCGGGACCGCCAGGCCTGGCACTCGGGCTCTCCTGCAGCCGCTCTGAACGCTGCTCAGTTCCTTTGCTGCTTAAACAGGCCGCAAGAATTTTGTTATTTATAACTGGGTGCCTAAAATCCCCCTGTCCCCAAGCCCCAAATCCCTCCCATCTCCTCACCTCACCGTGTGGCAACTCGGTCTTGCCAGTCGCTCAGGCCCCAAATCTTGGCATCCACCTTGACTTCGCTCTTTCTCTTCATTTCAGCAGCCATATAATTGGTCTTTCTACATAGGCTCTGTGCCCCCGTGGCTTACTGGTAACACAGCTACTAGAAAGATCTTTCAAAAAGTAAGTCAAATGATGCCACTCTCCTTAGAATCTTCTCACAGTCCTCACTTCACTGAGTGAAGTCAATTCTGTGGTGGCCTACGAGGGATGGCCCGCTCCCTTGGTATCCTTCCGACCTTATCAAGTAGACCTTCCATTCTTCACTCACTGTTTCCGCACACACTGACCCCAGGACTACACTGTCCCAAATGACCCACCGCCTGCTAAGCAGATCCCATGACACTGCCCCCTTGCTGGTCTCAGAACAGACCTGCACAGGTCTAACTCAAGGCTTTCTCACTGGTTCTTCTTCAGCCTGGAGCCTCTCCTCCTGCCAAGATACAACCCTGAAACTACCCTCCCCCGCATTTCCACATTGCATAACCTCTTATTTCTTCAGATTCTCTTCTCTTCTTCCCTAATCTCCCTTGGTGTAACTGTCCCCTCCAACCCTTTTTACTCAGCTCCTGATCTCTTTTACCCTCTATTTTTTTCTACAGCATTTCTTACCCTCCAAAATATACTTGCTGATTTGTCTATCACCCATCTCTCTTCCCATTAGAAAATAAACTCCATGAAGGCAGGAACTTTGGCTCCTGCCATATCCTCAGGGAATATTGCTTCTCTCATAGTAAGTACTCCAAAAATATTTGTTGCATAATTGAATGAATGAATGAATCAATGAATGTGGATGTGTTTGGCATTCTCTACTCTGAGAGTTTATAAGAAGGTTATTACCAGTCACTTAAAGAGCTATTGTAAGGGCAGCAACCTTAATGGAAATCAGTCAGAAGCCTTGAAAGAAATGACTGATTTTATCTACATTTTTCATTTTAATGAGAGTGAAAAGTGTCCTATAAGATGCACTAAGGTCTCTCTGAAGGCTTTTGTAAGCTTAGTCAGAGACACCGATGGTATGATTTAAGGGACATATCATGGCATCACCTGCCCAAATCAATTATTTTCTCTTGTCTATCAGAGTGCCTAAAATTCTCAATATTTCATTATTTTATTTATTCTGTAAATATGCCAGAAGTTAGGATACAGCAGTCCACAAGTCAAAGTCCCACACTTGTGGAGTTCACAGTTTATTTGGGGACAGACTATAAAGACAGAAATACAGACACAGCCAGTGTCAGGTGCTAATAAGTACCAAGAGGAAAATTAGAACAGGTGAGGGAGAGAGAGTGGGGTGGAGGAGTGTGTGTGGCTTTTTAGATAAGGCCACTGGGGAAGTCAGTGTTAGGAGGGGACACTTAAGTAGAGGCCTGAATGAGGTATGGGAGGAAGCATGCAGCGTGCAAATCCCTTTTAGAGACATCTCAGTGAGACGAGAGTGACAGTGACTCCTGGCTGTCTGGGAGAGGTAGACTAGACATCTGCCATAGTCTTGTGTTTTAGCCTAAATTCCCTGCACAATGTTTTATTCTACAACACAATGTATATACTTTATTTTTAAAAATAATTTGTTATAGCCTTGAATAAGTGGTGCTAGCCTGAAGTTCTTTCTACACATATCTCAACATTGTGAGGATGCATTCTTTGGCGCTAGTCATTGGTCAACGTGACGGTCGTCTATGGGAAGAAGCAGGAGCTTGTACCAGAGTCAATCATTAGAGGCTCCATATATTTAAAATTGTCACTGTTAGACAGAAAATGAAAATGAAATGTGGAAGTGAGGGAGTAGGTAGCTAGAATTTTTATTTCTGCTTGCCTCCCAATTTTTCAAGTACTAGATTTTTGGTTATAGCATTTTAGTGTGATGGAAAGAACCCTGGTTTTAGTTATGTTTCCTCAAAGTTACATTTGAGTCATTCTTCAGGATGTTTGGATTGTTCTCCTGCCAACATTTGGCTGATTGGATGAATTTTATACTTTCTCTCCAGCTGCTTTGTGCAAAAAATTATGTAGAAGGTACAATTGTCAAATACCTTGTTGGGATTTTTTTATCCATTAACCATGTGACTTTTAACAAGCCCTGTAGTCACTCTGTATTTCACATATGCCACCTGGAAATAAGGATAATATCTGATGTGTATCTTCTCCTAGAAATAATCTGAAAGCATCGTTTATGCTCTCAGAGGGAAAATGACTCATTGCATCTAAAACCTTATTAATAAATCCTGTCATCTGAACATAATCTGTACGTCTCTCTATGCTTTAGTGGATAGCCTAAGATTATGGGGAAATGGGAAATGTGTTCAACTTCTGGGAAAGGATTCTTGTGAGAGGAAGTGCACCCTTCATTTGGTCTTCTTCTTATCTGCTGAATGTAGTCAGTGTGGGTGGGGCCGTATGGCACCATGGGGTGATGTACTAAGGAAGAGATCAGCATGACTGAAGGACCCTGGGTGCCAGACGTTGGGCATCTTGCCATGCCTTCCCGGACCGCCTCCCTCAGGTCATCTTTCACATAAGAGAGAAATCAATTTTCTTCTCATGTAAGCCACAACTGGGACTTCCCTGTTGGTCCAGTGGTTAAGACCCCATGCTCCCAATGCAGGGGGCACGGGTTCGATCCCTGGTTGGGGAACTAAGATCCCGCATGCCATACAGCTCAGCCTAAAAAGCCACAATGACTTTTCTGCTGTATAGTCAGACCTAACCCTGAGTAGTGCACACCTGTGATTTGAAAACTTTTTTAGTGCTTACAAAAATACTGTATATGTGTTATTTCATTTCACTTCAACAATCCTATGAAGTACAAGGAACAAGAATTGTCATTTCCGTTTTGTCAGAAACCTACCTTTTTGGAAGATAAGTGACCTGCACAGAGTCATATGACTAGTAAACAGAGAATCTGGATAAAGGAAGTTCGATATCTCTGTACAACAAATCACATACGTGCAGATGTGCGGACAGAAATAGAGCACACAGTCTTGGAGGAAGACAGACCTGGCTTCAGATTTTCTGTCTATCTCTTATCGCCTTAGGCAAAGTATCTACCTTTTTCTGACCCTCTTTTCATTACCTGCAAGGTGTGCAAACAATACCTCCAGGGATTGAAAATTCCAAATGCGATGAGGTTTGTGAAGCTCCTGGTCCAGGGTGTGATATACAGTAGATGCTTAGCAAATAGAGCTCTTATTATAGGCAGATGCTTATCAGCCTGAAGATACTCAGATATGGGAACAAAGGAATGGAGTGGAGAGGCCAGAGAGTCTGCTTCATCTTGAAATCCCAGGATTCTGTAAAGAATTTGAAATATTTTGATTTCTTTCTGGTTCAAAAGACCAGATTAGTTAGTGGGGCTGGGGATGACCACATTCTTGTGTCCTCTGAATATCTTAAAGGTGTTTCCCCATCTCTCTATTTGGAGGGAAATGTCACAGGAAAAGTGTCTTTTGCTTTCAAGCTCCTTACAAGGCTCAAGAACAGGAAAAATACCCATTCTCAGCAATTAAAACATTTCTCTTAAAGAAGTAGGAGTGGGAATTCCTAGAGTAGCATGTTGAATTTTGTTTCTCAAATACTATTTGAATGCACCCTTTAAGTATTTGCTGTTGGGTGGGTGTTGTGTTGTGTAATGGGATTCGAAGGAGATTTATGAGCTTCTAGAGGGGGCTAAGACTTGTGATTTCTTAAGTGAACATTTTAGTCGGGATAGATGAAGCATTGGCAGCTGATGCCCCAGTAAGTTAAGTGAGCATGCCAGGTATTATCTGATCCAGATTCTGGTTTAAGTTAGGTCCAATCCAGACTACAATCAGTGGTACGTCAGTATAATAATGTGAATCGGAATTTGTTGTGAGATGCATGACATTTGTGAATCTGTCAGCTACGACAAGCTTTCTTTTGTTTTCTCTTTTTCAGACTCAACTAGCTGAGAAAAATCTTTCAAGCCCCTCAGACCTTTATGCAAAGTTATTCTGATGTACACAGAGACAGGTACTTGTGGTACGTTGATGTTGATGTTTACTCCATTCCTATTCTGAACAGTTGGCTCGAGTCATCACGCCAGTTATGTACGCCAGACTTAGGCAGTGTTTGTCTGATGGAAAGGACTCTGGTAATTCAACTTCACGTCTAAGCACTCCTCACACTATGACACAGCAAAAGAGCCCACAGCAGCAGCTGTTGGAACAACTGCTCTCTTTTCCTCCCAAGTCTGACATTTCCAAGGTAGGATTTGATTACAACTGGCAAAACAGAATTATGGGCAAAGAAATGAGGTGCAGAGACCAGAAAATATTAAGAGTGAAAATAACAAGGCAGTGAGGCAGTCTGTGTTACATTCCCTTATCGGGCTGTAAGAAGTAGGCAAAGCATCCTGCTGAGAAATGCCTCCTTGCTTCCAGGATAGAAAAGACTCTCTCAGACCCGGTCCAGGCAGGATACCTCACAGCACAGGTGCCAACCTGTGTGATTCCTCTGAAGCGGCCAACATCTTGGGCAGATTCGAATTCAACTACAAGAACTTTTCTGAGAAAATAAAGGAGAAATTCTAACCTTATGTATACTTATTTATTTATGTACCATTTGGGGACGTTTTGGAGAGAAGTCATATATCTCCTCCCACAATTCAATTTCAGTTACATTTGAGCACTTGCTCAAAGTTCAGCATACTCTAATTTGTTTCTTACTCTAAAAAAGTATTATTTCTTTTTGCATGTATTCCTTCCTCCATTTTTTTCCTTTTATGATTTATCACCAAATTTGCTGTTGGTGGCTCTTTTTTCCTTAGATACACTGAGTAAGCTTCAAGAGTTTCCCTTTTGAAGGCTTAAAGCCTAGGAAAAGACAAGCAATAGTAGTAGTGTTAATAATAATACTAGTAATAATAATACATGCATATATGCATGGATATGTATACTATTGCATAACTTACAAAAAGCACTTTTTACACACATTATCTCATTTAATCTTTTTTTTAATACTTAGATATACTTTTTTTTAAATAATTCTTTATTTTATTTATTTATTTTTGGCTGTGTTGGGTCTTCATTTCTGTGCGAGGGCTTTCTCTAGTTGCGGCAAGTGGGGGCCACTCTTCATCGCGGTGCGCGGGCTTCTCACTATCGCGGCCTCTCTTGTTGCGGAGCACAGGCTCCAGATGCGCAGGCTCAGTAGTTGTGGCTCGCGGGCCTAGTTGCTCCGCGGCATGTGGGATCTTCCCAGACCAGGGCTCGAACCTGTGTCCCCTGCATTGGCAGGCGGATTTTTAACCACTGCACCACCAGGGAAGCCCTATCTAATTTACTCTTAAGTACAACAATAACATCCAACCCTCCTCTTCCTCCTGGTTACCATGAGCTGGGCAATGTGCTAAGAACTCTCCATGCAACATCTCTAGAGAAAGAAGAGTCAGGGAAGAAAAGCAATGAGAAAGTATATTTTGATATATGTAAGGGACCATGAAGAGTAATTAAACACTAAACTAGGCACGAGCAGTCCCAAGAGGGATGGCTTCTCTGTTGTTAATTCTACTTAGCATTGGGCAAGTGAGAACCTCTTTGGTCCTGGGTTTGCTCATATGCAAAATTAGATTAACACATACCTGCCCTGACTCCCTTACAGAGTTACTCTGAGAATCAAATCAGGTAATATGGGAGAAAATATTTTGTGGTTTGCCAAATGAAGATGGAATATTTCTATTGATTTATTTTTCCTGCACTTGACTTCTGCCCACATTGGTAGCATCAACCTAAACAAAAGCCTCAGTCTATTGAAGAATAGAAACGATAAACATTTTTGAACGGGATAAGATGTTCTAATAGGCTCTCAGCCATTTTACTTTTCTTATAATCAAAATTTATAGGAATTTGTCTGGCAGCCAAATGCCTAAATTACAATCTAATGAGAGTTGAGCTCAAAGGGAACCAAGATTTTATAGGATCTTCTACCAATCAGGGCGTTTTTTATTTTTCTCAAAGTAGTGTCTGCAGACAACTTTCATATAAATCACCTTGTGTGATTATAAACATTTCTGATTTCTGCACCCTTCTTTTACCTACTGAATCAGAAGTTTCAGGATGGGGCCTAGAAATCTGCCGTTTTTAGAAAGCACACCAGTTGAGACAGGTCCATTAGTCCAAGAACATATTGGCTAAAGTTTGCAAGTTGTAAGAGGACATTTGTTCCTCATTTCTTTCCAGAAGTAACAAGATTTCTCTAACAACATTTTATTAAAAACAGATACGTGTGCTTATGTGAAATAAAAGCAGAACTGCATCGGTGTGCAAAATTTGACGTCACTTTCTTGAAAGCACTTTGAAGTAATGTTTTCTCAGCTTTCTTTAGTTGGGTGGTACATTCATAAGAGAACTTTGGAAAGAGTTTTCTCTTCCAGTGTTATTTCTGGCCTCCGCTCAAGAAATAAACAATCTCATAAGCAATTAAATTGATAACCAATAAGTAACTCTCCACGTGAGGAGGAGGCCTCAACTCATTTGAAGCAAGAATATTAAAAGTCTCAAGACGTTAGCAGTTTGCACTGTATGTTGACATAAAAAAGTGGGGTTTTGCCTTTGGTGTTCAGTGACTATGAAATATGTAATGTTATTTCAGAAGCTATAGGCATATCATCAGTCAGCTTCATGGAACATAAAGTTGATAGAGATTAATCAGTATTTGGTCCACATACATTTATTGAGCAAGAACTATGTGCCTGGCACTAGTGCAGATCTAAGGCTAGAGGAATAAATAAAGCAAACAGGTTCCTTAGCATTTACCTTCTAGCAGGGGAGGCAGAAAAATAAAGAAAAAGCTAATATTTAACAGTTCTAACATTGCAGGGCACATTCGAAGATGATAAGAGCAGTGGAAAATGGTTTATTCTGAGTCTACTATGCTGAATTTTAAAATTCTGAAAACTAGAAAATGATCCACTTCATCACACACACTGATGGTCCCTTTACAGTACAGTCGATACCTATAGTTCTGATTGATCTCTTTTATCCCTGAGGCATAACCTGTCTGCTTGTCATTCCTGACCTTCTTTCACAACTGTGCCCTGTGTAAGGATGCTCAGAAAAGCAGCCAGTCAGGAGATTTGTTTTCTGTTCCCTTTTAGCACTTCTAACTCAGGCAACCAAACCGGTTTGAACCAGTTAGAGCATCAGAGCCATTCCCTGGACTCAACCCAGAGTCTATGGAAATTCAGTTAGCTTCAAGACTGCAAACTAATACCCACGTGTACCAGCCAAA
The DNA here is from genome assembly GCF_028023285.1 of Balaenoptera ricei. Classification (NCBI taxonomy): domain Eukaryota; kingdom Metazoa; phylum Chordata; class Mammalia; order Artiodactyla; family Balaenopteridae; genus Balaenoptera; species Balaenoptera ricei. The sequence continues at coordinate 29,313,268 of NC_082650.1, read as the reverse complement.
ACATCCTTTTTTTTCCTCTTTGCTGTGTTATCCATACTTAAAGTAGTAATATGACCACATTTGAAAACCTTCTTGCAGAAATTTCTTGGAAAAGAACATGCAGTTGATCTGTGTCTATGAAGTCTCTGTTATTTTAGGGGAGAAAACCCCACCAAACCAAAAAACCCACCAACGGCTCCTTTTCTTTTTTTTTTGTACAACCTGACATTTCAGACCAAAGTGGGGAGCCATGTTTTTCAGAGATACATGAGCACAGAGAGGACGTTGCTATTCTGATCAGAAGAGTTTGATAGGTGTGTTTTGGTTTGATTTAATTTTTCATTTTTGTCTTTCTGCTTATAGAAAAATGTTCTCTGGGGAAAATACATATTAAGGTTAAATCTCACATGGATTAATGAATTACCTACAAATTGCAGCCTTCAGCAATTTTTAATAAAAGAGCACCATCCACCTCATGCTAAACTGTAAAAACGGATTCCATTTTCATAATATTACTGTTATTCTACGGAACAGTGCTGTTAGAAGAAATCCCAGAAGCAAACACAGTACAAACCACAGAGCAGCTATGTAGAGGTGGCTTCTAATCATAACTGAACATAAACAAGAACAAATAAATCAAGGAAGAAACTCCTTCACTTCTGCTGGCCTAGAGATGTCAATTTTAAAGCCAGATAAATATCAAGCAACCTGCAAGAGAAGTTACTCAGCAGCCAAGAGAGTGACAGTCAAGCCCATCGTGGCTGGGGACACTCGGATGTAGCAGAAGCACAGGAACTTGATTTTGAAATCAGATTACATATTTGAAACTGCTGGTGTTTCCGACTTAAACTCCTTGGTGGAGATGCTAGCTTAGTGTGCACATCGCCTAGACTGACAGTGGCAAATAGCCTCTGTGCAAGCAACTCACCTCCCAGCTGCAGGCACAGAGCTGTGCTGAGGGCATATCACAGGGACAGAGCCAGGGCAGGCAGGCATGACTCTGGGAGAGAGAAAGGGCTGGAGTTCTGGGGGTTTGTCATCTCGCGTGTGTTTTTAAATATAAAAGTGAATTTTGGAAAGCTGATGGGAGTTGGATTTTCAGCTGAGACCTCATTATGAGGAAATGCCGCGCTGGCAATAAATGTCATCCTGAGCTAGTGACCCTCAAAATGCTGAACTGGGGTCAAAATCATAATTTGGCAAAGGTCACGTGTGCTGCTCTTCTCTTGTGCCCATCCTTTGTCTGAGGCTGTTTTGCCAAAGATTTTACCTTCCAGCACTGAACATATTCACCTTGAAAAGGGAATAGCTAGCTGATGGAAAGGGCCAGCTCAGAAGGCAGCTGGGGTCCTTCAAGCTGCTTTGGAGCTGTGCCCAGGGCCTAAATGTGCCCCCCTGCATCATTTAGGTGTAGGGCAGAGGAGACAGCTTTAAACATAAACACTGTTTTCTTGTTGCAACATTACCTGAGTCCCAAAAAAAATCACCGTTTTCATCAGCACTGAGTTCCAAGGAGTCACTTGAGTGATAAGACAGTGCCCCTGTGGCAATTTCAAGTACGTGATTTGGTTTAACTTACACGCAGAAGGCCCAAGAATTGCGGAATCAGAACAGTTGGCCTGCTTCTCCACAATATATCTTCCGGACGTGAGTATACTAGTCTTCTGTTAAACAAGGAGTCTTACCCCGTCTGAAATGCTAAGCATGTGTCACCCTGAAAGAAAACATTTACAGTCATATTTTCCTGAGTCTGATTTCCGAGAAAATGTCTTCCATTGTTTTAAGAGAGAAACTAGGAAGTAGAAAATTATTTCTCACCAAGCCATGGCTTTTCTTTTTCAAATGTACCTTTGCATCTCGGTTTGGGGAGGGATGCAAGTGTCTTTGCTTCACTGCTCATCGCCCTGGGCTTGTGCCTTGGATGTTTTTATCCCATCATCCAGATAGTTCAAATCAGGAGTGAGGTGCATTCGAGCTGGGCTTCTACTCTGAAAAGAAGATAATCCCTTAATGACTGGTCAGCCTCCTCATCCCAGCGAGTGTAGCCTTTTAGAAGCAGAGGTTGCTCTGAATTTGCACAAAATAACTTTGGGGACAAATAAAAGCCGAGTTTGGGGTGTCCTCATGGAACCCCCTCCTTGCCTGCTGTTCCTAGCTTTTGTTTCCTCATGTGGACATTGCAAAACTGTGACTCTCCAAAGAGGTATTTAGTTTCGAAAACATTTGGAGTTAGGGCAACATTTGCATAATTCTATTAAAAGGCTTATATCTCAGCTTTGAAAATATTTGAGAAAATGTGATTTTGGGGAGAGAAAGTCTTATCTTTTGGCCCAGAAGGTGCTTCATGGAACTAAGCTCGTTAATGTTAGGAGTGCATATTAAGCACCAAAAACTAAAAAATAGAGAGCCTGGAAGGGTTTCTTTGGTCCCTCTTCAAGTCCCCAGTGGTCTGAAGCTTAAGTGAGAGATGGATTTTCTGTTTCTTTCATAGAATTGCGAATTTAGAAGCCGGAGTCATATTACAGTGATGGGGAACACAGGTGTGTTTCTATAGATTTTAAAGTAAAATTTATTGGTTCCTTTCAACTGAGGACAATTCATTTTGGTGTCATTACAGACTTGAGAAGATCTTCCATAGATCAAATTCGTCATCATGCCTATTTTGATCATATGATGCTGTCCATCCTTCACAGGTTGACAGCCAGTTGGCAGACAGTTTTCATATTCAGCTTCTAAGAAAGGAACCCAACACCTTCAACAGTGTAAATATTACAACACCAATTGCAATTAGAATCCCTCCTAATGTAGCGTACGTCTCCATTAAACCAGCTGCTGGTCCAGGAGCTGTAGGCCGCATGTCCAGATGGTGGCATGCTGTCGAGAAAGGTGCCTGAAGACTAAACCTGAGAGTGCACACACCCTCAGAAGCCACCATTCTAGAACTTTCTAGAGGCTTACGCCTACCCTCCTCTGTCAGGACTCATGTCTCATGCAGAATATACTAAAGTCTGGGGACCTGCCCTGATATATGTCTTCATTTTTTTCCCATATTCACCTGAATTGTTGCCAGAACCAGAATAAGACTTTTAGACCTCCTAAGCTATTAAGCAGGTAAACAAAAATAACAATTTTATTTTTTGAAATAACATAAAATGTATAAGTCTAGCAGAACACCTTGTCTTTTCTAGGTGATTTCTTGATTATAAACTTCTCAGTGCATTCATTAAAGTGGAAAATTTCTGATGTTTGTTTATTTATGACTATAGGGTCATCCAGCAGTGACTGTTGGGATAGAATGTACTTGTTGGCCATGGTCCCCCATGATCTTTTCTGCCCATCAGCATAGCACAATGACTCATATTTGCTTTTTGGTATTGAAGATTTTGCTGGGTCCTAATTATATTTCATATCTAACGTAAAACCTTTTCCAGATGGTTTTGTGATTCTCCTTCTCTAACCGACCCTAGGTTTCACTCCCCTTTCCTGACAAATGACCTCCCTTACCATGTTTTCCACCCATCTTGCTATCTGACTCCAAATTACATTAGATCAATGTTTAATTTCTTGAGATAAAAAACATTTAGGAATGTTTTAAAATAATTTTTTAAAAGCAACTTATATGTAGCTGGTAATGGCTCTGGGAAATTATACACATTTGGCTATCCCTACATAAATGCATGTGTAGTGCTTTGTTACATATGTAACAAAATTCACATGTTGAAGACTGTTTGGACAAGTGGAACTCTGTTAACTAGAGTTGCGTTTTTAGGATTGAGGCCTGAGAATTGTGTTCTTATTATGTAATACACAGGCAAAGTTATGTTTCTGTACCTGACATGGGGCAAAAATTTGCAATGTTCAGCCAAAATTGCCACCTGAGGACACAGAGAACAAAGAAACAAAAAACCCTAATCAGATTAGAGTTTAATGAACCAGTCTCAGGCCGGTTGTGAACTCACTATTGCCAAGCCATTCCAATGAATAAACAGTGGAACAAAACTTGGAGAACAAAAATTCTTCTTAATTATTTGCATTCTTTTGGTAGCTGTAATTATAATTACAGGCAATTTTTCATTGCCTGTTACAACTTGTGCCCATGATGGTATATTTTTAAGTTGTTGTTGCAAGATAGTTATGATAATCATTAAGATGGGCGTAATTTCTTTCTGAAATATGTAAAGGATAATAGAGATGTACGTTTCAACTTAACTAGAATTTGTAAATGAATGGCAGTTCCAGGTTAGTTTTTATATAACTTAGTAAACTATCGCTAGACTTATAATACACCACACACACTATATTGTATTATAAAGTACATAGAATTAAAATATTAGAAATTCTCATAGCTAATATACTTATATATTTACCCTTTATTCCTAAATATGGATTTTTAAGATAAGATTTTTTTTCCTGATGATTAAAATGTTTATTTTAGAAGAGACGGAAAATACACAAAAATGAAAGGAAGTCAGTAAGAATTACCCGTAATCCTACAACCCAGAGATATCCACTCTGTTGGGTTGGAGTGAATATTAACTCTGCTAACTAGGTACAGGTACCCTTTAGTCTTTTTTTTCTACAGATTTTATTCCACAAAATTGGTATCATACTATAACTGTTTTGTAGTTTTATTTTTTTATTGAAGTATAGTTGATGTATAATATTATATGTTATAGGTGTACAATATAGTGATTCACAATTTTTAAATGTTATGCTCCATTTATAGTTACTATAAAATATTGGCTACATTCCCCTTGTTGTACAATATATCCTTGTAGCTTATTTTCTACCTAGATTTTGTACCTCTTAATCCCCTACCCCTATATTGCCCCTCTTCTCCTCCATCTCCCCACTGGTAGCCGCTAGTTTGTTCTCTACATCTGTGAGTCTGCTTCTTCTTTGTTAAATTCATTAGTTTGTTATATTTTTAAGATTCCACATACAAGTGATATCATACAGTATTTGTCTTTCTCTGTCTAACTTATTTCACTTAGCGTAATGCCCTCCAGGTCCATCCATGTTGCTGCAAATGGCAAAATTTTATTCTTTTTAACTTTTAAATATATATATATATATATATATTATTTTTTCTGCCAGCTACTGTTCTTTCACATCACATTTTTATTTTTATTTTATTTTTTTTAACATCTTTATTGGAGTACAATTGCCCTACAATGGTGTGTTAGTTTCTGCCTTACAACAAAGTGAATCAGCTATACATATACAAATGTTCCCATATCTCCTCCCTCTTGCATCTCCCTCCCTTCCACCCTCCCTATCCCACCCCTCTAGGTGGTCACAAAGCTCCGAGCTGATCTCCCTGTGCTATGCGACTGCTTCCCACTAGCTATCTATTTTACGTTTGGTAGTGTATGTATGTCCATGCCACTCTCTCATTTTGTCACAGCTTACCCTTCCCCCTCCCCATATCCTCAAGTCCATTCTCTAGTAGGTCTGTGTCTTTATTCCCATCTTGCCACTAGGTTCTTCATGACCTTTTTTTTTTCCCTTAGATTCCATATATATGTGTTAGCATACTGTATTTGTTTTTCTCTTTCTGACTTACTTTACTCTGTATGACAGACTCTAACTCCATCCACCTCACTACAAATAACTCCATTTCGTTTCTTTTTATGGCTGAGTAATATTCCATTGTATATATGTGCCACATCTTCTTTATCCATTCATCCGATGATGGACACTTAGGTTGCTTCCGTGTCCTGGCTATTGTAAATAGAGCTGCAATGAACATTTTGGTACATGACTCTTTTTGAATTATGGTTTTCTCAGGGTATATGCCCAGTAGTGGGATTGCTGGGTCGTATGGTAGTTCTATTTTTAGTTTTTAAAGGAACCTCCATACTGTTCTCCATAGTGGCTGTATCAATTTACATTCCCACCAACAGTGCAAGAGTGTTCCCTTTTCTCCACACCCTCTCCAGCATTTATTGTTTGCAGATTTTCTGATGATGGCCATTCTGACCGGTGTGAGATGATATCTCATTGTAGTTTTGATTTGTATTTCTCTAATGATTAATGATGTTGAGCATTCTTTCATGTGTCTGTTGGCAATCTGTATATCTTCTTTGGAGAAATGTCTATTTAGGTCTTCTGCCCATTTTGGGATTGGGTTGTTTGTTTTTTTTTTGTTATTGAGCTGCATGAGCTGCTTGTAAATCTTGGAGATTAATCCTCTGTCAGTTGCTTCATTTGCAAATATTTTCTCCCATTCTGAGGGCTGTCTTTTGGTCTTGTTTATGGTTTCCTTTGCTGTGCAAAAGCTTTTAAGTTTCATTAGGTCCCATTTGTTTATTTTTGTTTTTATTTCCATTTCTCTAGGAGCTGCATCAAAAAGGGTCTTGCTGATTTATGTCATAGAGTGTTCTGCCTATGTTTTCCTCTAAGAGTTTGATAGTGTCTGGCCTTACATTTAGGTCTTTAATCCATTTTGAGTTTATTTTTGCACATCACAATTTTTTTTTTTTTTTTTTTAGATTTATTGATTGATTGATTGATTGCTACGTTGGGTCTTCGTTTCTGTGCTAGGGCTTTCTCTAGTTGCGGCAAGCGGGGGCCACTCTTCATCGCGGTGCACGGGCCTCTCACTATCGTGGCCTCTCTTGTTGTGGAGCACAGGCTCCAGACGTGCAGGCTCAGTAGTTGTGGCTCACGGGCCCAGCTGCTCCGTGGCATGTGGGATCCTCCCAGACCAGGGCTCGAACCCGTGTCCCCTGCATTAGCAGGCAGATTCTCAACCACTGTGCCAACAGGGAAGCCCCTGCACATCACATTTTTAATAGCTGCATAGTATTTTTTCATGTGTATAGTAAAATTTCAAAAATGACTCTTAGACTTGACAAGAGTTACAAGGGAGAATTTAGAGCTTCAGGCCATAGCTGCTATGGCAGGTTGATGATTGGGTTGCAGCCTCTTATTTAAGTTGGAGCTATTATTTTCTTTGATTTCCTTTGAATATCTTAATTATTTTTAAAACATTTTTATTGGAATAAAATTGATTTACAATGTTATGTTAGTTTCAGGTGTACAGCAAAAGTTATACGAATACATATATCCACTCTTTTTTAGATTCTTTTCCCATATAGGCCATTACAGAGTACCTTTGAATACCTTGAGGTGGTCAAGCCTTCTTCTGTTTGTTCTGTTCCAAGTGCAAGGCCCTACCATTGCTCATTATTTTATATCTGCCTACTGCATGCATTTTAGTTTCCCACCTGAGTTTTCCACCTTTGATATAGAATGTACAAGAGTTAAGGGAAATATTAAAGGAATTAAAAATGATTGAAAATGACTTTTCTGAAATGTCAATCCCAGTTTAAGTTGTAGTTTTATTTTTTTATTGAAGTATAGTTGATGTATAATATTGTATAAGTTATAGGTGTACAATATAGTGATTCATTTTTTTCACTGTTAGGCACAGCTGTTTCATCCCATGTAACTAGCATGACTTGTCCTCTGTGGTTTCCAGTGGGTGCTTCCAATGTGCTATTAGGAAGGGAAAGAGGACAAGAAATTAAAAAGATGGGTTCCGATGGCTTGGGCTTAGTTCTCTTGGGAGCACCTTACCCAGAAGTCGTTGTTTCTGTTTTGTCCTGGACAGGGTCAACTATGCTGTGGTAACAAATTAACCCTGAAATCTCTGTGGCTCAGCAAAAAACAAGTTTATTTACTGCTCCCGTAGAGACTGATGGAGACTGGCAGGGAATCCCCTTCATCCACGACTCAGCCATGCAGGTGGCCTCCATCTTGTGAGGATGCCATCTCAGTATGTGACTTTCAAGGTTGCTGCTATGGAGGAGGAGAAGGATATAAACTCACACCAGCCTTTAACAGCCTCATCCTAGAAATTATATGTGTCTCTACTGCTCCCAATCCCTTGGATAGAACTAGTAACATGATGGGGGGCAGGGAGTGCGGAGCTGGGAAATATCTGGAGTTCATGGATATTGATGAGTGTAGTCTGTGCCACCTTATCTTGTATCAAACCACAGAAACTAAATTAAGATCTTCTCAGTGAATGAGAACAGGAAATCAAAAGGGTTGTTGGGATCAGAGAATCTGGAGTAACCAGTAAGACCATTAAGACCTGAGAATCAGAACCTGAGAATGAAGAAGTGTTCAGAGTGGGAACAAACTGGCCAACACAGCTACTGGATGTTGCTAACCAGATACAGTGAGACCAGAGAGAAGATACGGCCCACGAAGCCATGACCTTACTGCCTCTGACTTGGATTCTTTGGAAGTGTGGTTTCCAAACCTGGTCACTCAGGTTTAGAAAGCTTTAGAAGGGACTTTAGAAAATGTGGAATTCTCCACCTGAGTCTACCGAAAGAGAATCCCCTAAAGAATATCTTACATATATTATATTTTTAAAGCTCTTTCTGATTATTCTGATGTGCCCAAGCTTTGAAAACTCATTGCTTGGAAAAGAAGGAGGTAGAAGACGTCCTTAGGAGGAAGTTCCCAATGAGCGAGCCTTAGAAAGGCAGTAGCAAGAGCCACGCCAGAAGGAAGCCCAGTTTATGGTCCTGTTGTTGGGTGATGGTTAGCATCACAAAGGGAAGTAAATTCAGCTCTGAGTCATGGTACCTTGAGTAGAACCACCTCAACCAACTACCTGGTCAGATACTTAGTACCTAGATGGCGATCACACTTCACAGACCCACCAGGCTGGAATGGTCTGACTTGGCTAGCCATTGCTTCTTGGTCAAGAAATTACTAGGTAGCACAGCACTGTGCTAGATATGCAGAGGTGTCTGAAAAATCCAATGCAGATAAATCTCCAGTTCTACACAGAGCACAAGAAGAAAATCTGACTTTTGCCTAATGGCTGGAGTTTTAACATACAGTGCCTGGTTTTACATATGGCTTTCTCTAGATATATCAGGATACAGCAAGACCAAAACCTGAGGTAAGTATCAAAGAAGTAGTAGGTAAATATTGTTTCCAAAATGAAAAGTGGAGGGCAGAGCTTGGGGTGATGTCAAAGTCAGTTAATGGATATCCAAATATAAGATCACACAGCTGAGCAACAAATGCACCAAATCAGAGTTATGAAATGGAAATCAAAACCAGGACCAGGCAGAGACATATGTATTAGCCGGTGTCATGAACTCAAGGAAGAAATGTGAACAGTCCATCTTAATTCTAGCGGAAGTCCAGCTGGTTTGTAGTTTTTTTATATCACCAGAACATGCCTTCTTACTCCATATTTTTAAAGCTGCTGGAAGCACAACTGACTTTAGAATCTGCCCTCTTAGCCTTATGGTTATTTCTAAAAGATTATTTCCATGCTTTATACAACTGCTCTGTTAGTTGTAGCCACTGTCACGATCCATTAAGACCACAGCAGTGGATTTTGAAAGTGATTCTTCTGGTTTCCTTTTACTCCATCTCACCCTGTATTTGCTTAAAAGTCCTGCAGGTGGCTGGCTGGTCAAGCTGGGAGGGTAGGGTTTGGGTGATGTCTGCTTCTGAGTCACATTCCGGGACATGTGGGTATTTTTAGGCTAAAGGAAAAAAATCCAATAGACATGCAGGGAGGCTTCCTCATCTACCTGAAGGAACAGACTTGCTCTATGCTGTTTTAAAAAGGCCAGTATTTTGAAATTCCAAAGAGACAGTTTCAAAATGAAACATCTTACACATTTAAGCCATCCATCAATGATATCAGCTTCCTGGGGTATTCTTGAGCTCCTTGTCCTCCACCAAATTCTAAATGTTTGAGCCCCTCAGATTTCAGTTTGGGGCTCTCTTTTCCTTCTACACAACTTTTTAAAACACCTCATCCAGTTCCATTGTATTGAATGCCATATATGTGTGATAATGAACCCATGATTTTCTCCAGCCAAATATCATCTCTAGCCTCATATATTTAACCACCTCTATGACCTTTCACTTGAATGTTTCATGCACATCTCAAACTTAATATGTGAAAAGTAGAATTCTTAGCTCCTCCTCCTCATCCCCTTATCCCAAAGTCTTATTGTCCTCTGTCTGCCCTAGCTCAATCCATGGCACCATCATCTACCTGTTACTTAGCCCCAAATTCCTGGCCTCTCTCTGCCTGTCACACTCAGAACACTTCAAACCGATCCGATTGCCTACACGCTTGGACAGGAAACACAAGTGTATTATTCATTGGGTTTCCTTAAACCACTGGCACACAGTAATAATATTTGATGAATAAATAAAAGATGTAGAATATTCATCTGGAAGAAATACTAATAACCCCTGTAATTTATGGAGCATCTACTATGTGCTAGGGGCTTTAAATATTATAAATCTATTCCTAATAACAACTCTTCAAAGAAGGTAGACAAGAAAAAAGGCTCACAGAACTATAAGTTTTGAATGGTTTTGCTTTTATGAAATTTCACTGGACACTTATGACAAAAGGCTTTATATGGCATCATGGCACACATAAGCATAGTTCTGAGTGTTTTCTATACATATATTATCTCATTTAAATCTTACTAATAACTCTAGGGTAGGTTTTACATACCATTTTGTAGATGAGGAGACTGAGGCTAATAGAAATTAATCAACTTGAACTAGGTCAAATATTAGCCAGGAAATGATATGACTGGTACTTAAGCCCCAGTTCATTTGGCTCCTGAGACTACATATTTCTCTGCTTTATCATAGAATAATCTCCATCAAGGGTACCATTGAAGCAATGCCAACATTTTACGAAATGTTGCAGTAGATGACCTTTTGAGCTTCTTCTAGTTAGAATTTTCATAATTATATTGTGTAAAAAATCCTTTTATTTCTTTAAATAGCACTTCATTACTCCAGCACTTAAAAAAATAAAAATAACTTTGTAAATTTCATAGAAAATCTAGAAATGTTCTAAACCCACACAAAAATTCCACCTGATATGGTGGTAAAGATCTCCCTCTTTTTTTGTAAGTCTTGGCATATTTCAAAATAGGATTCCCATCTTGTTAATATCTGGACCAAATTAACCAGCCTGGCAATGATTCCTAGAGCCACGCTAGCAGATACACAATGCAGGACACCACCCCAGGGCTGACTCACCACACAGAACATCTAGTCACTCAAGGAGTATTGTTCTTAATGATCCAAATTTACTGAGAGCTATTCTGAATACCTCTGGACAAAAAAGACCTTATTACAATTAGCATATTGTTAAAAAGAGAAATGTCGATGCTGAAATTCTCTATCTGTATTTAGCTCATTTGAGTACTTAATTCTGTTCGTTATAGTAATACAGTTATATGGAAATCATTCTATGCCAGCTCCTCCATTCCCCCATCATGTTCAAGAAGGAAATTAACAGCGATGCCCCACGTGACAAATATTTGCAATAAGAAAAGAATACTATGAGAGTCAAGTGAAATAACAGGGAAACTTGAAACACTGGGAAAGCGGTGTCGATTTTCTGAGCAACTCAAGATGCTCAGATGCAATAAGCCTATGTGTGAAGTCAGGAGACTGAGGCTGAGGAAGAAGCACCAAGAAATCTTGACTTCTTTTCTTGCCCAGCACGAAAGGTCTTAGAGCTCTTCAGCATAGATGTTACTTTCCCTTCCTGTAAATCTGTATCAGGCTCTCAGCTAATCAGGACAAATTGCTCTTTACATTCACAGGGCCATAGCATTCTGAATAATTTTAGAAATTATTTGCCGCCATGTAATGATAGCAGGTACTTATCCAATGCTTACCAGTTGCTGTTCTAACTAGAGCCGGGGCTGGAATGCAGGGAGTCTAGCTCCACGCTGTGCTCTTATTCATCACACTGAACTGCCTCCTCCGTGACACACTATCTCAATAAGTCCCCTAGTTAGAGGACCCATCTGTTTGCAGCTAACTCTGGTGTGGAAATGGAGCCACATATCGAATCAGGAAGTTTCATCTCCACCACCGACAAAGGGTCCTTGAGTCACCCACATCACTCACAGGTCAGCTGAAATCTACAACTTTAGAACGAATGTCACAGACCTGGCTCGTTGCAAGGGTGTAGGGAAGATGGTGCGAGGCGGAAGTGAGGGGAACCCCCCACTGCGATGTCCCGGGAGGTGGATGGAATTATAGAGGAGGGATCTTGAGAGGGGTGTGGTTCAAGAAGGTGAGAGTTTGAACTTCCCCTCTCCTATTTTAGGAATGCTTCTAAAACTGTTCTTGAATTTTAAAATATAGATGTTTGCTTTATTTAAACATCTGGTGTTTCTGCTTTGGGCCAAGTGAATGGATAGGATGGCAACGGAAGGGAGGTATATCACATCCCATCGCTTCAGTGGATCCCACGCAAGAACATGCATCTGTTGGGTTCATTCAGACTCCAAGCCTGGGAGGTATCTAAAGTACAGGAGAAGAGTGGCTAAAAGGGAGAGCTCAGGTGAGGGGGACATACCATTCTGCTTATGTCTGCAGGTTAGAGGAGCACTTTTGAAGCTTTAGTGTGCATTTGAATCACCTGGAGATCTTGTGAAAAATGCAAATTCCCATTCAGCAGATCTGCAGTATGGCCCGAGACTCTGCATTTCTAACAAGCTCCCTAGTGATGCTGATGCTTCTGGCCTGTAAACTGCGTGTTCAGTAGCGAGGAGCTAGAGGACGTGTTAACTGTGTGGCAGAGGGACCTTATATGCCTGAGTTACACATATATTTTTCATCGCCCTTCCCTCTTTATTCTCTTGGTCTCATATCCAGTTGCTTAGAGAAGAACTTCCATTCCTCTTGTCATATGTCCAGAGGGAACATCCATAAAAATAATACCCCTGGCTTCTCTGTTGGTCACACTCAAATCACCTAAACCAATTACCTTCAGATTTGCACAGGGAACATAAGCATATTATTCATGGTTCCCCTCAAATCCCTGGCACATAGAGAGAAGGGGATCGGGAATGGTTGTCCTTTCTCTCTATGCTGTACAGTATAAGACCAGGTAGATGGCACTTTCCTCTGGCCCTAGGTGCATCTGCTTCCTCATCCTGGGACAGCTGTACATTTTGTCAACTCCAGTGATGTCTTCCACTGCTGTGAATAGTAGAAGATATGGTCTATTAAAAGGCGATGCTGGGGCCAAAGCTGAAGGAAGACTCCAGAAGTAGTGATTGTTTGGTCCAAATGCCCAGAAAGATTAGTCTGCTTGAGCAAGCAGCATGGGCGATCCTCTGCTCTGCGTCTCTGAGTTTACCAAGGGAAAATCTTGAGAGCATCCAACTTAAGCTCTGGTTAGAGGAATCATTTAAGAATCTTTTCCTCCTTGAAACATCAGCAAAGAGGATGATTATTTGCATTGTCCAAACTATTGTCATAAGATATGCAATGGAATTAGGAAACCCAAATTTAGATTAGGTGCAATGAAACTGTCTTCCTGAGAGAGAAAAGGTAATTATAGAAAGGCCTTTCAAAGAAAAGTGATGGAAACACTTGCTAATGTTTCCCCGAGACCTTCACAGAGCCGGGTGACAGGGAGAGGAAGCTGGTCTGGATAACCTATTACTTCTTTCCCCAGGGCAGTTTCATGACCGGAGTTACCAGTGTAGAGAGCCAAGACAATGAGTGGAACCAGGCCATGCGTGGGACCAAAATAAACTGGGCTAATGCTCTGACTGTAAGGAATGGCTTGGTGCCCGGACGCCACCTGTGAACACTGAGCCCCCTAGACCCTGCCCCGCCTTCCCGGAAGGCAAGATTCCCTCACATGCTACCACCCCACCAAACCACATCTAGTAGGACAGAAACCCGAGTATGTTATTACAACATTCTTATAATATTTCCCTGGATTTCCTTGAGTTTATTTTCTCTTAAAAAAATTTTTTTTGAACGTAGCTCAAAAATTAAAACTATACAAGAATGTACGCTGAGAAGTGTCACTTTCCTCTGTCCCCACCCACAACCTTCTCCCCACGCACACTCTAAGTTATTACTGAATTTCTATTTATCTTTATATTATTGTTTATGCATATCCAAGTAAATATTCTTATACCTCTGTTTCTTGTACAAAAGATTGAGTTTACTCTTCTATGCTTTGCTTTTTTTTCATTTAAAAATGTAGAGATTTCCCCATAGCAGTATGTAGAAATCCTCCTCTTTCTTTTTGACGGTTGCATAGTATTCCAATATATAAATGTTTTAGTTTTCATTCAACCAGTCTTCTAGTTGCTGTACTCTTGCATAGTTTCCAGTCTCTTTTATTACAAACAATGCTGCAAGATGCAAACTTTTGCATATGCTATTTTGTTTGGGTACAGGTATAACTAAAAGCTAGATTCTGGGATCCAGTTTCCCTGACTTAAAGGGTAAATGCATTTGTAATGTTGATGTTTCCAGTCTCCCTTCCTTAAGAATTGTAATTTTCTTTTCTCCCTCCAAATGTGTGAGAATGCCTGTTTCTCTACATCCTTACCAAGAGAATGTGTGTCAAACTTCTGGATTTGGCTAATCCAATAGAGGACAAATGTTGTCTTAGAGTAGTTTTAACATTTGATCTCTTATCATGAGTGTGACAACATATTGTCATAACTTTCAGAGACATTTTAATTTATTTTTCTGTGAACTTTTTATTCATGTCCTTTGCCCATTTCTATTTTTGGTGGGTTTTTAATCTCGATTTCTAGGAGCTATTATATATTAAGGAGATTAGCCTTTATTTATGGAGAACAAATTTGGAGGACTTACATTACTCAATTTCATAATTTATTATAAAGCTACAGTGTTCAAGACAGTATGGCAATGGTATAAAGATAGACAATTAGATCAATGGAATAGAATCCAGAAATAGAACCACACTTACATGATCAATGGATTTTCAACAAAGGTGCCAAGGTAATTTAATATGGGAAGGATAGTCTTTTAAACAAATGTGCTGAAATAATTGTATATCTCTATGAATTAAAAAAATTAACCTTGACACTTATGACATTTTATAAGCAAACGTGAACTAAAATGGATCATAGACCCCAATACAAAAGCAATAAAACTCATAGATAAATGCATAGGAGAAAATCTTTGTGATATTGAGTTAATCAAAGATTTATTAAACAGGGGACAGAAAACATTGATTATAAAAGACAACATTGCTAAAATCGACATTAGCAAAATTAAAAACTTATGCTCTAGAAAGACACACTGACTGAAGGAAATAAAAGGCAAGCTGTAGATTGAGAGAAAATATTTGCAAAGCATATGTCTGTCAAAGGGCTTGTTCCAGAATCTATAAAGAATTCTTACAATCCCATAGTAAGCAGACAAACACAATGAAAAATTTGGCAAAAGATTTGAACAAATTCTTCACAAAGGGAGATATACAGATGGCAAATAAGCATATGAAAGTATACTCAACATCTCTAGTCATCAGGGGAATGTAAATTAAAACCACAATGAGATCCCACTACATGCTCACTAAAATGGCTAAAATTAAAAGGACTGGCAATACCAAGTGCCAATGAGAAATGTGGAGCAACTCTGACTCCCACACAGTGGACATGCAAAATGTTACAGTAATTTTGGAGAACAGTATGGCAGTGTCAAGTTTTTTTAAACATGCATTTATCATCCAACTCAGCAATCCCACTCCTATGTATTGAAGTAAGAAATTAAATATATGTTCACCTGGAGACTTTTATATGAATGTTATAGCAACATTATTCATAAATGATAAAACTAGAAACAACTGAATGTCCATCAATTGATGAATTCATACTGTGAAATACTACTAGAACTATCATGGAACATAATATTAATATATTTATACATAACATAAATGAACCTAAAAACATTATTCTCAATGAAATAAGTCAAACCAAAAGACTATTATAGTATTTCTCTTCTTATGTTAAATTCTAAAAATGGCAAAACCCTAGTATCAGAAAGAACAGTGATTTCTAGGATCAGAGGAAACATTAACATTAAGGAAATATTAAGGATGTAAAGAAACAGGCATTAACATTTCTAGGATCAGAGGAAAACATTAACTACAAAGAGGCATGAGGGATTTTGCAGGGAGGTAATGGAAATGGTATATATTTTGATTCTGATGGTGATTATGTGATTATATGTAATTGCCAAAACTCATCAAACTGTACAATTAAAATGAGTGAATTTTATTTTATGTAAATTGTATCTCAATAAAGCTGGTCATATAGTTCAAGTGGAATGATAATAAAAATATAACCTATCAAAATTTGTTGATTGAAATTAAAGGAGTACTTTGAGAAGAATTTAAAGCTTTGAAGGCTGATAATAAAAAAAGGAATCTTTTAAATCAATAATCCAAATTTTTGTTTTAAAATACTAGGAAAAGAGAAAATAAAACCTAAAGTAAGTAGAAGAAAGGAAATATTAAAGAAAAGGGAATAAATAAATAAAGAAGAAAACAATACAGAACATTTTAAAAGCCAAAAGTTGGTTTTTGAAAAGGTATTTAAAAATTTATAATGCCCTAGCAAGCTGATAAAGGTAAATACAACTAACCAACACCCTGAATGAAAAAGGGAGATCCAATAGTTTTTAAAAGTATCATAAGAGAATATTGTAAAAAACTTTATGTCAATATATTTAACATCGTAGGTAAAATGGATGAATTTCTTGAAAAGTATTTTTACCAAAACTGACCCAAGAAGAAAGAGAAAATCTGAAGTGTCCAAAATTGGTTTGAAAATCGAATTTGTAATAGAAACCTGAACAGAACGAAAATGCCAGACTAGATGATTGCACTGGTTTAGAGAACTTTTTTTAGAAAACAGAAAATAAAGGAATAATTTTCAACTTATTTTATGATGGTAACATAATCTTGATACCAAAATCTTTCAAGGACATTACAAGAAAAGAAAATAATAGACCAGTATTCCTCATGACCATAAGTGCAAAAATTTTTACTAAAATATTACCAAATCGAATTCAACAATATGTAAAAAGGATAATACTTTATGACCAAGTAGTGTTTATCTCAGGAATGCAGGGTTAGTTCAATATTCAAAAGTCTAATATAATTTAGCACACTAACAGAATAATTCTCTCAGTTAATAGAGAAAAAATTTGAAAAAATACAAACCCTTTCATGGTAAAATTTCACAGCAAATTAGAAAGAAAAATCTCCTCGGTCTAATAATGGGGTCAATGAGAAGCTTATGGCTAATAGCACAGTCAGTGGTAAAATAATCCTATTCATATAGAAATTGAATTCATAATTTTAAAATTCCTCATGATGACATCCCTAGACTCAAATGACTTTCCTAGTAACTCAATTAAACATTTAAGGAAGAAATTACAGTCATAAGGATTAGAAAGGAAGAAGTAAATCTATCTTTATTTACAGATAACATGTAGAAAATACTAAGGAATTCCACAAAAAAAGACTGCTAGAACTAAAGTAAACTTAGTAAGTTCACTTAGTAAGTATATAAGTTCAATATTCAAAAATCAATGCTATCTACTAATAGAAAATTTTAAAGTAAAATTTAAAAAAGCAATTCCATTTATAATAATATCAAAGAACATAAAATACTAAGAACTGAATTTCCAAAGTAAAGTATAAGACCTTTGTACTAAAAGTTATGAAACATTACTGAGAGAAATGAAAGCAGACTGAAATGAATGGAGAGATGGAAAGATACACCATATTTATGAGCTGGAATAATGGATATCATTAAGATTTCAATTCTCCTCAAATTGATCTAGAGAATCAATATAATGCCAATCAAAGTCCCAGCAGGCTTCCCCCCCCCCGAAATTGACAAACTGATTCCAACATTTATATGCAAATGCAAAGTACCTAGAATAGCCAAAACAAATTTGAAAAGAAGAAGCAAAGTTGGTGGATATACATCATATTTCATGCCTTGCTATAAAACTATAGAAATCAGAACTGTGAGGTACTTGTAAGACTAGACAAGTAGAATAGAGTCGATAATAATTCCACACATAATGTAGGGTTAATGGATTTTCAACAAAAATACCAATGTAATTCATGGAGATGAATCTTCCTTTTAACAAATGATGCTGGATCAACCGGATAAAAATACAGGAAAAAGAAATTGAACCTCAACCTTTATCTCACACCATTACATAAAACTAAGATTGATCATAGATCTTACTGTCAAGACTAAAACTATACAATCTCTAGTACAATTCATAGGAGACTACCATTGTAACCTTGAGGAAGGCAAAGTTTATCAAAATTTAAAGCTTTTGCTCATCAAAAAATTCTAAAAAATATGGAAAGACATGTCACTAACTCTACTTAATATATATGTCAAAGGACTTGTATCCATGGTATATAAACATCTCCTACAAGAAGATTATTTTTCTTTTCCTTTTTTAAAAGGAGGGGGTGACAATAGCTTTGAACATTTTACAAAAGAAAATATACAAATGTCTAATGAGCACATGAAAATTTGCTCAACATCCTTAGTCAACAAGAAATACAAACTAAAACCATACTGTGATATCACTTCACTCCTACAAGAAGAGCAACAATTTAAAAGTTGACAAACCCATATATTCATGAGGATTTATGGGGCAACTGCATTTCTCATCATTGCTGATGGGAGTATGTAATGATACAACAACTTTGGAAAACTGTTTTTTGTTTTCTTATCAAATGAAACATGCAGCTACACCATGAACTAGTAATCCTACTTCCATATATTTAAGAGAAATAAACATATATGTATACAAAAAGATTGATATGAGAGTATTTATAGCACCTGTATTTGTAATAACCCCAAACGGAAAAAAAAAAAATTCAAATGTCCAGCAACAGAAGGGATAAACAAATTGTGACATATTCATATAAATTGAAGAACCGTTCGTATACACAGTAATATGAATGAAGCTCACAGACTAATACTATGTGAAGAGGAAATGTTATTTCATTATATAAAGTTCAACAGCAGATAGAATTAATTTATATATGCTTTCTCTGGAGGGACTGAGTGGAAGAGAGGACAAGAAAAATGTTGAAGCTTTTGAAATATTCTCTGTCATGACTGTGGTGTTGATTATATGAGCATATAAATTTGTCAAAATTAATCAAATTTTACACATAAGATTTGTATGTAAACTTTATCTCTATAAAATATAATAAACCAAGGTATTGCAGGAAGAAAAGGAGAGGGAAGATTTAAAGAATAGTGGAAACTAATGTGAATTAGATTTTTCCCTTCATTTTTGAACTTAATCCTTCAGCAATTTCCTTCTTTCTTGCACCTCTCATGTACAAGAAGGTTTTTTTTTCTTTTTTCTTTTTTTTTAATACAGCAGGTTCTTATTAGTCATCAATTTTACACACATCAGTGTATACATGTCAATCCCAATCTCCCAATTCATCACACCACCACCCCCGCCCCCTCACAGCTTTCCCCCCTTGGTGTCCATACGTTTGTTCTCTACATCTGTGTCTCTATTTCTGCCCTGCAAACTGGTTCATCTGTACCATTTTTCTAGATTCCACATATATGCGTTAATATACCATATTTGTTTATCTCTGTCTGACTTACTTCACTCTCTACGACAGTCTGTAGATCCATCCACGTCTCAACAAATGACCGAATTTCGTTCCTTTTTATGGCTGAGTAATATTCCATTGTATATATGCACCACAACTTCTTTATCCATTAGTCTGTCGATGGGCATTTAGGTTGCTTCCATGACCTGGCTATTGTAAATAGTGCTGCAATGAACATTGGGGTGCATGTGTCTTTTTGAATTATGGTTTTCTTTGGGTATATGCCCAGTAGTGGGATTGCAGGATCATATGGTAATTCTATTTTTAGTTTTTTAAGGAACCTCCATACTGTTCTCCATAGTGACTGTATCAATTTACATTCCCACCAACAGTGCAAGTGGGTCCCCTTTTCTCCACACCCTCTCCAGTATTTGTTGTTTGTAGATTTTCTGATGATGCCCATGCTAACTGGTGTGAGGTGATACTTCATTGTAGTTTTGATTTGCATTTCGCTAATAATTAGTGATGTTGAGCAGCTCTTCATGTGCTTCTTGGCCATCTATAAGTCTTCTTTGGAAGAATGTCTATTTAGGTCTTCTGCCCATATTTGGATTGGGTTGTTTGTTTTTTTAATATTGAGCTGCATGAGCTGTTTATATATATTTGGAGATTAATCCTTTGTCCATTGATTCATTTGCAAATATTTTCTCCCATTCTGAGGGTTGTCTTTTCGTCTTGTTTTTGGTTTCCTTTGCTGTGCAAAAGCTTTGAAGTTTCATTAGGTCCCATTTGTTTATTTTTGTTTTTATTTCCATTACTCTAGGAGGTGGGTCAAAAAAGATCTTGCTGTGATTTATGTCAAAGAGTGTTCTTCCTATATTTTCCTCTAAGAGTCTTATAGTGTCTTACATTTAGGTCTCTAATCCATTTTGAGTTTATTTTTGTGTATCGTGTTAGGGAGTGTTCTAATTTCATTCTTTTACATGTAGCTGTCCAGTTTTCCCAGCACCACTTATTGAAGAGACTGTCTTTTCTCCATTGTATATCCTTGCATCCTTTGTAATAGATTAGTTGACCATAGGTGTGTGGGTTTATCTCTGGGTTTCTATCTTGCTCCATTGATCTGTTTCTGTTTTTGTGCCAGTACCATATTGTCTTGATTACTGTAGCTTTGTAGTATAGTCTGAAGTCAGGGAGTCTGATTCCTCCAGCTCCATTTTTTTCTCTCAAGACAGCTTTGGCTATTCAGGGTCTTTTGCATCTCCATTCAAATTTTAAGATTTTTTGTTCTAGTTCCATAAAAAATGCCATTGGTAACTTGATAGGGATTGCTTGAATCTGTACATTGCTTTGGGTAGTATAGTCATTTTCATAATATTGATTCTTCCAATCCAAGAACATGGTATATCTCTCCATCTGTTTGTATCATCTTTAATTTCTTTCATCAGTGTCTTATAGTTTTCTGCATACAGATCTTTATCTCCCTAGGCAGGTTTATTCCTAGGTATTTTATTCTTTTTGTTGCAGTGGTAAATGGGAGTGTTTCCTTAATTTCTCTTTCAGAGTTTTCATCATTAGTGTATAGGAATGCAAGAGATTTCTGTGCATTAATTTTGTATCCTGCAACTTTACCAAATTTATTGATTAGCTCTAGTAGTTTTCTGGTAGCATCTTTAGGATTCTCTATGTATAGTATCATGTCATCTGCAAACAGTGACAGTTTTACTTCTTCTTTTCCAATTTGTATTCCTTTTATTTCTTTTTCTTCTCTGATTACGTGGCTAGGACTTCCAAAACTATGTTGAATAATAGCGGTGAGAGTGGACACCCTTGTCTTGCTCCTGATCTAAGAGGAAATGCTTTCAGTTTTTCACCATTGAGAATGATGTTTGCTGTGGGTTTGTCATATATGGTCTTTATTATGTTGAGGTAGGTTCCCTCTATGCCCACTTTCTGGAGAGTTTTTATCAGAAATGGGTGTTGAATTTTGTCAAAAACTTTTTCTGCATCTATTGAGATGACCATATGGTTTTTATTCTTCAATTTGTTAATATGGTGTATCACATTGATTGATTTGCGTATATTGAAGAATCCTTGCGTCCCTGGGATAAATCCCACTTGATCATGGTGTATGATCCTTTTAATGTGTTGTTGGATTCTGTTTGCCAGTATTTTGTTGAGGATTTTTGCATCTATAGTCCTCAGTGATATTGGTCTGTAATTTTCTTTTTTTGTAGTATCTTTGTCTGGTTTTGGTATCAGGGTGATGGTGGTCTCATAGAATGAGTTTGGAAGTGTTCCTCCCTTTGCAATTGTTTGGAAGAGTTTTAGAAGGATCGTTTTTAGCTCTTCTCTAAATGTTTGATAGAATTCACCTGTGAAGACACCTGGTCCTGGACTTTTGTTTGTTGGAAGATTTTTAATCACAGTTTTAATTTCATTACTTGTGATTTGTCTGTTCATATTTTCTATTTCTTCCTGGTTCAGTCTTGGAAGGTTATACCTTTCTAAGAATTTGTCCATTTCTTCCAGGTTGTCCATTTTTTTTGGCATAGTGCTGCTTGTAGTAGTCTCTTAGGATGCTTTGTATTTCTGCGGTGTCTGTTGTAACTTCTCCTTTTTCATTTCTAATTTTATTGATTTGAGTCCTCTCCCTCTTTTTCTTGATGAGTCTGGTTAATGGTTTCTCAATTTTGTTTATCTTCTCAAAGAACCAGCTTTTAGTTTTATTGATCTTTGCTATTGTTTTCTTTGTTTCTATTTCATTAATTTCTGCTTTGATCTTTATGATTGCTTTCCTTCTGCTAACTTTGAGTTTTGTTTGTTCTTCTTTCTCTAGTTCCTTTAGGTATAAGGTTAGGTTGTTTATTTGAGATTTTTCTTGTTTCTTGAGGTAAGCTTGTATTGCTATAAACTTTCCTCTTAGAACTGCTTTTGCTGCATCCCATAGGTTTTGGATCATCGTGTTTTCATTGTCATTTGTCTCTAGGTATTTTTTGATTTTCTCTTTGTTTTCTTTAGTGATCTCTTGGTTATTTAGTAACGTATTTTTTAGCCTCCAATGTGCTTGTGTTTTTTATGTATTTTTCCCTGTAATTCATTTCTAATCTCATAGCATTGTGGTCAGAAAAGATGCTTGATATGTTTTCAATTTTCTTAAATTTACTGAGGTTCGATTTGTGACCCAAGATATGATCTCTCCTGGAGAATGCTCCGTGCGCACTTGAGAAGAAAGTGTAATCTGCTGTTTTTGGATGGAATGTCCTATAAATATCAATTAAATCTATCTGGTCTATTGTGTCATTTAAAGCTTCTGTTTCCTTATTTATTTTCATTTTGGATGATCTGTCCATTGGTGTAAGTGAGGTGTTAAAATCCCCCACTATTATTGTGTTACTGTCGATTCCCTCTTTTTTTTTTATCAATAGTTTCTTTATTTTTTAAATCTTTTTCTATTGAAGTATAATTGATGTACAATATTATATAAGTTACAAGTGTACAGTATAGTGATTCACAATTTTTAAAAGTTATACTCTATTTATAGTTACTATAAAACATTGGCTATATTCCCCGTGTTGTACAATATATCCTTGTAGCTTATTTTATACATAGTAGTTTGTACCTCTTAATCCCCTACCCCGATTTCCTCTCTTAAAGCTGTTAGCAGTTGCCTTATGTATTGAGGTGCTCCTATGTCAGATGCATATATATTTATAATTGTTATATCTTCTTCTTGAATTGATCCCTTGATTATTATGTAGTGTCCTTCCTTGTCTTTGTAGAATTCTTTATTTTAAAGTCTATTTTATCTGATATGAGTATTGCTACTCCAGCTTTCTTTTGATTTCCATTTGCATGGAATATCTTTTTCCATCCCCTCACTTTCAGTCTGTATGTGTCCCTAGGTCTGAAGTTGGTCTCCTGTAGACAGCATATATATGGGTCTTGTTTTTGTATCCATTCAGCAAACCTATGTCTTTTGGTTGGAACATTTAATCCATTCACGTTTAAGGTAATTATTGATACCTATGTTCCTATTACCATTTTCTTAATTGTTTTGGGTTTGTTTTTGTACGTCCTTTTCTTCTCTTGTGTTTCTCACTTAGAGAAGTTCCTTTAGCATTTGTTGTAGAGCTGGTTTGGTGGTGCTGAATTCTCTTAGCTTCTGCTTGTCTGTAAAGCTTTTGATTTCTCCATTGAATCTGAATGAGATCCTTGCTGGGTAGAGTGATCTTGGTTGTAGCTTCTTCCCTTTCATTACCTTAAGTATATCATGCCACTCCCTTCTGGCTTGTAGAGTTTCTGCTGAGAAATCAGCTGTTAACCCTATGGGAGTTCCCTTGTATGTTATTTGTCATTTGTCCCTTGTTGCTTTTAATACTTTGTCTTTAATTTTTGTCAATTTGATTACTATGTGTCTTGGAGTGTTTGTCCTTGGGTTTATCCTGTCTGGGACTCTCTGCACTTCCTGGACTTGGGTGGCTATTTCCTTTCCCATGTTAAGGAAGTTTTTGACTATAATCTCTTCAAATATTTTCTCGGGTCCTTTCTCTCTCTCTTCTCCTTCTGGGAACCCTATAATGCGAATGCTGTTGCATTTAATGTTGTCCCAGAGGTCTCTTAGGCTGTCTTTGTTTCTTTTCATTCTTTTTTCTTTATTCTGTTCCACAGCAGTAAATTCCACCATTCTCTCTTCCAGCTCACTTATCCATTCTTCTGCCTCAGTTATTCTGCTATTGATTCCTTCTAGTGTAGTTTTCATTTCAGTTATTGTATTGTTCACCTCTGTTTGTCTGTTCTTTAATTCTTCTAGGTCTTTCTTAAACATTTCTTGCATCTTTTCGATCTTTGTCTCTATTCTTTTTCCAAGGTCCTGGATCATCTTCACTATCATTATTCTGAATTCTTTTTCTGGAAGGTTGCCTATCTCCACTTCATTTAGTTGTTTTTCTGAGGTTTTACCTTGTTCCTTCATCTGGTACATAGCCCTCTGCCTTTTCGTCTTGTCTATCTTTCTGCAAATGTGGTTTTTGCTCCACAGGCTGCAGGATTGTAGTTCTTCTTGCTTCTGCTCTCTGCCCTCTCCTGTACAAGAAGTTTTTGTTTGCTTAATTGATAATTCGCTATCTTAAATTGCTAATCTAAAGCTCTTTGGTTGTTGATTTGAACAAGTTGACTTCAGTAGGGTCAGAGAAAGAACTTCAAGGGACTGTAGTTATTATTTATTAGATTCTCAATTATTAGATTTTTAATTATTAGCATGTTCTAGCAAATGTTGTAAACACGGTATTGTGATATTTTATTTATCCTCACACACACATACCAAAAAACATATGAGAGTCATATTATACATAGAAAAGTTAGCTGAGGTTTAGAGGCCAGCCTGAAGGTGCACTGTTAGGGTCAAAGTTAGACTAGAACCCAATCCAGTTTTGGACTCTTGCCATTTTATCCAGTTTAGGTAACACTGCAGAGAAACAACTCTACCACCACTACCACCCATCCCAAACTTCATATCCTTGTCTCCTCTACATTTCTTTTGGTTACCATGTGGTTTGTTAGTTCATTAATTCTTTAAGTCATTAAACAAGGATTTACTGAACTGAGCATCTATCTGTGCCAGGAATGTGTTAGGTGCCTGCTAGGAAGGAGTTAAAAATCTAGTGTGGACACAGAAAAGCGAACAAATTCTGATAGCTGCCATGATAAGGGAAAGTAGATCCTGAGATGGGAGTGAGCCTCCGGAGGGATACCTAAAACAGATTCTGACACCAGGAAGCAGGCTGGGGCAGGGAGACTTGTCGAAAGAGATGAGGTCAGCAGCAAGCGAGTCAGGTGAAATAGCAGGGGAGAGGACCCTTCCAAAGGAGCAGCTTGTGCACAGACAGGGGGGCATCATGACACAGTGTGGCCTTTTCTGGAACCACATGGAAGTTTGTTCAATGGGCAGTTTGAGGGATGAAAGAATGTGAAGTGGAGACTTGACAATTAAATAAGGGTTGACTCATAAAAGGCCCTGCATTCTTGGTGAAGGCCTTTGAATTTTACCCTGAGGCAAGGGCAGGGCATTCAAGGATTTTAAGTTCTTTAAGTGAAAGGACTTTATTTGTGTTTTGGAAAGAGCATGGTAGCTGGATTAGGGAGAAAGGAAGAGTCAAATTACTGTTGGAATTATACTGGCACAACAAAATGGGTGCTTAAAGTAAGACAGCTGCAGCGAAGAAAGATGAGAGAGATGAAGAAGACTGGTTAGCATACCCGCCCACCTTCCAATTAGTCAGGAGATTTCTTTCTCTTAGATCCCTTTCCTGGTGTTTTTCTTTTGAGAAGAAAGTATAAAGCATTGATGGGTCCCAGGCTTGGACCGAAGTAGCTGGTGGTGATGTTTACTGAGATGAGAACGCCATGGCCATGGCAGGGCCATGTAATGTTCCTTCCTGACCTCAGGTGGAAACCTCAGGCAATAGCTCCTAACAACTACATGGTACTGGACCATTATCTAAATTGTTCTTTCACATGTGATTTTGTTGTTCTTCAACAGGAATATGTATATACCCTTGTCTAGTTCTTTGGTCATAGCATTGTTTACCCATTAATAACCTCTGATAGGAATTTGCAAATTAAGGCCACTGGCCAGATGAAATTTTTTGTCCTCTAAGCAAAACCATCTTCAGTGGCCAAATGAATCAAATTAGCTAAGCCATTATTACTTTTTTGAGTAGGAAAACATGCATGCACAAAAAGCCCTGCCCACCCCCCTTTTTTCTTTTCTTTTTCTTTCTTTTCCTTTTTTTTTTCTCTTCATCTTTTTCTTTGCTTCTCTTTCCTTCCTCCATTCCTCCGTTTCTTCTCTCTCCCTCCATTTCTCTCTCTCTCGCTCTCACTCTCTCTCTGTCTTTCTTTGTTAATCTGGGAGAAATATTTCTCCGAAGTTGAAATAATTCCACTGATTGGTTCTAGCACAAACATTTTGAACTCTGAAATCTGGAGTCAGATAGAAATGTGACATGGAGTTTGACATTTCTATGGGGAGTTTCATCAAATATCCCCTTCTTACTACCTCCTGGTCTTCACATAACCTATGGTTTAACTTCTGCAAGATGGATTACATTGTCTTCCCTCAGCTGGTATGCAGATACCACCTCATGGAAAGAAGTTTAAAAATAATTGTAAGCTCATTAGATGTGGCAGCATCCGGGTGAGAGGGAGGATACTGGATGAGGGGAGAGCAGACACAGGAGATGAGGGAGGGCATATGTTTCCACTTATAAGTGAGAGCTTTAAAACTGTGCCAAGCAAAGTGCTGGTGGACCAGTGCAGAGTAAGCACAAGAGTACAAATCACCACATTTGACTATGATAAAATACTTTGGCTGAAACAATAAAACAATTTTAAGGTAACCTTTATGGGGACTTTCAATCATTGCTCCATTGCAATCAACACATGGTATACAAGACTGATGAAAAGAACAATGTACTGGGAAGCCAGCCATGAACTCAAAATATGGGTTTTCCATTGACTTGTTATAGGAATTAAAAAGACTTTTAATTAATTTGGATTTCAATATCCTGACCCATCAAAAAATAAAACAGTAATTGCTACCTTGCAAGACTTTATGAGAATATACTGAGACAACCTTTGTGGAAAATCTTCCAATATACATTTATTTTATTATTACCAATTATTATGGAGAAACAATTTTCAGTCAGAAGGTATTTAATTTAAAAAAAGCAAGGCACGAGAAAAATTAATTTGTGCCCAAAAGTGTTTTTGTATAAAATACTGATCTCTCCCCAAAACTATAGGTAAAATAGTGAGCATTTTAATTCTTAGTGGAGACCATTACTACAATAACAACAATGTCTTCTTCACGGATCATTTTTGCTTTGGCTCTTGTGGAATAAGCATCACATGGAATATCAGTTAATGGAATAAAAGCTGGAACTATGAAAATAGATTTTAGTTTCTTAAAAATATCACAAAAAAACATTTTTG
This sequence comes from Balaenoptera ricei, assembly GCF_028023285.1. NCBI lineage: Eukaryota > Metazoa > Chordata > Mammalia > Artiodactyla > Balaenopteridae > Balaenoptera > Balaenoptera ricei. The sequence goes on along the minus strand of NC_082650.1, from coordinate 29,285,856 downwards.
CAGTTAAATGATCTTCATGGCAGATATAATGGTATTGGACATTTGCTCTGATGAAATTATAACAACCATTTTAATTAATTTTTGCTTTTTCTGGAATTTGATTTTATTTTTATAGCAGGTATTCAACTGCTGAAAGCAATATTACCTAAGTTCTTCGTTTCAGCTTCTGTAACTCATAAGCAAAGATCATGATGTGTATGCAAATTTAAGTAAATAGAGACACAGAGGTCATTGGGAATCAAGACCTTTTTATACTTTCATTACCAAATTGGAGCTCTAGCTACATTTTGGTAGTAAATTTGGACAATAGTGACTACTGAACACTTTTGATTGTTTTTTCCCAAGGTTTTCTATAATTTGTCCCTACACAAACAATACAACCTTTTCTTCTAAATCCCCAACAAAAAAAACTTCAGTTTCTCCTACTTAAAAATCCTTCTCACTGCTTTCAAAGGATCTAAATCCTACCTTTTGTCTCCCAGTTTAATTTCTGTACCATCCAACATGTCTTCCTTGAGAATCACAGTCCAATTTGATGGTTCTTCTTTCTGAATTCCCATGAAAACTTCTATTTATTTATTACATATACTTCTATTACCACACAAGCATAAATAACCTTGGATTACTTTAAAATACTTAAGATATATTTACTTTTTTTTTTTTTAACCAGATCACTGTCCCTTAAAATGGCTCCTTTTGTTATATTTATTTTGAATCTTTCTAACACCTATTATATACCCAAGAATTGGTACATTGTAATAACATGGCCTTGAGTAGATACTCAATGGATGCTTGTTGAAAGAACAAAGGTGGAGAATACCATACCCAACCAGGAAGCAAGACTCTCATTCCAACTTTGCTCTATTTTAGTTAGAGTGATATTGGTCAAGTCAATTTATATTTTTGGTTCTCCATTTTCTTATCTATGAAAGGAGCCAAGTAAAAGAGATGAGCTTTCGGTTCAGGCTTGTTCTACTTCCAGTGAATATCTATCTCATTCTATCACCCAAGCCTCACCTTCCCTTAAGAATACTTGTCAATGGTGATGTAAGAACTGCCTTTCAGTAATTCCTCATCCAGCATTCATAGCGGAAATTTACTGGGACAATGTGCTCCCTATTAACTCTCTTTCCCTTAGTTTCCACTTTTGTCCTATATTTGGAGATTCCTTGGAATCTGGAAGCACAGAAATAGCTTCAGCAAACTTGGGGAATAGGCATGAAGAGACTTTAGGGACTCTGCCAGCCTGGTTCTGTGGCTCAGGTAACAGGCCAGCCAAGGCAGAGCTAGAGCTCAGAGCTGGAGGGTAAGTTCATAAAACAAGTGTAGGAACATTAAGCCTGAGGAGGAGACAAGGTTGAATTATAGGACGCAGGCCAAAGCTCAGACTTCAAGCTGGCTGGCTGCTCTGAGAGCGCCAAAGGTCAAGATCCAGCAGGGGCAAAGTTGGAGGTGTGGTCAGGCGGTAGGGGTGGGAGTGGTGCAGGAGGAGGTGCTTTAAGATCCAGAGATCCCAGCTGCCCTGACTCATGCATACTTGGAGGGATAAAGTCTGAGAACGTGGACATGTCGGGACTTGGGTCCAAGCTGGCCTGATGGGTCAGGGAAAGAACGGAGCTTAGAGTGGAAGTTCAGGAGCAGCAGTGAGGCACCCAGGAGAGCAGCTCCAGCAGCCTGTAGTTTCAGCTCTGGGAAGGCTGCTGCCCACAGCCACGGGGGTCTGAACACCACGCTTTGAGTTTGCAGATAAGGACGGTAGGGTGTAGGGCAGGATTCTCCTGGTGCTGGGAAGGCAGTGCCCTCTGTGTCCTCAGAGACCTTTACCAGTTTTTCCAGAGACCTGGAGGGCACGACCTCCTCCAAAGTCCTTACAGAACTGTTTGCTGGCAAGAGTTAGTATACAAAGAGGTGTGTGCGTGATGTGCCAGGGGCGTGCTGGGTGCAGCCCTAATGACCCCGAGGCTTCTTAAGTTCTGGATCAGCATTTCTTAACAGGCGAGATGCCTCCGGTTATGGTGGGCTCACCATCTAGACCCACGGGCAGCACACAGGTTAATGTAGATCAAGTCCTAGAAAACCAAGGGTGCTTCACAGCGTCCCTCTTCTGGTGCCTCTTTCTTGCTTCCTGTGCAGAACTCCGGAAGGAAGGAAACCGAGACTGTGAGGGGCTGGAGAACGCGGCAGGGATCCTAGCTTTCTTGCTTAAGGAAGTTCTTAGCAAGTACCCATCTATCTGCCTTCAGGGAAGAAAACATTATTCTCTTTAGTCTTTCAAGTTCAGAATTGAGGACCAAATGCTCTCATCAGCAGTCTGTGTCCCAGTGCATATTCTTGTGGACTTAGTTTCAAATGTTCTTTCCTAAATAATCCATCGAAGATGGCATAGAACCCAGACACTTACCCACCACATTGTATTTCCTTAGTGAGTAATTATGACATTTGTTCAACTATTTAAATGTGTTCTCTGAGTCAGGTAAAGGAGAACATAATAGTTAATCAAACAAATAATTCTTGGGTATTTAAAAATATTCTAAGCACTTAATCATACTTAAAATGGATTATTAATGAAGCTTATAAACCTTCTTGCAGCTCTGAAAGTGAATTTCTCTGCAGGTTTAGAGAGTATTAATCCATTTAGATTTTTACTAAACAAATATTATTCATGCTTTAATTCCTGGGAAAAGAGCTTTAGAAAGTGAAGTTCATGTTCTGTTATCCTTCACCGGGTCTAGTAATTACTTATTCCGCGTGGGAAGCCCTGAGCGCGGGTTAAACATTTTTCAAGTTACTCCCAAACTTAGGGAACGTTAGTGACCTACTTTTTTATTACTAAAGAAAAGAATGAGAGGACAAATTGAAGACTATAAGGAATAGTTTTGCTTTAATACTGTATTTAAGGTAAATAGGTCACATTTTCTTTTTCTCAAGATTACTGTCCCACAGGAAAAAAAAATTTTAAGCAGACTATTTCATTTTAGTGTTTTTTTTAAAATAAGAGGATTAATATAAATTGCTTTCTCACCTGTTTTTAAAATAAAGGACTGAATGATAGTATTTATTTAACAAATATATATAGCAATATATTAAAAGCCTTTAATTTGATAACAGGCGAGGCAAAGGTAAAGGATGAAAGAAGATCAAGAAGAAAGAGGACAGAATATGAATACTATCAACCCCTCCCCCAAGACAAGACTGATGTTACTTTTAAAAAATAGGCAGTTCTTTGGAGTAGAGGTTGGAAACTTTTCCTGTAAAGGGTCAGAGAGTAACTCTTTTGTATTTTGCAGACCACATACCTTCTCTGTTTATTATTTGGCTTATTTTTTCCTTTTTATTTTATTTTTTTAAAGACAATACTCTTAAAATGTTTAAAACATTCTTAGCTCACACTTGTGCAAAAACAGACAGTGAGCTGAATTACACTCACAGGTGGTACAGTTTGCTGACTTCTGCTTTAGATTTTAGAATGGGGCAAATGTTGCCAAAATATGCTCACTAGTAATTTTATATAAAATTTGCAAGTAAAAATGTTCTTGACATGGAAACTTCCTATTTTTAATGGTAAGTGGAAATCAATGTGTAAATTTTAGCTTTCCCGAGAAAAAGAAAGACTCTTCTTTTTTTTTTTTAACTTTGGGTTTATTTATTTATTTATTTATGGCTGTGTTGGGTTTTCGTTTCTGTGCGAGAGCTTTCTCTACTTGCGGCAAGTGGGGGCCACTCTTCATCGCGGTGCGCGGGCCTCTCACTATCGCGGCCTCTCTTGTTACGGAGCACAGGCTCCTGACGCGCAGGCTTAGTAGTTGTGGCTCACGGGCCTAGTTGCTCCGCGGCATGTGGGATCTTCCCAGACCAGGGCTCGAACCCGTGTCCCCTGCATTGGCAGGCAGACTCTCAACGACTGCGCCACCAGGGAAGCCCCAGGCTCTTCTTTTGAGGAGTAGCTTCTCTACCTTGTGGCCCTTCAATTAGGATAGCTCTGAAAGCTTTGACAAGCTTGTATATTTCCAATTTCAGGAATAAAATCATCCCTGACTATCTCCTCTGCAGGCAGGCTATTTCCTGCAGCTCCAGCCAAGGCTTTCTACTCTGAAGCATGGTTTCTTCAACTGGACTCTGAGGTCACACAGTTGAGGTCACTCAAGTTCTCTACAGAATTTTTAAGGTTTGCATTTTCATTTCTAAAGGTAATAAAATAATTGATGTGATCAAATGCGGGATCATCTGGGTGATCACTGTCAAAATTGGTACCATTAGGGGAATTCAGTGCCCGATGAATTCAAGAGTTCTGACTAATAGGAACATGAGTGAAGAACAATGATATCATAGTATCCTGTACCTAGGAAGGTTTTGCTGCAGTTTGGTTAAAACAAAGACCTGTGAGTGAATACAGCCATCTTACCGTTATTAAACACTGTAGTATCTTCATGTCAAACCAAAATAATTCTGCTAGAGTAGTGCCAGGGGCTTGCTGCCAGCAATGGTTTAACTTCTGGAAAGCCACATCTTTGATTCAACCATCATAGTTAACTTAGATTTTATTGAATTTGGTTAATGTAGCTACTTTGTAAATTTTTTTCAGTTTTTCCCATGTATAAGAAGTATAACTACAATAATAAAAACAGCAAGACAACACCGCAGGTCTGTATCTGTATTCTTTAAAATACACCTATTTCTTACTTAGTGAAAAACATTAATCAATATTGCACCAAAACTCAAAAAAGCTACAGATCAGATATTTATTATAATGAGTACATATACAAAAATCTTAATAACGAAGGTATTTTAAGTCAGAGATAATAACCTATTTAAGCTAATATTTGACAAAACACAGTCTGGAAGCTCAACAATTGAGACTGTCATTGTTGAAATTTATTGTAATTGACAGAATTTGACTGAAACTTAAACTACCACCATCACCAAAATATAATATTTCTTATACTATCAAAGCCTCTGAAGAAATGGTGAGCAGTTGCTTATGCATGACTTTAAAAGTTTTAGCTTTGTTTTTGTTATCTGAATATTGTATGTGAATAAGGCAGTGCAAATAAGATCTTTGTTTAATACCCAATTTTTAGTAACTAAATCTGGTGGCATTAAAGAATACATATATTTTGAAAATATGAAAGTCTCTCACTTGATTCAAAATAGATGACTTTTTTTGCACTGTCAATGATTAAACCTGTTTGTGCAATTATTGTCTTAGTTTAAATGTAACCTAGTAGCTGACTTTGCGTTCATACACTATGCTGGATTCCTAGCTAATGAGCTATCAGTATGCCAAGAAAGTATTTTGGTTGTGTGGGTCTTTGTCTATTTTACTTTTCATATATTTAACTTGGGACTTTGGTCTCAAAAACAGAAATTCCTTTTGGACATTTCTGAATTTTTTGTATCTGATGTTTTTTCTTTTGCAATGAAACCATAAATGTAGTTCCTCTTCAGAGTTACCCACCTTTTTCAAGAAGGAACGGGAATAAAAGCAGTAGCTTCTACTTTTTGGTCTTAAGCTTCCTTCTAAAAATTGTTGAGGAACCCAAAGTGGTTTTTTTTATGTGGATTATATCAATCGTTATTTACCATATCAGAAATTAAAATTGAGAAGTTTAAAAAATATTTTTAATGCATTTAAAATAATAATAATCAACTCATTACCTGTTAACATAAATAACATTTTCTGAAAAATAACTGTATATTCAGAAATGGAAATAATTAGGGAGAAGCATGCATTTATTGTACATTTTTGTGGATCTCTTTAGTGTCTGGCTTAAAAGAAAATGCTAGATTTCATATCTGCTTTTGCATTCAATATGTTGCATTATGTTGTTTTGGTTAAAGTATGTGAAGAAAATCTGGCCTCACACAGATGTTTATTTGGAAAAAGGAGGAGTATTTTAATAGCCTTTCCAGATGATTATGGATATCCTTCTTTGATAGAACACCAAAACTCAGCAAGTGGTGGTTTCTTAAAGATTAGTTGCAACATGAAGTTTGAAATCATATCAATGAAATTTGCTTACTCGGTTACATTAAAATTCACTATTCTAAAAAAAAAAATCATTTATCTACCTTGCACTTTAAATGAACATTTCACTCGTGGCTTTTGTAATATTAAGTATTAGTCATCTGGAAAATTTAGTTCAATGAGATATGCAGATCTTGTAAACGTTGACACATCATTACGCGGTATCCAAAAAATCACATTTGTTAATATCACCTATCTCATCAGCATTTAAAAAAAAGTGTTTAAGTTTTGGAAAGCTGTCAAACTCAAGATGGCAGCTACACGTTTTCCAAAACTTTATTTTTCACTTCAAATTTTAAATTTTATCATTCACAACACATACTGCCAGGTCTTTTTTTGAAATGACAGACACACTTTGTTCATTTTCAAGAAAATGTCTGCCAAATACTGAAGTCTGAAGAACCACAGTTGGTCTGTCAATCGCTCTTTTAAGTAAAAATAAGTAGGTTGTGCAAGCAATCACCATTATTCATAGAGGGCAGACCACCTTGGAGGCTGTTGGTCTGACTAGATTACTGCCTTTGGGTTAGGCATGCACGCTGCTCCAACTGTCTGTGGGAAGCAGGCTGATGTGGAGCAAATATGGACACTTATGCCTGAGGAGCTTCCTAGAGTAACTTCCTCAGCAGGTGCTGCGGCTACAGCAGTTTCCCTCTGAAGAGGACTGTAGGAATGGCAGCCATGCTAAGGTCTGTTGTGTCCTATAGATGGATCATTTTAACAACCATAGACTTCAGGGAACCTTAGGCAAAAGGATGAGGAAGTCTTCTACCTCCTCTTTGGGGGAAGTATTTTTCTTTTAATGCTTTCTTTCTTATCATTCTTTATCCATTCCACCCCACCCTCCTCTTGGTGTTCAGTGTCCTCAACAGAGTTCCAGATGCCAGTCATCTTATTCTCACCATCCTAACTTCGCATACCTGTCCTGTGCTCTGCTGCTTTGTCTGATTTATTTGCCCAGAATCCTGCTTTCTGTGATGGTAACTAATGTATGACTAACCTATCCGTGAAAATGTTATCAACAAGAGCTAGTGGGAGCATGAAGTTCCTTTCCCCTCTACAGAGTGGATATTTCTAAAAATGGTGGCAGGCCATTGCAGGAGCTGAGGACAAGGAAATCTTGAATGAAAGCATGGTACTCGTCAGTGAGAAGGGGAGCTTTAAATAATACCACACAAACATCCCCTTTGTCCACCTAGGTGTAGAGTAGGCCCAGATTGGGCCCAGTGGAACAAAAGAAAAAGTTAGCAAAAAACTATAAAATTATTTGTGTCATTATATCAGAAGCAACTAGAAAGCTAACAACTTTTCATGGTCCATTATAGCTCTTAGATCAATTATTTACCTTTTCTCATATATTACTACATATGCAAAACAACCCAGTGAGCATCTCACTTTTAGATCCATTATTTTCTCCTCTCCCCTATTGTAAATTATCTACAAATAAGGTAAGATTTGCTTCATTGATCTAGCATTTAATAGAAAATTTCAGTGAAATGTTAAAACTCTAATGAAAAGAAGGCCAACTCTTTTAAAACAGATGATTATTTTTCAGATGCATATATCATACTTGTGCCATAGATAACCCAATTGGTCTGTTAAAAATTACTATGATGGTTATTGTGACTATAGATATCTAATCTACACACTTGACTTCAAGGTTTGAAGTTACTGTAAGAGAATAAGAGTTCATCCCACGGGTCGTTTGCAGAGTTTGAGAGTGATAGAGAGGGAATAATTATGTATGTGACAAAGGAGGCTGTAGTATCACACAGCATTTAGCAAGTTTTCTTCTGATTCCCATTGCCTCTGCAGTATTCAGAGAAACTCAGAAAGAACATATTTCAGAGTATCAACGGAGCCCTCAGTGCTACCTGGTGCTTTTTGTAAGGAGATTATAGATTCACCCATTAAAAACTGTAAACCTCCATGCATTTTTTAATTTAAAAAAAAGGTAGGTAAGAGTACGGGGATATCTTAACTGTATTATACAAATTTGGGTTTGAATTCCACATTTACCAGCCATGGAGTAGTTATTACAAGCTCTTTGGCCTCGGTTTCTTTCTGTGTCAGATGGGATTAACACTTGTCTTGTATGGTTGTTAGGGGATTAGAGATAATAGTGTAAGTCAAGTGCCTCGCACATGGCAAGCACCCCTGGTATTGTTATTTGGAGAGGTGCTGTGGGTAAACTGTTTACATTTAAAAGACATTCACATTCTCTGAGTTTGATGTTGCTTGAAAGCCTTCTTTCCTGTCTGGTGGCTGACTTTCCCTTTTCTTATTGTTCTAAGAATACTTCTCCATTTGGCCCATTGTAAATAGTAACAATTGTTCAGTTGTTCCATCAGAAGAGAGAAGCCTTCCTGGTGCCTGGCTGACAGAGCTCCCTGTCTGAACTGTCTAACAGCTTTGGAGCTGGAGACAAAGCACTGGGCTGTCACTTCCTCCTCTGGGAAGAGAGTAGGGTCCCCAACCAAAATAGATCCTCATCGTCTCACAAACACCACCCAAAATAAATACTACGGAAATGAGGGCAAAAATCCACTGTGGTGGATATTCAGACAGAATTCTTCCCAAAATAAAAATGTATTCAAAGTTCGTAGGAAGCAGTAATGGATACTACATACAGCACGTGAATCATTGTTGTGCCAGTTTCAGTTATAAATTAGTAATATACTACATACAGGGCGGTTCTATTTGGATTGCTTGAACGTAGACAGATCTAGAGAAATATGCCTATGGAGCTACATTTACAAACAGGAATAGCCTAGGCAAAAGTCACAAGAACCAACTCACCCATGGACTTTGATGGAAAATTAGTTAAGATCTTGGCATTAAAAAACCCGTAAACTTTAGCTCTCTCACATCCATAGTGAAGCTTGGAATAAAAAGCTTTTAAAATTAAAGCTGGGTGCAAATTAGTGATAAAGATTGGGGGCAGGGGAAGGGACACCAAAAATAAACATTGAATTACAAGAGTAATAAGTATTTAACTTTTCAGTTAAATTATTGCTAAATTCAATTGTTTCTATTCAAACAAAATAATGATTTTTTTTTTAAATGATTTATTTATTTATTTATTCATTTATGGCTGCGTTGGGTCTTCGTTTCCACGCAAGGGCCTTCTCCAGTTGCGGCAAGCGGGGAACACTCTTCATCGCGGTGCGCGGGCCTCTCACTATCGCGGCCTCTCTTGTTGCGGAGCACAGGCTCCAGACGCGCAGGCTCAGTAATTGTGGCTCACGGGCCCAGCTGCTCCGCGGCATGTGGGATCCCCCCAGACCAGGGCTCGAACCCGCGTCCCCCTGCGCTGGCAGGCAGACTCTCAAGCACTGCGCCACCAGGGAAGCCCAAAAATAATGATTTTTATCAGTCATAACTTTGCTAGCTTTTTCCCCTTATTGGCTTATTTCTCTATTGTCTGAACTTTAGATAACATCTAAAGCTGAGAGAAAATGCTAATTCTAATCCAAATTCAAGGTGAATTCATTGATAATATTATATAACAGAATTTGAAAAATGTCACATCGTGTAACTTTTCAGACATAAGGAGCTTCATTTGCCTAAAAAAGTTGCATTTCTTCATTCATGAGAAAACCAGTTTATAAGAAGGTAGCATCCTGGTCTACTGAGATATTATTAAGTATCTGGAGAAGAAAAGTATCTAATGAACTTTATAGTTCTGTTTCAGAAATGGGGGAGAGTTCTTCATTTAACAGATATCTAACTTTACTTTAAAGTTACTGGAATCAAAGTGGAATGATACTGATATTAAAAAAGATAAGTCAATAGAAAAGAATAGGGTCCAGAAGTAGATCCAAGTATATCTGGGAGTGGAAGTCATTGGGGGAGGAAGTATAATATTCATTATACATACAATTCAAAGTACATATGATAAACGAAACTGGGATAATTGGCTATCTATTAGCAAGAAAATAACATCAACTCCTATCTTACAATATTCAAAAGTAAATTCCAGCTATATTAAGGAACCAAATATAAAACACGAAAAACTGTAAAGATATTAGAAGAAAAATCAGGAAAACATTTGTATAGCTATGGAATGAGAAAAGCTTTCTTTAGCAAGACAGGAAACAGGGTAAATAATATTATATTTTTAAAAAACTATTCATACTATAGAGTACTATGTAACTAGTTTATGAAGGAAAAAATGAAAAGAGTCGATTAAATAAACATGTATAACTACTGTGTGGTATAAAGAAGAAAACAAATGATCTTGTAAGAGAAAATATTTACAGTACATATAAGACAGTGGCTTAATACCCCTAATACACAAAGAGCTCTTGCAAATTAATTAGAAAATGACAGATGTGAACAGGCAATTTGCAGCAGAGGAAATACGAAGGACCAATAAACCTAAGAAAATCCACGTCTGACATCCACGTTAGTAATCACGGAAGTGAAAACTGAAACACCTGATTATCATTTGGGATGGAGGGAGAGTGTTCCTACCAGCATGAAATAACTTCAGACAAGGTCTGACACCCACTGTTGGTAAGTCTTGGGGGTAATCCTTACTCTTGAACACTTGGGATGGTTCTGTAAATTGCTTCAGTCCAAAAGTAATCTGCCAGCATTTGTCAAGATATAAAAATGCACAGAGACTTTACCTACAATCTCAGTTCTGTGTAGTTATATGACAGAAATAAAAATAAACTATATAAACCTGTATACAGGTGTGCTTATTGAAGGAAAAACACAGAACCATGTGATGGTTAAGAGCACGGCCACTAGAGTTAGACTTGGTGAAATTCAAATCCATAACTTACCTTGTAAGTTGTTCAATCCTTATGTGCCTCAATTTTCTTATCTGCAAAAAAAGAAGGCAAAATAATATCTATCACATGAAATTTTTATAGAGATTAAATGATAGAATGCATGTTAAGTGCTTAAAACATTGTCTACTATATTTTAATACCAAATAAATATTGGTTAATACTATCATTATTTGTAATAACAAAAACAACCTGGATATCCATCAGCAAGGAGAATAATTGAACAAACTGTACTATGAAGCCATTAAAAATAATGAGTCATATCTGTATGCATGTATTTGTCCAAGATACATTCAGTGAAAAAGTACAAGCTGCAGTTTGATATATTGTATAATGTCAATTTTAGAATAAAAGTAAAACTAAATAATTCTTTTACAGATGTGCCTACTTTTGTAGTAGGGTAAGATTTGATATTAACCATGTTTTTTTTTTTTCTTCCAGTAGTTCACATTTTACCTCCTTCTACCATTACCCCCATTCAGGCCCCTAGACTGCTCCGAGCATGTTGTTCCCAATGAGGTATGAACAGACAAAAGAACCATTCTAGCAACTGGTTTCCAAAAAGTCAAACTTGCAAATATTTGAGGGTTGGAGAAGAGAGGGGTCTCCCCACTGCCTGACTGGAAAAAGGTATCTGACAGAAATGAAAATACAAGTGTACAAAACACGTGTACAAGGATGCTTATTAAAGGTTGGAGAGGAGATGCTCCCAGCTTGGGAAGAGGTGAGAGTGTATTAGAAGGAAAGCAGTGAGTGTGGAGGTGAGCCTGGAAGAAAGGGGCCCAATGCCAAAAGCCTCAGATGAAGCCTGAGCAACTGGAAAACTACAGCTAGGCTGGTGGGATCTAAGACGAGAGGAAACTGCACTCGATTTCCAGGTGGAGGGCAGGGAGGCTGGCAAGAGCCTGCAGAGGAAATGGCTGTAGGAATCCAGGCAGGTAAGGCCTCAGACAGCCTGGCACAGATTGCTGTGGCTCATTCATGGCACAGAAACCACCACACCTGACATGGTCTGACAACAGGGGCCAATGCATTTGTGGGAACCAGTGGCCAAGGCCAAGATGAAGGAAGGTATCAATATCACTATGATTACCAAGAATCAGATGCTGTTCATGCTCTCCCTCCCACTCAATTTCTTGGTACTACATAACCCCCTCCCTGAAACGCAGGCCCAGTTATAGGAAAAAAGGAGGTTATTCCAAATTAACTGAGACTGAGTGGCCACCTAACTGATGGGATGGAACCTCAAGCCGGAAATTAATCTGAGTTAAAGAAAAATTAAGTTATGTTTCTTCCTCATCAAAGTTGTGGACTCATGCCAGTTACAGGCATTTTAATATATTTATATGTAGATGATGAAAATACAAATTGTTAAAATGGATCACCTAGAAGCAGGGGAGAGGCCATAGAGCTGGAAGGGGAAGGAGAAATTATTAGTTTTAATTTAGATATTTCTGTAAATTTAAATTGTTGAAGCAAATAGGCATTCCTTGTGTCAGTTCATTGACTGGAATAGTATTAAATGTAAAGACAAGTGCAGATGCAACAGCAAGTTAAAAATCATTTTGTAGTAGATGATAAAAGTCATGATTCAAATGCCTATTTTGGGCGAATTATTAATATTCTTATGCCTCAGTTTACTTATTTATAAAATGAAGGGGTTGGATTAAGTGATTTATATAATCCATTCCTGTTCTTTAAAAGGTACAACTCATATGGTAGAAAAGAGTCATATTTGTGAAGGACCTTGGATAAGTAAAGACCTTCTAAGTTAATGTTCTAAAGATAACGGCTATAGGAACTACAGTGGAAAAACAACACTGTTCCATGGAACAGGGGTTTGGTTGCCAGTCTCAGCTCTGCCAATTATTTTCTGTGTAACCTTGGGCACGACAGTTTAAACACTTTGGGTTTCAACTCTCTAAACATCTCTGAAGTAGAAGTGCCCAAACCTGTCTGTACACTAGAATCAATCAGAGGTTTCAAAAAATACACATGCCATACATCCAATAGGAATATGTACACATGCTACCAAAAACATGTACAAGAATGTTCACAGCAGCACTATTTGTATTAACTCAAAACTAGAAACAATCCAAATGCCCATCGAAAGTAAAATGGATAAAGAAATGTTGGTATACTCGCGATTGGTTACTATAGAGCAGTGGTCAGCAAACTTTTTTCTGTCAAGTGCCAGATAGTAAATATTTTCAGCTTTGGCAGCCAAACAGTCTCTGTGGCAACTAAACTCTGGCATTGTTGTGTGAAAGCAGCTGTAGACGATACAGAAACAAATTCGCCTGAAGGCTTCATGATCCGTGCAGGAGGCAGACAGGAGACCTGCCCTGGGTGCTGCCAGCCCTCTCACTATAGCTCACTTCTAATCTTGGCCTAGCCACACTGGCCTTCTTTATTTCCCTCAAAAGCACCAAATTCATTCCTGCCTTAAGATTTCTGCACTTATTATTCCCAATGCTTCTACGGTCTGCCCCAAACTCTTTGCCCATCTGGCCCCTTTTTATCATTCCTAACTCTCAGGTACCTGCTCAGTAATGCCTTCACTGGCCACCCAATCTAATTGCATCCCCATCACTCTATCCCATCATCTTTATCACATCATCTTATTTTAATCATAGTACTCCCTTATCTATTATCCATTTTTATTTATTGCCTGGTTTCCCTGTATAGAACATAACCTTCATAAGAGAAAAATTGTGTGCTTCTCTCTGTTGGAAAAAATTATCCAAGGCTCAGAAACAAGCAAAAGAAATTACTGCGTGTACACTTAGTTTTAGTACTGGGCACTGTCTAGAGCAGAGATAAGCAAACTTTTTCTGTAAAGGACCATGCAGTAGATATTTAGGCTTTGTGGGCCAGAAAAATCAAAACTGAGGCTATTATGTAGGATGCAGGTACTTATATCACAACAGAGAAACAGTTTTCACAATTTTAAAATTGATACCATTCAAAACAAAATAATAATTGAATACAGTTTCTGATAATATAGGTCTATTAATATGAAGAATGAAATTCTTTGGGGGAGTACACATTTTGCTTCATTGAAGTTCAAAGTATGATCAAAATCAATTGCAGATGTTCATCTAATGCTGTTCTGTACTGAGATTTCATATATCTCATCTTCACACAGATAGGTATTGCCAAACCCTGATAGAATGTGATTCAATTGAGAATATTCATTTATAAAATTCTATTACATTCTCCTCTTGACATTTGCTCAAAAAATCATAATAATAGTTTACCACTGCTAAGCCATCAGAAGAAGAAAGAGGAGGAGGAGAAGGAGGGGGAGGGGGGAGGGAGAACAAATAATCAGCCTGGGAGTGCTTCAATAAAACTTTATTCACAAAACAGGAGGTTGGGGGCTTCCCTGGTAGCGCAGTGGTTGAGAATTTGCCTGCCAATGCAGAAGACACGGGTTCGAGCCCTGGTCTGGTAAGATCCCACATGCCGCGGAGCAGCTAAGCCCGTGAGCCACAACTACTGAGGCTGCGCGTCTGGAGCCTGTGCTCCGCAACAAGAGAGGCCACGATAGTGAGAGGCCCGCGCACCGCGATGAAGAGTGGCCCCCGCTCGCTGCAACTAGAGAGAGCCCTCGCACAGAAACGAAGACCCAACACAGCCAAAAATACATAAATAAATTAATCAATTAATTTGAAAAAAAACAAAAAACAAAAAACCAGGAGGTTGACCCCCTGCTATATAACAATGAGAACAAACTGTAACTACATGCAATAACATGGATGAATTTCACAAACATTCTGTTGAGTAAGAGAAGCCAGACACAAAAGAACATACACTGTGTGGCTCCATTTATATAAATATCAAAAATAGGCAAAAGTTAGCTATGATGTTAGAAGTCAGAATGTATAGTGGTTATCTTGGGAGAGAGTGACTAATAGGGGGCCTAAAGGGGTGTCTTCTGGTCTGGATTGATCTATTACTTGATTTGAGACTGTATTCACTTTGTGAAAATTAGTGGAACTGTACACTTATAGGCTTTGTACTTTTTTTTTTTTCTGATGTAAGCTTGACTTCAGTGAAAAGTTTACATAGAAATTAGATATTTCAGGGTCTCATTCTGTAAGAATCTGCGTTAGTTCGTTGGAGGTGTGGCCTGAGCGTCTGTCCTAAACCAGCCTTGAAGACTTAAGTGACCTCCCCAAGGTCACAGTATTGGCAGAGCTGACACAGAGCAAGTTCTTACAGAGCAAGGTCTTACAGAGCAAGTTCTTACAGAGCAAGTTCTTACAGAGCAAGTTCTTACAGAGCAAGTGCTTAGCGTTCTGGGCATGGAGTAAGTCAGCTGTGCAGAAAGAGAGCACACACAGCACCTGCCCTTGAGAATGGACTGGTAATTAGCTGAAGGAAGCCAAGTTTACATTCCAGACTTTAACCTAGAGTGATATTTACACTATCACCTGAATATTCTCATTGGCCTCTGCCACTTGGGCAGCACCCAGTTCAGAGCTTCGTAGATTTCTAGAGTTACTGGGAAGCTGCCAGGAGGCTTTCAGAGCTCAGCATGAGCCCAGTAGCCAGCTCTCCAAGCAGATGATCCCAGCATTCTTTCTAGTTCCCTGAGCCTCTTAACCTTTCTGTAAGGCATTGTGGTATAGCAGACACAACCTGAAGTTTGGGTTGAAACAGATAAAACTTCACATTCTGGTTTTGCAATTTGTTGGCAAATTACTGAATTTTACCCAACTCTAATTTGTAAAAATAGGCATAAAATCTCCTCCCACTTACTTCATCCCCCACACCCCTATGACATGCCAAGTTTCTTTTCCTCTTTTTGTATTCAATATTCATTGAGCCAACATTTATGTGTCAAACACTATTAAGGCTTAAGGATTATCTCACTTAATCCTTGTCAGTAAAGAAGGTTCATTCATGAACCACATTTTATACATGAAGAAACTAGGAATCAGAGAACTTAAGTGACCTGTCTAAGGTCACACAGGTAATAAGAGATGGAACCAATTTCCTGCTGAAGAAATCTAACTGGGAGCCTAGCCCTTAACCTCTGCTTGGGAAGAAGACAGTGCCTGGCAGCTGTCACTGTGTCCGGCCCATGGATGATATTCAATAGATGTTAATTCTGCATTTCCTTTTTCCTCAGAGAGCTATGAATCAGAGTTGAGGCTTGACAGTCAGAAAATCTAGCTTCTAGTGGCTTGGTAAGTCACTTTTATTTCCTTACCAATATAATAACGACACTGGATTGGATAAACCTGAAATGCTTCTCCTTAAGCTAAATGAATCTGTACTCTCTATGAATGTTTGCTCCAGAAACAGAAAATAGGACAGAACATTTTTGTCCTAAAATTTTATGAAAATTTTGCATTTGCCTCCATAATCTGAATTTCTTTTAAAAATAGATATTAAATTGTGTACTAGCCAAACCTCTACCACACACATACTGACCCACACTCACCTCAACCCATCCTGCAGCTCCTGTTTGACCCTTTACTCCAGGGACACCTCACTCATGGTTGCACATTCCCAAGGGTATCCTAAAATCAACTCTCAACTTGGTTTGAAAAGCAGAGTTCTTTGTTGATTTCTTCAAGCCTCTGTACCTGTACCATCCTACTAATTTGTGCGATGTGAAAGCATATGACACAGAAGCTCTCCCACACCTGACATGAGTCCCTAAAATTCATCTACAAGGGAAGAAGTTATTCTCATTAAAACAATCTATGCACTTTTGACATCTTGCCAACTTGGCAGATAATGCTGAATTTTCTGCAAATTGAAAAGTGGTGATGGTGATGTAGTTGGTGGTGATGGTACTGATAAAATATAACCCTGTTTCCGTATGGGATGGTTTCTTTTATAAGAAAAAGATGAAATATGGACCAGATTTGGAAACCATTAGGCCAGCAAGAACATGTAGAGGGGAAGAATGGCAAATTCACAGACGAAACTAAGGATTGTTTTCCTATTACTCACTTTCCGGTCATTTGCCTACATCTAAAACCCAATGAATATTTAAGGGAGAATGAGTTTTGTTCAAGCCATTTGCAGAAGTAAAAACAAAGGTTGATTTGAGTATTAAACCAATATTTTGCAGAATTTTAGAGTAACATTTAAAATAAGTTGTTATAATTTATGGGACATACATAGAAGCATAACATTTTAAAAAAACAAACCATTAAAAACCACTGTTAATTTTGGACGGCACAATAGCCAGTAGGATTGAAAGATTTAGCATTCCAGTAATAAGAGTTTGGAATTCCAAAACATAGAAAAATTGTCATTTTTATTGTTTTGCTTAGTTTGGTTTTATTCCAGGAAATTAGGAGACACTGGGCCAGACAGTATAGATGACAAGTCATGATGTGAACGCTTCCTATGAGACAGGAAATGCTCTCAGACCCTGCACATGATCCCCGACAAAGTCTGATCTTTGTTTTCAGTACATCCCTTTGCTTCTTTTTACTTAATTCTATGTATTGTGTCCAGATGAGACAGAGAGAAAACTGTAATTTTTCTTTAGCAGGATAATATGCCTGCTAAAGAAATTGCTCTTATGGCACCGAGGAATAAGTGAACACACTTCCCACTGATTTATGAAGGTATACTCGATATAAATGGAGTGACTGGCTATAGTAGCTTTTCTAAGGATTTCATCATAAACTTTTTCAGTTCCCAAATGCTAGTGGTTTCAAACACACACACACACACACGTATATTTGTGTGTGTGTGTGTGTGTGTGTGTGTATACATATATATATATGTGTATATACACACACATATATGATTGGTTTTCAAGTGATTTCAGATTTTTAAGAAAGGAATCACTAAACATCAGTTTTAACAATGAGTACATGTTGAATTTGTATTTCTGAGCTATTACTATTTTGGTCATGCAGACTTTGGGAATTAATAACCCAGAATATTTCCTTTATCATTTTGAGACTGATTCATGCTGTCTTTGAATCTGCCCACCTGGAAGTGTCATGAAAATTTTTCCTTAAAAAACTGGAGTTGGCTTCAGTTCAACTCTGATTCCATCCATTGTCCCAAAGGCATGCTCTTATTGCTGCAAGAAAGAAAAAATATATATATAATGCATTTTAAAATTATTAAATAATGCTAGCTGAAACATGCAAATTTACAGTAACATTAATACAAAGTTATGGTAAAAATCTTTCCTCCTATAAGTACTTCTGATGAAATTATAGCAATATTATTTCAAGCTGAACCAGAAAACTGCAATAGAATATGTTTCAGCCCATTTGCTATACAACAAGTTTTTATTGCTAAAATCCCATTTTACTTTAGTATCATTTTTAAGGCATGTATTTGGTCATCGTGTGAAGGGGTAGAATGAGAGCCATCAGCATTTGAAAAGGGAATTGAGGTGTTGGAAGGGCCATGCTCTTTCCGAAGGCTTTAAAGAAGGACTTTTCCTCGCCTCTTCCAGCTTTTAGTAGCCCCAGGTATCCCTTGGCTTGTAGCAGCATAACTCCAATCTCTGCCTCTGTCTTTACATCACCATCTTCTCCATGTGTCTGTGTCTTCACATAGTGTTCTCTGTCTGTATGTCTTTCTCTTTTCTTAGAAGAGAGTCTTTTTGGACTAAGTGTCCACCCTACTACACATGACCTCATCTTAACTAATTACATCTGCAACAACTGTATTCCAAATAAGGTCATTCTGGGGTGTTGGGGGTTAGGATATCAACACATATTTTGGGGGGCCTGGGGATACAGTTCAACCCATAACACCTGCCTTAGCAGGTGTTCTAGAAGCTAGGATTACAGCACGAATATCACAAAGTTCATGCTCTCCAAGTGCAAGGAGATTGACATTAAACAAAACCCAAGAATATCAGTTAGTTATAAGGGCTACATGGACAATTATATAATAGGGCACCTACTTAGACTGGGTGATCAGAAAGATCGTTGTAGGGTG
The DNA here is from genome assembly GCF_028023285.1 of Balaenoptera ricei. NCBI lineage: Eukaryota > Metazoa > Chordata > Mammalia > Artiodactyla > Balaenopteridae > Balaenoptera > Balaenoptera ricei. The sequence continues at coordinate 29,267,091 of NC_082650.1, read as the reverse complement.
ACCCTTAAGCTGAGATCCCAAGGCAAGACAGAGGTAGCCATGCAAAGATGGAGGAAGAGGATTCCAGGCAAAGGAACCCAAGGGTTCCAGGGGAGACGAGCTAGTCCTTCCCCCACTGCTTACAGCAAAGTCTGTCAGCAGAAAGGATTTCCTTTCTTTCCATGAATTTATCTATTACTTCACAAATTATGTACTTGAGTTTGAGCTTCTAGTAGGTAATTTTCTGTGAAGTTATGGACAGGTGGAATAGCAACCCAAGAAACGGAAATTTTTGTGTTCTAAAATACAGGATTCATCTTTAGTCTGAAGACGGCATATTGTTTTATGGACTCAGAGGCTATTCTTATTGTTTGACAGCTACATCCCAGATATAACTGAAGTATCATTGCAAAACCTGATAAGTCCTACTCATATCTCCTTACAAGATATCAAATCTGATTTGCACTGATGCATTCATAAAAGATGTTAGTATCACTTATAAGAAAATCATCCTCAAATTTATCTTTCCATTCATTTGAAAAAATGTAGAAATAATCATTTTGGTGTAATACAGCTATTTTTCATAGAAGTCACATTTTTCTAAGAACCTTCTTCCCTTTTTATATTCTGTAGTATAGGATAGAGTGGTCTAAAGCTGGGCTCTAAATTGTTTCACCTCAAGGAAAATTGAGAACATTGTATGATAAGGAAAACCTGCAGAGAAGATTTAAAGGCTAAAGTCTTTTGCACGTTTTCTATTTCAGATTTGGGTTTGTATTTTTAATACCGTTAGGAAGATTCAGAGTAAAAATGGGGCACATTGTTTCATCTCTGTTGTTTGCAGACATAAGCATATTTTACTCTGAATTATTAACTTTTCCAAAAGCCTGTCAGTTTTTAGAAAAAGACCAAGAACTTGTAAAATAACACGTCAGAAACTGATTCGGAGAGAGGACAAATGTATCCAACTCCCAGAATAACCTCAGAATTGACCCAATTGAGTCTTGAATAGAAGCTTTCTAAGAATATGGTTGCTTCACAGTACCTTTCTATGAATTTTCTCAAACAAAATTTCACTAGGACCAATGTTGCTCTTAAGATACTCAAAATTTAAAACTGCTCACCTTTTCATCCATTTTGGGGGGGAAAAATATCTAACAAATCCTTAAAAATTAATCAAATTAGCAACACCCTTCCTATGAATAAACATTTCAAGAAATTTATAGGAGAGCGGATCTTTTCTATTGAGTTATATTTTAAATAATTGCATTAGAAGAAAGACATTAGGAGATTCAACACAAGGTTAATTCTGCTCTATCCCTTTGGGTTCTTCTAGATTAGTCTAAACAAAGTAGACCAGCATTCATTCATTGATGGGATGCAAAAGTCAGTCATCTCCCTCCCCATCCTGCCCCTCCTCCATCTATGGTTCCTGGATGCATTAGACTTAGTCATGGGGCATCTGGTGTCCTGGCCCAGGGGACAGGCACCATGAAGACTGCAGCTACTAAGCGTGATCTACCAGGGCAGCCAGAAAGGAGGTCAGTTCTTATTCAGTTGGGTTTTCTGTTGCTTCTTAAAGCCCACAATGATGATTTTCAGAGGTCTGAGTGAAAGGCTGGTTCCCTGGAAGAGTTAACAAATGAGCTATGAATATTTTATTAATACTAGCTCATCAAATAATGAACAGAGGCTGGTAGATTCAAAGCTCACATATAAATAACTGTTCAGACTCCACTGTTTGTAGTTGCTGAGAATTAAGATCTACTCTATAGTCTCTATAAATATAATTTCAGAGATAGGAAGGTGGGAATCCAGAATATAGAGAAGGCTTTGAACTTCCTTTGACTAAGCCAGCTGTAGGAAGCTATCACTTGTCTACTTTTCACATCGTCATCAAAAAGAGACCGTCTTCCTTTGGTAATGGAAGTGCATTACAAGAACAGGTACAAGAGTCTGTTGGCTTTTTGCTTGGTATTCATGTTCCTTTTGTGCCCCTCAAGTTTTGCACATCAGTAAGTAAGTGAAGACAGTACGTGTAGAAAGAAAAACTTGCCCTTGAGGTAGTTTGCAGCTTCAAGGAACAGAACAAGTGTCAGCCTATGAAAGAAAAGAGCAACTCACTCAGTGTCAAAACAAATGCAATATGCTGTCTTAGGGGGAACAACTTGCTGGTACAGGTGAAGGAGCACTTTCTTTACATGAGAACCGCATCATTTTGGCAAGCTGTTTGAGTGAACCAGGCTGCGGTGGGGAGTTTTTTCCCCAAACCTTTCATTACGCCACTCTGACTTGCTACCAAAGGTTGCCTGGGCTTGTCGATACTAGTGAGTTCTGTGCATCAGTAGGGACTGAGAATATAAAACAAGAAGAAACTTCACAGATGTGGGTTATTTCAGAAAAGTGGAGAAGAGAAGGAGGGAGATCGTAGATCTTAGGGAAAATATTAATATTATGAGTCAGATACACCTGAGGTTTCCATATGCTTTGCAGATTAAATTTATGTGGTGAAGCACACATCTTCTTTCTTTGTTTACTCTTCCAGATTCTCCTCTTGATCCTCCTCCAACTTGGGAATTTCTTCTGCTGGATTTTAAAGCTGTGATTTTAAAGCAGTCTGCTCTGGCCTAGACAGATTTGTTTGATCACGATGGTTCCCTAGGCAAGGACTAGACAAAGCAGCGTAGCAAACAAGATGCTTCTAGAATAAGCCACATTTTAGTAAAGAAGACTATTTGGGGTGAATGGACCTCGACTTCTTGAAATTGGAATTCTACTTTGTTCAAGTTCCCCAAATAGTTATCCCTTTATTGCATTTGAGATAGAAAGTCTCATAGCTATAGTTCACAGAAAGCGAAACACAGTGAAAGTTATCATTCCCATCATAATCCAAGTGAGTCAGTTGCAGACACAGGAGGCGGGGGAGTAGGGGGGAGAGGGCTGTGCTTTACGTAGGCATTCTGAAATCTAAGACCTTTTCATCTGTGAAGGGGCTGACAAACTACAGCCCCCAAGTCAAACCCAGCCCAATTCTAGAGGCTAAGAAGAGCTTTTACAGTTTTAAAGGGTTGTAGAAGCAGTAGCAGCAGCAATAGAAACCTTATATATCCTCAAAGCCCTAAAATATTTATTATCTGACCCTTTACAGAAAAAGTTTGCTGACCCCTGACGTGAGCCTACAATTCCCTAGAGCTTTAAGTGCTTCTTCGGGTTCCTGTAAGTAACCACTGATGAGAAGAAAGAGGGTGTGGAGGATTTTGTGGGAGGTGTTAGAACAGGGCCTGGAGAAGAACTACGCACCTGGTATCTGCATCCTTTGGGCAGAACTCAATCACGTGGCTACAGCTACCTGCAAAGGAGGACAGGAAATACAGTCCAGCTCCTTGCCAAGGAGGAAAATAGATCTGGCTGGTGAAAATGCCAGTGTTACAAGGCACACAAGATTAACTGCTCGCAAAATTAAATAGGCAGTTGTTGAAGAGTTCAGGAAAAGGCTAGAGCACTTCAGACTGAGGTTATGAGGTTATCATGATGGTTTCCCAGAAGAGGTCAAACTGTGATGGCCAATCATCAAGAGGGTGGGAAATATAGGTAACTGGAATGAGATCATCAAAGCACAAGGGTGGAAAATGTAAGGCTTGCACAGGGAATCATATTTCACAAGGAAAGAAGCTTCACAGGGAAGTTCTCGGAAATACTCTTTAGAAAGACTGGGTTCCACTGGTAAAAGGCCTTGAGTGTCAGGCCATGGCAGGCAGTATATATGGAGGCCGACTTTTAAAAATCATCCAACCAGTAATTTTGTTTTTTCCTGATTTTTAATTTATTTGTTTATTTTTGCTCTATGGCTGCATTGTCTATGAGTCTGGAAACCCTGCATCTTGAGTTTCTTCACAGATTTCTCTGGGTGAAGGCTACCTTCAGAAGATAGGAGTGTTAGGATTTCAAGAAACAAAATGAAATGATAAAAATTGACCCATCTCTTTTAAAAGAAGTCAAATTTGTAAATTATACATTTATAAGAGTATATGATAACATTTATGGTCAGTTTAAAGAATAATAATAAAATGAACACTCAGGCATGTACCATCAACATAAGTAATAACAGAATATTGTCCATATTTGGGACACTCCCCCAACCCCCCCATGTCTCCTTGATCACATCTCCCTCTCTCTATTACCCCCTTCCAAGAAACAATAATTCTGCATTTTATATTAGTTGTTCCTTGCTATTCTTTATAGTTTTACCACTTACATACGGATCTCTATAAATACATTATTTAATTTTACCTATTTTTGACCTTTGTACAGATAGAATCATATTAAACATATTCTTCTGTGACTTGTTTTTCTTAATATTACATTTTTAAGATTCATGCAAGATTCTACTGTATGGTATCCATTCTACTCTAGATGGTCATTCCTGTTTCTTTTTAAATTGGAGAAAAATCTATCTCTTCCAAAGAAGACATTAAAATGAATACTAACAAAACAAAACAAAATAAAACAAAAACCAGGAAATAAGATGCTAGTGAAGGATGCATTACTCCTTGTTTGTAGCACATTTGAAAAGTCCAGTGTATCTCTCCTTGGGACTCCTTGTTCTTACAGGAGTATAAAGTTTGGCTTACCATGTTTTAACTTGATTTGTTGTGACATTTATCTGTACTCTTTTTGGTGGTTTGTTTTTTTGAAGCACCAGTTCCTGCATGTGATTGAAGAGCTGTGGCTGCTTTAGACACTGCCCCTGTCCCCTGGTCTTCACCCTGCCAGTTAAGAACATTCAAGGCACTTTTGTGCTACCAGGTCTCAGATTCTACTTCAGGACATTTTTTGCATGGGCCTTTATGAGAGAATTTCCTTGCAAACCTCAGGCCCTTGACAACACGTGACTTGGCTTTTATAATCCAGTTCTTCCAGATATAATGTAAGTCTGACAGTGATAATTTTATGTTAGTCATCTTCATTGTTAGACTTTTGTCCTTGAGTCTATGAATGATTCAATTTCATAAATGAAATAAGCCCTGTCTCCTTCACATCTTGAGGCTGGCTCAGAGAACGCTTCTCAGCTCCAGCTGATACATCTATTTACCCAACCACCCCGGAAAGCTTGGAAATCCTGAATCGGAACCTGGGGAATGTCTACATACAGTCCCATAAGAGAATCTCAGCTGCTCAGTTCTCACTATCTAATGGAGTTTTGAAGAATATAAACAGCCACCTAATCTCTTCCCATAGAAAGAGACAAGAAAATCTGTCTGAGTGGTGGGACATTTTACTTCTCAAACATTTCTTTAAGTTTCTTTTCCTTTTTGTTTTATGTTTCACAGTCAGGTTTCAATTCTGAAGAATTAGCATATGTTTGCCTCATGAGAACAACCTGAGTTGCAAAAACTCATTTTTAAGCTTCTCTGCTTAAAGCAATCAGGTCCATAAATTATACATCTGTTACCTGATATGCATTTTCTAATAGATAGTCTAAAGCCATCCCACGTGAATACTCATTTTCACATTAAAGGTAGAAAAAGCCTGGAAGCCTAATTTTCTGTTTTTTTTTTTTTTTTCCTTTTGCCAAGAGGCAGATACTCTTCTTTTGAAAATCCTATTTATTCCTGATGGGAAGTTTTATTTCTATCTTCAGATGCATTATTTTAGATTTGTGTAATCAGTTCAGCAAACTGCTTCTTAAAGTAATAAATAAATATCAAATTAAGCTTGCAGTTAGAGTTTACTAAAAATATAGGTTACTATAATTTTGTTGGTGATAGAAGTACAGAAGTAGAAATGATTAGTGATGATTACTAATTACACAGCTGCATTCAGAGAACACAAGTCTATAGAACCATGGATTTAAAGTTAAATAAGGGCTTCATCCTAGGAAAAACCACTGTAGACAGTGTCTAAATGCAGCTCATTTATAGTCTGTACTTAATCACCCCCATCACCTGCCATCACTTTGCTTAACAAAGAAACCCAGAAAAATAGAGCACTAGAATGACCATCTCATTCGTCTTTCCTTGTTGTTTTGTTGACTGTTAATTTGTGTTTAAAAAACACCATCAATGTGAGAAATTATCAGGTATTAATAATAGTGAAGAGGCAATTCTGACCTCTTTCTTTCCTAAATTTTGGATAATCTGTCCTGGCGTTTCATATTAAAAATGGCTGGGACTTCCCTGGTGGCACAGTGGTTAAGAATCTGCCGCCAGTGCAGGGCACACGGGTTCGATCCCTGGCCTGGGAAGATCGCATACACCGTGGAGCAACTAAGCCCGTGCGTGACAATTACTGAGCCTGCTCACCACAACTACTGAAGCCCGGGCGCCTAGAGCCCATGCTCTACAACAAGAGAAGCCACCTCAATGAGAAGCCCTCACATCGCAACGAACAGTAGCCCCCGGAAGAGTAGCCCCTGTTCGCCGCAACTAGAGAAAGTCAGAAAGCCCACGTACAGCAACGAAGACCCAACGCAGCCAAAAAATAAATAAATTTTTTTTTAAAAAAGGGCTTATTGGTGAGGCTAGTGAAAATCTCTATAAAATAAAATCACTAAATATTTGACTTATAGACAGAAGATGTGGGTTTGATCACTTCATCCGTAGCTTAAAATAAGAAAACCTACAAAGTAGCTCTCAAATTTTTCTTAACAGTTTACTTTTTTTGATGAGCACAAAAGTCACATTTTTTCTTTTCTGTTCTTCACTCCTGTAGAAAAATCATTATTTTAGTAAAAACAATTTTGCAAATAAAGCAACAGAGATCCAGAGAGGTTATGTGAAATTGTAATATCTCAAACTTAGTTCTCTTACATCCCAGTCATGTGTTACTTTCAGTACTCAATGACCAAAAACAAAAAAGACAAAAGTGGGGCAGGGGAGCGAAATGGAGATAGAAAAAGGATAGAGAGACATAGGGAGAAAAAGAAAGGGAGAAAGAAAAGAAGAGAGGAGAGAGTAGAAGAGGATGTTATTACTTTTATGAATGTTAAATAGAGGATGCTGGGTAGGAAGGAAAATGATGATAGTGGTAGGGAAAAAAGAATATGGAAATAAGGAAAAAGTTGTCACCTAACAAGCATAGCTACTGTGGCTATAATTTTGCAGCTATTTAACCCGATTGTTGAATTAGGAAGATGTATGCACCTTGCCTTCACAGAGGTGGCTTGGTGTGATGAAATAGATTTTAAAAAGAAAGAGAGAAAGAGAGAAAGAGAGAAAGAGAGAGAGAGAAAGAAAGAAAGAAAGAAAGAAAGAAAGAAAGAAAGAAAGAAAGAAAGAAAGAAAGAAAGAAAGAAAGAAAGAAAGAAAGAAAACTTCCAGAGAGATGCCTCTGTTGGAATCTATTTCCACCACTGAAGTGCAGAGTGACCTTGGTCAAGTTACATAACTTATTTACTTTTCTTTCCCCCTGTGAGGAATGGTGATAGAATATCCACCAACCCTACCCACCATCGGGTTATCTGAGGACCCAATGAGATCACTTTTGTGTAAACGCTCTTTGAAAGCTGCAAAGCACCAAAATAACATATAATACATAGCCAACCACAAGGAAGCTGCAGGCTGTTCATGGACCTGGCAGTTGAAAGTCAAATGCCAGGCCCATGAACAGAAAATGGAGAAGACGGATCACCTCCTTTTTAAGAAGAAGGCAGTTATCCCATAGCCAGAGTTTTAAAACCACCTTTGACATTATTTGCGTGTTTACTATTAAGCTACAGAGCATAAGCAATTTTATTTTACCATTGTGATTATAAAAGTAATGGTTCAAAGAGGTGTTGGGAGAAGGGAAGCAATGTATTCAGGACTGAGAAGTGTTCTCAGGGGACTGGGTCACTTGGCCCCCCTTTCCAGAGCACTGGGAGATGCCTGCAAAGCGTGAAAGCTCCCAAGGGGCTTGCATCTGCCTCTCTGCCCTCTCCTGAGCGGCGCAGAGCCAACTGCAGAGCTGGAGAGAAATAAGCCTGACAGATCCTCCTGCGACCTCCCGGCCCGGTGCCTCCTGTCAGAGCCAGCCAGCCAGGGGTGGAGATGGATTCCGTGAGCACCGGGGCGAATGCAGGATCAGAGCTGCTGACACACTGACCTCTCGCCTTTGACAGCCCCTCAAACTGCTGGGGCTCCAGAAAGGAGATAGACATTTGGAACAGAGATGACAAAAGGCTTTTCACTCCAACTGCTCAGCTTGTGGTACTGGATTTTGGAGGATTAAAAAACAAACAAACAAAACTACTGCTTATCCTCTCTGGGCTTATCAAGTGTTTTATCACATTTTTATAAAATATAGCCTTAGCCTAAGAGCCTTGTTTGCATGAGGGTGTGTCCAGTTCATGGGTGGAAAATTTCCATAGTTCTTTCGATTCTGTTTTATGTCCCTCCCTCCTTTGTTCAGTGGTTCAGAGTCTCTCTTGTGATCCTAATATGCTCTAATCCTAAGGATTAACTTTGAGATTTTAAAGCTTCAAGGACCAAAATGGTGGGGAAAAAAGAAATCAGAGCTCTTTGGGGAATAGGGTCAAACATTTGCCAAATGTCTGTATGAAGAGCAGATATAACCCTTTTCTTACTTAGTCAACCATCCAATTATATTTTTAAATGGTTATTCAGCCAATACTGTGTCAAAGGCACCATATGCCCTTTTCTTTTAATCCTTCAATTCAGCAAATTAACTGAGGTGACCAATTTCGTCACTAAAATGGTCACATTGGTTGTGCACTTATGTCTCTTTTCCACTTGTGGTTTTTCCCAACTCCTGTGTCTGAGACAGGTGTCGACAATTGTTATTGTGTGATGGGAATATTTAGAAACACCAGCACAGTTGGGTTGACAAATGTCTTCATCAGGAAGTCATGAATTGGCTTGTGATAAGGAAAGTTCGATTTGAAAACCGTCTTCCCCTTGGTCTCAATTGGACTTTCTCTTTCTTTTGCTGCTCTCTGTTGAGAATTCTGCCCTTTCAGTCTCTGCAAAGCCTGTCTTGCTGGCACTCTCCTACATACACATGCCTGCCTTGTAATCATCTTACCACTTTCTAAGAGAAAGTTGTAGACTCATACAGTAAGAAACAAAAGTTGGTGTCAGCTCTCTCTTAGACAATAGACTTCAGAAACAAAAGAAAAAGATGCTACACGCCAAGATGCATAAGCAATCAGTTCTGAAACCACACTGGTCTTTCACCAGCACCAGAATGAGCCACATCCCAGGCAGCCTGGTGAGCAAATTCTGAGGCTTTCTTTTCATTACAAGGCAAAAGCCCATCGCACTGCCATCGGCCTGCAGCACACTTTTTAACTTAAAAGCAAATTCTTATTCTTTGAAGACTAAACATTAAAAAAAACCAAACCACCCTTAAACCTCAACAGATTTCAGTCTCTCTGGAAAAGCAGTTGATAAATACACTCAAGCTGTGAATATATTTTCACACTGTTAAGCATTTATTTATTTAAAAATAATATATGTTTCTGGAAAAAGCTCTCTTTTGAAAATCTCCCCAGGGTCAGATCACGTACATATAGTCTGTGGAATCAAGGCCTTGTAGGTAAGAGAAATTATTTTTGTCGTATGAATTCCTCAGGAAAGAAGATCATGCCAGGATAGGCATCTACTTTTTTTTCTTTTTAATTTAGATTCTCCACCCTATAATAATCTACTAAAAATTGTATTTCTGGTAGCTTTGTAATGTGTCAACTTGTTGAGGATGAACTACATTTCCCAAATTTCTGTTCCTGTATGTTTCAAGTGCAGGTGGGCTATAAGAAAGCTGCTGTGGGAGATGCAGAGGGGGGAAGGGAAGCAGCAGCCCTATTCTCGCTCATCCACACTGTTGCTTACCTGCTGGCTCATCTCATCGGTGTGAGGCTGTGGCCAGCCTTACACCTGTCTCATCATCCCTGGATTCTCCTTCAGCTTCTCTGATTCCTGCACCAGGTGAGCAGAAAGGAGCAACTGCTCTCCACACAGTGATAAGACATTTGCTTGCCAGAGGGTGGGGAATAAATCCCATGAAAAATCAGGGACCTGCAACCCCAGTGAAATGTCTAGGTGTCCAGTCTGTGGCATGTTAAGGTACCCTTTCTGACCCATTTACTGAGTGACCCCAAAAGCTACCGGGTGTGAGCAGGGGCCCAGAACAAGAGCAAGCTCTATAAGAAGCCCAGACCGCCACTGATTGTTACCAAACGCAAATTCATGTGCCCAAGGCACAGTGAGACCAAATAAACGTTGGAGTTTCGAGCAAAGAAAGGTTTATTGCAGGGCCATGCAAAGAGGCGAGGTGACTCATGCCTCCCAAAACCCTGAACTCCCCGAAGGGTTTCAGCAAAACATTTTTTAAAGGCCAGGTGAGGGCGGGGTCGGTCGCAGCATATATGATCAGTTTGTGCACGATTCTCTGATTGGTTGATGTTGAAGTAACAGGGCAGTGTCACGGGGGTTAACATTATCAATCCTTAGGCCCCAGGAGGTCTAGGGGTTTATGATCATCAAGTAGTTAATTTCTTCCATTTGGTGGTGGTTTTAGCATCTGTAAAACAACTCAGGAAGTGTGCATCACATACTATTATCTAGGTACTTCAGAGAGGAGATACAGCAGAGGACGGGTCTGTCCCAGGAAGGCCCCATAGGGTCCTGATCAGTTACACTCAGGCTATCTAATCCAGAAGATCCAATGGTGCTTGAAATGTCACTGCCAGATAGGGATGCTATTTAGAGCCTCTTTCAGATTCCTATAGGTGGATCACAGTGCAAATCCTTAGGATTTTAGAATAAAGCCCTCCTCTGTGGATAACTATTCTTCTTTTAAGAAACAGCTTACATTTTGCTACTGGGTCTTAGTAGAAATTGAATGCTTGGCCATGGGTCACTAAGGTACTGTGTGACCTGAGCTGTCTAATGGTAGGGACAATGGTCCCTGAAGGATTTCCCTTTACCACTGAAGGAAAGTGGTAAAAGGAAATCCTCCCAGTGCCAGAATTTTGAGCACTGCCCCTGGTTGTCCATTTTGCTTGGAAGGAGAGATGTCCAGAAGTACAAGTCTACACTAATTTATGGGCCATGGCTAATACTCGGCTGGAAGATCAAAAGAATTGGAAGGAATGTGATTGAAAAATTGGTGTCAGAGAGATCTGGAGGAAAAGTAGGTTGACAGATCTCTCCAAATAGGCATGGTATGTGAAGATATTTGTGTTCTATGTGAATGCTCACCAAAGGGTGAACTCAACAGGGAAATATTTTAAAAATCAGATGGAGAGGATGAGCCATTCTGTGGACATCAGTCAGCCTCTTTCTCCAGCAACTGTTGTCATTGCCCAAATGGCTCATGAGTAAAGTGACCATGGTGGCAGAGATGAAAGTTATGCAGGGGCACAGCAACATAGATGTCTACTTACCAGGGGCCACCTGACTATGACTGCTGCAGAGAGCCCAATCTGCTAATAACAGAGGTCAACAGTGAACCCCTCTCATGGCACCATTCCCAGCTACTAACTAGCCAACCTGTTGGCAGGTTGATTACATTAGATCAGATCTTCCCTCATAGAAGGGGCAGTGCTTTGTTCTTACTGGAATAGGCACTTACGCTAGATACAGATTTGTCCTCCCTGCTCACAATGCTTCTGCCCAAACCACCGCCAAAACCATACACAGAAGGACTTATTCACTACCATGGTATTTCACAAAGTATCAGTTCTGACCAAGAAACTTATTTCACAGCAAATGAGGTACAGCAATTGCCTCGTGCAGCTCACTGGTCTTATCATGTTCCCCATCACCCTGAAGCAGCTGGCTTGATAGAATGATGGAATGGCCTTTTGAAGACTCAGTTATGGTCAGCTGTCCAGGATGCAAATATGCTCTAAATCATCATCCAATATTTATTTTTGTTTCTCCCACAGTCAGTATGCATGGGCCTGGGAACACGGGGTGATGATGAGAAAGGCTCCTTTCACTATTGTCCCTGGTGAACCACTAAACTGCTGCTTGCAGTCTCTATGATGTTAGGATATGCTTGTCTAGAGTTCCAAAGGGAGGAGTGCTTCCACCAGGGCACCCAATGATGACTCTGTTGAACTGGAGTGCCCCTTGACTCATGCCATTGAATCAACAGGCACAGAAGGGAGTGACTGAACCTGCACTGCTTCTACACAAAGAGGTAAAGGGGGGTGTCTCCAATGTTAAAGATCCTCTAGGTTGCCTCTCAGTATTCCCATACTCTGTGATTAAGCTACATCAACTCAGTTAACAGGACTCCTAATGACCCAGACCCCTCAGGACTGAAGACTTTGTTCACCCCACCAGGCAAAGATCCACAACTAGCTGAAGTGTTTGCTGAAGATGAAAGGAATATGGAATGGGTAGTGGAAGGAAGTAGTTATAAATACCAGCTATGACCACACAACCAGTTGCAGATATAAGTACTGGAATAGTTATGAGTATTTCTTCCTTACTATGATATGACCATGTATATGTATGTATAATTATATATAGTTTATATGCATATATGCATATAAATATATATATATATTTACCCAATTATTTTTGCATTTGTCCTCTTTCTCATGCCCTTATCTAACATAAGATGTGTTAATAGTAGTAGACTTAATATCTCAGTATATAAATTATAGGATAGCAGAGGGGAAGTGTGAATTAGCAAGGAGCACACTAAAATCAAACATCACCCAAAGTCAAAACACAATTTTTGGATCCTCTTCTGGGGAAAGGTTAATGTGTTTGGGTGGTACTTGGGATAGATGCATCATGTGAGGTAGAGACATGGCTGTGTTATTATCTTTATTTGGAGAGTAAGTATGATGTAAAGAAACGTGTTCGAGTGCCAAGTTGTTAAGAACTAACTTTGTAATGAGTGAACTTGAGGAGGCTGAACTATATTTCCTGGAATCTCTCTCCTGTATATTTCTGGTTAGAGTGGGCAGAGGGACATTCTTGTGAAAAATTTGGAGGGGGTGTGTGAGGCTGCAACCATTTCATAGCTCGTACAAGTTGCCTTTTCTCTGCCGTCTCACCTCCTGCAAGAGACGGTAGCTGGGCCTGTCACTGCTCTGCCTTCCCTGGATCCTCCTCCAGCTCCTCCAACTCCTGGGCCCGGTACGTGTGTTTAGCTCTGTGATGAAGGGCCCTGCTTTTGCAGGACATCCATGCAATCAAGGTCAGAGGCATTAGAACTGATACAAGTTTCAATCTCTCCCTTTGAGCTACAGCTTGTGTCTCTGGATTCCAGCTTGTTCTAAAATAGGCTCTTCCCCATTTTACATACACCTTCTTTTCCTGACAGCCTTTCCTTGGACTTCAAGCTCCAATATCAGATGTGAAGACAACAACCTTACAGACATGAATTAACCACACACAACAATTACATAGGGTCAAATCCCTGTAACTATATTATACAAGTATCCCCTAATGTTTCTGCTTCTGTAATTGAACCCTGACTAACACAGTATTTTGGTTGAATTTTAAAAGGTTACATTCTTTAAAAAACAAAAAAAAAAAACTCAATTTTTTAAAGGGATAATTGACATACAGTAAAATGCACATATTTAAATTGTACAATTTGATAAGTTTTGACACTTGCATACACCCATGAAACCATCATTATAATCAAGAGAGTGAAAATACTCATCAGCCTCAAAAATCTACTTTGTCCTCTTTCTAACCTCCCCCCACCCCTCACTGCTTCTCCCTCCCCACCTCTCCAGGCAACCACTGATGTGCTTTCTCCTATTCTAGATTAGTTTGCATTTCCTAGAGTTTTATTTTATTTTTTAGTTCTTTTTTTGTTTTTTGTTTTTGGCCATACCGCGTGGCTTGTGGGATCTTAGTTCCCCAACCAGGTTTTGAACCCAGGCCCTGGCAGCGAAAGTGCCAAGTCCTAACCACTGGACCACCAAAGAATTCCCTCTAGAGTTTTATATACATGGAATCATACAATACACACTCTTTTTTGTCTCTCTTATTTCACTCAGCATAATTATTTTGAGATTCATCTCTGTTGTTATGTGTTCATTTTAAAATAGTTGAATCTAAAAGGTTAAATTCTCTTTTTTTAAAATCTAAGTATAATTGGCTTATAATGTTGTGTTAATTTCAAGTGTACAGCAAAGTATTTCAGTTAGACATCTATCTATCTATCTATCTATCCATCTGTCTATCTATCTATCCTTTTTCAGATTCTTTTCCCTTATAGTTTATTACAAAATAAAAGGTTAAATTCTTAATGAACAACATTTTCTTTAAATATAGGTCAAACACAAGCATTTAGATGCAGCGTGATAAACGGCTGGGCATAATTCAGAGAAACAGGAGTCCAGGCAATCAGAGGTGATACATTGGGAGCACTTCCTGATGGCAGGAGGACCTAGAGATGGCAGGAGCATGAGCCTGTTTGGAAAGGGCTTTGAAAGGCTGGACTCTGTGTAAAACAGAAATCTTGACCAGTGGAATAGGGCTGGACTGCGCCATCTCCAAAGGTTATTCTAGGAGACTAGGGAGGGACCAGACACCACCCACTGAATTTTGAGTGTGGCACCTTCAGAGAGAAACATGGAATGACAGCAGCCTGAATACGGATGAGTCATTCTTGCTCTCACCTTGCTTCAGCACCATCAACATATGAATTCAGCAGCCACACGGGGTCCCTGAAAGCCTCCAAATATGAGTCATAGAAAGCAACATAATGTAGTGGGCATTTGACTGAAAAGCAGGAGAACTGGATGTTAACCCAGATCTGGCACCTATTAGCTGTGGGACTATGAATAAATCAGATTCTGTTTCTGAGTCTCATTTCCTCAACTGTAAACTGAAGGAGCTGGATTATGTGATCTTGAAGATCTCTTCAGTCTATGCATCTAAGAGTGGGATAATAAAGGCCTAGAAGAGGAACAGGTGTTGTCATGCCAAGAACCATGTAGACAACCTGAATCAAATCCCCATGTGTAACTGTAGGCACTACAGCAGAGCCAGCCATCCACCCATCCATTCACCCATCCATCCATCCATCCATCCATCTATTCATCCATTCAGTAAATATTTAGTCAACACCAATATGTACAAGACATCGTGCTCAGCAGTGGAGACAAGAAGATCAATGTGACCCAACGCCTTTCTTCAAGAGGCTCACAGTTCAGTAAGAGAAAACAAACTAATTACAACATTTGATAATTTTAATAAATGCGTTAAGAGCAAAGATGGTGTTTTGGTAATATTTTGATTTTCAGAACCTTATACAGAGTAAGAGGAAGATAATTTTTGTTATTGAAATAACTGAATATGAGTACATTTAGGGCAAAGGGCACTTCAGAAAGTACTACGTGAAGATACAAGAGGGAGAAATTAAAAATGTTAATCTCAAGCATTGTCCCTTTAGGAAACTCATGGTCACCCTTTTTCCTTGGCATATCATACCACATCATATCATATCTAGTTATATATTTCTTATATGTACTAATTACTCAGCAAGCCTTTAGGAAGGAAGAGAAAAGAGAAAAAAATTCTAAGTCTACTCTCCATATAGCTAAACAGGTAACCATCAATTTTCGCTATTAGAAGAGGCCCAAACTGGGAAGCCACAAACTTTCTAAGCAAAGGATACATCATCTAGAATTGGCCAAATTTAATTAATCCAATATTATTAACTTACACTTTTAAATATAAAGGCAATAATTTTAAACCCGAGGTTCATCCTCATAAAAAAATATGTTTTTGAGGTTTATGTGATAAACGCTAATGTATTTACTTATTAGCATCTAAATTTTCCAGAGATGGCTTTAAATCAATACATTTCTGTTTTCAAAAAAATTCTCCTGTATTCTTTTCAGTTTTATCAGAATGAGACAGCTTTAGGTGAATTGATTAAAAGAGAAGAAATAGCTTATACCAACAGAGAAACTCTGACCATCATTTTTATTTTTTGTTCTTAACATATACAGTTGAAGATACTAGTAAACAAACAGCATATGCCTATTTTAATAGCTTAACCTTAAATGCTTAGCTATTCAACAGACCTGGGTGAAGTCTGTTCCTCTCTCTGACTTCCCCAAAGCCAGCAAGCTGGGTCATGTGGCTGGCTGATCTCCCAACACCACCTACCTCCATTCCATGAGATGCCGTCAGATCCCACCCAAAGAAGCCAGTCGTCCCCATGAAACAATGAACAATTCTTACAAGACACAAGTGGAGCTCTGTTACTGTGGCACAGGAAGGCTCGATAAGATCTCCCAACCACAGCATTCTTTTGTGTCAGCAGACGCAAGTGGGATGTTCCTTCTGCAGCTCTTACGGTGCAAGAGGAAGCAGGCTTTGAAACACAATGTTCATTGAAATCGGCTTTCATCTAAGGAATCCCGTGGTGGCTCCTGCTTCACGATGTACATTCTGTCTGCAGCTGAGCTCTCCTGATGCATTTCCGCTGTTTGTTCTGCGGGGGAAGGCAGCACCTTTATGAGACTCACTCTTACTATGTAAAGGGCATCACATTGTGCTAGGCAAAGCATACTGTGTCAGGATGTCTCCAGTGAGTCTGGAGCCTAGAAGGAACATTAAAAATAAAATTTAGAAAAACAGTCAAAGCCTCCGCCATCCTGGCTCACTGATGAAGCACTAGCTCTGTCAGGGGAGGAACATAAAGCTGCCCAGATGACTCTTGGGCAGCACATGTATGCTTGGTGACCTTTGGAGCAGGAAGTATTTGTTGCTTTAGTTATTGCAGTGGGCACAATGCCACAGGCCACAAATAGTGGTACTTAATTATGGTCTGAGTGCTATGGACACTCAGAGAACCTGCCCAGTAGCATGTTGTTCTCCATTATTCATTGTGAGGTGATTGTGGCTCTCAAAAGACAAAAATGGGGAAGAGGAAGTAATCCACAGTGTCAAATCATAGGTAAGAAGTTTCTCCATCCTATTGTCCTAAGTTATTAATAATTCATCTTCTTTTCAGAGAAAAACATTCTGGATTAATAAAGAGTCTCTCCGATTAAGAAGAGGTCTAAATCAATACATGGAGAAATAAGCCAACGCTGTTCAGTACATTTTTCCTTCTTTGTAGACACCTCCTCCCATATATCACTGCCCTTCCTTCTCTGCTCCACTCCACCTAGACTAACCAACTTATAACGCAAAGTAAGCTAAACAATTAACTCTCAATATGGATGGAAGAGTGGAAATGATACTTTTCCACTTCCATGGCACTTAACTCTGCATATATTTTTTTTCCCTTGACACCCAAAATAAGCTGGAGAAGTAAAGCAGGCATTGCCTATTTCAGCGATAGTGGGAATCGGCAGAGAGACAGAACAGGGTCAAAGACCCTTAAATTTCATAAAGAACTGGCAAACAGTACCTGAATGAAAACTCACGTGTGGGGTTCCTGGCCCAGGCCCTGTTCATCAGATTGGGTCCCCTAGACATGTGGACAGGTGATCAGTCTTCAATCTGACCATCAAGCCTGGCTTTCATCACCACCAGAGGGCTAAAGTCCTACATATGTCTATGTGTTTATGTGAAGGTAGATGTGACAGATATACAAGGAGATACTGATACTGGAAAACTTGAAAAACCTGTAAGTTATTTCTTGGAATCCAGTGTACTTATTCTAGTCTAAAAAGAACAGACGTCAATTTTGTAAGTGGCACAGGGCACAAGAAAATGACAACCCAGGGAGTTAACTTTCCCAAGAAGGAAAGAATCGAAAGAGTCCCAAGAAATCAAAATTCTAGTTAAACCCCATGAGGAGGACCCCAAACTGCTCTCTAAATGGCTGATCTTTAGCTGAGCTAACAACAGAACTCTTTTTTTTTTTTCATAAATGTATTTATTTATTTATTTTTGGCTGTGCTGGGTCTTCGTTGCTGCGCGCGGGTTTTCTCTAGTTGCGGTGAACGGGGCTACTCTTCGTTGTGGCGTGCGGGCTTCTCATTGTGGTGGCTTCTGTTGCTGCAGAGCATGGGCTCCAGGCACACGAGCTTCAGTAGTTGTAGCACGCAGGCTCAGTAGATGTGGCGCATGGGCTTAGTTGCTCCATGGCATGTGGGATCTTCCTGGACCAGGGCTCGAACCCACATCCCTTGCATTGGCAGGTGGATTCTTAACCACTGCACCACCAGGGAAGTCCCCAGAACTCTTGAATACCTGGAAATTTTGTGGAGTATTCTCTGGGATATTCTTGGGAAAGGATTTGCCCAAATCTAGGTATAGCAAAAGTTTCTGGTGACCTTTCCCCTACATCTGACTTGAAGAGCTCATTCCTGATTGCAGTAGGTTTATGGAAAAGAGAATTTATATTAGCAGTTGTCTTTGGATAGAAAACACACATGAAACTATCACTTCTTCAATCATCCTTTTCCCTCAACCCTGGTTAAAAGAATAAAATAAAATTAAATGACAAAATAAAATGGATAACTACACTGATGTGTATAAAATTGATGACTAATAAGGACCTGCTGTATAAAAAAATAAATAAAATTAAATTAAAAAAAAATGGATAACTAGTGATCAAAACTTTGTAAAAGGGATTCCTGCATTGAGTAGGATATTCTGGGGTTCTTCCTAATTTTAAGATTTTATAGCCTTAAAAATCCTAGGAGAATAATGCTGGTGCCTATCATTTATATACGTATATCGGTGTTCTTTGGGTTAGGACCACATAAATAATATCCAGAAGAGATATCACATGGTAGATTAGAGCACATGTAATTCAGTTCATTTTATTTATTTATTTCTTCAAGTTTTTTGAGATATAATTGACATACAGCACTATATAAGTTAAGGTGTATAGCATAATAATTTGGCCTACATACATCATGAAATGATCACCATAATAAGTTTAGTGAACATCCGTCATCTCATATAGACACAAAATTAAAGAAATAGAAAAATATATTTTTCCTTGTAATGAGAACTGTTAGAATTTACTCTCTCAACAACTTTCATATAGAACACACAGCAGTGTTCATTATATTTATCATGCTGTACATTACATTCTTAGTACTTATTTATCTTATAACTGGAAGTTTTTAACTTTTGACTACCTTCATCCGATTCCTCCTATCCCTATCCCCTGCCTCTGGTTACCACAAATCTGATATTTTTTTAAATGAGTTTGTCTGTTTGTTTGTTTTTGAAATATAATTGATCTTCAACACTATGTTAGTTCCTGGTACACAACATAGTGATTCATCAGTTCATTTTTTTTTTTTTTTTTTCAAAACTTGGAATTATATCCTCTTTTCCCCCTGTCCGAAGAGACTGATTTTTTTTTTTTTTTTTTTTTTTTTTTAATTTATCTTGGTTGTGTTGGATCTTCGTTTCTGTGCGAGGGCTTTCTCTAGTTGTGGCAAGTGGGGGCCACTCTTCATCGCGGTGCGCGGGCCTCTCACTACCGCGGCCTCTCTTGTTGAGGAGCACAGGCTCCAGACGCGCAGGCTCAGTAACTGTGGCTCACGGGCCCAGCCGCTCCGCGGCATGTGGGATCCTCCCAGACCGGGGCACAAACCCGTGTCCTCTGCATTGGCAGGCAGACTCCCAACCACTGCACCACCAGGGAAGCCCCATCAGCTCATTTTAATTCAGGCAAAAAATATGTGCTAAATACCTGCTGTGTGCCCAGGACTCTATAACTTTTAGAAAATAAAAAGATAAATCTCTGCCCTCAAGGACATCACAGTATGGTCCGAAGGCAATCATATAAACAGATGATTTTGGTATAATATAGCATGTGCTGAGTGGAGTGATACCCAGGTTAGCATGGGCCTTAACTGGGACCCTAACTCACCTTACTAAGGAACAGGAAATTCTTCTAAAGGAGGTAATGCCTGAGATGACACTCAAGGCTTGAAATGTAATTATCTAGGTGAAGAAGGTAGGGAAGGAAATTCTAAATAGAAGGACTAATATGAGAAAAGTAAGGAGACCTGATACGCTAGGCACATTTGAAAAACTATCATAACTTGGTATTTCTGGAATGTTGACAGTAAGGCAGAAATGGGGCAGGGTACATCTGTAAGGGCCAGGTATGAAGACTGTTCTGAGATTTTAAAGTTTCTGTTAGGATATGGATAAAAGAAATCGAAGACGATTTAGTTCTTAGCACTTTCTGATACTAAGACTCCAGGAATTAGACAGTGTGAGGTTTGGGATCAAAGCAACTGAAAAGGCAAGACTGAGGCTATGCTAAGATCAAAAAATTTACTTTAAGGTTATGAAAGGCAACGAGAATTGAAGACAGGGTTAAAACATTACTGACATCTTAGTCAGTTGGTTATGACCTCTTAGGAGAACTTTAAAGAGCATTAGCAACGTGACTCATTTTTTTTCTTCCTTAGAAACCAACACAGCATCTACAAAGGCCTAGGTCCTGACTGCAGTTCTTTGCACCTAAGAATAAATGAGAAAGAAATTGGAACACAAACAAAAAGGGGAAAGGAGAGGATCAAACTCTGCAGGATATGTACAGCATATTTTTAGTGACCTCAAATTATGAGATTAAAAATGGAATGAAAAGGAAATGGTTTTGAAGGTAGATGATTGAATACAACCTCTTGAACTTGCCCTATGGGAAGTAATGAAAGCAAAGATGACTTAAGTTTGTGTGTGTTTAGAAAGTCAGAAACGAGGAATATTGAGAACACTCTTTGGTTGGGAAACTGATAGAAACTACTACTATTAAAATAATTTCAGAATAAGGCAAGAAAGACCTTCATTAAAACAATAAAGTCCACAGGGCCTCAGGAGAGAAGAGGTTTGAGGGATTCCTCAGTGCCTCACCTCCCCTTCCATTCTTCCCAAACCCCATCTCTTAATGACTTAGCAAAATCAAGAAGAGGCAGCTCTGGAGCAACCAGGGCCAGCTATATAATTTGCAGGGCCCAGAACAAAATGAAAATGCAGAACCCCTTATTCAAAAAGCAGAAAACAATGTGCTATCAGAAATATTAGATATAAAGCTTTTTCCTTTCTTCCACAGTCTTTCTCTTGATTTATGGTGTTTTATTAATTTTTAATTTAATGCCATTATAAATAGAGAAAAGATAAAATTTTAAATTCTTATCATGAATTTTACCATTCATCTTTATGTTGTGCATGCCAGTCTTAAAAACAAATATAAAAGCACTTAACTCATATGTAGAATCATCAAAATTACATAATTTGTATTTTGTAGCTCATACATGAATATATATTTTGTGGAAGAGTAGAAATGCTACAGTATACAAACTCAACTATTTTTATTTCACTTCTCAATATTCATTATATTCTACTAACACTCTCTACCTTCAACTTACAGATGGGTAAGGAAGGACTAAAAGGAAAGGTAATAATGGATCACTATCTTTCTCTTTCCTTTATGTCATGATTTCTAGCACATGCGATCGACTAAATCAGGGAAGTAAACATGAACAAGAAAGGATATGATAGAGTTCCTTAGTTGTTCAGGTTTCTTAGAACTCCACTGTTTTCTATCTACGTTTGAAGCAAGTTCTCATTCAAAAGGAAAACATGGCCTCTCATGGTTGCCAGACTGCCCCTCCCCCCCTTACTTCGTCATAGACCTAACTCGCTTGCTTGTACTTGCTTCAAGTCTCAATGAATTCCTATGCTGTGAATTCCTTTGCTGTGCTCAGGGGTCATCATGAACACTCGATGAGAATGGAGCAAAAGGAATCATAGCAATCATGCATAGTGTATGTATCTTCTCTGCTCATGCACGTGTTCCATTGTTCTGTTGGTTTCACTTAAAAAACACAAGTTCAAGAATAAAGTTAAGAATCTTAATTTGGCAATAGCAGAGCATTAAACCAAGCCCAAGGCTCTCCTGAGCACTTTGCATGCCCCTGAAGCCAGCCCTGGGGGCAATGGACAAATACTCCTAAAGCTTTTTAAACTATTGTCTAGAGAAACTGCTTCTTCCCAATAATTATTTCTTATTTTGATCACAGAGCTATTTCAGAAAATCTTTTGGGATCAGCAAAGTCTCCTCCAGTTTATAACTCTGCTCCATAGAGACAAGGCAGCAAGACTAACAGCAGTGCAATCTATAATTCAACCTCATAGAAACTAGGCAGTAAGACAAACCAATTGCAGGGAAACACACATGGAGAAATACTTTACTTACCTGAGTCAAAGACTTTTTATTAAATTAGAGATGAAGATTGAAATGATTTGCTCTAATATCTTAATGACTATTACCAATTTTAACCTCACTCACTCAAGATCCTACAACAATGACCCTTGTAGCTAGACCATTGTCTGTTTTTCATTTTGGGCAGAGGAAGTCTGAGCCCATAGGGCTCCCTCGTCAACCAAGAAGCAAGAGGAAATAGGCTAAATGTTACCTTAGGATTCCTCAATATGGGGTATAAGACACCAGGACACTGCAGGGCTTTTCCTAGGAGATCATAAAGGTATGTAAAGATTGCTTCTTTTGCCTCCTTTGAGTTGCAGTGGTATCATTTTGAGGAACACTGCCTTAGAATGTGGCTCACTTTAAAGAAATTTCTTGGTGATAACATCAATATCTTACATGGCCTTTTTGTATATGTCAGCTAGCATCTATGACTTTGTGTATGTTAAACTAGAATGTCCTGAGGAAAAAGAGCTAATATTGAAGTACCCTGCATAAGGCATGCTGGACACATTTCCTTACCAGAAAAAAAAAAATGGGAAGGCACTCATCCAGGAACTCATAAAAGACACTGCAGAAAATGTTGATTGGCTGTTTTAGCCTCTGCATCTGGAGAGGTATTTATAGCCAAATCTTGATTATCAGTGGTAAAAGAGAAAAAGGAAAGAATAGATTATTGGAAACCATGCATCATTCACAAACTTTATTTGACTGTCACTTTTCTATCAAAATTTCCACCAGACTTACTAACAAAGAGTCAATTGACAACTCAGTGTTTAATTTCTTTTTATGTCATCTGCTGACCGGCAGGAATAAATGTCAAAGACTGGATCAGAGCATTGTTGGGTAGCCATAAACAAACAAAGGATAACAAGCAAATGACTATTGCACATTGCTATGAAAAAAATGACTAATTTACTTGGACTCTACATGACTATATCATACAACTATAGGAGCTCACAAAGAACAAAACTGGAGCACTGAGCCTATTGTTTGGAGGAACACTTATATCACTTAGCACATAGCTTTTAAATTCCAAGTCATACATTATTATAGAAATGTGAATTCACTCAAAATTAGCAAGAAGTAATTGGCTAGGAAAATAATCGGAGATTCTTTTTTTTTTTTAATTTTTATTGGGGTATAGTTGTTTTACAATGCTGTGTTAGTTTCTACTGTACAGCAAAGTGAATCAGCCATATGTATACATATATCCCCTTTTTTTGGATTTCTTTCCCATTTAGATCACCACAGAGCACTAAGTAGAGTTCCCTGTGCTGTACAGCAGGTTCTCATTAGTTATCTATTTTATACATATTAGTGTATGTATGTCAATCCCAGTCTCCCAATTCATCCCACCCCCCCTTCCCCCCTTGGTGTCCATACATTTGTTCTCTACGTCTGTGT
Source organism: Balaenoptera ricei (assembly GCF_028023285.1). Lineage (NCBI taxonomy): Eukaryota > Metazoa > Chordata > Mammalia > Artiodactyla > Balaenopteridae > Balaenoptera > Balaenoptera ricei. Next base: position 29,243,583 of record NC_082650.1, on the reverse strand, counting down.
CCCTACTATGTATCATGTCTGTGTCTGAATCATGATGTGTAACCAAAAGGTCAAGTCTCAATGATTCTAGAAGGGAAGCTTCTTAAAGGTCTACACTGTATTTTAAGTCATCCTATAAGGAACAGCTTCATAAAATGGACTGTCTATTTTTGGACCTTGTTTGATAAAAGCCTTCGGACCTTACTTGAGTGGTAGGAACTCTCCCTGTGATGCAATCTTGCTTTAATATCTAAATGAATTAGGAATGACTGATGTTAAGAATACCACAGATTTGACGCCTTAGGCGTAATGGATTACGTTTAGGCTCTGTCGCCTATCAGAATCAGTCGGCTACTGTTCTATGCCCTCTAAGTTGTGTCTTGAATCCAGAAAGCTGCACACTCAGCACATGATTCTAAGATGCATACCCATCAAGCTTAAACTCCTCACCACGTTTCCAAGGAATCGCTTTAAACAAGGTATGGATACTGTATTCAATTTCTTTCCAGTTAGCGTAGATTTATGTCATTTGCTGAAACTTTTTAGTATGGTAACATTTACTGAGTGTCTATTATATCCCATGCTCTATGCTAAGTGATATTCAGCGAGGAGCTCATTTAATATTGACTCAAAACCCACGAAGCAAGTTTTTATTTTCACACTCACTTGCCAATGAGTAAACAAGGACTCAGTGAATAAATGTACTTTGCTAAGAACACTCATCTATAAAGTGATGGAAATTGGACACAGCCACACACTTTCTCACATTGGGGCTTGAGCTCTTACTCATTATTCTACATTGACTCCTACTTCATTGCACCAGAAGATGCTGTATTTGGTAGCATCACACAAGCTAGGAATAATACATTTTCAACAAACAGATTACTGAACTGTATAGACTTTTTTAGGTCCAAATTGTTGCAGGATGCTGCTATCAGAGCTCAAAAAGGCAAAACCAGTAAGAAGAGGGCAAAGAAAACAAACCATTGGTTCTGAACAATAACACATTTTTGGAGAAGGTGAAACGTAGTTAGATTGATGGAGAAAAAAGAGAGGAGGTAATGGGTCTCCAAAAAGAGTTGGTAGCTTACTACACATGTGCTTGACATGGCACTAGCATGACTTTTACTGGCACATGGGTTGGTTGTTACTGCAAGCACTTTCTCACTCTTGCATCTGAGAGTAGATCACCAATATGAAATGCCCGATTTTCCAACAGTAAAAAGTCAACTATATTTCCCACTTCTCTCTCTCCATTCTTTCTCATTTCCTACCATTGTTCCTAGTCTGCTCAGAATAAAATGAATCTCTGATCTAGCCCACAGATAAAGAGTTGACATTCCACTTATTGAAAGTAGTTAGTCTCCACTCTATAAATTCATAAACTAAATTTTAACCCCCAAACCATCATGAAATTGATTAGTCTCATCAGCAAGACTCTTGTCAGAAGCTTAGGGTTAGTGTTTATTTGGCAGGGCTACACATCTAAATGGCACCATCATTCTTGGTATTGTTTCTCTCATGATAAAAAAGTTTTTAGGATTGAGCGCTTTCTCTGGAATGATATTTTCTATCCAAACCAAGAAAAAGAAAAGACACATAAATTATAGGTGCCACAATTTTGATGACATAAACAAACACTGAAGCATAATTTAGTAGCATGAGAATCTTTTGAGAAACTTTTTTTTGACTTGAGGAAAAATAATAGAGCAAGGGAAATTCCTGATGCCTGAATGTAGAAGATATTCTAACTATTGTTGCCTATCTGTACATGGATAAAATTCCTCTAATTCTAGGCTGTTGGTTTAGAAAGTGAGCTGTAAAGTGGGCGATTTCGGTACATTCTCCCACTCAGAAACTCTGTTAAAACAGAAGCAGAGGGATTTGGGAGTGAAAAGCCTTATGTTCAGATAGTAAGCTTTCATTTTGGTAATTTCACTTTTACTGGCAGCATGATCTCTTTTAAAAAACATAATTCATATTTACCTCAAATCTTTAGGTCCTAAAATTGGTTTTAGTAAAAGATGGTGAATGTCTAAAAGAATTGGCTGGGTATCCAGATGGGTGATGGATTAAACTACAAAATAGATATACATCTATGGTTAGAGGGCTTTGAACCTGAATTATTCTTTAAAAACTTGAATATTGGACAGTTTTCAACACTGTTTATAGTAGCATTACCATATAAATGCGGAAACTTCTTCAGTTTGTCCCACCCTCAGCATCTAGTATGACTTGTTTTATTTTTTCATTTTTTATGACATTAAATGATAACATTTTGTAAAGTCACATTTCACTGTGGCTCAATTTCTTATGAGTATAGAGCTTAACAAAACAAAGCTGCAGTAAAAACTTTGGCTTTGCTTCATATTTCATTTCCTTTCCATAACTTATTATTTACAAGGATGGAGAGCCTTTTGACATTCCTTGGAATATAGAATTAATTTATTATTTGTAGACATTTGTACTAAAGTGAGTGAACAAATGACACTGTGATTCTTAACAATAGTTAAGTAGCCCTTTTATTGTCTTCACTTCTTTCACTTTTGGAGTAAATTAAGCTTGAGTTAAGATGGCTTGGTTATTCAAAACTATTTGACTCAATTTTTTTCATTTTGACTCTGAAATATATATTACAACTTTCTTTCATCCATTTTCCCTTACAGCAAAGAACACCTATTTTCAGAATAAAATATTCAGTGAGGTGAAATCATTGTTGAAAGGTTGTGTTCAACAGAAAAAACATCATTGGTTTGCTAGAATTTTGCCATTTGCTGACTGAAAAAGCATTTACTGGATTTTGAAGTATATTTTCCACTTACAGAAAAAATATTTATGGAAAAATAACATTCAGGTGGGAAAAGAGAAAAATCTACTCATTGCTGCTTCATCATCTCTGCACAGAAGGATAGATAAGGGAAAAAGCACTCATTATTTTCCTGGCAAATAATCAAGGAAACAGAGAAATTCTAGTGAAGGATATTTCTATTTTAAAGGAGAAAGAAGAGATAGGGTTTGAAACTATTGAGGATTAATTCCTGTGTAAAAGTCAGCTGCATACACACAATAGCTGAGCTATGCTCTCTCCTGAAGCCAGACCAAGGTCAGAAATTTCAGTTTTGATTCCTAACTTATGGAAAACTGTGACACATTTTGTATGTGGAAGTCCAGATACATGTATACTATCAATTTGTTAGCAAAATCAATGTTTTTGCCTATTACTTGCCTATTATCTATAAAGAAGGAACTCTTAACTTATAATACATTTGAATACAACCCATCTCACGCTACTTTATCCTTCTTTAGGTCAAACTAATGAGTCCCTTTGGAAATCAAAATAGACAACAACCACCATTGTAATAAAATTTAATAAGATATGTGAATGCATAACAAAAATACATTTACATTTTGATGTAAGTTATTTTTAAGACTTTCTCCAATATCTACTCTCATAGGGTTTGTCTCACAGTCTCAAGGTCAAATACAAGCAAGTGTGGATGTCAAGCTATTTAAAAATAAGTTTAAGTTATGTTGATGAAAATGTAAATTGGCAAAATTTTTTTGGAGAGCAACTTGTCAATATCTATCCAAGTATCTCCTGTGCTAGGAGATTTCCAGTTTCAGCTCTGATGTGTAAAGACCTTGGAAGTGGTCACTCCCTTTCTTACAACAAGATAAAGCTGAACAAACTGAAAATCAATGACTTTTCTTAGACTCATTGGAGAACTGAGGTCACAGAACAAATTGGCACCCCAAAATCTAGAATTCAGAGAGTCACATCTGCTTATCAGAAGCAGGTGCCACTCTGGTAGGAACACTTACAGGGCAATTTTGACACATTGCTGGAGTCTGAGTGTGGTCTAGCCTGAAATAGAGAAAGTTCTGGGAGCTGCAGAGTTAGAGCTGAAATCTGCAAACTCTCTCTGAGTGGGGAGTTTGCAGGGAGCCATCACTCAAGAGGGAAATCAGAAACAAGAAAACCAGAGAAATTCAAAGTCATTGGCACCTATTGCTACTTCAGACATTAAACACAGCCCAACTCCTAGCAAATTAACATAAAAGCTCACACTAGAGGCCAATATACCCCAGTTCTTATTTATTACCCAATATAACATGTCTGGTTTTCAACAAAAAATTATAAGGCAGGCCAAATGCAGGAAAAACACACTCTGGAAAGACAAAGCAAACATCAGAAGCAGATTCAGATATGACACAGATGTTGAAAGAACTGTCATGCAAGGAGAGATGGGTAATGTAAGTGGAGAGTGTAAACTCTCTAAGAAAGGCTAAAAATGAAATGCTGAAAACAAAAACCACTGTGATAGAAAATAAAGAATGACTTTGAGAGGCTTATTAGTAGACTGGACAGGGCTGAGAAAAGAATCGATTAGCTTAATGTTAGATCAATAGAAACTTCCCACACTGAAATGCAAAGAAACAAAAGAGTGAAAAAAAAAAAAAACAGAGCATAACGTCTAAGAAATGTAATATAATTTTTTAAAAAGTGTAACATACATGTAATTAAAATATCAGAAGGTGAAGAAAAAGAGAATGGATCAGAAGAAATATTTGAAATAATAATGGCGAACGATTTTCCAAAATTAATGACTAACACCAAGCCTCAGATCCAGGAAACTGATAAAACCAAAAAAAAAAAAAAAAAAAAAAATGCAGGATAAATACCAAAAAACACACATCTTGGAATAGAAAAAGGACATTAATTAAAAACTAAGGAAATCTGAATAAAGTTTGCACTTTAGTTAATTATAATTTATCAATATTGGTGCATTAATGTAAAATGGGCCACACTAAAATGGGAAACTCAATGTGCAGTATATGAGAACTTTCTGTACTACCTTCACATTTTTTATTAAAAAAATAAACTAGTCCAAAATAAAAAGTTTATTTTAAAAAAATGCAAAACATGAAACAAAACTCTTTTTCAAATAATCTACTAAAAAATGCACTGCTAGCAGTTTATACTAAACATATACAAGCAAAAATATGCCATGAGAGATTTGTCACTAAGGCTTTTTATTTTAAAAAATCTGACACCAAACTGAGTGTTCATTAGTATAAGCTTGGTTAAATAAATTGCATCATATCAATAAAACAGATGATTATGCAGTCATTAAGAAAAAGAGAAAGAAGTAGATCTATATGTATTGCTTTAGGAAGAACGCCAAGTCATAGTAAGTGAAAAGGCAAGGTGAAGAACAGAATGCATTGTTAAGGTCCCATTTGAGTACATTTAAACTCTTTAATTTTAAATTTAAATATTGGACAAGGCTTATTGCAAACAATAACAGTTCCATATTACCACTTATTCTGTCCCTGAGATACAACAATTTCCAACTTTTTTATAGCTTTTTTTGCTATTTCCCTCTATTAAAAAAATAACATGTTTATGCTTCTCTTTCTTGATTTTTCAGTTTTAGATATTTTCATTACTTTCATACTATGGATGATGAGAATTTAACTTTCTTACACCCTTATCCCACTCTTCATGCATAACTTCATTTCCTTCGTTTTCTCAATGAATTGAGGGAATGTGACAATTGTTCATGAAATTAACATTCAATGGTTATATAATATGAACACTTAGTTATTCTTAAACAGACTTTAATCAGTCTCTCTGGCTTTAGCTTGATAAGCTCCTGTTTTCGGATGACCTTAGCCTTTCTGGGATTCTATATATGCTTCTATGCGTCACCGCCATCTTAGGTTTTAGCGTAAGCTTTTGGACCCTTACTGTTTGCTTGGGCACCTTCTGGTTTGCTAAGTTAGCAACCACTCATTCTCCTGCATTCCAACTTCCAAATTTTATTACTGATTCTGTTCTCTTGTCTGAGGACAAATCTAAGTTAAATGAGGACTAAAGTTTATGCAATTTTGAGTTCTCTCTTTAAGAAAAAAAGGACAAAATTATGAATACAAAATTTGATGCAAAAACACTTATTTGGAATAAGAAAATAAGTCATAAAATAACAACCAAAAAAGGTTTACAAATACCACAAAATTTTAAAAAGCCTAATATTTTTATTGATTAATGGCCTAACGTGACTCTATAATAGTTTTTCCCATAATTTTTCTGGCTACATATACTTTGATTACCTCCATATAAGAACAATTTTTTAACATCACTTTCTTTGGAGAAAGTGGGAAAGTATTTCAATCTTTTCTCTAGCATGGCTAAGTTGTTTTTTTTTCCCCCCCCAAGAGTTGGGATGTGACTTAACACATAGGTATAGTTGACATTTTATACTATAGGCATGAAAATATTGGGCTGCGTTCTACAAACGCAAGAAATCTTATAAATCCTAGTTGGGAAAATTCTCATCAGAAAGGAAAAAATACATGGTTTGTGACACCAAATTATTTACTTATTATTTACCTGGTATTCAGAACAATTTTCAGACATCAGTTTCTGTCTTTGCATATTTTAACTCTTACTTCTCCTGCTCTACTTGGATACACTGATGCCTGGTGCCACAGGAAACAATCATACCACAAAACATCTCTGACCCTGAGTATTTGCATTGTGATGCCTACTGTGTAGATAAACTGGGTAGCAGAAGTATTTCTGGAACCAGACCCACAATAAGATGACTTGCAATAACATATCTATACACAAAAGTGATTGCATGCAGCATAAATATATCTTTCTAAACCAAAATTCAATGTATAACCAAATAAACTTCCTTGGCCAGATCTTAAAAATGACCATAGTCACCATCTAATGCAAGGCACACTCTGGTGAAGGAGAAGTCAGAGTAGAAACACACAGCAATTTTAATTAATTAAACAAAAGCAAAAGGCTTACCTTTGCAAATCTTACAAAAATATATGAAAATGTGAGCACATTGCCAGAGTACCTCCCAGAGCCTGGGAAGGCACCCATGCAAGCAGAGAGAAGCCCTGAAGCTTATGCTTCATTAGCTTCACAGTAAACCCACCAGTGCGTTTTGTCCTTTGGGTTTATGCCCTTTAAAAATCCCTTTATTTTTGGCTATTATAAATAAAGCTGCCATAAACAGTCATGTACTGGATTTTGTGTGAACTTAAGTTTTTATTTCTCTAGGATAAATGCCCAAGGGTACAATTGCTACAACATATGGCAAGCACATGTTTAGTTTTGGAAGTAACAGCCATATCTTTTCCAGAGTAACTATACCATTTTGCATTCCCATCAATGATGAATGGGTGGTCCAGTTTCTCCACATCCTCACCAGCATTTGCTATTATTACCGTTTTTTAATTTTAGCCCTTCTGTAAGATATGTAGTATCTCATTATGTTTTTAATTTGCATTTCCCTAATGACTAATGATGTTGAACATCTTTTTATGTATTCATTTGCTACCTGTATATCTTCTTCAGTGAAATGTCTTTTCATGTCTTTTGCCCATATTTTAATTGTATTTTTTTGCTTTTTAGTGTTGAGTTTTCTTCATATGTTTTAGATACAAGTCTTTTGTTGGTTATGTGGTTTGCAAATATTTTCTATAGGTGTGTAGTTTGTCTCTTTATTCTTTTCATAGAGTCTTTAGCAGAGAAAATTTTTTGTTGTTGCTTTTGTTCTTCTGGAAATAACCCAAATATTTTCCATTGGGAGAATAATTAAACCAACTGTGGTACATATATGCCATGAATTCTACTCAGCATTAAAAAAAATGAACTATTGATACATGTAAAGACTGGAATGGATCGCAAGAGAATTATGGTGAGTGAAAAAGCCAATCTCAAAAAGTTAAAGACTATAATTTCATTTATAAGGACATTCTTTTTTTTTTTTTTAATTATCTTGGGGTTTTTTTTTTTTTTTTTTTAATTAATAGCTACTCTATTTATTTATTTATTTATTTATTTATTTATTTTTAGCTGTGTTGGGTCTTCATTTCGTGCAAGGGCTTTCTCTAGTTGCGGCAAGCGGGGGCCACTCTTCATCGTGGTGCGGGGGCCTCTCACTATCACGGCCCCTCCCGTTGTGGGGCACAGGCTCCAGACGTGCAGGCTCAGCAGCTGTGGCTCATGGGCCCAGTTGCTCCACGGCATGTGGGATCTTCCCAGACCAGGGCTCGAACCCGTGTCCCCTGCATTAGCAGGCAGATTCTCAACCACTGCGCCACCAGGGAAGCCCAATAGTGACATTCTTGAAATGACAAAATTGTAGAGATGGAGAATAGATCAATGGTTGTCAGAGACTGGGGGTCAGCAGGTAGCAGTGACTAAAGGAGGATAACACGGGGAATCCTTGTAATGAAAATTTTCTGATCTTCACTGTGGTGGTAGTCACACAAATCTTCACAGGTGACAAAATTGCATCGAGCTAAATACACACACACAAATGAGTGTATCTGAAACTGGTGAACATGGAAAAGGTCAGTGCATTACATCAATGTCAATTTCAGTTGTGTAAGATGTTATCATAGGGAGAAACTGGGTGAGATTTCTGCATTATGTCTTACAAATGAATGTGAATCTAGAATTATTTCAAAATAAAAAGTTTTAAAAAACTTCTTTGTGTCACTTCCAAAGGATTTCAGCAGAGAATAGAGAGAAGTCATTACTATGCTTAACTGAAAGTCTGTACAAAAAAAGTTTTTAAAAGAATACATTTACAGGGGCTTCCCTGGTGGCGCAGTGTTTGAGAATCTGCCTACCAGTGCAGGGAACACGGGTTCGAGCCCTGGTCTGGGAGGATCCCACATGCCGTGGATCAACTAGGCCCGTGAGCCACAATTACTGAGCCTGCACGTCTGGAGCCTGTGCTCCGCAACAAGAGAGGCCGCGATGGTGAGAGGCCCGTGCACCGCGATGAGGGGTGGCCCCCACTTGCCACAACTAGAGAAAGCCCTCGCACAGAAACGAAGACCCAACACATACAAAAATAAATAAATAAATAAATAAATAAATAAAAAATAGCACTAAATTAAAAGTTCAGAGATATTAAAAAAAAAAAAAAAGAATACATTTACATTCTGGAATATTCAGAAGGCCAGACAAAGCTTCCAAGGAACTTTTAATAGTAGTTACTTTGGATGTAAAAAATTCATTTGAGAAAATACTTGTGAAAAATAAAAAGTTTTGATAAGAAACAAAACAAAGAACAAGATGGTATATTTAAATTCACTCATATCAGTAATAACATTTAATATAAATAGTGCAAACAAACCATTTAAAAGGCAGAGTGTCATACTGGGTAAAAACCAAGACCCAAGGTGCTCAAAAAAAATCTACTTTAAGTATAAAGAAACAAATAGGTTCAAAGTAAAAAGATAAAAAAAGATATGCCCTGCTAAAACTTGTCCAAAGAAAGTTGGAGCTGATATTAATAGAAAAAGTAAGTTTGAGAGCAAATAATATTACCAGAAATAATGGAGGTCATTTTATTATGATAAAGGCATCAATTAATCAGAAGGACATATCAATTGTAAATATTTATGCACCCAATAACAGAGCTTCAAAATACATGAAGCAAACTGATAGATCTGTAAAGAGAAATAGACAAATCCATGATATAGTAAGAGATTTCAACACCAACCTCTCGATAATTGATAGAACAAGTAGACAGAAAGTCAGGAAGAATAAAGAAGTTTAGGTTATTGAATAAAATATCTAAAATTGTATATTTTTAGGATGATGTTCTTATTAAATATACATGTGTTAACTGTGTCCATGAAGAAGTTAGCAAAATAGAGATGTGTTCAAACCGTTTATACTATTTGTTGCTGCACATCTTTTTTAAATTAGCATGGATTTTTGTGACCATATTGATGATCAGAAATCCAAAACTTATCGAGCCTGCAGTGACCTCTCACATAGGCTATTTTATAACTTTATGACCATCTCTTTGCCTATAGTGTTTGCAAGATCAGAATCTGAGCCAATATAAATCAAGTATACTTCAATTAAAAAAAAAATCTGAGTCAAGTGATCCTGGACATTAGCAACTGTTTTCCCCAGCCATGGTAATCTATTGCCTTTAGAGTCTGAGACTGAGAGAAATATTCAAGTTCTGTAGGTCATAGTTTATGAACACAAGTCAGATCCAGAAAAGGGCCTAGAGCATCTGGGTAAAATATTAATTAAGGTAAATTAAAATGAAAGATAAAGGGTTGGTAGAGTTGTGACACAATTAGAAGGATCCAAAATATGAAATAAGAAACAGAGAAAAAAAAAAAAAAAAAAAAGAAACAGAGGACAAGGTACAACACAATTTAGAAGCAAGGAGAAAGGAATTTGATGGATTCTTATAACCACATGATAGTCTTTTTTAAGTCTGAAAATCTCATTTAAGAAATCCTAAATGGGAAATTTAGATTATTTTAGGGACTGAGGTTAGGGACCAACTTATTGGTGATCTGCTTTAAGTGTTCATCACTGTGAAGTTTCTCTTAAAGTGCACTTGACAGAATTCAGATGACAAGGCTTAAAACTAGGTGAGCGTCTCAGCTTTTTGCAAGTCCCCACTCACTATGTCATCTTGACAAGTCATTTAACCTTTTGAATCACATTTTTTTTGGCTTATAAAATATGAATAGTGATACCAACCTACTGATGAGATTGCTCAATGCAAATGTAATACAATAGAAATAGTAATGTATGCTATAGAGCAGCACTGTTCAATAGAACTTTTTCAATGACAGAAATGTTTTATAGTTTTGCTATTCAACATGATGGCCACTACCATGTGGGGCTATCAAGCATTTGAAATATGGTTAGCACAACTGAGGAACAGAATTTTTAATTTTATAGATTTTAAAATAATTTAAATTTAAATAGCCACATGTGGCTAGTAGCTACCATATCAGACAGCACAGGTATAGAACTAAAGAAAACTTTTCCAATTCATTTTTGGGGGGCCTGTGTCACATACAACAAGGAATGTCAGAAAATCTATCAACCATAGCTTTTATTATCTTTTATTTACATGAAGAAACAAAAATATCTGGCTTTTAACATGCTGATTTAATGTTCTAGAATGTGATATTAAGGATTCCCTCTAGAAAGATTTCACATTTTCCCAGTGTTTGTACTGTAGCTGAGATTTTGTATCCAGAAAACAGACAGAGAAGTACGTTCTCACTTGGCACAGATGAGGGTCTTCAGGTATTTTTCTCATCACTCTAAGGTCACAATCAATACTTTGGACACAATAACCCTCACCGCGGTTCTCAGCATAAAGAAGATTCAAAGGCTATCGCTAATAGGCCACTGTGTAGAATGCGAAGTAATTTTGGAGCAGGTCCCTAAGAAAGGTGCTGAGTTTCCTTTCAGGTCCCTAAGAAAGGTGCTGAGTTTCCTTTCTTTGACAATGTTAAATTTACCCCTCTAGAAGGGGTTAGGAATGGTTCCTACACAAGACAAGTAAATATAATTATTGTCCTCCAAATCAATTAAGAAGCCTCCATGTTTCCAGAAAGGTTGGTTTGACTTTTGGTCATGTTAACCTTTGCCCTTGATTTTATTGGAATGTTCTTTTCCAAAATATATTTTTCAGCTGAGCCTTTAGGTTTTAGCCATTTATGTGGGAGTGTTCTTATTTCAGCTCACCTTAGTGGAATAATTTCCATATGATTTAAAAATTCTTGGCTGAATGAAAAGAAGGGTGATATCTAGCAAGGATAACACTAATAGTCTGTCCATATTCCTGGGTTCCTTTTTTTTTCTACTTGAAAAATATGAAGTAGAAACTTCTTTTTATATTTAGTTATCTAGAAATCAGAAAACCTGAATATACACGGTAGCAGGTGAAGGAGCCTTGGAATCACCTTTCCTGTGGGTCCCTGACTGAATTTTAGTTCTTGTCTGTGCACCCGGTCCTAGATATTTGATGTCAAGTAGCTAAATCATTTCAAATAACCAACTCAATTTTTAACCTTTCATCCAGATAATATGGAAAGAATGTCTCTGGATTTGAGAGCAACTTGAATTTCAATGCTTTGTATTGTTGGTAAATTATTCCATTTGCTTTGATTCTTTCATACTAGGAAAGAACATGCAATGTGCCTATCTTGACCTCCCCACATATTGTTACTCATTATTGGTATTTACTCCTTCCCTTTCCAACAGTATTCTGTGCGGCAATGAAATAACTTTCAAAATCTTTCAAATAGATTTTTATTTACTAAAGATTTTTGATAATTGCTTTGTATATTATTTTATGCTTTTACCTCATTAAATAATTACACTGCTTTATTGTTTATTATATTCCTATACCAGAAAAAATGTTTTGGGGGCTAGGGAGGCAGTGATTAGAACAGACATTTTATAGCTAATTTAGGTAATATATTGTTGAATTTTCTTTGCAGTATTTTCATTGACATTTCTTGTTAGAATACCTTTCTTCTTGGGACATTTCAACTGTAACACAGTATCTCTTTGCCCCTTTTATGAAAATGTCAATAGAACAGCTTTAATATTTCCTTGAAGGTTCATCAACATTATAGCATTTTGTTTATATCCCCTTTTGTGAGAGAAGAACTGTTCCAGAATTACTGCTCTGAATAAGACTTTTCACAGTCTGGTCAGCAAAGGATATACTGGAAGGTAATGTGATTGATTGATAGACATAATGATGGTTCTGTCACTCTTATTGCCATGTAAGTGGTCCATAGCAAATGCATTGTCTTGAAGACAGAAACTCTTGAACCAAGGGCTAATTAAAGCAATGATCAGAATATTTCTTAGATGGTTTTCTTATGTACTTAAAGTGTGAATTGACTTTACTAGGGAACACTCCCTTCCTCCCACTCCTCCACCTCCCACCCACCTCTACCTTCATGTATATATAATTTTCCATAATCTCTTCTCTGGCATTTTAACTTAACCAAAGGTATAGCCCTATGTCTTGCATACAGAGACAACTAGTATCTATGTAACACCGTGGTCATGATACAGATGAGGACTGAAGTCAGACAAGCTATGGGTCATAAACAAGCCAATAAGAACATTGTTTGTACAACCTCTCCAGATTTTGGCAAGATTCAATACTATGAAGCTAGCATATTGCAACACTTCACTTTTAAGTAATGTAATAATCTCCAGAATGCTTATTTAGAAGGGAACAGCTTTATGTAATTGATCCTCATTCTTAAACTAAAGCCCATCATCAGACCAAACTCATATTCTTCCACGAACACATAAACCCATTTGGCCTTTTCAGCATGACTGGGCAGGAAATGACATGCTACTGGCAGAATCCTATTTCTTGCCTTCCTAGACCGTACACAGAAAATAATTATAACTGATCACTGATTGAGCCCTCTGTGTCATGTTTGCTTTACTGGATTAATTTTGTTCAGAGTAGTATTTGGTAATAAACTATCATAATTATCTAAAGTATTGTGTGTTCTTTTTTTCAAATCTCTGCTCCTTTTGTAATTATAATCAGGCCTTTGGTCTTAACTGAGATGCATTGCTAATAACTTGCCATAGTACTTATTGTGTTCCAAGCATAAACAGTCATTTCTGGCCCAGAGTAGGACTCCTTCTTTTCCATCAAGTGTACCAATTGTCCTGGGATCTCTTTGTTCCTGCCCTTTACCATTGACTCTTAAATTATTCTAGCCTGAGAACAATTCAAACGTGGAAAACTTTTAAGTAACTGTGTGAAGGCATCCTTGGGGAAGTAAGCTACTATTGAGAGAAGAAAGAACCATGGGTATGGAGATTCCTTAAAAAACTAAAAATAGAGTTACTATATAATCCAGCAATCCCACTCCTGGGCATATATCTGGAAAAGACGAAAATACTACTTCAAAAAGATACATGTACCCCAACGTTTACTGCGGCACTATTTAAATACAATAGCCAAGACATGGAAGCAACCTAAATGTCCATCGACAGATGAATGGATAAAGAAGATATGGTATATATTCACAGTGGAATATTACTCAGCCATAAAAAAAGAACAAAATAATGCCATTTGCAGCAACACGGATGGACCTAGACATTATCATACTAAGTGAAGTAAGACAGACAAAGACAAGTATCATATCACTTATATGTGGAATCTAAAAAAATGATACAAATGAACTTGTTTACAAAACAGAAACAGATTCATAGACATAGAAAACAAACTTATGATTACCAAAGAAAGAAAGGTAGGGAAAGGGAAAAATAACGAGTTTGGGATTAACAGATACACACAATTATATATAAAATAGATAAACAACAAGGACCTACTGTATAGCACAGGGAACCATATTCAATATCTTGTAATAACCTATAATGGAAAAGAATCTGAAAAAGAATAGTTATATATATATATAAATAATTGAATATATATGTATGTATAACTGAATCACTTTGCTGTACACATGAAACATTGTAAATCAACCATACTTCAATTAAAAAAAAAAGAACCATGGTTTGTTCAAGTCAATTGATGCTATGGAAAAGAGATGGAAAAGAGAATATAAGTCCTTACATTTTGAAGGAGCGGTTCACACTAAGCATAGAAGTGGGTAACAGTGGTGGGAAGTGAGGTGAAACTTTAAGACACTCTTGAGGCAAAAGTTAATATTCTCCAAAGAATTTTGGTAACAGGCACATTTTGTATTTTCCTGTGCAAGTGGGCTTTTGCAAATCAAAAACTAAGCCCAGAGACCTGAGATCATGGGAACAAACCTAGTTTGTTTTATGTGGCTTGCATAAACCTTATAGGATGACATACATGTTACTGTGGGAGGTAAGAGCAGTTCATGGCTTTAATCTATCAGCATCACTGCCTGGTAGATCTAGAAGGCTTTATAGGATATCTTAGGGCTCTCAGACAAGACGAAGCCACTTTTCTTCCTTTATATGACAGATAAACAGGCATTCCTTTGATTGTGTAAATTTTAAGGATTACAGTCTACTTTAAAGGACAGTGGTTAGAAGTTTTGTACAAAATAATGATATTGGATTTGCAGCTAAAAGGGTTTGGGTCTAGTTGGAAGCTGGCTGGGCAATGAACTGAGTGCATTTGTGCTTACAGATTACTTCTCTACAAAAATAGCTGGCAGCAAAGAGGTGTGGTCTTGCCTGAGTTCAGCCTCACATCAGTGAAAGTGTCTAGCAAAAACAGGGAACGAGGGGAGCTAGTGAAAAAAGATATGTGCTCTTGGGGGGTATCACAGCATGTTTACTTGAGCTCTTTCTTTAATCCAATAAAAGTGTTGGCAAAGTGTTTGGTATTTGAGGCATAGAGGTGGGAGTTCTGTCACGATGTAACTAAAGATGGTGGGAAAACCAGTTTGAATAAAATGAGTTCCAACTTGAACCTTTGCCTGTGCCTGGAACTAAAACCAAGTCAGCCCACTGTTAAGTGTCAAAAACGTTGAGTCATTAGCCTCCTTTTTGTTTCATCTGTTTCAGAATATCTGTATGTGTCTACTTTTTTTATATTCTTAAAAAAATAGACTGGCTTGTGGCACTCAGAATGCAATTCTTAGCTTACTACATCCTCCTGAACTTTAAAAGGATAAATATTTTTTAAAATTCTTATCAAAATATATTGATGAATTTAGATGTTTTTATTTGATTCCCAATGTTCTTCTTAGAAGAAGAACCTTCTTTGGTTGTTCATATAGATTCTGGAAACAGTTAACTGCTATGAAACCTGCTTTGGTAGGTGTCATTTTAGAGAACATTGGGAAATGGAGGGGTGAAACATATTTAGTACTAGTCCCAAAGCCACTGAGTATCCACAAATTTTTCAGCACCACAAAGTGAAGTTTTTCAGTTCATCTCATTTTGTCTCCCTCTTCACTTTTTCACATGAGAACATAGCTTTCTGAATTTTCGCATTCCCTTTAGACCACTTTGGAGAGGCAAGCTACCTCAGAGAAAATCTGTCACAATCTCAGATAATTACCACTATAAAAACCCTTATCAGAATGAGTAGAGAGAACTGAACTGTGTGAGAGAGAACCTCAAGGGGAAAAATGATTAATTCGTGTCAAAAACAGGACTAAAGTTATTGAAATAGATCTCTGGATATGTTAAGTAGCCTTCCATTAATCAACTTGATGAATCCCTTCTAAGAATATACTGTCCATTAAGAGAATGACTACATCTGAATAGAGAAGGTATAAGGGATTTAGGGAGTCAGAGGTGCTTATTGCATTTTATAGAAATAGGATCATTTATGGCCAATTTTACTCTAACAAATTAAGATACACTGAAACTTCATGTCCCTCTCCACCACACCCTAGGGCACACACACACATCCCTCCACACACCCATACACACACATCCCATTTTTTCAATCTTCCTTGGCGAAAAGAGCTGAGATCACTGTTTGTGAAACCTTGCCTCACTGCCACAGTCAGACTTTGTAACTCCCTCCTCTGTGCTTTCTTAGTTCTTCAGACATACCTCTAAAATGGAACTTACATTTTAAAATTATAATTATCAATTTATATTTCTGTCCACCTTCACTTCCAACTAGACTATGAAACTAAGGATCATATCTTATTCAAACTTGTCCTCAATGCTGAACACAATGCTTGGTACATAGTAAGTGCTCAGTAAAAACTTACTGGATGTACAGGTAAATGAATGAATTAGTAGAATTCCTGTAAGTCTGCATAGTCATACACAGGTTCTTGTGAAAATCTTTCAACTGCCCAGCCTGACCTCTGCACAGAGGATACTGCTCTGTACCTCTAGTATGTGTCATTAAACACAACCCCATTTGATATTACCTGGGCTTAAAGAAACTTCATTTAGAGCAGGGGTGAATGGATTGGTTTTCCCTGGCTACCTCAAAGAGTCAATAGCTTCCAGATGACATATATAACAATCTTTACATTTCACTCATTGCAGGAGAATTCTTTACCTTCAAAAATGAGACCTAAATATTATTAATTGTTTTTAATACCTGAGAAAATTAAGACTCAGAGAAGTGAAATATTTTACAAATAATACAGTTAGTAAGGATAAAGATGTTATTAGAACTCAGACCTCTGGCTCCAAATCTCATCATCTTTCTTCTACAATGCCCTACCTGATCTCAGAGTTTTGTGAGTAAACAAGAAAACCACAGATGTATTTCAAACTTCTAAGTTAAGATTGTGACAAACATTGTCCAAGTGGTTCTCTGAACAGGTAGACTCAGTTATATTCAGGAAAGTATTTTAGAAATAACACAAACTGTGTGTGTATACAGTCCTATATCTTTCTGGAAACAACAACAATAAAAATGATCTATCCATTCTGGCTTCATTAGGAAGGATACTGGAAAGTCTACTTGTTATAAAATTATATTGCATCCATACCTAGAATTTTACTGTGTGGAATTCTCTTCCCTATACTTCCAGAAAAATATAACAGAACTTTAAAAGATCCAAATCACAAAAGTGGGCAAGAGGATGATTAGTTTCTACAGATATAACTAGGGGCTTATTTCCCTAATTCCTTCATATTAGAGGTAATTCTTGAAGCTGATTAGAATTGAAATAAGATTCTACTTTACATAATAATAAGAATTTGGAATATATTAGCCTAGAATAATAGGTAAATAAGACATATAAAAGATATATACAGAATATTCTATCCAAAAGCTGAAGAATATACATTCTTTTTAAGCACATACGGAACATTCTCCAGAATACATCACAAGTTAGGCCACAAAACTAGTCTCAATAAACTTAAGAAGACTGAAATCATATCAAGCATCTTCTGCAACCACAAATGAAAATAGAAGTTAACTGAAAAAAAAAAAAATTGGAAAAAACACACAGACACATGGAGATGAAACAACATGCTGCTAAACAACCAATGGGCCAATGAAGAAATCAAAGAGGAAATTTTAAAATACCTGGAAACAAATGAAAATGGAAACATAACTTTCCAAAATCTCTGGGCCATAGCAAAAACCGTTCTAAGAGGAAAGTTCATAGTGATACAGCTCTACCTCAAGAAACAAGAAAAACCTCAAATAAACAATGTAACTTTACACCTAAAGGAACTAGAAAAAGAGGGACAAACAAAGCCCAAAGGTGATAGAAGGAAGGAAATAATAAAAATCGGAATAGAAATAAATGAAATAGAAACAAAAGAAAAAAGAAAAATAAAAGAAAAGATCAATGAAACAATGAGCTGGTTCTTTGAAAAGATATTGATAAAGCTTTGGCCAGACTCATCAAGAAAAAGAGAGGGCACAAATAAATAAAATCAGAAATGGAAGGGAAGTTACAACTGATACCACAGAAGTACAATCATAAGAGACTACTACAAACATATACCAACAAATTGAACAACCTAGAAGAAGTGGATACACTCCTGGAAATATACAGTCTTCCAAAACTGAATCAGGAAGAAACAGAAAATCTGAACAGGTCGATTACTAGTAATAAATCAATAATCAAAAATCTCCCAACAAACAAAAGTTCAGGACCAGATGGCTTCACAGGTGAATTCTACCAAACATGTAAAGAGATAATACCTATCTTTCTCAAACTGTTCCAAAAATTGAAAAGGAAGGAATGTTTCCAAGCTCATTCTATCAGGTTAGCATGACCCTAATACCAAAACCAGGCAAAGACACAACAACAAAAAAAAAAAAGAAAGAAAAAAGAGAGAGAGAGAGAGAGAAAATTATAGGCCAATATCCCTGATGAACATAAATCTTCAACAAAATATTACAAACCAAATTCAACAGCACATTAAAAGTTTCATACATCATGATTAAGTAGAATTTATTCCAGGAATGCAAGAATGGCTCAACATCTGCAAATCAATCAATGTGATATACCACATTAACAACAAGAAGGCTAAAAATTATATGATCGTCTCCATAGATGCAGAAAAAGTATTTGACAAAATTCAGCATCTATTTATGATTAAAAACTCTCAAAAAAGTAGGTATAGAGGGAACATATACCTCAACATAGAAAAGGCCATATATGACAAACACACAGCTAACATCATACTCAATGGTAAAAAGCTGAAAGTTTTTCCTCTAAGGTCAAGAACAAGACAAGGATGCTTGTCTTTTATTCAGCATAATCTTGGAAGTCCTACCCACAGCAATCAGGAAAGAAAAAAAAGAAAGAAAGAAATGAAAGAAATCCACATTGGAAAGGAAGAAGTAAAACTGTCACAGTTTGCAGATGACATGATTCTATGTGTAGAAAACCCTAAAGATTCCACCAAAAACTATTAGAACTAATAATTGAATTCAGTAAAATTGCAGTATACAAAGTTAATGTATAGAAATCTGTTGCATTTCTATACACTACTAATGAATTATCAAAAAGAAAAATTTGGAAAACAATACCACTTACAATTGCATCAAAAAGAATAAAATACCTAGGAATAAACTTAACCACAGAGGTGAAAGACTTGTGCTCTGAAAACTATAAGACACTGATGAAAGAAATTGAAGATGACACAAATAAATGGAAAGATACACTGTGCTCATGGACTGTAGGAAATGATATTGTTAAATCGTCCATACTACCCAAAGCCATCTATAGATTTCATGCAATCCCTATTAAAATACCAATGGTGTTTTTCACAGAACTAGAATAAATAATGCTAAAATTTTTATGGATACACGAAAGACCTTGAATAGCCAAAGCAATCTTGGGAAAGAGAACAAAGCTGGAGGTATCAGGCTCCCTGGTTTCAAACTATGCTATAAAACTATACTGATCCAAACAGCATGGAATTGGCACAAAAACAGACACATAGATCAATGGAACAGAATAAAGAACCCAGAAATAAACCCAGGTTTAGATGGTCAATTAATCTATGACAAAGGAGCAAGAATACACAGTGGGGAAAAGACAGCCTCAAGAATGAAACTAGACCACTTTCTTACACCATGTACAAAAGCAAACTCAAATTAAAGGCTTTAATGTAAGACATGAAACCATAAAACTTCTAGAGGAAAATATAGACAGTAAACTCTTTGACATTGGTCTTAACAATAATTTTTTGGATTGGATCTATCTACTCAGGCAAGGAAAACAGAAGCAAAAATAAACAAATGGGTTTACACTAAACTAGAAATCTTTTGCACAGCAAAGGAAACCATCAACAAAATGAAAAGGCAACCTACTGAATTGGAGAAGATATTTGCAAATGATATGTTCGCTAAGGGATTAATTTCCAAAATACAGAAATAACTCATACAACTCAATATCAAAAAAGCAAAAAATCTTATTAAAAATGGGCAGAGGACCAGGATAGACATTTTTCCAAAGAAGACATACAAATGGCCAACAGACACATGAAAAGATGCTCAACATCACTAATCATCAGGAAATGCAAATCAAAACCACAATGAGATATCACCTCACACCTGTCAGATGGCTATCATCAAAAAGACAGCAAATAACAGGTGTTGGTGATAATGTGGAGAAAAGGGAAGTCTCGTGCACTGTTGGTGGGAATGTAAGTTTGTGCAGCCACTATGGAAGCCATATGGAGATTTCTCAAAAGATTAAAAATAGAACTACCATACAATCCAGTAACTCCACATGCGAATATTTAAGAAAACGAAAACATTAGATGCATACACCCTAATGTTCATTGCAGTATTATTTACAAAAGCCAAGAATGTAAAAGCAATCTAAGTGTCCATCAATAGATGAATGGATAAAGAATATGTGGTATATATGTGTGTGTGTGTATATATATATATACACACACACACACACACACACACACACACACACACAAAGGAATATTACTCAACAGTAAAAAAGAATTAAATCTTGCTATTTGCAACAACATGGTTGGACCTAGAGGGTATTATGATAAGTGAAATAAGTCAGAAAGAGAAAGACAAATACCACATGATTTCAATTACATGTGGAATCTAAATAAATACGTAAATAAACATAAAACAGAAACAGAGACATAGATACAGAGAACAAACTAGTGGTTGCCGAGGTGGGGGGTAGGGAAGAGTGAAATAGGTGAAGGGGATTAAGAGGTATGAACTTCCAGACATTAGATTAACTTATAGATAAATAAAGTAGTTATCTCTGCACAATTGACTTTGAGGACTTATAACCCATTATACGCCATAAAAAAAAATTTCAAAGAATTGGGTCTTCCTCAGTTGTAGTAGTTTAATAAAAAGTGGGAGAGACAAGTCAGCAGTTTAATAAAAAGTGGGAGAGACAAGTCAGCAGCTCACAAACCTCTAGATATTCCTTAGAGTCTAAATCTCTCTTACATCTACCCAGTTCAGTACTCTAATTTGGAAAACTTTTAAATGTTTAAATGAATAGTAGCAGCTTTGTACTTTCTAAAATATCTGCAATGACATCTCATGTTTTATTTTATTTAGTTTGTTCATCTTCTAAAATAAGCACTGCGTACATACATATATTTGATTACAAATCATCCTATTATCCCAGAAGTCTGGAATAAGAATTATGCATATTATAGGCTTATTGTCTTGTGGCTATAGAGATTATACCCTGTACATGGGGAACAGATTTGGCTTCCAATAAACCAAATCTGTGATAGAGAACACTTTCTAACACAGTTCCATTGTATTCAGAAATCGAGATTACTAATAAAGACACCAATAGAAACTATTCAACCTCCCATTCAAATATTTTCTAAATTATTGGTCTCTCTGTGAGAACATTTTTCTCTGGCATAAACAGTGGCCATGAATAGAATGAGTGTTTGAACAGTACAAAAGTACCAGGTTTCTTCCTGTTACCCAAGCAGCAATAAACACCAATGGTACAGCATCCAGCACAGAAGCCTTGGTCACACAATGGGGCTTACACACTAGGGACCAGTTCTCTGATAACATGAATGTCCCAGCTGGGGAGACACCAACAGCCAAAGTTAACAGTTGCAAAAGAGCCATTGAAAAAAAATGGAAGGGTTCCCTTTCCCTCCAAAGTCTTTGCAGAAAGCAACAGAACTACATCTGGGTGTCTGGGAATGAATCATGTTATTGTATTAAATTGCTGGGCACATGCTCTGTTTCCCTTTCCCGCCCCTATAACCTGTTCCCAGGGATGTTGCCCTATTGATTTATCTTATCAGAGCCACCTGTATCTGTACATGTCAGTGTCAATGATGGAAGAAAACAGAGAATGAGGTTAAAAAAAAACACACACAAGAACCTCTGATTTTCTTTGAAGTAATTTTGAAGAAGTTAAGGGCAGAAATGATAACTTAATCTTTAAAAAGCATTAAGCATTTAGATATATCTTTTTAAAATGTAATATATGTATAAGAAACTCCAGGGGTAGCTGTCATGATTTTCTCCACTTTTCAAATGGGGAACTGAATGACAAAGAGGTTAAATGAAAGTTTTGTGACTGAGATGCTAGTTCAGATGTGTCTGGCTCCTGATTTTCTTCTGGGAATTAGGAAGATAATAACTAGAACACTGACTTTCACACTTTTTTGGACTGCAATTCACAAGAAACTGTAATGATCCACTAAGTTGGTTTCGTTTTATAACTCTCAAATAGGTCTTGAATCACATTTGAAAAACACTTGACTACAATGTCTCCACCAAATGTCCTTGCGTGAACGCCCATATCATAGGAATCTAAATTCTTCTGTAACTGTCTATTTTATTTCTGAATATTTCTGTGTGTGGAAGTAGGTCTGTGTTTCTGCTATTTCTATGACAGCCTTCTAGATCCTGGGAATGATTATCAAATCTCTCATGAGTCATCTCTTCTCTAAATTGGATATTCCCACATTCTTTATTCTTTGTATGATATAGTTTCTATTCTGTCCACTCATCTTAGAATACACACCGTTTTAAGATATCCCAGCTGTGTGATTGGGATTCCAATCCTTAGTCTTAAATATCAAACCTCGATTTTGCTGTTCAGAGCTATATTTCTATTTCCAGTTTAAAATCATGTTAACCTTTTTGGTGGCTACATTCATTCTGTGGTGCTTAATGAACTTATCAGCTACAACCAGGAAGTTCATTTGTTTATAACAATGAAACTTGCTGTAGCCTAATGCCAACATGATATAGTTATTTTCAATCATAAGTTAAATATTGACAGATTCCGAATATAGAACCTGTGCTACGTATAATTCATGATATGCAAAGGAAAATCACACCATTCACTTTAGTCGTTACCTTATTTTTGAGGTTAAATGATGCATATTACCTTGAAATGATAAGTCAAAATGTTGCCTGCTGTTTGCACTGTTTTGTAGGTCAGCAATGTATTACTTCTTTTTTTATAAATATGCCTTCATCATGCTTTTGTGACTTGAATTTGGTTGGCTTTTTCCCCTTTAATCAAGAAGATTTTATTACTGACAATTTTATTAGTCAATTGTTTTCGTTTTGACATTGAAACATTGATTAGATACTTCGTCTTAGGGATTGTGCTTTTGTTTATATATACACATGGTTAATTTACATGTTTTTTATTTCCCAAATCTTGTTGAGATTGCTTCCTGGCAGAACTTCCCTTTTCTAAAAATAGTATTCTTTTTTCTGTTTTCTGTATGATGCTGTTGGCAGTAAGGAAGGAAGCATAGACATATTCTAAAGATATAGGTTAGGAGTTTTGTGAAATCCTTTGATTTAAATCACAAAATTTCAGGATGAAGTTTCTTAACATGGTACCAAAGGGTGCTGATGTGTGGACATTCCAGAAAGACCAAACTTGGTGGTACAAAAAAGGGAAGAACTGACCAAAGATATTGCAGAATGTGCTGCTTCAGAGAGTGAGTGTTTTTTTTCCCCTTGCAGGTGAGCAGCTATGTGACATGAATCCGAAAGAAGAGGGTAAGGAATTGGTACCTGGACCAGACTGGCATTTTTCAAACTCTGCTCTCTGAGTAGAGAATGCATGCTGGCGAGGAAGAGAAGCAGTCTAGCAGAGCCCCAGATTCTCAGCTCCCATGCCCAGCAAACATCCTCTTTCTTCACCCGAAGCAGCTTGCTTGTGTCTTTTTTTATATATTGTACCTCTGTATAAACTGTGTTTGCCTATGGCTAAGAAAAGTTTCCAAATCAGTGGACAAGATGCTCTTTAACTGCACTTCCGTTCTGATATTTATCCACCAGAATCGAAACAGTTTCTGTTTGGACACCATATTGTAATGGAGATATTAACCTACAAGGGCAGAAGGAAAGAGTCTGCAGAGATGACAGGTACTTTTATTTACCAATCTCCAAAGGATTCTGGAAGAACAGCAAAAAAGTGAGTTTAGGAAAACTAACTCCACAAGAAATGAAGGAGGCTGAGTTTAGTAAGCTTAGTTGAAGGAAAATAATTCAGCAAACTGATGTACATCAGAATATACGCACATCAGCTGCCAGCTGACACTTCTGCTTCACTCCTTTGATTCTCTGCCTCTTCAGTCTCCCAGGAGAATCTTCAATTCCACCTATACTCCTAGATCTTACTCGTAAATGACTCCTTTAGACCTGGGAAGTGAATTTCAGCTCTTATTTGCAGTCTCAGCTCCCCTATCTGCCAGGCTGACCTTGACCCGGGACACTGCTGACCGCTGGGCTCCTTCACAGCAGATCTCCCATCCTATAGGCACCTTTATATGGCTGGGTCCATTTGGAGTTACTCTCTCAAATTCCTGACAAGCCCTCCTTCTTCCTGAGACCTGGCTCTGTCTTTGTGACTGGGCTCCCAGAGGCCCATGACACCTGCTCCCTCACCCGGGAATGTCTGACCTGGCTGTGTCCACAGTGATTATGCCCAAGTTGCTCCTCCTTACCTGGCCACCCCCTTCCCTTGGGTGCAGGTAATGGCTCTCCTTCTGCCTGTTCTCTGATTCACTGAAGAATTCTGAAAAAGGCAGATAGAAGAAGAATTTAGTTGTTGTTTTGGCTTTTTATTCTGTTTTGTTTTATCTATCAGGAATGGTCAAAACAATGTCTCTGATTTGGGTTCTGTTGCAGACCAACTTTCTCTTTTTTTCACCTAGTTCTGTCTGTGTTTGGTTTTACTGCTTCTTCATCCCATGCCCTGATACAGATATACCAGATGAAAATAAAGTCTATCACATGTCACCCTTCCCATGCCGATCAGAGCCCACGTCAGGCAGAGTCCCAGCAATTTACATATCAGCTCTTTTTTTTTTTTATAGTATTTTTCTTTAAATTTATGTATTTATTTATTTATTTTTGGCTGTGTTGGGTCTTCGTTGCTGCACGCGGGCTTTCTCTAGTTGCAGCAAATGGGGGCTACTCTTCGTTGCAGTGCATAGGCTTCTCATTGCAGTGGCTTCTCTTGTTGCAGCACGGGCTGTAGGCATGCGGCTTCAGTAGTTGTGACACACGGGCTCAGTAGTTGTGGCTCGCGGGCTCTAGAGCACAAGGTCAGTAGTTGTGGAACATGGGCTTAGTTGCTCCGCAGCATGTGAGTTCTTCCTGGACCAGGGCTCGAACCTGTGTCCCCTGCATTGGCAGGTGGATTCTCAACCACTGTGCCACCAGGGAAGCTCTAGCCCTTTATTTTGTGGAAAGACTAAATTCCAGAAAGCTGAAGTTATTTTTTCAAGGAAACACCACTTATGTGTTAGAGTTCGGATTGGAACAGACATCTGAAACTTCAACGTCCATGACATTTCACTATGTATATCTCCAATTAAGAGCAATTCATCTCTCTTTAATTGGGAGATTGAGATTGACATGTATACACTGATGTGTATAAAATGGATGACTAATAAGAACCTGCTGTATAAAAAAATAAAATTAAATGAAAAAAAGAGCAATTCATCTCTCTATAAACTGTTTTTTAAAATATTGTATTGAAGTATAGTTGATTTACAATGTTGTGTTAATTTCTGCTGTACTGCAAAGTGATTCAGTTATACATATATATATTCTTTTTTGTATTCTTTTCTGTTATGGTTTATCACAGGATACTGAATATAGTTCCCTGTGCTATTCAGTAGGACCTCGTTGTTTATCCATCCTATACATACTAGTTTGCATCTGCTATCTTTAAAGTGTTTAAAACTTGAAGCCATCAGTATTTTTAAGTGCTTTTATATTTTAGGGGGTCTAGTTCATGTGAAAACTAAAATTTTGGATGAGCCCCCCACCAAAATAAAATTGTGGGAAAGTAAAAGTACAATTTACAACCTTTAGAAGTGAAATCTCTCCCGAGTAGCTATGAAAAGGACCCCAGCAGCCCTCCACCCTCACACCACCGCTTCCTCTCCTACCACAAAGCAGCTCAGGTTACGAGTGAGAGTGATATCATGAGAGTGACAACTCTAAATTTGTGTTCATTTGTTTACTAAAAAAGAGAATTCCCAAATTTTCTTGGCACCCAGGTTACAGTTGATGGCAGCATGGAAGTTTGTCATGACATTGTGTTTGGCACATTGGGAAATGCTGAGTCAGACAATTATTCAAGGTTCCATTTTGAGCCTCACTTGTGTACCTGGCATTACTCTGTGTTCAGCTTTTAGACCCAGGGTTGGTCCTGCCTTTAGATCCAGATAGCCAGGGTCCTTCCCCTTAGAGACACCCTCCTCCCACCTCATCCCTCCCCGTGAGGTAAAGGGATCATGTCTGCCCTGGTCCCACCTCCAAACCAGACCATGCTCCAATTACTTGGGACTCAGAATTCCCTGCCCTAATGACCTGACCCTCCTCCCAGAGATGCTGTAGCCTCTCCCAGGTCTGTCTTCCATAGAATGGAAGCCACTCTGGAAATGCTGGCTCTTAGGTCCAAAGGACAGCCAAGGAGTGACTGCCGAGTGAGAGGGAGGAGGAGGAATTTTGCACAGAGTTTGGATGCGCTCTCATAAAGAATGAGGGAACTGGTGGTAAGAAGAGAAGGGCAGAGGGTCAGGCTGGGACCATGCCTCTATTCCTATGGTTGCCTTAACCCTGGGCTGCCAAGAATTCAAGGATGATAAAGATTTTTGCTCTCAAGGAGTTTTCAGTCTGGTCAGAAAGACGGATACATAAATCAATAATATTAGTCCAACATGGTGAACATAATATTTAGGATTCTTTGAGATACCAGAGGAGGGTCACTTAGGCCAGCCTGGCATGAAGATGTAGGGATTAACTGGGAAGGATGAATCTTGAAGGATGAATAAGGTCAACTAGAAAAGAGGGAATGAGGGTGAGGGGGACAGGGGGATTGCAGAGGTTTCGAGAAAGAACACTACTAGGAAAGGTACTGAGACATGAAACAGGAAACTTTCTTACCCTGCAAGGCTGGGCTAAAGGCCCTCCATCTCTGCTGCCATACGTCGAAAAAAGTTCTGCCCACACATCTGGGAAAGAGTAGCAGCTGAATACAAGTGTGTTTAGTTGACACAGTTGTGGTGTAGGAGAGGGACCTTCAAATTTCTTAGTGTTCTTGGAGCAAAGGTCCTAGATGGAAAGAGTAACATGAAGAGGGGTAGAGATGTCAGCACATCTTGGTAAAGGTGGTTTTCAACACCGTGGAGATTAACCTTATTTTAGAAGTGAGAGCTTTAAACACAAGACTGACATGGTTAGACTTCATTTTAGTTAGCAGTGTGAAGCACTGCTAACTAAAATGAAGTGCTCATTCGAAAAGCACTCAAGACTAAAGACACAAAAAACCAGTCAGTGGGCAGTTATTATAGTCCAGGAGAGAGATGATACAGGCCTGAGCTACACTAAATTGAAATCTCAACATATACATATCCATATCCCTTGCTTGCCACACAGTAGGTGTTCAATAATTAATTTTTGAATGAATGAATAAAGTCAGTAACAATAGGAATGGAGCGAGGGAGGATATATTTAGAAAACATGGAAATCATAGGGATCAAATGGGGACTGACAGGGTCAGAGGTCAAGGATACCTCCGGGATGTCATGTTGAGTGTTGGGCAGGTGATGCCAATGACTACGAAGGGATGTCTTCTGAGGGTGAGATGATGAAGCCAGTTTGGGACAAGTTCAGCTCTAGGTGATTGAGGGTCAGCCCAGTAGAGATAACTCAGAGAAAATAAATATAAACCTAAAAAAGTGGTTATAAATGATATTTTGTATCAGAATGTCTGGACATTTGTTAAAGTACAGATTCCTGAGTCTCATCCCCAGATATTCTAATTGATGAAATATGGGATGAGAGCTGAGAATCTGCATTTTGAATATACATCCCAGGTGATACTGGTGCAGGCTATTAAGACTTTCTTATTTTAGGGAATTTGTTTAGATCTAGAGTTTTGGTTACTGGTTAGAGATAGAGATTTGGGAATCAATGACATAAAGATAATAACAACCAACACCGACTATTTGCAACGTGACAAACTGTTCTAAGCACTTGATAATATTAACACATACAAACATCACTCTTCTATCAAGTAGGTATTGTTATTCCCTGCATTTTGCAGATTGAAAAACTGAGACTCAAATAGGTTTGTGAGTGTGAGAGATGAGATTTGAATTTAGGCAGCCTAAGTTCATGGCCAGAGTATGTGTTCTTAACCATTATGCTATTCTAGCTCTCAGATTACTATAATACTTGTTGAGACTAATTAATAGTGACAAAGGGAGTGAGATTACTTAAGAAGGTGTCACATATATGGGCCAAATACTAAATCCTGGAGAATCCCAAATATGAGTGGCAGATTAAGGTAAAGGATTAGAAGATGTTGAAAAATATTTGAACCCATACTGGGTTCTTTAAAGAGTACTAGATTTCCTAACACAGAGAGTAGAAGTGCAGAGAAGCTCTTAATAAATATTTTTGGTAATAATATTGAGGATGAAAACTTGTGTCCTCAGGTATCCTGATGGACTTCTTCACTAAGTCATCATTTAATGCCATACTGTGATGTTTCTTCGTAATATTTTCAACTACACTGGATTTTTTACACTGCTGAAAATGGGAGAAATAATCTAGAGACAAGATAATCTACATTATTGTTTTAATAAACAAAACATATTTTACAAGTAAATGTTAAATAATGGATACTAACATGAAGAACTGATTTTATTGCTATTGAGCCATCTATTTCTAATGAAAATAAGCATCAGAATGGAAATTTAAATTCTGGTCTTTTTTGCACAACTCATCCTCAATGTTCAAACTGACTTTAAATTTGAAAATGAAAATGGTTTTCTCAATATTTGCAAATGTTTGGAACTTACTAATTCTTGGTGTCCATAATCCTTGTATAATCATAAGAACACATTTTTAACCCCTTGAATTTCCTTTCATTTGCTAGTGAGCAGAGTCTAGCAGTGCTGACAGAATTTTGTAGATTTATATGTTAGGAGATATAAAATAAAGGACTTCAGTTTAGCCTATAGAACAATTTTCTGGCAACAATTCAGTCAATTATTGAAATGAATTTTGAAGACTGTGAAATCATTTGCTCTAATTGCATATTCCTTGGCTTTCTAAACTGTTTGTTCTTGTTTGAAAAAATTTTCTTTCGCCTTCTGGGTTCATGAATCCTTAGGTGTGCTAAAAGTTTGAAGAAACAATCAACTTCTTTTCCATTATCCTGTCTCTACTCAGTCACAGGATAGCTTTGACCAATTTGTTTAGTGTAAAAAGAATCTCTTTTCCTTAGGAGGAGGTCCACCCCAAAAGGATATCCCTTATTATAACTTTGCTGAACACTTTTAAACAAAGAAACAAGAAAATACTTAGAGTAAGCATCTGTATCAGAACTTCGACATAGCAAACACAACATTTGTATAAAAGCCTGTTCTAGTGTCTGCTTTTGTCTATTGTGACTTATCTCCACCTGCTTCTGCTAGAGGACAGACAAGTGATGAATAGATGTTTTGACACAGCACACGTATGGAAAGATAGGTGAATGCTTTTAAAAAATATTTTTAACATGACCTGTCACTAAATCAGAAGATGTGGGGTAGGAGAAAAAAGAATGTAGAAATGATATTAATACAGTGAGGAGCAAGACCCTCATTTCATCATGAAGATGAATATAGATCTGCAGCAATTTGCAAATAACACATAATTAGGGGTAGTTTTGTAATGCAAAAATAAACCCTCTAATTATACATAAAACTTTTGCAGATAATGATAGTGATCTACTAGGAATATATTAACGGATTGAGACCATTTTTTTCCCTCTCATTCAAGCATTGAGGTTTTCTGCATTGACCTATAGAAATGGCATTAATAGGAGACACTGGAGAGAGACTGGATTGTTGCAGGGGTTTGATTTACACATTCACCAGAAGTTTCCTTATCAGGAACACTTTAGAATATGACCATTCTCAAATCCTCAGCATACCCACTATCTAGTCGAAAAAGGGGAGAAATGAAAAGCTCACTCATTTGGATCTGTTTTGTAAGACCCAGTCAAAGGTTTTAGAACTTTGGACATTTATCAGAAAACTTTTTTCACTCTCATTTCCATCACTTCTCTTCTCCTACCTCTCTTCTCTCTTCTTCTTCTTTTTTTTTTCTAGTTTATTCCTTGACCTTATACAAAATCCATCAGCTTTTTTCCCCCTAGGTAAGTCATGAAAGGTAGAAATATCTGGAAAGTACTCCAAGTTCTTTGGAAAACAAATTTATCTTGGGAACTCAAAATATTCCTTTTTTTCATTAACTATCATATTACTCCCTGACAGCAAATTATTCCTGTATTCAAAATGAAAAAGCAAATTTATGTAATGGCTTTGGGCGAGGATATATTTTAGTTGTAGGCTCGAGCTTTGAGGAATTCTGACATTTGATGTCTGTGTAGAGAAAGATCAGCCTGAAAAAGGAAAATGGAGAAGTGATCAAATATGTTAGAAAAAACCCAAGTACTTGTGATGTAGTGAAGATTAAGGACATAGGGTATTTCAAAAGGAATGAGTATCCAAAAGTGAATGCTACAGAAAAGACAAGAAAGACTAGAACTGAAAAATGACCACAGGATTTCTTGATGATGAGATCTTAATAATCTTGATGAGTGGAATTTGGTGGAAGGAAGAGGGTAAAAGTCAGCTTGGAGTGGATAATGAATGAAAAAATTAAGACATGGAGATAAGTAAAGATTTTTTTTTTTTGAGAAGTTTGAAAGAAAAGCAGGATGATGAGGGTAAGTAGAACTGAGAGAGAGGTTTTATTCATCCATCCACTCATTCATTCATTCATTTATTGATTAGATACAGTTATAGGAGGGCGGTTGTCTTTTCTGTTTCCTTTTTTTAGAGGAGGAAGCCTTTTTGTTGAAGGAAAGAAAGGTTGAAAATCAATGCATGTGCAGAGAAATTGGCCTTTCATAGAAAGGGTTGTGTCTTTTCTCAACAGGAAAAACAGAGGTGATGCATAGAGATGTAATTGGATTGGTGGTTTGGTAGGGAGACATTCAGGGAATTCCTATCTGGTGTTCTGTTTTTCTTGAATGTCTTACTTTGATAATTCCAACTTCGGAAAATAACAAGATTGTAAGAATCGTCTTTGATAGCCACAGATAAAGAAATATTTTCTGTACCAAAAAGAGAGCAAAATTTTGCAAAAAGGCAGGGGGCTTTGTTGCAGTCCTTTATATAAAAATTCTTAGAGTAGTATTAAAATGAAGGCATGCTGGGTTTTACAGCTAACTGACACTTAACTAATTGTCTTAATTGAAAAGAAGAAAGTTACCTAAAATTAGAACTGTTCTGGAAAATCAGAATGTGTGCAGACCCTTCTTTGAAAGTGACACAAAATCCAGCTAAAATGGCTTAGGAGAAAAGATACTGTTATTATTACTGTGATTTTCAGGATTAGAGGATGGCTTCAGCATGTCTGCATTCAGGCCCAAAATGATACCATAGAAACCTCAGCTCTGCCTTCAGCTGTATTACTGTAGTCTCAGCTAAATTACAAAATAGCAGCAGTGGAATCTTTTGCTTTATCCTCTTAGATCCATTCAATGAAGAAGGTCTAGGACACCTTTCCCAGAAGACCTAGAAAATTCTCATTGGCTTTAACTGGGTTATGTGCCAATCCCTGAAATAAAAACTGAGTTCAGGGAGGTTGAGATGCATGGACTGGTTTAGGCTTGTCGTCACTGTTTAAGGGGAGTGTGGAGTCACATGGCCTACGGTGGGAATAGTTAGATCCCTAAATAGTCAAGGAAGTTCAAATTCTGATTATTCAAAATACAATCAAAATAATTAACAATTTCATTTTTCTATCCTGTATATAACCTTTCAGGATAACAGAAAATTGACATGACAAATCACTGATTTGAGTTTTTCTTCTGCTTCCTTTTATTATAAACTTGTGCTAAAGGTGCTGGAACCCAACAAAATAACCAGAAGGAAGATGGTAGCTGGATGAGTTCTGAATCATGGTGAATGGGTTGTGTTAGTAACTAACAAGTTAGAAAAGAAAATAATTTTCAGGGGGAAAAAGATTGAAAGTGTCTCTTTTTATTTAATCTCAAACATGTAGACTTCATTATGATTAAAAATGTGAAAAGATGCAATTTCAATGTTTTTAAATATAACTCTATTAGCATATATTTATCTGGGTATTATCCTGATATGGTACCTTCCTAAAATTAGTTTTTATCAACCACACTCATTAAGCGTATTTTGCTATATGACATGATTTTGTTTACACTTGGAAATATACAAAGCAAGCCCTCTATCCAGTAAAGCTTATGTCTAGCTCAGTGTAACAATATGAAGACTTTAGCAGTATCAGCTCTAGTACATTATGAGTTCCTCAAGAGCCCCAATTAAACATTATTCATTTCTGTGTTTCTTAGCCTAGCTCTAGGCTCAGGCTGTAGCAGGCATCAATAAAGGTATGTTGGTTTGATATTTTAGCAGGCTTTCCCTGAAGGATTCACAAGCATAATCACTACCCTGGGTTAGGCTTTTAAAACAACATTTTGGTTGAAATCTTGGAGATGGGGTACAATGCCCTTTCCTGTCTTTCTCCCTACTGTTACTTGTGTACATGTATCTCCCTCTCCTGAACTGTATGCTTCTTTCAGAGCAGAAACCATTTCTTAAATTATAAATTCATTGGCTCATTTACTTATCCATAAATATTCATAAATATCCACTACATGTTAGGATCTTTAAGTTTGAAAATAAATCAGATACAACCCCATGAGAACACAGGCTAATAAGTTTTAACTTTGCTTGCTGTTGCTTCTTCCTTTCTCTGCTGCAATACCCACGAAGGATATGGCACATAGTAGAAGTTTTAGAAATGCTTTCTTAACTGATTGATTCAGGAGAGTTGTACCAAATGTAACCTATATTTGTAGCTACTAAATCAAATCACAAAGTATATTATTAAAGAAAGTATATTATTCTTACATTCTCTTCAATTAACAGTTAAATAATAACCATTATTTATTCAAAATCTATCATGCAAGGACCTTGCATACGTTATTTTTTAAAACATTACAACAATAGTCTAAAGTTTTTTATTTTATGCAGGAGAACATCAAGACTGGAAGGAGCTAGAAAAATCTTACACATTAAGTAGGAGAGCTAGGATTTGAACCCTGGTCTGTCTGGAAATGAAGCCCATAGTTGTACTCATTGCCACATACTAGTTTTAACACTCTCTTGAAATACCTGCCTCCTCAGTCCCTAAGTTCCAATATGTAGATTTCAGCAGCTCCTTTCCCTCTCATTGCCCTCAATGTACTTTAACTTTTGATAATAGAGACCTAACACTTCAAGGAGCTCAATATAAATTTGTGTTTGAAAATGTTAATAACCATTGATCCTTTGCTGTAAAGACTGCACATTCATCTCTCTTTTTAATAGATGGGTCATTCAGCCACCATTTTATAAATTCTCTGTTACACTTCTACCTGTCTGAGCTCAGTGGGAAAAGAACAAGTGCTTTAAGTACTCTAAGAGAAGACCTCTCTAGGCTTACAGTTTCCAGACCTTGGACAGGTAATCAGCCAGTGGACAGAAACAGTCACATGGTGACCTCCTGCTCAGATGGGAATCCCATTCTTGTGCCAAATAGGCTCTTTGAACTCTGAATGTTCCTGATTCTTCTCACTCTTTAGAGGTTCAATGTGTGTCAACATCATCAAGAGAGCTTTGTTCTCATTGTTCTTTTACATACACAATACCTATATTTTGTTCTTGTTTATGAAACCTATTTCTGTTGCATGTTCTTACAACCACAATGAGTCCCTTTTCATTTTGAAGTATTATCTCCGTGCCATAGTGGGAGTAGATTCAACTGAAAACTGGGTTTATTGTAAACAGTATAAACATGGGTTCCCAAAGTCTGGTTGCTAAGCTAACTGGGTTTATTGTAAACAATATAAACGTGGGTTCCCAAAGTCTGGTTGCTAAGCTATCAGCACAAAGAAAAATACCCACATCGGGTTTATCACCAAAAGATAATAAGGGACCAAGGTGATGGAAAAAAAATTAATTGCCAGTGGTTCCATTAAGAGGTGGTCTCTGAGGTCAATGTCAATAAGCGTCTTCATCATTGTCTTTAATAAAGGTTAAAGTTTGCCAGTCCAGATGTGGGAACAAACAAAAGAATGTATACCCTGGAACAATACTCTGCAGAGACAAGACAGCGCCAGAAAGACAAAGCCTGTTCAGCTGTTTCCTGACAGCCCTGCCCAGCACACTTCCACCTCAGGCTAACAACCGAGTTTCTAAAGAATAATTATATCAAGTGATGTCATGATGGATGGCCTCTTTCCAATGGCTTCATGGCTTATCTTTTGGGACAGAGAGTTAGGGGAGATAGCAGGCTGTGAACTGTTGTCACAGTTAGATGGGGATGGGGGTGGCAGATGACAGGTCAATGTTTGCTGTTCTAACTCACATAGGAGTGCAGGGCCTGAGTTCCACCCTCTAAAATTAACCCTGCATTGATGCCACTCCTTTAATAAAATAAATCTCAATATATGATCAACTTTATTTATGTATATAAATTTTATACAATTGTTTTGTAACACCAGTTGACATTCACAGCGCTTTACATATATCTACTAATTTAATTATTCTTGCAACCTGACATTGTAAGTAGTAATGTTTCCATTTTATAGGTGAGGTAACTGAGCACAGGAGGTGAAGTGACATGCACAGGTCACATGGTAGGCGAATAAAGCCAGGACTCAAACCTGACCCCAGAGACTGCCCTTCACTACTCATAGTACTGCCTTTATGATGATTTAAAAATTATTATTATTTCTGGTTTTGGTCCTGGAAAAGGGAGGCTTGGACCATGGTTCTGCAGAGAACAAATCGGATTTGCATTCTTATAAAGTGAAGAGAGCATCTTTCCAGAGATGGATTCCCTGATTCCAGAAAAAGCAAAGAACCCTGAGTGGCCAACTAGAGAAATTTGTGGTTAATGGATACATTTACTACTTCCAGCTTACTTAGCAAAGTTCACCAGGCGGCCTTTGAAAGGTACACAAAATACTGTTAGATCTTGCCGGAGGTGACTTTATCAGACAGCCAGTTGAGGCCTATAAAATGTTGTTAGCCGTTTCTTTCCTGTCAAGGAGGAAAATCAAGACAGCTACATTAAAAAAAACCTTATTATTATTATTTCTAATAATTTTTTAGGCAAAGCTTACAAAAACAGATCATCACATATTTCTTAACAAAAATTCAGTCATAATCTTTCATTATAGGATGCCATAAACTTGATAATTCTGTTTGTATATTTATATCACATGTAATTAATGCTTTAAATCATAAATGAAGTAGCTTATTCTTTAAATCATAGCAAAAGAATTCATCTTCTATTCTTAGTGCATACTTAAACTTGAGTGTACACACCACTGTGAATGTGTAGTCAACTCACAGGAAGTACAAGATATATCTCTAGGGATTATCTACTTTTATATACAGATTTGGAGGACATTATTGATATATTAACTCAAATGTGGACATCTATTATAAGGCAAAAAGAAAAATGAATAAGAAAAAATAGGAGACATCCAAGAAATATTGAGCTTATAGGAGCTTGCTTCAAGTTCTAGCTGAAGACTGGGGATTTCTGGGTTTGTGTTCATGACCTTCTGCCATTTGGAGCTACTTTGGTGGAAAATTCTACGAAGCACCAAAGAAGAAAACACAAGTGCCATTTGTGTGAAAGTAAAGCTTCACAAGACTTTTTAATCTTGTTTTCCACAGAAATATTCATAGCACTCTTCATTACTTTTATAATTTGAGGGCAATGGTCAGAAGAATTAAAAGGTGAAAATAAAAGAAGGAGCTCCTGATGTGAGAGCCAAAAATATGCATTTTATAAAAAGTTGGAACAGAAACAAACACACAACCTCGTGATTTGAAACAAATAAAAGAAAGTTGGTTATTCTTTCCATATTCTTTTTTTTTTTTTTTAATTTTTATTTATTTATATTTATTTTTGGCTGTGTTGGGTCTTCGTTTCTGTGCGGGGGCTTTCTCTAGTTGCGGCAAGCGGGGGCCACTCTTCATCGCGGTGCGCGGGCCTCTCACTGTCCCGGCCTCTCTTGTTGCAGAGCACAGGCTCCAGACGCGCAGGCTCAGTAGTTG
Source organism: Balaenoptera ricei (assembly GCF_028023285.1). Taxonomy (NCBI): domain Eukaryota; kingdom Metazoa; phylum Chordata; class Mammalia; order Artiodactyla; family Balaenopteridae; genus Balaenoptera; species Balaenoptera ricei. The sequence continues at coordinate 29,207,195 of NC_082650.1, read as the reverse complement.
TGGCTCACAGGCCTAGTCGCTCCTCGGCATGTGGGATCTTCCCAGACCAGGGCTCGAACCCGTGTCCCCTGCATTGGCAGGCAGATTCTCAACCGCTGCACCACCAGGGAAGCCCCCATATTCTTATAGGGGTAGAAATAGTGTAATCATCTCTTGGGGACCACAATGTTCATTGAAGCATGCCTGTAGATACATTATCTCGGGCACTGTGGGTAGCTTTCAAGGAAAGGAGAAGACATGCTTTTAACCCATTAGCATCTTCCAAGAAAATATGTGTATATTTTTTTCTCAAATACATACACACACACACACACACGTGTGTGTGTGTGTGTGTGTGTCTAAAAAAGGAGCTATAAGGTCTGGGTCTATTCATTTAGGACTTCAATGCCCAATATGTGTAACCCTCACCAATTCAAATAGGTAGGCTTATACATGCCCCCTGTAAATAAAGTGTCTGTCAATCTTTGCGTAGCCAAGCAAGTACAGACTAAGACATTCTCTGGATGAAAGGAGTTGGAACTACTATTATAGGTCACAGGAATAACTCAAGTTCAATTTTCACAGTCCCCGTGTAAGGGAACCACTGAATACATAATGAAAGTATTTAATACAAAGTGGCTGTTGAGGATAGAAATCCCAGAGATAAACCCACGCACCACACCTATGGTCACCTAATCCATAACAAAGGAGGCAAGGATATACAATGGAGAAAAGACAGGCTCTTCAATAAGTGGTGCTGGGAAAACTGGACAGCTGCATGTAAAAAAATGAAATTAGAACATTCTCTAACACTATACACAAAAATAAACTCAAAATGGATTAAAGACCTAAATGTAAGACTGGACACTATAAAACTCTTAGGGGAAAACATAGGCAGAACACTTTCTTGACATAAATCACAGCAAGATCTTTTTTGATCCACCTCTGAGGGTAACGAAAATAAAAACAAAAATAAACAAATAAGACCTAATTAAACTTAAAAGCTGTTGCACAGCAAAGGACACCATCAACAAAATGAAAAGAAAATCTACAGAATGGGAGAAAATATTTGCAAATGAAGCAACTGACAAGGCATTAATCTCCAAAGTATACAAATAGCTCATGCAGCTCAATATCAAAAAAAAAAAAAAAAACAACCCAATCAAAAAATGGGTGGAAGACCTAAATAGACATATTTCCAAAGAAGACATACAGATGTCCAAGAGGAACATGAAAAGATGCTCAACATCACCAATTATTAGAGAAATGCAAGTCAGAACTACAATGAGGTATCACCTCACACTGGTCAGAATGGCTATCATCAAAAAATCTACAAACAATAAATGCTGGAGAGGGTGTGGAGAATAGGGAACCCTCCTACACTGTTGGTGGAAATGTAAATTGGTACAGCCACTATGGAGAACAGTATGGAGGTTCCTTAAAAAACTAAAAATAGAGCTACCATATGATCCAGCAATCCCACTCCTGGTCATGTATCCAGAGAAAACCATAATCCAAAAGGTTACATGCACTCCAGTGTTCATTGTAGCACTATTTACAATAACCAGGACATGGAAGCAACCTAAATGTCCATCAGTGGAGGAATGGATAAAGAAGATGTGGTACATATATACAATGGAATATTACTCAGCCATAAAAAAGAACAAAATAATGCCATTTGCAGTGACATGGTTAGACCTAGAGATTGTCATACTGAATGAAGTAAGTCAGACAGAGAAAGACAAATATCATATGATATCGCTTATATGTGGAATCTATAAAAAGGGTACAAATGAACCTATTTACAAAACAGAAATTGAGTCACAGATGTAGAAAACAAACTTACGGTTACCAAGGGGGAAAAGGGCAGGGGGGATAAATTGGGAGATTGGGACTGACTCATACACACTACTATATATAAAATAGATAGCTAATAAGAACCTACTGTATAGCACAGGGAACTCTGTTCAATACTCTGTAATGACCTGTATGGGACTAGAATCTAAAAAAGAGTGGATATATGTATGTGTATAACTGACTCACTTTGCTGTACAGCAGAAACTAACACAACATTGTAAATCAAGTGTACTCCAATTTAAAAAATTAATTAAAAAAAAAAAGAAAGAAAAAAAAAAAAACCAAAGTGGCTGTTGACTTCGATGGTTTGCAAAGTCCACAAACCTGGCCCTATTTTCTTTTGCTGCTACCCTACTCCCCTTACATTTTCAAATCCATGTGCAATATCAAGTGAACGTTCTATTCAACACTACGGGCCATTCCAGGAGTCATCCTGGTAAGACATGTAGATGTTCTGTTCTTTTAGATGTACACTTGACCTTTGAACAATAGGCATTTGAACTGCGGGGTTCCACTTACAAATGGCTATTTTTCAGTGGTAAATACTTAGTATTGAATCTGTGGATGTGAAAGAATCTTGCATAAGGAGGGTGATTATAAGTTATATTCAGATTAACCCCCCCTGTTTTTTGAGGATCAACTGTAGTAATAAAATCTTTTCAAATTTTCATACTCAGCAAATTCATGAAGCATAGAAAGTACCAAATTTTGTCCTTTACTAAAAAGAACTGTTGTTTTTTAAAAATTAATTGAAGACATCACAATTATACTTTTAAATGTTGCTTTTTTAAAAACGGTTCCTAAATTAGAAAGTTGAACTCCAAGAAAGTATCAATAAATGTACTTTAAAGGGAACAAATAAATTACTATGGAAAAGAAGCAGAGACTACATTCAAGGGAAGCATAATTTTTCAAATATTTTTATTTAAAGATTTTGTTGGTCTAAATAACAATCATCTTTTAATTAATGTTTCATAAATCTGTTGCTGTACATAACACTCGTGGCATGTTTTAATACACTCTTCGGTCATGTTATAAAATAACAAATGCAGTGTTATTATTACTCAACAAGTGCATAACATAACCAATCTCATAAAAACATCATCAACAATGGGAAAGATGCATGTCTTTACTATGACTAAATGTAGCAGCCCAGTAACTTCCGGGAGCAAGCAGATTTTTGCATCACCCAGGTGTATTTGCAAATTGGACTTCAAAGCTTTGCAATGGGCTCCATCCAGAAGGAGGTGGAAGAATGTGGGTGTGGCCTGGGAAAAGAGCTCTAGGTCAGCTTTGGGAAAGGTGGGGGTGTGGCCATTGTTTGCTTTCCATCTTCTTCCTCTTTCCTGCACTATGTCTAAATAAACCTTTTAGGAAACAGTAAACTGGGAATTTTGACTGTAAGATACACAGTTATAAGACATTAAAAATAGGGGGGTTTTTTGGCAAGGAAAATTGTACAAATTTGAAAAATCTCCTAATAGGTTGTTACTGGACCAGGGGTCTACAGAATCGTACTGTTTTCATCAATGCTCTTTGAACCGTAAGGCACAGAGACTCACTTGACTTTAGGGAAGAGACGTGGGTATTATTTGCAGTTTTCACACAAATTAGAATGGATCGCAGCCACAAGGCCCTGGATGTTACCTGGTTTTAAGCACTGATCTTTTTCCCTTGGTCCCTTTCACGTCCCCTTTCCTGGCCTCTCTCTGACTCAGATTCTCTCAAGGTCATTCTTTCCCGACCAGCTTTTTCTCTCTTCTTCAGGCCACTTCATAATTTCATCTTGCACATGGCTTTGGCTTTCTCAAGCCTGTGGCAATTTGACAACTCCAGTAAAATTTCTTGCTGGCAATTCATTCCTTTTTTTCTTATTCTGGATTTCCAAGGGAAAGACTCTTGGGTCAGGCTTGTCCAATCTCTGTGTGTGTGTTGGAGTGGAGGCGTGGGTGCAGTTGACAGAATGAGCAAAGACTTCATGGAGCAAAGGCCATGGATGGAATCCATTCCTTAGAAAGGCCTTCAGTCGTGCTGTCAGTGACCCATATCTCTAGGACACTTCACTTTTTATATCCTCTCAGCTCTTTATTCAAATATTCAGTTATTCATTCAACATCTTTATTAAGTAACTTCAGTGAGTCAGCTATAGGGGAAAATGACAATGTGAGGTGGAAAGTGAGGCTACTTAAAAGCCTTTGCTCCCCAGTAGCTCCCTTCACTGCAAATCTTACCCCTACCCCCCTCACCTGCCCCAGATCTACAGAGGTTCAGGCGGTTGGCCCTCAACACAGTAGCACATTTTTGATTTGACAACTCTATGAAATGTAGTCATTTTGTCAGCATGAAAGAAAGATGTCTTTATGTGTACAATATCCCCCTTTACATAAAAGTAGGCTTATGTCTTCATGGCACAAAACTCTACACGAGAGCCTTCTATAGGGTCTGTGGCATTTTAATCTCTGAAATGATATAAATATGAATATCTCACTAAGATATAAATAAAAGCACATATAGGTGCCAAGGCAGGGAGGGCTGGAGCAGATGGGGAAGAGAAGACAGGCTCATGTGAAGAGTGATGTTTTCTTTTCTAGGTACTTTTTTTTTTTTTTTTAATAAATTTATTTTTATTTATTTATTTATTTATTTATTTATTTATGGCTGTGTTGGGTCTTCGTTTCTGTGCAAGGGCTTTCTCCAGTTGCGGCGAGCGGGGGCCACTCTTCATCACGGTGCACGGGCCTCTCACTGTCGCGGCCTCTCTTGTTGCGGAGCACAGGCTCCAGACGCACAGGCTCAGTAGTTGTGGCTCACGAGCCTAGTTGCTCCGCGGCATGTGGGATCTTCCCAGACCAGGGCTCGAACCCGTGTCCCCTGCATCGGCAGGCAGACTTTCAACCACTGCGCCACCAGGGAAGCCCAAGAGTGATGTTTTCTTAAAAAATCCTGGTAGTCAACAAAGCCTTGTCATGTTTGTTTGTTTGTTGTTTATGGTTTTGTTCTGGGTTTTTTTTGCCATGTTTACTTTAACTCTTTTCCTTGGCAGATACTCAAGTTGGTAAATGCTTTAAAAACATCTTTCACTTTCTCAGCTAGGTGGTCAAGGTCAACATCAACAGAATAAGTCATGTTAATAGTCTGTACCCTTGATATGATGATATGGTGACAATGACACTTTATCTTTGTGGTCTTTCCCCAAAACTCATAACCCTAGACTAATGATAAGAGAGACAACAGACAATTCATCACCATGGAGGAACATTCTAGGAAATACCTGACCAATATTCCTCAAAACAGCCAAGGTCATAAAAAACAAGGGAAGTCTGAGAAAGTGTCACAGCCATGAGAGCCTAAGGAGACATGATAACTAATGTAAAGTGGTGTCCTGGATGGAATCCTGGAACAGAAAAATGACAACAGGTAAAAACTAAGGAAATATGAATAAAGTATGGACTTTCATTAATAATGATCTATCAATATCAGTTCAGTAATTCAAATATGCCATATACCATGCTAATGTAAGATGTTAATAACAGGGAAAACTGGTTACAGAGTATATTAGAACTCTATATCCTATTTTTCCAATTTTTCTATAAATCTGATGCTGTTCTAAACAAATAAAATTTATTTAAAAAGTCAACACTACTTAAAAGAACACAAAAAAGTTCTTTTTGTTTACTTTTACAAGAAATTTTAATATGATAGTTCTGATCTGCTATGTTTGCACTTCAAAGATTCTCTTGTAAATTCTCTGGAGTTATGATACTTCATTAGCTCATCTTGCTTAAAGGTTCTGGAGATTAAAAAGAAGAGAGAAACAGGGAGTGGAAAGGGGTTACATTACTCAGGGATCTTACACTTCCATCCAATACACAGCATTTTTGGAAAAAAGAAGTATTTAATGATATAATCATTAAAGACTAGGCTCAAAATCATTCATGACTAGGTTCCATTTTTAAAAGCAATGCAATCATATTAGATCAAAAATTGCAAATATATTAAAAGAAACAAATCCCCAGTTCCACCTATATAACAAATTGCCCATTAAAAAAATGTCTTTCCGGGCTTCCCTGGTGGCGCAGTGGTTAAGAATCCGCCTACCAATGCAGGGCACACGGGTTCGAGCCCTGGTCTGGGAAGATCCCACATGCCGTGGAGCAGCTGGGCCCGTGAGCCACAACTACTGAGCCTGCGCGTCTGGAGCCTATGCTCCGCAACGAGAGGCCGCGATAGTGAGAGGCCCGCGCACCGCGATGAAGAGTGGCCCCCGCTCGCTGCAACTAGAGAAAGCCCTCGCACAGAAACGAAGACCCAACACAGCCAAAAATAAATAAATTAATTAATTAATTTTAAAAAAAAGTCTTTTCCATATTCCTTCCTACTGGCTGCAATCACAGTGTTGATGAAATCAGGTATTTTTATTTTTATACTAACATTTTATCATAAACATTTCCCAGGTGACTTCATAGTCTGAAAATTTGCATTTTCAAAGCCTGCATAGTAGTCCATCAGGTGTATATACCACAATTTAGTCGATCAATTCCCCACTGCTGACATTTCAAAGAACCATTTCTACCATGGAAAAATCAACTCCCCCTATCCTTCAGCTGAAAGTTGAGATGATGACTGCGGTGTATTTAGTCCTTGGGAAAAACATGTAGAGTCTGAACTCTTGACCTGTGCCTCCTGCTGGGGCCCAGGGAGGAGGTGTACAGAGCCCTGAGCAGCAGTCTTCGGGGTGCAGAGCAGAAACCCTGCAGCTCCAGGCACTCCGCTAGGCCTCCTCTTGACCTTTCTAGTTATCACTATGCCTCCCTCTAAAATCAAAGGTATCTGGCCTTGGGCATTTAAGTACCACCAAACCTGCTCATAAAAGAGAAGATGAGAGTTGCTGCTCTTAATTTTATGCATCACATATCCTAACAGTGATATCTCTTCATGGACAGGACTCAAAAGAGGGATTGGAACAGGTGAGAAAAGCAAGGCTAGATAATAAATCACAAAGCTGCAGGGTATCCGGAAGGTGGAGGTAATGTGTTATTTGTGAGATGTCCTCAGACTGAGAGCATTACTGAAACCTGTCAACTCCAGAGAGATAAATGCTAGACACACCTGGTTTCTGCGTGTGTGTGTGTGTGTGTATATATGTGTGTGTGTGTATTTAAATCAAACACAATTAAATGAGACCTGTTATTCTTCCGAATTTTACTTCAAAAGTACTAGCTCAAGTTTGGTCTTGCTACAGGTAAAGAAAGGAGGGGCAGCAGATACATCATTAATTTAAAAACTGTTCTGTGGCAACAGGCACAGGAGACTATGGGAGTGGTGCCAAAATACGTAGGAGTGTTCCGCACCAACTCATACACATGATCACTAAATTGGCAGAATTTACGTCGGGAAGATGAAACACAATGAGTGATGTTCTGGTCAAAAAAGGACATTCTGTGGGGGGGTGGTGGTAGGATGAATTGGGAGATTGGGATTGACATATATACACTAATATGTATAAAATGGATAACTAGTAAGAACCTGTTGTATAAAAAAAAATAAATTAAATTAAATTTTTTTAAAGAAAGGACATTCTGGATGGTCCCATACAAACAAGCAGTAGGAGGAGGCTGGAGGCCTGCTGACCTCCTGAGTAAACTCATGGGTAAACATCTGTGAGGTCAGGCCCAGCATGGAGACACAGGAGGTTTCTTTCTTTGCAAACTGAAATCAACACATAGAGCCCATTACTCATCCCAAGAGAGAATGTAAGCGCCCTAAAATCTGAGATGAAGCAGATAATGTCACATCAGTCAGCTCTGATCCAGCTCGGTGACTGTGAGCCAAGATGCGCACAGCAGGGATACGTGTGATGTGGAAGGGCAGACCGCTTGGCGCTGCCTGTGGTCTGAAACGGAAAACATTTCAGGGTGAGGGGTCCTATAATATACTGGGGCTTTTATAGTTAAACATCATACTTATCTTTTTTGTTTTTGTTGTTAAGCTGTTAATCCTACCTTACGTAGGTAGGATTCATTTGTATGTCAATAGACCTTTATCACAGGAGAATAGAGGTCCTGAAAATCCCACGCATCCCTTTTCCCCTTTTAATTTTTTGTCCTTTGCATATTTTCCTGTTTCCAGGTTATTCCACCCTTTCAAAATTCTGGTAACATTTTGCTATGTTTAGATGAATAAAAATCAGACAACTTAAAATTTATTCTGTGTAGTTCAGTTGGCCTTGTAGTGCCAAGATTTCTCTTTCTTCATAGAAAATCTATTCGGGTGTTCAAGAACCTGCTTGATTCATAGATGACCTCAAACTCTAGTCCATTCGAATAAATCAGCTTCCAAATCAGGTTTAGTGATGTGGAAAAAGATGCATTTTTATTTAACTTTTCAGAAATATCAGTTGGTGAGCTCCTAGGGCACTGCATCTACTTTCTCCATCTTTGTGTTACTCATAGGGCCCCACTGAGATCTTTGTCTGTAACATGAGTTCAGTAGTGTTGAATAAAGTGGAAAAATATAGTGTTGAATAAGTTAGAAAAAGAAAAGGAGACAAAGTTGGAATGTGAATATAGGCTAAAAGTAGAAATCCAACACAATTTTCTTGAAGGGGGGTTCTCATGTCACCCTCTCTCCTGTGCCGTGGAGGGGCTGGCTGTGGTTATGGGGGAGAGTGGTACTCCTACCACAGACCTGACTCCCTGTCTCTGGCTGTCTGGGTCAGGAGTGGGGGCTGGTGAGGAGGGCAGGGCTTGACAGGCCAGGCAAAGCAGAGGTAAAGGTGTTGCCTGAATACATGAAGAACCCCATGGCCATGAAGCCTTTGGAAGGTGACAATGTCGCCGGGTGGAAGCAGTCTTGGCTGGGAACTCTGGGGCTGGGTTTTAGCCCCGTGTGTCCTTTCTGTAGGGCCTCTTTACACAGTGTTCAACAACACAATCGTATGTGAGAGACTGGCCAGGTCTCGTGGTAGAGTGTGTGAGAAGCAGGGTAACATTGCTCCAGGCAATCAAAGACTAGAAGGTCAGGTAGGTGGGAGGTCAAGCAGTGATGGCAGACTAGGGACCCTGCTCAGCTTACCCAAGTGTTTTGAGTGCCACTTAATAAATGAGTCCACCCCACAGGAGCTACCACAGAGGGATACTCCTGAGCCTGCTGGACCAGCACTCTGTCTTTCTAGACTACCAAGTGGTCCCAAGGGCAGCACTGAAGGCAAGTACAGGAGACCCTTAGTTCTACTGGGACACAGAGGCCTCACCACACGTGGGCCAGGAAAGAGAGATGGCAGCGCGTGCCCTATCAGACATGGGTCTTCCCTCCTTTACCGTTGGGTGGTTTTCTGGCAGCCCTTCTTCAGGCTGGGAAACTACTTGCTCTCCCAAGGACAGGCATCTTATGTGGGCTCATTCTGTAGCATGAAGTAGAAAGCAGTGGGGTTGATGGCATTGCTTGTGAATTTGACTCTAAGGAGCGGGGTATCCTGGGAGTGAAACCTCCAGCTCAGTTCCCGATCCGTGCCTTCAGCCTGACACACAGGTCAGTTTGCTTGGAAAGCCAGAGGGCTTCTGATGGTAATTCATCTTGTAGCACCCCTGGGGACTCCTCTGATTGTGACTGTACTGCTGAGCAAGAAGGAGCTCCAAGACTGAGTGACGTACTGCCTGCCCAGTGCCGACCATCCTAGCACAGGCCTCTGCGTTTAGAGCCTGTGCTAAGCCCTTGACTATTTTTGAGTTGTTTGGCATGGGGAGTTGACAGACACTTCCGTTAGCTGTTTAGAGTGACAACACATCGATTCACCACTGGTCACTTGACAGAGGAGAAAAAAAATATGGCGTTATCAGATCATATTTGTCTTTTTCTGTCTGGCTTACTTCACTTAGTATGTCACTTATATGTGGAATCTAAAGAAAAAGATACAAATGAACTTAATTACGAAACAGGAAACACAAATGAACTTAATTACAAAACAGAAATAGACCCCAGAGGTAGAAAACAAATTTATGGTTACCAAAGGGAAAGGGGAGGGGAGGGATAATTTAGGAGTTTGGGATTAATATATACACACTAGTATATATAAAATAGATAAGCAACAAGGACCTACTGTATAGCACAGGGAATTATACTCCATATTTTGTAATAACCTATAGGAGAAAAGAATCTGAAAAAGAATATATATATATATATAGTTAACATTTTTTTCTCACTGGATTTGGTTTTTTAAATTAATTTTTATTGAAGTACAGTTGATTTACAATGTTGTGTTAGATTCTGCTGTACAGCAAAGTGAATCAGCCATACATACCATACATATATCCACTCTTTTTTAGACTCTTTTCCCATGTATATAACTGAATCACTTTGCTGTACACCTGAAAGTAACACAACATTGTAAATCAACCATACTTCAATTAAAATAAGAATATTATGTAAATACACACACACGCACAAAATAATATGGTGTGCAGAAGTGGAAATACTCTCAGATTAAATTCAAGTCTGCAGAGTTTACTGAGCAAGTGCCACTGATTTGGGAATTTGCCGAAGTCCTGGGTTTTTGAAGGAGAGAAGTCAGCATTCCCTCATCCCACTTTGCCTGTCATACCTTTTATTTGTAGATACTTGATGGGTTCCCATTTGCCAGTGTAGTGACATCTATCCACATCAACTATATTTGGGACTTTCCAAATAATTGTGCCAAAGGAAGCTTCACTTTATTAATGGTGGATGCACCATATGTCTCTGAACATAGAGCTGTGAGCTATTAATCCTAAAGTCAAGGTTTGAAGAACTAAAGCTGTGATTAAGACAACACTTTATTCTGGAGTCAAGGTCTTTGGAGTAGAGCACTGAGTGTTTCTATTAGGTTGTCATTTCTTTAGCTTCTCTTTCATGAAAGCACAGTGATGGCACATAGTAGGTGCTTGGTTGAATCTGGATTCCCTTGAAAGCAGAGCCTAAGACAAAGCTTTGCAGGCAGGCAGTTTATCTGGACATGAACCTCTACTGCACACTTACTGTATCCTGGGTGCTTTTGCTTATTATGTGTCATTTAATCTTCACAATGATTCTGAAAGGAAATAACAATAACAGCCAAACTTTAAATGGTATTATTCTAAGCAGTTCATATATATTCACTCAATAATAACCAACAACAATGTTTTTAGTACCCTGTTTTATAAATGAGGAAGCCGAAGTAGGGAGAAGTTAGGAAAGTGCTCAACGTTTTGCATCCAGTAAACTGCACAGTCAAGGCCAAATCCAGATAATCTGGTACAAGAGACTTTGCTCTTATCCATGAAGCTCTACTGCCTCTTGAATAGTGGAATTATATATAGTTTTCTGATCTGCTAGGGTTACTTTTCAAGTAGACTTTTTTCGGTTTTTTTGAGTAGTTTTAGGTTCATAGCAAAATTTAGTGGAAGGTACATAAATTTCCCATATATCCCCTGCCCCACACATGCATAGCCTCCCACATTATCAACATCCCCACCAGAATGGTACTTTTGTTACAACTGACAAACCTACATTGACACATCATTATTGCCTCAAGGCCATAGTTTACCTTAAGGTTCACTCTTGGTGTTGTATATTCTGTGGGTTGGTACAAATGTATAATGATATGTATCCACTATTCTGGTATCATAAAGAATAGTTTTACTGTCCTAAAAATCCTCTGTGCTCTGCCTAATCATCCTTCTTTCCTCCCTAACCCCTGGGAACCACTGATCTTTTTACTGTTGCCTTAGTTTTGCCTTTTCCAGAATGTCATATAGTTGGACTCATACAGTATGTAGCCTTTTCAGAATGGCTTCTTTTATTCAGTAATATGCATTTAAGTTTCCTCTATGCCTATTCATGGCTTGATAGCTCATTTCTTTCTTAGCACAGAATAATATTCCATGGTCTGGATATAGCACAGTTTATTTATCCTTTCACCTACTGAAGGACATCTTGGTTGCTTCCAAGTTTTGACAATTATGAATAAAGCTGCAATAAATATCCAAGTGCAGGATTTTGGGTATACATAAGTTTTCAATCCCTTTTAGTAAATATCAAGGAGTGTTATTGCTGGATCATATGGTAAGAGTATGCTCAGTTTTGTAAGACACTAGCAAACTGTCTTTCAAAGTGGATACACGATTTTGCATTCCCACCAGTAACAAATGAGAGTTCCTGTTGCTCCACATCCCACCAGCATTTGGTATTGCCAGTGTTCTGGATGTTAGCCATTCTAATAGGCATGGAATGGTATCTCGTTGTTTTAATTTGCATTTCTCCCTGATGACATATGATGTGGAGAATTTTTTCATATGCTAATTTTTCATCTTTCTATATCTTCTTTGGTGAGGTATCTGTTAAGGTCTTTAGTCTAATTCTCAATCAGATTGGTTGTTTTCTTACTGTTGAATTTTAAGAATTCTTTGTATATTTTGGATAACAGCCCGTTATCAAATATGTCTTTTGCAAATATGTTCTCCTAGTCTGTGACCTGTCTGCTCTGGGTTTCTGCTCAGATAAGTTGTGGTTCTCTGTATCTACCTGTCTGTACCTCCAGTGTGGCGGGCAGAAGTTTGCCCTGTGACCTCATTTCTGTTACGGATCTAAGAAGAGTTGTAGACCTTTCAGTTTGTTCAGCTTTTTACTCGTTACAACAGAGTGGCAACTTCCAAGCTCCTCCTATGACACAACAGAAACCAGTATGTTGATTTTCCAGATGACGAAACTGAGGCTCAAAGTGCCAGACATATTGTATTAACTGTGTGGCCACAGACCCTTCTATCAACCAGTCTCAGAGCTGTTGCAGGCTGTGGGGCCGTATTTTGTGTCACATGATCTTGCTTCCCCCTGACCCTCTTTGTCTGGCCATGGATGATTAGACCAAGGATGGATAAAGGGAAAGAGCAGCCACAGACTGGCCAACAACCCCTGACTTATGGACTGCTGTGAAACACAAAATGACCTGGGCCAACCTGATCATTCCTTTTAGAAAAACTGGAAGGGAATGGGGATAATCTTAATCAATGAGAAGTCAGAGACGTATTGTACTTAGAGCAGACTTGGGAAATGGACAAAAGTCACATTAACTATAAGATAACAGGTCCACAAGCCACAGGGGTCTCTTGAGCTACACCAATCCAACACAGCTCCAGTTTCAGGTTCAACAAGACCCAGCACCATGTGGTTTATGCCCCTGGTTTTCCCCTGAGATTCACTTCGATACAAATCTACTATAAATGCTCTTGACTTGAGCTAGCCTGGGTGGATCTCTGCTCCATATTACCAAGCTCCAGCTCAAAATTACAGTGCAGTTAGTAGTGGAGCTATACTTTAAATCCACATTTATCTGACTCAAAAGTCCATGACTCTCACAGCCTTCCGTTTGGACCAAGGAGCAGTATGTCTAGACATATTGCTCCTGATATGTTGTGATTATATTCCCAAATGAATGTGAAAGCTCACAGGGTCCAAATCGGTGAGATATGTTGCCTAATTTAACAAATGCTAAGTGGACACAGCATATTATCTGCAACACAAATACCTTAAAATGAGAGAAATACTAAAGGTGAACAGAATCTTCTGGGAGAGCTCAGGGGTCTCTCCTGTGCCCTGAGCTCAGTCTGCAGGAGCCCTGCCCAAGTAGTATGTGTAGGGAACCCCAAGCCATGGAGAAGGTAAGTATGGCAAAATGCCAAAATAATACAAGTGTGGTAAACTTTCAGCTTGGTCTGCTTCCTTATTGCAATAAAAATTAAATCTGGCTTTATTCCTTAACCTCCCAGAGTCCCTAAAAATAACTTATCAGTTTTCCTATTTAGAACAATAATGTGTGTTCATTGTACTCTTGAATTATTGTTTATTTTCCTTCTAGTTTATTTTTCCTAGTTTTCTATCACTTTATATTTTTATTTCCTCTTTCTCATTTCACCCTAGTATTTGATTTTTCATTATCATCTTTCTTTTAGTTTTCTTTGGATTTTCATTGCTTTATACATCACTTCTAATTTATTATTTTTCATAACTTATTCAAGAACAGGAAAGAAATAACTTTGAAAAGAGAACAACTGTAAACATAGCCCTGTAGCATCTCTTGTAAAGAGACCGGTCCTGTAGGAATGCCACTCTTTCCTCCTGTTCTGTGCCAGCCAACCCCCTCATGAGCAGTTACATAATATAAATTTATTCACTGGACAGATTATTCACTGGACTGCCTTTTTAACAACTGTAGACAGTGGTAGTAATAAACGACCCATCATCCCTTCACCTTCATCCTGTTTTATTGAGGTCTGGGGACACAGCAGTCAGCAAGACACAGTCTCTGCCTTCAAGAAGCTCATCTTAAATCTTGAGGGTGCTTTTTTTTTCTGTTGAAGAAACCTAATTTCATCCAGAGTTATGGTTCATACATGGTGGGAGTGGTGGGGGGGAGTTGAACTTCAGCTCTGTGTCAGGTATTTGAAAACTTTTAGTCACCCTGTAAGGTCAATTTTATTGTCTCCCTTTTATCTTAAAACAAACAAACAAACAAACAAAACCCAAACCAAAAACAGAGGTAAAGCCTGCCTGTGGTCTCACAGCTCCTAAGTTGCAGGCAGCGCTAGAACTGGGTACTGTGTGTTCCAAGCCTGTGCGCCCTCTCACACCAAGCTCTAGATAATGGTACACATATTGCTTTGGGTTCTGCTGTTTTTCACTTAACATGTCAAAAGCATTTTCCCGTGTTTCTATAGTATTCATGATAATCTTTTAAAATGACTACATGATTTTTCTCCCCATGCTGATGTACTCTAACGTAAACTAGTCCGTAGAATATTAAATGTTTATTTCTAAAAAAAAAACCAGCACCGGGGGGCTGGGGGTCAATAGAGATGCATCATTTAGGAAACTTCATCAATATATTTTTCAATTTCATCTACAAAGCACCCACAGGGATTGATTCTTTTATTATTACTCCTTTGAAGAAGGCACAATATAATAAGATATAAGATTTATAGCCAGGTTTCTGGAGTTCAGCATTTAATCTATCTGCCTCCAACTTGTCAATTACTGGTCTGATTAGCTCCTTCCAAAACGGTTATAGGAGAATGACTTGAACCACTACAGTGGTCATAAGTGCAGGATTTCTTATAAAATAAAACATACATTTACCATTTGAGCCAGCAATCTACTCCTAAGCCTAACCTAGAAAAATGAAAACTATGTTCACACAAAAACCTAAATGTGAGTGTTTTTAGCAGCTTTGTTTATAAGTGCTAAAATATAGAAATAACCCGAATGTCCTTTAACTAGTGAATGGACACACAAACTCTAATACATCTATACAGTGGATACTATTCAGCAATAGAAGGAACTATGACACATGAGACAACATGGATGAAGCTCACAGATGCATTATAGTAAGTAAAAGAAGCCAGCTTCAGAAGGTAAATACTCTATGATTCCATTTATATGACATTCGGGAAAAGGCAAAATTATAGAGGCAAGATCAGTGGTTGCCAGAGGCTAGGTGTGTGAGGAGGGGTTGACTACAAAGGGGCATGAGAGAACTTTCTGGAGTGATGGAAATATTCTACGTTTTGATTGTGGTGGTAGTTATCCTATTGCATGTATTACTCCAAATTCACAGAACTTGGCACTAAAAGTGATGAATTATTCTGTATGTAAATTACTCTTTAATAGAAAAAATTTTTTTTTTACAGTCCAGGCTTTGGAATCAGACTGCACCTAAACTTGGCTCCTCAACATTTCAGCGATGTGACCAGAGTTTGCATAACCTTTCTGTGTCTAATTTTCTTAACTTGTAAAACAGAGCTAATAACTGCAGAGGGTTGTTGGGAAAATTAAATAAAATGATGTATGTAATTATTTATCACAGTGCCAGGTCACACAAGTGCTTTCTCTTTTAAATAGGAAATCAAAGTTTTATTAGAGGGACTTCCCTGGTGGTGCAGTGGTTAAATATCCGCCTTCCAATGCAGGGGACACGGGTTCGAGCCCTGGTCCAGGAAGATCCCACATGCCATGGAGCCACTAAGCCTGCGCACCACAACTACTGAGCCTCTGCTCCAGAGCCCGCGAGCCACAACTACTGAGCTCACGTGTCACAACTACTGAAGCCCACGTGCCTAGAGCCCATGCTCCACAACAAGAGAAGCCACTGCAATGAGGAACCCGTGTGCCACAACTACTGAAGCCCACGTGCCTAGAGCCCATGCTCCACAACAAGAGAAGTCACTGCAATGAGAATCCCGTGTGCTGCAACGAAGAGTAGCCCCTGCTCACCGCAGCTACAGAAAGCCCGTGCGCAGCAACGAAGACCCAATGCAGCCATAAATAAATAAATAAATAAAGAATTTTTTTTTAGAGAGCTTTTTAGGAACACTAGAGCCCCATTAAAAATAGGGCATCTCTTTTACTTCCTAAGCAAACTCTTATTCCCCCACAAAAATTATTTTCTATTCTTTCTCTAAAACATTGAGGATGGTCTCCAGAAGTCATTTATTCATCTTTCTTGAGAGAATAATGGTCATATTGGGTAAGTTTGAGTTCCTGAAAAATAAGCTGAGGAATAAGTAGATAAATAACCCTTTCAAACCTATCCATGGTATTAGTCCCTGAGATATCATTCATTCATTCATTCAACCAAAGAGAACCTATATGCACCAAATATTGAATGTCCTAAATGCTGAAGATTCAGCAGTCATCCAAGCAGGCAAAAAGTTGCTGTCCACAAGGAGCTTTGGTTCTACATTTAATGAGCTTCACAGAGTAAGCTTCCTATGCATTACATCCACAGAGATCTGAAGGACAGCCCTCAAGGCCCCAGTCACTTGGAAACAGTCATGGACCATCTCCCTGAACCACACGCACCCTCCCATTTCATCTCACAATGTGCATTACTCTTCATTTCCTCCCTCTTGGGACTTAGGTCCCTTCAGATTACGCCTTATATCCTTCTTTTTTGTTTAATTTTTATTTTGAAATCATTATCAACTCACAGAAAATTACAAAAATAATACAGTGAGTCCTGTGTCCCCTTCATTCAGCTTCCTTCAATGGTAAAATCTTATGTAATATAGTACAATACCAAAGCCAGGAAGTTAAAATTGTACAATATCATTAACTAGACTACAGACCAGATTCAAATTTAAACCCACATTTAAAAAGTCCAAAAAAAATTTTTTAAAGTATAGTTGATGTACAATATTGTGTTAGTTTCATGTCTACAGCAAAGTGATTTGATTATACATATACATATATATGTAGATATCTATATATTTTTTTCTATTCTTTTCCATTATACTTTATTATAAGATATTGAAGAGACTTCCCTGGTGGTCCAGTGGTTAAGACTTCACCTTCCAGTGCAGGGGGTGCAGGTTCAATCCCTGGTCAGGGAGCTAAGATCCCACATGCCTCAGGGCCAAAAAACCAAAACATAAAGCAGAAGCAATATTGTAACAAATTCAATAAAGATTTTAAAAATGGTCCACATCAAAAAGAAAAAAAAGATATTGAATATAGTTCCCTGTGCTATACAGTAAATCCTTGTTGTTTATTTATTTTATATGTAAACCCACACTTTTTGCCCATTGATTGAAATTGTCCTTAGCTCCCTAAACTTCCAGGCCCTTTCTAGGTAGAAAAGAGTTTTCCTTCTTTGGAAACATAAAGCTAAGGCCCCTAAGACTCACCTGGAACATTTCAGAGACCCCTGATCAAGGAGATTCTACTCAAATGTTGCTGTCACAAACTCACCATCTCAAAGCCAGTTCTGCTGGGTCTCTGCCAAAACTTCCTGCCAGATTTCATTTGAAACCACAAGGACAGTTATTTCCACCTTGCCTCAAATCCTGTCCCCACATGTCACTGTCTGAAACACACACTTTTTCTCATCTGTTTTTCCATACTCTCATCCTCAGATACCTCTGTGTTGTGTCCTTTTCACCTGCCCACCTTTCCACTCCTTCCTTTCTCCAAATTTTTCAAGTGTACTCTCTGAAATTCCTGTTTCATGTAATTAAAATCCCTTACACACACACACACACACACACACACACACACACACACACACACATCCTAAACACGCCTTCACAGAATGATAACTTCATCTTCTTATCTTAAATAAGAGTAGACTTCTTGGGACTTCCCTGGTGGTCCAGTGGTAAAGAATCCGCCTTCCAATGCAGGGGACTCCGTTTCGATCCCTGGTCGGAGAACTAAGATCCCACATGCCGCGGGGCAACTAACCCAAGTGCCACAACTACTGAGCCCAAGGGCCTCAACTAGAGAGGCTGTGTGCCGCAAACTACAAGAGCACACGCGTTCTGGAGCCTGTATGCCACAACTACAGCAGAGAAAAACCCGCACGCCACAACTAGAGAGAAGCCCATGCACCACAACGTAGAGCCTGTGTGCCACAACGAAAGATCCCGCATGCTCAATGAAGATCCCATGCACCACAACTAAGACCCAATACAGCCATAATAATTAAATAAATAAATAAAATAAAATAAAATAAATATATATATATAAAAAAAAAGACAACTTCTTTACAAAGTCACCGTCTCCCTAGAAAACCTTTAGTGGAAGATGTTAATTCTTCCCTGTTGCCCATCAGCAGAACCCAGCCAAATAACAGTACCATCCACCAAGTGTGAGGCCACAAGGCAGTATCAGTATTCTCACAGCTCCTCAATGCCTCTTCCAAACTCTTGTTCCTTCATCTTTGCATAAAGACCTCCATGGCATCTGGCTATTCTGCCTTCTACCCTCCAGATTGCTGTCCCCTACCAGCCACTTGACATTCATCCTAGACCTTGGTACCTCACTTGTCTATCCCATGTCCTTCTATTATGTTGAATAACACTGACACCTTTCAATGTCCAAGTGGATGACTTTTCCAAAACTCTAGCTTCCCCAGTTTCTTGAACTTCTGAACTCCAGCTTCCTACATCCATGGCCACATCATAGACATGCTATAAGCCAGAATACTCCCTCCTGTGACACCCTGAACTCCAATACCCACTCTGATCTTTCTCCTGTATTTTGAAGTTTTTCACATCCACTGATGCCTTTAAATCTGCCCGTACTGTTCTATGTCTCTTTCAGGTCCCCCATTACTCCATTTTCTCCTGAAAACCCCATTTTCTCTCAACTTATCAGCTTCTTCCTAAACCCATTTACTTTCCTACTCAATCTGGGTGTCGTGGTGAATGACTAGAATTCTTCACCAGCAACACAATGCCCAGGCACTGCCCTTCTTGCACTCCATGTTCCTGTTCAAGTCCCAACACTGCATCACAACCAAAATCTGTGCTCTATTTTTCTACGGCTAGAACATTTAGCACTGCAAGGAAAATGTTCTGAACAATCAGGTTGGTGCCACTACAGATTCATGATCTTCAGCCAAACTCTCAATGCCATTCAACACATCTCTTTTCTTGTCCGCTGTAATCTACTGCTTCCTCTCCCATTCTCTGCAACTGGGCCAAACCTTTATCATTCTGTGCAGTCTCCCTACCCACACTGTACATTCACCACTTGCACTTCAACTTGGTACGTACAAGTTTAAAAGAGTACTCTAATAGCAGTGAAGAGAATGTCTAGGTAGCCAGCCTCCAAGATGATCTGGGTGATCCTGGCCTTCTGTTATAACTTTGTTAAATTAACATCTGTTAAGTGGAGCACAGAATGCTGGATGGTAAGCTGAAGTTCAACCACAGACGACAGAAGAAATTGAAATAGAAAAGTTTATTACTCACAGGTCCTAGAAGAAGTACAGGGCACACCTCAAGGGATCACATGGGAAGGTCAAGGCAGAGTGCAGACAGAAAGAGAGGGGCAGGACCTGCAGCACAGGTAAGCCCCACGGGAGTCTTATTAAGGGGTGCATAAAGTATACAGGTGCTGGAAGGCAAGGGAGACTTTGATCATGAGGGCTGTTAGGCAAGTCATGTCAGGAACTTACGTTTGCTTGTGACTCTGCAGGCTGCTATCTGGGGTATGTGCTTGCATGAGTGGGCTAGTGTCAGTTTAAGGTCCCTGCAGGCCACTTGGCCAAACAAAATGGATGCTAAGGCAGCAACACCATGGAGTAGCTTGGCTCAACTCTTGACACCTTCTGCTATTCATGCACTTATGTGGTCTCCTCTCTCTGACAGACTTTGCATGATCAACAGGCTATGGTGCAGATGAGTCCTGAGGCTAAGTCATAAAAGGAATTGCAGCCTCTGTCTTGGCATCTTGGATCATTTGTTGTGGTGGAAGCTAGGTTACCAGGCCATGAGGTGATTCAAGCCATTCTGTGAGGAGGACTACCAAGCAGGACTCCCAAGGAGGAACTGAGGCCTTCCACCAACAACTACAGCAATTTACAAACCATGCGTGGGAGCCATCTTGGAAGTGGATCCTCCAGCCCTGGTCAAGGGTTCAGTCAGCTGCAGCTCCAGCCAATATCTTGACGACAACTTCACGACAGAACCACACAGCTGAGCTTTCCCCGAATTCCTGGCCCACAGGAACAGTGAGAGATAATATGTTTTTATTGTTGTTTTAAGTTACAAGTATAAGATAATTTGTTATGCAGACATAGATAACTAGCACAGATTTACAAGAACAAGACCAGAGGCAAGGAGACTGGTCAGGAGGTCATAAAACAGTCAAGGCAAATGCTAACAAGGGCCCAAATTACAGCTGTGGGGTACAGATGGAAAGGAGAGGAGGATCTGAGAAATATTCCGGAATAGAAATCTGCATGAAATTGAGTGGATGTGGGTGTTCTAGGAGCATATAATTATTCTCAGCTTTCTAGCTTTGGTGTCTAGACGTCAAAAATTAAAATAGAAAATGCAGGAGGAAGAGTGTGATTGGAGAGAAGGATGATGAACTTGGAATTGTGACTTTGAATTTGAGGTGCATTGGGGTTCTATGTGGATATGCCACTAACATCTCCACAATGCCCACTTCCGTGGTCTCTTTTCAGTCTGTTACTGGAGGGCTTTGCTGCACTTGACACGGTTAACTACTTATCTCCGCAAATTTTCTACTTTCTTGGCTTAAGACTCTTCTGGTTCTTCTCAAGCACTTACATTTTCTCCTCAGTCTCTCTCATCACCTTCTTTGCTCATCCAAACATCAGTGTTCCACAGGATTCCACTTCCACCTGCTACTCAACTTCTTCCAAATGCTCTGCTGTGGGTCCCCCAGAATCTAAGACTTATCTCCACAAATTCAGCAGAATGAAGCTTTAAAAACAAATAACCTGATTTATGGCTCTTTTTATGGCTACATATTCAAATTTCTAATTGACATAGTTGTATTCTGTACGTCGGTTCTAACTTTCTGTTACTGTTTGTGATGTTATGATTTATGATAAGAAATATATATTTGGTTTTTGTCTGTGTTCCTGGCTCAGAGCTCCCCAAACCCTTGTAATTTCCTAAGAAATTAGAGCAACAGTGGCACCTTTTGTTATAATATTTCATTTTGTCCTCAATTCCTGAAATAGCTCCAGAGTGATAAAGGTGAAACAGGTGTTTTTGTTGTTGTTATTCATAAGAAGTTCTTTTCAATCACCTCTGAGTTTATGTTAATGAGGGGACTTTTGAAAAGCCCCTAAGGATGGGGGCTGGTTGCCAGGGGAACACCAATCAACCGTCTGATTAGAGGGTTGGAACTGTCAGCCCCACCTCCTGACCTCCAGGGAAAAGAAAGTGGTTAGAGGTTGAATCAGTCACCAATGGCCAATGATTCAATCAATTATGCTTATATAATGAATCCTCCATAAAAATCCCTGAACTGCAGGTTCAAAGAGCTTCCAGGTTGGTGAATATGTGGAGGTGCTGGAACAGTAGTGTGCCCCGAGAGGGCATGGAAGCTCTGCACTCCATCCCACATACCTTGCCCTATGTATTTTTTCCATCTGGCCATTCCTGAGTATTATCCTTTTATAATAAATAAGTAATCTAGTGAGTAAAGTGTTTTCCTGAGTTCTGTGAGCCTCTCTAGCAAATTAATCAAACCCCAGGAGAGGGTCATGGGAACCTCCAATTGAGAGCTGATTGGTCAGAAACACAGGTAACAACCTGGACTTGCAATTGGTCAGAAACACAGGTAACAACCTGGACTTGCAATTGGTGGTGGTGGAGGGGGGGTTCCAGTTTTATGGGACTGAGCCCTTACCCTGTAGGATCTGTGAGATCTGACACTATCTCCAGGTATGTAGCGTCAGAATTGAGTTAAATTATAGAATACCCAGCTGGTGTCTGTAAAACCTGAGAATTGCTTGGTGTGGGGAACACTCCCACACATTTGCAGTGCAGAGTAGTGCTGTGAGTATAATGAAGGAAAACAGGAGAGTTTTTCTTAACACTGTTGTAATTCTATATATGAACTTTTGCAAATATATGTCATGCCCTTCTGGACACATTGTAGAATTGAACTTCCATGTCTCTTTATCCTTTAAACTAAAGTAAAGTATGATCCTTTTTCTTCCTTTGGCCAATGAAATGTGAAGAGAAGTGACATGTGTAGCTTCTTCAGGAAAGTATTAAGAGCAGTCATTTACCAAGTTCTCTTTCTTTTTCTTTGGTTCTAGTCCCTGGATTACCATAGGGAGCAGAACTCTCTGCTAATGTGCATTAGACATGAATATGGGGGAGAAATAAATGTTCACTATGTAGAGTCATTGAACTTTTTTCTTGTTATCATATTACTAAGCCCATCCTGATACAACTGCAACAAAATTCCAGAGAGTGTAAGAGTATGTCTCCTCTAGTTCTGAGGCCCCTTGTGTCTAATAAGTAATATCTGAAAGTTAACGATCTCAAATACTTAAGTTAACTAAACACTGCTGATGTATATACTTCCCAGTGTCTTACATACCAGTCCCAGAAGTGGAAGCTGAAGACTTCATCTTCCTGTTGTCACAGTCAATGAAGGGGAGATCATTCATCAGTTTAAAATTATTTCAATTTCAATTATAATACTTAAGCCAAATACACAGGATACTTGAAACCTCTTTTGAATATCTTTTGGGCTATCAATAGGACATAAAGTCTTCAAGACACCACCTAAATGTACAAGATTGCTTTAAGGATAAAGGAAACATTTGGTTCCTTGGTGGTGGTAGGAGTAAGTATAAGAAAAGTTATAAGAAAATAATTTTAATATATTTCTTCATTATCTCTATATATTTATTAAATATCATCCTTTTATGACAAGTTGCTGTTGTCAATTTTTTATTATTCAAGGTAACTTTGGGCAATACTAGTCCTGAAAAGCTTGTAGAATGCTAGTAATTCATGTTAAAATGGGTTTTTCTAAGAGTTTCCATCCAATATTTCATGTATATTATGTTAAATAAAAGCCCTATAAGATCAGTCTCAATCTGTATCACTACAACACTTCACCTTTTGACCTATTGCCATATAAGGAAATTATGTTTGTGGTCAAGAATGGTAAATACTGGAACACTCAAGTGAATAAAACCTTCTTCAATTACTGATGAGATCTTCAGTATGTCCATATAATTTCTCAAATAGTTACATTAGGTACATTTTTCTAGCAATATTAAGGGGCACATTACATAGAATTTTTAAGCATTTTGAAGAATATATGTGTCTTAGTCATCTCAGGCTACTATAACAAAATAGTATAGACTTGGTGGCTTAAAAACAATAGATTTTATTTCTCACAGTTCTGGAGGCTGGGAAGGCCAAGATCAAGGTGCTGGCATGGTCAGGTTTATAAAGAGCCCTCTTCCTGGCTTGTAGACAGCCACCTTCTAGCTGTGCTCAAATGGCCTTTCTTTTGTACTTGTGAGTGGAGGGAGAGAGGGAAAGAGAGAAAGAGAGCGCTCTGTATTCCTCTTCTTATAAGGGCACTAATCCCATCATGAAAGTCCCACCCTCATGACCTCATCTAAACCTAATTACCTCCTAAAAACCCCAACTCCAAATACTATCACATTTGGGGGTTTAGGTCTTCAACATATGAACTTGGGGGGAGGGCAAACATTCAGCTCATAACAATATTATATAACATCCTTTTGAACAATCATAACATAAGCATTGTTAAGTAAAGAATTTGATATGTAGATACTGAGGTAAAAAAATACTTGGTCTTAAGGAAAAAGATCTTTTTGTCCAAATTATTAGATTGTTTAAGACAGAACATATTGGCCGGGTAATTGGCCAGCCCTACACCACACTCATAAATGTGTAAGATAATTTTTAAAAAGGGCCTGGACAAGAAAGTTTCCAGATACCAAGAGACTAGATCCTATAAGCTAAGTATGAGGGTACAGGATCAGGACAATTTGATCATGTACACATATTCATCCCTTGTGTCTTTTTTCATTACACAATTAGAGAAATGCTGCCTTAAAAAGTAATATATAATATAAAAGCTTACATTAGGCAGCATGGTGGGACAATTGGTTTTAATCCAAATAATACATGTGGTTATATATTATTATAAATGGATCTTTGGGGTCCTGGCAATTTAGTATAATACACTTGATATTTGGCACATATACAAATTCCTTGATAGTAAGCAAATAACCTGTTCTATAGAGTTAAACAGTGAACAAGATTCTAATCTAGTTGTGATCTTAGGCAAGTGAATAGACTGTTATGGTGCAGCTGCTAAGTGTTTGAGTAGACAAATGTGGGGAGCTACGGACAAGTTCAGGGGATGCCTGAACCTGTCTAGGGGCTTTAGGGAAGTCTTCTTGGAGGGAGTGCCGTTCATCTGAGTAGGTACTAGTCATGTGAAGGTTGGTTAATTTTATGCATCAGCTTGTCTGGGCTAAGGGATACCCAGATAGCTGTTAACACATTATTTCTGGGTGTGTCTGTGAAGATGTTTCCAGAAGAGATTAAAGTTTGAATTAGTAGACTGAGTAAAGCTTGCTGTCATCAGTGTGGGTTGGCATCATCCAATCTGTTGAGGGTCTGAATAGAACAAAAAAGCAGAAGAAGGGCAAATGTGCTCTCTTTGCTTGAGCTGGGACATCCACCTCCTCCTGCTCTCAGACATTGGAGCTCCTGGCTCTTGGGCCTTTAGACTGGGACTGGGACTTACACCACTGATTCCCCTAGTTACACCATTGATTCCCCTAGTTCTCAGGCCTTCAGGCTTGGGCTGGACCTACACCACCAGCTTTCTTGGGCTTCCAGCTTGCAGATGGCAGATCGCAGGCTTTTTCAGTCTTCATAATAGCGGGAGCCAATCTCTCATGATAAGTCACTTTCTATAAATCTCTACATATCCTTTTGGTTCTGTTTCTCTGGGGAACACTGACTAATAACAGAGAGAGAGAAAAAGGAGAGAATGTTAGATTTGCTAATAAATAAATGAATAAATAAATAAGGGAAAGGGGATTATGAAGTGGAGGGAAGGGGGGTGTTGTGGAACAGTGAGAAAGGAAGTGAGGCTGGGGCACAGTAATGAAAGAAGAAAGAAACAGCAGAAGAATCAAAGAGGTAATGGAAGAAAGAAACAGGCCAGGTGAGATCTTGTGGGTCACATCTTAAGTAAGGTGGGAATGCTGGGAGACTTTGAACAGAGGAGTGGCAAGATCTATCAAAACTTATTCTGGCTGATATTTAGAGAATGGAATAAGGGAAAGAACGGAAGCAGAGTTGGTCCGAGATAGTGGGGGTGATGAAAACAATTAAATTCTAACTACATCTCAAACGTAGAGCTGACAGGGTTGTTGACAGACCAAACATGGGAAAGAGGCAAGGATGATGCCAAGGGTTTGGCCTGAGCAATGGAAGGATGGAGTTGTTATTAATGAAGAGAGGGAAGGACACTGGAGAAGCAGGTTGAGTGGGGACATCAGGAGCTCAGTTTTGGATGGTTAAGTTGGGAATGACTATAAAACATCCACGTAGGAAAGCTGCTAGTGGTTGGATGAATGAGTTTATATTTCACTGGAGATTCTTGGCTAGAAATATAAATTTGGTAGTCAACTCAGCAAATAGGTAGCCTTAAAGCCCTGAAATTAGATAGGATCACTTATGGTGATCATAAATATTAATATGCAAATGGATTACTAGGGATTTTGCTAACATACAGATTCTGATTCAGCAAGTCTGAGGGTGTGGGTGTGGGGCATTTCTAACACTCTACCAAGTCAAGTTGCTGGTTCCCAACACGAGTAGGAAGGACATAAGGGGTGAAGAAAAGAGATACGTGCTCTGAATCCTGGGTCTCTCCAATATTTAGAGGTTGGGCAAAGGAGACTGAGGAGAAACAGCCAGAAGGTAAGTTTAAAACTAGGTATGAAAAAAAATAAATATTAAACATATTTAAAAATTAAAAATAAAGAAAAAATAAAAATGAAGAAAATTAATACAAACTAGGTATTTGTGTGGTCCTGGAAGAAAGAGGAAGTGATCAACTCCTCCAGTGCTTCTGACAGGTCACATAAGATGAGGACTGAGAGCTGACCATTGGAATTAGCAGTGCCTAAGTCACTGGTGACTTGGCAAGAACCGCAGTGGAGTGACAGGGGCCACACTTAATTAGAATGGAGTCAAGGGAGAACGGGAGAAGAGATATTGGAGATGGATGATATGATGGTCAACTCTTTCAAAGAACTTAATCCTAAAGGGAAGGAGAGAAATGGGGGTATCACTGAAGGAGGAAAAAGGTCAAAATCAGATTTTTAAAGGTGGGAGAGAAAGTTCTATGTTTGCATGCTAATGGGGATGATCAGTAGAAAGAGAAAAATCAAGGATGCCAAGAGGGGAGAATGCTACAACAATGACCTTGAGTGGGCAAGAGGGGACGGATTGTAGTGCTTGGGAGAAGGGCGTGGTTTAGCCAAGGGCACAGCAGTCCATGCGTGGTTACAGGAAGAATACAGAATGTTACACAGACTTCTAGACGGGGTGGTGAGAAGATGTGGAGGTGATGGGAGCTATCTCTTCTGATTGCATCTTTTTCCTTTTGTCATTGAAATAGAAGCATGATCGTTAGCTAAGAGTAAGAATGGGAGGTTTGAGACTGAAGAGAGTATGAACTCCTCACCTTAGAGAGTGAAAAGATTATTAGATCAGAGAAATACTGTGTGATTACTGGGCAGCGTTAGGTGCCCACTTGAGATCAACAGTCAGGAATTTAACGTGAAGCCAGTCAACGCTGTTGCCATTCCTCTCCAACCACATCCAGCCCTGTAGGTCAAAGCCCAAAGCTAGATGAGCAGGACTATGGTTTAGCTACAATAAATCAGTTTTTAAAAACTCTTCTAGTCTCATGTGAGTGAGTGCTGGAAGTGGCATCCCAATAGTAACAACAACAATAATAATAACAATTATAGAACTCTTAATATGTGTCAAGCACTCAGTTAAGGTCTCTGCTCTCATTTAATCTTCAGAAAAAACAAACAAACAAACAAAAAAGATGACAGACTATCAATACTATTATTACCACCATTTCAGAGATGAAACAGAGGCTAAGGTGGGTAAATAATGCCAAGCTCGGACATCTAGTAATAGAAATAACTAAGAGTTGAACGCAGGGTTCTTGATCAGCTCAGAGTCTAGCAGGGAAACACATTAGAAACAGGGTGAGAGTCCTGGGTGATTCATGCTACTTCGAGGGCATGCTCAGGTAGCCCAGGGAACACAGATGTGAGTTGCTTTTATTTTATTTTATTAATTAATTGATTGAAGTGTAGTTAATTTACAATACATATATTCTTTTTTAGATTATTTTCTTCATAGGTTATTATAGGATATTGAGTATAGTACCCTGTGCTATAGAGTAGGTCCTTGTTGTTTACCTATTTTATATATAGTAGTGGGTATACATTAATCCCAAACTCCTAATTTATCTCACCTCCCCCCACCATACACACTATCCCCTTTGGTAACCATAAGTGTGTTTTCTATGTCTGTGAGTCTATTTCTGTTTTGCGTCTGCTTCATATGTATGAGAGCTGCTTTTATTAAAAAAATATATATTTTTAAACAAAAATAGGTGGGCCCAAACATTTTATAATAATAGAAGTACACATTTCCATCTGTGTGAATATATTAATCATTTGTGCCCTAGCTAAATGGCTGCTACCCGAAATATGACAGGAGTGATGCTTCCCCCTAACTTGAGCATGGCCCAGAATGACAACTATTCTCGTTCAGTGACATCATGAGTCCGTGACCATGGCCATCCATGCAGGCTTCCCACAATTTCCTTCCTCAAAGACGTTTTAGGGGAGCAACAAGTTCCAGGACTTTGAGTGTGTGTCTTTATCCTGATATAGCTCCCAAAGCTTTGGATATTAGAGCCCATAATGGGCAAAATAAGTGACAAGAGGTTTTAGTAGGCTGGCTTTTTTTAAGTATCCCTAATGTAAAGGGTTGGAAGGTCTTTTCTTGACTCTCTCTTATTCTCTTATGGTTTGAAGTGGCTCTTATGGAAAAGCAATCCACACTCTGATTCTGTGATGCCTCTTTCGGAAGAATGGCTAATAACTTCTAACACAAAGCCTGGACAGGAGTCCGTATGCTCTATGTAGGCCTCCTATGTGCCAGACTGGGCTGGCCAGTGTACAGATGTGTCTCATTTAGTCTGCACCCAATCCTGTGAAGAAGCTTTTTTGAGCCTG
Organism: Balaenoptera ricei; assembly: GCF_028023285.1. Classification (NCBI taxonomy): domain Eukaryota; kingdom Metazoa; phylum Chordata; class Mammalia; order Artiodactyla; family Balaenopteridae; genus Balaenoptera; species Balaenoptera ricei. Next base: position 29,178,742 of record NC_082650.1, on the reverse strand, counting down.
AGTAAATTACCCAAGGTCTCTCAGCTAGAAAGAGATGGAGTTAGGATTCTAACCCACCCCTCAAGGAATAAATCCTTTAGCTAGTTTACAAAAAGAACTCTGCTTCTTTTAGCTTGTTTTATTTTATTTTATTCTATATTATTTTTTGGTCTAGCAGAATCTCTTTTCAAAGGTTTGGAAATGACTTTGTCAACACAATTCAAAAATGTGCTTCAAAGCTTCTTGATTCGTTTTGTTTTCCTAAATCAGAAAATGAAACTTTATTAACAGGCGAGTTGTCTCCTAGGTACTCTGTGGATTAAAAATGAAGCCAAGAATAATAATAATGGATTCTTCCTGTACTTGGTAGAACACCTCTACAAAGAGGGAATGGCAAATCCCCAGGTTTTCCAGGCAATGTGGAGTTGCCAGATGAGGCCCACCACTCTTTAAAGATACAGATGACCCACCCAGGCAGCAGGAAAATTAATAAATGCCTTTTGGGGTAACTGGGGGCTGCTCCATCCACGTGACTGAGGAGTGACCTAAATCTAGCTCTCCAGCCCTCTCCCATAATGCACTGCTGAGACTAGGAGTTCCCTAAATGTTTTACGAAGCAAGTTCCTGTTACAGAGCAAGTTTCTTCAGACAGACAGCAATGTAATGATGCTTCAGCTAGGATGCCACATGCAGGGCACCACACAAATGTAAAAGTGCACGCTTCCCTTGGGAAAGGAAAAGAGGCCACAATGCCATAAAGAACGTGAAGTATGTTCTGAGGACCAAAGGATTCCAAGTCCTTTCCTTTCATCCAAGGCTGCTTTCCTGGAGCAAGTCTTTCACGATCTACTAGTGTGCACATTCCTGTGAGTCTGGGACCACTCGCGGGTCAGGGAGCACCTGCAGCCTCTGCTGGCAACAGCTGAGTCCTCGACAAGTTCTTATTCACCTCTGAGTCAAGCCTTGGACGCTGTCCAGGTGCCAAGAGCATCAAGTCTCCACAGCGGGGAAATCACCCCCATTAGGATAACAAGATTAACTAGGAAGACAGGTGAGGTCACCTGTGACTTTGTGCCAACCTGGCAACCCAGGCTGGTGCTCGTGAGATTAAAATGCCCTGCCTAGCAACAGCTCTGATGTTACATCAAACCGGCTGGAGCTGCTTGCTTAACTATTTTTCAGCCTCAAACAGGAAGTCCTCAGTGGCTCAGTTCAGAAAGAACACTAAGGTAAGATTAGAGAGAAAGGTCATCAGTTCCCAAACTTCTCTTCAGGGGGTCAAAGAGCTGAAGTCATACAGTATTAAGAAAACCCTTTGGGAAGTCACAGGAGAGCAGAATAAACAAACAGGCGAGCTAGAGGAGATCTTTCCCTTGCTGGTGTGTTTCAGTGTAATTGAAAAAATGAGCCATCTCTCCAGATGCTGAAAACTACAGACTGGTCCCCATGAGTCCACAGCTCTGAAATTTGCACAGTGGCCAGTTTGTCATTTAGTTTGAGCATCTTCTCTTCCTGGGAGTTTCTGTGTCTGCCCTGCTGACCTCCATCAGAGGCTTTTGAGAGAAAAACTCTCCTAGCACACCTGCTCCTGGGCTCCTAGACGATCCCTCAGTCTGATCCTCCCTGGCAAACCCAAGGGACTGAGGGAGCTTGTCAGCTCATTTTGTTTCCACGATAGGACAGCTTCCTCGTGAAAATATACTGAGGACCCCAGCCCATTGTTTAGGATGCCAACTCGTTATTCTTCAGGATTGTGGGCATCCTTATAAATGGTGCCTTTCATCAGAGAAGGGTGACGAGTGGGGTGAGGAACCAAGTGGTGGGTAAAACCTTTAAAAAATGGACAAGTAATTCCATGAAAGAAATCAGGGCAAAGGTCCTAAAACAGAACACCTTCCGCCAAGCACAGCAAGGTCATGTGCAGACTGGAGCTGGGACCACAGGAGCCCTCAGGAATGGGGCCGCTGCTCCGCCCTTTCCCTCTGCACTGCCTTGTCTCGTGGGTCTGCTTCTCCTGCACAGCCCTTCCATTTTCCTCACTGCAGCTGCCTCCTGGGCTTCCTAAGAGGCAGACCAATGCTTACAGAGACTGTGTGAACTCGCTTAAGAACGGCCTTACCTGGGTTGCCTCCCAGCTCTGCCTCTTACCAGCTGTGTGACCTTAGGAAAGTCATCACATCCAAATCTTGGTTCCCTCGTTTTATAATCAAGATGGTGATGTTACCCACCTGATAGGATTCTCGCCTGGTGCTTGGCACACGGAAGCATTTCGTAAGTGTTAGCTACTACTCTTGTTGTTGTAATTGTTGTTACTACTTGCAGTTACTGCTTCCCTCTCATGCTAGCTTGCCTGTGGCTTTGGCTTCCCACACACAACTGCAATCCACTTCCTCAGTGACCTTTCATTCTGGTTTCCCCAGAGAACCATCTTGGTCTTGCTATATGCAGTATCCCCAGTCGTGCTGCCATTGGTGCCCGCTACTGTTCCATCAGCTATAGCCAGAGATTGTGGCTACACTGTAGATGTGTAATCAACTAATCCTCCAGCTTCAGAAGGGTTTTTGGGAGGGATGATCCTAAGGAAGTGTACTTTGAAAGAGACACACCCCATAACCTACCTACTACATTCTTTCAGGAACTTTAAACAAAGCTATTTTCAACATCCCATTTTCCTATTAGGAGCCCAGTGTATTGTTAATGCTATCAGCAAATACGTTTAATTTTGAGGGTCTCATGTATCTTTTTTAGTGTTACGGTGGAACACTCTCAGAGGTTGATGCTGGCCCCAAAATATCTGTCAGACCTGAGTATGCATTCTCTTCCTTCTTAAAATCCACATGGTCCAAATCAACAAGCCTGTTTCTGCTGGACACTTACATGCTATCATCATGTGACTGGGGTCAGACTCATCCCAAAGCACTGTTTCTTTCCTTTGTAATGCTAGGGGGAAAATCACAGCTTTTATTAATATACAGTTCTAAGTTCAACATCCTCCATCTTCACACTGGTTTCTAATATCAATCAGTACCGGGCTGCTCCCACCTTTTTGGCTCATTGATCATGAAGGTTGCTCTAACTGAGCAGTAGACTCAAGAGCTTAGCCACACATTTTGCCTCCATTCCCCATGTGATCTAAATGGCCTGTCTGGACACGCTGAGACTGTAGTCACCATGCTGTTCCTTGCCACCTACGCAACTCTCGACTTCATGGCCACGGCTGACCAACACCTGAACCTGGGATCATGAAAACTTAGAATGTTTGAGTTGATTCCCATCAGATTCACAAGTACAGAGATGGTTAAAAGAATAGATACCCGGGTTTCCCTGGTGGCGCAGTGGTTGAGATTCCGCCTGCCAATGCAGGGGACACGGGTTCGAGCCCTGGTCTGGGAAGATCCCACATGCCGCAGAGCAGCTGGGCCCGTGAGCCACAACTACTGAGCCTGCGCGTCTGGAGCCTGTGCTCCGCAACAAGGGAGGCCGCGATAGTGAGAGGCCCGCGCACCGCGATGAAGAGTGGCCCCCGCTCGCCGCAACTAGAGAAAGCCCTCGCACAGAAACGAAGACCCCACACAGCCATAAGTAAATAAATAAAATTAAAAAAAAAAAAAAGAATAGATACCCTTCAGTAGATAGTTGGTTTGGAATGGGACCCAGGCTTTTTTTTTTTTTTCAATATATCAATATACGGGAGATTTAAAAAATATTTTTAAATTTTCAAATTAAGATAATTTGCATACAGTAAAATTCATCCTTTTCACTGTACAATTCTCAGATTTTGACAAACGTATTCAGGCATGCAACTACCATTATAATCAAGATATAGAAAAATTCTATCACCCCAAAAAGTCCCCGCATGCTTTATAGCAGTCATCTCATTCTAAAACACTCTTTAGGTGACTGTGATGGACAGTTATGCTTGGGAATCGCTGATATGACCCAAAACCTTTTACAAATGGAAAAGTTATATGGCTCACCCAGAATCACACTGCTTGACAGCCAGGACTCGGATTTAGGTCACCCTTTCTCTTTTTATCTTATCTCAACACATAACACTTATTCTAAAGTCTTTTCTTTGTCCAAGGTGGTTCCTCTAAGTAAAAACAAGCCTATGAAATAAACAATAAAATAACCATAAACTAAAACAAATAAACCCCAAATTAAAACAATAACATTTTTTAAAAACTGCAATACCTAATCCAGAGAATCCTTAAACTAGTCTGAATATACTCAGAAGAAATAGCAAGGTAGGAAGGATTAATTATACCTGATTCCCATCACAAAATGCTACTCTTTTCTTTTTTCTTTGCTCTTTTTTCTTTTTGCAAACACTCTATATGTCTAACCCAGGGCTAAAATACACCCTTGGTGAATCACCTCTAAGCAATACCCCGTAACTTAACCTCCTTCCTCTCTTACTTTCCCCCTGATCTGGACAATGGAAAGGGACAGACTTGGAGAAAGCACATGCCATAAATATCTCAGGGTGACTGGCAGATAGACCCAATCCAATTATGGCCTTATGATTAGCCTATAAATAAAGTAGCTTTGCCTGTTTTAGATGCACCTCCCAAAGGTAGAAGCCATTTTGCTTTGAGAAGCAAACAGCCCCACCCAGGGGATGGGCCAAGAAAGGCAAAGGAATTGTGAAGTCCTACATGTTTTTAAAAGAAAAAGCTCCGGAGGTCCACGTGGATGTGCCCACAGGGGCAGCACAGCGTGTGAGATAGATCCATGCTGGGGGTAACCAGCGTTTGCTGCTTTGCTCTGCGTATGCCAGGGGCCAAAGTCAAGAATCGTTTCAAACCCTAGGCATGTGCTCCAGACCAAGCAATGAGCACCAGTCTTCCCTTAGGACAGGATGACCCTTTCATGACATCTAAATAAACTTTCCACCCAGAGATGTGTTTTTCATCTCTTTCCTTGGCTCTGTGCCAGAAATTATGCCCTCTGAGGGGCACTCAATCCCCTAAGGTCTTTAGGAGTTCACAGATCCCCAGGCCTGAATCCTAAGCAGTTTCCTTCCTTTTCTTTCTTTGGTTTATTATCCAACGTATTGCTCAAGGTGATCTGATAAAGCTTTGGTTAGAGCCCTTTCTCCAACCTTGAATGAACACAGAGCAGTAATCATTGAAAGATTAACTTCCCAATGACTAGCCTGGCTCTCTCTGAGTGGTAGAGCCTGGAGATGAAGTACCCGGATGCTGGCACAAAACCACCAGGGTTTGAATCCTAACTCTACTATCTGTCTACCACGTTAGTGGGCAAGTTAGTTAATATCCTTTGGGTCTCAGTTTTCTCATCTGAAAACTGGGTGCAATAATGTTACCTACCTCAAGAGGGTGAAAATAGAAGTACTTAGCCCTGTGCTATCATCTTAGGGAAACTTGGAATAGTCTAGCCCATCCTGACTTCTTTAGGCAATACTGTATATAAAATAGCTCTTGCTGGGGACAGGCAACTGAGAACCAGCAGTTACCAAGAAATTATGACTGATATTAAATATTTAACTTAAAAATAGTCTTTGCAATGCTTCGCCAAACTATTTTAAAATATATAGAAATGAGCAATTCCCCTGGAATGTTAAAGAAAGTCAGTGGCTAAAAAAAATGTTCTTCTGAAGGCCCATATGTTTTTGCCATTGTTCAACCTATGAGGCCACATGACATTCCCAACATTCTGAAGAAACCACAGGTAAATTTTAGATTGTCTGAATTTTTTAAAAAACTATTCATATTTATTGTCCCTACTCCCATTAACTGTGCCACACAAGACAAATGTGTTTTCCATGTGTGTTTGTGAGGCGTGCACATGTGAGAATTAGTGTTTGTGCTATTTTTAATTTTCCTGTAGTTTCTCACTTTTCTATATATTATATCTCAGGAATGCTGACCAAAAGGTACCTGTGTGGAATAAAAAGCAAAGTTTCCCTACGTTCAGGCTCTGCTCCTTCTTCAGTGTTGGTTTGAGAAGGGGAGGATCAGTTATGCTATCAAAGGCTGACATTTCTTGGCCAGCGTGTGTTTCCAGAAGCATGGTGTGAGGTGGCAGCTACACGAACCCCAAATTCCCTTCCTCCCCTGAGATTTCTTCTGTTGTGTCTCACATACCAGTAGTACATACAGATGCATGAAAACATTCAGAAGTGTCTGACAATGGAAAAGACACAGCTCTGGAGTAAAAAGGAGCTGAGTTTGAATATCCCAACTGCCACCTACTAGTTGTAGGACCCTGACTAAGAGACGTAGGAACTTTAAGCCTGTTTTACCATCTGTCAAATAGTTTGCAGGACTGTCATAAGAATTAAATAGCAAATGTAAAGTATTAGCTCATAATAAGTGCTTGAAACATGGAAGTGTTTATAGTTATGAAACTCCAACTCAAGCTGCTAGCATCAATCATCACTGAATAGGTATCAAGGTTTTTAACTGAGTGAAAAAACAAGCTCTGTTTAATTAAGTTTTGCTCTCACGCAATGGCATGGCTAGAAGCAAATATCTCCCAAGTCAGACCCTCCATAAAGAGCTCAAAGAAGGGGTTGTCTGAGGCCGAGATTGCAACATATGAACAGACAGTAGCAAAACACAGCATATTAAAAGTTAATATTCAAATGTTTAATTCTACTGTAAAATAAGATTCCTTTCAGGGAGAGAGGTAACAATTTATTAACTAGACTGAGATGACTTTTTGAAAAATCATCATTGCCTCTTAAAGGATTAGTTGCTTGGCTTTTTCCATTTTCACCTGACTTGTTCTCTGTATGTGATCAGATGACAAGCTAGTCGGAGCTAGTTTTCTAAGAGCTAGTAAAACTCCACACATAAACATGGAAAAGTTAATTAATCATAATAGTTGTTCAGAACATTGTGTATACACCAAATGAAATGACTTATTTTCTTAGTCCAATGCCAAGACCTATGTGTTTATAGTTAACTTGGTGGCTAGCACACTTGTATATTTCCAATACAAATACTATCTGAACTCCTTTAACTTGCCCAAGAAATACAGAAATTCCAAGACAAAGAAATGAACTAGTATTGTATTTAAATGCACAGCTATCCCAGCTGATAAATGGATATAAGACCAGTACATTTTCAGGTGAAAAAACAAGTTTAAAACTATTACTAATGAATCTTGAACACATATCCAAAATTATACTTCTATATGTTTTGTTTAATCAATTTTATCTGAAGAAAAGTACAACATTCATGTTATAGAAGAATGAGAAATTTCCTTGGAAGAGAAATTTTATCTATGATCAACCACAGAATCTTTCTGGCACATTACTGAGCTTTGCAAAGAGCTATAAATAACCAATTTGACACATGTGGGATTGTCTAACATTTTTAAAATTGAGCTATAGTTGATTTAAAATATTGTGTTATGGTGGTGTGCTGAACTGGGCAATTGGGATTGACATGTATACACTAATGTGTATAAAATTGATGACTAATAAGAACCTGCAGTATAAAAAACAAACAAACAAAAACAGCTAATACTAAACTTTCTTTGGGTTATTTGTATGGAAATATGTTAATATAAATGTTTCAGACATTACATGAAATTTCTAAAAATCTTATATGTTCTGGTATAATGTTATAAGTCATAATTCTTGTTATTACTTTAAAATGTATATCTCAGAAATAACTAAATTTCCTTGTCAATTGCATTATTATGACCTTTCATCAAATCTTTAACCATGGTCATTTTTAAGTCTTTTGTCATTTACAGACAGTTCTGGGTGTACTCTGATGCTTTTGGAAAAATGTTCCTATAAAAAGGTTTCATCTTCAAGGAATTCATGGAAAAGACTCTGACAAGTACAGGTTTCTGGTAACTGACTATACTGCTGAACTGAATGAATAAGCATTTTCAGAACTCTAATGGAAAACTGATGAACTCATAAAAGTGCTAACAAAAGATCAAGATAAAAAAAAAATTAATTGCATGGGACTGAGTGAACTGATGAGGATGATTATAATTTTTGTGATTTTCTGTTTGAATAAAAAAAAAAAAGAAACAATTAAATAAAATGCATCCAGACAGGTGTCTTTCACTGCTTTCAAAAAATATATATATATATATATATTGTGTTAGTTTCAGGTGTACAGCAAAGTGATTCAATTATACACACACATATATATCTATTTTTTTCAGATTCTTTTTCTTATGGGTTATTACAAAATATTGAGTATAGTTTGCTATACAGTAGGTCCTTGTTGGTTATCTGTTTTATATATAGTAGTGTGTATATGTTACTCCCAAACTCCTAATTTATCCCTCCTCCTCCCCACCTTTCCCCTTTGGTAACCATAAGTTTGTTTTCTATGTCTGTGGGTCTATTTCTGTTTTCTATATAAGTCCATTTGTATCATTTTTTTTTTTTAGATTCCACATATAAACGATATCATATGACGTTTGTCTTTCTCTGTCTGGCTTACTTCACTTAGTATGATAATCTCTATCCATCCATGTTGCTTCAAATGGCATTATATCATTCTTTTTTATGGCTGAGTAATATTCCATTGTATATATGTACCACATCTTCTTTATCCATTCATCTGTCAATAGACATTATGTTGCTTCCATGTCTTGGCTATTGTAAAGAGTGCTGCAATGAACATTGGGGTGCTTGTATCTTTTCAAATTATGGTTTTCTCTGGATATATGACCAGGAGTGGGATAAAAACTTAAAAAACTAAAAATAGAACTATCATATATGATCCTGTAATCCCACTCTGGAGCATATATCTGGAGAAAACTATAATTCAAAAAGGGATTGTCTGACTTTTGACACAGATATTTCATATGTCAAATGAAAGATACACAGTCATTTTACGACTCCACAAATGCTTATTTTAAGGAACTTACAAAAGTAGGTGTTCAGCAGAGTAAGCAGAGTGGGGAAAATGAACACAACACGCTCCCCGCTTCTAAAGGAACCCAAATCATGTGCTGAGATTTAAGGTCAACAGAGAAATGACGAAGCAAGAGAGAAAGAGAGGAAGTAAAACTGGTGGAGCATATAAAACTGGCATCATCACACTTTTTCAAAATGAAAAAGAATGAGTTTTTTCACTCATTTTTCAGAATGAGTTTGTACCTTTACTCAGTAATTCCACATTCATAGAAATTTACAATAAGATATGGGCTATGTTCAAAAATCCACACACAAAAATCTTTTTTAAACCTTTTTCATAGCAAAGACAAATTGGAAACAAACAAAAAAATTAATGACAGGGGATTAGTTGAATAAATTATGTCACATATTGAAAAGGAATAGAACACATCCTAGAAAAATTATGCTTCAGGAAAATATTTATTGACTTGGGGGAAATAGTTATGAAATACATTTAAGAGAATAATGTGAGATATAGAATGGTACACTGAATAATGTAAATTTTGTAACATCCATATATAAACATGGATATGATAGAGAAAATATGATTACATCTTACATACCCCTGAAGGATGGGACCTGAAGTAGACAGTTTGTTTGGCTAAACTGGACAAATGTGGTGATGATAATGAACCATTAGAGGCATCCCATTTCCATTTCCTGACTCTGTGAGCCCTGAAAACCAGGAACATGAGTATCAGAAAGGCTGTATATTTTTTACAGATATCAAAATATATCAGTAAGTGTCACCTTCTTAACTCCCAGAGTAAATAGGTGAATCAAAGTTCATTTTTATGAACTTTACAAAAGGGAGTCAATCAAAGAAGAGCTCGATGTCCTCCTGATATCATCACCTCATCAAAATTAATTCTGTACCATAGGAACAATGTTAACTATTGTGAAGTTTAACTGAAAAATAAAAAAGTTATTTAAATCCAGGACATCTATTAGGAGCACAAATAAAAAAGCAACCAGGTAAAAGGAAATGCTGAGAGTGCGCCCAGCTCTTGTCAGAGAGATCTTTCACCTCTGTGTATAAAACTCAAGTTCCTGTTGATCTCTGGTGCAATAAAAAATGTACTGGACAGCGTGAGACGAATCACCATAAACATCGTGGACTGTCATCTCATGAAAGCGTGGAAGGTCACCTGTTCCTTGTGCAAAGGACACAGACACAGGCTGGGACCTGAAACTGAGAAGAGGAAGGGAACTAAATAAGAATGCTGCCCCAGACAAGGGTTGAGTCAACCAGTGCGGTTTCCACACCACAGTCCTTTTCTTGTTCAAGCTCCGGGGGTCACTTGCTCAAAATTAGACACCACAGTCAAATAGGAGGAGGCTGGGGAAGACATCACAGGTTAAAATGACTACTACCTTTGGCCTTCCAAGTCATCAGTAATCTTCTGTTAGGGAGCAGGAATATTTCCATACTATTGACAGTGGTGCAGGGAAAACTCCAAAAGCCTGTCAGACAGAAAGACTTGAGTTCCAGGCTGGCTCAATCATTTATTAGGTGCTTGCGTTTGTGCAAGTCTCTTATTCTCTCTGAATATGTTTCCTGTCGCATAAAATAGTGTTAATGATATCTACTTGGCAAGGGCTTTTTGAGGATTAAAAGAAATATTATATGTAAAATGCCTAAAGTAATGCCTGGCACACGAGAGATGTTTAATAATAGGTTCTTTCTACTTGTCCTCTTTTACCACCTTCTCTAGGTATAAGTTTTATTTAGTAGTTGCTTAAAATTAGTGAGAAAGCAGAGGAGGAGGAGAACAAAGAAAATTATTTTAGTAAGTTCAGACATAATTTAAAAATCCCCAAAGACATGACAGGTTATTACAGACTCTAGAGGTTCGCTATTTATGCTCAGATGCCGTGTGTGTGTGTGTGTGTGTGTGTGTGTGTGTGTGTACCTTTTTACAAGAATTATGCTCTTAAGCGTGTGTGTACCTTTTTACAAGAATTATGCTCTTAAGCTGTTTAACTGCAAAAGATTGTGTGCATGTGTGTTGTGTTGACTGTTGTGTATTCGTTTTTATTTTGCTATTAGAATTAAGGAAATAATATCTGGAGACTAAATTCTTAGTCATTTTTCTAGAGATCAACAGAAACTTGAGACTTATCTTCAGCAGAACTATATAGAAACTACCTGGAAAGATGGCTTAATTTTAGTTAATTTACATGAAGCAAATGGGCTAGGGGAGATTGAAAGTGTGAGTTTGCAGTGTGGTCCTCTGTCTGGACATCTATACAACAAATTCACTCATTTAACAAATATTTACTGGGAACTTTTTTGTGCTGGGATTGTGCTATGTCCAGCTGTCAATTCTGTGCTAGGGACGTGGATTTTTCTCAAGTCACTAATTGCACGTGGTCTCCTAAGCTAGAGCTGCAAAAACCCAGTCATTTTCTAGCTCCTCTCCTGCTATTTCTAATTAAATGTCACCCTTTGGGGCAAATCTGACCCTTTACACCAAACCAGAAGTTCCAGACTATAATCCTTCATAATTTGTAATGATCAGGAGCCAGAAGTAACAACTAAAAGTTTAGTTACTTTTACAAAGCAGTAAGAATGGCAGACCATGAAGCACTTCAGCAAACTGTATTTTGCTGCTCCTAGGAAAGCCACTTAAAGTACACGTGACCAGCTTAAGATACGTGTGATTTCAATGCTGCAAAATTCGTTCCCATGTTGCTTGTCCCTGATCTAAATGCTCATGCAATATGCAGCTACTCCTCTATACCAGCCGGAGATTTCTAAGCAAAGTAAAATATTTCTACACAAAACTGGTCAGTTCTGTGAAGGAAACTACAATTGTCAAAAATTCTTATAATTACACCTATTTCTCTGCAACTAGAGCTTGTCAGCATAATAGCCAGGTGGATCACAGTTTTCAACACTTTCACGGAGAGAAAATCTACCTGGTTTATTTTTCTAGTTCCTCTGGTAATGAGAGTCTTGTTTGCTAGTTCTCTGGTTTTGGGAACATAGATTACCCCTTCCCTCTTTTTTTTAAAGCATTGTGTTGTAGAAAAAGTTTTAGCTAAAGGAAAACAACTGCTTTGATTTGATAAGATGGCAAATAAGAGTTACGTAATATTCACAGAAACAATTCTTCCAATTCTTGTTTATCTTTTAAATATTTTTTGACAAAAAAATAAGCAAAGAGAAGAAAAAATTTTAAATATGTTCATAATCACTTCACCTAGAGATACTGCTAGCACTTTAGTGTATATCTTCTGGTTCCGTACATGTACAAATAGACATCTATATATTTTCTCTTTTTTTTTTAAACATCTTTATTGGAGTATAATTGCTTTACAATGGTGTGTTAGTTTTTGCTTCATAACAAAGTGAATCAGCTACATGTATACATATATCCCCATATCCCCTCCCTCTTGCATCTCCCTCCCACCCTCCCTATCCCAGCCCTGTAGGTGGACACAAAGCTCTGAGCTGATCTCCCTGTGCTATGCTGCTGCTTCCCACTAGCTATCTATTTTACATTTGGTAGTGTATATATGTCCACGCCACTCTCCCACTTCGTCCCAGCTTACCCTTCCCCCTCCCCGTGTCCTCAAGTCCATTCTCTACGTTTGCATCTTTATTCCTGTCCTGTCCCTAGGTTCTTCAGAACCATTTTTTTTTTTTTTTTTTTAAGATTCCATATATATGTGTCAGCATACGGAATTTGTTTTTCTCTTTTTGACTTACTTCACTCTATATGACACACTCTAGGTCCATCCACCTCACTACAAATAACTCAATTTCGTTTCTTTTTATGGCTGAGTAATATTCCATTGTATATATGTGCCACATCTTCTTTATCCATTCATCTGTTGATGGACACTTAGGTTGCTTCCCTGTCCTGCCTATTGTAAATAGAGCTGCAATGAACATTGTGGTGCATGACTCTTTTTGAAATATGGTTTTCTCAGCGTATATGCCCAGTAGTGGGATTGCTGGGTCGTATGGTAGTTCTATTTTTAGTTTTTTAAGGAACCACCATACTGTTCTCCATAGTGGCTGTAACAATTTACATTCCCACCAACAGTGCAAGAGAGTTCCCTTTCCTCCACACCCTCTCCAGCATTTATTGTTTGTAGATTTTTTGATGATGGCCATTTTGACTGGTGTGAGGTGATACCTCATTGTACTTTTGATTTGCATTTCTCTAATGATTAGTGATGTTGAGCATCCTTTCATGTGTTTGTTGGCAATCTGTATATCTTCTTTGGAGAAATGTCTATTTAGGTCTTCTGCCCATTGTTGGATTGGGTTGTTTGTTTTTTTGATATTGAGCTGCATGAGCTGCTTGTAAATTTTGGAGATTAATCCTTTGTCAGTCGCTTCATTTGCAAATATTTTCTCCCATTCTGAGGGTTGTCTTTTCAGCTTGTTTATGGATTCCTTTGCTGTGCAAAAGCTCTTAAGTTTCATTAGGTGCCATTTGTTTATTTTTGTTTTTATTTGCATTTATCTAGGAGGTGGGTCAAAAAGGATCTTGCTGTGATTTATGTCAGAGTGTTCTGCCTATGTTTTCCTCTAAGAGTTTTATACTATCTGGCCTTACATTTAGGTCTTTAATCCATTTTGAGTTTATTTTTGTGTATGGTGTTAGGGAGTGTTCTAATTTCATTCTTTTACATGTAGCTGTTCAGTTTTCCCAGCACCACTATTGAAGAGGCTGTCTTTTCCCCATTGTATATTCTTGCCTCCTTTATCAAAAATAAGGTGACCATATGTGCATGAGTTTATCTCTGGGCTTTCTATCCTGTTCCATTGATCTATATTTCTGTATTTGTGCCAGTACCATACTGTCTTGATTACCGTAGCTTTGTAGTATAGTCTGAAGTCTGGGAGCCTGATTCCTCCAGCTCCATTTTTCTTTCTCAAATTGCTTTGGCTATTCAGGGTCTTTTGTGTTTCCATACAATTTGTGCAATTTTTTGTTCTAGTTCTGTGAAAAATGCCATTGGTAGTTTGATAAGGATTGCATTTAATCTGTAGATTGCTTTGGGTAGTACACTCATTTTCACAATGTTGATTCTTCCAATCCAAGAACATGGTATATCTCTCCACCTGTTTGTATCATCTTTAATTTCTTTCATCAGTGTCTTATAGTTTTCTGCATACAGGTCTTTTGTCTCCTTAGGTAGGTTTACTCCTAGGTATTTTATTCCTTTTGTTGCAGTGGTAAATGGGAGTGTTTCCTTAATTTCACTTACAGGTTTTTCATCATTAGTGTATAGGAATGCAAGAGATTTCTGTGCATTAATTTTGTATCCTGCTACTTTACCAAATTCATTGATTAGCTCTAGTAGTTTTCTGGTAGCATCTTTAGGATTCTCTATGTATAGTATCATGTCATCTGCAAACAGTGACAGATTTATTTCTTCTTTTCCAATTTGGATTCCTTTTATTTCTTTTTCTTCTCTGATTGCTGTGGTTAAAACTTCCAAAACTACGTTGAATAATAGTAGTGAGAGTGGACAACCTTGTCTTGTTCCTGATCTTAAAGGAAATGGTTTCAGTTTTTCACCACTGAGGACGATGTTGGCTGTGGGTTTGTCATATATGGCCTTTATTATGTTGAGGAAAGTTCCCTGTATGCCTACTTTCTGGAGGGTGTTTATCATAAATGGGTATTAAATTTTGTCAAAAGTTCTTCTGCTTCTAAGACGCAGAGATGATCATATGGTTTTTCTCCTTCAATTTGTTAATATGGCTTATCACATTGATTGATCTTCATATATTGAAGAATTCTTGCATTGCTGGGATAAACCCCACTTGATCATGGTGTATGATCCTTTTAATGTGCTGTTGGATTGTGTTTGCTAGTATTTTGTTGAGGATTTTTGCATTGATGTTCATCAGTGTTATTAGCCTGTCGTTTTCTTTCTTTGTGACATCTTTGTCTGGTTTTGGTATCAGGGTGATGGTGGCCTCATAGAATGAGTTTGGGAGTGTTCTTCCCTCTGCTATATTTTGGAAGCGTTTGAGAAGGATAGGTGTTAGCTCTTCTCTAAATGTTTGATAGAATTCGCCTGTGAAGACATCTGGTCCTGGGCTTTTGTTTGTTGGAAGATTTTTAATCGCTGTCTCAATTTCAGTGCTTGTGATTGGTCTGTTTATATTTTCTATTTCTTCCTGGTTCAGTCTCAGAAGGTTGTGCTTTTCTAAGAATTTGTCCATTTCTTCCAGGTTGTCCATTTTATTGGCATAGAGTTGCTTGTAGTAATTTCTTATGATCCTTTGTATTTCTACATTGTCAGTTGTTACTTCTCCTTTTTCTTTCTAATTCTATTGATTTGAGTCTTCTCCCTTTTTTTCCTGATGAGTCTGGTTAATGGTTTATCAATTTTGTTTATCTTCTCAAAGAACCGGCTTTTAGTTTTATTGATCTTTGCTATTGTTTCCTTCATTTCTTTTTCCTTTACTTCTGATCTGATCTTTATGATTTCTTTCCTTCTGCTAACTTTGCGGGTTTTTTGTTCTTCTTTCTCTAATTGCTTTAGGTGTAAGGTTAGGTTGTTCATTTGAGATGTTTCTTGCTTCTTGAGGTAGGATTGTATTGCTATAAACTTTCCTCTTAGAACTGCTTTTGCTGCATCCCATAGGTTTTGGGTTGTCGTGTTTTCATTGTCATTTGTTTCTAGGTATCTTTTGATTTCCTCTTTGATTTCTTCAGTGATCTCTTGGTTATTTAGTAGTTTATTGTTTAGCCTCCATGTGTTTATATTTTTTACAGATATTTTCCTGTAATTGATATCTAGTCTCATAGCACTGTGGTTAGAAAAGATACTTGATACGATTTCAATTTTCTTAAATTTACCAAGGCTTGATTTGTGACCCAAGATATAATCTACCCAGGAGAATGTTCCATGAGCACTTGAGAAGAAAGTGTATTCTGTTGTTTTGGATGGAATGCCCTATAAATATCAATTAAGTCCATTTTGTTTAATGTATCATTTAAAGCTTGTGTTTCCTTATTTATTTTCATTTTGGATGATCTGTCCATTGGTGAAATTGGGGGTGTTAAAGTCCCCCACTATGATTGTGTTACTGTCGATTTCCCCTTTTATGGCTGTTAGCATCTGCCTTATATATTGAGGTGCTCCTATGTTGGGTGCATAAATATTTACAATTGTTATATCTTTTTCTTGGATTGATCCCTTGATCATTATGTAGTGCCCTCCTTTGTCTCTTGTAATAGTCTTTATTTTAAAGTCTATTTTGTCTGATATGAGAATTGCTACTCCAGCTTTCTTTTGATTTCCATTTGCATAGAATATCTTTTTCCATCCCCTCACTTTCAGTCTGTATATGTCCCTAGGTCTGAAGTGGGTCTATTGTAGACAGCATATATATGGGTCTTGTTTTTGTATCCATTCAGCCAATCTATGTCTTTTGCTTGGAGCATTTAATCCATTTACATTTAAGGTAGTTATTGATATGTATGTTCCTATTACCATTTTCTTAATTGATTTGGGTTTGTTATTGTAGGTCTTTTCCTTTTCTTGTGTTTCCTGCCTAGAGAAGTTCCTTTAGCATTTGTTGTAAAGCTGGTTTGGTGGTGCTGAATTCTCTTAGCTTTTGCTTGTCTGTAAAGGTTTTAATTTCTCTGTCAAATCTGAATGAGATCCTTGCTGGCTAGAGTAATCTTGGTTGTAGGTTTTTCTCTTCCATCACTTTAAATATGTCCTGCCACTCCCTTCTGGCTTGCAGAGTTTCTGCTGAAAGATCAGCTGTTAACCTCATGGGGATTCCCTTGTATACTATTTGCTGTTTTTCCCTTGCTGCTTTTAATACTTTTTCTTTGTATTTAATTTTTGATAGTTTGATTAATATGTGTTTTGGTGTGTTTCTCCTTGGATTTATCCTGTATGGGACTCTCTGAGCTTCCTGGACTTGATTGACTATTTCCTTTCCCATATTAGGGAAGTTTTCAACTGTCATCTCTTCAAATATTGTCTCAGTCCCCTTGTTTTTCTCTTCTTCTTCTGGGACCCCTATAATTCGAATGCTGGTGTGTTTAATGCTGCTCCAGAGGTTCTGAGACTGTCCTCAATTCTTTTTATTCTTCTTTATTCTGCTCTGTAGTAGTTATTTCCACTATTTTATCTTCCAGGTCATTTATCCATTCTTCTGCCTCAGTTATTCTGCTCTTGATTCCTTCTAGAGAATTTTTAATTTCATTTATTGTGTTGTTCATCACTGTTTGCTCTTTAGTTCTTCTAGGTCCTTGTTAAACATTTCTTGTATTTTCTCCATTCTATTTCCAAGATTTTGGATCATCTTTACTATCATTACTCTGAATTCTTTTTCAGGTAGACTGCCTATTTCCTCTTCATTTGTTTGGTCTGGTGGGTTTTTACCTTGCTCCTTCATCTTCTGTGTATTTTTCTGTCTTATCACTTTGCTTAACTTCCTGTTTTTGGGGTCTCCTTTCTCAGGCTGCAGGTTTGTATTTCCCGTTGTTTTTGGTGTCTGCCCCCAGTGGCTAAGGTTGGTTCGATGGGTTGTGTAGGCTTCCTGGTGGAGGGGACTGGTGCCTGTGTTCTGCTGGATGAGGCTGGATCTTGTCTTTCTGGTGGGCAGGACCGCATCTGGTGGTGTGTTCTGGGGTGTCTGTGACCTTATTATGATTTTAGGCAGCCTCTCTGCTAATGGGTGGGGGGGGGGGGGTGTTCCTGTCCTGCTAGTTGTTTGGCATAGGGTGTCCAGCACTACAGCTTGCTGGTCGTTGAGTGGAGCTGGGTCTTAGTGTTGAGATGGAGATCTCTGGGAGAGCTTTCACTATTTGATATTACATGGAGCCGGGAGGTCTCTGATGGACCAATGTCCTGAACTAGGCTCTCCCACCTCAGAGGCACAGGCCTGACACTGGCCGGAGCACCAAGACCCTGTCAGCCACACAGCTCAGAAGAAAAGGGAGGAAAAGAAAGAAAGAAAGAAAAAAATAATAAAATAAAGTTATTAAAGTAAAAAATATATATTATTAAAAATAAAAAAATTAAAAGTCATAAAAAAAGAAAGAAGAGAGCAACCAAACCAATAAACAAATCCACCAGTGATAACAGGTGCTAAAAACTATACTAAAAACAAACAAACAAACAAACAAAAACAGACACAGAACCTTAGGACAAATGGTTAAAGCAAAGCTATACAGACAAAATCACACAAAGAAGCATACACACACACACTCACAAAAAGAGAAGAAGGAAAAATCTATAGGTATCTGAGACAGTCAAAGCTGTTTTTAGGATCTGAGACAGAGATTTAGGGAAGAATGCAAAGGCGGTGTGCTCCATCCAAGATGATCTCCCCTTCGTCCTGAAGCCATCTGTAGAGAATTACTACACCCTGGTAACCGATAGCCCTCTGGTGGTCGCCTTGGCGTCGGTGTGGTCACTCTTCCTCTTCTTGGTGCTGGTGTTCGTCTCAGTACGGCTGTGCAGGCCCCAGTGTTCTTTATACCATGCCCAAAGGATGCAGTTAGGGCCACTCTAGCAGGATGTCAGCTATCAGAAATGGTCTCTCAGGGTGGCTGTATTCTTTCTGGCTATATTTTCTTTAGCTAAAATGGGATCATACTCTCTTTGATGTTATATATCCCATTTCCCCATGGCATTCAGTGTTCTCCTACATCGTTATTTCTAATGACAGCACAGTACTCCCCTGTATTATGATTTATTTAACCAATAGAGGCATATATGTATGGATATACAGGAAAAATAATGCCTTTAGAGCTTGAGCTTTTAAACCACCTTTCCGCTTCTAAGTTGTCTTGGAAATTGTATTCTCAGCTGGTGTCTGAATGTGTGCTTCTGCCCCTGGCCAACTCACAGTCTCCAGGAGTCAACTTCGGGTAGTTAATTGAGTCAGAAAGTAATAGAGCTCAGGGACCTAAGTACCCTGTCGTCTTTTGGAAAAGGAAAACTACAGCATGAGTTAGAACATGACCCTTTTTTCTGACCAAACAGAGTGTGATTCAGAGTGTGTGAAATTTAAAACAGATTTTCATTCATTTAACTAATGCAGAAACAGTCCCTGCTCTGTGCATCAGGTGTCACACTACACACTGTGGATACATTGCACTCTACATTTTGTTTAGTTTCTTTCTTGTGGAGCTTACATTTCGATGGACTAGCAATTTTTAAAAGTCAAGAAAACAGCCTCAAAGCCTTTTTGTTGTTGTTGTTACAACTAAAGTGGAGTAGAAATTATATGCTACAAACACATGTATATTTGAAGCTATCACAAAAGATGTAAGATTCTTTTGTAAACTCAAAATATTCCATTTTCTAATGGGAATCATATCTTCTCTATATACTATACATTACCTAAATAATAGTGTACGGAAAAGGCATACTCTCCCCTCAATTATGGAACAGAAGGGATACCTTAATATGGTTATTTTAATTCATAGAAAACAAATTCTCTAGAGCTTTGGAGGCCTTTGCCCAAGGAGTGAATGACATAGTTTTAGACATGAATTGACCTCAGCTATAAAATCAGGAGTGTGTGCGTGAGATGCCACACAGCACAGTGGTCAGATTGTAAGCTATTTAGGAGACAGTGGGAACTTGAATAACCATGAGTAAATTATGATCCACTCATTAGAGGGACTATTGTGCAGCTATTAGAATGAATGAGTAAGCTTTATATTTACTGATTTGGGAAGATATTTGCGATATACACTTAACTGAAGAAACAAGGCTGCAGAGTAATATATAGGATAACAATGCTATTTTGCTTTAAAGATAAGGAAGAGGAAAACGGTATGTCTGTCCATATGTTTGCATGTGTTTATATGTGCGTGGAAATAGATGGGAAAGGCTACCTACTTAACAATATTGATTATTTCAGATAAATGGAATGGAGTTGAGATGGGGAAGTGATTATTTTATATACCGTATCTTTTTACCATGAGCAGGTATCGCCTTAGTCAAGTCATTTTTTAAAGTAGAAAAAATAAAGAAAAAAGTTACAAGGTGGCCAGGGATGAAAACATATCTTTAAAACCACTTTACTGTTAATATTAATCAGCAATTATTCCTGGAGTATTTATTGTTTGCAAGAATGAGAACAAAATATTAGACTTACGACCTACCAGAGGGCCAATAATCTAACTGGGGACATAAGATCTAATCACATGAAAAGATTAGTGTTTTCATGCTGGGAACAGAGTTGGCTAGTTGATATTTATTTTTTGAAAGGAGTGGAATGAAAGTGGTATAGTGAGTAGAGCTTGGACGTGGCAATAATCTCCCGCTCTGCTTCTCACTTGCTATATGAACTTGGACAATTCCTTAACATCTGTAACACGATCGCTCAGACTCTTCACCTCTGGCGTTGAGAATGAAAACATCTGGATGCAAAACAATTAATTAACATTGCATCGAAGATTGGTGTGATGAGCATTTCCCCCTCTCCCACTGCAGAACTTGGGAATTGGGGGCCACTTTTCCAGGACTTAGTCTTTGAAGTTGAGTCCATAGCTCCACAGTTATTAGGAGACCTCTGAGAACCAAATCAGCCCCAACAGCCGGCTCAGAATTCTTGGCTCAACCCAGGCCCTGATAGTCAATGGCCAAAATGCAAAACCAGGCAACTTTTGCTTGCAGTGCTAAGTTGCAAACCATCTGTCTCTAGTCTCTAGTGAGTGCTATTGGGCAGCACAAAACAAAAGCCATCATCCCCAAATTCCAGTTCTAAGGTTCTCTTGGTCTGGGCGTAAAGCCAGAGGCAATTCTACATAGGTGGCGAGCCAGTGCCATCTGAGTGTCATTATCTCCTATGTGATGGTTGAGAAAAGTAAGGAAGGAAGAGCCAGAATAGCCAAAGACTGTATCTTAATTCCAAAATGGGCAGGGAAGAAAGGGCAGGAAAACACAAGGACAGGCACTCACGAGGATCCGCGTTACCAATAGCATCAGCAAAAATAACCAGCTGGCTGTCATCCAGGGGGTTCCCCATCCAGCTGCTGTGTGCGTGTCCCAGGTCTAAAGAGCACACGCAGCCTGTATCTGGCCAGTCCAAGTCCCCATCCATCCTGCAGTGGGTTACGGACTGCATTTCACAGGCTTCCCACTTTGGAAAAAAATGTTAGGGAAAAAGAAAATAACAGGTAGTCCTTCCATGTTACCTGACATATTTAATGGTAGTCACATTTTCAAAAGTGAAGATTGAATTTTGATGCTTAGGCTGTTGTATAGGCCTGTGTCCTGTTGCTTTCCCTTCATCCTCAGCTTCTGATTGTCACAATGTTTAGATGTTGTACAAGGAAGAGAACAAAGACACGGACCTTTCGGAATTGACAAAACTCCTATCTCAATGGGAGCAAGCAATGAAAAATAAGAGATATTGAACACAAGAGCTGAGCGACTGTATTTTAGGGCTGGAGGTGGGAGCCCCACATACTGTGTGGGAAGACTGGAGCAAGCTGCCAATCGAAATCTCCTTCAGATGATTCAGCAGGAAGAGGGAGAGGAGAGGGGGCGATCACTTAGCGCGCTGAGCACTAGGGGAATATCTTGTAGTTTTAGAGAATGTTGAGAGGTGGAAGTGTGAGTGGGCAGCCTGCATTTCTTCTGCACCTACCACCACACTATCTCCTTGCCTGCAAAAATCCATTATTTCACCGTGAAGCATTCATGCTCCGAATTAGGCTAACGAAAATACATCTGGTTCCATCTAGCTAGGATCTGTTCCGTAGGCAAATGCCCAAGCATGGAAGAGGTTTTTAAAGAATGGAAACTTGACTATCTAATCAGGCTCTTGATGTTCTCTTAAGCTAGTTTGTACTTTATCTTTAAATAGTACCCAGGGGAGGAAATAGCTCATCGTGGAAAGAACACTTCCCTGGGCATCTAGAGACCAGCTCCCCAGTTTCCAGTTTGCAGCACAGAAACTCTGGGCCTGAGGGCAGGTCTCTGAACTTATTTAGCCCTCAGATTCCCCACTGAGATAAAATAAATTAGGCTAAGTCACTTCTAAATTCCCTTCCCACTCCAGGATTCTGTGTTTTGCCAAAAATCACTGGATGAGGACTAATGTTTTAACAGGTTGGCTCCAGTGACTCAGCACAGATTTCTCAAACTATCTGCTATTAAGTCCTACTGGTTTAAGAGAATCCAGGTGGTTGGTAAAAGTGCTTTGCATTCTTGGAAACACACAATGCACTGGGAGAATTGTACTCATTTTATAAACATGTGGTGACTCTGCTTTTCCTTAAGCTATACACCATGAAACCTCCCAGGGGGGTAGCTCAGGGCAGTGATGGCTTTAGAATGACAAAGCCCTCTTCTCTGTGAACTGTGGCAGGCACTTAATTTCTCTTAGTCTCAGTTTCCTCCTCTGTGACTTGGTGACAAAGAAGGCCACCTTGAATGTTTAGGGGGAGGAGGAGGGACCTGGGCTTTCCACTGAGCAGTGGAGAAGTCTCCCCTAGCAGGAATATGTGAAGCTTTGGCCTCAGGCAGACCAAGTTCAAGGGCTGGTTTCGTGGTTTCTTACATATGTTGCTGTTTGAACTTCACTTCATTTCTCCACACCGTGGCTTCTTCGTGTGTGAGATGGGAATGATAACCTTTACCGCACACAATTACTCCTTGTAAAGAGTTGAGCGGAGTTCACAGCACTTGGTAAGGATCCAGTTAATAAGCATAATTACTGTGCATTACCCACAAATTCAAAATTCACCTGATCTGGGCACATCAGCTGGAGTTTACTTTTATATGACAAAGGGAAGTGGTCTTGCTAGAAAAGAGTTCAAATGGCAATGTAAGAATATAATTCTAGGGGCTTCCCTGGTGGCTCAGTGGTTAAGAATCTGCCTGCCAATGCAGGGGACACGGGTTCGAGCCCTGGTCTGGGAAGATCCCACATACCACGGAGCAACTAAGCCTGTGCGCCACAACTATTGAGCCTGCGCTCTAGAGCCTGTGAGCCACAACTACTGAGCCCACGAGCCACAACTACTGAAGCCTGCGTGCCTAGAGCCTGTGCTCCACAACAAGAGAAGCCACCGCAATGAGAAGCTTGAGCACTACAACGAAGAGTAGACCCTGCTCGCTGCAACTAGAGAAAGCCCGCGTGCAGCAACAAAGACCTAATGCAGCCAAAAATAAATAAATACATAAAATAAATTAAAAAAAAAAGAATATAATTCTAATCTACCTAGAAGGTGAGCTGTGTTTACACAGAGATAACGAATTCTGTATGTTGAATTTATGTATAAATACCAACTGGAATAAAAATAAAAGTCAACATTGTTTTGATTTGCATATTATTCTATTTATGATAAGAACTTCTACCTAATCTTTTATTTGTGAAGTTATTTCAGTACTTGAAATAAAGATAAAACTGCATTTTCTTGACAGAGTTGGGGGTTGGAGGAATTACAAGTGCACTTTCCTTGAGGCATTAGTTAGGTTCTTTGGTTACAGGCAACAAATGCCAACTCTGGTTCAATTTATTAGAAGGATATTGGTGAGCACAACAGACCAAGCTGACGGAAGTCTGAAGAAGCAGGTTTAGAGATGGGACAGAAATCAGGAGGGCCTCCTGGCAGGGGCAGTTTCTTCCCTCTTTGCATCAGAATTGAAGAGAGAGGACTTCCCTGGTGGTCCAGTGTTTAAGACTTTGTGCTTCCACTGCAGGGGGCATGGGTTCAATCCCTGGTCAGGGAAGTTCCGCATGCCGCAAAGTGAGGCTAAAAGAAAAATCAAAGAGAGGAAGTCCAGCTGACCAGGCTTAGATCTTAGAAGGCCTTCCCTTCAAATCCTTCCCAGAGGAAGAATGTGGCCAAAGGATGTTTCTGGAACCTCTTTGCCTCCATTAAAGAAGAGCTTATCTGAATTTTCTGACCTAACAAGACGACCCACTATGGGTGAGAAGTAAATCCCCCAAAAGAAACAGAGATGCTGAGAGGAAGAGGGGATGGATGCTGGGTAATCCATCAACAAAGGTCCACCACAGAGTTGACAGAGCTGTTCCACACCTGACCCTGCTCCTTGTGAGGAGAACTGCTTCCCTCCCCCAAATCTCTTATAAGAATGGAGATAATAGTAAACCCAACACAACAGGGTTAGTTGGAAGTATACACATTGTAATGCTTAACGGGTGCCCAGGACAATGTCTGTCACATACTAAGCATGTCTATTAACTTTCCCTAAATCATACTATTCTTTCTAATTTCAGTTGTGCCAGTGTTAGGCTTTTCCATATTAGTTGCATGTATAAACATACTTGTGGTGTGTTTCTTAGATCCATGCATATTAGTATTCTATTATCAAAGTGTGTTCTTCCAGAGAAAAGAGATCATGCCTCACTTTCAACAGTGCCATTTGCTTTTGAATAACTGGCAATGATTATAATAACAGGGAGGAATTGCCCTAGTGATTAGTTTTAAATATTGTTTTGAGGGTTTTTTTTTTTACTCTCTACATAATATGTTATTTATAACGCAATCAGCGTTTACAGTTATGCTTGCGCTATAGGCTTCCATTTTCTTTTCCATGGTCATGCTGAGGAGCCTTGATTATAGAGACCGCCTCGTCCATACAAGACTTTTGAGGATGGAATGGTTGACGTGGGCTTCCCTTCCTAAATATTTTGCTGATTCACTTGTTCCATTTTTAAACATCAGGAGATTACCATTGGTGACATCTGCTAATTATTTGGTTTGACTCGTGGCTGGCATGAGACTTCCATCTGCAGCAATCAGGAAGACATGATCAGCGTGAGGCTAATGCTACCCAGTCCATGACCTATTTGTAGTAATGAGTGCCCTTGTCTATTTTTCTGTTTTCCCCATTGGTATCATGTGTTGGAAACATAGCTGCCAGAAGTTTAGCATAAACCTGGTGAGATTGAATATAACTTCCATCCAGTGGAAGGTGCATTGTGTTCCTATTAACAGCATAGCAACTCTCGAATTGCAATGGCCCAACCAATTGCACATTTAAAACCTTCTACATCTCTCTTAAGGTCTCCTCCCAACCCTAATTCCGATGTAGAAGCAGTCTTGAAAGAGAGCTGAAAACTGACCTTTTTTGCTTCCTGGTACCAGGTTTTCAGAAGTCCCCTCAAATGGACTTTGATCGTTTGTTTTTTTCACCATCATCATGTGTCTGCCACAGCGTCATTAAGACATGTTAGTTAAGCTTCCTGGCTTAATTCTGAGCAAATTAAATCATACTCAGTAAACTCACTAATAATTTTGCTTGTTTGTTTGTGTGATGCTCGGCCAAGTTTAGAGAGGTAGTGAGTGCAGAACCTGGTAGTAGCCACACTTGCTAATTCATTCAACACTTTAGATCAAATTAGTGTACATTTTCATCATGCTGTGTTCTACCAAAGCAAACAGAGGAGAAGGCTTTCTGTGCCCTGGTGCTTCTCGTCTGCTACCGCAGCAGATGACTCAGCACAGGAATTCTCCAGACAGGAGTATAGAGGGATTTGTACATCTGCTCATGGCTCATGGGAAAGCCACAACCTTTGAGGGCTTAACATAAGAAGTAGGTGCTAAAAAGCTAAGTATCAGGTCAATGAATAGAGAGGATCACTCAATCGGTTATAGTCGGCCCTGCTGGGGAGAACAGAAGAGACTCTGGGCTCTGGGCCTTGTTGCTCTCTTAGCCCCTCCTTGGGGAGCCCTTTGGGGGAGCATTGCTTATTAATAAGCTGACCATTGCTTATTCTGGTGCCTCTGCCAGGTTCCTTCTACCTCAGTACATTGATACCTGCTGCTTGCCTGAAAATCTCCCTAACCCCCTTAGCCCACTAAACCCTCCTCTCAGGATTTATCTGACCAGACACTTTGGGGGGAAGACTAAATCAGGACTCCATTAAATCTTCTCACACCACCTTCAAGGTACTCATTATGATTGCAATTGAATAATTAATCGCAGAAATTGCTGTTTAATGAATGTATTATCTGCTAAAATGGAAGCCCCCTGAGGGTCTTATTTATGTTTGCATTTCAACTTTTTTTATACATAGTAGGTGCACAGTATATATTTTTTTAAATGAATGAGTGAATTCTGAATTGAGAACTCAACATTCTTAAATGTGACAACACTTATTTAGGTTTTGTGAATAAACCATAGCCAAGTTTATTCTGGAGCACAATTTCAATAACCCAGGGGAGGGAGAGAGAAAAAGGTGTGTAGAGGATGGGCTGAATTGGGTCAACTTTCTCTTCATTATGTTTCACCCAGGAGTAGTTGTATGCCAAGGTAATTAAATGCCAAAACAAGCTTGCAGAAACTTTTCTCTTTCCACAAATTTCTCTAACTGTAGAAAGGGTAAGAATTCTTTTCAAACCCCACTTCCATTTTACCATTTACCTCACATACTGACCCAGTCTCTAAGACTCTAGCCATTTTTATTGTGATACCTGCGTTTAGAGCAGAATCCTAGGTACCAGGTCAGTGCCCATTGCTTTGTATGAACAGCAACAATGCTTTTCATTACTGGGCATAATATACTTTCTGGTTTTTTTCTCTATAGCCTTTTTAAAAAAATTTTTTTTAATTGATTTTTCTTTATAGTCTTATACTGAAAATAAGCAATGATTGTGACTTTCCTTTGACAGATGGAGGAAATGAGCACAGGCAAATCTGGAGCCCTTGACCACTGTCACACAGGCAAGACTGGGTCACATCTAGAGGAGCAGTGGAAGGAAACCTCCAGAACTCCGGGCCTCAGGGCAGTTTCCACAAGGCCTACAGCTAATCACAGATCCAGGGTTTCCTCCCATTGACTAAAAGTATAATAAATACAAGTTACAGCCTGACTACCTTCTGAGAAAATCTTGTAATGGTTAGTAGGGGAAAGAAGAGAAAGTCCAGATGTTTGCTTTTTTTTTTCTCCTGCTTAGTATGAGTTGAATGCTAACTTGAGAGCAGCTTTAACGGTGGACTGGAAAATGCTTTCTCTTAAGGAAACAGTCCCGTATCAGAAAATTGGTGGGATACAGACAACACAGGATAGTTACAGGAGGACATGGATGGGGAAGGGGAAAAGGGAGAGCAAGGTGTGGTCATTATTTATTCCACTGACCTGAAACCTAGCACGAGGGAGGGAAGACTCAAAAAGCAAAAGCCACACGGACTCATTGTTTTAACAGCACATCAGTTTCTTATTCATCAAACTTCCAACAAATACTTAACTGAAAACTGGCAATATACTAAGCTCTGTGGATACAGCGAAGAATAAAAAGAAGCCCCTGGTCCTTTAGATTTTTCATTTCAGGGCAGGGTGTTCATAAAGGATGGAGGGAGAGATAATATACAAGTAAATAAACAAATAGGATGATTTCAAACACAAATAAATCTTCCAGGGGCTTCCCTGGTGGCGCAGTGGTTGAGAATCTGCCTGCCAATGCAGGGGACACGGGTTCGAGCCCTGGTCTGGGAAGATCCCACGTGCCGCGGAGCAACTGGGCCCGTGTGCCACAACTACTGAGCCTGCGCGTCTGGAGCCTGTGCTCCACAACAAGAGAGGCCGCGATAGTGAGAGGCCCGCGCACCGCGATGAAGAGTGGCCCCCGCTTGCCCCAACTAGAGAAAGCCCTTGCACAGAAACGAAGACCCAACACAGCCAAAGATAAATAAATAAATAAATAAATAAATAAATAAATAAATAAACATTAAAAAAAAAAATCTTCCAATAATGATAAATCAGAGTAATGTGGTAGAGAATGGCTGGAGGTGGGATGTTATTTTAAGTCTGTGTGGTCCAATACAGTAGCCACCGGTCACAATGTAGCTGGTCCAAATTGAGATGTCCTGAAGAAAAGTGCCAGATTTCAAAGATGTAGTATGAGGAAAAGAATATAAAATATCTCATTAATTTTTTATACAAATTGTATGTTGAAATGATGACATGTTAGAGATACTGGATTAAATCAAAACACTATTAAAATTAATTTTACCTCTTTTTAATTTGTTTACTGTAGCTACTAGGAATTGTACAATTACATGTCTGACTCCCATTTGTCTCACCTGATGTGTCTACTGGGCAGCCCCGTGTCAACAGCGTGGGCAGGGAAGGCTGTCTAAGGAGGTGATAATACACGTAGCGGTTGAAGGTCATGGGAAGGTCTGGTGGGGCAAAGGGAATGCAGAGAACCTGAGGTGGAAACCAGTTTGGTGAGTTAGAAACGAAAGGCAGAAAGCCAGTGTGCCTGGAGAAAAGAGTGAGTGGGAGACGCTAGGCCTGCTCATACAGGACCTTGTAGACTAGACGAAGAAGTTAGGATTTTATAGAAATACAAATTTTCTATAAAATATAGGAGCAGATTTGCTTCTGTGCAGTTTTCCAGGCACTGCTCCAAAATATCAACATTCATTATGAAACCCTGGCTTAAAAAAATGCAAAGAATCCCACTCAGCTCAGAATATCTCTATGCTAATGGGATATGCATTTATTAAACTTGTTTACTTTCATATAGTAGCTGTGGTGTTTATATATAGGTTTTTTATAAGGGGGAGGAACACAGGTGGACAGAGAATGAACTCATATAAATCAGATGTATATCTCAGTTTCATCTTCTTCTACTTTACTCAAGTTCGAACTCCGATTGTATGTGTAATAGGGAAGGCAGGCAAACTCAAGTTCAGCTAGAAAGTACAAAGTGCAGGTTGGGAGATAAACACTGAAGTTTTTTTTTCCTTCATTATACATGAGTGTGTCCGCTACATATATTTTTTTTACTGGGCTACTCCCAGGAAGAGGAAAATAAACTATGTTCTCCCCTCCCCAAGTCCTGACCCTGGGGGAGTGGTTATAAAAAAAAAGTAGTGAATCATTTAATGACCAAATATTTCTGATGGATTTTGGAGTTTATATAATGAATGTATTGCCATAAAAGCAAACGTCTGAGTTTCACAAGTGAAGTGGAAACATTTTTGTTCCCAATTATCAAAGGGAAACTGACATCCATAATTATCAGGTAACTCTCACACACACAATAAAAGGTAAAGAAGAACATGTCCTAACTAGGGCTAAGTGGTCACTAAATTAAAAAGGAATGAACCCAAGTGTTCAGATTATCCAGGGACACTGTCAAAATTAGTGCTTAGTCAAAACGCATTAAACCCCGCCAGTGGCTGACAACAATAAAAATATCTAAATCCTGGGTTGGCCTGATCCACTCTTACTGTGGTTCCCGAGAGAGCTATGCACACAAGGAACAAGGACAAGTGAACAATAAAAATACATATTTAATATTAGTTGCAAGAGATCCTCATATCCCAATAATGGCCTCTCTGTCCGGCTGAACTGGAGCCCATGTTGCAGTCTCAAGCCCGCCATGAGCCCAGCTCCACTTCTAATTCCCAGTCTTTCCACAGGCTGACTGTGGAGTCCAAGGAGATGAGTTCTCCTGAGTGCTGAAAGTTCATGCTACAATAAGAGAGGAAGCAAAATGACTGGGCCTGCACTTTTGATGCAGTGATCCTGCCAGACAATTGGCATGCCTGCATCTGTGTCCTTGAGTTCCACAAACAGATATGTAACTCCTCCTTCCTGGGACCTGAGGCTTCTTGAGCTAGCAGTGACCTTGATAGGGGGAAAACTAAAATGGAAATCAAGAATAGGTGATCATAATCTATAACTGACAGTTTTAAGAACTTTAAGAACAAAGGGAAATGCAATTTAAAAAAGAATGTATCTATATGTATAACTGAATCACTTTGCTGTATAGCAGAAATTAATACAACATTCTAAAACAACTGTACTTCAATTTTTAAAATTGAAAATTTTGAAAATGTGGGTGCATACTGTATCACCATTACTAAGCACAAACCCTGCGAAGTAAGTTTTATGAAATCTATTTAAAATGAAATCAAATTGAGGTTTATGGTAATTAAACCATTTGGCCAGGGCCAGATGGTAACGTAGTGGAGGAGCAGCTATTTGAGCCCAGATATATGTTCCTTCCTTTCTGCCACACTGCACACGTACACATTCCTGTGAATTGAAGTAATAGCAGAAGCCTTTCACCAACATTTCTCTGCTAATCACTATGTCCATCCTCACCCCCTCCCCTGACACTCTAACCACATAGGAGGTTCTCACCCTTCCCAAACACATTATGTTCTTTTATGCCTTCATGGTTTATCATATGTTGTGCTCATTGTCTGGAATATATTTCTCATCGTTTTCCATCTGGTAAAGCTCCACTCATCATTCAAAGCCCAGATCAAAGTTCATTTCCTTTATAAATGCTTTCTCAATTCCCCAGGTAGAAATAATTTCTTCCTCCCTGGTTGCTTCTAAAGAGTTCTATTACATTAGTTAATACACTGTGCGGTAAAAATTTGCACCCATGTCTTCCACTGAGGTGTTTTTCTATAACAGATTATTATTATTATCATCATCATCATCAACATCATTATTATATTATTCTTTGTGCCCTCAGCCCTAGTACAGAGAATATTCTCAATAAAAGTTGGAGGGTGATCTCTCTAGAATACCCACTCTGTCTGAATTCTGCTCACTCTTCAGGGCCCATCTCTTCTAGGGCTTTGTTGTTATTCCCTATTGATGAGAAGTTTCCTTCATTCAAATCCCCATAACTTTGATTTGTGCAATTAAGTCATTCATATCCTGTCTTGTCTTATGGTTGCCCTCCCCGCCCATCTCTGCCCAACTAGCCTGTGGGCTCCTTTGGTAAAGCCTGTGTTTCACTATTCTGTGGCTCTGTTCCAATTCACAGTGTGGCACCAACTCCCAGTGTGCTTTGCTAGTATGTGTATGTATATAATCAGTTGTTTCTCTTTCATTTCAGCTTTAGGGTCATATTATTTGTGGATTCTTAGCTTTAGAGAGTAGGAAGTTAGAAAAAAAATAGTTAAACAAATGTGTTTGAGAAGCCAAATATTTCTCAAATATCCAGGTGAAGGGGGATCTTGTACGTATTCTGTGGTTAGCTCTAGAAGTTCTATAAGAATTTTTGAAAATATTTTTTAGATAATATACAAACATCCTTGGTGTTTATGATTTTTGAAAATATACAAACATCCTTAGTGTTTATGATTTTTTTTTTTTTTTTACCAAGTCTTATCACAAGATTCCTTGTTCTCAATTGCACTGTGTTTGTGACCTTGTTGAGGTCAACAAATCTATTCCAATTTTCAGAGACTTCTCTCAAGTTAAAGGTAGACGGAGCTACCAACGGATGTTTATTTCAGAGGGCGTTGAAAGAATTGATCTCCTTTAAAAACCACCATTAGATCTAAACACAGTTGCATTTCATTAATATGTGGCAAGTTTGTAGTCACCAGTGATTATGTCTGTCTTACATCAAACAACGAACTGACTTGGTTGATTCAGTGAAGAAAAAATCAACCAACTAATCAAGCTTGAGAAACACTCAAACTTCCCAGCAACCAATGTTTCCTAAGAGTCTATTGTTCACATACCAACTGCCCATGTACCATATCTGAGTACTGCCTACATTGTAGCAAAATTAATAATTCTTGGAATAAAGCAATCAAAAATTTAATACCAACATCATTTGTCATAAACAAGAGGTAATTATTTTAAAAAAGCAATAAAACATAACAATGTGATTGTAACTCTACCTGGAATGTAGGAAAGCCTCAGTGTCTGAGGCCTGCTTTCTTTTTTAAAGATGGACAATTAACAAAAGTAAAGAATTGAAAAAAATGCCAGACTAAGGAGAAGGACTGAAAAGAATTTTAAGAACACATAGCCTTCCCTCTATGTAATTCATTTAATACTATTCCTTGTTATTATGCCCCTCTGAAAATCACCTCCATACCATGAGTGACACCAGCTTGCATTTGGGAAATAAAACCATAACTAAAACAATTAACTGGCAGATTAAAATTAAAGTTTTTAAGGCAGTGTTCTGGTTTATGATCATGTGTTTTGCATGATTACAATGTATTTTGCTAAAGACAATACTTTACCATTTTTGAAGGATTTATAATATTTGACTAAGTGGGTAATATTCAGGAGCTAAAATCTGAAACTCAATTTTATGAGAAAGCAAGTTACACTTCAATAAGACTTTGGAAGAAAGCACAATGAAAAAATGTAAGTGAATTTAGAAGATTTCCCTATTTCAATTTACACCTTAAGAGCATTTCTCTTATTGGGCATTTAATGGCGCATCAAATAGAAGGCTTACTTTTGAAAGAAGTATAAAAAATTAAGTGTTTTTTATCTCCTTTATTTCCTCCAGAACCTAAAAAAGAATTAAAGACTCTTACTTGAAGATATCTCTTGGGAGTGTATTTTCATGCATCAGCCTTCATTTAAATCATTCTGAGATTTTTCAAGTTCAAAAATTCATCTCCAAAAAACTTTCTTTGTTTAGAGGGTATTCAGAGCTGCAGCAATTCAACTATGGAATTCTGGAACTTTTACTCAGCACCCAGGTGGGCTGGAAGAAGGCAGAATCAGGTAAAGCCCATGTGGCCAGGGCTTTACAGCTGTGGAAGCTGGGATGGCAGAGCACAGTTTACTTGGTAGAGACAGATAGTAAGGCCAGGTCTCTACCACTGCTAATCTATGTCACAGAGTGACACAAGCCATCAAGATTTCAGCTCTCAGTAAAGGAATTAAGAATAATAGAGGTTTTTTCTTCTATCAACCAAAGCGCAGTGTCCTTTTCATGGGCAACTTTGGACCAACTTACTCCCTGGGCTAGGGTGCAGTAGATGACTCTTAAGTGCCGAATCTATTTTGGTACTTAGTTAAGGATTCAGTAGGAGGGCTCAGCCTTAGAGGGACCAGGAATTGAAAAGAACACATATCCATCTAAGTGGATTAGGTTGTTAGGGAGCAGATGCAGCTGTAGGCAATGGGAGAAGACCAGTTTGTCCTGCAGGTTAGAGACTGGAAAGTGGGGAAGGCATAGGCAACCAGTAGACATCAGCAGGGCCAGAGAAGTTCAAGTATTACAGCAGGTGGGCAGAGCAAGGCAATGGGAAGTCTAAACTCTCACAAGCAGGTAAGCAGATGGGCAGGTCAGAAACGACTGGTGGGCTGGGAACAAGACTAAACCTACAAGCGCTGAGTTGAGTACACTGGTGAGAAGTGACCTTTGAGTGGCTAGGAATAATAGCAGGGAAGACCATAAGGCTGGGCAGGAATAAGTACTGGGTGGGGTATCAAGGCTGTCTTGGGCATAGGAACAAGGCAGGGACCCCCAGAAGAGGTACAAGAGGAGAGCTTGGTCATAAAAAAAAAGAGGCAAAAATCCATTTATTAGAACTGGGGCAGGGATAGCAGTTGGAGGAATTCAGTAAATGAAAGGAAGTGGAAAAATTAAGCCATACCCTAAACGATCTGAATATCTGAGTTTATTCTTTTCTGTTAGTATATTTGATCTATCCTTTGTGTTGGAGGCTTTCCTAGAACATCTGATGATCCTTGGCCACCAATCAACGTTTAAGAACAAGGCACTGAAAGCTCTGTGTGCAGGCACAGAGGTTATCAACTGATGAGACTCATTGTGAAATAATCAGGATGGAAGTCAAATACTTTGGGTGAGACTCTCAGACATCGGGATGTGGAAATCTCTTCTCAGGTGACATTCATTTCTTCAAAGAAGAGTCTTCTGCCTGAGAAATAAATATCTGGAAGATAAACACAGAGCAGAAAAGGGACAGGGGTCCTACTATTCAAATGCAGACTCTTTCAATCCCTCTATGATCAGCCCATGTCTCATACATCTTCTTCATACCTCCATGCCTGAAGTTTTCCCCATTTAATGCTGCTTGAGACTAAATCTCAAATCTCCTGCCCCTGGCAAGAGTGTAGGTTAACCATAGGCTATCTTTGGTGCAGAAAGAGATGTAAGAGCCCAGTCACTCTACTTCTAGTCTCTTAGGGATTCTGTGATGGCAATAAGCTCACTGTTCATTAGCACTTTACTTTGGAGGTCCTGTAAGTTATAGCTTCCTCCCCTCTTTTGAGCCACTTACCACTTCTTCATCTTCTTTGTGTCTCATAAAAAGGTTGAGATCTTTCATCTCCTGATTTTTCTTCTGTTTTCTTTGTCTTTGAGGCTTTGTAGTCTTCTCTTTACTAGCATATTATTATGCAGTTGAGAATAATTTAAGTAGTCATCCTTAATAAAAACTCCCTTTAGGTAACAATTGACAGTATGAAAAGTGAAGACTTCGTACTTAGAAGAGTAGCCTTTTTATTTACTGTAAAATTAAATGAGTAGACATATAGATAAAGTTATTGTAACAGGTCTTGATGTAAAAGAATGGCCCATAGTCATTCTGATAGCTCTTGGAGAACAGGAAAGAGTATTCTAGAGCCTAGTTAGTGGTCTTAATTTAACTCTCCATTGGGTATGAATGGGACTGGATTAACTAGGCAGAGCAAACCCAGATTGTCTTCAGAAGATTAGCTTTACCTGAATTACCAACCCATCTCACCTCCAGTTGATACCTTCCATTACTTGCTTTTGGATACCTTCCATTACTCTTATCTCCCCTCGAAAAAAGTTTGCCCATTCTCTGGTAATTACCCATACTCATGGTGACCATACCTCAGAGGTACACAATAAGATGCACTTTATCCGACTGAATTATTGATGAATGATCCCTAAATGCTACTGGTGCCAGGTGCCTAGCTGGCTATATGTGAATAACTTTGGCAGTCTGTTAAAAATAATAAAATTGAAGATCCCACTCCCATGCCTAGAAGAAGTGACTCAATAGGTAGAGTACATAGGATTTCATGAAGGTAATTCTGAGTTACTATGATAGAACAGTCCTTTCATTGATTTATTCATACTTATCTATATTGTTCATTTGCAGATAACCAGTGCACTAGGCATATAAATATGAATAGACAGTCTTTGCCTCTGAAGAATTATTATTTAGTAGATGATATAGACTTAATAGAAAGAATTTTAATTAAAGTCAATGTGCAATTATGAGGACAATGTGAATCACCTAAAGTATTGTAGACATTTGAAAGAGTCATAAATGACTTAGAGGGGACCAGGGAAGGTGTTGTAAGGAGGTGGTCACTCAGTTGGGCTTTGAAGAATAGGTGAAATTTCCATGGGCAGGAGTGAAGAGCACTTGAGTAGGTTTTTCAGGCATTTTCCCAAAAGAAAGTGCTCAAAATAAAAATTATGTCGTACTAGATTTATTTTCATTTTTATATATTCTGTGTTGATGAGCATAAATAAATATTCCAAGTCAAATATTTAAGTTTTTGGATATTGTCAACAGCTTTAATTCATATTAGTAATCATTATCACATATTTACTAAGTACCCATTGTCTATTGAAATCTATTAACTGATATAGGACAAATTACAACAATAGCATAAAACTTGTCTACCTTGGGGAAGCTAGGAAATTATAAGACATAGAAACATTAACTTAAAAATACTCAATATTTATTAGTAAATATATTGATAATCTTCCATATTCTTTCAACTTGATGCACCTCTCTGCTAATTAACATGTAGACTGACTCTTCTTGTAGATCACTTTTTGGATAAAGATGAACATTTTTTAAGCTTTTATTTTAGTATCATCAATCAGCAATGCTTCCTCCTTTAATAACAGGGAAACATTTTATACTCTCATTTCCTTATCCCATTTATAGTTAAAAATCATTTTTAAACTTTCCCTTTCCTCTCAAAGGTCCCATTTCATCTCTTGCATTGCTTTTCCAATTTTATTGCAATATGTCTTTGCTATTTCTTGGTAATCTTCACTTTCTTTATTAGTTTCAAAAACAATATGCCCTTTATATTAGCCTCAAGCTCTTCTTTCAGTTAAAGTACAAAATTAGTTTGGAATTTTTCCAGAACTTTTTCAAAGAAAAATGCTATGATAGCATTAGTGTGATGCACTCTGTATATCATCATTAAAATGATTAAAACTGTTATAAAGCACATTTTTGTGCTCAGTGGTGTACAAAGCAATGGAAATTATTGCTATTCTCTAGAGAATCTAATACTGAGGAGGATGAATCAGTAAAGGACATAATTTGTGAGCAAAAAATACATAAACAAAATAATACAGTCGTTATGGAAAATAAAGTCTAGGCATTAATGAAGAGAAAGTGTTGCAGGATACACTTGGTTTCAGAGACCATATACACAGAAGGGTGGCTTTATTATGGGATACACATGATGATCTTCTCTTTTCCTTTTGACTCCACTTCAATTATAGCTTCTCTTTCTCTACATACTGCCCTCTCTTTTCTTCTCATTCCTTGCACATGTCTCTTTTCCTTCCCCCAATCTCTTCTCCACTCAATGAAAGAACAATTCCCCAGCCTTTTTTGGTCCTAAAAAGAGCGTTTACTCTTTTCTCAAGTTGGTCCTTGCCCAGGATGAAGAGGCTTCTCCACTCCTAAATGGCTACTCTGGGTACTCCTGTTCAGTCCCAGTCTCAGCTAGCTGGGGTCTCTGCCTTCCAAAAGCACCACCAATTCCTCACTGAGAGCATGAAAGATTGACATCATGGTGCAATAGAAAGAACTGGGAATCAGGCACCATGAGTTATAAGCCCAGCTCTGTCAACAGCTACTTGTATGGCCTTATACCAAGCTGGGTCTGAACATTCTTATCTATAAAATGTGGAGGTTTGTGGCAGGCTAAATAATGCCCCCTCCCCCTGCAAATATGTCTACATCTTAGTCCCTGAAACCTATGAGTGTTACCTTATATGGCAAAAGGGACTTTGCAGATGTGATGGTTAAAGAACTTGAGATGGGGAGATTATCTTGCATTATACAGGTGGACCTGAGATAATCACAACTGTTCTTATCAAAGGGACCCAGAAGAAGTCAGTCAGAGGAGAAGCCAAGGTGATGATGGAAACATAGATTGGAGTGATGCGATTTGAAGATGAAGGAAGTGTTCACAAGCCAATGAATACAGGTGTCCAATAGAAGCTGGAAAAGAAGCAGAAACGAAATCTCCCCTCATGTTCTCCAGAATGAACCAACCCTACGGCCACCTTGACTTTAGCCCAGTGAAACTGATTTTGGACTTCTGGCCTACAGAACTGTAAGAGAGTAAATCTGTGTTGCTTAAAGCCACTGAGTTTGTGGTAATTTGTTATAGCAACCATAAGAAACTAATACAAGGTTGCACTAGGTGACTTTTATGGCTGCTTCTAACTTTAATTGCTACTTCATAGCTATGACCCATTGCTAAGTGACACAGACTTTGCAACACCTGGGTGCCTTAACAGATCTTGTTTTCTGTTTGTGTTTCTTTGTTTTTTAAAATAAAAACATTGTTTGACGAGACAGTTTACAGGTATTGCTTGTTCAAAACAGCAGGTGCATTTGAAGAAAGGCAATTGAAGAAGAGTCTCTGCAGTTTCATGTGAGATTTTGTTCCAAAAGGAATTGGTAGTCAGAGAAGAGCATTCATCTTCCCCCAGAATCTGACTCCAAACTACCATCCAAATTCTTCTCCCACTACATCCTACTCTCCAGCCCCATCAGTCTTCTCATCACTTCCCAAACAGGCTCTTCTGTGTCCCCATTTCTTTGTTGGTACTTAGCATGAAATGCTGTCTCCCCAAATCTGCCCAAAACTCCAACCAAGTGCAAAGCCATCTCGAAATCTCTCTCTGACCACCCAGGTCACATTTAATCTTTTCTTCCCCTATTCTCTCCATGTATATCATTTGTCCTACTTCTGTTCAGACTCTTGAATCCATCTTCTACTTAGTGCTTACACCTCACTCTCCTCCATTAGACAGAAGGAACGTTGAAGGTAATGTCTATGGCTTATTCATTTCCGTGTTTCCTGAGTGTCTACACGGTGTTTTCAGTGTCTACACAAAGTAGATGGTCCATGTTTCTTGTATTAAAGTTACAGAGGACTAGAGCTGAAGAACCAATTATTGTTGCTTTTCATAAAGATACATCTTAGTGCAAAATTCTTCCATAGGAAACGTTGTGAGGAACATTTATTTATAAGTGCGCCCTATCTTTTCACCTTATTTTCCACAGTGTTTTACTTTAGTGTAAACTTCCTAGGATTACCCCTCCTCTGACATACCATGAACAAGTAGGAAAAAATTAAACAAATCTTACTTGCATTTTTTTTTTCCAATAAAAAGATTAAAAGTTAACTCAGGAGTTAGAGAAAGAGTAAAGAGTTTAGTTAAAGCACAATACATTGCAATTACAAGAAGAACATAATCCCTTCTGATTTACCTTTACCCCATCATTCCTCCTCTTCCTTGAAATTCAGGATTAGGTGCATTTTAAGAACTAAAAAACTATTTTAAAGTGTCAGGAGTAATCACTGATAATACCTCTTTACCCCCTTGTTCCAAACCAAATCCTAATTAAGTAAAGTTTGTCAGTAGAGCCTGAACAGTAAAAGCAATTTATTCCACCTGCTTTATATTAAACCATATCCCAGTATGGATTTGATGATGGAGAACCAAGAGGTAAAATTAGTTCACTCCAGAAATACCTTCTGGTGGTAGAATGCTTGTCACTTTACTCATTTCCTTAATCACAGTTGGTGATGATGCCAAACCCTTCATTTGGATAACTAAGGGAGCTTAACTATTAAATCCTCAGTACACCAAAAAAGGAGACAAGTAGGTAGTACCAAAGTGCCTATCATTGTTATTTTTCAGACAGGTAAATAGATCCAAAGGTCAAATTCTCATAGTATGTCTGTGAACAAAACCACAAAGAGGATGAGGCTAATGGATGCCCAGTCTTGTTTTATTATCACTTGCTCGATCAACACAGTCAACTAAAAACCCCTGACTTGTTTGAACAGAGGTACATGAATTCGCACGTGTTGGATTTAAGCGGCAGGGATACCGGAGGAGATCCTACGTTAGCAGCTGTTTAGATTTAGCAGCATCAGAAATAATTTTATCTTTATAAACAGTGAATGGATACTAGTTCTTTAAAGAAAAACAATCTGCTAATTCCTCTGACGGTAAAAGAACATCGATGGAATGCTACTATCTACAAGTAAACAAACAAACCTCTCAGACTAAACCCAGGTCACCCACACATACTAACATCTTCTTTCATTATTGGCCTTCAGGGACACGATGGATGTTCTAAGTGTTTTCCGGCCCCTTCTCCTCTTTAGGACACAGGTCAGGACAGTACAACCTCAAGACTAAGCTTTGGGATGAATGTTTATACTACTGCTCCCAGTTCCCATTAAAAGAATTACAATGATATTGCAATCTGAATACTTCTGGAAAAGGCCTAAGGGGAGAGGCCTTTATTCAAAAAAGAACTAGTAGCTAAAGCACGACAGAATAAAGAGTGCCTAGTTCAGAAAATCTGGCCAAGTCAGTGCATTCCATATAAAATAAATTACATCTGTTGACTGGCAAGAAAAAAAAGAAATGTAGGAACTAGTTGTATATGTAAATTTTCAATAAAGTTATATAGATTCTGGTTTAGTTAATTATTCTATTGTTCTTTAGTACCTTAAAAGTACATTTAAAGCAAGTGTTTGATCTGTATATTTTGAGGACGGAAAGGCCCAGATCTGGGATAGGAAACTGCCAGGCTAGAAATGGTTCTTGGCAGAATTCCATCTGGCCATTGACTGATTTTCTAAAATTAAGTGTTCCTTGCTTCTATCCCTAATTATTTGGATGAATCAAATTTGAGAGAAAATAAGCATGTCATCTCAGACTTCATAATACTGGGTGTAGTCAGACATATAATTTACAACAGGAAGTACATCTCTGAAACTTTCATAAAAAGCACAAACAAAGTCAGGACAATGTAAGTTCAAATTTTGATTATGTCATTTGGCCTATGTGCCCCAGGGCAAGGAACTTAAACTCTCTGAGTCTCAGTCTCCTCATCCATAAAATGGGAATAATAGTGCTTCTTTGCAGTGCTAAATAAGACAAAATATGTCATCAAGTCCACACACAACCTGTAGATACTCCAAAAGGGGTAGCTATTATCAGGAGTCTTGGGGGAAAGCAGCATTATTTATATAATGGATACATAAAATATCCTTTAGAATATTTTAAACTCCTTGAGCTTGAGTTTTAATATACTGCCTTGTGTAAACTGTCAGACCTCATATCTAGCAGGCACTAAATAAATACTTGTTAATTTGTTTAATTATATATTTTCTTCAAAACAAAGACGTTATGCCAGCTTTTCCCCAGAGCTTCCATTTCCCGTGCTTTATTTATTAATTTCATTGACATCTTTGGAAGCAGTTTGCCACTAAATGCCAAAGAGCAAAACAGCAACAAAAACCATTCTGACCATAGAACAACAAATGAGCCTCAGCAGAAAAGAAAAGAAGAATCTAAAGCAGGCCAGGCTGTCTTGGGAAAGTTGGTCTTGACTGTCTGTGTTGAGAAGGAAGGTAAGGTAATGGAATGCAAGGGGGAGTGGGGGACAAGGTCGGGTAATTTCAAGTTCAGCTCTAAGGAAGTCAGAACTATTTAGCAACAGAGCCAGGACTAGAACCAGGGTCATCAGATTTGGACAGCAGCATCTGAGATCATGAGTCACCATCCACAGTTGGCTAAACTCTCTACCATGCGGCCTCCAGCTGGGAGCTTTGGCGAGTTCCATCGCCCCTCCTGATCTGTTTCCTTATTTGTTCATTGAGAGGGTTGGACTAGATGAACTCCCAGGTCCTTTCCAGTATTAATAGTCTATGTACGTATGTTTCTATATAATACAACTTGGTTCCCTAGATTATAAGACCTTACATTTTTGATAGTGCTTTAGAGTTTACCAAAAGCATTTGAAGTTACCATTCTACTTGACCTTCACAACTACTTTGTAAGTCATATATTTTCATCCTGCAGTTGTACAGATGAAAGAACTAAATCTCTGAGAGATCAAGCGGGTCAGTCACAAGATTTGCTAGCAATGGAATTTTGCGCACATTCAAGCCTCACAATAAGCTGAGGGGTTTGGTATTAAAAGTACAAGTATGTAATATACAAGAAAAAAAGTGCAAGTAAGTCAAATAGAAAGGGTTGGGGTGTGGCGGGGAGGTTGGAGAGGAGAAAATACAGCACAGGTTGAAATAAAAGGCTAAAAGGCCAGAAGCACTTGCACAAATTGCCAAGGGCAAGTAAAGACTTTTTTAAAAACAAAGAAGAGGTGGGCCTACTGCTTGACAGATGGCATAAAATTAACAGACGAGAAAGGATGAACGAATTCTCTCCTATTTTCTTTCTGCCTTAGAAAGAGAGTATCTTTCAACTGGAAAGTATAGAACATAGTA
Organism: Balaenoptera ricei; assembly: GCF_028023285.1. Taxonomy (NCBI): domain Eukaryota; kingdom Metazoa; phylum Chordata; class Mammalia; order Artiodactyla; family Balaenopteridae; genus Balaenoptera; species Balaenoptera ricei. Next base: position 29,137,616 of record NC_082650.1, on the reverse strand, counting down.
AGACTTTGAGATCAAAATAGTGGAGGAAATAATAAATGTATTTAAAAATCTGCCCTATTTATCCAGGGTCAAGTTCCCAGGCTCAGATGAACTACCTCAAGTTTCTGAAAGGATCCATATCGTGATCAAACGGCCTATTTCTATACTTTCAGCATTTATAGAAAGTAAAGAAATGCTGGAAACCTAGAGATAGACAAATGTCCCAATTTTTTTAAAAGGCAGTTTCCAAAAATTACTGATGAATGTTTGACATCAATCTTTAACAAAGTTCTACAAAGGTTAGGTTGGTTAAACAGATGATACGTAGAACTTACCAAAGGAAGTGCCAACCAAAGAGAGCTCCCATTGGTTGACCAAGAATAAGTCAAGGTCAACTAGCTTCATAATGAAGTTATTAGAGTATAAGTTTAGAAATGCTATAAATGTGGTATATATTCATTTCTAAAGGTACTTGGCAACTTTTTCTTTAATATCTTCATAGAATCAGCTACATGATAATGCAGTTAGTGAATTCATAATAAATTGAATAATTCACAGAGAATTGATAAATATTGATTAATCACATTTGCACATGAGACAAAGAAGAATAAACAATATGTCAAAAGACAGATCAAGATTTAAAAAGATCTTGAAATGCTGAAATTATAGGTCTAAATGTTAATAGGGATCAGTGAAAAGGAACACTTAGGTTCTAGGAAATAACCTAGACCTCGTGGCTTTGAGAAATTTGAAAATTTCTTCGGTGGTAAGGACCTCATGACCTTCAGTCCTAAATTCTTTGATTATATGAAGCATAACTGCATGCATATGCATAGAAGGGCACTAGTGCTGAGAGCTATAGGTCCCACCTTCTATGAGGGACTGCCGGATCAGATACTGCACTCCCAAAACAAAGGATCAGGGAGAGAGCCAGCAGTAAATTCTCACTATGTGGTTTTGACAGTGAGATGGAAGGAGAACTGCTGTGATAGTAGTGGGTCTTTGTCACATGATGAATGTTTTATAACGGCCTGTGGCCTTTGTTAGAAAATATGTCACATTCTTAGCAGAGAAAAAGGAAGATGTTCTGAATGAACGAACAAACAAATGGCTGAAGACACAGTACAGTTTTCTGACATTTTCCCCTTCCCCAAAATGTGTTAGTAACAGTCAGAGCCCATAAGAGAATACCCACAATCTTCCAGAAACCTAGATTTTATTCAGAAGGCTGGTCCCCTTGTTTCTGAACTCTCTTAATGTTGCCCTTTGGCACTCTGGCCCTCAGGACCTTGACCAAAGAGTCTTTGTTTTTATTTCTACTGGTTTTGTTTTTGAAAAATTCAAGGCAAGTAAGAATTCTTAAATATAGTACTCAGTGTCCTCCTAAAAATCTGCTGCTGGTATTTATTCTCTGTTGACACGCTTGTGGGAGAAAAGGGCAGCCAGTGAAGCACTGATGCTGACTGAGCGCGGGAGCCCAGGAAGGCTGGGTGGGAACAAGGATCTGTCCCATGTCACAGTTTTGTAACTCAAACAGCAGAAGAGAAGCATGAGTGAGCCTGTAGGTTCCCAAGAGGAAAGGAGGTGTATGAGGGGAGGACTCATGACCTTCCACTTACAAAGAGCTAATCATATACTTTACAGTACAGCATAGCAAATGTTTTTGGTTTTTTTTTCTCCTGTAGAGAAATTTGACCAAAAGATACCCAGGGAAAATATACAGTCAGGGAAACCCATATTTATGTAGATGAGGCTTCATCTTCATGTAGGATGAGCACTGAAAAGTTTAAATTCTTTTATACAGTTTGTTTACAAGACCCTATTCTGCATGGCTGTTGCAGAGGCCATCAGCCTGCAGACTCAGACCCTGAGGACTAAGGGACAGCAAACTTTCTCCCAATTCTGGGTAAATACCCACGGAAATACCCACACGTATTCATACATACCATACCATACACATTCTGCTTCTAACTATCTGCAGATTTGATTTACTTTTAAGTATCTTGTAAAAGATACTGATCATCTGATTTCATGATCCCAAATATTCAAATTTCAGAATATAATTAACAATGCTGCTCAATGCACATAGCCATAATAAATAAATGTGTAGTTAAAAAAAAAAAGGAGTTACAGGAAAAGCTGGAATAATGTTTGTTTTGGAGAAAAGACCAGTTTTTCCCAATTCCACAAAGATTCTTCCAGCACCTGTGTTCCAGGTGCTTCCAGCCCCTGCAAAGTATCCACAGAAGAGGACAGGGTCGGTGCCTTAGAGGAGAAGCAAATGTGCTGCCGCTGCAGGTTAGGCCAGGCTCTCCACCGCCACCGCGCACAGGCGCAGCGGGGAGGGGTCCCAGCAGGGCATTCTCTCTAACTCTCACGGCAGTTCTGCAAAGCAGCTACTCTTAGCCTCATTTTAAAGACGAGGAGACTGAGACTCGGCGAGGGAGGCAACATATCTGAGTCACACAGCCCAGGAGACATAAACACAGTCGAGCTTCCATCTGTCCACCTCCAGAGTCTGTGCTCTCCCTTTTATACCACGTGTGCCCCCAGTAACTACAATACAGATTAAAATATCAAAGTGTGATAACAGCAAAACAAAGACCTGAAAAGGGTGGGAAAAGAAAGCAATCCTGGCTGGTTACCTGGGACCAGGCAAGCCTTTGTGAAGACTGAGGCATTTGAAACAGGCTGAAAAAAGTAGAATGTCAGCAAGTGGAGATGGGGGGAGTATGATAAAAACCTCTAAACTATGGCCTGAAATGCACGTTGGACTGCAGATTCCGTTCTTTCTTCTAACTTTAGGTAGATAAAAATTATTATCATTCTTCAAGCTTATGATTTATTATCCTACAAGAGTATAAAGGCTTTTCATCTTTACTGATACCATGTAAAGAAAATGAACTAGAATTACAAGGAAGGTTTTAAGTTCGTGTCACATGCCTTATAATTTAAGAATGGTGGTCTGGACACTGACACTAGTAAGAAAAGAAAAGAAAAGAAAAAAAGAAAGAAAGGAAAGAAAGAACGAAAGGAAGGAAGGAAGGAAGGAAGGAAGGAAGGAAGGAAGGAAGGAAGAAAGAAAGAAAGAAAGAAAGAAAGAAAGAAAGAAAAGAAAGGAAGGGAGAAAGAAAGAAAGAAAGAAAGAAAGAAGGAGAAAGAGAGGAAGGGAGAGAGAGAGAGAAAGACAGAAAGGGAGGGAGGGGGGGAAAAGAAAAGAAAAGGGAAGGAAAAAAAAATTTAAAAGACATCTCACATTCAGTAGCTAGAGAATTTAATTCAGCTTTTTCTTTTTAAGGTCATGCTGTCTGTGAGCAAGAGATCAGAATAATGACCCTTTGAGGACTCAGTCCTTGAATATATGCATAATGAAGCCTTGAAAGTAAAGACCAAAAAGACTAGCCTGCAGGGTTTTTTTTTTCTTATTTTACTGCATGTTATGCAACCAGGAAATAAAATAATTCATATTTCTTAGTTATGAAAAACTACATATAGATGTTATTCCAAACAATAAAACCAAACCAGGGGCAATTAATAGGAATTGGGCTTGTTTTTCCACATTTCTCAAGGATATGTGCATTCTCATGGACATATACACTAGCAGATTCTAAACCCTTCCCTTGGTCTTCTGGGCTAAATAAAACTTAAGGCCCTGCATCTACTACCTGTGTTTTTTTTTATAATCAACACAAGACCAATATCATCAGTTTATTCTAAAGTGAAACTCTCAAGATTGTGAAGAAGCTGGTTGAGATTGAAGGGGTAATGTTCACAATGATATCTGGAAGAGGGGGGAGAGGGTATGGGCTTTGGAAAAAAAGAAAAAAAAGATTTAGACCAGCAAGTACAAGGGGATGAGTACTTACCACGTTACACTGAGATTCACACAAGAATACAGGTTTTAGAAGAGATGCTAGATGACAGGATGCCAGGTCAAGGTGAACCGGAGCTCCTGTGGTCTCCTCAAGCTTCCAGCCTTTGGGATAGGCTTACAGTGTTATTGCTATGGTCTGAATGTTTGTGTCCCCCCAAAACTCACATATTGAAATCCTATGCCCAATGCTATGGTATTAGGAGGTGGGGCATTTGGGAAGTGATTAGGTCACAAGGGTGTAGCTTTCATGAATGGGATCAGTGTTTTTATAAAAGAGACCCCACAGAGCTCCCTAGCGCCTTCCACCATGTGAGAACACAGGGAGAAGTCAGCCATCTGCAACATGGAAGAGGACCTTCACAAGAGCTCTACCATGCTAGCACCCTGACCTCCAGAGAGGAGATTAGTAGATGATAATTCAGTTCAGAGCATGTCACTTCAGGGCTTGAGACACTCATAGGATATTCAGCAGGAGCTATCAAGCAAACAGTTAAAAGTATAATGTAGCTCATGGAAAAGTTCGAGAAAATTACAAAATCAAAAGAACAAGTTTGTTGCTTCTACTATAGTTATTAATAACAATCATTAGGAGAGCAGCGACTTGAAAAATGGGTTGGACATAGCCAGATTCTTTTTAGGAAGAATAACTCTGACAGTACCATGAAAGAAGGAATGGAAAAGAATATAGAGGTGGCAATACTAGGTTACTGCAGACATCCATCTGGAGGCGGTGAGGGACTAAATTCAGAGAGTGGCCACAGGAATGAAGTGGGACGGTCAAATTTGAAATTCATTTTAGGGCAAAATTTCTAGGATTCGGCAATGAAAAAATTGGGGTAGGATGTGAGAGAAAGGGAAGCATGAAGATGTCCCTAAGATTTCTAACTGAGAAGAACAGGTAGGTAGACATTATTAACCAGCCCAGCAAAAGTCAAAGTTTTCCTTTGTTCCTTGTTCTTTCCTTTGTACTTATATACTACATGTCCCCTAGGCTCTGACAGGTTTCAAAGATATTGGGCCCAAAGATAATCCTGCTGGTCAGAAGAAAATAAATCACTTGCCTTTTTAAATACGTACAATTTCCAGTCCAAGAATAAATAGCTTGTAGTAGTTGAAAAAGAGATTTAATAAATCGTGTCCTGGGACTGAAAGTAGTGATTCACTACTAACAAATGATGCTATTGTTTAACTCCATCACTCATTACCTCATTAGTCTACACAGTGTCTCTTACAGGTCTCCACTTCCCTAAGTGGAAGGTAATGCAGATCGGCTCATCCAACTCTACTGTGGCCCATCCATCTCCATTCCACCCCACTTAGCATCCCAGAGACTGAAGAGCTACAGACCTTTTGTCATTTGCCGGATTTCCTTACAGCTCTAGTTTCCTTCCAAGGTCGAACTTCCACCAAGCAAACCTAACCACCCAGGATTTGGAAGGCAGAGGCCATTCTGCCACCCCTGCTACTTCTAGTAGCATCATTGCAGTGGTGGCATTTGGTTTTCTTGTCTTTTCTGCAACAATAGTTGCAGAGGTCTTGTTATAGGTTGAATTGTGTTCCTGAAAAATGTTGAAATCCTAACCGCCAGTACCTGTGAATGTGACCTTTATATGGAAATAATAGGGGTTTTGCAGACAATCAATTAAGATGAGGTCATTAGGGTGCATCCAATCCAATATGATTAGTGCTCTCATAAAAGGGGGAAATTGGGCACAGAGACAGACACATGTGAACATGAAAGTAAAGATCAGACTGATGTATCTACAAGCCAAGGAATGTCAAAAGTTGCTGGCAAACCACCAAAAATTAGGAGAGAGACATGGCACAGATTCTCTCTCACAGCTCTCAGGAGGAGCCAGCACTGCTGACAGCTTGCTCTTGGACTCCTAGCTGTCAGAACTGTGACACAATACCTTTCTGTTGCTCAAGCCAAACAGTTTGTGGCACTTTGTTATAGCAGCTGTAGAAAAATAGTACAGGTCCCAGGTCTGGTCCCTAGTTTTGTGGGTGTTGAGAGTCAGGGAATGGGGAGAGGGGTGCATCCATATTGATGATGCACATTACAGCATAGTGGACTATTCCCAGAGCTAGCAGTCACAACTTCAGGTTTTTTAAATTTCCTTCCTTCTTCTTTTAAAGGCAGCAGCTACTCAGGTAGGCCAATTCAGTGGTGGTTCCTGAAAGTTCAGTCTAGAACCTGCTTCTGACTTCCCATTCCTTGAATTAAGTCCTTTTTTCTTAAACTAGGTCCAGTGGATTCTGTTAACTATCCTGACTATAGGAAACCATTACACCCCAAAGTGGTTCTAGCCCACAGAAAACAAACCAAAATTCTATGTTCTCTTGGGCAATACAGTACGTGGATCTATAACAAGTATGAATAAACCAAAGCAGAGTGAAATTAGGTAGTAGGTCTAATTGAAATTACATCACAAACTAAAAAAAAAAACAAAAAAAAAAACAAGTCTATTCCTTCTAGAGATTTCTGTATTTGTAGGAAGAACACTGACCTTATTGCAGTAGTAAGCTAGCTGGTTTCCCTTAACTAGGTAAAATGAGGGGAAACAGAGAGAGGGGTGGGGTGGATAAGGATGGAATTTATAAATATGGGTGTAAACACTGTAAATTTTGTTAGTCAAATAAAATTTTTGGCAGTCTTGTGGTTTTGGAAAGCTCCTTTGGAGATTCTGTAATATAAAACTTCAGAGACAAATCAATCACTAAAAAACTCAGGCCCAGAGCTTACAAGATTTGTAGTCAACTCTTCACAAAAAATGTGAATGAGGTACAAGGCTAAAACTCCCAACAATATTGTTAATAATCATAATATTTAGAGTTAGTTTTTTTTAAAAGCCATAGTGCTTCCTGAGTCTAGACCTTTACTACTCCAAATGGGGTAACTGAGTCCCAGAGAGGTGAGATGACTAACTCAAAATCAAGCAAATAGTGGTCTGATTATTTGAAGGACAAATAACTAACTCTCATGTAAGAAAAAATTTGCTTTCTCAGTGCCCTCAGAAAGCATGTTTCAAGAGCCAGGTGTATATTACATGCTAATAGATATGCACAGAGAAATTTGGGCAAAGTTCTGCTTACCTAATGCTGAGAGCACTGACTCAGATGGACAGGTAAATAAAGAACATCAGATAGAGAATTCAGCTGAGCCTTCAAGGCCTAGATCAAATGCAGTCTCTCCCCTTAGCCTTCTTAGTCTCCCAGCACATGTCTGCCTCTGAATCCCAGGGCACTTCAGTCATTTCTCTGTTAGTGTATTTGTCACTTATTTTTTTGTAGCACTTACCTAGTGCCAACACTGTTCCAGTGCTTTCCTCAAAACAAGCCCGTGTGACATGTCCTAGTATTATCCTCACTTTATAGATGGGGATCTAAGGGACAGAGATAGGAGGCCACTCTGCCAAGGTGGAACAGGATTCAAATCAAGGCGAGCTGGGACCACAGTCCATGCTCTAACCCCTCCCCTACACCCCTTCTACCATGTTAAGGCTGGAGGCTTCCACGCCCAACATTGTCTTCTACCCACAAGCTTACTGAGAGCAGATTTCACTCTGAGTCATGCATATATTCCAGAGAACATTTAAAATAGTGCCTGGGGCAGACTTAGAAGTCAAATCATTAACTAAATAAGTGAATAACAAATAGGTGAAGAAGGCATGAGGGCATCTAGGCTTAGACAGCAAAAATGCATCTGTGATACACACATTGGTGGTGATGGGGCTGGAGAAACACCGTCCTTTCTCTTTGGTCATTTCATTCCCATGTACTCCCCGCGTGCTACTTTCCTTAGGCTGCTGTGCTAAAATTTGTTAAAATGTCTGAATTTTAGGGGAAATAAACAATTGCAGGATGAGAGCTAGCTCTTGATGAAACTCTGAAGAAGAAATGTGACTTTGCCGCTCTCTTTCTTCCCCTTCTGTTTTCTTTTTGCCCAATATGGGTGGTCCCCATGTGAGGCGTCCTGGGCTTCACTTGATGGGTTTGGAGAGGTCACCGCTAGGCCTCCAGGAAGAGAACAGTCTGACCACAGCAGTGGGAAAATCACCTTAAGGATCTACAGGCGTGTGCTATAAAATATATATCCACTCAAACGTATGATTCAGCCCCACTCAAATGTTCCCAGTAGTTTAGATTTGAACATTTGATTTACCCTTCTCTCATAAACTGCCATAAAATCACCTTAGTGCATGACTCACTTTCTTTCATTTACTCACATTTCAGAGAAGATAATTAACCTTGGCTAATAGTTCTCTTCACTAGACTGACTCAGGTGTTGTTAAAAGCAACAGGCTTACAAAATAGACACTGGGAGAGGGAGACACGAAATGCAATTTGGCTCATATGTTCTAGCACCGAGATCTAACACATTCTTATTAATTCAAGCTCTTACTTGGGAGGTGTCTCGGTCAAAAGCAGGGGCTCTGGAATCCAAGTCCTCAATTTTGGTCATTCTCATGGTAGCAGTAGTTTAAGAACCAGCAGCTGGGATAGAAAAGCAAGAAAAGCAATGGAAGTGTTTTCTTTCTATTATTATATTTTATAATAGTCTGTTTGATTACCTATTTGGCTTTAAATTGCATGATTTGTTCCTCAAAAAGTTAAACATAGAATTACCATATGACCCAGCAATTTCACTCCTAGGTATGTACCTAAAGAACTGAAAACAGGTATTGAAATCAATACACGCACTTGCATTTTCATAGCAGCACTATTCCCAGTAACTAAAACATGGAAAAAGCCCAATGTCCAACAACAGATAAATGGATAAGCAAACCGTGGCATATATGCAGAGTCGAATGTTATTCAGTCATAAAAAGAAGTGAGTACTGTTACACACTACAATACGGTGAACCTTGAAAACACACACTAAGTGAAAGAAACCAGACACAAAAGGCCACATACTGTGTGGCTCCATTTATACAAAACATCCAGAATAGGTAAATCCATAGAAACAGAAAACATATTAATGGTAGCCAGGGGCTAAGGGAAAGGAGAAATGGGGGAGTGACTGCTAATGAGTACCAGGTTTCCTTTTAAGGCAATGAAGATGCTTGGGAACTAGATAAAGATGATGATTAGATGAGATTATAAATGTACTATGATTAGATGAGATTATGAAGGTACTAACTGCCACTGAGTCGTTCACTTTAAAATAGTTAACTTTATGTTATGTGAATTTGACCTCAATTTTCAAAAATTGCATGTCTTCCCATTGAGATATTATTAATACACTAAATAAAATTATAAACTTAGCATTCTTTTGCAAATCAGTATGGCACACATCCTATCATACAAGGGTGATGTTCAAGATATTTAATGACCAGCAAGGAACACATGCCCCCAATCAGAAATGACACCTCCCATTAACAATTAGTGCAAGCCAGCTGACTGTCAGCCCTTCTTGGCCTTCAAGCAGAAAACCACTGAAGGATCATTTTCTCTAGGAGCCACGCATTGCAGGTCAGCAAGCATGATCTCACTGACTCCTTACCAACAATTTGGACTCATTTGTAAAGGGAAATTTCTTCCATTTTGCAGAAGAAACTAAAGTTCAGTGAGACTAGGCAATTTACTCAGGATCACATAAACATTAAATGGCAGAAGCAGGGCTCACCTTCAGGAATTCTTATTGCAAACCAAGATCTCTTTACTGCACAAAAGTCGTTCTTCTCAAGACAACTTACATCTAAACAACTCAACTGCTACAGATTTTTGGAAAAGATATTGGCCCTCTAAGCATTCTCTCAGATATTTAAATTATTGAAAGAAAAGGGTAGAAAATATCAAATGAAGAAACAGACCAGATTTCTTGGAATAAGCTCAATGGTACAGTTACATTAATAAAAACTAGTATCTGACAATTTAGTATTTTGCAAACATATGTAACCCTGGATATAAATGTAGCAAAAAATTACCCCCTCCCCTCCCCTTCACCACCAAATCTGATGACAGCCAAGTGTCCAGGGCAACCCTTCACTAGCAGGCAACCTGTTCAGTCACACAGGGCCCTGCGCTCAGAAGTTTCATGGTTTAAAGCTCTGCTGTTGCCACCTTGAAATTCTTAATCATTTTTGAACAGGAGGTCCTGCTTTTTTATTTTGCACTGGGCACTGCCAATTATGTAGCTGGACTTGCCAGCATCCAACTAATTTTAATCCTTATCTGACCTACTTAGAAGAGTTATTATGAACATTGAATGGAAGTAATGTTATAACATTCTTTACAGTTTATAAAGTATTTTCACATAAAAATTATTCTTCTTCAGTTAACAGATTGGTGATTATTTAGATTCACTGCCAGGCAGCTCCTTGAGGAATATATTGCCCACCTAGACTCAGGTCTCCTGATGCTCAGGGAAGGATTCTTCTTGAAGCTTCGACTGCTGCCTTTGCATCCTTCAGCAATAAGTTCCAGTGATGCCTCCCCAGCAAGGCCTCGTTTGCACCCTAAACCGTATGAAGAGCCCCTCACTCACTCTCACTCCCACTTACTCTCTGTCATGTCACTCTGTTCATGCTCCTCATAGCACTGTCACCTCTGTAATTATTTCTGTCTTGTTTGTTCATTATCTGTCACCTTCACTGGAATGTAAACTCTACAAGGGCAAGAACTTCTCCATTTTCATCAGTGTGTATTTCCAGCACATGGAAGGCACTCACCAAGTCATTTCTTGAATGAATGAATGAATGAATGAAGAAATGAATGAATATTCTTTTCCAGTAGACCTGAGAAGGTTGCTTTCTGCACTGACTCTAAAGCACTGTGATGTCCTTTGGTCCCATGGTCAACGGGTAGATCCTGTTGGAATGTATTGGTTTACAAATGTTTAACTATCAGCTTATTTATCTACCTACTCTGAAAATGAGATTCTAAACGATAATAAAAAATGGCTTTGGAATGTGCCCTAAGCCTACGGTGCACATGGTACAGAATGTTCTCAGAAGCAACAGGACTCATGAATAATGAGGCAGCCACTTCTCTGACTTTATGGCCTTGCCTGCCTGGTGTTCTCACCCACAAACCTTTGCCTATATCCTAAATCTCAGCTGCCACACGTGCTCCACAGTTTCTACCCGGCTCCATGCTTAGAGCCCTGCTATTTTATGGAAAGAATGTAATTAACACCACCTACCGCAAACTTTGCTCCCAGCAGAGCCTCTGACCAAAGCAGCATTATTCCATTCAGACTGTGAATGCTAGACTGCTCCAGACGGCAAAGCTGAATCAACAGACCCTGGCAGGAAGGCTGGGTTTATTTCACAGCAGGTAGGAATGTGCAGTTGAAGCACAAACAGAAAATTTCTTTGACCTTCCCTGAATTATGTGAGCATTTGCCATGCTTAATAAAATCAGGATCTATTAGCCTATTTGCTCCACACGCAAAAATTTTTGACTGGCAAATTTACATGTAGCTTTACCCATATGAATCAGTGTCATTTATACACACACACACACACACACATTTTCTCAATATATACTCATTATAAAAAGTTCAAATAATGTAAAAGTGTATAGAATAATATATAGGGTCCTTTATCCCATCCCACTCCCCTCCCCCAGAGGTATATTTTGAACAACTTAAAGTATAATATTTCTCCGTTAACATTTTAGAATATATTGTTCTGACACTCTTTATGCCTTTAAAAACATTTATTTAAAAACAATTATAAAAAGCATTTATAAAAACCTTTTTTGACTTTAAAATGTGTATGTGCTCACATATTAACATTTCTGAAATTGAGCTGGCTTACATTTGATAGCTTCTTAGATTCAATGAAACACACAGTTTTTCAGTTTTCAATTAAATGGTTCATGTTCGATTTATTGTTTTGAAACTTGTTTTTCAAGAGAACCTAAATAATTTCTTGACACAATATTTACCACTCTTACTGCATTTATATCCATATTAGTGTTTGCTATTTTTAAGCTGTAAAATATATGGTTATAGCTCTCATGTCTTCAGATTGCTTCTAAATTTACTCCTGACCCCTCACACAGTGCCATAAGCATAAGGGTCCAAGTCCTTTATAAAATTTGTTTGGGGATGAGATAAAGAATTTGAATCATACTCTTGGGAACACCCTTGTAACCTGTAGCTAATATGCATACAAAACTCTTTCCTCATGCTGAGGGCAATCAGTGTGTCATTTGACTTACACACTGGTTTATTTATATTTTCTTTAAGCTGTGTCTTTGGGAATGTTCCACCGTGTCACATGTACATAACCCATCTGAGAATTGTGGGTTTTGCAACATCTCACCATTTTCTCATGATAGGAAATGGGGAAGTAAGGCATTTGCTAACTCCATTTCTGCTTTTGCCCACAATGGCTAGCAAGTAACACTTTCCTTCCCATCCCATCCCCCAATTCATGAGCAGCCTTAGACTCTCTGGAGCCGGCCCAGGGGCTGAGCAGGGCTGGGGTGAACTCACGGAGACCACAGTCACGTTGCGTGAGAGTGTAGAGAATGGGAGGACGCTGTCCTGCACTTGGACTGGCTCCAGCTCAGAATCAGCCTCCGAGAAGCACGTTAGCTCTGGTCCTCTCAAGAGGGAGGTCCCAAAGGTTCAGATGAGGTTGGAACTCCTCAGGGATTCCTCGGTGCAGAATGGAGCTAGATGCCTGGGGCCTGCCCTACATCTTGGTACTCTTAGGACTGAAGCCTAGACTTATTCCACCTCTGACATAGGAGGATAATTGAGTGAGCCCCAAATGTTGCCCAGAATATGGAGTTCTGCAGCTGAAAACTGATCTCTCGGCAAAAGCAGCGTCTCACCCTTTTGACACAGTAAGGCATTTACAATAGCCACAGTGTAACTATTCTAATGGTCCAAAAGGACAAATGGGAACTTGGATTTTGAACCTGTGAGACCAGTCAGCATTCTCTCCATTTACCTTCATGGGAAGGAGGCCTTGCAGTGGCTTTTGACCCAATGGCCTGATCTCCAACTGTCATATAGCCAATCAGAACCATGAATCTGACACAAATACCCTAGTTGCCATCTACCTCCAAAGAGACCCCAACTTGATTCACCCCTCGCCATCCCTCTGCTACCCCCCCAAATCCAAGCTGTCATCATCTCTCACCTAGGTTATTGCAATAGTCTCCCGAAAGCTTCCTTGCTTCTGCTATTATTTTCCACCAATCTATCTCCATATATAAACCAGTGTAATCCTTGAAAACATCGATTTCCTACGTCACCTCCGCCATACTCCATTGAAGAGCTTGTGCTCTTCTACTGCACTTAGAATAAAACCTAAAGTCCTTGGCCTGAACAAGTCTCCATGCACTGACCTCCCCAGCATTTCCTCCTACACATGATATTCCAGACACCAACCTTGAACATGCTGAGTTCTTTCCTGTTGCAGTGGTTGTTGCCTCTGCCTAGAAAGCATTCACTGCTCTTCTGAGCATGACCTGCTCCCTCTCATCTCAAACTCTCCACTATAACATCACCTGTTCAGCACAGCCATCCCTGGGCACCTGCCTCAAGGCCCCTCTCCCATCACTCTGCCGTATCACCCCATTTATTTTCTCCTTTAAGTCCTCTTATTATGCTCTGTAATTATCCTATATGTCTACTTCTGTCTTCCTATATGAAAATTTAAACTTCTGAGAATGAGGAATGTTGTTAGTTTCTCCTTCACATCCCCTTTTTCTAATCTAGAATATTTCCTGAACAATTCTGAAAATTAATTAAAATTCATTGGGAAGTGCTGCATACCATTCAAACCCACCAGCCCAGGGTTGCCTGTGTCAGGATGTGGGGAAAGGTTGAGTGAAAACAGGATAAAGCAGCTGATCACAACCCAGGTGCCCATCAGCGTCATAAATCTGCAAGTACCCTCTGACCTGCCAAATCACAGTCTTTAGGGGCAGAGTGTGAACATCCTTGATTAGGAAGTCCCATGGGTGATTCTGCTGCATCTTTGTCTCAGCATGATCAGAAAGAGCCTTTCCTTTGCCTCTGGAGTCACCAGGGCTCACAGTGGACTGTCACGGGGTTGATAACACGTGGTCAGAGCAATGCTTCAACCATCCTGCCTTAGGAGAAACAATGAACATAGAGGTGCCCTGAAGGGTGAGGGCAGAGCTCTCAGAAGTGATGTTTCGCCACAACTCAACCTTCCAGGGAAGCGTATGAGGCAACTCAGATCAAAGGGCTTTTGCAGGGGGTGCATGTGAGTAGTATAGGGGTTTGTGTGTGTGTGTGTGTGTGTGTGTGTGTGTGTGTGTTTAAAATAGCTCTTTTTACAAAAGTAAAATATTGTAGAAAATTTGGAAAATACAGAAAAAATATAAAGGAAACATTTTAGTACCAAAAAAGAAAATCACCATAGCCACTAATACTTATACTGAGTGCTTACAATCTGTCAGGCATTCTCCTATATGCTTCACATGTATTTATTTATTTAACTCTCACAACAAACCAATGAGGTGTTTTCCTCACCCATTTTACAGATGAGAAAACTGAAGCACAGGGAGGTTAGAAAATTGGCCCCAAAATATACAATCCTAGGATTTTAATTTAGCAATTTTCCTCCAGAACTCACCTTCTTAACTACTATGCAATTAATCTCTGTGTGGTTGTGTATATTTATAATTGTACAAACATACACATACGTTTATATATGTAATGGGGCAAAAAAATGGTTTAAATATTAACAGCCTTTCCTCATCTTTCTATGGAGGGAGAAAGCTCATTTTTAGTTACCTTCCAGATCTCTGAAAAATAAATAAAATTTTTTAGATTCACTTCTTCCAGTTAAGGTAGTGATGATCTTCCTATTGCAAGAAGCTTACTTGCTTACTTGTTAAATCATGATTAGGTGTGTAATTTTATCAAATGTTTGTTCTACGACTGTAAAAGTAACCATATTCCTCTCTCCCCTCCCACATCCCCTTAACCTGCTAACTAAGTTGGCCGTAGATTTGTTAGCTTGGCTGTGATTTTTTTCTAATCAATGGCTAAATTTTGGTTGCTGGTATTTTGTTTCAGAAAATTGCCTCTATGTTTAATAATTTATTTTAATAAGTTTCCTTTCTCATACCATTCTTGCCTGGTTTTGGTATCAAGGTTGTAATGGACTTAAAAAATGAGTTGAGGAGTGCTTCATCTTTTTCTTTTCTCTGAAAGAGTTTAAGTTTGGAATTACTAACACCTTGAACTCATCAATGAAAATACTCTGGGCCTAGGATTTTGCTGACAGAAAGATTTTAAATTTTTATTCAATCCCTTTCATGGTGATAGCACATGTCACGTTTTATTTTATTTGAGTCAGTTCTGATCATTTTTATTTTCCTAGTAACACATCTATTTCTTATAAGTTTTTAAATTTCGGGGCATAAACTTGTCTTCTCTCACTTATCTAATCGTGTAATGTTACGTGTATAGTAACGTTCTTTTCTCTCTTTTTTTTTCCTTGACAAAGCCTGACAGTAGTTGCCATTTTTATTACTCTTTTAAAAGCAGACTTTTTTGATATTCTTATTTGTATCTTTGATTTCTGTTTCATTTACTTCTGTCTCTCCAACTTTCTTTGGGTTATTAAGTGAGTTTGTTCTTCCCTCTGATTTCTTAAATTGGATGCTTAGCTCAATTTTTTTTTTTTTTTTTTGCATTTCTTCTTTGTTAAAATAAGCATTTAGGGCTACAAATTTATCTCTCAGCACAATCTTACTACATCCCACAAGTTTTGACATATAGTATTTTATTTATTATTCATTTCTAAGAATTGCCTAATTTCTATTAATTAATTCTTCCTTGACTGGTTTAGAAGTGTTTTAACTTTTCTGAGTGTATAGAACATTTTCAGTGATCTTTTTATTGCATTATAGTAAGAAAATGTGATAGGTATGTTACCAATCTTTCAAAACAAATTGAGATCTTTAAGGCCAAATGTATCCAGTTGACTTCCAAAAATGTCCCATGTGTGTTTAAAAACTGTAAGTTTCATGCCAATAACCCCACAAAAGTCAACTTCTATACCCCTGTAGATGTTTTACTGGCCTTCAAGGAATTCCCATATTTTCTTACCAGTAAAAATTGCATTAAAGTAACATTTTAAAAAATATACTTTATCCAAAAATTTAACATATGCTGGACTAGGAAGGAATCTTGTTTTTGAAAATGGAAAATTTTTATAAATCTAAGATGAGTTATTTTCTCTCTCCATCCCTCAATTTGACCTTGATTGTAGCACGGATTATGTTGTGCTATGATAAGATATTCAGAAGTCTGTCTCCCTCTTTTGATGTTAACAGCTTGGGGAAAATGCCTATGTCATACTCACTTTGTAAGCCCTCACTTGCCTGAAACATAGTGTTTTATTAATAGATTTCTCTTAAATCGATGAAATGTATTAATAGTAACCTTCCTTGCCAAATGGGTACATACTACTGCTCTCTTTATTACAGAAATGACTTAGTTCCCCTGAAACTGACTTCTCTTTCAGCCTCACTAAACCTGGTGTAGCTGAGTGCACACTCCATAGAACTGAAATCCAAAAACCCTGAATACTTGTCCCCATTAATTCAATATGTAATGAACTCTTAATCTATGTGTAGTGCTGTGTTCTCAGTCAGCCACTGATATGCTGTTTGCCATTTTATCTTGTTGGAGTTTCCATTACTCTTGTTTCACCAATAATACAGGAATGTTGAAGGGCGAGAGTGGTCTAAATCAGAGCTAAGGATCCATAACCCAACAGCCAGGAGAAATATGGGGTATTTTTTACAGCAAACTGTGTTACACTTTAAAATTTTATTAAACAATTATAAGAGCCTATGAACCTAGTAATGAAAGCCATGAAATAGAACATTCATGTCTATTATAAGAGAGGATTCAGTGAATGAATGAAATACTAGTGTTTAATAACTTGCCTTGCACTCTCCAGTATAGATGAACTAGAATTACATAGGGAGAGAGATTAGATTGATAGGTATTTTTAAAGTGCCAGCTTTTCACTTGGTTTCAGACTAGGATTTAAAAATTAGTGTTTGAGAAGATTAAAAAGTTCTTATTTAGGGTAACTGAGACGAAGTGATTTATACCAAGAAAGAGAGAGAGAAAGAGCGAGAGAAACAGAGAGGGAGAGACAGAGACAGAGAGAGAACCATAAGCCTGCATCTCATCAGAAAGCTACATTAATCTCATGTTCATAAAACTATGTAAAATGAACATCCCCAAAAGTAACCTCAAAAGTTGGGGGAGGGAGAACCAATGTATTTAATTTATGTTGGATGAATGAATTTGGATTTTTTTTCTCTGTAGATATTCACAGAAGTATTATTGTATTAATTTTCCAGCAATTTTTCTTCCATTTTACAACAGAGACGCTGCTTTCTGCCCATGATTTTAATGCCAAGACAGCTGAAAAGGACTTTGGATTGTACCTTTTTGTATTTGTCTTGATTTTTCTTTAAATTCTATTTTCAGGCTGACTTCACATGATGAGAATAGCATGAAATATATGGGTTTAGTTTACATATCTTATAGGAAATTGTAGTCGGACAATTCTGGAGGGAGGGGGAATTCACCTTCCTTGAATTCCAAAAAACTTTATCACAGTAGGAAAGCCGTTTGACAGTTTTTCTTCTAACCACGAGTGCACGTTAAACTAGATTTCCAAATATATCCATTAAAAGGAAAAAAATTCTACCTCCCACAAAGAGTTTGCCTGGTCCTCTGGCCCTGGCTGGCGGCAGGCCTTATTCATCCTTTCTAAATTAGCCGGTGCTCACATCTCCTCCATCTGCGTGGATGGTGGCGAGCTCAGATGCTTGTTATCACTGCCTCTGAGCATTGGATGGACAAACCTGAGTCTGTGTTTTCCTGACACTGTCCTTACTTCTTCCTGCCCATTCATCACGCAGGCTCAACAAAGCCCAGGGAACGATCGATCACCCCAGGCCGTAAGAGGGCTGCACCCCTGGGAAGCAGAGGTTTTGATCAGAGTGCCTCTCCATGATCTTCTGAACTCATCTGGGGAGATTTCTTACTTTACTCCAAAAGAAGGTTTCTTTTTTTCTTCTTCTTCAAAATTTTTTAGCCACACAGCACAGTATGCAGGATCTTAGTTCCCTGACCAGGGATCATCAGGGATGGAACCCATGCCCCCTGCAGTGGAAGCACAGAGTCTTAACCACTGGACCACCAGGGAAGTCCCCAAAAGAAGGTTTTCATTGTCATAGGTTGTCCATAGCAACTAATTACACCACGATAGCTGCTATTATTATTATCATACATTTAGAAAAGTCAAGACACACACGATAAATTAAAAATGCATCCTCGAACTTGATTCCCTTTCCGCTGCACCTGTTATTCTTTGTTATGCAAAGTGCTATTAGTGCACATAGGCAATCATCAAAATATTTACACAGGGCAATGAAAACATGCTTAGAATGTAATAGTCTGCAAAATCCTGATTGCCTGATAACAGTTATTCCAGACTGCTACAATACATTACTTCAATCTCTAGACCACCCAGATAGAATGCTGAGGTATATTCCTTTAAATGATTAAAAATAACTGGAGTTACAAGCACAAAGATCTTAAAAACAGCAAGTCATCATTGCCAGGCTCTCTGACCTGACTCAGAAACACGTTACGTTTTCATAGTGGCCTTAAATAAAAGGTCTCAACTTGATGGTGGTTTTAAAATATAACACATTTAATTTGATGAAACCCATCTATTGGGTTGGTAGTGTTTTCATTAGATGTTTATTTTTTAATATATATATATATTTCTTCAGTGGTATAAGAAGGAAAAGAAAACATGCTAGAAGATAAATGTCATGGGCTGTATTATACAACATAAGGAATATCATCAATAATACTATAATAATTCTGATGGGGACAGATGGTTATTAGACATTGTAGAGATCATTTTTTTTGTGTATGTAACGTCAAATCACTTGTGGTACACGCGTAACTAACATAATATTGTATGTTAACTATAATACAATTCAATAAAAAATAAAATTGTGTAAAAAATTTTAAAAATTAATAAAGAAAAACATGCAATGCCTGTCTTCCCACGTTCCACTTCCACAGTTACTCATCCCTGCACACATGCACATACCACACTGCCACACCTTGTAGACATATATATGTCTGTGTACGTGTACTAACATACAGTATATACGTAGATCGAGTTATTTGTTTTTACCAAGGTAAAATTATGATCTGCATATCATTCTGTAGTTATTCCCACTCTCTACAACATGGACATTTTTCTAAGTCAATACCTCAAACTTCCTCAGTTTTTAAATACTGAATAACATTGGATTGAATGAATACACCATTGTTTAACTATTTAAAATATTGTGTTTCCAATTTTTCCTATAGCAAACAATGCTGCAGTGAGCCAACTCATTTTTACAATGAATATACTTAGCTTAGGGGTATCCATATTCTTCGACTTTTCCTGTCTTAGATGGCAAATGTGAGTTTTTTCAAGATCCCAGAGTTACTGTATGGATGCAAAGTGCTGGAAACCACTCTTTGAACTGCCACTGATGCAGTCAGATCACAAATCAAACCAGGTTATCGTTAGAAATCATACCTTCAGCTACTTCTATCTCCCCTACATGAACACAGGAAGTCTATATTCTGTGTGTTAAGCTTGTCCCTCTCAAAATTGTTATCACTTGTTTCCACTGTATGATAAAATATTTTCTCTTGCAGGGGAAACCAAAACACAAGCTTTAAATCAAATAAAAGAATTGCTACATTCATTCCCTCATTAGATCTGTATTCAGGGTGTGGTGTAAGATCAGGAAATTAAGAACCCACCCAGCTAAGGTTACTGAATGATGGATTGGTTGGAAATTTCCAACAATGTAATGAATTTAGTCTAACAGTTTGAATGGTCCGCTTAGAGACTGTAGTCAGGAAACATATATACAATGTAAACTGCTCAGCTCCTTAGAGAGAAATTAACATTGTTGGTAAAGACAAGTACTATTAAAATCACAGCACTTCTTCATTCCACCATTTCTGGTTTTCAAAGGGAACAGTGGATCCCTAAAAGTTAAGGGGTTGGGAGAAACTTGATAAAAATATTTATCATTTCTAATTCTATAGTCCGTAAGTTTATTCCTAAGCGAGTACCACATAACTTTTACAAGCAGAGAAACCGAGATTGTGGTCTAATGGAATGAATCATTTGTCCAGTAAGAGTCGCCCATCTCAGGTTCCCAGGTCTGTGCTCAATACCCAGTCATTGCCACTTCTCCTGCCATGAACAACATCACCAGGATAACGCATCCTTTCACAGCCATCGCCCAATCCAGTGCTGTCCCTTGCAGTCCTCAGAATGTGTTATTTTCCATTTAGCAGGCTGGCTTTTATCTTGCTAAATGAGAGTTATCCTATATACCCTCTAGCATTTTTTTTCCTACATCTTTTCTCCTGCGAAATTGAAAGATTTTCCTGAAATGATATCCTGCTGATGATACAACCTTGACTGCTCCTTCCCCTGGAGAGGAAACAACAACTCAGAGAATCAAGCCATAGTTTTCTTTATACCTGACAATGTTTCAGATCCCAAGGATGTTCTTAAAGGGTGGCTACGGTTACACTGTGCCTAGACCTGGCAGGGGGAGGGGAGCATTGGAGTTCTGGAAAGGAGCTGAGGTTTTGCTAATAACCAGACCATGGCAGCTGGAGCCTGGACAGCTCACGCTGTGGGCGCTGCCCTCCGGGTGGTGGTAGATGCCTCTGCAGCGAGCCTGCCCTCTGTGAGCCAGCACACAGACCTGCTGGGACTGAGATGAGGAAGCCCAGGAACCAGAGCACCTGGAGGGATCCAGAGAGTGAAGACAGCTAGGAGTGGGTACCTGGCAAAGTCCTTCATATCTTCCACCTGCCCCCAAGCCCCGCCATCTAGTGCCCTCCTTCCCACCCTCCCCCACTGCTTCCCACTCCATATACTTAGTGGGTAGAGCAGTGAAATTAATCCAGCACTCTATATCTCCTGTGTGGATTTTTGCAGGAAATAATCTAATCCTAACTGACCCCATATTGTATCTGACCCAATCAATGCTTGCTTTTCAGAGAGAGGGGATAGCATTCTTTAGTCTGGGTGACTGGGTATTTAGGGGTGTGGCCTATGATAACATCCTGGGATATAACCGGTGGAGGGTAGAGATTGTGCTCTATGTACATTTTTAGTGATTAACTCACGAACGTTAAGACCATTAAACAAGGAGGAAGAACATTTTGCCATTCCTTGCTTATTGGGTTAAGTGTACTTACAGGCACCGTGGCCATCAGGACAATGTGAGGAGTTGATAAGCCACTTAGGAAAGGGAAGGGCTCGATGTCTTCTCTCTGACCATCTCCCTCCTCTCTGACCTTCAGTTCCTGCTTTTATTCAGACACTAGCTTTCTCTCATTCGGACAACTGCAGCTGCTCCCGAACTTCCCATCACGGCCCCCCCAGTGCCATCCTGCTGCCAGAATGATCTACCGGAATGATTTCTCCAGAACAAAACCCTGACCTTGTGACTCCCTCGCTGAATTCCTTTTCTGTGGCCCCTCTGCACACTGGGAAAGCTGGTGCTCCTTAAGGGGACACTCAGGCCCTTTCTCACCTGGCCCTGACCCCCCTCCAGCCTCATTACGCTAAGTGCTTGCAGTTCTGTCGACACACCAAGCTGTTCTTCCTGCCTCCAGGCCAACCCCCCGGGCCACCACCATCATCACCTTGTCACACCCTACACCCGATCGCCCAAGCCTGATGGACTCGAGGATAATGCTTTGTCTTCCTGTCACACAGCTCCCACCCCAGGTGGAACGAGACTCCCAACTTTGCGTCCCCTGGGTACTCCGTCGTGCACCTGTAATGTCCGTCTGTCCTGCTCAAAGGCACAGACTGAGTCTTGTTCACTCCGTGTGCGCGGTCCCCAGCCCTGTGCCGGGAGCGTGGCGTGCACTGCTGGCGTGATTGCATGCTTCAGTGCCTGGCGGAGCTAGGATATGAGCGCGGCCTCTTCCTTTTCTGGCATTCTCCCAGCCCAGCGTGGCTCCTCTATTTTTGCCTCTGTTGCTGTTGGGGTGACTGTGGTGGTCGCTACAGATGCCCCCACACTGGTGTCTGCACTGCCCCACTCGGCTGTACCGATGCGCTTGAGCTTCTCCTGTTATTCTTAATCCTCTGGCATAGAGCTTCTCAACCTTGGACCCCTTAGCTCTGCTAGAATCATCTGCATTGCTTTTACAAAATACAGATGTCCAGGCCCCACCCCAGACCAGTTCATCAGAACCCTTGGGGGTAGAGCTCAGGAATCAGCGTGCAGGGTTTTAAGCTCCCCGCGGGACACTAGTGCAGCCTGGATTGACGGCACTGTGGGCTTTCCCTGCTTTACTTAATGGCTCCAGGGAGCTATCATTTGGGGGGAGGCGGCGAAGAATCAGGATGACCCGTAGCACTACCCACGTGAGGAAGTGAAACACCAAAGCACTCCACAGTGAGTTCTGAGCAGACTCCAGAGAAAGTTTGGCTCAGAAGCTTTCCCGCCTCTGGGCTCCACTCAAAAAGGATGACCAATACGATCTCCAGATGGGGTTTGTTTTTGTCACAGCTTATAGCACATACTCTTGATGCCTGGCTATGGTGTGCAGATTTGAAAATATCCCCACACTTCAAATCACTGTTGACCCTCTTCTAAAGAGAGTAGTTGAATTCCCCAGACATTACTTCTTAAAGACTCTTCAGCATATGAGATGTGTTTACCATATAGCATTGCATCCAGCCATTTCACAAACTAGAATTTATGGAACAATTCCCAGCAGCCCCACTCGACACAACAATGAAAGAGTTAGTACTGGGAACACTAACACCTTGGCTGCCCTCCTCCTTACCTGTTTCTACCTCTCCACTCCCACCCCTACCTCCATCCACAGCCTCGGCCTGTGCAATCCGTTCTGGGGCCGTGGCCACTGCAGGGTCCACCTGCTGACGGCGGCCTCTGGTGTGCCTGTGAGATGAGTGTCACCATGGGTTTAGAAGAGAAATCAAATGCCTCTCTGATGTGTCCTCAGAGAGTGAAAGGACTGCTGCAACCATGCTGTCTCGTTTACATTGTGAACACAAAAATGTCTCAAAACACAAAAAGTTTCCCACTGTGGCTCTGATCTCAGTTTCCTGAGTGCAGCCCTTCATAGAGAAACAAAATGAAATGGTCTTACCGAGCAGCTGGGTTTCTCCAAAAGGTCTGAAATGCTGGATTCAATTAAAGCGACAATAACTGAGCATCTACTGTGTACACGGTGAGTAGCCCACGGGTGCAGAGGGGGAAACACAAAACCTGGTCCCTACTTCCCAAGGAATCACTGTTCAGCGAGCTGGAAAGAAAGACACACACAACAATATTTCAAATCCAACTAAGATAGTAAGTACAACAGAGGTTTAACAAAGTACAATAAACAACAGGGAAGAATGATTCATTTTGACTATAAGAAAAATAGATTGATGTATTTCTTCTATTTATATCCAAATATTGTTTCAGAACAAATAAAGATCTTTTACGATAAGTTGTTTCTCGTCTTTATATATTCCTTTCCTTTCCTAACACGCTCACAAATACACACGGCATCACAATCATGGATTTCTTGTGAAACAGCACCATTAAGAACTTCCCAGATATGGGGATGATGGGAGGTTGGGGATTCAAAGCAGTTTAAAAATAATTACAAAAGGAACTTCAGCCTTGGGCATCTACAGATACCAGCACAGCAATCTGTTCTGAGAGGGAACATTTACCGGTATTTTCTGCCACCCCTGAAACATGTCTTCCTAAGGTACAAATCGGGATGTGTACTATCCTGCGTGTGAAATAAAATCAAAATAAAGCTTGCTGAGAAATCACCTCTTGCAAGGTCAGCTATCTACACATATATTGTTTATAAAGCATTGGAAGTTGAAAAGATTGTTCAGTTTTGTACAGTGAGACCACGTCCTTAAAAGTCCACGTGTAACCAACTCTCTTGTAGACAACACTGTGGAGTAGATGAAATGATTGCCACAGGGATGGAGGCCAAGAGGCAGCCTCCTGTTGTCTTGCATGTTCAAATGACCAGCGTGGCACAGCATCGAAGCACAGAGGACACAGGGACCACTGACATATTTGTCTCAATTTGTTGAAACCTTTAAAAATAGTGAGTTATTTAATAACCAAGGAAATATAAGGATCAGTTCTTCTATAACAGGACAAGGTTGCAAACAAAGACTGCGAGCCAGAGATAAGATATGCTTCCTGGGATGTGGACAGTGCAGGTAACCAAAGTGCTGAATGCTGTTCATCATAATATCTTTTTTTTTTTTTTTTTACGTATTGTCCCCACCCCAGATCTACAGAGTCAGAGACTCTGAGGGTGAAGCCCAATAATCTTGTTTTTTTTGTTTGTTTGTTTGTTTTAAATTAATAGCTACTCTATTTATTTATTTATTTTTAGCTGTGTTGGGTCTTCGTTTTGTGCGAGGGCTTTCTCTAGTTGTGGCGAGCAGGGGCCACTCTTCATGGCGGTGCGTGGGCCTCTCACTACCGCGGCCCCTCCCGTTGCGGAGCAGAGGCTCCAGACGCGCAGGCTCAGTAGTTGTGGCTCACGGGCCCAGCCGCTCCGCAGCATGTGGGATCTTCCCAGATCAGGGCTCAAACCTGTGTCCCTTGCATTAGCAGGGAGATTCTCAACCACTGCGCCACCAGGGAAGCCCCATCATAATATCTTAATCAGAAAAGCTGAGTAAGCCGGGTGGCTCTTTCGCTGTAGCTAGACTGTATTTGTGAAAAGCCACTTTGCATCCATGCTAACCCTCCGAAGAATATGAGCCGATATATATGACTATATATGGTCAAGGATTTAACAAAAAAACACTCTTGCCAAATGGAAATGAGTTCTAGGGCTCACCGCTCCGTTTGTAGAGAATCCACTAGTGACCCTTCTTCCTCTGTCTTCCCCCTATAGTTATCATTCTTCTGTATCTGCTTATTAGTATTTACATTGTCAAGTTTACATCATTCTCTAAAAAGAAATTGAAAGATAGCTATTGATTTTTCCCAAGGGCAGAGATAATTAAAAGTTGCTTTGTTATCTTGCTACCTCAATAAAATTATAAATGGCTCTTAAGGCTTTGGAAGACAATTAATTTTGTTAATCGTTATATGTTTTGTGTATTTGACATATTTCATTTTAAAAGACTAAATCATCAAGGCCTAGTGGGCAGAAATTGCATCTCTTAGAAAACACTGCTGCTCCTTATAACAAAATCACACCCTAAATACAGGTTAATATGTCAGGATTTCTGAAATCTTGTCCTTATAAAGTGTAGTTTCCCATTGAATCTTCCAAGGACTAGATGACCAGAGCAGGCCTCCAACTCAGCTATAGGGATGACAAGATGGCAACAAGAAAACAAAGGATTATGCCTTTAGAGGCAGGACCTGTTTCTCAGCTGTTCGTTTGACTTTGCTCAAAATAGAACTACATTTGAATTTTTAGTATTTGTATTCACTCATTCATTGATTCACCCTGAGAGGGGGACTAAAGGCTATTTGAAAAGTCCAGTTTTAAGGTCAGGGGAATGCTTTTGGATGTTTTTGATGACCAGAGTGAACATGGATGGAGGGGAAGAAGATATTAATTCACAGGCCTCTGATAAACTTTTAAAATGTATTTGGAACAACCAAGTCTTTAAAAAAAAAAAAAAAAAACTTGTGAATTTAACAATTAACCCGCCTTGTTAGAGCCAGCACATTTGCTTTACACTGATTTATGGTGAAGTAAAACCATACCCGTGGTGTGTCTCATGTTCTCTCTCCAGCAGATCAGAGCCTTTTGTACCATCAGAATGAATGGTTTACTAGCAAACACTTATTAGAGGCTCCAAAGTCATTTTAATATTTTAAGTGATTATAGAAGTTTAAAACTGTTATATTTTCAGTTTTAGTAAAGCCTAGTAGAAATAGGCACAATTTGCTTATAAAGTTTTTGAAAGAAAATTAATCTCTGGTTATATGTTCCCAGTGGCAAATATGGCCGACTCTATGACATGGGATCCAGAAATGCCTTGTTATTAGAATTGGAGCCCTTTTCTAATACACTTAGAAAATGCAGGGGTTTTCAATCCAAAAATAGGCAGAAGACCTAAATAGACATTTCTCCAAAGAAGACATACAGATGGCCAAGAAGCACATGAAAAGATGCTCAACATCACTAATTATTTGAGAAATGCAAATCAAAACTACAATGAGGTATCACCTCACACCAGTTAGAATGGGCATCATCAGAAAATCTACAAACAACAAATGCTGGAGAGGGTGTGGAGAAAAGGGAACCCTCTTGCACTGTTGGTGGGAATGTAAATTGATACAGTCACTATGGAGAACAGTATGGAGGTTCCTTAAAAAACTAAAAATAGAATTACCATATGACCCAGCAATCCCACTACTGGGCATATACCCAGAGAAAATCGTAATTCAAAAAGACACATGCACCCCAATGTTCATTGCAGCACTATTTACAATAGCCAGGTCATGGAAGCCACCTAAATGCCCATCGACAGACGAATGGATAAAGAAGATGTGGTACATATATACAATGGAATATTACTCAGCCATAAAAAGGAACGAAATTGAGTCATTTGTTGAGACGTGGATGAATCTAGAGACTGTCATACAGAGTGAAGTAAGTCAGAAAGAGAAAAACAAATATCGTATATTAACGCATGTATGTGGAACCTAGAAAAATGGTACAGATGAACCGGTTTGCAGGGCAGAAGTTGAGATACAGATGTAGAAAACAAATGTATGGACACCAAGGGGGGAAAAACCGCGGTGGGGTGGGGATGGTGGTGTGCTGAATTGGGCGATTGGGATTGACATGTATACACTGATGTGTATAAAACTGATGGCTGATTTAAAAAATAATAATAATTTAAAATAAATAAATAAATAAATAAAAAAGAAAATGCAGGGGTTTTGTCAAGGTATGTGAGTAATGACCCCAGACTCTCTATGCACATTGATCAATGAGTCTCATCTTAGTCCATTTCTTGGTGGTGGCCACTAGGAAGCCCGTGTTGAGTGAGACTCAGACAGAACACACAGGTGAAGTGGAGAAGCCTATCAAGTTGACAGCAAATAGCGAGGGCTGAGGCTCTCACACAATGTCTTTGTCTATGCTGGTCTGGTCTAGTACCCACTATCTTTCAAACACAATTTCTTAGTCACATGATTTAAAAGAAATTCCCTACTTCACTACATACTCATAAAGATTCTCTCTCCTTTACTACTAGATACCCATGTGTGTTGGGAGGGGTAGGGAATGATTATGATAAAAAAAATTCTAAAAACCCATAAATATTTTCTTAAAAACAAATTCTGAAATCCTGTGCACACTTTCTTGAAAAACAACTTTAAAAATTAAAATTAAAAAAAACCTCTTAACACCTCAGATTATTCTTATCATTCATGATTTTTTTCCCCCTGGACTATAGTTATGTGTTTACTGGAACCAAACTGTCTCCTTTCAGTGGAATATTGGGAAAGCTTTAATTTGGGGTTATATGGAGATGAATAGTACACGGTTCCTGACCTCAAGAAGCTCACCATCAAATGCAAGGTAGAGACACATAGCAAATAATTGCATTACCTCGTGTGCAATGATAAACCATGGGCACCAAACAGCCCAATGAAGGGAGGTGGGGAAGAGAGAGAGCATCAAGAAAGGCTGCCTGGAGGAGAAGACATGTGAACTGATCTCCAAAGGATGCATTACACTCCAAAGGATGTGCATTATCCAAGAAGAAACCAGAATCCTTTTCAAGTTCCCTGGGTTCTAGCCCTGCCTCCTTCATCCTTTCCTGGGTTCTAGCCCTTGCCTCCTCCTGCCTTTCTCCTTGCTCCAGCACTGATGGCATTCTTAGCTTTTCCAGTTCTCCTTCATGCCTAAGGGCCAGCTGGCATGCTCTTTCTTCTCTGTGTCTGGAGCTTCCGTCTACATCAGGTTCATTCTTACCTATTCCTTAAAGCTCAGCTCATCTATTAGTTTCTCAAGGAAACCTTCCTTAGGGGCCTTTCGGATGTTCCCCAACACCTTACACTTACCCTTTGTTGCATCCGTCAACATTTTATTAATGAATTGTGCAATTGGTTGCTTGTTTTCTCTTTTCCCTGCCAAAACATAAGCTTCATGAAAGCAGGTACCCATTTACATCTTCTTAAATTAACTCTGAGCACCTGGCAGAGGGTAAGACACAAGGTAGACATTCAATGGTTATTCTGTGGTGCAACTGTTTAGACAAGAGGTGATGAGAACCTGAACTAGAACAATGGGAGGTCGGGGACGGGGGGGAGAGTCTGGACAGAACTCTAAGATGCACATTAGTAGAGCCGGTTCATCTATTTGATGGGGGAGGAAGGAAAGGAGGAGTAAAGGATGACTCACGGGTTTATTGTCTACTTATCACTTTGGCTTGCCAATCATTAAAAAGGAGTGCCTTGTATCGCTCTGTACTATGTCATTTAAAACACACCCACAGCAATTTATTTATTGTTTTTCTACATTTCACATGGAGATTTGAGAGTTATATGTTGAGTTATATACTAATAGGTGAGTCTTTAGACCGAGGCACCCTATCTTTGCTTTGGTCCACACTCAAATATTCGGTCATCTGACCACGTCCTGGATGTGACTGGTAATAGTGAAGGAATTCATAGTAATCACGATGCCCAATATGGAGGAGATTTAGAGTGATGCTCTATGAAAACTGTCCCTTCTCCACCTTATCCAATCTCCCTCATCCCTTCGTTTACCCTTCACTCTGCTCGGAGAGTATCCCTCCCTCTGCCTAGGAGAGAGCTAAACTGTGAGGCTGTGACTTTGTCTGAAATGTGGAACAGGATCACTCCCGTTGTTCTCTCCCACTCCAAGTTTCATAGATAGAGGACTTGGAGTTTCTCCTTTCCCTTCCTCAACCTCAGGGCCTTCTCAACCAAGAATGAATACAAAATGGGATCATTTAAAGCCTACCACAGTTTATTATGTTTATATACGGAGAAAGACTGAATAAAAGTTGAGGCTGGAAGTTAATGCATTACAGTGCATTTTCTAGTATCTCAAACATTTCTTCCCAGTCCATACCCTTTCCCCCAAACCACCTACCGTAGCTCTAGTATTTGTGGTTTCAATGTATATATCTATCCTTATCTCTTACAGGCATTTTTGGTCAGGAATTTAAATCTCAAGTAAAGTTTTCTATCTTTGGAGGAGCAACTTGTCACGTAATAAAGGGTCTCTCCAAGTTTTCAACCCATAATCCTGGAAGGAATTTCAGTAAACATTTATGTAACTAGAGAAATATACCAAATATGAGGTATATCTCCTTAAGTGGAAGAAATCTGACTTGCCTTTCAGAGCCTTGGGATAAGCACAGTTTACTTAAGTGGAAAGAATTTGTATGTTTGGCCCAATTGATAAAGAAACCCTGGAATGTTCCTAAATCCCTAAGTGACTTGACTCCATTGAGTTGTCTGATTGGATCTATTCAGTCTATAAACTGAGAACTACCTGGTGCTGATTCTTACTCTACTTTCTTTTGTGGTTGCCATCGCTTGTCTTCTCTCTCTCTCTCTCTCTCTCTCCTCTCTGTCTCAGATGCTTCCTCAAGTTTTCTTTTTTATTTTTTTCATAAAAAACAGAAATTTATTTCTCACAGTTCTAGAGGCTGGAAGTCCAAGATCAAGATGCCAGCAGATTAGGTGTCTGGTGAGAGACAGCCTGCTTCCTGGTTCATAGGTGGCTGTCTTTTTGCAGTTTCCTCAATGATGGAAGGGGCAAGGGAACTTGCTGGGGTCTCTTTTATAAGAGCACTAATCCCATTCATGAGGACTCCACCCTCATGACCTAATCATCTCCCAAAGGCCCCCATCCCCATCTCCAAACACTGTCACGTTGGGGGTTAGGTTTCAACATAAAAATTTAGCAGAGATATAAACTTTCAGTTTTATTTTTCCTAAACATTCAATCAGTGCTGGAACCCAGAGTTTAAGACATGTAATATAGCACCTTTGCCATACAGAGCTCTATGTAACGTCCAAGTTGAGGAGGTAACCATGGTGATGTCTTGGATTAACAAAACAATCACACGCAAAGAGGTTCAAGCAGCAAAGTTATATAACTGTGCGTCTAGAGGCAGACTTCTATTACTGAAGCTCTACTTAGATCAAGGGATGAGGTTCAAGGTTCCCATTACTTAACTATATGTCCCTTAGGTGCAAAATACTAGTGACTCACTTCACTTCCACGGTGATATTGCATACGCTTGGCAGAAACTGGCATAGAACATGGTTAATTCTAAGAGTGTAACCAATCAACAGTGGAGAATGCTGTGCCTAAAAAACACACCACCACCTTCTCCTGCTTCTCTGATATACAATACACCCTGACTTTGGAGAAACATATCACCTCAAAGTGCCTCCAACTTTGACTTTGCTCCACTGATGCAGCAAGTGCCAAGGACCCGTTTATTCCAGGTCAACCCTGCTGGGAAGGTCTGGTCTCCCTGATCTTTAGCCAACAGCAAGGAGTTCAGCCTGTTTGTTGAGAATGATCGTAACTCATGTAAAATCAGAACAGTATTCCTCGATGCAAACCCACCATTGCCCTGCCTCCACATATTAAGAAGGCCACTTCTTAACATATAGAGAAATGAAATGTAAATGATCAAAAATAAGTCTGCGTGAAAGCCCCTTTCTTCATCCGTGTGCATCTTCAGACTGCCCTCTGTGATTTTTTCTTCTCCTTCAAGGCTGCTTTTGCTGTATATGTCGTCCCATTTCACTAGGATATGGGTGTTCCACATAAGTTTGCCTCAAAACCCTTCCCCACACATCCCCAGCATAAGTCCACAATAAGACTAAGAGTCAAGTAGCTAATAGAGGGAGGGGTATATTTGGGGTATTATGGTTAACTCTGGGTGTCTTTGCCTGGTTTTTATTAGTATAAATTTATTTATTTTATTTATTTATTTTCAGCTGCGTTGG
Organism: Balaenoptera ricei; assembly: GCF_028023285.1. Classification (NCBI taxonomy): domain Eukaryota; kingdom Metazoa; phylum Chordata; class Mammalia; order Artiodactyla; family Balaenopteridae; genus Balaenoptera; species Balaenoptera ricei. The sequence goes on along the minus strand of NC_082650.1, from coordinate 29,106,697 downwards.
GTCTTCATTGCTGTGCGTGGGCTTTCTCTAGTTGCAGGGAGCGGGGGTTACTCTTCATCGTGGTGCGCGGGCTTCTCATTGCAGTGGCTTCTCTTGTTGCGGAGCTCAGGCTCTAGGCGCGCAGGTTTCAGTAGTTGTGGCAGGAAGGCTCAGTAGTTGTGGCACACAGGCTCTAGAGCCACAGGCTCAGTAGTTGTGGTGCACGGGCTTAGTTGCTCCGCGGCATGTGGGACCATCCCAGACCAGGGCTCGAACCCGTGTTCCCTGCATTGGCAGGGGGATTCTTAACCACTGCGCCACCAGGGAAGCCCTGCCTGTTTTGTTTTTGTTTTTATTTTTATTTATTTATTTATTTTTTAAAGGTGTAGGCTTATTTATTTATTTATTTTTGTCTGTGTTGAGTCTTCGTGTCTGTGCGAGGGCTTTCTCTAGTTGTGGCAAGTGGGGGCCACTCTTCATCGCGGTGCGCGGGCCTCTCACTGTTGCGGCCTCTCTTGTTGCGGAGCACAGGCTCCAGACGCACAGGCTCAGTAATTGTAGCTCACGGGCCTAGTTGCTCCGTGGCATGTGGGATCTTCCCAGACCAGGGCTCGAACCCGTGTCCCCTGCATTGGCAGGCAGATTCTCAACCACTGTGCCACCAGGGAAGCCCCTGTTTTTATTTTTTAATTGCTATCTCATCAGCTATACCCTAGTCTCCCTGAGAATAAATAAAATAAGGACATAACCAAGGAACATCAAATTCTTCTCTATTAGACAATTCATTACATGTGGATAATTTTGTATGAGTATATATATCTACTTCCTCTTTCAGGAAGGGCAAATTGTCATCCTTTAGCTTAATATAGTATATATACATATATAGGGTCAGGAAATGTGTATTTGATATTTTTGCAAAATAGGCCCAAGCCCCAATCAAAGGGGTAGTAACGGGTAGTCACCTCTGAATGATAGTCTTATTGTGACAGAGGATAAACACAAGATGTTGCAGCCACTCGACATACATATATAAACACATATATTTTCCTGCTTTTCTAGCAGGAAAGTAAATATTAACTTATCTACCTATCCTCTGTTGCCCACTTGCTACTCTGAGCATACTTGGCAAAGACGGTTGCAGTCTTCAGTAAAGCTTATAGCCATAAATTTGCTGTAAGGTGATTTGCTCGCTTTGAAATCAAACCTTTAAAAGCTAACTAGCCCTCACCAAGGTCAAACCCAAGACCTTACAGTATAATGTCCCAAACCTCAACTGTTTAACACTCCAGACCTAAGAAGGGGATTCATGAAGTGACCCTAGTAAATTACTCAAAAGGGAGAAAGAAAAATTGAGCACGCCCCAGATTCTTACATTAGTCTTACACCTCTCTCTTTAATTCTGGAGTTCTCTGTGAAGGAACAGACAATCATACTGGTGATCTCAGTTTTCCTCTTTCTTAAGAGAAAGTGCTTTTTCCCAGAATCCTAGAATCTCAGCATGAGAAGGACCTTAAATGTCATCTAGCCCCACACTTCATCCAATGCACAAATTGCCTCATCATCACACCCAGGAAGCAAGCGGTACCTGCTCTCAGCCTTAGCCACCCTAGCAGCAGACAACACTGTCTGTTCCATTTTTGGACACGTCAACTTGATGGAAAGTTCTAGATCTTGTATGACCTTGGTTAAGACTTTAGAAACGCTAAGCATTAAAAAGATTATGGTGTTCCCTGCCTTTCAAGCAATATGTAATTCAAAATTTTAAAATACTGAATTATAAAGTAAGGGAATAAAATTTTGTTCTAAATGTCCTCATGATGAAAACTTGGATTGTTGCTTTATTTTTTTAAAATATTTTATCGAAGTATAGTTGATTTACAATGTTGTGATAATTTCTGCTGTACAGCAAAGTAATTCAGTTATACATTTATATATTCTTTTTCATTATGGTTTATCACAGGAAATTAAATATAGTTCCCTGTGCTATATGGTAGGACCTTGTTGTTTACTCATCCTATATACACTGGTTTGCATCTGCTAATCCCAAATTCCCAATCCTTCCCTCCCCCACGCTCCTGATGTGTTGTTTTAAATCTCAAATGTAAAACTCTTTTTTAAAAAAATTTTTTAATATCCTTTCAGGCTTTGATGCCCTGCTTTGTGGTGTCCTATGCTCATGTGTAATTTGCTAGGAATCTATCATGGCCCTTCTAAATCTTCCCTTCTTCAGACTAAACATTCTCCTTTTCACTATTGCTCAGAAATCACAGTTTCCAGAGTTTTCACCTTTCTTTTCTAGCTGTGCTCCAATTCACCACTGTCCTTCTTTCTGCTATCAATATATCCAACTCAGCTTGGACACTGACCACCCTTGTTCCGGACATGGCACATCAAGGAATAACCTCCCCAATTCATGGTGATCACACTATAGTAGTAATTCGCTGAGTTCATAGTTAATCAAAACCCCTAACTTGTATTCTTCCAAGCATTCATCCTTCTGCTTTAAGGTACCTTTTTGCAAATAAGGAAGAGGTGCTCGATTTGGATGGACACAGTCCCTACTCACACACAATCCTCAGCCAGGCACCTGTGTGCAGGATACAATCTGCTTAAACCTTGGACTTGGCCTTGCAATCTGCCCACTCCTCCCGTTTTGTGTTGCTAATTTTCTGGAACTAAGGGCAGCCTTTATATCTCTCCCTTTTACTTCTTATCTTGTTAGATTTGGCCCATTGTTCCATCCTGTCAAGCTATTTTGGGTTCCAACATGCTTGCCCTCCCACCCAGCTACAGAGTCACCAAGAGACCATGAGTTGCTTAGTCTGCCAGCTCCATGGCCCAACCAAACAGAAGTGAGGTCTCTAAGAGGAGTCCTTATTCATCTCACTCTGACTTAAATGAGTACCTCTCCCCTTTCTAGGAGCTCATAATGACAATCCATTCCAAAGTTTTTTCAGTATCAATATCAAATGTTCCATTTTGTGGTCTGAAGAGTCTAAACTTCTTCCCCTTTCAGAAAACTGGGACATCTTCCCTTTCCCATCCAGCCTCAGGGCACATTTTTTATGCTCCACAATTCCTCAACCAGCACTGACAGCGATTTTCAATTGAAATTGCACAGAGCCAAGGGCAGAAGTCATCTGAAATTTCTTTTGAAGTAGTTTAACTGGATTTTTACAAATAAATGGAAAACTGCTATGATACAGGGCTGATTTTTTTTTTACTACAGTTTATAAGTTCCTTTATTCACCTTTTTCAGGAAGGGCAAACTGTTACCCTTTAGCTTAATGCACAATTTTTTGTGTGTGCAACAAAAAATTTCCAGTAACTACAAAAACAGTGATTTTATATATATATATATATATATATATATATATACACAAAATTTTTATTCCTTTTCATATTTGTCACATGTTTTTTTTCCTCATTTGGGAATCTCAAAGTATTAAAAAGGGTAATTAGTATCTCATTTTGTACATGGGTTAGAATGCAGTACAGAAGTCTTATTTATAATTTTATATAATCACATTGCTATAACTATATAACTCATTAGTGAATTGTTTTTTTAATCTATATTTTAACTATTATCAGAAAAAAACAGAATATACTGAGCCCTTTAGATCAAAGCTATACCACTAGAGGAAAAATCCAGTCTCTACTTAGCATTGCTTCTGATTGGCATAGAGAAAAATGTTATAGATATATTTTTTTCCATATATGAGCTATTTCAAAAAATTTTTAAGTATACCTACAGAAAAGAATCATTTCAGCCAGCAAACTTTTATTTTCCACACTTACATTGCCAAAACCATATTATCCTTCACATCTTCTCATTTCTCTGATTGCCCAAGTTGCCTAAATAAGAAATTGCGGGCATCTACCAGCACCTTATGTAGTCAAAGACTTCTCAGCTAATTCCATTCATATACAGCTGATTGAATGGTAGCAAAAAGCCAAAGGAAGAAATCTGCCATTCAAATAGGGAAGAATCTTTCTTCTCCAAAGTTGATATGGGGTGAGCACTCAAGCCTAACCTAGGATTGGAAAATGAAAATGGGGTACAGTGATTAGAATAGCTGGGAAAGACTTATGCATTAGAACAGAACTAAATAAAGAAGAAGTTGTATTTTTTAGCCTAATCAGTCCAAGTAATATGAAACTACTGTAACTAGTATTAATAATATTTTCAGCCAATCATTTTTTAAATTAATTAATTAATTTATTTTTGGCTGCGTTGTCTTTGTTGCTGCACGTGGGCTTTCTTTAGTTGCGGCGAGCGGGGGCTACTCTTCGTTGCAGAGCGCAGGCTTCTCATTGCAGTGGCTTTTCTTGTTGCGGAGCACGGGCTCTAGGCACGTGGGCTTCAGTAGTTGTGGTACACGGGCTCAGTAGTTCTGGCTCGCGGGCTCTACAGCACAGGCTCAGTGGTTGTGGTGCATGGGCTTAGTTGCTCCGCAGCATGTGGGATCTTCCCGGACCAGGGATCGAACCCGTGTCCCCTGCATTAGCAGGCGGATTCTTTTTTTTTTTTTTTTTTAATAGTAATCTTTTATTTATTTATATATTTTATTTTTGGCTGTGTTGGTTCTTCGTTTCTGTGTGAGGGCTTTCTCCAGCTGCGGCAAGCGGGGGCCACTCTTCATCGCGGTGCGCAGGCCTCTTCACTATCGCGGCCTCTCTTGTTGCGGAGCACAGACTCCAGACACGTAGGCTCAGTAGTTGTGGCTCACGGGCCTAGTTGCTCCGCGGCATGTGGGATCTTCCCAGACCAGGGCTCGAACCCGTGTCCCCTGCATTGGCAGGCAGATTCTCAACCACTGCGCCACCAGGGAAGCCCCAGCAGGCGGATTCTTAACCACCGTGCCACCAGGGAAGTCCCCAGCCAATCATTTTTGAATCCTTAACCTGTCTCAGCCACTAAGCTAAATTCATTACATTTTACAATTGTGATCCTAATAAATTTTCATTCATTATGACACTATCAGGAAAGCACAAATATAATCCCCATTTTACAGATGAAAAACTTGAAACATGAAGAGGTTAGGTAACTTGCTCAAGATCGTACATCTAGTAAAGGACAGTGTCTGAATTCAAACATGTCATGACCCTGTGTTTTCTATTCTTTACAAAATTCTTGTATAGTTTACTACAGAAGTAAAAAGGTTTTCATTTTGGACAACAGACCTCAGGTGGACAGAAAGGAATCAACCACAATCACACTTATTAGTAATAACGCATAGCCTGCTTTTATTATTTTTTCAGTTAATTATTTCTAATAAATGCAATAAATACCCACAAATGTATTTTCCAAAACAAAAAGCCAGAACCTTGACTCCAACCTCCATCTAACTCGGGTCTTCAGCATCCCAATACCCAAACTCAACTGATCTGAGGTGAATCTTATCCTAAATCCTATTATCATAAATCCCTCAATTTCTTTTAAAGCAGTATTATTGCATCTATATGCATTCCTTACAAAGTATGTAGTTTTCCCTTTGGTTGTTTTAAACTTTGATTCATCTATGTTATTTCACATCTCTGTAGTTCACTATCTTTAATTGATGTACAACATCCATGATGGGAATACTCATTATTCCACAATCTTGGCGATGGGCATTTGGGCTCTGTCCTGTTTTTGGTTTTGTTTTTCTGTTTTTGGCTTTTCTTTTTCAGTATGATGAACAATGCAGTTATACATTTTTAAATGTGTCTCCTGTTATTGGTATCAAGTTTCTCTTGGGTATATATCCAGGAGCAGAACTGCTGGGGTAAAGGGTACATGATGTTCAACTCTAGGAGATAATGTCAAACTACTCTCCAGAGAGATTGCACCAGGGTACACTCCCACCAACAACATTGAGATCCTGGTGATCTTCATCATTTCCAATACCTGAAGATATCAGACTTCAAAATTTTCCCCAATCAACTAAGTGTAAAACTGTACTTGTTGTGGTGTGGACTTGCTTCTCCCTGACCACTAACGATGTTGAACATCTCTTCATTTGTGTACTGGCTGAATATTTTCTTCTTCTGTGAAATACCTGACTCATGGGCCAAATCTTTGCTGGAGAAATTGCCTTTATTTTAGCCTTAGTTTTGGTAACTTTAGAGTTAATTCTAGATCTAATAGAAATAGGATAGTAACCCCATTTGATCACAGCACCTAATAACTGCTTAGGGATTGACTTAACTGCCTTGAAGTTTTTTCTGCTGTCTTTTTGCTAAAAATCATTTGATTATATTTTATAACCTTTTTACATAGTTAGATGATATGCAAAGAATCCGTAGTTTTTAGGACCGAATTTCTCCAAAGCACATGAATTTCTAGTGGCCAGAAACAATGACTGCTAAATATTTCACAGATCAAAGGCATGGTGCCTGATTCAAAGGTCCGCTTGCAAAGGCTGACAAGTGGGGAAAGACATTTGCCTTTATAAGGATGTCATAAGCAGCCTTTCATTTGACAGGAAATTATCAGTGCATACAAATGCTGGCTTAAAGCCTGGGGATATTTAATTGTACCCTACTCATTATTCTTTATAATTCCAGGTGCTAGTGTCCACAGCTATTGTCCAAAGTGTTACAGAAACAAATCCAGTAGCAGGAAGCTCAGACACCTGCTACAACTTGAACCACAAGCAGTACTTTTAAGACAATGCATATGGATGCCGGCAAGAGAGCAGCAAGTGTAGCCACTGGCCATGCCTCACTAACACAGAAGGGAATTACAACTCCATGGGAAGAGTAGACACGGTGGAGCTGGAATGAAAGACCTATCTGATTAATAATTAACGCACACTCAGGACACTAGCCAAGCTCGCTGTGCCGGGCAGCAATTCCTGTTGGATGAGCTCTCCATCAGGAGATTTCTGTCCTTAACTATCATGGAAATGGACCCACCCGTCTACAGGCATGTTCAGAATGTGTGAATGCCAGAGTCCACCTCGCTCACCTCAGGACCCCGCACTGTGAAGGGCAGAGGAGCCAGACAGAGTAACAGAGGACCAGGTCTACAGAACAAAAGACCCATCGTGGACGAGTCATTCTATGTCACCGACCATGTTTCATTTTTCATGTGGTTCATTTTTAACCAAACCTTTTATTTACCTTATAAACTGCCAAGTTAAATGTATTGTTTAGTAGAGTCACTTGAACAGAAAGAGCCCCACCAACTTTGCAGTCACTCTCCTGGTGTCCTGACTGGGCAGAAAAGATAAGCCCTGTTCATCATAGGATAGCAATACACTGCTCTGGGGAAGCCTATCACCCACAGCACCCAAAAACGTGTTTCCATGTGCTCATAACAAAAACAAACCAAAAAAATGTAGTATTTGTTGTAAGATTCTTTTCCACCTATAAAAATAACAATTGAGAATATTCAGAAAAGTATAAAGTTAAAATATTAAAAATATCTATTGTCCCCCAACATAGAAAAAAGAAAAAAACTACAGATAACTGCTGATTTCTTTTCCTCCTGTTGTTATTTCTGTTTTCCTTAATTTATATACAGAAACTTTCTTTTTCTTGTTTTCCTGCCTCCTTCACCTCCCCCAATATTCAGATCACATGGTTTTGCATTCTGATTTTTCTTTAAGAATATATTATTAGGGCTTCCCTGGTGGCGCAGTGGTTGAGAGTCTGCCTGCCAGTGCAGGGGACACGGGTTCAAGCCCTGGTCTGGGAGGATCCCACATGTCGCAGAGCAACTGGGCCCGTGAGCCACAACTATTGAGTCTGCGCATCTGGAGCTTGTGCTCCGCAACAAGAGAGGCCGCAACAGTGAGAGGCCCGCGCACCGCGATGAAGAGTGGCCCCCGCTTGCCACAACTAGAGAAAGCCCTCGCACAGAAATGAAGACCCAACACAGCCAAAAATAAATAAATAAATTAATTAATTTTTTAAAAAAGAGAGAATATATTATTAGCATTTCATTTTGTCATTATTCTTAGAAACACAACTTCTAAAGATTACATAATAGGCCATGATACGGATCTCTCAAATTTTATTTAATTATTTCCCTGTTGTTGAACATTTGTTGTTTTACCAATATTGTATCATAAGATACGATGCCACATGAACATACTTGCACAAAAATCGCTGTGTACATCTCTTATTCCCTTCGGGAAAATTCTTAAAAGTAGAATTTTGTATCAAAGGGCGAATTTTTAAGGCTTTTACAATATATATTCCAAATTGTCCTCCAAAAAGTTGCATCTATTTATATCTCTATCAGCAGTGAATAGAGTGCCTCTCAACACAGAACATTATCATTTTAAAATTTTGGATAATTTGATGGGAGAAAAATAATATCACATCGATTTTATTTGCATTTCTTTGATTATTAGAGACTGAACTCGAGATATTTATTAGCTATTTGTACATTTTCATTTGTCAATTAACTTCGATATCTTTATTCAATACTTTGGCATCTTCCTATTTTTGTTGTTGATTTATAAGGGCCTTTTATATAATGATGGTAATAGTCTGTTTTATATGCTGCAATATTATTCAATAACGTTTTGCTACTAAGAATAAATTTAAATTTTTTATAGGCATACAACATTTCTAAAGGTTCTTTATGTTGTCAGATATAACAATCTTCCTTTTAAGGTTTCTTTGTCTTTTGCCTTAGAAAGTTTATTTCCATAATAAGATTTTTTAAAAACCTATATTTTCTTTCAGTTGCTTAATGGCTTCATTGTAGTGTATAACTATTTTATCCACCTTGATCTATTTTGGTGTGTGGTACTAAATGAGAACCTAGTAAGATTTTTATTCAAATAATTAAGCAATTGTCCTGACATCCTTTATTGAATGTTCTCTCTTCAAACTAATTTGTGATGTTATTGTTATATATACTAGCTGATCTTTTATGATTTATTTCTAGACTACCTTGATCCACTGGGCAGTCTATACCTCTATCAGCACCACAAGGTTTTAAATATTATAGCTCTAGAACACAATTCAATATGTAGAAAGTCCCCCCTCAGCTCTTACAACTATTTTCTTTTTTTCAAAAGGTTTTATTCCATTTTTTCCCATTTATTCTTCTAGATGAGATCTGTTCTCTACTTTAAATTGGTCCTCTGGTGGATAGGAGATGCAAATAAGAGACTCAAAAAGCATATTAAGACAGGATAAATTTATATTCACGCCATATTTACAAGCTGAGCTATTGATTTTAAGGCTTTATTCTCCTTTATTGGGATATACACTAAATTAATTATTAATTATTGATATATACTAGAATTAGTTATTTATTACCCACAATAATACAGTTGAATAGTATGCCTTAATAAAAATATTACCAAAATTTCATGTTAGTTAATATCTTTGACTTCTTTCCCCTTAAACTCTCTACCAGTGCTGTTAGAAAAAAGCCAAAGGGAAAGCTTCAGATTTTCTCTTTTGTTTCATTTGTGTTGTTGTTTTTTGACCTTCTTTGGCAGATGTGACAACAAATCCCAAAACTGGCTGATGATACATCCAGAGACCCCTCAGGCCTGCATAATCCTCCTACTGGAAAGCAATGCCCGAGAAATCAAGAGCAGAAATTTTAAAGCCATCTGTCAAGTATTTATTTTACATTCTTTTCTTTAGGATTAAAGAAATACGAAACATGAGAATAAGCTATAGAGCTTCGATTGCAAAATCACTGCTATAATAAAATAAGAAATTATCAAATGAATAGAATCAGCTACTAGAGTCAACTAATCACCCCCTCCACTAAGGAAGGAATCGCTCTATAACACCCCATGGCCAATGGATGATTTTCTTTTGCACGAACTTACTCTCAGCGACAGCTCTCTGACCAACCCCAGGATGTTGAAATACAAACCTAAAAATAGAAATTAGAAACTACTCAAAGAAATAAATCCAAATTTGTTTAAAGGCAATTAACTTGGGATGCTCTGTGATCCCAAATAACAACTTCCAAAATAATTGCTAACATGTTTAGTGTTGCAATATTTGTTGTTCTACAGTAGAAGCTTGTGGATGAGAAGAAACTCAGCCATCACCATCAATACTAGCAAACAGATGGCAAGTAAGGCTCTGAACAATTCTCGGAATTCAAAGCCCAAGACAGAAGCCTTCCCTTGAGAAGCTGACAATCTAATTGAGTGGTCAGGGCACACACAAGCCTCACACAGCAACACGAGGCCACACAGAATCAACACCAAACAAGTATTAGAAGAAATAAATCTTTCACTCTCTATGTTTTGTGAACAAATTCATTTGTGGTTCCAATTTACTTCCTCCCCTTAATTCCCTTTTGCCTGAATGTTCTGACCTTTGTGTTTATTTAGCTTTGATGAATTATATGCTTCTGATTCAGCCACTTTACTTCTTTTAGGGCAAGGTAAAGACACTGCTGAAGGAATCAATTGTAACGACAGAAGAACAGTTACAAGCTGGGATACAAATAGCTCATCCACCGGGTTCCTATAAAATCCCCACACTGGCTCAGCGTCAAGTCCTAAAGCCCAGCCTACTGCTAGGCTATCTTCCCAAAGTCATCCCTCACCAACATCAGACCCTTAGCAGCATCATATTCGCTTGGCAAATATTAATCCCAATGCTCAAAATTCAGCTTCAAAAAGCTGCATTAAGACTGAAGCACAGTTCTTTACACAAAAAATAAACCAGGCATCTCAAAACATTTAAAATCAAACAGATGAAAATGTTGCAATATGATTCTTTGGGACCTCTACTGGGTCTAATTTGCTTTGGATTCACAATTTTTACGTTTTCTAAAGGATTTATATTTCTATGATGTATATGATATCCACTCTGTTCCCAAATCAATATGAAATGAAAGGCCTCCCTTGCTACCTCGTCCCCAGCCTACCAAAATAGTGCTGTCTAATCAGGCATCTCTCTGCAGGAAACAGGCCTTCCTACGCAGGAAGCACAGGAAAGGGGACTGGAGACAGCCATCCCAGTGGCTTTTTTGCCAGAAAGGACAAAATGGCTCTCCTGGCAATTCCTGACTCAGGAAATCGCTGAATTAAGTAGTCAATCCGCAAAGTAATTTAGCATGTCATCTGCTTCCTGGCAACAGATATTTGGAAGCATTTGTATTTTAATTCAACTCTGTCATCATCGGGGCTAGAACGCCTTCTCTCCGAGGACCTCAAGGTCAGAGATTTTCCTGCAGTTTCTACAGAGAAACTTCTTTTAGTTTCCTCCTCCTTTTTTCCAGGCCCTGGCAGTCTGGCCTCCCCTTTGATTTCTGTTGAGGTCAAGCGAACCCTTGTCTTCAGAGCTAAATATAAGTTGTGTGGGAGTGGGTGGAGACCCCCACAGCTATGGTGTGGAAAATACACTTGTGAGGGTGCAAAAGAGGGAAGGTGTGAGGGCATGCCCATGAGTCGAAGGAGCGTTGTTCCCTCTGGGGGACAGGGAATTGGACAAGAGGTCGGTAACATCCGTTCCGCTTGGTCATGGACTCTCTGTGTAATGCTGTACGCATAATTTTGCTCCCTGCTCCCCCACTTCTCCGTTTTGGCAGTGAACTTAACCAAGTGCCACTCATCGTCTTCCTTTGCAGCTGTTACAGACAAGTAATGTCATAAAGCCATGGATACCCTGCATGTCACAAACTGATAGCCGAAACATGTGCAGAGGGGACCTCAGTAGACATATGTTGTGGGTGATAAGACTCCTGCACATGGATAGAGCAGTTTCTTACAGCTGGTGAACACGTGTACCCACAAAGTAGCTAAAAGTGAAGGATAGAAAATATAAGCAGCAGGACCGTGTAATTCTTACTGTACGCACACATCTGTAGATCTTTACCACTTGGGGAGAACGACGGCTAAATCCAGATGTGGATAACAAGGCGTCAGGAAGGTGATGATTTTTATCTGGGGCAGAGGTCGCTTTGCTCCTCTCTCGTCAGGGGCTCCCTATGGCTTCAGCAACCGGGCCCAGGAAAGTGTGTCCCAATGTCATAAATGGCAGAAAAAAAGATCTCAACCAAATACCCAAGAAGCACTGGGTTTGGAGTCTCCTAGAGTTATGACCCATACCTTCCAGAAAAAGCTAAGCTGAGACAAGTGAGACCTTCCACATACCTTATTGCTTTTGGCTCTCACAGCAATTCAGTGAGGTCAGTAGAATTATCCCATTTTACAGATGATGAAAATAAGACTTAAAGAGCCTAAACAGTATATTCATAGTTCATCAGTGCACTAAGGGGTGAAGGTGGGATTCTGAATCTGTCTGATCCCAAAGTCTGTTCTCTTTCCACTGTTTCATGCTGTCTTCCATACACTATTTCTATTATTCTCTATATACTTAAGCTCTTGAATTTGTAAAATGGGGATAATAGTATCTAACTTTGTGAAACTGTTATGAAGATCAAAAGAAATTACATATGTGAGAGCATTACACAGAAATGTAGAGCATTATTCTAATAGCAATTCCATGCAACAATGTTTATATCTCTTCTATACCTCCAGCTTTGTTATTACAAACACATGGGAAAAGTTTATACTGGGCCAAGAATATGGATCTTATTTGGCACATAACTGAAATATCATTTTGCATTTCATTGACTTTAATGAATTTACATATTTTAACCCAGTTCAACTAGATTTGGAAGTGTTGCATCTCAGAAGTTCTAACAGATATCCAATTCTACATGAATAATTCATTCACTTTTAGTTTATTGCTTCAAAGGTCTCATTTAAAAATCCACCTGTACTTAAACACTGTCACATTCTTTAAGGACAAACTTGCATAGAAATCATATTATGGCTAATTAAGTACGACTGCAAATTCATGGGCAAATATCAAAATAGGAGCCTAATGAAATAGAGGGATTTCTCCTCACCCTGATTTTCTTTCAATTTGCTGCAGTCATCACCTCCCTGTTAGGAAAGTAGCAGAAATACGCATCACCAGACTTGCACCAACCTTCAGGAAACAAGAATAAACATAAATTAAGATGGCTTATATATTATTATAAACAATTTGTTATTCAAATTCGCAAAAGGAGATATTCATCAGGCAAACTATCCTAAAAAGCCTCCGATTAAGAAACAAATTCCAAAGTTTAACATTTGAAAACTACATAATTTGAATACATTTTTGAACCATCTCATGGAATATCAGATTGATTCCACATGTGCAGAGCTTGTAAATAGCTCAGTAATTCCTCCACTGTTTCCAGACACAAACTAATGGCCTCCTTTTCTTTCCCTGATAGAAAATTAGGCTTTTTTTTTTTTTTTTTCAGGGTCAGGGGGAGATTGTGGGGAAGCAAGGACTATAATGGAAAAATGTAATTCATTCAGGACTTCAGGGCAGTATTAGAGATTATGTAAATCTTTTCTTCACAGAGTATGTTCCTGTGAAGAGAAAAGCCCCCCACAATTTCAGGGATCAGCACACAGCCATGTAACAAGCTAAATTTTTGTCTTGCTTTTAAAAATCTTTGAATTATATTGTGTGCATTTATAACCGATAGAAAAGAGTTATTTCAGTGAGGGGCACTAAATAAATAGAACAGGATTAGCCTTACATAAAAATACTTCCATATTCAGGAGTCATTCATTTCTTTCATTTTGAAACTCTTTAGTTGGAGAAATGCCAGATCGTGAGACATGGGGGTCAGAACACCGGATTTTTTTTAAAAATAAATTTATTTTATTTATTTATTTTTGGCTGCGTTGGGTCTTCGCTGCTGCGCGCGGGCTTTTCTCTAGTTGCGGCGAGCGGGGGTTACTCTTCGTTGCGGTGCGCGGGCCTCTCATTGCAGTGGCTTCTCCTTGTGTGCAGAGCACGGGCTCTAGGCGCACGGGCTTCAGTAGTTGTGGCTCACGGGCTCTAGAGCACAGGCTCAGTAGTTGTGGCGCACGGGCTTAGTTGCTCCGTGGCATGTGGGATCTTCCTGGAATAGGGCTCAAACCTGTGTCCCCTGCATTGGCAGGTGGATTCTTAACCACTGTGCCACCAGGGATCAAATCCCAGAACACCTGGATTTGATCCAGATTTTGTGATCTCGAAATCATCCTATGCCTTGGAGTCAATCCCAGCATCACTTGCTCTGCCACGTGATTTCTAATGTACAATATCCTCCCATCCACACTCTGGGACCATGAGATGGTAGTGACTTTTACAGGGTTGTTGTGAAGATTAAACAAGTAATGCCTAATATGTTCTGCGTAGAACCATGCCAAGATGTTATACATGCACAGGAAATACTCATTTTTGTTCTTGCTGTCATTATTATTTAGATAATGGTTGCTAAATAATGGGACCTTCAGTTTCAACTCCAGTGCCATGTTACTTAAAAGTTTCATCAAAATAAAGCTAATTCTCCTGCCTGCTCAAAAAAGAACACATAAATATCTTTTAAATCTTTTCCATTTACTCTCTAGCATCTGAGCTCCTGTGTGATCATAAATCAGCTTGATTTCCTTTATTAAGAAAGGACAGGGATTTCCCTGGCGGTCCAGTGGTTAAGACTCCATGATTCCACTGCAGGGGACATAGGTTCGATCCCTGGTGAGGGAACCAAGATGCAACATGCCGCAGGGCGTGGCAAAAAAAAAAAAGAAAGAAAGAAATGACAGAACACCTCCCCAGTGTGGAAACTCCCCACAGTCTTCTGGGGCCTATGGATGGTGTCTTGGTACTGATTTCCTGTTCCATTTAAGAGGGAGCTTAGTAACTGCGAACCAGAGAGCATTCCGCCAGGCAGCAGGCACTCACAGCGTCCCTGAAGAGTTCCTAGTAGGGCCTGCTTTCCAGAGAGATCTGTGAGGGAGCCTTGCCTCAGCACTTTGAGTAGAAAGTTTGAGTCAACCCTATAAAGCCCCTGAAGATGAAAGGAAGTGTTGACAAAGGACTACAGACATCCTCTCTGTCCTTCAGTGTCCTCTGGGCTTATGAAAGCACTTTCTACAACAGATACTTAAATATTATTCACACTATAAACAAAAATCTTTTGAAATTATTTTAATTAGATTTGGGGTTTTTTTTCCATCTTGGGATGGAAACAGAGAGATTTCTGTTAAAGAAATTACTGTTCCCCTTCAGAAGTCACAGGAAGTACAAGGTAACCTGACAGTCCTAGTCCCAGGAGTTTCCTAAGCTTCATTCCTTAGACCAGGTGCTTAGCATTAAGTTTTTCTGACACTGAACCAGGTGTTATTTCAGAAAAATAATTTTCAATAGACAGAGACTGTTTCAGCAAGTTTCCTTGCTCAATCAAAATCCATTTCACACTACTCAACTCTCTGAGAGACCAAAAATCTAAGCACCTGGTATTTATAATAAAGATCTTACTCTGTGCCAGGCACTGTTCCAGGTATTTTATTACATTAAATAATTTAATTCTCTGGGATCAGTCCTATGAGTGTTATTATTGTCCCATTTTACAGATGAGGATGAAGTTCAGAGACAGTAAATAACTTGCCCAAGATCACACATAGTACATAATGGAGCAAGTATTTAAACCCAAGAAGTCTGGCCCCAGAGTCCTCCATCTTAAGCCCTCAATTATATTACCTTTTATTTTTCCCAAAATAAAAGCTAATGTCTTTAAAATTTAGGATATCACATAGCATACTTCCACTATAATAAAATTCTCAATACCTCGCTTTAGAATGTAATTAAAGGTAATAATGTATCCCAGTAAATCAACTTACTAATTTAATGAGCTGTGGTTCCAATATATTTCTGTGTATACATCACTTCAGTCTATCCACAAGTGTTTATTTTCAGCAAATATGTCATCTATACCTATATAGAGATATACATACATACACAGCCTATATGACAGAGGACACTGCTCAGTCTATGCTTTTCTTTGTAATAAATACTTTTCTCTAGAGTAATCACTAGCATCAGTTACACAGGAGCATGTTCAAGGCCCTTCGTGCTGACCTTCACAGAGGAGACAAAGTTATATGAGTTAACATTTATACCTCAGTCACCTTCGCCTTTAGAGTTTTCAGTGCTGTAAGTCAGTTTGAAACATAGTGCTGTCTATATACCAGGAAGTTATGTGGCTTAGTCTATAATGATTTTGCAGAAACCCAAAGTACCACAGACATCTGAATAAGTGTCGAACCAATGATTAATTTCCAACACATATTGGAAGATATTTATTGATGAATAGTTATAATCAAATGTTGGAAATAACCTGACTAGCTATTTATAGGCACCAAAGTCCCTCAGTCACTTCTGAGGTTAGGGCTTCCCTTTCAGTTGCTATAAACATGACTTCCTCCCAAGACTCTGTTTATACGTCTGCTTGTCAACCCAGCGCCAGTCACTGGCACTCCCGTTTTTACTGCCACTGCCCCCTCATCCTGTTTATAGAGCAGAGAGGGTGACCACGGATGCAGAATTATTTTAACTCATCAAAACCCTGGAGAAACTAGCCAGTTTTGTTTTGTTTTAAGACGATTCATTTTTCAGTTGGGGCTTTAGCTTAATATTGCTTTTCCAAGAGTCAGTCACATAAAGTTCATTGGCCTGAGCAAACAAAGGCAAATAATTTAAGGCAAATTACATCAAAACTAAATACCTATAGTCACAATCTTCCTTGACTTCCTCAAAGGATAATTTACACTATCAACTCAGGGCAAAGGATCCCTTTATTTTTAAGAATGAGTCTTGTTAGAATTGCCTTGGGAATTTTTTAAAAATAGGTAGATAGATAGATAAGTAGTTAGATAGATATAGATAGATAAGTAGTTAGATAGATATAGGTAGATAGATAGACAGATAAGTAGTTAGATAGATATAGACAGATAGATAACTAGTTAGATAGATATAGGTAGATAGAGATAGATAAGTAGATAGATAAGTAGTTAGATAGATATAGGTAGATAGATAGATAGATAAACAGATAAGTAGTTAGATACATATAGCTAGATAAGTAGTTAGATAGATATAGGTAGATAGATAGATAAGTAGTTAGATAGATATAGATAGATAGACAGATAAGTAGTTAGATATAGGTAGGTAGATAGATAGACAGATAAGTAGTTAGATAGATATAGGTAGATATATAGATAGATATAGATAAGTAGATAGATAGATAAGTAGTTAGATAGATATAGGTAGGTAGATAGATAAGTAGTTAGATACATATAGATAGATAAGTAGTTAGATAGATATAGGTAGATAGATAGATAAACAGATAAGTAGTTAGATACATATAAATAGATAAGTAGTTAGATATAGGTAGATAGATAGATTGATAAGTAGTTAGATAGATATAGGTAGATAGATAGATAGAGATAGATAAGTAGATAGATAAGTAGTTAGATAGATATAGGTAGGTAGATAGATAGATAGACAGATAAGTAGTTAGATACAGGTAGATAGATAGATAGAGATAGATAAGTAGATAGATAGGTAGATATTTGAGCCCTACACCAATCAATTAAACCAGTTTCTTTTTTTAAAAGCTCCCTTTTGATTTTGTTGTGCAGCCAAGATTATGAACCACTGCTCAAAAGTCAGTATCCATGACAAACAAATGACCAAAGAAATGTTTTACATAGGATTGGATCAAATAGATTCCTGCTAATTTTCACCCAAACCTTCCAAACAGATTGGCATGAAATGGCCATACTGGTTGGGTACCAAAAGCAGTCCTCAGGCACAGAAGACCACATTGTGTCCTCGGATTCATTGCCCTCCTTTGGCAGAGCCTCACTGTAACCTGGTCCCTTTAAGAATGGGACAAGCACACTAAGGGTTAGTCTCCAGAACCTTGTGAGCATAAAGAAGAAATTAGGTTTTGATCCTTAGCGTGAGGTTCCAGTGAAAGGAAAGAACTGGGAGACTCCCTTGAAGTTCAGTGCAACTTCCTTCATAGATCAAAAGACAGCCTTGAAAAGAAATTATATAATGCCTTCAGTGTAAGAAAGAAAGGGGAGATCAGAGATTAAAGCTCAAAGGTCCTATCTCTTGGGATGCCTTCACCCACCCAGGGATCTTTGATAAAGATGTGATGCTGCTGAAAATCAGTTCAATTTCATGTTGAGAAAGAGCAGAGCAGTCCCCGACAGCAGGAGCTGGCCTGGTGCTGACAGATAGGCTCTGGTGTTCCCCTATTGGATGGAAAGGATTTCAAAGAACATCTACAGTAGGCAAGGCCACTCTGTAGCCATGATGGATGAGGACAGACACGAGACCACGATGTTTCAACACAACACCTTGAACATTGTCCAAACAACAAAAATGAACCAACTCCACCTGTCCTGACTAATATGAGTTCCAGCTGTGGATTTACTGATTACAGCTCAGTCTAGTCTCCCTTCCTTCTAGATTAGATCTATGATGATACCAATCATAGAATTACCTCCACTTTCTGACAGTGTCCAATTCAGAGCAAAGCCCCACTTCCTCAAACCTTCACCCAAATCACCTAACACAAGCCCCAATTCTATCATTTCTGCCACCTTCCACAGTTCCCCATGGGGTGTGTTCTCTTTCACGGCAATGAGCCATAAACAGATCTTGTTTACCTACAGGTGGATTCTTGGTGGTCTCTGCCAGGAAAGCATTGGCAATGTTTTCTTTAAGCATGTAGTACATGCCACTTCAAGAATAAAAGAAATGTAAGATAGGTCTTAGTATTCAAAGTGTTCAAATGGCATAGGAAGACTTCTAGGGAATGGAACAGAATCACATGATCAAGGCTATGTGTGCACACCAGCAGAGAGGTGCCAGACCACTCTTGAAAACTGTCAAGAAGGTGAGAAATAAGCTTTGCTTTGAGAGAAGGACAGAATTAGAAGATGTGGAAGTCAGGCACACGGGCAATGGGATAACATTCCATACTGTTTCATGACTTAGGGACCCAAAAGTTTCATTCTTCTCTTGGTTCAACAGTTTCATCTGTTAGCATTTTACCCCATACTTTCTTGAAGGCAAATAATTTTGGAAGAAGAAAGGCACCTAATACATTCTAACTTTTCACATGCTCCTTCTGTGTTTTGAAGAAAGAAACGATGTCCAGTCCATTGTTGAGCCAAGTCCTGGAAGCACACTACAGGAGTAAAATAATGCCTGTGTTCTAAGATTGTACTAAATTCATGACACATATAATTTAAAAAAAAAAAAACATGAAAAGGTCTCTGTTGACATCAGCTGGGGAGATGCATACAGTGTGTTTGAAGATTATTCAGCTGAATAGGAGAGTCTTTCAGTGAATCAGGCCAATAAAATAACCCTACAACTAACTGCACTCGCATGACAGTTCTGTTCCTTTTTCTCCCTCTGTGTTCCATTTCAGAGATTAATTGATTTAGACGATCAGTCAAAAAATACACCCCTGTGTTTCTCAAACAAATCACATCTGCATAGGATTTTATATATTTGGTCACCTCTTTATCCTTTCTGTAGTTCAGTGAGGTTTTTAAAAAAAATTTTAAGCTTTTTTTTCTTTCAAATGAAACTTCATGGGAGCTGTGAGGTAAAAGAGAATAAATAAAGAGTGCTATGGTTGACGTGGGGTGGACCTGGGGAGACCCAGAGTCACACTCCCCACCCCACCTCTGTGCCCTTGAAGATCTCTGAGAAATTTCTAGAACTTCAAAGAACATGATTCTAAACAACTGCTCTGCTAAATCACCTCCACAGCTCTTGGCTGCTGCCTGTCAGTGATTGAAACTTGTGAACTGGCAGAAATTGAGACAGGAGAGAGGTGAACTGAGATCCTTGGCATGTGAAGAGAACATACATGGCAGAGGCTCATTACAGGCGAGTGCTCAGCTCAGCTGCCTTCAAAACTTCCTCCCACGGTGGAGCCACTACAGAAAACAGTATGGAGGCTCCTTAAAAAACTAAAACTAGAGCTACCATATGACCCAGCAATCCCACTCCTGGGCATACATCTGGAGAAAACTCTAATTCAAAAAGTTACCTGCACCTCAATATTCACAGCAGCACTATTTACAAGACATGGAAGCAACGCAAGTGCCCATCAACAAATGAATGGATAAAGAAGATGTGGTATATTTATACAATGGAATATTACTCAGCCATAAAAAAGAATAAAATAATGCCATTTGCAGCAACATGGATGGGCCTAGATTATCATATTAAGTGAAGTAAGTCAGAGAAAGACAAATATCATATGATATCACTTTTATGTGGAATCTGAAAAAATGATACAAATGAACTTACTTACAAAACAGAAACAGACTCACAGACATAGAAACAAAAAGTTATGCTTACTGAGGGTTCTGGCAAGATGGTGGAGTAGAAGGACGTGCTCTCACTCCCTCTTGCGAGAGCACTGGAATCACAACTAACTGCTGAACAATCACCAACAGGAAGACACTGGAACTCACCAGAAAAGACATCCCACATCCAAAGATAAAAGAGAAGCCGCAATGAGATGGTAGGAGGGGTGCAATCACAATAAAATCAAATCCCATAACCACTGGGTGGGTGACTAACAAACTGAGAACAATTATACCATAGAAGTCCACCCTCTGGAGTGAAGGTTCTGAACCTCACATCAGGCTTCCGAACCTGGGGGTCCAGCAACAGGAGGAGGAATTCCCAGAGAATCAGACTTTGAAGGCTAGCGGGATTTGACTGCAGGACTTCGATAAGCCTGGGGGAAACAGGGACTCCACTCTTGGAGGGCACACACAAAGTAGTGTGCACAACAGGACCAAGGGGGAAGTAGCAGTGACCCCATATGAGAATGAACCAGACCTACCTGCTAGTGTTGGAGGGTCTCCTGCAGAAGTGGGGGAAGGCTGTGGCTCACCGCAGGGACAAGGACACTAGCAGCAGAAGTTCTGGGAAGAATTCTTTGGCATGAACCCTCCCAGAGACCGCCATTAGCCCCACCAAAGAGCCTGTAGCCTCCAGTGCTGGCTCGCCTCGGCCAAACAACCAACAGGGAGGGAACTCAGCCCCACCCATCAGCAGACAAACGGATTAAACTTTTTCTGAGCTCTGCCCACCAGAGCACCACCCAGCTCTACTCATCACCAGTCCCTCCCATCAGGAAGCTTGCACAAGCCTCTTAGATAGCCTCATTCACCAGAGGGCAGATAGCAGAAGGAAGAAGAACTACAGTCCTACAGGCTGTGGAATGAAAACCACATTCACAGAAAGGTAGACAAAATGAAAAGGCAGAGGACTATGTACCAGATGAAGGAACACGATAAACCCCAGAAAAACAATTAAATGAAGTTGAGATAGGCAACTTTCTGGAAAAAGAATTCAGAGTAATGATAGGGAAGATGATCCAGGGCCTTGGAAAAAGAATGGAGGTAAAGACCAAGAAGATGTAAGAATGTTTAAAAAAGACCTAGAAGAATTGAAGAACAAACACTTAGAAGAATTAAATAACAAAAACAGAGAGGAACAATACAATAACTGAAATGAAAAATATACTAGAAGGAATCAATAGAATAACTGAGGCAGAAGAATGGATAAGTGACCCGGAAGACAGAATGGTGGAATTCACTGCCACGGAACAGAATAAAGAGAAAAGAATGAAAAGAAATGAAGACGGCCTAAGGGACCTCTGGGACAACACTAAATGCACAAACATTCGCATTATAGGGGTCCCAGAAGGAGAAGAGAGAGAGAAAGGACCTGAGAAAATATTTGCAGAGATTATAGTCAAAAACTTCCCTAACATGGGAAAGGAAATAGCCACCCAAGTCCAGGAAATGCAGAGAGTCCCAGGCAGGATGAACCCAAGGAGAAACACGCCGAGACACATAGTAATCAAATTGACAAAAATTAAAGGCAAAGAAAAATTATTAAAAGCAACAAGGGAAAAACGACAAATAACATACAAGGGAACTCCCATAAAGTTAACAGCTGATTTCTCAGCAGAAACTCTACAAGCCAGAAGTGAATGGCAGGACATATTTAAAGTGATGAATGGGAAGAAGCTACAACCAAGATTGCTCTACCTGGCAAGGATCTCATTCAGATTCGACAGAGAAATCAAAAGCTTTAGAGACAAGCAAAAGCTAAAAGAATTTAGCACCGCCAAACCAGCTCTACAACAAATGCTAAAGGATCTTCTCTAAATGGGAAACACAAGAGAAAAAAAGGACCTCCAAAAACAATCCCAAAACAATTAAGAAAATGGTAATAGGAACATACATTTCAATAATTACCTTAAATGTGAATGGATTAAGTGCTTCAACCAAAAGACACAGGCTCGCTGAATGGATACAAAAACAAGACCCATCTATATGCTGTCTACAAGAGACCCACTTCAGACCTAGGGACACATACAGACTGAAAGTAAGGGGATGGAAAAAGATATTCCATACAAATGGAAATCAAAAGAAAGCTGGAGTAGCTATACTCATATCAGATAAAATAGACTTTAAAATAAAGAATGTTACAAGAGACAAGGAAGGACACTACATAATGATCAAGGGATCAATCCAAGAGGAAGATATAAAATTATAAATATATATGCACCCAACATAGGAGCACCTCAATACATAAGGCAAATGCCAACAGCTATAAAAGAGGAAATTGACAATAACACAATAATAGTGGGGGACTTTAACACCTCACTTACACCAACAGACAGATCAACCAGACAGAAAATTAATAAGGAAGCACAAGCTTTAAATGACACAACAGAGCAGATAGATTTAATTGATATTTACAGGACATTCCATCTGAAAACAGCAGATTACACTTTCTTCTCAATTGCACACAGAACATTCTCCAAAATACATCACATCTTGGGTCAAAAATCAAGCCTCGGTAAATTTAAGAAAATTGAAATCATATCAAGCATCTTTTCCGACCACAATGCTATGAGATTAGAAATCAATTACAGGGAAAAAACGTAAAAAACACAAACACATGGAGGCTAAACAATACGTTACTAAATAACTAAGATCGCTGAAGAAATCAAAGAGGAAATCAAAAAATACCTAGAGACAAATGACAACAAAAACACAACGATCCAAAACCTATGGGATGCAGCAAAAGCAGTTCTAAGAGGGAAGTTTATAGCAATACAATCCTACCTCAAGAAACAAGAAAAATCTCAAATAAACAATCTAACTCTACACCTAAAGGAACTAGAGAAAGAAGTACAAACAAAACCCAAAGTTAGTAGAAGGAAAGAAATCATAAAGATCAGAGCAGAAATAAATGAAATAGAAACAAAGAAAACAATAGCAAAGATCAATAAAACTAAAAGCTGGTTCTTTGAGAAGATAAACAAAATTGAGAAACCTTTACCCAGGATCATCAAGAAAAAGAGGGAGAGGACTCAAATCAAAAAAATTAGAAATGAAAAAGGAGAAGTTACAACAGACACCGCAGAAATACAAAGCATCCTAAGAGACTATTACAAGCAACTCTATGCCAATAAAATGGACAACCTGGAAGAAATGGACAAATGCTTAGAAAGGTATAACCTTCCAAGACTGAACCAGGAAAAAATAGAAAATATGAACAGACCAATCACAAGTAATGAAATTGAAACTGTGATTAAAAATCTTCTAACAAACAAATGTCCAGGACCAGATAGCTTCACAGGTGAATTCTATCAAACATCGAGAGAAGAGCTAACATCCATCCTTCTCAAACTCTTCCCAAAAATTGCAGAGGAAGAAATATTCCCAACCTCATTCTTCAAGGACACCATCACCCTGATTCCAAAACCAGACAAACATACTACAAAAAAAGAAAATTACAGATCAATATCACTGAGGACTATAGATGCAAAAATCCTCAACAAAATACTAGCAAACAGAATCCAACAACACATTAAAAGGATCATACACCATGATCAAGTGGGATTTATCCCAAGGATGCAAGGATTCTTCAGTATATGCAAATCAATCAATGTGATAAACCATATTAACAAATTGAAGAATAAAACCCATATGATCATCTCAATAGATACAGAAAAAGCTTTTGACAAAATTCAACACCCAATTATGATACAAACTCTCCAGAAAGTAGGCATAGAGGGAACCTGCCTCAACATAATAAAGGCCATATACGACAAACCCAGAGCAAACATCATTCTCAATGGTGAAAAACTGAAAGCATTTCCTCTAAGATCAGGAACAAGACAAGGACCTCCACTCTCACCACTATTATTCAACACACTTTTGGAAGTCCTAGCCATGGCAAACAGAGAAGAAAAAGAAATAAAAGGAATACAAATTGGAAAAGAAGTAAAACTGTCACCGTTTGCAGATGACATGATACTATACATAGAGAATCCTAAAGATGCCACCAGAAAACCACTAGAGCTAATCAGTGAATCTGGTAATGTTGCAGTACACAAAATTAATGCACAGAAATCTCTTGCATTCCTATACACTAACAACAAAAGGTCAGAAAGAGAAATTAAGGAAACAATCCCATTCACCACTGCAACAAAAAGAATAAAATGCCTAGGAATAAACCTACCTAAGGAGGTAAAAGACCTGTGCTCAGAAAACTATAAGACACCGATGAAAGAAATCAAAGATGACACAAACAAATGGAGAAATATATCATGTTCTTGGATTGGAAGAATCAATATTGTGAAAATGACTATACTACCCAAAGCAGTCTACAGATTCAATGCAATCCCTATCAAATTACCAATGGTATTTTTTACAAAACTAGAACAAAAAAATCTTAAAATTTGTATGGAGAAACAAAAGACCCCAAACAGCCAAAGCAATCTTGAGGGAAAAAAACGGAGCTGGAGGAATCAGACTCCCTGACCTCACACTATACTACAAAACTACAGTAATCAAGACAATATGGTACTGTCACAAAAACAGAAATATAGATCAATGGAACAGGATAGAAAACCCAGAGATAAACCCACGCACCTATGGTCAACTAATCTATGACAAAGGAGGCAAGGATATACAATGGAGAAAAGACAGTCTCTTCAATAAGTGGTGCTGGGAAAACTGGACAGCTACATGTAAAAGAATGAAATTAGAACACTCCCTAACACCATACACAAAAATAAACTCAAAATGGATTAAAGGTCTAAATGTAAAACTGGACACTATAAAACTCTTAGAGAAAAACATAGGGAGAACATTCTTTGACATAAATCACAGCAAGATCTTTTTTGACCCACCTCCTAGAGTAATGGAAATAAAAACAAAAATAAGCAAATGGGACCTAATGAAACTTCAAAGCTTTTGTACAGCAAAGGAAACCGTAAACGAGACGAAAAGACAGCCCTTAGAATGGGAGAAAATATTTGCAAACAAATCAGCGGACAAAGGATTAATCTCCAAAACATATAAACAGATCATGCAGCTCAATATTAAAAAAACAAACAACCCAATCAAAAAATGGGCAGAAGACCTAAATAGACATTTCTCCAAAGAAGACATACAGATGGCCAAGAGGTACATGAAAAGCTGCTCAACATCACTAATTATTAGAGAAATGCAAATTAAAACTGCAATGAGGTATCACCTCATACCGATTAGAATGGGCATCATCAGAAAATCTACAAACAACAAATGCTGGAGAGGGTGTGGAGAAAAGGGAACCCTCTTGCACTGTTGCTGGGAATGTAAATTGATACAGCCACTATGGAGAACAGTATGGAGGTTCCTTAAAAAACTAAAAATAGAATTACCATATGACCCAGCAATCCCACTACTGGGCATATACTCAGAGAAAACCGTAATTCAAAAAGACACATGCACTCCAATATTCACTGCAGCACTATTTACAATAGCCAGGTCATGGAAGCAACCTAAATGCCCGTCGACAGACGAATGCATAAAGAAGATGTGGTACATATATACAGTGGAATGTTACTCAACCATAAAAAAAGAACGAAATTGCGTCATTTGTAGAGACGTGGATGGACCTAGAGACTGTCATACAGAGTGAAGTAAGTCAGAAAGAGAAAAACAAATATCATATGTTAACACATATATGTGGAATCTAGAAAAATGGTACAGATGAACCGGTTTGCAAAGCAGAAATAGAGACACAGATGTAGAGAGCAAACGTATGGACACCAGGGGGGAAAGCGGGGGTTGGTGGTGGTGGTGGTGGGATGAACTGGGAGATTGGGATTGAAATGTATACACTAATATGTATAAAATGGATGACTAATAAGAACATGCTGTATAAAAAAAAAAAGTTATGTTTACCAAAGGGGATGGGGAGGGGAGATAAATTAGGAGTCCGGGATTAATAGATGCAAACTACTAGATATAGAATGATAAACAACAAGTTCCTACTGTATAGAACAGGGAACTATATTCAATATTCTGTAATAAACCATAATTGAATAAAATATGAAAAAGAATATATATATAACTGAATCACTTTGCTGTATACCAGAAACTAACACAACATTTTAAATCAACTACACTTCAATAAAAAATAAAAAATGAAAAAGAACTTCCTCTGCGTCCCCCACCGCCTCCCCTAAGGTATTGCTACACTTCCTCAGGTGCTTCCTAAGTGCTCTTTTCAGCCAGCTCTGGAAAGTCATCAGCCATTATCTCCTCTCCTGGCCCCTCCCATTACTTAAATTGCTATCCACTCAACCCTCCTTTCACTTCTGCAGCCTTAGCTGGGCACTGCTTTCCCCTCTGGTGGACACCACCCCAGTGGAATTATCCTTGCAGCCCAGATCTGCAACCATCTCAGCTAGGTGTCACCTGTATATCCTTTCTTATGTTACTCCTGTTAGGATGGAACCAAGTCATACTGCCTCTGACTGCCATGCCTTACGGAGCCTTGAGCAAAACAAGTCTTGAAGAGCTCACTTCAAGTTAGAGTACTTTATCATCTCTCTGGATGCAACTTCTAAAAGGCGTCTACTTTGGTTTAGGAAAGTTACCTATGTAGCAGATGTCATGTCATAGAACGTCCCTTTTCTCCTACCTCTCCTCTATTTGGCTCTGCTTGTTTCCTAGGTGACCATACATAGCCTCATGGTTCTAGACACCATGCATGTCCTAAAGATTCCTAAATGTATACCTCTAGCCTCAACCATATCCCTAAATCTAGATTCACACATCCAACTGACAATATGATATCCACCCTTGGATGTCAAATTTGTGCCTCAAACTTAGATGTTTACAGATAAATATATGTCCATATCCTGCTCTCCTCCCCAACCTCAATGTTCCTCATTTCAGTAAATGACACCACCTTAGCACCTTAATGGAACTTAGAGCCTGTGACCCTGACTTAGAGAAAACTTGGACCACCACAGGTCAAGATGATTTGTTATGGCAATGTATCAAGCCAAGTTTCATCTCAAGTTTTCCAGTAAAACCTAAGGTGAAGGAGTGGCCTACAGTGAAGCAGTACTACATGAAATTCCCTCCTAAAATAGTGTTGAGAGATTCTGCTACAATTATCCTGCAAGGTGTTATGAAGAGAATAATATATTTTAAAGTGTATATTTTAAAAAACAAAGTGTCTCCTTCTTCGCTAAAAATGATTTTTCTGCCAGGTCTGAAAAGCATATGTGGAATTTACTTCAAATTGGTTGGTCCACCAACACCAAAAAAATAAATAAATAAATAAAAATCACAATCATGTTGTAAAACACATGTATCTTCATCAGCACAATTTCAAGCCTAGGAGGATTATTTTGGCCCCAACAAGAAGAGCCGCAAATATCATTTACAGAGAAAGAAACTGAGGTCTAAACAAGTTCAATGCCTTCTCCAAACCTCAACAGCCAGTAAGTGCCAGAGGCCGCCTTTGCACTCAGGCCTGGTGGCCCCAGTGACATGGCTTCGGGCCACTCTACAGCTGTATCACCTACTCAAGTCACATTTTCTTTGGTTCCCCTTTTGGTTTGAGCCACTTTGACTTGCGCTTATTTAATCAGCTTTTACTTCTCAATCCCTTTGGGGAAACTATAGAAAATTGCTATTTCTCCTGTACTGTTTTTATTATATTTCTAATCCCCTTACAAAGATTTGGCTGGTTACAAGAAATTGGCAAGTTACAAATAAATAAACTCCAGATGGAGTCCATGTAACATGTATACTTCAAGTTATTTGTTCTACTACTAATAATAACGGTCTAACAGTATACACTGGTTTAAAGGATTTAATGTCATGCCAAACTGAGACATTGTCTCTGCCAGTCTTATGGAAATTTCTATTTGAAAATAGGAGGAGCGTGGAGCTGATATCTCCTTACTCATGGTGCAGGGGCATTTCTGGGGATGCATATGTGACTTAGTGGCAGCCTGATTAACGTTTCCATCTGAGGACATCTTGGAGCATTAGATAAAAGACAGCACAAACTACCTTGGTTTCAGCCAAATGGGTGGGTGAGGAAATAGTTGAATTACATCAAATTGCTAGTTGGCTGGGGGTTTCTTTGTTGTTTTCACTGAATTCAACCGTCTATGGGTTTTGCTTCTCTAAATCTGTTCCTATGCATAGTCACAGTCTTATTTAGGAATTAAATCCATTTTTCATTTTGAGGCTCTTGATTCCTGATTCATCTCAGTCCACATACCCTGGCAGGCATCCACATACACACACAGGCCATGCTGCAAATGTTGCTTAGGAAATTAGACGTTTGGAGTGCCAAGCACATTTTCCCCATACAAATCGTGTTACAGATGGTGGTTAGTTATCCAGTCCAGACAGCAAATGCTTGCATATACACCGTACAGGTGAATGACGATACTGAAGAGCCTTAGAGATGTTAAGCCTGCTGAGAGATGCTACGGGTGTACTGTTCCAGAAAACTGGTACGGAGGCTCAGCTCACTCCCTGGGCCAGTGCTCTGGGGCCCCAGGGAGAGCTTTGAAGATGGAGTCAGCCTGCTCCTCTGGGGATTCTGAACTAGGTGATGAGAAGTCACAGCTTGTCCAGAGGGTAGCAGCTCCCATAGCGGTAATGTTCACTCCAGAGCTTGGCAGGAAGAGGGTGGTGGAGGCAGAGATGCTTCTGCGTGTGGCTGTTCCTTCAGGCACGCTGCTTGCTCATCACGCTAGTGACTGCGGGGTAGAGGCCACCTGAAATCAAGTCAGGGGCCTGTCAATGAGGAGGAGGGGATGCCGGTTATTTGTAGGCAACCAGCAGTCTCTGGCCCCTCACATGTCATTTCAACGAATTACAAACAGATTAACTCAACTCTAGATGTTATTCAAAGGGCAACTAAAATCCTGAATAAGAAAAGTTAACATAAACTTTCCCTCCTGGAAGCACAGAGCTTTAAGAATAAAGAAACATCAACATCTGGTGAATTTCCAAAGCATTATAGATGTTTCCTTTTAATAGCAGTCCGAAGGTAAACCAGGATGTATATATTTTCACCATCTCTTGCATTAGGAAAGGACCTCCACTTCCACTCTTAACAGACTTGTTTAGGATTCAATTTTCCCTCTACTCTGATTTCAAACTATTAAAAACAAATGAAAAGAGCCAGGCTAAGCCAAACTTGCAAGGTTTTCCAATGGAAAACACTTCATGCTCTTTCAGGAAGCCACAAGCAAACCAGGTCTGACAGCTGACCTTGATAGAATTTTTTCCCCCTCCTTTTAGGTGGGAGGGAGGGGGAGAATTGACTTATAGAATAGAAGCATTTAATTTTAAATTTTCCCAGCGTATTCTCTATAGCGGATACTTCTCCATCAGTCTATTCAACCACTGCTGGGAGAAGGAGGAGTCAAGAATAATGGGTTTCTGGCTTGGGTGCTTGGGCAGAGAGAGGAGTATATGAAAATGAGTTCAATATGAGACATATTTAGTTCATTGTGCCTATGGGATATGCACGTAGTTAAGCAAATTGAAATGAATGCCTGGTGCTCCAAAGATACATCTAGCTGGAGTCACTTTGAAAGTCATAAGGATATAAAAGTTAAAGTCTGGCACTGATGTGGTTATCCAGGAAAAGAGAAAAAAGAACACAGGACATACCTTAGGGAACACCATTGTTTAGAACAGGGCTTCTCAGACTTGACGTGCCAGCAGGGGGCCTTGTCAGAATGCAGATTCTGACTCAGTAGGTCTGGGGTGAGGCCTGATTTCTGCATTTCTAATCAGAGCTCCCAGAAGTTGTTGATGCTGCTTGATTTGGACCACACTTAGAGTTGTAAGGATCTGTGGACAGCAAATACAAAAAATGGACCTGGAGGAGAATTAGAGGAGTAGAACGGGAAGAAAAAAAAACCCAGAGACTCGGTCTGTGGAACCTGAAGGAGGAGAGGGTTTCAATAAGGATGTGATCATGTGCTGCAAATAGGTCAAGATTAAAGAGAATGGGGTATTTGGCAATGGAGAGGCCATGTGATGATCTTTGTAAAGCAAAAGCCCAAAGGCAGACTTGAGTGGGCTGAAGAATTAAGGAAGTGAAGACAGTGACTATAATCTTTACATGCCTTGGAGAAGCAAAAATATCAGCAGTGGTCTGAGCGTCACCTTGGAGTTTCCCGAAAGAGAAGTGACTGTCCTCCTGTTGGCAAGGTGCCATGTGGTGCTTTGCAACTGTCACTATTAAGGGCCTTTGTACTTTGACCAAGCAGATTTAAAAGTAGCAAACCATTTGTCTGTCATGATTCCTCCCCAGGTTTCTGGGCAGAGGCTTAAACCAAAAGAATTACAATAAATCTATGCGGGTGGAACCTGTGAATCATGCTCATAAAATTCTAACTAACCCATGTGCACACATGTGGAAGATGGAGGAAACACGTGAAAATGACAATAGTTGCATTACTATTGTGGGACTGCAAGTAACTTTCAAATTTTTCTTAATTAAAAGAAAGAAATAATTTATCAT
Organism: Balaenoptera ricei; assembly: GCF_028023285.1. Lineage (NCBI taxonomy): Eukaryota > Metazoa > Chordata > Mammalia > Artiodactyla > Balaenopteridae > Balaenoptera > Balaenoptera ricei. The sequence goes on along the minus strand of NC_082650.1, from coordinate 29,075,986 downwards.
GTACACCATTTTTAAAATAGTTCACAAATATTTTGGATATATAATAAAAATCTCAGAAAAAACCTAAGAGGCTTACTTGCTTCTCAGCTGCTTGATACAACACACTGGACAATTATATATGAGCTCATTTATTTCAGATAGTATTATTTCCTTCCTATGTCTAGTCATTGCCAAGAAAATAAAGTTAAAGGTTCTTTTTGTAAAAGAATGAATGTTCTTACTTGATAAATTTAGATAACTCACATTACAATTTATTCTTGGAGTCCTTCCCTTCCTCATCTATCCATTAATACATAATGCATTTCTGATTTTTTTTCTCACTCAAAAGCTGTATTTGGAAATCAGTTAATGAACTAAACAAATCTGCAAAATTGTTTTTAAAGGCATAAGAGAAACCCTTTGATACCATTATTTTAACACCAGAACTTTTTCTATTCCAACATGATGGCACATGTTTCTCTCTGTATTATATCTGAAGGTAAATTATTTAAGCAATTTTCTTGGTAATTGGCAAATGGTACTTGTGAATTCATTTATTTAATCACGGACAACTTAATGTAGGCCACTGCATATCTCTGTCTATTCTGTTAAAGCCAAAAGCTTAAAGAGAAATGTGTTCCTGGGAGTCTAAATGCCTTCAAGAAATTGAGTCTAGCAGGCTTACAGTGCCTTCTACAGAGAAGTGGGAGAAGCACACAGCAGGGCCGTCCATGGCCTGTGAAAAGCAGTTAATGTCTCCCAGCCACAGATGTGTCATCATTCATAAAGCACTACTAAATATGTGAAAAGGTCAAAACAAAAGTCTCTGCTTTTGTACAGTTCTGACCTAAATTTATGACTGGAAAACCTTATAGAGGATATTTTACTTCTCATTTTCTATGCTGTATAGAAAATCATTATCAGTGAAAATTGAAAGGAAAAAAAAAAAAAAAGGATTTCAAAGCAAAGCAATAAATTAGCTGTGAAAGAGAGAATTTATCTTACCATACCCTTTCCCAAACTGAGTATTATTACTTCTGGAATCCTTGTCAATTGGTGAGTGGAAAATGGTGTATCATCAATGCTTTTGTAAGTGCAAGGCCCAGGAATTGTTAACTTCAATGCATTCTCCCTCCCATTCCCTTCCTTTCACTCTGCTTCGACTGGTTCCTCTCAAACACACCCTCTCTCCCATCCAGATGGCCCTACAGTAATGTTTTAAGATTAGTATTCCAATAATCTCCTGATCTTTCACAAAACAATATTGCAAAACCTTTCTTTCTCTGCCACGTGCTTTACCACACTTTACAGTTCCCAGCATCTTTTTTATTTCCTTGTTTATCCTTGTATAGGAAGGGGGCTTCAAACTGAATGTGAGTTGTATGCTCCAATGAGTTTCAGCCATATGGTTGCATGTCTGTGAACTGGTGAGAAGGTCTGCCTGACATCTATGTGCATGAGGACCCAAGAAGACTTCCATTCTAAGAGAAGAGTGAGGTATGACAATGATTTAGTTGTCAGAGGGAAGAGACAGTTTGATTCTAACATGGTGGTTACTCCCAGCCTAACTCCCTCTAGACTTGTCTTAAGTCTTACGGTGAATGGTAACACTCAAGATGAGAAACTAAAAATCTGTTTTCCCAAGAGTTCTGTTGGGGCACAAACAGCAATGATTTTGTGCCTATTCAACAGAGAGTAACAGCAAAAGGGAAGAAAAGTACTCCTGACACGTCACATCACAACAGAACACCAACCCCTGCAGGACTTATGCTCTCCAGTAGTCCTGCAATATCCTGCTTAGTGGCCTTTGGTGGATATAGAGATACACAGGAAGAAGATGTTGGAATGGAAAGAGAGGATAAAAATCAAAGAAGCCTCATGGAAACCGAATACGACATATCCAATTCTTCTTGGGGACTCCTAGAAATAGTTGGAAAGACAGAGTCAACTTCACAGAGGTCTAAAGTCAAGGGGAGACAAGCCAGTAAAAAAAATGTGTTTCAGTTCTCATAGGATTGATTTTCATCCTGTGCAATTAATATATTTTGGAACCAAAATTCTCTTGGTTCCTGAAAAGGTATATAGAGTAAATTTCATTATACTTAGATTTTAAGTAAGGAAAATTTGCAATTCTGGAAAGATTTTTGTGTGCTGGTTTCTATACACAGCAAACTAAAGGGGGTGGGGGGCAAAAGTATCAGAAGAGAATATTATTTCAAGAGATAAGTAAAGATCAAATGTTTCTTAAAAGTGGATGTTTGTTTCACTTTAGGTAAGTACTCTCAAATTTATATTTGTGGCTCAATAGTTATAAATCTGTATGTTATTTATCTTATCAATATCTATTGGATCCCTCTTTCTGACTTAAATTCTCATCAGCCCCCAAAATTCCATAATGTTTTTAACATGGAACTTTCCATTAAGATTTAGAGCCATTTGCCTTTGAATATTCATGGTCTCAATCCCATCAGAAATGAGAAAGTATGGCAACATAAATATTATATACACAGTTCCAATCTCTGAGGAGACAGTGATCTGTTTTATTTTGTCTTGAAAATATTAATATTTTACTAAAATATGCCAATTTATTTGTCAGAAGAAAAATATAGATTCATCACTGAGAAAAAAAATCTGAAAAATCTGTAACACTATTTAGCACAGAGCTACATGGTTATGCTGAAGAACAAAGGTAACAGAAATCTTAAAGACCATTTTCATTGGACCTCCTTTTGTCTTACAAACAAGAAATGGGTTTATGGTTACCCAGTGATCCAGTACTAGAATGTTAGATCTAGTACTAGATCCAGTACTAGATCCAGTACTAGAATGTTAGCTTCCCAACCATCAGCCCAGCGCTTTTCCCATGCTGCTAGAAAACTGAGTCCTTGGGTTTCTCCAACATCAGTTTCTAGAATGATGCCTTAAATGTTTCTCCCTGGGCTCACAGAAGAAACCAGGTTCCTATTTCTGTTTCACTATCCTGCCCAATCTTAAACTTTGCCTTAAGGCATATTCTCTTCTTAGCTATGGACTTGATAATAGGGACAATTCTCTTCAAAAATGCAAGAAAGTGAAGCAAGTACTACAACCCATGGTGAGAATCGGGAGCTCACTCATTCCCATCGTTCCTGTCCACGTTTGAGGTTTTATTGCAAATACATCTTAAGAAGTATACTCACGCAACCTGGAAGATTTCTTAACAGCATTTGGACTTTGTGACCTCCTGCCGTACTCCATTCTCTTCATAGGAATTGAGTAAAGCAGACAACATGTCATTGACTAAAGAATTTTCTCTAGGCTTCAGACCTCTTCCTCCACTCAGATAAGTGGACCTATTTCATCTGCATTCTAACATACTACTGCATGGGTAAGCAAATGTCCAGAAAGCTCTAAAGATGTGTGTTAAGTAGGAAAGGGTTTCAATACCATAACATCGAAGAGTGAAGAGTGATCATTGTACTCACTGCCAAATTTCTAGGAAATTGACCAAGTACCTGATTTCATGACCATTAGCTATGAAGAAGGAAACTGGAGCAGCAAAACATAAAGCAGCTAATAACCTGATAGCAGTGAAAGAAGAGCCAAAGAGAAGACTAGGGATGAATTACAGCAAGGCTGTCTCACTGTATCTGGTTGAGTAAGTGCTAGAATGGGAAATCCCAGGTCAAGTTCCATGTTCCATTGGGTTGTGTTACATAGAGTGCCAGGAATGCTTGTGGCCTTAAGAAAGCTTCTTTCCATTGGCTTTCTTTTCATTTCACAACAGAGGGGAAAGACGATACTGTCAGAAAGTGCCTGGGCATCTCTGAATTTGTATAAGGATACAAGAGGGTCATCAGGCTTTTTATTACTGTGGCTGAACTTCCCACCAAGACCAGTTTTGCAGGTGGTATTTCTAAAACAACAAGCACTGAGGCTGGCTGACATTCCAAGCTCAATTTCAAGTAGATACTACAACCTTCAGCACTGTCTACAGACCACAGCTAAATTTTGTAATACCCAGAGATTACCAAATTATTTGCACGACTTCTAATTTTTGACATTTTCCACTTCCCTCCCAAATTTTAAATATGTCAATGCTATTTTTATTCCTCTTCTAGTTTATTTGGTTCTTAAAACTGACGCGTAAAATAATTTTCTTACTAATGGGAGAAAAAATTTAAAAAGAAGACACTCCCAGATGAATACTTCTTAGCTAGATTCCATCCAGGGGAGTTATGAGAGGTCCGTGATACAGGACACCTTTCAGTATCACTTGAAGGATACATAGACTCATGATTTATAAGGTCTGTGATCCGTGAATCATAGCTATGTGCTGACAGAGACATCAAGATGACACTTATAGTGGGGTGTTCAATGAAAGCACTGGAAAACAGGAGAGGGGGTATTTTTCCAAAGTTCACTCCTGCGAGAGTGACGGAAGGGACTTTCAGAGGTCAGACAAGGGAGGCGACCAGGGAAACTCAGTGGATTACACAGGTCCTCACTCTTAGAGCCTCCCTGTCCAACACCCCTTTATCCTTGGTTTCTGGCCACTTCCCTAACACAGCCTGGCCTGCCAACAGCTAGCTGAGGCCACCTCAGGGATACACGGAGACAGTGATGCGTGGAAGTCGTGGCGGCAGCAAGACCAGGTTAGGTTTCAGTGAAGCCATTTAAGTCTCAATGGAAAGTTTTTTTTTTTTCTTCTCAATAACACATTCATACCAACTGAACAGGAAGCAGACAAGTTCAGTACAAGTTCAACTTCTACCCCACCTCTTCCCTGTGCCATGGTTTAAGACAGGCTGCAAGACCTAAACTTAGTTTCACATTACACCCACACATACTTTGGCTCCATTGTAAAGCGAGGTCAGCAGACAGCATATAAAACATGAAATACAAATCAGAGTTCTTGTGGATGTATTGCCAAGAGATCTAATCACTGGCAAATTCTACCTCTCGGGATTGTAATCTTTGGCTCACCTCCGCTGCCTGCCCCAGATGGGCCATAGGTAGAGAGTGCAGGACCACGCCCTTCTATATCCCAGGCATCATGCTCATCACATTCTTAGTGACAAACAGTCTGAAATGACAGTGTGACAGCAAAAGCAGATGGGAGCCATAGTTTTAGTCATATCCCATATTTCTCCATTTTTTTTACAAGCCAAGAAGACTGCTGATGATATTTGAAATGAGATGTCAGTGACCAGCAGGGATGTCATTCTAGCAGTAGTGATGGAGTGGGAGTGAGAGAGGCCAGCTGGACATGACAAATGTCAGATTAGATCAATAATCAAGTCATACACATGATAAATAGAAATGGCAGTGAAGTATAAGGAAGGCTGTAGATATGTGTATTTAATGAGACCACACCAGCATTTCAAAGGTTCCTGACACAGAAAAGGACTTCTATGGCCAAATAAAGTTGAGAAAAACTGGGTTAAACAAAGACTGATTTCTTTGTGCAGGATTTTTCAGAGCCTTTAGTGTGCTATTGTGTGTTACAGATCTCCAAGAAGCAATTTCACCATCAAACTCTTGTATTATGGATATTATTAACATCTCATGGGACATGTCTCCATTTGATAAATGCTAGACTAGACAGTTACCATATTGCATGATTTCTATTCAATGTGAGGCTTTAAGAAAATAATTATTGACATTTCTTTCCATTCCATTATTTTAGGTTCTACCATTTATTCGGGTAACAATAGCACTAAAGGATCAAACAGACAATGTTAGAAAAACTGATCTAAACAAATGGGAAATGATATAAAGCAATTAAACTTTGATCTAATAATTGACCAATAAACCATCATCCCTATAAAGTCAATGCTTCCAAAAACAGAAAGTAATTTATGGAAAATACTGAACATGATTGAGTAAAGATTTGCAATGTAAAAGAACATGGGGGAAAACTGCCAAGGGGCTTAACTTATATGTAGCTTCAGAAAAATTATGTAGTTGATAAAAGGTTATAAATGGGAATGTGATCATTATACTATCCCCAATAATAGCTACTTCTTCATTAGCTCATGTATCAAGATTCTCACTTCCTTTAAATAGTCACTGATGTCTCGAATATCAGTCTTTTGGGCTTATTTTTTAAAATATAACAATATGGGGAAAAGACTACCCCTGAGATTAAAAAAACAAGAGGCCCATGAACATGCTATGTAATGTACTTTTGAAAACTTGAAAATCTACAAAAGGAAATATGAATAAAAAAACAAACTTTAAATGACAATAAATTGTTCCCTTGCAAAGAAATGGAAAATGTTTTAATCCTCTTAGCAAAGAAATATTTTCAGAAATGCAGACCTGAATATTTTTCAGAACTTTTCTGTTATTTAGTATATTTTGCAAACTGAGATAGATAAGCCCTTATGTAAGCATTATTACCTTAAATAGGTATGTATTATTAAATTTTAATTAGGCAAATTTGCTTCATCTCTGAAATATAAATATGCTTGTATATTTAGTTACCGCAACAATAGTGTGAGATTGGGGTGTGGACAGTGAAAAAGAATGCCTGGCTGTGAATTTTTGCTATTGTTATCAAAAGCAAATTCCTAGGAATTTCTAAACTTGCTCCATGGTATCTTAGAACATGAGAGTCTGACTAATTCTCTTAAACACACACACACAGACATATGTGTGTGTTTATTTATATGTATGTGTGTGTATACACGTATATATCAATACATATGTGTATATGTGCCCCTTGGTTTTTTCAGTTAAACTTTATTGGAGGTCAAGCTGTATCAATGCATATAAAGCTGCTTCATAATTTTTTTAGATGGCTGCCTAATAGTCCATTCTATAGCTATTTCATAGTTAACTGATTGCTTTTGAAAATTTAGATTTTATTGGCTTTTATTTTTGCTTTTGCTATCACAGAAATGGTAAAAAATATGTCTGTACATACTTGAACATTTCTGAGTATGTCTGTATGATTACTTGCTAAAAATAGAACTGCAAAAGCAGAGTCTGTGCATTTTTAAGTTAGCTAGATATTGTTAAAAAATGTCCTTCAAACAGGTTTTTACACCAGGACCAACTACCCTTAAGAGGGCCTGATTCCCCTTTTCTGTATCTGGCTCTATTTCTGGAATCTAGCCTATTCCATTGGCAAGTACCGCACTATTAAATTACTATAACTTTATGGTTGGATTTATTTTCTCTAGGGCAAGTTTTCTTTCCTTATTCCTTTTCATTCTGAATTGTCCTGGCAATTCTTGCATGTTTATTATCTCATATGAAATTTAGAATCAGCTTGAATAGATCTAAAAGCTTAGCAAGAATTAATAGCTTTATGATATGGAATTTTCTATTCAAGAGTATTTATGTTTTCAGTAGAATTTTAAAATTTTATTTTTGTAGACTTTGCATACTTTCCTTTTATATTATTCCTAGGTATTTTATCTTTTTCTTTCTATTGCAAATGGGACATTTCCTTCCAATATATTTTTTAGCCAGTTGTGTAACAAACTTCTTGATTTTGGTTTATTAACTGTAAATGTTTTTCTTAGTTCTCTTATTAAGTTTTTCCGTTAATTATCTTGAATATTCAAGTATAAGATTATATCATTTGCAAATAACCATCATTTTACCTCCTTCTTTCTAATTTTATACACCTAATTTTTAAAATTTATTTAGTTGCATTGGCTAGTATCTCTAGAACAAGAACAAAAAAAGTTTTTAAACTCTATGGCCCACTTGTAGACCAAAACCCCTTAACAATATTACATTAGTAAATATCTAGGTGGTGGAATATTCTTGTCTTCTTATCCTACAATGATGTCTCACTGTCCTGATATTTCTCATTTCTAGGTTACTTATAATCCTAACTTTGAGGAAAAAAGAAGCAATTCTTTTTTATGTAGCAGTTTTACCTAAATCGTTACCCAAAACAGTTTTGTTAGATTAAATTTAAAGTTCATGTTTCTACAGAGAAAGTACAAACCTTAAAGTTCCAGGAAGTTAGAGAAAACCTCTGGTCCTTTTGAAGTATTCCATGGGATTTTAATGAATCTCCTTTGTTTTTCAGTTGCTTGGATGTGTGGAATGCTGAAACAGAGAGATGCTAGTGTAGCAAGATAATCAAATGAGAATTTATTTTCTGTTGTATTTTCAGAGATATAAGAGAAAAGTATTTTTTTCCCATCCCCATCTTAATAGCCAAGCTTGAGATCCAAGTCTGGTATTCCCTAACACAGAATTTGTGACTTTGGTGTGAAACAGAAGATGTGAAGCCACCTGAAGGCAATTCTTCATCCAGGTTTTGTTTGGAAATATGAACTCACTAGGAAAGGCTGATGTTGAAGTTTGAATAGAGGAAAGGACCTGCCATGGAGAGGATGAGTATCCTAAGACTGGGAAGAGATCAACTTGGGAGGTGCATTCCCTCCTATAGCAAAGATTCACACTCCACTTCCATGCAGCACATGATGGGGAATGGCTGTGGGACGTCTTAGCCTAGTTTTCTATAAGGAAGAGCCCAGGGCAAAGATCAAGATCATAACATTTTACTTAGGAGATGCAAGCCCAGGGCAGTGAGGGTAAGGAAAACAGGGAGAGGAGGCATGGAAAAATGAGAAGCAATGTGATGCAATGAATTATGAACTGGATACCACTTCAGAAAGCAGGAAGACATTGCAGGCTGCTCAGACGGCATGTTCACTTGGCATGAAGGTCTCCTCCAGGCGAGTGTGCAAGGAGGAACTGCACCTTATAACAGCCCACAAGGACCAAAAAAGACAGGTTCCTCCCATCTCCCATTTCTCAATGGTCAAGATTCACCTCCTAGGGAGGAAACTCCCTGAACTTCTGAGTTTCTCCTCCACCAGTCCCTTGGTGGCACTCAGGAAATCATATCCCACATCCTGCCAGATGGGATATCATCCAAGCCTGAGATAGAGGGGCAACGAGATTCAGGTAGAGCACCAGCCAAGCAAGGTGAAGGAGGAGGTGATTGGGAGAACTGGAAAAGTCATACAGGGTTTGTGTTCCCACGGAGTGGAGGCCTGAGCCTGAAAAAAGTGATGGTAAAGACAACTACAACTGTGCTTTCATCTCATGGTTCATACACATGTTTAAATGATCCTGGGGATCCAAACCCTGGCACCTTAGAGACTAGAGGCCCAGAGTCAGATTTAATTTGATATTTTTGAAGTACAGCAATGTGACATCTCTTACCATTGAAAGTTGAGAAGAAAATTCATTATCAGCTATACCAGAAAAAATATAGCATAATCATATTGCATATAGCAACAACTCATTTTACTAATTCAAAATTCTTTCAAATTCCCATTAACCTTCTTAAAATTGTCTAAGGACAGTAATAAAGAATTTTGTTGACATTTCTCACTTTGAATTTGGAAGAAAGGCGCAAAAATATCATGAAAAGAACTTACCTGTCTGTGGCTGTCATCCTCACCTTCATTTAACTTTGAGATGTGACCTCCACTTTCTAAAGAGCAGTGTCTTAGCTCAGATTCTAGCAAGAGCTTAATACGTGCTAGACAGTGTGTTAGACATTTTCATTTATTTTATTTGATCCTCATAACAACCCCTGTGGTTGTATTACTTGTCTACATTTCATAGAATCTAAGTGTAGAAACTGAGATCTTAGATTAAGTTGCTCAAAGTCACATTGCTGATAAATAGCACAGACAGATCCTAGAGAAGATGATGAAAAGTACCCAGAATAATTAATCATTAATGTTTGTGAAGATATCAAAGTGAAGAAAGCACTAAGAACTACATAAACTATGTTCACTTACCTGTTATGAACCTTAAGAAAAATTTAATAACTTTGTACCCAATATGGAGTTAATCATATGAGACTCCTTTTTCCTCTCAGTGAGACACTAGCACTATTTTTTTAAACAGAATTAGCACCAAGTCATGGACCTTTTAATACTCTAATTAATAAATCCATCATCTGGAGAGGTCAAGCACACATCACAACCAGACTCAGGAATTGTAGTTTTAGAATCTGATCAAGTTATATTTTCTCTATTTGCTGCAGATAAAAAATGGCGTTAACAAGTGAAACAGTCACATCTTTTCAGCATGCTTCCTTATTTTTCAGTATTTATTGTACAAGTACCTTGCATCATATTATGGACTTTATTGCAGACATTCATCATCACTGGATATGATGCTGAAAATGGGGCTGTGTTTTCTTCCATATTGGCTCAGAAAGGGCAGTCACAGATGTGAATGGATCTGAGCACGATAATGAATCATGGAACAAAGGGCTATCATTAATAATTAGCACAGCTGGAGTAGGTTTCATCTGCATAATTACCTACCATCCTTTTTTGTCTCACAACTTTGAGATGACACAGAGCAGTCACTGGAATGTTTTTGTTATTTTAGAAAAATATCTTCAACTGTGGTAAGGATGCCTTGGAATGTGGCTTAAAGAGATACCCTTCAGGATAAAGCACTTCACCTTTTAGAAAGAGCAAGAAAAGTTTTTCATTTTCTAATGTATGTCTGAAAAAAGAGAGTGCATTATTTGTCAGCACCAACTCTATTGGACTTCTCATCCAGCCATAGAAGGTTTTGAACAAACACAGGCAAATGTACATGAATGCATTAAACTCAATATTGTTCTGTCCCAAATCCATAATAAGAGTAGTTCATATTCACCTGAAACAATTTATACCAAACTGTCCAAACATACACAAAAACCCAATTCCTACCTGATCTCAGTGTCCTGATGTATTTGTAATAAAGCAAGGAATCTGTTTTTTCCTTTTCTCTTTTTCTGGTGAGTATTTATCGTGCATGGTATGAAAACAAAGAATGTGAAAAACATGATAGCTAGTGGGAAAGCAGCCACATAGCACAGGGAGATCAGCTTGGTGCTTTGTGACCACCTAGAGGGGTGGGATAGGGAGGGTAGGAGGGAGACGCAAAGGGAGCGGATATGGGGATATATCTGATATAGCTGATTCACTTTGTTATAAAGCAGAAACTAACACACCATTGTAAAGCAATCGTACTCCAATAAAGATGTTAAAAAAAATGTGAAAAACAAAGAAGTCTTTTAAAGACAGAATAAAAACCTCGTTTTGATATTGCCCCTATCGAAGAGCCAGGGTGATTTTTCTATAGTATAAATCTGATCATATCACTCTCCTAAGTGAAGCCATTTGATGACTTCTCACTTCTCTCATCTACCAAACTCCCAGCATACTTATGGACATATGACCCCTTGAGTTAATAGTCCAGCCATACCGCCCACCTGACATCCCACAGTGCATCGTGCTCTTTCTTACTTTTTGTCCTCAGCGTATGATATTGTCCATGCCTGTGATGCCTTCTCATCCTGTCACTTGTTGAATGCCTCCCTCTCCTGCCTGCATAGAGCATACAGCACTTACTTGCCTTTTTACGTCTCATTCTCCCCCATAGGCTGTAAGTCTCTTGAAGGCAAGAACTGGAACTTGTACCATGTTATAGCCCCAAGGCCTGGCTTGAAGCCTGAAATATAGTAACCTCCCATTTATTGAGTGAATGAATGGAAATCTTATTATCCTCAAACTACTTATAAGTGATTAATGTGTGACAGGGCAATTGTTAAGGTTTTTATTAGTCTGTGACAGACTAATCATATGGTATTTTCAATCTCCACTCTGGCAGATGTTGTAGGTTGATTTGCTTGACATGTTATGGTGAGGATGAACAGCTCTGTGTTCCATTTCCCAGACTCTCCTGGAGTAAAACATGACTAGGTATATGACCTTGAGAAGTTATTTCACCTTTCCATGCCTGAGCTTCCTCATCTGTAAAATGAAGATGCTTATAAACCTTTCCTTGTGGTGTTGTTGGGAGGATGAAATATCGATAAAGCATGAATGTTGCTTGGCACTGGGCGGGGCATATAGTAAAAACACCATAAGTGTTTGCCATTGTAATTAGTGCTTGTCACACACAAATGACTGCCAATAAGCCTTGTTTCATTTGGAGGTTTTCACCTGGGCAATTATCTTACTCTTTTTTCTCCACATTTCCTTCTCATTGGAATAATAGAATTGAAATAGATCATCTCCAAGGTCCTTTCAGCTCTAAAGTAGATTGTAAAATGTGTCCAGAGAACTATGCATTTGTAATAACCCAGAATGAAAGGCAGCAGGGTGGGAGAGGGTGTCAAGGATGGCACTGATGGATATAAAGAACAGGCAAGGAGTACATTCCAAAACATTTTCCAAAATAGCAATTAAGGGGGATTGAGGGCAGGAAAGATGATCAAACAAAAAGCATTGCATTTTCATTTCTTCCTGTCAACTGTTTCAGCTATCAGAGAGGAGATACCCTTCTTGATAACTTTAGCCTTTGTGTATTGGTAATGCCAATTCTATGCACAGATAAAGGCAGACAATAAAACAGTTGGCCTCTAGTCTCCCCATGGAAGTAGCAGAAAGGATCCTATTGTAGAACTTACAAAAACACTGTCAAATTAAGCTGAGTCATTTAGGATTGCATTTGGCTGCATGAGAGAGAAACCAACCAGAGCTTAAACAAACAGAAGGCTATAGATCTCATTTTACAAGGAGACTAAAGATGGACAGGCCAGGGCTAAGAAATTGTTCAGGGAAACAAGCTCCTTCTATACCATACTTTGTCACCCTTAACATGTGACCTTTGTCTTTATGATCACAGAATGTCTACTGCACCTTCAGGTATAAAGTTCTCATTCCAGGCAGGAGGAAGGGGAAAGGGCAAAGGACAACAGACACATGCCAGCTGAGATTTTTCCCCTTTTATTAGAAGAAGTAAGGTTTTATTTCCTGGAAGCTCCACTGGTAGGCTTCTCTAACATTCCATTGGGCAAAAGTGGGTCATATGACCACCACTAGTTGCAAGGAATTCTGGGCACACTGCCAGTCCTAGCAAAGGCATGGAATTCTTTTACTGCAGAAGATAGATAAAATAGACTTGGTGTAGGGAACCAGCATGTCTACCACTTGCCTCCTAGTCAATAAAGTAAATTAGGCTTGACTAACACACAATGAAACATATAATATATATGTTGTTTGGTGACAGCTGAAATTAGATTAAGAGAAACAGGCTGACAACAAGACAACAATCTTTATATTGCTTCGAAATTAATCAGGTCTAACCTTCCTTCCCCTTGCACTCATTGGCCTCCCTTCCATCTCCTGCCCTCTGCCTAAAAAGAAAATTGTGTTTAGCACACCAAAAATCTATTACCACTGAGCCAAAAACTTTCCAAATAGATTCGTATGCCTTGTTATTTAACATATTTCAAGTTAACAACTCTCAATTTTTTCTACTCATTTTTATCAGATCTTCATAACACATTTCTATGTTAAATTTGTCACATTGTTTCTCAGTTTCTTTCCTTTCTACCATCACTATTCTGAGGGTGAGAGAAGTAAATGTTCCCAATTGTTAGGTCCCTGGAGGTTCCAGATTGTAGGATCCACAATTATTCCTTTGTCTTTTCAATAGCTTGTGATACATAGTCTAAAATACAGGAAAGCTCAGTATAGAGAATACACAGAATATATAAAGGAAATCTCTAGAAGTAGATACTGTGTTGACTTTAAAAAGAAAAGTGAGGAAATGTGAAAGCCAGCAAGTTTCTTACATGTAGACATGCATCTAACTCAAAATACTTGTACAAGGTCATCTAGGAGATATTCAAAATATAACCCAAAGAGATAACACTAAATATCCAAGGCTCTAAATTTTCTAAAACAAGAAAATATCCAGGAAATTCAAAGCCAGAATTCTTATATCAAAGATTGCCCTTGGACTTGGAATGCCAAAATAATATCATGAAAATGGGAGAAAGCTTGACGCAATCTGCTGAGAGGTAAGAAGGGAATCTGGCAGTTTACCTTTATATTTTGGGCCATTGATTATTTCCAGATAACTTATGGAAAGTTTCCTGTGCAAATCAGATTCTCTAGATCTTAGGGATTATCCAGCAGGCTCCAAATGCTTCTTTACACAATCTCTGAGACTATACATATGGTGAAGGGGTGATAATCACATAGGGATTTGATCAGAATTTTAGCCTAGGATGAGGAAATATATTTAATCACTGTTGCAAATCAGCTCCATTAATACATAAAAATGTTTTCTGGTTGATAAAAAGACAAAGCAACTTATAAAACCATAGTTCAAGACTTGGACAGATACAAGTTACAAAACCACTCAAACAATTCTCTGCAATCTATAACAAGAAAAACAGATAGTTGAGCACCAGGAAAGGTGTGCTCTGACCTCATGCCTTCAAGGACAAAGAATTGTTTGCTCTTGTTGCTGTTCTTGCTATCCTTTTTTGTTTATTAACTTTTGAATGTTCTCTTGAATTGCTGAGTAAAACGTTTTTAGTTTCTCATTCCATACACTGGAGGTAAAAATACATCTACTATAAAAATATAATTAGCCAAGTTCCAGGATCAGTTAAAGAAAATTAATGACACATTTGTCCAGACCACAGGCCAGTATGGCTGGTTGAAACCAGGGTCAAGGAAATCAAAGCACTTACTCTGTTAATAAAAGTAGAGGAAAAACAATGGAAGCTGATAATAAACCACTAGCCCATTGGAAGGGGTACATTTAAACAGGACCAAAAGAAATGCCAATCTGTTGAGAATAAAAATCTGGGAATCATTTTTCAGTTAGCTGAAAAAATAGAATATACCAGTATATGCAAATGATAGACTCTCTCCTTGCCCACTATCAGATTCCCCCTCTAAAATGTAACAATTTATATTTTAAAATATAAATATTTAAATATTTTAAACTACAGAGCAACATCAAATCTGCACTGCTAAGCTACTGATACCATGGAAGAGACAGTATTCACTACTTTTCCCAGCCACCTTTGCAGTGAGGAGAAAATGATGTGGCTGAGTCCCCACCAATGGGGGTATGAGTTGAAGGGATAGGTCCCTGCTGGTCCAAGGCAATTAAAGTGTTTGTGAAATGTCCACACTCCTCTCTGCTATCCATGTGGTTAGAAGTAAAGCCCTCCAAAATGACAGTTTCAAAGTGAAAGCTGCCTAGATCTCTGAATCACTGTTGGAGCAGAGGCTATTAGCTGACTTTCTTGACTTATCTCATCCTATTCCAAGAGCAGGATAGAGTTGAGCTGCAATTAGGTTTGAACTTATTTGAGTGTGTTCTCATATTTCTCTTCATTTAAAGGAATGAATGGTCACACTGGTGAAAATGGAAATTTCCTCTTTTCTTTTTAAGAAAAAGGTAAAAAAAAAACAAAAAAAGCCATCAATTTGGCAAGTGAAGAAACAGTAAATGCTCTTTGTCCTAAGATGATTAATCAATAATAATTTCTTCCTTTGATGATTTAATAGCATGACTGGTCACATATAAAAAAATTGGTACATGAGTTCATTCAGCAAATATCTATTAAACCCTGCTAAGTGTCAGGTACTGTTCTAGGCATTTGACATATATAGAGAACAAAACAAATAAAGAGCCCTGCCTTGAAGGAATATACATTTCTGTCAATTGCCAAATTATCTTAAATCAATTCCTCTTTTTAAAAAATTGTTTTCTTGGGACTTCCCTAGTGGTCCAGCAGTTAAGACTCCGCACTTCCAATGCAGGGGGCCCAGGTTTGATCCCTGGTCAGGGAACTAGATCCCACATGCTGCAACTAAAAGCTCCCGAGTGCCACACCTAAGACCTGGCACAGCCAAATAAATAAATAAAATAAACATTGAAAAAATCATTTCTTGATCAAATAATTTTAAAAAAAGAATTTCTTCAACAGTTCAAAGTTTTATACTCAGTATGATCTTTATCAAACGGCATCACCCTCACCATCCCCATCTCCAAAGAGAAAACTTGCTAAATATATGTACCTCTTGATTTTCTATGAAATCAGAGCTTTGGCTCTGAGTGGTTATAACGATTTATATTTGCTGACCAGAAGGTCTTTAAAAGTGAGTGCTATCATTGGTTCCCATAGGTGTTCTTTTCCATGAAGATGCGACAGCAGCAAAATGTTGTCAAAGAAATTAAAACAAGTAAGGAGTTTGAGAAACTGGTTACGTGCCTTCCTTATGGGCATTTAAAGAAGGAAAAGGAAGATGTTTCTCACTGTAACACACTACTTTGCATATTACTATCAAACCTGTCAGGTCACATTTTAATGTTCTTAATAACTTCCTCATGTTTTCGATCATAA
The DNA here is from genome assembly GCF_028023285.1 of Balaenoptera ricei. NCBI lineage: Eukaryota > Metazoa > Chordata > Mammalia > Artiodactyla > Balaenopteridae > Balaenoptera > Balaenoptera ricei. Next base: position 29,059,818 of record NC_082650.1, on the reverse strand, counting down.
GAGGTAGCATCTTGTTACCAAGCTTGAGTATCTGTTATCTCTCAATATGGAAGGATTTAAATTATCTGGTGGGTGAATTCACTTATCTGTAATTTTTTTTTTTTTTTTGGCCATGCTGTGTGGCATGTGGGATCTTAGTCCCCGGACCAGGGATCGAACCCTTGCCCCCTGCAGTGGAAGCACGGAGTCTTAACCACTGGACCGCCAGGGAAGTTCATCAGAGAATTCCTCTTAACCTCAAATGTTAAGTCTTCAGAGACACCTTGCCATATATTTACTCTACTTGAAATATCAAGAAAATGAAACAGATCAGTAGAACCATTAACATAACAGATAATCCTAAATTGTGTACATAGGCGAGCAAAACTTGCCACCCCAAAATATCTCTTTGGCATGCAGACTATTTTGAGCTGAAAAAAATTAAGGCCCAAAGGACTCAAGAAGAAAATTTGACCTTCTCCCTAACTGCCTAAAACAAATTTAGATAGAGCGCCTGTTCCAGAACAGAGCCATCACCAGAGATGTCTGCAAAGAATACGGGCCAGGTGTGGCGGGGAAACTCGGCAGGGCCCAGAGATCAAAGTCCACTCTGTGTCCCATTGTCTCTGTGTGGTGAAGCAAACGTTTGTTTGCCAAACATTTCTTTTTCTATCTTCATGTGAATAACCTTCCTCCCCCTTAAAGTCCCAAACCACTACCCCCAACATCCTCTTTTGTCTTTAGCTGAAGACAAAAGGTGAGGATTTCAGCCATTTTGGCAAGTTACTCAGTTTTCCTGGGTCTCTCCCATGTATACGTTATTAAATTTTTGTTTGATGTTCTGTTAATCTGTCTCATGTCAATTTAAGTCTTACCCCAGACAAAAGAATCTAGAAGAGTAGAGGAAAATTTCTTCCTCCCTGACATGTATGTATTATTTTGAGGCACATTACTACTTGACTTTATTTTTTATAAGTTGATGTTAAGAATAGTAAGCAATTGAATTCAGGCAATGCCTGTGTGTATAAATGTTTTCCTATGGATTACGGCAGGAAGTGGATGTTGGACGTCAAGCTCCCAGAGCTTGGAGAACAGCACAAGGCAAGGTTGAGTAAAAATGTTACAATATTAATAGTAGTAGCCACCATTTTTTGGGTGTCTACTCTAGGCCAGGTACTTTATTATGCTATCTCATTTAACTGTAAATATTTTTCTCACTTTTTAGATGAATAAATTAGAGCTCAGAGAGGTTAAACAAGCCCTAGACTCTAAAGCATCCAGCTAATAATAGATAGGGCTGATATTTGAATCTTGGTCTGTCACTGTAGCCATCGTACTTTCAAATATGCCACAAATCCAGTTCCCATAAAAGAGAACACAGAACTGGATGATTTTTCAGTGGTAGCCTGAGGGTCTAGACTTCATGTCAGACAAGGGTTAAAGGCAATGTCACCATGTGAGGCTGAGTGACAGGCAAACTTTCAAGCTGGTGGAGGAGTAATTGGGTACTACAAGGTATCCAAATGGGAGACTCAGTGGAATAGAATTAAACAAAACTTGAGCCATTGTTGTTACAGTTTAGCTCTTGGAGTCTCTAACCTCCTTAAAATGGCATCCTGTTCTCTTAGGAAGAAGCCTGACACCTGTGCTGCTCTGAGCCCTAGGGCTTTCCCACGGAGTCCATAGGTAAAACAGGCTTCTCCTTTCATCTGAATTCCAGCATTCTAAGGGGACCTAAACCTGCTCAACAGGTTCTGAAGATGTAAGAAGCCCAGCAACAGCAGGACAGGTGACCTCATTTTTAAAACCTTATTCAAAACAACCCTCATCCTTGTCTTCCCCTTGACATTTAGGGGAAAAGGAGCTGAAGATCCCACGCAAAAGATAACTACCCTCTGATATCCTAGAAGCCATGATGAGCTCCTGTATCAGGAGGCCAGGGTTTCTATAGCATTTGCTGGAATTTAAAGGACCAATTAATTACTAGGTTTAGAACAAACTGAGAAACATACAGAGGATTCAAATGAAAGATCAGAAGGTCAATTTTATTGCTGATGGAGCTGGATTTAGAATAATATTTGGACCAATGTCAAAGGGGCTTCCTAAAATGCAGCCTTACCAGGCCTACTGACTTTCCAGAACCATCTGCCACAGGCCCAGGTGTACATTTCCGACCCCCACAGGCAGGAACTTCCCAGGAGCTTTGCCAGATGGAGAAGAAAACTTCCATTCCTTGGCAGGGCAGTTGCAAAGGGAGAAGACAAAAGAGGCTGCCATATGCAGCAAGGGGCCTCTGCCCCTTCATGGGAGGATCACTGGTGAATAGATGGCAGATTCTTGCTATCTCACCAGTTAGATAAATCAGCCTTCCTCCCATGGGTGGAGTAAGTGGTGTAGAAAAGGCCAAAGTTTAGTGCCTTGCTACTCTAAGTCTATCCTTGGGCCAACATGGTCATCTGGAAACTTCTTGGAAATGTAAAAGCTCAGGCCCCATCCTTACTTATCTTACTTACTTGCAATCTATGTTTTAACAAAGTCCTCAGGTGATTTGTATGCACATGAAAGTTTGAGAAGCATTGCTAAACAGAAGTGCTGTCACAGAAATTTCAAGACAGAGCAAAGCAATTTCCCCAACAGAACCTTAAGCGAGGTGACCAGAGGGACCAAAGGCCATCTTCAGTATTTCATAGTGAAGCCTCACTTGATGTAGGTAACATAGGATTTTAACAAATATTTGGGATTTTAAACTAAAGCTATAGTTTCAATTGTCTCAAATTAAATGAATTAGGTAAATTCCTGGACTACTTTTAGTGAGCCCTTGCCAAGATAAAGACCGAGCAAAGACAAGGGAGAAAGTAACAGAATATGATTGCATTTCTTCACTTAGGAGTCCTTGGGGTCAAGCATTTCAAGAACTGAGAATCACCGTCAAATGGAACCTAAATGACAAATCCTGTGCAGGGTCTATCACATGGAGAGTTCTTTGGCCTACTTCTGGCTTCACTGAATCTATACTATGTCATCTTTATTTTATAGGCAGTTTAGAGTTGGAAATACAGGCTGAGAACTCTCTTGATGGCAAGTTTAGTGCTTATTGATGGATTTTGCCAAATACAAGTGAGTCCCAGTTATTTACTCAATTCTTTGATAACCTAAATATCATATTTAATTTTCTCTCCCACAGAGTGGTCAGAGGTACAATCAGTTCTATGACTTTCACATTTGTATAATCATAACCAAAGAGTATTTTTTAAAATTTTTATTGGAGTATAGTTGATTCATAATGCTGTGCTAGTTTCAGGTGCACAGCAAAGTGAATCAGCCATACACACATACATATCCATGTTTTTTTAATCTATTTTGTCTAACCATGTTTATTTGTCTCTCCCTCAAATGCCAATGGTAAATTATTGCCGGCAAAAGGCTGTTACCTCATGGCCACAATCTTCCCTGAGTTTGAAATTTTCAACCTTGGGTTGCCAGGGTTGTCTTCATAACTCCTCTTAGGGCTCAGTGAAAGAATCCCTGCTTTGCCAACAGCATGGCTCTACTCTCTTTCTTGAAGTCTATGCTACTTGTGAGCTGTTAGTTGATCTTTCTTCATGACCACTGATGGCACAAGGTGATGGATGGATGAAGTCTTCACACCTAGTGCTGCCTATTAAAGAGAGAGAGATTGGAAAGAGTGCTTAGTTGATAAGAAGGAAAATAACTCACTCTTGCTCCAGAACTGAACTGGTATAAACTGGCACATTCCAAATGAGCCATTCCATTTACTTAACATTCCGCTTGGTTCCCTGTTAAGTGTTCAAAACATTCTAATATTGCTTATGGCTCTTTCCTACAAAGTCCAATGAAACCTATTCAATGGCAGTGTGCCCAATAGCATATGATGTATAGCTTTTTTTGCTAATGGTATATATTTACACAGAACATATCAGCCTATTACCTAAAGACACTTTGGCAGTAAACTATCTTAGAGACACACAGGGGAGAGAGATGATGAATATGTAATTTTGATTTACTAAATGGTTTTTCTTCTTAAAATGAAAATGTCGAAGGCCCAGATTACGTGGGGAAAAAATCATTTTCCTTATGTGCTGTTCCTTCTGTGTGAATCTTTCTTTGCTCTGAAACTAATTTCACCTGAGAAGCCATATCAGCATAGCACAAAGAAAATTAGATATTTACTTACGAATTATCTGATTTATTGGATAATCCAAGGCCCTGAAGAGCCTTTCGAATGGTGATTTGAGTCAGTTACTCAGGAAATTAAAGAGATGTCATAAACTTCAATAGGTGGAGTATGGTGCTAACTTATTTGTATTAGTTGTCTGGATTTTTCTGGGGAATTTATTCTCTTTCATTTCATCTTAGGTTGTATCAAACAAAGTAACCTACACCAAGTTGCTCTAAAGTTTGAAAATGATTGCTTATAATACTGAGATAATTTTATTTACAGAAAAAAACTATTTTTAGCAATAATAACCAAGCAGCTAATGGTCCATCTTCTAATATTTTGACATCATGCATTCCACTTCCATTTGAATAACTACTTCTCTAAAGCTAAGATGTTATTTATTTTAGTGCCATTTCTTTCTGGCCTTGCATGCAAACGTAGATATAATCGTTTAATAGTACATTTGGAAAACATACTCCCAAAATGAAAAGCCATTCTTATTATAGTCAAGTCCATTTATATTATAGCAAACTATTATTAGTAATGTCAGAGGAATAATGCAGAATGCTGTGTTTGAGCAGAATTTTATTAGTGCTTACTAAGTGGTCTACATCCATTTTCTCATTTGCATTCCACAATAATTCTGTGAGATAAGCAAGTCAGGTAGCACTATTCCTATTGTTTTATTGTTTGGGAAACAAGCTCAGAGAGGTGATAGGACCTGCGAAAGTCATACAGTTAATGATGGATTTGGTCACAGACCCAGGTCCTCTGGTTCCTTGTCCAGTTCTATTGGGTTGTGAAAAAGGCCCAGGGAGACATTTCTCACACGATGATTGTAAAACCCGAGAGAAATAAAAACATTCTCATTCTACGTTGAAAATTTTCTAACCAGATAACCAAGGAATCGTCTTTAAGGTAAAGTAGATGTGTCAAAAAGAGGAAATTCAGGATATTTTTAATTTAGTAAAAAATTCTTATGTAGCCTTTTAAGACTCACTATAACTTGGAAAAATAATACCTTACACTTACACAACTTTTTACATTTCACAAGGCAACTGTATACAGGCTATCTCATTTAATGTTCCTAATAGTCCTACGGTTGGTAGAACAGGTGGAGAAACTGAGTCTCAGAGTGTCCAAGTGACTTGCAAAGATTTCCAGGTGGCAGAGGTAGGGTCAGAACCCTGATATTCTTCAAGGATGGTGTTCTTTCCACTACTCCATAGCTCATTGTCACATATCTTATATGATGAGGCTTAACAGAATTAATTTGGCTTCTTGTCACCACTACTCATATTTTTCCTGTGCCACCAGGAGACAATCAACAAACACCATGTAGCAAATCTGATGGTATGAAAAAGTTCAGCAGAGGAAGTTAAGCTGTAGGTACTTCTCCCAAGAGTATGGACTACCAGCCACATCTTTAGTCCTATGCTCTGAGAGGCAATAGTCACGGCTTTCTACTCAACTCTTCATTGAAGCATACCATCATAGACATTTTGGCTGTCCTGTTTTTGGAGACAGCCCAAATCTGATACCCATTTGATAGGGGGGATTTGGAAATATAGAAATGTCTTACGAATTAATTTTCACTGACAAACCCATTAAAAATGCCTGACTTGAAAGAATGATACTTGTGAGAGATTATCCACATCCTACATTTGTTTCATTTCTTCATTCTTTTTTCTTTTGTCCCAAAATGTGATCTGCAACGACTTAGAGCTAATAGCAGTTTACAGCTGAAGAAGATAAACTTATTCAAAATAAGTTATACAGTACTCCAAAATGATACTGACTAAGCCCATGAGGAGAAAATGCTTGCATCTCAAGATATAGAAGGGGAAGTTACCAGACATTTCTTATCCACATATAAGGATGTGAGACAAACACGATTTAATCAAGGAATGTGAACGAGAACACGTTTTGAATGTCCTTTCCATCTTATTTTCAGGTAGCCTCAGCGTTCAACAAGAACATCTACTATACAGACGATAAACTTGTTAATCAGTTTTCTGCAATAAAGCTTATCTCTGTGAGTACATTACTCATTCAAGAAGTTCTAATGTAATAACCCTACATGCGACTTTTATTCTCCCAGTAATCTTAATTATCCATTTTACTGCTATGTGCTCAACTGTCAGGATACAATTTGCCAAGAAAAGCTTTTTTGAAAATTATAAACATCTTGAGTTTCGAGTGAATAAAGTTGATGGCAACCTTGAATTTTATTATTAAATTTCCTCAAAGCTTTTTACCCCCTCCCTTCTTAATGGTACCCGTTGGCTTACAGCACTGTTGGTATTAGGTCTTATAGTGTTTACCACCCACTTCAGACCACTTTCACAAGCAATTTGGTTACAAGATGGCCCAGTCCTGGCATGCGGTGGGCTGCTACCAGCCTTACCTAAGCCGACCATAGACCAATTACCTACTGGGGGAGAACGAAAACAGAAAGCATGCTGTTTTTTTTTTCATTTCAAGAACAAGGTATTTTCGGGACTTCCCTGGCAGTCCAGTGGTTAAGACTCCGAGCTTCCACTGCAGTGGGTGCGGGTTCCATCCCTGGTCTGGGAATTAAGATCCCACATGCCGCGCAGCACAGCCAAAAAAAAAAAAAAAGGTATTTTCAAGTCACTCAAAGTATCTCTCATTCAATCATCTATTCAATTATTTATTCAAGCATTCATTGAGTACCCACTACATACCAAACCAGACTCAGCCCAGGCAACACAATACTGAATTAACTACAATTTTGCCACCCAGGCCCTCCACCCCATCCCACACTGATGCACCATTCTGCAAGGAATTTGCAATCCAGTAAAGAGAAAACAGTTAATTATGATGCTATTAAGTAAGCACTAATGGATATATGAGCAGCAGTATGACTAAAACAAAATTCAGTTGAACTTGCAATACAATCTTAGTGTGTGTGTGTATACATATACATATATATATATATCACTCCCACCCCATCCTCACCCGGAAGGATTCCCAAATGAAAGCTATAGGTTTGTTCTATACTCTCTCTGATCCCCAATTTCTCTACCCACCTCCATGAAGCTAGTACCTTCATTTGAGGACATCTCAGAAAAAGCTACTACTAGAAATTATCTCGAGTGATATACATGGCTAAACATTTTTGTAATCTTAAGCAAAAATATTTATTGATTTTATTTTTTGATGTAGAAAATAGTCAAAAGTCAAGATCGTCTGCTAATTTTGTCACACATGTTTTCCTATTCTTTTAGAATGTTTGAAATTTCCTACATATGGCAAATTCTCTCTCCTTAAAAAAAATATAAATAAAGGAAATCTAATTTAAAATTAAAATTGTTTCATCCAAATGTGTTGTATCATAATTCAGTTTTGTTTGAAGACTGCCATTCCTTGTTTTTATGAATTTTAATATGAGATTAGAAATGACAGCAAGTGTGTTTTTGTGTGTGTGTGTGTGTGTGTGTGTGTGTGTGTGAGAAATCTTACAAAAACAGGAAGGTGCATTGTAATGTCTGGTCAAATTCAGTGCCATGAAGAAAATATTTAATCTGGGTAGTGAGCTGGGTTCATCCAAAGTCTAGGTAAAAGCCAGCACTAGCCAATGCTTAGTTCTTTGAATCATCCTCCTCGTCTTTAACTTCCTCCTTCTCCTCCTCTTCCTCACCACCACCGCCGTCACCATCATCATCATCATCATCATCATCATCATCATCACTACCATTTATCGAAACTTTGCTAACTCCAGGCATAATGCTGGATATTTTATGCATCATCCTCACGACAACTCTTCTAGGAAACTGAGACTCAGACTAAGTAAACTGTGTATGCAGCTAGCTAGAGAGACAAAGCTAAAATTAGAATAAAGTACATCTAAGCGTTAGGCCATTCCCAGTAGTTTCTTAGCAAAGGCAGAGCCGCCCTTCATCGCAGCCCAGTTGCAGGACAGCCCACGTGTAGGGCTTCAGTGCGGGCTTCCACGGGAGCACTGAGCCAGCAGCCCTACATCCCAGCACTCACATGACCTCAGCCTTGTGACTTGCTTCTGCACCAGCTGGGGTAGTGTGAGAGAAGTCGGGGAGAAGAGGAACGTGTCCTCAGAGAAGGTCATCTTTAATCCTTCCTTGGCTTCTCTGTGCCGCTCCAATTCTAAGGCTGATTTCATATGAGCCCTCGTTTTCCCTCTAACTGGTTTCTTCTTCCTCTCACTCACTTGAAAAAAAAAACAAAAAAAACAAAAAAACAAAACAATTTTGCAGGTCAGATGCTGTAATTTAATAGGAATCTAAGAGTAACTGCTGATGGTCCTAAGGTGCCAGGGGTGGTTTCTACTGGCTCCTTTCCGTCCAGTCCTGTAACAAAGGTTGCCACCTGTTATCAGGGAGCAGCTCAATAACAAATTCCATGATTGGAATTAAATTGCTTTAACTTCACTACAATTACTTCTTTTGTTGGGCAAAGTGTATTCAAATTATGCGGTTTATTAGATTTTTACCGATCTCTTCAACCCTTAGGTACCTTGTAGAATGTGTGCTAGAATGAGGTAGGAATTAGAAAACGTGCTGGGTTTTTTTTTCAATCCAGACTTTAACACTGAAATTATTAGCAATTTTTCTGCATGAAAATTGTCTGTAAAATCTCATTAAGTATCATCGAGAAAGAAGAAAAAAGAAACTTTGTAAGCTTCTTGTTCAATCACATATCCATTTTCAGATTTTTTTTAAAAATTAAAGTACAATTTATTTGCAATATTATATTGGTTTCTGGTGTACAGCATAGTGATCCAGTATTTTTTACAGGTTATACTTGATTAAAAGTTATTACAAGCTAATGGCTGTAAGTCCCTATCCTATACAATATATCTTTGTTCCTTATATATTTTTTACATACTAGTTTGTACCTCTTAATCCTATACACTTAATTTGCCCCTCCCCCTTACATCTCCCCACTGGTGACCACTAGTTTGTTTATATACCTGTGAGTCTGTTTCTGTTTTGCATATCCATTCATTTATATTATTTTTAGATTCCACATATAAATGATATCACACAGTATTTGTCTTTCTCTGACTTACTTCGTTATGCATAATACTCTCTAGGTCCATCCATGTTGCTTCAAATGGCAGAATTTCATTCTTTTTAAGTCTGTGTAATATTCCACTGTACATATGTAACATATCTTCTTTATCCATTTGTCTGTTCAGGGATATTTACATTGCTTTCATATATTGGCCATTGTCAATAGTGCTGCTATGAGCATTGGGTTTTATGTATCTTTTTTCATTTTTTTTTTTTTCTGGTTATGTACCCAGGAGAGTGATTGATAGATCATATGGTAGTTCTATTTTTAGCTTTTTGAGGAACCTCCATACTGTTTTCCATAATGGCTGCAATAAATTACAATCCTATCAAGAGTGTAAAGGGCACTTTTCTCCACATCATCTCCAAAATTTGTTATTTGTAGACATTTTGATGATAGCTATTTTGACAGGTGTGAGGTTGATACCTCATTACTGTTTTGAATTGAGCTTCTTTAATAATTAGTGATGTTGAGCATCTTTTCATATGCCTATTAGCCATCTATATCTCTTCTTTGGAAAGATTTCTATTCACAACTACTACCCACTACCAACTGCATTTTTTTGTTTGTTTTTTTATACTGAGTTGTATGAACCGTTTATATATTTTGGATATTAACCCTTTGTCAGTCATAACATTTACAAATATTTTCTCCCATTTTGCAGTTTGACTTCTTTTTTATTGGAGTATAGTTGTTTTACAATGTTATGTTAGTTTCTACTGTACAGTGAAATGAAGTAGAGTTCCCTGTGCTATATAGCAGGTTCTCATTAGTTATCTATTTTATACATATTGATGTATATATGTCATTTTCAGATATATTGACTAACTTTAGAAATCATATTTTAAATATTTACCATGGGCAAGATGATCCCATATTAATGATTATTCCTATAACCCCAGAAGATACTGACTAGATTCAACTGCTATGGAAAGCCACTTCTACAATTAGCGTCCTGGCACTTCTTCCAAAGGGAAAGTATTTAAAATCTATAAATGAGTGGAATACCTACTTCAACTCCTGCTTCTTTCCATTTTGCCTTCTCTCATTGATACAATATAGCTGTACATAGACTACTACTATACTTCTAAAAAAGCTAGTTCTCAGGGAGGTTATGGGGGTATTCAGTCTGATAGCTCTCAGACATTTTCATCAGAGTGTTTTTGCAATACTATTCTATGAAAATTTGAGGACAATGAACGGTGAACTTCAATGCCCTTGATGATATGAGCCAAAATGGCACATCAGTGATTTCCAATACTTACATATGATTTCATCAATATGTAGCATCACTGGGTCATCCATATTTCAAAGTATTCTGGCAATAAATTTCATCAGTTTAATCTCTAAACTGAAGAAATTTTTTTTGAATTTTATTCATTTTTTTATACAGCAGGTTCTTATTAGTCATCAATTTTATACACATCAGTGTATACATGTCAATCCCAATCGCTCAATTCATCACACCACCACCACCACCACCCCACCGCTTTCCCCCCTTGGTGTCCATATGTTTGTTCTCTACATCTGTGTCTCAATTTCTGCCCTGCAATCCGGTTCATCTGTACCATTTTTCTAGGTTCCACATATATGCGTTAATATATGATATTCATTTTTCTTTCTGACATACTTCACTCTGTATGACAGTCTCTAGATCCATCCATGTCTCAACAAATGACCCAATTTCGTTCCTTTTTATGGCTGAGTAATATTCCATTGTATATATGTACCACATCTTCTTTATCCATTCGTCTGTCAATGGGCATTTAGGTTGCTTCCATGACCTGGCTATTGTAAATAGTGCTGCAATGAACATTGGGGTGCATGTGTCTTTTTGAATTATGGTTTTCTCAGGGTATATGCCCAGTAGTGGGATTGCTGGGTCATATGGTAATTCTATTTTTAGTTTTTTAAGGAACCTCCATACTGTTCTCCATAGTGGCTGTATCAATTTACATTCCCAGCAACAGTGCAAGAGGGTTCCCTTTTCTCCACACCCTCTCCAGCATTTGTTGTTTGTAGATTTTCTGATGATGCCCATTCTAACTGGTGTGAGGTGATACCTCATTGTAGTTTTGATTTGCATTTCTCTAATAATTAGTGATGTTGAGCAGCTTTTCGTGTGCTTCTTGGCCATCTGTATGTCTTCTTTGGAGAAATGTCTATTTAGGTCTGCCCATTTTTTGATTGGGTTGTTTGTTTTTTTGATATTGAACTGCATGAGCTGTTTATGTATTTTGGAGATTAATCCTTTGCCTGTTGATTCATTTGCAAATATTTTCTCCCATTCTGAGGGTTGTCTTTTTGTCTTGTTTATGGTTTCCTTTGCTGTGCAAAAGCTTTGAAGTTTCATTAGGTCCCATTTGTTTATTTTTGTTTTTATTTTCATTACTCTAGGAGGTGGATCAAAAAAGATCTTGCTGTGATTTATGTCAAAGAGTGTTCTTCCTATGTTTTCCTCTAAGAGTTTTATAGTGTCCGGTCTTACATTTAGGTCTTTAATCCATTTTTTGTTAGACTTACCAGGCAGATCAAAAAGGTAAAGTACTAGGAAATCTAACAAATAAAAAGTATTAGTTGTAGAAACAAGCAAAGAGTGATAATAAACATGATAATACTGCTAATAAATATACAAAACTTAAATAAAATGGTCAATGTTTCCTATTACTAGAAATTTCTTCAAAGAATGCAACAGACTAGGTCTTTTAATTGATAATTACCATATTTTCTTTCTCCTGAAATCGATTCATACAAACATTTGTCAAGTACTTACAATGTGTCAAATTAGGAGCTGGGAATAAGTAGGAAGGAAACACAGCACATATGTCAGTAATATTCTACAATTATTTTGGTGGTACCATACTGTCAATTTGAGGGGAGGGGTGATAAATATTTTTTAAAAGCAGGACAACCAAAAATATTCTTAACATGTAACATCTATGGGATAATCTTAATGAGTTTTCAAGTAGGTTTCTAGATTACTTTCCTTGTTCCACATTCTTGAAAATATCTAAAATATGGGGCAGCCTGATGCAAATGAATTCTAGCCACCATCTCATCTTTGCCACAATCACTCAGGATTCCATGCCTAGATGTGAGCTTCTGATTGGTTGAGCCAGGTTATAGTCTTGCACACCAGCCTTCATGAGACAGGTCCCTCAGCCTCCTTAATAAGAAGCAGGTCACTGCTCTCACCAAGATTAATCCAGTGTAAAACCTCTCCCAAATGGAGACGGTACTCCATGGCTAGGCAACCAAAACCACAAGAAATGATCACATCACTCTCTCACCTTTGGCTCCCCAACATCTTTATAAGCTTTCATTCCTAAACCATTCCTTCAAAAATAATAAGTAAATAATAAATGTTTCACTTAATATATCCACTGTTCTGCATCGGTAAAGTTGCAGGATACAAAATTAATACAAAAATCAGTTGCATTTCTATACACTAACAATGAACTATCTGAAAAGGAAAAAAGAAAGCAATGCCATTCATAATAGCATCAAAAATAATAAAATACTTAGGAATAAATTTAACCAAGGAAGTGAAAGATCTGAACACCAAAAACTATGAGACACTGATGAAAGAAATGGAGAAAGACATAAATAAATGGAAATATATCCCATGATCTTGGATTGGAAGATTTAGTATTGTTAAAATGTCCCTACTATCCAAAACTATCTATAGATTCAATGCAATCTCTACCAAAATTCCAATGACATTTTTTATAGAAAAAGAAAAAAAAATCCTAAAATTCATATGGAACCACATAAGATCCCAAATAACCAAAGCAATCTTGAGAAAGAAGAACAACAAGGTGGGATCATCACACTTCCTGATTTCAAACTATATTACAAAGCTATAATAATCAAAACAGTATGGTACTAGCATAAAAACAGACACATAGACCAATGGAAGAGGATCAAGAGCCCAGAAATAAACCCATGCATATATGGTCAACTAATATTTGAAAAGGGAGTGAAGAATACTCAATGGCAGGAAAGATGGTCTTTTAAATAAATGGTGTTGGGAAAAATGGATATCCACATGCAAAACAATGAAATTGGACCCTTACCTTATGTGAGAAAAAGTTAACTTGAAATGGATTAAAGACTAAAATATTTTAAGACCTGAATCCATAAAACTCCTAGAAGTAACCAGGAAAAGTGCCTCTTGACATTGGTCTTAGCAAGCACTTTTTGGATATGACACCAAAAGCACAAGTAACAAAAGCAAAAATAAGTAAGTAAGACTGCATCAAACTAAAAAGCTTCTAAACAGCAAGAAAACAATCAACAAAATGAAAAGGCAACCTACAAATGGGAGAAAATATTTACAAATCATATATCTGATAAGGGATTTATACCCAAAATATATAAGAAACTCATATAACTCAATAGCAAAAAAAAATAATAACAATCTGATTTAAAAATGAGCAAAGGACATGAATAGATATTTTTTCCAAAGATATGCAAATGGCCAACAGGTACATGCAAAAATAATCAGCATCACTAATCATCAGGAAAATGCAAATCAAAACCACAGTGAGATATCACTTCACACCTATTAGAATGGCTATTATCAAAAAGACAAGAGATAACAAGTGCTGATGAGGATGTGGAGAAAAAGGAACCCTTTGGTTCTTTTGGTCCCTGTCGGTGGAAATGTAAATTGGTACAGCCACTACGGAAAACAGTATGGAGTATTTAATTCAAAAAAATTAAAAATAGAGCTATCATATTATCCAGCAATCCCACTTCTGGATATAAATCTGAAGGAAAAAAATGACTATTTTGAAAAGATATCTGCACCCCCATGTTTACTGCAACATTATTTACAATAGTCAAAACACAGAAACTACACAAGTCTCCATCAACAAACAAATGGGTAAAGAAAATGTGGCATATACATACAATGGAACATTATTAGGCCATAAAAAAGAAGGAAATCCTGCCATTTGGAGAACATGGATGAACTCTGAGGGCATTATGCTAAGTGAAATAAGTCAGACAAAGAAAGAAAAATACTGTGTGATCTCATTTATATGTGAACTATTAAAAAAAAAAACTGAACTCATAGAAACAGAGTGTAGACTGGTGGCTGCCAGGGATGAGGTTGTGAGGGAAATAAGTAAAGGTGATGAAAGAGTAACAACTTTCAGATGTAAGATGAGTAAGTTCTGGGGATCTAATGTACAGCATGGTGACTAAAGTTGACAATACTGTATTGTATACTTGAAGGTGGCTAAAAAAGTAAATTTTAAAAGTTCTCACCACACAAAAAATAAACAAATAAAATAACAATGGTAGCTATGTGAGGTGATGGCTGTGTTAACTAACCTTATTGTGGTATGCATTTTGTAATATATATGTATATCAAATCATCACAATGTACAGCTTCAACTTACACAATGTTATATGGCAATTTTCTCTCAATAAAATGGAGAAACAAATTTTTAAAAGAGCCCAGGTAGGCAGGTGAGAAGCTCAGCTTTCATTTCAGTGGACACATATCTCCCTTGGAATCTGGTATCTCTAAATCAGCTGAGACCAGAGTTGCAGAGATTAGATGAAAGACTTTTGTAAATGGGGTATCATTAAGAGTTTCAGGTAAAGAACCACTTCAATTTACATCCCTTATACACACATGCATGTCTTCTGGTTCTAGGACAGCACCATGTACCACTGGCTGATTCATAGTATATGTTGCATCAGGCAGGACAAACACTGACTTGGCAAGATAGTATCTTCCAGCTGGTGTTTACAGAGTTTTCAGTAGGCTTTTCCATTGTTCTCTAAGGCCAGGCACTTCTTTTTTTTTTTTCTTCAATATTTATTTATTTATTTATTTGGCCGCATCAGGTCTTAGTTGCGGCATGTGGGCTTCTCTTTAGTTGTGGTGTGCGGGTTTTTCTCTCTCTAGCTGCGGTGCACAGGCTCCAGGGCACGTTGGCTCTGTAGTTTGTGGTACGCATGCTCTCTCGTTGAGGCGCACGAGCTTAGTTGCCCCATGTCATGTGGGATCCCTGACCAGGGATCGAACCCACGTACCCTGCTTTAGAAGGCGATTCTTTACCACTGGATCATGAGGGAAGTCCCTAAGGCCAGGTACTTCTGAGAGATGGGTACATAAAACCTATGAACCTTAAGGACCAACCTTGTATCTTTTTCTATAAAGTGAGTTCCTAGATCAAAAGCAATGTTGTACAGGACACCAAGAATATATAGAAGTAATTTCATAAATCTATAGCAGAAACCTAAAAGGCCATAAAGGCAAACTAAATCCCAAATAATTATCTACTGTACAGAGGATAAATTGAAGGAGTTCTCAACAAGGCTGATTAAGAAATGGGAAGAAAATTAGAACCTGGTGGGTCTAGAGCTAAAGGGCAAACAAAGCTGCCAGGCTGACCCCACTGCAAGAAAGTAAGCCTACCATCCACAGCAGTGTCCAAGGAAGTTTGGCAACCCATGCAGGAAATGCCAGCACCACTGCCCAAGGGGCCCTAGGCCAGGCAGATGGGCTACAGGAGGAGTACCTTTTGGCAGACGCATGTTCACAAATTGAGCAGGAGAAAACATGGGAGCCTCAGGGGGCTGTCTCATTTGTTACACAGCCCAGACAGTAGCTGAGTATTTGGGGAGCATGGTCATGCCCTCAGAGAAGAGGCTGAACCGTAACAAGGGCTCAGGAGTT
This sequence comes from Balaenoptera ricei, assembly GCF_028023285.1. NCBI lineage: Eukaryota > Metazoa > Chordata > Mammalia > Artiodactyla > Balaenopteridae > Balaenoptera > Balaenoptera ricei. Next base: position 29,043,886 of record NC_082650.1, on the reverse strand, counting down.
CAGAGTTGAGCTCAGATCCAGGATTAACTATATGGTCTGAAGAGACTGACCTCAACTTACTCAGTACGTGATTTCAGGTGACAAGCCTTTTCCAGATCATACATGTTGGTGAGGCCAGGGCTACCAAGGCCACATAGAGCTGGGAAAGCAAGGATTAACACCATTGTTTTATTTATAACTCACCTATGCTTATTAAATTCTCCCTTACTCGTGTCTTATTCTTCCATTTCCTCTCACTTGACCCACATTATTTTCTATAAGAGAACCCTACTCCCCCGTGCTCTGGAATAGATAAGGCCCAAAGTATTAGTTTTTTAGCCTTGGTCATCTTTGTATTATCCTCAGAAGAGTCTAACACTGTAGCTTGTCCATAAAGTTACTCAACTATGTACTGAACTGCATTGTTTTTTTACCATATTAAGACCAAGTTACAAGGATTTACTTTCTAGAGCCATGTATAATCACTCTTATTTAAAGTACCACTGTAAAGGTTGCCCACTTTGATATCAATATAACAGCTTGGACTCACTTGAAGAGCATTTTATACGCGGAGTGGTGTTGCAACTGCTAAGGCAGCTGCATTCTTTCTAGAGAATAGCAAAGATTCTTTGAAGCAATCAAAAACATATAGTCATTGTGTATGTTAGCGCTGCCCTTGAAATAACAAAAGGCCTTTTGATAAGAGTTCTAAGCTACAAGTGTTTCCATGGGTGCTTGCGGATAATGGGCACAGATTCACACTCCTGCATTTACGGTTGACTCATCTCTTTTGTGACTCTTCCCAGTGAACAAAGAATGAAATAGACATGAAGTGAACATATACTGAGTCGTGGTGTGGGGGACATTTTTGCCTAGTTTTCAAAGAAATGGTTTAGTGCACTGAGTTCAAGTACAGGGAATTGTGGGAGTTAGATGAGTTCAGAAAGTACCCATGGGTATTATTCAGCCCAAATCTGAGTCAAAGAATCCAATAAAACTCGTATTATAAACGTGTCAAAGAGAATCAAATTAGAGCTTTGTGAATTTCTGAGGGCTTTTCAAGTTAAATCACCTATTTTTTAAAAGTTGAATAGATGCCAAAGTAAAATCTTTTCTTAACAAACACATTTCAACAGCAGGCAAACAAAGCAACAATTTCTAAGTCTCTGCTGATCCCTTGATAATCTAAACCCCTTACCACGGCCTTCAAAACTGTAGGATCTGGGTTTTGATCCACATGCCAGCTTCACCTCAGTCCCCTTCCTTCTGCCACACAGGTCACCTTGCAGCTAAATTTTTTTATACTATGGGCTTTTGCACATTATGTTCCCTTTGCCCTAGAAAATTCTGCCCCCCTCCACACCCACCTTATGTAACTGATTCCTTCTAATCCTTTATGTCTCAGCCTAAATGTGACTTTCGAAGAGCGATCTTCCTAAAATTTTGATTCAAAGCAATCCCAACACTAGCAGGCTTGTCATGGAAATTGACAAGCTGATTGTAAAATGTACATGGGGATGCAAAGGGCCAAGAATACCCGAGAGAATCTTCAAGAAGATGTAAAAAGCACTAAGGGTAAAAGTAAAGAGTGATAGACTGAAATACAATAAAATAAGAATTCTTCATCTAATGATACAGTTAAGACTGAAAAACCAAGCCACAAATGTGTGTGTGCGGGAGGAGGGATGGGGTTGTGTAGTTTTGTTTCTGGAATATATAAAGAATTCTTCTAAATCCATAAGACAAAGAAAGACAACCCAGTAGAAAAATGGGTGAAAGACTGGCACAAGCACTCCACAGAATAAAATAAACAAATGACCTGTTAACACATGAAAATATACTCAAACACATTAGTCATGGGGAAATGCAAATTAAAACCACAATAAGAAAACATATGCACACCCTCTAACATAGCTAAAATTTAAAACTCTGACAACATCAATTGTTAGTAAGGATGTGAAAACAACTAGAATTCACATTAATTGCTGGTAAGACTATAGACTGGTACAACCACTTTGAAAAATAAAATTGGCACATACACTAAACACATATGTATTTATATTTATACATATACATCTACATATATATTTATTCTTTTTCAAATTCTTTTCCCATTTAGGTTGTTACATAATATTGAGCAGAGTTCCCTGTGCTATACAGTAGGTCCTTGTTGGTTATCCATTAAATATATGTACATGTCAATCCCATATACTTTAAGTCACCTACAGATTATTCACAATACTTAATACAATGTAAACACTATGTAAATAGTTACTGGCATATGTCAAATCCATGTTTTTCTTTTTTGGAACTTTCTAGAACTTTCTTCCCCAAATAATTTTGGTCTGCAGTTGATTGAATCTGCCCATGTGGAGGGGCAACTGCACTATGATACAGTGATTCTCTCCTAAGTATATAAACAAGAAAAATGTATACATATGCTTCTCAAACAGCATAGTACATAACTAAAAATGTACATAACAGCACTTCATAGTAGCTCGAAATTGGAAACAATGCAAATATCTACCAGCCACAGAATGGGAATGGTTAAGTAAAATGTGGCATATTCATACAATGGAATACCAAAGAGTAATAAAAGGACAAACATTTAACAACATAGAGGAATTTCACAAATATAATGCTGAGTGAAGTAAGCTAGACACAAAAGAGTATACACTATATGATTTCATTTACATATGCCGAGAAAATAGGCAAACTAATCTATGGTGCTCTTGCAGTAGTGGAGAAAAACAGTTTCCCCACATTTAAAATTTTTTAAAGTAGTATTGTAGAACTAATGAAGAATTTATTTCTCCTTTCCACACTATATTTCCACATCTGTCTTCTCCATGTCGTTATTAACCAGATCATTTCTAGGTCAGAACTTCCAAAGCAATGCTGAGGACAGACTCTGGGGACATCATGAGTTCAGGACATGGGTGAATATACTTTCCCAGTAAACACTGAATGTTCCTTTAAAAAATAAAACCATATATTTGAAACAAAACAAAAATGTGTGCACACATACACACTCATATACTCGAAAACCTATGTAGAAATCACTAGACAAGACAAATTGGCCACTAAATTTATAGCTTATAAAAACCAAAACAACAATGAAAGAGTCAAATAGTAGCCGTCTGTTGTATTTTGTCCATCCAGTCTCCCTTTCTCTTTTCTTTTGGTAACAGTACATATCTTTCCTTTAAAAAAAAAATACAGTTTATGTAGTGTTAATGAGACTGACTCTACCCATTCCCAGTCTCCTATGGGAAAGGCAGGAGTAAGCCTTCCCCTGGCCATTATGACTTGTTCAGGAATGGACCTATGACCCAACCAGGATCAGCCTGTGTCTTTGCTGAGATTTCATACGTAGAAGTAATACAAGCAAGGGTTTCCCCCTGCTCTAGAGTGGCAAGTTGTAAGAAAAATTAAATCTGGGGTTGACCACAATCATTTTTTCTAACCATGAACAATAAGTCATCCTTTTTAGATAATAGATAAGAATGAGGACAATATGGAAGTGCAGTCAAGAGAAGCAGGATGGAGAGAGACGGAGCTCTGAAAACAAACTTGGGCCCCTCGATTCATAACATTTCCTTCTCTGCTTTAAAGAGTTTGTATTGTGTTTCTGTTATTTGCAGCTAAAAGTCTCTGTGTACTCTAGACCAGAAGACAAATATACCAAAAAAATATTAGGGGAAAATTAAAGATATCTGCCTGTGTTTATACCTATATAGGTCTTCATCAGACAGATTTTAAAGATTTTCCAGATTGTTTTTAGCAAACTTCCTGTATTTACTAATTATTTATATTGAGTTGGTTTAATGATGTCTGCCAAGTCTTTCACAGTCAATTCTTTCGGATAAACTTTAAATTATTCATTTTTAAAAAAAATACATAGGCTCTCTGCACACCTACTAGAGTCATTTTAAACATTTTACTGATCATAGCATCTTCATCAACAGAAGTTTGGGGAAGGAAAAGGGGATAAAATTCAAATCAGCCATTTCCACAGTTTTTATTAACTTTGTGAAACAGTGCGTCAAGAGAAAATATTATGAGTTAAAATGAGTTTTCTGTATTATTTAGAGATTTTATTTACTTATTATATCAGAGATGGCAAAATTGTAAATTTCATCTAGGGTGCTTATTTCAGTATCCCAAATCAATGAAGCTTCCTTCGCATTACTAGTATTTGGAAAGGTCAGGTATTTTAAAACATCTTTTATGTCATGGGTTGTTCCAAGAAAAGAATACCTATTTCTGGTCATTTTAAGAGATGTTGTTAAAATTATCAGCATATGACTTTGGAGGCTTTGATTTAAAAGATTGATTTCTGCCATGCAATAACCTACCATTTGGTTTGTGAAGAGATATCTTCTCCATGAGTTATGAATAATCATCAAGGTAAAAGACAGTAACTATTCCAAAGAGCAAAGCCATGGGCAGACCCACATCTGCAACAAGTGTCTCACCTCTTCTAGAAAGAATGGAAGGCAATGGAGTAGTGTGATATTAAATCTAGAACCCAGAAAACATGAAATTGATTTGTATATATCTAAGAAAGAAAAGGAAATAGAAAACATGTCCTTAGGTACTGAGAATTAGTATAACCCCTGTAATCTAAGCCAAAACTCAAGAAATAAACCTAAGGAATTTGAACTAAAAAATGCTTACATTCGTAATGGTCACGATCACTTCGTGAATCTTTACCACTGGTTACTGGGACCAAAATAGCAGAGACAAATAAACTATCATTTGAACTCATCCAAACTATTGAGAAGCAACTCAAAATACATATCGTGGGGATGGTTGTTCATGCACATCAATCATACTGTCAAGAAACAAAATATATTTATTATTGATCTGGTCAAACAAATAACCGACTTTACCTTACAGTCATAACCTAAGAAGTAGTCTCTCTCCCTGATAAAGTCTTAGTGTATATATACATGTGTATCTATAGTAATATTTATGTGTTAACCATTTGTATTTTCTTTTTATTTTTTTATACACTGCAAACAATGGTTTTCAAAAATTAAGAAGAAAACACAACATCTCCAGGGGTCCTAGCAATCCATCTTCAAACAATATAAATCCAACAACACATGAGTCATATACCAAGTGAGTCAGTCAAATCAGGGGCTATGCTAAACCTATGACTCATCATTAAATTGAATTCATATTCACATTTTTTCCTGTCGCTTGAAGGCAAACACAAGAGATTAAATTATTTTTAAAATGCATCTTCTTGACAAACACAACAGAATTGCAAATGAAACTGGTAACCTCGTTTGATGCCAAACTTCTCCGAAGTAAATCAAATATCTCTGCACAGCCCAGACTGAGCCCTGTGTATCAAAAGCCACTGAGAGGTGCCAACCACACAGGGCAACACAGGAGACAGAACCTGAAATGCCAGGTCTCGACCTTCTTGCACATCAGAGGCTTATAAAGGATGTTCAAAGTAAGGAAGAGGGGGCATTGAGTTCCCATTATCTTCCTGTGCAATGTGGGCAGATCACTGTATTTCCCTGAATCCCAGCTCATCGCTGATGAAATTTAAATGATGCCAGTTAGCCGAAGTGCCACATCAGGTTAGAGTGGAGATTAAACGTGTGGTTTGCTCTCTATACCCCCAAAGGAAAATGAATAAAGGAAAGCATCTCTACTCTGGCCCTGGGCCAGCAATACCTGTAATTCCCACTTACTATTGCTTTTGAATTAAGGCATTCATTCTCAACCCTGCTGTGTGATAGGGTCACCTGGGGAGCTTTTTAAAATATCATTGTCCAAGCCCAATCCCAAACCAACTAAATTACCATCTCTGGAGGTGGGGTTTAGGCACTCACTGGTAATTTTTTTTGTTACCCCAGCGATTCTGATGTGCAGCCAATATTGAAAGCCCTGAGAACAGTCCCACACTTTTTGCATCATCTGGGAACTAACTTGTTAGAAATGAAATTCCTGGGACCCACCTCAGATGGACTGAGTCAGACGCTTTGGGGACAAGATCCAGCAATACGATCCGCATTTTAACAAGCCCTCCAGGTGATACTGATGTAAGCTAAACTTATAGAATATTAAAATGGAATAAGGTATTAAAGATCCCAGTTAAAATTCAGTGTTATCTGGAAATAGTAACATGTTAAATCATTACACTGACTCTAGTACTTTTATTTAACCTTTTCCTGAAAAAATAGGACAGAGAATAAGAAAGCTTAGATGGAAAAAGAAGTAGAATTGGAGCTGTAACCAGTGCTGTCCAATACAAATATAATGTGAGGCACAAATATGAGCCACAAATTCGAGCCACTTTGTAATGTCACATTTTCTAGCTTTTATTTTTTATTATTAAAAAAATAAAAAGAAACAAGTAAAATTCCATTGAATAATATTTATTTAACCTAATATATCCAAGATGTCATCACGTCAACATTAATCAATATAAAAATTATTGATGAAATATTTTACATTCTGTTTTCATACTAAGTCTTCAAAATCTGTTGTGTTTTTTACACTTACAGCACATCTCAATTTGGACCAGCTACATTTCAAGCTCTCAATAGGCACATGCAGCCAGTGGCTACCATATTGGATAGAACACATCTTGATGACTGCTTCTCAAACCTCGACAAGTAGATGAATTACCTAGAAATCTTAGAAATGCACATGCTGATTTAGTAGATCTGGGATGGGGCTGGAGAACCTGTTTTCTTATAAGCTCCCTGGCCTGACCAGCGGTATAATTTGGTGAGGACAAATGCAAGATGAAAACGCAGGGTCCCTTGTTTAAAAAGCAGAAAAAAAGTACCTTCAAGGGTTCTAAAATATAAAACTTCTTCCTTTTTTTCTGTGGTCTCTCTTCAACCTGTCATAGCGTTTTGCCTTTGCTGTATAATGTTACACTTCCTGCGCACGGGACGGGGAGAGGAGGCGGGGAATGCGGAACAATATTCAGGGTTGAGCGCAGACCTTCACAGGCAAGGGTAGAGGGGCTACCCTGGAGTTCTACACGTGAGAATGCGCCACTTCATCCAGTGTACTTTGTGTGTGTGTGTGAGATCTTAGTTCCCTGACCAGTGATTGAACCCGCGCCTTTGGCAGTGAAAGCATGGAGTCCTAACCACTAGACCACCAGGGAATTATTCCCTGTTATTGTTCTTTATGTTGTAAAACCTGGAATTCTACATACAGAAGAACTCTACATACACAGTAGTTCTAAAATTTCCAAGATTTTATACCAGAAAAATAGGTCTTTTTGCTTCCCTATGAGGAGAAATTGCCTCTTTCAAACCTGAATCCCTTTACCTTCGAGAGAAGGAGGATTGACTCTGAGAATCCCTGGCAGCTTGGCTCAAATGAGACAAATAAGCTGGCCTTTTAAACAGTGAGGGTGTCAATAAAAAGCCAGCGTCAAGGAAACCTGACCTTTCCCTCCCAGGCTCCTCCTCCTGACATGCTGATGCAAAAACACAGAGAGCCTGACCATTGTCAGAAATGGTGTAGGAAAACTGGATGTATGAGAATCATTGGAAATTCCTATCCTAGCTTTTTTTATTAATTGATTGATAATCTTCCTTAAATCACAAAGGTTCTGAGGTGACTTAAAAGGAATATATGCCATATACGAGCACAATGAAAATAAACACCAAGAAAGATATAAATCAGCTTACACTGTTAGAATCAGAGGAAAAAGTAGGACTCCACTTTATGGGCCAAAAGGTCCAACAAAGTAACAATGGTTGGTTTGCAAATCATTTCTGAGTTTCTTGCCACCCAAAGTAAAAATGGGAACACTGTCAGTTTCATTGTTTTCACACATCCTTCATTAGGAGAAAACACCAGTTTCCCAGAGACAGCAAAACAGTTTCAGTACTTAAAACTAAAAGAAATTACTCACCTGGATGCTGAGAATTATGATGGACAATGTCCTCAGTAATATTAGTAGGTGGGCAGTGGGGAGGTTGCCATAACAGTCTTCTTTGGCTAATTTTTATGGTTTCTTTCAGTAAAAGGCAAAAGCACACTTGAAAATATGAAATAGAACTAATATGTCTGTATTCCCTGTCATTTCATTCCTCTGATTCAATTCCATATTGGATTAGTATATGTACATGTGTTCTCACAGCCGGGCTTGATAATTGGTAGGAGCAGAGTGCAGGTGGACACATAGGACTTGCTGACAAGCATCATACAAGCTCTTTGAGGAGACAAGGTCTCCTGTTGATTGGTTATCTGACACTGTGTCAAGCTGCAACAAAGACAGAATTCATAGGCATGGTTGCATGGTCTCTGATGAAAGGAACAGGATCCCATATGAAGACCAACTTCTTATAGCCTGTTACTACTGTTACGGTTGGAAACCACCTTCATCTTCCCCATCTCTTAGAAAGCAAGTCACGCCTTTCTTTATACCCAGAGTGGAAGTTGGATAATGCAAAAGATTGCAGGCATTTGCTGAACTTACACTAGTGACTACAGTGACTGGTGGCCTCCTGAGAATGTCCAGACCTTCTGGATTAATGTAAATGATTCAGCTCTAAATAAAATGTCAGCCTAGCCAGTGCCAAGCTACTAATGCTAAAGAAGTTATTAAAACAGAACCAGGAGGGCTTCCCTGGTGGCGCAGTGGTTGAGAATCTGCCTGCTTAATGCAGGGGACACGGGTTCGAGCCCTGGTCTGGGAAGATCCCACATGCCGCGGAGCAACTAGGCCCGTGAGCCACAACTACTGAGCCTGCGCGTCTGGAGCCTGTGCTCTGCAACAAGAGAGGCCGCGATAGTGAGAGGCCCGCGCACCGCGATGAAGAGTGGCCCCCGCTTGCCGCAACTAGAGAAAGCCCTCGCACAGAAATGAAGACCCAACACAGCCAAAAATAAATAAATTAATTAATTAATAAAAAGTACCTGAACCAGTAAATGATAATGGGGAATTATTTAAGGGCCAGGACTAACCACTGGATCACTCTTTCACCTTCCATCATCGGTTAAAAAGAAAAAAAAAAAAAAAAAACAGAACCAGGAGACATGACCAAATGAGCTCACTGTAACACGTGAAGCTATGGCTCAAGCCCTGGTTGAGCACTAAACAAATGTCCCTTACAGATGCAGTATCATGGAGATCAAGAGGGAACTATCAATAAAGGGTCTATCACTAGAATAAATTACAAATCCTTTTATTGCAGTAATAGTTTGCAGATCTTTGAAATCAAATTATATAGATTAGTGTGTGAAGTAACCAAGGGACAGGTAAGCAGTAAAGAGACAGTGGGCATGGGAGTCTGATATCAGGAGAAAGAGAAATTGAATTTTTACAGGGTGAAGAAATGGGAAAACAATTACTTATAAATGTAAACTCCATGAACTTCAAGTTCTAAAATTCTATGAGAATATGATCATGAAGGAAGTAAGAGATTTCAGTGTTCAAATCAACCTTCTCATAACTGTTTTAGGTATGAAAAATTCTCTATGGCCACTTCAATTTATAGTAAAGTTAATGTATAAACTTTAGAATTTAAACAAAACATCGTCACTTATATGTATTAAGAATTTATCATTTTGCCATAAAATTGGAACTCTAATTTCCTGAGAATTTATTGAAGACATTTTTTAAAGTCCTACAAAGGGTTAAAATATGTGTTTAGAGTCACTCTTATTTTAGTTTTTTTAAATTTTAGCCACTATGTGTTACTACTTTAATTAAATTTTTTGCTACTAGTGCTCATTTGAATGTATTAAATGTCATTCCTAATGGAAGAGAAGCAGTTTAATATCATCTGAAATTTGGTGGAGCCTTTGTAAAGTTAATTTTTCTCCAAAGATGGATCTCAAAAATGCCTCGACCTCATAGATTTGGAGGCAAAGTCATGTCAGTTTAACTTGAACGCTCAGTGACCCAAGAAAAGGATTACTAGAAGCTCATTAGGCAAAGGAATATCGTCCTGAGTCTAATAAAATTCTCACTGTCCAATCAAGTCTTCAGCAACTGAGTTCCTCCTCATTCTCTTCTTTTCAACTTCACAGCAAAAAGAATAACCTTGAGATGTAGGTCTCCATGGGGGCCCAGCCTTTTCAATCTAGGGCCCGGCATTGCTATGAAATCAGCACCAGGTTTCCATCCTCTGCAGGGGAATCCGGAGCGGACAGCACTCCCACTCCATTGCACAGATCACAGTTTGTAATCACAGGCTGGTGTGATTATTTAATTCATGTCTGTTCTTCCAACAGAACATAGGTGCCCAAAGGGTGGGCATAGTGCTTACTTTGCACCCCTTTGTGCCCTGTTCTGTGCCAGGTCCTTCCCCAACACATGATGATTGTTGACTGAATAAGTGAAAATGGAAGCTAGGAAGAGACTAACAAGTTTCATTATGTCTGCCTCACCCTTAATCCAAACAGTAGAGACAAAAAGAGATTTGGTTCTGATTCTCATTTATACTTTAAACTTTTCTAGTTATATTTTATATAATATTTTAGTTAGACTATTTTAGTTTGAAAAGTATGTTTCGATTGATAGGCATTTAGTGTGTTTACCTTTATTTGGTAAACAACATATATGAACAAGTCACTGCATAATACTCAGGAGTGCACAACATGGCACAGAGCTAAGGAACAGTGACAAGGAAGTTGTATACGACACAAGGCCTGAGAGGCGCTGAGGGCCTTTATGGGATCATAGGCCTCACAACCAAATTACATCCACTCCTGGGAGAATCGCTGTTCACTCTGAGACTGTGCCCAGCCTGGAGGATGCCATAGACGTCGACATAGAATCTCTGATCTTTTTCTCTCATCTCCTAATTCTTCTATCACCTGCTACACCCAAAGCTGGGGAGGGCTAAGGGATATGCATTAGAATGAAAAGATTGTATTTAATCTGTTTCCTACCTTAATCGCTTGACAGGGAACCCTGACATTTTTCTCCTTTAGATTGTTTTTTTCCAGGATAGATTAAATTAGAATCCCCCCAATCTTCAATCTTTTAAGTAATACATATACATATATATATGTATAGATGTGTGTGTGTGTGTGTGTGTGTGTGTATATATATATACATATAAAATACAAAATATACATATTTATATGTATATAAATATAAAAATATAATATATTTTTAAATAAATATAAAAATATAAAAATATAAAATATACATATATATATATATACATATAAAAATATATATATATATCAATGATTAGGTTGTCAAGGCATTAGAACATTTTTTTTCACTCTAGGGGAACAAACAATCCAGCAAGGTAGTCAGACAAGCACTGCTCATTCAGCCACCCCTAATCTAAAGGAGAAGGGTAGCCCTCGGGGCGAATTGTGAGGCAGGGTCATTCCTTTCTGGTTGGCCCAGAAAGGGTTTCCCCTCTCAGTGCTCTTTGGCCAAGCTCCAGGGTGCATCTGGCACCCAGTTCTTATGCTGAACACAGCACCTCCGGCCTACTTTGCCCTGCACTTTCGTGTGAAGAATCCCAGATTCCCAAATTACCTTCCCTGTCCCGTTCACCCCCATCCAGTCTCTCTGCACCCAGATCTGGGATAGCCAGCCAGCAGATTTACAGTGGTGATAAACTGATAAAAATTAAAGGAGTTGGTCCCTGGAAGTATTTGTATTAGAGAAGCAAAGGAGCACAGGGCAGGAAGGTGCACTGAGTCGGTGAAGGTGGGAGAATATTAAAGGCTAACAATGGTGCCAATTGGATTGGGGGCCCGCAGTTCTCAGAATACACAAATACATATAAGAAGGTCAGTTTACTTGGTAGTACATATAAAACTGGCGAGACCAAAAAAAAAAAAAAAAAATTAGAAACAAGCATTTGGAAAACATGATGGAAGCAAGCAAAGGAGAGCTGTTTTGGCTGGTGGCATTCCCTACACTTTCTGTCAGAGAGTCACTGGATGAATACACTTTGTTCACATTCTACCACTCGACCCTTCAACCACTGCTCCCTTTTAGGTCACTAAAACCTTAAATTCCTCTCCATGTATGCCTTTTCTGAAAACCTGGATCTCAATGTAGATGGTTTGAACTATGTTTATTAACCTAAGCTACAGAGAAACTCCTTAGTGTTCCATCCTCTGAGGGCATGTAGACTTATCTTCCTTTTCCCCTTTACCTTTCCTCAGTGAAGTTTCCCAGTAATCCACAAAGAGAAGTAGGAGTTACTTTAAATAGCCTGAGAATTACTTCAACTTTCATCTCTCAGTGACCTTTAGCCATGAAGTTAATCATTACTATTAAAGAAGCTCACTATCACTTAAAATTGACAATAGAATTGAACTTTTTCTCAGAAGCATCTTAACACTTCAAACCCAGCCAAGTTTTACAGCAATCAGAAAAAGCTTTCTGTTGGGCAGCAGGTGACAGGAAACGGGCAGGCCCAGGCGAGGCCACAAGGAGCTAATGATGGGCCAAGCAACGTGGGAAAAATCAGCACCACCATTACTCCAAGAGGGGTCCCATTGGGTCTCAAGGCCAAATGCTGGTATGGCAGCAGCTCTTATTTCCTCTTTGCTACCATTCCTCTATCTTACCTGTTCCTCTTCCTCACCCTTTTTTTTTTTTTTTTTAATTTATTTATTTATGGCTGTGTTGGGTCTTCGTTTCTGTGCGAGGGCTTTCTCTAGTTGCGGCAAGCGGGGGCCACTCTTCATCGCTGTGCGCGGGCCTCTCACTGTCGCGGCCTTTCTTGTTGGGGAGCACAGGCACCAGACGCGCAGGCTCAGCAATTGTGGCTCACGGGTCTAGTTGCTCCGTGGCATGTGGGATCTTCCCAGACCAGGGCTCGAACCCGTGTCCCCTGCATTGGCAGGCAGATTCTCAACCACTGCGCCACCAGGGAAGCCCCCTCACCCTTTTTTTTCAGAAGAAAACATCAGTGACGAACCATTGCACATCACCTTACCTTCAGTATTTTAGTTTGCTAACTATGTAGGCTGTGTGCCGGGTCCGCGTCCCTTGTGTCAGATCTCTTCCCCTCTTCCTAGTTTGGTCTTCTTGCCACCCCAAATCTAATCCAGCCTCTCTCCCTCCCAAACTCCTCGTCTTCTCTTCTCCCCACCACTGAGACCTGTTCATCCAGGGTCTAATCACCTAACTGCCAGAAGCTCCCTGGTTCCTCAGAGGATGAGTCTCACAGGGCTACATCCAATAGTTTTTAATAGTTTCAGGAAATCTCCAAAACAAGGCTGCTTGATGCAAACCGGGAGCGATCTTAGGCAGAAATGTGCATATGGAGACAGAGAAATCAAGAAGTTCTAGCTTTAGGCATCAATTTGGGTAGAAGAGAAATCCAACAGTGAGAGTAAATGGCTACTAGATTATTAATAGTCCACCTACAGTTGTAAGATATTCAAGAAAGAGCAAGGACAGAAAAGGAGCCACCATCACAGGCAACACATGCACTAGGTATTGTAAATGCATTACTTGGATTCCATGCCACAAACATCAAGAGCTGACAATGGGCCAGGTGCTATGGTACATGCCAGATAAACAAAACATACCTGTTTCCTGTCCGCACAGAACTTGCAGTTTAATGGGCAAGAGACACGTGATATGGTATAAAAAGAGCTATGATAGGAGAAAAGGGTGAAGCTGGGGCCCATAGGAGGACTCCTACCCAGACAAGGTCAGGGAACACTTCTCGAAGACTTAACATCTCAGCTGGGAACTGAAGGCTGGGCAGGAATTATCCAAGCAAGACTGAGGATCAGGAGGGTAGGGGAGGGTTTAGTCTTGGCCATAATCCTGTGAAGTATGTGTGACTGGCTCTACTTTCCCAGGAAGATAACCAAGCCTCACAGGGATTAAAGCAGTTACTCAAGCTCCCAAATCCAGTCAGTGGTGGATGTGGGCTGGGTCCTCAGGACACTCAAAGCCTGAGGCTGGGCTGGTTCCTTGTGCCACACCAGGCCTCTGGCTGTACCTCACCTCTTTACCTGTCCTAGCCCCATCAGGATGGAAATGTCTGGCCAGAAAGGAAGGGATGATAGTGCTGACCCGTGGGGATTTTATCACTAAGCAACATGACTCCCCAAAAGGGCATCCTTCCAATCACCTGAGAGTTCCTGAACATTCTCTCTCTCTCCTCAGGACAAGCTCTAGCGTTCAGGTAAACTTGCTCCTGGAAAAGGGCATACAAATGGTTTCCAAAAGCAAAAGAGAAGCTTTATTTGGAGCAGAACTGTCATGAGTACCTTTAAAGCAAAATCTTTTGTAAACATTGTAACATCTCCTTTCTCTTAAAATGAGGCGTACCTGGATTACTGGGAGCTGGCTTTTCAAATCATAACAAATCTCAGGAGATCAGGGACTATCAGAGATAGAGAAAAAAGACCTTCATAAAATAGTCAACTTTCATTCTGGCCTCCTTCAGAGGCTCGAAATCCTCTGAGAAGAACATAAAGTGACCGAAGTAAATGTCCACCACTAAGTATATTTATTTAAAACCCAAATGGCAAAAGGCAAACACTGTAGATATTAATGAAGAAATAAAACAAATATTTGACCTTTTTTTTTTTTTTTTTTTACTCAATGATATTAAGCTTGTTTGGAAGCCTGCTTACCAGATTGGAGGCCAACATCTTGCAGGTCAAATGAAAGCCTTTGCAAGTGAAGAAAATTTCCTTTTGAGTCAGAATGAAAGTGAGAAGCAGGTGTGCAGGACACACAGACGTAGACAAGTCCTTGCCACTGGAAGTCTGTTTGCTGTGCAGGTAACAAAGAGAAACACATCTAACGCTTTACTTTGTGCTCAGAGACCAGGATGGAAATGAACATTCCTGCAGCCAGGCAAAGGCAAGGAAGCCTTCCGAGGGTACCAGCTGTGCTTTCAAGAGGATTCATGTAAGGTGGGGTGTGCACAAGGCTCACATATCCGCTGACTGGCCTGGATATTTCTGGAAGACACTTGAAAGCCTCATTTTGGTAAGGTGCTTTTCTCTCTCAGCTCTCTTCCCTTCTTCACACAGCAAAATTCAAGAAGCCTTCTGTTGGGAGAAGCCTTTCTAGCTACAGCCCTTTTGGCCGTTAGCAGGTTGCCGCTGCGAGCCTGGCTCCAGATAAATGCCAATCGCCCACTCTCTCTCCTTTCCAACATCAAAGACATTCACCCTGACCTAGGGCTCCTCTCACACGTTTCTATTCCTGAGGAAATGAGGATTATCTCAAGTCGCACCAATGATTAGTTCCAACTTCCTTAAATCTAAAAAAAAGATGTTCTTCACTTCTGCCATTCCGCCTAGATTTCCCACGTCTCTATTCCTGAAGGTATCTCATCTGAATCCATCCCGGTATCAGATACCAGTTAGCAATTCTCCCTCTCTCCCTCTCTTTCTCCCGTTGCATCCCTCACCACCGCCACCACTACCAGCACCTGGGTGAACTTGGAAGTAAGTCAGGGATAAGTCGTTGAGCTAGGAACCAGGCCTGTTATTTACTAAGTTGAGAGGGCCCACATTTCTATTATCATAATCTGGGGCTGCCATTGGCTTAAATAGCTTCCTGTTTTCTGCCTCTACTCTCTCCCCCGCCTTCAGCCCCCAATACACTTGCACACTAGAGCCCTTGACCAAAGAGTAATAAGAACGCTGTGTGTCATTTCAGTTCTTACATTTTAGCTGTAACTTGTTTCTCATTTACAACAAGGCTGGGATAGTGACTGGAAATAAACCAAGACCTGAGAGGTGGAAGGCAACTGGCACGTAACCACCCACTTTGGCCTTGTTGCTTCTCCTGACCCAGGGTAGTGGTCAAGAGGACCGATTCTGGAGCCACATTGTCCAAGTTCATACCCCAAAACTGCACTTTCTAGCATTGAGACCTTGGTCACTACCTGGCATCCGCACCTCTAGGTCCTCATCTATAAAATAGGGAAAGAAACAGTGCCAATCTCTCACGGTTGTTACCAGGATTAAACGATTTAATATGTGTGAAGCACTTAGCACCTTCGTAAGCCACAGTAAACACTGGCTGTTGTGACACCAGGCAAGACAAGCTCTGATCTCAGCCAGTAAAGTTTGCTGCTTTCCAAATTTAAAAAAAAAAAAAAAGGAGAATTTAAACAAATTTTTATTTTTCCTTGACACTGCTTTCAAGTTTTTAGTTTAATGTTACATGGGAGGCATGGGAGGTATTTTGAGGTTTATGCTCTAGAAAAGCGATGCATGATTCGGAGACTTTTACAAAGTAAATATAAAGTTGGATGGCTCCTCCCTCTGTGGATGTGGAAAAACTCGAAATGAGACAGATTCTTCTGAAATTGCTTTGTGAAAAGATGAATTGTCCAGCTGGATCATGAGATCTGGTAAACTATAAATAAATCTCTTTCTTCAAATCACGTTGTTGGAAGACAGCTTTTTATGTCGTGGCTTTTCATAGAAATAATTGATGTTGTTATGTTTCTAAAATCCTTCATCCTAAGAAGAAAAGACTCCATCTATAACTTGCCGCCATATTTACATTCTGTCCTTGTCTAGATGGTATTAAATGTGTAGTCACAGGGAAACAACCCGTGCAAATGCAATCTGCAAGTACATGAAGGCACCATGCCTGCTGGACACTGAGTGCCCAGATTAAATGTTGAATGAATGAATGAATGAATGAAACAGTTCAACAGTGAAGCATTGAGCTGCTGTAGCAGAAAACCTATTTCTCTTGAGAATGATAAAAAATTATTTTTCAGACGATGCTTAATCTGAGTTATTATTTCCACCCATAAAGCTTGGAAGTTATGGAAAACTTCTCCCCACCACAGCCATAGTACAATTGTGCAGACATTCACAGGCATTTTAGCAGACATCTGAGCAAAAGTCTCCCGTGGCACCAATTTGCATTGCAAAGAGTTGCCTTTGCAGCATTTCCAGCGTTTGCTCACTTCAAGTGGTAGGACAACCATGGTCTTGTTTAATCAGTAATTCTGTTTTTCTGAAATCAAGAAAATTAGGCCCTGACTTTTCTAAGCTAGTGAGTATCTAAAAGCAAAACTCTAGGACCTGTTCTTAGGTGTAATTTCCTTTCATCTCCGATCCATGCTGTCAACTTTTGGGATGTGGATAAGTTGCAAGGGTCCCAGCTTCCCCATTTTTTTATGTCTGAGTCTGACCCTGAAAAGTTCTCTGCTTCTGCTATTCTGGCTACTGGCCAGGTCGATGGTTCAGCTCAACATATATTTATTTTATATTACCCTATGATGGGCTCAGGCTCCCTCAGGCGTTCTCTTTTGTACCCTCTCTGAGAAACATTGCCTTTGGCCCCTTTCCACCTAAAAACAAACATCAGGCCATCTGGTCAACCAAAGAGTCCCACCTTGGACTCCATAGGGTCAAAGTCTTCGGTGATCAACCTTCTGTTTCCTGTTGGTGACTCCCCAGATATTCTGGCTGAAATACATAGATACCATACATTGATCCATTTCATTCCGGGACTTGTCTCACATTGTTACTTTCTTCTGGTGTGACAATTCCGATGTTCAGCATTGTCAGTAACTACTACCATCCTTCTCTAGAGTCTGGGTCTGATACCTGCTTGACTCTTTTCAGCATTTCTAAAGGCGCTACTTATCTTGTCCCGATGGCTTTAGGGAGGAAAAAAATTGCTTCAGTTCAAGAGTCTTCTTACAAAGATTATTTGCTCCTTTCTGTGTGGGGTTTTTTTCCCCCATTTCTTTTTTACAAAACTTCTCCCTTTGCTCTTATCTGTCAGTGGAAATGAAAGGCCATCACAGTCTGTCTCTAGCTGAAGAAAACCTGATGACACTTTTAATATCCATCAACATAGTGCTGCCACATCCATTATTATGGATCACACATAAGAAGATGGAGCAGCTTCTGAAACACATGTTTAGAATCAACCAATAAAAATGGAAGTGTCTACAATATTTGACGTTTTCCAGCCAAATTATAATTAATCACAATCAATAATGAAATAGTTTGCTAGTTCATGTTCCAGAAAAGTTTTCTTCTTGTTTTGTGTGGTTTTTTGCAAGAGTATAGAAGACCTCAAGAGGCAGAGAAATCTTCTAAAAACAGATGCTAACATCTGCCATTAATGTGTTTAGAAGGAAACTGAAATCAAATAGATTTTTCTTAGAATTTCAGACTGGGTACCTCAAAGTGTGCCTGAACTAATTTGGAAAAAGACTAGATTCAGCAATTAAAAGGCTGATGCTGGGCTTCCCTGGTGGCGCAGTGGTTGAGAATCTGCCTGCCAATGCAGGGGACACGGGTTCGAGCCCTGGTCTGGGAAGATCCCACATGCCGCGGAGCAACTGGGCCCGTGAGCCACAATTACTGAGCCTGCGCATCTGGAGCCTGTGCTCCGCAACAAGAGAGGCCGCAATAGTGAGAGGCCCGTGCACCGTGATGAAGAGTGGCCCCCGCTTGCCACAACTAGAGAAAGCCCTCGCACAGAAACGAAGACCCAACACAGCCATAAAATAAAAAATAAATTAATTAATTAATTAAAAAAAAATTAAAAAAAAAAAAAGAATCAGAAGAAACATTTAAAAAAAAAAAAGGCTGATGCTCTGTCTCTAAGACCCAGCCAATTGCAAATAAATGTTGCACTTCCCTCCTGTTTTCCACTATTTTCTTTCCAACTTTGAGAACTCTTAAGACACCAGTGGCATTATTGGAAGACCAATACCATGAAGACTCTAAGGAGGAAACATAGCCCATTCATTAATAATGGTGACTCTTTAAAAGCCAGATGCTTACTTAAAACATTCCACAGGAATGCAATGGAGATCTCTTCTACATGCTACTAGAAGCTTAATACTTAACCATATTATGGTCCAGTGCCTTCAGCTCTGTCCTGCCCTGCAGCATGTACCCAAGCTTCACAAGTTAATGGGTCATTCATCACACTGGATTTTTCTTAGCTCACCCATTTGCTTAGAATTCAGGATTTACTGCCAACATTCTCACTCTTCCACAAAATTAATATAGCACTATTAGGACCTGGTGTACCCTGAAAACATCCAGCAATCTTAATTCCACATTCAAACCTTTGAATCCAAGAAATATTAATCAAAAAGATAAAAGTCAGAGCAAAGGGAAACATTGTGTATAGTTCTAGTTAATCAATTTTAACTGTTTCCCATTTACAAAAATTTAATGATAGTGACTCAAAATAAATTGAAGTATTAGAAGACTAAGAAAGAAATGATCTTTTAATGAAGACTTGTCGAATTCCAGCAGCTTTTCGTAAGTTATCCAATTTAATTCTCCCAACAACCCTGCAAGGAAGGCATTATTATCCTCATTTTACAGATAATGAAATTGAAGCTCAGAAAGGTTACTTGCCCCAATTTACATCTACTAAATGGATATATAAGCATTAAAAGTTATATATAGAATCAGAATTCGAATCCAGGAACACCCACTAAACACACACTGCCTTCCTAAAATCAATACATGGTGCCATTATTGGAACCATCAATTAATATTTTCCCTTTCATGTGAATAATAAAGTTAAATATACATTACTGACGGTGGTCACTCTTAAAGGAGAAATTTTCCAAGACCAGTAGTTCCAAATCTGGCTAATCACCTGGAGAGCATTAAAAAAAATATTTCCTAGGCCCTACTGCTGAGTCAGTAGTCTCCATAAATACCAAGGTATCAAGGCAATTTTTATAATCAGCCAATTAGGGAACTATTGACTCTTATGAAAGTAGTGACAAAAAAGAAAAAAAAAAAACAACACTACCACTTGGAGACACAATGCATCAGTTTTTTCAAAGTATAGCAACAGCCTTTGTCTCATCTCATCCCCATGTACACTTGCTGGGCAGGATGTGGGGTATATATATTTTATCCTTTTTAGATGCAAGCAGAAACCAAGTTCGATGAGGGAGGGAAACTTGAAGGAGCTTCTTCCACCTTCTTAGGTAAAAATGGACCACCTAGGAAAACAAAACTGGGTATGGATATGCAGCATTAAGAATATAAATTCCACTTACGAGATGTCCCTCCCTTCTCCCCTTTCTCCAGGATCACTGTTTGGAGAGTGTTAGGGGATGGATTGTCTCCTCACAAAACTCATACGCTGATGTCCTAACCCCGGCACTTCAGAATGTGACCTTACTTGGAAATAGGCTGTTGCAGATGTCATTAGTTAAGATGAAGTCACATGGAGTAGGGTGGACCCCTAATCGAATATGACTAGTGTTCTTACAAGAAGGAGAAATTTGGACACACACGCATGTACAGAAAATACCATATGAGGATGAAGGCAGAGATTGGGGTGATCCCAAAAACCAAGGAAATGCCAAAGATTGCCAGCAAACCATCAGAAACAAGGGGAGTGGCATGGAACAAAGTCTCCCTCACTGCTTTCAGAAGGAACCGACTCTGCCGACACCTTGATCTCAGATTTCTGACCTCCAGAACTAGGAGACAATAAATTTCTGTTGTTTAAACACCAGAGAGTTTGTGGTACTTTGTTATGGCTGCCCTAGCAAACTAAGCAATAGGAAACACCTCCCAACTCATGATCAGATTACTCGTTAGTGTTTCCATTAGAGAGAAAAAAAATCAATTTGTTATCAATAGGTTTCTGAAAGGCAGTTGTGATAGTGATAGCTCTTAGGAGGTACAAGTATCTCTGTAACAAATTAACTCAGAGAAATAGCTTACTTAGTCTATATGTTGTGTTTTTTTGGTTTTTGAAGAAGAAAAATACAATAAAATAGCAATAAAAATAATAAAATGGATAAAAAAAATCCTCATACATCTTACCCTTAGGCTTTTTCTCCCTTCTATTTAGTGGAAAAACACTAATTTGTATGTCTCTAATTGTGATCAAGGCAGTTTTATAACACAGATAATCATGAACCAAAGCTTCATTCCATTTACCCACAAATGTTATGTCCTCACACTCCCAGGATTCTGGGATAAGGGGCTTCACATTGTTTCCATCCCCTCCTCTGGAGTGTAGAAGTAGTTACTCTTCAATTATGTGGAAAACATCATATGAGGTCCCAAAGTCCACATAGATGTTTCAGAAAGAATTTTGCCCCAAGATGCAAATTATTTAATGAAATAAACTGAACCTAACATGTCTTGGTCTTTCAAACAAAAATACTCCAGAGTAAGAGCTAGAAGGCTTTGTCAGGTATTTGCCAAGTTCTCTCTATCTCGGATAGCTCTGTATGGCATCCTTGCAACCACACATCCATTGTTTTGGTTAAGTCCTTTGGACTGATTTTTCTGCAAATAATAAGCACACTTTCCAGTTTTGAATAAAAGATTTTGTAAAACCAGCAGTGTATACATATTTTGATCATTCATATTGCATAACCTGTTTTAAAGGGCACACCTCATGGGTGACTTTTATGATGTAAAGATAAGGTATGTGGCCAGTTAAAAATATCTACAAGAGTACAAAGATTATGTCGGCATAACTAGTGTTCAGTCAATTATGTAATATTTTCAAGTATCTGAATATCTGGTCACATGTTGACCAAACACACATGTGTATCTTCTCTTAGTTTGACATATCATGGTCATGCTATATAATTCAAAGGAACCCAACATGAGTTACTAAATCGAAAACACGGTCCACGCAATTCAGCATTTGGTCTGAAATGGTGACCCCGGGAGAGGCGACATAGGAGCCTGAGAGCTTGGCTTAAAACCTAAAGTCACCACTCCCTAAAGTCCCTTCAACCCAAAGTGCATTGATGGTACTTCATGCTCTACATTTACCTGTGTAATAACGGATCGAGCCTAAATTAGCAGAACATGTAGAGGAAAAAGCCAAAGAAATAATCTGGAATTATGCCACACATCTAACACGCAGTCCACTGGACGAAGTAAAACTTTCCCATGGAGGAGCATAGGCCATGTGTATACAACTGCAGTTAAATCAAACAGAATCGCATTTTGGGGTTTTGGCTGATTCACGGCTGCTTATCTACAAAGCCACAGGATGGCAATAGAAAAATTCCTGTTGTGCAACTATTGTCCAGATGGTTTCATGGAAAAAAAAAAAAAAATGGAGCCAAATGCTTTGGTTCTAGCCCAATTTGCCTGAGATCTGGGCAAATTTGTGCTTTAGGGAAGCCCATGCTCATTCTGGCTACAAGTATACACAGCCATGGTCTTTCATGATCTGACTCTATCTTTTCAGCCCACACTCCCACACTGACAATAACCCCTTCCCTCCTCCAATCTATGATCTTCCAAAAATAAAGAAAAACAAATACTCATTGGACATCTACCAGGAGCCAAAAACTGTTCTTGGTCCTGGAATTACAAGAGGGATAGAAACAGAAAAAAATCACTTTTCCACGGAGTTTATATTCTGACAAAGGAACACTGACACTAGACAAATAAATGTATAGTATGTGTGGCAGAGATGGCCTTCTGTCCAGCAACATTTCCAGAGTTGAGTTGCCACTGGCAGTGACCCAGACAGTGACTACATTTCCTGGCCTCCCTTTCACCCAGCTGTATCCATGTGACTAACTCTCGCCAATGTCACGTGAGCAGAACTGACATCTGTCACTCCCAGGACAGGATTTTTAAGAACCTGGTGTGCCTTCTCCATTTCTTCTTCTTCTTCTGGTTCCTGCTGGATGCAGAAGACTCTGAGGTTCTGAAGGCAGAGCCTCAAGATAGAAGGATCTAGGTACCTGACTCCCAGGTGAAGTTGACTCCTCGTACACCTTCCCCGGATCCTCCAAGTCAAGATTAATTGCTTTACCTACTGTGTTCCCGAAATGTGTTTTACTCACCTTTCATACGAAGCTCATCACATTGTATCATTATCTGTTTACAAGTCTGACTCCCCATAGCACGTGATCTTGAAGAGAGAGGATAATATTCTACTCACCTCCACGTTCCCAATTTACAACTGAGAGGCTGGATCCTAATAGTCTAATCGCTGCCTCTCCAGGGGCAGCAGACACTCTTACCCAACCTAATCCATTTTCCAGACGCCAGTCAAAGTGATTTTCTTAAAAGCATAAATCAAATCATGTTATCCCTCACTTAAAACCCTTAATAGACTTTCCAACTGCTCTTAAGATAAAGACCAAATTCTTTCCACGGCGTCCACGGCCCTGCAGGACTCAGCTTGGACTTAACCTGTCTACCTTCATTGCCCAGCAGTCCCCCTCTGCCCCTCACACGTCAACTACCACGGCCTCCCAGTACTTCCAGAGTGCCATGTTTCTCCCTGAAATCAGTCTCTTCTCTTTCCCTCCATCTGGCACTCTTCCTACCCTTCAGATATGAGTTCATATATCATCTCCTCTGGATGCCTTCCCTGACCTAAGCTACATAGGGATGACTTACTACATACTCTCAAAGTACCCAATCTTTTTCTCATAGCACTTACGGCATCCGTAATTACGTAGTCACATGCCTGGTCATTTAGATTAATGTTTCCTCCCATGTAAGTCTGAAAGGCCCACAAAGACAGAGACCACCACATGGCTTTCCTCTTTACTGTATTCACGGCACCAACCACAGCACCTGACTCATAAAAGTACTCCATAAATATTTCTTCATTGAAGGAACTTCTTAAATTAGTAAATTGATGGTTCTAAAGTTTTATTTAATATTCTGTAAAATATAACCAACTTGGTTCCCCCCAAATACTTATATTTCCTGCACCAAAAGAGAACACTAGCAAATACACACAGAAACACACACACACACAAAACCAGACTTAATGAGTTTTCACACAGAGCTTTAAAATATATAACTAGACACATCAGGTTGTGGTTTGTAACTTAAAGCTATACCTAATTATTAAAATGAAGATGATGTGTATGTGTCTAGACTAAGGGCTATTCCCTCTCGAACATGAGTTATCGGGAAATCTTGCTGCACTGAATATTTCAGAGTGCACCGCAGGGCTAGATTCAAGGCTCACTGGAGTTTTCCTGCATAAAAGATCGCCGAGATAATGAAAGGCAAGTGTGTGTACTTTTGTGTGTGCGGATTCAATTAAGAGTCATTTCCTAAGCCTATCCCATGAAGTGGAAAGTGGACTCTAGTTGTCTACTTGCCATATCTTAATGGAATTTTTCAGACTATAAGCATTAGTGTGGTAAGAAAAAATATATAGTATCTTTAGGGAAAACACCCGCTTGCTCACTTTTCCTCTCTTATGCGCTAGAGAAGAACATATACAAATGTGCAAAATAGGCAAAATATTAGGCATATACAACTAAATATGTATATTTCTCTTTTTAAAGTTGGTTTTTGGGAATTCCCTGGCTGTCCAGTGGTTAGGGCTCCACGCTCTCACTGCCGAGGGCCCGGGTTCCATCCCTGGTCAGGGAACTAAAATCCCACAAGTTGCAGGGTGTGGACAGAAAAACAATAATAATAATAATAAATAAAATAAAGTTGGTTTTCAATTAAGAAAACCAATAAGAATACAAGAATCCCTTACATTTCTTTCTTTTTATTAAAAAAATATTTCCTAGGAACTACTTTGAAGAAGTATTTTAACTTTCATAATAGACAATTTTAAACAAAAGTAAAGATACTGTAATGAACCCCCTGTATCTACCACCAAGCTTCAATAATTGTGAATATTTTGATGTTATTCTTTCCTCTGAAGAAATTGGAGGGGGGCGAAATAGAGGTCAAGTTCAAGTTGTTCAGCAGAGTTGCCCCAGTCTCCTCACCATCCTTCCTCCTCTCCACCCCTAGCACTTCTCTGACCCAAACAGAGATTACCTGCTTTTTGTGAAGCAGGATGAACTGTACTGCCATCATCATGGCAAATGGTAGAGGATTTTTCAGTGACCCACTCAAGAGGACTCCCTAGTTAGAACATCTCCAAAATAATCCCACTCTTTTTAGTACGAGGCTCATATCAGAAGCATCTTAAGATGATTCTGACATGAATATATTCAAGATCAACTTTAGAAATTGATGCGCTACTCAGAACCTGACACAGACATGCTCGTGACTCATAATCTCTTTTTTGTACAGGCTGCTTTACAAATCCATGCAAAATGTAGTTCAGTTGCAACTATTAAAATTTATAATTATACTTCTTTTTTATGCTGCTGGGTTTGAACTTACACTGGTACTTGTTTTTATGTTCAAGGAGCAGTCTAATAATTTTTATACTTTGTCTTGTACTTTAGAATTACTCTGAACCTGGCTACCATCCTGGTTTTTCAATAGCTTTTGGCCAAGCACATGAAAACTTTGGCTTGACTAACGGAAGACAGAAATGAATATTTGAGTCATCCAGCATTAAAGTAACCCAGGGAGTAAATAGGCTTTCTGCATTGTTCCAAGAGAGAAGAGAGGTCTTTTGGCCTTACCTTGAACTTGGTCTGGTAACCTTGATAAAATTCGTTCTGCTCTGACCTTGGAGTGCACAACCACCGGTGGCTTTGCACCCTGCACTCAGTCTCCTAATGAGTGCTCTTGCTGGCAGAAACAGTTTCAGCTTGCTGCTGAAAGACTGGGGGTTGTATCTCAAATCCTACACTCTCCCAGCCTCTGTGCCTCCTTTAGATTAACTACATCTGCAGAGATGACCTGCACTGATTCCCCCTTAGACATACCTTGATTTGGGACTGTTATATCTGCTTTGCTTAAGGTACATGTGTCCTTACCTATTAGAAAGTACGGATCTGGTATCCACTCTCTTGAATTGCTGTCCAAATTTTCTTCTTGTTTAAATCCCTACCACACACAGCTGAGCCTTTATCACCTCTTGAAGTCTCCCTGGACTTTGCAGATATGGCCGATTCCACCAGCACCCTAATCTTGGATAACAGGAAGCTCAGAAAGTACTAGGTCCTCGTAAGGGTGCTTCTAATCTCTGCTCATTTATTCATTCAATTAATGGTAATATGTTCAAGGCACTAGATGTTAGTTGTTCTCCACCTGACTTTCCATCAGCCAAGGCTTCTTTCCCGTGGACCTTTCCTCTTGTAGCCTTCTGAGTGAGGCCTGGGCAGTGCCACTTTGTCTAGAAGGTGACCTTTCAAATAGTTGGCTGTTCCTGTTTCGGATATTTCTAACTCATCAAGTATAAGCTCAAGAAATGACACCTGAAGTGGCAGGTGTCCCGTCCAAGCATCCCCCAGGAATGTCATAAACACCCACCCTTCCCTGAAATCTCTCCTCTCAAAGGTTCAAATGTCTGCTTAGTCCTAGTGAACTCATGCATGTTCTTCATTTCCCTGAACCTCAGGAGGCAGACACACATTTTCCAATACCCATGAAATGAACAGGGTGTGGAGAGTGCCCCCTGCATTTCAGAGATGTGGTGAGGCTGCCTTCCTGACAATGACCACGATCCTAGTGGTCTGGACTGGAGCACCAACAAAAAAATCGAGGGCGGATTCTGAGGTGCACCATTCTTTATCTTCTTCTCAGGATTGTGAGGGACGCACTAACCACACTAAACTCTGCATCTGGGATGTAAGCCGAAGACCAGCCACTAAACCCTCTCCCCTTCTGGGCTCGGACTCTCCCCCAGCCATAGCAGCAACTGTCCCCAAAAACTCCCTGTGGTCCCTGTTGAGGCAGGGAACCAGGAAACAAGGCAGGTGGCTGGTTTTCCAGAGCCGCTGAGTGCTGGCTGAAGCAATCTCTGTCACCTTAAGAGCCCTCTCTAGCTCACACACTTAGAAAAACATTGCCAAGTGCATACAGATTTCTTGGAGCATTTTCAATTACTAAGGGAAGGTACACAATTGTTAAAGAAAACTAAAAAATACCCACAATGACTGTGAAATCTTTTCACTCCCCACTCTTTATGTAATTTGTTCTGATTGCAACTATTTCAAAAGACAAGATTACACACCAGGGAAGCAAAAAGATAAAAAGGAGAAATCTGTTCCCTGCTGGGGCCCTATCAGAGCTCAACCCGTGTTTGGAAGCAAAGGCAAATTTTTTTTCAGCCCTAATGAAACCTTGTTAACTAGGAACACGGGGCCTGAACTGATCTGGTGAGAGGACTTGCGGGGTCACTGGGAGGTCATCAGGGAGTCATTAGTACATTCAGGGATCATTGCCATTCGCGTTTTTTTCCTTAAATATTTACTAAAAATTTCTTCATTAAGATATATAAAGAAAATGAGGAATAAATTTGAAGTCCACCATCTTTTTCAAGTAGAAGTATGTATCACCAGCATTTATAAGATATAGACTAAAACATCTGAGTTTTCAAACCTTGTTTCTTTTTGCCCTATTTTGCCAGTTTTCTTTCACAGTTAGCAACTCTCTTGTCCTACTGGGATAATGTTTTAACTGTGGTATGTAGGTTAAGGGTATGCTATTTTGTTTACAAGGGATAAATTGTTGTTATAATTACTGTAGGAAACAGCAGACCAATGACCCTGAGGACTCGCCAGGAAAAGTAGTGAGCCCTTCTGTGCGTTAAAATGATCTGGGCTCCACTTATGGTAAACACAAGGCAGAGCCATGGAGCTGGGTACTTCCTCTGGGTTGGGGGAAGGGATGGACACAGTTACAGCGTTTGATCCACCACCATCTTCTTGCCTTGGACTTTAACTCCCACCTAACTGAACACTTCTGAAGCAAACACAGAGCAAAGCACTGCTTTATAGAACCCTGTTCCAAGAGTAGGCAAGAAAAGTAGCTTGAACACAATAGCTAGGTGTTCTATGTCATTCATTTTATTCAGTGATCCAATAAGTTTTAACAGCGTTTCAAAACCCATGTGTGATATCAAATTGCCTGCATAAGAGAATGCAGTACAGGGCCAACCTGGAGCACAAGTACATAGTTCCAGAGCTACAGCCCCTAAAAAGGAGTGATAATGGGAAAGATTACGATTCCACCCCCCTCTCCCCCTGGGAAGCTTATGCTTAGATATTAGACATGAAAAGTAAAGGATAGAAAGGTACATCTTCTAAGATTCTTTCTAGCTCCACAATTCTTTGAGTACAGAAATAAGATTTAACATGAGAAATGTTGTTTAGGCCCAGGAAGGATACCAGTCTACACAGGTGTGCCATTGTTTATTTGATTCCTGCCCCATATCTTTTACAGAGTTTATTTAGTTAAATAAAAACTGATACGTTTGTACAAAGAGTATGTTTACATAAAAGGCATCGCTGAGGTTTGAATTTTAAAAATAAAAACTTTAAAAAGTAGTTGGAGAGACTTCAGAAATCACCCAGTCCAGGATTTTTTTGTTTTACAAATGAGACATCCCGGCCAGACTCAGAGAGGTCTGTTCCTTCCAGGCCTCCTTCCCCTGGGAGGCAGAGCTGGAAGCGGATCCCAGGCCCTGAGGCCAGCACTCTTACCTCTGTGATGTGGGGACCACCCACGTGACAAGTCCCATTTGCCTAATGAGGAAACAGCATCATCTAGTGGATGTTTATCAGAGGTTTCTAGGTGAGCTGTGCTTCAGCTCATATACAAGGGATGAAAAAATCTCCCTCTCTCATCTCTGCTGTTCCTGATTGCCCAGGACAATATTTCTGGATCGTTTTCCCTTCTCTAAGTTTTCCAAAGCCCAAGCATTTCCCAGTGGGACACTCTCCCATAACCCCTTTGCCCACTGGCATTTTTCGGTCTCTTCTCGAGCCAAACTCTCAACACAGCCATCAGGAATCATCCACCTCAAGGACCATACCCATCATGGCTGTTGTCCTTTGAGTGTTTCTTGATTTGAGTTTTCAGCAAAATAACGCTCTTAACCATGATTTCAGGCCTTCTGCCAACTGATGTGTTTAATCAAAGAAATGTTGTCCTTTCTTATAAAGATCCAGATTATGCTTTTCATTCAGCCATGCTAATATAACACTTGCATTTCCCCTCCTACCAACAAATCAGGACACTTCTGTTGCCTTTGAATTAATTCTAGGCGTTGCCCAGGACAATTCTGTGAACAAGCGTGCGGGCTAATTTCAGACAAGCACATCTATTCATTCATGTTTAATGTTCTCAAATATTTACCAATCTCTTACTATGTTCCCGTGCCCTCAGGACCCTAATTTTGGAGTTAGAAAACAAAATATATCAACAAATAATTTTCTTATATGATGAAAGCTCTATTACAAGTAAGCTCAAAGGGAAGGGGAAAAAACCATCCTGCTGAGGTTAGAAAAAGCTGCACAGGGATGTGGATGGACCTGGAGACTGTCATACAGAGTGAAGTAAGTCAGAAAGAGAAAAACAAATATCATTTAATATCGCTTGTATGTGGAATCTAGAAAAACGGTAGAGATGAACCTATTTGCAAAGCAGAAATAGAGTCACAGATGTAGAGAACAAACTTGTGGTTACCAAGGGGGGAAGGAGGGGGTGGGATGAATTGGGAGATTGGGATTGACATATATACACTACTATGTAAAAAATAGATAACTAATGAGAACCTACTGTATAGCACAGGGAACTCTACTCAGTGCTCAATGGTGACCTAAATGGGAAAGAAATCTAAAAAAAGAGGGGATGTATGCATATGTATGACTGATTCACTTTGCTGTACAGCAAGAAACTAACACAACATTGTAAAGCAACTATACTCCAATAAAAATTAATTTTAAAAAAGCTTCACAAAAGAGAAAACATTGGACCTGAGTTTTGAAGGTAGGTAGGCCTTTGGTTTGTGAAGAAAGAGAGGTGGCAATGGCATGCTAGGCAGGGGGAACAGAAAGAACAAGGGCCTAGAATGAAGAAAGTCCATGGGATGATAAAGGATCAGCAAAAATCTACTGTATTCACCAAAAAAACAGGGTCCAAGAAGACCAATTGGAAGTGATGCAGAAAGGTAGTTTAGGATTAGAATACAAAGGTGCTTAGATGCCATCCTGAAGAACTTGAATTTTATATGCAATAAGATACCATCAGAGTATCTGTTACGGTAAAAGACTGTTTTGAGGTCTCTAGGAAATAAAGTACTTTATTCATTCCAACCATTTTGAAGCCGTTTTCTTCAAAAAAAATAAAAAGCACCCTCACTGAACAGCTAGCTGGTGGAATGGAGGCCCTGCACATGAATTATTTGCCAGTGTTGGGGCAAAAACTCAGACCTGTTGGCTCCCAATCCATTTCTTTGTAATAAAGACAGCTAAGATCATGAAATATTTATCACAGGATAAAATAATGTTAAATTAGAAACTTTCTGGGTTTTCTTCTAATTTTGTTCCTGTATAAATTTTCTGAAAGTGCATTTAAATATTCACAATCATACTTTTTAATCATCTCATTCGCATTCAACATGGGCCTGCTTTATAAATGGGAAAATAACTTGATAGGCATTCTATTTAAAAGCACTAATAGAAGAAATAGGCAGAAATTTTTCAGACTAAAAGATGTGATAAAAGAGAATAAGGCACATGTAAACCACTATGGGCTGAAGAGTAAAGGAGCAAGAAGGGTCACCTGAAGCACTGGAAAAGCGCAGTTGTGTAAAGATTTCTAGAAAAGTCCGTTGGCTTTATGAAGACATCATTCCCATTGGTGTTCAAGATAATACACTAGTAGGTGTCATTAAAAGACAATCTTGGCAACCAATTCTAACTTGGTAAGCTAGAGGCCAATGTTTCTTTTCAAGAATTTTCTGTTTCTGAACTTGGGCCAGTGTTTTCTATTTCTGCTTTGCTGATACAAGTAGAGAATCTACCTACCAAAATCTTGCTTCCAAAGACAACCCTGCCATTCCTGCTATTATTTCTAACTACGTTAATTCAAGGATCAGGTCTTACAAAGCTCCACTCCTTTACCTATGTCTTTGCCATAGATAATACAAGATAAGTGTCTGAGCTGGTATGTCTCTCCAAATGAATGCCAGACATTTCACATAGAGCCAAAAGCCAAAATCATATGATACAGTGCTTTGGCCAATGCTGTTACCATAGTATTTTATGTCACGGCTGACATTCCATTCATCACGTGAACAACCAATGGGATGGAGAACAAAATGGACAGCCATTCTTCTGAAGGTGCCAGACCACAAAGAGTAATTGGACTTCTGCAGCTTCTCCTTGGCCCAGCTCCACAGTCAGCTCGTAGATCCAGGTGTGTCATTTCTAAATTCCCCTCTCAGAAAAGCGGTAGCAGGCAGACCACAGGGAGTGGGAACAACCCAGGGCTGGGCTGCCCCCTCGGCTTCCCACTCTCATACAGCCAGCTCCCTTGGCACTCTGCTCTGCTAGGAGCTGCCTCCGAGGCCTGGAGCTTTCAGAAGCCGGATTATGGAGCTGTCAGCCTGCGGCCCTGCTGGCTCACCTCTGTTAGTTGTAAACAGAGCCATACGACCACCGATGTCTCGGCTGGAGAATTTCTTCTCCATACCTAGCCTTCTGAAAGAGGATGTCTGTTTTGTGGTTATCACTGCCTAACAAGTAAGAAATGAAAACTCTAAACATTCCAAAAAGAGGGCAGGACTGAGGAGACTGAGAGTCTGTGTCTGCAGAGCCCCAGTCCCAGGTGCCAGCACACTACAAAGGCAGAGCCTCCAGACCTCAAGGGGGCTATGACAAGGTGGGTGCCATTTCTAAGGAGAATGGTTCACATTCAATGGGACCACCTTTTGTGAGAAGCATGTATAGGGAATGAGTTCAACTGAACAGCTGTAAAAAAAAAAATCAAAACATAAACAGCCACCGACCATGAACCCAGCACTAGGCTACAGAATGATCTTCGTCGTCCCCATTCTTCTGGAACTTACAGGTGACACAGAGCAAAGAGGGCTGGTCTGCTCTTCGATCCGAATCAGTAAGGGCCTCCCAGAAGAACTGATGTTTAAACAGAGAATAAGAGAAAGGGGTAGAGGAAACCAGGGTCCTTAAGGCATAGAAACAAAGGGATAAGTTTCAGAAATTATTGGATGTCTTTGGTTGACCTAGGCAGGACTGCCCTTCTAGAACAGCTGACATTTTGTCTTTCTGCTATTATATGGCCTGCTTAACTTTACAAAATACGGCCCCAAGACTCTACTCAAGTCTGACTAGCACATTTCTCAGGGGCAGCCTGGAAGGGGTATTGTAATGTCTCAGGTATCTGTAAACTCTGGCTCACCACCTGAGTTTATAAATAAGTTTTATGGGAGCACAGCCACGCCCATCCATTTACATACTCTCAATGGCTGTTTTTGCTCTCCAGCATCAGAGCAGAATAGTTGCAAGAAAGTATGGCCCATAAAGCCCAAAATATTCACTATCTGGCTTTTTACAGAAAAAGTTTGGCAATGCCTGCCTGCAATGGCTGATCGACACTTTGTGAACCAAATTTGTGAAATAGTAGTCAGGGATTTCCAAGTAGACCATTGCCCTTCAGACTGGGAGCTCACACGCCAAACGCAAAGCTTAAGACAGCCAAGGACAAGCCAGCTCACAGAGTCGCATGTTGGCTCTAAGAGATGGAGAGCATGATGAACCCCCTCCACGAGCTGGCACCCACATATCTGTGGAGGTCATCAATATCAGACTCAGAAGATTATATTCCACTTAGCAGAAATACAGCCCATAGCACCAATGTGATTTCGCAATAGCACTCTGGACAATGGATCAATTTTTCTTCCTCTACAGCGGGAAATGATTTCCTATGAGGGACACGCTTAACTGGAATCCCTGGCACGATGGCTTCAGAAAGGATGGAAGCGGCCTGGATACAGAGGCACCATTGATTACAGAAGGTGAGGGTATGATAAGATAGCTGGGTCATCAGAGGGATCAGAGAGAAGCATGGGCAGCTTCATGACAGAACACTGTGAAATAGTCTTCCCACAGACCACTGGTTTCCTCAAGGAGGAGGGAATGTGTTCCACGCCGACCAGGAGGTAGAAAGCAGTCTGACTGACTAGGCCTTGGTTAATGACACCATCCAAGTCTCACACTTCAGTGCAATGGGACACACTGCTTTCTGAGGCTAAGAACTAGGGTATGATCAGGGCAGGAGCCAATGGGGTGGGTTCCAAGGGCTAAGCAATGAAAAAAGGACTCCTTACCGGGCCAAGGCTGGCCACCCATCATGGTGACAGGCCCCTACTCTGGGTGTTAGAAAGCTGCGGACACTTAGAGCCAGCAAGAAAATCCTCCTGTAAGAGGACAAAGAGCAGGGAATCGCCATATCTGTAGAGGATGGATAAAGGGGATCAAGTAGGGCTTTTATTCACAAAATGTGAGCTTTGGAAAGGCTGAGAAGTTCATGGTGTTTGACCACTCTTTCCAAATTTTCAGGAGGTCTTCCCAGGGCTTTCCTTGTGATCCCAGCTTGCCTTCTATTTTTACTTCAATGCTTGATGCCATGGTAGTGCCTCCATGCAGACCCTGATGCAGCCTGTGGATGATATTATTGGCCTTCTCTTGCTGGGTTGAGCCATGGCATTTTGTGGCCCTAGGGAGGAGTTGGCTGCCCTGTAACTGAAGGCACTAGTAAGCCCCTGCCAGCATGAGCTCCATCCTCATTTCCTGCTGGCACTGGCTGCCGTGAGAACAGGACAGTGGGAACCATATCCCTTGTTTTCCCTTGAGCTTAGAGTACTCAGCCATGTGAGGAATCAACCAAGGTGGAAGGTGGACCCCAGGCAAGGGAAGCCATAGCAGCCCAGGGACAACATTCCAGCCACAGCCAAAACACAGGCAGTAAGTTATGATAAATTTACACAACTGGCAATTCAGGGATTGAATGTCTTCCAAGACAAATGAGGGTCTGGGTTACCAGACACAGGCCTGGTAGGGCTAGCAGTGATTTGGTACTGGCCCACAAACTGGGGAGCTGAGGATGACCAGGGCCAAAAGGAACACTAAGCGGACGGTCCACGTGAAACGGCAGCTGAAATAGACAAGAAGGAAATGTGACCCTTAAATATCCAAGGCCAGAGGTTAGAAAGCAGAGAGGATAGAAGGGTGCTAGAGGGCAGAGTTGGGAGAGAGCCCTGGGGCTGCAGTTAACACCCGTGGCCTTCTCTGTAGGTGAGCGGGCAGGCTGTAAGAGCAGAGCAAACCAGATACTGGGCGAATCATGATCTGCTAATCCTACCTGACATCCTGGGTGTTAGTGAGCAGTAAAACTATTGTTTCCAGGTGAGTATGTTACGTAACGCTGGCTAGAGATCTGGACTGTGTACTGGGCTACCTAAGACCTTTCTCTGCTTACCAGGGACTGTGCATGTCTCACTGAACAATTTCTGAACCCAATCTTCATGGGCTCTGACCTAGAGATTCAGCCTCGTGCAGAAACTTCATAGAAGATGCAACCAAGAACATCTGAAGGTCACCTGTACTGAGCTGCTTGGAGAAATGTTTTCTATTATTGACCTGTCAGATTTTCACATCTGTATCCAAGGTTCAGATTCTGTTGATGAAAGATTCCACATATGTTTAGTATAAAAGGCTTTGCCAAAGGAGTCAGAACACCTGACTCTGGCTGTGCCACTGATGAGGTCCTCCAACTTCCAATCTGTGGTTACTTCCAGAACAATACCTTACAATTATTCATAACTCAAACAGTATATTGTGATAAAGCATGCTGGCAAAAGACAGGCCCATATGGACTTGTACAACCCCCATAAAATCAATTATTAATGAAGTCCTTGGCTTGTAGATGCTGTATACAAGGATTGGTCTGGTGCCCACAATGTAATCGTCTGTTCCCATGTACAAATCAAAGCTATCGTGATCAATAAAGCCTTGTTAAACATTACTGAAGGAGTGAACAAACGGCACAGAGTTAACAACCTATTACCCATACTATTGTTTTCCCCTTGATCCAAAATGTCCCTTTTTCCCTGTGCTATTTCATGCTTGCAGTACTTACTTGCACTAAACATACTCTAATTCATTTAGCTCTAAAATCAGGCACTATTTGTTTATGTTAAAATTCAGAGAGAGAGTCATTTCACATTGATTTCCTGAACTGGCCCCAGTTCTGTAACTCGAATAAGAGTGAGAGTTTAGCCAGCATGAGTAAACTGGAAAACTCGACATTTTAGTTGAGACCTAGAAATGTTAACTAAACTGTTTATGAGCTCATTGTGAAAGCAATTATTTGAGTAAAAGCATCATGCCTTTTTGTATTTGTTTAGTCAGAAAAATCACTATCAACTAATGGTACAAAATATTCTCTAGTTAGGTGTTCTGTATTCAGTCACAAACAGCTGAGGATTAACTTGGACCAGCCTTCCCAGTAGACTCTGATTCATCAGGACTCCACAGTATGAATATATGGTTACTTGAATTCAGTTAAGATGCTGTTAACTTAGCACCGTTGGCCCTTTGTATCCGAGGATGTGGAACCCGTGGATAAGAAAGACCGGCTGTACTGAACCATTTTATACAAAGGACATGAGCATCTGTGGATATTGGTATCCGTGCGGTGTCCTGGAACCAATCCTGTGCGGATACCAAGGGATGACTGTACAACCAGGTGATGACAAAAACAGCTAACCAACCTAGAGGGCTTACTTCTGTCAGGCCCTGGTCCAACGTCTGTACCTATATTACCTTGTTTAATCCTTACACCAACCCTATGAGATGCGTTCTACTACACCCTACACATATGAAAATTGAGAAGTTAAGTATATTGTCTCATAAATAGTAAACCCAGCCAGCCAGCCTAGTTCCAGAACCCCAGAATTATTCCAAGTGCCTCCCTCATGTGCATCTCTACTTTGTTTTTGTAGAGAGCCCATTATGAGTGAATCTTGGCATAATTAGAGGTATAGAGAATTTTTTCGTGTTTACTACGAGAATCAGAGGACCTTGATGTTGAAAGACTCCACAGAGACGGTCCAGCCCAATCCCTACCGCATCCCCCCAGCGGGAGCAGCCACTCTTCTCTCTGCTCACCCCCAGCGGCAGGGCCTCACCAAACCCTGTAGCACTCCCCTCCCACTTCAGAGAGCCTGGACCATTGGAAGGCTTCCATTCCTTCAAGTGAAATATACTTTTCTATAATTCCACCTGCTGGCCAGAACTCTGCTATCTGAAGCCATGGTAGAGACGTGTATCCCCTCCTTCTCCTGGTAGCCTGCAAACATCTGGAAGAGTAATTATGCACCATCCCAAACTGCATCCTTCCCGCTTCCTTGCTCAGCCCTCAAGTGCCACTATTTCAAGATCCAGTCATCCCGCTCATTCTTCACTGGGCTTTCTAAGTTCGGGGTAAATCCCATTTGAAATGTAGGACTGGAAACAAAGACAGTTGTAAGAAAGCCTGAAGATGCCACAACGGTTGCCCCCATGACCTTAGGACACTTTTCTAGGTGCACCTCGAGACCACCTCTGCAGGTCGATACCCCCCCCAACAGCTCACTCACATCTGACCCGTAACCCACCACGAGTCCAGAAGGGCCTTTTTTCCCTATTAAACGCAGCAAATCAAACCTTCCCCACTGTATATTTTTTAAGTTACTCTTTTAAACACAAGCTTAGAATTTGTCCACGGAAAGGCAAAGACAGAGAGAAACAGAGACAGAGATCACTCTGCATTCATTCCACCCCACAAATCTTTTCTATGGACAGTGAAGAAATTCAAAAGACCTGTTAGTTAGCTCACTAGACATAATGGGTTATTTTAGAAGGAAAAAGCAAAAAAAGGTGGTATTAGCACAGAGCTGAGCTGGACTCTAAAATATTTTTAAAAAGCCAAAACAAAGAGAAAGCGTCAACAGCTTTCAGGGGCTACTCTCCTATACTGCTTCCCTTGTTGGAAAAGTTATCAATCAGATGCTATAATTTCAAACATTTACTGAAACAAGAGTCAGGCCTAACGTCGTAGAGGCTGTATGTGGCATATGGGTCATTGCTTTGTCACACATGACACTGTTTCCATGAACAACAGGTTGAACCTGGGGAAACTCACTAATTGACTCTGCCAAGCTCAGCCAAAATTCTAACCAAAAAGCAAGGCAGGAAGCTAGGCTTAAAGAGAGTAAACGATTCCTTCAAGATATTTGCGGCACCACTGAATTCACAGCACCAAAGGAAGAAAACAATTATTCATATTTTTAGACAATTGTTCTTTATGTTGCATAAACTTTGGTTAAATAATTCATAACTACAGAATCAAGATCCCACACACAAACTGCAATAGATTTTATCTGTACATACCAAAGGGGTTTAAAATATTTGAAGTAGTGTATTCAGAGATGGTTTTCTTTTTCCTTCCAAATCTTTTCATATTCTTTATCACAAAACAGATTTCAAGTTTAAAAATAAAGAAAAACTGGAACATAGAGTTTAACTAATAAGAAATAAACGAACATTGAGAACACATCGTCCCCCCCCTTTTTTTTTACTGCAGGATGGAACTGGCTTGTTGCAAGCTAGAGAGCTAATAATTAAATCATGGTGTTAGTGGGTTTTATTCCATGTTTTGAAATTCAGTGAGACAATATGAAATGTGAAAGGGACATTATAGAAAATATCTTACTATTGTGTTGACTGAGGTATCAAAGACACCTTAGATGTCCATAACACCTACTCTCCCCAAGCAAAAGGGAAACTGAGACAACACAGTAACATTTTCCAACGACATTTAAAAGGTGTGTGGAAGAACTATAATGAGAATCTATTATTTTCTGACCCCTCACTGTCTTTCTTCAAGGGCATTTTGAATAAGGAGTTAAGAAAGCTTAACATTTCCTTGCTATAATAATAAAA
The DNA here is from genome assembly GCF_028023285.1 of Balaenoptera ricei. Taxonomy (NCBI): domain Eukaryota; kingdom Metazoa; phylum Chordata; class Mammalia; order Artiodactyla; family Balaenopteridae; genus Balaenoptera; species Balaenoptera ricei. The sequence goes on along the minus strand of NC_082650.1, from coordinate 29,006,324 downwards.
AGAACACAATCGCAACCACTGGTGAGCTGGTAATTAGGAAGGAGTTGTGGGACAGGAGAGAGAGGCAGCTTTTCCCATGAGTCCCACAGCGATATTGACCAAGACATCAATCTCCTTGGCAAAGATGGACAACCTCTGTCTCCTGTTTCCCCAGGGCACAAAGGCATCCATATCTATGCCATTACACTGGTCACAGGAATAAAAGAAAGGAAAATGAGTACTTAACACACATGATTTATTGTAATCAACTTTAATCCAGTACCCATAAATGTAGGGAGGAAGAAGGAAAACTGTCTTGCTATTATCTAGAGAATTTAATGATCATTACGTGGGGGAAAAGGCATACTGAAAATACACGGTATTCAACAAAACGGATATAAGCAGAAGACTTTTTTTTTTCATGAATAGTCTGTCCATGGACAATAAATATAGCTGTCAGAAAAACAGCAATGTGTATATGTGTGTACCGTCTATTTGCCCAACTTTCTGTCTTGTTCTATCCTTCCTTTCCTCAATCTCTATACCTACTAATTCCACAGGGCTGTGATTTTCATTTTAGATACATTTTGAGTATCTGAATACTATTCTAAAGATGCAAATCAGAACTAGGCTACAAGTTCCGTTAGCAATGTCTTACTTTTTTAAAATGAATTTGTGATCCCAGAAGTGGTAAAAATATGTATTCTATTCATCTCCTTGTATTTAACAAACATATCTCCTTGAGATTAATGACCTATGAGAAGTTTTGTTTGCTGTCCACATGTTAGGAACCCAGGAAGGAATGTCGTTGGGGGAGGTTTTGGCAGGGATTTTTGAGTACAAAACACAAAAACACACAATGGGAGTTGGAAAATATTTGGAAAACTCAAAAATAACAGCTTGTGTTAATTCTCAGCTGATTTGTGGCTAGCGTTCACTTTTCACCTCACTGAGACTGATGGCAAAAGAGCAAGCCGGGCCCCGTGCAGCTCTGGCTGCAGATGTTTTATTCTAATTCCATTGTTAAGAGAAACGTGGACCATTGTGGGTGCCATGTATGTTTATTGCGAAACAGAAATATGTGGCAATTAAAACAATCCTATCGGCAATTAAAAACAATCAGGCACAATATGCTAGATTTATGAATATGGGTCCCCTGACATGATCTCCATTTTCCAAGATAGAAACAAACAATAAACAAGAACAAAACAGAACAAAGAAACACCTTATAACACAGAACTGCAGCCAAGCACTTACATTTAAGAAAACACAATTTCATGAGTTACTGATATTTAGACTAGCGATTTCAGAGACAGTAAAGCTCCAGAGCTCCTTCCCCAGTGGAAGCCCAGTGTTAGAACAAATAAGGTTACTGCTGCAGTGGTTGCAGCAGAGAGGTGGCTGGAGCTCCAACAGCTCAGCCCTTTCTTGTTCCCAGGGGAAGCCTCTGGCCATACCATTCTGAAGAACCTGGGTCAAAGAGACAGAAGCTTGGCGAGATTGACTCCATCAAAAGGATTACTGAAACATATCTCTTGACACCAAAGTGTTTAAATATTTAAAAGGCAACATATGCAAAAAGATTAAAATGAAGTTGTTTAAGGGAATGACTTTATTCAATGCAATGAGTACTTCAAAAGAAAATTCCTTAGCCTACTATTGTATCTGGATCATTATTTCTCCAAAAGAGGTAGAACTATATATACTCCAAGCTCAGTCAATGGCACCAACCTTCACTTCTCTTCTTCCACATCTCTGTTCGGCACTTGCCCTGCATTTATTCAGTTATCAAGTTCTGTTTGTTCTCTCCTTGAGCATCTATCAGATCCATCCCGTCTTCTCCATTCACCTAGCAGCTGTCTTAACTCAGACCCTTACCAACTCTCTGCCTGGATCCTAAAGTGATCGTGCTAAAAGCCAACAATATTGATGACTTCACTCACCTGCTCAAATCCTCTACGGGCCCAGTGTTTATGGAGTCAAATCCACACTTCTTTTTGGAGTACCCCAAATCTGTCTGGACCTGGACAGGCTGTCTCTCCAGTTCTCCCCCGAGGGGAACCCTTCCCAGCACTCCATGTACCCTTATGCCTCTGTGCTTCTTCACTTATGTGCTTGCTGCTTCAAATGCCCTTCATTCTAAACATTTCTACAACCCTGAAGTCATTCCCCATCCTACCTTTTCTGCTTGGCTTCTACTCTTCCTTCAAGACTCAGATCCTATGTCCTCTTGTAAATCCTCCCTGGTATCCTTAAATGGAGTAGAAACTCCTTTCTCTATGCTGCCTTACTATATTACATAAAATGCTTGATAGCGTATATCTCGTATTATAATCATCTACTGACAAGTACTTGTTATTCTCCTATATTGTGAACTCTTCAAGGATAGGAATTACTTTTATTCACCTGTGCATCTGCAGAATTTAGCTGGGACTTAGTAGCAGTCAAGGCATGGTTAAAGAATGAATGAATGAGGGAATGAATGAATACATGTGCTGGGAAATCCGAGGAGGAAGTTTACCGGATAAAAGGTAAAGACTTATATCAACTCAATTTCGTGAAGTTGATGGGTCAGTTCAGCCCTGACTCTGTTCCCACACTTAATTTGTTCACTCGTGTACTCATTCATTGACTTAACAAACATTGGTTGAATGCCTGCCATGGTTCAGGTACTGGACCAGGCACTGTAGATTACAAATAATAAAATATACTCCCTGCTCTTAAAAAATGTATAGCCCAGAGGGGGCATCAGATGTGTAGAACGTAAGTGCCATCAAGAGCCGTAGGAGCCACAATAGAAAAGTGGGGCAGGATGGAAGTTGAAGAAGCGCCTGGTGTGTCCGACTGGGGCAGCCCTACTCGTGGAAGTGCTTCCTGAGAAGTGTCCTGAGAGGCGAGCCTGAGGGCAAGGCAGAGGAAGGCATAGCCAACCAAGGAAGAGAGTTGGTGCAAATGCCAGGGAGGTGAAGAACTATGCTGTAATTAAGTGAAATGGACAGACGCTAAGGCAAACCCAGGCTCTAGAAGGCAGCCCTGTATGGACATTTCAATTCTCCACCTGTGTGGCCTTGGGAACACTCTACCTGCTGTCAGGTGAAGTAGTAATAGTACCTACTTGGTAGGAGAGCTGTGAAAATTAAGTCAAATCAAGCAAAAAGTAGGCGAAATAGCTGGCACAGTATGTGGAGCTTGATGACGATGATGATGATTGTTGGCGCTACAACATGGTGCAAGATGAGTCTGAACAGCTAGGCAGGGCCCAACTGGAGGAGAGTCATCTACAGCATGCCATGGAGTTTGGACTTTAATCTGTAGTAGCTGACAGAAAACCATGGAAGAATATTAAGTAATAAAGTGCTTCATTATCAGCTTTGCACTTTAAGATCTCTCAGGCAGCTGTATGAAGGATGAAATGAAAAGTGGCACAAGATGATCCGTGAGGGCTGGACTGAGCAGTTTGGGGGACGGTGAGGAGAGGACAGACCACGGAGACGTTAAAGTAGAGCCAGCTAGACTTGGTCACAGACAGTTGATGGGGGAAAAAAGAAGGATGTAGGGTTGAAAATGACCCTTAGATTTCTGGCTGAAATGAATGAAGCGGGAGAGCCATTAGCCAAGAAAGGAAACACAGGAATCAGAACCAATTCGAGGGGAAATATGAGTTTCATTTTAGATGTCAAGTCTGCCAGGATATGGAAGATCCAAGCAGAGCTGCACGATAGGCTATTGCTAGATGAATCTGGTTCTGGCTGGACTTACAGACGTGAGAAGCAATAAGCATATTATTTATTGTTACTTGGAGCTACAGAAATAGACTTATTCATCTGAAAAAACAAGTAGAAAGCCTGAAGAGAGGAGAACGTTGGTTTCCCAGTGCATACAAAAGTTAAGTTTACACTATACTGTAGTTAGTCTACTAAGTGTGCAATAGCACTATGTCTAAAACAACAAGGCACAGATCTTAATTACAAAATACCTTATTGCCAAAAAATGCTCATCACCATCAGACCCTTCAGCAAATTGTAGTAGTAACATCAGAGACCACTGATTACAAATCACCATACCAAATATAGTAATAATGAAAACATTTGAAATACTGCGAGAATTATCAAAATCTGACACAGAGACATGAAGTGAGCAAATGCTGTTGGGAAAACGGTGCCGATAGACTTGCTGGACATAGGGTTGCCACAAACCTTCAACTTATTAAAAAAAAATGCAATATCTGCGAAGCACAATAAAGCAAAGTACAATAACACGAAGTATGCTAGTACTTCTATTGCCTTTTATACCTCTTAACTATTTTTTTCCATTCACCACAAGATACAGATTTCTAAAATTTCAGAGACAGGATGAGGCCCCCATGAGATCCAGCCCAACACAGTAAAGCCATCAGTTCTGCTTTTACTTTAGTCATGGAAGGTCTTGTTTTGTTGAAACATTTTTTTCAGTAAGGCCTAATCAAAGAAGACTCAAGGAACAATCAATATATTAGTGGGTATTGGACCTTGCTTGTTTCTTCTCAAGTGAAGGTTGTGTCTGCACAATAATTACCTGACATGCCCGTTCTTAACCAGATGTTTCATGTCCTAGAGGTGCAAACTCCTTCAGAAAAAAATAAACATAAGTTCTGAGATAATGTTATACAGACACTATATGGTAAACAGCTCTCTTAAGTGTCACAACACACTTATGAGGTAGGTTCTTTAGGTTCTTGTTTTTAATCCTTCATTTTACAGGTGAGGAAAATGAGGCTCAGAGAAGTTAAATAACTTGCCCAAGGTCACACAGCTAGTAAAGGGCAAGGTCAGGATCTGAACCCAAGCAGTCTGATGACATCAGACTTGCAAATCTTAACCATTACACTTAATACTATGTGTAACATCATTAATGCTAGTTGGTTAGCAATCATTTTGCCTTGTGCTCATAATTCCTTTTATATCTCTTATTCCTAACTGTCCCCTGTGTGGATTTTATTTATTAGTGGGAATACTAGGATGATGGAAGGGAGAAGACAGCATACGAAGTAATTACGTAAATTTCCCAGCCTCCAGTCCTGGATTTCCAATAAGAACTTGAACAATCCTGTATGCTTCAAAATGCAGAGTGTTTTATCTCCTGAGTTGCTGGCTCTTCGCATTAGTAACTAACCTACTTTTTAAATGTGTTGGTTTTAAAGTGGCCACTAAAGATTAAATCTCGTGAATGAATCCAAGATAAAACTCAGAGTCACTCAGCTCTACAGAGACAGAAGGCAGCTGCACCCAGGAACAGGTTCAGGGTAAAGTGGTCAGATGAATTCACATACTTGGAACAGAAAACACATTTGAGTGGTGAGAGAGGAGACAGTCAGCTTGTTTCCCTGGAGAGACTTTGAACGACGTTCTAGCCTCTGCCTGAACCTGCTGGCTGAAACTAAGATGCATGTGGGACCAAACGAATGTAAGTGTCACAAACTGCTGGGACTGTTGACACTGACGCACGCAGTCAGCCGGGCAGCCCCTCACTGCATCTTTCCGGGTCCCCTTCTATGCACTCAGCACTATGCTCAGAGTTGGGGATTCCATGGTGAACAATAACAGACAAGAACTTACCCTTCTAGCATCACCGTTTTATGTTGGAGTCAGAAACTGAATTAAATGATCTCACACACGAATGACAAATCCGAATAAGTGCTATGAGGCAAAGAGGCAGGGCTTTGTGAGAAAATGGAACAAAGGTCCCATGGAAGAATTGACACCTTAGTAGAAACATGAACAGATATCAATCAGTCAAAGGGCAATGGACTTCTAGGCAGAAGGAACAGCATGTGCGAATGCCTCATGACAGCAAGGCCTCCACTGGCCGAGAAGCCAGTTAGAAATTAGAAAAAAGGCACCACTTCCTCAAGACTCTTTGCTTCTGGAAACTGGTTATAATTCACTGACTTTGTTAGAACAAGACTTTTTATTGGTCAACTTCCAAAAAACTTGTTTATACAATTCTACATTATCTGGAATGTCAATGGCACAACGCCCAATATTATAGTAACTAGTCACATTTGGCTACGAGCACTTAAAATGTGACTAGTCTATGTCAAGATGTACTCTCTAAATATAAAACACACTGGGTTTTCAAGAGTCAGTGTGAAAATATTTATAGAGAGTACCTCAATTATTTTTTATTGATTACATGTTGAAATAGCACTATTTAGACCTATTGTGTTAAATAAAATATCGTATTAATTTTGCTTATCTTTATTTTTATTTTTAAGGTAGCTACAAGAAAATTTAAAATTTCACGTGTGACTCAGGTCTGTGGCTTGCGTGACATTCTTACTGGCAGCATTGGCACAGCCTTTGGTGGACTGGCCTTGTGTACTGCAAACCATACCGTGTGCCCTGAGTGGCGGGAATGGACCTGATGAGCACGGGAAATGAAAGGACAGCAGGGTCACTGTCATCCAGAGGCCAAAGAGGAGTGCAATGCAAGATAAGACAGGGGGCCAGGTCATGCCAAACCCTGCCTTCTCAGCCTGGAAAGCTTAATAAGGTTCATCCTTTGCTTCATGTTCATGGATACCTCCCTTGCTTTGAAGTTTGTCTCAGCAGTGATTTATTTTAAAAGCATTTACTGAGCACCTACTGTGTGCTGAGCACTGTGCTGGGAGTTACAGATGCAAAAGTGAACAAGAAAATCTCTACTGACACAGGGCCTACAGTTTGTGGGAAACATAGGCAAGCAAGAGGACCATTCAAGAGTGTCAAAGTCCTGCTGACCGTGCTGAGCCCTGAATGCTAAATAATTGTGTGCTGCTGCTGATAGAGCGGCTTGGGTAAGTGAATGTGGAAAATTCAGCAAAGATTGAACCATCCCTCCTGAGAAGAGCATACGCCTTACACTCTCCCCATTCAGAGCACAGCTCACTGAAGGGTGTGGCAAAGAGAAACAGAACCTACCCCGCCCCGGTTCCTGGAGACCTCTCAGTGTCCACGTGGGGATGCTTCTTTTCAATAGGAGGCCTATACAACTCTCTTTAGCATTCTGGATGAGTATAATCTGGGTTTGCCCAATCTGCTAGTAGATGGCAGAAAAGATGCAGGAAAAGACCTGAATACGGCAGAGAGAGGGCTTCGCTGTAATTCTGGGGAGGAGGGCTATTTGTGCACTGGCTACATGTATATGAACCTCCAGCTTTATAAAGCATCGCAGGCGGGCCCCCGGCTGCCCACGGGCCCTCCACCTGGAGAGGCCCTGCCAGTGGGGCACTTAAGGAGCAGGGAGAGGAACAAGCTATTGCCCGGTTCTGATGTAGTCCCAGGAGCACTCAAAGTTAAGTCTTTACCCATGAAGCAGAATGTGTTTAAATAGAAAGGTGACCAGACTTGGAACTAGACCAATATATTGGATTCTTAGGTTTTAGATTTACTTCTTCAGCGGAATTAATAAAGTCATACCAGCTCTTTGGAAATGTTTCCTAATCCATAACATGAAAGGTTAATGCTGATGAACCTTAATATCCCTATCACCACGAACAATCTATAAACCGTGAACAAGCACAACAGAACAGGGGCTGGAAGCTGTGGAACTAACTGGAAGCTGGGTCCTGGTCTCAGCTTCTTTCCCTCAAATAATGCACCTTTATTATTTGATCTTTAAATATTTTTGAATCTTTAAACACATCTTCATTTTTGAAAATTTCTCACTAAAACATCAATGATATAGAGAGAGATGATTTTCAAAAACAAATAAAACTGGTTTAAGAATAAGGAAAATTGAGTTCTGGACCCAGTTAAGACATTAATTCCTTGTGGGATCATGAACAGACAGTTTGCATTTCCCTATGTATCAAATGGGGACCATATTAGAATCTAATAAGACAGTGAAGGAAGCAGGCTCTGAAGCCTGCAAGGATTGGTACAAATACATGACTTCCTGTTGCCATCTTAACTATTAATGTGGCAGATTGAAGTCGCCAGATTTAATATAAATAGCAGGCATAGCACTTGCCTCGCATTACCTCCTCTCTCAGCGCTTTGCACTGGTTAGGCCACTGGAACCTCACACCACCATTATGGGGTAGGTGTTATGATTGTCCCATTTTACACTCAGGAAACAGAAGTACAGAGACGCTAAATATACCTGGGCACGTGGCTACTACATGGCCAGGCAAGGCTTCAACCCAGACAGGGGTTCTTACCCAAGTCCACATGGCTTAGAGCTCCAGGTGCCAAATATCTACCTATGTTTCACTTATTAGGGAAAAAAAAAAAAAAAGACTACTTCTAAAGATAAATTAGAACACTAAACTTATGATTTTTAAGTATTCAACAAAATGGAAAGTAACCAGATCCTTATTTCTAATATATTATTAACTTAAAACGAGGATCATTTTAAGGTATCCACAGTGACTCATTTTTTCTTCATTTGGAGATCAGTATGACTGATTTTAAAAGCATAAAACAGTAGGGGCTTCCCTGGTGGTCCAGTGGTTAAGACTCTGAGCTTCCACTGAAGGGGGCACAGGTTTGTCCCTGGTCAGGGAACTAAGATCCTGCGTGCCGCGCAGTGCGGCCAAAAAACGGGAAAAAAAAAAAGCATGAACAGTATGCAGAATTGCTTTCAAGGTTATTTCTTACCAAAGACCTGAACTGGATGGTACTGTGTGCACACATTAACCCTCAAGGTCACGTGCATTGAGACGGCTGCCAGTATTGCATCAGAAGTGAGCGCCAAGCTTCCTCCATCCCGCCCGTTGGGAGGTGTCTGGGAGAGGATGAGGTGTGTCCGCACAGACCAATCTACAGCAAGTGACACCTGTGTCCTTTAGCGGCCAGAGTGGGCTGACGTCAGTCACAGGGCTGGCACGACAGCCAGGTGGACTAATCCGTTTGTGCAAATAACCTTTGCTGGAGGCCCATCTTGCGCCAACATTCAGACTGGGCCACCCAGAGCTCCTGCACACACATGGCCTCTCCAACTGTTTGTTTTTCAGTACCCTGCAGTGACCTCGGTAGAATGCAAGCAGGAACACAGCACTAGGATGGCCCGGGGAGGACTTATTCAATAAGTCACCTGTCCTCCCTGGGCCTCAATTCCTCCTTCGGTTACGTGTGGGTATTGACAGCACCATCTCAGGGGGCTTTTGTGAGGATTACAGGATGAGCATGGGTCGAGCCCTTAGAACAGTGGATAGTACACAACAAGCATGAGACGCTGTTGTCATTCGGAGCACAGCAGGACCTGCCACCCCCAACGTCACCTTCTACCAGTCTTCATTTTAAGATGACACACTATATAGTTTTTAATTGAGATATAATTCACATAACATAAAATTCACTCTTTCCAAGTATACAATTCAGTGTTTGTAGTATATTTGCTGTGTTGTGCCATCATCACCACTATCTAATCCAGGATGTTTCTTATCACCCCAAAAAGAAACCCTACCCAAGAGCAGTTCCTCCTTAATCCCCCTTCCCCATCCCCTCACACCCACAAATCCACCTTCTGTCTCTGTGGATTTGCCTTTTCAGGATATTTCCTATAAATGGAATCTTAAAATACATGGCCTTTTATGAAGATGACACACTACAAAAGAAGCCTTTACACTTCAGAAGCAAAATAACAGGATCCCACCATCCTCCCCCCGCAAACTAATAAAGTGGCAGCGCACTTGCTTCCCATAACAGCCTCTCAGTGGGCTGCCGGGGGGGGGGGGGGGGGGCTCAGCTGGATTTGGGCTTTTGAAATGGTTTAAGCTCTGATGTTCGCTTTCTATCCCACATCACACAACACAGACGCAGAGAAGTGGGCCTATCGTTCCATCCTCCTTCTTCCCTGGTTTGTCTACAAAGATCAGCAGAGTCCCGCCCCCCACCATGACTAAGTCTCATTACCAACCAATTATCTCCCCTGGCAGGAGACACACCCCTCCAGACTCGACCTATAGGAGGAGACAGATGACAAAGTTTCATAAGATGCAAATTCTTCCTTAAGCTTGCAGGAGCCCCAGGCTAAGAAACCCCCTGGGCTTAAATCACACTGGCAATGGCTCCTGCTTTAAAATATACTGAGGTCATCCTTTGACCTGAGAAAACCCCGATACTGCTCTGGAGAGACACAAATAACGCAGAATAGAGGATGCCTCATACTCATTCCCAGTTTGAGAAGAAAACAAAGGTGCATTTTATTCATTTCTCAAATCCCTTAGATTTTATGGCATACATTGCTGGCGGGAAAACTACAGGAAGGAGGGGAGGAAGTAGATTTACACGTCCAGCCATGAGTTCACAGAAGAAGGTAGCACCAACCACTGGACTCTCTTGGTGGCCAGTAAGCCTCGAAGAGCCATGACGAGCAGCCCACCAATCCAGGCACCGCCATCAATTAGGGGTCTAGTTTGAGGAAAGCCCGTTAAAGATATATGTTCATGGGAACCATGCTAAACTAAATTTATATTTTGTAGCTGAGTCTTTTGGGCACCTGATTATAACTACTGTTAATAACTGCTTTATTATGATGATTGCATTATCCAACCAGGGGACTAGATAATTTCGTTCAGAACAATGTAGTAAAAAGAGCTGTGAACTTGGCCGAAAACAACTCGAGCAAATCTCTTCTTTTTCAAGTTGTTCATCTTTATTGTTACATTTTTATGTCTCTTTCTTTGAAAGTATCTGTGCTTTTGCATATTTTAATGGGCTATATATCTTTTATTGTTGAATTGCAGGAGTTATTTATATATTCTGGATACAAGTCTTCTGACAGATACTTTAATTGCAAATATAGTCTCTCAGTCAATGCTTGTCTTTTTATTTCCTTTTTCTTTCTAAGTTTTATTGTTGTACACCTTAAACTTACACAATGTCATATGTCAAATATATCTCAATAAAGCTGGAGGATAAAACGTTTTTAAAAAAAGAAAGCATTGTTTGGAGAAGGGAGAAAAAAGCTTTACTGAGGTATAATTGGTGTACAAAATTTGCACGCGTTCAATGTACACATCTTGATGAGTTTGTACATATACATACGCCCCTGATAACTTTCAAGGTTCTAATTGTCTCCATCACCTCCAAAAATGCCCTTGTGTCCTTTTGTGTGTGGTTTTGTTTGGGTTGGGTTTTTTTGTGTGGTAAGAACACTTAACATAAGATCTATCCTCTTAACATATTTTAAACTGCAAATCTTGACTCCTTCATTCAATACCCTCGTGACCTTAGACAACCGACTACTCCTGTTTCTTTGTCCTGGACTCCTTCAAATGTAAAGCAGGGATGACCCGAAGACCCCTCCAGCTCTAAAGATCTGCCAAAGTTTCTCTCACTAATCCATTAATGTGAGAATGAAGCACCGACACCACCAGCATGGCTCTCAGGACTAAGTGCTTTCGCATAGTCAGACCGAGTTCAAGGAGGGAAATGTAAGTGGTAACTTTTGGCCCACTGAGCTCCTTCCTGCTCATAAGTAGGGGTTTGAGAACTGAATAAAAATTCTGGAACGCCACTGGTCTTCAGTCAAGCGAAGATATGATTAAAGAGGAAAGTATTTTTTAAATGTCACAATGGGAATGAAGAACACAGGTGTACTTATCACTCTTGCTTTTTAATTGTGGTTCGTTAAAATGTTCTAACATCTCTTTAGAAAAACCAACATCCTTCTGAAGGTGTTAAGCTCCAAGCTGGCTAACAGTCTAGCAGCAGGGAAGAGCACGGAACATTGGCTAATTCAGGGAATTAGGCCCTGAATAACAGAGAGCTAATTATATAATGAACCCAATGTTGGGCCCCATCGTTACGGGTCACTCACTGCCCTTCCCTATTGGATGACCTGGGAAAGGCTGCTTTGTCACCCGAGTGGACTTGCCTTCTGTGCCAGCGGCTGAGTCCCAGTGCCCATGTGGTTTCTCTAATTACGTGATTCCTCAGGCTGGCTGGGATTTCTTTCGTCTAGATCAGTCCTTTTTATCAAAGGACACAGTGATGATCTCTGGACATTCATTCCTTTAAGGTACCAAAGCTATCAATGCAGTGAGATAACATTACACTCTGGCCAGTCTGAACAGAGGTAAGAGGTCTACTGTACATACTGTACCTACTTCTGTGGCTGGGAGTTGCCCTGTTTTATAACTTCTCTAGAACTGAGACTCAGAAACACACTCTAAAAATTCAGGAACAGATTTGCAAATCACACACATGCTAAAACCACCTTGTGGAATTAAGGCAGCTTGCGTTTCCAGTTTGACCTTTATCAATAGAACTCACGAATTAAAAGCAAATCCTAAGCCATTTGGACCTCTTTCCTAGCCCCAAGATTTTCACATGGTTTTGTTTCCCAATCCATTTGAGCCAAACGGGATAGATCAGCTTTCATTGTAGCCAAAACATTTTGCAGGAGCTGACAAAAAATTCTCATCATGAGGCAGATAAGAGGGTCCTCGTGATGTGGAAACAAGGTCAAGCAAACTTCCAAGTTAAACACATATTTCTCCTGTTTTGAACATCCCTTCTCGCTAAGTTTAAGAAACACGGTTTTTAATTTTCTAAGTATCCTCTCCCTGCCAGTGCTCAAAACTGAATGTCTCAGTTTCTTTGCTTATGCTTGTAAGCTTCTCACTATTGGAGCAGCCCTGGTGGACTGGGAGAAAACATTAATCACAGAGTAAGAAATTAGAGAGTCAGGGAAAAAAGTCACCCCAGGCCTGAAGGCAGTCCCTCAACAATATTTATAGGTCACCCACTACATGACACCCTATCTGCCATCTGCAGGGAGGTTGCTGCCGCCACTGCTGGAAAAACAACAGCACAAAGGTTCTCCTTGAACCCCCAAAGGACTTGGCTTGTGGGTGGGTGTTATTGTTTACACTGGAGCAGGTGGTGGAATTTTATGTAAACTGGTCTCTGCTTTTCAAAGAATCAGGGTGCTTTTTTTTTTTTTTTTTTTTTTGATGTGGACCATTTTTAAAGTCTTTCTTGAATTTGTTACAATATTGCTTCTGTTTTTTTATGTTTCCTTGTTTTGGCCAGCAGGCATGAGGGATCTTAGCTCCGCCACCAGGGATGGAACCTGCACCGCCTGCCTTGGAAGGTGAAGTTTTTACCACTGGACCCCCAGGGAAGTCCTCCATTTTTCACTGTGTATCAGATGATAACCGTCAAGAGTCCCACAGTAAAGGTCAATAGAGGAAAAGTGTGAAGCCCCCAAACTGTCTTTCATTGTGGTGTTATGACTCTGCCATTCTCACTGCTTAGAAATTCCTTAATCAGTATTTTTCCCTCTTGGGAAATGTTACTTGCAAGTACTGGAGTACTTTCGAGAGGGGCAGCATTTATCATTGGAAACAAAGCTAAATACTTGCATGCATGTTTCTCTGCTGAGGTCACAGGTGCTGCCTTTCGTTTTTAAAGCAAAGAATGCATTGAAAGATGGACAGCCCAACAGATGTCGAATACAAAATGAGACTGGATAGATCTATTTAGAGCAGGGTTTCTCAGCCTCAGAACTGCTGTCATTTGGGGTCAGACAATTCTTTGTTCAAAGGAACTCCGTGTGCATTGTAGGCTATTTAGCCGCATTGCTGTCTCTCCCCTAGATGCCAGTAGCACTCCCCCAACTGTAACAAACAGAAATGTCTCCTGACGTTGCCAAATAACCCCTGGGGGGGCAAACACCCCTGGCTGACCACCACTGACTGATTTAGATGAAAAAAAAAAAGAAAAATTGGGAGTTTCCTTTGTTGGTTTTTTTGGGTGTGGGAGGGGGGATGGTATGGTGATTAAGCCTGATAAAGGATCTGAAATGGATTTCTAGCAATCAAAGTAACATTCTAAAGTACACAAACAAAAGGATAGTGAGGTTTGTATAGAAAGCTAGGAGTTTTCTCTAGCCTCTGTTAACACATCACAGTCTTGTTTGGCAAGCTCCTGAAGAAGCAACTGAGTTACTTGAAAGAGTGAAATAAATTATACTTATTCTTTAGAAGATAGTGTTTTCTAGACCAAATTATCAACTAAATAATAATAAAAACTAAATTGTAGACTAAATAGTCAAGCTGGTCCAATTTTTTCTTTTGATGTTCTAGAATATATTACTGATAGAAATGAGAAAAATTAAAACATTAATTTCTTAGGTTTCTGCTAAGCCCACAAAGTTGACGGCTAGTTTGTGACTTTCTGAGTATCTATACTACGTATACAACTGTGTTTCGTTTTGTGTATTATAAATACAATAGATAAGATTCTGTAAGCAAATATTTCAGCAAATCTCTCTCCTTCCCTCTCCCCCCACCCCCAAAACACATGCACACACACATTCTGAGCTTTATTAACCTAGTTATGATTTTCTCTGTAACTATTAATTTTAACCTACAGCAGTAATTTTCTTAATTAAAAAAACAATCCACTTTCTTCCAACAATTTTTAGACAGAAACTGAACTTGTGAAACAAGACACCTCCCTTCCTCTCCCTCTGGAGCTATTCTTGAAGTAGAGTTTAAACCACTGACCTAGTGAAGAAAATTAAATTGTAAATTCTTAGTTATTATAGACAATGTGAGGCATAATGATATAGGTAAGGTTCATAAGCATTGTAAGGTTATGAACTACCTTTACATGTGGCAAATTCTCAATTAGCCTCAGGAAAAAAATTAGTAGTTTCCAAAGACAGACATAGGTTAACATTATAAAGGAAGAACAATTATCTTAAGGTCTTAAACAAGCAAACAACACTGCAGTGAAAATTCTGTTTATTGTACAAAGCTCTTAGTCCACGTATTTAATTAGAAGTCCTCATTAAATATCAGTTCTCTGCAGTGAGAAGCCGCCCCTCAATTCAAAACCTTACAAGAACTACGCTGAATTCTTATCCTGCCAATTCGCAACCAACCTATTATTTGGTAGCTTCTCTGGCCTCAACACAGCCCCATGTCTTCAAACAATCAGGCCACCACACTGCTTTGGACGTTCCTGTTTAACAGGAAGTCCCACCTCCTGGTCTCCATCAAGTTAACTGCTTTGTTTTTTAATTTAGCTTCAAAATTTACCTGAAGTCTTTCCTAAGCGTTTCTTTCTGGAAAGACCTCTGCCTACCTTTAAGACTCCTTGGACTCTCTGCGTTGAGCTCAATCATTGCCTGGCCTTTGAATTCTCCTGGAGTTGTTTCAACGAGTAGGTTAATCACAGGGTTACACCTAAACGACAAATTCTTCAAAGATAAGTCCCTATTTTTCTCCTTCCCTCTATTCCCTACCTTTTGTCCATAGGACATACAGAAGCTTTCCAATAACGTGTGCTAAAATGGAATTGCATATATAGTTTAAAAGAAAATGAACTATTAAGAACCCAGGTATAAACAGTCCAGTCCTGGAAATAACAGCTGAGTCAGCTGACAGAATGTGGTTAATTTCATGCGTCAACTTGACTAAGCCACAGGGTGCCCAGATATCTGGCCAAACATTATGCTGGGGATTTCTGGGAGGATGTTTTGTCATGAGATTAACATTTAAATCAGTGT
Source organism: Balaenoptera ricei (assembly GCF_028023285.1). NCBI lineage: Eukaryota > Metazoa > Chordata > Mammalia > Artiodactyla > Balaenopteridae > Balaenoptera > Balaenoptera ricei. The sequence continues at coordinate 28,990,859 of NC_082650.1, read as the reverse complement.
ACTGAGTAAAGCTGATTGCCCTCCAGAGTGTGGGTGGGCCTCATCCAACCAGGTGAAGGCCTGAATGGAACAAAAGTCATACCATTCTCCAAGTAAGAGAGAATTATCCTGTCTGACGGCTTTTAAACAGGGACATCAGCTCTGCAGATTTTGGACTTGCTAGCCTCCATAATGATGTGAGCCAATTCTTTCTAATCAATCAATCAATTTCCTATTGGTCTGTTTTTCTGAAGAACACTGAGTGATACACAGAGGAAACTAAAGAACTGTTAATAACTATTACAGGGCTCTGTCTGAGCATGAAAGGTCTAACCCAGCTCCTGAGAAAGGAGCAACCTAACCCAGCTCCTGAGAAAGGAGCAACAGAAACAGAATGCGTGACTGGCCTCAGCTTCCTAGGTCAGGAGAGGCTGCCAGCATTACAGGAGGAAAATGACACACAGGTCTAGTCACTTAGCCATAGAGACAGAGACAGACTCAGGTTTTGTGGTACTTGAAGTTTAGACCATTGTGCACGTTGGGGAGGAGGGAGGGGAGGATACTTTTTAAGAAAAAGAACATGAAATTATTTCAGAAATATATAAATTCAGGTGAACATGTGAACATCTAATGGTCTTGGGAAGAGTCCATCTAAGTGATGGACCCTCAAGTTTACGCTTCATTTACTTCGCAGTAAACCCACATCTGCACCGGAAAATTTAGCAGAATGATCCAGAATCATCCTGCATCTGAAGATTCTGGTTCAGGGCTTACCCAGCTTCAAAAGTGTTGAGGAAGAAAGAAAAACAGAAGGGAGAAAGAGGGCTGCTGTCAAATTTGACAACTAACTTTTGAAATTATTTCCAGATTTAAACAAAGTAGCAGGTGCCCTCCTAAAATAAAAACAAGTCACAAGTAAAAACGATACACGTATTTTTACAAAGAAAAAAAATTCCCTCAGTAAATAAAATTTGGTCAGTAGATACAAATGATATGTCAGCTGCTTACAATCCTGGCACTGGGTCAATGTGCAGTCAAATGAATACTGAGGGTACTGAGGGTACACGGAGTGAGAGCATCTCAAATCTGAGACAAGGGCACTAAAATTGGCTCACTTCAGAGTTGCTCAAAGCAAGCAGAGCCATTCATGCTCACTGCGTGTTGATAAATGCAAGCTACTGGGGGGTAAAGAATGCTAGTTTTTTTGTTTGTTTTTATTCTTGCAATGAAGAGAATGAGTTGGCTTTCTAGAAAGTCTTCAGGGCTAATAAATTTCATGTTTATACTAATGAAAGACAGTTTTACACTGGGAGTTAATTTTGGTGAAAACTGACCATACCTCTTCAAGAAGCAGCGAGCTTCCACCCAAATTTCTTTCTAACTTAACACAGGTTACTTAATGGCGTGATGGGGAAATAGCTGTTTTGTTCTCTGCTACAGTCAGATAGATTATGTGATTATAGACTCCATTTCTTCATTTCAATCCTCAGAATCTTAATGTATGAATGAAAGATTCACAACTGCCAAAGCCAGTCATGGCTCTTGGCTTTATTCCTTTCAAAGATGCGGTCCTCTGGGACAGACAGAAATGACAACCTGGCTTATTCCGAGGGATCTGGTTTCCCTGTCCTGGCTGCTGAGCCAGCGTAGAACTGAAGACTACCGGGTCCTCGGCTCATCTGCTCTCAACCAGCACAACCACAACTACCAAAAGAAGAGCAGGCAAGTCCTACCTTCTCCCCAGGGAATGTGAAAATGGCGGCACTCTGTTGGGAAAGGCAATACCATAGGGGAGTGATGTGTTTAGCTTTGTTATAAATCTCACTGGGATCAACCTAAACTATGGAAGGCTGGCCATGCTTCTGTATTTAGTAAGCATTACCAGTAAAAGTACCAGTGAAAGTAAGAGTACTTTCAACTTGTTCACTATCAGAGAGCCTAAGGGAAAGAACTAGTGTACAGAGCTAGAGTCCCAGGAACAGGAAGGAAAGAGGGAAGATAGAAATGAAATTTATAGCAGTGATCACAAGACCAATAGAAAAGGGTGCCGTATCTTCCATTAGAATCTCCCCTCACATCAGTGTCATTACAAATCACCTACTAAAATCAGTCCTTCCTCTGCCTCAGAATAATGTGCATGGTGGACTTGTAAAGTGATGAACTTACTCCGTACAACCCCCAGATTTTGTATACGCACACACACAGATTTTATACACACACACATACATATATATATATACGCACATATATGCAAGCATACGCCATCGATTCTCATTGTTCACGGTAGTTAGATTCTATAAAGTCATCATGAATTAGCGAATACTGAAGCATTGCTCCTAAAGAGAAATACAGAGTATACAGGGTTGGGTTCCTACAAGCCTCAGGTCACATTTTCATTAACCAATCCATATATAATCTTGTTTCATGTGTGCATCTATTTAAAGATGCCTTTAAACAGGCATCTTTATGTTGACTCATTAACACTGAACTCACAGCCAACAGCACTACAACTCACAACTGCACGAAGTTTATCTGAAGCAGGTATTTTCTCTGTAAGGCACATCAGCCTTCTTGCACTTTAAAACACTGAGGACTAAACACTTCAGCACTAAGCTTGGGGGCTGTTTTAAACAGTGAAATCGCCAACAAAAAGCACAAAAACGTGAAAAACACAGCACTAAATACACCAAGCAAAAGACCCTTGTATGTAGCATGAGAGCTGAAACTAGAAGGCAGGTTTAGGCTTGTTCACTCTCAATGTGCACGATGGGCAACTCAAATTCATCACCATTCTGTCCATGTCCGTAAATGACAGTGAAAGCACTGGGAGTGTTGATTTGGGGGCTACAAATAAACTTTAGCGAGTGGGTGAGTTTGTAAATACAGAATCTGCAAATAACGAGGATTAAGTATATGTGTGTGTGTATTTATAAAATCGGTGTCATTACTTTATAGTTAGATTATGATTCAAACAATACTTATCAATGCCTACTATTGGCTACACGTACACATATGCACACTATGGTAGATGCTTAAAGAGTGCAAAAAATATAATTCACAATAGCTTCCCTCAAGGAATGCATAGATTGTTGGGAAGTCAGAGCATTTGTATATAAAATGATAACCAATAAAGCCAGGAGAAAGCCAGTGTTTACTAGTGACGGAGACAGTACATGTTATATAAAAGTTATGCAGATTTTATTCCTGTTACAGATATTTCATGAATTATTTTCTACATAGACTTTGGAGGAAAAATAAAGAGTTTAGACCTGCACTGTCCAACTGTGGTAGACGCTAGCCACATGTGGCTATTTAAATTAAAATTTAATTAAATGAAAAATTCAGTCTCACTAGCCACATTTCAAGTGCTTAATAGTGACATGTGGCTAGTGGTTACTAAACTGGACAGCGTAGCTATAGAACACCTCCATCAATGCAGAAAGCTCCATTGGACACTGCTGATTTAGATTGTTATATGTGTGGAAAACAATGAGGAAAAATCACAAAAGGCAAAAAACTTCCCATTTGGAATTATTAAAGCTATAAATTACATAGAATATTTTAGGTTTTACTCTTATACAACTTGAAAAGGAGAGTTTTAAACTTGTCATTTTTTATACACTGGCAATATTGTATGGTAACAGCCCCAAAACACTATGAACTTTCCACAAGGTCTTCAGATAACAATGACATATCTATGATAAATAGATAGCAATCTCCTGACACTGTGTGCTCAATGAGTCAAAAATAAACATATCCTATTTTTCTATTTTCTATTTCTCCATCATTTGTGCTAGTAAATTCTCTCAGAGAGGCACTAAAAGTTCACATGTACTGATAAGCCCTGGAGAATGAAGCAGAAGACAGAAGTTTGATCACAATTCTATCACATTATTACGTCAACTTTAAAATACAAGGATCAAGAACTTGGGTTGGAGCTGAGCTTTCGTTCACTTCTATGGAGCTACCCAGAAACTTCCAAATGTCTTCCCACCCACTCTGGGTCTCCAGGAACCCTGGTAGCTTCTCCAACTTAGAATCCCCCTGCCACCAGCGCTACGGATGGCAGCCGCTTTGTGAGGGCAGGGGGGGGAGTTCCCCAGAAGGTCTGCAGTGCCCAGGATTTAACCAGAACAGATCTGCTCGATTTTCAGAACCCCAACAGAAAAGAGTATTCCACAGTATGCCAATTCCCACCCCACCTTTTCAATTCCAAACTCTCTTCTCACTCCCACCCCAGCTTAGGACGCATTTCTACTGTCTGAGGAGACAGGGGAAAAGAAACAACTCTGGAAAGTCAACACAAAAGTCTACTCCAGATATCTTTCTATATCTTGCACTTGGACCTGTAGCATTTAAGTTTAGAAGACTAAGAACTTGCTGTCTTTGTTCTCAAGTACAGTCCTGACAAATGCCCCAAGTCTCCCAGCCCAGCTGGGGTATGGTCGAAAGAAGAAGCAAAGAACATCCAGGTTGATTCTCAAGTTTATTATCCCACCACAGACACCAACCTATTCAAAACAGTCAGATCAGTGATCAGTCTTACTTGAACCAGTATATCAGGTCATTTTCCTACCCCATTATCATCAGTAGCTATAAAAGACATAAAGGAACTAACTTGGAACCAGGAATGCATATTTGATCAGATCAACATGACAAATGTACTTGTTACCAAGTGGTTTGACGTTGGATACTTCTTTTTATACTATACTTTAAAAAAAATTACTTAGTTTAGTCCTGAACTTCCAAGTTTACATTCAGAGATTGCTTAAGAAAGAAACTAGGGAAACGGAGACTGTATTCCCTGAAACTTGTGAGAAATGCTCCTGTCTCCCACCCCTGCTTTAAAAAATAATCTTACACACCAAGGCGTTCATTTTTTTCATAAGCTCCATGATGCAAAAAATGTTGCCAACCTCTGACAGGTTTAATTTTTACGAAGAAATAGCATAGATTACATGTGTGATTAAATTAAAGCATGTTAAGTTAGGGACTCAGGAGAACCTGCCTCAACTAGCACCAGGAATTCAACATACTGTCCTAGAAACAAATGTCCTTCAAAAGAAAGGACAAATAAAAAAATTTAGGGAATTCCCTGGCGGTCCAATGGTTAGGGCTCAGCTATCTCACAGCTGGGGCTCTGGGTTCCATCCCTGGTTGGGGAACTAAAATCCCATGAACTGCGGTGCAGCCAAAAATAAAAAAGTTTTTTTAAACAAAAGTCTTGATCGTAAACTTTTCTGAATTTGCAATTTTTTGTTATGAAAAATGCTTTTTAGCACAACAAGCAATTTTCCAGTAACTGAACACAGTTGCACAGCTGCCTGCCGTCACCTAGAACATGAAAGGTGATTTTCATTAAAAAATATAAGATAGCAGATTGAGTAGGCACATTTAAAATATGATAGTGCAATGGTTTTATTGGTTTCTGGTAAGAAATTCCGAGGATGAATTCCATCTCCAGGTATGATATTTTGCAGGAAACAATGGATTGCAGTTTAATCAGCAGTTCCGGTGATGAGACATTTTGATTCCTGATATCACTCATTTGTGAATTACAGATGGGCTGAGGTCATACTGGATGACAGTACTGTCAAAGGAGGAAAAGATGCTGTCTTACCAAAGTATGATTGTGTGTGTGCATGTGTGTATGCATGTGTACACTCACGCACACAGCAGTTGGCCTACAAGGACGTTTTCATCTGCTTCTTTTTCTCTTAGCCTCTGACTACACAGCATTGGGTTTACAATTGTCCAGGGACATTCAGCCTCTGAGTCCGTGGTGACCACTGTGTGAGGGAGCAACGTGCTTGGGGCTCCTCTTTCACAGACTCCTGGGAACAGATATCGTCTCTATGCCTGTGTCACTGGAATCTATTATACTTGGCTTCCTTTAGAATAGGATCTTAATGTTTACTGTGAATGATTTCCTTTAAAAGAATGTGTAAAACATTACAGTAACAAGGCAAGCATGAGAGAGGACAATTATATCACTTATACAAGTCTCATATTTACCTAGCGTACATACCTAGTGTATTTAACACATGGAACACAGCATTTTTCACTCTCCTCCTTTTTGGAGATAAAACTACCTTTAGTACAAATATGAAATGAAATAAATAATAATAATAGAAAGTAAATGCAGACAGTTAACATTTTCTCTTATTGAATTTTATATATCATGCCAATAAAATTAATAAGCGATTTTAATAAAGCTGAAACATCCACAGAAGTTAAAATTTAGTTGACTTCTAAATCATATCATTAATGTAATGCTTTCTTTTCTTCATTTTCTTCTTTTAGTTTTAAAATAATTAACAATTTTTAAAAGAATAAAATTCAATTTTAAAGATATTAGGCAAATTCCGAAAACTCTATCCTGCAGGAATTAAATTTGTACTAATCAAACAAAAATATTACACCCTGTAGCTGGTGTTGCTTCACTGTTTCTAATTTAAACACAAATGAAAACAAAATGAGAAAGAGGAATTGAAATAACTCATTCTGTTCTTTCCTCTTTATAATCTCTATACTATCATTGTTTATAGCAAATCTACTGCTTAAATGCAGGAGTATGTAGCGTGCTAGGAACTGGGGGCTTGAACTTTGTAGGAAGCCAGCTAAAACAACTCCAAATTGTTATGAACTTACCCTAGAAACAAGCATTTGTAGCTAAATTCACATGTGTTAGAGCCAACAAGATAGCTAGGAATTCTCCACACTGACTTCTTTGCAGAATACAATGTCTATTAAAGGACAAGTGACAATACATGCAAATTTGGAGCTAATATGTATATATTATTAAAACTTAGTAGTAACTATAAAAATTGGAACTTAAACCAAAAACGGATTTTTTCGAGATTCATCACTGACATCGTTTAGAATTACTAGCACATGGTGGTGATAAAAAGCAGACTAACCTGTAGTCACTTCTCTACAGACAATGCACTTCCGTACTGCTACACAGAGGGCTGGCTATTCCTAGCGCCCCACCCTCAGGACACCACCAACGTCTAATAAAGGATCTAAAATAGATGTAACTGCAGAAACTCAATTTGCATACACATATCAGAATAAACTCCCAATGTTCGATCCAGTCCTTCACTCGATTTCTGATAGTTTCACTTAATGTTATAACATGCAGGGGATCATGGCTGGCACTTATTTCACTTCAAGAGGTTTGGTCTTAACTTGAAATGTAATTAGTTTTCTATAATAACTTTTGGTACTCCTTTCATTCCAGAATTTTTCTGAACACTTTTGGAACCTATTTATATTTTCGTCATGGCCCATGTTAGGGGCTTATAAGCACAGTCGCTTTAATACCTGCTATTTTCAGCTTCTATCTATTGCTCTGTTTAAAGTTGTTCTTTTAAGCTTTAAGGGCTGTCTCCTGGGCTCTGGATTCCAAGATTTGGTTACATAACTTTGGTCACATTTCCAGTATATATTCAGAGAACGTCAAATGAAACCATGTTGGTTGTTCTATCATCTTCAGATAATTTTTCACCCTCCCACCTCACGTTGCTAATTAAACATAAAACTGATTTGAGAAAGGAGAAAAGTAAACCCTCCAGCTATAACTGAAGCTTGATTTGCAATAATAAACCAGCACATTCAATAGTTTAGAGACCGTGACAATGTACCAGGATCCTAGAATCAAGAGGCTGCCTTCAATTTACATTTGAAACCTGGAACGCTTGAATAGCATTTGTACCCTCCACTGAGAACACAAACACACCTGTGCTTCCAATTTCTGTTCACCTGCTAACTAATAAATACCCCCATTTTGACTCACAATGACTTTCCCAACAAACTACTTTAATGTAACGTTTTAACCTATTAAATTCCGGCTGTAATATAAATGTGTTCATCCCAATCTGCCTATAGCTGGACATAAACAGTGAGGTGCTGGAGCTGGCTTCTACCAGCTTGCAAGAGCTGAAAGTTAGGTGGCATCTCCTCCCAATTTATGTTCAACGATGTCACACTGGTGGTTTGAAATTGGCCCTGGAGGAAACATTTACACAGAAAATGGCAAATGCCACAAATCCAGGCATCAGGGTTCCCCCCACCGATAGAGCTGGTTTTTTTTTTTTTTTTTTTTTTTTTTTTTTTTTTTTTTTTTTTTTTTTTTTTAAATATTTACTTATGTATTTATTTATTCTAGCTGCGCCAGGTCTTAGTTTTTTTTAGAAATTCACGTTCTTTTATTTATTTATTTATTTATTTATGACTGTGTTGGGTCTTAGTTTCTGTGTGAGGGCTTTCTCTAGTTGTGGCAAGTGGGGACCACTCTTCATCGCGTTGCGCGGGCCTCTCACCATCGCGGCCTCTCTTGTTGCGGAGCACAGGCTCCAGACGCGCAGGCTCAGTAATTGTGGCTCACGGGCCCAGTTGCTCCGTGGCATGTGGGATCTTCCCAGACCAGGGCTCGAACCCGTGTCCCCTGCATTGGCAGGCGGATTCTCAACCACTGCGCCACCAGGGAAGCCCCTAGAGCTGGTTTTTAAATGTTTACCAGCACACTACTAGGTATATATACATCTGTTATTACTTAACACAGGGAACTTCATCCCCATTGCTTCCTAGTCTGGCCTGGTGAAAACCACAAGAATGCACATACATGAATGACTAAAAAGGAACAAGGGTTCATTTCAAGGGGGACCTATGCCCTCTCAATAAAGTGTGCAGAAGAAAAAAGGATACCAAAGTTTGCCAGAATAAACGATACTGCTTTAAATATCTAATATAAGAAAGCAAATGTCCTCTGATCCGTGAGTCTGTATCAGTCAGGGTGTTAGCACTGGCATACTTAAAGGCTTAACTGAGAACAATGTAATGAAAAAACTATTTGCAGAGGGGTGGGCAGAGTTGAAGAAAGTAACAAGGAATGGTGAAGCACCCAGGAACTAGCAACTGAAGAGATGGGAGCTGTTACTACTCCTAGGTCTGAAGGGAAAATGGGAGGAAATGTTCTTCCTGGAGCCAATCAACAGGAGCTCTAGCTACAGGCAGAGAAACTTCCAGAACTATAACAAGGCATGCAGAGGCGGGGTGGATAAATACCCAGACCTCTCTCTCTGCTTCCCTCCCTCCCTGCTAGTGCCTCCCATTGGCCAGACCAACCAGAAAGCAGAGGGCAAGAGCTTGGGGGATATAGTTCATTGAGGTCAGCTCCCAGGGAACAATGTAGGGCAGAGGACGGAGCTGGGGAACAGAGGCATAGGTGAAAAACCCACCCAGGCTTCTCGGCTCTCCTTTCCCTCGTTCTGCATTCCTTCTGCTACCTCCACACAGCCCCAAGAACAAGTAGGGAACTGAATCACTTAGCTCTGTAGTCATGTTTTGAAAAAAATTAAAAGGTTGGTTTTTAATCCTATGAAAAGAAGGGCTTTGAGAGAGAAAGAAGGGATCTGGAGGAGGTAAGCCTGCTGCAGCTATAATTTCCAACAGAATTCAAGTTGTAAAGCATTTTTCATATTTTACTTAGAAGAGCCTTAAAAGTGCAGAATAAAAGGATTGTGTAAAGGTACTCCGGCATCAACTTTAACAGTGAAGTGAAGCTAAGACGTACCTTGCTTTTGACACGGAACAGCAGTGTCACTCCAGCAATTCTGCAGAGCCTGACAAATGGACAATTAAGCCAGACGACTGAATCGCTCAGCGTGAACGAGTTCAGGATAGTTTCTTGAGTTCAGCACTCCGCAGCACTTACTGAACAGACACTCCAGCTTTCACCTTCTCCCTACAGGCCTGGGGATAAAGAAAACGCACTTTAAAGGCAGCAAAGTTCTTACAATGTCCTAGCCCTAATAACACTCAGTAAAATTATAACAACAACCGATGCCGGCCCAAAGAATCTCTACATAGTAAGCAACACTTCCACTCATGCCTTTGGTCAGGGTATTTGTTTGTTAGGACCAATGTAACAAAATACTACACACTGGATGAGTTTAATAGGAATTTTTTTCCTGACAGTTCTGAAGGCTAGAAGTCTAAAATTAAGGTGTCGGCAGAGTTGGTCTCTTCTGAGGCCTCTTTCCATGGCTTGTAAAAGGCTCTTCTCCCTGTGTCTTCACGTGGTCTTCCCTTTGTACCTGTCTGTGTCCTAATCCCCCTCTTACAAAGACACCAGTCATACTGGATTAGGGCCCACCCTAATGAACGAACTTTAACTTAACTACCTCTTTAAAGACCCTATCTCCAATACAGTCACATTCTGAGAGGACTAGGACTTCAACATATGAATTTGGGAGGGGCAGGGACACAATTCAGCTCGTAACAGTGAATATTTATTTCTTTTCCCTGGTATCACCCACGCCATAGTTTCCTCAAGGAAGGACATTTTGCTCTAGTCTTCCCTTACTCAAAATGCACTCAAAATGCATCATTCCTCAGTTCCTTTCTTTCACTCCATACTTTGTACTTTCAAGTGGCCCTTCACAGAAGTCATCTGCCAACCCCTGCCTTAGAGAAACTAGGTCATCTTGCACCTTCTACTTTCCATCCTTATCTCAGATGCTCTCCCAACACTGACTATGCTTTTGGCCACAGAAACTGTTCCTCACACAAGCTGGGCACATTTGCAACCCTAGGGCCTTTGAACTTGCTGTTTCCTCTGCTTGGAATGCTCTGGCTCAGCTCTTCATTGACTGGCTTCTTTTTCTTTAGGACTCAGCAAAAATGTCATTTCTTCCAAGAGGCTTTCCCTGAAGATACTATAAAGTAGCTGTCCAGACCACCTTCCATGTTCTATTTGAAATTAAATAATTTACCTCCATTTATACCAAGGCATTAAAGAAAGTTTTAACTTTTAAGTTGTTGAAAAAGAATATATTGTCTCTTGGGACTTCCCTGGTGGTATAGTGGTTAAGAATCCACCTGCCAATGCAGGGAACACGGGTTCGATCCCTGATCTGGGAAGATCCCACATGCCGCGGAGCAACTAAGCCCGTGCGCCACAACTACTGAGTCTGCACTCTAGAGCCTGTGAGCCACAACTACTGAGCCCACGTGCCACAACTACTGAAGCCAGCGTGCCTAGAGCCCGTGCTCCGCAACAAGAGAAGCCACTGCAAGGAGAAGCCCGCACACTGCAATGAAGAGTAGCCCCCGCTCGCCACAACTAGAGAAAGCCTGCGCACAGCAACGAAGACCCAGTACAGCCAAAATTAATTAATTAATTAAAAAAAAAAAGATGCAATGGAACACTTCCAAAGAATCAGCCAATAAAATTTAAAATAAAGACTATATTGCCTCTAATTTTTAAGCAAAAAACTTAAGCAAAATTAGAGTCATTACATTTTAATAGTTTATTTTCTAAAAGTGATATGTGTCTATTGACGTGATTTTGGAAACTATAGAAGAGTATAAAGAAGTAAACAAAAAGCACTCCAGAACACTATCACCTTCAGCTTATTACTTTTAATATTTGATGTATATATCCTTCTTAGATTTTTCTATATAGCTTTGTTATTTAAACTGAAGCAACAAAACTAGTCCATGATTAGATTGTCCTAACTCTAAAACATGCATGTTTGTTTGGTGCTATAATACGTATTAGAGAATGTCAATTTACTAATTCATGAATTAAGATACTATTTGTATTGTAAGTAAGGGATCATGGCTGCATACATATGTAGTACCTAAACTTAATTCTGTATTATGAAATGTAAATGTTAATGCTTCTACTACATGCTTGGGGAAGTAAAAGAAAAAGAAAGGTGGAAGGGAGGGAAAAAAAGAATAAAGAGAGAAGAGGGAGGGAGGAGTTATTTTTCCTGAGTTTAATTGTATCTTTACAGAAAATTGCACGCCCATCTCATTTTCTGTGTATTCTCTTTAAAGTTTCATAGTAATTAGCCTTTGAGCAAACACTTTGGAAACAATCGCACACAAATTGCAAAGTGTCCTTGACCTGGCCTTTTCATAGACCTTCAGTTTTGTTTCTCACCAGCACCAGTTCTGTCACCATTCCCTTCTGCTTGGTGTGGCAACTGTCAAACACACCTGAAAATTCTTTCACAATCCTTCCATTGGGAGGTGTGGTCCACAGCTTGTGACTGTTTCAACCAACAGAGTATGACAGAAGTGATGGTATACGATTTCTGAGGCAAGGCCAGAAAAGGCCATGAAGCTCCTAGCTGACAACCAGCCTCAACAGCCAGCCATGTTAGTGAGACATCTTAGACATTCACCACCCTCCCCCAACTAGCTACTATGGGTTGAACTGTGTCCCCCAAAAAGGAATGTCAAGTCCTAACCTTTAGAACTTGTGAATGTGACCTTATTTGGAAAGACGGTCTTTGCAGACATAGCCAAGTTCAAACGAAGTCATACTGGACTAGAGTGGTCCCTAACTTAATGACTGGTGTCTTTACTAGAAGAGGTAAATTTGGACACAGTGACACACACAAGGAGAAGATGATCCTGCAAAGAGACAGGGAAAAGGCCATGTGACGATGGCAGAGACTGAGCGGATCCATCTATAAGGCAAAGATTGCTGGCAACCACCAGAAGCTAGGAAGAAGCCAGGAATGATCCACCCTTAGAGTCTTCAGAAAGAGCATGGCCCTGCTGATACCTTGATTTTGGACCTCTAGCCTCCACATCTGTGAGAAATACATCTCTGTTGTTTTAAAGCACCCAGTTTGTGCTACTTTGTTACAGCAGCCCTAGAAAACTGATGCACTAGCCCTCAGATGACAGCCCAGTCGTCACCTGGCTGTAAACACACGTGAGACTCCAAGTGAGAAGTGCCCAACCTCGACTCTCCCTATTTCCTGACCCTCCCAATTGTGAGCAAAATGAAATGGTTGTTTTAAGACTTTAAGTTTGGAGGTAATTTGTTACAGAGCAATGATAACTGGAACACTTGGATCACTCCCATTCACCCTTCAAGTTTCAATTCAGCCATCACATCTAGGAAGCCTTCTCTGACCTCCTCATACCTGCCTTGCACGCCCTCCTCCGAAATCCCACAGCACCTCGATTTACCCCACTTTTCACTCTACATTGTCCATGAAACCCATATGTCAGCTGTCCCCCGAAGCCAGCCTTTCCTTTTGCCAGACCCCCAGCAACTCTTCACATTCACCCAAAACGTGAACTCACCCTCTTCACCTCAAAGTTTTACTAAACGTTTTGTAGAGGAGATAGAAGAGAAAGATTATCAAGTGCTCACACACAGCAGATAACTGAAATACTCACCATTAGACATTTTTTTGTTTGTTTAGCCTGAAGTCTCCCAGGAGTTCTTTACTGCAGAAGTTCCCAGAACCCTTCAGATGTCAATGATGCTCCATAGGGAAAAGAAAGTATTGAGGGTTGGTTTCCCAAACTTATGAAGTCACTGAACTCTTTTCATGGAGTAGCTTGAAAGGCATGGCATGTTCCTAAACGTGCTTCAACTATAAATACTCATGGTTATTATAAATTCCTTCCAAGTAATATGTTATTCTTTCTTCAAAGTTACGGACTCTGAAAATGGAGCAGGACCCTGGGCATCTTACTGTGGCTTCTTTATCATCATTAAGAAGTCTCAGAACGAGTTTCTGGAAAGAATCTTGAAGATTCTTATCACTCTGACTCATGTTTAATGTGCTTCATATCACGAGTATTACAGAACAGCTAAAAAACTCCCACTTCTCCGGTGCCCAAAGCCAAAGACACAGTCATGTGGGGCACACCAAGTACTCAATTTTCCTGCTTTTTCTTTTTCTTTTTTTTTTTTGAGGCATAATACTAGTAGACTATCAAGAAGTTTATGGCTTCTACATACAGGGCACAGAGAAGGTCGAATCGAGCCCGAAGGAAGTGTTGACGGTACTGCAAACATCTTCAGGCACAGTTCTCTCACCTCCCAAATGACCTTAAGTGTCCGCTAAAAAGTTTTGTTTGCAAATGTTTGTCGAGGACAAAGCAAGTGACATCATTTTCTAGCCACTGACCTCATTTTGATCCCGGGACCAGTGGTGGCTGTGTCGAGGGCAGAGGAAAGCTCCCCGCATCGACCTCTCTCGTTTCCTGTTACTCAGTGTTTGGGCTCCGCGTCTGCTCATTTGTCCCATGATCCTCATCTGTACAGTTTTCCTTAATCATAAGAGCTTGCAATGCAAGAACTGTGCATATTTGACCTCTTAGAGGGGGAAGAGAAAACCAAGCATGCCCTTTTAATAAATGAAATTTTGCGACGATGATAAAGATTCCGGTGTCCAGTCAGCAGAGGCCGGCGTAGCGAGGGGACGCAGCGTGCATCCGCCGTGGGGCCGGGGGCGGGGCGGCCGCCGCGAGACGCAGAGTGGGCGGGGCCCAGAGTGGGCGGGGCGACGCCCTCCTGCAGGGTAGCCCGGGGCGGGAGCGCGCCGCTGGACTGCGGGGCTCGTGGCCCAGCGGACGTTGGCCTCCACGGCCCCCCGGACGTTGGCCTTCGTGGCCTTGCCTCAAAGTCCTTATGATTTCAAATTTTTGCTGAACTTGTAAAAGAGGCACTTGGATGATGGATTAATAAAAACATTGAAATTCCGTGAAAAGTTTCAAATTGGAGAATCCTGAACGTTCATCCTGGTCCAGCAGTTCTGCTGGTCACGTAAATACAGATGAATGAAGACTCCATTCAGGAAGACAGCTGGCCAGCGGTCCAGAGCTGATGCAGGCCATGCTGGTGTATCTGCAAGCAAGATGAAGAAAAGGACGTCCCACAGAAAACATCGGAGCAGTGTAGGGCCCGGCACACCTGTTTCCCAGCCCCCGCGGAGCATCATAGGCTGCAGGATTCGGCATGGGTGGAAAGAGGGGAACAGCCCTGTCACCCAGTGGAAAGGAACCGTTCTGGACCAGGTGTCTATAAATCCTTCTTTGTATCTTATAAAATACGATGGATTTGACTGTGTTTATGGACTAGAACTTAATAAAGATGAAAGAATTTGTGCACTTGAAATCCTCCCTGATAGAGTTGCAACATCTCAAATCAATGATGCACACCTAGCCGACACAATGATTGGCAAAGCAGTGAAGCACATGTTTGAGACCCAGGATGGCTCTAAAGAGGAGTGGAGGGGAATGGTCCTAGCACGCGTCCCCATCATGAACACGTGGTTTTACATCACCTATGAGAAAGATCCTGTCTTGTACATGTACCAGCTCTTAGATGATTATAAAGAAGGTGACCTTCACATTATTCCTGATTCAATTGATTCATCTCCAGCAGAAAGGAAACCAGGAGAAGTCTGGGACAGCCTGGTAGGCAAACAAGTGGAATATGCCAAAGAAGATGGCTATAAAAGGACTGGCATGGTCATCCATCAAGTAGAGACCAAACCGTCTGTCTGTTTCATCAAATTTGATGATGATTTCCATATTTACGTCTATGATTTGGTGAAAACATTCTAGATGTCATCACGAACTTTGCCAAATTTATGTAAATATATTAAATGTGCAGTTTGTAGACGTAAAGATTTGATTGCTTTCCATTTTAATGAGAGCTTAAATGTCCCTGCGAACCCACAGTTTGCCAGCAGAACTGGTTTTGTTCTGAAGAGTATAGGTATATGTGAACACAAAACATTTTGTGTAAGGAGCTCCTTCCTCTTAAAAGGAGTCTGTTTGGAGGGGAGTTACAGGCAAGTTTGGCAAAAAAAAAGTTAAACTAGTATCAGAGTCATTTAAAACTGTAGTAGATTTTATCAATTTTCCCCTTCACTCTTAACATTCTCTTATTCTGCTGCCACAATGCAAGCATAGTTTGATACTTTTGTTTTTGCCTTTTTGGATATATATATATATATATATATATATAAACGCACATACACCTATCTATCTATATCTGTGTGTATACATGTATTATATATATGCACACACACACAGATACACACACACTTCATTGGCAGTCCTTTCTTTGTGGATTGGGACGGGGATTAAATAATTTTCTCCAGTTCAGCAGGAGTGCTGACCCAAGTCAATCATATTTGGTATATTACTGCTGTTTGTCGAAAATTAAATTTGGGCACAGAAAGCACATGGGGACATTCAGCTTGTTTTAAAAGTCAGAAGTGCAAAGCACCTTTTCAGTCGGAAAGTCCAAACAAGAATCACTCATGAACCGTTAATGACCCATGTTAGAACTTTACCAAACAGTTAGAAATCTGAGCAAAATGTTGACTTTGATTCTAAGCTTTGTAAAATTTTTGTTTACAATTTTTATCATAAATACTTTTTTTTTTTTGTCAAAGCCCAGGTCCACACAGTGTAATGCAGGTGTGTTTTGGGCAGTACTTTTGGTCCATTATTTGTACAAACCAGTAATTTGGATTTTAGTACACGATTTAAAAGGCAACAGTGTATCAGTGGTTTGTGTGTATGTAGTAAGTTCCTGGGAGAACATAAATATTAGCAATGTAAGTTTAAGAATGGCTTTGTTGCTTTCTAACAAGTCCTCTGGGACACTTTTATTTTTATTCTGATTTTACTGATCGTATGATTATGGTCAGAAGGCTTTTTCTCCCCGGCTTTTCCCCACAAAGAATGTCTGGACAAATAACAGCTGAAATCCCCTGACACCTTTTGTGGTGCTGCATCTTCTTGCGGCCAGTGTGCTGTTGACGTGGACCCATCCCACTGAGTGGACCCTGCTACTTCAGGGTCAGTCACCTGCGTTGGCTTGTGAATGTGACTGATAGCAGCCCCCAGCCACAGACTCCTTTTGTGGTTTATCCCTGCAAGGTTGTTTTAACCAAAATAGAACTGCAGAAGTGGTTGGTGTAGCAGCGAAATGGCCATCTGTCACTTTGTTTTGGATGAGCCCCTGCGTTTTGAAAGCTAGGAGAAAGGCGGTATGTGGAACCAGTCTCTTGTGGAGACTGGAAATCTGACCTGAAATTTGGGTGGAAGGTTAAATGCCTATGCCCTCAGTCAGACACCAGAGGTCCCCGCAACCTCCATCATGGCTGTACTTAACGTTAGAGATTCTGTAGTTACAAGGCCTGGCTGTGAGTGGTTCATGTGATGCCCATTTCCACCTTCAGGAAGGCTGTGCCTTGAGCTGTTGGCTGGTAACCCGTCACACCCCATAAATACAGCCCTCCGTTTTCTGCAGTGTGCCCAGAGCCTCCAGAGGTTCGGCCAGGGCCGAGCTTCTCCAGGAAGTGAGTACCCAGGTCTGAGACGCTCCTCCCCGGCTTGAACAAGGTCATGCTGCACATCTGTCACCTGTTTTCCTGGTTGCTCTTGTAAGAGTCCCTGCATGTGAACCTCAAGGCTGAGCCTGGTTCCACAAGCCCAAGCAGACACGTGTGTGTCCTGCGTGCACTAGGAAAACACCGTACGGTGACTTCGGGATGAAAAATAAAGTTCTCTGGAAGTATCCAGAAGGTTGGGTCAGTTGGAACATTTCTAGCATTACTTAATGACTTGCACTGTCGTTTTTCTGCAAGTACCTTTAGCAACTTTAATACCACATGACCTGCCAATCTCTAGACAAAGGTGACATGTGATCATTATCATCATTATTTTAATCTTTGTTCCATTTATTGCCCTTAGGGTAAAGGAAGGGGAAGGGGGGTCGTTGTTTTTCCATTTTATCCCATCCTTTATTCTTTCAGTGGATGAAACCACACTTCCTGACACGGTGACTAACTCTGCTCCGCAGCCGAGTATTTCAGGCTTCGTTTAGGCTCGTGTTTCAGATCGCCGTGCATGGCTTGCCTTTTCCTGGTATCTGAATGTTGGTTCCTTGTTCTAGGAATCCAACGTGAATTTCCAACATTATCATCGCGGGACTTAACGTGACATGAATCTCTGTATAAAATGTATTGGCCTTTCTCATTGACCTGCTATAGTATTATCGTGTCGTGTGTATGCGTGCCTGTGTGTGATGTCTGCGTGCCCAAAAATCTTCAGAGGAAAACCTTAAAAGCAGACCATCCTTTTTTGCATGTTACTCTAAGTAGAATGTTCAGTGTAACTAAGTTGCATGTTAAAGATACTTAGGTTTTTCTGTGTTCTTTGTTTTTCTTTGTTTTCAGTTTTCTGTATATTTGCCTACTGTGCTGTTTTAGTGGCTGTAGGATTAAAAATGCACTGATGAAGCAAGTACAGTGCCAACAGAAGGTGGTTTCCCAGTTGTATATGTCATGCAATATTTGAAGGGATTGCAAATTCTGAAAACAGTCACAGTTGCTTCTAAACCAGATTTCGTTTCTATTACTGTTTAACATGCCAAACCCCAAAGAGCCTTGAGCTTGAATCTCTGAACGCTGTGGACCCATTAGAAGACTGTTTTGATTGTCACAAATTGTAGCACCTGAAAACATTCTTAAGCTACTTGTCTTTTAAAAAAAATGAAAGTTCTCCAAAGACAGGAACAATTATTATAACAGAAAATTATTATGGCCAATATGCCTGTGGTTTTTCGGAAATACTGCACTTTTTGTGTTTTCCATCATGAGTGCAGTTTGAACAAATGTGGGTTCAAGAGGTCTTCGTGTTTGCATTTTAAAATTAGGCAAATTACTTCATCCTTCAAGCTTGAATTTGTTTTTTTTTGTTTTTTTTGTTTTTTTTCTTTAACATCTTTATTGGAGTATAATTGCTTTACAATGGTGTGTTAGTTTCTGCTTTATAACAAAGTGAATCAGTTATACATATACATACGTCCCCATATCTCTTCCCTCTTGTGTCTCCTTCCCTCCCACCCTCCCTATCCCACCCCTCTAGGTGGTCACAAACCACTGAGCTTATCTCCCTGTGCTATGCGGCTGCTTCCCACTAGCTATCTATTTTACGTTTGGTAGTGTATATATGTCCATGCCACTCTCTCACTTTGTCCCAGCTTACCGTTCCCCCTCCCCGTACCCTCAAGTCCATTCTCTAGTAGGTCTGTGTCTTTATTCCCGTCTTGCCCCTCGGTTCTTCATGACCATTATTTTTTTTTTTAGATTCCATATATATGTGTTAGCATATGGTATTTGTTTTTCTCCTTCTGACTTACTTCACTCTGTATGACAGACTCTAGGTCCATCCACCTCACTACAAATAACTCAATTTCGTTTCTTTTTATGGCTGAGTAATATTCCATTGTATATATGTGCCACATCTTCTTTATCCATTCATCTGTTGATGGACACTTAGGTTACTTCCATGTCCTGGCTATTGTAAATAGAGCTGCAATGAACATTTTGGTACATGACTCTTTTTGAATTATGATTTTCTCAGGGTATATGCCCAGTAGTGGGGTTGCTGGGTCGTATGGTAGTTCTATTTTTAGTTTTTTAAGGAACCTCCATACTGTTCTCCATAGTGGCTGTATCAATTTACATTCCCACCAACAGTGCAAGAGGGTTCCCTTTTCTCCACACCCTCACCAGCATTTATTGTTTGTAGATTTTTTGATGATGGCCATTCTGACCAGTGTGAGGTGATACCTCATTGTAGTTTTGATTTGCATTTCTCTAATAATTAGTGATGTTGAGCATTCTTTCATGTGTTTGTTGGCAATCTGTATATCTTCTTTGGAGAAATGTCTGTTTAGGTCTTCTGCCCATTTTTGGATTGGGTTGTTCATTTTTTTGATATTGAGCTGCATGAGCTGCTTGTAAATTTTGGAGATTAATCCTTTGTCAGTTGCTTCATTTGCAAATATTTTCTCCCATTCTAAGGGTTGTCTTTTCGTCTTCTTTATGGTTTCCTTTGCTGTGCAAAAGCTTTTAAGTTTCATTAGGTCCCATTTGTTTATTTACAATTATTTGTAAATAAACAAAAAAAATTATTTTATTTCCGTTTCTCTAGGAGATGGGTCAAAAAGGATCTTGCTGTGATTTATGTCATAGAGTGTTCTGCCTATGTTTTCCTCTAAGAGTTTGATAGTGTCTGGCCTTACATTTAGGCCTTTAATCCATTTTGAGTTTATTTTTGTGTATGGTGTTAGGGAGCATTCTAATTTCATTCTTTTACATGTAGCTGTTCAGTTTTCCCAGCACCACTTATTGAAGAGGATGTCTTTTCTCCACTGTATATTCTTGCCTCTTTTATCAAAGATAAGGTGACCAAATGTGCGTGGTTTTATCTCTGGGCTTTCTGTCCTGTTCCATTGATCTATATTTCTGTTTTTGTGCCAGTACCATTCTGTCTTGATTGCTGTAGCTTTGTAGTATAGTCTGAAGTCAGGGAGCCTGATTCCTCCAGCTCCATTTTTCTTTCTCAAGATTGCTTTGGCTATTTGGGGTCTTTCGTGTTTCCATACAAATTGTGAATTTTTTTGTTCTAGTTCTGTGAAAAAGCCAGTGGTAGTTTGATAGAGATTGCATTGAATCTGTATCTTGCTTTGGGTAGTATAGTCATTTTCACAATGTTGATTCTTCTAATCCAAGAACACGGTATATCTCTCCAGCTATTTGTATCATCTTTAATTTCTTTCATCAGTGTCTTATAATTTTCTGCATACAGGTCTTTTGTCTCCTTAGGTAGGTTTATTCCTAGGTATTTTATTCTTTTTGCAATGGTAAATGGGAGTGATTTCTTAATTTCACTTACAGGTTTTTCATCATTAGTGTATAGGAATGCAAGAGATTTCTGTGCATTAATTTTGTATCCTGCTACTTTATCAAATTCATTGATTAGCTCTAGTAGTTTTCTGGTAGCATCTTTAGGATTCTCTATGTATAGTATCATGTCATCTGCAAACAGTGACAGCTTTATTTCTTCTTTTCCAATTTGGATTCCTTTTCTTTCTTTTTCTTCTCTGATTGCTGTGGCTAAAACTTCCAAAACTATGTTGAATAATAGTGGTGAGAGTGGGCAACCTTGTCTTGTTCCTGATCTTAGTGGAAATGGTTTCATTTTTTCACCATTGAGGACGATGTTGGCTGTGGGTTTGTCATATATGGCCTTTATTATGTTGAGGAAAGTTCCCTCTATGCCTACTTTCTGGAGGGTTTTTATCATAAGTGGGTGTTGAATTTTGTCGAAAGCTTTCTCTGCATCTATTGAGATGATCATATGGTTTTTCTCCTTCAGTTTGTTAATATGGTGTATCACATTGATTGATTTGCCTATATTGAATAATCCTTGCATTCCTGGGATAAACCCCACTTGATCATGGTGTATGATCCTTTTAATACGCTGTTGGATTCTGTTTGCTAGTATTTTGTTGAGGATTTTTGCACCTATGTTCATCAGTGATATTGGCCTGTTGTTTTCTTTCTTTGTGACATCTTTTTCTGGTTTTGGTATCAGGGTGATGGTGGCCTCGTAGAATGAGTTTGGGAGTGTTCCTCCCTCTGCTATATTTTGGAAGAGTTTGAGAAGGATAGGTGTTTGCTATTCTCTAAATGTTGGATAGAATTCTTCTGTGAAGCCATCTGGTCCTGGGCTTTTGTTTGTTGGAAGGTTTTTAATCACAGTTTCAATTTCAGTGCTTGTGATTGGTCTGTTCATATTTTCTATTTCTTCCTGGTTCAGTCTCGGAATGTTGTGCATTTCTAAGAATTTGTCCATTTCTTCCAGGTTGTCCATGTTATTGGCATATAGTTGCTTGTAGTAATCTCTCATGATCCTTTGTATTTCTGCAGTGTCAGTTGTTACTTCTCCTTTTTCATTTCTAATTCTATTGATTTGAGTCTTCTCCCTTTTTTTCTTGATGAGTCTGGCTAATGGTTTATCAGTTTTGTTTATCTTCTCAAAGAACCAGCTTTTAATTTTATTGATCTTTGCTATCATTTCCTTCATTTCTTTTTCATTTATTTCTGATCTGATCTTTATGATTTCTTTCCTTCTGCTAACTTTGGGGTTTTTTTGTTCTTCTTTCTCTAATTGCTTTAGGTGTAAGGTTAGGTTGTTTATTTGAGTTGTTTCTTGTTTCTTAAGGTAGGATTGTATTGCTATAAACTTCCCTCTTCGAACTGCTTTTGCTGCATCCCATAGGTTTTGGGTTGTCGTGTTTTCATTGTCATTTGTTTCTAGGTATTTTTTAATTTCCTCTTTGATTTCTTCAGTGATCTCTTGGTTACTAAGTTGAATTCGTTTTTAATTTTAATTTTAGACAATGTGTAGATGGTTCCCTGTTCTCTGCATTTAGAAGTATAAACAATATAAATCTGTTAATTCTGTAATTTTTATAATTACGGTGTAACACTATCCTTAAGACATTTAAAATAAACCCTACATTTGTCAAGAAAAAAAAAACAAAAACTTGTAACATGTTCTGTATTCCTTGGTAACAGTGAGGTCACCTGAGGCTTGCCTGTCTTTAGGCTCAAAGTCCTTCATCCCCTAAACTGAAAATATACCATCCTCATCCCTCAACACACTCAGTTTTCTCATACACACACACATTTGTGTAACCGTGGTTCCTCCTATGACTCCACCCCCTAGTATGCTTCATTCTACCTACCGGGTTTCTAAGATAAAACTAGAAGTCACTCTTGATTCTTTCCTCTCTCTGTCCATCAGCCTTGGGCAGCTACTACTTGCTGCAGTCTATCTTTCTACCAACCCTGAACACCATCCCCTCCCCTGCCACCTACTGCAGCTCTCCTCCCACACTCAGCCCTCTGCATGTCATCACCAGACCCCTTGCCTCTCTCTTCTCTAAAGGCACAGACACACCTTCCCATGGTCTTTGTGCCTCAGTCCCTGACAACATAGCGCCTGGCAAATCATGTTTGCCAAATGAATGATTTCTTTTCTACAACCTCTTCATGCATTTGCAAGAACATATGGCTGCCCAGGTGGTATGACTGGTGGGCATCCAAATGGAATACAGGAGTGATTCAAACCCACCTCCCTCATGACATGATATAATGCCAGAAATCTCCACTGGTGGAATAGATTTAACTCCTGAGATAAGCATGTTGGTTCCACGAGGCCTGTATTAAAAATTAAATATGGGACTTCCCTGGTGCCAATGTAGGGGACATGGGTTCGAGCCCTGGTCCGGGAAGATCCCACATGCCGCGGAGCAACTAAGCCTGTGAGCCACAACTACTGAGCCTGTGAGCCACAACTACTGAAGCCTGCGCACCTAGAGCCCACACTCCACAACATGAGAAGCCACCGCAATGAGAAGCCCCCGCACCACAATGAAGAGCAGCCCCCACTCGCCGCGACTAGAGAAAAGCCCACGCGCAGCAACGAAGACCCAACACAGCCAAAAATAAACAAATAAATTAATTAATTAATTAAAAAAAAAATCAAATATGTCCTGCAAATCAAAACTACAATGAGGTATCACCTCACACCGGTCAGAATGGCCATCATCAAAAAGTCTACAAACAGTAAAAGCTGGAGAGGGTGTGGAGAAAAGGGAACCCTCTTGCACTGTTGGTGGGAATGTAAATGGGCGCAGCCACTATGCAGAACAGTATGCAGTTTCCTTAAAAACCTAAAAATAGGGACTTCCCTGGTGGTCCAGTGGTTAAGACTCTGCGTTTCCATTCCAGGGGGCACAGGTTGGATCCCTGGTCGGGGAACTAAGATCCCTGCATGCCATGTAGTGGGGAATCCAGCAATCCTACTCCTGGGCATATATCTGGAGAAAACTATAATTTGAAAAGATACATGCACCCCAATGTTCATAGCAGCACTATTTACAATAGCCAAGACATGGAAGCAACCTAAATGTCCATCAACAGACGAATGGATAAAGAAGATGTGGTATATATACACAATGGAATATTACTCAGTCATAAAAAAGAATGAAATAATGTCATTTGCAGCAACATGGATGGACCTAGAGATTACCATATTAAGTAAAGTAAGTCAGACAGAGAAAGACAAATATCATATGATACTGCTTTTATGTGGAATCTTAAAAAAGGATACAAATGAACTTATTTATAAAACAGAAATAGACTCAAAGAAATAGAAAACAAACTTATGGTTACCAAAGGGGAAACAAGGAGGAGGGATAAATTAAGAGTTTGATATTAAAATATACACATTACTATATACGGAGTAGACAACCAACAAGGACCTACTATAAAGCACAGGGAGCTATATTCAATTATCTTGTTAACCAGTGATGGAAAAGAATCTAAAAAAGTATATATAACTGAATCACTTTGCTGTACACATGAAACTAACACAACATTGTAAATCACCTGTATTTCAATAAAAAATTTTTAAAAATCACATGTGTCCTCTAAGATAAGAATTATCACTTCAGATTAATTTATTTAGTCAACTATCAGGGTTAAGAATGGGACATAGGATAGATGGCTTTTGATGGCTGACTAGGTCAAGTGAGAACCATGGCATAACACATTAAATCCCTATGGAGGGACAGGGTCTAAAGGAAAATCACAGAAATAAAACTCGGCATTTAGGCTTTGCCTCTAGAGTGAGATAAATCACAAGAAAGAAAAACCAGTACTTTGAGTCAGAAATAGGAGAGGCCTTACTTCCTGTCTTGGGCCACAGCTTCTATGCTCTGCTTCCACTTAGAGCGATAATTCTCATTCAAGACATGTATCTGATAAAACCATGTGTTTGGATTTCCTGAAATTTCTCTGACTCTGAATATGGACTTGTTCCCAAAAACTTCCACGCCCCATCTGCACTCATGAATGGGCAGTTCCCATGAGGCTGGCAGAGGGGACATGGGGAGCTGCCTGATGCCTGCCCACGGCTGCCAGATGTGACACAAGTGGCAGGTGGAGATTTATCCTCACAGAGTTGTACACACCACTGAATTCACCTTTTAATTTATTGCCTGCAGCAAAATAGAATGAAATAAGAGCTAATAAAATAACCCAGTTGGCCAGAAATTGTTCTCCATCCTACTTCTTCCGAGTACTCTAAACCAAGGTGAATCATCCCAGCATCTACCAGATGTCGGAGGTGGTTAGCCATGCTGTAAGTCTCTGGGCTCCCTCCCTCCCGCCCTCTCCTCCTCCCCTTCTGTTTTCTTCCCCTTCCTTCTTTCCCTTCTCTTCTTCCTTTCCTCCCATCCTTCCCTCTCCTCCTGCTTTCCTTCCTTTCATTTCCTTCCATCCTTCATTCATTCAAAAAATCCTTTCTGAGGGCTTACCCCGGGTCAGATGCTGCAAAGAAGAATGAGACAGATCGTGGTACAGAACCCCTTTTCTTCACACACACACACACACACACACACACACAAACACACACACACACACACCACACACACACACACACACATAAACACACACACACACAAACACACACACACACACACACACACACCCCTATTTGGGGATGCACCCGGCAGCTCCTCAGAATGAGATGGAGGTTGGCTTTTGTCACATTGCACTTAGTGGTGAGGCATACCTGATGCATGCTAACGGCCGAGACAGGATGGGACAGCGAAGGCGACTGATAGAAGATCTGCGTTTGACTCCTGGCTCTGCCTTTGACTCTGAATGACCTTGCCCAGGGATCTGGGCTGTAAGATCCTAGATGCCTTCTCAAGTCCTCTCATTTTCCTCAACTGATTATAAGATCTGAAAGATCTGAAGTGTTCAGGGATAATAATGAGGAACCTGGTCTTTCAAGGTCAGAAATGTTAAAATGAAAGCAATTTTTAAAAATCTGACTTTTTGAAACCCTTGTTTATCAGGGAATAGATGATAAATGTAAGCAATTCCTATTTCCACTAACGTAAAATATTCAAATTGCTTTTCGTGGTCAGGCCTTTGCAGCAGCAATGCGAACGAGAGGGAGGCTGTTGAGCGAATCACAAAAAATTTCTGCAGAGAAGCAGCGCCACCTGCTGGCATTCCATGGTGCTGCATGTGGTAAGTATAAACCATGAGGACTCGTCAGTCTGGGGTTTCACTGAATACAGAATCAGGAGCATTAGTCTTAATCAGAAGATGAAACTTTAAACTTTGACAAGACCATCAGACTGTGGAAAGATTTCTCTACAGGTTAATTTTAGCCATGTCTTAGATTTACTTTTGTATCAAACTGTTCATCCATGCTATACATCTTTCTTTATAAATCAGCCTCAATAATACATACTAATAAAAGCCACTTAGTCAAAATCAGTTATTTTGAGTATATAGCTAGGTTGAAAGGTCTAAATTGTTCTTTAGTTCAGAGTCCATTAATCTATCAACCAACTCGTCAGCTCTCCAAATCTCCCTCCAACTCTAGAATTTAGCCACATGGAGAGTTCTATTACACACAGGGCACTTTCTATATTGAGGGAAATATACAGTGTACGATGCATTCCTGGTCTCTCATTGTGGAGAATTAGCATGAAAATATACAAACATAAATAGCAACTATAAAAAGTAAATAATCAGGCTAATCAACAAATAAAGTGTGTCCCAGAGTGGAATGGCCCTCACTGCTTTGAGAACCAGGGCTTCAGGCAGGGGGCCAGAAAGGGTTTTATGGAGAAAGGGTTTCTTGAGTTGCATCTGGAAAAATTACTAGGATTCGGATAACAGTCAGGGATGTTGGAAAAACTAGTGCAACACAAAAAATGGAGGCAGAAAACATGTTAAAAGTTTTTTATTTAAAAAAAAAAATGAAACGCAAGGCGTTTGATAAACACCAGGAAGATCTACTTAACCTGAGTAAGACTTTTTAGGAGAATAGTGTGAGATAAGGCAGGAAAGGGAAGTTGAGACATGATTAGATGATTTCGTAAATGCAAGAATAAGGAGTTTGAGCTTGTTCCTGTAAGCCATCAAAAAGCACTGAAGATTTCTGGGAAGGAAAATAAAATGATCAGAACTGGGTTTTAAGATGATTTACCTGACAATGAGATAGATACAGGATGAAATGACTCTAAGATGTGAAAAAATGCCCTGAATGTGTAAAAGACACAGAAGTGAAAAAGAAGGGGTTTTTTAAGATCACAAATGTTTACACAAAAGCAGAAGAGGGGGACTTCCCTGGTGGCGCAGTGGTTAGGAATCCGCCTGCCAGTGCAGGGGACACGGGTTCGAGCCCTGGTCCGGGAAGATCCCACATGCCACGGAGCAACCAAGCCCGTGCGCCGCAACTACTGAGCCTGCGCTCTAGAGCCCGCGAGCCACAACTACTGAGCCCGAGTGCCACAACTTCTGAAGCCCACGCGCCTAGAGCCCATAGTCTGCAACAAGAGAAGCCACCCAATGTGAAGCCCGCGAACCGCAATGAAGAGTAGCCCCCGCTCGCCACAACTAGAGAAAGCCTGCACACAGCAACAAAGACCCAAGGCAGCCAAAAATTTTAAAAAAATAAATAAATTTAATTAAAAAAAAAAAAAAGCAGAAGAGGAATCTGACTCTGCAATGCTTTTCTGAATCAATGAATATATAATAACTTAAAATAATTCTGAATATTAAACCAAGGGGAGGCCCACTATACAGGAAGAAAAAAAGAAAAAGGACCCCTCCACCACTGCCAAAAAGAAGCTGCTGTAGAGGGAAGAAAGTGATCCTGACCCAAAGCCTGAGGGAGACAATAAGAGTGTTAAGGCCCCAGAGACTTCTAGATTAATAAGAACTGAGAACAGAATTCTTTAGACATTGCCTACACATTCTAGACAATACATAAGTAATGAATGAACTGATTGGTTAACTGTTTAATATGCTTTTATTATAGAGGCTTGGGCAGGAAGGAAACAGACATCACCTCCTTCACAATGCAGGTGACAATTTGAGCGACATCCACATAATTAGCTTTCCAATTTCAGTGTCGTGTCCAATGACGTGAGCTCTGCTGTGCCAGGTGGACCATTCGGAGGTCTGTGCCCACACAGAGGCAGACATTGGATCTCACTCTCATACCCCCCAACACCCATTCTTTTCCCTAAGGCTGGATTAGAGCAATCATTCCGGATTGTCTATTTTGTCAATGTCCTGAAAACGAGGGACCAGCGCTGTAAGCACATTGCTCTAGAAGGGCCCTACCCATCACAGCAGTGAACAGGAGAGAATGTCTTCCTGCTTCAGTTCGTAGAACAGAGTATGTGGTTGTATTCAGCTTGGGTCTGGGCTGGACTCATGGCCGAGATTCTTCATTAGATACTCAAGTGAGCAAGGTCACTTCCAATCTGTCTGTGCACTTGGTTGTGCTGAACCTCAGTATGGCATATTTTTTATATTACTCCCTAGAGACTTTTACCTTTTTAATAGCATTTCAACCCCCCACCTAGCACTGGACCTAGTACCTGGTAAATATTTCATAAATATTTAGTGGATGAATAAGTAAGTGAATGAACTTTTAAAATTTAAATTCTGTCAGCAAATATATTTACCCTTCATCTCAATTTCCAAACATCTAAGAATCTGACAAGCTTACTCTACCAGCTAGGAATGCTTTTGGCAGCAAGTAACAGAAAAATTCATGCACAAAAAATGTAAACAAATAAGGTTTTGTTTTTTTTTTTTTCTTGTGTAATGAGGAATCTGGAAGTGGGCAGTCTGGACTCATGCTGCTGTTCAGTGACATCATTGGGGACCATGTTTCCTTCCATCTTTCCAGACCTATCTTCCTCACCTTATTTGTTTTCATCCTCGTGCTGTTTGTCTCTTGGTCTCCAGTGCCTATTGCACCTACAGACATCACATCCACATTCTAGGCAAGAACAAGGGAAAGCAAAATTTTCCCAGAAGCGTCACCTTGCAGACTTCCCTTTGCATCTTATTGGCCAAAACTGGATCACACAGTCATCCCTGGACCAAGAGGAATAATTGGTTTAGAATACTCATAATTCATTCCGAGGTATTAAGAGTAGGCCCTATCCTTTCTGAAATCAAAGGACTTCTACTACTACCCAAACAAATTTGGGTTCTGTTAACAGAGAAGGAGGGGTATGGATACTGGGTCAACAAAGAGAAGTGCCTGTCACTCATGCCTTCCACCATGTATATTCGGATAAGCAAGTGTTTGTACGACTTTTCCAAGGTCATCAAAGTCACGAAAGTCATGCTATTAGTCTAGAATTTAATTGTAGACCCTGAAAATGACTTGTTTTTATGCCCAATGGGGTCATTTATTTTCTATCATGAATCTGGAACAGGAATTTAAGAGAACCTTAAAATGTATAAATGTTCCAATTTAGGATTTTAAGTCTGCCTACTTTGACATCCCACCAACACCCAATCGTTTTCATTGCTTCCTTTTATGTTCTAGATCTGACTCCCCATAAAAATACAAGTTTGTGTAGGGCAATGATCATGTCTTATCCATGCCCGGTTCACCAAAACCTAGCACAGCAGTTGGCATGAGCTCAATGAATATTTATTTTAAAAATGAAAGTGTAGGTTAGTGATGGATTAGACAGAGTATTATAAAATGAACGTTCTATTTCCATTAGAAAATTTATTTTGGAAATAAATTTTTGGTGCAGCTAAAATTTCAGCAGGTTGATTTTCCTCTTGTGTATATCCTTTATTGAAACAATACTTGTAGTGAGTACTTAAGAGTCAATTTACCTGTATATCCATACAATCAAATAGGATTTAGCAGTTTAAAAAAAAAAAAGAAAAAAGAACAAACTACAGAAATATACTGTGGCATGGATGAATGACAAAATCATTATGTTCAATTTAAAAAGCCAGGAACAAGAGACCACATGTTATGTGATTCTATTTATATGAAATATCTAGAAAAGGCAAAGATATAAAGACAAAAAGTAGATTCCTGGTTGCTGGGGGGAAAGGGGGAAATGGAGATTAGCAGTAAATGTGTATTACAAAAATGATGAAAATGTTCTAAAAGCAGATTTTTGCTGATGGTTGTACAACTGGGTAAATTTACTTTTAAAAAATCACCTGAAAGGGGTAAACTATATGCTATGCAAAATAAGCCCTGATCATGTATTTTAAGTCAATTTAGGTCTCTGGAAGTTTTTCAGCATTAACAAGGAGGAACACATTTCTGCATGAAGTTCCAAGTAAACATGAACTTCTGCCATTGGGCAGGGCAGGTTTTAAATGCAGAGAGCATAGCTGCATTTGAGAAGCACATTACCCCACAGATAAATCTTCAAATGGACCCTCCACTATACCTAGATTGAAATTTCCAGCTCCAGCATTGGCAAAACTATAAAGACATTGTCTCCACTAGACC
The DNA here is from genome assembly GCF_028023285.1 of Balaenoptera ricei. Lineage (NCBI taxonomy): Eukaryota > Metazoa > Chordata > Mammalia > Artiodactyla > Balaenopteridae > Balaenoptera > Balaenoptera ricei. The sequence goes on along the minus strand of NC_082650.1, from coordinate 28,960,856 downwards.
CACATAAAATGCTCTCTGGGTCTCTGTGCCCTCCCTGACCACAGACCTTGCCATGAGCACACCAACTGGATTCTGTGGTAGATTTGCTAGTTAATGCTGTGGGTCCCAAGGGAATGAGAGACACACAGTTCTAACTAATACTGACTCAAGGTGTCCGCAACAAAAAACACAAAAAAGCAAAAAGAAACAACAAAAAAGACAATAAAAACAGATCTTTTACTCTGTCCACTGTGATTACTTCTTAGCATAACTCTTACTTGCTATTTGTTAGTGTGCTTGAAAGCCTCTCTCTCTCTCTCTTTCATTTCCTCTCTTTTCCCACTTTGAGTTCTATTATAAGGACTCCATTCCGTTATGCTTTGTACATGCCCTGCCTCTCTTGGGAGACAGAAAAGCTTCAGGAAGGGAAAACAGGGGAGGAAAACCCCAAACCATCAGGCCACCAAAAATGTAGACATAGTGTTGTTAAAAACACTATGCTTTTCAACAAAAGATGCTTGAAAAGCATAGGATGCTTTTCAAACATATTTCCTTTGTAGGACATATAGTTTATGTGCAGGTTTTCACCCTTTTAAATAAGGCTGTAGGAAGCAGCATGTAGCTAAATCATTGTGCATATTTAAGATATTTTCTGTAATCAACTCCTAAAAGTGTTATTGCTGATTCAAATTTGTGCACATATGTATACAGATTGAAAAATTACGCTCTAAAAATTTTGTTCCAATTAACCCTTAGCAGTATATGAGAGTGCTTGATTCCTTAGTCATTGGCTATTGTCCTTTTTAAAAATCTCCATTAGTCTGATAGGTAGCAAATTGTATTCCTTGTTTAAATTTGCATATCTATAAGTATTCATGCAGTTGGATGATTTTTCTATTTTTATTAGCCATGGTGTTCTGCTCTCATTAGCTCTTGGTGTTTAAATTCACAGTTCAGTTAAACTCTTTGAGAAGAAAGCCTTAGCCCATCTTCAGCTTTCCCAGTGGTTAAGGCTCAAAGCAAACTATGAACCCAAGTACCAGCCGGCAAAACCGACTCCAGCGTTGGATTTCAGGCCAGGAGCCTGCAGTTCTGGATCGCTCTCCACCACTTTCAAGCACTTGACCAACTCTTGAAGCATAATAGATTTCTTGGTTACAGATAATTTAATCAAAAAACTTCAAAGAGTTCTCTGTGTTACCTCTGAGGAGACAGATAAGCTCAGAGGTCTTGGAGGATGTAATCAGATCAGTACAGCCCTATTGAACTAAGAATCAGGCTTGCAATAGAATCTTTGCAAGATAAATTTAAATAACAGTAAACTCTTCAGTGTAAAGTTAAAGAGAATGAGAGCCCAGCTCACCTCTGCACAGTCCTCAGGGTCCCATTGTCATTGATTAGTAATTCCCTTCCTTCCTGCCTGCCTGCCTTCCTGCCTTTAGCTCCTCCTATTTGGGAATACCTGTACAAGGTCTTTGAAATTTCAAAACAAAGAAAGTAAGTAATAGACTCTGTTCCAAAGGTATGCATAGGACACACATTCAGAAAATAATTTTTGAATTAGGGGTTTTTTTTTTTTGAAAGGAAAAATCTTTTACTGTTTTGACACCTTTGTTTACTACAGCCTAGTAAAAGAAAGATTCCCAAAGGTGAGCTATTCATGCTTAAATTTTTGTAGAGGTGAAAGTAGCAAATGTTATTTTAAAAAGTTAAGCAATATAAAATTGTGTAAAGCAGATAGTAAAAGTGGCCCCGTGCACGCATAATACCACCGAAAAGAAGCCACAGATGTTTCACTCCCCAGAATAACAGTGTGAATGTGCCCTTGCGGACATTTTCCCATGTCCATGCATATTTGTAACATATAAGTAGCGAGATGCTGCATGAGTCTTCTCCCTTAGTCTTGAAATTTTGGCTAAAGTTCCAAAGCTGAGGCCGGTAGTCTCAACATAGCTTCATGTTGTAAACACAGTGCCAAGGAGCTGTCCCAACTCCCTTCAGCCTTATAAAGGTTGGCCAAAGTGATCCCTGACCCTCACCCCACTGCCCCATCCATCCTCCAGAAGCAGAAGGTCAGTCTCATGGAAAGAGAAAGGGAGCCATCCAGGTAGTGGATAAGGTTATACCCAATTAGGGTGGGTCCTTAATCCAGTATGACTGGTGTTCTTATGAGAAGAGGAGAAAAGACACAGAAATGCAGGGGAGTGATGGGGTTCAGGACAGCTCACCCCAAGAGGTGCGACTCTGGCATGCGCATTTCAAGCTGAAAACAATAGAGACACAAAAGACTCAGGAAGAACCTTTGAACTTCCCTCTAACTGCCTAAAAGAATGTAAGACAGGAGGCCTGCCCCAGGAAGGAGCTATCACCTTGCATAGCTACAGTAAAGATTAGGTGTGGTGAACAGGGAGGAACCTACCAGAGCCCATTTGATCCAAGTCCTCTCTGTGTCCCATTGTCTTTGGATGGCCCAGCAAACATTTGTTTTGTTCCCTGTGAATTTGAGGTTCTTGATGTCTCATCACAGAATGAATTCAGTGAGAGACAAAGCTATAGGTAAGAAGTGGATTTATTTAGAGAGAAACACAGTACAGACAGAGTGTGGACAATCTCAGAAGGTGAGAAAGCCTCAAAGTATGGCGTGGTTAGTTTCTATGGGCTGGGTAATTTCATAGGCTAATGAGTGGGAGGATTATTCCAATTATTTCAGGGGAGGGGCAGGGATTTCCCGGAATTGGGCCACTGCCCACTTTCTGACATTTTATGGTTGGCCTCAGAACTGTCATGGCGCTGGTGGGTGTGTCATTTAGCATGTTAGTGTATTATAATGAGCACATAAGGAGGCTCAAGGTCTACTGGAAGTTGAATTTTCCACCATCTTGGACCCAATTGGTTCTAACCAGTCTTTGCCATGTCCTATGGCTCTGTCATTCTTTTAAAGGTTATGCCCTGCCCCCTTCCCTCCTGTTTCAGTTTACCAAACATTAACTCTGCTTATCTTCCTGTGAATGACCTTACTTCCTCTTAAAGCCTCAGACCTCTGCCTCCTTCTCCTTCATTCAGAATATGTACTTCACCTTACCTTGCTGTCTTTGGAATTCTTCCTATGTATGTGAATTCCTCGTGCACACATAATCAATTCAATTTTTTCCTATTAATCTGCCTTATGTCATTTTAATTGCCAGAAAAGAACAAAGATGGGAAAGAGGAGGTTACCCCTCCCCCCATAAGAGAATGCCACATGGTAACAGAGGCAGAGATTGGAGTGATACATCTGCAAGCCAAAGAATGTCAAGATGACCAGAAACTAAGAGAAAGGCATGGAATAGATTCTTCCCTAGAGCCTTCACAGAGAGCATGCCCTGCTGACACCTTGATTTTGGACTTCTAGCCTCCAGAACTATGAGAGAATAAATCTCTATTGTTTTAAGCCACCTCATTTGTGATGCTTTGTTAGGGCAGGCTTGGAAAACTAATACTGAGGCCAATTGATGTGTGGTCAAGAAGAGGGAGGGATCAAAGATGACCTAGATATGCCTGGCGTGGGCCACTGGGTAGATGCTAGTGCTATAAGCAGATAGGTAGGGGATCCCCCGAGAGAGAAAACCAGGCATGGCTTTCTTGACATAAGAGAAGCCATTTTTGACCTAAGCCATTTTGTGATCTAAGCCTGGCCAAAATGCATGTCCTTGAACAGGTCTCAGTAATTAATGATCTTAAGAGAACAAAAGAATGCAGGAACAAATGACTGTTATCAGGCAAGAGAAGTAACAATAGCAAAGGTAACATATCATCGTAAAGACTCCCAGGTCCATTTCAATGGTAAAGATTAGCCTGAAGCACTCAACCACCAGACCAACTGGAACCTAAGGGATGATGATGTTGACCTTTTCTGACCCTCAGTGACATCAGTCAACTAAAGCGTGGACTCTGTCGACCTTTGCTCCAATTCTATGCTGAATTCTCCTCTGCTCAAACCCCATCATGAATATGCATACACCACCCAAGTCCCTTCATGAATATGCATGTACCCTTAGCTTAAAACGTCCCCAATTTTGCTGTTTGGGGAAACACAGCTTTGGGAAAGATCCCAGTGTTCTTACTTGTTGCAAGTAATAAATCCTTCCTTCTCCCGATCTTTGGTTTGGCTGTGTCTTTTGGCTCAAAACCCACCAAAAGGTGAACCCAGTTTTCCAGTCACAAGGCCATGAACTGTAATAATGGATATAGAAGATACACAAGGAGGGGCAGTTGAGTTGGGGCAGGGCACGAGTAATGAGTTCGGTGTCTGACATGGTAAGTCACAACCTCACGGTCCACCTATTTGGATATGTCCAGTCAGTGTTTAGAAGGCGAAGCTAAGCAGATCAAAAAGTACCTGGAGGTACAGGTGATGCCTTGGGAGATGTCAACTTCGTTTGAAAAGTGTCCATATTCAAACTGGAAAGCCTTCATTCTCTCAAATTGACAGACTCTGCTCTGTGATAGAAACATTAATTTCCTGGCAGATTTATACCCAGAACCAATCTGGTGAGTTCTGAGAACTAGATTTATTTCCCACCCACCAAGGATCCTCATCTTGAGCTGATAACTCTAGAGCTGACATGGGTCTGCTCTGGCTCCCTCCAGCCTACCCCCTACCCCCTGTGTGATGCAGGCAGCCCAGCAACCCAGAATGTGTGAAACTCACTGCGGGAAGGGCGGGAGGCGGGGAGAGGGGTGCCCTGTCCCTGACTAGAGGGCAGCCCTGGCCAGGATGCTTAACTCTCAGAACCCCATTCACAGTGAGAAACCACAGTGGGACGATACATAAAGGAGAGTGAGAACTGAAGTAACCTCACAGTCAGCAAAAGCAGTTTATTTTACAGAGGAGGAAAATCAGACCCAGAAAAGTTCAGTGGTTTACTCAAGGTCACGAACAATTGGGGTTCAGGGCTGAAACCGGAAAGTGCTCTTTTCATTACAGCATTTCTAAGGTCTCTTTTAGCCTTTAAACCCTATGCTTTATAAAAAGTTTATAAATAGAATGGGGGTGCTAGAAGTTTCTAAATAGCACCACACACCAAACACTGCTATTTATAAGAGAGAACTAATTGGAATTCATCAATCTCACAATTCAGTCTCACATTAATTTTGTGCATTGGAGCGAAACTTGTATGGCAGTTCATTAGAATGCAGGTCGGTCAATCAGATTGCGCCTTCAGATCTTCAAGAACGTTCAAGAGGTCTGTCAAAATCCTTTCATGCATGTGGGATTTTCACTGATGTTCCCTGCGACCCAGCAATTGGGTTGGTTAAAAATTTTCCCTAACATGCCCCACTCCAGCTCAAAAAAGGAAAACAAACGTGGTGACAGCAGCCTTGCCCTAATCTCAGTATCTGGAAATTGTGAAAAGTAGCAACTGATGGCTCTCCTGGGTGAGGTGTTCCCTGAAAAAGGGCTCCCCTCGGGCCAAATCAAGGCAGGCTCCCGGGGCTGAGCTAAACTTGGAGTGTGTCTGACAAATGAAGGGTGGGGTCTACAGAGCAGCAGGCGGCGGGTGCATTCTCCTGCCAGCTTCCACCTCCAGAGGGAATCACAGGCCAAGACTCAGCTGCTGCTGGAAGCTGCCAGCTATAGAGCAGTGAATCTTCCAGAGGGCAAGAGAGAGGAAGGCAGAGAGGATGCCCCTCTCCCTGACCCCATCTCTTTTTCTCTCTTACTCTTGTCTCTGTCTTGGGCCGTCCAATTTCCCCTCCTTCCCTTTTCTTTGTCTTCATTCTTATTCTTCCTTCTCTGCTCCTCTTTCTCCTTCTTTTTACATTTTCCCCCTTTACCATGTCTCTTCCCCCAAATCCTCTACTCCAACCCTGATCTATTACTGGATACATAGAAATGAAGTCACTTTCAATCAATATAAGTCAATAACTTCAATGCCTTAAAAAGACGAGTTTTATGGTAATAAGTAGGGTCTGTTCTTTCCTCCAAAAAGGCTGCAGTGAGTACAAACGGTCATGGACTGGCCACCATGGAATCAGAGATCACCAGCCCGAAGAGGACACACCAAGCGCCAGAGAGGCAACACCATCTTGATTCCCTGGCTGCCTGGATGGCCAAGCATCAAAATCTTCAAAAGTTAATATGGATTCCGGGCTCCTTTTCTTTTTTTTCTTTTTTTTTTTAAATTTATTTATTTATTTATTTTTGGCTGTGTTGGGTCTTCGTTTCTGGGCGAGGGCTTCCTCTAGTTGCGGCAAGTGGGGGCCACTCTTCATCGCGGTGCGCGGGCCTCTCATTATCGCGGCCTCTCTTGTTGCGGAGCGCAGGCTCCAGACGCGCAGGCTCAGTAGTTGTGGCTCACGGGCCCAGCTGCTCCGCGGCATGTGGGATCTTCCCAGACCAGGGCTCGAACCCGTGTCCCCTGCATCGGCAGGCAGACTCTCAACCACTGCGCCACCAGGGAAGCCCCTTGCTCCATTTCTTAACTGAGATGGTAAACTGGACATACATAGGAACTACCCCTTCTACTCCCACCATATAGAACAGGTAGAAATATTGGATAAGACATATATATTCACATATACATACATATACATATATATATATAATTTGCTATATAACATATGTATATGCTGTATAATACAGCCAGATTCAAAAGAAAGAAATAAAATCTTGAGGATAAGACCTCTAAGGACAAAGCTGTGAGAAGGTGTTTGAGCCCAGTAGCCCTCGTGTGTTTTGGGAGGAGCTATGTGTCTCAGAACTGTTGCTCTAGAGTTCTAACCTCAAGCCCCTACTCGGCAGGTGGTTGGAACTGCGTGAGGCCAAGGGTGAAAAAGCTAAGTGCCATCCCTGGTGAGTGACCAGAAAATTATACCCCAGAGTTGTAAAGCTGATAGCATTTCTTCCAATCACCTTTGAGGCTGATCAAACCATAACTCTAATAACGGGCCCTCCCTGAAAGTTTTAATCTATGCAGATGACAGAACCAGAAGAATCTTGCAGTGAAACCTGCTTTAATTCTGTATTTTGCATCTCATGTCAGCAAATAAGCAGTTATCACAGAAATAGGCCATTGATATCTAAAGCCAAATCTTTGGAATGCCTGGAATCAATCATTCTTTTGTTTGCCCAAATCCTGTACCAGACATAGGTCAGATGTATCCAACAGGCACCCGTTACTGGGTTTTATGAATGTTAATTAACAGCTTCATTGTTGGCAGGCCATCTAGAGACACTCAGCTGGAAAGACGGGCTGCTCCACTGAAGCTGTGGATGTACCTGGCCTCCCATGGAGGCTGTAAGTCTTAATGGAGTAGCAGCATGGTGGGGTGATTCAGGCCCATGTCGATTTTGCAGCATGCCTATGAACGGCTGTCTCCTGTCCTGCTCTTATTTTGATTCTAACCCTTTCCATCCGCCTGGGAGGGTCACCTTCCAAATACTAACCTAAGGAAGTGGTGGTCACCACTTACCATCCAGGTCACCGAAATACGAATTTACAACAGGGTTTTCCATGCCCTCGGGTAGTAATGCCTACATGTGTGTAGAATTTTATAAGTTTACAAAATACTTTCACAGGATAACCCAGTTCCTCTGAGATAGAACATGGGGTCCTGGTTTCTAACCACAAATGAGAAAAAGAGGTCAAGGAGGTTTGGTGACTTGCTCACTTGGGTCCAGGTTTCTGGTTCACCGCACCAGTGCCCAGGTGGCTTTTCCTTCCAATGACCATGACCTTCTCTTATCCCTCTCTTGACACATTGCCTTTAGCTATCCCATACTTTTTTCTTTTTATTGTGGTAAAATATACATGACATAAAATTTACCATTTTATCCATTTTTAAGTGTATAGTGTAGTGATATTAAGTACATTTGCCTTGTTGCGCAAACATCAGTACCATCCACCTCCAGAACTTTTTTCTCATCCCAAACGGAAACTCCATACCCATTAAACAATACCTCCCCAATTCCTGGTAACCACTGTTCCACTTTCTGTCTTTTTTTGTTTGGCCTTGCCATGCAGCATGCGGGATCTTAGTTCCCCCACCAGGGATCAAACCCGTGCCCCCTGCAATGGAAGAGTGGAGTCTTAACTGCTGGACCACCAGGGCAGGCCCACCACTGTTCTACTTTCTGTCTCTATGAATTTGATTACTCTAGGTACCTCATATAAGTGAAAGCCTACACTATGTGCCCTTTTGCATCTGGCTTATTTCAATTTGCATCATGTTTTCAAGGTTCATTCATACAGTAGCAATGATCAGAATTTCATCATTTTTAACACTCAATAACATTGCATTGTATGTATACACCACATTTTGTTTATTTATTTGTCTGTTGAAGGTGCCCTGAACTCTCATCTCCTTCTTTGGGAAATAACACTTCCGTTATTTTTTAAGAAATTAGCTCTGCCCATTGGATAACGTCTGGTGGAAGTATTGATTATGATGTTCTGGGCTGAAAGCAACCCAAGAAGCTGCTCTCTCCTAGAATTTGAAACCCAAGCAACATGATAAAAAGAATAAAAATGGAATAGGCTTAAAAAACACAGCCATAACCAGGTAAGACTGAGTAGTAGTTTTGGCTACATAGAGATGTGCCAGTTTTTATTAATTCCCAAGCCTGGTCTTCTAGCCTTCCCTTTGATTATGTGAATTACACCACAGCCAATAGTAGATTCTGTTGCTGGAAACCAAAGAACTCTAACATTCATCAACACCGAATGAGGGGTACCCCACTTCCACAGCCTCCATTCTAGTGATGGGCATGACCTATGGTCATCTTAAAGAATGTATTCAATGTTTATTTTTATATTATTTATCTACATACATATGGGTGGACAGGATACAGAGTGCAGGGGGTAGGGAGAAGGAAAAATAAAAGTTTGTTGGCATCTATTTGCCCTATAAGTGAACTTGAATTTCCTTAAAGAAACTACTTATCTTCACTTTTGCTTATTTTTAGGTCAAACCTGGGCCTAATGTATAAGGACTTACTTAATTGTCAGTACTCAGAGTCTTTATAACTTCCTGCAACTGGTCTCCCCAAATTCAGTGGGAGTCTTTGAAATGTGTTTACAGAATAACCTACTTTCATAAGCTCTCTACAGTACCGAATACCAACAGTCATACTCCTGTTTTCACCTACAAAAATAAGTCCCATTTCTCTCAAAATACTCATTCATTCAACAAACAATTAGTAAACACCTGAAATATACCAGGAACGAGTCTAGGTTCTAGGGACCCATTAGCCAACAGGACGGACATGCTCTCTGTCCTGATGAAGTTGTTTTATAGTGGGAGAGACACAAGGTAATTAAATAATCAGGCAAACTATGTAAAATTCTAACTCAACTTGGAAGGAGGATGTTGCCCAGCCAGGGATGCAGAAAAGGCTTCCCTGAGAAACGGTGATTGAAATGAGTTTTAAAAGCTAAGTAGAATAGGTAGGAGTGACTGAAGTGGATGGTGGGAGCCTGAGGGGGGAAGGGTTTGACAGAAGAACAGACAGCACAGGCAACTGTTCTATGGTTGAAGATGGTCTGGCACCTCTGTCTCATGAAATTTCAATCCTTCCATTCTTATTTCACCTAATAGTTTTCAAGTGGATTTTCTTTTGTAAGTGCTATAATATACTGTATCTAATGTTGAACTCACAATAGCTCTGTTAGACTGAGAAGGATCAGGCTTGGGCTTGGTCCCAGCTTCTGCAGCTGTTTCTCGCTCCACCTCTTTCCATCTTCCACACACACCATCCACTTGAACTTCATACACAGGCTCAGCAGCCCTGCCAGACTGAGCATCGCCTGGGCTGGGAAACAAGGGATCAAAGGAGCTCCAGGCTCAAGTCAATATGAAGTCTGGTCTAACCCCGACCTTGCGCCTTAGTTCTCATAACCGAGTCCCTAAGATAAGACTATTTTACCTGTAGGACTAGTGACATCTCCCCCCTGGATAACCATCCTGTTGCTGGCATTACTGTCTAGCACCGGGGTTCTGTCTTGCTTTTTCCTACCTCCCTCCTGGGGATCAGAGCCCCACCCCTGAATTCCAGCAGAGCCTTCTGTCTACAACCACATCGCCTGAGACCAGCCCTGCTTGTCAGAGTTTGGGAAACCCTGCCTCTCTTCCTTCCTATTGTAATGTCTGCCCTTCTGCTTCCAGCTTGTTTGCAGTGACCGCTCCCTAGTGGTCATTGCCTCAACGGTGCTCTCGCTTCCTGCCTCAGCTCTGCTGGGCAGGCCCTCCAGCACCTGGCCCACTTCGTTGGGGACATCCAGTGCAGGGTCCTAGCTCTTTCTAGACTCCTACAGCTAACCAGGCCGTGCCCCAGCCATACCAGACCCTGCGCTGAGCCATACAGCAAAACCACCTCTTCTTACCTTACTAGTCCAAGCTCTTCTCACTCCGTTCAAGTCCTATAACCAGTAAATAAAACTATGTTAACTGGCATTTGTGAACTCCAATTCAGATGTAAAAAATAATTCATGATCAGAGAGGCATTTTCTTTTCGTTGCTTGAGGACCACCATCGTCCTCAGCGTGTACTTCCTCGGCTGGTCAAGAAACATTCATAATGAAGCCATTTTCACCCGATGAAACTCACACTGTCTACAGATTGACAGAGACCATGAGCCATAAACCATAAACCATAAATCAAGTGGCCAGGATCCATGATGATTAGATCAGGGTATACAGATAGATCTGACGGAATCTCACTCACTTCCCCTCCCAGAGGTCCTCCAGGATTCTTGTGGGGAAAGGCTACACGTGGTTGCAGGGGTCACCTAGCTCTCCCGCCCCAGGGCTCTCCCACCCCAGGGCCCTCAAGACAGCAGAGAAATGAAAAGCATCAACTCTTCCCAATACAGAGCAGCTCTGTGCAGGGAAACAGCCAGCCCCAAAGGAGCCCATATTTCCCCAGCCACCTTCCATCCCTGCACCAGGAGGGGACTTCAGTGCACATCAGCTCATGCGCCAGGTCAATGCCAAGGACGACCAGCCAGGCTGGACTTTTTTTTCTGTTCCTGCTCTTTGGCACAATTTGAAGCTAAGACGAGTGTCTCCTCATCTGTCCCCATTCCCTGCCACGGACCAAAACAAAACCACTCAGCCATTTCCTTAAAAACTGCACAGGTTGCAGAGAGGCTACTCTCAAAAACTGCACCAGGGAACATTAGTTGTCATGCCACCTCACATGCTGTCTCAAGAATCTGTAACCTAATACAAATCCCCATAATCTCAACGCTTCATCTTACTTAGCGATACTCAGTGACAGAAATGCGTGTACAGGTTGCGGGGGAGCCCGTGATACGAGCTCTGAGCACAGGCTGTTCCGACCGTATCTGAGAAATACCTAAGGGTGGAGAATGTTTGATGAGGCAGATATTAAAAAAAAAAAAAAAAATTCCAGAGACCGGCACACAAATAAAATTACTCTATAAAACATACCAAAAATAAAAAATGAAAAGAACGAGGTGTTCCACATCCCCACTCCCAGGTGAGGTGCCCACACAGGCATCACACACACCAAGGCAGTTGCCACTGCAGGCCCTCTGTCTGGTTCTACAGAGAAGGTTTAATAATGTTTGCAGAAGGAGTCATCCCAACCTCCTCAGCTTTGGTGAGCACATGTCACCAGGATGAGAAAACAAACAATTATTATTCTGTTGTTTTTGTTGGCTGCCCGGCTTGCAGGATCTCAGTTCCTCAACCAAGGATTGAACCCGGGCCATGGCAGTGAAAGGCCAGAATCCTAACCTCTAGGCCACCAGGGAACTCCCAGATAAATTATGTCCCAACACAGTGAAGCTCTGAAAGCAAATGAAGCTGAGTGCTGTGGTCCCAGGTCTCCCACCACAGTTACGACATGCAATTCATTAATGTCATTCCCACTGAGGAGGATTTGAGGTTGGGGATAACTAGTTCAACTCCAGATTCTATTCTTCCCATTACCTTCAAGTCATTTGCCAGTCACTTCAGCACTGCCCAGACCTTGGTAAATGAACCCCCTCTGAGCCGGCCATGGGTCAGGCAGCCTCTCAGTATCTTCCATCCATCGTACGGCAGAGCGAGCCAAGTGGGACTCAATGACTGAATAAGGTCAAATAGGATTGAGGCACCGTGTGCCCTTAAATCTGGCCAGTTCCAATATGTACATCATTTCACAGCTCCAGCAGAGGGAGGTGGGTATAGAAATATTTGCATTTTAAAATCCCATGCTAACATCATTAAGGTAAACCCTGCTAGAGAAATGTAACAGTTTGCGAACTTAGGCTTCAAAGGATTTGAGAAGTTGTTAAAAGAAAGAAAGTTTTTCTTACAAAACATGCGTTTTTAGGGACGCGATTATTTAATTCAGGAAATCTCCATTCAGTTAAAAAAAATCAGGTCAAGAATAAATATCCAAATGGGGGAAATTCCACACCGTAAAATAAACATCGAACAGGCCAAGCAAAGTTTAACAGGAGATCAGAAATTCCTGGAGGAAAGGAAATGAGGATGTGAAAAATCATCGTGAACCAAATAGCTCCCCAGAAGACAGTGAGTGTCCCCAAATTAAACAGAGACTCCCAGGACCAGAATGCATTGCTTCAGTTAACCTACCTCAGGGGACCTGGCTTCTTTTAAGGAAACTCACACTGAACACAATTCACTCGCAGTTACCTCAGCCTGGGCAAAGGGATAAAAGAGACGCCTGTTTAGAAACAATCCTCTTTTGCAAGAGCCACTAAATTCACCAATTCCTGAAGAATGGAATCATCCTCTAGAAAAGAATAACATGATCACAATAATGTTTTACTAAAACTGTCTCCATGCTCATAAATGCATTTCCTTTTCTAGCATTTCAGTATCCCACCCGTTAACTAAATCCTGTGCTTTTCCAGACTTTCCGGACCATTTCCTATGAGGAAAATACCACCTTGTGATAATTTCCACCTTGCTTTGTATTTTATTTACTTATATGAGTTTGCGTTATTTAATTTTGTTTTTATTCTTTAGTCATCTTTTTTCATTCTCCCTCACTTAAAAGCTCTGTGAAGCAAAAGACTCAGAATCTGGTCTTCTTTTTGTGTTTCATTGTATGACCCTACAAATACAAAGGGTGTTCGAAATATTCTCATTGAATATTGAAAATATAACATATTAAAAATCAAACCCTTGATGAAATTTCTGTTCTAAGTTATTACTGAAAAGATTCATTTCAGATACAAAATCTTGAGAAAACTATGAAAAATGTCCACTTCCATTTCACACTCATGACCAGGACTTCCTGTCTACTTTACCATAACAGACTAGTAGTTAGACTTGGTAAAGTCCTCGTGGGTTAGTTCAACTCCTTTTTTCATAGACCGTCTTAAAATGATGATTCTACCCACTGGCACTCACCTTTTTCATTTCTGTCCTCGAATAAGCCTGGAACCCAGAAATACAGAATCCGTACTTGCCCTTGCGTATTCTTGTTCATATGCAGCTCTCTGAGTACACAGGGCCTTGAAAACCCTATGTTTAAAAATCCCAGTTACTCACAGCATCCACATCACTTGCCCTCCAACTGGACACGTTTTTCCCCCGGAATATTCTCATCCAAGTGTAACATCTGAATATTGTTTCACTTAGACTGCAATGGGCATTGTTTTCTTTAAGAGATGGGAAATATATAAAATAAAGGGGATCAGTATATGCCACCCCAAAATAAACCATTTTGGTATAAGGATTATTTTGAACTGAAAGCAAAATATCTACCAAAAAACAGGTCATAAATTCCCCTTGTGCAGGCGTCCCCCACCCTCTCCCCCACCAGAAAGGGAACAACCTTTATCACCAGAGATGGAGGCATCACCTAGGTGAGTCTGCATAAACAATTCTTACTAAATAACCCTTATCTAGCATCAATTTCCTCCATATACTTACCTTCCCACAATTTACCCTCCCTAGAAGCCCTAACCCTCTTTCCTTCACTTAGTCCCTTCTCCACAATCTATTGCCCTTTGTTAAAATGGTATATAAGCCCTTCCTGAGTGGTCTGAGGGCTCTGGCTCCACTCCCCACCACTTGGGCCACCAACCTTCTGCCAAGAACAAGCACCTGGCATCAGGTTGTCTGATGGGCCAGGACGCCTGGCTTCTGTATTCTTGTTTGTGGGATGAATGCACCTACCCAGAAATAAGTAAAGACTAGCCTAATTATTACGACTTGGTTTCAGTCTCATCGTAAATAGTATGTTATTTCTCCAGAACACAAGACAGTTCATACAGTCATATAGTGATTTTTATTTTTATTAAATTTAGTACAGGAAACTTGTATTCAGTCTCCACTCTGTCAAAGGCACCAGGGACTTCCCTGGCAGTCCAGTGGTTAAAACTCTGTGCTTCCACTGCAGGGGTCTGGGAACTAAGATCCCGCATGCCCCGTGCCACAGCAAAAAAAAAAAAAAAAAAAATCCTGGCATGCATCTAATATAAAAAGTAATCCCTGCCTTCTGGGAGCTTACAGTCTGTGGACAATAGAAGAGTGTTGAAATTCATCTTCAGAGCACTGTGTGGGAAGCCTAGAGATGACACACGTATGTTTCAAAATATACAAATGATGACAAAAGGGAAAACAGGACTGGGCCACCTTCAGATCCTTCAGAGCTTGAAAATTAAATGTTGCTTTCTGTATGCTTGACCTCCAAAGCAATCAAAATAGGATATACAAATCTATCTATTGCTGCCAAGGTTTAAATCATTTTTCCAAAAGGGGTTGGTGAAGACAGAAGGAGATTTCTTCTCTGATGAAGGAGAGGTGAATGACAGGGAGAGTGTGTTGAACAGTCTGAAGTAATTACAGCATTTATTTAGGTTTCTGGAGCTATCTGGGTTCTTGTGATAGATAGCAAAGCAAAATGAACAGTCAAAAGGCAGAAATAGCAAAGCTCATGTTATCACGCCACGGGATGTCATATTCTTTCTATAAACAATATAGTGCAAAGGTTCACGGAGAGTGAGAAGTCTGGCCTGGAGCAATGTTTTCAGTACTCATCATTTTTGACAGTTACAAGAAATCAAGGGAAGGGATTTTCTTGTCTAATTATTTCTAACCTTAAAGTTCAGGGAGTTAGTCTTTCTCAAGATTAGGATGCACTAAGAACATCCTGAGGAAAGGGTGCAGTGCATTCCTTGTGACCACTGTCCGGGAGCTGTGAACTCTCTCCCTTTATTTAGGCTAACAGAGGAAGGGCAGGAGAGGAGAGGAGAGGGTGGTCACAGCTCGGAACAAGTGCTTCATAAGCGCTTTATGTCACCGCCACAGGGAACAGGGCAATATCCATCCTGATGATGGAACACAGTCTGACCACAGACCACTAACTCAGCCCAAGTCCCAGCCAGGGGCCATGGAATCCCAGGGAGTTATAAATAACCCCTTGGAACTGCTTTCTGGTGATTTATTACTATTTAGTAGGAGAGTGCATTTCACCCAAGATACCTGAACTGAATGCAAAAAGGACTCCAGAAGCAGGTATTCTGCTCAACTTTAAATATCAGAGAAATAGTTCAAAAATCCCCCTGAAGAGATAAATATGCTGATCTTCAAGTTTTTACCCATCTTGATGATTCTTACACGCTCTGATTTCTCAAGGATGTTGCATGAAAATCAGATTTCTCCTATTTAGAAATTTGTGCGCCCCTGCTGCTTATTTCCCAGAGGGAGACCTTGTGATCTGGTATGTGGACCCCTTGATGAGATGCTCCATGCTGCGGAGAGAGCGTTTGATGCCTGTGTGGGAATCCGCTTCCACACTGGCAACCGGCGCCTGTGAGCTCGTGCTGCCACAGAAGTTACTCCCCATCCTCACCCCTGCAGCTCATCTGCCCCTGACAGGGGCACCAGCCATGCTTAGAGTCCAGAAAGGGGCTCCCACCCTCCTTCACCGTTCATTATTTCTGAGATTGAAACATTCAGATGAAGTACTTCTTTTACATAAAAACTCAAACTGTAATTAAGAACCTCCCCCCCACCCCCCATATCTTATCCTCAGTGGAGATAGAGGTCAGCTGCTTACTATCTGTGGGAGGAATACCAAAATATTTACCAGAATTTGCAATTATTTCCATTGTCCTCAGAATACCTCTACCTCTTTGATACTTGTGTATTTCTGTATGTCCAGTTCCAACGAGAGGCTCTATTTGCTGTAAGATCTTTGGCAAGTCAGTTAATCCCTTTGTGCCTCGGCTGTCCATCTGGGAGTGGGAGAGAGCTGTACAGGGTGATCTCAAGATCCCTGGAGACTCTACCTGGTTATGATTCAGTGACTCCACCAGTCCTTACTATTCCAAGGAGTATTTTTCAAAGTTTTGTTAGAGAAACTGTTGAGTCACACTGGAATGGCAATTATCTGAGATTGGAGTATAATGATATCTCCTGAAATAAAGACTGGACTAAGGAATGTGGATGAGAAATGCAATGAGGTGTGGGATGCGAAAGCTTAATCAGAGCATGGAGAGGGCATATCCTGGGCCAACAGACAAGATCAGGCAAATTCCAGACGCTTGATGAATGGCCGGCTGCAATCAGAAATATGACTCTTCCCAGAAGAGCTACCTAGCATTTGTTTGGCAGAAGCCTCAGAGTAGTGACGCCAATGGTTTGCCCAGGCCCTGGGTGAGTCAGTACTGACTGCAGCGCTGACAAGTGTGGCAACAGAGACTAACAACGTGAACGCTTGGGACCGTTAGACTAATGAACACTGGGACATATTCCAGAAGGCTTGCTTTAGATACACATGAGCAAAATGTCTTCCTAAAAGTACACCTGGAAACGCTCATCTGCAAAGCCTGAAGTGAGGGGCTTATCACTGGGACAGCTTGGGGTGGATCCATCCACTGTTAATGGCAGTGACAGGAAGCTGCAAGCAGCTCCAAGAAAAGGACACCAGAAATTGCCAGGAGCTAAGCAAATCCAAAGCAAAGAAGGATCACAGGATTTGGAGATTTCTTTTAAAAGTCTGGGCTCAGGCTTAGGGGAGTACCCATTACAGACGGCCAGAAGGGCCTCTCACCCTCTCTGCGTGGGCAGGAGGGAAAGAACAGGTGAGGTGGGAGGAGGGGTCTCCTGGGTCTGCCTCTCTAGAACCTCCTGCTGGGCAGACCTGCAGCACTCAGGGCGCTGGAGGACATCTTCCAAGGTTAATTTAGGTAACTTTCCAAAATAGTTTGACTTTAAAAACTGAAAACCAGTAACAGGTATTCAGATATTCAAAATATATAAATATTAATTGCAGCATCAAGTAGTATGTAAAGCCCATAAAGATGGGAATGTCATTTTATGCTATCAAAAATATCCACCCCCCAAAAAATGATGGAAAAATGGATTCTTTTTACTTACACCCCTTCTATTTTTCCAAGTCATGTCACATTTCAGTTTGCTTTGTCTTATCATGATATCTGAATATTTTTTATTTCCTTTATTCTAACGGATAGAAGAGCCATACATGTACCTTCTTACATATCTAAGATCTTCCAGATTATTCAACATGTTCTTCAATCACTACTTCCTGTCTTCCTTGTTCTAATTTGGGCCAATTGCCTTCTAGGCCTGATTAACAGCTGGTAACTGGAAACACCTTTTCATTTTATTCCTCGGACAGTTCTGTTCGTTGGATTCAGTTTTCCTTTTCCTGCACTACATCCCCAAGTCATTCCAGGATGAGTACATAGGACAAACTTTCTGAGTCATTGGATATCTTATTTTGTCTTAATTCTTGAGTAACAGTTTGCTGGCTATAATTGCTGGCAGAAGTTCAAAATAATTTTCCCTGAGAATTTTGAAGTCTTGCTCCACTGTCTTCTAGCATCTATATTATTAATCTTCTGGGGTTTTTTGTTTTTTGTTTTTTTGTAGGTATCCTGGTAATTCTCTCTGAAAGCTTTATACTAGGAATTTCAAATTTTCAACAGAATAGTTCTTGGCACATGGTGGATATTTTCCATCTGAAAATCTTTTTTAGGTCAGGAAAGTTATCTTTTCTAATTTATTTGATTATTCATTTTTGTTCTCTGATCTTGGATTAGTTACATATGAATAGATTTCTAGATCTATCCTCCAACCCAACTTTTGGATACTTTCCTTTTCTGTCATTCTCTACATTCTGAGCTCTTTTCTCAACTTTATTTCCAGATTACTGATTTAGTTTTCAGCCATACCAATGGTTCAATTCCCCTGATTTTTAAAATGTATTTGGGGAATTTTTAATTTGTCATGGCTTCTTTCATGTTCCCTGCCTGCTCCTTTTTCATAGTAACCTCTTCTTTTGTGGGAACCCACTATTGCCTCAAACCTCTCTGAAGATGCTAGTTCACTTTTTCTTGTCTTCTTTCTTTTATCTGTTTCTCCTGTGGTCAGTCGCTCTTTCACACATCTTGACATTTCTCTTTTACCAAATATTTGATGACCCTTGATTGGTCAGTAATATTTTTTTAATAAGAAAGCATGTTGGTTGGTTATTATAGGTAGTTGGCAAAGTTATTCTTTGCAGTTTGGAAAAGCAGTTTACCCATAAGACCCATCACTGAGTGGGGGACTAACTGTACAGTTCCATGTGTGAGAGGGTCATAGACAGGCTTCTTTTTAGGGTATTCGGACAGTTCAGCTTGTATCCTCATAACTACCGAAGTGAGGCAGACTTTATCACAGATGGTGAAACTCTTCGGTGGATCTCACCCTTAGGTGGAGTTGCCTTTCCTTCCGCCTCCTCTGAGTTGCATGCGAAGGGCCCGAGTTATCTCCCGCTTTGTGCCAACAGCCATACAGGAGGCCTTCCCCAGGAAGCTCTTCTACTCCGGTTTTTGAGCACTTCCTTTGTCTCTAGGAGGGGCAGATGCTGCAGCCAGCTGCTCCAGGGACCTGGGGAGTGGGGAGACACCTGCACCCGTGTTTCACAAAGTGTCTTCTAAGTCCTTCCACGCTGAAAGTGTAATCAGGTCCCACCCCAGACCTACTGAATCTGAGTCTGCATTTTAACAAGAGTCCTCGGTGAATCAGACAGAAGCACATCAAAATCTGAGAAGTGCTGCTCCGCAAGGTCCTTGTTCCTGCCCCTTCAGCTCCTGCTGCTCTCCATCCCTGATGCCTGAGCCCAGTCCCTCGGAGGCTGGAGGGGCTCCACCTCTGCTCAGCACTCTCCTGGGCATGCCCCAGCTTGTCTTTCACATCAGCCACTCTCCCTTTTGGTATATAAGTATTTCCTACTTAGGAAATAGTATAGTAAACACCCAAGTGTCCATCATCCAGCTTAGAAATAAAATGTTACAAATATAGTTGAAACCCTTGTGACCATCTCTCCTGATTCTTTATTTCAGTTCTGAGCACAGTCCCATGGCCACAGAGGTACCGCTCTGGTGGGACTCTGTAGTGGGGTAGGCACAGACCCAAATGGCACTCTTAGCTGAGGTGGGGCCTGAGACAGTATGAGATGGCCAGGGACGGGTAAGGTCTTAGGACTAAACTCACCCACTTGGTTGGAATAGAACAGATGAGGAAAAATCTAACTGGGGCTCTAAGACATTGTAGCCGATGGTTTGAACAACTGAGAACTAAGGCAATGGTGAGTTGAGGGAGTACAGCATTTGGTCAAATCTGCATCCATGAGACTGACATGTGAGCCCAGAGGAGCTTCTAGAGACCCAAAGAGACACAGATACAAGGAAATGGCATCCAGAATGTGTCAGTAGGAAGCAGGCCCCTCCACAAGGCGGGATCCAGAGCCCAGGCAAGAAGTGACAAGAGCAGGGCTGACTCCAAATCCTAGAGAGAATAGTCTCCTGGCCAGAAAACCAGTGTGGTGGGAGATGGGTGTTCAGGCACTGGGAGCTAAGAGGTTCAGTTGCCAGAATTTGGAATCAAAATAGGGCTTAGGTCTTAGAAATAAGGATGAGCTAGGATCAGACCAACTACAAGAGTGAAGATGCAAATTCTTAGACACTGGAGCTACTGAATTTCTTCCTGCTGACACTCAGAACTGGTCCTAGACTTATCTGATCAAGGTCAAGGAACCTCAGCTGGGGAAGAGGGAAAGCAAGGAACGGAGAGGGGAGAGGAGGTAGAAGCTAAGAACCAGGTATGATCCGACACCATCACTTGACCTCAAAGGGACTTATATTTTTCAGCATTTGTAAACAAGCCAACATATGCCAAGTTCTACACAAAAGTATAAAGATTATTCTGCACCCCCTGACCCAACCCCCCAATCACCACACAACAAATACCCCAGTGCCCCAGGAAGACCTCGTTCCATCCCGTAACTCATTCTGAGCACCTTCTATGTGCCAGGCACTGGGCTGTGAACCGAGACTTCAGAGGGGAATAACACCTGCCTTGACCTTCAGCAACTCCTGTCCCATCAGGAAATGAGACATACAAACAGATCATTTCAGTCAGCATGGAAAGGGCTGTACTGGAGGAATTCCTGGCTTCACGGATTGAGTTGCATGGCTGAGTGGAGTGAGGTAGGAGAAAAGGGGTGGGGGGGAGGAGAGGCAAAGCAGGAGCGAGACACAGAGGGGACACCCAACACAATGTGTTCCATGAACCATAAGGACTTCGCTGCTTCTGAAGCACAACCCAAGGTAAGCGCGAAATGGCCAGAGATCTTAGGGTATGGAGTCTGAGAGCCCCGGGTTCAAATCCTTCCTCTGCCCCACACCATTTGTGTGACCTTGAACATGCTACTTAATCTCTGTAAACCTCAGATTTCTCCTCTGATTATTGCGGGATTCAGGAAAAAAGTGCTAGATATACCACTATTACTTAGTAAAAAGTCCATGCTCCTAAGAGGATGAGGCTAAGGATGAATAAAAGACAATTCATAAACAAGGTGCATGCCATACTGCTTACTAAAATTGCTTAACATTTATTGCTTCCTTTAGGATTAGTAAATTTTAAGTCTCCTGAGATACATACACTAAGAATTGGAATTGATTAGACTCCATAGTAGGAATGGATCAAACTCTCCTTGTTCTAAGTTTCCTCCAAAAGTAGTAGTTATTTTATTCTTCTTTGTCCTTATACAGATATATTTAGTGAGACCTACCTTATATGCCTGCTCTGACAAACCCCATGTAAAGTACATCATCAACATTCACGGCCCCCTTGCATAATGAGGTACAGTCAATTACCAGTGAGCCATGCCCGTGTCTGATGGATGGGGAGACAATCCCTACAATCTCCCCAAAGGTAGAAATTATGGTGATTTGTTTCTCTTGGCTTTGTAGATTTTTTTTTTTTTTTTTACCATATACTTGCAATTGAAAAAAATAAATCTGGTTATCTGTGAATTTCCAAGAATTTTATCAAAATGATGAAAACATACTGTGAAGACACAAGTTAAGAGGAGCCTGATCGTTGTCTGGCTTCCTTTTTGTGCCTTCCTATTCTTCAACTCTTCATTGAAAAGAGACAGCATCTCTTCACCAGAGGGTAAAAATACTAAGTACAGAGGATAAGCTATAGAGATAACCTTCTGCTGAGTCAAGATATGGCTGAAATTTATGCCAGGAATTCCGTTCACCACACTGGACGACTGATTCTCCGCAGCCAGGCATCAATCGTAACAGCTTCTCCATTGGCCAAGGTCAGTGTTTAATGGTGATGGTTTTGATTTCAGTGAAGAATTCATAAGAGTCCTTGGCTCCTTCTCTACCCACCCCAGAACTCTTCATCCCCCCGAAAGGCAGGTTCAGCTCTCTGATGAGCCAGCAGTTGGTCCAGACCAAGCCTGACTGTAACTTCTTGGCCACCCGGTGGACACGCCCCACGTTGCCTGACCACACCGTGGCGGCCAGTCCATATTTAACGCTGTTGGCTCTTTGAATCACTTCCTCTTCACTATCAAAGGGGACGACACACGTCACTGGACCAAATATCTCTTCCTTCATGCAGCAGGACTCGTCCTTAATGTCTGTTATCACCGTGGGAAGCATGAAGTACCCTGCTTGATTCCTGGGGGGGAGGTTTAACTTATCCACTCCCTCACCACACAGAATTTGGGCCCCTTCCATGCGAGCTTTCTTGATGTAACTTCTGACCTGGAGAGGTAAAAAACAACTTATCGTTTGTCTTCACACAAAGCAGAGAAAATTCAATATTTTTGAAGCATCGAGATGTATAAGGTCATTCCCCCCCAAAATCTAACGCTGATTATATTTTCACTCAGCTGCTAAGTAAGCCTGAGTGCAGAAGTGCTCTAACTATTATCTGGGCATTCAGCCCTCATAGGTAAGAGGAGGAGAGTTTTTTATTTAATATCTAAGTGCTAGGCATGCAGATAAATGCTTTTCTCACATTCTCACATAATTCTCTCAAAACTATTAACTGCGTATTATTATCCCCTATTTGCTGATTATATAGTTGAGCCTCAGAAAGGGTAGAGGGTTCAAACGGATAATAAACAGTAAAGCTAGAACTCACACTCAGGTATATTCAGTAGTTAAACACACAGACTAATATTTTCTCACTTTTGGGGAGACTATGTCCATTGCAGAAAATGGGAAGTTGAATGGTGTATAAGACTTAATTAAAGGCCAGGGTGCCCTTCAATAGCTGAGCTTCCAGAACAAATAATTTCTAATGTCTCATCTCAGCACTGATTATATTGTGAAAATATATCTAGGTAATAGAGTAAAGCTCACAATAATGGGAAATAAATTATGTAATAAGTTGACCCAGTGACTCGGAGATAATGACAGATGGTTTTTAATATTGGTTATAGAAATGACTCATTATAATAATGGTATATCTATTTATATTTGAAAATGTTGTTGAAGTCACAATGATACACTCTTCTACCCTTGAGGGGCGTTATAAGCATAGGAGAAGTAGAAAAGTAATCCCCAAAATTAAAAGTCTAAAACAACAGTCAAATAGTACATCAAAGGCAGGGTAAAGTTTGGAATGATATTTTGGAATCCTACGGATTATCATTTATCTATCTGAGCATCCTGCCCCAGTATCAGATTAGTACTCCATGGTGGAACTATATTCATTGTAGAGCTATATGTTTGCCATGTAAAAATAAAAAGATAATGTTGTCTCATTATTAATTTTGCTTCAGTTTATAGAACACTTAATAAGCCATGAAGTCAAAGACATTTGAAAAATAGAGCATTTGGTAGAGCTTTATATTCTCCACTATTCCTCCTCCCCAACATGAACAATGATCTCAAAGCTTTTCCCAGAAAAGCTCTCGTTGAGTTTGTGGGTAGAGTCCACAATAGATCTGGACTTTTCCTTCCCCAACTCTCTTGCTCTTTTGAAGCAACCCGGTCACATTAATTAAAAGATGCCAGAGGCAGCATCCTGTGTGAACAAGGCGAGTGCACGTGAGTCTCCAGAGGCCCCTGCTGGATGCAGAGCCAGAACTTTTATCAGTGATTCAAACCGTGCAAGGAGCGCTCTGGTTTTAGATGATTATGTCTAAACAAAATTACATGATTCTCTCTTTGAAGCTCTTGGGATAATAAAATACCAGAAGTGTCAGTTTTCAAATTGTGAACTTATCAAATTATTTAACATATAAATTACACACTAAACTGAATTTCTTTTCTAGAGAAAGTATCACTGGATGACACAATGATATCTACACTTGCAGCCCAGGAAAACCACTTTGTAACTGTTAATGTGCTATAAAATGCAATGAAATATTCTTATAAAACCTTTTCTTGAGAGGAGAGAGCAGAGAGTAGTTAGCACTTAATATTGAATAGTTTTGGCCATAAAATCAAAGCATAGAGGTTAGAAGAGTGGGCTCGGGAGCACAG
Organism: Balaenoptera ricei; assembly: GCF_028023285.1. Lineage (NCBI taxonomy): Eukaryota > Metazoa > Chordata > Mammalia > Artiodactyla > Balaenopteridae > Balaenoptera > Balaenoptera ricei. Next base: position 28,937,101 of record NC_082650.1, on the reverse strand, counting down.
CAGTGCTCAAATCCCAGTTCCTCCACTTACCAGCTGAGGGATTTCAATTACTCTACGCCTGGACTTCCCTGGTGGCGCAGTGGTTAAGAATCCATCTGCCAGTGCAGGGGACACGGCTTCGAGTCCTGGCCTGGGAAGATCCCACATGCCGCAGAGCAACTAAGCCCGCACGCCACAACTACTGAGCCTGCGCTCTAGAGCCCGCGAGCCACAGCTACCGAGCCCATGTGCCACAACTACTGAAGCCCGCACGCCTAGAGCCCATGCTCCGCAACAAAGAGAAGCCACCGCAATGAGAAGCCCGCACACCGCAACGAAGAGTAGCTCCCACTAGCCACAACTAGAGAAAAGCCCACACGCAGTAACGAAGACCCAATGCAGCCAAAAATAAATTAAAAAAAAAAAAAGCTCTATGCCTCAATTTCCTCACTGGAAAAATGGGATTGACTGTGCCACCTATTCATAGGGTTCTTGAGAGGACTAAATAAAATAATATATGTAAAATACTTAGTGTGATACCTGACACATAGTAAGTCTTTTGAAAGTCAGCTGCTGTCGTTTGTGTTGATGTTGCTGGTGATGGTGATGATGATGATGATATAATGCACGATCTGACACTCACGAGCTAAGAGACTTCAGGGATGTTCCCCACTGTGTATGTCGGGGTGCGAGGTTAACTGACAGAGGAGGACGGGAAACCGCAAGAGTGGACCTTAGTTAGACCTGAAGCCTGGCCTTATTGGGGGATATACCCGTGAACTTCCTCTGTGCTTCCCCCCGCCTCACTGTCAACACTCAAGGATTCTCTCCCTCTGGTTATTTGCATCTTTGGAAGGCTGGCCTAGAGCCAGATTCTCCAGACAGTCAAGCAGGGAAGGATTCTGGAGAGTCAAAAGAAAAACAAAAATGAAAACAAAAAGCAACCCTGTGAAATAGGCAAGGGAGATTTTTCTGCATTCCCTGAGGATAGAATCACCTGCCATTTCCTGTGGGTCCCTGCTGCCGTCCTGGGAACCTACGAAGTCACACTTGCACTTAGGAGCCCTTGGCCATTACAAAACAACTGTCACAGCCTCTAGCTGGATTCTTCTGTCACTGCAATCCCACAGGATGGAAACAAAGATCCCGTGGCTAATTTGATTTATTTATTTATTCATTCATTCATTTATTTTTGGCTGTGCACGGCATGCAGGATCTTAGTTCCCAACCAGGTGACCAGGGATCAAACCCGTGCCCCCTGCGGTGGAAGCACGGAGTCTTAACCACTGGACCGCCAGGGAAGTCCCTTAATGTGATTTGGAGAAGACAGACAGAGACCTACTGCAGAAGAGGAGGGGTGGAATGCAAAGATGGCAGCCGGCCCTTCCTTGGCTCGCAGACCCCAAAGCTTCCTGGCGAAAGGCGAGGAAAGACCACTGCCAGTGGAGTGTGCCTGCTGCCGCCTTGATCCCAGATCACGGTTTGGCACACTGAACTGAAAAGAGTCACAGCCTGAAAAAGACACACATACACTTCCCAAGCTGCTTCCATTGGCTCCCTCTCAAAGGGCAGAGACACCTAGGGCTTCCTCACAAGACCTGAGCTGAAAGCCCCCCATCAGGGGCCCACCTGGTGAGAGACCCAGAGGGTAAAGCTGTGACTCCTTGCATCAAGACACATGTGTTCTGGGCGGAGTAGTAAGGATGGCAGGTGTCCAGGGACCCTCTGAGCCACAGCAGGATGGTTCTGAGACTCTATACTGGGGAGGGGGCGGGGACCGTGAGCAGAGCTGAGAGGAGGGATCTACCTATAGGACCACAACCCAAGGGAAACCCCACAGCTACCCGAAGCTCTATGTGTGGTGGGATAATGGAAATACCATCTTTATTGTTCTTCCTTAAAAAATAAAAATAAATGGCTTATGATAAACACTATTTTTAAGTTTGTAACAATGAAAAACTATTTTTAACACCGTGCAAAATCTTCCCCCTTAGAAGCAATAGAACCATGGCGCTTTCTGTGATGAACTACCATCTTTCCGAGATGGACTTCTTAAAAGGGCAGCGTATGAGCTCAGCACAACCGGGCTTTAAGTCACATCCTCTTGGCTGTCTCGTTATCATGGGGCATCATCTAAGGGGCACCCATAGGACCTTGATTACCATTCTCCACTGAAAGGAACCAGGGCTCAGTAGACAGAGGTCCTGTTGCCCGTGTGGGGCAGAACAACTCACATGGCCTGAGGCTGCTTGCTGTCAGAGAGCAGAAATGCTTCGGGGAGGGCCTGCGCTGGAGCTCAGGAGGGCATTGGGGGGGCAGGCTAAAGAGAGGGCCCCTTTGGGCCAGCAGGGATACGCTGAGCATCACAAATATTGTATTAAAGCCCACAGGCGTTACAATACATTGAAACCTGGTGAGCCTGTATTTGACCCAAGTTCACTATGTGGGGAAAAAGGGACAAATACTCAGAGTACAACAGAGAAAAGCCCTAACCACCAATAGGAGTCAATGAATGGCACCAGTTTCTCTCACACACAAAAGACAGTGTGTGTGAGACAGTTTCTCTCACACACAAAAGACAGGGGGCTACAAATCTTTCAACTGCTACAGGAAAGTCAAATACTTTGATTTGTTTCACTGATACACCTCCCCTCATTGGGGAACTTAAATAGTTATTATAACAGTGCCCACGATGGAAGAACAGTTTCTCTGCTGAGTTGATAAAGAGAACTTTGAGTCTCAGGTGAATGGTGAATTGCAAAGGGGACCTTAGATGACACCATGGCCTGAGTCTACTGGAAGATGCTTCTGGGAAGTTAATTCTGTGCCACAGAAAGCATTCGGGAACATGCAGGAGGTTATTTTTCACCACTTATTTGCATGTGTGGGCAGGTAGCACACATGTGTCTAGAACAGCCAGATAAGGGAGGACAAGGGAGCCTCTTGCACCTGGTGATGCCTCACTCCACGAGGGTGGGAACATCCACAACTGTGGGTCCACCACAGGCACTCTGGGGATGGCTGCCCATGTGCCTGCAGTCTTGTAGGTGAATTTGACTGGAGGAAAACACAGTCATGCTGGCCGGTCTCACTTTAAATAAATGACCACATATTTATTTAATGTGATCATAAATGATCACAGCTCCAGGTGAGCCCTTGGAGCTGCCCCGGCGACAACACGGTCACTTCGAAGCCCATTCTCTCTCCTGATCTCCTGCAAGACTATCTCACACCTTTTCCTCCTTCTTGAAACCTTCAACACCATCTCCCCTCCTCACCCTGCTTCCCATTTTACTGAGAAAACAAATAAGAAGAGACCAGCAAGACTGAGACTACACCTTCCCACCTACGGGCATCTGTGCTCCACACTACAGCGAAGGTAAAAGTTAAAGCGTAGTAAGTCTACCAAATCTGTGCAGGGTCAGAGAGTTCTTCAAACTTAAGTAAAGGTTCTGTCCCTCACTGGTTAACTGATAGGGGTGTATTACCATTACCCTTGGTTGGCCTGAGTTACTACAGCTGAAAATGAGGTCTTTTTAGCTCTGAAATTCTATGACTTATTTTGGGAGTCCCATCAGGTAATGAATTAAAATGACCTTGAAGACCCAAATTCCATAAGCCATCCAGAGAACATCAATGGCTTCTCCCACGGAGGTCCCCCCAACAAGTCACCCCACCAACGAAGGGCCGCATCATTTGGATTGGATTCGTACTTCTGGACTCCCGTTTGCTGTAAGCCAGAGGCAGAACCTTACTGCCTGGGGACTGACTGGGAACATCTACCGGCGGAAATCCCTGCCACTCTCAGCCCACATCATTCCCATCGCCTGACCTTTATTCTCTGCAATTTGCCTTCCTCACTCTACTGGTGGCATCTCTTTACTGACTTCTCAAGTTCATTTATTTCATGTAGATGCTGCTTTAACCTGGACTACATTTGTGTATTCATCTCTAACATTTTCAGACTCTGTATCCAGAGACAATTTCCCACAGATCATAATTATTAAAAAATAGGGTAGTAATCAACAGTATTTCAAAGCACAGATGGTGTTATGCCTCGCGCTGAGCTCCTCTCAAAATAAGAACTCTTTCTGTAACTTATACACAAGGATTTACTTACTTTCTCCAAATGAGCTTTACTGATCAGAGCTCCCATGTCGGCTGATGGGTCAGAGGGAATGCCAACTTTCCACATTCTGGTAGCTTCTACAAACCTCTTTAAAAATTCACTATAGATGCTCTTCTGGACAAAGATCCTGCTGGTGCAGAGGCAAATTTCACCCTGCCAAGAATGACACATGAGGACAATGACAAAACAGGAGGGCCCACTCCTTCATGGATAGATCACCCTGCACTTCTGAACACCTGTCACGTATCAGGCACTGGTCTGTACAATGGGAGACAGTGGTAAACAAGATGAAGTTTCACCATGTGGAATGCACTGTCTTATGGGGAAGACAGGCAATAGCACAAGTACAGCTCAATGAACAATATAACTTCAGGTTGTGACCAAAACAATACAAGAAAACTAAGCAGAGAATGAGAATAGAAAATAATGGGGGGGGGGGTGCAGCTTTTACTCCCTTTTATTAAAGGGAGTCCTGGAAGGCACTGGTGAACAGGGTATATTTGAACTGACCCTTGATTGACGTGAAGGAGCTGGATGGATGAAGATCTGAAGGAAGAGAATTCTCAGCAGTAAATGTAAAGGACCTGCCACAGGAATGAGCTTGGAGTGTGTGAGGAAAGGCAGGAAGGTGAGTGGGGCTGAGGGTGGGGATGGAGGCAGGGACAGGGGTCAGAGGGATGTAGAAGACGAAGGCAGGAGGTGAGGAGCGAGGCAACATCACACAGGGTCTTAAAGGCTCATAGACTCACAGAGAGCTTGCATTTTATCTGCAGTATCATGAAAGGACCATGGAAGGCTTTAAGCAGCAAGACGATGGGATCGGACTTACATTTTAAAATGATCATTCTGGCAGTTGTGTGGAGAATAGAATTGGAGAGAATGAGAGTGGGAACAGGGGAATGTTAAGAGAGCTTTTCAGACATTCAGATAAGTGGAGGTAGCTTGGACCAGGCAGGATCAATGGAGATGAGAAAAGTGATAGGAGTCCACTGAGGTTAACAAATTCTTAAAGGGGCATGGGACCCCAAAAGTGTAAGGAAACTGGCATAGATGCTCTGGAGAAGTGATAGGATTCCGGATAGATTTTAAAGATAGAACTAACAGGACCTGTTGGTGGATTAGTGAGGTATAAGGAAAAGAGAAAGTAAGAACAAGGATGAGTCCCAGATTTGGGGCCTGAGTCTCAGAGTGGATGGTAGTCTCTTCCCTGGAGAGGCAAACGCAAGGCGGGGAGAGCAGAGGTACCGCAGGGAAAGGAGAGGGAGGGGAATCAAGAGTTCTGCTCTGCACAGGTTAAGTTTCAGATGCTACTGGACATCCAAGTAGAGGTACTGAGTGTTCCAGGGAGAGGCGCTAACAGATTTCTGAGTGAAAAATCATCCTTATCATCATTTGAACATAACATCTAATAGTTTACAAACCACATTCTGGACTTGTCAGTATTGTGTATGTATGATTGTACATATATGCATAAATAAATATTTTCATCACATTGATATTTCATCTTCACAACAACCCATTCAACAATCAGGAGAAACAAAGTTGCCCAAGGCTCCTCCATGACGTTAAGTTAAGAAACTTGCTTGAGACTGGTTCAGGTATTTATTTCTAAGTGTGCGAATGCATTTGGGATGCTTTGGGGAGGGATAATAAGGTTTCCAGGAGCTAGGACACCTGGACAGCAGGAAAAGACTGGGAAAACTATAAATAAAGGAATGGGGAAGCTTGGAGAAGCAAAAAAGAAGTCATCACCCGATAAAAGCCGTGTAACTCAAGAAGAGGAGTTTGCTGCACAGGAGACGCCACAAGGCTTCTGAGTGACACTGTGATTGAACAGATAGTCAATGGAGTAACACAATGTAACCATTCTCCTTGCACTGAAATAGTCCTGGATTGACTTACTCACCCCAGTTTTGCACTGTGATGCAACGGATCCAGCTTGACAGGGCTACTGAGTTAAAAACAACAAATAAACAAAGGGGAAGAAAAAACCCAGAGGACATACCTGGTTGGCAAAGCTGGACCTGACTGTTGTGGGGACACACTCTTCCAGGTTGGCATCTTCAAAGACGATGGCAGGATTCTTGCCCCCCAGCTCCAGCGAGAGCTTCTTGCAGTGGGGAGCACTCAGCTGTGTGATCCGCTGGGCCGTGGGCTGGCTCCCAGTGAAGGAGATGAGGGGCACCTCCGGGTGGGACACCAGGGCCTCGCCTACCCTGGGCCCCACTCCAAACACAATATTTACCACACCTGGTGGAACACCTGGATGGGAAGCAGTATCGGTTTCAGTGATTCTCTCAGTATGTTGAGGACTTCAGGTTACATGGAGATTCTCCTTCAAAGTTCAACGGCGTGAATGGGGTTGGGAGGGAATGTTAACGGCTGTCTCTGGTTCAATAGCAAAACAAGGACTAGAGCATCACCTGTGCCTATGCTATACCCCGGGTGGGATTTCTCCGGGGGCTTTGTCCTAGAAAAATGCAGCGTTGAACATTCTATATATTTCATTCCATAGTATTGACTGGGCCTCAGGGGCTGAAGATACAAATACATCCTCAGGCAGGTCGGGCCCCAGGAAGGAGGAGAGCCCTGCTCCAAGCTGGCATCTGCGACTCACAGTTCAGTGGGCAAATGTGAAGAAGACGGGGCATTCATGCACTAAAGAAGCCAGAGAAGAGACTGACTACCTCGGCCCAGGGGAGTGACGGAGGGCTCCCCCAGGAAGGTGAGTCTTGAGTTGAAGGTCCGGCTCCCCATGATATGGATGCACCATCACCCTCTAAGACTGACTGACCAAGAACACCCCCAAGTAGGTGCCCCAATCTTTTCTATCACAAAACTCTACTGCTCCATATCTGCATGTATTCATTTATGTGTTTTATGGATTTTCCTGTTCATTACATATCGACCACTAGAAGGTTCTCCAGCCAAGGGCAGACATGGGGGTCTGTGTTTTGCCTTTCATTGTATCCACTGTGCCATGGCCTACTTTGCCATATAGAATGAATACCCATTTAAAAAAAGTTTTTTAACGCATCACATTTAAAATAAATTAATGATAGCCATTATCAAAAAATCTGGAAACAATAAATGCTGGAAAGGGTGTGGTGAAAAGGGAACCCTCCTGCACTGTTGGTGGGAATGTAAATTGATACAGCCACTATGGAGAACAGTATGGAGGTTCCTTAAAAACCTAAAAATAGAACTACCATGTGACCCAGCAATCCTACTACTGGGCATATACCCTGAGAAAACCATAATTCTAAAAGAGTCATGTACCACATTGTTCATTGCAGCTCTATTTACAATAGCCAGGACATGGAAGCAACCTAAGTGTCTATCAACAGATGAATGGATAAAGAAGATGTGGCACATATATACAATGGAATATTACTCAGCCATAAACAGAAATGAAACTGAGTTATTTGTAGTGAGGTGGATGGACCTAGAGTCTGTCATACAGAGTGAAGTAAGTCAGAAAGAGAAAAACAAATACCATATGTTAACGCATATATATGGAATCTAAAAAAAAAAAAAGAAAAAGGTACTGATGAACCTAGTTGCAGGGCAGGAATAAAGATGTAGACATAGAGAATGGACTTGAGGACACGGGGTGGGAGGGGAAAGCTGGGGCAAAGTGAGGGTAGCATCGACATACATACACTACCAAATGTAAAATAGATAGCTAGTGGGAAGCGGCAGCATAGCACAGAGAGATCATCTCAGTGCTTTGCGATGACCTAGAGGGGTGGGATAGGGAGGGTGGGAGGGAGGCTCAAGAGGGAGGGCATATGGGGACACACGTATGCATACGGCTGATTGAATTTGGTGTACAACAGAAGCTAATGCAGTGTTGTGAAGCAATTATACTCCCATAAAGATCTATTAATAAATAAATGAATAAATAAGTTAATGAAAAAGAAGATATAATGCTACATATGTATGCTATTAAAATAATTTTTATGAGAATAAAAAATAAAAATAAAACATTTAAAGAGTACCAGTAAACGCTCACATTTATTGGGTACTTGCTGTGGGTTGGTCATTGCTGTAAGTGGGCTACACCCTTTAGATCTCCCAACAGCTCTGTGAGGTACGTCGTATTAATACATTGATTGATTACGTTTCCTTGAGCTCCGATGTTAATAAGTTAAGACCTATCTACTGGCCAGTATTTCTCAGAACCATTTTGCCATTTGATCCAGACACTAATGAAATTTTTCTAGATAAATCTGCCTTCTACCCTTAAAAGATTCTGGTTATAAGAGAAAGAAGGCAGTTTAATTGGCAAATAACAATTCAGTAAAACTCAGAGTAGGTGGCTAAGAGACAGCAAAGGGAAGGAAGCCCCTCCAGTGCCAGGATGTGCCTGGGTCACGACGAGGAAAATTTTAAGCTTAAATAGAGCAGAACCAAAATTAATAGGAAGGGCCAGAAATCTGCCGTCAGTGGACACTTCAGGAATGAGAGCAAACGTTTGGTGCCCCCAAGGGAAAAAACCAAATATTTTAGGGCTCCCAAAGAGGTATTCATGGTGTACCTATATAAATATTCGATGATTTTATTTCGAAGGAAGTTCATTTACCAAGTCTGTTTGAATGCCCCGGACTAGAGGAGCTAGCTGTCGAAATACCCAGAATGCCTTAGCAGGTCGTTTTAGCTTTCTTTTCTTACACTATTGCAAGCTTCTCTTAGAGTGCTCTAAAGCAGAATTAAGTGATGTAATTCACACTCCCTCCCAATCCCAGTGGAGAAACTGAGGGCTCATGTCAGGGGCAACTGGACCATCATACTCTCAGTGTTTGTTGGAGGAGGAAAGTTTGGCAAAGCCAGCCCAGGGAGGGAGCGGGGATGGGAGGGAGGGAAGGACTGTTTTGGTACAATAGGTTTATTCATTCACAAGAATAAGAGCAATGCTGGGTAAATAAATGGAAACATAAAACTCTCATGCAGACCAGGTTCTGGGCTATATGAAAGAAGAGGGTGATTAGAAAAGAGAAATCACCATAGATCAAGATGTAGCTGAGGGGCTTCCCTGGTGGCGCAGTGGTTGAGAATCTGCCTGCTAATGCAGGGGACACGGGTTCGAGCCCTGGTCTGGGAAGATCCCACATGCCGCGGAGCAACTAGGCCCGTGAGCCACAACTACTAAGCCTGCGCGTCAGGAGCCTGTGCTCCGTAACAAGAGAGGCCGCGATAGTGAGAGGCCCGCGCACCGCGATGAAGAGTGGCCCCCGCTCGCCGCAACTGGAGAAAGCCCTCGCACAGAAACGAAGACCCAACACAGCCAAAAATAAATAATTAATTAATTAAAATAAAAAAGATGTAGCTGATTTTAGGAGTGAGTGGTCTCTGGAACACGGCTCTGTGGCACCCTCCCCAGCTCCCTGTGTATCCAACACAGGATGAAAGCAGAGCGGAGGCCCCACTTCTATCTCACACCAGGGAACCGGCAGTCAAGAGGCAGGGAAGAAAAACACCTTGGACCTTTGCAGATACTAGAGATTCAATTTTGCAAAGAAAGGGATAGAATGCGGTCTCTTTTGTAAGGGAGGGATGGCACGTTCTGGGACGGGAGGGAGGTAGGGATGTCCATATCATGCACCTTCCAGAGGCCTAGGGCAGCCATCGACATCATCCCAAAGGCCTAGGCTGGGTGGCCTCATTCCTCCATAGGATACAAGGGAAATGGGCAGCTAAACTAGGGTCATGAGGCCCAATGCTCTTCCCTAAACGGGCACAATCTAACCTGTCATCTAAACCCTGGGGTAGGAACTGGCTCAACTTTCCTGGAAGCCAATGTGTATGTTTTTGCTTTGAGAGAAAAGGCATCCAGGAGAGAGACGGGCTCTTACCAACCACCCCTTCTATGGATCTAAGTGAGCCCAGCAACACCTCCTCTGTGGGCTTGAAGGAAGCGAGCACAGCAGAGGCTGACAGAGCCTGTTCCCCGCCACCTGCCCATCATTCCCACCCAGGCTGGGCAGAGACATGAGCTGAGGGCCTAACAGTGAGGGGCTTCCTGTGGGTTATAAGCTAGAGCCTCCTGCCTGCGACCTTCCAACCCTGGTGCGGTGTCGGCTGAACACTCCAGGCGAAACCGGGAACACACCCTCCACGTTTCAAACCATCAGCAGAAGGAGGACAAGGAACCATAGTGAATCGGCATCTCAGCAGTGGTTCCAAATGCAGGGAAAACTGAGGGGTGTCTATTCAATTCTCTTGAACATGGGCTGTTTCTCTTAGGCATTCTATAGCTGTGCAAACCAGAGAGGTACCTAGCAATATTCTTCTTTTCATCAAAATCCACTTGTGGTTCAAACGTAGGATTTAAACTGACTATTGGAGACACTGTCTGGGGCAGGCTGGTGTCTGAGTTGATCAAGCTCTTTAAGCCGTTTGCTGTACTGCTATCCTGTGCTCAGGGGACTGCCCGTGGAGCCCCTGCAGGAAGGAGCTGTCCTGCGGGATGAATAAAGGAAGCAGTGGGCACGAACCCCGTGGACGAAGGGGATTTCTCAGAAGAGAATCAGGGAAACAAAAAATCAGAGATGTCCCTGGGATCTGTTTCGGTGCTGAGCAGATTTCTATCCAAAATAACTTTTCAAATGTCAGTGATTGGGCTTCCCTGGTGGTGCAGTGGTTGAGAGTCTGCCTGCCAGTGCAGGGGACACGGGTTCGAGCCCTGGTCTGGGAAGATCCCACATGCCGCGGAGCAACTGGGCCCGTGAGCCACAATTACTGAGCCTGCGCGTCTGGAGCCTGTGCTCCGCAACAAGAGAGGCCGCGATAATGAGAGGCCCGCGCACCGTGATGAAGAGTGGCCCCCGCTTGCTGCAACTAGAGAAAGCCCTCACACAGAAACGAAGACCTAACACAGCCATAAATAAATAAATAAATAAATTTGGAAAAAAAAAAAAAAAGAATATATAGGCAACTAGATGTTCATATACCAAAAATAAATTTAAAAAAAAAAAATGTCAGTGACCCTATGGTGGCTGAAGCCTACAAAACATACATCTCCAAAGCCAACCGCGTGCCCCCCCCTTAAACCCTATCTCCCGGTTACCTGCTTTCTCCAGAAGTTTGCACATCATCCACGCGGTCACAGAAGTCAGCTCGCTGGGCTTGGCTATCACAGTGTTGCCAGCAGCGATCGCTGGAGCCATCTTCCAGGTCAGCAAGTAGAGGGGCAGATTCCAGGGACTGATCAGACCAGCTAACAGAGGATAACAGAAGCATTGCCAGCAATGACATGCCCCTCAAAGCAGATGGGCCAGACAGGCTTTAGGAATGAAAACTCCTTCATGCTACACCAAACTTCAGCTTACTCTTCCAAAATCCCAAACTTTTGTAGCCAACTTCAGGGAACTAATTCTAAACTGTATTACAAGCAGCTGTACCTTTTTAAACTATAATCAGTAGTACAGTTTACTCTTTTCTTGATGACTTACAATTATATTTATGAACAACAGCAATATAAGTTCTGGGGCTAAAAGACTGCCACCTTTCCCTAAACATTCTCAGAATGTGATCAGTTTTGAGATTTGTAGACTGATCTCTGCACTGTTTAAACTTCTCCCTCCTCATTATCAAACAGGCCAGCTACTATTTCTTCTAAATTTCTCCATCTCTGTTTCTAATCTCTTGTGGATTGAGACAGAAAATCTCAAGCTGTTCAGAATTTTTTGTAAAATAAGAGCAATAGGTTCTGGGACTGTGAAATCCATTTTAGCTAACCCAGAGTATTTTTTAACAAAAAAAAAAAATCTTTCTAGGTTCTCATCTGTACCCTGACCAGATAGGTTTGCTGGGTAAGTAACAGAACCAACATCTACAGTGGGTCTCCATGTAACATTCTGAAACCACCTAGGCTTCTGACCATAAAACGTGTAAAAATAAAACCTACATTATGAATAAGTAAATGGATTCACCTTATTTTATACTCTGCCCTCAATCCTGAGCTATGAAAGTGAACATAGTTTACATTATTAAATTTCCCACTGAAAAATCTGCTCTTTAGGGGATAATATTTTTGCAGCATAATGTACTAGCATACTTCTTAGGAGGAGGTTTGAGCTTTTATAATGCCTTGAAAATACCATTTCTGAAGGGCTCAGGTAAAATGTTCCATTTTCTTCCCCTTTAACTTACCTTCTTTTATTCTATCATAAAATATAACTAGTAAAATATGGACGGTGGTTGTTTTTTTCTCAGAGGAAACAGTGACATCTAGTGGACATTTTTAGTTATTGCAGATATTTATATGTCCTCTAAAGGGCAAGAAGCAGAGAAATGAAAGAGGGAAGTAGATAATCCAGTCAAGGCTTATTTACCATGTACCTGGCACTGTTCTAAGTGCTCTACACTTACTAATTTACATAATTCACATAAAGATATATAAAGATAAAATTAAACCATCCTCCCAGTTTCCATCTCAGGATACTGAAGCACACAAAAGTTAAATCATTTACTCCACACATAACCTAAAATCTATGATCTTAACCACAACGCTCTCTGGAAATAATTTTTTTTTTTTTTAATTACAAGTGACAAAAAGTCCTGGATTGTGAATTTATAATCAGTATCATTCTTTTTTTCTGTGATTCCTCCAGAACAATGTTCCAGGAATAACTAAGGAATTTGACACAAAGGAAATAAACTAGAATTGGATTTTTAAGGGCAATTAAATTTCAGATAAAGTAGAAGAAATTTCTACTTTCCTTTTTTTAAAGTCTATTCCTTTAGATCAATTCTACAGGGCTGACTGACCAACTCTACGTGCAGCTGTGGTCCAGGTTTTCACTGCAGCACCTACCGATGCCCACGGGGGTCCGCACCGTGTAGTGGAGACAGCCCAGGTGGTCCATCTGTGTGCACTCGGACGTGTGGTGCAGGATGGAGGAAGCGAAGAACCGGAAGTTCTGTACAGACCGGGGAATGTCCATGGTTCTCGCCAGGGTTAGGGTTTTCCCTATAAGAAGTCAACAAGGCACCGTCAGTGTTCTTCACCTCGGACTGGGAGGAGGCAATACCACACACGTATCCTAGCTCACACTGAAGTAGCCTCTGTTTCTTCCAGTCTGGGATGCGCATTCCTTGGTTACAGAGAGCGTTGATCATAGTTTGATAAAACTATGAAACAATTAGATGTGAGGTTATAAGATGAAGCAGAGGGGGTTAGAGTTGAGTCAAATAATCTTGTTTTGTGGACTGAACAATTCATAGCTATCATCAGGAATTCACCAGATGCTATCACTTCACCCACACCAGCTCTTTCAATTCAAAATCACCAAGCTTTGGACATGCTACAGAGGGGTTGGAATAATGGGTGTTAAGACAGCTGTATTTGCACATCACCAAAAAAGCACGTGATGACATTAACTGTCCCCTCAACACACAGTGGAGTCACTAAGATGGACACATGGCAGAACCACTGATGGAAACCTGGCACAGGATGCTGTGTGGCCCTTGCTCACCCATCATGTGCCGCATGCACATCCCAGATATATGCTTACATGGATTGTTCCTTAGTTATCTTTAGTGATACAGGGAGACTCTGCAGTGTCAGGAAGCATTTTCTTCTTAAGGGTTTGGAGTCAGGCTGCTTCTTAACTTTAGGCTGCTTTACAGCCCGCATATAAACTAAAAAGATCTTGGCCTTTTCTAAGATCTTTATCATTACAAAGATTTACAGACATTTACTCCATTACCCTGACTTCTGGGAAGCAGTTTAAAAAATTGGGAAATTGTGTTGGGAGTGGAACAGTGACCAACATATCGGAAATCTTTCTAAAAAACTGTGTGACTGCTCTTCAAGTCATCTTTGCTTTTAAAAAACAAACTTATGTTTACCAAAGGGGAAAGGAGGGGGAGGGATAAATTAGGAGGTTGGGATTAACATATACACACTACTATATATAAAATAGATAACCAACAAGGACCTACTGTGTAGCACAGGAACTATATTCAATATCTTGTAATAACCTATAAGGAATAAGAATCTGAAAAAGAACATATATATGTATATATACATACATACATACATATATAAGATAATTTGAAGAGCTGTCACATGTATATGTATATGTGTATGTATATATCTATATATATATATCTGAATCACTGTGCTGTACACTTGAAACTAACATATTGTAAATCAACTATACTTCAATTGAAAAATAAATATCATGCCACAACCACTGAAGCCCGTGAGCCTAGAGCCCGTGCTCTGCAACAAAGAGAAGCCCGCGCACCGCAACGAAGAGTAGCCCCTGCTCGCCGCAACTAGAGAAAGCCCGCGCACAGCAATGAAGACACAACGCAGCCAAAAATAAATAAATAAATAAATAATTAAAATTTAAAAAATAATAAATGAATCACGTAGTGAAAAGAAAAGAAACAAAAAAACAAATTTGCTTTGAAACTCTCTACTTAGAACTAGTGGAGGGTTGCACCCTCAGCCCTCATTCTTCCTCTCTCCCCATATCCATGCCCTTTGCCATACATCTTTGCAGTTCCCTCCACCAAATATACAGTGTATTTATTTCCCTGCCTCTTGAACTTGCGTTGGGCCTTGACTTGCTTTGGCCATCAGAATGAAGCAGAAGCGGGCCAGTTGCAAGCCTCGGCCTTCGGAGGCCTTGGCTGCTTTGGCTTTCCATCCTCTACCACTGCCGTGAGAAGCACGTGGGTGGGCTAGGTGATGGGTCCAAGGGGCTGGGTGGGGGTAACATGAAGAAAGTGTCCTGAGTTCCATCCACACGGTTAAGAGGCAGGAGATCAACTGACAACCTGGAATGAGCATGTGAACCACCAGGAAGATAGTGCGTGCACTTCCCCGGCTCCGCTAGAGAGAGCGAGCATGGGAAAGAGGGAAGAGGCCGGCACAGGTGCCTCTCACCTTGGTCCCTGGATTCAGACTGGGCCAGCTCCTCCAGGGACTGTTCCAGCAAATCCGCCAGCCGCTGCAGCACCTGCGAGCGCTCCTGGGGGCTCCGGGAAGACCAGCCCGGAAAAGCTGCTCTGGCGGCCTCCACCGCGGCTTCGATCTCGGAGGAGCAAATGGAAGAGGGTCGCCTTAGACTGTTGCTGCCGAGGGTTGGATGAATCCAGAATCCACAGGTCCGTACATGCCTAACGTTTTTTCTGCCTAATTTCAAGTATTCGACACTCCCAGTACTGAGTCGCCCACAAAGTGGTATTTATATGACCAGCAAAGCCGGGGCACCCCCAAAAAAGAAAAATGCTCCATTTTGACCAAGGTATCCAGAATGTGGCGATAAGAGAATCTATTTGAGTAGCAGGTATACGTTTTCAATAATTTCAAAATATAGAACATTTCTGAATATCATATGAGAAAGGAAACTTAATTAAGATGTATGGAATCTCTAAACTCTTAATGTATGGAATCTCTAAACTCTTTTTGACATACTTGATAAAGTCTAAAAGTTTCTTTGAAATCACATCCCGGACTGTCATTTTCACTTGGAATGACTGATCATATTATTTATTTATTGACTAATTTTTATATATAACGGAATGTGCTAAATGCTTTACACAAATTATTTCATTAAATCCCTTTTAAAATTCTGTAACATGAGTATTGCTAAGCCTGTTTTACAGATAAGGAAACTGAAACACAGAGAGCTCAAGTAATTTGCCAGAGGTCACACAGCTAATAAGTGGCAGAATCAGGATGCAAACCCAGATCTCTGTGGCTCCCAAGACCACGGCTGGCCTGCTATGGCATAACCACAGTCCAGTCCCCTGCCTGGCTCCGCCCAATGGAAAGGTCCTCTGTTGGAGAAGAGGGCATCTGGGGTTGAACAGATAGCTTGGGGACCTGGTTTTAGAGCTAAATCCAAAAGGAAACAATGTATAGGAAGGTATCAGCAAAGCCAGTTCATGGAGGCAGAATGAATTATCAGGGCTTCTGCTGTCTTTCTCCTCTCTTAGGCAAACGTCTAAGCAATGTCTTTTCCAGAGATGGCAAATCCAGAGGCTGTGTCTCTCCCTTCTCCTCTCTCACATGCATGACACTTATAATCACTCACAGCTTTCTTCCACCACTGGACCCAGGCTCAGTCTCAGAATCTTTTTCCACAAGCTTCCGGCATCTTTCTTGTATTACCTGATCTGACAATTCAACTGCCCTATCACCCCAAATTGGATCTACATGCCTTCTCGTTTTCTTTATGTGAACAAAGTCACTTTCAGCTGAGCTAAAATAGGTATAAAAGGATTCTCATTTTAATTACAAATGTCTGGAAAGTTGATGGTTGACGCCCTGCTGCCAGTCAACAAGAGGAGGGTTCCTACCTACAGCAGTCAACGTCAAATCTAATCTTCCTACAGTTGTCGATGCAAAACTCTGATCTTTTAGAAAAGCAGAAAACTCAAGTCCAGTCATATTTTCTAAGTTGTCCTATGTCACATGTCCTACATCCATTTAATGTAGAACACATATAATGTACTACATACAATAATATTAGCAAAAGATAATACTTATAAAGCATTTACTATATGCCAGATGCAAAGGGCTCTACATATATCAGTCTGTTTAATCTTCAGAACAACACTCTGAAGTAGGTATTATTATTATCCCCATTTTATAGATGAGGAGACTGAGGCACAGGGAGGTTCAGCTGTAGGTCAAGAACATAGGTATTAAGCGGTGCAGCTGATCTCTGAAGCCAGGCAGTCGGACCCCAATGCTACAGTGCAAATGCTACTGCGAGTGTGTGTGTGACCACTAATCTAAGCATGCTGTGATCTGTAAAATAAGGATGATGATAAGAGTCTTATTTATAGGTTATGACTCAGATTTGGGACAATTTGTGTTCAATGGCTTAGTGAATGCACAGCACAAAGCAAACGCTGAATGAATGGGAGTCCTGTTGACAGACTGGCAGCACTTTCTGTGAGTGACTTTTGGGGAAATTGGGCATGTGGCTTGCATGGTAACCATATTTTTCAAGCCAGAAAAACCTGGGATTTATGGTATCAGATGGAATGTTTGCAAGCTGGATTGCTGGGAAATCCAAAATATCTATTCCTCTGCGAGCAGGTGTATCCATCCCTCATTCTCTCTTCTGCAAGGGCTGAGCCATTCATTAGCTGCAGAAAATATTTCACCTGAATTTGGCATACTTGTCCATTTTAACTTTACTTTGGAAAGGACTCTGAGACAAGGAGGGCTGGAAAAGCTGGATTTCCCACATCTATCCCAGGTCATTTGAAGCAAACAAAATTGCAGGTTACAGTTTAACCAACAAATGAGCCAATATTTGCAAACTTTAATCCAAAAGTCTAAAGGTTTTTTTTTTAATGCAAGACAGATTTAGAATATTATTAACAGTAGAGAAAGAATAGCTTAGTTCTTTTTTTAAAAAAACCTTGCATATAATACTCATTTACATATGAAGGCTACAATTATCTTTTAAATAATCTAGTTCTTTGTGCCTTAAAAAAATAAATTAAAATCCATTTAATTTGAGCATAAATCCATTTAGATGAGTATACATTCATCAGCCACATTTATCACCCCAAATATATTTATACCCTCAGTGCAATAACTAATCAAATATATCTCAAATATTTTACAAAACTCCTCAATAATATTAATTCTACATCACTGAAAAAAAGTTTTAATGTGAGCGCCATTAAGTACTTTGAGTAAGAAAAAGTAGTGTTAAATTTAACTTCAAAAATATGCAGGAATTTGATTCTGCATTTCATCATTCAAATGATTGGTTTTACTTTACTAGATATTTTGAAGACATGAAGAATTATTACAGGATAATATAAAATAAATCCCTGGGTTTTAAAATTTTGTTAATTTTTGTGAAGTAATGCCTTTTTTGGAAATCCATGAATATAATGGCAAATTTAGGCAACACTTGGTTGAGAAAAAGGATCACTTAGTAATACTGATCATTCTTACAAATAATGCTTTTTACTAGGCACCCATCAAGGAATGTCTGTGAGTTGTGGCTTTGTGTTAGGCTACCTGGATTATTTGTTTCTGCATATGGTAACCTGAGATTGGTGCCGTGTATCATATATACCCAATTACAAAATAAACCTTCCTAGAACTAAAAATCTTTCTTCTGCTAATGTTTAACAATCCTACACCATTTCTCAATCCCCTTTGCTCCCAGAAAATTAAGTTACCATAAATCACCAACAGGCAAAGTAGATTTCAGTCTTCTCTGAGTGAATATACTCACCTCTTCTTTTCCACTGTTTGGCACTCGGCAGTACACTTCCCCTGTAGAGGGATCATAGGAATCTAGGTATGAGCTACAAGGTAAAAATTTCCCATCTATGAAATTTTCCAGCATCAAAAGGGCCCTTGTTCCAGCCATAGGAGAGGACATGCCTGCCCTTCCCCTTGGCGTTGCTCAGGGAGGCTATCCCCCCACTCTTCCGACTCCTGACTTAGTCTCCTCCTCATTTCCAGCCCCAGTGACCCCATCTGCCAATCAGTGCAAGTGGGAGGTGACCTGACATTCTCCGAGAGTTTTTCAGTCTCCAAACTCCGAATGAAGAGAGTTCCCAAATATTTCACAGTTGTCCAGTACGTTGTGAGAAATGGATAATAATATGTTAAAGAAACATCAGCTTATGTGTTCATGGCCCTTTAAAATGGTCAAAAGGCATCTGTGTGTATCATTTTATTGGATTCACACTATAAACTATTCACTGCTCGAACATTGATTAAGTGCCAGGCCCTGAGGCAGGTCTTCACATGAATTTACTCATTTATTCCACACAACAATCCTATAGAAAGTAAAGGTCATTACTTCCCCTCTTTTGTCCTCTTTTGGAGAGGTGAATTTGTCCAAAATTGCATAGTTGGTAAGGGTCCTTTTGTCTCCAAATCATGTGCTTTTTCCTCAGTGCATCACTGCCCTCACCCTCCGAGGTGGCTGAAGGCAGACTTTCTCTTTCCATCACCCACCAGTTTCTCTCTGCCTTGGCTGCCTTGTTGCTGAACTGTCCATCCTAAAACTAGGGCTGCCACCGCAGCCCACATCTGCCCAGATGTGCCATGAAGATGACGGTATCAGCCCAAACTATATACAATGTATGTAACACACCCAGGACTCATGTCCATGATGTATATAAGAAGTTCTACAAATTGGTAAGAGAAATGAACAACCCCATAGAAAGATAAGCAAAGGATATGAAAAAGCAACTCATAGCAAAGGGAACACAGTGGGCTAATGAGTGTGTGAAAGGATGCTCCGTGTCACAGTTAATCAGGGAATGTGAGAGACAAAGAAGACGGGAAAAGTTTTGTTTTTTTTTTAAATTGAAGTATAGTTGATTTACAATGTTGTGTTAGTTTCAGGTGTACAGCAAAATGATACATATATATATATACACACTCTTTTTCAGATTCTCTTCCCTTATAGGTTATTACAAGATATAGAGTTCCCTGTGCTACACAGTAGGACTTTGTTGCTTATCTATTTTATAAATAGTAGTGTGTATCTGTTAATCCAAATTCCCAATTTATCCCTCTCCCCTTCCCCTTTGGTTACCATAAGTTTGTTTTCTTTGTGAGTCTGTTTCTGTTTTGTAAATAAGTTCACTTGTATCATTTTTTTAGATTCCACATATAAGCGATATCATATGATACTTGTCTTTGTCTGACTTACTTCACTCAGTATGATAATCTCTAGGTCCATCCCTGTTGCTGCAAATGGCATTATTTCATTCTTTTTGTGGCTAAGTAATATTCCATTGTGTATATGTACCACATCTTCTTTATCCATTCATCTGTCAATGGACATTTAGGTTGTTTCCATGTCTTGGCTATTGTAAATAGTGCTGCCACATTTTTTTCATTTATTTCACCATTAATTTACTAATACATATTTAAGTGGTTTCAATGTGAGAGAGAGAAAAGGGATCTTCTGAAAGCTAAAAGCTGGCCTGGCACTCACAGCTGGGCCATGGTGTTCTCCTACTGAACACTGACAATTCCTAAATCTCTGACATGAGACAAGGTTATTCTGTGCTCCTGATGAAGTGAGATACTGTCGTCACACCTGAGCACAGACCAAAAGGCACCGTGCAAACCATGAAAATGACTTAACATCGCCCTCTTGTGGTCAATATGCATGACTGCTGCTGCTTTACTGCGTTCCATTTCTCCTACCCCCTAGATGAAAATTGATACCCAACTGCAGAATTACTCCCACTTTCTGACAGTGCCCAGTCCAGAAGAAACCCCTGCTCACCTGAGCCCTCCCTCCTCATTACCTACATGTGCTCAATTCTTCACACCTTCTTATGAGAAGCACCTAGACTCCACGGCGGTCTCTCTGGCTGCAACAAGCATCAAAATAAAAATAATTTTGACTACGGTTGTGTCCTGGTGGTCTTTGACTGATGACATCAACAAATGATGGGCATCAACATATGTTTGCTAAAGAATTTTCTACCATGATGTCCCCAGTCTTAAAGTGTTCAACTACCTCTTCATGATCTGGACATTTTAAATCCTGCCTCCCCAATCCCTTCACCCTCTCCCAGAAGGACATCTTTTGAGACTCTTACCCCGCCTATAAATAACGTCATATGAGTGATGAATTTGTGAGTTTCAGTCCCTCTAACTTTGAGTTTTATATATTTAGCTCCTGTGTCCCTTTGTCTTTTGGAATTTAGCGCTGCAGAAAACACTAAAGCTAATGTTTTGTTTCTTTGAAGATGACTTTTGGGGGAATTTTGTTTCCAAGATTGGCTTAATCTCGTTGAAATTCCTTGGTGATGTTTTACATAAAATATGGTGCAATCTTGGGTTCTTCCTGTTCATCATTTTCACCTACCTGCATTCTAGGAGTGGTTTCCAAGGACAACCTCTACATCAACCCTTCTGCAACTGTTATCTATTTTACAGGCTTCACTGAATGTTTAAATTTTGCTATTATGATTTAGGCTTCCATGTAGGCTCTTCTAACCTGTTCTGATTCTTTTCTCAGCTCAGCAATATCCCCTTACATCTCACAGACACCGTGCAGCAGTTATTGAAAGAAAACTTTTGTTTCCTGCAATACACCTGAAAGTAAGCTTTTTGCCTGCATGTGCTCAGGTACTACCGATTTTGCCACAAGCCTCTTATTTCTTAACCATCTTTAAATAAAAAGAAATATACCCAAGCCCAGTATTGGAAAGTACTAATGTGTCAGTTACTCCCACCATCTCACAGGCCACCTGAGAGCTAGGAGAATCCCTAGCAGCCAGTTGATTGCTGGTTCCCTTTCTGAAATGCAGGCACATTTGAATCTTCCAGGATCCAGAGGGTCACGCCAGCTCACGAAAGACTCCAAATTAGAGCTGAGGTTCACCAGACAAGAGGACAGACAGAAGCAGTTTTAAAGTTTGCTTCTAACAAGTTTTCTCTTTCCTTCACTTTAAAAAACAGCCCCTTCACACACAGCATTATAATAGAAATAAAAGCTTGTAATTTTCTGACAATACAGATGTAAAGAAATGAAAATCCTCCATAATGCCACCACCAGTGTTAATTCTTTCACTCATTTAACAATTGCATGTGTGAAGGACTACACCAATTGCTGAAAAAGAATCAGAAGCAAAACAGAAAAGGTCTCTTTCCTCTTGGGACTTACATTTCAGCGGAAGGAGAGAACATTAATTAATCATACAAGTCAATATAAAATTGCACCCACGAAAATATACCAAGGAGAGAGACAAGGTCCCACTGAAGCACACAGTAACCCATTTTCCTTTAACTAGTCAGAGGCCGGGGGTTCCCTGAGAAAATAGCAATGAGCGGGTACACAGGAGCAGAACGCAATGTTCCACAGTGTTCTAATTAATCATTATCACATAGAGTTACATGGTTCATCTCACCCCTAGTGTGTTCGTATTTTTTTTCCTTTTAAAAATCTTGAATATCTTTGGCATTTTCAAAGAACCAGGTTGTAAATTACTTGATCCGTTATACTTTTGCTCCGCTGGCAAGATTCTAAACCTAAGAAGGCCTTTAGGTGTCTTCAACAAGGGTTACTGCTGGGCTCCTCATCTTGCCACTTGTACCCATACCTCATGTCAACGTGTGGTTCTG
The DNA here is from genome assembly GCF_028023285.1 of Balaenoptera ricei. Taxonomy (NCBI): domain Eukaryota; kingdom Metazoa; phylum Chordata; class Mammalia; order Artiodactyla; family Balaenopteridae; genus Balaenoptera; species Balaenoptera ricei. Next base: position 28,914,893 of record NC_082650.1, on the reverse strand, counting down.
CTGGCTTTGTGCCCCACTGTTAAGATTCTCACTGATGTGGTTCTTCTTACTGGGAGTGGGTGGGTTCTAAAAAATGGTTTTTACTGTTGGTGGGATCTTGATGTTGCTACTTTGAAGGCTAAAAGCTGCCCTGTTGGATGATTTTGCCAATGCAAAATCTGCCCCCCTCACTCCACTAATTCTGAATTGGTAGGAGATTGTGGTTACGGGTTGAATTAGTTTAACTCAAGAGACTCTAAGTATTACAATTTTACTTCAGTATTAATGGTCCCCCCTCCTCACCTAGCCCCCCATCTAATGTTGTCTTTAGGGTGCATTCCTCCTGAATGCTTTCACACTGTTAATTCTCATTTGTAGTTTGTAGTGCTGAGAACGGCCCCTGGCTGAACTGTCGGCCCCATGACGACCAGCGCTCCAGAGCTCCCTCTGTGCATGGATATGGCAGACTCGCATTAGGGATGAAGGAAGGAATGTTTTCCTATTTACATATTTCTGTGACTATTTTAGAGGGAAGTTGGAAAATAATGACCCAGGAGTTTTTATTGAGCCTTCTTATCTAGAAGCTTTTTAAAAAATTAGCTGTATAATCCTAATTCCAATATATCTACGTTTCTAATTTTATATTTTTACATCATTTTTAAAAAGCTACTAATATTTCTATCAAAAAATCTTGATTACATTATAAAATGAAAAGAGCTTGACTAATGATCACAACTCCAAGAAAAAAATATGCCCTAGAGACAGAAAAGAGATACATCAAAATGTTAGCAGCAATAATATTGATATTTAGGCAATATTACCATGGGTGAGTTTTATTCTTTACTTTTCTGTATTTCCCAAATTTTCTAGAGTGAATGATTACATTTTAACAATAGTTAAATTATTACTGATCTGCATATTTATGGGAGAGAAAAAACTATGTCCAGAAATTGTTTTCTAAAACAATATTTGAGTTTCTAAAATTCAAATATTGTCATAAATAACGAACGTGTGGAAAAACACTAACAAGTCCAAACATGGATCTGAAATTTTTTTAAGCCAGGTTACCATAGAGGCAACTGATCCAGTGGAGACCCATGAAGAGTCTCGGTAAGAGGACAAAGCCACTTGTGTAAAGAACCAGTGTGACCATAAATAGGAAGAAGCAGAGACAAGAAGTACCTGAAGCACAGTGACCCAAAATGGATGTACTATTTAGTATGTTAAGTGTCAGGGGGAGGATTTCAGACCAAACCCAAGCTTGGGCGTGCTCGCCGGACATCTTGTCACTTAACCCCAACCTCCCACAGTGGGTTCTCTTAATATTACCACCCCTCAACAACAGTCAATTGTAAACATAATGTAAATAAAAAGATCACTCTATCACGATTTAGGAAGGAAGAAGTAAACTCATTTTTACTACTGCTGCTATTTGTTTTACGCTAAATTTGTATTTAAAATTCTTAATGCTATCATGACCTTGTATGCTACACAGAGTGGATGTTTCTTGTTTTTGCATCCCACCCCCTCCCCCCACCCCCAATCCATTTCCCCTTCTTCATAGCATCCTGAATTTCCTTCCAACCCTTCCATAATTCTCAGCTATGCACTTTGGGTGATATTCACATCACATCTAAAGGATGCCCCAAGGAAAGAAATTAAACTCAATTATAGTCCATGGTGAGATGTTTCTAGGACTTCTGGAAAAGACATGTTCTTTTAGCCTGTCCTTGCCCTTGATGGAGGGTCTGAGGATCTAAGTGTGGAATCGCAGGGGGTTCCGTATGGAGTCTGAGGGCAAAACCAACACTGGAGAAGGCAGAGTACAGATTAGTCCTCGCCTGACACTGTGACTCGAGCAAGACCAGCTGAAAGTCAGGGCTACTGCAGGTCTTTCTTTTTTGCTTAAGTCACTTTAAATTAGGTTTCTGTCAGTTGTAGCTGTTAAATTTCTGACTAATATAAATAAAACACTTTCTTGCCTCAGCAAGTTTACGCTCAAGTGACAGCTACACATATACTTTTTAGTAAAGAAATGTGCTCACCTTGTGATCGTCCACCAAGCAGCACATTCATGTTCTGTACACTTTACCATATGGATGTTATTCTTCAATTAAGAAGCAATGCTGTTGAATATAGTAAGCCATCAATATATAAATCACACCATTTCCCAATATAAAAAAATTGTATCATATGGTCCATCAGAACACTGTCCCAGCCTCAGCTGAGGACAAAATCCACTCGAAAGCAATGGTACCCAGGAGGGAGCTCAACAAATACCTGTTAACTAAATACACCTTGGAGTTTGTTGAAACTTTAAAGAAAAACATGACTCTTACTCATAGGGGACTTACAGTCTACAAGGAATATGAGATAAAGTCATCATACATGTAATTATAAAAGTGAGAACGGGAAAAATAAAATTAAGTTATGGTTAGAAATGGATGAGATTAAATTTGATCTGCTATTAGGATAAAAAGCAAGAATTCAGGTGAAAGAGTGGGGAAACCCTCAGGTGAAAAAGACACCATAAAACCCAAGTCCTACTTAGAATCTCATAAACATTGAAGAAACACAACACATTTTGTTGTTATGCTCAAACTAAGGCATTTTATTAGCTGGCTTTACACCTTAAATAGTATCTTGGTTACCAAAGGAACAATCTCCACTAACTGCAAGCTAAGCAGTTCCAAATGGCTGTTTGTTGAAGGAAGAACACTCCCTGCTCAACACAAAACACCTTTATTAGCCTTCAACAAATCTTTTCTTACAGTTAACTAAAAAACTGCTCAGGTCAAATATTAACTACCTCAATAACCCATTTTAGTTATTCTTCCTTAAAAATGTGTGTTGTAAGTTGAAATCAAAAGAGAAAACTGTAAACATTTTGTGGTTTGGCTGGAAGTAGAGTTCACGTCATGATGATTCAATGTCTTCTAACACATATTTCTGATAACTTCCGTAAGTCTCAGCAAGGTAAATCCATTACTAACATTTCAAAGGAAAAGCTAGTTTTTTAAATGAAAGTGCAATATTAGCCTTTCTTTGCCAGTTGGCAACTTAAAATTTTTGTAGGAGTGATGAATGATACTTCTTTGCAGCTGGTTATAGCTTGAATTTTCTCTCCCATTTAAAAAAATATCAATTGAACATTGTTGCTTTAACTGAATAACTGGATTCTTTCAAAACACGGAGGTTAGCTATCTCATTGTGTTTAGAAACATGGTAGAAATTCTGACCCATCAGTCTTTTATCTGTAAAAGAAAAAAAAGTATTTGCTATAATTTAACCAATCACATTATATGAACAACAACAACAAAAGGAAAAAATGGCAGTGGAGTAATCATTACATCAGGTGAAACTTTTTTGTTTTTCCTGCAACTTTTTTCCTTCCCTAGTCTTGTTATTTGAGATTTTCTATAATCTCTCCATTATTTTCCACAAGAGACTGCATCTTATTTTTATTTATTTATTTATTTTTGGCTGCATTTGTCTCCGTTGCTGCACGTGGGCTTCTCACTGTGGTGGCTTCTCTTGTTGTGGAGCACAGGCTCTAGGCGCGCGGGCTTCAGTAGTTGTGGCTCGTGGGCTCTAGAGCTCAGGCTCAGTAGTTGTGGCACACAGGCTTAGCTGCTCTGTGGCATGCGGGAGCTTCCTGGACCAGGGATCGAACCCGTGTCCCCTGCACTGGCAGGCGGATTCTTAACCACTGCGCCACCAGGGAAGCCCTGCATCTTAGTTTTAGAATGCTCTTTTATAAAGAATGTTTTGACAGTTAAATGTGATGCTGCTGCTGCTGCTGCTATTAGGTAACATTTACTGAACGCTTTCTAAATGCCAGTCACTGTGCCAAGTGCTTTATGCAGATCATTTCATTTCACAACTCCAGAAGGTAGATTCTATTACCCCATTTTCATAGATGGATAAATTCCAGGAGAAATGTTGTTCTTCTGCAGCTAGGAGTTAGTGGAGCAGTAACTCAAACTTAGACTTAAGTTTAACTCCAAAGCCGTTTACATGGTACACGCATAACTGAATTTTGATGCAACCTAAAGCCCTATGTCCAAAGTATCCATCCAGTTAAACGAACTGAGTAATTTTTGTACAGAAAACAAGCATATGAAGTAATGAAGCCCCTTTTAAAAATACATGCATACCTCGGAGATATTGTGGGTTCCGTTCCAGGCCACCTCGATAAAGTGAGAATCACAATAAAGCAAGTCATAGGAAGTTTTTGGTTTCCCAGTGCACAGAAAAGTTATGTTTACACTATACTATAGTCTATTAAGAGTGCAATAGCATTATGTCTAAGAAAACAATGTACATACCTTAACTTAAAAATACTTTACTGCTAAAAAAGGCTAACCATCATCTGAGCCTTCAGTGAGTTGTAACCTTTTTGTAGGAGTAACATCAAAGATTACTGATCACAGATCGCCATAACAAATATAATAATAATGTAAAAGTCTGAAATACTGCAAGAATTACCAAAATGTGACACAGAGACATGAAGTGAGCAAATGCTGTTGGGAAAATGGTGCTTAGAGACTTGCTCAATGCAAGGTTGCCACAAACCTTCATTTTGTAGAACGCAGTATCTGTGAAGTGCAATAAAATAAGGCATGCATGTATTCATAAGATCTATATTAATCATGATAGTGTGGAAGAAATTTAAATCACTGAAATTCTGGTTCATTTCTGGCTATTTTCTCCAAAACTCAAATGTACCTTACATTATATATTAATGTTTCAGAAACATTACTGATATATTAACTGAACTTTCTGAATGAATGAACTGAGAACCAGTTATTAAAAAAAAAAAAATGTAATGAGGGCACTTCTGTTAAACAAAACCACTACCCCCAATTCATTTGACTCTTAAAGTCTATTCTCATGATTTGGACTGCATACAGATGTATTTTTCAATGATTTCCTTTAATTTTGAGCAATATTACTGGTGGAGAAGACAGTTTGGAAGTCTCGTTATGAGAAGATCTAAGATGAAACATTTTCTTCCCATCACTTTTAATCTTTAATAAAATTTTAAAATGTTGTTCTAATATAACTGCACTCCCCTTAAGTCATAAAATCTCAGTAATCATTCTTAAAAAGTAGAAAAAGAGGGCTTCCCTGGTGGCACAGTGGTTAAGAATCCGCCTACCAATGCAGGGGACATGGGTTTGATCCCTGGTCCAGGAAGATCGCACATGCCGCGGAGCAACTAAGCCCGTGCACCACAACTACTGAGCCTGCACTCTAGAGCCCGCGAGCCACAACTATTGAGCCCACGTGCCACAACTACTGAAGCCCATGCACATACAGCCTGTGCTCCGCAACAAGAGAAGCCACCACGACGAGAAGCCCATGCACCGCAACGAAGAGTAGCCCCCGCTCGCCACAACTAGAGAAAGCCCGTGCGCAGCAACGAAGACCCAACGCGGCCAAAAAATAAAATAAATAAAATTTTAACAAGAAAGTAGAAAAAGACATAATAACCATGGATACATAATCAGTCACTTTAAAATACCTCGGTGACTACACCAGCAGCTATGGTAGAACCACTGTAGCGCAGCATGAATCTCCCCAGCTCTTTAAAGTCTTTGTACAGCTCAAGAGCCACTGGTCTTTGTGTCTGCAGCTCCACCAATGCATTCTGGCCTTTGGTCAACAATCTATCACGAAAAATAAAATGGATATCTAATAGAGGTAAAGAAATGTAATTAAAACCTGAAAAATATTTCACATTCCATCTACACATCAACTTAGTTTTTCAAAAACTTAAAAAGTAAAAAGGGATTTTCTTAAAATGAAAATATATGTCTCTGAATTTGGGGGGGTTAGTTGAAAGAAATGAGAGGAGTAATTCTAGATTTAAGAAATATTAGCTAGTTCATGTGTGTATGAGTGTATGTGTGTGTGTATATTTTTTAAACAATCCTCCAAATTGAACTCTATCCTTTGAAGGACGCTATAATCTAAAATACTCAAGACTCCTCCACCAAAGTCTTCCCTTTCATTCCCTCATGAAATTAAAGAAAGTGATGCGGTTGCATTTTAAGAAAGGAATGCAATGTCGTATGTCTTCCCTAGTACAATCCTAATTGGTAGATTATGTGTTAAAAAGTTATCTTTAAAGAGGATAATCTCCTAGTGCCAACACACTACCCTAGATCTCTCTCTCCCTCCCTCCTCTCTCTTTTCTCACATAGGAAGAGTGGTTCTTTAACAGACGTTCAGGATAAAATCATGTAAGATTCTTCCACATTAAGATGTTTGTAGGAAATGAAGGGAGATGAGGCACGGGCCTGATTGCAAACAGCTTCACACAAATAAGCAAAAAAACCAAGAATCCTTGTGCACGGGCCCCACCAGACTTACTGAAAGAGGGAGAACCCAAAGGGGACATTCTGAAATGTTCTCTAATTCAATTTTGATGTGTTCTAGAAGGATAGAGAACATCATTCATAAACTCCCCTTCTGAAAGATTAATTCAGGGACAGACAGATAGAATAAGCCACGGTTTCTAAAAAAAAGTATTCCCAAAATTCTAAATATTGGTTTTGGGCAATTTCAGCTTAAGGTCCCGTTCCTTAGGAAGGAGAACATCTAATATATTCATAATTTGCATTAAGTTTGGTTCTAGAAAGTTTGATTCCATCCCACATAAAGCAATCGAGTCTACAATGTGCCAGGAATGGAAACAAAGGGGAAAGGCCAAATGGTGTTGGTGCAAAATAAAAGGACGAAGCTACAAATACGGTGACAGGAAAAACTAGCATGAGAATATATTAAAACCTAGAATTAGCATCATTGAGCTAGACTCTGCAGCAGGAGCAGGGAGGGTAAAATTCAGGATTACATCTGATGAGCCAATGTCAGATTGAGAATTTTCCAAATCACTTGTCTCAGTCAAACAGCCTGCCTCCTGCCAACAGAATTTATGTGACCCAACTAACTAGATTAGAATCCTGGGCCTGCCACTTGCTAGCTTTGCGATCTCAAACATGTTATACAATCTCTCTAAGCCTCAGTTTCCTCATGTGAAACATGGGAAACATAATAGTACCTGCTTCATATGGCTGCTGAGAATGTAAACCATGTGAAAGCACTTATGACAGAGCCTAGAAAATAGTGGTCCTCAAGAAACATCAGCCATTAGTTCTATCACACTTCTCAGTACATTATGACAGACATTCATGCTAGAAGCTAAAGACTCAGGTTAAAAATAAAGAACTATCTTTAAAAGAGAGGTGAAGTAGCCTCTTTTTTCTAACTAACGGAGAAACAGGCATGGGTTTAGAACAGTGTGAAGATTCTTTCTTCTACGTGCAGCCAATCCTAAATTAACCCTCTAACCACCTTGGCCTCTTACACAGGTGCAAATGAGGAGGAACACCCCAGGACTGAAAAAAAAGGGGATTTTGGGTGGGATTCCCCATAGGGCTGAAGTGAGGAAAACCCCAAAGCTGAAGCAGCCAAGCCAAACTGTGGTCAACCTTTAGTTGAATTAGAGTAAGAAGCTCAATATTCTCAGGAAGCACCTCCTCTGAAAAATCCCGTGCCTATCCCAGCCAAGGGGGAACTGTCCACACCTAGACCTAGACATTAATGGTAAGCAGAGGGGACCAACATGTGGTGACCACCTCAGCCTAGGCACCAGGTAGACTTCAAGCAGAAAATAAAAGTACTTTCCAGGTGGGAAAAAACAGTGTTTAGTTCACTCTCTTCCTGAGGTATTCTTAGCATAGGGCATGATTCCCATGAGGGGGTGACAAGAAAGTTAAGAAGAACAATCAACTGGAATTTGGGACAAGTGGCTAGGCATAAATCAAATTCATCTTCAAAAATGTAGGACTGATTTTTTAAATGCCTTCATTTTTACATCATCAGTATCTAGGGCTTGATACATATAAACTTATATTTACATTTTTATTTACAATTCACACCCATCACCATCATATATAACTGAAATTATATCTAACATTCCTACCTAAACAGGAGCTTAAATATTTGTTTTTGTGTTTTCATCTAGTCCTTTAAAAAAATGATTTCTGGAACAAGTAAAAACAGACTTCACTTATAGCAAAGAGAAATATTATACAAATGAATTAATCTGTAAGGAATGTGCTTAAGTTGTGTTTATTATTTATGCATTAAAACACTTACTTAGGCTTTTTCTTTGTGACTTCACCAGTGCTTTTGTTTAAGACGCTAATCAATCGTTTAACAACAGCAGGTTCACTGACGGTTTGGTAGTGTAACAGCACCTAAAACAAAAAATTGTAACACTACAAAGCTGTTCGCTGCAGCACCTCTGGCCTTTTACTCTGGCACTCACACGGAATCACGTTAGCCTCAGCACTACTGCCTGGGGTTGCAGGATCTCCAGCTGTCTCCCCTAAGTCCCACCACTCCAATCAGGCTGTCCCTTAACTCACTAGGGGAAAAGGTCATGGGAAGCAGTTCCAATTTCTCCTCCACCACCTACTGTGTAAACTTGAGTAAATTACATAACCTTCCTTACAGGATTATGATGAGAACTAAATAACAGCAGAGACAGTGTCTGGTACAGCAGATGTTCAACAAATGTGAATTGTTTCACCATAAAAATGAGGGAAGTAACGAATTGTATTCATTGGTGGATAATGAGAGTAAAATACTATATGGGCGTTTAGACAGGCTTTGAAGTCAGGCAGACCTGAGTTCAAATCCTGACTTTACACATTCTAGTTGTGTGATCTGGGGCAAATCCTGTAATAACCGTTTCCCCCCCAATATCCCCAGCATCAGGTCTCTCGTCACTAAATGAGGAAAACCAGATGATGTTATTTTAAAGTGGTGTCTAACACACGGTAAACCTGAAGTTAACTGATGGCCTTATATATTAGCTATTACTGTTCACGTTTTATATGTAAGGAAATTAATATCAAATAGGTTAAGCAGCAATAAGGGTGCCAAGACCACTCAATAGGGAGAGAACAGTCTTTTCAACAAACGGTGCTGGGAAAATTGGATATCTACATGCAGAAGAAGCTTATACCATATACAAAAATTAACTCAAAATGGATCAAAGACCTAAACAAAAGGATTAAAACTACGAAACTCTTAGAAGAAAACAGAGTGGGAAATCTTCTTAATGTTGAATCTGGCAATGACTTCTTGGATATGACACCAAAAGTAAAGGCAACAAAAGAAAATGTAGATAAACTGGACTTCATCAAAATGTAAAACTTTTGTACATCAAAGGATACTTAAGAGTAAAAAGACAACCCACAGCATGGAAGAAGATATTTGCAAATCATACACTGATAAGGAATTAAAACCCAAAATACATAAAGAAATGAAAAGATGCTCAACATCACTAGCCATTAGGGAAATGCAAATCAAAAAAACCCACAAGGATACACCCCTTCACACTCATCAGTATGCCTATTATAAACAAACAAACCTAACAAAAAATCACCCCCCCCAACACCCACACTCACAAGAAAGGAAAATAACAAGGAAGAGGAGAAATTAGAACCCTTGTGTACTGCTGGTGGAAATGTAAAAATGGTGCAGCTGCTGTGGAAAACAGTTTAGCGGTTCCTCAAAAGTTAAACACAGAATTTCCACACAATCAAGCAATTCTACTCCGAGATATATACCGGGAAGAACTGAAAGCAAGGGTTCAAACAGATACTTGTATGCCAGTGTTCACAGAAGCATCATTTACATCTGCCGAAAGACAGAAACAACCCAAACATCCATCAACGGATGAATGGATAAATAAAATGTGGTAAATACTTACAATGGAATATTATTCAGTTTTAAAAAGAAATGAAATTCTGATACATGCTATAACATGGATGAACCTCAAAAACATTATGTTAAGTGAAATAAGTCAGACACAAAAGGACAAATATTGTATGATTCACTTATATGAGGGATGTAGAATAGGCAAATTCATAGAGAAACAAAGTAGAACTGTGGTTACCAGAGGATAGGGGGAAAGCGTAATAGGGGGAGTTGTTTAATGGGTACAGAGTTTGGGATAAGGAAAAAGTTCTGGAGGTGGGAGGTGGTGATGGTTGCACAAGGTGAATGTACTTAAGGCCACTGAACGGTACACTTAAAAATGGTTAAAATGGTAAATTTTCTGTTATAAATATTTTATCACAATAAATCAAAATCAAAACATGAATTTAAAGTCTAACCCATTCTTCTTTTTACTTCTTCTTAAATATATAGACAGTTTACCATATAAACTAAGGGAAACAAAAATATTTATGTATTAAGGAACTAGTCCCTAAATAGTGAAATTTAATTGCTTAGGACGCCTTTCTTTGGTTAAATTTTTAAAAATTGTGAAAGTTTCTTCCCACAGAGAGTGGATTAAATGACAAAACGTGATCGTTTTTTCTGAAACAAATTTCATCCTGGTATTTGTGAATCAACATAAGCAAGTAGAATCTCATAAAGCAGCACTGAAAAACTTTTAATTCATAAAAGAAACTACAGTACACAGGAAGACAGTATTACTATTCCAAGTAACTACCGACCTCCTGATCTCTCTACCTCTCCATTGGCAAAAATTATTGCCGCATGAGTAAAAACACAGTAACCAACCTCTCCAGCTTCTCTCCATTGAGTGCCATTCGTTCAGAGCAATTTCTTGCTTATCAACACATGAATTTTAAATATTTAAAAGAAGTATTTGCAACAATAACTGTTTTTTTGGACAGAAGCTTTTGCCCCTCCCCTTTTTTAGCATACGGGAGAAATGGAATATAATTATAAAACTAAAATACTTAAACACTATTTTATAAATATAATTTTATAGGACCAAGTTTACATAGAAATAATTACAAAGAATTATAAGCAAAGCACATGGTTATCTCAAATAAAGGTGCAGAGGCATAAAATAAATTTAAATGAGCTAAATAAATTTATTCCCAATCTTTAAAATACTATCACTAATTTAAATAAAGTTTAAAGGTCAATTACTATTACTGCCTTACTTTTATTTCAAAGATGCATCAAATGGAGAAAATGATCTGTTTATATTTTTAAAGGCAAGCCATTTAATTCCACCGAGAACCATTCTTGATTCTCATGCAGAACCTGTACTATATAATAAGCTGATCAAGAAAAGAAAAATAAGTCTAATGGGGAAAATGTCCATTAGTTAAATGGCAAAAGCAAGGTGCCAAACTATAAACAGAGTATGGCCCCAAATAGCTGAAAAAAAATTTACACATAAAACAAAGAATTCATGCTATTCACAAGTAGTATCTTTCCTGGATAAGTAACATTATAGTATAAAATCCCCCTCTTCCCATAAATGTGTATGTTCAAATGGTGCTAGTCAATGATAACCTGCAAACCAACCTCACAGCTTCAGCGTAATTAAAGTTTACCTAGGTCAAGCATCACCAAAATATACCCATAGATAGCAATGTACACAAAAAAATACTCTGAAATGTGAAGAATAGATAATTATAGGTTGCACAATTATAGAAGATTGTTTTTCTTAATAAGATGTTAAATATGATTTTTTAAATTAGTTAATTTATTTATTTATTTATTTTTGGCTGTGTTTGGTCTTTTGCTGTGCGTGGGCTTTCTCTACTTGTGAAGAATGGGGGCTACTCTTCGTTGCGGTGCACAGGCTCCTCATTGCGGTGGCTTCTCTTGTTGTGGAGCACGGGCTCTAGGGTGCACGGGCTTCAGCAGTTGTGGCTCGAGGGCTCTAGAGCGCAGGCTCAGTAGTTGTGGCACACGGACTTAGTTGCCCCGTGGCATGTGGGATCTTCCCAGACCAGGGCTCGAACCCGTGTCCCCTGCATTGGCAGGCGGATTCTTAACTGCTGCGTCCCAGGGAAGTCCCAGAATTTTCTTATCATTTTTACTTTTTGTGTGTTTTCCAAAATTTTCTATAACAATGTATTACTTCTATAATCAGAAAAACTAAAAATAAGCTTATTTAAAAATAAAAACAAAAACAGAAAGACCCAACCTAAGAAGTAACATTTGGAACTCAGCAAAAAAGTATCTACCATTTTCCCTAAACGATTTTTTTATTATCATCAGTTTGTATCCTATTGATTATGAAATTTCTTCTCAATGCCTTTTTGAAAAAAACATCCCCAGACTTAAGGATCAAAATAAAAAAAAACAAAATAAAGATGATTTTCAAATTCCAATTTCATGTTTTTCTGGATGAGAGTAATACAAATGTTAGTTGAAAATAACAACAGCATCATCACTTATAAAGAGAGTTACTACTTTTTAGGATAAAGTTATATTGAATTTATAAAAACAGTAACAAACATTTTGGAACTTACAGGAAATCCTTTAGTGATAGGAATTTCAATATTAAAGATGAGGATTCGGGCTCTGAAACGAGTGCAAACCTTAATGGGTTCTTTGGGGCCACAAAATATGCAGCCAACACTGTAACAACAACAAAACAAAAACAAAAAAGGAGAGCAGGTAGTTGGGGGGATAATTAAATACACATCCAATAGGAAACCTTTAAAACCATTAACAAGGTAAAACAATCCAGTAAATTAGGGACTTTTTCTAAATAGTCCCTTTTGGGTTAAAGCATGGCTTTACACCATTATTAACCTTATGTCATTTTCATACATTACAGTTTTCCCTCAAAGAACATGTCAGGTACACGCGTTGACGCATATTGGTTTAAATTTTAGTAGGTTTTGCTTATCATTCTTACACTTCCACAAGTGCCTATTTTTGGCCAAATGAGATTCAGAATTAACACTCATTCTTTCATTTGAGCTGGTGAATTGCAAATTTTACGCGTTTTGAGGTCCTACATCCAAAACAATGGTCGCTTAAACTCATTTTCTCACTCACTTGATTTTGATGACATCCATCCCAACCAACGTGAGACTAACATGATCGCCCGCCGCCGCCCAGTCGACAGGTTCATCATGCAGAGTGATTCCTGGAAATGAGTAAGAACCAAAGCATACAGTGAAACACCTCAATATCAAACCATAACAACCAAGGGAGTTTGGCTGATTTGTGCCTCATCAGTCACTACTCATCATTTTCAATATGAATGGATTGAGATTGAGAAGTGTTAACTGTAAGCATTGAGGAAAACACACTTCCTCTAGACTTGACTCTTCTGGACCACCACCCTAAACATAAAGTGACTTGTATTTGTCCATAAAAGGCTGATTTCTACTTATTTAATCAAGATTTTTTAAACTCATTTACACGACTGGTATATTCATTAAATAGGCCCCATTCTAATACTTCTCTTATATTAATGGATACAGGCATAACAGTACAGTCCCAGTTATTTTTAAAACATAAAAGATGGGACTGGGGAAGATGCCTAGTAGTATTTAAGCTTTGCTCTAATTAGACAACCACGTAAACAATCTCTGAGTAACCCACAGGGCATCAGTACTCAATCAGATGGTACCCTCGGCAGGCCCCTTCATTATTCCTGGCTCAAAAGAACTGCTTCCCAGAGAGACAGATGCACAATGATAAATAGTTTTATGAAAAGGAGGAGATTAATAGTGTAAGAAAATTTAATTTAAAAATGGTCCCAGCTATTGCTACCTTTATTACCTAGGGAAAATCCTGGAGTATAACTGCAAAGGGCAATAAAACTCAGGTATTTGAATAAAGGCTTTTAAAAGGTTTCTCATATTTTCTGATTCTGTGCAGTAAGTTCCTTTCCATAGGAACTTGAGTCTTAGGATGAAGACAGTATGTAGACCAACCACTGGGGAACAGTTCTTGATTGACATGTTTTTAGTAAATTACAATTCACCCATCTCTTCCTGAAAATACTTATTTTTCCCATGTAGCATACTCTTAAGTGAGTTTCTTTGAGACTCTTTGGGAGTTCAAGGAGAACTTTAAGGGCTCTGAGACAACCTAAAGTTTTATTCCAAGTTTCATGTAGGTGCACATCTGCATTAATCTGAGAAGAGGGGCCATAACTTTCATCAAGGTATCAAAGAGGTTCCTGACTCTAAAAACATTAACAATTATGACATTTAAAAATGTCTGTCAAATTTTCAACTAATTAAATTTAGTTTTTACGTGTAAATTTAAAATGACCATATCTGAGTTTTGGTATGAAATGTGCAATTGAAGTCAGGAGCTAGCTACTTACATAGACTAGAGATTGCCTTTAGCTTAGGATTTAAGAGCTTTCATACTAGAAGTTCAATTAACAATATAAAATTTTCTGAAGATAATATATAATCTGACTTCCTTCCCCCAAACATGTCACACTGTCCTACATGTGATATTTATCTTCTTAAGGACTTTCTTCATTGGAGAAAGAAGTTCTTCTTTAACACTCCATGAACTTATATGTTAATAAAGTGAAAATGTAATTTAGAATTTCCATTTGTTGGTAGCAGATTTAGTCAGTTCTCTTTTTTAGGACACTACTGGTTAGTGAGCCACTGTAGCACCTAAAGTGTTCAGATAGAAGCGTGCATTAAACAATCAAGTAAATCAAGCAAAAGCATTAGGGTGAGAAATTGAGGACTGAGAATCTCCAAGTTGGGTTAAAAGGGTGGCTCTCAAGGAGTGAAGCAGTGCTTCTCATATGGCTTCCCTTTAAGAACCACTGGGTTAAAGATAAGTGGTTGGAGTTTTTCTGGTAGGGTAGGGACAGGAAAGAAAGAGGGAAAGAACGTAGAACTCTCAGAGGTGACCAAATTATGATTTTGGAGCTCACAAAGGAGCCAATCTGTAAGGTCTATGACCATGGTTTAGGATCATGGTTTTAATTCATGTCTGATTATATTTTTAAAAAATTTCCTATTCTCAAAAAGGTCTTTAACATATAAAGAAATTAGTATTTCAATAGTATTGCAGCTCTTGATCACTTTAAGAAACAACAGCAGAGATAATTTAACCTAAATTTAAAGATGAATAAGGGAATGAAAGCCAAAGTTATTTCCATTTTACCTTTTTCTTTCTACTTGCTTAGAGATCAAGAAAATTTTGTTAGATAAAAATAATATACACTTTTTTAAAAAGAATCATTTTCCACAGACCTTTTGTTTGCAAGTTTACTTTATAGTATAATACAGATCTTCAGTTTTATGTTGAAGTCAGAAGTTTAGTTGGAAGCTAGAATAAGGTAAGTATAGAATTACAAACTTTTAAGCAGAATTCAAAGAAGAAGAACATGTATACATGTAAGGTCAAATGATCAGAAGATAGAAACAGTTATAAGCTATTATGAAAGGTCATATACGTGCAAAAGCAATAATTGTGGCACTTAAAACTAGCTCAATTTCTCTTTTCAACATTAGGATTCTCTCCATTTGCATCTTATTTTCTTAAGTCTTCCTGTCAAAAATTTCTTTTGGTATAAACATGATCTAGGTTGTTAACTTATAGTAATTCTGAAATACACATTTCAAAACAACAGACTGTAGCACTCTGCTTTGCCATTGACTATTTAGTGCCAGGATGGGGTCAGACTTAATTTCTGCTACTGAATACTATTTTAAATGTATGTGACAGGTGTCTATACATCTGGTTCAATCCTAGCCAGGCTTCTCAAATCAATGTCCAAAAAAAAAAAAAAAAAAAATGCTACCACAGTTAGAATGTTATATGTACATTTATACACACATAGTCACAACAGAAAAAAATCGTTTAATGTTTTCACATTTTTATCTTCAACAGTTAGTATCATTTTGACAGTCAGTTACAATTTCAGTAAGAGGTTATTTACTCTGGAGTTAATAACTAAACTACTTTTAAAAATCTGCTGTCTCAACTTAAGGGTTATTTAACAAAAGAACCTTGCAGAGGAATACCTTTTGCAGTACAAGTTTCATTAGGAGGCACTGCTAGCAGTCGGTCACCAGTTTGGATATAACCAGCTTCAATTTTACCAGTTACACAAAATCCAGATCCTTGATCTGCAAAACATGCCAAATTCTTATAATGGTTCACATAACAATATCATCTATGTTTAATACTGCTAGCTATACTTAGTTCCCTTGTAGTTATATAAAACTAGTAGTTCAATGAACATTAAGCAATGATCATTTCAGAATTTTTAATATATCTACTAAATATGACACACCACATTCTACTCTTGATTTTCTTATAAATAAAAATATTTATATTAGAAAAAGTGGGAATTCATTCCTTTTTCAATTTCATTGAAATGAAATTTACTGAATACTTACTAAGTACCAGGCACAGTGCGAAACTCTGGGAATAAAGAGATGAAAATATAAGCCCCTACCTATAAGGAGTTTTTTTACACTAGTGAAGAGAAAGGCAAAAACAATTACATTGTCCTGAGACAAATGTTATTTATAATGTGCAATGGAAACAAAACAAGGTTCATCGAAGAATCCATGATGATGGCGAACGACTACACTTTAGCGAGGCACTTAGAAGAAGGAACAGGAGTTTACCAGATAGTTTGTGTGCATGTGCAAAGGCACAGTCATAACCAAATGTGGGACATGCTAAGACCCATGCGTCATTTATATGGAATTTATATGGGGACCATTTGGAATAATGAGGGAAAGGGCAAGACAGGAGGCAAAAGAGGTAGACATGGGACAAATAATGACGGGGCCTCATAAATCACACTTAGGGCTTGAATTTCATCCTCAGTTAAGTAATGGGAAACCGGAAAAGAATTGTGAATGGAAAAGTGACATGGTGGTGTTTCTGTGTCAGAGAGATGGGGAGGTTGACTGAAATGCATACATGGACTACAGAAAGGGAAGAAACTCAAGAATTTGAGAATAAGGTATGACAGATTTAGGGTGATAAGGTAAATGGGGGATAATGGCAAAAACAGAAAAATCTGAGATGTGCATTAATTGTGAGATAGGAAATTAAAGAACAAGATCCATTTTAGCCTTGGTGAATTTGAAGTGTCTGCAAGACATACAGATGGAGAAGATGCATTCAAGGGGGCACCAATCACACCAAATCCATGAGAATGGTACCCTGGGAGCACACTCCCTGTGGAGATGCCCAGCAGCAGTTAGCAGATGTACCTGCAGAGTGAGAACAGGTCTGGGTTGGAGATTTGAGAAGCATTAAGACGCAGGAGATAGATGAAATCATGGATGTCGGTCCAAAGGGAGCATGTAGAATAAGAAGAGGACTGAAGTGATAGAACACGAGTCAAGGGACAGAGAAAGAGAAGCCCACAGAGAAGACACAGAAAGGTGAAAGAAACAGAAGAGCAGGAGAAAGTCGGTCACAGAAACCAAGGGGGAAAAGTTTCAAGGTGGATGTGGCTACGAGCCTCAGAAGTAATGCCAAATTCAAGTAAGATGGAAGTAAGATAGAACTGAAAAATGTGTACTGACGTTGGCAACCAAGAGGGCATTTGATAATCTCAGTGGGAACTGAGATTGAGGCAAGCAATGCAGGCAGAAGCCAGGAAGCTGCCTGAAGAAAGAAGAGGTAAACAAGTAGAGTCAGCAAACCCTGTTAATCAAAAAGAAAATTAAGCACCTCTTATATTTTAAATAGATAATAGGCATTTTGAAAAGAATTACCGTATTTCCTCTTCTACTAGAATGCTGGAAAATGATAATAATAAATTTCAATTTCATTGAATGATTTTTGCAAAGCACCTTCATTTATTCATTTATTAAACAACGTTTATTAAGCATGTGTTATGTGCCAGGCACTGAGCTAGGTCTTGCAAATATGGATATAGAAGTGACAGTACTTGCCCTCAAGGAGTTCACAATCTAAGTGAAATAAACAGCACAGGAACAATTATAAAACTACATGAAAAATGCAGTGACAGAGGATACAGAGAACACAGAGCGACACCTTAGGGTATGTGTGTGGGTGACCTCAATTATCACCCCAGAATTATCAATTTATTGCTGCTCAGTTCCAAATCTAATCTTTACTTCCTGCACTGTGATAATGGAGATATGGGGAGCAGCTGACATCTTTACCATACTGATTATTCCAATATATATGTTATATATTGGAATAATAAGTTATATCCTTTTATTTATTAAGACCTTTTATTCCATTTCCATTTTATATTTTTCTGTGTAGGGCCTTGTACACATTAAACTGGATGTATTCTTAGGTATTTAATACAACACCTCCTCCAACACCTCTTCTGAGTTTGTCCTTCCTTGGGTTCTCTTCCTCAGCCCTAGGGTACCATATAGTGCCCTTGTATCTTATAGTCACTCTTTTTAATATATTAATAATCCTTTATACTAAACTTCCCATTTTACATATGTGTGGTATCTATTTCCTGACCCAGACTGCTATATATGGGTAGGAAATGGACAAGTAAAGAGAGAGAAGAGCACAACATGGGTAGGCATAGTGGCAATAAAAACTCTATGTGATTAGGAAATACTGAATGATCCAGTTCAGTTGAAGGATACAGAAACTAAAGGAATCTAATGGGAGAAAAAAACTATGAGGCTAGACAGATAAAGGATCAGGGTTTTTTTTATACTTGGAAGGTGAGTATGAGTTGGGGAAATGGTAAGTAAATTGAAGATTCTTCTGGGCAGGGGTGTTAAGTAACTAGAATTGTATACCACTGACATAAAGAAGGAAGAATCTGAAGACAACATGATAATTTTGTCCAACAATAGAGGTCAGGAGAAAATGGAAAGGCAGGGACCATACTGAAGAAGGCCAATAGAGGTAGCACTTACCTTTGAAAACATCAGATACACATAATCTAAAAGGCTTGTCAACAGATCTTCGAGGAGGCTTGAAGGAATCTGGAAAAAATGGTAAAATGGCAAGGTTTAATTTTAAAGTAATTTTTGACTCATGTCCAATGAGTCCACTATACTCCCATGTCTCTCAGAAAATAATTTTTTAATAAATACTAACAGCAAATTGACTGTGATTCATATAATACTCTAGTTTATAAAATGTTTTCACGTGTGTTTTCTCATTAATGTCACAATAGTCTGTGAGGTAGGTAGAGCAGGCATTAATTAAACAAGAAAAATTTAGCATCAGTTTAAATATTGCATAATTTCAAAATTGGTAACCTAGCTCCTCTGACTACAAATCCTATGCTTTTTCACACGTATCACTGTCCCCCACAAAGAACTCTAAATAATAATTAATATCAAGTTCATAATGTATTAAAATTAATATGGCAGTATTCTTACCAATTTGTTCTAATAAACATAGTCCTTTATACCATTTTGTAAGTTCACTTGACTGAGATCTTGTGATTAGATTTTCACCACTGAGACCACTTGTAGGGATAAAAGCTACATCACTTTCCTATAAAAAAGATTGAACATATGAAACTCAATACAACATTGTTTTTAAAAAGTTAAAAGGTTCACTATTAGCATAACTGTACCAAGTTTGCAAAAGCAACACTGTACTTTTTAAAAAGTAATAGAAATCAGAGAACTACTGCCCTGAAGTTACCTGATACAACAGTTTTCAACTTTCTTGATTTTGTGGGAGGGAAACTTACAAGCATTAAGTATTGAGTGTTTCCAAAACACTCAAGCATTTTTACCTAGTAACATAGGCATATTTCACATTTTTGCTGGAGAAATTTCTCTCTACTAGTTTCCACATTCCTCTGTGACCTCCTTAAACCTATACATCTAATTTAATAGGTGGAGAAAAAGTCTTCTACTTATACTAGATCCAAGCCAATTTATAAAATGTACGCAATTTTCTAAAATGAAGTAATCCAGGGAATTCCCAGGCAGTCCAGCGATTAGGGCTCTGCGCTCCCACTGCAGGGATCCCTGGTTGGCGAACTAAGATCCTGCATGCCACGCGTGGCATGGCAATAAACGGTCAAACAAACAAACAAACAAATAAAATGAAGTAATCCAAAGAATGTAAGATATACATAATACCAGGGAGAAATAAAAACAAAAAGAATTAAAGTACTGAACAAGAATACCAAAGTAGTTTTTTCTCTCATATCAGTAAGATGAGACTTAAGGAAAGTACCCAAATAAATTTAAAATTATCTTACCTTAAAACCTGCTTGCTTAAGAAAGTGCCCAAGTTTTCCAGTAATCTCTTGAAACCTTTCTTGTTGCCAATTAACCTGATAAACATCCAATTTATTTTTAAAACTATGCTTCAGACCATGCTATATATAAAAAATTTAAATTTTTGCAATAAAATATAAACAGTCAAGACTATAAAATATAATTATAAAATCTATTAAATATGAAATCTATTAAAATTAAAGCTCACAATGTCAGATCTTACTATTAATATGATCTAAAAGTAACTTTTCTTACAACAGAAAGGCTGGAAACAAACTCCAATGTTTATAGAATTTTTTGTATATGCTAAAAGTGACTTCAAATGTGGGGAGAAAAAGTGAATAACTTATTAAATTGTGCCTGGACCAACTGCTGAAATAAAATAAAATTACTGACACCACCCCCCCAAGTCAAACAGACATCTTAGTGTATGTATATGCAATATGAACTCTAGATAACCATTCCCATGCTATAGTATTTAGGAGTAAATGTAACAATGTCTGTAACTTGTAACTTACATGGAAATTCATGTCAAAATAAGATGGATTAATGGATGGATACAGGGGTAGATAGACAAAAATGAGATCAAGCAAGTGGCAGAATATTATGTAGTAGGTATAATATGGGTGTTACTGTGAAATTCTTTCAACTTTTCTTTATGTCTGAAAATCTACATACTGGGAAAAAATAAAAGGTATATGTAATAATGACACTATAAAAGAGCTATGTAGAAAAACCTAGGTGAATATGAATTTGATCCCAGGGTAAGAAAATACCTAAGCATAATGAAAGAAATCAAAAGGAAATAGTAATATCTTTAAATTAAGCTTATAAATTGATTTTTTTAAAGTTTCAAAAATGAGCAAATTACATAAATTCCAAAAGAAAAAATACAAATGATAATATACAAAGTATATTTAAATATTATGACCATTCATAGAAGAGTAAGTTTAAAGAAGAAAAATCATGTTTTATATACCAAATTGGAATACAATCTTTTAATAACAGCTGTGTTGATAAGAATTTGGGGAAGTGAACACACCATATAGAAGTAAATAACTAGAACTTTTCTCAAAGACATTTTCATCATGTACAGCAAGTCTTAAAAAATATATATATCCTTAGGCCCAGAAATTTCCATAGAATAGACTACTTCTAAACACACACACACACACAAAACTGGAAATATTCAAAAGTAGGGGATTGTCTGAATAAATTTTAGTATATCTTTAAAATACACTAGAATAAAGCTATAAAATCTACCTCTTTGCCTCTTTGCCTAAAAATTATTAATTACTTGGAAACATGAACAAGAATATTGTCATTTTTTTTTAAAAGTAGATAATGAAACAGACTAGAACCCAATATTATTAAAAAAAGATTTTTATGTGTAAAAATAAATTGGATGGAAGTACAAAATGAAAAGTTAAAAATTGGGTGGGAGAGTTAGAAATATAGGTTATTCCAGCTTTTATTTATACTAAAATAAACATGCATTTTTATAACTTAAAATGACTTTAAGATTTATAAATTAATTCTGAAAGTGAGAATTTATCTTCTTGCTTAAAAATTACTAATACCTCATTTATTTAATATTAGCATCATGAATTTATTTTTTAAAATATGACAACTGGACTAAGAAAATGTATACTAGTCACACCTGAGGTCATCAATACGGCAGAACGTCATCTTAACTACCATCTAAAACGAATTCTCAAGAAGCCTTTAAATACCTGATCCATTTTATTGACTGCAACTGCGAGCTGGGTCACTCCCAGAGAACGAACCAAGAGGCCATGTTCTCGTGTTTGTCCCCCAGTCTCAAATCCAGCTTCAAACTCTCCCCTGCTGGCATCTACAACCAAAACAGCTACATCTGCCTAAAAAAGAAAAAAATAACAATCAAAACTAGACATAATGTCACAGCATTTTAATTCAAAGGACAGATTATTAAATTAATTGTGTTGGTGAGATTTTAAAGGCAGACTCTAACCCGACACCAAACACAAAGCAAATCAAAGGAATTACACAGATGGATTAAAATTTTAAATAGAAGAAAGTACTAGCATGTGCCAAAAAAATAATGACATAAAGAATAAAAAATTCCCATATTTGATTACATAATAATTATGATAACCAGGCAAAGGAGGAAAAACATAAAATTAAAACATACTTAAACAGGGACAAATATTTATAACATTTAAGATGAAAATTATAATCTTAATATCAAGTCTTTACCAAAGAAGAAAAAAAAGTACAGCTCCATAGAAAACTAGTTAAAGGATACAAGCAACTTGCTAAAGAAGAAATATAAATGGCCAATAAACATTAAGAAAATTCAAATTTATTAGAAACCAAAAAAAAAAAGGACATTAAAAACACATCAACATATTCCTCCCTTCTCCAATTTTACAAATCGCAATGTCAAAGATTTAAAAGACAAAATTATTTACACAGGCAAGGGTGCAGGGAGACAGGCATTCATATACATTGCCTGCGGGACAGTAAGTCCACCACCTTTCTGGAGGCCATTTTCACAATAAGTATCAAGAGCCTTAAAATTATGTTTATTTTGTTTCCCATCAAACTCTGTATCTAGGAATTTATCCTAGAGAAGTAATTATGGATCTACAAAGAAATTTGTCAGAGTACTGTTTATAATGATAAAAAAGTTGTCAATAAATGAATTTTCAAAAAATAGCATATTCACCCCCTACAGCCACCAAAAAAGAACCTGAATAACAAAGTTTCCTAACCTTTGTGGACCATTTTGAGAATCAGATGAAAGACATTTCTTCTCTTATGCTCAATTTACACACACACACACACACACACACACACACACACACACACGCACAAAGAAGGAAAAGCGCTAACCTTAGCTTAGGTCATTTTCTTCTTTAGCCTTACTGAACCTAGTTTTACAGGTTCCCACTATTCCTTTGTGTTGTTGATGCTTCTTTATGTGACTCCACTTGCACCATATGAATGCAGCGTTTGAAAATTTGCAGAAAACAGTTTGTGCAACCATAGATGTTCCTCCATTCTCATTCTCATCAATGATTTCTGTCAGTGCATTGTCAGGACATTTCTTAAATGAACACTCCATCTTTCATTTACCCCTTTTACAGTTTTGCCTTGTATGCATACCTGTTCTTATAGAAATCTGCTTTTCTGTAATTCAGAATATAATGTCTAAATTTGGCACTCCCCTCTTCAGCTATCTCAGACTGTTACAAGACAATCACTTTTTCTCAAGGGTCCTCTTATATTCGATTCACATCAAGTGCTCTGGCCTTTTGGTCAGAACAGAGTCCAGAACAGCTTTTCTCTCTGTTGTTTCCTCAATGACACTTCATGATTCTGCTATCAGTTTTTAAAGATTTTCACATATGTCATCATATAATCCACACCATAATGGGAAATGAAATGGTCATAAAGTAAGTAAAGCATTTATCAGATACTCTGCTCGGAACACAACAGAACTTTATAATTTAAATCAGAAGTATCATGTACATACTTTGGTGGGGGCAATTTACACTATTATTTCTATTCTTTTTCCTTTAATTCTTACCCAAATATTCCTTCTGCTTTATATCTACTCTTAAGTGCATCTTTCATACCCAATCCTTCATGACTTCTAATGTTAAACTCCTAATTTCTTCAATGAGATCCAGTTCTTTTGATCAAGGATTCTTAGTTAAGAGCACAAACTAAAGCAATCAATTTGAAAATTGGCTCTTTCACTCATGTGTAGTCACTAGCAGGTCTCACGCCTCAGGCAAATAGACAGCTATCTCACCTCACAGAAACACTGGGGGATAAATGTAGTTTACTTAAAGCCCTGACCTTCCAAATCCTAGGCTCAATGACTGTAAATCTCCTTCTCATCAGGTTTTGCTAATAACTGTCAAATTATATTTACTTTTTTAGATTAAAAATGGAAAGTCACTGAACTGGTATTAAGATACCTAAGTCAGTAAGTATTCTTCCTGATCCTCTTTCCTATTAACATCTCAAAAAAAATTACTGGGCAATTTCTCTATTCTTTCTAAGCAACAGCTTGTCTTTGGGAGCTCAAATGCCTATACATTTTCAAGGAAGCCTTTTAAGTGGTAAAAAGCGATCTCTCCTCATCCATCATGTATACTGTGTATATTCTTCTTGTAGTACATCTGTGTTAGCCTTTCATTGTTACGTGTCTTACCTTTCTACACTGTGATTTCCTTGAGGAGAGGCAACATGTGCCATATGCATCTCTGTATCCAGAAAAGCCTACCACAGTACTTCATACACTGGGTACGTTACTTAATGTCTTTGAGCCTATTTCTTCATTTGTCTTATAATGGAATTCAATTAAATAATCTCTAAAATCCTTTCTTACCCTAATTCCATCAGGAGTTTGGAATAAATGTTCTTTACGATTACTCCGGACTCTAAGATTCTAGGATTAAAAAACATTTTAGTGTCATTGTGTGTTCTGGTGTTTGCCTCCCCCAGTAAACTATCAAAATGTGCTTTGTAGTCCATCATATCTCCACACTGCCTACCACTGTGCTTGGCACATAGCAGGCATTCAGTAAGTTTTCACGGAATGAAAACATACATACATACACACACATACACACACATACATACACATACACACATACATACACACACATACACATAAGGAAACAAAGAGAAAAATATATCCTTTGGTAAATGCAATGAGAAGTATATCAATTTAAAATGGGGCTAATATGTATTTCACAGAATTGTTACAAGGATTAGATTAAACTAAATGCATGCAAAATACCTAGTACAGAGTCTGGCCTGTATTCAGTACTCAATCAACGTGATAATTATTACTTTTCAATCTTCATTATCTCATTCAGTCCATGGACTGCAAATTAATATTCTGAAATTATATGTCAACTTCCTTAAATAGAATCAAATACTTCCTTATTTATCTTCAAATATATTCTAATTTATTCATATAACATCCTTTTTACGTTGACAAATGCTCATAACATTGTTTGATAAACATTCCCTTTAAATGGCTGGAAGAACTCAGAAAATGGTCAATCGCTGAACACTTTTGCCAAGTGACACAAACTTATGAACTCTCCATATTTTCCAATAGTCATCTATTATAGAAGAAACCAATGTCCTATATGTGTAGTGCTATTTGCATTGTTTTAATTATTTAAAGTTATTATCTTTGATTTTTTTTCAGTATCCTCATTAAGAATCATGTAAGCTTACAAATTGCAATGGTTTTTTAATCTTAAGAAAGCAAATAAACCACAAGGGGAAGACTCCCAAGCTTCACTATTTCTGCATAAATTAGCTCTTTAAAAAGATACATGACTTGAATATAAATATAGTAAAAAGGCAGATGTTGAAATATTCACTCCAACTTAGTAATAAATGAATTATAAAGCTATGCCTCATTGAGCCCTTACCATTATTTTTACTACAAAGAAATTCGTAGCTTTTATACATTTGCTTCTTTGTAATAAATTAGAAAAGGTTTTATAAAGTACCAATAGAGATCATGAAAAATACATCTCTATTTTTTTTCAAATTTTTAAAAACGTTAAAATTTAAAATTTTAATATTTTAAAAGTTATAATCCTAGCATTATAACCTCAGCATCAGGAAATTATCAGTGTACTTTGGTTAAGGAAATATCTGGTACCTGGGCTGCTCCTGTAATCATATTTGGAATGAAATCCTTATGGCCTGGAGCATCCATTAATATAATAACTTTGGTTTCGGTCTCAAACTTTGTCATACCAACATCCATTGTTACTCCCCTTAAAGAAAACATAAAATGGTTAGAATGCACTATAGAAATAATCAGTGTTATGGATTAAATTATTTAATAATATAGATGAAATGACAGTCTAAATTCTTAAGTAACAATAGGAATTCTATTATATAGTCTATTATTTTGAATAATTAGGCTATCTGGAATTTCTGCTGTAACAGAATTACACTGGTATGGCTTTAAAACAAGGTTGTGGATACAACAAGAGCTTAATCAAAATGACTGATGCTTCCTATTTCCTTTTTTTTTTTTCAGTAAGAAGCAGTACAGATTGTGAACAAAGAAAGATATATAGGGACATATCTGGAGTGGGAAACAATAAATATTGCACATGAGAAAAGATAAAAATGAAGAATGACCACTATCAGGAGGTACCTTTCCTCATTTTCTTACATTTATGCTTCACTAATTATAGAAATAAACTTATAAAACTTTCATTTGTAAGGTTGGTCAGTATGTTACACACTCAGCAAACAGGAAATATCAAAGGAGACGCACAATTTTTTAACAATTGAGAGAGAGGGACAGTAGTGGTTTTGCATCCCATGTCATCCTCTTGGAGTCCAACACAGTGCCTCATCTTAGCCACAAAAACATAGATTCAGATATAAGAAAGCCCAGGAGGGTCTACAAAAGCAGCAAGTCTTTCTAGACTTTAGGAATTTAAAAAGGGAAATCACGTGGGCAATAAACTAGGTAATTATTCATCCTGGTTTGCCCAGGATAGTCCATAGTAAGGAAGGAGCACTCCCTTCTACTACCAAAGTGTCCCAACAATTATAATGGTAAATTATGTGTTCACCCTAGCAGTCAGGTAACTGTGGGTCTCCTTAGTCAGGTTATTCTAGTTTAATCCGAAACCATGGGCCATTTGAGTTTGCAAAAATGATACTTAATTCTTTTTAATAATCCCCAAATAACTGCCTGAGAATAGTGATGAACCAAGACTGAGTCTGAGCTCCTCCCTGGACTGCTTTGACCATACTCTTTTGACCCAGCTCTGCTCTGCATTTGTAATTGAGAGGATATGAAAATGTCACTCAGGCTACTAATTTCTGTCCAACACATGAGCAGAACAGAGGATTTATAAATATTTAACATGGTGGGATAAGCAATTCACTGTATTTTTGAAATGCTACTAAGGAATATATAGTGGTGAATTAAAACTCCCATTATGTGTATGGAAGCTTCTGCTACCTACCGAATAAAGGAATATTCTAAAAATTGTAGCATGCTGAGCAATAGAAAACTACCAGCAGCAAAAATATGACAGCCAACTAGCAGATTTATTATTAAAAAAACACTAAAATTATTAATTATTCTAGGAAAGAGATTATTAGCTTACTTGCCTGCTCAACTCACACATGAAGTAAATTCAAACAAAGCCATTCTAACTTAATTATACAGTCCTCAATCTCTTTACCTAGTTAATAGATGGTACAAAGAAAACTAAAAAGCCATATATCAATAATCTGCTTAATAAGCTGATAGATGGAAATTTAGTCTTCTAATACTGATATCATACAAAATTCTGTTTTCCAATATTCGTTTTCCAAAAATGTGTAACTGTCCAACTATTTTTTCTTACTAGGTTGTAAAACAAGCTTGTGATACTATGAAGAATAAGAAAGACACCTACAAGAAAAAACAAAACAAAACTCAAACCACTATGATATAAAATTCTATTTACCAGAAGAGCTAAGGAATAGTGTGACCTGCTTTATTGAGAATTATCTTATATCAATACTCCAAGAAAATAAACATACACACTTTTAAAAAGTATGAAAATCCAAATATGTTCTCTAATCATATTCAGAATGAAGACATCAGAGAACAGAGTAACTTCTTTGTTGATTCAGGACTTTCAGAGGACTTCAGTCTTTATTATTTTGAGACAGTAGGTATATTTGCCATTTCACTTAATTATAAGTGTCCTCTTTCTTTCCTGACAAAGGTGCCATTGGCTTCCCCATCCCTACCAGTTCTAACATGAAATATCTAAAAAGACTTCAAGAGAAATACTGTGGCCAGAGGTATATGAATAGCTGTATTCTCCTAAAATCTCACCAAAGTTAGCATTGAACACAGTAACGCATACAGGAGTAATCGAATGGATTAGATCTACCTGGTAGGAGACAGGTTTAATTACTTGTTTGTTGACTCTGTCTCATAAAAGCATAGTACAGAAAGTATAATGATGAATTAAGCCTGGTAATTTGAATTTACCGGTCATTTTGATTCTAGACAGAAGACAGTTTACTACAAAAAGTTACCTTTCCTTTATAACCTGATATAATAATCTTACGTATATTAACATTATATATATTAATTTTAAGTTAAGAGTCTTACTCATAATTTTAATTCAAAATCAAGACAATCTGACATATACTCAGGGGAGTGACAACCGAAACTTCTCCCACAGAATAATTAGCTAAGGGTTTTTACTGCCTTTTTCTCTGTGTTTTTTTTTAAATTTTTTAATAAACATTTTTTAAACTATTTTCATAGAACTTGGAAGAGTAAAAAATGTATGTAGACTACAATGAAAACTACAATAAAAACATTTCCCTGATAACTGAAAACTTTTTTCTAAAAATAGTCTCTAAAATATTTCATGCTTTGTTTCATGCATATTCAACACATATTACGTACGTATTTAAAAGACTATATACCATTTCAGAATGAAAATTTTGAAATAGTGACTACCTTTCCCTTTCTTCGCCAGTCTCATCCAAGACCCATGCATATGCAAACGAAGCTTTGCCAGCCTTTTTAGACTCTTGTTCATACTTATGCATAGTTCTTTTGTTTACATTACCCAGAAGATAAAGCAAATGGCCCATCAGAGTACTTTTCCCAGCATCAACATGACCTAAGGAAAATTGATTGAGGATTAATACTAGGTTCATTTTCTAGATGCTGTTCACATTGAGGCATTGCATGAATATGTAATTCAATAGTTCATGTCAGTGTTTAGCATAATAAATACCAATTTTTATCAAATAATAGTTAAGATGTCTAAATGGAGGAAAAAAAGCATGTCTCTTTAAAGGGGGGATAATTTCCTTGATTTCTGGAAATTAAGATTGTCAACAAGACATGCAATTTTCAAATGTTCACAAAATGAAAATGCCACAACCAAGTCTAATGACCTCTTTAGTAACTTGGCATTGTTTCACCCAGAGTGACCTTGGTAACTTGACATTATGATGCAATGCCTCCTTGCTTCATGTCTATTTACACCCACACAGAAATGCAGAGTGGAACGAGTTTCCATGCTGCCACTAGAAAGTTATTGGGCTTGAGCAGTTGACTGACAATCCAGAGGAACAAAGGACATTACCAATGACCACTAGGTTGAGGAGTTGCTTCCCTCCTTGCCGCTTTTCCAGCTCCGCTTTGATATCTATTTGTTGCCTCAGCTTGCTAGACTTTTTCACTGGTGTTGGTGCTGAACTCTGCTCTTCTGATGCTTGAATGGTGTGGGATGGAAGAGCTGATTTAGAAGCGGTCTCAAGTACATCAGAAGAAACAAGGCTGGTATCTTCACTAGAATGTCCTTTTTGAGGTGTGTGGAAAATATGACCATTTTCTTCAGCAGTTACTCTACAGAAAGCATAGATAGGAATAAAGTGCTTAAAACAATTTGACTGACATCCTATAATGTCAGAAGGGCAGAGAAGTTGTCTCTTCATATTCCTTACACTTGCAGACCAAAAAATGATCTTCACTAAGTGGCTAGAGTCTGTTAAGGTGGAAATGATAAGTAGCTAGACCCAAACCACACAAATACATACATGGAAGATCCGAGGAGAAAAACAGACGACCAAAAACTAAGATAAGAAGAAAATATCCCATAAAATAACTGAAATTCAATGTGTAAGCCCATAGCTTAGCCATACAATCCTATCAAAACAGATGGCATAAAGGAGATATTTTGTAAAACTTGGCACTGTGTTCCTGGAGATAAATCAGTACTAAAAAAATAGCTTTATCAGTTTTATCCCTAACTCATTCCTCCAACCGGACAGAGACTTACAATTTTTTTTGCTCAAACACTATCCTTAAGGGAGAAATCGTTAAATGTGTACATTTTCTTATTACTTTTGGCAAAAGAGTTTTAATTCATTAATTCAACAAACACTTGATTCACTAAAAACTATATTAACATATACTAGCACTGATGTTGAGAAGAAAAGATAAAGAAATGAAAAAGTTATCAACTGATCCCAAAAGCTTACAATCTACTGAGGAACTCAGATACGTAAAGTAGAAACAATACCATCTAGCTTAACTTATTTCCTCCTTGACAATGACAATGCCTCCAAAAGTAAACACTGATCTTAGTTCTTCAGTAGTTCTTGGACTATCCTCCACAGAAACTCTACCAGTGCTATGCTATGGATAGCTACAAAGGATGTAATCTAATCAACCAGACTACGATGTGTCTTACCTTTCCTTCAATGACACAGAATTAGGACAAAGAACAGGTTAAATTGCAAGTTATTAAAAATGAAACCAATTATATGTGACTCAATGTGGATCTGGCAGAGAAGAATTACATACAGAAAGCAGTTTACAAAAATAACTTAAGGGGCTTCCCTGGTGGCGCAGTGGTTGAGAATCTGCCTGCTAATGCAGGGGACACGGGTTCGAGCCCTGGTCTGGGAGGATCCCACATGCCGCGGAGCAACTAGGTCTGTGAGCCACAACTACTGAGCCTGCGCGCCTGGAGCCTGTGCTCCGCAACAAGAGAGGCCGCGATAGTGAGAGGCCCGTGCACCGCGATGAAGAGTGGCCCCCGCTTGCCACAACTAGAGAAAGCCCTCGCACAGAAACGAAGACCCAACACAGCCAAAAATAAATAAATTAATTAATTAATTTTAAAAAAATACCTGCAAAGGAAAAAAACTGGAGATTTAGTTCCATGGCATCATTATTAAAAAAAAAAAAAAAACACTTAAGGATTGCAGCGTAATGGAAATGTGTACGAACAGTAAATCTGCCAATATTTTCTTCTTGCCCACAATAACAAAAACAGATTCTTTGTTCCCCCTCAGGGTGTTTTTACATGCTCAACACTGACCCTTCCCCCTATGCCTCAGGAAAGAATCACATTCGTTATATTTGCAACTTCATTAAAAGCCTCATATTCATTCCCATCTTATTTTGGTTTTGCAAATCTCCACTAACCAACTTTGGTGTTCACTTTTTAACACTGCTTAGACAGATTAGCTTCATCTCAAACTACAAGGAAAAAATATAAGTATGTGGAAAATGTTCCCATTCTTTTTTTTAAAAGAGCCCAACAGACTAAGTTAAGTAAATCAAATTTAAACTATAATTTGCAAACATTTATTTGAATGACCACAGCTACTCCTCTAAAACAAAAACATGACAACTCTGCATTTAGGGGAGTAAAAAAAAACCCTACAAATTACAATGAAAGTATTCAACCAGAATGACTAGTCACGTCACAGAATCTGGTTCTGATCAGACCTGAGAGAAATCACAATCTCTGGCTGCAAATCTTTCTGTTTTCAGTGACAGAGGCTTTTCTTCAAAGGAAAGCTCACGCTAACTCCAACATGGAAAACAGATAAAAGCAGAACAGCTATGGCTGACACAGTGGGTTGAGGCCTGAAACTCAGCTCACCCACCAATCCAGGCAGCCCTGCTCAGGATAGGAAGAGCGTCACAAAACATGGCCTGACTCGGTTATTTCATTTACAATTCAGTAACATGAAAGGTTTGCTTTTTTTTCACTTTCATAATAACATTCCCTTCAAGTAAATTTTAGGCAAACTGCAAATTAGTTCACTAAACTGTACAATGTTAGAGAAAAGGGTCAAAGTAATTAGAAAAGCATCGATGAAAGTCTGTACTTAGTAAAAACTTCTGCGTAATATGAAGTAAAAGTTAATGTTTTAAGATTTTGAAAAATCTCAAAGATGAGGTCTAAAAATGACCATTCTGGGTTCAGGATTATAATTACTGACTGGTACAAAAGAAAGAACAGGTTGGTTGAATATTTTTTCAGGTGCTTTCTGATATAACTTTGTAACCTTATCTACTATTTTAAAGTGACCGGTCTGTTTTTTTTTTAA
This sequence comes from Balaenoptera ricei, assembly GCF_028023285.1. Lineage (NCBI taxonomy): Eukaryota > Metazoa > Chordata > Mammalia > Artiodactyla > Balaenopteridae > Balaenoptera > Balaenoptera ricei. The sequence continues at coordinate 28,882,983 of NC_082650.1, read as the reverse complement.
AACCATCTTTCCAAGAGTGGGACTATTTCTACATGAATCTAGAAGCTTAATCTTTCTTTGTGAGTTATTTAAATGATACTAGAAAGCTAATAATTTAGATTGAAGAGGTTAACCACAGAGTTATTTGTTCTCTATGCAAGGTTCTAACGTTTTTACTTACTGCACTTTCTAGAGAGATATTTACTATCTTTACTATTAGTGAAGAAAAAGTTTGCTGTTTCAGTTTCTTCTAAGAAATGCATTATCCTTTTTTTATAAGCTGCCACTGGGAATCACACTATGTAGAAATCTATGATGCTGAAATCTTGACTCAAAAGTGTTTTTTTTTTCTTTGTGTTTTCTTGAGACCAAATCAAAACAACAGCCTAAGTATTATCCCTACTATAAATTTCCTCCCAAAATCCTATAAAAGTATTTGAAGTAAATATAGCTTGGTCCTTGAGCAACAATATGCATTCTGAGTATCTCCATTTGTAATTGCAGACCTTTCACATTCTGATGACTTCTCCCACAGGGCCACATCAAAATATTGGCTCACAGGCTGCTTTTTACCTTTATACTATTTCCAGGTTTATTTTTAAAATAAACTGTATTTCTCCAAGGACTCTGATCAATAAATATTTAAACAACTATTCTATGAAAGGAATATGATGATGAACATTAATGGTCCCTGTCCTCATGAAGCATATACTCTTATAAGATTTTGAAAGGCTTGCATTATACTTGTAAAGCATAAAGGTGGGTTTCTAAGAATTATTTACTTATATTTACTATTTATTTTTTTCTTGATCATTTATTACCCATTATTTTTATAAATATTCACATAGATAACTATGCATTTACTTCTAATATATAGATAGATTAATATACGTAGACAAGTCTAGAATCAAGCCTATTTTCTCATTCCCTTTTCTTTGTACTATGCTCATCTGCACGTTGCTTTCTAAGCCTCCGAAACCTTTTGCATAAGATTATAAAATCCTTAGACCAAGGAATTGTGTATTCTATTTATTTTTTCCTCTCTCAATGAAAATAATTCCATAATAGGATTAAATGGCACTCAAGACATGAGAATAAAAAAGGTACTTATGATTCTTACAACTCAACCTTCATTCAGAGAGAAAAGACATACATTGAGCTTTTTGTTACTGAATCAGGATTCAGAATTATTTTAACGGGCTAAAGTTACTCAAATTAAAAATTAACTTTTTCATTCATCCATTTAACTAACGTATACTGAATGCCTACTATGTCCTAGATATGGAGTTCTTTCCCTCACTAAATTTGAAATCTAATGAATAAAGTCTTGCTTCTATTAAAAAAAAAAAAAAAAATGAACTAGGTAATCATTAACATTCTTCCCAACCAAGACTCATGGATACTTCTATTAATTTACATAAAAGAATGTTGTAAGGGAGAAAAAAATGGCTGCTGAGTTTGTATTTCCTGCAATTGGGGAAAAAAAAAAATCCTCTATTGTTTATATTTGATAATAGTGTTTCTTGTCTGATAGACAAAAAATATATAATTTATAAATAATAGATTTAGGAAATGATTGAAAAACCTGAAAACTTTTAAAGAAGTTTAAAGTTAATGTCTTTAGGGGAACTAAGATCCCACATGCTGCACGGTGCGGCCAAAAAAACAAAAAAACAAAAAAAAATTAAAGTTAATGTCTTTAAACTATGCTGTTATGTCTCAAGCAACCCACTTCCCTTGTCTATAAAAACTCCCGAGAGAATCCTAAAGACTGTGAAAAGAAAGAATAAATGAGTGCTACTAAAGCAGCACTTATTATCACTTAGCACTTATAATAAGTAGCACTTATTAAAGTAGACTTATTATCGTTTCTCACTAGATATTTGCAATTCTAGGTAAGTTTTATTTTATATTTTGTCTTTGTTATACTGATCCATTTTATTCAGTATGAAAATCTAAAAGAGTTTAAAGATAATAGTAAAAAAAATTTAATTAATGATTCCTTGATTGACCAACTACATTTAATTCCCAAACACTGCTTACTTACGCCATCTAGTGGCAAAGGATTCCCTACCTCACAGTGCTAGATTTCACAAAATCATAGGTTTTTAACGTTAAAGTAGCTATATTTAATTTGTATAAGGAAACTGACAGTGAGGTAGGTTAATATACATAGATAAGTCTAGAATCAAGCTTAATTTCTCATCCCCTTTTCTTTGTACTATGCCATACGGAGGACCCATTATACTTCAATGATTATATTATGCAAAACTGAAACAGATTCTCTTTCTTACAGTCTAACAAGGAGACAATACTAATTTCAAAAAAGGGGGGAGGGGTTAAAAACCTTACCCAGGCACTTCAAATCCCATAGTTTGCTTCTTTCCAGATACCGTCATTTTAGCAACTTTTGGCACAATTTCAGATTCACTTCGAGATGACTGGGAATCTATTGATTTTCCTAATGAAAGAGTAAAATATAAAAGGCTAGTTAATTCAAATTGATTCCTAGAAACATTTATTACATATTAAATACATATTATGGTAATTTTCACAGAATCACATCTTTATACGTATTTTTTCTCTGAAAAAAATTCAGCGCAATTTTAAAATGCTGAAAGAAATTCTTCTGTCACCCTATTCTGGGAAATCCCCTATTGTCAGGACTCTGCTGTGCTTAACCTCCACCAAATCTCTTCCTAATTTTGAACTGACTCTTAAGTTTCAGTATTAAGAGGTCACAAGGTGGTTTCTGCATTGAGCCTCATTCTGACATTATACCTAGACCCTGTATCTCCCTCTCCTACCACACCCTTTCACAATACTAAAATTGTCCGGTCAGTTAGCAGATGGCTAAACTATTTTTAATCGTGATACCTATAAACTGAGGAGCAAGCTGAGAGTTCGCTGAATCGTGCTAGATACCGCATATATTTTACTTGCTCACAATACGAGACTTAGTAAGATATTTGATATCTCCATAGAATATGGGGGAAGAAGTCAATATAGAAAAAGTGAATTAAGAACATGAAGGAGGATAAGTTACGAGCTAGATCAAAGTAAGACTTTTATGCATTTGATCCTTTAAAAAATATGTATGTAATTCATGAAATTCTTCAGAATGTATCTTCATTATTTTCAGTAAGAGTACCATCAGGATTGGGTCCACATAAAACTATGGAAACTGCATTGCTACACTGGTAAATATATATACAGAAATTACTTTTAAAAATTAGAAAAGATAAATTAATGTACACAATTCATTCAAAATGTTTGCTATTTGCTTACTATATGCCAAGCACTACGCTGGAAATATAGTGGTGAACAAAAGCAGACATAATCCTTGTACTGAGAGAGCTTACAGTCTAGTGGAGAAAACTGATCACAAAAAATAAAAGTAAAATTAAAACTGTCATTAGTGTTATAATCTGTATATGGTACTATCAGATTTGGTGACAGGGCACATGAATTAGAATGCTTCCATAGGAAAATGAGAGTTAAGTGAAGACACAAAAAATGAGTAGGAATAAACTACCCAGAAAGGAAGAGCATTCCAAACAGAGAGAGTAGCTGTATGAGGGCCCTGCTGTAGGAGGCAGCATGGCCTTCAGAGGGAGTAAAAGCAGAGGGGAGAGGGAGCGTAGTTAAATGGAGCTGAAGAGGGGGGCAATGGCCAGGCAATGCAGGACCTTTAAAGCCACAGCAAAGATCCTAATGTTCTTTCTAACACAACTGGAAGCCAACAAAATGATGTAAGAAAGTGGGGGGAAAGGAAAGAGAGGAGAAGATAAAACAAAGGGTCAAACTCAAAGGAGAAGTCTGGGCTGGAGCATATATTTATGATTCATCAGCACATAATTAGTTGTCGAAGGCACTGACATAAGTAAGATCACCAAGGGAGAGAATACTGAGTAAGAAAAGGAGTGGTCTCAGGACAAAGCCTTGGAAGAAATTCAACCTTTAATCACAAGATAGAGGACAGCAAGAAAGAGGACAATGAGCTTTCAAAAAGGTGACAGAGGAGGGCCGGGGAGGATGGTGCCCAGGAAGCTAAGGGAAGTGGCATCACCAGAGTCTGAAGTTGCTGTTCAGTCAGGTGAGACGACTGAAAACATTCACTAATGACACGATTCCTTTAGATGAAGGTCATTGGTAGAGTTAGCAAGAACCATCTGAGAGAAGTGAGGGAAGGAAAAGTCAGAATGGGTTAAAAAGATGAAGGTGAGAAAACAGGCAGCACATGTCCACTATCTCTTACGCGTAATTCCAAAATCCAAAAGCTCTGAAAAATTAAGGTTTTTTGTTTTAACTCATTCGGAAGCAAAACCTGACCTGGACTAAAGTGAAGCTTTTTGTAGCCCTTATTTATCCCACTTAAAGTGGAAAGCCATACATTTCAGTGCAGAAATAACAATGTGATGATTAAAGGGTGCTGCCCCAAATTCCACTGGGGTTATCATACCACAGATGTTAATGCTTTTCTCAATCCAAAAAATTCTGATTTCTGAGTCAAATCTGGTCCCAAGGGCTTTAGATAAGCAATTGTAGATATGGACTAATGACTCTCTCAAAAAAATCTGGTTGGAAAGGGAGGAATGAGGTAGAATGGTAGCAAAAGGGAAACATGGGATCATCTGATGGAGAACATAAAACTGAAAGGGCTGGCTGAAAATATCAGGATGAAAAAAGATCATGTCAGATATTTTAGAATTTCTGAGAATGCAGAGAGGGATGGGACATAAAGCACAGGTAGAAACTGAACTAAAATAGGAGAAAGGCACTTTTACTGTAATAGAAGCCAGATCTCAACATTCTCATACAATTTTGAGAAGCTAGAAGATGAACACCCCTAACAGTTAGCTTCTATTTTCTCTGTAACATAGCAACAAGTTACCTGGTGAGACTGAGGGTGAATAAGAAAAGTAAAAAGACTGGTGAAGCAAATAAAGTTTTCAATAATCTTTGCACAAAGAATGAGTTGAATACACACAAAAATAGGGGAATCGTTGGATAGTACTGAGGGCCCATTTAAGATCTGCGATAACGAATCTGCAGTGGAATCCATCTGCCTATCCATGCGGCTTTTTCCAGCAAGGTTCAGCCATTCAGGAAGAGGCACAGAGAAGACACTGACTGCTTCATTCACAGTGAAGTTTCTACCCAACAGGTACAAAAAAAGGGCAGAGAAACAAGGTGGTTGAAGATACTGGCAACAAAAGGGGGGAAAGTTATTGAAATGATAAATAATGAGCTCTAAGCTGAATTAAACAAATAAAATGACAAAGGAAGAGTACTGATGTACTGAAAGAAAGTTGAGGGGTCCAAAGGTCAAGAAAAGGTAACGATGTAAGAAGTACAACTAGGTGGCTGTTGTCAGAATGGGACAAGCGGTTTCATGATTTTGGAAGAGGCGGAGTTACAGTGAATTGCTGACGAGAGGGGAAGGTCACTGGAAATAAGGTGGTCAAGGAACTGCAAGTCCAGGCCGCTGGACTTGTTTTCCCATATTGATGCACAAGCTATGATCATGAAGAGCTTAGGGTGTAGAAGAACACTGTCAGCCAGCTGCCAAAGTCTTAATGAATAAGGAAAAGTAACCATGAGATTGTTCAGGAGATGAGAGCAGTGAAGAGTAATAAAAGGCTGGTTCGGGCAAAAGACAGAAACTTCAAAGGAGCAGAGATTGAAGGGGAAAAAAAGGAAGGAGGGGGGTGAAGGAATAATTGTTGGAAAAGGCAGAAAAGAAAATAAAGTTGACCTTCCAGACCCTGGGGTTTGAGAGGATATACATGAAGTAAGGCAAGGAAGTAGAAAAAAACACTAGGAAAACAGATTGAGAATTGTGGAGGGGTTTGATTTCCATGATAAAAGCAGTTCCAAAGTTCTAGCAAAGGTAAAAAAGAGTGAGAGGTGAGTGAGTGATAAGGAAGGAGGAAACTGAGAGCATGATGGTGATGGTGATGGTGATGGTGATGGTGATAGTGATGGTGATGGTGATGGGGAGGAGGAGGGCGGGGGAGTGGTGTGTGTGGGTGGGGAGAACACCCTGACTGATAGAGGCATGGCAGACTTTGGCCTCTGTCAAAACAGGGAAAAAGAACCATAAAGCATAAAAACGCCTCAGTCCACGCTATACAGGGCTAATCCCCACTTCCTATTAATTTTAATACCTTCTATTTTGTGTGTAAAAAATCCCTTGACTCACTTATACATTTAGTACATTGAAATACTGTTAATGTTGACTTTTAAAAAAAAGTAGGAGGGTCTTTAAGCAGAGAAATGTGACAATATGAACCTGTAATATTTCCGGGAATGCAGTAAATATATTATTTTTCATTTCTGGTGATCCTATCTAGAGGATATCAAACCTCAAACCTAAGATGTAGTATTTCAAAAATTTGGTTATGTAAATGAAAGTCTTTTTTAGAGGAAAAAGTACTACAGGTCTGAATATCACCCATTAAAGCAATGGTTCATAAACCTTTTTATTTAGGTCAGATACCCCTTTGAAATAGCTAATGAAAACAATGGGACACTCTTGGCAGAAAAATACACCACACACAAAATTTTGCATGCTATTTCAAGGGGTTCAATAATTCCAATCCTAGAACCCTCCCCTTGAGAGACAACCTTGATTCAGGCTATTTTGGAAATATGTTAATTCAATTTGATGTTCTCCATAGTCAATGAAAACATACATTTAGTAAATTTTCCATTAAGCTGTTATTAACGGCAATGTGACATACTTTGACTTATCCAACCGTATTACACAGTCCCCCTCGTAACTAGCATCATGCTGATGACAGGCAAAATCTACTGACAGAGGTCAGAAATGAACTAATAACTAAAATAATCAGTCATGGATCAGTAAGAGATACATATATCCATCACATAAAAGTGTAAAATGTTTACTGTATTCCCTCATCTTCCCCAACCAAATAACAAATTCATTTTCTGTATAACAACCTCAAGAAATTGAGCACTGAAAGTCCCAAAATAATGGCAGCATGGAATGAGTACTGGATGGAAATAAGGAGCTTGGATTCTGATTCCTGCTCTGCCACTAATTAACTGTTACCTACCTTACAGCTTAAACAGTTCATTTAATTTCACTAGCTTCAGTTTTCTCATCTACATAATGAAGTAAATTAAATGGTTTCTAGTTCTGTGGATGTATGTGTCTGTGACTCCCAAACCATTAAGATATCCTTTAAATCAAATAGCCTACTAGGAGGTTAAAATGTGCCATTCCAAAGAAAAGCACCAATGTCCTCTCCCAAGTCATGTAAAACCCACCCACCAAATCATGGTCACCAGAAAGAAACATGTTCTGAAGATTCATATATTAGTGATTAATATATTAGTGATTAGTGTTCTGTCTCTAGTAGGATGAAGAATTGATCATCTTTTAGATTTTTCATTTGGATGAAAATAACAGCTACCCAGTTAATCAAGTCCAACCTCCTTGTTTTGTAGACAAAACAACAACAACAACAACAAAACCAAGGAACAAAGAAGTGACTTCACCTTAGCAGCAAGGCATGTACTTAATTAATCAGCTCACCTACCTGTCCCCTTCTCCTTTCTCATACTCCAGTTGTCTCTAAAGCATCGCCTTCTTCTGTCCCTAGTGGTTACCCTTTGCTGGGCTACTTCCTCCAGAATTCTACTGTTTCCTTCCTGGGGCTAAGATCTAAGCAGCAAAATCTATTTGGCTCTGTCTCTTGAACATGAAATTATCTCAGTCCCTTTCCTGAAGACATTTTTCAATGTATATTCCTTTGTAAAGGATCCAAAGCCAAATTTCCCTAGCACCACACGACTGTCATAGACTTGCTGAATTTAATGAAACTTCCTGCTTACATATCCACAAGATTTACCCTCTTTTGACTCATTCCTTTGGTCTTTACAACACAATCAGTATTAGACTACTAGCTCTTTGAGGGTAAGAAGTGCCTCATACACCTGTCCACATAGTACAAAGCACACAGCACAGTGCTCTGCTCACAACAAGCATTCAAGAAACAGAGTTTAATGATCAACCCCTAAGGGTTTAAGTTTTGAAACCATGAGTTGATCTCTATTGTTTTTGCAAGTTATCTTAGTTCTCTTCTTAAGGCAATAACCTCAATTTACTCTCTCCCTACTTCCTGCACTTATTATCAGCCACCTTGGACTTCCCTGGTGGTGCAGTGGTTAAGAATCTGCCTGTCAATGCAGGGGACACGGGTTCTATCCCTGGTCCAGGAAGATCCCACATGCCACGGAGCAACTAAGCCTGTGCACCACAACTACTGAGCCTGTGCTCTAGAGCCCGCGAGCCACAACTACTGAGCCCGGGTGCCGCAACTACTGAAGCCTGCGCCCCTAGAGCCCGTGCTCCACAACAAGAGAAGCCACTGCAATAAGAAGCCCGCGCACCGCAACAAAGAGTAGCTCCCGCTTGCCGCAATTAGAGAAAGCCCGCACGCAGCAACGAAGACCCAACACAGCCATAAATAAATAAATAAGTGAATGAATGAATGAATAAATAAATAAATAAATAAATAAAATACCAGCCACCTCCTAGTGCTTAGAGCGCTGGGTTCTAGAAAGCCCACCTGGCACTTCCTATGGGCACTCTTGTACGCTCTCCTGCCAGGAGGTTTTTATATGCTCTTTTTTTACCTTCACAGCAACCACGCAGAACGGGTATAATTATTCCCACTTTACTTTAGAGAAACTGAAGTTCAAAACAGTTGATTTGCCAAAGATTATGCAGCCTTGGGCAGTGACAGAGCTAGATTAAAAAAAAAGATATGAATCACATTTTTTTCTTTGGTGTGGACCATTTTTTTTTTTAAGTCTTTATTGAATTTGTTACAATATTGCTTCTGTTTTATGTTTTGTTTTTTTGGCCCTGAGGCATGTAGGATCTTAGCTCCCTGACCAGGGATTGAACCCACACCCCCTGCATTGGAAGGTGAAGTCTTAACCACTGGACCGCCAGGGAAGTCCCTCAAAGAGTTTATACACTATTCTGAGACAATTATAAACACTGTGGAGATTAAGTTGTAGAAAGAATAAGCAAGAGTATTCTAAGCATGCACCTGAGTAATTAGGAACAACTTAACAAATGAAATGAGATTTGATCTGACCCTGAAAAATAAACAAAAAGGAGGAGAAAATAACATGGAAAAGTCATTTGTAAGGGTTAATGGGGCAAATATTCTGAAAAAGACTGGGCAGTGATCAATAAATTTTTAAAGACTATATAACTGAAGCTTTGAAGGAAAGAACTCTTTAAAACAAAAGATCTTTTATAGATTTATTTTCAAGGACTATTTTCTCATTCAATAAGTAGAAAGTAAAACAATATTAAATATTCTAAATTAGGGAAGGTAATAATTGAGACTATTTAGAAATGGGAAAAGCTAAATTAAGAAGAGGTAAGAGAAAAACCATGCAAACTTATATGTAATGGTGATTTCTCCATAAAATATGCTGCCCTGTCTCAGCAGTCTATAATTCCCTAACTTCTCCCTAGCCATTAATGAGGCATCCCCCACTCTTCAGTCCTAGGGTGCTTTAAACCCTACAGATATCTTCCACCCTGCAGTAATCAGTTCTAATCAGCATGGCTAGAAATCTAAGGCTCTGCCACCAAAAAATGCATGAACTTGAGCCTTGACCTAGCCATCAAATACTCCAGAGACTGAGTTTATCCCATGTGCAAAATAAGGATATCACCACCAATACCATCTACCAAAGATTTTGTAATAAATATTATACTTGTAAAAGCACACCAACTATTTTAAAATATTCTCAACAACAACAAAAAAGACCTTATTCTATGGAATTATCTCATCATTGTTCATAGAATATCCTTGCCAGAAAACTCATAAATCAAAATAATTACTGAAGTTTGTGGTCAATACATATTTACTGTAAGTATCTTTAGTTTGACTGGATGTTGTTGCACCCATTAACCGCCTTTATTTTTTAAATGATTTTAGGCAATTATAGGATCAAAAAGTGCTAGAATAAACATGCACCTAGTCACAGATAAACAGTAACACAAAAAGTATACCTCACCTTGGCTTGAACCCAGTGGTTTTTTTAATTCGCTTAAGTGTCATACAAGTTAAGTTTCAAGAGTACATACAAAAAAAAAAGAACATGCTAAGCTGATGTTCATCTGGAAAAGTAAATGTGAGAGAAGGACCAATAAAATTTTTAAGTTAAGGATAATGACAGGGGACTAGAACTACCAAGATATCAAATATCATAAAGCTGAAGTAAGTTAAAATGTGGTAATGGCACAAAAATAGCTTGATGAATTAGAATAGAGCATCTGTAAATGAACCAATTAATAGTAATATATTTATGTTTGCTATACATAAAAATAAGAACTGAATGTTCTTATAGGAATATATAGGTTACACAGTTTTAAGTAGGAATTCAACATATGCAAAGAGATGTTTCAAATCAGTGGGAAGAGAATGGGTTATATTCAATATTGTATTGGGAATACTGGCTATCCATTTGAGAAAAAGACTCTATCATACGTTTATGGTGTTTCATATATAAATTCCTTGTTGTTAAAGATATGAAGAATAATATAAAAATATATTTAATTTTCAGGTAAGGAAGACTGACAAACTTTACATAAAATTTAAAAAAATTTTCCCTGATTAAAGATACCACAAGCAAACATAAAAGTATGTGAGGAAATACATACAAGGGGTTAATATATATATGTGTGTGTGTATGTGTATATATATATATATAAAGAGCTCCTACAAACCAATAAATAGACCAGTTCAAAATACACAAGTCAAAGAAAGGTGTGGCAGAGGAAATGGGGGTGGGGTGGGGTGGGGAGGGATAAGCAGGAGGAGCGAGGGGAGGACGGAAAAGAGGAGATGGTGGAAGAGAGGGGACAAACGGACAAACGGAGCAGAGGAGTAAGTAGAAGGATTTCTACTTTTTTTTATTAGCGTCCAGCGTTGCAAAGGAAAATGGGGAAAAAAGCACTATCTGACACCGTTGGCGAGAGTACAGCCTGGTACAACCTCTGGCAGGGAGAAATTTGATAAAATAAAAAACTTTACTATATACACTATATTTCTGGGAATGTGTTCTACAGAAATACTAATACTACTGAGCAACAATATATGAACAACATTGTTTACCGTGGTGCCGTCTGTAATGGTGAAAAAACTGTAGATGTACCTCAATAAGGGAATGGTTAAACAAATTATGATGTATCCAAACAATGAAATAATTTGCTTCAGATAAAATAGTAAACCTACATGCATGAAAAGAAAACAATGACACATTAAATGGGAAAAGCAATTGCATTATACAGCAAAGATGCTATATTATTATGTTATTGGCATTAAAAAGTCTACAAGAATGTAAGTGAACTTTTAAAAGAGATTACTTCTACAGACAGAGAAAGAGAAATATCGTATGACATCCCTTATATGCGGAATCTAAAAAGAAATGATACAAAAAAAACCAAAAACAAAAACAAAAAAAAACAAAAAAATTAAAAATAAAAAGAAATGATACAAATGAACTTATTTACAGAACAGAAACAGACTCACAGACTTAGAGAACAAACTTATGCTTACCAGCGGGGAAGGGTGGGGAGAAGGGATAGTTAGGGAGTTTGGGATTGACATGTACACACTGCTATATTTAAAATGGATAACCAACAAGGACCTACTGTATAGCACAGGGAACTCTGCTGAATGTTATGTGGCAGCCCGGATGGGAGGGAAGTCTGGGGGAGAATGGATACATGTATATGTATCGCTGAGTCACTTTGCAGTGCACCTGAAACTATCACAACATTGTTAATCAGCTTTACTCCAATATAAAATAAAAAGTTTAAAAAAAAAGTTGTTACTTCTAGAGAGTGATATTAGGAAAGAGAGGAAGTGACTTTTCATATCAAAATTTACATACTTCTATGTTACAATGACTATGTATAATTTTTATAATTAAAAACCGTTAAGTGAGAAGCATATATATTAAAACATTTCAAAACACTAAAAACTTATTTCTATACTATTCTTCAGAGATACTCTTGATTTTTCTTATTTCATGTTTTGAAACAAAGCTACAAAGTTCATCCAATCAATCATCCAATGACAACTTTATATTCAGAATGCTCTAGTAAGGCTGAAAGTAATGCTCTGAACAGTTTTGTCTTTTGTGTTAAGTAACCCCTTGTTAGGCTCTGAGGCTTCTTGACAGCAAGGACTGAATCTTTTGGATTTTTCTATTTCCGCAACCAAAGTATGTGATACATGGCACATCATTTATACATGTTTGCTGAATGCTGAATTGAATAAACAAAATCATTTCCTAATAGCTCTTTCAATGCTCTAATAAATTCCTAAAGGAATGAAGGTGAAAACTAAAGGGAATTATAAATGTGACGTCTTTGAACATGTCATCTCTTACGGGGAAAAAAAAAAAACATGGTAAAATCTATCCTGCACTTCTCAGATTTTCTCAAGCAGGACTTCTCAACCTCAGGACTACTGACATTCGGGGCAGGATATTTCTCTGATGGAGGCAAAGGGGTGTCCCACGTATTGCAGGATGCTTAACAGCATCCCCAAAATGTCTACAGAGCCAAATGTCCTTTGTGGGGCAAAATCACCTCCAGTTGAATACTGCTCTAAATAGTTATTAACTAAAGAATTAAATACATATTATACACCCAATAACCACTCCATGTCAAAATCCTCCAATTCAACTCTCACTTGAGAGTCTGGTAAAGTAGGTAAGACATAGACTCTGCTGCCAGATAGCCTGGGTTGAATCCAGGCCCTGGCACTTTAGTTATGTGACTTCAAGTAAGTCACTTCACTTCCCTCAGTGCCTAGTTTCCGCATCTGTAAAATGATAACAATATTAGAACCTACCTAATAGGTATGTTAAGAGAATTTAATGAGTTAACACATGTAAAGTGTTTAGAGTAATGCCTGGCATATATTAAGTACTGAATGATTCACACCACATTGAATCTATAGACACAAATTACTCTCTGACAGTCACATATTAATTCATGATGGGGAGGAGGGAAATGCCAGCTGTATGACACTGTGCTAGGTATTGGAATAGACAGATCAAAGAATAAGACATGATTCCTATCCTCAAGAAACCTTAAGTCTAATAGAGATACCACACAAACATTATTACAGTGTGAACTGCTATAATGCAGGTACAGTGACAGTGCGTAGGAAAGGTACTAACCCACCATACTGGAAGAATTAGGCAAGGTTTCCTTCAAAAGATTCCTAATGAATCTTGGAGGGAAAAATAAGGAACAGGGGCTCAGGGAACATGACACAACGCATACAACTGACAGTAGATCGGCATGGCTGGGATATAGGGAAAGAGATTAATTGTGTGAGACTTAAGGACAGAAAAACTGGCAACTCATTTAGGGCCACATAAAACATTTAAGTACTTAACTTGATTTTGAAACATAAGAGCCACTAAAAGAATTTAAGCATTGGTATGACATACCATATTGTGCTTTAAAATGAATTGTGGAGACAAGACTGAGAGAAAGCACATAGAAGATTGTTGTACTGACATGCGTAAGAAATTCTATGAACTGACCTAAGATAAGAACGATGGAGATGGAGAAAGGGTTATTTAAAAGATACTACAAGGTAACATTAGGAATGTTTGCTGCCTCAATGTATGTAGGAAAGTGAGAGAAAGAACAGTTCCCAAATTTTCTAGCAAGGAAAAGTAGATGCCTGTGTCATTACCCAATAGAGAATACATTCCAGAGAACTAAGAGAAGTCTGCTGGTCAGGATATTGCTTCTCTTGGATAGTCTTTTATTCAAGTGCAAAATTAGAGCAGTCCATAGAGGAACTGCTTCCTCCTAAACAGCTGGAGATTGCCACCAAATATTTTGTGTTTTTTTAAACACTGCTTAGACACTATCTCGGGTCTTTAGAGTTTTTCAAGTTAAATTATAACATGTACTTGGCATGGGGGACACAGGATGACTAATACTCTCTGTTATCAGGTAGCTTTCATTCTAGATGTGATGGACATGTAGAATGACAAGACTGAAAGAAAATATAAACAAAGAAATTAAGAGAATTTTGCATGAGACCACAAGTGCTATGACTACAGCTGAGCAAGTACCAGAGCATAGGAAATAAATAAGAGGGGACAAGAATGAGAGACAATATAGTAACAGAATATGGTGATGAATTAAATGTTAGGGAGGCAAAAAAAGAGAGATCTAAATCCCTAGGACTCTAAATTAGATATGAATATAGAACACATTGGATCTGAGATTCTTTCAAGACAAACAGAAATTGGATAGAAACCTGGATAATTGAGTCTGCAGAACAGAAGAAATGAGAGCACCATTAAAACACAAGAAGTAACTTGAGACCTGGAAATGGATGAAATAACTTACAAAAAAATGAAAGGTGAGAAGGTAGCAAAGGTCCAATGAAGGAATGCTGACTAACAGAGGCAGGCAGAAAATAAGCGTTCACATTACTTGTACAGTCCTTACATGGAATTGAGGTTCACGCAATCATGCAAATTTGCAGGCTGTATTATTAAAGGTCATTTGGTGCAGTCCACCATTTTATAGACGAAAATTTAATAAGATTTCTAAAGATCACGTGCCTGATAAATGGAGTCTTTTTCTCCAGGCTGTTTCCAAGGCACCCTCTCCTTTCCACCATGTTTCTGGTTGCACCTCCTCAGGACCTCATGGAAGTGGATTTCCCAAGATAACCAAACCAGGTTTATTTTGAAGTTAAAAGTATACGAAACTTGCTCAATCAAGTGCCTCTATAAAATGTTAATGCTTTGTCCAAATCATGACTTTCTGATTTTTAGTATCTACTCAGATACTTCTGATAATAACGTTAAAATCAGTAATGCTGACTTCATTTAACGTTTGCACTTCAAAATCTCCTAAGAATATAGTTAGAGCCTAGCAGTTAAATCATTCTCAGCTTAACAAAGAAGTTTCTATTTAGTACAGTTTTAATTTCCAATGGGAACTCACAAGGGTAGGCTAGTCTTCCTCTAATAACAAACATCTAGATACTATCTTCTTAACCTTTTGCTTATGCTCATTTTAGGTGGGGAATGTGACATTTAGGGTCTAAAGCATACATTATAGCATAATACTATCAATTTTAGGTCACACGTGATAATCCCAGATTCTTGAAAATGATAATTCCAGACCAAAATGTGACTTGAAATAAAAAACCTTTATTGTATATTTTCACGGAGCATATATTGTTTTCATCTGTATTGTAAAATATCAATATAAGTATGTGCCTTACCTCTCCAACTAACCTCTGAGCTCCAAGTGTATTTTTAAATTTTTTTCCACAAGATCCAGTCCAGTGGCCTAGTACATACTAAACACTCAAATATTTACTAAGATTACATAATTTTATATATGGAAAAAGGTAATATATTCTCTGAGCCAGTGATTCTCAGCTTGGGAGGAGAAGGTAGATCAAGAAAACAAGCACATCCTTGCCCCCTCCCCCTCTGAAAATCATTGTCACTGACAGATCTGATGCTGACAAGAAAGTGGTATATCTCAGGTGTCCTGGGACAGAAAAAATTATTGAGAATGACTTGTCTGGTATAAAACTAATTTTATAGATGAAGAAGTGAGGTTCATGTAAGTTAAACAATTTGTCCAGTTTAACATTCTTTGCAAATTATATCTTGTTGCCTGGTTTGAGGTTCATAACTAAAAAGATGTTTGAAGATCTATCTCAAGTCAGGAAATTAGTTCAGATGACCTTTTAAGGTTCCTGCCCTCATACTCCTATTTTTAAAAAATAACTACTTAGCCTATTCAGTGAGAATCTCTCCCCCACATATATATCATTAAATCTCTAAATGACATCAACTGTAAAATGTTTGAACATTTTAATACTATTAGTCACATCAAATAGGGTATTAGTTAATGAAAACTGTTCTCTAGGAAATAACATTCTTAAATCCAATTAAAAACAACCAAGGTTTGTTTTTTGGTTTGTTTCATATAAAATCCATAACTAAACATGAGAGGATTATAAGGGACATTTAAAAAAATAAGCTTGTTTACCTGATGGCATTAAGTAATTTCAAATTTGAATAGGACCTATAAAGATGTGAGAACACTAGTTCAGAACAGTAGTTTTTGTTTTAAATTTAAAATGCCTTTTATAATTTTTTAATCAATATTTTTAAAGTAGTCTCTGGATCAAACTGGGATGTAAAAATTGACTCCATGTTTAAAAATGTGTGCTGCAGTTAGAAAATGAAAAAAAGGAAAACACAGGATACAAAATTGTATGTATAACTGTATGTACAAACTTTAATAACATAAAGAATAAAAATGTATAGAAAAAAAACTGAAAGGAAATGTGGCAAAACACAAGATTTTTGTCTTTGGGTAAGAAAATCATGAGTGGGACTTCCCTGGTGGCGCAGTGGTTAAGAATCCACCTGCCAATGCAGGGGACACGGGTTCAAGCCCTCGTCTGGGAAGATCTCACATGCCGCGAAGCAACTAAGCCCGTGCGCCACAACTACCAAGCCTGTGCTCTAGAGCCTGCGAGCCACAACTACTGAGCCCATGTGCCACAACTACTGAAGACCGTGCGCCTAGAGCCTGTGCTCTACAACAAGAGAAGCCACCGCAGTGAGAAGCCCGCACACCACGACGAAGAGTAGCCCCCACTCACCGCAACTAGAGAAAGCCTGCGCACAGCATCGAAGACCCAATGCAGCCAATAAATTAATAAATAAATAAATGACAAAAAAAGAAAAAAAGAAAGAAAATCATGAGTGATTTTTTTCCCCTTTTTCGACATTAAAAATATATTACTTTGATACTTAGGAAAATAGTAAGTTAATAGGTGATTTGAAAAACTTCAAAAGGAAGAAATTTTTTTTGTATTTATATGGTTAAGATAGAAGACAAGTTTACAACTTAAAATCATTCAGATCAAAACACCTTGAGTTTAAAAAACATTTAAGGTTCTTTTTTTTTTAAACTGAGGTTTTCCAGGTAAATACACTTTTTGCCATCAATCATTATAGTTCCTATAAATGTTTCAATATGGGCATACACACACAAAAAAAAGATTTTCAAAATTTCAAAGAAATGAGTGTTAAATTTTCAATGAAAAACTATTTCAAATAGAAAATCATTTCACTGAATCTGACTACACGTTTAAATTCTAGTTACCAGACGTACATTCAGAAAGTACACCAACTAGGCTATACAGAGAATAAACCACTTCCTTCAATATTACAACCACACTGTGATTTGTTTAGTATGAGTTATGTTTTCATTTTAAAACATCCTTCATATAGCATAAACTGCCTCATCAAATCCATTATGCAGTATCCATCTCCTATGACACAGAAGACAAAAATGTTTTATCCTAAAAAAATATTCACTGGGATCAGATTTCAATTTTCTATAAATATCATTGAGTTGGCAACCTTAAAAATTAAAAAACTTTTGATGAATAGATTTCAACCTTATATTGGGCTGGATTATATGCCTTGAAGTAGTATCCACAAAATTTTATAATCTATGTAATTAATTTAAATTATATTAGGACCAATAAGAGTTCTTGCTACTTCAAGAGGTAAGAAATAAAGGCAATACTATGTTACTAATAATTTTCCTTTAAAAAAGCCATTTACATTTCATTTTTAAATATTGTTGTAATAAAAAGTTTGTTAGACCAGAAATAGGACAGCCTATAAAACAAAGCCTTTTTATTTTACAGAATGAAACTGTATATACCAAAACCCTTTTTTAAAAAACTAGACAAATGTAGCAGTGTTCCTCACCATTCTTCCCTAGGCCTTCTGTTTTAACTTATTCTAAACTCTCCCTGAGAGATCTCACCTATATCACCATCGCTGGAATTATCTACCCTTAAGCAACTCCCTAACAAGTCCTGTTAATCCTTCATGTCTTAAGCTTCGGCATGATGTTATTACGGGCAAAGCTAAGAATGTATATTTGAGAAATGCCTCCTCAACAACACAGAATAATCTAAATATAATGAGCTCCTACTGTCTGCCAAGAAATGCTATAATGGCTTAATTTAAGACTTCATTTAACATCAAAACTACCCTAAAAAATAAGAACTATTTTTATCCTAATTTTGCAAATGAGAAAACTGTGACACAGGGTGTTAAGTAATTTGCTGAGGGCACACAGCTAACAGATAGGTGGTTCCACTAGAATGTAAATCCAAACAGTCTACACAAGCAGCTGTGCTCTTCCAAATTACTGTGGAAACTAGCAGTGAGAATCGACAACTTCAAGTCATAAAATCACAAAAACACTAAACATTTAGGTAGAGGAAAAGGCACCGTAGAAATAAAAGGCTCACAGTATGCATGTGAGCTGAAATAAGGAAAAGAGTTAATAAGAACCTTGCTGAAAATTTCAAGAAAGGAGTCCAACTAGCAAGAGATGATAAATGATAATTAAACTGGCATTAATAGTCAAATTAAAGACATGAAATTTCATTAATATTCTCATTATTTAGGTGTCATTTACACCATTTTATTTTAGTGACTGTAAAATACACACATGTGCACACATACATGGGCCTATACAGATTCAACTTAATCCTTATTTCAACTTAGTCTTCAATTTCTTTCCTAAATTCTATCTTTGAGATTTTCAAGAACATGATTGTAAAGACAGAGAGAGGCTGCTGTATTTGAATAATCCTAAACAAATTTAAGTTTTAAAAAGATATACACAAAGGGGGAAGGGGGAGGGATAAATTAGGAGTCTGGGATTAACATATACACACTACTATATATAAAATAGATAACCAACAAGGACCTACTGTATAGCACAGGGAACTATACTCAATATCTTATAATAATCTACAAGGGAAAAGAATCTGAAAAGGAATATATACATATAACTGAATCTCTTTGTCATACACCTGAAACCAACACATTGTAAATCAACTATACTTCAATTAAAAAAAAAAAGAATTAAAAAAATGATACACAGTAGGTCACAACCATCTCCACACTTCATCTTGAATTCATAATTGGGGCAAAGAGTCATTCCTAAATAACTTAAAAAAACTTGGTAATATCCAATATTATCCAATACCCAGAAATAACTCCATAATAACAAATGTAATGAACTTTAAAGCAATTAGTAAAGGGAAGGAAAGGGAAACTAATACTGTTTTAAGAGACTACTATATGGTACAAGCTGTATTAAGGATAAATCATAATACTTTGAGATAGATAATATTTTTGCCATTTTAAAGAAAGAAACCAAGTCTCAGAGAAAGCAGTAAGTTTACATATAGCAAATAAAAGAGTTAGATTACAAAACAATAATCTGAGCGCTATCATCCTTCTCTACTATACCACATGCCACTGGTCAGAGCATAAAGTTGATGCATCTTTTAAATTCTAATGAAACTCTGAAAGAAAATAAAGTTTGACAATTTTTTACACTTCACACAGAAATAAATTTTAGAGGAATTAAAAGTCTTAAATGTAAAAAACTCATATAATAGTTCTCTCAAAAGAAAACAGAATATTTACAACCTAGAGGTTAAGGTTCTTTTGTTTTTTTTTAATCCAAGACTGCAACCTGGTAAGTTAAAAAAGACAGATATAATGGCATCCAATTTTTAAATGTTTCTGGAAAGATACCATAAATAAAGAAAATGAAAAGATTGGGAAAATTATTTACAATGCATATACTAATAAAAGATTAATATCTATAATACCAAGACTTCAATTAATAAGAAAAAGACAACCCAATTAAAAAATGGGCAAAGGATATAATTAGCAATTCATAAAACAAATTCAAATGGCAAGTGAATATATGAAAACATACTCAACTTCATTAATGGTCATGGAAATGAAAATTAAAGCAGCAATGAGACATTAATTTCTTACCTGTCAGATTGTCCAAAATGAAACATAACACCTCTCATAAAGCAAAGGCCATATCTATTTAAAGCAAACAGTATACCTTTAAAATAGCAATCCCACCACAGGGGATCTATCTGATAGAATCAAAAGCCCTAGTTTTTAAGGACATGTACACAGATGTTCTGTAAACAGAATAGTTCATAGAAGCAAAAATTGGAAATAAAATGAATATCCTTCAATATGGGAAATCTTGAATAAATTGTAGCACAGCCATACCACGGAATATTATGTAATTACCAAAAAGAATACATTGGAAAATACTCCAGTTGACAGTGTATTATAAGGAAAATGAAAATTATAGTACATCCTTTTTTTTTTTTTACAATAGTAATGAAAAATCCCTCTATGTATATGTGTCTATTTTTATATATTATGTGAAAATAAAGAAATACATGGAAGAATCTATATCAGGCTGTTAAAAATGGCTAAGATAGGTAATCCCCTCAAAAGGGCTTACATAAAAAATCATGAATGACTTAAAAAAAAAAGTGAGTGGAAGTAATACAAGCCCCTCAATGCATTAGACTTTAATATAATCACTTTTTATAGCACTTGTTCCTTAGATGGTAGTAAAAGAACACTTTATTTCTTTGAACTAAGTTCAGCTATCACTTGTTGAGCATTCTCTATGTGCCAGACACTGTGCCAATTGCATTACATGGGTTATTTTACTTACAGAAACTTGTAAGTTAGGTACTGCTTTCTCATGAATAAATGGAATTTTAACACTGCCAACCTATAACAGAATGCACAATGCACCATGAATACAATTTTCAGGGACACAAAGGTGACTGTCATCACAACAAGCTCCCCCACCCAAAAGGCATAATCGATCTCTGACTCCTACCTACTCTGTTAATGAATGAAAACATCAATATGAATATAAAATCCTTTCATGGAATATAATTATCCTTTATAAACTAATGCTATCAATGCTATTATGATTCACAGTTAAATACAAGAATTAGTACAGTCTTCCCAAAGGTAACTTCACAATGTGTACTAAAAGCATTAAAAATGCCTGTACCTTTTTATCCAGCAATACTACTCTAGAAAAATCTTTTATAAAATAATTGAAAAAAATGCACAAAAAGTACAAAAATGTTTACTGAAGCATTTCTGGTAAAAATACATTGAAAAACTTAAGTTCCTATAATAGGTATTTGGTTAGATAAAATAACAATACTATGAAGCCTAAACTATTGGCATACCAAAAAAGTCTGTGAGTGGTTGCTAGGGACTAAGAAAGGGGAAAATGGACAGTTGTTGAATGAGTATTGAGTTTCAGTTTTACAAGATGAAAAAGTTCTGGAGATTGGTTGCATAACAATGTGAATATACTTAACACTACTGAACTATATGCTTAAAAATGGTTAACCTGGTAAATTTTATGCTACCTGTATTTTACCACAATTAAAAATAAAATTTAACAAAGTTAAAAAATTTTTTTAAGTCTGCAGCATATGATTAAGTTAAATGGGTTAAAAAGTGGAGTGGCTCCATTAAAAAGAAAACAACAAAACTAATATTCCCTATATGTAGAAACATACACAAATCATAAAAGACAGAACTTTAGAAGCATCTTATTCTGAATGTTGGCGCCACCATTTACTAGTTTTGTGGCCTTGGGCAAGGTGTTTAGCCATTTTTCAGCCTCAGAGCCTCCTGGTGACATTAGAATAAAAAATAAAAATCCCTACGTGATTATTGTTAACATTAAATAAGATAGCAGATATAAAGAGTTTAGTACAATATTTGGTATGTAGTAAGTGTTCATTAATATTGCCTACTATTATTGCTTAAATGCATCAAAATGCTAACAGTTCTGAATTCTGAATAATGGTATTAGGTATCCATTGGCTCATTTGGACTTTCTAGCTTTACTCAATAAACACTGTTATTTATTATTTAAGCATGTGCTTAAAGACGGCACCAAGCTAGCAACTATTAAAAAATTAAATTCTTCAGAATTTTAAATCAAACAGAATTGTTGCTTAAGTAAGGAATAGAAGACAACATAGTGATTTAAGATTAAATGAACTAGAAAAGGACTTCATTTCTTAGGACCACTAATTTGCAAGGATTTAGAAATTGACATCAATTCTCTATATAGGAATGCCAAAGTCTGTAAGTAATACCAGCAGAAAAAATAGTTGAAAGTAATTTTTAAGTACCTCACTAATGATAAAGCTGGTTTCCCTAACAAGGGATTTAATTTTATCCGTAAGATACTTACCAACAAATACAAAATAAGATTGAGTTATTATAGTATAAAAACTGGTTGCAAGTAATATATAACAATGAAAAGGGTGATGAACTAACACAATATTGTAAATCAACTATACTTCAATTAAAAACATTAAAATTAAAAAAAATTTTAAAAGGGGTGTTCAAGTTCAAAAGAACTCAGTTTGAGTTACAATTTGCCTCTTAATAGCTGTGTGAAATAACAAATTATTTATTTCATATGAGCCTCAGTTTCTTCCACCTACCTCACAGATTCTCATAATAATCAAATAAAATATACACAAAGCCTGACACAAAGTTTACATTCAATGTATTAATTCACTTCCCTATCTTCCCTTGAGAAGTAGCAGCTCCCAGAACAGAATACTTTTACACATAGCCAATAAAAAGAAACAGGCAACTTGTTCAGAGGGAAAACATCCTGGCTATATTTGGTGCTTCTATTAAACCAGACTTAGCCCCAGAGGGGCTACTATAAAGTTCTAAGGAAGAGTCTGGGGCTTAAATCTATGTCCTCAATGGCTACCACATTTTTCTGATAAAAAGCGAACATGCAGTAAATGTTGGCTAAACCGAACTGTATTTATCAGCTCCCATTCTAATCCTAATCCCTTGCTGAATACTTAGCAATTCTTTAGCACATGCCAAGCACTCAAAAAATATTAAAAAGTATATATAATTGCCTGGGAATGAAACAAGAAAGTATATACAAATATATGTAATCTGATTATAATTTCTATGGTTTAAAAAAAGCAAGGTAATTAGGATTAAAAGAAAACTGCATTTAACATTCATGCAATTCTTATATGGTACTAGCTATTCGAAGAAGATAAACTGTTTTGAGAGTCTAAAGCAAATTATTTTTAAATTAAGCAATTAATGCTTCAGTTTTTCCAGTGTAGGTGTATACACAAAGAGAATCTTAAGACATATCTGAGAACATTCTGAACTACTTTTTTTCACTGAAATAAACCACTTCCTTTCAAAAGCCCACAGAATTTTAAAGCAGAAAGCCAATTAATTCTAAAGTTTTCTGTACAAGTATAAAATTCTTCTAACTGCTTGAATAAAATTACTCAGTGACAGAAAAATTAATGAAAATATTTTTCAAGGAAAAATAGGTTTAAAAGGGGACATCGGAAAAACTGTAGTTAAATATAGCTATTTTAAACTCTATATAAAAAAGGGTTAAAGCAAAATAATATATTTTAAGTACATTACTGAAAAGTTCATACATAATAGATTCAGAAGTGTTCATAACATCCTATAGTAATAATTTTTCTTTGTAACGCAGACTTTTCAAATTAATCATAGTCTTTATTTCCAGGATAAGGATAAAAATCTCATAATATATTTGACCCGAGAAGGGAGAAAAAAGAGGTTATATCTCTTCTTAAAAATCTAACATCACTATCACTCCTATTTAGTTACTCAGGTAATGTTGAAGAAAGAGACAAATACAGCACAATAACCAAGTTAAAAAAAAATGACCTTGTTCCAAGTGTTTACAGCTCTGCTTTATCTTTAATTTCTTGTACCTTCTCTAGGGAACAATCTGCCATTGAGACGCAAGAATATGATAATCATCATCTGAGTAGAGTTACAAAAATACTTTACAGATATTCAAATAGTACTATGCAGATAAACTGTATGACGTTTGTTTAATAGACTATTAACACTACAAAACTAGCAAAACAATGCTAGCAAATAACTATATCCTCATTATGTAAAATTAGGCTTTATTTTTTGTAAATGAAAAAACTTCATTTGAAGGAAAAATGATGAAATTCAAAGGGAAAGGAAAATGATGCATAATAGGTTTCTAAAGTATGAGCAAACCAATACTACTCAAGACAAATCTTATCAAAAATAGTACCTGAGGACTTCCCTGGTGGCGCAGTGGTTAATAGTCCGCCTGCCAATGAAGGGGACACGGGTTCGAGCCCTGGTCTGGGAAGGTCCCCCACGCCACAGAGCAACTAAGCCCGTGCTCCACAACTACTGAGCCTGCGCTCTGGAGCCCCCGCGCCACAACTACTGAAGCCAGCGTGCCTAGAGCCCATGCTCCACAACAAGAGAAGCCGCCGCAATGAGAAGCCCGCGCACCGCAACTGAGAGTAGTCCCCGCTCGCCACAACTAGAGAAAGCCCACGCACAGCAATGAAGACCCAATGCAGCCAAAAATTAATTAATTAATTAAAAAGAAAAATAGTACCTGAATTGTCCAGTATTAAAGTATATTTCTCCAGAGCCTCCAACACTTTTAAACAATGAATTTTCTTAATGATATGATTAATATAAACATTTATTGGCTACTTTATTTGTGAGGCAAATGGAAATATCAATTTTAAGAACCATATAAAATGTTTTTTTTTTTTTTTTTTTTTTTTGGTCACACCACGCAGCATGTGAGATCTTAGTTCTGTGACCAGGGATCGAACCCCCAGGAATCAAACCCATGCCCCCTGCAGTGGAAGAGCAGAGTCTTAATCACTGGACAGCCACGGAAGTCCCCAAAATGTTAAATTACGCATGATTCCTTTTCCATATTTGTGGACCAACTATTTTTTCTTTAATGTTTACTTTTATTTAGATCAACTATTTTTCTACAAGAATCAAAATAAACCCAACATTGGAAAAAGACTCAATAGCAATCAAGAGTTAAACCTCATTTCACACAGTAATATCCATTTTGTCGAAAACTATTTCTCTTCCAAGTTTCTCTTCTAATCATAAAATTTTAAACCATAACTTGTAAGATTTTTCTGCCCAGAATTTTCCTTTCAAACAATAATACTATGTGTATCTCAACTGCTGGATCTTTTGTGGAAAAAAACCCAAGAGTCTATGTTACTTAGTTTTACAGTTTTGGCAATGAATCCCCCTGCCCTTGGTAGGTTTAAGGTGGCAAGGAAAATACCAACAGAAAACAGATTGTCCCATGATTTTACCCCCTAAATATACACTCTTTCAGCAGTTCACCCATATGAATGTGTAACAAAATTATACGATAACCCATTCTAAGGTCATTTGTATTTGCTATAATGGTTACTTTCAATATTATATATGTTAATAAAATGAACTAAAACGTTATCTAAGTTAAGGAGACACATAAACATTTAATACATCATTTTAGAAATTAAAGAGTTCCAACTTATTATAAGATAAAAGGTTAATTTTCACACAGATATTAAGTTCTCATTCAAAATTCTAAAAATATTGAAAAATTTTCCAAGTAAATGTAATAAAAGAAACTTTCTCCTAGACTGTTCAGTGGTATGTCATTTTAAAGTCATGTTGATATGGACAGTAGAATTATTATACCTAAGTATCTAAACCTTTGGAACAAGGTCTGTCATATCACACACCCAGAAAGAAATTATTCACAAGCCTCTCAAATTAATCTAGTTTCACAGCTGATAGGGGCATTTAATCTAATCAAGTGCTGCCGGAAAGATATATCCAGTTAAAGAGACAAAGTAAAGATGTTTCTATCCCACTTTTCCCAAAGAACATACCACACACACACATACACGATAAAAGAAAGGGAAAAGATGATAAAAACAACAGAAGAAAAAGTTGAAAAGTAAGTCAGCAGAGCTCACAAGAAATACAGATTAAAAAAAAAAAAAAAAACTACTTACAGAAATAAAAAAAGCCACACTAGAAGCAGTGGAATGGGCTAGCTAGCAACATATAATAATAGAAAATGATACAGCAATATCTGCAAAGCCTTCCAGGAAAGAAAGAGGAACCAAGAACTATTATTTATAATGCAGATACAGGTCACAGAATCATTTTCATACATTCAATGATTTGGGAAATATTTCAAGCATGTATATTTTGGGGGTAGGGGAAGGTGAGAGGTGGAAAAGATGTCAAAGTCGAACAAGAGATAAACAGAGGCCTAATCATGAGAATCCAATCAATTTTAAGATAACTATGGTTGGTTTAAAACTAAGGAAATTTTGAGTACAGAATCTAAGAAAATACTATAAATCTTGGCACTATGTATATAATGACTAAAACTATTAGGAGATAAAGGGAGAGAAGAGGTCAAGTATGAAAAAGTATAACTCTGATGAGCTCAACTTTTAAAGCCAGGACTCATTAAAAAACTGTTTAAAGTTAATTCAGTTGATAAGAGTTTAAACATACTATAAAAGGTGTAAAGGTAAATACTTTCCCTAAGAACTTAAAATATTAACAAAAATTACAAGAAATAGAGAGGAGGTAAAGTATAAGTGTGTTAATTTCTTCATCTTTCATGAGAGATCAACACATACATACTGTTTAAAGTTGGCAAAATTTTTAAATGGTAACATGTTATTATATTATAAAGATAGGGACTTCCCTCGTGGCGCAGGGGTTAAGAATCTGCCTGCCAATACAGGGGACACTGGTTCAAGTCCTGGTCCGGGAAGATCCCACATGCCGTGGAGCAACTAAGCCCGCACACCGCAACGAAGAGTAGCCCCCGCTCGCCACAACTAGAGAAAGCCTGCGCACAGCAACGAAGACCCAACGCAGCCAAAAAAAAATAAATTAAAAAACAAACAAACAAACAAAAAGATAAACTACAATATTTCCAGGTTATCAAAGGGTATATACAAAGTCAAAACAAACACAGACCATATATTAAAATACACAAATATAAAAGACAACAACATATTTTTTAAGTGACAGAAGGTATTACATCTATCCTATCAATGCCATAAATGGGAACAAACTATCTGTCTCTAACAAACCAAATTACACACAAATATAGAAAACACAACTAAAACAAAGTGACTCAAAACACTGAAAGCAAAAGAATGGACAAATAAAACTTAGAGAAAGCAGCAAACATGATATTGTTAAACAAACTGAATTTAAGGCAAAAGGCATAAAACAAGGAAACCAGGAACTTTATATTAATGAAAATTTCAAATCCACAGAAAGATCAGGTATCTTATATCAAAATGTACAGGGTGAAATGTTTATGCAATAAGATATATTTTAACTTAACCTCTCTGCCTATAGCCAATCAAGGAAACAGAATTTAAGTAAGAATACTGAACTCTACAAAAATGTTAAAAGTAACAGAAATATATCATATATTGGTTTCTTAAGGCAGAATTCGTATACTTGACAGAGGCCTATGAAATCATTATAAAACTACATTCGACCACAAAGAAAAACTCAATAAACTTCAAAGAGTAAAAGGTACAGACCACATTCTCTGATAACAGTACAATGAAACCAGTAATCATAACAAAAATAGTAAACAAAAATCACACCATAACCTGGGATTTAAAAAAAAAAAAAAGATTCTTGGCTTAAAAAGAAAATCAAAATTAAATTGTGGATTATGCAGAAAATAATAGTTAACTCTAAAAGAACCCATATGCTACAGCAAATACAGTAAGCAACCTAAATGTCCATCAACAGACGAATGGATAAAGAAGATGTGGTACATATATACAATGGAATATTACTCAGCCATAAAAAGGAACGAAATTGGGTCATTTGTAGAGACGTGGATGGACCTAGAGACTGTCATACAGAGTGAAGTAAGTCAGAAAGAGAAAAACAAATGTCGTATATTAACGCATATATGTGGAATCTAGAAAAATGGTACAGATGAACCAGTTTGCAAGGCAGAAATAGAGACACAGATGTAGAGAACAAACGTATGGACACCAGGGGGGAAAGGGGGGAAAGCGAGGGCAGGGGAGGGGGTGGTGGGATGAATTGGGAGACTGGGATTGACATATATACACTAATATGTATAAAATAGATAACTAATGAGAACCTGCCATATAGCACAGGGAACTCTGCTTCGCTGTACAGTAGAAACACAACATTCCAAAACAACGATACCCCAATAAAAATTTTAAAAAATAAAAGAATAATTAGGTTCTTGGCTTAAAAAGGAAATCAAAATTAAATTGTGGATTATCCACAAAATAACAGTAACTCTAAAAGAACCCATATGCTACAGCAAACACAGTATTCATAAGAAAAACAATAACTACAGAGACAAAAGTTAAGCAAGAGAAAATAGGAACAATGCATATCAACTTCAAGGGAGTGGGGAGGAACAAGGAAAGGGTAGAACTTGGATTCTAATCTAACAATTTATTTCTTAGAACAGAGAGAGAGAGAGAGAGAGAGAGATATCAGAAGTATGTGTGGCAAATGTTACCTTCTGTTGAAACTAAATGGTGGGTTCATGAGTGTTTGTTATATTATTATTTGTGTTTGAAATTTCAAAAATTAATATTAATTTTTAGGGTAAAAAATTTTAATGTATTTAAATTAAATGTTCTACTCAGAAAGGTAGAAAATTAAAAATAGAAGAGATTAGGTCATAAACTCACAAACTAATGAATTAAAACTAGTAGAACTAATTACCAATTTAGGAGCCTATCTTTGGGGAAGAAAAATAAATTACAAGGTAAAACTCAAGAGGAAAAAAAGCGGGCAGAGGGTGAAAGTAGAGGAAAGAAAACAATATTTAAAATAAGAATGGAGATTTAACCACAGTATAGAAGAATCTAAAATAATAGTAAGACAATGTTTGTTACAATGCTAAACAAATACATTTGTCAACCTGGATGAAATGGATAGTTTTCTCAGAAAATTAAAGCTTCCAAAACTGACCTTAGAATATTGAGAAAGATAATTCCTAACATAAAACAAATAATTTCAATGCTCTTCAAATTATTTAAGGATACAAGAAAACTTTCTAAGCTCTCTATAAAACCACGAGAAACCAAAACCTGACAACACACACACACAACTGTAAATTAATTTTATGGATAGAACAATTTTAAATAAAATATTTTCAAATAAAATCCATCCCATTAAAAGAATAATCCACCATGACCAACTAGGAATGTTCCAGCGTAGACCAATACTAGAAAACCTATTTAAATAATGTAATGTTTACTGTCTAATAGTGTAATGCTAAAGCCTTTTACATCTATGAAAATGGTTTATTTTTTTCTCCAAAAATCTTTTGATAACATTAAACAGCCCAATAAAAATTAGAACTAGATTTTTTTCAGTAATTTGATGTTGTTTCTAAAGCTCATGTGGGAAAAAGAGCCACGTGAGGTAATTCAGGAAAACTATGAAAAAGGAGAAAAAAAAATAAGACAGCCTATAAAATATTTAAAAACTAATAGTAATAAAAAGCTACAGTAATTAAAAATTTGATACTGGCATAGAACAAGACAAAGAAATGGAATAGTACAGAGTCCCAAAACAGACAAGACAGATGGAGAGAGAAGAATTTAGCATATGTCAAAGATGGCATTTCTAAGCAGGTTAAAAAAGAAAAAGGATGTGTAATACAACAAAAGGTAACTGTGACAAATCCAGCCATCAAAAAAGAAAAGACGTTGGCAGAAAAACTCTATTTCTACCTTATCCCCTAATAGCAGCTAGACTAAACACTCAAATGTTTAAAAAAATAAAGAGAGAAACTGTCAAACATGTAAGAAACAAATAATTTTTTTAAATTATCTTGTAGTAAAGTAGAACTTTCAAACAAAAGCCCATAAAAGATTAGTAAATTTGAATATAATAAAATCAACAATTTGTCTTATAAATAATGATCTAAAAGATGACAAACTGAAAGTAAGAAAAAGTATATGCCATGCATATAACAACAGGATTTTCTTAGAATTTAAATATAAAAATTGAATATATTAAATATACACACACACATATATATTCCTATAAGTCATTATGAAAGATAGCTAGCAGAAAAATGGGTGAAGATTAGGAATAGGTAGTTCTAGGGACGAGAAATACAAATAGATTTAAATATGTGAGAAAGCAGCCAGCCTCACTCATTAAAGACATATAAATAAATGAAAAAAATATTTTCCGATTATTAGGAAAATAACACCAAAAAGAGTAATAATCCTATCTGTGAGAATGTGAACAAAAACACTCACAAACTTGTGGGAAGGAAATTAGCACAGCCACTATTAAGGACAATTAGGCAGTATTTATCAAAAATTTTAAAGTATATACTTATTGGCATAGAAATTCAATTTCTAGAAACATAGGATGTTCATTTTGGGATCATTAGTGATAGCAAGTTAAAATGTTTATCAACAGGGGCTGTTTAATGTACAAACATATTATGGAATTCTACACAGCTTTTAAAAAGAGTGAGATTGATCTCTATACACTGGTAAGGAAAGATCTGCAATATACTTTGCTAAGTGATATAGACACTGAAGTGTTTAGTAATCTTCCCGTTTGTGTAATGTATATATATACATTTGATATGTGTAACATGCAAATAGTGTCTAGAAGAATATAAAAGAATTTTTCTTTTCTTCAGATTTGTTTTCAGCTTCAGCTTCCTCTAGGGAACAAGATGTGGGACAGTATTTAAGAGTGGGACTTACTTTTTACTTTAAATCCTTTCCTACATTTATGTGCCAGATGTATTCTAAGCTGGGAATATAGCAATAAACACATAAAAACCCTACATTCGTAGAAATTGCGTGGGAGGGTCGGGGGAGACCGGGGAGCAGTAGGGAGACAGATAAAAACTGTGTACACACACGGAATGTCAGATGTAAGGGTTGTGAGGAACAATAAAGCAGGGTTACAAAGGAAGGGAACTATATGTATAGGGGGGTTATGATTTTATATGGGGTGGTAATAAAAAGGAATACAGTGAATTATGGGTACATATGAAGGTTCCCCTATCTCAGGATTAGGAGTAAAGTGAATATAAACTACAACCTCCAGAGCTAATTGCCAGAAGGAGAAATGGAGGGGGAAGGGCAAAGTACTATAGAAGCAGAGGAAACTCAGGTAGGTCTTCTTGGGTGGATTTGGGTAGTGGGTTACACAAAGCGAAACCAGTTGATAAAAGATCTTATAAAATAAAGGGTTTATATAGGGGAACAGAAAATTAGAGCTACATTTTAGAAAAGTTACTCTGGCTGTATTGCAGAAAGTGTTTTGGAGAAAATTAACTGAGAAGTAAAGAAGCCAGTTAAATATTTTAGTAATTCTGCCCAAAGCTAACAGCCTTTAAGAGAAAAAGTAGCAACAAGACCAAAGAGTAGTGGGTCAAAAAATGTACAATCAATCCTCATTTTAGGATTCCATATTCATGAATTCAACTACTCACTAAAAATCATTACTTTCGACAATTTTGCAGTCTCTTGTGGACAAGTGCAGAGCAGGACAAAATTTGAGTAGCCCAACAGGCACGGTCCCAGCTGAGGTCAAACAAGGTGACATTCTGCCTTCTTGTTTCAGCTCTCATACTATAAGCAAGTGTCCTTTCCATGACCTCTTTATTGCCACATTTTTCACATTGAGCTGTTAGCTGGTAGTTTTGCTGTTTAAAATGGTCCCCAAGAGTAGTCTGAAGCACTGTTTAGTGTTCCTAAGCACAAGGCAGCTGCAATATGCCTTACAAATAAAAGATGTATGTTAGATAACACTTTGTTTAGGCATTAAGTTATAGTGCTACTGGCTGTGAGTTCAATGTCAATTAATCAATAATATATAAATAATATATATTAAATAAAGTGTCTTTAAACATACATAAAACAAGGTTATGTATTGATTGGCTGACAAAAATGTTCTGACCAGAGGATCACAGGAACCTAACCCTGTGTTTCTTGTAGGAGCAATGGTTCAGTATTCACCAAGTCAATGTTCCCATATTTCGTTCACTAATTTATGACTTTATAAAACATAACTACCACAAATAACAACAATCAACTATATATCTACACACATATATTTCCTTATTCGTAAAGCAGAAATAATAGGACTGGTAATCAGCTCTAAGAAGTAAATGAGGGGGAGAAATCAAGGATGGTGCTAACTAGGCTTCTGGCTTAAGCAGCTGGAAGGTGGTGCTATTGCTGATAAAGACAGGAAACAGGGGAGGAGGTGGCAGCTTGGATCAGGAAGACAAAGATGTCAGCTTTGGAGAGTGTAACGTCATGCATGCTACACACACTGTAATAAATATAATTATGTGTTTAAGTACCCATTTTCCCCTCCCATTTGAGAATCAGATCTTTGTTCATCTCAGGACATGTCCTATAACTAAAATGACACTTTCCTTTAAGTCACATAAACCAGGCATTGTCAACATCAGAAATGTGTAGTTTTATCGATTCTTTTACTTTCCACTGCCATCTTTGCAATATTACCCATGTCACCATATTCTATACTTTAATAATGTTTCTATGGGAGTCCTAAAAAGTAAAAACATAAAATTCTACCTTTTGGAAAATAAGAATTCTAAATGACAAATATCTTCAAAGAAAGTCTTCACAACCACGTAGCTTGTTTTTCAATTTGTTTACAGAAAACTTCATCATAAATTATTAAAATACCACTCTGAAATATCAAGCCTATATAAAAAATCCTAATGGATAAATTGTGGTGTTTTCACACCTGATTTTAGAAAACCTCTGAATTATAATTTATTTCCACATAGCTTTTACAAAAATGTATATATACTCTCAAAATGTAACAAGTCTTTTACACCCTAGAAATTAAAATTACAATATACAACTGCATACACTGAGCCTTATATAATTATAAAAGAAAACTACTAAAGAAATTCATATGAATAACCCCGTCTAGTCAGCATTACCTTTGTTTATAAAAGTAATAGAAAACAATTTCTAGGTTACTACAAAACTGACTTTACAAGTAAATATACACTTGTGTGAACACAAAACAGAAACCTGATACATAGTTCTTCCTCAATATATAAACTGTGTACTTGTTTATTTGCAATGGTCCACATATAGAAAAGCACTGGACTAGTTTTATCCTTGGTATGACAATTAGTTCTATGACCTCCCACTGACTACTAAAAATTAAATATAACACACTGGAAATGGTTATTACTATTTACATGAGAAAAAAAAAAGGTGAAAGAAAAGTTTAAGAAAGAAAGATTCAAAGCTAAAGGGAGGAAAAGAAGTTAGAATACCAGTTCAGTAACTAGGAAATAGGAAAAAGATATAACAATTAAGAAAGAAAAGTTAAGCAAAGTATTCTGTACAGAAGTGAAACCCTGGTTCTTGGCAATTAATGATAAGAAGAACCATAACCAAAAAAGTCAACTGAAGACTTTAGCATGCCAGAGGGAAAAACATCTATGAACACCAGCTCTTTTAAAAACCAAAAAAAGTGAAGAGGAAAAATGGTCAAATGTCTTTTGTATTTTATATCATTTAGAAGATAATTACATTATTTATATTCCTAAACTATCAATGCACTTGATCATAATGCAAATAAACATGGCTTTGCACTTCAAAACTGGTATTTGAACTGGAAAATAAACCAAAAAAACTTAGCATACCTGAGCTACCAAGACAGCAGTCAGTCAATAAACAGCAGCTGGTGCAGAATATGCACTTAGTGCGAACAACTGCTGTCACTAGGAATGTATCCGTGAACAAGCAGGCACTTGTCTACCAAGGGCCAAGGGCCAATGGCCAAGGTAGAAGGGACAGTGGGTCTTCTTGGTTCCTGTCTCTGAATCTCAGAGATCTCAGTCAACAGGGCAAGTGCATGTCAGATACATGCCTGACAGACCGGTAGCCGTGAAAACGGAAATAGGGAGACATTTAAAAATTGTTACCTTCCCTATCACCCTGTAACACAGAAACTTTTTCCCCTAAAAAAAGAAACTCATAAATAGTAGTTACAATCCTTATCAGCCAACAAAGGGAGATCTAGTTCACTCTACAAGATCTGCTATGTGGCTTAAAAAGTATATTTCCACTTGAAAATTAGTTTGTTATAAAAGAAGGTAATGTAACAGTAACACTGTTCAACTTCAATATGGATTAAACAAGTATGTGTGGATTCATGAGCAAAGGGACCACTTGTGTAGCATTTATTCTATCAGGAATTATTGTCAGTTCCAGACAAACACTTAGAATACAATTCACTTCTAAAGTGGAGACTGCCTACACTATATAAACCTAGTTGATGAGTCATAGATTAATAGTTCAAAATTACTAAAATGTTTGATTAAGGTTCAAGACTAGAAAAACAAAATCAGCAGTTGAAGTAATTCAAACTTTAAAATCAAGTATAAAATATAACTTGTGATTTATATTATCTAAGCATCAGTATGATATGCACTGAAATCTGCAATTAAAAACAAAAACTGAAGACATCACAAGACAAGTGTTTGGTCAAGAACAATGAAGGCATAGGCTGGCTTAAGTTTTCCCACCAAAACATAAGTTTTCCCACCAAAACACTGGATATAAAAACATCATATACAACTAAAAAGATTGGAATGTCATTCTGAAAATAAACAAGAAACAAAAAAAATTATCAAATGCATAGTAAAGTAGCTGTGAGAGAAAAATATTTCTTTACTGGGAAAATATAGCTATTTTATTCTCATTACGAAATAACATTTTATATATTTTTTTCCTGCAAGAAATAACTAATAATATAAAAACAGCATCTTCTTAGGCAAAAGACCCTAAATTCCTAATTAGCAATATTCCTTGGTATTCCTAATTACTGGAAAATACAAATTAAAAATTCAAGTTGGCCAATGTTATCCTTAGCATTAGTAATTTCTTTTATTCTACTGATTTCTTTAAGGCAGCGGTTCTCAAGTAGAAGTAACCCATCAGAATCAACTGGGGACCATTTTGAAAATACACATTCCCAAGTGTCATCCCTCAGAGACTGATTTCACCATATCTGGAGTGAAACCACAGTACCTGTGTTTTGAAAAAAACTCCCCCAGTGATTCTGACTGCTAGTTAAGGATGACTGCTTTAAGGGATGAATTACGTACTTGTTCTACTGACTGGAAGAGCTCTTATTTGGCCTGCCATTGCTGAAACTTTGTCATTATAGCACATAAAGCTGTCAGTAGCAAAGAGGAAAACTCCACATTTCATTACTTACAGTAAAAAAAGTGAAAGAGATCTGATAAGATTATCTATTCAAAGAACATGCAACCATACTTGAAAAGACTTTATATATATTTATTTTAAAGTGTTCATTTAGGACAAATGGTTTTGAAAATGTATAAAAATACTTTATGTATTAATCCATCTTTAATATGTACATGGTCCCTTAAAAGGATTTTCATTTATCATGAAAAATGTATTTCAACAACCTCCACAGTATTGTTAAAAGTCAGAAATTTTAAGATTTTCTAATAGAAAAGTTTTAGTACTCACCTGCAGAAAAATAATGAAACTGGGAATGATTTCACTAATATTTTAAAATATAATACGGTCTCAGCTATGCTGTGCCACATATCATAAGAAAAATCTTCATCACTAAACTGTAATGATCCCAAGTGGTGGCATTTTCATTTAAGAGCAAAGCACAAAATTATTTTATAAAAGAAAATGTCTCATCGTAAAAACTTAAAAAGCTGAATGCTTTAAACAAAAATAGCTGCGGTTTGATTTCACAATATCAAGTTTCCATAAGCATTTTGTAAACATACACCCATTGTAGGCTATCAACTTAAAGCCAATTATCACTAAAAGAAGACAGAGTAAAAAAAAATATTTCAGTGCAAAAGTACATATCAACTGAAGTTGTCAACTGACTTAAGACAATTTTAATACAAAAATCACAACTTAAATCCCATAATATAAAGTAATCCTATAAAGACTTTAAATTAAAAGAAAAAGCTCTACAACAGTTATTAAGTTTTCCTTTTGTTACTATTCTCTAGTAAAAGCTTTCTTTTGATTAGCTTTCACAGTGTCATCAGGAGATGCTGATTTGAAGTCAAATGGTGTTATTGCTATAAGAGGACTTATTTCTTTGTCCTTTATGTCTTGAACTTGTCTACTATAAAGAAAAGTCTTATAGAGGTTAAGGGTGCGTCGCTTGCAGCTTTTCAATGGGTAACGAAGACACAGTGTTGCAGCAAAAGCTGAAGGTCTGGCAGCAAGGGCCTTGGTCCAAGAGACAGAAAAAGGTGGTTTCCTAGTCAGAGAGCCTTTACTGTTTTTCTTATTATCCTCAGAAGAATTGGAACTTTTCCCTAATTTTGAACTTAGAACTTTAGTTCCTGGTATTGGAGCAACTGATTGGTCTACTACAGGTTTTGGAACAAAATCTGGGGCTTTTATGAGGACACTAAGATCGATATTAGAATCTATTCCAGGTGACCTCATTTCACATAAACTGAGCATACAGGAATCTTTCTTAATCTGAGAGTTGTCTATATCAATTGTTTCTGCAATCAAATCAGAAAGTGACAAATTCTCAAGGTCTCTTGTTGGAGAAGCTTTACAAAACGCCAAAGATGACAGAGATCCTGTTAATTCTGATATTCCAGTCGAAGACTGATACCGATTTGCTAGTTGTGACAAGGGAAAGGATCCCAAAGTTAGATCTGTGAAACTGGCAGATGGTTGGTTACAAAGATCAGATAAAGTAAAGCACTGGCTCGGATTGTTCTCTTTGTGCTCCTGAAACAGTTCAGCTAAGGATGGACTTTCACATTGGGAAAACTGCAAGTTGTCATTTTTTAATATGCAATTCTTGGTGCTTTGTTCAACTGAAGAAACACTTCCAACTTCAGTCATTTTACTAGCATTTAAATTACCAACAGCCATATTTTCCAATGAGCTAGTTAAGAGCAAAGGATTATTTAAACTTCCTAAACTGTTTTGTGCTGGAATGTTTTGCAAATCAGGTACTGAATTATTTTGACTAAATAAAGAGTTATTAGGTGTTGTGCTCTTTATCATTAAGGATTTTAAATCTGGTATTCCTTTGAATGCAGAATCATCTTTGGAAATACATTCAGATGCATGAGGTCTTAACAAATCAGCATCTAGACTCTTTGAAAGTAGACTCTCCAGACTATCTGTGGATGATAATCTGACTGATGGCTGACTTTTACAAGAATCTCTTGGCATATCATCAATTAGGTCAGCTAGCGACAGCTCTTTTGTTAACTTACATGATTCTAGTTTCTTTTCACTTTTAGGTCTGTCAAGTTTCTTTTTTTTATGGAGTAAATAGTGACTTGGTACAACCGAAGAATTATGATATAATCCATATTTCGCTACTGGGCCAGAAAAATCAAAGGGTTTGCTACTGCAATCCAAATGGTTTGCAGATTGAGGACAAGAGCTTTGTACATTATCAGCTGAAACTTCAGAGGAAGATAATAAGACTCCTTACCTTACAAGAGCCATTAATTTTCAGATGGATAGGTTCACATATGCAGAAGACAGTCACAGCAACCAAAAGGAAACATGAAATGAGGCATTTAATTACTAAATGTTTCTTTTGATTATGGCATGAATAAAGTGACACGATCATTATTTAATAAAAAGTGAACATTCTAAAAAAAAAAAAAAAAAAAAGGATTTTACCTTCCTTTAACCATCTTAAGTGACCTTCATACTTTGTTCACTGATATATACAAAGGTAATTACCAAGTTAGTCAATGTTCTAATTTTCACAAATTTTATAAATGTGAGGTTTTAAGATACTTATAGTCAGGACTGTCTCAAATTCAAAACGTTTAAAAAACCAATGGAAAGAACTAGGTTCATCTTCTGTATTTTTAATGTATTAAAAACATGCAAACAAATAATACCCTATAATTTCTACTGTGATCTGGGATAAACTATTAATATAGATGACACATTACAGACTCATTCTCATATTATTGGTCAGTTAAAAGTGCATCCCACCCCCCACCAAAATAAAAAAATTTTTAATTTACATAAACATGACCCTTATTTCATAGTAACAGACTGCATACAATTTCGCTATGGCAAAAATCTACTCTTTAGGTTATGAGAAATATCAACCCAGTTAACAAATCACCATGCTCCTCCTGACAGGCATCATACCAATTAATATAATTGGTTACCTTCTCTTGTGGACTAAGTTCTAAATTTAACCCCAAATACTAAAATTTAAAATTAAAGATCTGGCTATGAAATGAAAGAGTGGTAGAATTATAATACTTAGGATATTTAAATAAAACTAAATTATATTCATAAAATGTTATAACCATAAAGGGATTTTTTTGACATTGTCTGGCTATTAATTTCTATCTCCTGACTCACTAAAGTTAAAAAAAAAAACAATAATTAAAAGCAAAAAGTGTTCTGTCTTGCTGTTATCTAATTTTATTTCCCTTATATTCTGTTAGTTACAAGAACAAGCAGGGAAATAAAAAACAGGCTTTAACAGAGTGAAGGGAATGCAGCCATTGAGCTTAAAAATTCACAAACTGTAAAATCAACTGATAATAATTAAGAATTATTATAACATGCAAAATTTTCATGCATTTTTCTTAACAGATCAATCAAATCAAAGCCTCTTTCAAAGTATTAACTGTAAAACTAAAAGAGAACAAGTAAAAGCATACCTTTTGCTATCTTTCCTGTAGATATTGCTCCCTCACTCTTGACCTTCAAATTCTGCATTTTATCTTGCTCCAGAACCACTGACAAAGCCTTTTGCACATCAAACTTGTTCTTCAGAACTGCTTCAATCAATATGTCATCTGGCACAGCATCTCCAAGTACCTCTCTCATGTGATCAAGGCATGAAAAAAGACGAGCTAGAACAGACAACAATAATTAAAAGCTATACTATGTGGTGTCATGAAAGAACCCTCAATCTTCAAAACTGAAAAAAGGATTTGAAACTACAGCAGGATGTTCAAGTCATTTTTCCTTGGCAAAAATTACAGTGATTATATTTTTATCCACAATATACCTAGCTTCCCTTATCAGAGGAACAATTTCAATAATTAAGAAATCACTATAATAAATGTCTCCAAAGTAATATTGACTAATCCTTGAAAAAAGCGTAAATTGTATACACTAAAATCTATTTCAGTCAATGAGGATGATGAGGCCTATACTGATGATTTTTTACGTGTGTAGAAAGGGAGGGTTAATTATAAAAATACTTCTAACTAGTTAGTGAACCCAGTTAATCACTAAGTATATTTCTTAAATTTCTTGCATTACTACCTTAACCATTATTAAGTACGTTCTATTTTAGGCTAACTTCAGTTCTACTCAGCCAACTAAAATCATCCTTAACAATGCTTTAAAAATGGGCGAGATAACTTGGCATAAAAATGCCATAAAAATTAGGAAATCCAATAGATTAAGGAAAGAATAGACATTTCTTTTTTTTTTTTTTTGGCCACACCGCACAGCATGTGGGATCTTAGTTCCCCAACCAGGGATCAAACCCGCACCCCCTACAGTGGAAGCATGGATTTCCAGCCACTGGACTGCCAGGGAAGTCCCCGGACATTCATTTTAAACACAAAGATTTAAATCTGGATATCTAAAATCTTTAAGAATTTTTCTTTTCTGATGACTATGTTATTATAAAAAGTAATTACTAAT
Source organism: Balaenoptera ricei (assembly GCF_028023285.1). Taxonomy (NCBI): domain Eukaryota; kingdom Metazoa; phylum Chordata; class Mammalia; order Artiodactyla; family Balaenopteridae; genus Balaenoptera; species Balaenoptera ricei. The sequence continues at coordinate 28,843,360 of NC_082650.1, read as the reverse complement.
AACATTCAATAATGACGTAAATTCCATGAGAGCAAAGGCTTTATACCCCTAGATCCTAAAATAGTACCTGGTACCTAGGGGCCACCAAATAAAAATGCATGAATATATTAATTTATATTTGTATAGCAGTTGACAATTTTCAAAATATTAATACATATATATGCATTATACATATACACATATGTATATATATCCTTTGTAATCCTCACAGTAACTCTATGACTTAGATATATCAAATTCTAAGTCATAAAGATAAGAGGACTGAAAATCATGGCACTACTAAGTTTAGCAGTAATCAAAATATAACTCAAGTTTTCAGACTCCCTAATCCAGTGAAACCAGTTCACAGAATGCACTGTACATTACATTTTCACATGCTTTCATACTAAACAAGGAATCTACTCGCAATATGCTTTCTTTTAAAAAAAAGAAGTATTTAATACTTTTTCCATTGCTCCCTTTTTTAATTATTAAAAATAAATTCTCAAATATTTGGGTAATTCTGCTTTGCTTGAGTCCAAAATTAATTATAGGCTAATAAGCTAAACTTGAAAAATTATACCTATTTCATAAATACATGAATTACTAAAACTGGAACAGAATACTTAGTATATAGCTAGCATCAGGGCCTCTTCTAATTAATTATAGCAACTGTTGTCTACACATACACAAAGAGTAGACATACAGAGTCAGGCTGTCTTGGTTCATATCCTAATGCCACTTACTAGCTGGTGCAACTTCAGCAAAGTAACTTTGTGTCTCATTTTCTTCCCCTATAAAATGAAGACAATACCTGGCCTACCTCATAAGGTTGTTATGAAGACTAAATATGCAATTACCTGAACAGCACTTAGAACAATACCCGGAAAGCAGTTAGTAGAGGTTAGCTACAATCATTATTATTGTTATCATGCAATTACTCACATATGTAAGGTGGGAATGATTAACTTTCATTCTCAAACATAACTCTGAATTTCATACCTCCTTAATCATACTGAGGCACAGCAGAGAAAGTATAAGACTTCTACTTTATTCCTACCCTTTCCCCCCACAATGACAACTATAACACATTCTTTAAAAATATAATCGAAACTATCAAGGAATTTATACAGCAGCTCCTCTACAAACTTTTATCCAGATTAACAAATGTATTTGCCGAGTTGATGAATTTTTTTATTTTCTGTTGTTTCCCTTTCCGCTTTCTAATTTTGTGTATTTGTGCTTTCTCCATTTTTCTTGATTTGGGTAGCAGCTGACATATATTTTACTGATTTATTCAAAGATCAGCTCTCAGATTCATATACTCCCCCCTTCCTGTTTTTAAATTGTTATAAATTTTCAATTTAAAAACATTTATAGAACAAAGCCACACTCCACAGAAAGAGCAAATCAGCTCAGCCCCGCTCACTACCAACGGGTGGCATTACTGTTATACCTGGTGATTTTAGGTCTACTACATTGTTCATCAATCTATAGCTTGAGTAGTATGTTTGAAACAATGTCATATTTGAAATTTATTTATAAAAGGCAAAAGCCAAAATATAAAATATCTTTGTTAAAATGTTTAAGAGAACTAAAAAGAAGCAAACTCAGAACCAATGCCATTACCATTTACGAGTTCTATCTTGAAACTTAATTTACATGACTGTGACCAATCAGGACACTGTATAGTATTACTTCAGACTTAAAATTTTTTTTTTTATAAAAACCAGACTTTTGGAACCTAACATTTTGCAAGGAAATGAGCTTCTGTAATCTAACCATAAGCTCTACATAGAGCTTATGAAACAATAAATATTGCTAAAAGAAAACAAATCATTGAAGTTTCTCTCCTAAGGAGATTTCAATCAAAAATTCCAGTTATTAAATAACAGCCACACAATTTTTCAACCATACAGTTAACCATCTAGTCCTCACAAAATATAATTAATAAAATGTAAATTTTCCTTGAAGATATAAGATATAATGGTAGTTCATACCATTACTACCCACGATCATTATTATGAACAATAAAATTGATAATTTCCGGTAAACTGATTATTAATCATTTTCAGATAAGAAACATAGATAGACTACTTTTTACTATACCTTGATCAATTCCGCTTAGCTGATGGTTCAAAAGAGAACTGGAGGATTCTTTCAAATCTTCATAATCATATTCTTCTACAGGTTCAACAACTGAAGGTTTGTCACGTTGTGAGTAAATAAACTGAGCAGCTAGAATATACAATGATTAAAGAATGCTATACTGTAGCCATTTCCCATTAACTTTTTTCTTTAACAACAGTTAAAATAAAAATCAAAGATTCTGACCTACCACCTACAGTCATTTGCCCACATTTATAATAACGGATGAAAACAAAAACAAAGACAAAACATATCATACCCAAATTCTGCTCAAATGTCCTTACTAACCATTCACTAGCCCCTTATAATTGTCTTCCTTCTTTCCTTCTATCTCATAAACACTGAGCTTACTTTCTCCACAGTTTTCAAAAATTATCTCTCCTAATATCTCATCCTTGCCTACTACTCCACCTTCCCTGAAATTTTTTCTTTGATACAAATACTTTAAACATCATATCAAATTTGTTCATTTGCATAATTAAGAAAATACCAAAAACAGACAAGATTTTCACTTTCCAAGAACTACTAATTTTGCCTGAACCCAAGAGTTGACCAAAATCATAGGCCTTAACTTTTTTTTTTTTTTAAAGATTTTTTTTTGATGTGGACCATTTTTAAAGTCTTTAGTGAATCTGTTACAACACTGCTTCTGTTTTATGTTTTGGTTTTTTGGCCACAGGGCATGTGGGATCTTAGTTCCCCAACCAGGAATCGAACCCACATCCCCCTGCATTGGAAGGCGAAGTCTTAACCACTGGACCGCCCAGGAAGTCCCCATAGGCCTTAACTTTTAAACAGTTTATACTTCAATCATACACTGAGACTGTATATTAGTGTCATACACCTAACGTTGACTTTCAGACAGAAGTCTGTGCTACTCTGCAGTACTGGCAGTGCCATTACTCAACATATAACTGGGCATTATATTTTTCATTAATAGGTAGAAAGACAAAATATCAAAGTGCCAACATATGCTTGTATCATACACGAAATACGTGTGAGCAAAGGAGAGAATCATCATGAATGCCCAAAGTGTTCACTCTTCCACGTCAACTGGATGCCCACTGAACTCAAGTCCTAGAGAATGTATTCAATTACGAAGGAATAAAATTAAAGAATAAGTTTAAGGAGGATAAAAACATCAATACAGTATTCTAAAGGCAAGGTGTTATCAAGGATTTTATATTATTTAGCTTTCTGGAAGAGCACATAACATGTATGTCTGTTGCTGAGAGTTCCCACATTTGACTTTTGTGCATGTTTTCAGGAAGGCACTATCCATGAAAGGGAATCTCTAACTGCATTCAAAATGTATAGATAACACATATATAGACAATAGAAAATACTATGACTTAAGGGTAACACCTATACTCAGAAGGTCATGGCGTAAGTGCTATTTATTTATAGTATAAATCAATGATGGCCTTACAGATTAGCAGGAAAGGCAAAAAAAGAAAAGGTAATGACATACTTTAAAAGCCAAATGAGTAGTACAGATGACAAGTGCTACAGAAGCACGGAAGATTAAGTAATCACTGAAGACTAGAGCAGTTATAATAAAGAAGGCAAGAACATCAGAAAAACTGAAGAAGAGGTGGAAGACATCCTGAACAAGGAGAACAGAATAAGAGAAATAAAGAGCAGTTGAGAGAATTCAATCTATTCTGCTATAATGCATGTTTCCTTAACACAAACTAGTTTATACCAAATGGTCAACAGGGGAATGATGACGGTAACATTCAAGTTGCTTTGGTTTATGAGATTTTCCCCCCAACACTTTGTAACGCAAATACAAAGTTCAATAACACCAACCATAGAACATTATACTGTAATTGGAATTGTACTTTAATGCCAGATAGCCCCACATTCTTCCTCTTGGCTCCATTTGGCCATGTGTCCTGTTTTGTGCATGCTTACCGCTTGGCTCTCTAAGACCTGTGAGTATTTTGCCTTTGCAACATTACTCATTAGTTTCAACTCTTCCTTACACCTCTATCAAGCTTTCACCTTTTTGTTAAATGTAAAGTCCCATATATACTGGAATATATCTTTATTAGGAAGTTACTGTAACTTTCCAAATGTGCAAGCATTTTTATTAGATGATTATTGGTTTTATTAGTATTGATACTTTACGGGCTGAGTGGTCTGTCATGATCCTATTTTTTTCCCAGAGGTTTTGTTATTTTTTAGTATACAATTTTAAAGACCACAAGGTTTTTCAAAAATGTACATATTATGCTATATATATATCACTATTTTCCCTCCCTCTTGTGCAAGTAAAATACAATACTGCCATTACAAAGTCAACATGGTTAAACAGCAGGAAAAATATCCTGTTTCACAGATTTTCTAAGATGACCACTTTTTTCATACATTAAAAATCTCAGAATGAGGGATGTCTTACAATCAAATGGCATCTTAGTATTATGTAATACTTAGACTGACAGCTGATTTTTTTTTAAGTGGTATGTAAAATAACAATATGTCTTACAATCCATGGCATTTTAGATACAATAAAATGTGGTAGCATTAAAAAATGTAAACCAGGCCATTTTGTGCCTGATGATTTTCAAACTACTTTCCTGGCTGTAATTAACTATTCAGTTTAGCCTAAAACTAACTAATATACTTTCCCCAACTTTCTCTCATAGCTCTGAACTGTGAGGAAAAACCTAAGACAAATCAAAAATTAAGTGAGAGAAGAAATCAGATACGTCCGTGAACAATTTTCACTTAGGAAATATTGACAGGGAAAAAGGAAGTTATCAAAATCCAGACTTCTACTCTACCCCCAAGGAGCTATTCTTCCTAGGGGCTTTTCCTACCCCCTCCCACACACAGATCCAACTCAGAAACTGTGGCCATTGTTTTAGAAGTAAATGATGGGACATCCCTGGTGGCGCAGTGGTTGAGAATCCTCCTGCCAATGCAGAGGACGTGGGTTCAAGCCCTGGTCTGGGAGGATCCCACATGCCGTGGAGTAACTAAGCCCGTGAGCCACGACTACTGAGTTTGTGCTCTAGAGCCCATGAGCCACAACTACTGAGCCCACGTGCTGCAACTACTGAAGCCTGGGGGCCTAGAGCCCATGCTCCGCAACAAGAGAAGCCATCGCAATGAGAAGACTGCACACCGTAACGAAGAGTAGCCCCCGCTCGCTGCAACCAGAGAAAGCCCGTGCAGCAACGAAGACCAAACACAGCCAAAAAAAAAAAAAAAGAAGTAAGTGATGGCTGGATTTGCCCGGGAGTGCAGAGGGACGCTGGGTAGGAAAATTCCCCAGGGAAAATAGCTGCTGGGGAAAAAAGAAGAATCCAGATCTCTGAAGTTGAAATGAGAGCCAAAAGGCAACAAATATGATAAAAAAGAGTGAGAGAAAAGCAATGGAGAGAAAAGGATAAATATAAAATGCTCTTCTTTTCTAAAAATTTAATCACAAACTTTGACAGAAATGCTTTCTGAAAAATTGGACACCCATAGTGACTTTTATAATTTAAAGCATTTTGATAAACATAAAAATTCAGAGAATTCAAAACCTGACTCCTGCAACTGCCTAATATTGCTTCCTAAACATCTTAAAATAAAAATTATGTGAGGCACTCATTAAAGATACAGCTTTCTAGGCTTCTTCCCCTGGAGATTCTGGTTAAGTGGTGTTGGAATGGGGCAGGGAATCTCTATTTTTACAATTACTCCCAGCTGATTGGTATCATCAGGGAAGGTAGGAAAGAGCCTACAAGTCTCCCCTTTCATCTGTCCCAGATGTAGTCCACTTTGTATACTGTCATCAGTTACTTTCCTAAAACATGACCCCCTTAACTCAAAAACCTTCAATAAGCTAAAACTACACACCTAAAATTAAAAACCTTCTTCCACAATTTGGCTATTTCCTTTCTGAGCCCTCTTTGTGCTGCAACTGCATTAATCATGTGAGTCTTCCCAAACACGCCTCACTTAGAGGCCACTGCTCAAGCACTGCTGTTTCCTCTCTAGGATGCCATTCTTACTCCCAAATTTACCAGTCCCAATCCCACCTCGTTCCAGAAAGCCTTTCCAGACTCCTTCAGGCAGGACTACTTCTTTACCCACCATACTGTCATTTGAAGGGAACTTTTAACAAGCTTCCTTACATGTTAATTGATGCTCAATAAATTAACATGGAATGGACTGAATAAGGTTAACTACTGTTAAATTAATCATACAAGGAGGCCATGAGACTGAAGTGGCTCTAATGCCTTGGTTGCAAAGGGAAAACCAATCCAGAGTCAATTCCTGCAAAGGCCTCAGGATTTAGAACAACCAATCACAGAAAGCCAACTACTCTCCCCCAAATAATGTAATGGGTTAAGCTGTAGCCAACCAAATAATTCCCTTGCTTTGCTTCATGTCTTCTCTATAAAAACCTTGCCCCAGCTCCTGTTGGTGGAGTGCTCCTAACCACTTCCAGTTTGGAGCTACCTGATTCAAACTGCTCAAATAAACTCTTAAAAATGTTAATATGCTTCAGTTTATCTTTTACCACTTCTAATTATATTAGTTGAAACAAGATTTATAACTGTTCAAAGTTTTATTTATAGGCTCTTTTTGCTATCACCAGCTCCCTAATGTATGTTCAATATTCAGCATCAAAGTCAATCTTTCTAAAGAAAAAAAAAGCTATAACATTTAGAAATCACCTTTCCATCAAGAAAACTGTGCTTAGTAGAGTTAAAAAAAATACATAATAAAATTTAGAGAAACTCCTATTAATTGATAAAGTCATTCAATTACCAGAATTCATTAGACCATGAATTCAATCATCTCTTCGATGACATTAGCTGCTTCTTTAAGAACAGAAAGTATCCTTCTAAAACTATTTTTTAATTGAAAATTGCTTGGAAAAATATACCACTAAAGAGGAAAAGTGTCTGATCTGATATTACTACTACTTTATACATGTTTTGGAAAATTTAAAAATCCGAAACTACATGCTTTTGTTAAAAATACCAGTTTGTCACAGAAGAAAGTCAAAACCATTTAACTATCTCCTGCTTTGATAGACGGTTGACTTCCTGGAGTATACAGAGGTAACTTTCAAAGAGTCAGACTGTCCTGAATATGAACCACAGACAAGACACATATCAAGGGCTGTGAGAGACAAGGGATAAACTATGACCTCAAGAAAGGTAGGCCATAAAAGCAAATCTCAGAAAAACACCTTCAGAATGCCTGACCTTGTGTAGTGTTAGCTCATTACTCAAGATTAAGCATGATTTATTGAGACAAGCCTAGATAAATGAATGCATTAATCTGCAATATTAAGATGTCTTTCAGTAGTCCCTCTCCCTATGAAGGTTTCCTTGTGCAAGCCATAGTCCACCAACTTCCAAGTAGACCTTAGCTCCTGTAATTATCTCTTGAATCTATTTGCAAATCCCCTGCTGTCATCCCTGTCCTAAACAAATGGTTCTCAAAGCAGTAGCTGTGTCCCACCCTCAGAGCTTCTGACTATGGGGTGGGGCCCAGAATTACTTTTCGAACAAATTCTCAAGTAATGCAAATGATACATGGACCACATTTTGAGAACACAGTCCTGAAATATCCTCATCTCCTCTAGATTAGTATAATAGTCTCCTAACTACTCTATCTACATCCACTTATGTACCACCGTCAATCCAGTCTCTACTATATGAGATTTTTTTTAAAAACTCAAATCTAATTATCACACCCACATCACCTTCTCAGTGTCATGAACATGCCATGATCTTTACTTCACTTGTAATACTAGTTAGTGCTACCAGATATTACTTTGTCACCTAGTCAACTGATGATAATGAACTGTAGGTGCCCCAAAAGGTTAACCCATAGAGTTTTCTTTAACACACTGCAAATGACAAGTGCCTGGGAGGTTCCTTGGGAAAACTGAAATTTCTTTTATCCCTAATCCCTACAAAATATGGTCTTTTTGAATCACTGAAGAAGAAGCTTTAAAGGAATGCTGATTAAGCCGCCTCTCAGCTTCTAACCCAGTCTCTTTACTCTGCTCTGTGACGCTGGGGTTGAAGTCTGCAAAGCACATTTCTTCTATGACAGCTGGCTCCCTTTTAGGATCAGCCAACAGGAGATGCTAAAGGGAGACTGGAAGGCTGGAAGAGGAACACACATGCTCCTTTCCTTTTTGTTTCTTATCTGGTCACCATCACCCCAGCAACACTTCATCTTGCAGATATCATTTGTTCCAGTAACTGCAATTTATATCAGTTTGCAGTTTTTCCAAAACTCCCAGAACCAGCTTCAACCATGACCAGACAGCCCGCTAGAATTCCCTCTTCAAAAGGCTGAAGCCCAGCTTCACAGTGTCCCTTCAGAGACACCAGTCCCAGCCACAGAGCATCCCCTCCTCAGGTCTCAGTCCCAGCTCCACAGTCCCTCCTCTGAACTTCAGTGGCAAAGCAACAAAGCAGAACCCTCTTGTTACACATCTAGGTCCCAGCTCAAAGGAGCCCCGCACCAGGTTCTAAAGGTTGGCTTCAACCTTGTCCATTGGTTCCCCTAGGAACTAGAGGTGATAAATGCTTCCTAAAGTTACTACCTCCTTGATATTTTGGTTTGCATTTTTTGTCTCTAATACCTAGTTAACAACTTTTTACATTAAAATCTCTCTGGCAAAACAACTGGTGCAATTTCTATCTCCTAATAAACTCACGACTGATAACAGTGTAACATTAAAGGAAGAGAAGAAAGGCTCTGATTAGTTAGGCTAAATGATTAAAGTACACATAAAGAGCTAGATGCATTACAGAGTAATAAGTAACAGGAAAAAAGATGACAGGAAGAGTAGAGGTGCTATGACAACTTCTAGAGCACCTATGCCTTTATAAAGAAAAAGAAATTCTAAAAAGTCAGAAGGGACATACTTGGTCTTCAGAGACTAAGAGGAGGCATAAAGCAGGTTTACAAAACAGCTCAGGAGACTATAAGGTATTAAAGACAAGGCACACTGATAGAAATTTTAATTACGATATTAAACCTTTCAACTAGTGGAAAATGAGTTTTATGAATTATATTTATGCTGTACATAACTATATGTAATTGCACCTGCTTTTATGGCATAGTAAAATTTATCAAGGCATTTTAACCAACTGTTTATAGAGTAGGCTAAAATTTGAAGACAAACGCATTGTTAGGGAAATTAGTGAGAAAAAGGTCTGGATCAAAGACACTGTCTCTCATGTACCACAATGTTCATTGCAGCACTATTTACAATCACCAGGACATGGAAGCAACCTAAGTGTCCATCGACAGATGAATGGATAAAGAAGATGTGGCACATATATGCAATGGAATATTACTCAGCCATATAAAGAAATGAAACTGAGTTATTTGTAGTGAGGTGGATGGACCTAGAGTCTGTCATACAGAGTGAAGTAAGTCAGAAAGAGAAAAACAAATACCGTATGCTAACACATATATACGAAATCTAAAACAAAAAAAATGGTTCTGAAGAACCTAGGGGCAGGACAGGAATAAAGACGCAGATGTAGAGAATGGACTTGAGGACACAGTGAGGGGGAAAGGTAAGCTGGGACGAAGTCAGAGTGGCATGGACATATATACACTACCAAATGTAAAACAGGTAGCTAGTGGGAAGCAGCCACATAGCACAGGGAGATCAGCTCGGTGCTTTGTGTCCACCTAGAGGGGTGGGCCAGGGAGGGTGGGAGGGAGACACACAAGAGGGAGGAAATATGGGGATATATGTATATGTATAGCTGATTCACTATGTTGTAAAGCAGAAACTAACACACCACTGTAAAGCAATTATACTCCAATAAAGACATTAAAATATATATACATATATATGTAAAAAGACACTGTCTCTGCTGTAAAGAACAGAGGAAATGTTTTTGTTATATGGTTGCAAGGAAGAAATTTTTCAGCAAATGAGACAGAAGATGCAGCTCTTATGTGGAATCCTACAGGAATTTGAACTCTAAATCACTTTGCAGTTCCATCAGAAGTTTGAATTACATGTATTTGGTTTATTTACAGTAGATAAAGTACTGTATGAAGGGAAGTCTATGCATAACACTTCAGTGTTTCTAATATTCAAGATTTTCCTGGGAATATAAAATTAACTGCTGTCTGCCTTCAGAAGTTTTAGATTTTCATTATTGACTAAATTACGATTTTAGTCAATTCAGATTAATTGCATGCTGCAAAGAATATTGGAAAACCATAGTTTTCAGAGTTTTCTTCAAATTGTTTAAAGTCAAATGATGGAATCAAAATTTTAAATTCTATTCGTAAGTAAAGAAATTATTTTATATACCTTTAAAGTTCACATACAATTATCTTTCTAAATGGTACATAATATTACAGTCTCCTGGAACATGCTTGTCCTAGAATGACAATAACATTTACTTAACATTTTTAAATACCCAAATAATGAAAATCAAATTATTTTTAAAAATTCACCTGTTGATGGTGAAATACAATAATCATCCTCTACAGACTGGCCATAGAGATCATCATCTTCAAAATCTAAAATAAAAATACAAGAGATAAATTCACTTACAAGTTCTTTTTATATTCTTAGTTATTAATGAGGAAACATCTGAATTCTCTCCAAAATAAATTAAATTAAATTAATTAAATTGTTCATCTTAGAATGTCCACTTAGAATGTCCACTTTTCAAAAAAAATTCTAAAAATTCTACCCAAAGTAGGTATTTACAGACTTTCTATATTTATGAAGACATACATGTTTTTAGATTTTTAAGCTAATTGAGTTTTAAGAAGTTTTTCCAAGTTTTCACTTCGTGTGATCAAAGAATAATCCCATACACCATGTACTTGAATTGTCCTTCCAGTATTGACAAAAATCTGAAATAAGCCTTCCATCCATTTTTTCACCAGATGCCTGCTCTAACCAAAACATTTATTTTCCATACAACTGACTAGCGCAGGGTATACAATCAGACCATGAAGGCAGTTTTTCTTCATGTAAAGCTAGGTAATGCACAAAACCCAGCTTATCCTAAACTCCCCTCTGCTCTAGCTAATTGGCCTTTTTTCGTACTGACTAGAATATGCTCTTTGCCCAGCTTTTCCTACGGCTGTTCCCTTCTCCTAGTTAAGGTTCCAGCTCAAATGTCATCTATTTCAGAAGTCTTCCCTGAGCGCTCCGGGTAAAGCAGCAAGCCCTGCCTGCCACTTTTATTCTCTAGCACACTCCTCTAACTGAATGTCTTCAAAGCACCATACCTGGCTCACTCCATGGACTATAAGCTCCTTCAGGGCAAGACTGTCTAGGCAACTACCTGACACATGCTTGGCATAAATTAACACTTGTTTTATTATAAATTAATGAATCAATCTATAACTAAAAGCCCACAAAGAACATAAACATGTTTACCTAAGTGTATTTATTCATTCAACAAATACTAACACTATGCCAGGGGCTATCAGAGACATTTGGGGTACAAGACTGAGTGGCAGGCACATTCCCAGATCTCTACAAACCTAAAATCTAACAAGGGAAGACAGACGAGAAAACGAGCAATTACAAAACGATATTACAAGTGTTTGAGACATAAGAATACAGAATGATCTGGAAACACACATAGGAACAACAAAAACAGAATTGGGAGTGGGGTGGCTAGGGAAAGATCCCCAGGAATATCATATTTTAAACCAATTCCAAAGGATAGTTAGCTAATTTCTGAGGGTATTCATGTAGCAGCAGCAGGAACAGCATGTTCAAAGGCTGAGACCAAATATTTATGGCAAAGAAAAATTACATAAATGCTACTATTGGATTAAAATGTGTAAATTTTTACACATTCAATAAATTATTAGATCACAATCCCGACTTAATAAAAAATTATTAGCAAATAAATGAGAAGCCATTCACAAAAAATATATATTTGGATATTAAAGACAACAAGAATCTTTTTGTACTGGGTCAGTTTTTCAGTACTGAAATGAACCCTAAAAGTGTCACAGTATCAGAAGATAAAGAGAATTCTTTCCTGGGATTTTTGTAAAGTGGTTCTTTTCCTCAACAATATTTTGGAGTATTTACTGCACATAAAGCATTGTACTGGCTAATGGAGTAAATATAAAAATAAAGTATGGGCTTTGCCTTCCTGGGACTTTTATTAATTAGTAGGTGAGGCAGTCTTGTAAAGTACTACCCATATTACAGAGAAGAACAAAATGAGAGTTAAGGAAAGGAACCAATAGATTTTGGAGCACAAAAATCTCTGTAATGAAGTTATATTACTTTTGAGAATTTTTAAATTATTATCTGAGAGAACGGAAAGCTTAACTGAGAAAAGAAAAAAACTGGACACTTAAAATAAGTAGAACTTTCACAAGCAAGAAAAGGGGATGAACCTCCGATGCTATAGAAACAGCTTGGTTATGATATCATCAATTGTTCCAAAGAAATCTGAAAACCTGATCTGGGGTGGCTAAGGTGAGAAGATACTTAGCACTCACTCCCTCAAGCCAAGCACCTCTCCTTCAGGATGCCTTCCTTCACGAACGAGTTCTGCTTAAACTCCTCCGACTCGTTCTGAACAGCTGTTCTCACTTAAGTAGCTCCCATAGCACTTCATAATCATCTGTTACTTGTGTATCTCCCTCTTTAAACTCCCTCAAACATCTTGCTGTTGGTCCCCAAAGCTCAAACAGTACTCCAAACACTCAATGTTGATTGAGGACATGATAAATATCTATTAAAGAAATGCATAAGTAGTAATTAGACCTATTCATGTCTTTTACAGCATATTTGCAAAAGTATCTCCCAGGCTAAAGTCATTTCTCAGGTAACAGTGGTCCACAGGCAATACTTAACATCCACTGCAACACTGAAAAAGAATTCCATTCTGAAGTGACCACCAGGAACCTAACACGTGCCAGGCTAACTGGATCACTGCCTTCAAATGTAGCAAAGGGTGTTAGCTGCCCTCCGCTATGATTAGAGCATACTGATGTTCTAGAATAATCTGCTGGGAATGCTAATAACCACCACCAATATACTAAGCACACTGCATGCTCTGTACTCAACAAAGTGAGAGATCTTTATTCATTTGCACTCCTTCATACTTGTTTATAGTTTTAGTTTGTATGATGCTTGGTGATGCCTATAATTATCCACTGTATAGAGATTAAACTCCTGGACAACATTCATATTGTTTTATTTCACTTTTAAAATCAATAAGTCCTTTTAGAAGCCCCCTTTCTTCTCATACTACTTTTTTTCCCCAAAAAGTACATTTATATTCAGCATGACCAACCAAGAACTGAGTACACACCTCAAGGTCATCTGATCAACTTACTCTTTGGGCCTTTTTAATATGTATTATTTTTTCTACCATCTCCTAAGTTTCCAATTTAACTTGAAAAGCATAGAAAATAAGTTTGTCAGCTAATTCAAGCCAGGTTCTGCACTAAGTGCGTAGGAACAAACACACAAAATTTACCCTGTAAATCTAACAGTTACAGCAGAACAGCTGAATGTAAGCATTAAGTCAATCCTTGTTTTACAAATAAGAAAGTTTCATGGGCCTGTTTGAAAGGAGGGTCGGGGAGAGAAGCTCGAAGTAGGAAAGTGTGTAGCCAACCTGGGGGGAAACAATGGGAGAGGTAATAATGCTTACGTGGGTAACTATCACCGGAACCCAACCTTTTCAAAAGTCCTTCCCATATGAGGCCCTGCAGCACCTCCCCTGCCCTAAATAAAACCAATCCCAGAAAGCAAAAATCACGACTTAACAACGCCATTCGGTGGAGCTCAGGCGGCCTGTAATTTTCTCCAAATGAGCCTCCTCTGAACGCCAGCCTGGCACCACCGACGAGAAACTAACATATGGAAGTGAGTGCCAACCGGCTGCGATCCCGGCTGGAACGATGAAAATGACGTCCCGGCATAACCCTGCCACCTACCTTCATCGTAGTTATAGCCTCGGACATTCCGATGCCTGGCCATGACCGCGGAGAGGGCGTTCGCCACAGCCGCTTACAAACTACCAGCTCAGATACCGACCAGGCGCCAACTGCGGCCTGGCAAACACCTATACGCCATCTTGGCTTCCGGCAGGCCTCAGCGCTGAGCGCCTGCGCACGCACGACGTCTTATCTGAGTACGGCAACCTCTCAGGTTCATTCGCCTCTCTGAGGACGCATGCGCACTCATGCTCACGGGAGGGGTGCGTTTCGGCGAGGCCGCGCCCACAGACAAATTGACTGACGGGGCTTTCGAAGGAGACGAATTACACCATTACAGCGCTTATAATTTGTTAGTTTGGACTTGATATTTCGAGTCGGGATCCTTGACCTACGCCGGCGTTCCAGATTATTTTCCAAACTTGGCTTCTGATAATCTAGTGAGAAAGCTGACTGTGTGCTCAATAAAAGCACGAACCGTGTCTTATCCAACTTTTCATCTTTGCGGCCTACTTAGGCACTAATAGGCGTTAACAAACTTGTATACGTTTGGTATAAGAATTAGTCCAAGTATTAAAGGCGAAAAAAAGACTCCTCATAAACGGGTATATTTTCATTGAGAACCTGACTACAATAGGTCACCATGCATTTGTGTGGTTTCATTTATGTGCTCCATCCTGCATTAATACCTCTAGTAAACACCTGTCTGCCCTTAGCCATGTAAATGATTATCATCAGATCATAAAGGATTCAGGGAACACTCATTCAACACAGTAACATGCTAAGATTATTAAATATAGCTTCTTAGATACTGGCCTTAAATGGTGATGAATGTTGTTAATGAATAAATCTATAACCTATTATTAAGCGTCATTTCTTAGGTCACAAAGTGAATGATGCTATGTAAAAAATCAACCTCCTTATTTTACTGAAGAAACTACACTTTAGTTTTAGTTTTATATTTTTGAAGTGGTGATACCTCAAATTCTAGAAATAAAAGCTTACTTAGCTTTTTATTATCCATAATGGAAAGAAATAATGATACAAATGCAACTCATATTTGTAAGTGGCTTGAATGGAAATTTACGCATGTGTTTGAATGTGTCTAACCACCAAATGTTTGTTTTTAACTATCATTGCTGTTCAATGTAACTCCAAGACAAAATTTTACACAAAAATAGTTGCTAATTTTATGTGGCTTAAGTGTTTATTTTACACTTTTAGGTAATGTTTATGTTGTAGACTGTTTCTTCGTCTGTAAAATGGAGATAGTAATAGTATCTAACGTACAGAGTTGTGAATAATTATCCTTGTTGAAGGATTTCACACAGACAAGACAAAGGTTTGGGCTATGGGTTGTAAATTGTGACTAGGAAAAGTATTCTGGGGGCAAGGGAGAGGCAGCAAAACTAGTGGAAGATAAGGGATGTTTCAGTAAGTTTGTACAAACCCATTTCAGCATCAATTCCTAGTTTCTGTTGATAAGGATGGTATCTTAATCTCTCTTCTGGTATAGGAAGGACAGTTTTCTCATAGGAAATTTTATGACCTGCTTTTAGGTGGAAAGGAAAAGGCCTGAGAGCCCTTCTTGATGTTTCTCAAGTTACTTCAATTCAAAATAATCAATATACCAGAGCATATCGTAGGGTGACATGCTCTGCACTCCTTCAGTACTCAGTAAATTCTAGTTCTCTACCCCACTAATTGGAAAGCTTTATGATTGTTTCTCTAGCACCCTAATGTCTGGCACTTTGAATGTTTGCTAAATAAATTAATGAATTTGAAAAGATAGATATAATATCTTGCTATGAGATATTTAACAAATACCACAAACAACTATACAAATAATTCGTTTTAATATCAATTTTTTTAAAAAATTATAAGTGAAAGTAGCATAACTACCTTATAAAGTTTTTAACACCTTTATTGAAGAATCATTGACAAGGAATAAACTGTACATATTTAAAGTATACAATTTGATGAGCTTTGACATATATATTCACCAGCGAAACCATCAGCCCAACCGAGATAATGAACTTATCCAGATTTGCAAAATTTCCTCAAGTATCTTTATTATCTCTCCCTCCTGCACCTCACTGACTCCTCACCCTGGCCTTAGGCAAAAACTGATCACCTTTCTGTCGCTATAGATATAGTTGGTATTTTATAAAATTTTATATAGAGGAAATCATATGTATTATTTTCTTCTCTTGCTTCATTCAGTCAGCATAGTAATTTTGAGATTTATCCATGTAGGTGCTTGAATCATGTACAACTCTTTGTATGGACATAAACTTATTTATCCTGGGTCAATACCTAGGAGCAGAATGGTTGGATTATCAATATGATGTTATCTTTAGTTTTTTGAGAAACTGCCAAACTTTTTCCAAAGTGGTTGCAATATTTTACATTCCCACCAGCAACATAGTTCCATTTTCTTCACAACCTTGCCAGCAGTTGGTATGGTCTAAAGATGTTATATGTGTTTGACATTTCTGTAACCTCTTTGGTAAAGTGTCTGTTTGAATCTTTTTTCAATTTTTAATGTCAATTTTAATTTTACTTTGGAGAGTTCTTTTTATATTCTGGATACAATTTCTTTGTCTGATATATAATTTGGACATACCTCTTTTAATTTGTAACTGGCCTTTTCATTCTCTTAATAGTGTCTTTCAAATAGAAGAAGTTAGTTTTGATGAAGTTCAATTTATCAATTTTTTTAATAATGGATTGTGCTATTGATTTCATACCTAAGAAACCTTTGCTTAACCCAAGGTTACAAAAAATTTCTCCTATTTTTAAATAAGTGTTATAGTGTTAGGTTCTACATTTAGATTTATGATCTGTTTTCGGTTGATTTTTGTATATAATGTAAGGTTTGGATCAAAGATTGTTTTTTTATATGTATTTTCAATGGTTCCAGCACCATTGTTGAAAAGAAGGTCCTTTCTCCACTGAATTACATCTGCATATTTATCAAAAATCTGTTGTTCATATATGTGTGGTCTATTTCTGGACTCTCCATTATGTTCCATTGATCTACTGATCTTTTGATCTAGCTTGACACCAGTACCATGCTGTCATGATTATTGTAGCTTCAAAAATCTTAAAATCAGGTAATGTTAATCCTCCAAATTTCATCTTCTTTTTCAAAATTCTCTTAGCTATTTTAGGTCCCTGGCATTTCCATATGAATTTTAAAATGAGGTTATCAATTACTACAAATATTCTGTCTGGGACTCTAATATTTTGTTGAATCTATAGATCAATTTGGGGAAAATTGACATTTTAAACATGCAGTCTTTCAACACATGCACATCATATGTCTAATTTCTTTCAATAATGCTTTCTAGTTTTCAATGACTTGTTTGCACAACTTTTGAAGATTTAATTCTAATTATTCCATAATATTTTTATTCTATTGTGAATAATATATTTTTTTAATATCAAGGTAAATATATATAATTAAACTATTAAAATTAATAAGTTGTTTAGCACCATCAATACCCACAACACTGCACATATATAATAAGAACAAACAGTAGGAAAATAAAAATTAAAAATAAATTAGCTATATTAGCATAAAAAATATCAAATACCTAGGATGAATATAGGAAAAATGGGTAAGCCCTAAACTGAAACTAGAAAACATTGCTGAGAAAAATAAAGAAGATAACATTAAATGGAGAAATATACAATGTCCATGGATTGGAAGAGTCACTATTATTATGTTAAATGGAAGACATGTCAATTCCTCCCAAGTTAATCTATATTTGATATTATCCTAGTCAAATCCTACAAGTTTTTTGGTGGAAATTGACAGATTCTGTAATAAAAATGGAGCTGCAAAGATCCTAGAATAGCCAAGACAGTCTCAGAAAAGAATCAAGTTGGAGGACTTACACTATCACTAAGACTTGCTTTAATGCCATAGTAAGTACAACAGTGTGATACTGACAAAAGGATAGACATACTATTGAAACACTGTGAAGAAAGAAATCGTCACATGTGTGATCACCCAATTTACAGCTGAGATACCACTGCAGTTTAGAAAGGAAGAAGATAGTCTTGTCAATAAGTTGTTTCATCACAACCAAAAAAATAAATAAATAAATAGGAGAAATAAGAGAATATCTTTAGAGCATGAAGGGGGGCAAAGATTTTTAATCAGGGCACAGAAAGCACTAACCATAAAAGAAAAGATTCATAAAGTGAACTTTATTAAAATTAAGAACTTCTGTTCATCAAAAGACAACATTCAGAAAGTAAAAAGGCAAGTTGCAGCCTAGGAGAAAATACTTGCAGTAACTATATCTCACAAAGAACTCATTTCTAGAATATACAAAGAAGCCTATGCACCCCCCCCAAAACCCCAACAATTTAAAAATGAGTAGAAGTCCCAAAGAGGCACTTCACAAAAAAATAATATCTGTAATGGGCATTGAGCATCCTCAACGTCATCCATCATCAAAAAATGCAAATAAAATCATAGTGGGTGTACCCCTACCAGAATGACTAAAATTAAAAGCACTGACAATAGTAAGGGTTGGCGAGGATGTGGAACAGTTGGAAGTCTCATAGCTAGTGCATGTGCAAATTGGTATAACCACTTTGAAAAACTTTCGGCAGCATTGCCAAATACTAAACATTTGTATGCCTTGTGACCCAGAAATGCCCCATCTAAGTACAGACTCAACAAAAATCAGTGCTTGTGTACAAGAATGTTTATAACAATTTTATTCATAATAGCCCCAAAATGTAAACAAACCAAATGTTTTTCAACGGTAGACTAGATTAATGAAATGTGACATATCCATTTAGTAGGAAAATACACAGCACTGAAAAACAGCAAGGGAGGTTTTATACATATGTAAAATTTTATTGTGCTGTATATTTAAGATATCTGCACCTTACAGTACTTAAGTTATACCTCTATAAAAAACTAAATAAAAAGAAAAATGGGGGGAAAATCCTTGGTATATTCAAGCCTATCTTGGAAATGGAATAAGGGACTATATATATCATACAGTTTTCAAATGTTTCCTTTATACCCTCTTAGTGTCCAATTTTAAAGATATATATAAAAACTAAGAACTTTGATATATCTGGGTTAGAATTCATTTGGTAATATATCAATATTCCCCAGAGTGCAGTTTGTTTTCTGTTTTCTATTCTAAACCAATCAATTTAGACTGAAATTTAGACTTTTCTATTGTTGCTGAACAAACCCTACTTTGGCAGCTACTTAAATACTCACAGGAATTTTGGAAAATACATTATGGTGACTTCTGTACTCCATACTTCTTAAAAAGAAATAAAGGAATTGCTCTTACTCGTTAAGAAAGGAAGAGTTGGAAGAGAGGGAGAATCATTGTAATTGTGACAGTAGACACAGCATATGAGAAAAGTCTAGAGTTTTCTAATTAAATGCCTAGGAAAGTATGGCCTATAGTCCAAAATGTAAAATGACATATGTAGGTAGAGAATCCTTTTGGGGTCCTTTGCAGTTCTGTGATTATGATTATACATTAATAATGTACATCTATTCATCTTTATTATTGCCAAATATCTGTAAAACTACAAACAGGTGACTTAATTTTCCTACTGACCTTCTAAATTAGTTACATAACCCTCTGTCTGACCTAATGATATTCTTACCCTCCTCTATGGAACTTCCCCTATCTTCGTGTATTATTCATTTTGTTCTTTTCTTTCTTTTTTTCTTTCATTTTTTTTCTTTCTTAATTTCTTCCTCTCTCTCTTTTTTAAACATGCACATAGATGAGTGAAAACTGGCAAGATCCAGTGAATAGGTGCTACATCAAGATATAGCTTTGCCCCCAAAGGGCTTGAGGCCATCCAGGGATTCCTTGTTTGGCAGAAGCATTGACAGCATAACTAAACAAACAAGAAGGGAAGGTTCAGGGAAGCTGAAACAGATCTTCAAAGAAATTCAGTGGGTGATTTTAAAATTTCTGTGTGGTATTATAGAGCTTAATGCAGAACATATCAAAACTTTGAAAAGGCAGTGGTGAGGTCCTGAACTTCATAAGGCAGAATGATTCCCTACAAGAACAAAATAGCAGTCAAAGTGTTCTATATTTAGATGTGAACTACACTCATTGGGGAATACCAGCAAAACAATAATGCCTGGGCAAAACCTTCCTACACAGGTAAGTTCTTTCAACCACCAATCCTGGCCTGTCTAACTGTCAAGCACTCTGTCATAAAATATGATAGTAAATATGGTTCAGGAATTCTTTATAAGATTCACTTTTTTAAGTTCGTGTTGTTCTAAGTGTTCTAGAAATAACTAATCCTCCAGTTTAAAATCTTTCAACGGAGCCACATTACTTACAAAATAAGTTTAAATCCTTAGAAAGGCATCGGCATCCTTTGTAATTTCACTGCTGCCTGGTTTCGCACATCACCTGCCATCACTCCTCCACCCTACCTGAGTCAATCTACACCACAGTTCTTGCTTTTAGTGTTTCATGCTCTTCCTGCCCCAGGACATTTGCAGATGCTACCCTTTCTGCCTAGAATGCCCTTCAATCTTCATGCCCTCTTATATTACTCAGGAGAACCCCAGTAGCATCACACATTCTGTGATGCCTTCCTTGACTCTCACAGAATAAGCACCCCTACTCTGGACACTCAAAGTACCCGCTGGTTGTCTCTGTTATAACACATATTAATAATATTCTAATTGTCTATGTTTGTATCTATCCTTCTCCATCTCCCCAGCTAGATATAAATTCCTTAAAAGCAGGACATCCTTTAGCTTATTTTGTATCTCCAGCATTCAATATAGTGACTAGTACAGAACTGGAATAAATAAAATACATTTTGTTGTATGATTGTTGAGTAAATTTATAACTTATAAAATAAATATATTTGTAAGGTAGAAGAATTTCATAACTTTGGAGACATCGATATCAATAGGATTCTGGAAAAAGAAACTTTTTGCAAGGAATGAGAAAGAGAGAGTGGACAATACGGAAATATAGGCTGTGAGTAGAAATTTCTAGATTACAAGTCTCTTTTATATATACCCAAAAGAAACAAAACACATATTCACACAAAGTGTTGCGGACAAATGTTCACTGCAACATTATCCATGATAGTCAAAAGGCAGGATCAACTGAAATATCCATTAACTGATGAATGGATTTTTTTTTGAAGTGGTAATTCCACACAGTAGAATATTACTTGACAACAAAGAGGAATGAAATACTGATAATATGGCTACAACATGGATGAATCTTGAAAACATTACATTAAGTGAAAGAAGTCAGTAACAAAACATATATTGCGTGATTCCATTTATAAGAAATGTCCAGCAAAGGCAAATCTGTAGAGACAGAGAATAGGTTAATGACTACATAGGGCTAGGGAAGTTAGGGGCAAATGGGGAGTGACTGCTAATGGGCAGGGTGTTTCTTTTGGGAGTAATGGACTTGTTCTAAAATTGATTGTGGTGATGGTTACACATCTCTGAAAATATACATAAAAAACACTTTAAAAATTGTACACTTTAAATGGGTAAAATGTATGATATGTTAATTATATATCAATAAAGCTGGGTTTTTTTTGAAGAGTCTCAGTGAAATTCAATCTCTTTCAGATAAATATTTAGTCAATTTGAAGATCAAAATTTCATCCTTGAAATTGAGAAACATGGCTGCAGCGAGAAGCTTCTGCAGATTCTCAGCAGAGAAGGAGAAATATCTAGCACAGTGGCAACCTACTACAGTGGTTAAGAGCTACCTGAGTGAAAAGCCTTGTTCTTCCATTTACCAACTATGCAATCTTGGGTCAATTGCTTGTCCTCTGATGCCTTATTTACCATGCTGTAAGACGGTGGATAAAAACTGAACAGCCTTAAAGGACAGTGAGGATTTAAGTGTCCTAATTCAAGAAAGTACCTGAAACATCTCCTGTTATATAGAAAGCATTCCAACAATTCTCCTTAGGCCCCATTGAGTTCCATTGCAGTGGACGAAGCCCATCTTGTCTTCGAATGTTATGTCAGTCCCCACTGAGATAGGATTGGTCTGGTTTCGTGCCTTGGTGCTGACATCCATCACACTGACACCCTTGAACTTTACCACTACCTCCAGTGGTAATGCCCCCATGAGGCCTTCACAACTTTACTTCAGGCCTCTTGGTCCATCAGAATGTTTAGTACTTTCTTGCCCCTTGGCAGAGCTGATCATTCTCAAACGTTTTCTCAGCTCTGTGCTGTAGCAAGACAACTTCAAAACTTTTTTTTATATAAGTTTATTCCACAGTGATCATTCCCTTAGTACTAAAACATATTTTATATGAAATTATTTTGTACTTATATTTGATGGTTAATACGTGTACTTTGTTGCCTTTATGACAGAATGATGCTTTGAATTATACCTGTAGAATTCCACCATGAAACATAAATGCATTTGAAAGATGCATGTTGAAAGAATGTTGAAAATGCCAACAAATCATAATTTAAAGTAAGTCATCAAGAACTCTGAACTCACCAAACTATAAACTCATATTTGTATTTCATGATGCCAAGCACATAATAGATTTTTTAAAATATTTGTTGAAAATTTTAAACAAATAGAAAGATTGAATTATCTTTCTATTCTCTCTACAGAAAATATTACAAAATTATTGTCATGGGAAGAGGTAATCAAATTATATGCAAATAAAGATGTAGGGAAAAGTATTATAGAAGTGTGATAGGCAATTCATAGATGTATTGTTTTTAAGGATTTTATGATGTTGGTGGTATTTGTCGGCTTTTTAAATAAATTTATAATCTTTTGAGATTCTTTTTTCAATCTAAATACGCACCTACTTTTCAAAATAATTTTATAATTATTTCATGTTTTTTTTCCTAAAGAAGAACTCCAAAACTGAATAAGCTACAGACACCACCAAACCTGAATCTACTTTGATAAGCAAAGTCAAGAATAAATAAGCTGAATTAACGGGCTAACTTCCTCCATTTTACTCCTCTCCTTCAAGCATTGATCAGCAGTTGCACCGTAAAAGTCTACAGTTTCTTAGACAAGGAATAATGTAGAGCAGTGGGGAAGATACCAAATAAGAAAAGAAGGATCATGTGGTCTGATTGTTGCATTGTCTGAAAAAGCATGAGCAAGGGAAATGTATTAGTTCTGACTGGAAATTTGAAGAAAGTTGGGTAAGAAAGATAGTTGGGTGGAAATACTTCAGTGAGAAGATGAAATACTTATTTGTCCATTCTGGTCTCAATTCAGGCTTGCTGGAAATACGTTGTTAGTGCACACATAACTTCTTGGATCTACAGCCTGTCCATTTCTTTGTGTCCTCTTGAATGCTGCCTGTGTATGTTTAGTTTAGGGACATATACGACTCCTTAGCCATGGGAAAGAGATGTATCCACGGTACAAAATGCTCCAAGGCACCAACAGAATATTAATAACAAATCAAAGGGCAAAGCACTTTTAAATCCCAAGGGAAAACTCAAAACAAAGAAAATTTGCAAATTAAATTTAAAGGAGAAAAAAAGCATAAACATAAAAGGTAGGGTTTGAAAAGGTAAAATAGGGTCTCATTAGAAGTCATTTAGAACAGTAAACTGTTTGAGGAATTTCCCTTCCTTGCCTTGTCATGCTCTGTTTTCTTTGAAAAGGCAGAAGATGAGGTATGGTGTCAATGGGTTGTCTAGGAACCTAAATCTGGAAAAACTCTGAGAAGACAAGAGTAAAATAATTTAAGTCAAAACCATTTAAGCCACTTGGGATAGTTCTTAGAATTTCTTAAGAGGGGCAAGTTGGAAAATGGGAAGAAGCAGAAGGGAAGCATTTTTTTCTTTCTCATCTCAATATGTGTATAAGCCTGGAGGTGCTGGTCATCTTGGCAAATTGGGGTATGGGACAGTCACACAACAATGTTGCCTATATATTAGACCACTGATTTTGCACACTATCCCATAAAATCTGTTAGCAGTTTTGAAAAAATCACACTGAGAAGAGACCACTTGATACTGATTAACTTTTTACATAATTTGACCAAAAGGTAATTTAGGAGCTTGGCTCCTAATTTTTACTTGAACCAGGAAAATTTTCAATGTGATTAGTCATTTTCTCCTTAGTTTTCTTATACTGATTTGTGATTCTAGGGATATGATTTAAATAAGCAAGAGTTACTTTGACTATGGTTGAAATGTACATAATCACATTGATATGACTAGAAGGTTTATAGCCATGTTTGCATTTAGATAGATAATTGAATAGACATTAATCCTTTTCAAGTAGAACATTGAGCAATTACTCCTAATGGTTTCCCATCACAATTGTGGTAGATTATACTTTCCTAAAATGTTTGCACCAGTATATTCCATCCAACATATTTTCCTTACCGTGTAATGCTGGCACTTTTCCATTGAGAGATAGGGGGCTATATATCCCCACTTAAAACTGGGTAGACCTGTGCCTACAGTGGAAGCAACGTTATGCGTCTTCTACGCTGCCATAAGAGATGATGCAGCTTCCACCTAATCCTCTTGGGATGCTCATTCTTGGAACTTAGCCACTTAGTATTGTAAAGACACCGAATAGCCATATGGGAAGACCATGTGTCAGTGTTTCAGCATCAGCCTTAGCTGAGGTCCCGGATGACAGCCAGCATCTACAACCATGAGGCTTCAGATGATTCCAGTCCCCAGCCTTCCAGATGCCTCAGCTGATGCTGAGTGGAATAGAGAAAACCTGTCCTCACCAATCCTACTCATATCGCAGATTTATGAGCAAAAATAAATGTTATCTTTGTTTTAAACCAATAAGTTTTGGGGTGATTTGATATGTAGCAACAGATAACCAGAATAATTATCAAACCAAAAATATTTCAAGGGGAGATAGTAATGAATACTGCCATGTTTTAATAAAGACTTCACGTACCTACAGACTGATAATTCATAAAAATATTAACGATAGTTAAAGTTAATGTTCAACACTATTGATTATGATCATTTGTATGACAAAGAATAAAAGTTTAAACAGTCTGTTTTAAGTGAGGTTTTGGTATTATGGTGGGTTTTTTTTTTTTTTTTTTTTTTGGTTACTAGCCACAATTCTGAAAACTGCCTCCTAGGTATTCCATGAATAATCACAAAAGATCTTTTTTATTCCATTCCGTGGATATTTTATACTAAAATAACTCAGGAAGCCTAGTGTAACAAGGACTTGATTTTCTAATTTAAACATTTATGTTATGAAATTCTGTAGTCTCTACTCTTTAACATGTTACCCAACACATTAATTTCCTGAAAAGTATTAAGGAACAAATATTTTATTCAAAGGTTTATGCTTTTTTAAAAAACCACAACTCAACAAAGAAACGTTTGATAAAATGCCCCCTTCCCAAGTAATTTAATATGGGTCATTTATGATTTTTTTTAAAAAATATTATTACAATGTTATTACGTTTTAATTGTGCTGATAATTGATTCAAACTTATCTCAAGGACTTTTTATTCCTTAAGTCATTTTTTGAGTAGTGAAAGAGGAAAGAGAGCAAGAAATTAAGCAAGTTACCACTACCCATGTCACTAAAATAGTCTTAATCAATTTTGATAAATACACAACATTCTCTATAAGAATGTTTTTAAAACTTTAGTAAAATGCTTAAGAATTAATTGTTCCCTATCAGGCGTTTTATTTTATTTTATTTTTAATTTAATTAATTAATTAATTAATTAATTAATTAATTTTTGGCTGCGTTGGGTCTTTGTTGCTGTGTGGGCTTTCTCTAGTTGCGGCGAGCGGAGGCTACTCTTTGTGGCAGTGCACAGGCTTCTCATTGAGGTGGCTTCTCTTTGTTGCAGAGCACGGGCTCTAGGCACGTGGGCTTCAGTGGTTGTAGCGCAGGGGCTCAGTAGTTGTGGCTCGCGGGCTCTAGAGTGCAGGCTCAGTAGTTGTGGCACACGGGCTTAGTTGCTCCATGGCATGTGGGATCCTCCTGGACCAGGGCTTGAACCCATGTCCCCTGCATTGGCAGGCGGATTCCCAACCACTGCACCACCAGGAAAGTCCAGTCAGGCATTTTAGACCTGGCAAAAGGTGAGACAATGCTTTTCCCACACTCAGACGTATTAACGTACATACATTTGTTTTAATGTGCTAGTAAGTATAGGTAAGTCATAACCACTGACAGTCAATGAGAAAAAAAAGAGAAAACAATAAAAAGTTTAAGAGGAAAATGATATTGGAAATTAGAATTTTTTTTAAAAAATCACAATTTGGCCAACAAGTCCAACAGGAAGAGCCAAACAGATTGGCCTTTATATTGGCCCCTCTTTCTTCTTCTCAGCCTTGGACCCAGGGCTGATGTAAGAAAATGAATACCACACTCTAGAAAAAAATGATTGAATAGCTTGGAACTAATTAGTCTAGAGAAGAGGAGCCCAAAGGAAGCTATAACTGCTATTATGAAATATATTAAGAACTTCCCTATGGGTAATGGAATCAATTGATTTTGTGTTGCCCTAGAAGGGTGGGCTTTACAAGGACAAAATTTCAGTTGACTACGAGGACAATTTAAACAAAGTTTTTCAGCAATGGAATGGAATGTCTTAAGAGATAGTTAATTTCCCATTATGGAGAACATCCTATTGAGAAAATTCTAGGATTATTTCTTCATTTGGTTAGAGATTGCACTAGTTGTCCTTTCAAAAGCTCATGCAAATCTGGCCTATGATTCAATTTTTAATCAAATAGTAAGCTAAGGCAATAAATTATTTTAAGCACATAATAGACTGGAAGAAAAGCATTGGGAAAGTAACAGAGATATAAATGGGGAATTAGCAGAAAAAAGAGAATGGAATAGGAAGAGACAAGATCAGTAAAGAAATTTAGACAGACATAATAAAGCATTCTAACTTCAGGATGATGGTTGGGACCTTGAACCAAAACTGCAACCAGAAGTTGACAGATTAACCAGAATAGAACGGGAATGAATCAGAAAGTCAATGTGATGCTTTAGAGGAGTTGATGACTGTTAAGACCCAGTGCCAAAGATAGGTCAGGCACTCAGCGACTTTGAAAATATAGCAGTTTAGGTGGGAAAAGCCCAGGATGTGGGCTAAACCCTTGACCGTATATTTTTGCATAATACATACCAAAGGGTTACATGGTGGGGAAGGAGGGAGGAAGGTGAGCAGTTGGGAGAAACGGATGGAAAAGGAGATGTGAGGAATTTGTGTGAAGGTGAGGGAGAGAACTTTCCAAAAGGCCTGCAGAATTTACACATAATGGTTTTATTTCTCCGTCAAGCAAAGGGAATTATTTTCTGGAAAATAAGTAAAATCTAAGCCATTTACACACTTGTATTTGTTAAAGATTACACACTACTTCAAGAGGAAGGTGTGCTAATATCTCCACATCCTGGTCAAATTCCAAGTCAAATAATTTCATTTTCTCTACCTAAACCCTCTGCTGCTTATTTGAGGGAAGTCAAGCTTCACTTCCTTAAAAGCTAATAAAACATGTCTGGAGTTGTTCACACCATTATACTATGTGGTAGAATGTGATTCTCAGATTTCTAAAAGTCCACAGATTCTTTATATCCCTCAAAAAAGATGCTTTAAATTTAGGTTGTTAACATTTTTCCCAACAGTAACATTTTGGATCTTTATTTAGTAATATATGTCTTTATTATGTTAGCAATATATGTTTACGGAACATCATGGTTAGGAATATAATTTAATATGATTATTTTTATATAGCAAGGTGGCATCTTTCCTAAAATTACATGATAGGAAGCAACTTCCAACTTTTCTTATATTTTGCATGGTTCTCTTTGGAAGGCTCACCATAGAAATCCAAGAAAATATCAACTTCTGCTTGGCTCTTCACTCCACCTCTCAGTTGTCAGCCATTCTGAATTCTCTTTTACATTAAGGCAAGACCTAACTTGGCTTGGTTATTGGAAAATCCTAGCATCATAGGAGGGTGGAAACTTGGCCCTAATCCAATAAACTTTCATGATAACACTCTTTCAGCTTCATTTTGGTTAATGAAAGATTAATCTGATAACCAGAAATAAAGGAACTACTTAACAATATGTCAGCTTAGTATCTAGTTTGCTTCACATGTCTAAAGTGTAAAATTCTATCACCCATTGCTAGGATAAATGTCATATCTTGCAAAGACTAATCTTGTTCAACGGATGCACTTTTAAAATGTATAAATCTACTTGAAACCAATCTGATAACAAAAACATGCCTGCAGAAGGATGATTCAGTTGTATCCATGTACTTGTCACTCAGAACTCGCCCCCCCAAAAAAATTATGTGATGGGTCTGGGTGGGTGTTAGAAGCATGCGAAGTCTTGATAATAGGAAAACATTAGCCACAAGATGAAAAGAAGAAACATTTATTTAAGTTCCAGGCAAAAAATTGTCTAATAAGTTTTTTAGACTTTATTACATGAGTACAAAGAGACACACTATCATTTTGCCTGAAAAATTAGTAAATCTTTACAAAGGTTTTATTTACTTTGGCCATTATCTTTATTTTAAAATTGAGATTAAACATACTGTCCTGACTCATTCTCAAATAGTATGCTTGAAATTGGGACTATAATTCTTCTTTGCTTCAAACATTATAGTCCATTTTGCATACTAGTAAGGAGGGAGAACTCTCTTTTTTTTTAAATTAATTAATTAATTAATTAATTAATTAGGCTGCGTTGGGTCTTCGTTGCTGTGCATGGTGAGTGGGGGCTGCTCTTCATTGCAGTGCGCAGGCTTCTCATTGCGGTGGCTTCTCTTGTTGCAGAGCATGGGCTCTAGGCACGCACACAGGCTCAGTAGTTGTGGCTCGCAGGCTTTAGAGTGCAGGCTCAGTAGTGGCACAGGGCTTAGTTGCTCCGCGGCATGTGAGATCTTCCCGGACCAGGGCTCGAATGCGTGTCCCCTGCATTGGCAGGCAGATTCTTAACCACGGCACCACCAGGGAAGTCCGGGAGAGCTCTCTTGTAGAAAATGTGCTCTATCTCCCCACCATTTCCCAGTTTCCCCTATTTTCTTGCCTTTATTTAGTTAGTTGTAAATATACTCTAATTAATTTTATTTGTAGCAACTGTTGGCCAAGTCCAATAGCCAATAACTGAAAATGAGGGTTTTTTTCTATATATTCATTAATACTTTAGGGCACTTTACTTTACCTATGTCCAATTTCAAATGAGAAACTGATAGGGATAGGATAGGATAGTTATACAGGTAGTTGTAGAAATCCCAGTAGGTGATTATAGATAGAAAGGGAAACCTAGGAAACTTTGGGAGACCACTGTAAGATGATGATCGCTCAAGAAAGCTATCGGAACGTTGTGGAACGAAGCAGGCTTGCTTAACTATGAAGACATAAATAAAAGCATGAGATATGCTCCAGGTCATTAGGTGAAAGAAAAATGTTACCACTCTTCTACTGATTTGAATAAGCGCTATGACAGTCTGACCTCATAGGGTCAGACACTGTCCTGCCCAATACGAAGGAGGAACTAGTGACGTAAGCCTGACGTCTACTCAGAGAAGGTGGTCTTTTCCCCTCCCCCACTTTCCTTTGATTATAAAATTTTAGCCCACTTAATCCTCGGGGCAGAGCCTCCTCGCCTGCCCGCTTGCATCTCTCACAAGCATCCTGTATTAATAAATCTACTTGCTTATCACTTTGCCTCTCGATGAATTCCTTCTGCGCTGAGACACAAAAGAGCCTGAGCCTCAGTAAGTCTAGTCACCAGGTGAGTGATTCTAATTAAAAGACCGTGGGTTCCAGTCCCAATCTGCGGTACACAGTCTCAAAACTGTTCCTCTAAAATCTAATTAAACAAGTCTAAGATAGGAACATTTTTAAAAGTTCACAAAGTCCAGCCCTAAAAAGCCACATTTTCCTAATTATTTCAGCCAGCCTCTCCCTACCTCAGAAACAAGAGCTATGCATGCAGAGTCAAACAAGAGTATTATTATTTGACGTATTGGTCAGGTTTCTGTACTATTCTCAGGGATTTCAAAAAAACTTCTTTTTTTGGCTGCGCCACAGGGCATGTGGGATCTTAGTTCCCCTACCAGGGATTGAACCTGTGCCCACTGCTTTGGAAGCATGGAATCTTAACCACTGGACCACTACGGAGGTCCCTAAAAATTTTTTTTAAATTATAGTAAATTAGGATCTCTATCCTTACTTCGTGAATGGATAATTAATTGCTCTTCACCTGACTTTTTCACATCTACTTGACTTCATTTTACCATTTTACTATGATATGAGGCAGCAGGAATAAAAATTATCCTTCCTTCCTTGCCCCTCTTCCTTACTTCCTCCCTCCCTCCCTTCCTTCATTTCTTCCTTCCTCTAGTTAAGAACTTAGGAATTTAACTAAAGCACTTGTTTTTTTTCACTTTTTAATATTTTTTGTTTGGTTGGTTATTGTGTGTTTGTGCTTATTTCTTTTATTTTTATTTTTTTCTTTTTTGACTGAGTCTTTTTTTTTTTTTTTTTTTTTGCCTGTGTCGGGTCTTAGTTGCAGCACACAGGATCTTCGTTGCAGCATGTGGAATCTTTTGGTGCAGCGCACAGGCTTCTCTCTAGTTGTGGCGTGAGGGTTTTTCTCTTCTCTAGTTGTGGCACACAGGCTCCAGAGCACGTGGGCTCTGTAGTTTGTGGCACACGGGCTCTCTAGTTGAAGCACGCGAGCTCAGTAATTGTGGCACATGGGCTCAGTTGCGGCATGTGGGATCTTAGTTCCCCGACCAGGAATCAAACCCACATCCCCTGCATTGGAAGGTGGATTCTTTACCACTGGACCACCAGGGAAATCCCTATTTCTTTTGTCTAATTAGGAATTTGATTATATAGACCTGTGGAAAAACTCATGTTATTTTTATTTTTATCTTTATAGAATAGCATCTCACCTCTCACATCTTTAAGAATTTTATTAGAAAAATTCACATACAAATAAATAGCTTTCTATTCCTACGTCCATTTAAAGTGCACACATAAAAATTATTAAGTGAATTAGATGCAAGGATTTTTTAATTCCATTTTAGAGAACTGAGCAAATAATAATGATATTTTACATTTGAGTGTTTTAGGTAAAGCCAAAGCATGACAACATCTGATTTCCTCTTTGAGGTCCTGAACCTCTAGTGCTTTCATGAACCCTCAAATGCTAGTATTGTCTCAAATTTTTCTACTATTGACTGAATATGAGTCAATGTATTATTTCTTTTTAGGGGTTGAGAACTTTGTACTTTAAACTGGGCTTCCTAAAACCAGCATGCCTAAACCTGAAACTATAAGTACCTAGTCATTGGAATCTTGGTCACCAGAAAAATCAGTGAGGTTCAATATTGGGAAAAGGGAAAACACGTTCACTCAGACATTTTTCATTCATTTATTGAACACCTACTATATGATAAGCCTTTCATTAGAAACCAGAGATACAAACTGAAAAAGAAAAGATAATATAAAACTGTAGGAGAGTCCAATCTAGAGAAAGTAATATTGTCATTGAATATGAACTATTCTCGACCTGGAATCCTCTTTGTCCATTCTCCTTTCTCTTGACTCCTTCTCAATTGCTCCACATTCCTCCTTCATTCCATCCCACTTTACATCCCTTGTTCAATTCCTACTCCTCCTGCCGGGTTTCAACTTAAACCTTGCTCCTTGGAAACAAGGAAGACCTTCTCCAACTCCATAGACATAGGTACATGGGCTATAAACTAACAATTTTTCCTTATAATAAAACCCAACAATTTTATTATACCACTTGCTTAATGTCTATCTTTGGACATTTAAAGCAGGAAACATCCTGATTTTTTTTTTTTTTTTTTTTTTTTTGCTACTATATCCTTAATACCCTGCACATTTCCAGGCTCATGGTAAGTGCTCAATAAATACTTTTAAATGAACAAATGAATGAAATGATGCAGTTCAACATTTATAAAGAAAAAAAGTATTAATTTAACAAATAGGTTAAGTAAAATAAAAATATATTTTTTAAAGCAAAGATTAAAACATGATAGGGGCTTCTGTGGTGGCTCAGTGTTTAAGAATCTGGCTGCCAATGCACGGGACACAGGTTCAAGCCCTGGTCCAGGAAGATCCCACGTGCCGTGGAGCAACTAAGCCCATGCACCACAACTACTGAGCCCGAGTGCCACAACTACTGAAGCCCGCATGCCTAGAGCCCATGCTCCTCAACAAAAGAAGCCACTGCAATGAGAAGCCTGCACACCAAAGCGAAGAGTAGCCACCACTCGCCGCAACTAGAGAAAGCCCGCACACAGCAACGAAGACCCAAGACAGCCAAAAATAAAAAAAGAAATAAAAATCCTTCTATTTAAAAAAAAAGATTAAAACATGATAGTGTTGTGACTTCAGCACTATAACTTTCTGCTGTTCAGAGTCCATATGCACTTTCAAGTCTTTCAACAGAACGTTACACTAAGTTCTACAACCCCATCTTTATTACCTTCTGATTCCTAGTTCTAGATTATAGAACCATCAAATTATCTTGGGAAGTATGGGCACATATTCACTTTTTTTTTTTTTTTTGCTAAATGAAAATTCTTAGTAATGAAATAAAAATGTACATCTCTGTATACGTATTCAAGACCAAAAAAAAAGAATTGTGTTTTTTTAATGCTGTGGAATGCCTCTTTTCGTGGTGCCTAACATAATACATTGACCTCTAACGCTGTCAGAAGTCCAGCTGAGGTCACTAATATTTAAGAGCAATGATCAAAACTGTGTGTGCCAATTATAAAGGGTTGCAGCCCCAAACCCACCCTTTATACTTGGGTTCGTGTTACTGGGGCTGAGACTCTGCAAAGCACATTCCTCTTTTGCCATCTGGCTCCCTGCTGGGCTCAACCAACAGAAGATGTTAGAGGAAGGCAGGAAGGCTGGGGCTGAAGAAAGGGCTTGCTCCTTCCTGTCGGCTTCCTGTTTCATTGGTGTTGTCTCAGCAAAGGGCTCTCATCCTGGCAGAGGCAATGATTCATCTCCTGTCAGCCTCGTGGTGTCCCACACTGGTACAACCAGGGCCCAGTCAGGAAAACAAAAACAACACCAAGTTAACGAAATGAAAGATCAAATACGTATTTGAAAACTGAAAAAGCGAGAGGGGGACACTGAGGTAAAACAGATAAGCAATCCCAGGGAGCAGCTGCCACCCAAAGGCTAAAAGAAAGAAGGAGGAGTTATCAGAACCTGGAAGCCTCGGACATCCCTGGCGGTCCAGTGGTTAAGACTCCGCGCTTCCAACGCAGGGGGGCGCAGGTTCAACCCCTGCTCCGGGAACTAAGATCCCACATGCCATGTGGCGCTGCCAAAAGATTTAAAAGAAAAAAAAAAGAACCTGGAAGCCTAGAGGAAGGACCCAGCAGAGCCTCTGAGGAGGAGCCATGGCTTGTTGGTGCTGAAACTCCAGGAACTCAGAGGAAGAGGTTCATGGAACTGGGACTTAGCCCTGAAGTTGGAGCTGCTGCCTGGCTGGTACAACATGTAGAAGAAAAAAAAGTCAGTTTGAGCCTAGACTATGTCCACTGTTGTGATTCAGGGATACCTAAGTATCTTTACTGAGCTTTTGAGATTTGCCTAAGAGAAGTTAATTTATATCAGTTGATATATTTGTTAGTTTGCTTCTTTGTCTATTTCTTTGTTTGGGCTCAAGGAGGAGGAAATAGATTTTAATGATCAAGTGCCTATGGAGAGAGATTGGAGAATAAAGAGTATGCGTGGCATTCAAGTCCCAGCTTGGTCTCTTTGACGAATTTGGAATCCTATAAGGAGACAGAGAGAGAAAATGTAAACAGGCTTAAGAGAGCATATCCATGAAGTCTTCATAAAACACAAGGCACTAGGGATACCTCTTAGATTTCCACATGACAAAGTGTATCACAAACTGCAGGGAATGAGTGCTCTGCACCCCAGTTTCTGGCAAAAACACAGTGCCACACTGGCGTGATAAGAGCTAAATTACATATGGTGGTGTTCAGCACACAGTGGTACCATTGCAATGCTGAAAATCAGAAAATCAGAAAATGTGTCTAATAGGGAACAGAGTTAAAGATGTAACTCAGAAGAGAAGTTCTTCCACAAATCTTAGATTCTTCCCTCATTATTCTCTACTGTACAAACAGCTTTTGAAGTAACATTTTGATATCTCAGCGAGGCATTCATTAAATAGCTATTGATATTTTCAGTTTAAAGCACAAACTCTTGTATGAGATTCAGAAACCTCTGTAGGTTCCCATTGATAATACATATCCCTGGTGTGAAATTTTGATGCAGTTAAAATGTGCCAATTAAACTAGACATTACTAATTATGTGAAACATGGGAAACACAAATCACAAATATTTAGGCTAATTTAATATCATGCTTGTACTTATGATATGCTTCATTTTGGGGGTTCTTTCTCTCACTTAGTCTCTCATATATAGAACCCCCAAAGTCAGCAGCTTCTGTGCATTAAGCATATGTTTTACTATGAAAAGTAGTGTGCTAAAATGTTTGAAAAGGAACATGGAAGCTGTGCCACCAAATTCTAACCATGAATTTCCTTAAGAACCCTTTAATCTTAAATTAGACAGAGCAAGCCTTTACAGATGCTTTTCATAGTGTCTTCTTCAGAATTTTTATTAATTTAAAGAACATTAAATGTCTAATCATGCTTTGGGGTATACACGAAAAGATATCAAATGCAACAGAACATTTTAAAACATTCTGAAACATCACCATTCCATATGCTGGAGGGCATATTGCAGAATTACAGTGAATTCTTGGGATCGTGGTTTCACTGAAACACTTTTTATACTAACAATGGTATTTAAGCAGACAATCTGTTCAAGACTTCTGCTTGCCCAATTATTTACACTCTAAGTCTAATGTAAGCCTGACACATTTATTTCTGTGAACAGCAAGTATTTTGCTATAGAAAGAAGGTGTTTGTAAGCATTGCCACATGGTTCTAGGGATGTCTGAGTACAGTAAGAAAGTCATTTTTTTAAATTAGAAAACAAAGGCAACGTATAGACTAGAAAGAAGCAGTGTTGATTTTTGTTGTTTAAAAATGTTTTAGGAATTTTTACATTGCTTTTAACTTAAGACACAGAAGATGTATAGTATAAAAAGTAATTCATTTTTTACATAATAAAAACTTTCTGCCTGAGGTTGAAAGTATACCTCAACCCATAGGCATACACACATGCACGTGCACACACACACACACACACACACACACACACAGCCCCTCAGCAAAGGTCAAAAGATTTACTAGTTAAAGGCATTTAAGGAAATCTCTAATTCCTAACTGATCACTAAGCCACCCGAGCAGAGACTTTAGTGGCCACACCCAACAAAACATACAGACCTTATAGAATTAGTTTGGAAAGTCACTAAATAAACAGACAGCAATAGCGAAAACAACAAATCCTTGGATTTCTAGATTTCCAGAGTGGCCTTGTTATATTATTTTAAATGTCCAATTTTCAACATAAAAATTACAATACACACAAAGAAACAGGAAAGTATGGCTATTACAGGGAAAAGGTAGTAAATAAAAACTGTCCTGAAGAAACAGACTTCGGATTGCCTAGACAAAGACTTAGATCAGCTATTACATATATGTTTAAAGAACTAAAGGAACCCATACTAAAGAATTACAGAAAAGTATGAGAATGATGTTTCATCAAATAAAGAATATCAACAAAGAAGTAGAAATTATAATAGATAAACCAAATAAAAGTTCTGGAGTTGATAATTACAATAACTGAAATAAAAATTTCACCAGAAGGGCTCAATATCAAATTTGAACTGACAGAGGAAAGAATCAATGAACTTGAAGATAAACAGATTGAGATTATCCAGCCTAAAGAGCAGAGAAGTTGAGAGAATGAAAAAAAATAAACAGAATCTTAGAGACCTGTGTGACAACATCAATTGTACCAAGATAAATATAGTGGAAGTCCCAGAAGGAAAGGAGACAGAGAAAGGAGCAGGAGGAATATTTGAACAAATAATTGTTAAAAACTTTCCAAATTTGACGAAAAACATTAATCTGCACATTCAAAAAACTCAGTAGATCCCAAATATGATAAACTGAAAGAGATCAAGACCTAGACAAATCATTGCCAAACTGTAGAAAAACAAAGATAAAGAATCTTGGAAAACCAAGAGAAATGTGACTCAACATGTACAAAGGATCTTCAGTAACTATAACATTCTGACCTCTAATCAGAATCTAATAAGGCCAGAAGGCAGTGTGATAACATATTCAAACACTGAAAGAAAAAGACAGTCAACCAAGAATTTTATGTCCAGCCAGAAATGAAGAGGGGGAACTTCCCTGGTGGTCCAGTGGGTATGACTCCATGGTCCCAAAACAGGGGGCCTGATTCAATCCCTGGTCAGGAAACGAGATCCTGCAGGCATGCGGCAACTAAAAGTTCACATGCCACAAATAAGAGCCTGCATGCCACCACTAAAAGATTCCGCATGCCACAACTAAAAGATCCTGCATGCCGCAACAAAGATCCCATGTGCTGCAACTAAGACCCAGCGCAGCCAAAATAAATAAATAAATAAACAAATTTTTTTTTTAAATGAAGAGGAAATTAAGACATTAAAAAATAAACAAAATACAAAAAATATTAAACGTAGGCCTTCAAGCTGAAATGAAAGAACACTAGATAATAATTTGAATCCACATGAAGCAGTAAAAACACCAGTAATGAAAAATATACAGGTCAATATAAAAGACTACATACATGCATTTTTTTGGTAATTCTTTCCTTCTCCTATTTGATTTAAAAGACAATTGTAAAAACAACAATCATATGACTGTATTGATGGGCTTATAATCTATAAAGATGTAATTAGTATGACAACACTAACACAATGGAGAGGGAGGAAGCAGAGCAATATTGGAGCAAAATGTTTGCATACTATTGAAATTGTCACTCAATACAAATAGATGGTCTTAAAACTTACATGTTAACAATAATCCCAAGAAAACCACTAAGGAAATAACAAATATTTATATATATGTATGTATATATACACAACAAGGGAATTAAAATCTTAACACAAGACTATACCAATTTAACATAAAGGCAGGTGATTATTATCAAATTTCATTCAACTCTTTGGCTTAATGTGGTAAAATTAAACCACTGAGTTCTTACTTGTCAAGATGACCATAAAATTTATCATGGAAATCAAAGCAGTTTTGAGAGTAACACAGGACATTATTAATAATTATGTCAGGACAAAAGGCATAAATAGGAAAATCTCTGGTTAACCAGTATGTAAGATCACCCTACTTCCCTACTTTTAAGAGAAATGTTTAGGTATTTTGAACGATCAGTTTAATTATACTGTATCAAAAATTGTTTTGGCTACTAACTCCTAGGGTAAATTGGGCACGATGTTTTAACATTCTGGTAATCTGGTTATGAAAAATTACTTTTAATGATTTAAATATGGCCACTACCACCAAGTAAATATTTTGCTTGGGATTGTGTTGGTTCTATAGATCAATTTGAGGAAAATTGTTTTGTAAGTTTTCATTGTACAGGTCTTGCAATATATATTGTTAACCTTACCCCTAAGTATTTCGTGCTTTTTATGCTATTGTAATCTGTATGTTTTCAACTTGTTTACTGCTATTGTAGAATGGATTTTTGTATCTTGACCTTGTATTCTGCAACCTTGATAAATTCACTTATTAGTTCTAGTAATTTTTTATAGATTCATTTTACCCTGTCATAAGGCTAAAATTTTAAATTATTGATATTAATGCTTGCTACTGGTAGGGATACCGGAAAATGGTATTTGAAAAAGCAAATATTAACAGCTTTTTGGAAAGCATTTTGATAGCATCTATTAAAATTTAAATTAAAATATACATATATTTTTAGCTCAGCAATCTCACTGCCAGGAATCTATTTCATAACCTGTATAAGGATACATGTACAAAGATGTTGATTGCAGCTCTCATTTGTAATGACAGGAAATTAAGTGGATATAACCAATAGGTGAGTGGTTATGTAGTGGTATATCCACCCTTTTTTTTAAGCTAGCTTAAATGGGTTTCTCAGACTAATGGGAAAAACCTGTTTCAGCAAAGGACTGTATAGTACACCAATAATATTTCATTTCCACATCCCATTATGTATTTGCTGAAAACTATTTTAAAGATCTATTACTGTTCAGTGAAATCTTTTTTATTCTTTATAAAGCATTGCCTTGCTGTGAGAAGAGGTATCCACAAGTATATATTCCTTCTGAATTTGCATACTGAACTTGCAATTTTTTATTCAATTGACAGTGAATATTCATAACTTATTCAATAGAACTTACTCAAATACAGAAATATGCTTATTTACACTACGACTAACTTTTTTTAAAACTCTGGTATTTATCACTCCTCCATCATTAATTACTTAAAAAGAAAAACAAACAAACCAAAGAAAACTTTATTCTGACAAGTGATGAGATGACCATGATTTCCACATACCTCCTTCATGCACACTTTTAGTGTTCATATGCAATCTGAAATCATTCATTATATCACTATGTATCATATTAAGTGCTGATTGTTATTGCTCTATAGATTTTATTGCTCTTTGAAGAAAAACACAAATACTTTTCTAATAAAAGTAAAAGTAAAGAAGTAAAGTAAAGAGGTGTTATGGTCAGATCTTATGCAAGAGCATCAACAGCAGACCATGGTTATCTTCCCAAGGCTTGACATACGAGAGGACTGATTTATAGCAGATTCTTGGAACAACTACTATCTGGACGACTTAGCAGAGAAAGTGAAATACAAAGACATAAAGAAACTCAAAAATAAGCCACTTTTGCATAGTCATTAACTGCAGAGAATATGGTTTGTGCTCTTATGAAGAAATTATTTGAAACATCCGATGAAGAGAGGAAGCCAGAAGCAGTGACAAATGTTTCAAATGGGGTCTTACAGAGGGTCACACAGAACGGACTGGGGAAAACAGGCTGATTATTTATTTCTTTTTCTGTGTCTTAAAGAACGATAATTACAACAAAATCTCTTTTTCCTTTTTCCTTTACCTAACATCCCCTTGCCTAAAATGTCCTTATTCTGCTGTAGTGCCCTGAATTTCTACAGTTAAACTCAGTTCTCAGAAATATTATATTTCCTCATCTTTTGCCATGAACCAACGAGTTCATATAAGAATAAATTGAAAATTAATGCTAAGTACATTCTTTAGAGATAAATAACTTCATCAGCAATCCCACACTACAGCACAGTCTTATAAGAGCTCAAAATTCTTGGAACCAACTATTGGTCTAATAGTTAAGGAAACCCTCCAGCTTACTCAACAAAAATATTAGCTTGGTTCCTGCTCTGAAGGAAATATACAGTAATAATTTTATTGAGTATTTTCATTCATTTGATTAGCATAGCCAGCTAATTTCAATAAATATAATGGCTTAGAATGAATATTTCCTTCAATCTTTTGCAGGTTTTATTTACAGTTGCTCAACCCTTCATCTATTCAGAGGGAAGATGCCAAATAAATATTTACTGAAAATCAATACATTCTAACTGTGATGTAATAGCCATGAAAACGTCCTAATTAGAAGTAGTGTTTATAGTATTAGTCAAATATAGGAAACCATAATTTTATGAAGAGTGGCAAAAATAAATGAATGAATAAATAAATAGATGGATAGATAGATAGACAGACAGACAGACAGATAGTAGTTTCTGAAATTCAATCTTCACTCTAACCTGCTGAGAATTGAATTCATGCTGCAAATTTAAAGCATGGACCAAAAAGAAAAAAAAAATCAAAATTAATGAAAAATCTTGTAAACTTGGTGGAGATGCTGCAATCATCAAAATAAGTAGCAGTAAAATCACCGTAACTTAGAGCTGCCTTTTACTAAAAATTATATGTAGGAAATATTTCATCAAGAAAATCGTAAGAAAGAAAAAGAATCTATGTGATAGACTTTGGGTTGTCAAAGCAAAAATTATCCACGATAAATAAGAGGTGGAGGATGATGATTACAATCCATTTTTTAAAATAAATTTATTTATTTTATTAAATTTATTTTTGGCTGTGTTGGGTCTTTGTTGCTGCGCGGCCTTTCTCTAGTGGCGAGCAGGGACTACTCTTCGTTGAGGTGCACAGGCTTCTCATTGCGGTGACTTCTCTTGTTGTGGAGCACGGGCTCTAGAGCGCAGGCTCAGTAGTTGTGGCGCACAGGCTTAGTTGCTCCGTGGCATGTGGGATCTACTTGGACCAGGGCTCGAACCCATGTCCCCTGCATTGGCGGGCGGATTCTTAACAACTGCGCCACCAGGGAAGCCCACAACCCATTTTTTTAAAACAGTGACATTGGTATACATCTTTGAGTCAAACCTGGGACTCCTCTTCCCTTACAAATAGATAAAGTAGGCTGTAAAATTACCTCCAGTTAAGCTCTAGGCTTAGGCCTGGGGCTTAATTTCAGAAGATTTGTTTTACACTACCTTGGGGCCTGTAGGGGAGCCCCTCAGCAGAGGGGGTGTCTGGGGTGGTGCATGCTGATTTGACATCCCTGGCACATCCATGTCTACAGACAGACAAAAATGCTGCTGCGGATTGACTCTGAGGATGGCCTGATCAAGATCACCTAATTCAGGCTGATGTTTTAATGTGTTTTACATATGCAATTATACAGTAGAGAGACAAATTCACCTGCTTTCACTTTGCTTTCACAGAGGTAGTTCTCTTAATGCATTTTCTCTTTTTGTTTATGTAATAATTTCCTCTGGGTTGGCTGGGTTCTAAATTTATTATGATTTTGGCAAAGTTTCTGAACTTTGTATTTCTATATTACACACCTTGTGTCTGTTACTACTGTTGTGGTTCTACACCCTGGACTTTAAAGTCTCAAAGATAATCACGGTAAGTCAACATCAGCGGCTCTGTTTAAAATATTTCATCAGCAGGAACTCAGCACAGATAACCTTCCCTTGAACACCCCAGGCTCTCAGAAACCCTTAAAGATCTTTATATTTAAAAGAGGTGTTTAAAAAAAAAAACCCACCTATTTTTACTTAACTTCAGCAGCATTTGAAAGAAGATAAGGAAATTTACTCTGGACCCCATCACTTGAATAGTATGGTTACTTCATTGTTAAAACTAGGAAAAATTAGTCTGAGATTTAGAAAGAGCAACTAAATAATTTAGTCCAAATTCTTACCCATAATGACTAGAGTATGGGAAAAAAAAAAGAGAGAAACAAAAATACTGTTTTAACATAGTAGAAAGAGTGTAGGCTTTAGAGCCACATATAGTCACAAATCCCTGCGTAAGTGCATTTTGTGAAGCTATTTAATATCATTACGCTTCAGTTTCCTTATCTATGGAATGGAGATGATACCTCCTCCATGGCATTGCTGTGAAGATTACAGCATGATAGGTGAACTCTAATAATTGGCGCTCAGTATACACTCAATATACGGATGCTGTTAGTATTAGGAGGGGCTCTTTCTGTTCATGGTATAGACAGTGGTTAAGAGCTGGATCAGGGTGTTTATAATGATTATGTGGAAAGACTGTGTTCTGTGGTGATGTCATGGATATAGGAATTAAGACAGAACTTTCTAAACCTTTTATGAGACTCAATGAAAAAGAAAGAGCTGGGAGTGTTGAGGGCTAAGTGTCAGGACAGCGATGGTTAAATTAATGCAGTGCCTGATGGTTGAGCACACCTATCTTCTTCCCCTTCCCAGCCCACAAATCTTAGACTACTGTGTGAGCTTTGTACCTTCCCGCATGAGGCAACTAAGATCTCCCACCACAGGTCCCAGTTGGCATATCTCACCAATGACTCTCACCAAATAATACTTGTGTCCTGCCTACCTTCCACACCTCCTAGCCCTTTCACCACCAAAAAATATATATTATATGTTTTCTTTCTTTCAGCAAAATATTCTGACAGTCCACATACAATTGCATTCCAAACCTAAGTTCCGCTACTTTAATAATGATAGTGTGTGTGTGTGTGTGTGTGTGTGTGTGTGTGTGTGTTTCCGTGAGGGAATTTTACCTCTATAAACCATATGGCAAAGGGACAAGACAGAACATGAGCCACAGTGCACATGGGAACAAACAGCCAGACATGAAGACAGACGGCGTCACAACAACTCAAGAAGCTGGCAGTTTCTGGGCTTCTAAAGTAGAATAATTTTTTTTTAACTAGGCAAACCACAGCTACCTGTGTGGTTGGTGTGTACCTAAAGGCCATGGCTTTCCTATCATCTGATCTCACACAGAGCTGGAGTGCTTCCAGTGAGCAGGTGCCAACGGTCCCTGAAAGCCAGTTTTTAAGAGACCAAAGAGGGGTCAGAAAGACACCTCCAGCTGTTGTCTCAGAGTGATACGCTTTTGAAATCGAAAGAAACCCAGGTTTCCCGAGAAATTGCTATCAAGGTTGAACAGAGATTCCAGTACACAAGCAGGAAATTTACCTGCCATTTATCTTTATTGAGCACCTTCTTTGTACTGTGCGCCTCCCCATCTTTGTCTATTTAAATCCCGCTGTTTCTTTAAATCTCAAGGAATCATCATTTAGTACGGACTTTCCTTCCT
Organism: Balaenoptera ricei; assembly: GCF_028023285.1. Taxonomy (NCBI): domain Eukaryota; kingdom Metazoa; phylum Chordata; class Mammalia; order Artiodactyla; family Balaenopteridae; genus Balaenoptera; species Balaenoptera ricei. Next base: position 28,800,638 of record NC_082650.1, on the reverse strand, counting down.
TCCCTGAAGAGTTCAAATCCTCCTTTTATACACGCTGGAAATACTATTTATCTCTCCTTCACAGCTCTTACTACAGCTGAGTTTTACACTTATATTCTTCTTGGATTAACATCAGTCTCCTTCACCAGTTGTAAGCACCTCGGGAGCAAGGGACCGTCCCTGACTTTGGTCACCTCCATGTATATCCACAGTGTGTAACAGGCACTCAATATAAATTTGTTAACAATTGAGGATCTTTTTGTTGCCTGCAGTCTTACATACTCTTAAGGTAATAGCTCAGCTGACCTGGCGTGGCGTCAGCTGGGATAAAGTGAGTAAGTATTGAGAGACAGTGTGTATTTCTTTCTTTGGGAGACAGAAATTACCCACACCGGTGGTGAGCTGGTAGGCCAGCTCCCAATAAATAAATAAATAAACAAACAAACAAATGAAGCTGATTTGCATTGTTTGCCATTTTCCATGGTATAAAGACTCCTACCGTATCCAATTTCAGGTTACCGTCAAGAAGTCACTGAAGCTAAGTTGGGAAGAAATGTACACAATCAGTTCTCAGGAGCCAGTCTGAACCAGCACTAGCCTACTGCTGCCTCACACCCAGGGATACTCTTGATATTCCTACATATTGCATTGTTGCTATGGTTTACCATATCTATAGACAAAAGGGCAACCTACAATAACTTTTGTCCTCTGGTAGCATCTAATTAGAGAGCTCATGAAATACGGTCACATGCAAATGATTCACCAGGAAAAGCCAACGCCATTAGGAATGGCATGTTAATTTTTTAATCTGCGTAGGATTGAAAATGTAGTTAGGATGCTGTGTGATGGAACATAGATTCACATTTGCACTCTGGGGAAATAGTGACTTGGGAACACGGATTCTCATTTTAGAATGTTGCTAATTTGATACTAGGAAAATAATGTTTACTCTATAAACAAGCTCTGTGGGCCTCAATAGATGGGAGCAATAGATGGAAGTATTGAAAGGGGAATTGAAAATTTGCATAAACAGGTTATCTGTTTCAAATTTCTTATTTATTTATGCAGAATCTAGCCAGCTACTTCTCTTTAGGTTTTGGTAGTGCTTAATATTTTACTTTTAAGTCACATATTTAAGCTAACATTTATTGAGCGATCACATGTGTTGAGAAAATCTATAGGAGCTAGGGCTTTAGATCCAAAAGGTTGTTAGTTTTAACCACTTGCAACCCTCACACGTATATGACTGAAAATTAACACTGATTTTTGCTAAATAAAAGTAGCAGAAACCACTTATCTAAATAACTATTATTTTCTTAAAAGCAGTTGTCTTGCCTATGTATTGTAATATTTCTAAAATCTACCAGAGCCTTTGGAGCTTTCAATAGCCTCCACATTAGCAAATCTTTGATATCGGAGGAAGAGTGATTACTGTAGTCAATAATATATGGAGCCAAGGCCAGGCTATATGTTGGTGAGTGGTAACATGGGGAACACTGTTGGGAACAAACGAGGCCCAGCTCCCAGTAATGGGCTATATACCTTCTGGACACACTCTGAGGATTAAATGTGATATGCTGACACATGTTGAAGCCTCTAGCACAGTTTTGGCCCAGGTAGGTACTCAAAAAGCCTCCATTTAATTAACTATAAACAAATATGTGAAACAAGACCTCTGTAAAAGATCTTAAGGTTGAGAACATATTTTATAAGAGGCACAAGACTGAAGCCGTAAATGGGGGAAGATATGACAATAGAGTCTTTGATGTTGATAGAAAGTCAAACTGGAAAATATTCATCTTTCAGAAGCTCAAATCCACCCACACTGGAAATTGTCACTAACGTACTCTTGCCCAGGAATAACACATACTCTGACTTATAAAGCTAGTCTTGTTCTTTTACTCTTATACAGAAAGAGGTCAAGAAGCAAAGAGAGGACAATTTATAGTTCTACCAAAGCCAGTTTTATATACATTTGGAACTTAACTGGGCAAAAAAGGCTGAGCTAATTTAGACACTAAAAAATGGGGAAGTTATGTGGCTCAGATTTTTTTTTTTTAATGCTGAATATTTTTTTAAAGATTTATTAATTATTTATTTATTTATTTTTGGCTGCATCAGGCCTTAGTTGTGGCGCCCCGGATCTTCGTTGAGGCACGCAAGATCTTTCGTTGTGGCACACGGCCTCTCCATTGCAGTATGTGGGCTTCTCTCTTATTGTGACATGCGGGTTTTCTCTCTCTAGTTGTGGTGCGCAAGCTCCAGGGCGCGTGGGCTCTATAGTTGTGGCACGCGAGTTCCAGAGCACGTGGGCTCTGTAGTTTGCGGCACTCAGGCTCTCTAGTTGAGGTGCGCGAGTTCAGTAGTGTGGTGATTGGGCTTAATTGCCCCACGGCATGTGGGATCTTAGTTCCCTGACCAGGGATCGAACCCACATCCCCTGCATTGTAAGGTGAATTCTTTAACACTGGACCACCAGGGAAGTCCCACGTGGCTCAGGTTTTACACAGTCTAGAAAATCATTATCCTTCTGATACTCTAAATCTCTCTCAGGAAAGCCTCTCAGCATTGAAATATCATATCCATTCTGGCGGACTGGACAATTTCCCCTTCACCTAGTTGCATTGTTTGGCTTGTGATAAAATCTCCTGCATACATCTCAATAATAAAACATAATATAGCTGCATCTGCTTTGTGATAACTTCCTTTTGGGGGTGCTATAAAGTATTGGTTGTTGCTTTGCAAGAAATATGGAGCTGTGGTCATTTCTCAAAAGACAAATTTTTGCTTTACCCAGTGTGGTAAGCAGAATAATAATTTTCATGGACATCCAAGTCCTAATTCCTGGAAGCTATGACTATGTTAGATTACATGGAAACAAAGGGGACTTTACAGATGTAAAGATTAAGAAGTAAAAGTGAAAAGATTAAGGTTAAGGACCTTGAGATGAGGAGATTATCCCAGACTATGTAGGTAGACCCAACATACTCACATGAGTCTTTAAAATCAGAGAACATTTCCCAGCTTAAGGTCAGGTTCAGAGGGAGATGTGAATATAGAAGGTTAGAGAGATGTGATTTGAGGAATCAACCCGCTGTTGCTGGCATTGAAGATGGAGGAAGAGGCCCAGGAGCCAAGGAATGGGAGCGGCCCCAGGAACCTGGAAACAGCTTCTCCCCTAGAGTCTCCAGAAAGGAATGCAGCCCAACCAACATCTTAATTTCAGCCTGGTGAAACCTGTGTCAGACTTATGATCTATAGAACCATAAGATAATAAATATTTGTTGCTTTAGGCCACTGAGTTTGTGTAAACTTGTTACGGAAGTAGTAGAAAACTAATACAGCAAATATCAAAGGTAGGCCCCACTGCCTTGTTTAAATGCCTTTTTTTGTAAACAGTCACTTTTAATTTCAATGCCAAATAATAGTATACTCTTTTAAAAGACATCTTATATGACAATTAAACTCAATACATGTAGTATCAACATGCATGTAATTAAATTGAATCGACCAGAACATAAACAGCTATGACAAGTTCATGTATGCTCAGGCAAGGACAACTACATTACAACTGCCACCCCATTGACAAAGACTATATGATTGTAAGATGCATCCCAATTTCAAAAATGTTAAAATGTAAACAAATAGAATCTCTACAATATGGAAGATAGGGATCATGCTTGGAAGATAGGGATCATGCTTTCGAGTTCTTCACATCCCCACCACTCCCCACTGCCAACTCCCTGTGCTCAGAGGCATTACTTGCCTGGGGCCTAGGGACCCTGGTATAACCTCTGTTTCCTCCTTTGTAGACAGGAAAAATGATATCCACTCCATAGGTTCATCATAAGGGGGAAGGGTGAAATAACATCATAAATGTGAAGAGCGGTGGATATTACCGAATATCATGCAGATGACCAAGATGCTCTCAGTCTTCTTGTCACCAGACCAGACTCCATTTTTCTCTTTGCCCTCTCCTCAATTCATGTCCAATAGGTCCTGAGGTCTTTCCATCTATTTTTTCCTTTTCCACTGCCCATTCCACATGTTAATGCTTAATTATTTTAATAGCCTCCTAATAGTTCTAACTGGAGCTGCTGTTTCTTTCTTCCTTTAGTCGGTTTTACAAAAACAAAGTCTTATCTCTGTCTGTCTTTCTTGACAGGCAATTGTAAACTTTCAATGGTTTGAAATTTTGACTGAAAAAGCACAAACCCTTTAGCATGGACTCCAAGGCCCATAGCAGTGTTGCTCTCCACCAAAACATACCATAAACCCAGCATGCCTTTATTGAGAGCATTCTCCTGGTCTCTCTTTCCTCCTCTATGCATATCTAAATTCTAAGATTTTACAAGAATTGAGTTGAAGATCCAGATCTGCCATGAAGGCTTTCTCAACTAACCCAGGCCTTGACTGCCCTCTCTGATCCCTCATATCACATGTCAGATGCCTCTGAATTTTCTGACATATCCAGCATCATGCCCTAAATCATGTAAGATGATAGCTGTTAATGGTCATGAAACTCCTCCCAGGTTTTTTATTGTCCTTTGACTCTGTTATGTTCATCCCTGTATTGACAATTTACTGATGCATTTCACTTTGTCTGAAACACCTTTCCCTTACAGGTAACTAAATCCTGCCCACCTATCAAGGGTCAACTCAAGTTTTCCACCTCTCCTAGGAACTTCATCCTTCTAGCTCATGCCATATGCACTATTTGAACAACTGAGTTTGTTCTGTGCTGTATCTCTACTTATTCAGTTGATGCATGTAACTCATGGTTTTTCCTCCAACCAAATTTCAAGCTCTTTAAGACAGAAACCTTTATCATTCTTTCTGGATGTTAAAATTCCACGCCTGCCATGTATTTGCCGTGCGGCCTTGTGAAAGTCACTCAATCTCTAAAAACCTCAATTTCCTCATTTGTAAAATGGAGAAAATGTATGAGAAGGGACCTATCAAAGTGCCTGGCACATAGTAAGCCCTCATTAAATGTTTATTGTTTGCATAATATTAATTTATAAGCTTCTATTCCATTCCATTCCTTGTCACCCTGTCCACATATACATAAAGCTACTCGTTAGACTAATTATTTCATCCCTAAACTGGTGTAACTCTAATCTTTGGGATGGTTTGTTGCTCACCACAATGACCACAACTAATGATATGCTATCCAGAAGATAGACACTCCCGGAGGTCGGTGCTTTGTTAGTGAGATATTGAAGAAAAACACTGTCATCTTTTGATCCTGAACCTTATATTTTCCACCTATAATAACACTTGCCTCCTTTACAAGAGTTTTCTGAGGTTCAAATGAGATAAATTATGTGAAAGTGTTTTACATGTACTATAAAGCACTATTAACATACATTATTATTCCAATGTCCTTATTCACAATTTTGTTTTATTCAAATTGCTTTCCAGAATACAATAAAAGAGGCTACAAAATGCAAACTATTATATATAGGAAGAATAAACAGCAAGGTCCTACTGTATAGCACAGGGAACTGGATTCAATATCCTGTGATAAACCATAATGGAAAAGAATATATATGTATAACTGAGTCACTTTGCTGTACAGCAGAAATTAAACACAACATTGTAAATCAACTATACTTCAATAAAATTTAAAAAATAAAAATTAAAAAATTTTTAAAAAGAGGCTACAAACAATTCTCAATGATTACTCATTTATCCATTCATTCTCTTTGTCAACCAATATTTACTGATGTCCTATTACGGGCGGAGTAACTGTGCTAGTCACAAGGAGCGAATACAAAGATGTAATATATCTACCCTCAAAAAAATTCACATTATCCTTTTTTTCTTCTCACCTTTCACCTTAAACCATCCTGTTTATCAACTGAACATTTTACTTGTCTGCACATGAGACAGGGTGGGGTGGAGAAAAAAGCTGAGCAGGTGACACTGAAGGGGACTCATCTGCATGATCAACTCTGTTGTACCATGTGAACCACAAGCACTGTATTTATAGTGTAGTGAATCTTCTAGAGATGAAAAGTCTCAACCCCAGAAAGCAATGTCAAATTATGAAAAATCCGGAGGCAGGAGAAAACCACCAAAGGGTATTCTTTAAAAAAAAAAAAAAAAAACAGTCTACCCACTAAAAACTCTGATCACGTATCATTATGACTCATAGTAAAATGGTCCTTGGTGATTCACTGCTACTTATATTTTTTTAAGCGTGATAATTATCTTTACTGCTTAAATTAAGCTTTTCTTATTTCCCAAAACAATTTTTTAAACACTTGAGGCTTTGTTGGATTTTTATTGCATTGTTTAATGTAAATAAGATTAAATACTCTGAGCCTTTCAAGTCTAACATGAGACTTGGTTATACTTTTGTAATACAGGATGTATTTTGAGTTTCTATTCTAGATAATTTTTTTGAAAAAATAAAAAGATTTTTCAAATTGCAAGTTAGCTATAAAGTAGAATTTTTAAAGCTATATTATAAGATGTTATTTCAATGTATTTCACAGTGGGCATTTCAAGATAAGCAAAGGAAGACAGAGAGGTCAGTAGGGAAAAGTCTATGAGATATTTCACTGGCTATACTTAAACAAGTATTAACCTATTTCAAAACCAATATCAGTTTCATAGTAAATGAGTTTTGACATGTGCATGATTATGGTTATATTTTAAGTGAAAATGGCCTGGCCCGAGGCTGAGAATCTTCTGAGATACTAACCACTTCAGATATTCTCACTACTCCATTTGTTCGTTAGTGAGTGAGTTCATTTGATTGGCAGATTGGTCGCAGTTGAACTCTCCATTTAGTAATTGAGTTTTTTTTCTTAATGCCTGATAATTCATGAATAAGGAAATAACCTTAAATACTCTAAAGAATAGCAAAAGCATATTTTCCAAAGACCGGATCATCTCCTGAGTGTGGTCAGTCCTTGTTCTTTGTTATTCTTTGAACTGCAATGAAGTCATAGAAAAATAAACCAGATTAAGAAAGAAAGTGTGCATTTCTGTATTTATAGTTTAACAGTCTCATCTGACTTAGTGGACAGAAAACTGTTCCTTGCCAAGAGTTTCATTATGTAGCTAATTAGCACTGCTACTAATTTACATCATGTGCTTAACCAAGTCACTTACTCCCCTGTTTCTTCATGTTTGTTCAAATAACTCTCTTATTATTTATGAAATAGAACTGTCTTTTCTGACTTTATCAATGTATGAATATTATATTCTTGGTACCTGCCAACCTTGGCGAGGATGCATACTCAGAACTTTGTATGATATCACAAACTCATTAAAAGACTAGTGTTCAAGCCTATTAAAGTATTAAAACAAGACTTACCCCCGATACCTACTCACAGAATCCTGTGAAATTTTAGAAAAACATCTATTCACAATGTCTGGCATGTCTGGAACATATTTAAAAGAAGCAATACCTCAAACACTTAGAAACTACCTTGTTGTGAGAGTTCATTCTAGATTTGACCCTAATTATGATTTTTAGTGAAATTTTATCTTCTCTTAAACCGCTGTATTTAAAAAAACCTGCTGAGAAGACAACTGACTGATACATACCAATAATAAATACACATTTTGAATACAATTTTTTTCAAATATCTTGTATTATTTAACCTAGCCAGTGGACTGGTGAATTTAGTAATATTACTGATTCTATTTTTCAGATACTATAGTCAAGCAGAGGACCAGGTAGTAAAAAGGCATAAATTAGTTCAATGCGTAGATATATACACACACACAGGGCCATTGCTCAAGAGAAATGTGGATGCGGCTTGAAGGAATTACAAATTCAAAGAAGTAGACCAGTAGTTCTATCAATGAACACTATCAATATTATATAATTCACCACAATAAATACATATTAGCACCTTAATAAGTACCAAACACTATTCTAAACACATTATATATAACTCTTTTAATCCTCCTAAATAGGTTTCAGGTAGGTATTATTATTGTTCTCATTTTATGGATAAAGAACTGGGACACAGAGAAGTCAAAGGTCCACATAGCTAGTAAGTGAAGGACCTGGGATCCAAACCCAGCACTCTGCATTTTAAACTTCTACAGAGCAAGGATCATTTTCAATAAACATGTGCTCCTGCCATAATGAATGTAGTACATTGTATTTAGAAGCATTTATTAAGTATTTGCTGAATAGAATTATGACAGTAGTGAAAGTTTTTTGGCCAGGATAATTTATTGAGCCTTTCTTTGTAAGCCACTGCATCTAAAGTAAACTAAAGCTACTGCCTTTAATAGGTGTTTATTGGGGCAATCAGGGCTTTAGTGAACGAAACAAACTGGAAATATTGTCACACCTTTTTCTGAAACTAGGAAGGTAGCTAACAGTCAGCAAGCTTTCTAAACCTCAGTTTCTTCAGCAGTAAAATTGGGATACTTAATATCCTGAGAAAGAGTTTGTGAGAATTAGCGATAATATAATAAAGTGCTGTAGAAAGTAATATATAGTAATCAAGACGTTAATAATAATAATGCCTGTAATTATTATTCTTTTTCTCATTAGCTGCAAAGCACTCTTTTAGCTGATGGACCAAATGGAACTAGAAGCTGGGTCTTCAGATTTCTAATCCAGTCTGCCCAGACACTTTTGTTATTCTTCTCCTCTATGGCTATTAGGGGCAAATTAAATAACTTTTACATTCACCTAACACCACCACCATGGTTTCGGTGCACACCATTTTTAAGTTCTGTTTTTTAAGCCTGATTGTGAAAATAATTTTGCGACATTGCAGGAGAACAAAGCAATTTGGTCTTTCTGATTAAGGAGTTCTACTGTCACTACATCAGGATTAAATTCACTCTAGAAAGCAGATGTTACTATATCAAAACCACAAAATGTTATCAGGGCGGTTCCCTCAGAAGACACTTACTGGCAAAAACTTCTGACACTTACTATCAAAAAATTTAACATTTTTCTCTTTATAAGACTTTATGGTAGAAAATTTAGAAAGTACAAAGGAAAAAAGAAGAATAAAATAAAAATGTCCAGAAATGCCATCTCTGGGAAAAGCACAGGCCTGTGTGTGTGTGTGTGTGTGTGTGTGTGTGTGTGTGTGGTATGGCGGGGTAGGGAACTGTTCTGAAGTGTATGCAATGTTTATAATTTGCATTTTACTTTTACAGTAGATATTTTTTCACGTCATTAAATATTCCTGTACACCATCACCTTAAAAGGCTATGTGGGGGGCTTCCCTGGTGGCGCAGTGGTTGAGAATCTGCCTGCCAACGCAGGGCACACGGGTTCGAGCCCTGGTCTGGGAAGATCCCACATGCCGCGGAGCAACTAGACCCGTGAGCCACAATTACTGAGCCTGCGCGTCTGGAGCCTGTGCTCCGCAAGAAGAGAGGCTGTGACAGTGAGAGGCCCGCGCACCGCGATGAAGAGTGGCCCCCGTTCGCCACAACTAGAGAAAGCCCATGCACAGCAACGAAGACCCAACACAGCCATAAATAAATAAATAAAATAAAATTAAAAAAAAAAAAAAAAGGCTATGTGGGATTCTATTGCATGGATACACAATAATTTAGTTAACTGAACATACAGTTGTTTACAATTTATTCACTACTATAAGCACTATTGCTATGAAGATTCCTATGCACAGATATAGTTCAATTATTAGAATAAAATTCTGGAAGTGGAATCACCTGGTCAAAATTTTAAATATTTTGAATTCTCACCAAAGTACTTCCAGCAGTGAATAAAACTTTCCAACAACAAATATTATCACTAAAAACAATCTTTGTCTATCTGTTGTTGTTTTTCTTTAAATGATACCTTGCTAGGTTTTTAAACCCCTGTATTTCTTTGGTTACTAATAATACCCAATTTTTAAAATATATTTATCTCTCTTTTATATTCTTCTTTTGTGAAATGCTTATTCATGTTCTTTGTCACTTTCATATTGGATATTTTTATTATTTATTTCTGTGAACTCTTTATGCAGTAATCCTTTGTTATATATGTAGCAATACTTTCATCAGTCTCTTTCCTTTTGATTTTTAATCTTTGATGTTGTTATCAAAAAAACTCAAGGTTTTCACTTTTATGTAATTTAATCTGTTACCTTTGGCATCAAACTTGGAAATTTTCACTCTACCCAGAGATTGTAAAAATATCAACAGTTATTCTCTGGAAGTTAAAGATTTGGGTTTTAACTTTTTTGGGGGGGGGGGGTTAACATTTAAGAACACAGTATCTCTGGCATCTGTTTTTGGACATTACTTGAAGTAGGAATACACATATACATTAGAGACTCCTGCATAAAAAGATAGGTATACTATATATTATATTTTTTCCCTCAGATGATTAGCCATTTGTTATAATACCATTTATTGAATAACTTTGTCTTTCCCCATTGGTTTGAAATGCCACTTTGTTCACATGCTACACCCTTGTTTCCGTATGTGTGTGTGTGTTATATGTATCCAGTCTCTCTACAGCAGATTGCTCTACACGCCACTAGCCCCATGCTCCAGAGAGAGTACACAGTCAAAATGTGTTCTTCGTGGGTCATTTCCAATCCTGTGATCCATGTTTCTTTTTTTGAATTTCCCCAAGATTATGCTACCTATTCAATCATAATCATAACTTTATTATGGTTTCACACCAGTATTTAAGTATTATAACACTTATTTGATTTAAAATTTCATAGCTTTCAAAATTAATAACACTGATTGGCATTAGGTTGGTGTAGATCATATAAGAATTTTTATTTTGGAGATATATTTTTCTAAAGATTTCTGGGGAAAAATTGTAGAATAAAGCAGGATCACAGAATCTCCCTTCCAAGCATACCAGCAAAAGTAAATAAACTTGGACTATAAAATTAGAAAAGGGGTGAATAGGAGGGAAAAATTTTTGATGGGGCACAATTTGGCATTGTATAGTTTCCAATTCTTTCCCCAGACATAATCAGTAAGGAGTAAAACAGATGAGCTAAACATTTTGTAGAGTAGGCTCAAGGAGCCTATTGTTAGCAGTGGGAAAAGTCAAGAGAAATTCTTCAAGAGTAGAATCACCTAAAATTAACTTAGAAGCTTGTCTGAAGCAGAAGGCTAGCAGTACTTACCATCTTATAGGGGCGGTGGTATCTTGGGGTGGTAAGCCAAAGCCCATAGGTGAGATATACCTCTGGCTAACTGGAGTGGGCCATGGGACAGGACATGTAACACCCTAGGAAGACTCTGCAAAATAAGATTTCCCAGCATGGACTGTACCAGCCCAGGTTAAGCTCACTCTCTTTCTCTTCCTTCATCTCCGTTGTTAGGTTACAGAAAAAGCAAATTGAAAGAATAAAACTGCCCTCAAACGTTAGCCCAGAAGGGAAAGAACAAATAGGTCCCAGGGATAAGTGGGAAGAGAATTAGGGAGAACACACCCACACTTTATTATAGAAGACAGAGTGTTTGAACTAAGCCGTCTAAGTAAACCTGGACAAGAGGAAAAGAAATGTCACAGCAACTAGACAAACACACTAGAGAAGAAAGAAAGAAAGAAAGAAAGAAAGAAAGAAAGAAAGAAGGAAGGAAAGATGTAAGAAAGAAAGAAAGAAAGAAAGAAAGAAAGAAAGAAAGAAAGGTAGGAAGGAAGGAAGGAAGAAAGAAAGAAAGAAAGAAAGAAAGAAAGAAAGAAAGGAAGAAAGAAAGCTGTAATTCAACAAAATTTTTCTGAAATGAAGGAAAAACTGATTCAACAGGTCAAATGGACACACCTGTCTACTAGGAAAGATTGATACTGATTGCCAACATTGGGCATATACTGGTCAAGTTATTGAGCTTCAAGGTCAAAGAAAGAATTCTTCTGAAATCCAGGCAGACAGAAAAGTGAAGTTATCTACAGGTGAGGGGGTAGGGGTGTATCAGGGAGGCCTCACATATCTTCATAGCAATGTTCAATACCATAAGACAGTAGAGCAATGTTTACAGTGCTCTGAAGGAGAGAAAATATGACTCAAAAATATTGTTCCCTGCCAATTTTACGTTCAAATATACAGGTACAGGCATTCTTCAGTGTGAAAGCATTCAGGGAAAAAAGCTCTTCTTGAAAAAACTTATGTTTAACAATGAAAGCTAACCAACTTAGAGGTGAATCAAAACTAAAGTCTCAACAAAAGAGACTGTAGGAGAAAAGACCGATGATCATTAAATCCAATTAAACATAAAATTAAGACTAAAAAAATTTGACAGACTGTCTTTTCGGAATAGGATATAAATACTATACACTCTAACAAAGTGAAAATAATATAAGCAACAAAGAATTGCGAGACTGGAACAGAGATGAAAGTGTAAGAGTACTGATCACCTTTCTTTCATTGCGTGAAGTCAATCTATACATTGTCCAAAATTGAAACATGTAGCTTTAAAAAAAAAATTCCAACCTCTTTTCTTAACCAGTGTGTCTTCTTGTGGTAAAGAGAAATATTTCTCTGAATTTCAATAATTCCTTCAGTTTCATTTTCATTTTTTTCTTGTGTTATATTTGGGTCAAATTAAAAATAACATTTCTATTTTAAAAGTAGTGTGTATAGTATGATCTCATTCTTATTAAATTGTTTATTTATGTTCTACATTTTAGTCCAAACAACTGCCAATCCATTTATCCATTCATTCAAACATCTTAAATAAATGCAGAGACATGTCTGAAATGATGTTCACCATGATGTGAAGCAATTATGAGACTTGTTGCTTTATACTTGGTACTTTTCTCTTTTGCCTAAAATTCATATGCCTATCTTATCATTTTTTAAAAACCTAATAAAGTCATTACCTTTTTCTGCTTAAATGGTTTCTTTTCTTTTTTTTTTTAAGTGTGGTAAAATATACGTAACACAAAATTCACCATTTTAACCATGTCTAAGTGTACAGCTTTGTGGCATTAAGTACATTCACAATGTTGTGCAACCATCAATATTATCCATCCCCAGAATTTTTTCATCATTCCAAATGGAAACTTTGTACCCATTAAACAATAACTCCCCATTCCCCACTCCTCCAGCCCGTAGTAACCACTATTTTCCTTTCTGTCTCTATGAATTTGCCTATTCTAGGTCCTTTCTTTCAGGGGAGTCATACAGTATTTGTCCTTTTATATCTGGCTTATTTCGATTAGCATAATATTTTCAAAGTTCATCCATGTGGGGACTTCCCTGGCGGTGCAGTGGTTAAGAATCTGCCTGCCAATAAAGGGGACACGGGTTCGAGCCCTGGTCCGGGAAGATCCCACATGCCACAGAGCAGCTAAGCCCATGCGCCACAACTACTGAGCCTGAGCTCTAGAGCCTGTGAGCCACAACTACTGAGCCCGTGTGCCACAACTATTGAAGCCCGTGTGCCTAGAGCCCATGCTCCCCAACAACAGAAGCCACCATAATGAGAAGCCCACACACCGCAATGAAGAGGAGCTCCCCTCGCCGCAACTAGAGAAAGCCCATGCAGAGCAACGAAGACCCAATGCAGCCAAAACTAAATAAATAAAAAAAAAATAAATTTTTTTAAAAAGTTCATCCATGTGTAGCATATGTCAGCTTCATTCCTTTTTAAGGCTGAATATAATACTCCACTGTACGTATGTATATATATATATGAACATTGGTGTACAAATATCTGTTAGAGTCCCCGTTTTCAATTCTTTTGATCATATTCTCAGAAGTAGAATTGCTGGATTACATGATAATTTTTTGAGGAACCGCCATAATGTTTTCCACAGTTGGCTACACCATTTTACATTGCCACCAAGAATACACAACCATTCCAATTTGTCCCGTCCCTTGACAACACGTGTTATTTTTTTTGTTTTTTGATAACATCCATCCCAGTGGGTATGAAGGGAGATGTCCTTGTGGTTTTGACTTGCATTTCCCTAATGATCATTATGTTGACTACCTTTCCATGTGTTTATTGGCCATTTATACATCTTCTTTGGAGAAATATCTGTTCATGTCCTTTGCCCATTTTTTATTTGAGTTTTTGTTGTTGTTGTTGCTGTTGAGTTGGAGGAGTTCTTTATGTATTTTGGTTATTAATCCCTTATCAGATATGTAGTTTGCAAATGCTTTCTCTAATTGGTGGGTTGCCTTTTCACTCTGTTGTGTCCTTTGATGGATAAAACTTTTCAATTTTGATGAAGTCCAATTTATCTATTTTTTCCTTTGTAGCCTATGTTTTTGGTGTCTTATCTAAGAAATCATTGTCAAGGCCGATGTCATGAAGTTTTTCCTCATTCTCTTCTAAGAGTTTTATAGTTTTATCTCTTACATTTAGGTCTTTCATCTATTTTGAGCTAGTTTTTGTGTACGATGTAAGGTAAGAGTTCAACTTCGTTCTCTTGCACTTTTAAAAAGGTGCAAAAGTCATTACTTTTTAATAAATGTTATCATCCAGCAATGTAGCTTCTGACTTTGAAAGCTCACTCAGGAGAAAGTACAATGAGAACCCAAGTGCCCTGATGTACCTTCCTGACATAGTGACCCAGAGCTGCCGCTGAGCTAGTCTTCCCATTGCTCCCACTCATCACTTCCTGAAGGCTGCTATAGACTGGTACAAGAGCTGCTTTTTCTTTTTTAAACATCTAGAGGCACCTGTTCTTTGAAGTGGGTGTCAGCTGCAAATGTAACACCCATCATCACATGACATCTGTTTTTAGTTAGTGGAAAATGCTGCAGTATATTACTTCTTGCCACTCTGCTTGAAAATCCACAAACCAAAATTTCCTATAAAGGATAATTGTTTTTTTCTCAATTTTTTTTTCTTTTTCATATCAAAAGACATTTTTAGTATTTAAATGTACCATTTAAAATCTCCACTATTTTAAATGGAAATAAACAAAATGGTATATATTTTTAAATTTTATTTAATTTTATTTATTTATTTTTTATACAGGAGGTTCTTATTCGTTATCTATTTTATACATATTAGTGTATATATGTCAATTCCAATCTCCCAATTCATCCCACCACCACCGTTCCCCCCGCCCACTTTCCCCCCTTGGTGTCCATATGTTTGTTCTCTGCATCTGTGTCTCTATTCTGCCTTGCAAACAAAATGGTATATTTTTTAAAATAGCATCTTACATGCCAGTTGTCAGACTGGAAACATCAAAAATTCTTGGCAGAACTGGAAAGTCAAATGAATGATCAATTAAAAAGTCACCAGCAGCAAATAGGGCACATGCCTCAAGAACAGAATATTGCAGGTTAATGAAGATGGCAAGTGTGCCTTTTTTGTAAGTGTTCCATCATAGTTTTTCTAGTTAGTATCAACTGTATTATTTTCTCTGAACAAATCAAACTATAAACTAAGAATACATATCACATCCGTCCAAAAGTGTCTTAATGATTTATACCAAGTAATTAATGTCATGAAATATTGCTAGATCACTTATTTCTGCTTCTAGAACAAGTATAACTATATGAAATAAGAAACAAGCACTCTGAAGTAAGTCAGAAAGAGAAAAAATACCATACGGTAACGCATATATATGGAATCTAGAAAAATGGTACTGATGAACCTAGTCGCAGGGCAGGAATAAAGACACAGATGTAGAGAACGGACTTGAGGACACAGTGGGGGAAGGGCAAGCTGGGACGAAGTGAGAGAGTAGCATTGACATATATACACTACCAAATGTAAAATAGATAGCTAGTGGGAAGCAGCCGCATAGCACAGGGAGATCAGCTTGGTGCTTTGTGTCGACCTAGAGGGGTGGGATAGGGAGGGTGGGGCCGAGGCTCAAGAGGGAGGGGATATGGGGGTATACGTATACATATAATTGATTCACTTTGTTGTACAGCAGAAACTAACACAACACTGTAAAGCAGTTATACTCTAATAAAGATGTATAAAAAATAAATAAAAATAAAAAAGAAACAAGCACTCTTCATTAGACTATAGGAAGAACCTAAGGATTTTTTAGTGACCTACCATCTAGCTCTATATAATCTATTTCTTTCATTCCAAATCCTTGATATTCTATTCATCTTCCTCAACTGTAATGAGAAATTATGACGTGCCTTGTGTTGTCTACATTATTTGTGGGACCCAGTACAAAATGAAAATGCAAGACTCCTTGATAAAAAAGATATTGTTAAGAATTTCAAGACGGCAACAGCAGAGCATTAAGCCAAGTCCAGGGTCATTCTGAGCATGGGGTTCTGTGCAACTGCCCAGGTTTCACATGAGAAGTCAGTGTTATGTGTCCCTGTTTCTGTGTTCAGCCTTATAGATTTCTGAGGACTCAATTCCAGATACTGACTCTCAGTTGCTGGCAAGAGTTCATATTCATTTTTTTCATATTGTAACCATCTTGTCTCCTCCCTAGGATGTGGAAGCCCCTTTTCTTGGTTGCTGAACTAACTTTCCACCTTCCATGAAACTATGCTGCACTGTCTCCTCTTCAGCCTTTTTTCTAAACATGTATCCAGAATCCACTGAACTGAGTAGTTCCTTCAACAAAAGCAAGTATTTATTATCTTGGTTTGGGTTGCCCCAAACAGATCCTGAGATGAGAATCTGAGGCAAAATCTTTACTTGAGAGTTGCAAGTTGGTAGCAGACCAGAGAATTGATACTGGGAAGGAAAGGGATGGTAGCTGAACAGGGTATTGTTAAGACAGTGACCTCGGTCTCCGAAGTACTCCCCCCATCTCCTTACTCCCACCCCCCTCCACTCAAGGACAAGAGAGCTGTAGTATTTATGCAGCAAATGTTGAAAATCATCAATTGAAGGTGGCTCTTTGGCAGTGGGGGCGAGGGGGAGTTATAAATCCTCAAGTCAGACGCATAGGTGGACGAAATGGCCTAGTTTCTGAAAAGCGTCCTCAAGTTTGGAGATGCAGATATTGGCAGCTGGAATTTGGCCAGAGCACACTCAAATGGTACAATCCAAAGGAGGAGCACTGATGGTGGTGTCTCTTTGGTATGAATGCCTACTTTGTCCCAGGTACCATTCTAAGTGCTAGGGATATGGCCATAAACAAAATCCAAGCTCATGAAGTTTGTATCTGAACTGAGGAGACAGACCCATAAACAACCATATAACAAAAGATGGTAAGTGCTATAGAAAAATAAATAAAACTGGTTATGGGACTAGGAAAGGGGAACTAGTTTAGAAAGGATGGCTGGGGAAAGTCTCTCTGTAAAGTGATGTCTGAGCAGCAATCTTAGTAAGTGAAGGAGAAAGCCTAGTGGGTATCTAGGAGAAGGGAGATCCAGGCAGCAGGAAGCGTAAGTAGAAAGACTCTGAGATAAGCATATAACAGCATGTCCAGGAAAGAGCAAGGAGACCAATGTTGCTGGCTAGATTCTTGGGAGAATATAACATACATAACAAATAGATGGTAGCTAAAAACCCAAATATATAAATAATTATGTTAAATGTAAGTGGACTAAATATACCAATTAATGATCAAGTTAATAGATATAGATATAGAAATACACACATATGTATACGCGTACACACACACAAGAGACGTACCTTAAAGAGCACAGGAAGGCTGAACATAAAGCATAAAACACTCTTTAGAATGAAACGTCCCTGGAGAATAGACACAGCCAAGGAGGGAATAAGACAGACTATATCACTGTACTGGAGGCAGAGAGAACACATCATGGAAAGAACTGTCGTGAGCCTGAGAACAAAAGCAAATTTTAGGGAAAGGAATAGGACTGAGGGTGGTAACGGCAGTGCGGAGAGGGCGGGAAAAAAAAGCTAGGTTCTTGGCTACTTATAATCTAACTTCAGAAACACAACACTAAAAATAGTAAAGTAAACACATGGTCACCCATCCATTCATCCATACATTGAGGAAGCCTTTCAGACTTGAGTAGCTCCTACTCCCCGGTCCCCCCTGCCATCTGGGACAAGCTGCTGCCGAGGCGTGGCAACCGGGAGAGAGCACGTATGAAGGAACATAAGGCAAAATGAGAAAGACAAAGATGTTTTCCAACCTCATCACTGCTGCTTTCCATTTTTTTCCTTTTTTCCCCTTTTTCTTTTCTTTCCTTTTCCTTATCTTTTCTTTGAATATCTACCATAAAGCGTGCCAATATAACACACCACAGTTCCTGACACATAGAAAGTATTCAATAAACACTGATGGATTACAAAAATCGATGTTAATATGGGGG
Source organism: Balaenoptera ricei (assembly GCF_028023285.1). Classification (NCBI taxonomy): domain Eukaryota; kingdom Metazoa; phylum Chordata; class Mammalia; order Artiodactyla; family Balaenopteridae; genus Balaenoptera; species Balaenoptera ricei. Next base: position 28,782,510 of record NC_082650.1, on the reverse strand, counting down.
CGGTGGAAGCAGTAATTACATTAAATGCACATTAGCATAAGTACAAGTTGGCCCAAAAATCACACAAGGGATTTGCTTGTGCCCTGGGAGGCTAAGACCAGAGGCCCGGGTCACCACGGTGAGTAAGTTGATTTATCCTTTAGGCTACTGTGATTGTTGAAAATGATGGTGGGGAATCAGGAGAGAGAATGGAGGCTCCTCCTGTTGTTCCTTCCAACTGAACAAGCAGTAGATCAGAAAGAACAAGAAGCACCTGGGCCAGAAGATCCACATCCTGGCAAGCTAAATATCCACATCCTGGCAAGTTCGGATTTCCATGGGACAGAATGGAAGAGATGGAAAAACTGACTCCAGTCCTCTGTTCTATCTGTGAGAAGACAGCAGATAAGTTTAAAGTGTGTGCCCTTGAGACAGATTTTTTTTTCCTTTTCTTTATCATTCTAGTAAAGGCAGAAAAGCAGAAGAGTCCTCTCTACATCACCGAAGGAAATCATCCATTATGGCCATAACAAAGGGCAGTTTTGTCCATAGTAAAGATGGGCATTGAGGGCTGCACTTTTGGCAAAGGAGAAGGGAGATGCCCCAGAGAGCTTCGTGGCAGTGCCGTGTCTACGATGCTGGGCAGCTGCCATGGCTGGGGTCTGGAAACGGGACTGGAGGACCTCAGGTGTCCCTGTCAAGACTTAGATTGAAGGGAGCAATGTGGGCACTTGAGCAGCCAGGACAACAGCAGTGAGAGAGAAGGAGGCCTTGCCTGTTGATTGTTTAGGATTCACAGAGGGAGCTATTTGGGGGATAGCACTCTCCCCAAGTAGCCTGCAAAATGTGGGCTTTAGAGAAGATTGCCCTCTGTCCAGAATAACTAAGGAGTCACACTGAAGTGAGTATCAAGCCTCAAAATCCAGGAAAGAGAACAATTCTTTTGAATTTAGGACCCAACTTGTCACCAAATTAACAGAAGGAGCAGTGACGCTCCCTTTGAACCTCCCTAGAATCTTCTTTCACCACTAAAAGGTGTAAAGACACAGTCTTGTCATGAAAAAATATTGAATCAATAGAATCTTCTCTTTTTTTTTTAATTTACTTTTCTTAGTCTCATTCAGAAACTGCACACTTGGTGTATTTTTCCTGGGTTGTAATCTATCTGGTTTCGCTGACTTTAGCAAACTTTGCTCTACAGAAAACAGTCCTGCATATCTAGTCCTCAGATTGAGATCCTAATTGAAGATCCAATTGAAGATCATTCTTTGAGCAAAACTGCAAGCATAATTTCTTATTTAGAAATTGCAGTTATAGCACACAGAGATTATGAATATTCTTTACCTATACAACTATCTACCTCTATTTTCATAGATATTAAGGTGGAGGTAGAAGTGGAGAGAAATAAAATAAATATTGCTTTGACAACCTTTGTAGAGAGTAGAATTTCTACTAGTAACAATAAAATCCTGGTTAGCAATACATTTTAAAAGGTACTGATCATGATTTAATATAGGAAGATCATTTCTGAAACTGCCCTGGCTAAGCTGTGTGTACAAGTAACAACTCATTTATATCATAGACGTTTAGAATTTTTCCTTTTATTTTCATTCTTATAGATGAAAAGCTAAATTATTTTCATGCTTTAATAAAGTCCTCTGTTTCTTTCCCCCATCAAGTTCTAAAGTAAAAATAGGAACTCAACAAAGAAACATAGAGGGGAAAATCTTCAAATGCACTCTTCATATTCAAACATAATAAAACTTCCTCATAAAAGCCAACTTCCCTCTGAGTTTATATCATTATTTGTAAAGGATCTCAGATAGGTATAAAACATTTTCCTTCCATCAACTAGCCGGAACAATAAATAAGATCTTTATACAAATGCAAACAAGAAAACATAAGCAGCATTTGTTTAATAAAGGGCTGAACATTCACCTTGAATTTGTAGTCATTTTGCTCATTGTCTTCACCATCTTGGAACTACTAGTTTTACTGGGAATAAGGAAAAGGGATTAGGGGGAAAAAATCATTGATTCCCCCCTCGAAATAGTGTGCATGACCTGAAAAAATAAGAAAACTAGGAAATGTTATACATATTGACTCAATTGTATGCATCTTTAGCATAGTGATCCTGTCCTATTCAATTTGTTCTCCGTAGTTTCTTCCAGGGTAGATTAGAGCTAATGGTTTACCAAATAGCAAGTCTTCATTATCACGGGATAATCTGTCCTGGAAAAAGCTCATTTAAAGTGAATCTACATAAAATAGGAAATAAAATGTCATTTTGTCTAGAGTAAATGAAAGATTTAGTTATCTTATTTTGAAAAATAAAACCAAAACTTATAAAACGATTTCATCTCTATTTAACAGTATACATGTTAAAATTGTAGCTGTGCAGTAATTATTAGAACAAAGAATGAATTGAGTTGATTCTTTTTAAGGTAATTTTCCTGACAAAGATGCAGGCTAGCAAGGTGTACAATCTGCCATATTTGCAAAAAGATCATAGTAAGACTCATTGAAAATTATTCGAGAGTTTTAATTTCCCAAAGTGCTCTCTTAGCATATTGATATGCAAATAAGTTTCTTTGAAATGCCTATTATGTTATCATTCTTGTCAATTATTTCTTCTTTGGTTATTAATTGATCCAATTCTACCAGGTCCTCATTTGTCAATAGCTTTGTCTATAAATCGAAAGTTTTCCATCATTGCTTTCACTGAGTTTATTTACTTTATTGTATGATTTCCAATTTCACTTCATAATCAACATGCATTGTATTTGATTTATCCTATTAGATATTTACAACATCCAGATAGTGATTAAGAAACTTACCACCAAAAATATTGATGTGATGTAGCTTTATGCTGATTTAAGGGGAGCAGGTGTCCATAGAGAATATACTAGGTTTTGACAACTTCAGCATCCTTAGGCAACACTCCTTGCTTTGGAGGGTCAGATACCAAAAATATGAAAAGAAAACCCCTTTTATGTTCTCAATAAATGTCTATTAGATTTACAAACAACAATAAGCAAATATGGAATAAATAAGCACACATTGATACAGAACATGTACTAGTTTATGGGAGTTGGTGTATACGGACTGAATTGTGAAAAATTTCAAGACTTAGCCATTGAAAGCTCTTTGCATTGAAACTTTATCATCAAAAAATATACTTAAAATATGACACAAAACTGCTAAAATTATGTGGGCTATGGGAAAGAGCCTGTAGCATTTAGTCAAATGAATGCTTTACTTTTATTATGGCTATTTTCTCCCAATGGTTAGTCCATTTTATCTTTACTCTGAAGAAGATAGACAATCATTCTGAATATTTTAATGTCCCAGTAGGAGAGCAGTCTGGGACTGACTATTGGTTTAACTACAACAAACATTTACACATCTCTGAATCTCAGAAAATACTCAGGCTGTTTGGAAACGGAGCAGACCATTTGTATGCTAGCCATGGGCACTCTAGCTATACGAGAATGCACAAAAAATCAAATTATATCCGAGGAATTAGATCCTAAAGGAGCATTCTTGATCCATGATGTGCTGTGACTCTAAGCGATTGCTATATTTTACAAGACAAGCAATGTATTAGAGAACCTACCATAAGGAGATGCTCCTGCTTAGACCGAAGGCTAGAGACAGTAAAAGATGACTTAAATGATGAGCAAAGGGTATCACCTTTTCTGAACATATTTATATAGACAATATTACCTCGTGCTGGGCATTGCGAGAAGAAGGTAAAGAGTATTTATTGAGGGCCTATTATGTGCCCAGTTCTTAACATATCCCATTTTAATTTATTAAGTAGGCAAGTTGGAAATCATCTAACTTCTACTTCCTAGTTTTTGTTTATGTATAGCTCCGCTTCCATCTGAAATTTGAATGTGTTTTTGTATATGAATTGAGGTAGGGTGTCTAGTCTCACTTCTTCCGAATCATTTGCTAAATTTTCCAATAATGTTTATTAACATTCCCCTTTAGATTCAAATTACCACATAATATCTATATACCAATAGAGTTGACTTCTGGGCTATTTATTCTGTTCTATTGATCTTTATGTCCCCTTTAACACTAATATCATACTATTTTCATTAGTAAAGCTTCAGGTTTTCGTATATAGTAATAGAAGTTCCAGTGACTGTGATTTTCCCCTAATCTTTTATTAAACATTTTTGCATATTTTTCTCTTTGAATTTTAGAATTATCTTCCAGAGAAATTTAAAAATTAAACTTCATTTAAAATTCTGGTAATATTGCATTTGGGATTGCATTAAACTTACAAATTAATTGGGTTAGAATTAAAGTTTTTTTTATAATATTGTCTTCCCATTGAAGAACAAGGCTTATCTCTCCATTTTTTTCAAGTCTTCTTTGACAACCTTAAGAAAAGTTTGATTGCATTCTTCATATGGATCTCACTCATTTATTATTATTGTTGTTATTATTATTATCTTAATAATTTTTTATTATTGTTGATATTGTAAGACTTTTTTTCCTTTTACATTATTTTATCAGTTATTGCTGTTATATAGAATACTATTTTTGTATCTTAATTTTGTATCTGGCCACCTTAATGGACTCATATTAGATATTACAGTTTATCTATTGGCTCTTTTTTAATTTCCTGTATAGGTATCATATTTCCCGTAAGTGGCAATTTTACCTTTTCCCTTTTTGTATTTATATTTTCAATTTCTTTTTCTCGGTGTATTTTTCAGGGCCTTCAATACATACTAAATGGTAGTAGTTTAGCAGAAATTCTTGTCTTTGTAAGAATTCTCCTAATATTTCCCCATAAGAATGTTGGCTATAAGTTCTTGGTAAAGTCCTAGTTTATTAAGATTTCTATTTTTGTGAGTTTTTCTTTACCAGCAAATTGCTTTTTACATCTGTTGAGATAACTATATGTGTTTTCTCTTTATAGGTTAGGTCTTACAGCTAAGAGGTTGTTAACATTACTACCAAAGAAATTTATAACTGATGCTTTTTCTTTGCCACAGCTCTAAGTTTAGAAAAATAATTGGAATAGGATGTGTATCTTGAAGAGGCCGAGGTGGATAAGTATACTGAATAAAGCACACTGTCTTATACTGTGCCAGGTAGTCTAGTATGTATTAGGTTCCACCAAGACTGATGATATACCTGACGCTGATGACACGGTTCCTGACAAATATCCACTCTGGTCTGCAGGAAAATTGCTGCAGCCACAGGAATATGAGGCTGGACATGGAGGGTGTCAGTTGAACTTCTAGGAGTTCTCATGGGGCTCTAACTCTTTTGGACTTACTATCTGCAATTGTACATCTGCCAGTGTCCTCTGTCTGTTATTGGAGAATGCTGCTGGCCTCTTTGCTGTGTATACTGATTGCAATGACTTCCTTCTGTAGCTTCCAGATAACTAAATTTTCTTGATTTATCAGGAGGTGTCTTTGTCTGGTTCCTCAGTCAATTTGATCTTACTATTGACATTTATCACCATGGTGGGTGGAACATCTCCTAATCTAATAAGTTACATAAATACATTGTCTAATATTAAGTGATTCCTGCATTGCTGGAACACATCCTACTGGTTTATGAGATTTTAATTTTTTTTCATATACTACTGGAACCAAATATATTCAAGAATTTATTACATGATAAAGGTTACTTCTCAATCCAGTGTGGAAAAGATGGGCTTTTCCAATATATGGTGTTGTGAAAAGTGGGTAGGATATAGAAAAATATTAAATTGGATTAATCTTTTACACTGTACACAAAGGTACTCTACAAATGTGCCAATGATTAAATGTAAACCATGGTATAAGAAGGTAATCGTACAAGAAGAAAATTTCAGTGCATTCCTTTACAACTATGGGATAGAAAAAGCCTTTCTAAACCAAGTCTCAAAATGCAAAAACCAGGATAAGAAAAAGGTTGATAAAGCAGACTACATAAAAGTGGAAAAGTTCTACATGGCAAAAGACACCAGGAGCAAATCTAAAATCAAATGACAAATTGAGATAAAGCATTTGTAATTCACAGCAGGAACAATACTTTAAAGGCCCCTATGTACTTTCTCTAATCCTCTAAAAACCCCTAGAAATTGAGAAGAAAAAGATCAACAATCTAAAAGAAAAACTACAGTTCACAGAAAAGGAAATACAAAGGGTCCTCACATATGAAGAGATGTTCAACCTCACTCATAACAAGAGAAATGCACATTTAAACTACTCTAGGATAATACTGCTCACCTACCAGATTAGCAAAGCTCCCAGCAATAACTTTTGGAAGAAAGTCTGTTCATGTACCTTGGGCAGGCATGCAAAGCGGAGCAAACTCCATGAAGGGCAGTGTGGCCAGACTTGACAAACTGCAATTTGCATGCCATTTCTACAATTTTCCCCTACAATTATACCTGCTTGTACATAAAACGCTGTTATTTATGAGGTAATTCATTGTTATTGTTTATTATAGGAAAAATTTTAAATGGGGCAAAGGGAACCCAAGTGTCTATCAAAGGAGAACTACTAAAATAAATTATGGTAAATCCAGACAATGGAATAGTAGGCTGTTACAAAAGCAAGTTAAGAAGCTTTCCTTGCATTGATGTGGATACATCTTTGGTGATAGATCTTTAGAACACATTGTTAAGTGAAAAACAAGCAAGGTAAAGATGAAGTGCATAGTATGCTACCCATAATGCTATTAATCAACTAAGGAGATAATCACTGTCAAAGAAATGATTCTCAAAGTATTATCTGGGGACCACAGGATCCTTTTGAGGGTCCACAAGATCAAACTATTTTCATGATAATACTAAGCATTTATTTGCTCAATTTTTGCTACTTTCTAAAATTTATAAAAACACATTAGTGAAAACTCCAGGAATAAAAGCAGGCTTGGACTTACTGATTCAGATTAATCTGATTGACATTTTTCTTGCTCTGTCACATATGCCTGTGCCATTATCAATGGCATTTAGGTCTGGCTATGAAGAAATGAATAGACACTGCCTGGCAAGACTACAGAAACAGACCACTAAAGCAGACCACTTGCTTCTTAAGGCTGTCCTTTCTGCAAAGAAACTTACACACATGCAAAAAAGAGGATCACAAAATAAATATTCCCAGAAGTCAAGTCCAAAAATGTCTGTCAATATTATACTCTTCTTTCCTCATCAGACTTGTAAGGTAAAAGTAAGACAGATAATTGAGGTAAGTTCTAGGTCATAATAAATAAAAATTTAAATGGACAATTTATTTCTGTTTAACAAGTAAGTATAGACCTACTAAATACAGGGTTTGTGGTCGTTGCTGTATGCAGCTGGGGACCAGATGCTTGGTCACAAGGGAAATTGAATGAGAGTGGAAAGCTATCTCTACTATTAAAACAATTCAAAAGTATATGGCATTTGATGTTTACGTTTCTCCCTTGTGTAAAATGTTTCTGAACCATGGTCTCCAGAGCACACACTTTGGGCTGTTTCTTCCTGGAGTAGTGTTTCATCTGCACAAACTAACCCACATTTTCTTCTGATTCCCCATATGACTAATGAAGCATAGCTCTGAGGTTATGATTTAGGGGAATATATGTGACCATGGAGTGCATAGTGGTGACTGGACCTATGCCCTCATTATAAACATGCTCTCACATAACTGGCTGTCCAGCCTCCATTTTCCTCTTTTCTTTTTCATTTTGATTTTTAAAGATGATCTATTCAACTCTAACGGTGTGGTTAAGCAAAACTGTGTTTTCTATTCTAGCTCTTGGACTTACACCTTCAATAAAAATGTATAGGCCATAAGTTCTTCAGATTCTGTGCAGACTTTTTCTCCAAGGGTTAGCTCCAAGCTTCATCACTTCAAGTTGGGCCAGTTTATCAGCTACCTGCATGGCCCAGATATCTGAGGCTTCAAAATTAAAGAGATACTGTTGTATGTGCCCTGAGAATGTTTTTCCCTTCCTTTTCACATTCATCTAACCTATCCATCCTTGTATAATAGTTCCTTAAGTAGATATATCTATTTACTTGCATATACCAGTAAGATGAGTGCATGTGTGTGTAAGTAATTTAGGTTCTGAGTATGGTTATCTGCAATATAGTGAAACAACTTGAAGGGTAAATGTATTTCAAACTCAGAAATTCATATATAACACTTTTTAAGGGAATATTAAAATCTTATTTGGGACTTCCCTGGTGGTGCAGTGGTTAAGAATCCGCCTGCCAATGCAGGGGACATGGGTTCAAGCTCTGGTCCGGGAAGATCCCGCATGATGCGGAGAAACTAAGCCCGTGTGCCACAACTACTGAGCCTGCATGCCACAACTACTGAAGCCTGCATGCCTAGAGCCTGTGCTCCACCACAAGAGAAGCCACCGCAATGAGAAGCCCGCACACCACAACAAAGAGTAGCTCCCGCTAGCCGCAACTAGAGAAAAAGCCCACGTGCAGCAACGAAGACCCAATGCAGCCAAAATAAATAAATAAATAAATAAATAAAATTTAATCGGTTATTGTATTAAAAAAATAAAATCTTATTTGTATTTCTTCATCTAAAAGACTAATAAGTGCAATAAACACCAAAGCTAATGGTTTCCTAAAATGGTAGCCTCAGTTAGTTTCTTACACAAGTAGAATGATTATATTATTGCAAAGACCTAAGAATTGATTTCACCAAAGGTCACCTATCAGATTGAAATAATGTTTCAATTTCCAGAATCCTTCCACTTTTTAGCTCCTTTGTGGAGTCTAGGATTTAGTGTTCTTTGTAGAATTTCTTTTTAGGCATGGTTCTAGAAAAAGTATTCGAACTGCCAACACATCTTGAATGTTTGTCTGAATAGTTTAGTCAAGATTCAGTTTATAATCTGTGACCAAACGATGGAAGTTTCTAAATGACTCTGAAGTTTGCTGAGGGTGATCAAATTTCCAGGATGAATATGAACACCTCATTTACAAAATGTGTCATTTGATTACAGAGAATCCAAAAGACTCAAGAACAAGAAAATATAAGACAAAAATAAAATCATCAAATGTGCTAAAGCTTATTTAATCTCATACAGTAATCCTGCCTCTTTACCAGAATGATATTATCCTGAAACTCTCACATCTATAGTTTACTCCTACTATCTTTGGATGTCACCTTCTCCAGTAAGTCATCTGTAAATCTTCCAGTTGTTTTTTTTTAAGCCCCTTACTCATCAGTAAACTGAAGGTAGAGAGTGCTGGTAGAATGTGTGCATATCAAGATGTGAAATAAAAACAGCTGAGTTAATTCTGTGAAACATTTCCACTGTTCTGGTAAGAATGAAAAGCATACAGATGAACTACAAAATACGAACTATGCAATTTCAGTAGTTATGCATACACAGTCAACGCTCTTAAATTTGCATTTAAGATTGACCATGAACAAAATGAAGACGAGCAGTAAGATTCATGCTACTAGGACTTCTCTGGTGGCGCAGTGATTAAGAATCCACCTGCCAATACAGGGGACACAGGATCGAGCCCTGGTCTGGGAAGATCCCACATACCACGGAGCAACTAAGCCCATGCTCCACAACTACTGAACCTGTGCTCTAGAGCCCTTGAGCCACAACTACTGAAGCCCATGCACCCTAGAGCCCGTGCTCCACAACAAGAGAAGCCACCACAATGAGAAGCCCGCGCACCGCAATGAAGAGTAGCTCCCGCTCGCCACAACTCGAGAAAGCCCGCGCAGCAACGAAGACTCAACGCAGCCAAAAAAAAGTTTTTTTAATAAAAATAAAAGATTCATGCTAATAATTTCAATTTTTAATTTTTCTTTACTTAAAATGACGTTAAGTAGGAAATTTAAAAACACAGTAAGTGGAGACAGAGACCCCAGAAGAATGAAAGAGCCTTATATGTAATACCTTTAACAGCATTTCTTCCTGAATTTTGAACAAGTTTTCTGCATTTTCATTTTGTACTGAGCCCCACAGATTATGTGGTGTTGGTTATAATGACACATCAAACAGGATCCTTTGAAGCCTGAAAAAGTACAATATCTTCCAGAATGTCTACTTTATAGAAAGATGATAAACAGAGAGAGAGAGACAGACAGACAGACAGATAAGATAGATATTGTTTATTCAATTTGTTAAAGCATCTACTATGTATTTCTGAAGTCTGAATAGCTGGTACATCACTTGCTTAGAATCTGCTTACCACCATTCATTCCCTCCATGTTGTTTATAGTTTTATGACTATGAGGTGTGACTTTCAATACACCACCTATGCTGGGCTTTCTCAGGGGCTCGGGAGCATTTCTCCCCGGCATGTGGTATGTTTGATGACCTTTAGAGGAAGATCAGGTGGTTCCTCTGTTCTTCACACTTGGGAAGGAAAGACCTGTTTGTAAAATGCAGCAAATGTTTCCTGGATGGAAGCCAATTTATTTTTGATCTTCATTTGATCTTTATTTCGACTAATCCTCTTCTTTGTGTGATTTCCTTTTGTTGATATGCCAAAATTCTGCCAACTTGTTTCCTTTCTCAAAAAAACCCCCCTCTTTTCTGTTAAGTTTAATATTTAGATATATTTGCCAAAACTAAATTAAATCCCCTCTGCTCTAGCACCAATCCCTTATCAGATCAGAAGCATATCTTATAAAATGTCTTGGTGATTGGCTCACCTATAGGCTTATTGTGACTTTATATTAAAGAACTGTCATAGATTGCTCTTTGTGGATCTGTTTAATTGGGGTGGGGGGCGGTGAGCAGGATTTTCTTTCCGGTTATTCATTCTCATAAGTAAGAGAATATTTTCATGTCACTGTGGTCAAATCTATAGTGTAGCAACTATTTAGGTAATGCTTGTAATACACTCAGATTTCACTTGAATTGCCTAGATAAACTGAATTGCTCCCAAATGCTTTTAGTCCCAATTCAGGAATGTGATATTAGGACTTGTCTGATCCAGTCGACTGTTCTTTTTAATCTAGCATTATGGCAATTTGTGCATTCTCCTTGTTGCATATAATCTGTCAGCAAGACCAAAGTCCTCTTGCAGATCTTTACTAAACTCTAGACCTGCTAAGAGAAATTTTTTTTTTCCAGATGAAACTCTATTCAGAGGGTTGGGCAAAGCAAACTAAAGCACCAATTAGCACTGTTAACTCAGCATTTTCAACATGCAAGTTTGCTTCCAAAAACCTCCCTTTGAGCCTGAGTTTGCAAGAGGTTCAGATCTCCTGAGTTTCACTTTGAGTGTCAAGTTCAAGCAGAACCCCAAAGAAACTCAAAGCAAAACCCACTTTGGACCCTTTGAGTTTCACCTGGCTTCTACCTGAAAGAACTAAACAATGTTCCCTTAAAACTTGGCCCAAGTTTGCATGCAATTCAACTGAAATCCAATTCATCATTGCTGAAAGATTTGCAAACCTCCGTAAAATGGGCTGTGAACCTAGTATGACCTTTGGATATCTAAGGAAGTTTACCAAAGTTTCCAACAAACTTAAACAGGACTGTTAAAACCTGGTGAAGAATCTACATGTTATATTTTAAGCTATAATTCACCTCTAAGAAATCTATGAATCACATATAATTGGCCCCAAGAGATGAGTTATTTTCTGCTTTGTAAAATTATTATTTTTCATCTCTGCATACTCTTTTTAATAAGAAAGATTCTGGCTAACTGATGAGAAATTAGGTGGCTACCATCACATGCTATTTTCATCTCCTCACTGCATACAGTATATACCACAAGCTTAGGCACGTTATTAAGCATTGGCTATAAAGTGGCCCCGGGAATCTACACTTTTCTAATGGCAAACAGTTGAGATAATTCAATATCTTAGCACAACACAATGGGTTGGAACAACCTGTCACCGAAGACAAATTTCCATTTTTTCTAATGGAGATAAAACTGTGCTTATTCTTTTCTCTGTTCTCTAGGCAAATTTTCTTCCCCCTCTCATCTCTGCCTTGCCCTCCACCCTCTCCTCTCACCACAAAGCCCTACTTGTGTCTTCCTGATAATCTTCATTCATTCTCCCTTCTCTAACCATTTCCTCTCTTCACCTTTGAGCCACATTCTCTTTCTTTATTCTACCCACCCGCCCTCCAGCCCCACCAGTTCTTCATCTGCCTCTTTTCTTAACCTTCCTGATGGGACTTTTCTACCAGCTTTCCACTGCACCTCTTTTACAACAGTGTTGTAAATGGGTCTCTGATATCCCCTTCCATCATTCCTGTGCCTGGGGAGGCTTTCTATACCTAATCCTGTGCCTTTTGTTCTTTGGACTACAGTAGGGTTTTAGGAACTCCTCAAGAGGGGAGGTTGTAAGGCTGTCCTCAGTCCCTGCCAGTGAGCAACACTTTGCAGCAACTATGGATGACAGGGTGACTTTATTCCTTCAACTTAAACACAAACAGGAGAAAAAAACGTAATGTATAGTGGGAAAAAGCATGGATTTGGGAGTCAAACAAAGCTAGGTATGAACAGCATCTCTGCCGCGGTGACCTTGAACAACAAATCTACCCTTTTGGAGCTCTCACCAGTGCAATGGAAACACTAATATCTACATCAAAACGAAAAGGGAATAGATGAAATAATGCATGTCATAGAGATTCTGTTCGTATTAAGTCTTTACCGTCAAGAGGTTCCTTAAGAGAAGATACTGCATCTTCATCTTAGGCATAAACCAGGATGGTTTAGTGAGAAATTAGAAGACTGCTTATTTTCAGCCTTTTCATATAACTTCCCTGTTTAATGTCCTAAGCAATGTGGTGTTTTTGCATTGAGGTACAAATGACACCAGACTCAAAGAAGTCTACTATTTTTTCATTTGGGTTGCATATTCCAAAATGCTCATTTTACTACAGCCAGGGTGATTTCTCTTCCATTACTTCAACACACACAGCTTTGAAAAACTTATTTTTCTGCAAATGTGTGCATTTTGAGATAAGGCAGATTCCTTGTGGACTTAATATCTTTCATGTAGTTTTTCCACATTTTGATAAACACACACAACCACCAAATAATAATTGGGGGAAATGTACATATTACTGAATTCTTATTGCATCTATCTAAGGCTTAGGCTCTAAGCAAAACCAAAATGTCTGAACCAAAAATGAAGAACTCTGTCAATCTTTCAGGAATTTTGTTTGTTTCTTTAATTTTATAAGGACATCATATTTAGAGCCAATAAACGAGATGAGTAAGTGTTTGGTGCCACATGGATTATACTTGAAAATGTCTGTTGGGTTAAATTTTGTGCAGAAATCAATTATTCAGTATTATTTGTAGGAGGCCAGTTGAAATGTATAACAATATTTGCTTTCTTAGATTCAACAGAATTTATAGTGGGAAACTAAAAAAAAACAAACAAACAAAAACACTCAATAGGTAAAAAGAGCAAAGGCCTGTTGCTCTTAACTTTATTATTATGTATAGGGCTCAGTAAATACTTGTTGAATGAATGAATAAGGCTTCCTTAGCAAAGGTCAGGGAAGGCGTGAGCTTGGGAGATGGCTGTGCCCACCTTGAAGTAGGTTGGGCAGGCCCAGTGAAGGGCTCACCATAGGACAGCTAGGTTGATGCATGACACAGAAGGTGATACAGAGCAGAACTCAGCAGTTTACTAGTAAAAAAGAGTGAGATCACATAAAGATGCAGAGTATAAATGGGTAGGGCCAGGAACAGGATTGTAAATGCAAGAGTAAACCAACAGCTAAAAGCTATGCTGTAACTGAATCCTTATGGAAATAGGACAAGCAAGCAAGGACAGAAAGATTACCTGAACAAATGTTTTAGCCTTAGTCCCTTAGTCTTTTAAGTAGCAGTTTGCCTTTTGGATTTACAAACTGCCACAGAATTGCCTACATGGAAATAGATAATGGAGAGAAGAAGACAGGATGGAAGGGTGAAGGGAAGGGAAAAATGGAGAGATGATAGAAGCCAAGAAGAAGAGAGTAAAGAAATTGACAATATCAAAGGAAAAGGAAATAGACAAGGGAGGTAAAAATGGAGGAAGGAGACAAGGGCAGGAAGTGGGAAGGAAAGAAATTCCCAAGGATTGGGAGGAATCTTGACTATTGCTCCACTGGTCTTAGAGAACACCACAGTCCATTGGCTCAGTTATTCACACCAACTTCCCAGTGTACACAGCCAGGCATCTTTGAAGTCTGTAGCTTTGTCATAGAAATGGCTCCAGTCGCAGAAGATAGCTCTGAATTAAATATGAGGGATGTTTCATTATAACCACAAATCCATAAGAGTGAAATTCAAAGAAAAAGGAAAATGAAAATATTACATTTTGTTTGAAAAACTTTGTCCTGAGTTCATTACCCAGTAATGATTCATTCTACCCAGCAAGGAAAGTTAGGGGTACCCCTTTCATGAGTCAAAATCTTTTTCTTGTAGACTTCTTTGTTTTGAATATTCTATTTCTTGATTTGTTAAATAATATTAATGTCAAGTAACATAACAAATGGAAAAGTAGTTGAAGCTATCACCACAAAGTAAGGTTAACACAGAGGCATGAATCCTGTAAGGTACACTTGATAAAGACAACTAAAATTTTTATCTTCTCTAATTAATAAATTGTTAACTGGTAGTCAGGAGCAATAACCTGCTTTTTAAACTACAACTAGATCCTTATTTGCTCTACATTTGAACTTATGGTACTTAGGTTCCAGATGTCACCCAAAACATACACTTGGGGGAAAAAAATTCTACGTTTATATAACAGAGAGTAAAATCAGGGACATTATCAGCTCTAACAGGGGACTGTAATAATATAAATGGGGTTAACAAAGATTTAAGAGAAAATAAGGGATGAAAGATTCCAAATGAATTCTCAGAGATAGCTGGCTACACAGATAACCTTTTTCTCCTTGGTGCCACTATCTAAAATGCAATACTGTCCAGAGAAGATCATTGTTCAGGGCTATTAGCATTTATGTTAATAATAACAATGATAATAGTAATAGTTTACATTTACTGAATATTGCTATGGACCAGGAGCCATTCTAAGCATTTCACAAATTAATATAGTCAATCCTGAGAACAACGTTAAGTGATAGATACTTATTATTATTTTCCCTTATTTTGGTGAATTGATGAGCCGAGACTGATTAGTGGTGAATTAATTATTTAAATTCAAGTCACCAAATCACAAAAATTGATAGCAATAATAACAGCAATTCAACAAGGTGGTAAAAAGTTATGGTTGGACTTCCCTGGTGGCACAGTGGTTAAGAATCCGCCTCCCAATGCAGGGGACGTGGGTTCAAACCCTGGTCCAGGAAGATCCCACATGCTGCAGAGCAACTAAGCCCGTGCACCACAACTATTGAGCCTGCACTCTAGAGCCCGTGAGCCACAACTACTGAGCCCACGTGTCTAGAACCCGTGCTCTGCAACAACAGAAGCCCCACAGCAATGAGAAGCCCGTGCACCGCAACAAAGAGTAGCCCCTGCTCGCCGCAACTAGAGAAAGCCTGCGCGCAGCAACGAAGACCCAACGCAACCAAAAATTAATTAATTAATTAATTAATTTTAAAAGTTATGGTTACTAAGTTACAAAACTTTCCTCTAACTGTTAAAGAAAGATCGCTCCTGGAGATCAGGATATAAACAGTTAATTGTTTCAGAAATTCAAAACACAGTATAGGATTACTTTGAGACGTTTTAGCAAGTATTCTTATAGAATTTCAATGGTTTACACTTATACATCTGACCTAGGAAATCTCAACCGGAAATTCAATATTTGTTATATGCATGATAACACTGGATTCTATAGCTTGTTCCCTAAGGTGTATGCTCCTGTTGAAAGACTTTGGGTCAGACACCCAATCACTAGTGCTATGGAAATACTGGACTAGGAACAGGAGCCCTGATCTTCATCTCTACTCTTCCAGCATTGGCTGTGTCATCTTCCTCTTAAAAATGGAGGATAGTAATGTTTACAACCCACTATATGATTTGTTGTAAGAATCAAATGAGTTATAGATGCAAAAGTACTACTCAAATCTTTATTATTTTTAACAATGCTAAGCATGAGCATATTAGATGATGGAAGAAATAGAGGACATATGTTTGCACAAGAGTATTATAGATTTTGATCACCTTTCTTTAGTATTTAATCATGTGTTCATCTTTGAAAAATGGGATAACTACTTATCTTATAACTATGTTAATCAATGGATCCTGAGTTATCTCTAAGGTGCTGTGTACATGGTAGTTAAGAATACATTTAAGCCAGACTTGCCTGGGTTCAAATCGAAACTCTACATTTACTAGCTGTGCAACCCTAAGCAATATTCTAATCTTCACAGTGTCCTCACCTATAAAATGAGCATAATACTGGTATCTATCTTACAGGGTTGTTATAAGGATTAAATGAGGCAATAGAACGAAAGCACTTAGAATTCATGTCTATCATATAAAATATACTATATAAGTTTTTGCTGTAATTAGGAATTGTTACATAGACGAGTGACATTATTGTTTTTCTAAATTACCCCATACTTATAATCATGACTTTCAAAGGCATCATTTTTCAAATCCTTTAAGCAAATTAGTATCACACACATACTACTAAGCACTATGCTAGGAACTGTACTGTAACAGTAACAGCAACAACAACAAAAACTATGTGATATTCTCCCAGCCCTTAAGGGGATTATAGTCCAATTGGGATCAGGGAAGGAGACAGTAAAAAATTATTGAATACCAGAATAAATTATTTGGGTACTAAAATAAGAAATCAGTATCTGTTCCAAGGATGCAGTAGAAGGTCATTATGGATTCTTGATAATAACATGATGAGAATGGTGTTTGAAGAATACAATGCTCAAAGACCTGAAGATTTTTCTCCCATATTCCCAGACTGAGTCAGTGGCAACATCATGTACCTGGGCACCCAGCCAGAATATTGGGAGTCCAGTCAATCTTCAAATCCTGTGAGTGTGAGAGCCTAAAGATCTTTGCAAGGCGCTTTCTACACGGAAGGCAGTGCCCTCTCTTCTGTAATCTAGGAGCATGGCCCTCCGTGTCCCCATCACCATGCACCCCACCACCCCACCAAACTATATCATCTCTTATCTGGGCTATTGCAATTGCCTCCTAGTCTCCCTGCTGCTTTGGAACTCCTCAGATCAAACTAGTTGTAAAATGCTTATCTGACCATTCACTCACTCATTCTCAAATGTTTATTTCGTGCTTACTCTAAACAAACTATTGTTGAGCAAAAAGTAGACAGTCTCCAAACATCATGAAGACATCATGGTGACAGACAATAACCAAACGATCCTCACAAACTAATGTTGAGTTTAAAGTAATGTTGAACATAACTTTCTAAGCCTCAGTATCCCTATATTTGAACAGGAGTAACCAAACCTACCTCACAATATTTTTTTTTTTTTTTTTATTTACTTATGGCTGTGTTGGGTCTTCGTTTCTGTGCGAGGGCTTTCTCTAGTTGTGGCAAGCGGGGGCCACTCTTCATCGCGGTGCGCGGGCCTCTCACTATCGCGGCCTCTCTTGTTCCAGACGCGCAGGCTCAGTAATTGCGGCTCACGGGCCCAGTTGCTCTGCGGCATGTGGGATCTTCCCAGACCAGGGCACGAACCCGTGTCTCCTGCATCGGCAGGCAGACTCTCAACCACTGCGCCACCAGGGAAGCCCCACAATATTTTTATGAAAATAAAATAACTATTAGGAAAGGACCACAGAGTAGATGCTTGATAAACATTTACTTTGTTTTTGAAATCAAATGGCAGCAACTGGCCCAGAAGATGGAGCTAGAGATAGGGATCAGGAAGTCACTGGCAGAGGGTAATCACAGAAAAAGCCATGAGGGTGAATGAATGCGCCAAGAGAAAGAGAGCTAGTCAGAGAAAGCTCAAGCGCCAGTTCAGAGAGTGGTAGGAGGAAGAGGAACCATGGGAAGGAGACTAAGAATTCGTAAGAGAGGGAGCAGAAAAACCAGGGTCTACTGTCATTAAATATTAAATGACTTTGTGGGAAAGATTTACAAATTGTCTTGCATTTGTTTTATTTTCAGAAGTACCTGCTCTACCAGGTTATTTAGAAATAACTACCAAGTTACAATATGAAGGACAAAGATGTAAACATCTTCAGTTATATCAAGAAAATGATCAACCCTTAGCTGGTCTACCAAGCAGTCAACTTTTATTCAACTCAAACAAGTGGGGGAGGAGACCAGTCTAAACTAATGAAAACTGTGAATTATATTCTTCAAATAAATGTAATTTTGTTCTTTCATATCTATACGATGAGATTCTCTTAGACCAAAAAGAGCATTGGCAAGTAGATACTTTTACAGACTTGCTTTCATAAATAAGAAAAATTACTTTAGTAACATATAAAGAATATTTAAATAGATGATATCAGACTACATGCTTGAAAAATGTGTTCTCTCAAGTAGGTTAATTATATCCTTGCAATCTTTTATACTATTTTTTGCTTACTGAATCCACTTAACATAAATAGGTCGAAGACATCTTTATCTTAACCCCGTGTCAACTACCAAAAATTCCAAATTGGCAGTCCAGAGTAATGAGCTTTTACCATACATAGTGCTCAAGCTATCGTAAGAATATTCTTCTCTTTGAAAATCCAGCTATATTTAAGCTATTTCTTTCTAGATCAAAATTTCAAAGGCTAACTGATCTTCTTGAACGAAATAAATGTATTTAATTTCATTAATGTTTTCTCTTACAAGAATACAGTTTCTGTGCTAAGAGAAGCCCTACCTCCCACCACTGCAGGGCACACCTGGAGCATTACATTCAGTTTTGAGCATCACATTTTAGGACAAACTCCATTAAAATGAAGCACACTTCAAAGAGAATGAGACTTGGAACCATTTCATATGAGAGATAATTGAAAAAACTCGGAGGCTTGGTCTGGAGAACAGATGAGATGGAGAAACAGAGATAATAATACCTCTTTCCAACTATCTGAAAAGCTAGGTGCATAAAAGACACTGACCTTGCTATTTTCTTCAGCTTCAGAGCACTGATCTTTAAACTTATGTGTGCAGGGGGAGCTTATGAAAGCATATGAAAGCAGGGATCAGAGCTCCATAGCCACCAGCTGCCATTCAAATGGCCCTGGGTGGAGGAGAATCAAGAAACTACATTTCCACAAGAACCACAGGTGACTCTGATGCAGGTGGTCTACAGAGCACACTTTGTGAAACACTGCTTTGTAGGGTGAACAAGAATCAGTGGGCCAATATCACAAGGAGACAGATTGCAGCTCAATATACAAAAAAGACCTTCCTAAGGATTACAGCTTCTCTGAAATGAAAAGACTTGTCCCATATGGTTGTACATTCCCATCACTGGTGGGTTCCAACCAGATCCTGGGTGACCGTGGTAAAGATGTCACAGAGTGCTTGCTTCGACAGCACATATACAAAAATTGGAACAATACAGAGAAGATTAGCATGGCCCCTGCACAAGGATGACACGCAAATTCGTGAAGAGTTCCATATTTTTAATCTGGGACTAGCCTGTTCATACGTGAGGAAGAAGGCCAATGATATTCTAGATTACAACCCTTCCTTTCATTATTAGTAGACAAATTAACTAGTGTTATTTTAAAAAAAAATTTGAAAAGAATGTTTTCTTTTCTACTCTGCACCTCTCACATACTCTGTATCTAACATTTAGCCACAGATGCAGACATTCTGTGGGCTACATTTATACTTCTGTATCAAAATGCTAAGCAAAGCGAGTTACATCAAGCTCTCAGCTCACATGTTTTAAAGGAAATAATGTTCTCAAGACATAGTCAGATTTACAATTAACATTATAGTTTACTAAGATCCTATAATACATACCATCTTCTAAAATAAAATTTCAAGAAATGTATGGAAAAGTAAAACTACTAATAAATTTATTCATGATAAACTAAGACATGAAAAAATTTAGCAATATGAATTCAGTTATCCCCAAAAAAGGCATGTAGAACACTGAATCTAGATATGTGTTTTTAAAGTGGCTCTTGAGCATTTGCCCCATATTTATGCAAACATATAAGCTTTTAAAGTAAATACCAAACATTTCAGTCAAATATTACTTAATGATTTTAACCTCCCCTCTATCTAGTTATTTGAAGATATTTCCTAGTGCCTTCTACTACCAAAAAAAAAAACTGTTAATCTTTTTTTTTTTTTTTTACTTAAAAACTCTTGATAAATGCTTTCGGCTCTTAAAGGACAGTTATCATGAAAACATTTCGTTTCCTACACTGTATACTGCCATGATGATCTATTCCTGTTTCTGTATTAAAGAGGCTGCTAAACGTTATTGAAAGTACAATTTGGGTAAATAATACTGAAATGTTGATGTTCTGCAAACAAAGAATCTTCAACGCTCTGTCACTGTAATTGCAGCTGATTTTTTTTAACCAGTGGGTTTCCCAGTCCTATCCCAAGTCTACCAGCAATCAAATCGATTAAAAATCTCACATCACCTGCACCTTTGTCAGCTTACCAACTATTTATAGCCAAGTACCTTTAACTGTAAGCAAATAACATCTATCTCGATACATTGTCTTGTATTATATCTAAATGAAATAAAGAGGGAGGCATAATATCCTAGAGAGTAAACATGGTATTTTGAGGGGAAATAAAGTACTATGTTCTTTAATTTAAAAAAAAAAAAAAAAAGATGTCACAGAAATGAGCATTCAACAAACAGATAGTTGTCTGCATGGAAGCAGAGAGTTTCAATTGCTGATGAGATTGTTTAATTGTGGATTTGTTAGATAAAGATGCCAGTTCTGACGATTATCTTTTATATAGAAGTTACTTGGCAGTGGGATAAACAAGAAAGCAGAGGCTGGAATGACTCCTGTTAATTTTGAAATAGGGAGAGTAACTGGTCAATTAACTGTTTTTCCTTGAAGGACCCTAAATTAAACTCTAATTAGAGGGGAAATGTTAGAACATTTTATTCTAATTTTTTAATGATGCATTATCTTTGCTACAAGATGAATTCTCAAGACTTGAGAATTTAGCATTGTGTGGACCAAAGATGGTAAGAAACCATGAGTGACCCAAGTATCTGGAATAAAGAACTAGGATGTGGTAGCAGGGGGTGTATCAGACACATGTTCCATGGGGAGGGGGAAGCAAAGAGATGGAAGGGAAGGAAACAAGGTAAAAAAGTATCTTTTATATTTGTGTTTCACTGACTTTTCTTTCCAAATTTCCATTGCCAGCCTTAAATTTACTACAAGCCAAGAGTTCAAAGTCAAAATTAATTGCTCTAAAAAGAATGAAAAAGAAACAGGAAGAGAAATGACATCTTTTCACATCCTGAACAAGCCAATTGTGATATTGATAGGGAAAGGGGACTGATTCATATTAGGTCAGATGTGATGGGAAGCCAATAATGAGACATTAGTTCCATTTGTGGTTTGGCTGTGGGAACTGCCAAGCTACAGGGTGTGAGAGCAAGCTGACGGCCCAGATTCACGCCCTTTCCTTTTATGACGTAAAATGTCCTTCATCTGTAGGGCAAAAGTACATCCTGTTTTACAAATAGAAATAAAAGTCTAAAAGAAGAAGGGCATCCATGTATCTCTTCATCTGAGATTGAGGAAAGTTGTGCTGGTCAACTGAAGGCCTTTCTGTGGAGGTAACATTTGAGTTGAGCTCTAAATGACCGAAAGAATCCTGGTATTTGAAGACCGCAAGAACCACTTATGAGGCAGAGGGACCAGTCCATGCAAAAAACAAGGGCTTGCCTCAAACATACAAAAAATTAGTTTGCTGAGGGAGCAGCAGCTAGTTTCCAGGGTTGGGAACATTGGGAAGAATCCAGATTCCAAAAATATGGCTCTTATTGTCCCGGTGGCTATAAAGCGATAGCCAGAGTGGCCACTAAAGATGAAAGAGCCACCATGTTAGGTTCTGAGTGACACAGAGAGACCACTGGACCAGCACACTGACTGGAGGGGACCCATGGAGATTCTTGCCTTCCTAACAGCTGCCTGGAGGGCCAGCTAATATAATTCAGACATGAGGTGGAGTTACAACCCCACTGGTCGACACTGACCAGTGAAAGACAGGAGATAGGAAGGGGCCAGCAGATAAATTGCTTGCTCGTCCCTCTCTCTGAGATCCTGTTTCTAGATGCTTTCCTACAGCTCTTGGAGAGGTCCTGTGAGACCATGGTACCTGTAAACTGTGGGCCGCCCACTAGCACACTTGGATTTCTCTCCCTATTTTCCTGCCTTTTACTAAATTCCTTTTCCTCTCACCCCTCTTTCCTGGGGTTTCACTTCCTAATAGAGTTAATCCCGAAGCTTTTGCCTCAGGCAGTTTCCTAGAGGATGTAGTCTAAAATGCATATATGAGTTCATTTAATCCTCACAGAAATCTCATGAGTCAGGTACTATTAATGTCCCCACGATACAGATTTTAAAAAACTGATTGCAGAAGTTATGTAACTTGCCCAGAGTCATGAAGCTGGTGAGTGGACCAGCTGAGCTGATCTGGCTCTACAACCCCTGTGTTCTACTGTCATGTAGATGCCGGTCACATTCAAGGGACATTCGAGATGGGTCTGCAACAGGCTCATGTAGAGAAGGAGGCTGCTACTCTCACGAAAGGATGCCTGGGGCCCACCTCGCTGGATTCGTTGTACTGGAAAAGACGAGGTTTGACCGATTAGCTAGTCTTCATCAGCAGTATCATTAACCACTTACCAGACATCTATTCTGTGAGAGCACTGTTCCAGGTACCAAGCAACCCAAGTAATCAGAGATGACCTCGACACTCTAGAGGCTGGGGAAAACGGAGCCCAAACAGAAAAGCTGCGCGCAGACCAGAATAAAGCGGGGTGAGGCATTTGCCTTGGGCGCAAAATTTAAGGAGGCCCCCAAAACTCAGTAATCTAGAGAAATCATGTTTTAATGAAATAATTTTTTTAAATCTTAATTAAGGTAAAAAATGTCATGATGAACAAAATATCAAAATTTTAAATGAAAACAAGATCAGTACCAGAGCCATGTTGGAGCCTGAGGCAAAAGACATAATCAGTAATACTGATCCTTCTCCCCAGTCCAGTCCTGTAGAGAAGGATAAATTATTCAAGGTGTATATGTTCATTTCTTTGGCCCTCAGGGCCATACTCAACCCCAGAGTAGAATCAGGATTCTTTTTTAATAACTTCAGTGTACAGACCTAACTAATACACACACTTGAATGTTTTATACAAGGACTAAGATGAACAATCACAATCCTTGCCCAGTATTGCACTCTCCTACAGCCAACCGAGGGACATTAAATAATATTATTTAGAATTAAAATTATTTTTAATTATTCCTATCTTTGAAAATGGGAAAAAAACCACTGTTTTCTTATTAAACATTTTTTTAAATCTTACAGTTAAATAAGAAATATGATTGCAGGTGATGGAAAATGCCAATATTCAATAACTATTCAGTAATGTGC
Source organism: Balaenoptera ricei (assembly GCF_028023285.1). Classification (NCBI taxonomy): domain Eukaryota; kingdom Metazoa; phylum Chordata; class Mammalia; order Artiodactyla; family Balaenopteridae; genus Balaenoptera; species Balaenoptera ricei. The sequence continues at coordinate 28,759,072 of NC_082650.1, read as the reverse complement.
CGTAAATGAGGAAACTAAAAATAGATTATAAGCGCTAGTTTATAATCTTTATATTTTTATTCTATTATAATGAATGATAATAGTTAATATGCAATCATTTAAACTTTCAAATTACAAAACTAATTTAAATTTACAGAACTAGAAATTCCTAACTGAAAATTACAAAATTATATTCCTTTATATGTGCTAACTTTGAGATAATCAGGTGAGAAAATGTTCTTCTCTGCCTATGGTGCCTACGAAGAATTGTCTTCTGGGGTGGGAAAAAAAAGATTCTTTGAAGGATAAAATTCTACCTGAATTGTTGTACTGTATTCAAATAGATCAAAAACCTTTCTCTTTAGGCATGGATTTCCTAAAAGGGAGCAGAACGAGGAAAAGGCTTATCTGCAAGCTGCTCCACTGATGAGCTGGGGGTGGGAGCACACATGGAGAAAGGGAGGGAAATTCCCAGCTCTGGAGGAGAGCAGAAGGGAATACCCGCAAAAATCAGAGATACCTTGGCATGGATTTAACTTCCTCTTCCTAAACTTGCTGAAACACTTCTTCAAATCAAAACAAAATATAACAACAACAAAAAACCCTTCTTTCTTTTACAACTGAACAACAGTGATAATTGTGAGACTGCTAACCGTACTTTCCCAGCAGGTCAGGCTGTAACTTGATTTAACTGCTTTTGCACTGGGACAAACGAAAAGAAGGCAACTCTCCTTTCCATCCCCAGCCTCAGTCTGGGATTTGCCAATTTTTATAAATATGTCACATTGTTAGCACTTTCTTATTACTCCTGTAGCCTACAGTCATTCTGAAGTCCTTTGGCTTTTCTTCTTAACCCCTTTATTTATATGCCATGTAACTAATACAAGCCTTGAAATCACCAAAGAGATAAACTCTCCTCTCATAATAAATAATGGTTGGGGGGAAAGTACTTCCTAATGATCATTCAAAATGAGTTAAGCAGTAAAATTTCTATTATGGTTCCTGTGTATACATATTATAAAGCTTTGCTAGTCAAAAACCCATAGCACAAAAAAAAACAATAAAATAAAAGACCTTTGGTCTCTTTAGCTATTATGTCTTCAATTAGGAGTTTAGTCAATGTAATGATTTCCTTAGGTAATCACCAGTATGCGATTTTACACACACACCACACACACACACACACACACACACACACACATTTTTCAGGGTTCAAGAAAACCTCCAAATTCAATTCAGTGTAACATTCTAATATTTAGTCTAATATTATTTGTCCAAGGAGAACAAACTGGAAATTTCACAAGCATTGATTTAGTTGTAAACTTTTAGATTTTTTCCCCTGCTCCAGTTATATAAATATAGTGCTCGAAAAACCCTGGGACACAAAATTTCAATGCTTTTGTTCCAGTACTTTTAGTGTCTTGAAACAGAATGTTACAAAAAAACAACATCATAAATCTTAATACTCTAATGAGGATATGTTTAAAAGCCTAGTCTAGATATAAAGTCTAATTCTTCATACCTCTGATTTGGACACAGAGGTTCTTCTGGAATTTATATTTGAGCCAAGCTTCCACGTAGAGGGCGAGGGCAGTGGTGTGTGTTCCATCATGTGTTCAAGCGCCATGAAAGTTCTGCTCTGTTCAGTCTCAGATACAATTTAACAAAACCCCCAAAACAATAATACCTGTATAGTAAGTAGGAAATCCTCTAGATATTCCAAGCTAAAAAAAGTGATATCATTTTTCAGATGTCAAATACCTGGCAGAAATTGACCAGTTCAGTTTTGAATACTGTCATTAGCCATTCCCCCCAGCCAGGGGAAAATTTCTTCATGCTCTAAAAACAGGAACAACAAATTGTCAGTTAATCTCATTTTAGAATCTATAAATTTTATGTCTCCAGATGTGAGATTAGATATAGAACAAATGGAGTGGATGAAGAAGGCAAAGGAACAAAATATTTAGGATAATTTACCCCCTCAGAAAAAGATGACAGTTTAACTCATTGGAAAACAGACTTCTCAGCTATGAATAGGGACATTATTTGGCCTGATAAATGCTATAATCTCTGAAACTTTAAGTATGTGTGGTCAGTGAATATTTCTCTTTTATTTTCATTCTCATTTGTTTGAAGGGTAAGAATTAGCTACTATAAATTTGAAGACCATTCATATACTAAATAAAGTCAATTAAGCCCAAGGGTTCATAGGATTTATAAAAAATATCGAGTAAACAGCTACCCTTAAAATTATGTTTATATTTATTAACTTTAACTTTCCATACATATTTACTTCACAGTTATATCTCTGTGGGAAAACAGAGAATGATGTCTGCGTTCAACCAACTATTCAGACATGTCTATTATTCTAGACTGTTTGCCTGCCACAAATCATTTGCATGAAATTGTGAGGTTCTCCTAGGAGAAAACCCTTCCTTAAAAAAGAGAGACATGGCTTCCCTGGTGGCGCAGTGGTTGAGAATCTGCCTGCCAATGCAGGGGACACAGGTTTGAGCCCTGGTCTGGAAAGATCCCACATGCCACGGAGCAGCTGGGCCCGTGAGCCACAATTACTGAGCCTGCGCGTCTGGAGCCTGTGCTCCGCAACAAGAGAGGCCGCGATAATGAGAGGCCTGCGCACCGCGATGAAGAGTGGCCCCCACTCGCCACAACTAGAGAAAGCCCTCGCACAGAAAACGAAGACCCAACACAGCCATAAATAAATAAAATAAATAAATAAAGAAAACCCAAAGTTTAAAAAAAAAAAAAAAAAGGTTGACCAGTAAAACAGACTATTTAAAAAAAAAAAAAAAAAAGACAGACAGACAGACAGATTCAGACAAGTGTGGTAGTTACGATACAGTTTGAGAAAATGAAACCTTAGTGGTCAGAGGAAAAGGGGTTCTAAGTACAGAACAGTAACTGTCCTTCAATTTTTCTCCCCTGATCCAGACCCCAAGTGCTGTATTCTTCTGGAAGCTGTTATCCTAAAAGGACACAGGAGGGAAAGCCATGGGGAAAGGCATAACCCAGCCAAGGTGGACAGAGCCCCCCACTCTAGTGCAGGGCACAGCTTGGCTGTGGCAGTTTGAAAATTCCAGAGAACTCAGTGCCCCTCAGGCTCCACGAGGAACCCAGAGCACCAACTGCAGTGGTGGCCATGCCCAATGCATATCGACTGGGCTTTGTGGCAATGACTTCTCGTGGGCACCATCAGGAGCTACGGGAGACACAGAGAGGTGAAGAGAAAAGCTTGGAAAGGAAGAAAAAGACAGTTCCCTAGTCACTAGTAGGATTTGCTTTATTAGGAGCACAGTTGAGACTGTCTGAGTGAGGATCATGAAATAATGGATGGAAGAATCAAAGACACAAATTTACTGTGTTAAAATCATCTAAAATCTACTGTAAATATAATGGTGGACTATTTTGATTGCATATTTTGAAATGAATCTAGATAATAAAGTTGAATGATTTATCAACTTTTGAATTTGTATTTATGAATTTCAACCTCATGGTTATAGACTTTACGCTTTAGGATATTAATTTGATTAGACTATTTCATCACATGCCATAACTTGAAAATGCATTATTTCATCTAATCCAGCAGACTTGTGGGGAACACACTTCTAATATAACCCTGTTTTAAAGAAGAAAAACTAATTCCAGAAAGCCCAATAACTTGTCCAACATCTCACATTTAGTGTAGAAAGGGGCAGACTCGGGGCCTCTGACTCAGAATCCTTACCCACTGCACTCCTGTCATAGCCCTGCATGACCTGCCAGTTCCCCCAACAGCTACCTGGTGGTCCCAGAGTCAGCAGGTGAAAGCTCTGGGCCGACAATTGGGAAACCCCAAATGGAATCTTCCTGGCCCTTGTTCAACTTCTCTTTGACCTTGGGAAAGTCACTTAACTTTCTGTTTTATTTCTCCATCTGCAGAATGGGTTGGGTAACAATAACACCTGCCCTACCCAAACTTACATGAATGTTACGAGGAAGAATTAGATAATGTCTGCACTGAGCTTTGCTCTCCTTAGAAGAAAGTCCCTGTAAAACTCAAGGCAGGGGCTTCCCTGGTGGCTCAGTGGTTGAGAATCTGCCTGCTAATGCAGGGGACACGGGTTCGAGCCCTAGTCTGGGAAGATCCCACGGAGCCACGGAGGATGCCGCGGAGCAACTAGGCCCGTGAGCCACAACTACTGAGCCTGCACGTCTGGAGCCTGTGCTCCGCAACAAGAGAGGCCGCGATAGTGAGAGGCCCGCGCACCGCGATGAAGAGTGGCCCCCGCTTGCCACAACTAGAGAAAGCCCTTGCACAGAAATGAAGACCCAACACAGAGAAAAATTAATTAATTAATTAAAAAAAAACTCCAGGCAGAAATTCATTATGGGGGCTGATGAGATCAAAGCCTGTTGCCATGAGCTGGGGAAGCTTTCCCCTGCACAGAGAGCATTTACTGCTCTCCACTCTAATAACATTCCCCCCTTAAGATTCTAAAATGATTTGCAGATAGTCATTAAGTAAATCTTGCTGCCCTTAAGCAAGGTGCAATTTGCACTATAAGAGCCTAAAGTTTTATGAAAACAAAATCTTAAGAGGAGCAAGGGCGGTGCTTAAAAATATAATCCAGGAATTACGATCCGTATGTCTATTTTCTAATCCCCTACTCTCTCTATCCACAAAATATAATTTTTATTTAACTCTTTCGTTTTCCTTTCATAGCAGCTAGGCAGTGTCATTACAAGCAGACCTCATGGTAGGAGACCTTATGCAAAAATAAAGGGAAACAAATACTCCTAAATATTAGTAACTTTAAAAACTTTGGGCAACTCTAAAACTTTGTATGAATCCCTGGTTTTCATATTTGCCTGAACCAAAAGTACTGTCTTCTCTCCAGTTCGTTGTGCAGGTCCTTTCTGTCAGAAAGTGGATAAGGCACTCAAACCACGAAAGAACCCACTGGTCAGCTTTAAGGAATTCATCTTCCCAAAGTGCCAGGATCCATTAACCAAGTCTTGAGCTGTTTGCATAATATTGCCTAACCTCGTTTTCTGATGTCTCAACTTGACTGCATTTCATCTTAATTTATTAAACTCCACTGGCAAAGACTCAGAGTAAAATGCTGTGCTATCTTATTTTTGAATCTACATGTTAATATGTCTAATTGGCCTTCATTTCCATCTGCACAGATCTCTAGTCTTCATTTCTGGAATTAGTAGATCAAATTGCCAAATCCAACCCAGTCATGACCTCGTGACGTTCATTTGACTTTCCCTCAATATGCTGTCAAAGCCTTAAAATGTACATTACCAGTGTGAGCAAGGACCTGGCATTGAAAACGGTTTCAGCTTTTATAATATTTCTTGTTTGATTTAGATCTGCTGAAAGACAAGAGTTAAAAGCACAGAGAAGACCCCTTATTCTCAGAGTAAGGCTGACATAAGCTTTAAATGTTTTCTTTCCTTTCTAGACCTATTCTACAGTTTACTGAGATGAGCATTGGGGCCAGTGTTGACGGGCAATACGCATTTATAAGAGATTAAATAGAAGCCACTAACTCCTTTCTCTCAACCTCCCCAAGATTTTTGCCTCAAAAAAAAAAAAAAAAAAACAAGACCTATTCAATCTAATTCTAAAAAGGGAGGACTAACTTCACATATCAGTGCTGAATTGATTATAACAGGACCTCCCCATCCAAAAAACATAAACTTTCTATTTCTCCTCATGTTGGTCTCAAGGAATAACCCTTAAACTGGGACAAATAATTTTGAAGGTGTCACAAAGGTGCCCTTTCGCGAAATAGTTTTTCTCCATCCTGTAAACAGTGTGTTTCCTTTGGCTACATGTTTTTCTCCTGATGAAATGCAAATAACTCTAAAAGCAATAACATATCAAGTCTTATCAGCCATTTATACCTTAGTGTGAAGGAATTGGACAGATTCTATGTGTGTGGGGAAAGGTCTGGAAAGGAAAACTTAAAGGAAGTCTGAGGAGAAGGGACAAACCTTTTTTTTGTTTTTTAACATCCTTATTGGAGTATAATTGCTTTACAATGGTGTGTTAGTTTCTGCTGTATAACATAGTGAATCAGCTATACGTATACATATATCCCCATATCTCCTCCCTCTTGCGTCTCCCTCCCTCCCACCCTCCCTATCCCACCCCTCTAGGTGGTCACAAAGCACCGAGCTGATCTCCCTGTGCTATGCGACTGCTTCCCACTAGCTATCTATTTCACATTCGATACTGTATATATGTCCATGTCACTCTCTCACTTCGTCCCAGCTTACCCTTCCCCCTCCCCGTGTCCTCAAGTCCATTCTCTACGTCTGCATCTTTATTCCTGAAGGACAAAATTTGCTCAATTTTACCTGGCCAGGTATTTTCTTAATAATAATGCAGGTTCCATTCTATTCTCCTGTGACAGCTTCTTTCTTCTCGGGCTGAAATGGCACATAGAATCTTTTCTTTAAAGTCTACCTAGGCATTCTGTGTTAGGAGAGTAAGAAGGTGAGGAGGTGGAGGAGGCAGACCCTGAGGGTCACTCCTCCTCTGCGCCCAGGAGGGCGGCTGCTGGGAGCAGGCAGGCTGGTCGAGGTGGCCTTGAGGGCCTGCGGCAACAAGCCGGCGTCCAGGGTTCCAGACTGAGGGAGGAGGAGGAGGAGTGCAGACCATTTCATCCTAATTATGCCAGAGCCTGAACTGAAAAATCAAATCAAACCTCAATAACACGGGAAGATTTTTTATTGCAGTCTAAAGTGAATTGGGGCTACTAAGATTTAAAGAGGACATGGCGTTTCCGGTTCTCCAGCTCTAACAAATTTTCGAAGGTAAAGGAAAATTAACGTTCCTGTAAAATGAAGAATAAAAACCCAAGACCCTTGATTGGTGAAGAAGTGAACTCTGCTTAAAAGTAAAGAAAAAAAATCATTTCACACGTATTGTTAGCTCTTTCTTCTACCGAGGGTGAGTCTGGTTGATTGTTCTTTGGTTTAGCAAAGAGTATGATGAGCTTTCTGGATATGCAAAGATATTGAGCCTAGCCTAGGATAGAGATTGCAAATTAAAATTTTCCAAATAATATTACAAGAAGGAGGCAGTGGGAGTGGGGGAGTGAGCAGTGAAGGAGATACAGTAGAGCTTTGGGAGCCCAGGGGGAGGCCACTCAAGGCAGGCACTTTAGGGCAGGAAGATCTAATCCTGAAGTTCAAGGGGATTTCTTTTTTGCATCTTGTGTTGGTGCTACTTTGGGCAATGAAAGATGGGTGATGGCCTTGTGATGAGTGATGACTTTGTGAAGGTAAAGCAGTACTGACAGCCACTAGCAGACAGAGGCAGCAGGATGAAGAGAGCATATAGGGAACTCTGCAAGAGGTCAAGGTGAGAGGTGGCCGGAAGGAACAAGGCACCCATCCTGGGAATCCTTAAGAATCTCAGGGAGAGTACTAGGATTTCCTCAGTATTTGGCATGGATGTTTGAGCCATTTTATTTGTAAAAACAGAAAGAACAGAACAGAAGAGAAAAAAGAAAAGAAAAGAACAAGGAAAGGAAAAGTTAAAGCCAGAATGCTAGAGGACATTCCTTGTACCAATTAGTCTGCTCTTGCTGCATGAGGCGTGATAATCATTGGAAGTCACAATCTCTTTCTCTTTCCCAAGACATGTCTCTTGGCTGCTTTAGTTCTCAGATTAAGAACCATCTGGAATGGTTGGATTCTGAATCTGGGCATAGCTCCACATAATTCAATCCAGTGATGTGCTGGTAACCCAGCTCTCTGGGGGCAAAAAAGAGTTGGCAGTTTTTATGTGTAGATACACCCACTATGGCCAATTTCAAGCTACAAACTTTACGTCACTGAATGTGAAGTTGGGAAGAGGTGTGTGGAATCAGCTCACATTTGCTGGTGTAAATGAGCTCTAGCACACTGATAGCTCCATCCATGTGACAGCAATTCATTCCACTCTGTCACAGGACCAGCCACCTGGCCTTCTTTCAATTCCCTTTACTTGCTCTGCTTCCTCCTGCCTCAGGACTTCTGTGCTTTCTGTTCCTCTGCCTAGGATGCACTTTCCTTCCTTTTCACCTAGTCAATATTTACTCATCCATCTGTTCTCAGCACAACTGTGACTTCTTCAGGCAAACTTTCTCTGACCTCCCTGCCAGGTCAAGTATCTTAAGTTTAGACTCTCATTGCGCCATGCACCTTTCCTGCCTAAAATATATTACAGGTATAATTTTTTTTTTTTTTTTTTTTTTTTGGCCGCACCACCCAGCATGTGGGATCTTAGTTCCCTGACCAGGGATCGAACCCGCGCCCCCTCCGTTGGAAGCGTGGAGTCTTAACCACTGGACCGCCAGGGAAGTCCCACAGGTATAATTTTATACTTGTTCAATTGATTATTTGATTTATATTTATCCCCCCTCCTTGATGGTAAACTCCAGGAGTCAGGCCTCATCTGCTTTTGTTCACATTGCATGGCCTAGCGAGTAACAGGTGTGCGATGGCAATTTGTCGAATGACTGAGCATCACACATCATCCCCCAATCTTAGTAAATCAGCAGCTGGTCACTTTTCATTTGAAGGTGGAAAGTGTAGAGCACAAAGAGGTCATCTCTCTTCTTATCAGCACCATACCTGGAGTTGCTTCAGACCAAGAAGACCTCACTAGATCAGACTCACTTGAGCATGCATCTACACTAACTTCTTCATCTCTGAGGAACCACACGGCAAACCAGCAGAGGCAAACCAGGCAAACTGGCAAACCAGTTTAGAAATCATTTTGTGTAATCTGGAGCTATACAACGGTGTCTTATGCGGTTGCCTGATAGAACCTTCATCAAATAACCATATTTTTTTGTTCTTTTCTATCTATACATACCTGCTCAATACACTTGGATATATCCAATTAAAATAAATTTAATCTGGAAAATAGTAAGAAGAGAAACTGGAGTGTTTAAGGGTATATGTAATTTCCACTCCTCAAAATACTAACATTTCATCAGTGAAAAATGACATTGGCATTTAAATAATGGAAATAGTTAGCAAGTTGAAAGGGTTTACAAAGAAACTATTAAATAATAGTTGAAATGTATAGAGTAGCGGTGTGCTAACTCCTCATAGCAACTCTCTGAGACTCAGAGACCTTCAAGTGCTCAATGTCATACAGCCAGTGGTGGAGATGGGGAAGGTAAGGACTCTGACACTGGAGCCCATACTTCTAATGACTAAGCTCTGTGGCCTGCGGGGAAAAGATCAAGTGCAAAAGTGATAGAGTAACCTTCAGTCAAGGAAGACATGATATAGGTTCAGACATGTAAATAGAATTGGAAGAAGGTAAGAAATTTAAACACCCATGCTGGGGTAATAAGAGGATAGGGTAAGAGGTAGACTATTTTTACTTTTAAAACTTCATTTAAGATTGTTGTAAAGCATTTTTTTAAAGGCTAAAAACCCTACTTACATCTTTTGACCTATAGAGCATACCCACACACTGTCATTGGCGTCTTGCTAAGGATTCTAAGAGGAAAAGTAGACTTCAGTTTATTCCTCTACAGCCATATGAGCTGTGCCCTAGTCTAGTCACTGTAGTAGGAACATATTTTGGCAGTAAAATCATAGTTAAATTTAGTTGAACTGCTTAGCTATGCATCAGAAGTCAAGAGTTGCCTATATGCAGTTTAATATTACTTTCTGTAAAGAATCCATGAGGGTCTAAAGCCAGACTTAAGCAAAAATTTAAAAGACACTTTTAGAGAACAAGATACATCGCTCACTACAAGTTGCTTCTCAGTACAATTCCCTTTACCAATAATTCTAACTTTCACTGAGAAGTTTCTATGTGCCAGGCACTAGGCTCAGTGCTAGGGTAGACCATGCGTTATTTCATTTAATCTTTACCAACCCCTGTGATCTACCTACTATTACTATCCTCATCTTAGAGTTAGAAAAGTGAAGTAATTAGCTCAAGTTGACACATTCAGTGAAAGATGGAGCAGAATTTTCAACAAAATTCTATCTTATTCACTCTACACATACTGTCAAAAAATACAAAAAGTTAAAAAGGAAATTTTCACTTGAAAGCTCTGACTGGCAGTTCATGGGATTTGATCATTTGGCCATGTCAATGCAGGAGCTTCTTTTTGGAAACTTTTCAGAAACATATTCCACGAGGGAGCTTCTGCTTTGTAAGAAGCCTGACGTTTTGTCACACAGCCACTTTGCTCACTGGAAAAAAACCCAGCTTCAAGAAATAAGAAGCAACAAAATCATAGCAGTAGTTTTTAACTCTGACATATTCAAATTATCTGGGCAGTTTTGAAAAAAATACTGATATTTGGGCCCCATCCCAGACCAATTAAATCATAATTTCTTGGGGATGGAGCCTGGGCCTTGGTGATTTTTAAATACTTCCTAAGCCCGTCATCTGCCTTCTCTACCGGCTCCATCCCGACCATGCAGGTGAAAAAAATGGTTATTGTATAACTAAGGTAATGGCAAAAAATGTCAATGTTTTAAATTTTTTTTTGTTAATAGGCCTAATTTGTAAATTTATGTGACTGCTTATAATTGTTGTTTATAAGATTATCTAAGCTCTGCCACTAGAATTTTCTAGTTTCAAAAGTCATACCAAAAGGCAACAGTAGATGGCTCACTTCTCTCAGAAAGATCCAAGAACCAGCACTGGATACTAAATGGAAGAACCAAAACTCTCCTTGTAAATTAGCTTGAGGTAGGGGGTAGGTAAGAAGATAAAAAAGTGATGGGGAAAATAAGAATTCAGAGTCTTTTCTAGAATAATTGAAGACTAGGTTAAAAGAGTCACCAAAAAAAAAAAAATACTAGGAATGGAAATGAGCAAAAAGTGATTCCAGAGTATATACTGTCTTTGACACTGATAATGAAAGTAGTGAAAGTTTGAACAAGGAAGTTGACAAACCATAAAACTGAGTCCCAAAGTTCCCTCTAATCATGGATATCTTTTTTTCCCCTTTTTCGGTGAAAGTGAGAATGGAAGATTTGGGTTTTATATGGACAACATCTGTGAGGAAACTTGGTCTGTCTTTCCCCTGAATGTCAACACGCACCATACAGAAGGGCCCAAAAGGCCAGGAATTTTCTCTTGCATCATCTGTTCTTAAAATTGTTTTCATTTTCACTTTTGCCAATTATACTGTACTTCAGAGACATGAAGTAATGATACCACTTGTTAGAAATTAATGAAAGTAAAAGTCTAGTTAAAGACTAACCTCTATATGGTAAGTCTCCTAATATGAAATATTTGTCACAATTGAGATAGAGTGTAAGGGAATTGTCTTTTCTTTTTTTATACAAGTGTAATTTTTAACTAAAAAAAATAATATATTCTTTCACGAACTTTTGCACATCTCAATACATACTCAAGGGATACTCATTTCTGTCAAGTAGGACCAATATTATTTCTATTTTACAACTGGACCAACTGAGAAATGAAGAAAAAACTGATTTGACACAGACCTTCAAATGGGGCTAATCTCATCACTCCCGATCCAGAGTTCTACTGTCAAATGACTTTTCTCACTTTATTACCTCTGGGTTGATAGAGGTTTGAGGTTACATTTTCACTGTTAAGGATACTAGTGTCCTAGTTCTAGGGCCTAACATGACTAAGAGCTCAGAGCCCAACTTTAGTCATTAGTTTCCGCTTGTGAGCCCACACTCACTCTGGACCCACGTAAACCCAGAGACCCTACTTAGAGCTGTAAGGGGGCAGCCAAGAGAACACATCTTTCCCACAGTGCTTATAACCCAACCCAGGACTAGATGTCAAGAACACTAACTCACAGTCACAGTCAGATTTCTCCATACACGTGACTACCTCATCAGAGACCCGTTTCAGTATGCCTAAAAAAGTACTGAGCTTTAATTTCGATCTACAATCTGGCAGTGTGTTCAGGAATGGCAATGCATTGACCTTGCCCTGAAGCTCTGCTAGAAAACACAGATGTCTTTCCTTCAAGCCCATTCATTAACAGGCCTCAGTGAGCAAAGAGAGGGGAGTCACGGAGGTGGCCTAGGGTAGACAGCTGTGGCTAAAGCAACACCAGTAGCCATGGCCATGAGGGCAGGTGAAGAGTGGAGTACAGCTTAACCACATCCTTCTGGCATGAGGTCACCCGAACCTTGGCCCAGCTCTGCATACAAATAAGTAAATGTCTACCTGTTTATTCTACCTGTGCATGTCAAGTTATTTTTAGCGAGATGGATTCCTATTTAATGTTCAGAATGGGAGGGTGCTGACAACCCTTTTTAACAGTGCAGAAAGTTCCAGCCAAGCACCCAGTTTCCACAATTGCATCTGCAAACAGAAGTGGTGATGGTGGTAATAGAGTTGTCCTATGGTTCACTTAATTCCAGAGTACTTGATTAATCCCAGTTGGAACTACATACAAGTACTGGATCTACTACTATGCACACTACCTCTGTGAACAGACCACGTAAACCTACTTTCCGAATTTGTTTTAAATTTTTTTAAAATGTAAATTATTGTGAACATCTTCAGGAAGTTACAATAAATCCAATTATCATGGCATTTTTCTACATAAAATTATTTTATTTTTCTCTATTACCTCTAGAATGAAACCCAAACTGCCAAGATAAGGAACAGAAGGTCTTTGAAACACTATCTCCAACCCATCTCTCCATCTTTATCTCTCGCCACTCTCTACCATCTCTCCCATCCCCCAGAGCATATGCCCTGTTTTGACCCAGAACTAACCATTTTTGGAGTGTGTTATTGGCCAAGATTGCCAGCCAGAGGTCTGTGGACCCAATCATCCTACAGACATGTTTTGTTCAGGTCTTACAGTGTTTAAAAAGATTTTTGTTTGAACATTTCACAGGACTTCTATCTTCTTGTGAAAAATAGAAAATTTGTCAACATTGGGCCTACATTCCTACATGGCAACCAGCCAAAGCTAAAAAATGACTTTCTGCTGTAGATGTGGGCTGCAGTCTCGAATTCTCCACAATCCCCACCCCTTTCCATTGCATCATTCCTAGCCTAGTCATTCATTTTCTTTATCTGCCTGTCCCCTATAGGGCCATGCACCTTTCAATTCCATATTATTCCCTCATACTTGCTGCTATTTGGGAAATGCTTTTCTGAGCTTCTTTCTGGTAGACCTCTACCAGTCCCAATTCAACATCTCCTCCACTGTGAAGTCCTTCATTTGTCTGTTTCATCTGTAATCCCTTACATATATTGTTATCATAATAATATCATAATATATTAGAGTTCATTATAAGCATTAACTCCCTGACTACCTGTTCCCTCAAATTCAAGAATCTGGATCTATTTACTTCTTCATTGCCAATATTTAGCACAGGTGCCAGTGAATGGATAAGTTTCCAAGAGAGTCATGATATAATATAGAAAAGGGTGAACTAATTCCCACAACATTGAAGGAGGTGTGGGTTTTTTCTGAGACAGGCATTGGATGTGTTAACAGTGGTTGAAAGTGGGGCGAAAAAGTAGGGTAGTAAGAAAGTTAAGAATATAAGCAGAATTTTCGCTTAAGAACAAATTCAGAAAATAGGACACATAATTGTACATACCCTGCAGATAGGTAAAAAATAAGTACACATGAGGAAAACTGTGAAGAAAACATATGGATACAAAAGTATTCGTATTAATATTTATAGTTTCCAGCTAAGAACATTTTCAAATGTAATCATATTGCTCTTACAATTAAGGAAGGCCAGTTTCTGGAGTTGTTTATAAACCTATTCTTCTACATTATATAGGTAAGAGGTTCAAACGCCCAAATGTGTGTTGTGGAAGAAAAAACAAAAATAAGAAGAAAGTAACTCTCATTTTTCTGAACCTTTCACTAAAGAAGGAAGGAGAAGGGGAGGAAATTACTGAATTCATTAACATCTTAAGGTTTGACTGGTAGGTGACCAGAGGTCAGCTGTATATTTCCAAAGCAACACTTACCACTAAATGGTTGTTAGATCTTTTATGCTTGCATCTTAAATTAATTCCAGTAAACAATAAAAATATGGGAAAACAGTTGAACAGTTGTTTACTGAATGAGGTATATGAAAAGTAAAAATGATTGCACACATCATAACAACAAAACTAATACTCTGCGCTAATAAATAACAATAGTCTGGTTTGTGTAATGGATTCTTCTTTATCACTCTAAGGGGTACACATGTCCTCTTGTATAATTCTAGATCACTTCCTTTAAAGCTTCTAACTAAAGTATTCTGACAAATGTGTGCTTGCATACATTTAAATTTATCTTTTTTATTACCTACTCTTAATTTACTCCTACTTCTTTTCCATTAGCTGCTTAAAAAGAAGGCGCATGCAGTAATTGACTTAGAAAGACAAATTGCCAAGTTTTTAAATGAAAGAAAAGAAATGTAGTGTTTGTAAGGTGACAAGTTTATGTGGGAGTGTTATTTCAATGACTTCAAGGAACCCTCTTATTTTTCTTGTATAACGTCAAGTTAATGGTGTGCTATTAATTTTTTTTTTTAAAAAGTGTTCTCTCTCTTACAAAATCCTGTTGAAGAAATAAAACATACACATCTAAGTATAAGATACTAATTTCCTCAAGTATCTTCTATGAAGTTACAAAACTCATGATGAAATAACAGCCTCTTTAAGCACTGTGTTCAATATCTCTGACTTCAGTTTATGCCGTTAGAAGATCCCTGGCATCAGAACATTCGTTCTCAATCCCATGCCCCTTAAACTTTTGCTCTATAGGCAAATAAGAGGTAGATATGTTAAGAGGAAGAACTGAAATGTCTTATTCTGAGGGGAAGAAAGTATGTCTCCACATTATCATTCTAAAACATCTATTATCATGATCAAATCCTTTCCTGTCATCAGTTTTTAGAATTAAATGTTTTATTTTACTTGAATGAATAGCAAAATGTATAGGCTTCACAGCCTATAAATATATTTTAAAAACTGCTTTCTTGAATCTATTTTCTTGATCCTAGGAAGCTAAATTGCTTCCTTTGGAAAACTGACTAAAATTTCACCAGGATATTTAAGACAAAATGACACTAGTTACAGTCTTATTTTCTTCTGTTTCTGTTCTTTACCATAGGAGAAATTAACCTTTGACTTTTCAGAATACAAAGTTCATTATCTTTTTTTAAATAAATTAGTCAGCATGAGCTCTTGTCTATCATTTTCCATTGAAATAAATGACCTCCCAAATATAGCAGTGCCTACCATAATTCAACTTACTTAACTGAGCATATACTTTTAAAAGAATGCTTTGTTTTGTTGTTGTAGCTTTATTTTGTGTTTGGGCTCAGTACATTGCCTGTTAACATGCAGTCCAAGCCATTTGCCACAAGCCCTGTTTTTACATGTATATATCAAATATGCAAATATGGATCTAGGGAAATTGGGGTGGGGAGCAGTCTGAGACCTTTTGACTTTGCCACCTACTAACTGTGTGACCTTGGGAAGATTTAACTCTTAGTCTCCTCATCTCAAAAAGGAGGACAATACTTAAATTCTAGTGTTGCTGTAAAGATTCAATGGGATAATGTATGTCAAGCTGTTGGTCTAGTCCCTGGAACACGAAAACATGATCAATAAATGATACTGACAGCAAAGATGATGACATGATGATGAGGATAGGAAAAAGAGAAGAGAATGGTTTTTGGTTATTCCCTACTCAGGCCCTTTATCCTAGACAGAATTCAGGAATTCTCCACTCAGTCCAGGAAATGTAGGGAAGAAAGTGGGGTTCATTGACAGGCTGTGTCAAAGTAACGATGTCCTTTTTTTTTTAATTCCCTCATTCATTCATGAAATATTTACTGAGTGCCCAATGTATGTTAGGCACTTTTCTAGGCAAAGAAGATACAGCTGTGAAGAAACAAGGCCTCTTTCCTTCTTGAACTTATATTCTAGTGGAGGAAGAGACAATTACAAGGGTGAGTCCAAATATATGGTACATCAGAAAGTGGTTAAGTGCTAGAGAGAAAAATTCAGCAAGAAAGGGGTATTGGGAATTGGGGGATGGGGAGCAGAAATATTAGATAGAATACATGAGAAGATCTCCCTGAAAAGGGAAATTTGAGTGAAGACCTAAAGCAAGAGAGGAAACAAGTCATATGGACAGAAGAAGAATATCCAGGCAGAAGAAAAGCAGGCCCTGAAGCAGGAGCATGCCTATCATGTTCCAGGACCAGCTAAGAGGTCACGGTGAGCGGAGTGGCCAGAGCAAGAACAGTAGGATGATACAAGGTACAAAGTCAGTGCAGGAGGTAAAGCAGTGGTGAATCACACATATGTCATCACTGGGACTTAGTTTTTTACTCTAAATTGGAAAAACCATCAGGTTTTGAGCAGAAAAGTGACATGGCCTGATTCGTCTTCTGAAAGGGTCTGGCTACTGTGTTGAGAGTAGACTGAAAGCAGTCAGTTAGAAAAGTATAATTTGTAGGTGAGAGATGAAGGCAGCTACTCACAGTGTGGTAGCAATGGAGGTGGCGAGATGTGGTCATACTCTGGATATTTTTTAAAGGTAAAGCCAACAAGATTTCTTGATGGATAATCTCCAAGTTTTATAAATGGAAGAATGAAGTTGCCCTTTACTGAGGAAGGAAAGATCTGGAAGGATCCAAAGATGAGAACCAGGCACTTCGCTACATGAGTCTGAATATCAAGAGACAGATCCAAACTGGAGATAACATTTCAGAATCAGAGGTACATAGGAGTACATAGAAGGTATTTAAAACCATTTGTAACAAACTCTAAAGCAACAATGGGATAAACACCTAAAACAAACTTGGAACAAGCAGAGTAGAAGATAGCAGAGAAAAAGAACATGGAAATGGAAGGGGATGGGTTACAATAGTTTGTTGCAAGGGGCTTCAAGGTCAAGGGCACCAAGCACAGCTCACTGTAACAGGAAATTGGCCATGGGGGCAGGGCTGTGAACAAAGATGAGCAATTCTGCCTCCTTGCACACCAGTGGGCTTTGATGATCTCATCTTACTATCAGTTCTTACACCTCAACTACTCTCCATTCTCATTTGAGGGACACCTACTTCACTGTTTAATTCTAACTTAATTTTTCTTTTGAACAGATAACAGCTCACTAAAGGACTTACTATACAAATAAATAATGCAAAAAAAAATTTAGAAAGGAAATGTTTATCCATTTGCTTCATGTGCAAAGAAAATATTAAGTAAAATATTGACATTTGAATGTGTTTATTAGGAATCATTCCTACGGATTGATTAAAGCAGGATCCTCAGTTATCATAACTTGGCCTATGACACCTTGAGCTCCTGGAGCTTTTCTGCCCTGACTCTGCTCTTGGCTAGATTTTCCTCCCCAACAGGAACTCCTGGGAACTCTCTTCTTGGGCCATTACCTGTCTCATCCTAACTCTCTCTTTGGGAGTTCAAACACCCCACACAACCACCAACCATATACTGATGAAGTTGATGCTCCTCATTTTTCCATTTCTCAGTATCAATCCAACAAAAATAATACTTCACTGGGTGTCTTCCATCTCTTATAGGCATCTCAAAAGCCACACATGTCCAAACTATTATTTTCTCTTCAAACCCTCTCCTCTTTACCCAGAATTACATTTCCTACAAGATGCATCATTATTTATGAAGTCTCCAGAGCCAGAAACCTAGGAGTGACCTAAACTCCTTTATTGACCTCTTTCTCAACTTGACATCAGTTAGTCTTGTTAATTCTACAATTAAATATGACTTCCTCCCCTATACCACTTCTATAATTCCTGCATACTTTTATCTTTACGTATATCAAAAGATTTAGCAATTATGTATTTCTATGTCTGCGTTCCCTGTTAGCCTGTGAATTTCTTAAGGGAGGACACTGGATCTTCTTGTGGAGGTGATGGGACTAATTCCAGATTTCAACAGAGTGAGACTGACTGGTAAGGGCTTGGAGCTAAAGACAGAGGTGACTGTAGCAAGTGGCACCAAGAAGAAAGGGGCTGACATCTTGTAACAGTAAATAGCATTGCAAAGTTGATCTTGGAAGGGTACCCTAGAGTTGTGCATACACAGCCTGTACAACCACCTACAGAAGTCCTGATTAAATACACTTGAATCCATGAGTGAGAATTTGCTGAATGCCTACTGTGAAACCAACACCATGATAGGCGCTGGTGGGGAATAAAGAAGTATCAGACACAGTCCTCTTTCCACCAAGAGCACAATACACGACAGTACAGAATTCACTGATTTACTTAATGGAGACTGTGTCCTGGAAGAGGAAAAAAGCCATTGTAATGAAAACCTTCGCGCAGGAGGTGAACTTGAGAAGGGAGTAAAAATGGGTAAAATCCAGTAGAAAAGGAGACTATGAAAAGGAAATGAACACATAGGTTCTGGAATGTGTTCACAGGACAGTCAAGAGACGAGGCTTCCTGTTGTGGGACAATGGGAAGTAAGGCAGGGCAGAGGAAAGACTGAAAATCTAGGCAGAGGAAGATGGTGCAAAGCCTGCAAGAGTCATTAATTTGAGCAAATTATAATTTAAATTTGACCCTCTACTCTACTTTTTTTTTAATCTATTTATTTTATTTATTTATTTTTGGCTGCGTTGGGCCTTTGTTGCTGCACGCAGGCTTTCTCTAGTTGCGGTGAGCGGGGCTACTCTTCGTTGTGGCATGTGGGCTTAGTTGCTCCACTGCATGTGGTATCTTCCCGGACCAGGGGTCGAACCCAGGTCCCCTGCATTGCCAGGAGGATCCTTAACCACTGCACCACCAGGGAAGTCCCCTTCTACTCTACTTAAGGTTGATATTTCTTTGGGCTGTATTGAATTTCCTGAGGTCTTCTTACATAAGAAGCACGAGGACATGGATCCAGCAGTCTTCGAAAGTAGAGGAAGAGAGAGGGTGTGCCTGACATCAGTCATCAGAAACACACCAGCTGATTAAGGAGGGACATTATTTCACTTTAAAAGGAGGCTCTTACTTCCTCCTAGGGACTCCGAGACTGATCTCTTCAATAGGAAAGGCAACATCAAAAGGAACTGAGTGATGGGCAAACCAGAGTTAGAACTTCACAGTAGAACTTCAATTATAGACTCTAGAAATGTGTGTTTAACTACAGAAAGAGGACTTGGAGCCTGATCCAAAGAAACATCTTTGTGCATGTGATGGAAACAGACTACATCAGTTAAAGAAAGGACAAGAAAGGAAATGACACAGAGGTGTGAGGTTTGTTTCCCTAATCACCCTCTCCAATTCTCAGTGAGTGCAATAGACTACCCAATATGACAGAAAACTCATCGCGAAACTGGAGCCAGTGGCAAAGCAGAATGAGCAATTTCATAGAACAACAACGGACATGAGGTCTTCAACAGAACTACAAAAGGAAGAAAGTTAACTGTTAAACCTCCAACAGTTATGTTCTGCCTGGTTTAGGAACAACAAAATTTAGAGGTCATAGAGTCTTAACTTTAATCCTCAGATGTAAATGTTTTCCTTTTATAAGCTTGCTTAGAAACTGAACATACTAGACTAGGAGATTTTTTTTTTCTGTAATTTGTTGTGCATTATCAGCTATTTACATAATTACTCTAATTAAACTAGTTACAGCAGTTCCTGTAAATATGCAAGAGATCACTGAAACATGTAATTATGTCCTTATATCATTAATTAAATTATATCAGCTGGGAAAATTACTGTAACTATGTCTGGAGGTGTCATTAGTCTGTGTAATGGAGACATAGAATTCTGTATTGAATTACAATAAAGCGCTCTGCTCTAATAATCCATTTAAAACACCACTTGTGATTTTTAAAGGTCAAGATCCCAGGCATAAAAGAAAATTTTATCTTTCATACCCATAATGGTTTGAAAAACTGATCAGGTTTTAGACTTCCTTTATTACCAACTTGGGTAGAAGGCAAATTGAGAAGTGGGCCCAATTACCTAGCGGTCATTCCTGGAATTGCAGAGAAAGTGGGCAGGGCCTAAGCTCTGAGCTCTTCCCCTGGTAGAGACACAGCCAAGGCCCATCCAGGAGGACATGTCTGCCTCCCAGGCTGGACGGGGCCCCCACTGTTCCCTCCTGTATTCTCATGTACCTAACTATTAACCTCTTTTCTCAACGTTTATGTGTAGCTGTCCCAATGGCCCTAGCCAAAATATTGGATTAATAAGTAGGATTCCTAGGAAAGACTGCATTTTAAAGGATACAAACATCAGAAGAGTGAAAATCTCAAAGTACTACATTTCTAAAGATAGAATTTCAGACATTGTGAGCATGATTTGTGAGGCTAAGAATCCAGTCTCTTATCCTTTCAAATCAGACAGCTTCTGCCTTCCCCTGAGGGAAGGCCCTACTGCCTGGAGGTACTTCAAGCCTTATACCAGGAAATAGTATCCTGATTCAGTCAAGAGAAAATGCAGACAGCTCGGCCTGGGGATGGCAAATGATGGCCACAAAAGCCCTTATTGGTTCCAATGATGCTTGCTATATAGGAAGAGGTAACTAGGACTAAAAAGATGAGGGGATCCCCAGAGCTTCAGAAAGACACACAGGAAACCCCCTCCCTCAGAAAATAACAAACAGAGAAAGCTTTCAGTTCTTCAAGTGCAAAAAATAAGAGCTTATGACTAGAATTCTGATTCTCTTTAGTTTAATGTTTATTTCTGGGGAGAGGAAAAGGTTAACTTTGTTCTTATACCAAAATCTTACAAAAGTTTTCATCTTTTTTGGAAACAAACATCTACATTCTAAAAGTTCTAATTCTTTGAAGTAGAAATTTCTAAGTTTTGGAAGAAAGCACATGATTTTATCTTCAATAATTATAAAATATAATACCTCCATTTGTCTCTAATCTTTGTATGTAGCAGATAACATACTTGACTAAGTTTCCATCAAATTCACATTTATGGACTAACCAGATATTTAAAAACTAGATTTGAATTATTATGATCTCTGCCTTCTTTCAACTTCATTTCCTGAGGCAGAATTAAACTCATTCAAACTCATTTTGTCATTAAACAAAATGACACATAATAACGTACCTCACTTTTTGGGTCCAGCAATGACTTTATGAATTTAATGATTACTACAAAATTCTCCCCTTTAGAAATGAAATGAATATATTCATTACAATTTACATGCAATTTAAAGTGTCCTCTAAAGTCTGCTCACGGACCCAGGTTGAGAACCCACAAAATACACTTTGAGTTTTTAATATTTATTGGATTGTGACTGTTCTCTGTTAGGACCTCTGGACTGAAGTGAAAAATCAACTGAAAGTTTCTTTTTTTTTTAACCAAAAGTCTTTAATGAGAGAAAATCATGGCTGATAATAATGTGTAATACAGAATACTGGCAATATTTCAGTGCAAACACTGGTCAGGAAATCAGACCAACTTTTAGTACACAAATACTACAAATACTGCTTGTTCCACTCCCCCATCCTTCCTTCTTTCAGTGAATTTTCATAAGGCTCAGAATAGTTTATATATATAAACTATTTTTCAACATACTCCTGAGGTAACATTGTCTCTCTGATCAGTGTTATCATATCTCCCCCCACTCCCCACCCCGCCCCGAGTGAGGCAGCCTCAGCAGATCTTTCCATAGGCTCCAGATTGTTGGCTTCTGTCTTCACATCAGGATTCACCTACCTTAAGAGCAATCTGGTCTTCTCAAGGTGAAGTGTGTCTCTGAAGACAGGTTCCTTTGCAAATAAACCCAGTAAAGGCTGGAGGGCCTGCCTGTGAGGAGAAGACAAAATAGGAGCGATCTTACTCATTTTCTGAATCCCTAGGAGCACCATCCCCAAAGCTGTAACAATAAACAGAGCATCTGGGTACGAGCTATTGCACCAGCCTCAGAGAAGGGATTTGAGTCTCCTGGAAATTACCTGCTGCTTCTCTTCTACTTGGTGACAGCCAAGCCGTGATCTCATTTGAAAGCCCTTAGTTAAGCTGTGCAATGCTACCTTCCAAATCAAGGTTCTTTTAGATCTATCGTGAGATGGAAAAGCGATGTGAAAACTGCATTTTTCATACTGACCTGAAGTTTTATGCCTTCTGCCAAGTAATTGGAGGAGCTAATCTCTTGATCAACCACAGTAAATAAGACTCTAGGATCACATGCTTGGCCACAGAGTTTATCCTGGCATATTGGACAACAAATGGAGTCTCTGATACCATCAGTGGATTAACTCACCTCACTTAGGTAGGTAGTTGTTCTCACACAGTAGTTCAAGTGGCCTCAGCATGACCGTTTACATTAAGGAAAATAAGAATCTGGGACTTCCCTGGTGGCGCAGTGGTTAAGAATCTACCTGCTAATGCAGGGGACACGGGTTCCCTGGTCCGGGAAGATCCCCCATGCTTTGGAGCAACTAAGCCCATGCGTCACAACTACTGAGCCTGCGCTGTAGAGCCCACAAGTCACAACTACTGAGCCTGCGCGCCGAGAGCCCGTGCTCCGCAAGAAGAGAAGCTACCGCAATAAGAAGCACGTGCACCTCAAGGAAGAGTAGCCCCGGCTCGCCGCAGCTAGATAGAGAAAGCCGTCCTGCAGCAATGAAAACCCAACGCAGCCAAAAATAAATTAATTAATTTTTTAAAAAACTTTCAAATACAAGTATGAATGGATTTAAATAAGGGTTGTTAAAAAATAGGAAAATAAGAATCTAATATGTAATCTTAAAGACTTCATGTCTTTGAAGAAAATGTTTTTTAAAACGCTGAAGAGAATGTGCACGTTAGGGGTACTGTATTTATTAGAGGCAGAGGAAGAATTAGACAAAACTAAAAAACCCAGGTTAATTCTAGGCTGCTTCTCAAGTCCACCAAATGGGGTACTCTCACTAGGATTTTTCTCCTACCGAATGAGGTTTTTCACTCCAGTATCTAATCTGGGCCTATTCTCGACCAAACCCCCAACTCAAAAATGAATGCACCCTTAGAGGTAATAGTTATAAATGGATCCATATGGTCTTTCAATTCAAAACAATCGTTTGAACAGGAATCTGATCTCACCCTTAGGGTGACTAAGTGTCAGGTAGACAGGGAAAGTATCTTTGGACAGGACAGTCTACTGAGAACACATTGACTAGGTAATACAGGCCAAGTCCTCACCAACATCTTCTCTGGTTGGTGGATAATTATGGACAACCTAAGCTCTCTCCCACAGAACTTTATGCACCTTGTACGATAATTACCACATGCTAGTCTCCCTACACTGAGTTCCTTCAAGGTAGGGACTTGTCATATTCAACTTTGTCCCCAGTGCTGAAGGACTTGCTGGCCGCTGTGCTGGCCTGCAGCTTTGTCACTCTGCTGCTGACCCTGAGGAATGTGCTCAAGGCCTTCCATCGGAGCTGCCCTCTGGGCTGCCTGGGGAACACACTGAAGGGGGCCATGGTCTGCCCAGCACCCAGGAGATGGGGCTCATGACCAGGGCAGTGGAGAGCCTCTCCTCTGAGGGGGAGATCGATGGGGTATACCAGTCTACTGTGGTGATCACAGAGTGAACCCTGATTGAATGTTTGCTGGCCTCCAAAGAAGTGATAAGATGCTCTATTTATGTAAATACAGCCAGCATGACACTGCTGTGAATCCTGGAAATGATTTTCTAAATCCCAGAAGCAGAAATAAAAGACGAATACAAATCTTTCTTACTATACCAAAGCAACATAAATTTTGTAAGCCACTTTGCTGGAGCTGTTTTACATCCTTTTTAGTACAAATGGGGGATCAAGAGGATATCTAAATAAGTAAATATAATTCAAGCCCTGCCTTTTTGACTTTTGGAAGTAGCTGACTTCAGCGTTTGTTACTTCTGATGGTTTGAGTATTTGTGGTTGATTCCCTTTCTTCTCTGAACATCAAGTCATATATTCCATAAAAGGAAAGCTCTTAGATTTACATGAAACCTGATCGCAACTCTACTGAAGCCCAGTTGTTTTCTTTAAAGAGGGTATGCCTAATCATTGACAAATAATTCCATGGCTCCAGGCATGACTCAAAGCCGGAAATGCAAAACAATTACTGACCTCAGAAGGTGACATACTCCTTTGGGAAATTATGTGGAGTAAATCCTTATTCAAAAATCTCTGTGGAGTTATTCTCCATTCTACTTGCTGCAATGGGTTAACCCTCTTCTAGGCCTAGAATTCCACAATCGCTCTCAAAATGAGTGATATTCTCAGCTCACTCATTATTTCCAAAACTCATAATTAGATTATCTTACTCCAGTAACCAAAAAGAAATTGAGGAATTTTACCTTTTTTTAGGGGGGATAGTTGTAAGGTTTCTAGGAAGATAGTTTATTAATAAGTATCTGATCTTGAACAATTCCATGTTTTATAGCTACACTGTCTAATATAGTAGCCACTAGCTGCATATGACCAATGATTAGTTGAACCGTGGCTTGTGTGACTGAGGAACTGAATTTTAAATTTTAGTTATTTTTAAATTAATATTACATTTAAAACCTGACACTTGCTTCAGTTACTAGAAAACTTTTAAGTATGTTTGAAACACTCTGGTTCTGTAAATTTACTTTTTCAACTGTACATTTTGTGAATTCTCATAACAGATCAAATATTTCTTTTTTTTTTTTAAGTTTTTAATTATTTATTTATTTATTTTTGGCTGTGTTGTGTCTTCGTTTCTGTGCGAGGGCTTTCTCTAGCTGCAGCAAGCGGGGGCCACTCTTCATCGCGGTGCGCGGGCCTCTCACTGTCGCGGCCTCTCTTGTTGCGGAGCACAGGCTCCAGACGCGCAGGCTCAGTAATTGTGGCTCACGGGCCTAGTTGCTCCGCGGCATGTGGGATCTTCCCTGACCAGGGCCCGAACCCGTGTCCCCTGCATTGGCAGGCAGATTCTCCACCACTGCGCCACCAAGGAAGCCCCCCAAATATTTCTGATAAAAATTTAGCATGTGAGTTGAGATGCACTGTAAGTACCAAAAAAAATACAGAGTATTTTCTTAATAATTTTTAATATTGATGGTGCATTGAAGTGATAATATTTTAGATATATTAGGTTAAATAAAAATATTGTTACAATTAGGGTTGTCGGTTTCTTTTTACTTTTTTAAAACGCAGCCAAAAATACGTTTGAGGTAGATATATGTGGCTGGCGTTAAATTTTATTTGTCAGCACTAGTCTACAGAAAACTCAATTATCTATGTATCTAGGGAAAATTACAGACAATATCACTTTTCATTTTATTGATAAATTTTAATTTTTGACCAGACTGAGTCTCAGATTCTTCATTACTAAGATCTTTCAGGAATGCTACTTTCTCTGAGACAGCCAGACAGAAGGCAAGAATGTGGGGTTTTTTTGTTTATTTTTGTTAGTTTGGTTTTGGGGTTTGTGTGTGTGAGTGGTAGGAATGGAGAGACAGGTGAAAGACCTAAAAAAAATCCTGAAATGGACATAACTCTTGAATTAAAAGCTATGTTCAGTCTAATTCAGTGCCTCAAATATTCATGAAATATCTACAAAGTGAAAGTGACTTGTTACCTGTAGGTTAATAGAACCCAAAATGCTGGTCTCTGAGGTGCTTAACATAAACCATCGAATCAGCATCACCGAATTCTGCCTCTTAAAAATGCAGGGAGTTTCCACAGAGGTTTATTGAATTGGAGTCTATTGACTCTATTGAATCTAGGATCTATTGAACAGACATGGTTACTTAGGAATCTTGCATGTTGAATGGTAATTCTTATGTCACTAAAAATGAGACCCACTGTTCCAGAGGACCAGACAGAATGAAACAAAGGTTAAACAGAAAGTAAGCACTCTGCTAGAGGCATTGATTCACAGTGTGCCCTGTGGTACCATATGAGCAGTGGACTGTTATGAGGGCATAAGAATGATATGAGGCTATTGAGAGTCTTAGATGTAATGCTAAGGATTTTGATCTCTACCCTGTAGGTAGGTTGCTTTTTAGGGTGAAGGGGACATTGGTGGAGGTGGTGGGAGAGGCATGTGTAGTCTGAAAACAGTGTCCAGATGACCCTGATATTCTGGTCCAGAGCCACTGCTATAAGCAGGATTTTAAGCAAATGAAACTAAATGAGATTTAAGCCATCCTTAAATGGCTTTTAAGGATGCTAGCAAAGCATCAGGGGGCTGACAAGTGTCTAAACTGAAGTGGTGGTAGAAGGGATAAAAAGGAGTGAAACTTGGATAAATGTTAAAGAAATAAGTTTAGCAGGAACTTGTGCCTGATTGAATGTTGGGGCAGAGAGAGCCTAGGGTGACTTCCAAGTGCCTGGTTTGACTAATGAAAGGGAGGTGGTGCCTTTCACTGAGAGAGAACACCAGCAACTCAGCCTATTCTGATTTCAAAACTTTGCTTGGCATGTTCTTTGGAATGAGTCATTCTATGCAAAACCTGTTGACAGTCTTCAAAAGAAACCAATAAACCCATAACATGGCACAAGATTGTATACCACTACGCTGGAAATGCATCAGATTTTGCATTAATAAAATCTGTTCCCACGTTACATTTTCAAAGAAACCTATTTACTGTGAAATGCTTTTAGGATTTGAATCAACATTATCATCATGAAAATTCTGATATTTACATACTGAAAGGTATCTTTAAGTACATTGCAGTGAGATTTTTTAAAACTTTTAAACATTAGTAACACCTACTTCATATATCGATATATAGCAAATTGTGAATTTTAGAAAGTAATAGTCTGAAGGTAAAAAGTATCTTCTTTCTAAAAGCATTTTGCATATGTATTGCTCTTTAATTGACCTGTGAGGGTATCGTTAACTCCCAGTCATTTAAAAGAAAGAAAAAGCACCAATAGGGCTTTCAGAAAATAAACTATATGTAATCTAAACTAAAACATAAATTAGAATTGTTATAGGAGAACTTTTGTGTACCTAACATTTTTCAAATAAAATATTGCCTTTCAGTTGCAAAAGTGCTCTTGGTTACGCCTTAATCTAAAATAGGATCAGATAAGCCTCCCCAAGCTCCCAGCAGGGCTAGCACTTTGGAACTTTTTTCATAATTGTAGTACAAAAGATTATAAACAATTTGATATAGTTTCTTTAGAGGTTATTTTTCTTTAGAGGCTATTTCTTTAGAGGCTATTTTCTTTATGAAAAGTGAAATGTTTGCTTAACACAAGTATTTAAACGCAATTAAGATAACTCTGGGAACTAATATTTTTCAAAAGCTAATTGACTATTTTTATTTATTTCCTTAGACCCACTACTAACACCAAAAAGTAAATTAGAATAAATAATTTCTATAGGTGTCACAACTTTTGTAGTATTGGTTTTACACTTCCACAGATTTTTTTATATTTCTAGCAATAAATTTAAATGGAAGAAGTAGAGAGATGGTATACTTTATCCCAACAGGGTTCATTCACATTTTAAATTATGTAGCCCACTTGATTTGAAGGGCCAAAGAAAATAAAAACTACCTTAAAGCTATTCCCCTGTCCTTGTTCTGGTGGAGGAAAGAACTTCATCTTCTTAGACTGTGGGTTCAGATGGAAGGAAGGAAGGAAGGAAGGAGGGAGAAAGGAAAGGAAAGGAAGGGAAAGAAAAGGAAAGAAGGAAGGAGGAAAGACATACTAGTGATTAGAAAAGATGCCAGTCCTCACCGAATGGTTTTCACAAAGACTAAGAAAGCTTTTCATATTTGCTGGACATAAGCACTCATTCACTCACTGAGTTTATGACTAGTTTCAAAATGGATGGCTCCTTAAGGTAAAGGAATGGAATTCAATATTACACGAAGATATGTTAAAGTAAATAAATAAAGATAAATATATAATGATAGGATAGAAATGGAAGAAATAAAATTCAGAAAAACAATATGTGAAAAAAAACATGCTTTGAAAGAAAACAGCTCCAGAGTCAAGTTGCCAAAAGGACAAGGATCTATATAAACACTAGAAATAAAGCACTACTTCTAAGATTAAAACAATAGTATTGATATAATTTGTAAGGTTATCAACCTTTACCTAAGGGCAGAATTGAATCCATGTGAGGGAATCCAATTTGAGAAGAATTACAGGAACGTAAAGGGGGAGGAATTAAAAGTTGGAGGCTACCATAGAGTAGTGAACTCAAGGTTTGGAATAAAAAAGCTGGGTTTAAACAATCCCAGCTCTTCAATTTATTACCTGGGTGACCCTGGGCAAATCACTTCATCTCTCTCAACCTCAGTTACCCACACCCAAAAGTAGGGAAAATTATATCTAAGAGGGGAAAAACCATAGGCAGAAAGGTAAGAACTACTATGGGGATTAAAGATAATATATGACAAAGCCTGTTGTAAACTCTAACACCCAAATACCAAGCATTAAATGTATTTTTTAAATATTTATTTATTTATTTTTGGCTGTGTCGGGTCTTAGTTGCGGCACGAGGGATATTTTGTTGCGGCAGGCGCAAGGGCTTCTCTCTAGTTGTGGCATGGGCTCCAAAGCACAGGCTCCAAAGTGCACAGGCTCAGTAGTTGCGGTGCACGGCTCTCTAGTTGTGGCACTTGGGCTTAGTTGCCCCGCGGCACATGGGATCTTTTTTCCCCGACCAGGGATCGAACTCGCGTCCCCTGCATTGGAAGGTGGATTCTTAACCACTGGACCACCAGGGAAGTCCCCATTTAATGCATTTTTTTTTAAAAAAGCAACACACGCACACGACAGCTCCAGCTAATTCCTCATTCATTGTCAACAGCGCCACAAACATTTATGTGCATACCTGTGTTCAAGATCCTGCTCCAGAAACTGAGTATATAGAAAGTCAGAAGATACACCCCTCTCCTCTAGTTTATAATCAAAACTCAACATGAGATAAGGCACATTATAAAAAATAAAGACAGAGAAAAGAGATAATTAAGTAAATATCAAGGGAAGGTAATGCAGGCCATATGCTCAATAAAAGGCAGGGAATAGAGGCATGAACACAACTCACAGGTGGGCATGCTGATTGTGGATTAGGGAAGTCTAAGAGGATTTCAGAAGAAAGGTTGGGCTTCAGTGGGGCCTGAGGGATGAGGGGTGGCGGCACTTATGTAAGCAGAGAGGAGGAAGGAAAGCATTGCAGGCAGGAGGCATGGTGTAAGCAAAGGCCCTGAGATTGCCAATGGTTTTTTGGGGAGGAAGCAGAGTGAACAGAGCGTGGCAGGAGATAAGGTTAGAAGGCAGGTGTGTTGTAAAGCAGAACGACACTCAGCCAGTGCGCCCAACTGGAGCTATACAGGTTGTGCTTAGCCAGGCCTTCTGATTGGTCGGTACATGAGCCATGCCAGTTATTAAATGCCATAACCCCTCGGGGGTAGGCCGAGTAGGCACAGAGGCCAGAGCAAGCTCAAGACAGGGAATGCCGAGTGGAGGAGTTCAGGTCTTATCTTCTCAACATTAGGGAGTCAGTTATGGGATTTTAACATATGACTAAACCGCCAAAAGTGGTTAGAGTGAGATTGACTCGCTTGCGGTGAGTTGAGAATGGATGGGGGAGAAAGAGATCATAGAGGGGAAATTCGTTGATGGGGGGCTGTTATGGTAGTTCATGGTGAAGTAATGATAATCTAGGAGAAGGTGGTGACAATAGGAGTGGAACAGAGGCCTTGAATGAGCAAGAATCATCTAGCAAAATGCCCCGTTCCTTCTGCAAGCTCGTGCTTCACACAGTGCAATAAAAACAAACTGTGGAAACATCGTCAGGTATATAGAGGTAAAATGGGAGACCTAGGTATTTTGGGGGAAAACGGAATATTAAAGACTGGAAGCATCTTTCAAGCTCTCTCCTGCAATCTCCGCATTTTGAAGGTTTGGAATACGAGGCTCAGAGAAATTGCCATCTGCCGTATGTTTGACGACCTGCCTTGCCCACCTTGTCATTTCGTTACTCCGATAAGCCCCTAAGTGTGACTGTTGTTGTTTCTGTTACAATTTCTATTAATAAAAGCTTGTTAGTTTACTGACTCTGAAAGCTGCTAGTTTACATTTATTACTCATGTGGAGGAAGTATGGAGAGGGAGGAGGAATTGGCCACGAACAGTTGTGAGAAGAGAGGGGAGAAAAATTACTTCTGTAAACTGGTTTTGAGGACTTTCTCCCAAAGCTTTGAAAAGACAGGACTGCCACTTGGGGAAAAGTTACTGTCTAAAGCAGAAAGAGGTGAGGCCTTCATCCTCTCAGAAGCGATTTTCAAACTGTCCTTCGCGACCTGTAAGCAGGGCACAAAAACAACATAGGGTTCCTAACCAGGATGTATTAACAATAGAATGGAATGGGTTGGAATGGAATGGAGTAGAATAATGTGAGTCATGATCCAAAATGTTTGAAAGCCACTGCCCAATAAGTACTTTTTTTCAAAGTAAAGGAAAACCGGGACTTCCCTGGTGGTCCAGTGGGTAAGACTCCATGCTCCCAATGCAGGGGGCCCGGGTTCCATCCCTGGTTGGGGAACTAGATCCCGCATACATACCACAACTAAGAAGTCCGCATGCCGCAACGAAGATCCCAAGTGCCGTAACTAAAACCTAGCACAGCCAAAATACATACATACATACATACATACATACATACATACATACAATAAATATTTTTTAAAAAGCATTCTTTAAAAAAAATAAAGGAAAACCTTTCAAAGTCAGTTGATAAAATACAGAATCCTATCAAAAGAAGAAAAGATAATAACATTTATTTATATATATCTAGAAACTTTCTTTACTTCCCAACAGGTCTCTCCACCTAGCTCCTACACTCAGTCTCAACCTCGTCTTTCGACCTCTTAAATGTTCTCCAAAGACTTTCCCTTGGCCATCTCTCTTTACAAATGCCTATTAGCAAAGCCAGGCTGTAGCACAATTACTGCCTTCATGCAGATAACTCTTAAATATTGTAGCATTTGCCACTTTTTATGGGGCAAATACTCCAACCAGAGCCAATTTCAAGCTACTCACACGACTTCACTGAACACAAAATTGGAAAGAAATGCACATTCTCATACATTACATAGTATTTCCATCATGCAGATATAATAGAGATAAACTCAAAAGCATATTTAATAGTGAAATGTAGTAAAATAATTAGGAAATGATGAGTTTTTAATATTTATTACCTTTTAAAATCTATTTAATTGTAGGTTTATGTAATTTAGCATTTAATAATGTCCGCGTCTAAGGACTGGCTCCCAAAGCTTTGCCCCAGGACACCGCTGTCCCAGCTCGACCTCTCCCACAGGCTCTGATCCCACACTCTTTACCACCTGCTCAACAGCTCTACCCGGATCTCTTCCAAAAGAAACCACAAAGTTAACATACCGAAATCTAAACTCACTTTCCTCTTTGAATCTCCTTAGCACTCACTTCTCTTCCCCTCTTGACTTCCCTATTTCTATTAATGGTGCCTCCGAATAGCCATCCAATCAGTTGTTAAGTCTTGAAGGTTCTGCCTCTGCAGTGTTCTTAGGATCTGCCCCCTCCTTTCCATTCTAAATAGGGTTACCGTCCTAGCCCAGCCCAATTAACTGACTGACCTCTTCTCCTACCCCTTTTTCTCACTCCAATCTATTTGTGATACTGTTAGATTAACCTTCCAAATGCACCGCTCTGATAATGTAGATCTTCCATTCAAAACACATACACTCTGACCTGGCCTTCAAAACTCTCCTTGCTCCAGGAAATCTGGCCACCTCCTTATTCCCTGTGCTTGGAATACGCCTTGTGGTTCCCCATCATGTGCTTTTGCTCACACTTTTCCCTTCCTCTGGAATGTCCTTCCCACATCACACACAAAAAAACCCTCATACCTTTTATTTAAGACAAAGTTCAAACGGCAATGAAAATATGCAGTTTGGTTGTCACAGGAATACATATATAACTTTATGAAGATCTGGAGATTGAAAACAAACAGGAAATGCCAAACCCAGGAATCCTTTAAGGATAAAATTTTTTTGGTCACCATCCTGTATGGAGGCTCTATGAAACATATTGCACTAAGCACTTCCCCATTGTTATTACTAAAAGGTTTGCTGTGAGCCAACATGAGGTTTATCTCAAACCTATGGATTTCAATTTTACATGCTACAGCTGTCATTCATTAACTGAAATGATCAAGAATTGTCTGTACTTTAACCATTTGGTGGTTTACTGTAATTATTTCCCTCTTAATGCTCTGAACCAAATTGGGTTGAGGGGGTGGGAAAAGGTGGGTGGCTAGAGACATGGGGTCCATGGGGTCTGGTCTGTCACCACCATTGATAATCCTCATTCGTCCTTGGGACACTGCTCACAGGTATTAAAGATCCACCATGTGCCCAGAATTTCTCAGCAGTCAGAAGCAAAAAAGCTGGAATATACATCTTTCTTCTGTCAGTCCTTCCCCTCAGTGTTTAGAGTAAAATAAAATGCTTTAAGTGCTTACTTTCTGGAGGAGGAGATGATCATAATGATGATGAGCATGTGATTAAGTGATTCCTTTTCTTTCAAGTTTCAAACATGAGGCTGAAGTTTAGTAGTAAAGGAAGAAGAAATAGGATGCCACAGCCCAGCGGCCACTGGCACCAACTTTCCCATGGACCTAAGTTGTCTTGGGTTTTTGAGAGCCTGATTCCTTAGCCCAGGAGAGGTGAAAGAGAATGAGGTAGGGGAAGGTGGTGAGAGGCAACAGGCAGAGGGAAAAGTGTTTTGAAGCAGCCTGACTTCACTCTAATACCGAGATAGTTAATGACTGATCCAGAGACAGCTTCCATGAAAACTGTTTGGATACTTGTTAAAAATGCAGAGTTTCCTGGGCCCTGCCTCAAACCTACGGAATCATCTAGTCTCTAGGGGGATGGCCTGGGACTGTGCATTTTTCATGGATACACTTAGTGATTCTTATTCTAAAGACTGAGGATCACTGGTTTAATGTTGTCCAACTATGGCCTGCAGGCTGGATATGGCCTTCAAGCTAAAAATGGTTCTTACATTCTTAAAGTGTTGTAAAGAAAAGAAAAAGAAAAGTAGAAGAATATGCAACACAGCCCAAAAAGTCTAAAACACTTGTTATCTGGCCCTTTACAGAAAAGTTTGCTGACCCCTGTCTAGCACATTGCAAATAAAAGGCTGTATCTGAATTTAGATCTAACCCAGGCCTGCCACACTAAAATACTGATGCAGCAGATCTCTAAAAAAAAAAAAAGATTTTGATACTAATGAAATATATAATGTTGTCATCTAAAAATGCATTTGTAATAATTATAAGTGGAGGAAGGAAACGTCTAAATATAGTTACAGTAAATATTCTGTAATGTCTTTGAAAATACATTTTCATCCATACAAGAATTTATAATTCCATTTGATTCTATCCTTCTACATACTTATCAGGTGGCAATATATCCCAAATTAGCCTAGTAGAATCATTGCATGCATACTCTTTATCAGACTATATTTGTCCCCATCCATATTTTTGTCACACATAGGAGGGAAAAAAGTGTAAACCTAAACTCCAAAATGTCTGGGGAATGACGATATTATAAATTCTCAAAACAACATGTATGAAAATGATGCACAAAGGGAATAAAGGAAATAAAATTGAATTTGGTATTTTTCTACTTAAAAGGAGTTTAAGAATCATAGACCACTTCCATCTCCTAAAAATCCTGGGAAAGAGGCGGTGAACTCACTTGGGGAAGGGTTCAGACACTCTTATTGTGCCAAAGAGGCTCAGCATTTGGGAATCATGCCGGTTAGATTCATAATAATCCCAAAGACAGATGCAGTTACTTTAAGGGTGGGTTCTAGATGTTTGTTCTAGGTATTTTTTTTTAATTTGTTTATTTTTGATATGGAGAAAGAAACTTTATTGTAGAAACTAGAAATAAACGTTGGCTTTTAAAATATATTAACTTGCAAGTGACTTGTCTTTCAAGACTGTGAACTGAATTATCTCACAATAAGTTTGTTTCAGTGTTATTTTTTTTTTTCCCTCAGGAAGAAAGGAATGTTAAAACCTAACTAGAAACTAACACTTTTTGATAAGGATTTAAACTATATTACAATGTTAAGAAACAAAGTTTAAAACACCAGATAAAATCTTGAAACCAAGCATGCTTCACCATTTAATAAAATTGTGACTCATTTCAGTAAGAAAATGCTTTTTTAGTAAGAAAAATGCTTTCTGAGCTAAGTTTGAACTGCCGGGGCACATGGGACACTCACAAACCCAGTCAGCAGAAGTCTCAAACTCCTATAAGATTAAAGGAAAAATAAATTAGTGTGTACAGAGAATGAAAAAAAAAAAAAATCCCCAATGGTACAAGTGTATAAACGGAAGTAAAACTAAAACTCCCCTAAAATCCCCCAATCATCAATCCTTATAAATTCAGCACTTATATTCTCCCTTTACTTCTTCGGGAGCCCCTAGTTAGATGAACACGAAGGTCTTTCGTGATTTTTATCTCGTAAAACAAAGAGTCGTAAACTATGCTCAACGTGGATACCGACCTCCGTATCACAGACTCTTGAACTTTTAAAACCATGCAAGCACACGTGGGGTTTCCTGAGTTCTGCTGGGGGCGGGCTGTTTGGAACCCTGTGGATTTTGCAGGTGTGTAATCCAGGGCGCGCGCTGCATTCTGCATGGGCAGAGGTGTGTGGTGGGCGCCGCCTGGGCCGGGCAGGGTGGGTGGGGCCGGGCGTGTGCCCCGGTGAGAATGAAGGCATGTGACAATGCGAAGGTGGCGTGTTGGCTCCAGGATCTGGGTGGAGAGTGAAAGCTCCGCCGGGGTGCGCCATGTGTGAGCGGTGATAGCTCCAGCCCCACTCGTACTTAAGTGTCTTTGGTCACCAAGTTAAATTAGAGATGATCTTTATTTAAAAAAACAAAAACAAAAACATAGCCAAACATCCTATGCAAACGTACGCTCCCATCCCCTACTACCTATCCCCCAACCCAACATTGCCCCAACGCCAGGGAGCTGAGTTTTAAACCCTGCAGAAAATCCAATCTCAAATGCCGGAGGAGTTCCCACCCCCCCGCCCCCCCTGCCGCCTCTGCGACAGTGAGGCAGAGCCCGGCGAGCGCGGTTCGGGTGCCCAGGAGCAAGGCGAGTGGGGCGACGGCGGTGCGGCCACCGAAAAGGAGGGGAGGAGGCATCAGTGGGACGTGGCGCGGCCCCGCGCGGCCCATGCCGCGGAGCGGGGTTTGCTCAGCAAAGGGCGCCGCCGCAGCCCCCGGCCGCCCCTCCCTGGCCCCGGGCTATCCGCCCGCGCGCCGCCTGGGCCTCGCAGCGCGCCAGGAGCAGCGCGGCGGCGCGAGAGCCGAAGGGAAGCGGCGGCCCCGCCGGCCGGGCAGCCCGGCGGGCGGCAGACAAGGCTACCGCGGAGGCGGTGGACAGGGCGCGTGCGCACTGCAGGGGCGCCAGATTTGGCGGGAGGGGGAGTGTCCAAAGCTCTTTGTTTGATGGCATCTCTGTTTACAGAGTTTACACTTTAATATCAACCTGTTTCCTCCTCCTCCTTCTCCTCCTCCGCGACCTCCTCCTCCTCCTCCTCCTCTTTCTCCTGAGAAACTTCGCCCCGGCGGTGCGGAGCGCCACTGCGCAGCCGGGGAAGGACGCAGGCAGGCGGCGGGCAGCGGGAGGCGGCAGCCCAGTGCGGTTCCCGCGGCTCCCAGCGGAGCCCCGCGCCCGCCGCGCCATGGCCCGGAGACCCCGGCACAGGTAACGGGGATCCCGGGCGGGCGGCCGCGGGCGGGGGCGCGCTGGGCGCCAGGCGCCGGGAGAGCAGGTGGGAAATGGTTCCCGGATCTTCTGCGGGGCTGTCAGATCCTGCGAGGACCTAGAGCCCTTGCCTTGGCAGCAGAAGCCGCTCGAGGGACTGATGAATGGAAAAGTCTATGCGAGAAATGCATTAGGACGTTGGGAAGCACGCCCTGCGGCTCATTTTGCAAGTTGCACGGGGGTACATTCTGTCTAGGGGAAAAAAGCAGCACGTTCCAGCCGGGGGCAGAGCGGTGCCCACCAGTCCCGGGGAGCCCACTAGGTCCCTGGCTTGATGCCGCGGGTGTCGGCGAGGGAGTCGCAGCGTAATTGCTGGATGCATTGCGATATGTTTGGACTTGGAAGTGCAGAGCATATGGCAGATATAGGGAAAATGCCGGATTGTATAGTAGCTGCAGGTAGTTCATGTAAATTTCATTCATTCTTTATGGAGGCGAAGAAGAGTGTCAGCTGACAGGCGGCTGGAAAGAAGATTGTAGGGGAGGAAAGGGTCTCTACATTTGCAAATTGTTTTAAGCCCTGGTTTTGAAGGTTCTAATCATTATTCTCTGGGAGGCTTTTACTTTTAAAGCAAACATTGCACACCCACCCACACGCACCCGCGACGCACATGTCAACCGCACTTGGGGAGGCTCGCCGGGTATCTTGAATGAAGTGCCCTTACATTTCGGCCGGAAGGAGGGGAATAGGGAGCGGAGGAGGAAAAGACTGGTCTGAACTGTCACTTGCTGAAGCTCCCGCTTCCACCAGTCTCTGGACTTCCCGGACTGGACGCGCCGGAGCTCCCTGCGGGTGGCCGGGTGTAGGGGCTCGCTCGGCGGCCGTCACGGTTGCCACTCAACGGAAAGGGACTGAGGCGGGCAGCACCCAAGGCCGCTGCCGCGCAACCGGGACGCAGTCCCCCGGAGCTCTTCCCCTGTGCAAGAGGTCCCGGCGCGGCGCGCGCACGTGGACCCGGCCGAGGTCGCCGCTCCTCCCCGCGCCCAGCTCTGCAGCCTCAGGTCGCCCTGTCGGAGGAGGGGAGGATGGGACGGACCCTCGCCAGGAGGTTCTGGGGAGAAGTCCCTGGAGGCAAAGTAAACCCACCCTCTTTTCCTCGGGTTTTTTGATTTTCTTTTACTTATTTGTTTTCGAATCAGCGGGCACGGGTCCTCTTGCAGAGCTAGGAAGTGGCAAAGAGCGTGGGTGTGGGCCCCGCTGCAGCACCCTCGGCCGGGCCTGGCCGGGCGGGGAGCGGCGCCAAGGCATGGCCGGGTGCCGGAGAAAAAGGGAGGCGACTTGGGGGGCCGCTGGCTCCCTAAGCCTCGCCCAGGGCCCGGCCGCGCGGGGCAGGGGTGCTGCCCCTTAAGTGGTTTCACCTTCGCCCTTGGGACGTAACAGTAGAGCAGCGGAGGTCACCTATTTTTTCGAGAGCGGAAACTAGGAGGAAGAGGAGAAGGAGGGAGCTGGGAAGGGGTGCTGGGAGGAGACGCGGGGGAGGCTCCGCGCCCCGAGATCTCGACTGTCCCCGCGGGGCGGGGCCGCGCAGGTTCCCTGTGGCTCCCAGGTAGCGGAGAGGGGAGGCGGCCAGGAGGGGCGGGAGCCTTGAACCTGCCTCAGGGGGAAGAGAAACCCGGCTGCGGGCGTTAAGCCGTTTCTTGCAAGGCGAACGTCAACTCGGCAGGGATTATTAACCAGGTCAGCGAAATGAGTCTGAACCCTGTTTCTAGAATCACAGTAGCGGCCACAAGGCACTTCCTCCCGCTCCCCTCCCTTTTCCCAACCCCCAACACTTCTCTTCTTTTTCGTTTCTTTGCACGGTTTGTTTCCTTGACAGAATGTAATATTCATAGTCGTACTCTTGTAACCACACCAGGTCTAGCAGGTGGGGAGTCGGGTGCATCAAGCTTGAAATCAGCCTTTGAGAGTCTTCTGACTGTTGGGTCTGAGATCTTCTCAGAGCAGATAAAGGAAAAGTTATTTCAGGTCCTTAGTAGAAATTAATCATGCTACTTAGACGACCCGGACAATTTAGAAGGAGGAAATCTCATGCAAAGCTCAAAGGCGAGCCCCGCGCCTAGCCTGCTGATGGACCCAGGAGCTGACACTGTGAGCAGCCCTGGGCTCGCCCTGCTCCCCTCATGGCCTCTTCAGGACCTGCGGAAGTTACACACCAAGTTTTCCCCAAGACTTTGCTTTTGCACATCTCTGACTTTGCACATTTCTGCTTAATT
The DNA here is from genome assembly GCF_028023285.1 of Balaenoptera ricei. Taxonomy (NCBI): domain Eukaryota; kingdom Metazoa; phylum Chordata; class Mammalia; order Artiodactyla; family Balaenopteridae; genus Balaenoptera; species Balaenoptera ricei. The sequence continues at coordinate 28,721,120 of NC_082650.1, read as the reverse complement.
TTTAAGAGTCATGGAAGATGTGGAATTATCCCTTATTAGCCCTGGAAAATACCTTAGAAGTAAAATCCAAGCCCTCTGTATAGGCGAGGAACTGAGGTCGTGAGAGAGAGGAAGTGATTTGTCCAAGTCACGCAGCTAGGTGGAGGCAGAATTAGCACCTTTGCCTCCAGAACCCTAGTCCTGTTTGATGTCTATTCTCTCTCACCTGGTGTAGGCTGCCCCCTATGGGCGGCTGAATTTGTTGCTTATTCCTGAGTGTTGATCTGTTGCCAAGACAGTGGTGTCCAATTACTGGTTGGGAAAATATAGTCCTCACACCAAGGGGGGGGGAAAGGGGAAGGTGGTGGTGGGATGAACTGGGAGATTGAGCCTGACATATATACACTAGTATGTATAAAATAGATAACTAATAAAAACCTGGGAAAAAAAATAGTCCTCAGTTCTGAAAACGTGATCTCCAGATCCACCCAAACCCCCAAAGTTAAATTCAGTTGAACCTATGACTCCACTTTCAGATTACTCTGGTTTTCTTGGTATCCCTGATATTTCACAAGGGTGCCACCTCATTTGGGGGGGCTTTCCAAGGAGTTCCCTATGAACCTTTCAAAAGTGCTAGGATTATAATAACTTTTTTTTTCACCTTATGATGCTTGTGCTTTTTATTAAAGGGAAACTACTGTAATTTTTAATCAGAAGTTGGTTTAGAGCCCCTTGTTGACAATGTGAAACAGGATCAGGCTCTTGTTTAAAAGGATAGACACTAAATGAAAGATGGTTATAGATCATAAACTCAGTTTAGTGGTCTTTTTTGTGGTGGCATTTTAAGTTTGGATCACATCCTACTTGTCACCATGCATCCTGGACCTTCAGATTGTTTCCCAAAATAATAGTTTTAAATTATAAGAACCTCAAATTCAGGAATTTTGGTAAGCATTTTTGCTTGCTTGTAAGGGATGGGTAATATATACTTGTAAGTTGCTTTTGGAAGACAAAACCTGATATGAACATACATTTTCTTTTTTAGAATAATAATCTGCGTTATGATATTGCTTTATATCATTATTTTTATTGTTCTTAGTTTGATGGAATTCTCAATATTACAATGATAAATTTTAGTAAATTTTTAAAGATAGTATAATTTTTCCTCATATCTTAAGTTTTATAAGTAAAATTATAACTAAAAGTAAACTGGCTGTAAAATGACTCTCACCTATCCATTATATGATTAATAAACATTAAGTATAGAGTTACTTCAAAAGTCATCAAAATTTATAGTTTTGGTCAAGTAGGTAAAAGAAAAAGCTCTTCTGAAAACAGTAATGGGTTCCTTTTAAACCCACCTGTGGGAATCCCTCAGTTTTGAATTAGGTACATTTTAAGATCTTTCAAATACCATTCAGTCAGAGGTAGAAAAAACATGAGTAAGATTCTGACTATCATGTGGCCTAATTATTCACTTGGTTACTCTGGAAACTGAGGATTGTAAACGTGGCCACAAGTTGGATCAACCTGGCCTGGAGTTTTGAACTGTTTGGTATTAATGTTATTTACAAAGCAGTTTGATCACTTGATCATTTATCCTTTCTCAGGTTTTAAAATCCTTTCCTTTTAGATTCTCTTAATCTTCTAATCTTTAAGGGATGACTATAATTATATTGTTGGGTGCATTACTTCTTGAATTTTTTTCTCTTAATAAAACACCAGTCCCATTAGGATAACATAATTGAGGTTTTTTTAATTGTATTTGGGATATATTACTTAAATGATGGGACGTATACCAAAGGTTTTGCGAGTGTACTTACGTAAAGGACATGGGCTCTCGTTCCTTTTATTGTCCTTAACATTAAGTTTTAAACTTAAACCTTCATTGGTTGGAAGGTTGCCAATTGTGTAACTTGTCACTGGTCTAACATTAACAGCAGGTTTAAATATGCAGAGCAATAGAAAGTGCCAGGTCCTTTGCCGTATCTGTGGATACCAATAACAGCAGAACCAGTTTACAATCCTAGAGCAACGGAGTGCCAAAAACAGTCTCGTTATGCAAGTTTTCAAAGTTTTACCTTCGTAACCTTTGAAAAGATTGTTGAGGAGTTTTGGCGTAAGTTTTGTAATCCAGTAGTTTGAATCCTCTTGTTTCAGTCCACATCTGCCCGTTTTTATTTCTGCAGCATCTACAGTAGTGACGAGGATGATGAAGACATTGAGATGTGTGACCATGATTATGACGGGCTGCTTCCCAAGTCTGGAAAGCGTCACTTGGGGAAAACTAGGTGGACCAGGGAAGAGGTAACTAATCACGTAATCAAAACATGGGGAAAAACCTAGAGTGCATCCATTTATAAAAAAACAAAATTTCAGCTAAACTACAGATGTTCAAACTCATTAGCGGGCTCTTTGACTCTTATCCTAGCCTGCCTGTGCCGCGTCCATACCCCTCACCACTCCCCCACATGGACACTATACCATCCTTTTCCAAACTTTCTGCAGTTGTTTGAAGGTCCCCTCCTCACTTTGTTTTATCTGCGTTTCCTTCTGCCTATTCTGCTCTTGTCCCTTTGCCCCACAACTTCTTACTACTTCTTCAACACTTGTGAAGACATCACTTCTTCTGTGAAGCCATCCTTGGCTTCCCCAGACAGGTTGGATTCGTCCTCCAGCCAATGGATACATGTTCTTATTTATTGTTGCTGTAATGTATATTCCGCTCCCCCCCCCCCCGCCGCCCAGTAGACTGTAAGTCTGCTGAGGGCAGGGCTAAACGTCTATTCATTTTTGCGTTCCCTGAACCCAGAATCGATTGCCACAAAGTGGGATATTAACAGATGTTCCCTGAACAAATGAATGAATTGCTATTTCCAAAAACAAAACAAAAGAATAAAGCAAAACACTCACAGAACTTGTCTTGTTATAATGGGTTCATTTAACGTTCTTGGTATATAATATTACGCAGAGAAATATATGTGGATGTCTGTTCTGAAAACATTTAAAAATAGATGGAGATGTGTCTCCTCACCTCTCTTCTTCTGCTATCTTAGCAAATCTATTTTTTTTTTTAATTTTTTAAATTTATTTATTTATTTATTATTTATGGCTGTGTTGGGTCTTCGTTTCTGTGCGAGGGCTTTCTCTAGTTGCAGCAAGCGGGGGCCACTCTTCATCGCGGTGCGCAGGCCTCTCACTATCGTGGCCTCTCCCGTTGCGGAGCACAGGCTCCAGACGCGCAGGCTCAGCACTTGTGGCTCACGGGCCTAGTTGCTCCGCGGCATGTGGGATCTTCCCAGACCAGGGCTCGAACCCATGTCCCCTGCATTGGCAGGTGGACTCCCAACCACTGCGCCACCAGGGAAGCCCCCTCAAATCTTGATCTCTATGGGAATGGAAAAATGCTTAGGAGGCAAAATTATTAATGTAAGAGAAAAGTTGCTTTTTTCTTCAAAGTTCTTTAAAAAATTTGCTACCAATTGTAGAAGATTTCATGTTAGAATAAATGGTATTGACTCTTCTTCGGTTTCATCCTATCCTCCTTCACTTAAACCAGAGCTCTCATTGACAGGCGGACGGGATTTCCAGTGAGGTCCATAGGAAATCCATATTTTACCTATGGAGATTGTGCACTTGGGTGATTCTCAGCGTTTTAGAAGCTCTGCTTGTAACACTGGTTTCCTAATTCCTGTGACTGTGTCATAGCGGGGACTCACATTGTGTGTGAAAGTTACCTTTGCAGAAACATGAGGATTCTCTTTTGCTTGAACGTGTTTAGAAAGACACTTGTGAACTGAAAGATTTCACCCTGACGTTTAGCGTCTTCTGTGTTCTAATAAGTTTGGTCTCATTTAAATTGTCAACACATTGATACAAAAGCTAAATGATTTTCTTACATCATACATGCCTTCGAGTGTAATTAAGAAAAGTGATCTTACATTTTTTTATATGAAAGAGGTTGAACTTACTAAATGTTAGACTAGAGCTTGAACTATTTCTTACTGAGAGCCTATCTATTGCCATAGTTCAATGTCTCTGAAGTCAAACACTGGAGTTCATTACTTTTTTCCCACAAAGTAAAATTTTAAAAGTTACCATATGTTAAACATTCAATGTGCCAGGCATTATGCTAAATGTTTTGCATAATTAACTCATATAATCCCCAAATAACCCTGTTGACAGCATCGTTTCCATTGTACAGATGACAATACTAATGTCCAGAAAAGCAAAATGATATACCCAAGTTTATACAACTAATCAGTAGCTGAGTTAAGATTCAAACTCTGGTCTGTCTGACTCTAAATAAATCTATGCTGTAAACCAGTATATCACCTTAATATTTGTTGAATTTGGTTATTTTTGAGAGTTTTTTTTTTGGGGGGGGGGTCGGTTCCCCTTTAACTCTAACTTGAATAGAGTTGTACAGTAAATGACTGATATCCTAGGATTACCTTTAAATGTCTTAGGATGAAAAACTAAAGAAGCTGGTGGAACAGAATGGAACAGATGACTGGAAAGTTATTGCCAATTATCTCCCGGTAAGTTAGTAATTTTTTCTTTCTGTAAAAGGAAATCTTCTCCCAAAGATTTAAATAAGATATTATAGGAGATGATATTAAGACATGACATATTTGCTTGTATATAAGAAGGGAGAAATGCCTTATCTGTAACTTATATTTCTATTGTAATGCGTATAATTAAAATTTCTAAATATATTGTTAAAGGATTTTTACAATGTATTTTAAACGTTTGCTTCTTATTTTATCTTTTAATTTTTTAGGATAATATAAATTAGCATTTTGATGATTTGTTATATAGTAGATGACTAAACTCATGGTATTTCCCCCAAGTCAGCTTCTTTTAAATTTCCTATTTTTTCAATAGCCATAATTTTGGTACCCTGGTTTAAAATTTTGGCATTCTTTTAGACTTATCATACTCCCCCATCCCCTACAACCAAGCAAGGATTAAGGAATCTGGGATTCCTTTGTTTATTCTTCTCACTGTTCCGTATGTTCAGCCCCTTTCCCTCTTCTCTGACCGATTGCATTGCCTTCATAACTGGCTTTCCTACTTGTAGCTTTCCACTTTCCCATACATCCCAGACACCACTGACAGATGGAGCTTCATAAAATGCAGCTGTACTTTACTTTTCAAAACTAGCAACAGTAACTTCGAGTCTCACACATCAGGTAAACTGCCTGGCACATGAGGGCCTTCCCATATGCCTCAACTTACAACCCCAGTTCTGTTTCCTACTTCCCTTCTGTAAGCAGGTTTGGTTGAATTCATTTCTGCTTTCCCTCCTGAGGGCTTTTGTCCCTGGTGATGCCACCTCCTAAAATGTTCTATCCATCCTTCAAAGTCCATGCCAAGAGCTTTACTGGACTCCTTCTAAGGAAACATAATTTCTCCTCCTCAGAAGATGCTCCTTTTTCCACCCCAATATCATTTTACTTTGGTCTCTTCTTGCATATGAATCAAATTCTGCCCTCTATTAGTTAATTATATATTTGTCTTTTACTTCTTACAAGATTATAAACTCTTATAAAACAGGGCCTGTCTTTATTCATCTTTGTTCTTTCTGCAGTATTAACACTTGTGGTCCTAAATTGAAGCACATCTCTTAGTTTGAATGGGAATCAAACTTGAGTCATTTAGAGTGGGTTCCCATAAAAGTCCAACATCAATATGGACTCTCTAAGAAGTCCTAATCCACGTGGGTACTTCCAAATTCAATACACTGAGGTTAAGGTTAAGTTAAATTGACAACCAGGTATGCAGTACGATGATCCTTTAGTTCACATGGCAGGACTATTTCCCTCAGCAGGCAGAGCTTCTAATTTTGGATGCAACTTTGATATATTCTTTGTATGTTCTTTAGCTGTAAGTAATGGGCTCTCCAAATATGCCCTAAAATATGTTCTTGAATGTTTTCACTGCATATTGTCCGTGTGTGATTTATATTACAACAGTCTTCATGTGCTTATCACATCGTATCTGTATGACAATGCATACTTTATCTTATTTGCCTAGAATCGAACAGATGTGCAGTGCCAGCACCGATGGCAGAAAGTACTAAACCCTGAGCTCATCAAGGGTCCTTGGACCAAAGAAGAAGATCAGAGAGTAAGTTCTTTCTCTGTTGGTGTGTGAATCACAATTATGAATATTCCCCAACATTGTTGACTGTTTCCCAACTTGAAGAAACAGGTAAAGTGTGCAAACAGGAAGCAGAGGACTCCATTCCCATATTTCCCATGAATGAAAGCAGATTTTTAGAAATTTTCTAAAGATCTTGTAACATGAAGAATGATTACACTGACTCATTACATAACATTAAAACATAGGTTATTTTTGTGTGTTTATCTGAAGGTGATAGAGCTTGTACAGAAATACGGTCCGAAACGTTGGTCTGTTATTGCCAAGCACTTAAAGGGGAGAATTGGAAAACAATGTAGGGAGAGGTGGCATAACCACTTGAATCCAGAAGTTAAGAAAACCTCCTGGACAGAAGAGGAAGACAGAATTATTTACCAGGCACACAAGAGACTGGGGAACAGATGGGCAGAAATCGCAAAGCTACTGCCTGGACGGTAATAATATGTCAAAAAATATATTGATTGGGAAGAATGAGGGAGTGGGTATTGAACATTCTGCTTTAAAATGTATGGTGAGTGAATTACATTTTATCGATGGTAAATGTTTCACGAGATAAACTAGATCCATAGCTTTTACAACTGGAAGAGATCTTAGAGTTTACCTCGCTGAGGACTTCCAGAATCCACCCAACAGTGAGCTTGGGCCAACTTTCCTCAGCCTCAGTTGCCCCATTTGCAAAACGGGGTATAACCTACTTCGTAAGGCCAATGCTAGTATCAAGTAAAACGAATGTCAGAGCACTTTGTAAACTATGAAACTCTAAACACATAGAAGGAAACCAAGGGTAGACAGTTTGTCTTTGGTCTGAGTTCACACAGCTGGTTAAGTGACCAGAAGGAATTTGGCTACCATTTTCCTGATACCATGTTCATTTCATTATACCACTTGGCTTAATTTTTTCTTTTGAATAAAGAAAGATTGTACTTCTAGAATTATCGTACTGCTTCCAGGTTTTTAAATAATGTCGTTGTTAAGCTTTCTTTTTAATGAACAAAGCACAAAAATGACCTCATTATGAGGGATATCTATGGAAGCTCATTTTTGTCCCACTTTCCCCATTTAAACAGTTTATAACGGATGCCATTTAGTTTGGAAGATACTAATTATAAATCTTACATAAAAATATTGTAAGATAGGAAATATTTTAAATATTTTTATTCTTGAGCTTCATAACCCCAAAGTGGAGAAAGGGTCATTTCAAAGAAGGCTATGGCTCTCATGGTCTGTGCAGTGTTCTCTTGTGATGTTCTAAAACATTTCCTCCCTCCTGGTTCAGTATAAGCTTAGAGAATTCAAGAGGTTGATAAAAGGAGGCCTTTTCTCCCACATGGTCTGAAAGGATATGCTGTTGATTCTTCCAAAAATTTAAGGGGCAATTGAACTTCCTCTTTCTTTAGCATACACTCCCCCACCCCCATCGAAATAGTAAAAGGGAGGCTTAAAACGGTTTTTTTGAATTGAGAAACTGTTTTCCTGAGAATTGAAAAACTTTAGTAAAAATGCTTTGCAGTTTGAAAATATATTGGGGAGTTAGCCTCTTTCCCTTCTGGATCCCATTTTGCATTTTCGCCTCTGGTTATGGCTCCATTTGCCTGGTTATGGAACAATTTGAGGTAGTTTTCAAAAGGTGGGAATTTTTTTACTCAAAATCTCTGGCTAGTGCCATTCTAGATAAAGAGTAGACACTGAGGCGGCAGCAACATTGTTATTGCTCACCAAACTTTACTGAGTGCCTGTTGTGATGTGTAGGCCCTGCTAAGCCACACTCAAAGGAGTAACTTTCTAGAACAGCCAGAACTTTAAGTTGTATTAGAGTCTTGTACCACAATCAGAATAAACATGAAGGGTGTTGTATTGGAAATATTCTTAACAAGGAAACAAAATGGCTAAAAGATTTCAGCATTTATAGAAAACTGTATAAGTTCCATATTATGTAACTTAGAGAAACCTATCAATTTTTAATTAGGTGATAGTGGAAGCATGATTTTTAGGAGGCAGAGAAGACAGAAACAATTAAAAGGAAAAAAACACTCGTAGTGGACCAAAAGAAAGGGTCTCTGTTAGAAACAGTTTTCTGTCAATTAACTGTAATCTGAATTGAAATTTTTGTTTGTAAAATGTGTATGTGATATATTTCTGTGCAGAACTGATAATGCTATCAAGAACCACTGGAATTCTACCATGCGTCGCAAGGTCGAGCAGGAAGGTTATCTGCAGGAGTCTTCTAAAGCCAGCCAGCCACCAGTGGCCACAAGTTTTCAGAAGAACAGCCATTTGATGGGTTTTGCCCATGCTCTACCTTCAGCTCAACTCCCTCCAACTGGCCAGCCCTCAGTTAACAATGACTATTCCTATTACCACGTTTCTGAAGCACAAAACGTAAGCCATTCCTCAGAATTTAGTTTAATGAGAGAGATGTTATTTTAGCTCCAGGTAATAATGATACCTTTCAGGTGCATACTTCTCAGCTTTCATGAACATGGTCATGATCACGATCAATCGAGAGGGGTAGGTGTTGTTATCCCTGATATGGATCCGGAAATGAGGATGTTAAGTGATTTGTCCAGGGTTACACAGCTCATAGAGATAGTACAGACTAAAATCCAAGTTGTTTGATTCTAACTTGCTGCTTCGAATCTAATTTGGGAAGTGAGCTTTTGAATGTAAATTTACTTAACAAGGTACTGCTGAAGAAGAATGGGGGGATGGAGGTGCAGTTGTATCTAATACTTTTCTCTGCTCAAATGAAGGAAATAGTTTGACACTGAAATTTAACAGATGATTGTAAGTTCAATTCTGGTAGTGATCTAGCTGAAGTATCTTAATTTATTCATTCAGTAAGTGTTTACCTTCTTACTGTGAATCAGGAGCAGTTTTGTGACTGACCTCTGACATCTTTCATCCTCCTTTGAATCGGTGTGATTCTTTCTTCATTTCTTGATATTTATATTTATGGAAAAAAATCTTCAAATTGGGTGGGAAAAGAAGAATAAAGAGAAAAAAATCAAGAAACTTGAATCTTAAAATCAACAATAATAAATGGTGAAACTTATCCAAGAATTCAGAGCTCATAAGCAAATTCTATGCAAAACATATCAGAAGTAGTTTTTACTCTTCTCTGTCTGTTCCATATATTTGACTACAGACCTTCCTGACTGGTCTCAGGTGAATGAACTATCTTAAGAGGTGCTATACTCTTTCCTAAAGCTCATAATAATTCACAGAAAAATACTTTTATTTATAAACAGCTAGTGCCATCCGTTTTTACCATCAAAGCTTCTTTCATACACTCGTGAATGTATTTTAGATTATATTTCTCTTTCTGTTTTACTCTAAGGAATACTTCCTATCAGGATCGATGAGCACCTTAAATTTCTTTCGCTCTGTTGCTTTAGCTCTTTAACCATTATTAAAGGCTTGGCTAAAATTTCAAATTGGAGTTGGGTTTTATTTATTTATTTTGCTTTGTGAATTTTATCAGAAAAGTGTTTGTTTGTTTGTTTGTGTTCCTTAGTCCTAGAGCAAAACTTCAGGAAGGCAACAAGTCCCCTGAAGCACGTGGAACCATGAATGACTCGGCCTTTGTTTGTTTTGCCTTTTTTAAAAAATTTAATTTAATTTATTTTTTTATACAGCAGGTTCTTATTAGTTATCTATTTTATACACATTAGCGTATATGTGTTTTGCCTTTTTGACGTAGGTCTCCAGTCACGTCCCATATCCTGTAGCGTTACATGTAAATATAGTCAATGTCCCTCAGCCAGCTGCTGCAGCCATTCAGGTAAGCCCATTTTAAGATCATTTCGTGAAGAAACTCATTAGCTACTCAAGGCACAGTTCTGTTTCTTTCATCCAAACGCTTATTTGCACCTGATCCACTGAAGTTAAAAGAAAAGGGGGCCGTGGAGAGGTGGGCAGAGTTCTGGCCAGCAAGCTACACTTCCAGAGTGAATTAGTGCCAGAATTCTCAGGTTCTCTGATGTTAGAAGTTGAAACAACCCCTCCGTCAGCATCTCCTCTAGCCTCAGGTTTCACATCCCTCCCTTATGTCTGGGATAACATTCAGAGATTTCTACAGTGGCCAGATTCCGTTGGCGTTTGTTCCACGCCAGGGCTCTTTAGGTTCTGTGTGGTCCCTCGTGAACCTCGGGCCACGACCATTGTATTTACACTTTCCCACCAGATCTTTTTTTTTTTTCTCCCGTAACTTTTAATTTCAGAGACACTATAACGATGAAGACCCTGAGAAAGAAAAGCGAATAAAGGAGCTAGAGTTGCTTCTAATGTCGACTGAGAATGAACTCAAAGGACAGCAGGCAGTCCCAGTAAGACGTCACCGCCTACTTGATCTGGGTGGGGGATAATGCTTGACCCCAGTGCTCTTCTGTATCTTTTCCCTTATCTTCTAAATATCACGCTAATCAGGACTCTGTATATCCACTAACAATGTTTAAACACTAGAGGTTGCTTGTAATAAAATGCAGTTGGTATCACAATGTGTGTTGACTAAGTTGGAAGTAGTCCTTTGGTGTTGCCATAGAAACTCAATATCCATTTGTGATTCTCATCCTTGATTTTTTTTTCTTCGGAAGGACTGTAATCAATTCAAAGACTAGCAGAGAAAAAATGAAAATTTGCAGTTTTTTTTTGTTTGTTTTTTTTTTACAAAGCTGTGTATCTGTCGGGTGCCTGTTCATTCGATTTTTTTTTCTATTATTTTTTAAGCTAGATTTTCATACTTTATCATTTCAAACATGATTTGATGTATGTCCAGTATATACATGTAAAAAAGATATATATTAAATCTTTCCATAAGCAACATAAATGACTCTTTTGTTTGCATGCACAAAAGCTGTGTGGACCATTACTGAATTTTGACATCTTTTCTAGTGATTGGGCAGCAAACTGGGAAAGCAGCTTGCACTTTGTAACGTATGTAATTAACCAACAAAGAGAATAAAAGATGTGATACCCAGTAGGTATTCTGAGGAGTAGATTTCTTTTTGGTTAAATAATAAAATGATTATGTGCATATGATAGTTCGACCACTTTTTAACTTTAGTTAGTGTTTTGCAATTTCTCCTGTTGCGTGGTCATGCTGAAAGGAGACTTCTGTTAATTTGCTCTTCTGCTTTCCTAACCACGTTGATTTGGCAGCCCTTCACTGCATCAGTGCAATCTGTAACATTAAAAAAGGAGTAGAAGCCACAAGAATATATGCACATAAAAGCAACTCTAACTCTTGAATCCTCCAGCCTTTTTGTAGGTTAGAATGAGAATAGCCCACTTCTTAATTTGCGGCAAACATTTATGATCCTACTGGAAATTATGTCAAAGTAGATTTTTAAGACATTCCATGTGAGAGTTGTACTTTGTAACATAATCCCTCTATTTGCAGCTTTAACAAAATGATGACAGTGAAGGTAATCCTATAGATGACAGGCTATACCATTATTAAAAAGCAGGGTCTTGCATTGATAAAAGGAAACATCTTGACAACTGTCTCATAGGCGCAAGTTTTGGATGATGCAATGACTTTTATCTTTCCTCTAACAGCATCTGATACCTTGTGCAACTTCATTGCTAAGTTCCTTCTCCCTTTTTCCTCCCCGCTTTTTCTTTATTCCCCCACCCCCTCCTTAGACACAGAACCACACATGCAGCTACCCTGGGTGGCACAGCACCACCATTGCCGACCACACCAGACCTCATGGAGACAGTGCACCTGTTTCCTGTTTGGAAGACCACCACTCCACTCCATCTCTGCCGGTGGATCCTGGTTCCCTACCTGAAGAAAGCGCCTCTCCAGCCAGATGCATGATCGTCCACCAAGGCACCATTCTGGACAATGTTAAGAACCTCTTAGAATTTGCAGAAACACTTCAATTTATAGATTCTGTAAGTAGAATTTTTAAGGCAAGTTAATGTTTTTGGAAGGGGAATTAGGAAACTCCTCAAATTGTTGCCATTTTCTACGGCGAATATCGTGTTACTAGCATATGTTAACGTAAACGTATGACTTTAGTTTCTGTGTATATATCTTTTCAATATCTGATTTCTTAGGCTGCCCAGATAAAAAGGTAGCTTTTCACATATTTCCTTCAAAATGCATATTTTTTAAAATAGTGAAGTTAATGACCTATAAGTAGAGCTTGAGTGATAGGAATGATATTTGGATTATTTTAAACTTTTCTTTTTGTACTTTGTTTACTCCTTTGTGTTTCCCTAAAATTGTGCTTTGCTTTTGGATAGCACATTAAGAATTATGTTCACTCGGAGCTTAAAGCCATCTTTCAATATATTTGAAGTGGTAATATGTTCATTGGTTGACGCATGGCTTTCTCCACAAAACATTGATTACCAGTCCCAACTGGTTCACTGAGACAAACCATCTCTGGTGAAACAAACTTGAATTCAGTATCACAAAAGCAGACACTCAATTCATTTCCTTTGTTTCCCAGTTGGTTAAAAAGCATTTACTGCATCCCCCATCAGACAGAGGATGAACATTGCCAAAATGTGCTATCAAAAAGTCTTCTTTTTGCTTTGAACTGCATGCAAGTGATAGAGTACCAGGAGGTCCCTGCAGCACCAGGGTAGGGCCAGCCTTGAGGCAGCATGGGAGACGCACCATGCAGTGTACCAGAACAACTGTTCATCCCGAAGCTGTTTCTTAGGAGGTCAAGCAAGCGGGCCAGGTGTTTTCTCTGCATTCAGCATCTCTTTCTCAGTGCTGTGTTTCAGGTGATGGCACACATCATGCACACACACTGTCTCAAAGTTCCGCGCCTCCCACGTTGTTTCAGGATCCTTCATCGTGGGGTGATCTCAGCAGTTTTGAATTCTTTGAAGAAGCAGCTTTTTCACCTAGCCAACACCACGCAGGCAAAGCCCTCCAGCTTCAGCAAAGAGAGGGCAATGTGAATAGACCTGCAGGAGAGCCTAGCACAAGGGCGAACAAACGCAAGTTGAGTGAGGGTTCACTTGACCTGCCCAAGCCCTTCCCTCCTGCGAGGCCCAGCACAATTCCACGGGTCATCCTTCGAAAAAAGCGGGGCCAGGCCAGCCCCATAGCCACTGGACACTCTAGTTCCTTGATATTTGCTGACGTCAGCAGTTCAACTCCCAAGCGTTCCCCTGTCAAAAGCCTACCTTTCTCCCCCTCGCAGGTAGAGCACAATTTCTGCACAGCTGTTACTAATTTTCAACAGACACCTGAACCTTAATAATCTAGAAACTAATCCTTTGGAACAAATGACTCATGACTGTTGTCTTCACTGATTTCATTCCGTTGTTGCCTCTGGCTGTTGCTAAGTCATACCGCCTCCCAGAGTGTAGGCTGTCTGTAGACTGATGATTTTGTCCTAATTCTCTCTCTGACTTTTTGGTGATTCTAAAGAGAGTTAGTTGCCTGGGATGTGCTTTTATTTCCTTCAACACTAGAGTTTAACATTTCTATTTCTTCCTCTTCTCCCATCCCTTTAAAAACTTTAACAGATTTTCTGCCTCTTTGTTCACTTATTGCTATGTGATTCACTGACCCAGGGGAGGAGGGAACCAAATTATGTTTAGATCACATTTGAGCTGCCACTAGAAAATTTAAGGGTTCCAGTCCATCTTTAAGTGAAAAAGTTTTGGGAGAAAATGAGGAACAAATGCTTAAGAAAAATAACATATGTTTTAATTTCAATTTCTCAACATTGGCTCTTCTGAGTCGTGCCATAATATTTTTTGGCAGTTTTTGCCAATGAATGTTCTTATTTCATACAGCTTTTTTAAGGCATGGAAATTAGAATTTTTGTCAAAGACTTGTGGTCCTTAATTATGAAAATAATTGAAGCTAAAGGATAATTTGGCTCTTTAAAACATTTTTCCAATTATGCCTGTTGAGTCTGTTTTAAGAACAACTTAGGTATGAGCAAATGATATGCCCACTAAAGAAAGATCTTATTTTTTGCTTGTATTTTCCAAACTCTGTTCTAAAGTATATTAGTTCTACAAGACTTTAATGATGTTCCAGAAAAACATCTAAATATATAGGTATATAAGTTTGGGAAACACTGAATCAAACAAAATTAAAATGGTTTCTTTACTGCAGGACCTCTCAAAGTTTTTAATTTACGGATGTGCATTGTGAATTTCCAGGAGGAGATTACAATATGTGTGTTTCCCAAATTTGTTTTACCTTGGAACCATTTGAGGAACACCTATTACTTTCCCAGAACATCAGTGTTCTGAGAGATACAGCTTAAATTATTCAAGAATTTTCCACATAATGTCAACTTTATATAATAATGGTTCATAGATCATTAAAGAGAAAAAACAAAGTATGAAAGAAAAAAATGATTACTTTCCAAAAAAAATCACTTTAACACCTTTAATGTTAGTAAGAAGCGCATCTCATTCTCTTTAATGACAAGTGTCACTTATTGAGAATGTTTCCTTAGGATTTTGCAAGTTTTTCAGCAAAACTGACTCTAGATTTTATTTTTTGGAAATCATACTCCAAATCTTGGGTGCTGAATTGAAATAAAACACTATGTGCTTGTTAACATCATTGTTATCTCATATGATGGGTCAGTAAAACATACCTACTTGTTAACAACATGTGATTTTTAAATTGGGCTGAGTAAAGGATCACTGTTTAATTTAAGTATTTTTTCTTTCTTCCCATATTTAGTTCTTAAACACTTCCAATAACCATGAAAACTTAGACTTGGAAATGCCTTCTTTAACTTCCACCCCTCTCAATGGTCACAAATTGACTGTTACAACACCATTTCATAGAGACCAGACTGTGAAAACTCAAAAGGAAAATACTATGTAAGTCCTTGTTTCAAGAAAAAAATTATTTATTTTATTTACTTATATTTAATTAATAGAATATAATCCCCAAATGTCTGATCTATTTATATATGTAATTTTACTGATCCACTTTTATATACATAGTCATGTGTATTTCCACATTGAATATGTCTGTCCTGGGCATGTTAGAACTACCTAGAGGTAGAAGGTGGGAGAATAAACTAAATTACCTTTTGTAGTTCATTTCAAAATTTCCTATATATGCAAAGGTAATTTTAAAATAACTTTTCCATTCAGTTTTTCTGTTTGTTCAATAAGTCCTTTTCTTCTTCACCAAAAACAAGCTTTTTCAGCCTCCTTTCCTCTTTGATTATAAACTTCAGAATGAGTATGGTTCTTTACTTAGTTCATATTTTTTTAATCTTATTTTTTCTTTTTGAAATTTATCTATAGATAGGACCTCTTTTGCCATCCCCAGGAAAATTATATGATTAGAAGCCAAGGAGTGATTAAGTAGTCATTTGTAGTCAATAAAGCCTTAACCAATTCAAAGAAATGGGAGAGAACATCAATAAGAATTATAAGAAACCTTTTAAAAAAGCAATTTTATTGTTTCCAATATAAAATACACTTTAAAAGGTTAACATATGTTTTCTGTTGTGGGTAGATAAGAGATAATGAATAGATAAAACTGATTTTTAAATGACATCAGATCTTCACAATACTTACGGTCATTATAAAGGCTTAGGGGTACTTCATGTGTTTTCAGAATGATTAAAGAAAAATGAGAAATATTTTAATGCTCTTAGTTTTGGGGTATGATATTTTGAAATATGTGATGTACATATTATCTTTTCCCTAACAATACATATATGATTCATGAGCATACCCTATTCCATATCAATGAGTTTATTGTATTCAGTAGAAAAATATTAAATTTAATAGGTAGAGAAATGTAAGGGACATATGTTCTTTTATATTTAACCAAAACTTGTTTTCCTTTTAAAGTTTCAGAACTCCAGCTATCAAAAGGTCAATCCTAGAAAGCTCTCCGAGAACTCCTACACCATTCAAACATGCACTCGCAGCTCAAGAAATTAAATATGGTCCCCTGAAGATGCTAGTAAGTTCTCACAAAGTTCTTGGGGTTTAGTTGGTTTATTAGCACAGACAGAAATTTTCCTCTGATGCAAATGTACCCAATCATCCCTTCAGCCTCAGACACCATCTCATCTAGTAGAAGACCTACAAGATGTGATTAAACAGGAATCTGATGAATCTGGAATTGTTGCTGAGTTTCACGAAAATGGACCACCTTTACTGAAGAAGATCAAACAAGAGGTAAACACGAGATCCTTTGGAAGGAACAACCCTGCTGTTTTTGTCCCTTGTGGGGCAGCTTGATGTGTCTGGGGGAAGGGGGAGGCACTGTGTAACAGCACCACTTTTCATAAAAGATTTTCATATAAGATGCAGTTACGAGGTACTGCCAAGCTGTAGGCATGCGATCTTGCGTTTGGGAAGCCGAGCCACATCTATTTCCTTCCTGTTTGAACAGAAAACATGTGAGAGAGTATAAAGGAAATAGAAGGAAGCAGTTTTGTACTGTACTTTTTAAAATCACTGATATATAGATGGATGGATGACTGGTTGATACATAGATATTTAATTTTTGGACATCATGGAAAATTGAAACTAAATTAATAGTATCTATTTTTTTGGTAAGTCTTTTTGATTTTATTCATTCTAATGAGTGTGACATTGTATCTCATTGTAGTTTTTTTTTAAAATAGATCTTTATTGGAGTATAATTGCTTCACAATACTGTGTTAGTTTCTGTTATACAGCAAAGTGAATCAGCCATATGCATACGTATATCCCCACATCCCCTCCCTCTTGAGCCTCCCTTCCACACTCCCTATCCCACCCCTCTAGGTCATCTCAAAGCACTGACCTGATCTCCCTGTGCTATGCTGCTGCTTCCCACTAGCTAACTGTTTTACATTGGTGTCAAGAAGCATTTCCAACAGGTTTGATACAGTGCCTCTTGAATTTATTTTCACATAAGGATAAGTGGTTGAGAGATTGGCCATAGATTTACTTTTTCTTCAGCCTTACTGAGATATAATTGGCAAATAAAATTACAAGGTATTTAAAGTGTACAATTCGATGTTTTGATATATGTGTACCTTATGAAAGGATTCTCCCCCATGGAGTTAATTAACACATCCATCTCCTCACATATTTACCTTTTTTTCCAGTGAGAACATTCAAGTTCTACTCTCTTAGCAAATTTCAGTTATACAATACAGTGTTATCAACTACAGTCACCGTATTATACATTAGATCCCCAGACCTTATTCATCTTACAGAAGTTTACTCTTGAGTTTAAGAGTTTCATGGGAAGTTCTAGCTCTAGAAACAACAAAGCACTTCCTGTTTGCTTTTAGGTGGAATCTCCAACTGATAAAGCAGGAAACTTCTTCTGCTCAGACCACTGGGAAGGGGAGAGTCTGAACACTCAGCTGTTCTCACAGGCATCGCCTGTGGCAGATGTGCCAGTAAGTACACGCCCACGTTATGAGATGTTGGTGGCTCACAGAATTCTGTGTGTGGCATGTGGGACCACTGTGGTTTTGGCATTTAGTGCATCATACTTCTAAATATTCTCTCACATGCTTATTTTCTTATGATTATTAATGTTGAATATAAAGTGAGATTTTCTACATGTGTTGGAAATAGACTCTGTTCCATTGCAGACTTGTTTATTTTCTTATGATCTGAGAGTCCTTGCCACTTAAAAAATCTGCTGCATGTATATACACATTTCCATGAAAACAGAATGTTAAGTTTTACATTTTCTTTTAACTTACTTATTTGTCTTCTAAAGGTAGTATAGGTTTCCCCTACTATCTGAAAGTAGAGCATTCCTATGATACCTTTAGTAGGCCAAAATGACATAAAGCAAAGCAGCAGTTTACCTTGGGACATATCTTGCTAACAGGTGCAAAAAATAAATAAAATTTTTTTTTTTAAAAAGACAAATGTAACAAATAGAAGCAGACTCACAGATACAGAGAACAAACTATTGGCTGCCAGAGGGGAGAGGGGTGGGGAGAGGGACGAAATAGGTGAACTGGATTAAGAGGTACGGACTCCTAGTTATAAAGTAAATGTCACAGGGATGTAATGTATAGCACAGATAAGATAGTATTTTTTAATAACTGTGTATGATGTGTAATCTATAAAAATATCAACTCACCATGGTGTACACCTGAAACTAATATAATATTTTAAATAACTATACTTCAATAAAAAGTGAATAAAAATAACAAAACTGAGATAAAGCACAGATGCTCACACAATTCAAAACTATGGGGCTTGATGCCGAGATGCTGAGTGTAGTGCCTGGGGAAGGAGCTTGGTGGGGCCACTCTAACCGCTCAGGGTGTGTGCTGCCTCTGTAACAGGTGGCTGCAAAAGAAAAGCAAAAATTCTCTTAGGATTTCTTTTGGTTAGCAGTTAGCGAAAATATTAGGTACTGATGTAGGACTTTCGTAAAAGCAAGGTGGTGTGAAGTGAACCTTTGAATAGCAGGGGATACCTGTATTTCCTCCTTGCTAAGTTGTCTCCTGTTTGGTTTTATGTAGCATCTAGCATAGTGCTAATCATAGTGTCTATAGTAAATTCCCTTTATTATACCCGATATTGCATTGCTTTGGTTACCACCATTTTTTTAATAGACTTCATTTTTCAGAGCAGTCTTAGGTTAACAGCAAAGTTGAGCAAAAGGTACAGAGATTTCCCATATATCCCCTGGACTCACACAGGCACAGCCTCCCGATCATCAACACACCCACCAGAGGGGTATATTTGTTACAACTAGTGAGCCTACATTGATACCTCATCACCCTAAGCCCAGAGTTTATGTTAGGGTTCACTCTTGGTGTTATTCGTTCCATGGATTTGGACAAATTTGTACTGACATTTATCCACCATTATAGTATCGTGCAGAGTAGTTTCACTGCCCTAAAAGTCCTCTGTGTTCTGCTACTATTCATCCCTCCAACTTCTGGCAACCACTGATCTTTTTACTGTCTCTAGTTTTGCCTCTTCTGGAATATTATAGAGTTGGAATCATACAGCGTGTAGCTTTTTCCAACTAGCTTCTTTCACTTAGTAACACGCTCTTAAATTTCTTCTGTGTCTTTTCGTGGCTTGGTAGTTTTGTTTTGTTTTGTTTTGCCCTTGGTTAACCATCGATTTTAAAGTTTGTAACTTGTGAATGGTTGCCCTTTCCTCTTATGAAGAATCAGAGCTAATAGCAATTGCTAATATTTATTCAGTGTGTACTAAGTGGTGAGTAATAGTCTAAGAGCTTTAGATGCATTAACTCATCTAATCCTCACAAGGTTGGTAACATTATCATCTCCATTACACCAGGGGGGAAACTGAGGCACTGGGAGGCTTAGTCACTTACTCAAGATTGTATAGCTTATAAGTGGCGGTTCTGGGTTAGAACTTTAGTCTAGTTCTAAATTCCATACTTTTCACCATTATACTGTACTGCCATTAATCTGTAACTCAAAAATATTTCTTTACCAATATATGAAATAAACAGTTCTGTCACCAGAGTTTAGTAAATTTTTAAAAGCACAAATTTATTAATCCATTTAGCAGATGTATTTTGAGTGACTGCCTCATGCCTAGAACTGTGTGGGACCCTGAGGCTTTTTGTTTTAGTGATGTTTGCCACAGTGGGATTAGGGTTAGTACATAGTGGAGTTCTCACTTTAGCTCATTGGGAAGAGAATTTCTGGCAGATACCTGCATTTTTTTCCTGCCAATGTGTGTCAACTCATAGTAATCTACTCTCTAAAGTGTTAGAATTGTGTCAGCTCTCCTATTATCCAACCTCATTTAAATTTCATATTATTCTCTTTCCCTTTAGAACATTCTTACAAGTTCCGTTTTAATGACACCAGTGTCAGAAGATGAAGACAAAGTTCTCAAAGCATTTACAGTACCTAAAAACAGGTCCCTGGCGAGTCCCTTGCAGGTAATTATTATTCCAACGTTGGTATCTTAAAAGCCATTCACTAAAAAACTTTTTTTTTTAAAAAAAAGAAAAACATTTTAGACATAGAAGAGTGATGCTCTTAAACAACTCCCAATGTCTAAAAAACTCCTAAAATTCCTTGTTGCCACTCATATGAGACTTGCGGGAAATTTTTTATTAGAGGAGGCTCCCAAAGCCTGATGAAGTGAAACATTTCTTACTGTGACTGAGACTAAGATTGTAAATTACACATGTGTCACAATCTCCTTCTTCTGCTTTTAAAGGTTTTATAAAAAATTGGTATAGTTTAATTTTAGTTTCAAAATTTTTTATGTTTTCTGCTCCCTCACTAAGCCATCCAAGCTCAGACCCTGTTTAGATTTTCAATGAAGTTTGAAATTAGATAGCTAGAAAAGAATTACAACATATTTGACTATCAGAATGTAAAAGTCAACTGTCAGTGCTATGTGGCTAATCTGTAGTTGAACATCTGCTCCCGGGTTTTAATATCAAAAGAGATTTCCCTTTTTTGAAGGAGGTGTGTGTTGATGAAATACAACAAATTCCAAATTAATCCCGAGCCAAATGTAAATAAGAATGCAAATTTGTTCCCTTACATTATTTAAAGCAGTTCCCAACATTCAATAGCCCGATACCCAGCCACCTGCTGAGCTCGCTACACCGAGGGAAAAGCCATAGACCCTGCAGCATGTAGAGAACCTGGAGTAGGAAGTGGAAAGTCACAGTTGTGCTGTGACGGAAAGTCACTGTTTTAGGCAGTGTGATTTGAAAGAGTGTCCTGTTCCTGGAAGGGCTTTCCCATCACTGCAGTAAGGCCTTCTCTCTCCAAATTGTGAGACTCTTTAAGACTACCCCCTTTAAAGCATTTGTGATATTTAGCATTATTTTTAAGAAATACAGATACAGCTGGAAGGGCTGTAGGCTCACTTTGTGTCTTAATTCCATCAGATTGCTCTCCTTGTGGCTTCTATCTGATCCAACTGCTTTGATGAAAGGTGACTGTTGACTGGAGTGTGGGCTAGGGAAGGTCTGTCCTTGTGGGGAATCTGGAGTCTTTCCTGAGTCAGTCAGGCTCGGGTAGCCATGTGAAGGAGACTCAGAATATGGCAAAGAACTGGAAGATGAGGAAAAGAACAGAAGGGGGACATAAGGGGGACAAAGAAAGGGGGTTAGAAGGATGTTAAGGCAAAGGTCAGCCACTTCAAAATTTTACCTAGAGCTGATCCTAGATCCAGAATGAAAATGCTTTTTTTTGTTTTTATTTCCTTCTTCCTCCCTGAATTATTTGGCCCTAGGTTTCCAGAGCATAGACTTTGACTAGTGCTATTAGTGCATTAATTAAACTAGGTTGAGTTTTATGTATATTTTGTAACCTAGGCTAGGATCTGACCTATATTTATCATAGTATAAAAAAAGTGCATTCTAAGTGGCAAAGTGCAACATATATATATATTTAGGGACAGTTATCATTATGTAGGTTGAAAACCCCTGGTTCTTTCCCTAAAACTAAATCCTAAAGCTTTTGGCCTAACCAAATAGTGTTTAGCAAAACCTAAATCTAAACCTTTATGCAGATATAAATAAAATATATCCAGCCAAACATAGTACAGATATAAAATATATATTACATAAAATTTGGCAAGAGTGTCAGATTTCTAAAAAATCGGTTGTCTAATTTTTACCTTGAAAATTTTAATGACACTAATTAAAAAAATAATCAGTATGGAACTTTATTATCAGCATATTTATATTTTATTTGATGGAAATATTACTTATCTTTGAAACTCAGTATTAAGTAATAGCTCTATTTTTTTTTAATTTATTTAATTTATTTATTTTTGGCTGCACTGGGTCTCTGTTGCTGCGCGCGGGCTTTCTCTAGTTGCGACGAGTGGGGGCTACTCTTCGTTGCGGTGCGCGGGCTTCTCATTGTGGTGGCTTCTCTTGTTGTGGAGCATGGGCTCTAGGCACGCGGGCTTCAGTAGTTGTGGCATGCGGCCTCAATTGTTGTGGCTCGTGGGCTCTAGAGCACAGGCTCAGTAGTTGTGGCTCACGGGCCTAGTTGCTCTGCAGCATGTGGGATCTTCCCAGACCAGGGCTTGAACCCATGTCCCCTGCATTGGCAGGCAGATTCTTAACCACTGTACCCCAGGGAAGTCTAGTAGCTCTATTTTTATTAATTAGTATTTTCTAGTATATCAGTGAGTCGTATGTGGCACTCTACAGATTCTGATATTGTATATTGAGATTAAGCCACCTATGTACATCACATGGTGAAGGTAACATTTGTCGGCTCCACTAAACTAAATAATTGAGACCTATAAGTTGATTTTGGAGTCAATGCTTCTATCTACATTATATGGTTTTAGTGATTTACACTGCTCAAATATATTTTAATAACCTGCTATAATAGATAACTAATTCATTTTAAGAATGAATGAGTGAATGGCATGCACCATGTATCTCCTTCATTTTGTGTCATGTAAACCTAGCTTCTCGTACCATAGAAATATGTGATTTCTAAAATGTTTCAAACTTTTGTGATAAATTTCAGAAAATGGGTCAGGTAATTCTAAATATTTAAGCATATATTGCCTATATTTCATATAACCCTGACTCAATATTTATGTAGGTTTTTAAGCAATTTGGTAATTTTTTATTAAAACCATTATGCTTTATCATATATTTCCGTTGATAATTCAATTTGACCTAATTAGGCAGATTTCTCATGAACAGTATTGTTGAACATATTGGGCACTTGTTAAATGATCTGGCTATTCAACTTGAGTACTTTATATAACCTAGAAATTTTGTCATTTGTACTTATAATAAATCAAATGTTAAATGGGATTTTAACCAAATAATCTAGACATTTTTGTTAGAGTGCATTTAATTAAAACAACTAAATGTGACTCCAAAAATATTTTAAATTTCCAATACTTCTAAAATGTAAAATGTCATTTGTATAATACAGTTGATTGTCTATCCATCTAGTTGACTAAATAAATTTACTTAGGTACAAGAAAAGTTTATTGAAGACTACACTAACTGTACAATTCTGTGTTCTGTCATTTCAGTGGTAATGATCCTTAGCTTAATTATAGCTGTAACACTTTAGACAGAGTAGTTATTATTTTGAGGCCCCAAATATTGGGGCTTTATAGTTCAGCTTCTAATGCACATATAAATGCATGTGCTTACACATGAATACGTGTAATAGTTACATTTCCTTCCTCTCTTCTTGGAACCAGCCATTTCCCTAAGGTGCTGTGATCCTTTTAGTGGGAAATGGTATGTAGAGACCAAACTCAGGGTGCTAAGTATGCCCATTTTTTATGCAGGTTGTCATTGAGAAGCAAAGAATTTTAATAACTCAGAGCTTTCCATATAACCCCTAGTCCATAAGCTATAATGTTTAGAGGCTATTATAAGCCATTATGCATAATGTTATATTTGTTTTTGAAATTATTTATGCTTGATCTTTTTTTAAAAGGAATTTGCAGCAGCTGCATAATAGTGTAATAGTTGGATTTCTTCTTTTTTTTAGTTGCCTTAACTTTAATTGTAAAAACAAACAGGGACTCTTATAATAAAAATGTTCTGAGACATTTTTGATATTTGTGTCTTTCATGTAGCTCAGAATATGTGAGATTTTCGGACCATTGTGCTGTTTTCGTCACGTTGTATGGTAGTATAGTAGAGAATGGAGTCTAGAAGCTTGTACACAAATGAGGAAATAGACATTCAGCCTAGAAAGCTTGTAGTTTGGGGCAGGACAGGCAGATTCACTGTGGAACACTACTGGATTCTGCTGTTCAAAAGTTACCCTGAAAGAGCCCGAGGCAGACACACACACATACACACACACACAGCTCCCTCAGCAAGGAGAAAAGAACTGCCTGTTTTTCTCAATGTGCTTTCAATTTGCTTTACATTTTGAAATAAATACATTATGCCAGTAAACATTTCCTAAGGTAGACATTTTCATTGGTAGATCTGAAACTGTACTTAAGTTATAAGCCTCTGAACTTCTGTATTTTTCTCTTAAATTATAATTTCCTTTTATTCCTGTTTAAAACCCAAATGTAAAAGATGTGTTCATATGCTTTTTACTCACTCACTTTCCTCTTTTTTGTAACCACAGAATGACAGCCTTAAATTTTAATTTCCTGACTTGGCTTGTCCTAGCCTTACTTTTTTAAAGCAGTGAGTTTAATTTAAGTAAATTCCTCAAGCCATTAATACTTAAACACATTTGCACAGCATCAAAGAATCTTACAATATTATTGCAAGCAGTTGAAGCTCACTTCTTCAGTTCCATGTACTTTGGATTGCTTTTTGCATGATCGGCATTGCTAAGGAGTGTAATAAGCTAGCATGCAGGCAACAGGCACCTGGGTTCCAGTCTAGACATCACCAGTTTCTAACTGCATGTTTTTAATTCATTAACTTCTTCAGATGAAAATGCTCTCATTTTAAATTGGGGACTATAGTATTTCCTCCACTTATCATACAAGGTTTCTATGAAGAGCAAATGGATATAATATTACTTTCAAAATGGCAGCACACTTGCCAATGTACATTGGTGGTACCTATTTTTAGGCAAAGGGTATGCACTGTCTCTGTCCTTAGAAACATAGGCAAGGAGGCCTCACCAACAGCCAGGTCCATTTGCACTCTGGTGTATTATTTCCTCTCACATGCTCTTTCTCATTCCTTGTTCCACTCTGGCAGAACTGTGTCAGTGGGTCACCAAAAGAGATTGCTGATTCAACTGATTCCTGAAATAAAGGTAGTCAGATCTCTTTGGTGTTATGGAGATGAAACAACTGATTTACGGGTCTTCTCTATTTTTCTGCTGCTTGTGTTGGCATGTCAACTGACATAGAAACAGTCCATCTCCATGTGACATAGATCTTTCCAGGCATTTCTTAGTGTGCTGTTGTTGACCTACTCCCCTAGATACCTCTGTATCCATTTGGTTCTCCCTTGGGTCACTTTTTTCCACTTGCCCTGGCAAGATTTCACATAGCTGTCAGTAATATTTCAGTGACCTGCTTTCAATATATCTTATATAATAAGCAAGTTTACCATGTACAGTTTTTGGGGTGAACTGAGAAAGGCTAAATGAGTGGGGAAGGCAAGTTGAGCTCAAATTCAGAGTGCTCTACCCTACAGAGTACACGACCTGGATTTTTTTGTTTGGTTGGGTTTGGTAAACACTGTGATATTGAATCTTCCTTGGGCCAACAAAGATAGAATTGCTTTAGAGCAATTTAGCACTTATCTTAATCTCAATAGTTGAAAACCAATATGTGACTAAGGAAAGAGTTATTCTTCCAAAAAATTGTGACATCTGAGGCTATGTGATTAAAACTGTTGGGAAGTCTATCAACAGGTAAGATGAAAAGAACCCTAGAGACATTGGGGACAAACTCCAAATTTGGGAAAAGTCCATCCCTATTAGCGATTGTTAACTTAGACCTGGGTGGGATGTGGAGGCACTGGTGGATGGGACACCCTCCATCACCATCTGGACCTTTGGCCCGCTAACTTTTAGGTCTCTTTTCTATGAAAAGTTAGCAACTCTGAAGTTGGGAGCATTTAATTGTTTTGTGCAGACATAGGGAAGCATTTATGCGTGGGAAAAGTTTGATAACCATTAACCTTACCTTAGCCACACTTCATCTCAGGTTTATTCTTGACTTTCAAGATACAGCTAAAGATTTCAACATTATCTCTTAGATAACTAATACATTTTAAAAGATGCCCCACTGGGAAGGAATTCTGACTTTTAGAATTTTAGTCCAGAGTAAGTCTTTTCTTCAGATAGGTTAAATGGAATTATCAAATAATTCTTAGTCTTTTAGACACCATTTATATCTGCTTATTATTTTAAAAACTGAAACAGAAAAACGTAATACCATCTTATAAGTTGTTTTGGTTTTGCAAAATCATTTTTTTATGACTTCATGCAAGTTTCTTATGAGGTCTGTGAATTGTAAAGCACATACCCTGCCAAGGCTATTGACATCAGCAGCTATTGTGTGAAGCTGCTCTATGAATATAACAACAATGGCAGTTCTTGTTCAGCATGATGAAAAAACCATTCATATTCTAAGTGAAAATGTGGAGATAATTTAATTCTGATAGAAAACCACCTGTGGACATGGTCTTGTCTCGTTTTTTTTTCTTCTGTTTTCTGGAAAGGATCTGAGTATTTATTTAAAGTGCTTCAGCAGGATATCCCAGTTAGACCTCGGACAGTCCGTTTTCAGTTCACTTCTGCCCAGGGGCAATTAAAAGTAAATTATGGGATACGTAAGATAACTCGCGGGCAAGAGGAGGAGGATGTGCGCGGTAGGATTATTGATGTTGAAATGAATTAGGGTAGAGTGACATGTCTGCAACAGCACCATGGGTTAGTCATTTAACAAGAATTCATGTGCAGAAATCTGTAATTCTTACTAATTCTTTAGTGTAAATGAAACTAACATTTAAGGAGAGGGAATGAGGAAGCACAAGGATCTACATGACAGTATTAAAAAACATCCTTCTAGCACGAAGACGTTTAATCCTCCTTTGTCAGAACTATTCCATCAGCTTGAAAAGTTGGCCCAGGGCCCCAGGGCTTCAAGGTAAGGCGGGAGAAAGAAATAGCAGGAGGAGGCAGCTGCCCTTTTGGCTGGTGGACCTCAGCATTTCCTTTCTTACCCGAGTATTCGGGTAGGTATGTGTCTGCTCTGACCAGTATTTCCATTCATGGTTGTAAGAAGTGCTTGCTTTGTACTCTCACGGTGCGGAAAAGGAGCTGCCCACTCACGTTCGCCTTTTTGTTCTGCACTCAGTGGTTCTTGCACACAGTGGCTACTGTGTCTTGGTGTCTGTCTACACTGGGAGGTTCAGGTGTTCCAAGTCGTCTTGCCCTCCCTCAACTCTGAGCTTCAGGGCTTAGGTGCCCCTGAAATGCTCTGCTTTCTGAAATTCGGATAGTTAGTCAATTTGATTTATTTCTTCATAAATTTCATTTTGACTTGGGGGAAGCTGACTGTTTGAAAAGTGTTTTCAAAGTACTAACTAAAAATATATGGTACCTTCTTCATATTGATCTTGTTTTAAATATCTGGTCCTGGAGGAAGAGCCAAACATGAATAAAGTGATGAGCCATCTGGGAGATCCAACAAGAACACAGTCAAAGTCCAAGCTGAAAATATACTAAGCCGATAACTGTGTTAGATTCTCTTGAACAGACATTGGGAATTCCGAATTAAGTACTATGTTGTCAAGGATCAGAACCTGACTTTTACCAAGAAGCATTGTAAAAGCAAGCATGAGATTCTTTTAATATAGGATTTTAAGATACTTAATTTACTTTAATATAGAAAATTAATTCTGTGTTAATTGAAGCACAGCTAAGTAGAAAAATTCTTAACCAGAGAAAAACAGAAACAATCCTTTCTTCCTTGCTCCTCACTTTTATCTCCCTTTTCACCTACATTCTCCTTTCCCCGTCATTTGTTTGTATGTATTCTTTTGAAATATGTATTTTTGGGTTTTGTGTGTATCTTTATGTTATTATTTGCTTACATATATTAGCATATTAAGATATTTTATTCTGCATCTTCTTTAGTCACTTGCTTTTAAGATCCATGTACTTTGTTCTGTGTACATCATTGATTCTAAGCCCTGCATAGTACTCATGATGGACAGCCATCATCTTTAACTATTCACTCTCAAATGGTAGTTAGTATATGTCCTATTGTTATTGTATGTCACATTGTCATATGTTAGGATGTCACATTGTTATTATATGTCACATTGTCATATATGTTCTATGTGTGTCACTACACATACAAGCTCAAAATTACAATGATAACGTTAAATTTTATTTTGTTAATTGGATTCCTTGTGTCAATTAGGTGTTTCAGTGCTGCACTGAAAAATGTTAGCAACAACATGTAAGCAGTCAACTAAACTAAAATATGAGATTTGGATGGGCAGATAACACACCAAAGAAATATGTGTATGTAATCCACTTCCTTCAAACTAGAGAAATATCATTTATTCAGAACTGTATCAAAGAATGCTTAAACTACTCTGGTGGTTTTACTTAGGAAAACATTAAATGTGACTCAATGGCAGAAGTCAGCCCAGAACGCCTTGTCATCTTTGTCCTGCCATTTTTGTGATTCACAGTTCTGGGAAAATATTATGATAATCAATCTTGCCTATGTAGTATTTCAAGTTATGTATTGAGCCTCTGAGCCTTGAGAGTAAATATATGTAAACTTGGATGGTGCCTTTACATTGGCAGTGAGATGGCATGACAGATTGGGCAGAAACTGGGTAATCTACTTTGTGTCCTGTGAAAGTTTACAAGTTAGAAACATGGCACTGTAAACCTTATGTCACTGAAAATTTATTCCAGACCCTAGGCAAGGAAGCCCCATCACCATACAAATACCACGTTCATTCAGAATTATCTTACCTATTTGCTAAAAGTCTGATGACTTTGACACCTCATCTAAGCACTTCTTCCTGCATTCCAAGGCCCTGCTGACAGGACCCTACAATTTCCCACTGATGAGAACTCTAATGGAAGCAGCAAGTTAGAGCCCGGATTCACATTTCTACTTCATCACTTCTTAGCTGGGTGACTTTAAGGACGTTGCCTCAGCTCTCTCTTCTTTTAAAATTGCCTGCTCTGTAAAACAGGTGTAATGAGCCATACTTATGCCACTGGTGTTTTGTATGAGAATTAAATGAGATGATACATGTAAAATACTTAGAAGCGTGAGTGGTGCGTAGTAAGCACTTGTTAAATGTTGTCATTTAATCCATTGTGTCCCTTCCTCTCTGTCTCCCAGTCCCTCCCACAAGCAATGTACAAACTGCAGCTTCCTGACTCTTTCATGTTATTTTTCCACCTGGGTTACCCTCTTTACCACTTGTCTATCTAAACCCTGCCTATTCATGCCCTTTGCCTAGAGCATTGCCCTGGCTGCTCCTTGGTGTCCCGTCTCCTCCTCATCTGGCCGTGGGACCACAAACCTTTCATCTGCCTGTCGTCACTCCACCAGTTTCACATGTGTTCATTTTTTCTCTTAAAGGACAGCAGAGGCCTTTCTTTTCTTATTCTTCTTTTGCCCATGAAAAACATCCCTCTTAGATATCAATACTAGGAATAGTTGTGCTTTTTAAAACCACTGATTTAGTTTTGAGCTCACAGACAGCAAATCTTATATCTGCTTGTGTTTCCGTTTCCTTCTTTGCATTGACTGCTAGAGAGCTCAGAGCCATGTTTGGAGTTTACATCTTACTGGTGCATTATAGTTCATGGCAAGTGTTTTGAATACAAATCTCACCTCATCTTCATATTATTTATTTTTTCCACATTTCTCTGTGACCCTGCCTTGTCCACTTTTTAAACTCTCTTTGCTTATATTTATTTTGTAAGCATCTTAAATCCTTTTGGGAAATAAGTAGGGCACAAATAGTACATATTTTGGTTTGAAGCAACATGGAGGGAAGGCAGGAGCCAGGGCTCGCAGAAGACAGACACAGGTTCAAAAGCATTACACGACTTACCCATAGAGTGGCCTTGGGCAAGTTATCCTTACTTTCTGAGTCTCCATTTCCTGCCCAGTTTAAGAGAGAATGAACCTCCCACCCAGGTTAGTTGTGCTGTGTAAATGAGATCATGTGTGTGAAGGATCCAGATGCTGCCCATGAGATATTAGTTCCATCCTGTATCTTCTGCATCTTCCGATGTATCTTTAAAAAGTAAGCTATCCAAGTAAACCGATATTTCTTAATTAATTGGTATTTAATTGATAAATATCCATTTTAATTGCTAAATTTAAGTTTTCATAACTCAACTTAATCAATTTAATTGATTAAAAAGATATACTATGTTTAGTAGGTGTTGATCAATTCCAGCACCTACAGGAGCTTCTTTGCTGGGTGGCTCAAGCACTCACCAGTTTGCTTAATGAGTAAATGCCCACAGCTCACCTTAGGTATCTGGGGGATTAGACTCATTCCTGTCTCCAACTCTGTAAAATCTCCTAATAGACAAAAGGCACTCAAGTGTGAAGATACAGCTGTATCTTATCATACTGCTTGGAGTGGGTTTTCTCTCTTGGCGATAAACAATTTCTGATAATTAATATCACTTAAGAATGCTGGATTCCTGGTTGTCAGAGGGAAGATTTTATCTGACAAAGGCTCCCTGGTGTCTACTACTTGCTGTCTGGAGGTCAACATTTTTTTCTGCTGGCCCTGCTGGGACTGGGAATCCATTTGTGGGCTAAAGTGTATGCTTCCCGGTCTGACCTTGCCGTTGCCTTCTCTCTCCCCATTAGCCTTGTAGCGGTGCCTGGGAAACTGCATCCTGTGGGAAGACAGACGATCAGATGACGGCTTCCGGTCAGGCTCGTAAATACGTGAACGCCTTCTCAACCCGGACTCTGGTCATGTGAGACGTTTGCAGACAAGCATTATGGATTTCAGAACACTTCAAGTTGATTTGGGATATAGCATTCCTCTACATGAAACTTTTCATGAATGGGAGAAGAGCCTATTTTTGTTGTGGTACAACAGTTGAGAGCAGCACCAAGTGCATTTAGGTGGATGAAATCGTATCAGATTTCACCCAACTAAACGAATTTTTTAAAAAAAATTAATAAGTAACAGTCTTACCTAAATTATTAGGTCATGAATTGTAGTCAGTTGTTAGTATCTTACTGCAGATTTTTAAAAAAAAAAAAACATAAAGTGATTTATCTGTATTTTAAGAGGATCCAGCAGACCAGTATTTTTTCTGTGATGGGGTTTTTGAAATTTTACACAAAAAGGTACTCCAATATTTCACTTTTCTCAATCACTAAACACAATGCATTACTATAAATGTTGGCTTAACACCATGGAATAAGTAATCAATATTGTAAATGCTCATTTATGGTTAATAACATTGGAGGTACATTTATTGTACTAAACCATTTTATGAGGGTTTTTTTGTTAGCTTGCTTTAAAAATTATTACTGTATGAAATAGTTTTATAAAAAATTATATTTTTATTCAGTAATTTAATTTTGTATATGCCAAATGAAAAAAAATGTGTTTTGCTGCTATGGTCTTAGCCTGTAGACATGCTGCTAGTATCAGAGGGGCAGTAGAGCTTGGGACGGAGAGAAAAGAAACTTGGTGTTAGGTAATTGACTATGCACTAGTATTTCAAACTTTTTTATTTTTTATATATATATATACTTTTTTTCCTTTTGTAATACATTGGAAAACTTGTTTGGGAGATTTTGCATTTGTGGTTGTTTTTTGTCTTTTGTTATTGTTGGTTTATAAGAGCATGCACTGCACTTCTTTCTTGGGAGATCTGTGTTGTTGATGTCCTATGTTTTGTTTTGAGTTCCGCCTGACTGTTCTTTAATTCAGGAGTTATGTGTTTAATCAGCATTCCCCGTGGTCTCTAAGCGTATGGTCTCAGAACTGCCACACAGAACCTGTGTTTGCAGCTGGGGTCGATAGCCAGTTGCTGCCTTAAGAACATTTGGTGCAAGATGGCCGGCACTGAACTTTTGATATGACAGTGTACTTACTGCCTTGTAGTGAAATAAAGCTGTGCCCTTATTTTACTTACTTTTGACTTCTGTCTTACTTTCGACTGTGGACAATAGTCATAATTTTAAGAAAATGGAGTGAAAGCAGAGCACTTTCCTCTGTTAATAATTTGCACACCATCTGAACTTCACTTGAAGAAGCCAAGAATTATAACTTTGGAGAAAGAAGGACAAGCAAACCAAGTTCAATAGTTCACAAAACAATCATGTGCAGAATGACAGCTGGGAAGAATCTTCCAGAATCTATCATTCAGGGTTCCAGCAGCATTTGAATTGGGATAATGCAAGGAGAGGTCGTTTACAAGGGTACTGATACCACGGATGTGGGCAGGGAGTAGCAGGACCACAAAGGGTAGCACATGCTCATGGATGCAGGCCTGAAGGACACTGTCACATGGAAGGGGAGAGTCATGGAAAGCAGGAGCTCTTGAAAGGAGCAGCGACCTTTGGAATTCTCACAGAAAGAGAGCCAAGGGTAATCCCTAACTTTATATTCCCTGTCCCTCCCATCTCTGCCAAGGGTCCTTATTGGCAGAACCAACCAGAAGCTAGAAGGCACAGGAGTACCCGGATGCAAGGCAGCTGATCAGCCTCCTGGGGCAGAGCCAGAGGACATTTCTCCGTTGGGGTAAGGACAGGGCGACCCAGCCGAGGCATCCATTCTGTCCAACTCCCACTGGCTTCCATCTCTCAGCCCAGTGTTCTCCTCACTGTGCTACAATATCCCTTTCACAAAGGTTCCTTACAATTTCCTTTAGTCCCTCCTTTCCAACTCAGATTTTGAATTCTCATATGCATGATACACTTGGTGTTCCTAGAGCCAAGGATTTGTTGCCCTTAATTATTAGTCTTTAAGACCGCTTAGTATTCTTTGATTGTCTTTCTAATAGATAATAACACATCATCTCAGTGTTAGGAAGCTTATTACATTCAGGCACCCGCAGAGTCTTTTCCAGGTGCTAATTCTGCCACTTGCTAGGAGCTTGAACTTGAACAAGTCATTAACCTCTCTGAGCCTTTTTTCTCCTTCTGTAAAATGAGTTCATTCCTGCAATGCACTTTTGTTAAATAATGCACTATACAAATGTTCGTTATTGTATAAGCTTTCCATAATTAAGTGATGCATGCTGTGTGGTGTGTCAAATGTTCATCTCATCGATAATGTGCATTGCCAATTGCAGAGTTCAACTTAGGGGTCATTGAATATCTATTAAAATAAATTAATGGCAAGAGTGAATTCAGCATTATATAGAACCAAAATATTTACTTTTGCAATAAGCACATAACCTAATAACTAGAGAGTAAACACCTCAACTAATGAAAAGAAGTGTAAATTTAGGTTTTGTGCATAAATACATTAATGTAACACCCATTTCACAAGCATCTCTAAAACCTTTATCTGTCCTGGACATTTTTTTTTTTTAATAAATTTATTTATTTATTTATTTTTGGCTGTGTTGGGTCTTCGTTTCTGTGCAAGGGCTTTCTCCAGTTGAGGCGAGCGGAGGCCACTCTTCATCGCGGTGCGCAGGCCTCTCACTGTCGCGGCCTCTCCCGTTGCGGAGCACAGGCTCCAGACGCGCAGGCTCAGTAGTTGTGGCTCACGGGTTTAGTTGCTCCGCGGCATGTGGGAATCTTCCCAGACCAGGGCTCGAACCCGTGTTCCCTGCATTGGCAGGCAGACTCTTAACCACTGCGCCACCAGGGAAGCCCCATGTCCTGGACATTTTTTTAAATCCTCCTGCTCTCTACCGCAGAGATTCCAGTACTAAAATAAATGGAAACAGCATTACTTGCTACCCAAACAATGGTTGTCCTTTTGAGTCACTATGTGTAAAGTTTGAGTCCACATGTGCACATCTGGAGAATAGGAGAGACACAGAGAATATTCTAAACTGTCTCTCAGCCATTAATAGGGCTGATAATCCAAGGTGAATAAAATGTACAAGGAAGAACTTTTTCTCTTTAGAAATTATACAACATTAGAACTGCAAGGGACCTTTAACAACATGAGGGGCTTCCAATAAGAGGTTCTCCACACTGCTTTATCGAAAGCAAATCAGTTTTGGAGCCCAAACAGTCTTGTTTTAAGTTCAGGCTCTGCCCTTTACCAGCTCTGTGACTTGGTTAGAGTTTTACTTAATCTCCCTAAACTTCACTTTACTTATATTGGAGATAAAAATACATCTCAAGGTTGTGGGGTATTGTGAAGATTATATGAGATAGTAAATGCATTCTTGTGTCTTTGTAAAATGTTGTCGGGCTTATTGATGACATAAGTCACTATAATGACTATCGTCAAAGAAAAAGCAGGTCTGTAACCTAGCAACGGAGAAGTGAGTACCACTGAGGCCCACATCCTTGATTGTGTGTTAAATCTACTCTTTGTATTAAAATTAACTTTAGATCTAAATTATATCTTTTCAAAATACTCCTAATCATTCAAAATATTCCTAAACATATTTAAATATATGTTTCTCTTTCTTGTACAACTGTATGTGGGAAATATGGGGTATATTTTCCTTAAATGCATGGGTTTCTAATTCGAAAAAGAAAACTATCTAGTAGATAAACTGTGACGGGCAGATCTGTTACACTGTACTTAAAATACTTACAAATTTGGTGCTTATTTTTCTCCTTTAATCTTGCTATTATGAAATAAGGTCTTCCTTATTCATCATTTTTAGAGGGTAAAGGAAAGAAATCAGCTAAAAGGCAAAACCTCTTTTGAGAAATGAAGTGAAATTGTATACAATTATATGTAGTAACTTTGGGAATTACAGTAAGAGGAAGCTGAACTATAAATCTTAGGGAACTTAGCGTTTGGGCAATAAATAGGTTAGAATTCTTTTTAATTAACATTTGACACAAATGTTCTTGATGCTAATGTGGAAACCGGAGAGGCTGATATCTGCCTTATGGACCATGTTTCTCTTATTCAACTAGTATATGTTCACCTACTGTGTGCTAAGTGCTGTGTTTGAAGTTGGGGTTAGAACTCAGAACAACATAGATTAAAAAATCCCAGGACTTTCCTGGTGGTCCAATGGTAAAGAATCTGCCTTACAACGCAGGGGACGTAGGTTCGATCCCTGGTCCGGGAACTGAGATCCCACATGCCCACGGCAACTAAGCTCTGGAACCCGTGCACCACAACTAGAGAGAAGACCGCGCGCCTCAACAAAGATTCCGCGAGCTGCAACTAAAACACAACCCAGCCAAAAATAAATTTAAAAATAAAATAAATAAAAATAAATAATAAATAAATCTAAAAAAAAAAATTCCCTGCCTTCTGTGAGCTTATGTTCTGATGGGAGAGACAGATGCATAAGTGGACAATTATGGTATGTTCGTATAGGGGTAACAGAAACCACTGGAGAGGACCAGATCTAGACTTGGGGGAGCCACACAAGTTTCCATGGAAGAATCTAGCAGGACTGACAGACAAAGCCAAGCTAAAGAGGGGGGCAGCAGGGTGAGGGTAGCATCTGAAGTTTACTGGAGAAAAACACCCAAATATAATGACTTGTCTGACTTTAAATTCATGATGACAAATTGCAAATGGACACTTAGGCAATGGTACTGCCTGAAGATATTCTCTAGTGTATTTTTCTTCCCTCCCTCTGGGCAACCATTTCACACCACTTTCTCTCAGCCCTCTCCATCCCATCTCCATCCAATTCCCAACTGATAACCTTGACTCATACACATCCATGACAAAATATAAGTATTCACCGTCCCACACCAAAGCCACCCACAGACCAGCCTTCCCTCTTGCTGGCTTGGATGAACACTCCTGGCTGCAAACATGGGCTGGCCCTTCCATTTGGCCTCTGCAATCCTTGTATCCTCCAGGCCTCATCCTGCAGATACTATCTTTCTCCTATATGCTAGTGTCTTCCTCTCTCCCAAATCATTCTTATCACATTAACATGGTCTACATCTCCCAGCAGTAAGAAGTAACACTCTCTTTATCCCATATCACCATCATAAAGCCCCATATATCTGCTCCTCTTCTCAGCAAAACTGCTTAAGGGATCTTCTATGGTTTTGGTCACCACTTCCTCCTGTTGCGTCCTCCCGCAACCCATGCCACATGAACTATCATCGCCCCTACTCCATCATGTTCGCCCTCGTCATTGTCACCAGTGGCCTCCATGTTGCCCAATCCGATGGTTACTTCTTAAGCCTCATTTTACTTCACTCATTGGCAGCCTTCAACAGAATCGACACTCCCACTTTTTTTTTGTTTTTTTTTTTTTTTGGCCGAGAGCCATGGCATGTGGGACCTTAGTTCCCCGACCAGGGATCGAACCTGCGCCCCCTGCATTGGAAGCACGGAGTCTTAAACACTGGACCACCAGGGAAGTCCCACTCCCACTTTCTTGAACCACTTTCCTCTCTTGTCTCCAGGGTACCCTCTTCTGGTTTTTTTCCCTTCCTCACTGGTTTCCTCTGCTTGCTACTCCTTCTCCCTTTGGCCTTGAAGTGGCCCTTTTCCACCTTCTCTCTACATCATTCTTTCCAAGGGATTTCAAGACTGCTGTTGCTTTAAGTACCACCTCTATCTTCAGCTCTAACCCTGTTCTGAAAGTCCAGACTCCTGTATCCTATTCCATGTTAACATCTCTCCCTCACCCATAGGTATCTTAAACTTAGTATGAACAAAACAAAACTTGCAATCACTCAATGCTTCTTTTTTTCTCAACTGCAGTAATTAGGCCTAATTTTTAAATTAATTTCTTCATTTCTCAAGCCAAAAATTTAAGTATCATCCTT
Source organism: Balaenoptera ricei (assembly GCF_028023285.1). Lineage (NCBI taxonomy): Eukaryota > Metazoa > Chordata > Mammalia > Artiodactyla > Balaenopteridae > Balaenoptera > Balaenoptera ricei. The sequence goes on along the minus strand of NC_082650.1, from coordinate 28,684,679 downwards.
GATGTCTCACCCCTCTTACACCCAAGGGCTCAGAAAGACCTGACTACCCTACCTTGAAAATATATCTTAATGTGTCCACTTTTCTCCATTGTCAGTAGTGAAATTGTTAGCAATAATACAATATGTGTTAAGTGCTCACTACATGCTGGAGAAGAAGGGAGAAAGAGGGAAGGTTCCCGGCAGAGAGAAGAAGACTGGTGAGATCTGAGAGGTCAGAATGAGGAGAAACCAAAAGGGAAACCTGGGGGAAAGACATGAGGCTGGAGAAGGAAGTCGTATAAATATTCTGCAAGCGTTTGAACTTAGTCCTTAGAGATATGGGGGGGTCATTGAATGATTTTAGTTCAGGGAAATAAAATGATTAATTTACCCCTGATTTATAGAAATAATTCTGTTCAAATCCCTTTTTTATACATAATATAAACTTAAACCTCATGTTAGCAGGGCCAAATGATTGCAGAGTCTGAATTTTATACCCAGTTAATTGGATTTTACATAGTATATTTCCTACTGCTTCTTAATTTCAAAAGAATATGCTTTAATCCCAGAAAATCTTATTGAAAAATATCCTTTGCACAGGGAGATCAGCTCGGTGCTTTGCGACCACCTAGAGGGGTGGGATGGGGAGGGTGGGAGGGAGGGAGATGCAAGAGGGAAGAGATATGGGAACATATTGTATATGTATAACTGATTAACTTTGTTATAAAGCAGAAGCTAACACACCATTGTAAGGCAATTATACTTCAATAAAGATGTTTAAAAAAAATATCCTTTGATCTGAAGTATATCAAGGCTGTTTTCATATTTTTTCCTATATAAAGTAATTAGTTAAGGAAGAATTGTTTGCATAAAACACTTTTCCCCTTTAAGAGCAGAATATTTTCAACCAATAATTTATCTAAAATCCTCCTTGTTGTTTTCAAACACCACATCTTCAATTGACTTTTTAAAATATGGCATAGTCCTTGATTTGTCTGGTGTTTTGCCCATTAAGGAATCCTGCCAGGATTGCTCTCGAGGGTATCTTCAGCTTACTTTAACATTTCTTTTATTACACTCTTTAATCTAGAACACATTCTTATATTCCAGTGGTTTTCAGACTTTGAGGGCATCAGAAACACACTGAGAACTTACTTAAAATGAAGATTCTTGACCTCACCCACAGGGATCTGATTCATGAGTCAGGTGTAGACCTAGAAATATTTCAACAAGCTTCCAGGTGATTCTAAGGCAGGTGGTCTTTCTTAGGGGATCACACTAAAGCCTTAGGAAAAGCCTTCTAGTCTCCCAACCCTGTGCTTCATTCTAACCCTCCCCATAGCGTTCAATTCCAGTGGAGCCCATAATTCTTCATTAAAATGCCCACTGGTCTATAGAATATTCGAAAAATATTAAGCCCATATCTATAACAAGAGTTTCTTAAATCCAGAGAATTACTATGTAACAGATATTGTTAATTAAGGCTAACCTTGGCCTTCAGATCCACCTTTTGTTTGATTTTTACAAGATGTGGGGAAGCATAATTTTATACACCGTGTATGTGAATCTCCTTAATAGTATGATTCTATTGCACATGATCTATCAAAATGGATGTTATTGCTCAAGAAGTTTAGCATATTAACACAACAAAACAACAACACTATTTTAATCCAGAAGCCCCTGGTTCTAAACCAGTCTCTAATCAACTTACCGAAAATCCTTGTTCAAGTCACTTTACACCTCTGTGCTTCGGGATTTCTATTTAAATGGAGGAAGTATTTAATCCTGTATATAGTTACAAAGCACACAGAGGTCCTCAGATCAAAGACGAATGAAATTCAAAGAAAGCTTTAGTAACCCAAAGACACTGGAGTACCTAGGATTGTTAGGTTTTCCTGCTGGAAAACGTCCTCTGAACTGAATTTGAAAATTAATAAATCACCCTTAGCCTGTATTTGGGAGCAGATGTTAAGGACAGAGCTAAGATTTTCTTTTATTCACCTAAAGAATGTAAATTCATCTACCTATTTTTTAATGGTCCCAATTACCTAACGATGGGAAGACTCTTTCACCTTCCCTTCCTTGGTCAATTTCCGAGTCAGTGCAACCAGTGACCAACGACCAGCCTGAAGCACACTGGAAAGATGCTTATTGTGTAAGGTCATGGCCACTTGGCTTTACTCAGAGCATCCCAAATCCATTTCCCTACCCTATTTCAAATCTTCCAAAATGAAAAGACGTTAGAAACATGTATTCTGGTTGAACATAGTGCATTGAAGACATGAATTAATGACACTCCATCAGGAAACTCCACCAAATGACAATGAGGGGACAAATAAGGGGACTAAATATACAAGTCAAAGGGAATAGAAAACAACAGGTAAGAGATATTTGCCAAGAATCTAAGTCACTTATCCAACAAATGTAATATTTGTTGAATATTTATTGAGTACTTCTCATGCAAGGCAGAGTTCAAACCTATACATAAATTGATATACATAATTTTCAAATAACTGGCAGAGCAATATGGTCTTAGATACCCCCAAAGTACTAAGAAAATGGCCTGTTTCACATTTTTCTCTAAATCTTCATAACCATAACCATATTTCTGTAAACCTAAAATGTCCTTTTTCGTGTTTTAACATTTTACATCAGAATATGTCTTTAACATGGTCTGATTTTTTTCTTTCTTTGAAAATTGCTATTAAATCTGTACAGCCATAAAATTGATGATACCATAAAATAAAGGAAGAGCTTGGGATTCTTGGAAAGCAGGAATTTCAGAAAGAACTCCTCAGCATTTTTCTTTTTTTTTTTTAATTTTATTTTACTTTTTTCTTATACAGCACGTTCTTATTAGTCATCCATTTGATACACATCAGTGTATACATGTCAATCCCAATCTTCCAGTTCATCACACCACCACCCCCACCCCCCGCTGCTTTCCCCTCTTGGTGTTCATACGTTTGTTCTCTACATCTGTGTCTCTATTTCTGCCCTGCAAACCGGTTCATCTGTACCATTTTCCTAGGTTCCACATATATGCATTAGTATACAATATTTCTTTTTCTCTTTCTGACTTACTTCACTCTGTATGACAGTCTCTAGATTCATCCACATCTCTACAAATGACCCAATTTCGTTCCTTTTTATGGCTGAGTAATATTCCATTGCATATATGTACCACATCTTCTTTATCCATTCATCTGTCGATGGGCATTTAGGTTGCTTCCATGACCTGGCTATTGTAAATACCGCAGCAATGAACATTGGAGTGCATGTGTCTTTTTGAATTATGGTTTTCTCTCGGTATATGCCCAATAGCGGGATTGCTGGGTCATATGGTAATTCTATTTTTAGTTTTTTAAGGAACCTCCATACTGTTCTCCATAGTGGCTGTATCAGTTTACATTCCCACCAACAGTGCAAGAGGGTTCCCTTTTCTCCAAACCCTCTCCAGCATTTGCTGTTTGTAGATTTTCTGATGATGCCCATTCTAACTGGTGTGAGGTGATACCTCACTGTAGTTTTGATTTGCATTTCTCTAATAATTAGTGATGTTGAGCAGCTTTTCATGTGCTTATTGGCCATCTGTATGTCCCCATTGGAGAAATGTCTATTTAGGTCTTCTACCCATTTTTGGATTGGGTTGTTTTTTTTAATATTGAGCTGCATGAGCTGTTTATATATTTTGGAGATTAATTCTTTGTCCATTGATTCATTTGCAAATATTTTCTCCCATTCTGAGGGTTGTCTTCTCGTCTTGTTTGTAGTTTCCTTTGCTTTGCAAAAGCTTTTAAGTTTCATTAGGTCCCATTTCTTTATTTTTGTTTTTATTTCCATTACTCTAGGAGGTGGATCAAAAAAGATCTTGCTGTGATTTATGTCAAAGAATATTCTTCCTATGTTTTCCTCTAAGAGTTTTATAGTGTCTGGTCTTACATTTAGGTCTCTAATCCATTTTGGGTTTATTTTTGTGTATGGTGTTAGGGAGTGTTCTAATTTCATTCTTCTACATGTAGCTGTCCAGTTTTCCCAGCACCACTTATTGAAGAGGCTGTCTTTTGTCCATTGTATATTCTTGCCTCCTTTATCAAAGATAAGGTGACCATATGTGCGTGGCATTATCTCTGGGCTTTCTATCCTGTTCCACTGATCTACATTGCTGTTTTTGTGCCAGTACCATACTGTCTTGATTACTGTAACTTTGCAGTATAGCCTGAAGTCTGGGAGCCTGATTCCTCCAGCTCCATTTTTCTTTCTCAAGATTGCTTTTGCTATTCGGGGTCTTTTGTGTTTCCATACAAATTGTGAAATTTTTTGTACTAGTTCTGTGAAAAATGCCATTGGTAGTTTGATAGAGATTACATGAATCTGTAGATTGCTTTGGGTAGTACAGTCATTTTCACACTGTTGATTCTTCCAATCCAAGAACATGGTATATCTATCTGTTTGTATCATCTTTAATGTCTTTCATCATTGTCTTATAGTTTTCTGCATACAGGTCTTTTGTCTCCCTAGGTAGGTTTATTCCTAGGTATTTTATTCTTTTGGTTGCAATGGTAAATGGGAGTGTTTCCTTAATTTCTCTTTCAGATTTTTCATCATTAATGTATAGGAATGCAAGAGATTTCTGTGCATTAACTTTGTATCCTGCAACTTTACCAAATTCATTGATTAGCTCTAGTAGTTTTCTGGTGGCATCTTTAGGATTCTCTATGTATAGTATCATGTCATCTGCAAACAATGACAGTTTTACTTCTTCTTTTCCATTTTGTATTCCTTTTACTTCTTTTTGTTCTCTGATTGCCATGGCTAGGACTTCCAAAACTATGTTGAATAATAGTGGCGAGAGCGGATATCCTTTTCTTGTTCCTGATCTTAGAGGAAATGCTTTCAGTTTTTCACCATTGAGAATGATGTTTGCTGTGGGTTTGTCGTATATGGTCTTTATTATGTTGAGGTAGGTTCCTTCTATGCCCTCTTTCTGGAGAGTTTTTATCATAAACAGCTGTTGAATTTGTCAAAAGCTTTTTCTGCATCTATTGAGATGATCATATGGTTTTTCTTCTTCAAATTTGCTAATACTGTGTATCACATTGATTGATTTGTGTATATTGAATAATCCTTGCATGCCTGGGATAAATCCCACTTGATCATGGTGTATGATCCTTTTAATGTGTTGTTGGATTCTGTTTGCTTGTATTTTGTTGAGGATTTGTGCATCTATATTCATCAGTGATATTGGCCTGTAATTTTCTTTTTCTGTAGTGTCTTTGCCTGGTTTTGGTATCAGGGTGATGGTGGTCTCATAGAATGAGTTTGGGAGTGTTCCTTCCTCTGCAATTCTTTGGAAGAGTTTGAGAAGGATGGGTGTTAGCTCTTCTCTAAATGTTTGATAGAATTCACCTGTGAAGCCATCTGGTCCTGGACTTCTGTGTGTTAGAAGATTTTTAATCACAGTTTCAATTTCATTACTTGTGATTGGTCTGTTCATATTTTCTATTTCTTCCTGGTTCAGTCTTGGAAGGTTATACCTTTCTAAGAATCTGTCCATTTCTTCCAGGTTGTCCATTTTATTGGCATAGAGTTGCTTGTAGTAGTCTCTTAGGATGTTTTGTATTTCTGCCGTGTCTGTTGTAACTTCTCCTTTTTCATTTCTAATTTTATTGGTTTGAGTCCTCTCCCTTTTTTTCTTGATGAGTCTGGCTAATGGTTTATCAATTTTGTTTATCTTCTCAAAGAAGCAGCTTTTAGTTTTATTGATCTTTGCTATTGTTTTCTTTGTTTCTATTTCATTTATTTCTGCTCTGATCTTTATGATTTCTTTCCTTCTGCTAATTTTGGGTTTTGCTTGTTCTTCTTTCTCTAGTTCCTTTAGGTGTAACGTTAGATTGTTTATTTGAGATTTTTCTTGTTTCTTGAGGTAGGCTGTATAGCTATAAACTTCCCTCTTAGGACTGCTTTTGCTGCATGCCATAGGTTTTGGATCATCGTGTTTTCATTGTCATTTGTCTCTAGGTATTTTTTGATTTCCTCTTTGATTTCTTCAGTGATCTCTTGGTTATTTAGTAACGTACTGTTTAGCCTCCATGTGTTTGTGCTTTTTACATTTTTTTCCCCTGTAATTGATTTCTAATCTCATAGCGTTGTGGTCACAAAAGATGCTTGATATGATTTCAGTTTTCTTAAATTTACTGAGGCTTGATTTGTGACCCAAGATGTCATCTATCCTGGAGAATGTTTCATGTGCACTTGAGAAGAAAATGTAATCTGTGGTTTTTGGATGGAATGTCCTATAAATATCAATTAAATCTATCTAGTCTATTGTGTCATTTAAAGCTTGTGTTTCCTTATTAATTTTCTGTTTGGATGATCTGTCCATTGGTGTAAGTGAGGTGTTAAAGTCCCCTACTATTATTGTGTTACTGTCGATTTCCTCTTTTAAAGCTCTTAGCAGTTGTCTTATGTATTGAGGTGCTCCTATGTTGGGTGCATATATATTTATAATTGTTATATCTTATTCTTGGATTGATCCCTTGATCATTATGTAGTGTCTTTCCTTGTCTCTTGTAACATTCTTTATTTTAAAGTCTATTTTACCTGATATGAGTATTGCTACTCCAGCTTTCTTTTGATTTCCATTTGCATGGAATATCTTTTTCCATCCCCTCACTTTCAGTTTGAATGTGTCCCAAGGTCTGAAGTGGGTCTGTTGTAGACAGCATACATATGGGTCTTGTTTTTGTATCCATTCAGCAAGCCTGTGTCTTATGGTTGGAGCATTTAATCCATTCACGTTTAAGGTAATTATGAATATGTATGTTCCTATTACCATTTCCTTAATTGTTTTGGGTTTGTTTTTGTAGGTCCTTTTCTTCTCTTGTGTTTCCCACTTAGAGAATTTCCTTTAGCATTTGTTGTAGGGCTGGTTTGGTGGTGCTGAATTCTCTTAGCTTTTGCTTGTCTGTAAAGCTTTTGATTTCTCCATCAGATCTGAATGAGATCCTTGCCGGGTAGTAATCTTGGTTGTAGGTTCTTCCCTTTCATCACTTTAAATATATCATGCCACTCCCTTCTGGCTTGTAGAGTTTCTGCTGAGAAATAAGCTGTTAACCTTATGGGAGTTCCCTTGTATGTTATTTGTCATTTTTCCCTTGCTGCTTTCAATAACTTTTCTTTGTCTTTAATTTTTGCCAATTTGATTACTATGTGTCTCGGTGTGTTTCTCCTTGGGTTTTTCCTGTATGGGACTCTCTGCACTTCCTGGACTTGGGTGGCTATTTCCTTTCCCATGTTAGGGAAGTTTTCGACTATAGTCTCTTCAAATATTTTCTCGGGTCCTTTCTCTCTCTCCTCCTTCTGGGACCCCTATAATGCGAATGTTGTTGCGTTTAATGTTGTCCCAGAGGTCTCTTAGGCTGTCTTCATTTCTTTTCATTCTTTTTTCTTTATCCTGTTCTGTGGCAGTGAATTCCACCATTCTGTCTTCCAGGTCACTTATCCGTTCTTCTGCCTCAGTTATTCTGCTATTGATTCCTTCTAGTGTAGTTTTCATTTCTGTTATTGTGTTTTTCATCTCTGTTTGTTTGTTCTTTAATTCTTCTAGGTCTTTGTTAAACATTTCTTGCATCTGCTCGATCTTTGCCTCCATTCTTTTTCTGAGGTCCTGGATCATCTTCACTATCATTATTCTGAATTCTTTTTCTGGAAGGTTGCCTATCTCCACTTCATTTAGTTGTTTTTCTGGGGTTTTATCTTGTTCCGTCATCTGGTACATAGCCCTCTGTCTTTTCATCTTGTCTATCTTTCTGTGAATGTGGTTTTTGTTCCACAGGCTGCAGGATTGTAGTTCTTCTTGCTTCTGCTGTCTGCCCTCTGGTAGATGAGGCTATCTAAGAGGCTTGTGCAAGTTTCCTGATGGGAGGGACTGGTGGTGGGTAGAGCTGGCTGTTGCTTTGGTGGGCAGAGCTCAGTAAGACTTTAATCCACTTGTCTGCTGATGGGTGGGGCTGGGTTCCCTCCCTGTTGGTTGTTTGTCCTGAGGCAACCCAACACTGGAGCCTACCCGGGCTCTTTGGTGGGGCTAATGGCAGACTCTGGGAGGGCTCACACCAAGGAGTGCTTCCCAGAACTTCTGCTGCCAGTGTCCTTGTCCTCATGGTGACACACAGCCACCCCCCGCCTCTGCAGGAGACCCTCCAACACTAACAGGTAGGTCTGGTTCAGTCTCCTATGGGGTCACTGTTCCTTTCCCTGGGTCCCGATGAGTGCACTACTTTGTGTGTGCCCTCCAAGAGTGGAGTCTCTGTTTCTCCCAGTCCTGTCGAAGCCCTGCAATCAAATCCCACTAGCCTTCAAAGTCTGATTCTCTAGGAATTCCTCCTCCCGTTGCCGGACCTCCAGATTGGGAAGTGTGACATGAGGCTCAGAATCTTCACTCCAGTGGGTGGACTTCTGTGGTATAAGTGTTCTCCAGTTTTGTCACCCACCCAGCAGGTATGGGATTTGATTTTACTGTGATTGCACCCCTCCTACCATCTCATTGTGGCTTCTCCTTTGTCTTTGGATGTGGGGTATCTTTTTTGGTGAGTTCCAGTGTCTTCCTGTCAACGATTGTTCAGCAGTTAGTTGTGATTCTGGTGTTCTTGTAAGAGGGAGTGAGAGCACATCCTTCTACTCCACTATCTTGAACCAATCTCCTCCTCAGCTTTTTAATAGTGATGAAACAACAGGTGTTCAGCATCCCTACAAACTTTTCCCACTTTTCCCATGCACATCAACACCACATGCTTAACTATGGCTCATGGGTTGGTACATGTCCAAATCACTCCAGGGCAGGAACCCCCTTTTATCTCTAGCATCTAACCCAATTCCCAACATGTGGTAGGTGCTCAATAAATACTTGGAAACTCATGAAAGAATATGAATATCCCTGCAACATCTTACCCCTGCCCTATCAGTATGACTGTGGTCAACCACTTCATCTCCCTGGGTCTGTTTGCTCAGCTACAAAATGAGCAAAATGAGCTTTGGATGAGCTCAGCTGTAGACTCCTTCCAGCTCTAACCATCTCTGAGTAGGAGAGGTCATTCATTAAGATGTTGCAAATGGGAAACTACAGTGATTTTAGAGGACTTATTTGACATGTGTATTGCTTATGAAGGTAATGCATTTAATAACTGTTATGGGCTGAATTTATACTCCCACCCACATGCACGTGTTGAAGTCTTAACTCCCAGTACCTCAGAATGTGTCTGTATTTGGAAATAACACCTTTAAAGGGGTAATTAATGTTAAATGAGGTCATACCTGTTGATCCTAATCCAATATGACAGGTGTCCGTACAAGAAGAAGAGATTAGGACACAGACACACACACACACAGAGATCATGTGAAGACACAGGCAGAAGATAGCCATCTACAAGTCAAGGTCTTAGAAGGAACCAACCCTGCCAACACCTGGATCTCAGACTTCCAGCCTCCAGAATTGTGAGAAAATAAATTTCTGTTGTTTAATACAGTCAGTCTGTGGTACTTTATTATGGTAGCCCTAGCAGCCTAATACAATAACATTTGCTCAACATTAATTGTGTAAGAAGGGAAAAGGAGTTTCCACACTTTGGGACTCCTCCCATCTCTGTCCCCAAGCCTCACAATTGCTGCTTAAATGGGAGTCCTTCTATTCCAAGGAACTCAGCAATACTACATCATATCACTTGAAAGCTACTTGACATATGGAAGCTCTCTTTGTGTCTTATGGCTGATTTGTATAACTTTACAAGTCAACTGGCAGCTGTTTCATCATGCAAAAGTCTTAGACAACTCATATATAGCACTCTTATGGAAAATTCATAACGTTGAACAGGGGTTAGCAAATTATGGTCCCTGGTCAAATCTGCCTGTTTTAGTAAATACAGTTTTATTGGAATACAGCCATGCCCTTTCATTTGCATATTGTTTCTGGCCGGTTTCCTACTACAATGGCAGAGTTTAGTAGTGGCAAGAGACACCATGTGGCCTGCATATCCTAAAATATTTATTATCAGGCCCTTTGCAGAAAAGTTTGTGACCCCAGCCCTTGAGGAAAAGTAATCAAAAATCACAATAGCAGTTCTTTTTTTTGGCCGTGCCACACAGCTTACGGAATTTTAATTCCCCAGACCAGGGATCGAACCAGGACCCTGGCAGTGAAAGCACCCAGCCCTAACCACTGGACCGCCAGGGAATTCCCAGAAGTTTCATTATTAGTGGTGAAGGTAATGGATTTTGCTTCAGTTAAACAGATTGAGTTTATTATAATTTCTTCATTTCTGGGCCCCTTTGTTGGCTATATGCCATGACCGTTTTTGTTTGGGAGTTGAGAGCATCTGATATGTTAAACCATATATAATTGCCGAAATTCGACAGAGTTTGACCTATAACTATGGTAACTTCATGTGACTCAATCTAATACTTCGGCCTCCTTCAGTGTGCTCAGTTTCAATTCCCCTTTCCCTTTGTAGCCTTCCAACTATCTCAGTGGTTCTCAGTCTTGGCTACATATTAGAATCACCTGGAGAGCATTTACAACATTAATGCTCAGGCCACAGCCAGAACTGATTGAAGCAGAACTTCCAGGAAAGGGGCCCCCGCATCTGGTATTTTTAGAAAACACCCCAGGTGATTCCAATGTGCAATCAGGCTTGAGCAGTTCTGAGCTGAGCTTTTGGCAATACCCAGGTGATGCGTGTTAAGGACTCCTTCCACCGAGATAGAAGAATGGGGGCAATTGTAATGAACGACTGAGGTCATCATTACTGCAAACCTAAACCTGAGTCAATCACCTGGAGGGCTTGTGAAAACACAGATGCTGGGCCCTATCCTCAGAGTTCCGGATTCTGTAGGTCTGGGGCCAAGCCCAAGAATTTGTATTTCTAACAAGGTCCCAGGTGATGTTGATGCTTTTGGTTCAGGATCCACACTTTGAGAACCACTATACCATTACTATCTTCCATGGGCACAGTGCCTAGCTCAAAGTAGGTCTTTCATGAATGCTGTTAAACCAGATAAATGGGAGAATTGTGACAGAAGGTACAGCTGGTGATTTTCTCTGTGCTAGGTGCTAGAGATATAGCCATGAACAAGACAAAAAGCCCCTGTCCGCATGGAGCTTATGCTCTAGGGAAAAATACAAAACTTTAAGGGTGAATATGAACACTACAAAAGGGAAACATGGAATACTGTAGCAGCACATAGAAATCCCCTGCCTAATGGTTCCTAGACCTCTGAAAAGCCCCTTTTAAATTCCATGTTGCCAAGTTCTGTCATCACTAGGTCAGCTAGAATCCAAGAACACAACACTTACTTGGGAAAATGGATGGAGAGGGAGAGAGAGAAAGTCAGAGAAAGAGAGAAAAGAGAAAGCGAGAACAAGAATGAATGAGAGCTGCTTGATATATTTAAAAAAGAGCAAAAAATGTATTTGACCAGAAGTCAGATCTAGGTTCCTATTTTGGTCTTGTTACCACTGTATTAGTCAGCTCAAGCTGCCATAACAAAATACCATAGACTGTGTGGCTTAAAAGAAATGTATTTTGTCACAGTCTGGAGGCTGAAGATCTGAGATCAGGGTGCCAGCATGGTCAGGTTCTGGTGAAGGTTCTCTTCCCAGCTTGTAGATGGCCACCTTCTCACTGGATCCTTCTATGGTCTTTCCTCAGTGTGTACATGTGTAGAAAGCAAGAGATTTCTCTTTCTCTTCCTCTTCTTAAAAGGCCACCAATCCCATCAGATTAGGACCCCACTGTATGACCCCATTTAACCTTAATTACCTCCTAAAAACCCTACCTTCAAATACAGTCACATCGGGGCTTAGGGCTTCAACATATGAATTTTATATAAATTTTGAGTGGACACTCAATATTTTGTAGTCAGTGGTTGAGTCCATAGCAACCACTGACTACAAACATAGGTTTATTTAATCAACTATAAAATTATATTGTTTCTAATATAGCTGAGATCCTAATACTTCCTAGGAGGAAAAACATGGAGGTGTGAGTAAAGATGAGATGGCTCATTTCTCTGATCCTCTCATACGCATAGAGCTTCTGGAATGCTGGCACACCTTAGAATAAGAGAAAGTCATCATTTTCAGTTATTTGAGCTGCTTAAGGCTATAAAGACCAAAGACATACTCAGACTCAGGAATGCAGAGAGCTAGATGGTTGTCTGGGATATCAAGGCAGTTGTGATGGCCCAGTTGCCCCAACTAATCTTCCATTCCCATGGGTCAGTTGCTGTTCTCTCCCAGCCACTCTGGTTCTATAGCCCTTCCCACCATGAGTGCTCTCTCCAAGTCCTGGTCCATTTCTCTCACAACAGATATAGCCTCATATTATCTCCATAACCATAAAATGACATGACTGGTTTTGTCCTGGGTTTAATTTTTAAATTCTTTTTTGCAAACTGTTATTGGAAACCCTCATTTTTCAAGCAAAGTTCCAAGTAATCTTGTGCATAGGGAAATCCATAAGTAATGTACTACATCAATAATAGACTTAGGTCAAGTAGATTTTTTCCTTACCCTTCATACTGCAAGATAGATGTCTAAGTTCCTCCAGAATTCCCTCTTCCTATTCCTCTAAATGCTCCCCTCTGAGTGCTCTCCTGGTAAGCAGTGACGTTTTGTTTAACTGCGTATCCCTGAACAGGATGGTTGTAGTTTTAGTAGTGGGAGGACTCAATGGGCTTCACTTACTGGAGAAATTCCCAGCAGCCAGGGTCACGCAGCCACAGAGCTTCCCACATGATTTACAAAAACTCTCAGCATACACTGGAATATCTGGGTCTCCCAAAGCCATAAATTTCAAATCCATTTGTAAGACTGGTTCCCTTTTGTTCAATACTTGTGTTTAGTGAATGGAATAAAGCATGAAGTAGCATGTTCCAGGGACAAAAAAAATCAGTTATCAGGCTATGTGGGCATTATGGTTTTAAAACAGTAGTGGATGGAATATTTCCAGGGCCCTTCCTCCAGACCCCTGGTAGCACATATTGACCAATTTTCCTTAACATCTAGCTGTGTCACTCTTCTGGATTTGCCTTGCCTCTTCTCTCCATCACTGTACATGTTTTTTAGCTTTTTGTGTTCAGTGAACTTTACCCTTAATCTCAGGCACCTGGCCCCTTTGGCAGAGTCTTAGGGTGTTCTTCTGTCCTTCTAGATCCCGTGATTCCATGATTCCCTTCCCTGTCTCTTATTTTTGTTTATATCACTATTGAGAAGAAAGTCCCAAGGATAAGAAGAAAGAAAGACAGAAAAGAAGGACAAAAGGAAATAAAGGAAGAGAAAAGGGCCAACATATGACTCAGAATTAGAGCTGCAGTAAAGGAACAACCTCTGGGCCAGTGGGCAGGAGTTGCATTCTTGCCGACCCTTCCCATTAGCAGGCAGGCAATGCCTCCATTCAGACCATGTAAATCATTTTGAAACTGATTGCAGCTGGAGCTTTTATTGGCATCCTTCTTTTGAAGTTGACTTTCAGATCATCAGTGGTTTTGTCTGCAGACGTTGGTGCCAAGGTGAGGTGACAACCCTTTGTTCACAAAGCAATATTCTTAACAGTGTTTTGTCCTGGGCTAGGGAGGGAGCTGTCCGATTAAAGGTGAATATAAAAAGACTGGTTGGTGGATGGATAGGAAAGGATAAATGAGTAGGTGATATGATACAGCAAGTATTATAAAATGTTAATTATAGAATCAAGGCAGTGAGTGGATGCGTGATTGCTTTAAAATTGTTTCAACTTTTCTGGACGTTTAAAATATTCACATATCAAATATTGCCGGGGAGGCAGGGAGATGAACACAACACTAGCAGTGAGGTTAGTAGTAGACTATAAATACTTGAAAGCTGAGCCTGCAAGTAGGATTGTAGAGGTGTTTTTTTTTTTAATTAAATAATATATTGTTATAATTAATTATTTCCCTACTCAGTATTTTCCAAATTAAAGACATGGATGTTATGCAAGAAGAAAAGTTATTACCACTTTAAAGAACTTAAATGAAACATACTATCAAATTTCAAACAACTGATCATTTATTAACACATAGAAAAAGCATGGGTTTTGGTGTCAGCTGGTAATGGGAAAATGCCATGACTCTACCATTAAGTCAAGTGACAATCTCTCTGAGCCTTGGTATTCTTGCGTATAAAATGGGCTGGGAGGGCAGGAGTGAGGGATGACGCCCACGTCTTACAGTTAAAGAGTTATAAATGTTACTTAGAAAAAGAAATCAACTATTAGAATTACAAAGACCAAAAAGACTTTTATGTTATTCAGATGTTTCAGACCGTCCCACCCCAAGCTGCACCCACCAATTTGGCCAATGCTATCTAATAGCATTGCTGGAGCATTTTGAAACCTTAAAAGTTCAGGAGACTCTCAATTAAACTTAACCTTTTTTCTTCTGAAGCACCTGGAACTCATAACACATTTAATGGGTTTTTTTCACTCAGAGAGAAAAAAAATAGATGGAAATAAAATATTGTGACTTTTAACTGTAGTTCTTAAGTAATTACACAAAATCTATGTGTACCTATCACAGAAAGAAAATTTGCCCATTATTGAAACAAATGAAATACACTTGCAAAGTTCCTGTGAGAAATCTTTGTCCCAGGTCCCTATTTAATGTTGCTACTAAAGAATAGGGTGGGACTTGCCCTTTTAACCTCCCTCAGAAGAGAAATGGAACTATGATAGTATAACAAAGCAACCCCAAGCTTACTGTCTTTAAATAACAGCCATTAACTTTTTCTTGGGAACCTGCACTTCTGCTTATCTCAGCTGTGTTTCCTCAAGCACCTGAAATCCAGCTCTGCTTCTGGATTTGGCTGCGTGGGGTGCTGGGCTTGTTTACCTGGTCTCTCCAGAGAGTTCCAAAAGAGCAGGCCGGCAGGCACAGTCTCTGCAGACCAGGCATGATGTCACCTCTTTTGCATTCTATTGGTCAAAGCAAGTCACAAGGTCAGCTGAGAGTCAAGGAGAGCAGAAATAGGCTCCCCCCACCTCTTGATGAGAAGAGCTATGAAGTCACATTGCAAAAGGAGCCAAATAATTGTAGCCATGTTTGCAGTTTATCAAAGCAATCACCACATTCATCACTTTTACCTGGAAAGATGCTGCTGAAAGTGTCAGCACATCCTCTTTAAAGCAATTGTGCAGTCGTGGACCAAATCCTCTGTTTCAGGACTGACCATCAAAAGGTGAGAGTCCTGAGCTATGAAAAACCAATGTGCTTACACCTGCCAGAATGGCTATTGTCAAAAAGACAAGAAATAACAAGTGTTGGCAAGAATGTGGAGAAAAGAGAACCCTCATGCACTATTAGTGGGAATGTAAATTGGTGAGATCACTATAAAAAACAGTATGGAAGTTCCTCAAAAAATTAAAAATAGAACTACCATATGATCCAACAATTCCACTCTTGGGTATAAATCCCAAGAAAATGAAAACACTGATTTGAAGATACATGAACCCCAATATTCGCAGCAACATTACTTGCAACAGCCAAGATATGGAAGCAACCAAACTGTCCATGAACAGATGAATGGATAGAGAAGATGTGGTGTACATATACAATGGCATTTTACTCAGCCATAAGAAAAAATGAAATTTTGCCATTTGCGACAACGTGGATGGACCTGGAGGGTATTACGTTTAGTAAAATAAGTCAGACAGAGAGAGACAAATACTGAATCTTTCTCACTTCTATGTAGAATCTAAAAAAATGAAACAAATGAACAAATATAACAAAACAGAAACAGACACACAAATACAGAGAATAAACTAGCAGTTACCAGGGGGAAGAGGACTAGGGGGAGGGGCAGGATAGGTGAAGGGGATTAAGAGATACAAACTACTATGTATAAAATAAGTAAGATACAAGGATGTAATGTATACCACAGGGAATATAGCCACTATTTTATCAAAACATTATATGGAGTATAATCTGTAAAAATATCAAATTACTATGTTGTACACCTAAAACTAAGATAATATTGTAAGTCAACTATACTTCAATTTAAAGAACCAAGGCGAGGGCTTCCCTGGTGGCGCAGTGGTTGAGAATCTGCCTGCCAATGCAGGGCACATGGGTTCGAGCCCTGGTCTGGGAAGATCCCACATGCCGCGGAGCAACTAGGCCCGTGAGCCACAATTACTGAGCCTGTGCGTCTGGAGCCTGTGCTCCGCAACAAGAGAGGCCGCGATAGTGAGAGGCCCACGCACCGCGATGAAGAGTGGTCCCCACTTGCCGCAACTAGAGAAAGCCCTTGCACAGAAACGAAGACTCAACACAGCCATAAATAAATAAATAAATAAATAATTCCCATTTAAAAAAAAAAAAAAACCAAGGCGATAATATCTGAATATTTTATGATATTACTTTGGACAGAGAATAAAAAGCAGTTGATAACCTGATGGCTAGTCTCTGAGTCTCTTGATGTCAAGAAATTGATGTCTTGGAGGCTTCCCTGGTGGTGCAGTGGTTGAGAGTCCGCCTGCCAATGCAGGAGACACGGGTTCAAGCCCTGGTCTGGGAAGATCCCACATGCCGCGGAGCAACTAGGCCCGTGCACCACAACCACTGAGCCTGCGCTCTAGAGCCTGTGAGCCACAACTACTGAGCCCACGTGCCACAACTACTGAAGCCCGCAGGCCTAGAGCCCGTGCTCTGCCACAATAGAAGCCACCGCAATGAGAGGCCCGCGCACCACAGTGAAGAGTGGCTCCCGCTCGCCGCAACTAGAGGAAGCCCGCGCGCAGCAGCGAAGACCCAATGCAGCCAAAAATAAATAAATAAATAAAAAATAAAAAGAATTTCAAACTTAAAAAAAAAAACAGAAATTGATGTCTCGATGTCATGGTTTATCTTTAAATAATCAAAATTAGACCTAACGCAGAAAACAGTTATACCTGCATTAGACACAAAAGTATCTTTAGTAGTTTACCACCACATTAACATGCATGGTACAGAGGGCACTCCAGCAGGATCTTGAAAAATGGTTTTTCTCTAGGTGAGATTGTGAAAGGCCTGGGATGCCTGTTTTCCACAGGCCTCACCTCAGGGGCTGTATTCCCATAGAATATTCTGGATTTCTTAGATGGAAATAATCTTTCTCCTCTCTTACACAAAACGTTTTATTTTTATCTCTCTTTTAACACTTACAACTTTCTCCATTATCTTTTATACACATAGCTCTTCTTCCTCCCAAGATTTGTTTGTAATATCTTCCTTTTTGTGTTCATCTTTGTGTCTCTCATAGCACTTTATAAAGTGCCTCTTTGATATTGGAGCTAGCAGGGCTGCTCTTTAGTTGTACTGGGCATTCATGGCTGGTGTCCATTCTGATTGCTCAGTAGCCATGCTGTATCATTCGTAAGTACACACGCACACACACACACACACTCATTTAATTAATCTGTGGGCATTGAATGCATCATTATAGGGGATTATGTACTCCAAAATGCCTTCCTATTACAACATAACGAGATCCTATACAAATTTCCACAAACATACTTTCTAAAGAATTTTTTTTAGCCTCACAAGAAAGTAAAAGGAATCTCTAAACCCTCCACCCAACTCAACGAAGACAAAAATAAGATGATGAAGAAGCATAGCAGACAAAATCCAAACAGTGAGCAGCAAATAATTCCAAAAGCTGAAGTTACCCTAGGAGAAAATACTCACCCCAGCTATGGAATGGGGAGGCTTCCACATTAATCCAAGACCCTCAAGGGGTACTAAAATGCTTCTAAGTTGGTAGCCATGGTAGACAAAATTCTAAACATGACTCCTCCCCCAAGATTCCTGTGCCCTAGTTATTCAATCAAACGCTCATCTAGGTGCTGCTCTGAAAGGATTTTGCAGATGTAATTATAGCCCCAAGTCAGAGATTCCATTGGTGGGCTTGACCCAGACAGGTAAGCCCTTTAAAAGCAGATAATTTTCTCCAGAAAGTAGAAAAAGAGGAAGTCAGAAAGCATCACGGGGATTCACACCCATTGTTGGCTTTGAAGATAGAGGGGGCCTTGGCCCAGGACCAGAGAGAAGTCTCTAGAAGCTGAGAGTTGCCTCCACCTGACAGCCAGCAAGGAAATGAGGACCACAGGGAAGAGAATTCTGCCAACAGCCTGGACGTGCTTGGAAGCAGGATCTTCCCCAGAACCTCCAGATAAGAGCTGAGTTCGGCCAGCACCTTGACTTCAGCCTGTGAGGCCCTAAGCAGAGAACCCAGCCAGACCTTCCAAAATTGCTCACCACATAACTGTGAGCTAATAATTAGGTGTTGCTTGAAGTTGCTAAGCCTGTGGTAATTTGTTATGCGGCAACATATGACTCTGCAGTTTAAAGGTGTGAAGTTTTAAGAGGAGCGGGAATATGAGTAGTTTATTCTTGAGAACTGGTCATAAGGAAAACTGTCGTTACGCAAAACCAAGTTTCAGTTAAGGCACAGAAGTGAGGGCAGCGTTAACGTTTGCCATGCGCTTGTCAAAATGAGAAGATGAAGCGTTCAACAGAAAGATGCTGACAGATACCATTATCAAGTGTAGGGTCTGGCTTACTTTCTTTTCTTTTTCTTTCTTTTTTTTTCCTTTTGTCTTTCTTTCTTTTGTAAAATCAAGGGATAGCTAAATATAAAGTCACATTTTATAGGGCTTCCCTGGTGGCGCAGCAGTTGAGAATCTGCCTGCCAATGCAGGGGACATGGGTTCGAGCCCTGGTCTGGGAAGATCCCACATGCCACGGAGCAACTAGGCCCATGAGCCACAACTACTGAGGCTGCGCGTCTGGAGCCTGTGCTCCACAAAAAGAGAGGCCGCGATAGTGAGAGGCCCGCGCACCACGATGAGGAGTGGCCCCCGCTTGCCGCAACTAGAGAAAGCCCTCGCACAGAAACGAACACCCAACACAGCCAAAAATAAATATAAATAAATAAAAATTTTAAAAAAATTATATAAAAAAGTTACATTTTATAAAGATAGCTTTTCTTTTGTACCCTTTCAGTTTTATTGAGATATAATTGAAATACAGCACTAAGTTTAAGGTGTACAGTATAGTGATTTGAATTCCATACATCATGAAATGGTGACCACGATAAGTTTAGTGAACATCCATTGTCTCAAATAGATAGAAAAGAAAAGAAAAAGAAAAAAATATTTTTCCTTATGATAAGAACTCTTAGGATTTACTCTCTTAATAATTTTCAACTATAACATATGGCATGTTATATTTAGCATGTTGTATATTACATCCCTAGTACTTATTTATCTTATAACTGGAAGTTTGTACCTTTTGGCTGCCTTCATCCCATTCACCCTCCCCCCACTCCCAAGATGGCTTTTCATAAAGCAGAAGATAACACAGTCAGAGGGAAATAAAGTTTCTCAGGTCTCAAGAAGTTCCCCAACATCTGTTGACAGGGATGGAATTAACTACCTGAACCACAGCTTCTATCTCAACCACACCTTGGGGGGGTCCTGAGATGCCTCAAGGACAGCTGGAGGTGGGGACTGTAGCATTTCAGGGTTGTCTCCCCAGCTTTCTGTGGGTCAGCTTCAGACTCATCCTGACAAGCTTTCTACCTCCCAACTCCAGGTGTGAAAATCTCAGGGAGAGAAACTCATGGACCCTGCAGGAGTCAATGCTGGCTTGGGTCAGGTTTGCTAGGAGCAGAGCCTGTGAAGGGGCTATGTGTTCAAGTCATTTACAATGAAAGTGCTCTCAGGAGAAAAGGAACGAGGGAACAGGGACAGGCAAGGGGAAAGAAACCAAACAAGGATGTGATTTCAAGCAAAATTCCAGCTTCAGCCTGATCCTGCGGGGAGCTCTGGAATGCAAATGGTGCTCAAAGTTTGTCCAGATACAGGGCAAGTTTGTGGCACTTTTATACTGACCAGCTGGTCACTGGCTAAAGGTCACCCCATTCCATATGCTTCTGACTCTCTGCACTTGCTTGCAAATGTGTGAAAGCGAAGCATCTCCAGTAGCCCAAGACAGGCCTCAGAAGAGAGTCACAGATGCAAGCCCTTAGATACAAAGTACATCAAAGCCAGGACACAGGTACATAAAAATAGGTACCAGAGGGGATCGGTGCAAAACACCAAGAGTGTCTGTTACATGTGGCTTTCTCAGGATCAAGTGCTACGGTCAGTGCCTTGGGATTTGATGTATCTTCATTTGATTCAGGAACTTCCCTCTTGCACAGTCACCGTGGCCAAGTATATGAAGTTACATAAATGATGGCTGCTGCTATATAGATCTCATGATTAGAGATGGGGAAAGGAGAAGTTCCCCCAAAAGGAATATGATAGATAAAATGTAATCTTTTGCCATAGCTACTCCCCAAAGATTAAGAAGAGTGAAGCACTTTCCACCAGAATTCTGCAGATAACTTTGAAGCTTCGAAGAGTTTTGGTGTTGAGGTCTAACACAAGGATACAGAATTATAAAGGATGCAACATTCTGTTCTTTATAATACTTGTTCCTTTAAATAATATTTACTTATGGAGATGTCATTTAAAATGAAGAGTTTCTAATGGAAAGAAAAAGCTCTGGAAAAGGTCAAAAAGCATTCATAAATAAAATGTATTTGAACTCATAACAATGTTTGAGTAAAGATAGATTTCTGGAGAACTGATCTGGCATATTATTTTCGTTATCTTGATCTACATTTCAGGAAATAGAACATACGTGAAATTTGTTGCTGAAAGTATTTTATTTCCTAGAAAACAATGTTTATGGCTAAGAGGGTATCACATGTCTTTCTGATTTTAAAAAAGGCAATTTTGAAGTTGGAAAATAAAGACAAATATTATGACTTACAGTTGATTTCAAAAGAGTACACATTTCAAAACAAAATATTGCAGAACATCACAAAGTAAATGTTCCCTCGGCTTACTCAAAATCTGTAATAAGGCAACTGCAGTGAAAGATTCATTGAGAATTTGTGTAAGATTCCTGCAGAACACATCAAACAGTATGGAAATCTGACAGATGCTTGGATTTTATTGAGACAGTTCTCACAAGATTATAAGAGCTTCTTTGTAGTTTATAAAATGCATGGCCAGGCTCAGGATGACACTGCTAACACAAAGGGAAATTCAATGGAATTGCAGAAAAGTACCAAGAAAAAACCAAGAGTTTGGTTAGGTTCCCATGGTTATGTTAAGTCCTTTTTCTGATTTATTCTTGCTCTCCTGAGTTCTAGATTTCCCAGTGCCCTTTCTACTTTTCAAGGCTAACTCACTCCCCGTGGCCCTGATTCTTTACATTTCCCTCAACTATGGACCTGGAATCCTCTCCTTAGGTATACTTTATATCGGCCTCTTAGTTCATGTCTTCTTCAGGTTGTTCTGAGAGTAAATATTCACCTAACCCAGTTTGGTTCAGGTCATCTGTTGCTAAAATACCCCAGTCATGACATGCCGCCTTATCTCAAGAATTACAAGAAAGAATTTCTCAGGTGTAAAGAAATCCCAACATGATGTTTTTTAAATCTGATAATAGGATTTTAAATTTTCTTTCAAAGAAGGAATAGGTAAAAATATCAAAGAATATTCTACAAAAGAAAAAGACTAAGAAGGGGAGCCAGTACTGCCTTATATTAGCCACAATAAATACATGTGTAGAGCTGGGCTGGGATAACTTCACAGTGATAAGAATTTAATATATCATAAAGCAAGCCTCATAAAATGACCAGGAAGAAAAGGGATAGTGGTTAGTGATTAGTGACTGGTGCAGAAAATCCATGTATATCTGAATCGCACACTGTGTAACACAGTAAAAACCTAAATATTTTAATTTATAGAAAAAGAGTTTAATATTTATCAAATATCTAAATGCTGGATTGCTTTTGATTACCTTAGAAGTAAAAGACAGAATCTAAACACTAGAAGTCTATAGATTTAGCTAAAGAGACTTTGCACATATTTACATCTCCATAAAAACATCTTCCTCAACCAAAGTAAACAGTCATACAAAAGGCTGTGAAAGGATGGATAGAGCACATATGATAAATACAGCACATTCTTTACGATTGAAAGACTTTATACAAATTGGTAAGAAAACAAAAAATACCAGTAGATGAATGAATGATTTGAACAAGAGGAAGCATAATTAGCAAACAAAAAGACTTAAAATTATGAACCTTGTTAAAAACTTAAAATATACATAAAAATAACAATTAGGATTTTTGAACAATTTAAACATACTGTCAGAGGAGGCTTATGGAATTTGGTACACTCATCTACCACTGCTGGCAGTGGGAATTGCTACAAATATTTTGGAAAACAAGTTAGCACTATATATATAAAGAACCATAAAAATCATCATTTGCCTTGACACAGTAATCGTACTTCCGGAAACTTGGCATAAAAAAGACAAAATAAATAAGAAACAGTGGGACTTGTGACAGGAAGAAAGGAAAGAAGAAAAGAGGGTAGGAAATTAAGAAGTTGGAAGGAAGAAAAGAAGGAAGAAATAAAGGAAGAAAACACTAGGGCATTAATTAAATTGTGGAACAATGCAGTTTATGACGTACTATGGAACCTACAAAAAGCAAGTAAAATGCTTACTATGCAATGTTCAGTAAAAGAAAGCAGGGTATATTCTTTGGCAGATATTAAACTAGCTATCATGCAAAAACTGAGCATGTGTATCATTAGCATTAGAAGGGAATTTTAAAAAGTGATAATAGTTGAGATTTGCTCTATCTTCCAAATTTTCTTTACTGTTACTTTATATTTCCTTAATAAAAGTAATAAAGCATAGGTAATGCTGAAGAGAAAGCTGATGCAATCACCAACTCTTCATTGTTCAAAGAACAGCTTTTAATGGACCCTAGAAATTTCTGGAATAGGGATAACAAAGAAAAAAATAGGAAAAAAAATTTTTTTAAATAGATTGATTTATTTACTTATTTTTTAAGCCAGGAGATGCGTCGACTTTCTATATACACATGAGAAAATTATTCAGGTAAATGATTGTTCTCATTTCCATGCAAGCTTCAAAAACTCTTCCAAATAGGGATTGAGTATTGAGACACTTATTGGCACTTTGTTGTATTAATCATCACCATCAAATAATAAACTATTTATTAGTCATTCCATTGTACATACTGCTTCACTGGCCTCTATCTGATAACCGTGCACTTCACCCTAGTTACAAAGATACTTTTTCTAAGAATATGGGAAAATCTGACCTTTTGGATAGGCTTTGTCCCACCTCTCATCCATTTTACACTTGTCTGATTGCTTTAGTTCCCCAGTTTGGTCAGAAGGGAGGGAGCAAAGGGATTGACTGACCTGCTGTAGGTTTTTCCAACTGGTATCAGGGAACAGGCTTTCCTTTTTAAAGATTAATAATAACATGGTGGAATTTTTCTTTTGTTTAGTTGACATTTCTACACTTTCCATTGCTGTCAACCTGGCAGCCCCAAAAAACCCCTCGAACAACCCCAAAACCACTGCTCTGGCTTGGGATCAATAGGCAGCAGTGTTTCCGAGCTGGCAACTTTAGGTGGAAGAGATGTCAGAGTCACAACCCACCTGCTTTTGCCTTCTCCACTGTGAAAACTACAAGTGCCCATCTCCGTTTAATACCAAAGTCCAAAACTACAACACAAGAAAGAGGTTTCTAGTTCCTGCCTCCTCCCCCTGTAGTGGCAAAACTGTCTTTCTGACGGGTTATTAAAATCTTTGAGGTTGAGATGTGGGTTTTTTTTGAAGTGCTCACATTCTTGGTTTTCGAATATCTTGAAAGACCAGGTACAGCTGAGCTTTCTGAAGACAGCATAGCTCCAGCTCTGGTCTCCCAGAATGCCACTGAGCCCTGAGGTGGTGATTCTAGAAAGGAGCCCTGGAGAAAGCAGTGGTTGTTAGCTAGCAAGGTGTTACTGCAGTAAGAATTTCATAAAAATAACTACCTATGGGCCTCAAAAATACTATCAGTGCAGTTCTTACCCAAGACTGACAGATCATTTGCTCTTTTATATTACAGAGCTGATATGATTTGGCTCTTGGTAATTTACTCCCTTAATGAAACTGATATGGATAATAAACTTAGGGCAAGAATCCCGACTGTCAATACAGTGCTGCGGCCAGGATCGGTTAAAATCCATGTACACAATCAGTCAGAAAGATGAAAAATTTTGTTTCATATATGGAATATTGGATGCAATTCCTTACCTGCCTCACCGAGGCCATCTTTTTTACCCAAGTGCTTTTTTTCCCATTATTTTAGTTTTTTTCCTTATCCCATTTGTAAACATATCACAACATACCAGGTATATCTAGGAAACAAGAAAAATTTCCAAATGGAATTATGACACTAAAGAGAATTAAAAGCAGTTTTAAGAAATCTAAATAAATGTCGTTGCAATTTTAGAAAAAAGAAGTTCAGTTCCCCAGGACTGAACGCAGGATGTCCCTGTGACATCTTGGCAGGTTTTACTGGTGGCCTCTTCAGCAAGGGCTGGCCCGTCTCATCTTCATTCGGGACCCTGACAGTTGACACATGGGCTTTCCTGGCTCCAAACTCCTGTACCCGGAGTCATTTCCACCAAGCTCTCCCTGAGGGAACAGCAGAGAAGAGGCCACAAAAGGCAGGAATCCCCTGGATCTTGAAACGTTAGGGCCTGTTTCATGATGGATTTATTTCCTTTCTTGTTTATGTGTTTTCCTTGATGTAGCTGGGCCTCAGTTTCCTCTTCTGTAAAATGGAGATAATAACTCTTCATGTGATGGCTTTGAGGAATACAGAGGTTCCAATGAATAAAGTACCTGGCACAGTTTATGGCCAATGCAAAGGACTAAACAAATGACAGATAAAAATAATGAAAAATTTAAAATATGATAAGCTGGTTGTGATTAAACAGTTCAGTGAGAAAATTTGCTTATTTCCTACATGTGATAGATACCATTTTAGAAATCTTGACTCTTTTGCAGTAGGTTCCAATACATGAATTTATTTTTACTTCATCTACCTAAACCTAAGAGCCCTTGAATTAATACAAAGATGATGCAAAAATATATTTTATTACCAGAGCCCAGATCTCTTTTTCTTTTTTAAAACTAGAACTGCAGGATCCAGAAAAAGCTTAAAAAAACACAGAAACCTATTCATTTACTCCCACGTATATTCTATTTCTTCCAATTCCATCCCACAATAGTCATACAGCTTTTGTGTGAATAAAGGAATAAGGGAACATCCTCCCTGATAATCTCCCTCATGTCGGGTCTTGGCTCTGAATTATGAGAGTTCTTTGCCAGTAAGTCTGACCTCTTTCCTCCCCTCTCATTTTGCTAACCAAAGCTTAGTCTCATATCCTCACTGATGATTTACAAATTTTACAGAGCCTCTGGCATTTAGAATATCTCATTCTTTGATGATCATCTTGATATCAAAGCTAAGTTAGATTTAACATAAATGAATTTTGTAATTAGCAGTTCTGTGTTTTTAAACCCCTTTGGATATTTTATTTTCTCCAGAAAAGTATTCTTTGGTTCACTGTCATTACATCTGACTTTACATTCAAATCCTCTCAATAGTTAAAACTTAGCAGAGAGTAGGGCGAGGACTTAACAGAATGTTGAGAAGTAAATTATTAAACGAATATTCTTATTTCATTGAGCTAGTTCTAGAGAGTAAAAAGGGGTTAATTTGTGTTCCCTCACATTTATGCAGGACCCACTGTAGGCAGAGTTCTATTTTGGTGACTGTGGGAAATCACCAAAAATGTGGAAAAAATGAGCCTTGCGACTCATGTAAATTTTAAAAGGTGGGGATTTTCAAGAGATCTATTTGTCCAGGTTCCCTATTTCTAGGTATGTTTACGGTGTGTCAATAAATAAGCAAATGTAGCTCAGTTTTCTCCTGTCTGTGGATTGGGGGACACTAATATTCAATCACCACAGAGGGTTGTTCTGGAGTGAATTAAGAAGAGTAGCGCGTGCGCGCGCGTGTGTGTGTGTGTGTGTGTGTGTGTGACACTTAACCATGGGGCTACATAACTTCCAGCATCTTTCTCAAAGGAGCCTCATTCCACCTCTCCGGCCTCTGACCTTAGAATTATCTGTGCGCAGGCCTGCCTTGAATCAGGAGGTAGACACGCTAGGGAGTTAAAGGATATGTTTGCCAATGTCTGACACATTGTGAAGAAATTTATCAGCTGGTGAAAAGGATTTGGTCTTCTAGGAGTTCCTTAGTTGGTCCGGCAGGCCTATGGGGGCAGAGCCTGCATAGCCAGTTCTGGCCATCAGGCCTGAGGATGAGGAGGGGGACACTCCTAGCAAATAAGCGAAGCCTCCCATAATGAAATGTGACAGTGTTCCCACTGGTGGGAGGCCGCGGGGGAGAGGGCCAAGGGAGTGCTGGTAGTTAGGGAGGGATTTGCATAATTACATTCACCTGAGGGACTCCATTTACCCAACAATGGGTCTCATTGTGGTAAAGCCAGCAGCTGGCCACACTGTTAGAACAATGTGAGCTGTGGCCTTGTTCTTCCAAAACTAATGCTTGGACTCTGAAAAGTGACAATTAGCATTTGGAATGATATACAGTTATTAATAGTACAGATCTTAGCATGATGTGTAACACTCCATATTATGAGGCATGTATTTATATGTGATACATGTATTACTCCATCCTATAGCAGGATTACATAGCATTAATAATATCACATTTATGCCTATACTGTCTACAGAGACCTATGTGTTAAAGTACCCATGAACAGAGTGAGATGACTCTTCTAGTAGAAGTTTTCTCCTGATGTTTGGAAAAGAACGATGTATTGAAGGTTTTTCCTGTGTAAGGCAGGTACTGTTTTAAGTTCCGGTACAGCCTCTTTTGTTCTTTGACTCTGAAAGATTGCCATGGATTTGAGAGATGTTAATCAGAACTTACAGGGGAGGTGCCTGACGGTGGGAGGCTGCGGTGCTCACACACGGCTGAGCTCCGTGGCTGGGGGCATGTTTACCCAAGACTCCAAATAGACGAGTGGAGATATGAAGACAGCAAATACTGTGCCCGGCTTGTTTCCTGGTATTGCCCACATTTACATTAAAAAGGGAGGTGCAGGGGGTGGAGGCTGGGTAGGTTTAGACGTAATTCCTTTTATTATGCCCAGTAATTGTTCTGTCCCTCACATTTAGAGCACAGGATGCATTTCTAAGGGGAAAAGGAACCCCACAAGGGTTTGCCTTAAGACTCGGCTTTAATTAAGGACACATTTAAAATATCATTTTGTGAGAACAGCAGCATCCGCGTTTCTTTTCAGCATTTTACTAAAAAGTAGGGAAATACAGAAACCCTTTAATTAAGGAAGGAGCCAGGTTCCTCTTTTGAAACTCAAGCTGCGCCCAGCCTAATGCAAAAAGCAGGTATTTGCTTTAGCCATTTCCTGACTTTCTGATAAGATACAGAAGCTAGAAGCTAGCAGGATCCCAAAGCCAGGAGTAGGTCCGTGTGGCCTTGACTCTGTCCCTGTCTTTCAGAGATGGCGTCCTGATGAAAGACAAACACGCTGCTTTTTATCTTCCTTCTACAACAGACAGTGGGAGTTCAAGTGAAGACACCTCGCTGCCAGGGAGAACGCTCACTCCCAGGGAGACGATGAGAATGCAAACCGGCAGGATGGAGGGTGAGAGCGCATACAGGGAGCCTCAGGAGGGCCATCACCAGGTCTCACGACCCGGCCTTCCACCCGGTCTCTGCCCCATCACTCCACCACCACCCCGCCACCAGACTGAGCTTTCTACAACAAAAAACGCACTTCCTTGAAACGTTCCTGGTCCCCATTAGAGGAATAACAGGATGGTTATCGCTGTCTTTATGCCCTGACCTTATCTGCTCCCTGCCCCAGAGTGCCCTCTTCCCATCTTCTCTCTCCTCCCCTCCCCCAGTATCAGGTTCCTTCCTGCTGTCAAATGAATGCTTGTATTCCCCCCAAATTCACATGTTGAAGCCCTAACCTCCAAATGTGATGAACATCTATTTGGAGGTGGGACCCTTGGGAGGTGATTAGGTTTAGATGAGGTCATGAGGATGGAGCCCCACGATGGGATTAGAGCCCTTATAAAAAGAGGAGAGACCAGAGTTTCTCTCTATCTCTGTCATGTGAGAACATAGCAAGGAGGTGGCTGTCTACAAACCAGGAAGAGGGCCCTCACCAGGCGGATCCACTGGCACCTTCATTTTAGACCTCTCAGATTCCAGAGCTGTGAGAAATAAATGTTTGTTGTTTAAGCCACCCAGTCTACAGTACTCTTTAATAGCAGCCCAAGCTAATAAGTCACTGCCTCTCCTCTCCAACCCTCCAAAATCATCTCCTATTCTGGGTCTTCCTCTGGGAACAATCCAGAAGATGCCTGAATTGGAGGCATCTTCCTCAGCCTCTGAGAGGCCCACCTTTGGTTCACCGAGGAGGTTAGTCCTTTTTGCATCAGTCTCCCCCTCCAGCCAAGTTCCCGGGCCTTGTATTTAAAAAACAATATCAGTGTGTGTCCACCCAAAAAAGAAAGAGCAGTGTTCTCCACAGATAAATTCTGTAATATTCCATACACTGTCAGATTTTTTTCATTGCAAATATCTCCTTTGCTGATACCTTAAAACTCTCTCCAGATGATTCTCCTGACCGTGTCTGGGAACTACGGCCTTCCCCTCTGTGGAAGATCCTTCTGGGAACCCTGTCTGTCTTGGGGATTCCTGCTAACCCCAGAAGACTCTCTCTGCCTTTTGCTCCCTGAAGCTTTCTGTAAGTCTGCCCAATGTAGCTTTTCTTTTTCTCACACTGCTATACTTTGCACCTATCAGTTTGAAATCATTCATCATGTGATAGTGGGGTTTGGGGGTTGTCACTGCAGACTTGCCTACTGATCTGAGAGCAACTTGAGGGCAAGTCTTGCTCATTATGGTGTTCTTGGTGTCACAAAGTGGAGTACTGTGTGTTTACTGAATAAAGTAAGAGGTGGATTGATAAGTATCAGTTGGATTAGGCAATTGAGAGGTCACTGATGACCTCAGAAGACCGTGGGCTTCTGCCTATGGTTGTGCAGACTGGGACCTGCACACAAGTGCTTGACTGGTGCGGGTGGCTCGATGGAATCTTACCCACAGTCCACTCTCTTAGCAACACCCTCTGCCATGTGTGCTTCCGCCCAGTGGAAGGATGTCATTTACTTACTAATCTACACAGAGTTCATGTTTTGGCAAGTTGTCAGCTAGAAGAGGCACTTTGTGAATTTACTCAGGGGCACTGAGCATGCAGTAGAGTCCCTGGGGCTGTGTGGCTCCCACCTCCTGAGATTGGAGTCCATGGTTGCAACCCCATTGAGTCATTTCATTCCTTTTTCTCTGTGAAGGGGGAAAACCTATCACAAAGTTAATGAATACTTTACAATGGCCAACATTGCCACATATTTGGAAAATGTTCAAAGAGCCCAAGATGTTTCCACAGGCACCTCAAACTCAACACGTACAAAACAGAAGTTATCACCTCTCCTGTGTTTCCTTCGATGGGTACATCTGATTGCCCAAGCTAAAAGCTCTCCTGCACCACCACTCTCCAATCTACCCACAAGTCCTACTGGGTCAAACTCAAAAAGTGAATCTGATTCTCTACCCTCCCTTCTTTGGCCACTGCCCTGCCTCGGTCCCTCATCCTCTCTTGACTAGATTATGTCAGTGGCTTCTTGCCATCTCCTGTTATATCTGGTCTTTCCTCCCAAGTTCATCTGCCAGATATCTTTTTAAAACCAGGACCTTGTTCTCTTGCTAAAATCCTTGTAACGTCCTTCTTTTACTCTCAGCCCAGTGGATGTGTTCAGATTCTCTAGCTTCGTATACAAGTCCATTCACTTCTGTGCCAACCTACCATTCTGCCCTTTTCCAGCTGCTCCACGCTATGCATTAGCCAGTTTCCTGAGGGCGTCATGTTCCATCAGACTTCCTTGGCTTTGCACATGCTGTTCTCTAAGCCTGTGCCTTCCCACCTTGTCTGTCAAGTTTCATCCTTAGATGAATCTAAATCTCCCTCTAGTTCTCTGTCTCTTCTCAGTATAACTGTACACCCCTCATTGTAGTACTTTGTGTTCACATGAAATCATTCGTTTAATCTCTTCCACAGGACCTTGACTTCATCAAAGGTGATGCATTATTAATTTTTCTCTCCCCAGCATTTATCAAAGTGTCTAGCATTTATTTTGTGCAAAGTAAATCTTTGTTGAATTGACCATCTATCAACAGAGACATCAAGAGCTCTACCATTAAATAATAAACTACTAAGAAGAATGAGTTATATTTATGCATACTGATTATAATTTCAGAGTGATATGTATGGAACACCCCTATTATTTGTAAAAGGTAGAAAATAACTCTTTGCATTTGTTTCTGTCTATCTGAATGTAGTGAAGTGGATGAAAGAAATCCTAGGTGCAATCCTTGGTTAACCCAGCAAGAGAGGTTGGAGAAAGGAGGGGAAGGGTGATTTTCTTTATAATTCCACTGTTTGACTTGTCACAAAGAACAGATGTTGCTTTTGTAAAAATCAATTAAGAAAAATAAAGCAAATGGTTGATAAATGAGTAAATAGGCTTCAGGAAATATGTTTTCAGAAAAGAAGGGATAAGAAAATCTGAAGAAGAAATCAAAATCTCCAGAACCTACAATTAGGGTATTATTATTCACTCTCTGAAGGATTTTTCTCTCCTCTGAAAAAATCTCCACAGGCTTCTTTTTTAAATGGCAACTGCATTAAAGCTCTTATGCATTTGTTAATAGATCATTAACTGCAGTGGGGGACACAGGGGTGGGGCCTAGAAGGAGAAAGTTTTAGGAGTCGGTGCCAACTGAAGATCAATCAGAAATAAAGATAAGCTCCAGCGATATTATAATGTAATTATCAGGAAAATTATTACTTCGAAAAAATTCAAAGTTCACACAGTTTTTCTAGAGAAAGGGCAACGGGTAGCTCAGGTGGAAGAGGAAGGTGCCTGGTTTCTGGGAATGGGGAATGTGCAAGGTCAAGGCTGTAGTGAAAGCGCTGTACCCATCCAGCAGGTACTGTATCCAAGTTCTACTTCTCACTAAGAAAGAAAATACTTTTCAAGTGTCTGCAATTTGTCAGAGAGGAGTGAGTGGTGGTGCGCAGAGTCTAAGAAAGCTTTTTTTTTTTTTTAATAAAAGCATAAAAATTAGATAAAGTAGACCCAGCAGTCACCATGAAAGTAGAAGAAACACCAAGAATGTTTCATCATGAAAATGGTGTGGCCCTGTCTTATACTTTAGTCATTAACGCAGAGGATGATGAGAGCTACTGACTCATTTTTAGTATTTGATTTAAAAAAAGTCAATCAGCATGCATTATTGATTTATCCCAAACTTGTCATTAAGGAATAATTTTAAAAAGAAATTTTCTATCAAAAGAAAGAAAATCCACAAGTCTCTTGGGCTCCCATCCACAATATTTATATGATAAAATCAAGTTAAAGGTAATAAGCACATACAAATGAATCTATATACAAAACAGAAACAGTCTTGCAGACACAGAAAACAAACTTATAGTTACCAAAGGGGAGACAGGGGAGAGGGAGGAGGGGAAGGATAAATTAGGAGTATGGGATTAACAGATACAAATTACTATACATAAAATAGGTAAGCAACAGGATTTACTGTATAGAACAGGAAACTATATTCAATATCTTATTATAACTTACAATAGAAAATAATCTGAAAAGAACACATATATCTATATATATATAAAACTGAATCACTTTGCTGTACACCTGTAACTAACATAATACTGTAAATCAACTATACTCCAATAAAAAAAAATAAGCACAGCCTTGAGGGTGAGAGGAAGAGAAGACACTTTGTGGCAATACACTGACTCTTCTGGATCAGGTAAAATAGGGGTGTCAGTCTTTTTCTATAAAGGCCAGATAGTAAATATTTTAGACTTTCTGGGCCAAAAGATAAAAACCAGAATTTTTATGACAAGAGTGAAAAATAATTTTCCACAACTTTTTTTGTTGACCAAATTCAAACTATTTATGGACAGTGAAATTTGAATTTCATATCATTTTCATGCTCTATAAAATAGTATTGTTTTTAAACATTTTTTCAACCATTCCAAAATGTAAAAAGCGTTCTTAGCTCATGGGTTATACAACAACTGGTGGTAGGCTGGATTTGGCCTTGGGCTATAGTTTGATGACCCCAGACATAGAACATTTCTGGGTCATGACAGGGGTTCTTAATCGGTCAAGGCCCTACCAGCTCAAGTTGAGCTTGGTCATGACTTCAGAATCCTTCTCAACACAGCAGTGCTGCCAGTGGCAACCACAGAAGTGGGGAAGGGCAGCCTGCCTGCCATGCAATGGCCATCTCCATAGTGAATGCTTGAAGAATAGTTATTCAGATATCAGCTGGGTTCTTCCTGCGCTTTCAAGATGTGGGTACAACTGACTCAGTCCTCTATCCCCAACGTCAGGAAAGTCAAACTCCAAGATTTTGGATATTCCATAAGGAGCTTGCATGCTTGTGTTCCAGAGCAATTGCTTCTGCTACAGTAGGTCAGTTTATGGATTTTCTTGCCCTTGTTTTCATTATTACTTCAACCAGAATGGGAAATTCAGTTATTAATATTTTAAAGATTTTAATATCAAATTCATAGACTTTGAATTGAAGATTTGGGGACGCAATGATGACTTACATGGCAGCAGTAACAGCGTCTGTTCAGCACTGTTGTTAACATCATCATCATAGCAACATTTCCAGACAACTGGCTTGTTTTGTCAGACACTTTTCATATACTATCTTATTTAATCCTTCAGTAGTCATTGGAAATAGGCTTTTTAAAAAACAATTATTATCCTATTTTACACAAAAAGTTGAAGATAAAAGAGGTTAAGGAACTTGCCAGTTGCAGAGCTAGTTAGTGGCAGAGCTGAATTTTGAACACAGTCAGCAACCCGCAGCCAGAGTTCCTGAACACTATGCGTTCTGTCTACAGCGCTTTCATTTAACAGCAGACATTTCTGTTCTTGAATGTCCTTCCCCTACCTCCTTAGGAGTTCTCATTGGCCAGACGACCTCATGGAGTATCCAGGCTTCCAGTCATTTTCCTGGTCCTTCTCCTCACTGGTGCCTTTCTCACCTCTTCTCCCAGATTGCTCCTGTGAACTCCCACAACCTTGATACAATTATTTAGAGTAACTTAGTTTTGCCCACTCATCTACCCAAACTGAGCTGTAGAAGAAGTCCTCTTTGGGAAGTAATGCCATTTCATAGGAAGAAAACCATGATTGGTCAACTGGATGTGGAAACATAAGACAAGGTCTATAACGAGAGGGTGGAAGAAATGAAGTACATTAGAAAATTGAAGAATTTTCTTTCTGAGAGAGAGCAGGGCAGTGAACAGACAAGAAAGGATGAAATCAGGGAGACCTGAGCAGCGTGGCAGAGAAGATACAGGATTTTTTTTTTTTTTTAAGAACTTGCTTACACTCAACTGTTCAGTAAGTTCTTCTATGCATAAAAAGGCCTTGTGAGAATATGCAGAATGTGTGAAATCAAGAAGTGAGGAATTCAGCAGAGATGGAAGGTAGAAAATAAATGTAAACTCCTTGAGAATTTAAAGAAATTTTATAGATTTTCAATGTTGGATTTTTAACATCACACTTCCCAGATGATGTGCTAATGTTACCTAAATCTTTGGGAACAGGGTCAATCTATACAGTAAAGTGTGAGCTCACAGGGAAGAGGATAATTCTATCTGGTTGAAGAATAAAGAATGTATAAAAATAAGTGTACAAGGAGGGTGAGTTGACAGTGATCTGAAAACCATACTAGAGAAGGCAGGGGAGAGATTAAAAAGGGGGCCTGAATTAAGAACAGGATGGTAGGGCTGGAAGGGATAGGATGAATATGTGAAGGATGATGGCACTGGTTGGGGTTCAGGTGCAAGAAGCAGTGACCTCTCTAGGTATTTCAACCAGAAAGGAACATAATATAGGGAATTAATTTTTTTCCAAACTTTTTGGAAGGACAAGAGAAGCAGACTCTAGGTCAATCTCTAGGAATGAACACCATTGCAGAATGACCCATGTGGGAATTGTACCCCTGCCTCAATAAGAGAAGTGGGGAATCAAGAGGCCACCTTCAGATTTCAGGAAGAGTTCCCCCTACCTGTGGCAGGAGCTGCTGTCACTGCAAGTAGTGGCTCTAGAGCTCTGCTGTGCTCGTTCCATCTGCAACAGCAAAATGTACATGCCCCAGCCCATACTTTGTAACCCTCATTACAGCAAGAGATGGCACGCTGGAGCACAATTAGACTTGCCAGCAGAGACTAGCATGGAAAGATAACTTCCACCTCATTTCTGCCTTCCAGGTATCACATGAGTGCATCTCATTGATGAAATCTAATTACATTAAGAACCAAGTACCATGCCAAGCCATACTGGGGACAAAGGCAAAAGAAAACAGTAATATGGCATTATATTTTAATTTTCAAAAATACTTCATTAAGATTATTTATCTTGATTACTAAGTTTTTCAATACCCCCTTAAATATTGTGCCTGAGCTGCCTTACCTAGCTGCAAGGGAGTCTTAGAAATATAATTTTTAGCTTTCCATCCTCTGCTGTCCTGAAAGCACCCTGGAGTAGGTTGGGATGGAGGCGGAGAGTCATCTGTGACCATTCATTTTATGTGTCAACTTGACTAGGCTATGGTGCCCATTTTTTTGGTCAAAAACCAGTCTTGATGTTGCTGTGGAGGTATTTTTTAGATGTGACTAACATTTAAATCTTTGACTAAAGCAGATGACTGTCCTTAATGTAGGCAGCCTCATCCAATCAGCTGAAGGCTTTAAGGGAAAAGACTGGGGTCACCAGAAGAGGAAGGAATTCTGCCTCTACAATTTTGTGAGCCAATTCCTTAAAATAAATCTCTCTCATATATTTATAATATAATATAAAAATATATTTATATACATACACATACACACACACAACAGCAATCTCTCTAGGTATTTCAGCCAGAAAGGGACAGAGTGTAGGGAGGTGGGTTCTTTCAAATGTTTCTGGAATGGCAAGAGAAGCAGACTCTTACACATATGTACAACACATCCTATTGATCCTATTAGTTCTGTTTCTCTGAGAACCTTGGCTAATATACTTGGAGGAGGTGGGGATGGAGGCAGAGAGCAGGTTCACTAGCTC
This sequence comes from Balaenoptera ricei, assembly GCF_028023285.1. Taxonomy (NCBI): domain Eukaryota; kingdom Metazoa; phylum Chordata; class Mammalia; order Artiodactyla; family Balaenopteridae; genus Balaenoptera; species Balaenoptera ricei. Next base: position 28,649,442 of record NC_082650.1, on the reverse strand, counting down.
TACCACTATTGAAGTAGAAGAAACAATACTCAGTTGTAGTTTCACTGTAGAGGGAGGGAAAGAGAGAAGGGGGAGACTATGTAGATTCCAGGTTCCCAGTGTGGGTGACCAGCTGGTGGCCCTGACCATGATAAGGAAGATAGATACAGCACCAGATAACCCCATGGGAAAACAGGGCACATGCTCATCAGCCTTAGAAGACACAGTTTAACATCTTCCAAATGTAGCCATGTTTCAGTGCATGAGATCCACCCCATGCATGTCACAGGTGGCCTGGAACAGGTAATTTGGTTGTTTGATCACTTATTCATTGTTTCTTATTCCTTCAATAAATATTTAAGTGTCCACCAGTGTCAGGTACTATTCTAAGCTTTGGAGGTACAATGGTGAATGAGAGATGAGTTTACTTCTTTCATGATGTATTCATTCTAATTTAGGAAGAGGTGATAAACAAATACACAAATGAACAAAGGAAACAATTCCAGATAGTGATATATGCAGTGAGGACCATGAAACAGGGCAATGTGATGGAGAGTGACAGGAAGCGGGGGTTACCCCGGGCGTGGTTATTTAACTTGAATACACCTGGAACCCTTTGAACGTAGGGACCAGACAGCCTTAGGGCGAGGGGAAAGCTGAGCTGCTGTGTTCCTCGCCAGGCCAGAATGAAAGAAAAGAGCTCCAGGCCCACGTGCTGAGTTATTACAGGGACCCCAACCACAATAAAAGTGTCTGTGATGCACTCTTTGGTTCCCCAATGCTGAAGAGGAGTAGATCGTAACTGAATGAGCCTGTGTAATGGAGATGCCAGCTGGATGGCAAGGCCTGGGCCCAGGGCTGAGTCTAAGAAGAGCAGCACGAGGATCTCCCTTGAGACCAGAGGCTCCCTAGGGTGAGGGTGATGCCTGGGGGTAGTTGTATTCCCAGACCTAGCACGGTGCTTGGCACGTGGTCGGTGCTCTATAAATATTGGTTGATGAATCAAGGAATCCCTTGGCTGACGAGGGAGGGAGTGACTACAGCAGAACCAGGGAGCCTTAGCATTCTGCCACATTTCTTCCTTTTTATTTTTTCTAATATTTATTTATTTATTTATTTGGCTGCGTTGGGTCTTAGTTGTGGCACGCGAGATTGCTGTGGCACGCGGGCTTCTCTCTAATTGTGGTGCGTGGGCTCTAGATCTCGTGGGCTTAGTTGCCCAGTGGCATGTGGGATCTTTGTTCCCCGACCAGGGATCGAACCCGCAACCCGTGTCCCCTGCATTGGAAAGCAGATTCTTAACCACTGGACCACCAGGGAAGTCCCTCTGCCAGAGTTCTTCACACTTGGGAGCAGTATTTGCCTCTCTCCATAAAACAAGTCCCAGAGTCTCCCAGGTGGGAAGTTAACTGGCCAATTGACTGCAATTCTGTCCCCTTGATTTCAGCCCTTGCTGTCCCCTGGGGGACTTGCTTTTAACGCTCCTGCCAAAGTATGGTCCCAAATCCTTTCCTTAGGTTTGTCACCTTGGCACAGCTGAGAATTCACAGGCCTGAGAATTCTTGAAGATTCATTAAATGCCCTGGGAGTAATATGACACATAGTTTTCTCATCTTTCTAGACCTGCTGGCTCTGGTGCCACATACTATGCAGAAAGGCTACTCAGTTCCAACCCCGAAAGATGGGCACAGTTTCACAGACGACATAACCCAGCTCTAGGCCCAGCTCCCCAAACAGAGATGACTGAATCTTACTTTCCTTCCACACTGAAGCTAGTATTTGCCATTAAGATAGCATTGCCAGATCTAGCAAGTAAAATACACCCAGTTAAATTTGAATTTCAGAGAAATAACATTTTTTTAGTATGTTTCAAATATTGCATGAAACATACAATGAAAATGATTTTTGTAGTTCATGTGAAATTCAGATTTGACTGGAGGGTCTTATTTTATCTGGCAACCCTACTTAAGACCGAGAAAGAGATTTTTAACTCTGTCACTTGCATAAGTTTTTTCCATTAGATCCTTACTCTGGGTTCCAGCCCGAGGTCTCCACACCACCCTCAGGGGTGTGGTGGTGTTTTTACAACTGTCCCAGTAAGTGAGTTCTCCCTTTATCTGAGACCCTACCTACTTCCAATTCTACACACACAGGGGTCCTTGCCTGTCTGGACAGAATCACAATATCTGAACATACAATGAGTATATCATCCACACAACAGAAAGCACACATCTGTCACAGTTTTGTCTAGTCAGCCTAGGAGAACTTTTTGTACTTTTCATTGCCTTAGTAAACTCAGTCTCCCAATGACCATGTCCCCCAAAATCCCAAGGACAGTAAAGCTTCATGGACAGTTGGCAGATATGCAGACGAGAACGCTTCCATTCCTCGCACATATCAGAGGATTAAATAGTCAGCCAACCATATGACATGCCTAGGAGATATTTTTAGCTCTGTTTTAACCTGTTGAACTCCGGATAGCAGCTTCTGTATTTTTATCTAATGTTATGCTTCCTTTGAGGCAACAAGTATAGGGCAGTGAGGTTTAAAAAAAAAATACAAACTAACAACGTTCAAGAAAACAATCTAAAATAAGCACCTGTGTAGTGATTATAAAAATATACAGATTTCCTTTCCTTCTACTGGTAACGTTGAAGCCCACACATCTGTGATGTGTCTGCATGTGATGCTCATCTAGGCACATGCTTCTTTTCCATTTAACCTTTTAGGTCGTATCTGTTAGATTCCCCCCCTCCCCCCGGCACGTGATCAGTGCAGGATTTGTTGCTTTCTCATGTTGAAGCACAGTGATAATTCTGTTTAACCCTTAATTCAAATATAAAGGGTAATGACCATAGGTGCCATAATGAAGTATGTCCAAAGATTAGCTGGAATTCCTGGTCCTGGTTCTCTTACTAAGTCAGGCTCGCTAGGCAATGTCTAAAAGTGCCCTTAGTCACTTTCTCCTCTGCTAAATGGGCATGACATTGTCGGTTCTTCAACTGATTGTAAGTTCAGTGACGACTTGGACCTGGCTTTATTCACTGCTGTAATCATCTGCTCGGCTGCCATAATGAAACACCACAGACTGGGTGGCTCAAGCAACAGAAATTTGTTTTCCCAGAGTCCTGGGAGGCTGGAAGTCCAAGATCAAGGTGTCGCCAGATTGGGTTTCTTCTGAGGTCTCCCTGCTTTGCAAGCAGATGGCCATCCGCCTTCTCTCTGTCTCCTCACCTGGTCTCTCCTCGGTGTTTCTTTGTGTGTCCAAATTTCTTCTTCTTATGAAGACACCAGTCAGATTGTATTAACGCCCACCCTAATGGCCTCATTTTAATCTAATTACCTCTTTAAAGGCTCTACCTCCAAATACAGTGCTGGGGGGGTTAGGACTTCCACGTATGAATTTTGGGGAGACACAATTCAGGCCATAACAACCACTGTATGTCCAATAACTAATTTAGAACCTGGCACATGGTAGCAACAGGTGTTTGTTGAATTACTACAAGAACCTTGAGAATGTCTTTGGTGAGGCACGTCACTTAAGTTTCCTGTATGGGTTAATCCAGAGCATTCAATTTTTTTTTTTCAGAGCATTCAATTTTTAAGCTTCTTTTCTACCTACACATTTTGCTCGTCATTGATTGTGCAATGGAAAGTAATCCAACCCATATAAGATTTGTGGCATCCCGCTTCCATAGAGATGAAGCTGCACGGAAGCACATCTCTCCCACTGGCAGGTGCAGAGACTGTCACTTCCATGTCGCATTTGCCTGCTCCCTGTCAGGCTCACGATGGTGGCCGACTGTAAACGTAGTGGTGGTAATGAGGCTCCCCCAGCTGTCATTCCCCAGCCCTCCTCCCAGCAGATGCTTAACCTCACCCTGTGGAGGCATGCATCTCTCTCTGTTTCTAATAGTTTCCTCAAATTGGGAAGAAAAAAACTATAACCCACCAAAGATCTCCTGCTACTTCTCTGGGGAGAATGGGCTTCTCAACAACATAGCCATTGTCTGATCTGAGCTTTGCTCTACTAGTCTTTCAGGGAAAGAAAAAAAAAAAGAGCCCCAAAACTTTGATCCCTGGGGAGGTGAAGCGGAAGTTGATCTTCACCATTAAATTTTTTTATAGATAGCAAAGTCCATGCTTCCACCTGCATCCAAAGCAGAGGCAGCTGGCAGAACAAAGCACCAGAGAAAAATAGCTGACCAGAATCTCTTAAATTGCCCATGTACAGGTGCAGCTTGTTTTTCATCTTGGTGGCAGTCACTAGTGATTGACAATGTTTTACCCAGAGGACTTAACCCCTTTTTCTCCTAAATGAACCAGAGTCAAGCCTTATGGCTTAGAAAACAATTCCTACCCCTACCCCTCTCTCTGTTCTAAAGAAGTTCAACGCAAATGAATGGCAATAGTACTTCGAACCAATGTTAACCTTCAGTGAAAGAATGAAACAGTTTCAGACAAAAGTTTTGAAAAATTATCCCTAAGCCTTTCCAGCTTTGATGCCAAGGCCGAGACACTCCTTTTGTATCGACAGACCCTCAGAGACGGCGCTCCACGGACGCTCCTCTAGGATGGGGATAATACTGTGTGTTGGATTCTCTAGGTGTTCAGTAAGTCTTAAAGTACCTGACCTAGAAAACCAATTCCTGTTTGCCCTCAGCTTTTTTCCATCACCATCAAACAAGTTATTTTAGAGACTGTGCAGCAGAGAGAAGAGATACTGAGACGCAGCCCAATTTTAAAATTTCCAAAGATGGTGAATGGGGCAGCCTCGCCTCACCAGTTCTGTGCTGTTGTGTCTGTCTTCCCCAAAATGAATCGCGCTGTACCTCACATGGAGTTACTTTTCATTCTTGTGCACACGGACATTAGCCATCTGGGGAGTCCCCCAAAAGGGGTGAATTTGTGTAGAGTACAGACAGCCGTCTGCATGGTGCTCTCTCTGGCAGTCTTTGGAACTTGCATGGTGGATGGATTGAGGGGTCACATGGGGACAAGGGAGTCTTTAACAAACAAATGAGCAAACATCAGGAGGGCTGCATGAATAGCTCTCAGAACCTCCACAAGAAGTTCTGAACATTTGGAATGAGGCCAAGCGCAAAAGAGAAATTACCTCTTAAACATTGAGCCCTCCTAGTGATAGGGGAAGTTTGTTACTGGTGATTATAAGTTAGCACTTCAGGGGAAGGCTCCAGAGCCCAGGGGTGGACCCCTCTTGGTCCTCAGCAGGGTCCTGAGCCAAGGGAAAGCGATTGTTAATAAAGTGATGGCATGATGGATCACAGAGCTTCATGTTCTGGTAGCTGCATTATGAATCACCTCCTCTTAGCACAAGAAACCTCACAGATGAATATTCTTGATCATTTAAATGCCTGGAACACACGAGAACATGAACACAGAGCATGCCCTCAATAACTCTCACAGCCATGGAGCAATAATTTGACTTCTGAATGGAAAAAATGACATGCAGACAAGTCTGACACTTCCTTTGAGGGTCTTAGTAAATTTCCAGTTATCACACATGCCCAAGAGGCTTCCCACTCTGTGCCGTTCGCCTTTGAAATGAGTGCATGCTAGGTTGAGGGCATCTGTACAGATGTTCAGGTCTCCATACTCAAACCAGTTAATCTGGAAGTAAAATAATCAAAGGAACTCTGGGGCCCGGGAAACCAATCTATCTCATTCATAAATCAAAACTTTTGTATGAGTCTTGATATATCGATGTGGCCAAAAGCTACTGAGTTTAAATTTTTTGAATTTTCATTAATTGTTTTGAACTTCGACATGGATAACAGCTGCTAGCGATTGTGCATGAAATAAAACACCAAGATTATGCAGAAATTATAGCCTCAGCACCATGGAGATAATCTAATGAGGCAAAAGCTTGGATGCATGTCAACTTAATCGGAACAATAGGTGCTGTCAAGCAGACAGAGATACTGTAGGAAGTAATGCCTTGGAAATGGCCCAGTCTAGAATCAGGCGGCCTAACTCCTCTCCTTGTGAGTTGATAGCGGGCACATGGAACACACTTCTGTTTCAATCTAATTCACAGAAACTTCTGCGTCAGTGGTGAGAATAAATGCTAAATTCTACTTCATAATTTACTCCCTTCTTTTGGACTTACGTCACCACTATAATCTGGAAGCAGAGCCCACACAGGCCCAGAGCGATCCACGGGGCAGCTGAGCGCTGGTGACCGTCTTTTCACTTTGGACATTCATTCCACGAGGGAGAAACTCTTTCTCATTGCCATACAGATTCTAACAGATTTACGCACAAGGGGTTATATAGAATGCTCTAGACTTTGGATATTCTTGGCCTTGGGAAAAAAAAATTTTTTTTTTTTAAGTTTGTAAAGGTAATTACCATTATTTACAGTACTGAGGGCAAAGCCCCACCCTGGGCTTGAGGCCAGGGGATCTCAGACTAGAGAGTATTGAGGTGAGCCAACTCCAAGACAAAAGCACAATTATGCTCACATAAAAACCAACACTGGTGGTAGTGGGGTGAAGGAAACACCCACGCAAGGGGGAGGTGTGTGTAGGGAGGGGCTTGTTTTGAAGTTTTGCATAAATCTTATAATTTTTTTCCTTCATAGTCCTGGGAATGAAGATTCTGCAGAGGTTTTCATCCTGGGTCTCTTGTTAAGCTGTGCCACAAGGAAATGGACTTCCTTCTTACTTGATTTGCCAATTTATAAAACTGAACTCTACATAAAAGCATTTTGGTAGAATTAAGAAAACGGGAAATGTTGTGTAAGGTGTTCTGAAGCTTTCTTCATTTCTTGGCAGAAAGGAACTCAAGCAAAAACCGAAAGAAGGTATCTTTATTTTTTAAGCCCACCTCACTTTACCCTCCTTTCTGATTCACATCCATTTGTCCACTTAGGAAAGTGTTAAAGCAGTGGGGTTAGAAACAGTGTTGCCACAGTCTATCTGGTTCTCCAGTCAGAAAATAATTAGCTACTACCTAAATACTCACACACATTACCTTCTTGTTAACCACCCCGTGTATCTTTTTCTTCTTGCCAGGATGAAGGCCAGATGATTATTTGGGCTGATGCTATAAATCAGTGACAAAGAAAGCTTGTGATGGCAGTTCAGACATGCCTTGAGGTCCACTGGCACTGCAAGGAAATGGGAAGCAGTGACAGTGAGAACTGAGACCCACTAGGCACCCACACTTGGCCTGGAATGGCTGAGCACACTGGTCACCAGAAGGCAGGCTCCCTAGCTCGCCTGCTGCACGCGAGTTCAGGAGAAAAACCATAGGAAGTTGGATTTTCCCGTTCAGTCAGGAGGAAAATGCTCTTTGGGAAATGGATGGGGACACGTGAGGTGCTCGGGCTGTGACCTCAGTGAAGCGCAGGCTCAAGACGTTTTGGAGGATCAGCCTGCCTCTTGCCACTGCACGTGCCAGAGGCCGACACCTGATAGAACTCGAGCCACCAGTTCTGCACACCCAGCTTTCACCTGCCTGGCAGCCTTGAGGAAAGGGGAATTACAGTTGGGCTGGGCTTGAAACACTGCTATGGTCCCACCTGAGTTTCAGGTGCCCCAGGGAGTCCTTTCAACCAGCTGGAATTGAGGCTGTTTCAAGGTACAGATGCAGTGTGTGTTTGTCTTGCTTTTGTTTGTGCCTGAATACAAGTACCAGCTGGAAGTCAGGTGTGGGGCATTGCAAACAATTTTGGCTGTAAATAGACAGAAAGTAAGAGTTTAAAAGCCAGGATGGGCGTGGAGGGGAGGGAGTGAGAGGGGAAAGGAAATAGATTTACTAGAGGAAATAGAAAAATACACAGAAATTTGGATTGGTGTGATACCACTGCATAATTTCCATGATCTGTTAATATCCCTACCTACATTTCACCCACAACTTAACGATATACAGAAAATAAGCCTTTGGACCTGTGATCTGCCTTGTTGAGTACTGAATGTGCCTATTATGCACCAGGCACTAAAGGTAACATCGGGAACAAATGATGAAAAGATATTGTCTCTCTGAAAACGGCAAGTTAACACTTACGAGATGGTTGCCATGATGATGTACACGGGCCATGATGACATAAAGGGCCAGCTATGTCTCCTGAGGATGGTGAACGGAGACTAAAGAGGAAACACAAGAAGGAAGACCTTACACAACCCTCTTCTTCACCCCAAACGCAACCCTAATAGACACAATTCTCACAGGGATGTGAAATGCATTGGTGATGGTATTTTATTATTCATTCCTTTTAGACTAGGGTAACGTCTCTGTATCACATAAAAATTGGAAAGAAAACATTTTTCTTAAATGCTAAAGGTTGGTGACTATTTCAATATGAACCTTTGAGATTCATTTTCTTTTTTAATTTTATTAAAAAAAATTTTAGTTTTATATTGGAGTACAGTTGATTTACAATGTTGTTAGTTTCAGGTGGGCAGCAAAGTGAATCAGTTATACATATACATATATCCATTCTTTTTTAGATTCTTTTCCCATATAGGTTATTACAGAATATTGAGTAGAGTTCCCTGTGCTATACAGTAGGTCCTTGTTGATTATCTATTTTATATATAGTAGTGTGTATATGTTAATCCCAAACTCCTAATTTATCCCTCCTCCCACCTTTCCCATTTGGTAACCATAAGTTTGTTTTCTATGTCTGTGAGTCTGTTTCTGTTTTGTAAATAAATTCATTCGTATCATTTTTCAAGATTCTACAAATAAGTGATATCACATGATATTTGTCTTTGTCTGACTTACTTCACTTAGTATGATAATCTCTAGGTCCATTCATGTTGTTGCAAATGGCATTATTTCATTCTTTATTATGGCTGACTAATATTCCATTGTGTATATATACCAAATCTTCTTTATCCACTCATCTGTCGATGGACATTTAGGTTGCTCCATGTCTTGGATATTGTAAATAGTGCTGCAATAAATATTGGGGTGCATGAGATTCATTTTCGATCAAACTATTTTGTTGAAGACTGTTCTGCAAAACACATTAGAAATTTGGAAAATATTAAATGTTTAACTTTCTTATGCGTTTCTAAAATAACAGAAAGTCACTTTTTGTCAACTGTGAGGGGAAGAAGCATTTTAAAAAGAAGCCATTTCATTTTAAAAGAACATACAGTCTGTAGTTTGGCAAACTCAAGGGCAGTAGTTTAGTAATTAAGAGGGGAATTTTGGAGTCAGACAAACCAGAGATATAAATCCTGACATCCCGACTTACAAGCTGTGTGATCTCCGACACACAGCGTTACCTTTCTGAACTTCAGAGTTTTTGTTTTGTTTTTAAACGGGAGTAATGATAATGGTATCTACCTTGTAAGCTTATTTTGAAAATTTAATGAGATAATTATGCATATAAAGCCCCTGACAAGGAGCCTAGTACCTACCCTGTGCTCAGCAAATGGTAGCTATCATTAAAATTAGTCTACAATCATGAATAATTGTAATAATACTTTCCCTTTCCCTGCTAAATTATGACTATGCATAGGACAAAGTGAATTGGACAAAGTGAAACTCATTTTTTGTGAGTGAATTTAATGGCTACAGCCTATGAAAAAGGTTAAATAAGTTTTTGAGTGGAATGATCTGATAGTGCTGAAGAATGATTTATTTAAGAGGATAAATGTCAAAATCACATTTCCCTGGCTGTGTAGATAGCATGAGTGTCACAGCAGGGTTACCCACAGTGCCCTGCATTCTCAAGAAGCTGACCAGATTAATGTTTATATTCAGGAGTAGTTCCACTAACCCTAAGGAGAAATAGAAGATCCAAAGTTGAAAGCACATGAGTAAAAGTTAAGGGTGTTCAATAACATCAGTCACATAGAAATCTGAGTGCAAAGTGTCAGGAGTCTCAGCAGAACCCAAGCCAAGAACTGTCGAGCCTCATCCCTCTACAGCAGGCAGCCAGGTCTATGTGTGATTCATCGTACACCTCTCCCTCGGGGGCTCTGGGGGGCTCCTGAAACTTTTTATGTAAACACTGCTGGGCTAGATATTGGTCTTGCTTAAGACCAAATAAGGTCAAAGAATTGTTTGAAGCTTTTAGATATTCTTTAGGTGATAAAAATATAGGGGATGAAAATGACTAGATTCATTTACTGGCATAAACATATATGGCATGAGGTGGTGAATTCTTAAAATTAGATGCTTACACTCAGGCATTGTGATATCGTGGACTTTGTTTATGAATCTAGGAATCTTTTCTCCAGAAAATTATTGAAATTTTAAGAAAAAAGTGGTAAAGATAACAGATTCACAGGCAATGGGGTTAGATATACAAATTTTAGAAGGCTTTTGGAGGATTTTTACCCTCAGATGAATGGGAATGCAAAATATTATGCAAATCAGACTTACTCTTCCAGATAATTTGCCTCAATAAAACCAGTTAAAGACATGAAAGGAAGACTACATCCACATTTAAAGACTGTGTTTTTATGTAAATAAAGCGTTGCTCAGAGTGCACTGGGGGCTTGGATAGAGGCAGCCAAAGTCACCGTCAGGATGGATCCTCCATCTTGGATTCCCAGTTTCAGGAGGAGACTGAGATGGGTCAGTGAGGGTTTAATGTGGAATTCAGTGAATGCCACTGCTGATGTCAAGCAGGGAAGAAGGAAAAAGGGAGCCAGAAAAAAAGAAGAAAAGGGGAGCGTGTGAGAAAGAGACGAGAGAATGAAAAAAGACAAAAGACAGTTGTGAAGGTGTGGTAGAATGACTAACGACATTTTCTTAGATTCCTTCCTAAATTCCCTAGTCTTACTGGGCATTTAAGATTTTTAAAAAGATTAAATTCCATTTGAGAACATCCTGTGATATTGAGCACAAGCACAGATCTATAAGAATATATATAAAACTATATATATATATAACAACTATACTTCAATTTTAAAAAGCGTTATCTCAGGCACACAAGAAATGTTAAATAATACATTGATCAACAGACTGTCAGTTTCAACGTCATGTGCTAAGTAAGTGTCTTTATAGACATTAGGTATAGGACACTGTGAGACTACAATTACCCATCGTCAGTAATTAGGAAAGGAATCTTAGTGCATGTGTTATTTGAGATGAAACTTGAATGGAAATATATTTGGCAGAGGCTTTGGGAAAAAGGTGTCTTCAAGTCAAGAGAACAAGTCAAGGGCTTGAAGCAGCAATGGTCCCTGGAGGGCAGTAGTATGGTCTCGCTGCAGTGTGAACAGAGGACCTCCACATGCAGTCATGACACGGATGAACAGAGGGGACAGATCAGGGACGTCTTTGCTGTGCTCAGTGGTTTGGACTTTCAGATATCAACCAAGTTTCTTACTTTTGCTGTCACTTCCAAGGTGACTGAATTTCATTTGAGAGTTTCCTGTGATATCAGAGAGCACAGGACTGAATTTATAGGAATAATCGTTAAGCAAATAGGAAAAACTCACTGGATTTAGTAAGAGTGGATGGGAGCGCCAGTGAAGAGTTTTAAACGGGGTGTGACGTGGTCAGGTTTGCATTTAATGAAAGGTTCTGTGGTACCTCCAAGTTAGTTGATATAATGAAGTTTTATGTCAAATGGGAATTTATTGCCCTTTAATAGAAAATGTAATTTATTTGGTAACTTGAATAAGAACTATTTGGCTTCAATATACAATGCACAAAATGATTTTGTTTTACTTGATTTGTGAAAAGGTTTTGAAAAGGGACTCTGGCATTTTCTGCACATCTCCTTCTTCCTCTGTCTACAAAATACAATAAAAAAATTATTTTACATGTTTTTATTTGGCCTCTGTTACAACTTTACATTTTAAGTTCTTGTATTTAAAAATATATTTAAATATAGGATGGCAGCAAAAACACTTTATAGCTGATTACAGGAAGAGATCATAAATTCATACGAAAAGACCCACATCCAAACTAGTGTTATTACATAATGTTGCCTCTTGTACAGGGAACATATATTGGCTTTTCATATAACTTATTGCCACAGTTTTCAGATGTCAGTGATGAGTTTTCCTGGTTGGAAAGAACACAGCACTGGGAGGAGGACAGCTGGACGCTGATCAACAGTTATTGGGCAAGTCACTCAACCTCTTTGCGATTGGTTTGAAAAATGGGGGACTTTTCTGTTTAACAAAGATTGTCATGAGGCTCAAGTTTAGTAATGTATGTGGAAGTCCTCTGAAAACCACTGTGGGGTGATGGTGGCAATAAACATGTGACAATTTCAAGGTGAAACACAGAGTAGAAGAGTTGAGGCTCCTGGTTCAACTGTCCATCCAGCTCCTGCCCACTGCTTGACAAACAGGCTTTCAATAATCAGCTGTTGAATAAATTGAAAGCGATCACACACACTTTGAAAAAACATGAAAAGTGTTAAAACTATTGATGATCTTTAACTATAAGGATATATTTAGGCAAGCAGTCAGTAACTCCAGCTATTGATATGTAAATAGAATCAGTCCTTATCTGTATCCAATTGTCAACATAGTAAAAAAACCAGAAATCAAAGAAAACGACCTCTTGTGCATGCACTGAAATGTCTCTCTCTGGACTCTCTGCTATCACCTTATACTTTTCCTACTTTCAACCCTCACTCATTCAAATTCACCACTTATAACAACCTAGTGTTAAAGGGGAATTTACCTGAATGTAGACCACGCTCTATGCGGGATGTTATTCTTAGTTGTGTAGGAGGTTGAAAAAGTTTAGGAGTTTTCAAGAATTAGGATTTAATAATTCAGCTTTAAGGTAACTGAGAATGTTACCTAGTAAATAGCAGTAGGAGTAGGAGAATCAGGAGTAGGAGGTGGGGTCCTGGCCCTGGATTCTGTGACCCTGGACAAGTATGTAAAAGAAGGGTCTTTCTTTTTATGTTTTGATCTCTCTCTTCCATTTCCAGAGTTTTACATAGATGAGCTCTGAAGGGAGCTTTTCCAGTGGAGAGGAGTGGAAGGATACAAAAGCATTCCTACATGGTCTCTTGCTCACTTTTCCCCTTGGGTTATTCAGTTTGGGGTTCTGTGGTTGCTTTTCTCTAAAACTAAGCCCAAGCAACAAAGTTCTCGGGTCCTCTGAACAGAATACATTTTCAATAGCAAGGATAAAGGGAAAGACAATCACTGGAGAAAATACAAAGAACATCAGGTGTTTACAGTTAGCCTTTGGCAACTGGGCTGAAAGCACTGCCCCTTGCCTGCCTGGCTTCTCACCTCTGTTTCTGCTGAGCAAGACCCATCCTATTCTTTACCACCTGGAACCTTTCCCTTCTTATGAAAACTTCCAGATTCAAGGTTCCCACACTCCCTTGTGTCCTCTTGTTTGTAGTCTGAGGAACTCCAACCTTCCAAAGGAAATGCTCGAGGCTGTGGACATTGATATGTTGATTTCATTTTTAGGGGCAGAATCTCACTCCCCCAGCAAGAAGGAGGCTTGCTTACTAAGGTCCAACCACTTAACACTTGTATCAAATTACACACATCAAGTAAAGAGAGGATCATTCTTTCACATCATATGAACTGACAAAGAACTTACTGTTATACAGGAAAATCTATTTTGGCAAAAAAAAAAAAAAATTTACATTTTTTTTCTTTCTCTGTGTTGCAGCAGGGATCATTTCTGTATTTATCTGTGCTCTAAGTTTGCAAGATGGCAGGATTATGGGTTCCAGAAGAGAATGACACACAGATGCAGAAGGTGGTCTTGTGAGTCTTGTTTACAGGGAGAGGATGTGTTCGAGAGAGAGAACTGACCTCAAATCTCCCAGGAGAGAATCCCATCATAGCTACAACAGGCATACACGCCAACCTAACCATAACATTCCCCCTACCCAGGGCTGTCCCGCTTCAGGGAAAGACTGCGCAACACAGAGAACAGATTAAACACTCAGCTCAGGATCTTTTCTATATTCTAGACCTTCTTTATTCTGGAATTAAAAAGCGACAAGTTTGTCCTTGGCTACGGGACACTCTAAACAGAGCTATATTCATGTTTGAAAGAAAAAAACTACCTTCACTTCATGGGACTGTAGGATTTGCAACAACTCTAGTCTGTCTGTCGCAAGTGTATTGGATGTTTCAGTTTGCCAGACCTGTCATGAGAAATTAATTACAGGATGTTGCAGAAATGGCAAAGCTCCAGCAGCATCTTGCATAGTTTAATATAGCCCCGTTTCCCCATTTCAATGTATTTGTGGTTAGATAAATCCTCAGAAATTTACAGCTGCTATAGACTAGCTTATTATGTACTCTGCCTGCACACATGATAAGTATAATAAGAATTTGATGTTCTTAAAGTGCATGGATTTCACTGACGTTTCTTTACCACGATGGAAATATTTAGTTGCTAAAAGTAGCATGTGCAGATACTTCTGAACATTAACTTCTTCTGTATAACAGGCAGGGATGTTAAAAACATCACCGTGCTTAGCCATCTTCCATTTACTTTAAATCGAAGAACTGTAGCTCCGGAAAAAGTTGTGTGGAGTGTTTATATAAAATGGCCCCATGAACAAATTAAATAGAAAAAAAATTAACTACTGATTCTCAGTTGAAATCACTGAAAAACTGAACCGTAGCGACCACGTTTTTCTCCAGGGAACCTTCTTCCTTTGGTCTAGCGACTGCTTTTTCACAAGCTTCAGTTCATTTTTGCTCCAGCAACAAGCTATTTTCCTCACCTTCCTGCTTTTTCCTCCTTTTGTACTTTTTTTTCTTAACTATAATTGGTCCCTCTCAACAGTAAATCAGCTCATTCCAAGCAACTTTAAAGATTGGCAATATATGTTTACTTATGTAATTGTTGTATAAAAAAAAAAATCCTACATTTTCCTCTACCAAATTCTTTCACAATTCTTCACAAGGATCCAAGTGATGAGTTAAGAAAAAGTGAACTAGAATGAGTAAAAATCAGATTGTTTAGTACTTTTAGAGATGAATGACATTGAAGTATATATAGTTGGACCATTCTGACACAAGTAATAGAACATGCGTTATGCATGGTTATATAGGTACTTACTTATGACACCCTCCCCCTCTTTAGATTGTGAGTAGATAGTAAAATTGTAGATTCTTAGCAGCTTTGTCCTCCCTAACTTTCTGAGACAATCGAAATAACCCATCCATAATCAGAATGAATTTGAGGTGTTAGAAGAGCAACTTTCGAAAACAGGGGGCTCACAACATATGCTTGATGTAGATGTGAAGAGGATCATTAGAAAAAAAGCATTCTTTGTGTTTACAAAACAGATGTTTTTATGTTATCCAGTTCCCGCCTTAACTTAAAGTATTCCCTATTCACTTTAATAATTAGAGCAGAAGGGGATGATGAATGAAGTACCTCATTACCAAGTTTGCTTTCCAGGTCTCTGCAGAGAGTAGCTGTCTGCTTTTGCCTAGCTGGTCCATTGTTAACCCTAAATGATGCTGACATTCAATTCGCCTGCAGATAATTGGGT
Source organism: Balaenoptera ricei (assembly GCF_028023285.1). Lineage (NCBI taxonomy): Eukaryota > Metazoa > Chordata > Mammalia > Artiodactyla > Balaenopteridae > Balaenoptera > Balaenoptera ricei. Next base: position 28,634,024 of record NC_082650.1, on the reverse strand, counting down.
CCATCCACAGACTGAGTCTGCCACTCAGCAGAGCCTTTTGATTGACGTGACTCTTGATGTTTTTATTTTCTCTTATGTGACTGGGATACTGTTTCTTGAATAAAATGTTACTGTCCATGTATTAGTTTGAATCCACAGAATCGATTCCTTAAAAAAATGTAAGAATTAGAGTATGGAGTAAAGATTTTGCAAAACAAATATGGGGTAAAGACATTATCAGTTTTTTAAAAAAAATTTCACTCAGATATGGTATTTCATTTTATGTAGGTCACGGCTGCATGGAAGACATATGAGATGTTTCTAGTCTCTGAGCGTGGCTGTGTGTGCATCAGGTTGCTTTCTTACTCCTGTGTGGGCTGGAGACCAACTCTAGCTGCTACTGGCTCACTCCACCCAGCACCTGAGGTGGGTGGGGACCTTGGAGATGTCCCAGTGGAGCCTGACAAACCTCCACGGACAGCAAGCAACACACTGACTGACCGTGTGCACTCGGACAAGTTGTTTAACTTTCAAAGCCCCGGTTTCCTTATTTGCAGGGCAGGGAAGATTTTATCTTCCTCCTGGGTTTGAAGTGAGGACTAAACGAGGTCATGTACATAAAGTGAAGATTTGGGGAATCTCTCCTGTAGTCAAGTCCAATGAGGTAGAAATCAACAAATATAGAGCTTCAAAAGTTGGACTGGTGGAAAATGTTCCCATAATCTACTTAACAGATATGGACCTCAGATGGAAATCACTGAAATATGTATAAAAGTATAAGGTCATGAGTTTTTGATATAGTTTCTAGAACTTTCTAACCGTCTGAAAAATATTTGTGAGTTAAATATATGACTAAAATAACATGACATATAAAGTTATAAAATGGTAAGTTATTTCCCAGATAGTCTTGCTGAACTTCCTAAAGAGAAACTATCTTTCTTTAATAAAACTTTTCTGTAACTGAAAAATAAAATTCATGTCAAGTATCCATTTTTTTGGAAAGAAACCTTATGAAAGGTTTCAAAAGTATCAAGTGTTAACCATTTAAAACACTGATTTCATATTTAAAAGGTGCATTTAAAACATGAATTTGCATTCATGGTGTAAAATATTTCAAGTTTTAAATCTTTTTAAAACTTGCTTTTTATTCTAGCTTTGCAAATCCTATTCATTGTATAGCTTTGATACTGAAGAAACTCGAATCTTCAAGACAGAGTAGAATCAATAATTGGGAAATTAATTTGTAAGAATGACATTATTTATTATCTAGAAAAGATAGTGTCAAACTGCTACTTGTTTGGAGAAAAGAGACTATAAAATGGGATAGAATTCAATAATTTTAGAATAAAAATAAAACAAAGTTAATTTATTACTAAGTAAATAGTCTGATTTCTCTGCTTGATTATAATTCGGACTTATTACTTGGAGGGCACTCTTATGATCTCTCCCACCCCATCTCATCTTAGAAGGTGGTGAAGATGTTTTATTAATCTATTCACGAACATAACCCAAGTCTTGCTTTGTCAACAGGACAAAAAAGAAAAGAAATGGGCTTTGAGTAGAAACAACTTTTCCTGGTGTTTGCCTCAATTGTTATTTTTGCCTTCAGTAGTTGCAATATAAAAATAACCCTTTACTTTATTTTTCATATGAACATTGGGATTTCAGCAAATGTTTAGCTCCTCTGACATATTATTTTATGATCATCTTGATTTAAAATCATTTTGCAACTTGCTGAAATTCTTTGTAATTAAAACCAAAATCAGAGAATCTACACACATCTCAAAACTATGAGCTGAAACTGCAGAGAGTCACGTATTTTTATTTTTTTAATTACCAAGTGCATTCACAAGACAGAAAAAACAAGCTTGTACAAGGGTGACTCAAGCTGGCTGGGTCCAGCTGTACCTGAAGCACAGACGTGTGCATCCAGAACAGTGGAGCTTGGTACTATCAGAACACATTTCTGTGCTGATGGCTGAGGGCTTCAGCAGTCATCAATGCCACTCACCACTTTCAAAAATGCCCCCCTCCCCCCAAGTTCTACACAGCAGGGGCATGTTTACCAATTTTCATGCCTCTACAACATGTGCAGGGGTAAGAGTCAAATATATTTCTACTAGAAAATTTTTCACATCGGGTATACATCTGGGCAAAATTTACACCTCAATGCCCAGCACTGTTTTTCTCACTTCTTACTTTAATGGAATCAATTGTCTAATTTGGTAAATAAGTTTTCTAATTTTATATTAGTTTTGACCTTCTTGAAGTTAAATATTTTATTGACAGACTTAAAATCACACAGTTTTAAGAAGAGTCAAGTGAAAAACAAAGAGATAAACTTTCCCATTTTATAATATCTCACTTCAAAATATATAGTCACATAGTAATGACACTGTTACTCTGGAACTAAAGAAATAAATAATGCAATGTAAACATTTAAAAACAAGTATTAAGACTAAAATAAATATTAAACAATGTTAAGCCTACAAATCACTTATATGCTTCAAGATGAAATGCTTTTTTTTAAAGGTAAAAAAATTTGGAACACTGTTGCCAGTCTAGCCAAAAACCACTTTTAGTTTATGTGTACCAATTTACACATATGATTCATTCAAAACAAACACATTTGTTACCTTTTAATGCCTTTCTTAACTTGCACCATTTTGAATACACAAAATCCTGAAGCTGCTTATCTTTATTTTAAATAAAGTTAAGTTTCAATAGCAGATATTTCATATTCTGAGCATATCATCACACATATAACCACATTACAGATATAACAATATTAAATGATTACTTTACGGACATCCTAACAATGCAAACACTTTTTCCTCATATTTGCTGCGTGGCAATTATGGTTTTTCTTTATTGATTTTTCCAAGAATGGTAATGTAATTTTGATGCAGTTACTAATAAATACAAGTACCAATACTTTGATCAACAGCAAACACAATGGTTTATAACAATTAAGCTCAAAAGGCCACATTTATTTTTCCACCCATACCTTGCTTCTGATTTTTCTAGATTCTTTCATAAGGATAAGAAATAGAAGAGCCTTCCTTTCTTCCTGGCCATCTGAAATTTCTGAACTCTGAAGAGAAATTCCATTTGGTTTAATTTGTCATTTCATTTCTGTATATTTGGTTCTTTGCCTCTTCATTCTTCTTCAGCTCTTTACTAGGAGAGAATGACACAAAATGTACTAAATGAACTTAAACAATGTCTTCTAGTTACAACAAATCTTGGCATGCCCAGACAACAGCACAAGTAATAAAACACACTATGCAACACACACACACACACACACACGACCAAAATACTAATTTGTCTTCTTGAACATACTTCTAGTTTAACTTCTAGAATTAACTTCTAGCTTGCCTCTTGAACATACAGTTAAATTAACATATTTTAGCATCACCAGCAGTTGCTTAAGGTCTGATCCAGCACTGACTAGTTAATTTAAGCAAAAAAGAAATACATTTCTCAAATACAGACAATAAGCACTGCAAACCCTCAGTAACTTCCAGAAATTAAGTGCAGGCAATCAGAGTTTATAACATTCTTCATTCACTGGAAAAAAAAAATATCATGGAAGATGCTTCAGGGTTAGTGATTGGAAAGCATATAGGCCATTTTATTAAACAGCACTCTTTCATTTAGTCTATGGCTGTGTCTACTTTTAGAAGTGAGTAAACTATTACAGCTTTTCAAATAAATCCAAAAAATGTTATGTGTCATTTTTGATTGACAAAGATAGTGATGGTTAACTATGTATCTACATGCAGCTTTGAAATAAAACAAATTATACCATCAATAAAAATCAAGAACCAATAGGCAGATGAAACAAGATGTTGCTTCTTTAGAGACCATGTAGTAAAGTACACCAAAACTAGAGGGTGATAAACTAGGGGTTGAGCCTGAAATTTTTTGATGCAATTATTTACATATCAGTGATGAGTATCTGGACTTACACAAAACTGTTGTTGTCTTTCCTCTGAACAGAAAGGGTTTAACATTTGGTTGCTCTTAGAAAACAAACTTCAGCCTAAGGATTATGGCAATCTGATTAGGTGGTGGTCAATTCCATTGATCACTCCCGAGAAAAGTAGAGGCTAGAGCATCATGGCAAAAAAGGATGTGCTAACAACCATTCCCTAACCCTAAACTGGAAGGTTAGGGAACATCTGTGCCTTTAGGGACAGGCCCAATCTTTTACTTTTTAAATTTATTTTATTGAAGTATATTTGATTTACAATGTTGTGTTAATTTCTGCTGTACAGCGAAGTGATTCAGTTATACATATATTGTGTGTGTGTGTATATATATATATATATGGATATATATATATATACATGCACACATTCTTTTTCATATTCTTTTCTGCTATGGTTTATGGCCCAATCTTAAATAAATGGTTGTACTACCTTTCCATATGAGGGAAAAATAATCTTTTGTCAGTCTTTGTTTTCTGATTTTAAATTTGTTAAACCAGTATTATATAATATATAGAAGCCCCGAAATGTTTCAAGTGAACATGCTCACAAATGCAACTAAGGTAGACTATAAAATGGTACAGCTATGGTGAGGCAAGGTACAATCTCACCAGGGGCAAAAAAGGGCATCACACTGTCCTGGTGTGTATACAGGTATAGCATATAAAACTTGCCTCAAATTAGGGTCTGATAAAAGTGGGGAAGAAAAAGCTCCAATGGATGCTGAGCACAAGTCACCCAGAGACCCTATAAACAGGGTCTGTTCCTTGCAGACCCTGTTCTGCAAGGAACAGTGAGGAAGGTAAAGGACCTTAGAGGAGTAACGAGGCAAACAGGGTGAGAGGAGGAGTTTATGATAGTGGTAGGACAAAACCGAGGAAGAAAAACAGAAAAGGGAGGGGGAGGAGGAGGAGAACAGCTGGAAATGAGTGAGATGGATCCTGCACAAGACAGTAGGACAAGTTAAATCAATCAGACTGAGGCTGCATTGTGAGAAGTAAACACGGGAGCCAGGAGGACCCTCAAGAGAGGGAACCTGAAGAGAAACTTAACTGGAAAAAGCTAAAGAAGGCAGTAAAGATAACATATTTAAGGGAAATGACTCAGACTAAGAAGAGGAAGGAACACTGAATACAGAATGACAAAGACTATCTATGAAAGGGAGAAAGGGGACAGAATAAAAGGAAAAGGAGAAGAGACTGCCAAGTGCACACCTTGGACAAGGAAAGCCCCCTTCTGACAACAGGGAACAAGCAAGAGGGACAGAGCAGCACGATGATGGCTGCTGACAGCACAGGGACCGAACACCTAAGAGGCAGCAGAGACTTGTTGACAAGGGAAGAGATGTCATCTAACCAAGACACCAGCATGAAAACAAATCCAAGCTTTCTCTGTGGTATCTCCTCATAAAGTATCCCCGTAACATAACAGAGGGAGAGAGTAACAGAGTGAGGGCCGATAAAGGCAAATCATATGAAAAGAGAAAGGAAAATATCATAGCAGGATTTTGAAAATGAGTATGAAACCAGGTTAGTGTCTGTGGGTATGTTATGTGTGAAAAATAAGATTCCTAAAAATACTGGGCCCTACTCCACAAGAAATTCAATCCAATGAGTACTCCCTGAAGTTTCACTATGTGGCCAGACACCAGGCTAAGTACTGGGGAGAGAAAACGTGAGCATGCTATAGCCCCCGCCTGCAAGTACTTACCATTTAATCAGAGTTAAAAGGCAAAACATGAGGGACCTGCAAGATGGCGGAGGAGTGAGACGTGGAGATCACCTTCCTCCCCACAAATATACCAGAAATACATCTACATGTGGAACAACTCCAACAGAACACCTAGTGAACGCTGGCAGAAGACCTCAGACCTCCCAAAAGGCAAGAAACTCACCATGTACCTGGGTAGGGCAAAAGAAAAAAGAAAAAACAGAGACAAAAGAATAGGGACGGGACCTGCACCAGTGGGAGGGAGCTGTGAAGGAGGAAAGGTTTCCACACACTAGGAAGCCCCTTCGCGGGCGGAGACTGTGGGTGGCAGAGGGGGGAAGCTTCGGAGCCACGGAGGAGAGCACAGCCACAGGGGTGCGGAGGGCAAAGCGGAGAGATTCCCGCACGGAGGATTGGTGCCGACCAGCACTCACCAGCCCAAGAGGCTTGTCTGCTCACCCGCCGGGGCGGGCGGGGCTGGGAGCTGAGGCTCGGGCTTCGGAGGTCGGATCCCAGGGAGAGGACTGGGGTTGGCGGCGTGAACACAGCCTGAAGGGGTTAGCGCACCACAGCTAGCTGGGAGGGAGTCCGGGAAAAAGTCTGGAGCTGCCTAAGGGGCAAGAGACCATTGTTTCAGGGTGCGCAAGGAGAGGGGATTCAGAGAACCACCTAAATGAGTTCCAGAGATGGGAACAAGCCGTGGCTATCAGCGCGGACACCAGAGACAGGCATGAGACGCTAAGGCTGCTGCTGCCATCACCAAGAAGCCTGTGTGCGAGCACAGGTCACTCTCCACACCGCCGCTCCCGGGAGCCTGTGCAGCCCACCACTGCCAGGTCCCGTGATCCAGGGACAACCTCCCCGGGAGAACACACGGCGCGCCTCAGGCTGGCGCAATGTCACGCTGGCCTCTGCTGCCGCAGGCTCGCCCCGCATCCGTGCTCCTCCCTCCCCCTGGCCTGAGGGAGCCAGAACCCCAAATCAGCTGCTCCTTTAACCCCGTCCTGTCTGAGCAAAGAACAGACGCCCTCAGGTGACCTACACGCAGAGGCAGGGCCAAACCCAAAGCTGAACCCCAGGAGCTGTGCGAACAAAGACGAGAAAGGGAAATCTCTCCCAGCAGCCTCAGGAGTAGCAGATTAAATCTCCACAATCAACTTGATGTACCCTGCATCTCTGGAATACCTGAATAGACAATGAATCATCCCAAAATTGAGGCGGTGGACTTTGGAAGCAACTGTAGACTTGGGGTTTGCTTTCTGCATCTAACTTGTTTCTGGTTTCACGTTTATATTTGTTTAGTATTTAGAGCTTATTATCATTGGTAAATATGTTTATTGATTTGGTTGCTATCTTCCTTTTTTTTATATATATAGACATATATATATATTTTCCTTTTTCTCTTTTTGTGAGTGTGTATATGTATGCTTCTTTGTGTGATTTTGTCTGTATAGCTTTGCTTTTACCATTTGTCCTACAGTTCTGTCTCTCCGTTCTTTTTTTCTTTTTTTTTCTATAGTTTTTGGCGCTTGCTATCATTGGTGGATTTGTTTTTAGGTTTGGTGGCTCTCTTCTTTCTTTCATTTTAAAAAATTTTTTTATTTTTTATTTTAGTAAATTTCTTTTCTTCTTTCTTTCTTTCTTCCTTTCATTCTTTCTTCTCCCTTTTCTTCTGAGCCGTGTGGCTGACAGAGTCTTGGTGCTCTGGCTGGGAGTCAGGGCTGAGGCTCTGAGGTGGGAGAGCCGAGTTCAGGACACTGGTCCACAAGAGACCTCCCAGCTCCACGTAATATCAAACGGTGAAAGCTCTCCCAGAGATCTCCATCTCAACACTAAGACCCAGCTCCGCTCAATGACCAGCAAGCTACAGCGCTGGACACCCAATGCCAAACAACTAGCAAGACAGGAACACAACCCCACCCATTAGCAGAGAGGCTGCCTAAAATCATAAGGCAACAGACACCCCAAAACATGCCACCAGATGTGGACCTGCCCGCCAGACAGACAAGATCCAGCCTCATCCACCAGAACACAGGCACCAGTCCCCTCCACCAGGAAGCCTACACAACCCACTGAACCAACCTTAGCCACTGGAGCAGACACCAGAAACAACGGGAACTACGAACCTGCAGCCTGCAGAAAGGAGACCCCAAACACAGTAAGTTAAGAAGAATGAGAAGACAGAGAAATACACAGCAGATGAAGCAGCAAGGTAAAAACCCACCAAACCAAACAAATGAAGAGGAAATAGGCAGTCTACCTGAAAAAGAATTCAGAGTAATGAGAGTAAAGATGATCTAAAATCTTGAAAATAGAATGGAGAAAATACAAGAAACGTTTAACAAGGGCCTAGAAGAACTAAAGAGCAAACAAACAATGATGAACAACATAATAAATGAAATTTAAAATTCTCTAGAAGGAATCAATAGCAGAATAACTGAGGCAGAAGAACGGATAAGTGACCTGGAAGATAAAATAGTGGAAATAACTACTGCAGAGCAGAATAAAGAAAAAAGAATGGAAAGAATTGAGGACAGTCTGAGAGACCTCTGGGACATTAAACGCACCAACATTCAAATTATAGGGGTCCCAGAAGAAGAAGAGAAAAAGAAAGGGACTGAGAAAATATTTGAAGAGATTATAGTTGTAAACTTCCCTAATAAGGGAAAGGAAATAGTCAATCAAGTCCAGGAAGCGTGGAGAGTCCCATAAGGATAAATCCAAGGAGAAACACGCCAAGACACATATTAATCAAACTATCAAAAATTAAATACAAAGAGCAACTACTAAAAGCAGCAAGGGAAAAGCAACAAATAACATACAAGGGAACTCCCATAAGGTTAACAGCTGATCTTTCAGCAGAAACTCTGCAAGCCAGAAGGGAGTGGCAGGACATATTTTAAGTGATGAAAGGCAAAAACCTACAACCAAGATTACTCTACACAGCAAGGATCTCATTCAGATTCGACAGAGGAATTAAAACCTTTACAGACAAGCAAAAGCTAAGAGAATTCAGCACCACCAAACCAGCTTTACAACAAATGCTAAAGGAACTTCTCTAGGCAGGAAACACAACAGAAGGAAAAGACCTACAATAACAAAGCCAAAACAATTAAGAAAATGGTAATAGGAACATACATATCGATAATTATCTTAAATGTAAATGGTTTAAATGTTCCAACCAAAAGACACAGACTGGCTGATTGGATACAAATGCAAGACCCATATATATGCTGTCTACAAGAGACCCACTTCAGACCTAGGGACAAATACAGACTGAAAGTGAGGGGATGGTAAAAGATATTCCATGGAAATGGAAATCAAAAGAAAGCTGGAGTAGCATTCTCATATCAGACAAAACAGACTTTAAAATAAAGACTATTACAAGAGACAAATGACACTACATAATGATCAAGTGTTCAATCCAAGAAGAAGATTGAACAATTCTAAATATTTATGCACCCAACATAGGAGCACTTCAATACTTATGGCAAATGCTAACAGCCATAGAAGGGGAAACCGACAGTAACACAATAATAGCAGGGGACTTTAACACCCCACTTTCACCAATGGACAGATCATCCAAAATGAAAATAAATAAGGAAACACAAGCTTTAAATGATACATTAAACAAGATGGACTTAATTGATATTTATAGGACATCCATCCAAAAACAACAGAATATACTTTCTTCTCAAGTGCTCATGGAACATTCTCCAGGATAGATCATATCTTGGGTCACAAATCAAGCCTTGGTAAACTTAAGAAAACTGAAATCGTACCAAGTATCTTTTCTGACCACAACGCTATGAGACTGGATATCAATTACAGGAAAAATATCTGTAAAAAATACAAACACATGGAGGCTAAACAATACCCTACTAAATAACCAAGAGATCACTGAAGAACTCGAAGAGGAAATAAAAAAATCCCTAGAAACAAATGACAATGAAAACACAACAACCCAAAACCTATGGGATGCAGCAAAAGCAGTTCTAAGAGGGACGTTTACAGCAATGCAATCCTACCTCAAGAAACAAGAAACATCTCAAATAAACAACATAACCTTACACCTAAAGCAATTAGAGAAAGAAGAAGAAAAAAACCCTAAAGTTAGCAGAAGGAAAGAAATGATAAAGATCAGATCAGAAATAAATGAAAAAGAAATGAAAGAAATGATAGCAAAGATCAATAAAACTAAAAGCTGGTTCTTTGAGAAGATAAACAAAACTGATAAACCACTAGCCAGACTCATCAAGAAAAAAAGGGAGAAGATTCAAATCAACAGACTTAGAAATGAAAACAGGGGAAGTAACAACTGACACTGCAGAAATACAAAGGATCATGAAAGATTACTACAATCAACTATATGCCAATAAAATGGACAACCTGGAAGAAATGGACAAATTCTTAGAAAAGCACAACCTCCCGAGACTGCACCAGGAAGAAATAGAAAATATAAACAGACCAATCACAAGCACTGAAATTGAGACTGTGATTAAAAAACTTCTAACAAACAAAAGCCCAGGACCAGATGGCTTCACAGGCAAATTCTATCAAACATTTAGAGAAGACCTAACACCTATCCTTCTCAAACTCGTCCAAAATATAGCAGGGGAGGAACACTCCCAAACTCATTCTATGAAGCCACCATCACCCTGACACAAAAACAGACAAAGATGTCACAAAAAAAGAAAACTACAGGCCAATGTCACTAATGAACATAGATGCAAAAATCCTCCACAAAGTACTAGCACACAGTATCCAACAGCACATAAAAAGGATCATACACCATGCTCAAGTGGGGTTTATCCCAGGAACGCAAGGATTCTTCAACATACGCAAATCAATCAATATGATGCACCATATTAAAATATTGAAGGAGAAAAACTATATGATCACCTCAATAGATGCAGAAAAAGCTTTCGACAAAATTCAACACCCACTTATGATAAAAACCCTCCAGAAAGTAGGCATAGAGGGAACTTACCTCAACATAATAAAGGCCATATAAGACAAACCCACAGCCAACATTGTTCTCAATGGTGAAAAACTGAAACCATTTCCACTAAGATCAGGAACAAGACAAGGTTGCCCACTCTCACCACTATTATTCAACATAGTTTTGGAAGTGTTAGCCACAGCAATCAGAGAAGAAAAAGAAATAACAGGAATCCAAGTCAGAAAAAGACGAAGTAAAACTGTCACTGTTTGCAGATGACATGGTACTATACATAGAGAATCCTAAAGATGCTACCAGAAAACTACTAGAGCTAATCAATGAATTTGGTAAAGTAGCAGTATACAAAATTAATGCACAGAAATCTCTTGCATTCGTATACACTAATAATGAAAAATCTAAAAGAGAAAATAAGGAAACAGTCCCATTAACCACTGCAGCAAAAAGAATAAAATATCTAGGAATAAACCTACCTAAGGAGACAAAAGACCTGTATGCAGAAAACTGTAAGACAATGATGAAAGAAATTAAAGATGATACAAACAGATGGAGAGATATACCATGTTCTTGGATTGGAAGAATCAACACTGTGAAAATGACTATACTATCCAAAGCAATCTACAGATTCATGCAATCTCTATCAAACTACCACTGGCATTTTTCACAAAACTAGTACAAAAAATTTCACAATTTGTATGGAAACACAAAAGACCCCGAATAGCAAAAGCAATCTTGAGAAAGAAAAATGGAGCTGGAGGAATCAGGCTCCCAGACTTCAGGCTATACTGCAAAGCTACAGTAATCAAGACAGTATGGTACTGGCACAAAAACAGAAATATAGATCAGTGGAACAGGATAGAAAGCCCAGAGATAATGCCATGCACATATGGTCACCTTATCTTTGAAAAGGAGGCAAGAATATACAATGGACAAAAGACAGCCTCTTCAATAAGTGGTGCTGGGAAAACTGGACAGCTACATGTAGAAGAATGAAATTAGAACACTCCCTAACACCATACACAAAAATAAACTCAAAATGGATTAAAGGCCTAAATGTAAGGCCAGACACTATAAAATTCTTAGAGGAAAACATAGGCAGAACACTCTATGACATAAATCACAGCAAGATCCTTTTTGAACCACCTCCTAATGAAATGGAAATAAAAACAAAAATAAACAAATGGGAACTAATAAAACTTAAAAGCTTTTGCACAACAAAGGATACTATAAAAAAGATGAAAAGACAACCCTCAGAATAGCTGCAAATGAAGCAACTGACAAAGGATTAATCTCCAAAATATACAAGCATCTCATGCAGCACAATATCAAAAAAACAAACAACCCAATCCAAAAATGGGCAGAAGACCTAAATAGACATTTCTCCAAAGAAGACATACAGATGGCCAAGAGGCACATGAAAAGCTGCTCAACATCACTAATTATTAGAGAAATGCAAATCAAAACTATAATGAAGTATCACCTCACACCAGTTAGCATGGGCATCATCAGAAAATCTACAAACAACAAATGCTGGAGAGGGTGTGGAGAAAAGGGAAGCTTCTTGCACTGTTGGTGAGAATGTAAATTGATACAGCCACTATGGAGAACAGTATGCAGGTTCCTTAAAAAACTAAAAATAGAATTACCATAGGACCCAGCAATCCCACTACAGGGCATATAGCCAGAGAAAACCATAATTCAAAAAGACACATGCACCCCAATGTTCATTGCAGCACTATTTACAATAGCCAGGTCATGGAAGCAACCTAAATGCCAATCGACAGACGAATAGATAAAGAAGATGTGGTACATACATACAAAGGAATATTACTCAGCCATAAAAAGAAACGAAATTGGGTCATTTGTAGAGACGTGGATGGACCTAGAGACTGTCATACAGAGTGAAGTTAGAAAGAGAAAAACAAATATCGTATATTAACACATATATGTGAAATCTAGAAAAATGGTACAATGAACTGGTTTGCAAGGCAGAAACAGAGACACAGATGTAGAGAACAAACGTGTGGACACCAAGAGGGGAACGCGGGGTGCCGGGGTGGGATGAATTGGGAGATTGGGATTGACATATATACACTAATATGTATAAAATAGATAAGTAATAAGAATCTGCTGTATAAAAAATAAATAAAATTCAAAAAACAAAAAGCAAAGAAAAATAAAGAAATGATCAAGTGTGTATATATATCAATATATGCTGAGTAGAAAAATTAGAAAATACACACAGTAAAATGAAGGAAAAAAAATCACTACAATTCCACCACTTAGTGATAACTACTGACATTTATTGATGTATATTGTTCCATATTTTATGCATATGTTATATAAAAACTATTTTATAATCATCCTTTTTTAACTTAAAAATTTTTCATTCCTTCCACATCTATGAACATACTTCTATCTATAATATTTTCACTATTTGAAATTGTCACATGGTGTTCTATTATATAAATGTTTCATAATTTAATCAATCCTGGGCTTCCCTCGTGGCCCAGTGGTTAAGAATCCGCCTGCCAATGCAGGGGACACAGGTTCGAGCCCTGGTCCGGGAAGATCCCACATGCCACGGAGCAACTAAGCCCGTGCACCACAACTACTGAGCCTGCGCTCTAGAGCCCGCGAGCCACAACTACTGAGACCTCGTGCCACAACTAACGAAGCCCGACGCCTAGAGCCCGTGCTCCGCAACAAGAGAAGCCACCGCAATGAGAAGCCCGCGTACCACAACGGAGAGTAGCCCCCGCTCGCCACAACTAGAGAAAGCCTGCACGCAGCAACGAAGACCCAACGCAGCCAAAAAAAATAAATGATAATAAATTAAAATAATAATAATAATTTAATCAATCCTTTATTCATAGAAATTGAATATTTTTCCTTCTATTTTCAAAACACTGCTTGAAGGAGTAGCCTTTTAACTGAATCTCTGCATGTATACTTAAACATTTTCCTACATTAAATTCCTGGAAGTAGAATATTCAGGTCAAAAGACATGAACAATTTGAAAACTTAAAATAAACAAGTATTACCAAGGTATACTCCACAAAGGATTGTTTTAATATATACTATTACCAGCAGCATATGAGGAAACCCACTTCCCCACACTCTCATGAACACAAGGTTGTATCAGTTTGAAGCTTGCTGCCATTTTCTGAGGGAAAAATACCATCTCATTTATTGTTTTAATTTGATCACTGTAATTGGACATTTTTCATATGTTCACTGCTATTTATATATATATATATATATATATATATATCCCTTTAAGAATGTCCTATGCACCCCGTTTGACAGTTCTCCTACTGATATACTTCTTTTCCCTTTTGACTTTTTAGAGCTTTTTATAAGTTAAGGGTATTAACGCTTCGTCTGTCACATATTTTGTGAAATTCTTCCTGATCCCAGCTTACTGGTTGTTTTTAGATTCTGTTTATGGCATTTTTTTCTCTTTGACATAAATGATTTTAAAGTTTCTATTATTTAGAGCTAAAAACCTGTTTCAAAATATGTTCTCTGATTCTGGTATCAATGATAAAAAGTCATTCCTTAACACCATGATTATAAAACTATTGATTTAAAAACTTTCTGTATAATGAGATTTTATTTTTTGCCATCAAAATCTAAAAATACTTATGAAAAATTTGAATCTAATTCTCATTAAGTATCAATTTCATAAAAGTGTACGTGATAGAGCTTAACATTTTCACTTTCAGCAGACAATCTTCACTTCTAGTAACAGAGAAAACAAGGCCGCCTTCTTTAGAGAGTCCTTTCCTGTCCTTCTTATACTTTATCTCTCACCAGAAAACATCATCATTCAAACTCATTTTGTCTCACTTGCCTGTCTCAGTGGAAAAAGTAGCCCCACCTTCTTGTTTCAAATTCTACTCTTTTAATTATTCTCCTTATCCTATACCTTGACTGGCTCTTCTCAAGGGGCTCTTTGCTCTGGGGTTATAAATATTCTTGTCATTCCCTCCTGTATAAAGATCTTCCTTACATCCCGTGTTTTCCACTAGTTTCTGCACAGCTTTTTCTTTCCTTTGAAGTCCAACTTCTGGGAGAAGCAGCCTTTCCTGACGGGCCTTCTCCCTATGGGCTGGAGACAATCTGACTCATGCTTTCAGGACCCTCCATTCAAAACCGTCTTCTCCCAGGTCACAAACAGCCTCTTGGTTGCAAATCCCAAAGGCATTTTTCAGTCCTTATTCTACTTCTGCTGTCTTTGATATTTGTCCTTGTTGACCATGCCTTTCCTAAACCTTCCTGTTGACTCCGTGACATGACTGTCTCCTGGTTTCCTCTTACCTCTATGAGGGTGACTTTCCGGCTGGTTTGTTCGTTCTTCTTCCCCTGCATATCCATGATGTGTCTGCGGTCCTCAAGGCTCTGTTCTCTGCCCACCTCAGAACTGCAGGAGGGGAAGATTGGAGACAAGGAGCCAGTGAGAAAGCTGCTGCAACAGCTCAGATGGGGCTCGGATTTAGGCAAGTGGCAGTGGGAATAAAAAGGGGAGATAAATGGGAGGATCTGAGAGAAAAATATTCGACAGATGATATGAGCAATTATATATGTGGGTGGGCAGCAGGGAGTCACTGAAAATAACGTAGAGATAATAAACCTTAGCTGGTTGGGCTCCTTTTTACTGTATGAAGGGACAAGAATAAAATAAATTTTACTTCTTTCAGAAAAATACTAGCTGCCTGGGAAAAACCAGGAAGTTTTTATCAAATTAAATAGAAGAAAGTGTGTGTGTGTGTGTGTGTGTGTGTGTGTGTGTGTAAAAGAGCAGGAGATTCCTTACTGACAAAGAAGGGGTGAAGGAAGTTTATGCATAAGAAAACAGTGATATCCTGACCTGTGGGATGGGGAATGCAACTTTTCCAATGGTTCAACAGTAACAATAACATAGAAAACAAATATTTTGTGGATGAGTGTTTAGTAATGCAAGTTAGAAAAAAGAAAATACAAAGACAATAAAAAAAAGGGAAATTCAAAGAATGGAAGGCAGTGCCCCCTTTCTAGGATGTCTAGGAATGGTGGGAGACATCACAACAGAGCTTGAAAAAGGTACAAGAATTTCAAAATCAGGCAATAAGGAGGACTGAACAGTGACTGCTGTGGACTGAATTGTATTCTTTCACAGGTTGAAGCCCTAACCCCCAAAGTGAATATATCTGGAGATCGGGCCTTTCAGGAGGTAATTAAAGTTAAAGGAGGTCATAAGGGTGAGACCCTAAGCCACAGGACTGGTGTCCTTATAAGAAGAGGAAGAGACACCAGAGAGCTCTTTCTCTCCAAACATGCACAGGGGAAAGGCCATGTGAGGACACAGCAAGAAGCTGGCCACCTGCAAGGCAGGAAGAGAGGCCTCACCAGAAACCAGCCCTGTTGGAACCTTGATCTTGAATTTCCAGCCTCCGGAACTATGAAAATAATACATTTACATTGTTTAAGCCACCTAGTCGGTGGTACTGTTACAGCAGCCCGAGAAGACTAATATGGAGATGTCTAAGTAAGTAAAATGAAGTCAGATGACTGAGAAGGAAAAGGGTCAGAAGCCACAAAGATGAAAGAACAAATAAAGTACGTCTAGAAAGGAGGAAAATGATGAGAGAGAAAGGAAAAGTTGAGTTCTGAAGCAAAAAGCATCGATAACTTACTGCCTATCTCCAGGGAACCTACACCTTAGCATTAAAGTAAAAATTCAAATGCCTGTGGTTGCCAGGGTGACAAGGAGAGCGAGGAAAGCAAGCCAGGAATAATACGGCAGGACCCTGGTAATCTGGAGAGTGGATGACTCATCTTAGGGAGGCGACCACTAACTCAGCTCCAGTGGATGGAAGCCAGCAAAGAATGTGGAGCTGTGGTCCAGAACTTCAAAAGAAATAAGAAATCTACATTTATGTGAAATCTTTGTATTTGGGCAACTGGTAAGATTACAGACACAGTGGACCTGGACTGTATCTTGCTGGCAGGCCCAATTGTAAAAAAATATATATATTTTTGGTCTGTGCATTCCCCCACCCTGTAGAGTACCCTGCTAGTCTCAGGGTATTCCAGGCACTTCCATGCAATTGCGCCTTAGCTCCTGCCATCCTTCTGACTTCTAGGTCCTTTTCTTTTTGTTCACCCTGTCTCTACATGGTTTTTAGGACTTAAATGCTATCTTACATCTTTGGCTTTCCCTGATCACTGTGGGAAAATCAGACCGTGTGATCCTCTCCACCTTTTCTTTCTCATAATGTACATATGATCTAACAGAAAGCTACCCTGAAAAATACAACATCTGGACTTTTGCTTGCATCCAAGATGAAGTGACAGGGACCAGATTTACTGCTCACCTAAAACAACCAAAAAAATTGGGCAAAACATATGAAATAATTTTCAAGACATTGAATCATAGGCAACAAAGGAAAGTGATACCCAAGAAATGGAAAATAAATGAGATGAGCCCTATGACTGCGCAGCTTACTGCCTTGAGAGCTTCCAGGCCACAGCACAGGGGGATGGAAACTGTGTAGAGCCTGGCGGACTCCCTGAGTGAGTGCTAGGAGTCTGAGGAGACCAGGTAGGCTATAGTTCACAGACTACCAGAGAGGAGACAGCTTCATAGTGAGAGAACTTGGAGACCTGCAAAGGTTCTCCTCAAGTATTCAGCAGAGTACAGGTGAGAATATACAGCTGAGGAAATTTCCCGAGGCCAGGGACAGTACCTATTCCCATCAGCCAGGATGGAAAACCTCACAACTCAGAACGCATTGGGTAGAATACGCAAAAGGGATTTGTATCAGTAGTGAGGAATAATTAGCCCTAGACTAAACACGGTTCGAGTCCCACCTAACAAATCTAGAAAAAGAAGCACAAATTAAACCCCAAAGAAGCAAAAATAAAGATCAGAGTGGAAATCAATGAAACAAAATAAATAAACAATAAAGAGAAATCAACGAAACAAAGCTGTTCTTTTCAATAAAATTGATAAACCATTTGCCAGGCTGACTGAGGAAAACAGAGTAAAGAAATAAATTATCAACACTAGGAATTAAAGAGGCAACATTATTACAGATTCTTTCAATATTAAAAAGATAATGAGGGGATATTATGAACAACTTTATGTCAGTGAATTCAACCACTTGGATGAAATGGACAAGTTCCTTGAAAGATACAAATTATCAATGCCTATATAAGAAGAAATAGATAACCTTAATAGCTCCACTTCTATTAAACAAATTGAACTTGTAGTTAAAAAATCTTCCATAAAAGAATACTCCAGGCCCAGATAGCTTTACTGGTGAGTCTACACAACATCTGAAGAAGAAATAGAGTGACATCAGTAAAAATGGTAGTGTAAGGACTTCTGAAAAATTTCTCCTCCAAATAAGCTATGAGAAAACTGGCAAGCATGGTTAGAATCAACTTTTTTAGATTCTGGAAATTAGCCAATAGCTTGTAGTAACCCAGAGAATGTTTATTCAAGAAGAATGGTTGACACTTGGTAAGAACAGTGAGCTTTGTGGCATTTTAACTTACCTTATCCCATCCCCACTGTCTGGCTCTGTGGGTACCTTGAAAAGAAGAGCCTGTGTTTATGGTGAAAGCCAGCAAACTGGCAGCCACTGGAAGAAGCAGAACAGGGCTGGAGCTCTTTCAAAGCCTCATTCCCAAGGAATTGTCATTATCTGACCTGTTTGGTGGTTTCCTGGAAGACACCACTTGTAAGGCTGTCTGCATTTGACTTATCTTAGAGCTTGCCTTTTCCCTGGGAGGCAATTACAATTAACTTCAGGGCTGCCTGAGTGGTGGATAACAGTAGGCAAACAACAGACTAACTAAAAGCTTTAAAGGAAAAGCTGGGGGAATAAGCTGTCCATGAGGGTTTTGAAAAGCTCAGACTTAGTCCTGGGGGTCTAGAAGGTCTTACACATGTGTAGGGCTGTGTGCATGCACAGGAAAGACCTGAGAAGGCCTTAAGCCCTCACCGCTGGCTGACCTTAACGCTCTATGCCAACAGGAAGTGAAGGCTAAGACAGAGGTGTCAACTGACTGGCTGGGTGTTGAAGGTGTGCACAGCACACACAGAGCCCCTACCTGGCAAGACTGGGGGACCTACTGGTTCCAGGTGTTCAAGGAAATCGGTTTCCAATTATTAGCTGATCACTAATATAACTGAGCAAAGACTCCTGTGGACAAACACATTACAACTAAAGAATTAAAGAATTTGTTCAGAGAAGTTAACAAACAACAAACAACTACAATAAGTAGCAACAACAACAAACCCTGGGGAGGGGGAAGAATCTAATTTCCAAAGCTGTCACATTTTATCATTCAAAATATCCAGTTTTCAATAAAAGGTTACAAGACATGCAAAGAAACAAGAAAGTATGCACCATACAAGGGAAAAAGCAATCAACTGAAACGGTCGCTTAGGAAGCCCAGACATCAGACTTTCTAGACAAAGACTTGAAATCCACTATTATAAATACATTCAAAGAACTCAAGAAAACCATACTTAAAGAACTAACAGAAAGTTTGGGAACAACATCTCATCAAATAGAGAATATCAATAAATAAATAGAAATTACAAAAGGAAAAAGTAATATCATATCCTCACAGACTCTTCCAGAAAACTGAAGAGGAGGGAATTCTTCTTAACGCATTCCATGAAGCCAGCTTACTCTGATAGCAAAACCAGACTAAGACAGTACAAGAAAATAAAACTATAGACCCATATTTCTCTTGAACAAAATACAAACAACTCTAAATAAAATTTTAGCAAATCAAGTCCACCAATTTATAAAAAGGATAACACACCATGACTAAGTGGGGTTTATTCAAAGAATGAAAAGTTGGTTTAACGTTTGAAAACCAATGTAATTTACCATATTAGCACATTTAAAAAGAAAAATCATATGATTATCTTAGTAGGTGCAGAAAAAGCATCTGACAAAAATCCAACATCCATTCCTGATACAAACTCTCAGCAAACTAGGAAATGAAGGAATAAAGTGCATTTATTAAAAAACCTATGATGATATACTTAGTGGTGAAAGACTTAATGCTTTCCCACTCACTTCCCTTCAGGACAAAAGAAGATAAGAATATATACTCTCATCATTTCTATTCAACATTGTACTGGAGGTTCTAGCCAGTGCAATAAGGAGGGAGGGAGGAAAGGCATCCAGATTGGGAAAGAAGAAGCTAAACTGGCTTTTATATGTATGACTATCTATATAGAAAACCTGGTGAAGTCTACCAAAAAGTTATTAAAACTAACAAGATAGTTTAGTAAGGTAGCATGATACAAGATCAACATACAACAATTAGTAGTATTCCCATAAATTAGCAACAAACAATTGCAAATTGAAATTGAAAAATAATACCATTTAACAATGAGATATGCAGGAATCAATCAGCCAAATATGTGCAGGACTTATACGTTGAAAACTAACAATCAGTGTTGAGAGAAATTAAAGAAGGCCTAAATAAATGGAGAAATATTTCATGTTAATGAGTCAGATGACTGAAAGTCGACATGTCAGTTCTCCCCAAACTTATCTTTGGATTCAAGGTAATACAAATTGGGATTCCAGAAGCCTATGTTGTAGAAACTGAAAAACTTATTCTAAATTGATGAGGACATACAAAGGACCCTGAATAGTTAAACCGACTTTAAAAAAGGACAAGACTGGAGGACCAATAATACCTGATTCCAAGACATATTATAAAACTACAGTAATCAAGACCATGTGTTACTGGTGTAAAGACAGAAGTAGATCAATGGATTAGAATATGTCCAGAAACAGACCTACCCTTATAATGACAAATGATTTTCAATGAAGGTGCAAAGACCATTCAGTTGAGGCACGGCTGTTTTATCAACAAATGATGCTAGAACAACTGGATATCCAAATGCAAACAAAACAAAACAGAATCCTCTGATCCAAACCTCACATCATATACAAAAATTAACACAAACAGATCATAGACTTAAATATGAAACCAATTTGAATTATAAAACTTTTACAAGAAAACATAGGAGAAAACCTTTGTAACTTTGGCAAAGGTTTCTTAGATACTATACTAAAGCATGATATATAAAAGAAAAAAATTGACAAATTGGACTTCATCAAAATAAAAAAAAGTTTGCTTTTCAAAAGCTACTGTTAAAAGAATGAAAAGGCATAACAGAGATCGGGAGAAAATATCCGCAAATCATGTATCTGATAAAGAACATATTTAGAATATATAAGGAACTCTGTGATGTCACACACCTGACAATGGATAATTTTGATATCAGAAAGGGCAGGGAATGGGAGGAGGAGAAAAAGGCTGAAAAGTGAATAATCAAAAGAAGAAATAAAAAAAAAAGTTGCAAGTAGTAGGGTATTTTAGGGGAAAAAGGTAAACTAATTTCTTCTCATGAAAAGAAGAAGAAACTGAAGAAGTCTGGAATAGGATTATTATAAAGATGGAAAAATATATAGTGGAGGAGAGATCGGATACTTGGAGTTAACACTTATGGCTGCACTACATTAAGAAGAGATTGCATTCATTCATTCATTCAGTTCACATATGAATGTTCACAAATAAAGGCCTTTAATATTATTGACCATCTGAATTAACTTCTCTCTGACCAAACCTGTTAATGAAATAAAGCATTCTATGTTTAAAAAAAAACCCCAACAAACTCAAGATAAAATATATTAGTAACTAGGGAACACTAATACTAATTATGGATTATAACATATTTGTAGAAGCTTCATTACAAACTCTGACTTGGGCAGCAGATCATAACATCATAGGGGCATGAGATACAAAAGGTAAAAGTTTAAGACTTTCAAGAAAATGCTTTTAAATTAACCTATAAAAGTTTCTTCTTGGTATCTTTTTAAGATAAGAGAGTGTAGCTTTATTAAAATGTGTAAAAATTGTTTGCACAGAAGTGATTGACATTTCTGAAAAAAAATTAAAAAGTATAAATGAGACAAGAAATTCAAGTGGAAAGTGGTGAGAGGCAGTCCTATGCGGCTCATTTACAAAGTTTGGTCAACCAACTAATGAGCAGATGTTAGTAACTGAATGGCAAGGCTGCAAAGAAACAAAAAAATTAGCCTCTATCCATTTACTTGGGTACAATGGACTCATTTCAGTAAATTAGAGAAATAAAGAAATGACATACTGGGCTATAGTATTTCCACCTTCAACTTGCCTACAGTTCTTAAGTCATGAGAAATGTATCTTAATTCATCCTTACTTCTAAGAAATTATGAGTACAGGGAAAGCCCAAAGGCTTTAGATGAACTTGAGCATTTAGACATATCTGAACTTCTCATGAAAATTTATTTTCAGAAGCTTCTTAAGTGCTCTATGTTCAAAAAGAGAAGCCAAGCTACCCTGACAGCCTTAGAAACAAGCTGGGATGGTTTTTGAGGCTTTTTTGAATTTTAATCTGGAGAGCATTGTGTGGATCTCTCTGTCACCTGAAAATACATATCCAAAGTAGTCAGAGTGACTACAGAACCTTTCATTCACATATTAGATAAAAGTTCTAAAAAATTTTATAAAAATGTTCATAGAGAGGACTGTTCCCATAATGTATTAAAATATGGTCATTTTTGGTTGTTGAAACAGAGTTTGTCCTCACTGACCCAGCGTATTTTTTACATGGGTGATCTGTCATTGAATATATTCCTCAGAGTCAGTTATTATATGATCAACTATTACGCAAAATTTCAATTGTTCAGAGATGGGAACTGAAAACATACCTGGCAGATATAACAAAAACACAAAACTGAAAGACCTGGGATGTGTATTTGTGTCGTGTGACAGGCAGAGAGAAAGCATGGAAAGAACAGCAGATTGGGAAACACAGGATCTGTGTTCTGTTACTGGGTCTGCCTCTTACTACCTCCCTCAGATCATGTTTCTCCACATGCAAAAGAGGGGTCAGAGCAATGGTCTGCAGGGAAATGGGGAGACTCAAATGTGATAATGTGAGTGGCTGTGCTCTGATGTAATACAGGGCTATATATAATCATATAATCATCAATATAATTTTATCTCTCAAAAAGAAAGATATTTTAAACTTACAACAAAATGGTATCTTACCAAGGAGCCCAATAACACTGAATATAGTATAAAAAACAAACACACACACACCCCGGTAGTCTGAGAATCAGGAGACTTAGGTCTTGCTTGGTTCAAGCGCTGACATAAATGTGCCTTGTGACATTTGCACAAGGTCTTTCCTCTTAGTTTTCCTGAATGTAAAACAGAGGGAATGTAGAATTTCTAAGGGATCTTCTAGGTCATGATTCTGTGACTCTTAAATACCATTTAAAAATTCTGTTTGTCTTTCATCTGTAGAATGAAATATTATAAAATAATGCACGGTTTGATCTGATAATTCCTGTAAATTAGAGTGTCATTTAAATCAGAATTTCTGAACTGGAAGAGACATATTCTTCAAAATGTCAAAGTGCATAGCAGGGTTAACGAATAAATATTGGTTGGCCCAAAAGTTCATTCGGGTTTTTCTGTAAGATGTTATGGAAACCCCCGAACTTTTTGGCCAACCCAATATTTTCCTGAAGGACATTCAGCAGGGATTCTCTGTGTGCACATGTGTGTAGGCATGCACCCAACGTGGGGAAAGTGGCGGTGGGATGGGAGGGCATAGCAGACACCTGAGCTGTTCAAGGTTGTTACACTCATGTGATAGTTTGCTAGTGACGTGTGAATATGAAGTCAGGGCTTCAAATTACGTACAAAATGATCTGCAATGATAAAAATTGAGAAGTGCTTTGCAAAGGTTTTTGGTATTTTTTTTTTTTTGAGGTAAGAGAGAGATTTTCTATTTATGTTATCAAGTAATATAGCAAGTATCAAAAAAATACAAAAACTTCCTAGAGATCTTTTAAAATAAATACTTCAAAAATTGCTCATTTACATTAGGCATTTCTAAGACATATACAATGATAATGTTCTGGGTATTAGCTTTTTTTCTTTAATGCCTCGAAATAGGCATTTCATAATTTTTTTAGTGTGGTGTTATGAAGAGGGAAATGGAGAAATTGTCCTTAAAAAAAACAACAACTATTTATCACTGCAAATTATTTAGGAGGAAAAGCTGCTTACTGTGTCATAGACTCTGAGCCCGGTCTGAAATCCTGGGACTTGAATGACTGCTGTGAAAGAAGAACAAAGAGTAAATCACAAATCACAGAAGACAACACAGGCAATATTCACATGCTGAAAACCCACCAACTGGATGAATGAGGAGAGAGCATGCCTGTTCTGAACACAAGTGTCTATCAGCATGTCTATCACAAGTGTCTGTCTATTCACTCCCATGGAAAACCAAGGAAACAGCTCTCCAGATTGGTTAAGCGCTCTTCGTAAATAAAGTGAGCTTTCAGGTGTGTGGCAAAAAGAATCAGTTGTGAGTCAGCCTAAATTAATTCAGTAATACTATGTTATATTACTTAAGTTCTGAATTTACCTTTCAACACTGCATCTTTCCTTTGTAATCTTGTCAGTACACTGTATTTTCATGGTGTTACTCACTGAACTATGTGTAAAATTTTGAATCTGCAAGCTCTTTAAATCTTTAAATCTGCAAGCTCTTTAAATCTTAATCTGCAAGCTCTTTTGAATCTACAAAATTTGCTTAGTATATCTGTTTTATTAATGGCACCTCCATGAGAAAATCAAATAAGCACTTTCAGTGGTGCCAGATTATACTCTGAGTGTTAGATAGTTCCTCTAGAGTTTGAACATTAATTCCAAGTGAAAGGATACTGTGGAAAATGGTGGTTGATATAAGACAGTAGTTTAGAAATCAACTTAATCTTGCTATAAGACAGACTTGCAAATTTTTTTTTTTACAGATAATTACATGTTATGGAAAGGATCTACTTAAAATTCACATAGAAAATATAAATCACTACTACGTTAAAGTTTTGAATTACATACAAATGAAAGAGATATACCATATCTACCTAATTAAAGTTTTAAAACCCCAGAAAACAAAAAACCAAAATGAAATGAAAGACAAGGAGTACAACTGTCTCTTTCAGTCTTAACTTCTTTGAGTAACTACTGCTTTCCCAGTCTTATCTCTACTGAAACTTGTTTTGCCTTTCTGGATTTCCTCCTTCACAATCAGATTTCAGCAAGATTTGGCACTGAGTCCCTTTAAACAAGTATTACTTTTCTTATCATAAAGATTTCAAGAGGATTTTGTACTTTTCTGGACCATAATTATGTAATATTATTGCTGGCTATATAGCTTTAAATCAAGCATGTAATGAAAACAAGAGTTAAAGGGCAAGGAGACTTAGTGGCAAAACCTGAACGTTGTAGTAAGTGAGGCTATTTCAAAGAACAACAAAAGAACCAATCTTGGATTTTTCTCGACTATTTGAAGATGATCTGACTCAGTTAAAATGTGTTTGGGGAAAAAAGTACAAACACACAGAAAATTTAAATTCAAGGACTAACGCAGACTGCAGAATAGTCTACCTGCCCTCAAGCCCATAGAGCAGAAGAAAACCGTCAAAACCTCTCAGAAAGCATCAACTGTAACTGAATTTCTTCAGTTTTTTTCCCCAGACTTATGAAATAAATTCCAAACACAGCCATCAGATTAAAGGTCAGATGCTTCTTTTACATGGTCTAAGTATTACTTCTCTCTCTTTGCCCAAGGCAAGAGCAACACCTTACCTTAAATACATGTATTATACAGTCGGCCCTTAGTATCCAAGGGGGATTCGTTCCAGGACACTCCCACCTGCACAGATACCAAAATCTGCAGATGCTAAAGTACCTCATATAATGGTGTAGTATTTGTATATAACCTAACAACCTCCTGTATACTTTAAATCATCTCTAGATTACTTATAATACCTAATATGATGTAAACGCTATGCAAATAGTTGTAAATACAATGTAAATGTTATGCAAATAGTTGCCAGCATGGCAAATTCAAGTTTTGCTTTTTGAAACTTTCTGGAATTTTTTTTCCAAATAATTTCGATCCATGTTTGGTTGACTCTTTAGATGCGTAGCCCGTGGATAAAGAAGGCCAACTGTATATGAAATGTTGTAAAACTACTGGATTAGAAAAACCCAACATAATGGCTCTAATCAGAATATAAGTCTACTCCAGAGGTTTAGGGAAGGGAAGTCAGACTGAATTATACATCACTGTTACGTCAGTGTTACTTTTCCTTGCTTGTTGTGACCCTGACAAATGAGTAACAACATATTACTATGTGCAGGTCTTACCAAACCTGCTTCTAATAGTCTTTTCATATGAAATGGGTGCTGTGATGTCCTCAGAAAGTCTGTCTTAAGCAGGTTAAACATGGTTCCTGCCCTGTTTCCTACTGTATTACTGCATTACTGTAGCGGGCATATCCAAGTCCTTTTTCATGATGCAAAGGTTGGCTTAACCTATGTTCAAATCCTATGAATCACAAATTAGTAGGAGATCCACATTACAAAGTCTTGACACTGATCTGTAAAAGGACACTTATTTCTTTAGGACCAATACTTCACTTCTCAACACCTTTACTCACTCATTCCTTGGTCTCAGCAGCAGCGCGCCATATGGGTATGGAGGCAGAAGGAGGGGGAAGAAGGAAGTGTCTCTGTGAGCTGTTTTGTTTCACTTTATCTTTAAACAAAAAAGCCCAAGGCTATGAGACAATCAGCCCATAAGCACCCTCACCCCCCCATCAAGGCCAAGGAGCATGATTGCCCTTCTTTCCCTCTTGTCCACACACACCTCTCAGCTGTTTTGTGACTTCATTTCCTCTTCATGGATACCCTTGATTTGGAGAGGAGGGGATGAAGAGAGGAAGATGAGCAAAGCAAAGGAGATGAATGAAAGGATCAGAATCTGGAGACTCTTGCTTCCCAAACCCTCACAACTTCGTAGTGATGCTTTTAAGTTTAGATGCAGTGAGACAAACATGAAAGGAATGATTAATGGAATGATTTTCAGTGCCTCCAGTGATTACACGGAGATTTACCAAGAAGAAACAACTCATAAATAACTTTGTAAAAGAGAAATGGGCCATGCAAACAACTCCCCCAAATATTTCTATAAACTTGAAGAATGAATGTAAAATTAAGTAAATGTTCAATCTATGTTTGTTGCAGTAGCACACCAGCTTTAAATAAGGCAAATTTGTGATATAGTAGAGCTCTATTTTTAAAGCTATTTATATACCTCCTGATATCTACCTTTTCCAAAGAATTAATATCTGCAATTTTTTTATACCCACTTTGTAGGAATTTTTATTGAAAAGAAAAAAACCCCAACAACGAGGGCTGTTGGTTAAATTCTAATCTTGGTTCTGTCATTAACTCTCTATGTGGCCTGAGTAAGCCACTTAACTTCTCTTGAGGTCTGTTTTTCTTACTTGAAAATGTACAGGAGGTGCTCAGAATAAAAGCATGAACTATCATAGCACTATTCTTATATTTTACAGATGAGGAAACGGAGGCCCAGAGTCACCAAGATTACAGAAGTAGCCTGAAGGTTACTGTTTTTCAAACTGATTTAAAAGCAAAACTCGTTTTCAATACAATTTTGTTTGAAAGCCTCACATACAAACACTGAAAAGTAGAATTTCTCTAGGTGAAGCTAGGTTTGGTGGTCTGGCAAACCTGACCTCCCCAGACCTACCCTACAGAGCCCTGAGGAACAGGGCTCTACAGAGGAGAGAGTTTACAAACCACTCGACCAGATAAGCTCTTTCAGGTTTTCTCTGTTGCTAAAATTATGTTTCTGGGAGCATAATTTTATGACTTTAAATATTCATACAAGTTTGCTGTTGATTCTTTGATTTTAGAATTTATTGTTGATTATTTGAGTTGTATTTGACGCTAAATCCTCCAATTATGCTTTTCCTTAAGGACAAAATATTCCTCTGCATTAAGATGCAGTTTCTATAAGTATATTAAAACAAAAAGTAAAGGCCTTCATCTTGATTCATGATTTGTAGTTTGGGATACTAATTATGCCAATTAAAAATGACAACAACCATAAATACTTAACGGAAAGCCACTCTAGGGGCAAGGCACCGTGCTACACGCCCTGGAGATACAAAGCTAAGTAGGCTCCAAGAGCTTATACTCTAACAGGGAAAGGCATGGAGACAACCAACAAAGCAGAGGGAGATCCACATTATGATAAAGGAAAAAAAATGTGCAGATATAAAGGAACAGAAGTCTTGAATTGCAACTGGAGGCTTTTGAGAAGGATTCTCAGAAGAGGGAGCATTTAGCTGTCTCCTAAGGGATAAACTGAATTTCTGATAGTTGGCGTAGCACAAAAACTATATAGCTAGAGAAAACGGGGTAAGCAGAGGTTTGAGGTTTTGCCTCTGCAGGGCAGCATACACGGGAGGGTGATTTGGGAGATGAGGAAAAGTAGGTCAGAACTTCTGTTCAATCTCTGAGGGATGAGAGCTAGATTAAAACTTAAGAGATTTGGACTTCAAAGACAAATATAGCATCAGCTAAGATTTCTGAGCTGGTAAATCACGACTTGATTTCTATTTTAGGAAGGTACCTCTGGTAGGCAGGTAAACGGTGCAGTAAAGACTGGAGAATGGGAGCGTGGAGACCTCCACAGGTAGGGGCTGGGGGACTGGTTCCAGCAATATCCTTCCCAGGCTCCTCCCCCTCAGTGCACTCTTTTAAAAAAACTGGTGCTCCTTAAGCCTTCTACCCTTTAGTTCTGTACACTCCTCTGTTCCCATGGATTCGACAGGTATGTTTATGCTAAAGACTTCCAAATCAATACCCAGAACCTGGATCTCCAGTTTTCTTCAAAATGATTTGGCAATCGTTAGTTTTCAGCAAATCTTGTAAATATGGCAGTTTTTCTGAAAATACACTTGGAACCATCCATCTTCATCAGAACTACCTCGCAAGCCTGAGTTCTCAGCAAATCTCTCCCGAGCCCCCTGGCTGCCGCACAGGCACTACACACAGCGCATCTTACGCTGAAGGGCCCTTCTGCTTTTACACACTGATGGTCACATTACAAACCTAGGTTGCTCCTTTTCCTTCACATGGATTTCCTCACCAAACCCTACTTTCTCATTACGGCTGGCTCGGATTGCTGCAACCGCCTCTCCGGGTCTTATTTCACTGCTTTTTTTCTTTTTCCCCCCTTCTCGGAGCTTACAGAATGAGCTTTTGAAACAACTGATTTGATCATGCCATCCATCCTCCATGTTTTAAATCCTCCAATGGCTCCCCAGTGTCTCCAGGATCAAATCCAGCTCCTTCACATGCCATACAAGGATCTTCTTGATCCCGTCTCCTCGTTCAGGTTCAGCTTTCTCTCTTTTTAACTTTGCAGCCTAGGCTCCAGCCATGATGAAATATTTGTGGTGGCCTGTGTGCCATGCCTTCATATTTGTTCAGTCTGCCTGGAAAGCTCTTCCTCCCATAAAACTCAATCTAGAAATCAACCCCTCTGGAAAGCCTTTCCTGACTTCATTAAGCTTGGGTCAGGGGGCCACTTCTATTTGCTCCCTTGCATTTCATATAGAACTCTACCAAAACAGACTTTTATGCTGTAAAACCCCCGATATTTGACTGTTCTTTCAAGAGAGAACTCCTTAAAGGTGAAGGTAGATGATGATTCCATAACACACTGGAGTAGAGAAGAAGAAAATTGGGTTTTTAAAAATGGATTTGGTTTTGGGCACACTGGACCAGAGACTCCAGAATGACACCTTCGTGAATGTGGAAATTTCTAGTAGGCGGTTAGAAATACACTTGGGGAATTCAGAACAGGAGCCGAAGTTACGTATGTAGAATTTGATACATCTGAAATACCAAAGTAATATTTGAAATGATAGGGGTAGAGGATAATCCAGAAAAAAGTGCTAGAGAAAAATAAAAAACATGCAGCATGTATCTTGGAGAAGGCTTGTATTACAGTGGCAGCAAAGCCAGAGAATGAGAGAGAAACAGGAGAGGTAAGCGCACTGTTACAAACATTAAGGAAACAGAAAAAAGCAGAGGTGTTAATGACCCAGAAAGCTGGCATATGGAGGATTTTTTCACATGGTCTGTAAACTGCTGGAAACAGTCCCTCCCTCCATCGTGTGCTTTATCCCTTATCCCTTCCCCTGTGACCAGCTGGTTTTTCAGTTTCTCTGATGAGCACTTCTAGCTACTTGAGGGTTTCTGCACAAGCTGTTTCTAATGCCTCAAACGTATCCTCCTGCCCCCCACCCCCTTACAAAAACTAACCCATCCACTTCTCACCACAAGGCCTCACAGCTACCCTTCACTGTCCTTTCACTGCTTATGTTTTAGTTTTATGACTCATTAATTACAGTTACTTTCTCTCATTAGGCTGTAAGTTCTGTAAGTGGAGGGACTATTTCTGTTTAATTCACCATTACACCGTCCAGACAACATTCTACCACAGTGCCTGGAAAAACAGCAGGCATTCAATATATATGTGTTAAATGAATAAACTACAAAGACACCAAAGGGGTAGAGGAGTGAGGATGCAGGTCATTGGCTGAGTTAGGCTAGAAGAATGTGGGAGGGGAAAATGACCAAAAATACAAGTGGAGAGGTTGGCCATAGAAAGGAGGGCACTTCTTTCTATGATCTGAAAGCAGCTGGAGAAGGAAGGGGAAGTAACAGAAACACAGAGAAAGCAGGGAGACAAAGTCAGCCTGGAGTAAGAGGTTAGGTGGAACTTACTGTGAGCAGGCACTGTAAAGCATGGGGTAGGGAGTCAGTCAGGAAGAACAAAAAGATGATCAAGACCACGGGTCTCACTGAGGCTGGGAACCACAAGTATGACACAGAGACAACCACCACAATTCTGTGCTTTTCTTTAGCAGTGATGAAATTCCAGAGTAGAAGTGAGAGAAATGGACAACTGGTTTACCCCCAGGCCTGGGGACTGGTAAGACCTGTATGCCAAGTCACACCAAGTGCCATATGTATATGACATCAAACTGGTAAATAAGTGCTGCGTCCATGCATTTATTTCCTGGTGATCTAAGTGAGCTGGTTTGGGGAGAGTGAAAACTGATAGCAGATAACCAAGAAGGCAGGAAACATCAGAATGCCACACCTCCCTCTTTTTAAAAAAAATTTCTGCAAACTAAAGAATCATTTGGGTCACCCACTGCCTCTTTTGGGACTGGACTATTCCCTAGTGATGGGCAATAAGGGAAGGAAACTGGAGAGACCGAAGGAGACGTGGCAATTTTACCAAGTCCATTGCAGTCCTCTGTGCACTGTTGACCATCTGCCCGTGAGCAACACCATCCCTGCTCACATTTGACAGGGTCAGGTCTGATTTGGAAGATTAATACATACCTCAGTACAGCTGCTCCTATTTGTTTGCCTGATCCTTCCTTCATTCAATAAACATTTACTGAATACCTGCTTTGTGCCGGATGCTGGGAATTCAATTTTAAACGAGACACAGTCTCTGCCTTAAAGAAGTTATGGCCCTTTTATTCCATCCAAAGACAAAGAAAGGAACAGAAGAAAAAAGTCATATGCATGAGCCATGCTAGGAATAGTAGGTTACACTTTTGATCCAATTTCTTATGCCTGACTTTTTCCTTCTTCATCTTTATTATAAAGACTTACAGGTTTTATAAAACGACTGTGTACTTTCAATACAGTTTCAAAATACAGCTAATCCTCATTATTTGTGGATTCCCTATTTGCAAATTTGCCTACTCACTAAAATTTACTTGTAACCCCCAAATCAACGCGTGTGGTGCTGTCACAGTTGAATACATGCACTGGCGCAGAGTGGTGAAACATTTGAGCTGCCCAATGCACACGTTCCCAGCTGAGGGAGGAACGTTAGCACCTCCTAATGCCTTGCAATGTTTCTCATGCTCCGTCTTACCGTTTCAGCTCTCATACAGTAAACAAGTGTCCTTTTTATGATCTATTTAGTGCCATGTTTTTCACATTTTTGTGCTCTTTGTTGGTGATTTTGCTGTTTAAAATGGTCCCTAAGCATAGTGTTGCAGTGTTGTCTAGTGTGACTAAGTACAAGAGGGCTGAGGTGCCCCACAGATAAAGTATGTGTACTAGTTAAGCTTTGTTTAGGTGCAAGTGACAGTGCATGAGTTCAATTTTAATGACTCAACTATATTAAATTAAGTGTCTTTAGACAGACATACACATAAAACAAGGTTATGTATTGATTGGTTGATGGAAATCTTGTGACCAGAGGCTCTCAAGAACCTAATCCTGCATTTCCTCTAGGAGCACTGGTTTAGAATTCACTAATTCAGTGTTCACGGTGAATTTATAGAACATAATTGCTGTAAATGACTAAAATTGACTGTGTATTTTTAGGCATGGCTTCTGTGCATCCACCAAATTACTATTTTACTGTTCTTAGTTGCTACCTTTCCTAATCTTATTCCTTGACAAATCTATGAAGTTTTGGGGAGCTCTGTCTCAATCAAATTGTAATCATTCATAGAGAATATCCTACACGTCCAGTACTAAGGTGGGAACTTTGGGGGGAATATGACTGTTGGAAAGTTGATTCCTGTTGGTTTCACATGGCTGTGTGTAATGGCTTATAGACTCATATTTAGTCAGGTCAATTGGAAGTTTATAGCCTGAGATCAAAGGGCCTGAAGTAGATATGTTATTCCTTTGATGAGGCTGGAAGAACATTCTCTAGCAAAATTCCATAACTCTGTGTCTACAAAGGAGCTTTCAAAAATATAAAGGAGTATCTCCCAAAGAGTAGCACGTTTAGGGTAGAGTCTAGGCACTGGTATTTTCACACAAGTGCCCAAGGTGATTCTAAGGCCTAGCTGTTTGAGAACTCCTACTCTGGCATATAACAAACCAATAATCTGTGGGGGTTGGAGAGCTCAGGACTGATTCCTGATCTGTTTGTGTGAAGCTGACTTCGCTTAGTAGCCGGTAAGCATGGATTATTGTGATCCCTGTCAACTCCTCCCATTCTTGCCTTCTCCCCTTCCTCTGGTTTGAATCTCAATTCTTACCAGCACTATCCATCAAGGATTTCAAATTCCTTCCCAACAAACAACATTAAACAGACACAGTAACTCTCAGGCTCATAATTTATTGAGGGCAAATATATGTACAGGAGAGGTTCAAGATGGCAGAGGAGTAAGATGTGGAGATCACCTTCCTCCCCAAAAATACATCAAAAATACATCTACATGTGGAAAAGCTCCTACAGAACACCTACTGAACACTGGCAGAAGACCTCAGACTTCCCAAAAGGCAAGAAACTCCCAACGTACCTGGCCATGTGGCTGACAGAGTCTTGGTGCTCCAGCCAGGTGTCAGGCCTGAACCTCTGAGGTGGGAGAGCCGAGCTCAGGACATTGGTCCACCAGAGACCACACGGCCCCACGTAATATCACATGGCGAAAGCTCTCTCACAGATTTCCATCTCAACGCACTAAGACCCAGCTCCACTCAACGACCAGCAAGCTACAGTGCTGGACACCTTATGCCAAACAACTAGCAAGACAGGAACACAATGCCACCCATTAGCAGAGAGGCTGCCTAAAATCATAATAAGGTCACAGCCACCCCAAAACACACCACCGGACGTGGTCCTGCCCACCAGAAAGACAAGATCCAGCCTCATCCACCAGAACACAGGTACCAGTCCCCTCCACCAGGAAGCCTACACAACCCACTGAACCAACCTTAGTCACTGGGGGCAGACACCAAAAACAACGGGAACTACGAACCTGCAGCCTGCAGAAAGGAGACCCTAAACACAGTAAGTTAGGAAAAATGAGAAGACAGAGAAATACACAGCAGGTGAAGGAGCAAGGTAAAAACCCACCAGACCAAACAAATGAAGAGGAAATAGGCAGTCTACCGGAAAAACGATTTCAGAGTAATGATAGTAAAGATGATCTAAAACCTTGCAAATAGAATGGAGAAAATACAAGAAATGTTTAACAGGGACCTAGAAGAACTAAAGAGCAAATAAACAATGATGAACAACACAATAAATGAAATTAAAAATTCTCTAGAAGGAATCCATAGCAGAATAACTGAGGCACAAGAATGGATAAATGACCAGGTAGATAAAACAGTGGAAATAACTACTGCAGAGCAGAATAAAGAAAAAAGAATGAAAAGAACTGAGGACAGTCTCAGAGACCTCTGGGACAACATTAAATGCACCAACATTCGAATTATAGGGGTTCCAGAAGAAGAAGAGATAAAAAAAGGGACTGAGAAAATATTTGAAGAGATTATAGTTGAAAACTTCACCTAATATGGGAAAGGAAATAGTAAATCAAGCCCAGGAAGCACAGAGAGTCCCATACAGGATAAATCCAAGGAAAAACACACCAAGACACATATTAATAAAACTATCAAAAATTAAATACAAAGAAAAAATATTAAAAACAGCAAGGGAAAAGCAACAACTAACATACAAGGGAATCCCCATAAGGTTAACAGCTGATCTTTCAGCAGAAACTCTGCAAGCCAGAAGGGAGTGGCAGGACATATTTTAAGTGATGAAAGGCAAAAACCTACAACCAAGATTACTCTACACAACAAGGATCTTATTCAGATTCAACGGAGAAATTAAAACCTTTACAGACAAGCAAAAGCTAAGAGAATTCAGCACCACCAAACCAGCTTTACAACAAATGCTAAAGGAACTTCTCTAGGCAGGAAACACAAGAGAAGGAAAAGACCTACAATAACAAAGCCAAAACAATTAAGAAAATGGTAATAGGAACATACATATCGATAATTACCTTAAATATAAATGGTGTAAATGCTCCAACCAAAAGACACAGACTGGCTGATTGGATACAAAAACAAGACCCATATATATGCTGTCTACAAGAGACCCACTTCAGAACGAACTAGGGACACATAAAGACAAAGTGAGGGCATGGAAAAAGATATTCCATGCAAATGGAAATCAAAAGAAAGCTGGAGTAGCAATTCTCATAACAGACAAAACAGACTTTAAAATAAAGACTATTACAAGAGACAGAGAAGGACACTACATAATGATCAAGGGATCAATCCAAGAAGAAGGTATAACAATTGTAAACATTTATGCACCCAACACAGGAGCACCTCAATACATAAGGCAAATACTAACAGCCGTAAAAGGGGAAATCGACAGTAACACAATCATAGTAGGGGACTTTAACACCCCACTTTCACCAATGGACAGATCATCCAAAATGAAAATAAATAAGGAAACACAAGCTTTAAATGATACATTAAACAAGATGGACTTAATTGATATTTAAAGGACATTCCATCCAAAAACAACAGAATACACATTCTTCTCAAGTGCTCATGGAACATTCTCCAGGATAGATCATATCTTGGGTCACAAATCAAGCCTTGGTAAATTTAAGAAAACTGAAATTGTATCAAATATCTTTTCTAACCACAACGCTATGAGACTAGATATCAATTACAGGAAAAAATCTGTAAGAAATACAAACACATGGAGGCTAAACAACACACTGCTTAATAACCAAGAGATCACTGAAGAAATCAAAGAGGAAATCAAAACTACTGAGAAACAAATGACAATGAAAACACGAAGACCCAGAACCTATGAGATGCAGCAAAAGCAGTTTTAAGAGGGAAGTTTATAGCAATACAATCCTACCTCAAGAAACAAGAAACATCTCAAATAAACAACCTAACCTTACACCTAAAGCAATTAGAGAAAGAAGAACAAAAAACCCCTAAAATTAGCAGAAGGAAAGAAATCATAAAGATCAGATCAGAAATAAATGAAAAAGAAATGAAAGAAACGATAGCAAAGATCAATACAACTAAAAGCTGATTCTTTGAGAAGATAAACAAAATTGATAAACCATTAGCCAGACTCATCAAGAAAAAGAGGGAGAAGACTCAAATCAATAGAATTAGAAATGAGAAAGGAGAAGTAACAATCGACACTGCAGAAATACAAAGGATCATGAGAGATTACTACAAGCAATTATATGCCAATAAAATGGACAACCTGGAAGAAAAGGACAAACTCTTAGAAATGCACAACCGTCTGAGACTGAACCAGGAAGAACTAGAAAATATGAACAAACCAATCACAAGCACTGAAATTGAAAGTGTGATTAAAAATCTTCCAACAAACAAAAGCCCAGGACCAGATGGCTTCACAGGCGAATTCTATCAAACATTTAGAGAAGAGCTAACACCTATCCTTCTCTAAGTCTTCCAAAATATAGCAGAGAGAGGAACACTCCCAAACTCATTCTACGAGGTCACCATCACTCTGATACCAAAACCAGACAAAGATGTCACAAAGAAAGAAAACTCAGGCCAATATCACTGATGAACATAGAGGCAAAAATCCTCAACAAAATACTAGCAAACACAATCCAACAGCACATTAAAAGGATCATACATTATGATCAAGTGGGGTTTATCCCAGGAATGGAAGGATTCTTCAATATACGCAAATCAATCAACGTGATACACCATATTAACAAACTGAAGGAGAAAAAGCATATGATCATCTCAATAGATGCAGAGAAAGCTTTTGACAAAATTCAACACCCATTTATGATAAAAACCCTCCAGAGAGTAGGCATAGAGGCAACTTTCCTCAACATAATAAAGGCCATGAATGACAAACTCACAGTCAACATCATTCTCAATGGTGAAAAACTGAAACCATTTCCACTAAGATCAGGAACAAGACAAGGTTGCCCACTCTCACCACTGTTATTCAACATAGTTTTGGAAGTTTTAGCCACAGCAATCAGAGAAGAAAAAGAAATAAAAGGAATTCAAATTGGAAAAGAAGAAATAAAGCTGTCACTGTTTGCAGATGACATGATACTATACATAGAGAATCCTAAAGATGCTACCAGAAAACTACTAGAGGTAATCAATGAATTTGGTAAAGTAGCAGTATACAAAATTAATGCACAGAAATCTCTTGCATTCCTATACACTAATGATGAAAAATCTGAAAGTGAAATTAAGAAAACACTCCTATTTACCATTTCAACAAAAGAATAAAATACCTAGGAATAAACCTACCTAAGGAGACAAAAGACCTGTATGCAGAAAATTATAAGACACTGATGAAAGAAATTAAAGATGATATAAATAGATGGAGAGATATACCATGTTCTTAGATTGGAAGAATCAACATTGTGAAAATGACTCTACTACCCAAAGCAATCTACAGATTCAATGCAATCTCTATCAAACTACCACTGGCATTTTTCACAGAACTAGAACAAAAAATTTCACATTTTGTATGGAAACACAAAAGACCCCGAATAGCCAAGGAAATATTGAGAAAGAAAAACAGAGCTGGAGGAATCAGGCTCCCTGACTTCAGACTATACTGCAAAGCTACAGTAATCAAGCAGTATGGTACTGGCACAAAAACAGAAATATAGATCAAAGGAACAGGATAGAAAGCCCAGAGGTACACCCACACACATATGGTCACCTTATCTTTGATAAAGGAAGCAAGAATACACAGTGGAGAAAAGACAGTCTCCTCAATAAGTGGTGCTGGGAAAACTGGACAGCTACATGTAAACGAATGAAATTAGAACACTCCCTAACACCATACACAGAAATAAACTCAAAATGGAATGTAAGGCCAGACACCATCAAACTCTTAGAGGAAAACACAGGCAGAACACTCTATGACATAAATCACAGCAAGATCCTTTTTGACCCACCTCCTAGAGAAATGGAAATAAAAACACAAATAAACAAATGGGACCTAATGAAACTTAAAAGCTTTTGCACAGCAAAGGAAACCATAAACAAGACGAAAATACAACCCTCAGAATGGGACAAAATATTTGCAAATGAAGCAACTGACAAAGGATTAATCTCCAAAACTTACAAGCAGCTCAATATCAAAAAAACAAACAACCCAGTCCAAAAATGGGCAGAAGACCTAAACAGACATTTCTCCAAAAAAGATATACATATTGCCAGCAAACCCATGAAAGAATGCTCAACACCATTAATCATTAGAGAAATGCAAATCAAAACTACAATGAGGTACCATCTCACACCGGTCAGAATGGCCATCATCAAAAAATCTACAAACAATAAATGCTGGAGAGGGTGTGGAGAAAAGGGAACCCTCTTGCACTGTTGGTGGGAATGTAAATTGATACAGCCACTATGGAGAACAGTATGGCGGTTCCTTAAAAAACTAAAAATAGAACTACCATATGACCCCACAATCCCAGTACTGGGCATATACCCTGAGAAAACCATAATTCAAAAAGAGTCATGTACCAAAATGTTCACTGCAGTACTATTTACAATAGCCAGGACATGGAAGCAACCTAAGTGTCCATCGACAGATGAATGGATAAAGAAAATGTGGCATATATATACAATGGAATATTACTCAGCCATAAAAAGGAACGAAACTGAGTTATTTGTAGTGAGGTGGATGGACCTAGAGACTGTCGTTCAGAGTGAAGTCAGAAAGAGAAAAACAAATACCGTATGCTAACACATATATATGGAATCTAAAAAAACAAAAAAAACCCAAATGGTCATGAAGAACCTAGGGGCAAGACGGGAATAAAGATGCAGACCTACTAGAGAATGGACTTGAGGATATGGGGAGGGGGAAGGGTAAGCTGGGAGAAAGTGAGAGAGTGGCATGGACATATATACACTACCAAACGTAAAACAGATAGGTAGTGGGAAGCACCCGCATAGCACCTTGAGATCAGCTCGGTGCTTTGTGACCACCTAGAGGGGTGGGATAGGGAGGGTGGGTGGGACGGAGATGCAAGAGGGAAGAGATATGGGGACATATGTATATGTATAACTGATTCACTTTGTTATAAAGCAGAAACTAACACACCATTGTAAAGCAATTACACTCCAATAAAGATGTTAAAAAAAAAAAAAAAGCAAACAAAATACAGGGCTTCCCTGGTGGCGCAGTGGTTGAGAGTCTGCCTGCCGGTGCAGGGGACACGAGTTCGAGCCCCGGTCTGGGAAGATCCCACGTGCCGCGGAGCAACTGGGCCCGTGAACCACAATTACTGAGCCTGCACGTCTGGAGCCTCTGCTCCGCAACAAGAGTGGCCGTGATAGTGAGAGGCCTGCGCACCGCGATGAAGAGTGGCCCCCGCTCGCTGCAAATGGAAGAAGCCCTCGCACAGAAACGAAGACCCAACACAGCCAAAAATAAATAAATAAATAAATAATTAATTAAAGGTGCTTTTAAAAAAATACAATAAAACATGAAATTTTATTTCATAACTTAGATATTTGGGCATATAATTACTTTCATGATCAGTTTAAGTCATATAGTCTTCCATGTTTTATGTCTCTACAATAAAAAACCAAATCAAACTAAATCAACCAAAAAAAAAAAATGTGACCCATATACTAAGATTGT
The DNA here is from genome assembly GCF_028023285.1 of Balaenoptera ricei. Lineage (NCBI taxonomy): Eukaryota > Metazoa > Chordata > Mammalia > Artiodactyla > Balaenopteridae > Balaenoptera > Balaenoptera ricei. Next base: position 28,594,918 of record NC_082650.1, on the reverse strand, counting down.
TCATATGGAAAAATTCAATTTGAAATGTAATTTAGACCTATGCCTGCCAGTGAGTTTAAGGACAGGGCAGTATGCCGCCTTCATGGTCTTGGCCCAGGCATGTTTTCTCCTGTGATCCTGGGAACGATATTGCTTTTCCAGTCAGTGACTCTGCAAGCAGGCAGGCATGGTCAAGACATTTTCTCACAAGGGAGATGCCAACCTTTGGAGGTCGATCAAACATTGTCTCTCCTTCGTGTGAGATACAGCAGTGGGTAAGAGGCTGCTGCTTAAACACACCCACAGAAATAGGGAAGCAGAAATAGGGGTAAAAGAAAGAAAAGACTCATTAAGTACAAAAAAGTTTAGTAAAAGAGTGATAAAAGCAAACCTGTTCCAGTATGTTCAGAGATCTTTCATTGTGCACATGGTTTATGAGGATAAAAGAGACATTCAAATAAAAAAAGATTCTTCCTTTTTTATGTCAACTGAAGGAGGACCATGTTAAAATCAGGGACCATTATGACCACATTATTGGGATTGCTAAGTAATAATAATAATAACATTAGCATACCGTTAATTTTCCATGGTCTATGTGAAGATTAGCATACAGCTAAGTTTCTTAAGCAAAGGAAATAAATGGTCGTCAGGAGATATCTAAATCTGATTAAGAGACATTTTAATCATATTCATCACATTGAGCCTCACATAGCTGGATACATCTTTACGTGAAGCTGTTGTTTTTAAGTAGGGTAGTCTGTAACTCCAACACCACTACTTATATACGTGCACGTAATGGGAAAATGAAAGCAAAGTTTCCTTAACAAGATCTTAAAATAAGAATTGTAATTTAAGGAAAAACACACATATTCATATGGGCATAAAATATTATATATTATATATATTTCTACTAAAATAGAGCAGTAGTTCTCAACTGTGGGGTGTGGGTGGGGTCCTTTTGGCCCCCAGGGGAAATTTGGCAATGTCTGGAAGACATTTTTGATTGTCACAACCGGAGAGGGTTAGTGCTTCTGGCATCTAGTGGGTAGAGGCCTGGGAGGCTGCTAAACATCCAACAATACACAACATATTCCCCCTCAACAAAGAATTATCAAGCCCCAAATGCCAATAGTGCCAAGTCTGAGAAACCCTGGAGTGCCTGACAAAACAAGAGGACAGCAGAGTTAGGGTATCAGAGAACTTATGAAGAAAGGTCATGCTGATTGTCAAGTCAGAAGACAGGGGGACTGATAACAATCAATTCTGCCACTACCTAAAGGGCAATTTATGACTAGGAATGACTGGTGGGAAGCTTTCCCAATAACATGCTTCACATTTTAGGTTTGTAATAGATCATAAGAGGGATGTTACTGATATTTAGGTTAACTTTTGCAAATATCATCATGGAGAGCAAACACTGCATTATTCTATCAAACGGCCCTTGAAGTCACTGTTGGAGAGAGTATGGGCCAAGGGGAACGTTGGTTTGACCCTGTACAGCATCACTTATTTTATACTTTCACGTATCTCATCGTTCAAAGATTAGAATCCAAACTTGCCTTCTCAGAGTCATGAAGGAGTCCTACAAATACTTATCAATGGTTTATTGAAACAGTTATCAAGTCTTTATTGAGAATTTATATTATTCTCTAAACTGAGTTTTCATGGAAGATTTGTGTAAGAAAATGAGACGTGATGGAGGATGGGCTCAGAGACTCAAACCAGCTGAATAATCAGAGGGTTGCTAAACTGGAAAACAACTTTGCCCTTATGTTATTCTGTACAAATCTTAAGTAATGCGAGTTAGGAAGACATCAAGAAAGTGAAACATTCCCCAAACCTAGCTTTGGGGTAGAGACTATGGGGGGATTATCTCACAGTCCCTTTATTTCAGAACCACTGGCAATGATCTAGGTCCTGCTCCCAGGAGAGATAAAGTGAGAAGACAAGCAGTTTGTGGGGTCTCACTCTGTTGAGGGTGAGAGGGTCCTGGAAACATGGAGGGGAATTGCCCAAAGTAGCAAGAAATGTAGCTGCGGGGGAAGAGACAAAGCACAGGCTGAGGTACACTTGGCATGGACAATGGCTGAGGCAACGGTGTAAGAGCAGAATGAGTAGTAAAACTCGTTACCAGACCTTTGATAGAGTCAAAACCTTATGGGTTCCTTGCAGGGCAGGAGAGATTCTGGAGGCTTTTAGAGTTCCTCCGTGTAGAATGTTTAGGGACTTTACTGTTGGGAGTGGAATCTGTGCGTGTGAGGTGACTCACACTGGCTTTGCTGTCATATCATCGGGGTCCCACTCACTCTCTAGACTAAAAGATAGTTTTCAAATGTAAATAACGTTTTTTTTTTTTTGAAATTAACATTTTTCCTCAAAATATTTATAAATTACTGAGCCAAATTATGGAGAAAAAAGAAATATGTATCAGTGTCGTCTGCACTGAGGGACACCAATAAGCACTTTAGCTTTAATTTACTTGTAAGTTAAAATATTGCCTTAGTTCTCTTCAGATAAAGAAAGAAAACTTCACATATGCCTGGAATTTTAAAGTGAATCCAAGCATATATTAATTTTTATCTATTTAACATAACAAATTAGAGATTAAATCAACTGTATTTTCTTTGATAAATGAATTACTAAAGTAAAAAATATATAAATTGATTTTATTCTTTAGCATTAGGAAGAAGGCAATAATAATTATGATTGTATTCAATGATTTAGTGCACATGAACTTTTTAGGTAGTTGGAAAATCTGCTACCACTGTCTATTATAAATTTACTGTTGGACTTAACACAGTAATAAAATCATATAATTCCTATGGTTAGGAATAATTCAGATGCACTCCTGGTACATGGAGAAGTAAATGGGAAAATTTTTTTTCTATATGAAGTGATTTTTGAAAATAGTGATATACAGCACAATTAATCCAGGCTTCAATAAACTGTCTACTTTTGGGATGAAGAGGGATAAATAAAAATTAGATGTTTTTTAGAATAAGGCAGACATATGCACACTGAAGGCAACTTATTCACTGCCTACTGTCTTCCTGATAGGTTGGCAGAATTATCAATGTAAAATTTTGTGTGCATGTGTTTGGCTGGAAGAGGAACTACAATGGAGTTATCTGATGCTTTGGGGTTCTCTGTTCTTGTTTTGGACTAGACAAGAAAACAGCTGTTTCTGAATACAACTGGAGTATGCAGTTTAGTTAGGAAGCCAGCTCTTTTGAATTAACCCAGCCTGCTCTTACTGACTTTATATGCTAAGCAAAATACTGAAAATAACTATAACACTTTTCTCAAATGAAGAGATGAGCTATAATGGATATTTTAATAACTATCTTGGAATAGAAAAACTAATAACTATTATTCATTTAATGAGTTTTTAGAGAAAGACATAAATAAAACATCACAGTTAATTTCTTCACATTCACAGAAATAATCTAACATTCTTGTGCGTAATTATTACTATATACACCTGGCATTTATACAAAAACATAATTGGTTGTGTTAACACTGAAAAATTTACTGAAGGTAGAAAGTACTCTTCTACCATGGGTTTCATTTTTTAGAAATTAAAAAAAGAAGAAAACCAAGCATTTTCAGAAACTTTAAAAAAACCTGGGCATTTTAGGTATTAAGAAAAAGACAATAGGGCATTTCAGTACCTTGAAAGTATGAAAAGAATAGAATTGTCTGTGCTAATAAGAACAGATATCCAACATATACAAAAATAAACTCATAATGAATTAAAGACTTAAAGGTAAGCCTTGAAACCATAAAACGCCTGGAAGAGAACATAGGCAGTAAACACTTTGACATGGGTCTTAGCAATATTTTTTGGATCTGTCTTCTCAGGCAACAAAAACAATAATTAACAAATGGTACTACATCTCACTAAAAAGCTTTTGCACAGTGAAGGAAACCATTAACAAAATGAAAAGGCAACCTACTGAAATGGAGTAGATAATTTGCAAGTGATATATCTGATAGGGGTTAATATTCAAAATAATGTATGCAGCTTAATATCTAACAAACAATCCAACTGAAAAATGGGCAGAGGATCTTCACAGACATATTTTCAAAGAAAACATACAGATGGCCAACAGGTACATGAAAAGATACTCAACATCAGTAATCATCAGGAAAATGCAAATCAAAATCATAATGAGATATCACCTCACACCTGTCAGAATGGCTATCCTCAAAAAGACCAAAAATAACAAGCGTTGGCAAGGATGTGGAGAAAAGGGAACATTTATGCACTGTTGGTGGGAATGTAAATTTGTACAGCCACTGTGGAAAACCAGTATGGAGGTTCCTTAAAAAATTAAAAATAGAACTACCATATAATGCAGCAATTCCACTTTTGGGTATTTACCCGAAGAAAACACAAATTCGAAAGGACGTATGCACCCCTATGTTCACTGCAGCGTTATTTACAATAGCCAAGATACGAATCAAGCTAAGTGTCCATATTGATAGATGAATGGTTAAAGATGATGTGGTATATATACAATGGACTATTACCCAGCCATAAAAAAACAAATGTTGCCATTTGTGAAAACATGGATGGATCTAGAGGGTATTATGCTAAGTGAAATAAGTCAGACAGAGAAAGAGAAATATCCTATGATTTCACTTACATGTGGAATCTAAAAAACAAATGAACAAACAAAACGAACCAAAAACAGACTCATAGATACAGAGAACAAACTGGTGATTGCCAGTGGGGAGGGGAATGAGGGATTAGGCGAAATAGGTGAAGGGGATTAAGAGGTACAAACTTCCAGTTATGAAATAAATAAGTTACAGGGATGTAATATACAGCATAAGAAATACAGTCAACAACACTGTAATAATTTTGTATAGTGACAGATGGTTACTAGATTTACTGTGGTGATCATAATGTATTTAAATGCTGAATCACTATGTTGCACACCTGAAACTAATATTGTATGTCAACTATACTTCAAAAGATTAAAAAAAGATGTCCAAGATATATTGGTGAAATAAAAGTATTAAGTATGATCACAGTTTCATCAAAACAAAGAACAGACATGAATAGACATGTATGTATACATATGCAGACAACATTTTTAACAGGATATGCAAGAAACAGAGTAAACATGAATATTAGCAGGACAGAGGAGTTTTATTTTTCATTTACACAATTCTTTATTGTTTGGATTTTTAAAACTATGAGTTTTAAAATATATAAAAGTAATATAAAAGTATATAAAATATAAAAAAGTATAATATATAAAAGTAATATAAAAGTATATTACTTTTACCTAGAGAAATGGAAATAAAAACAAAAATAAACAAGTGGGACCTAATGAAACTTAAAAGCTTTTGCACAGCAAAGGACACCATAAACACGATGAAAAGACAACCCTCAGAATGGGACAACATATTTGCAAATGAAGCCACTGACAAAGGATTAATCTTCAAAATTTACAAGCAGCTCATGCAGCTCAATATCAAAAAACCAAACAACCCAATCCGAAAATGGGCAGAAGACCTAAACAGACATTTCTCCAAAGAAGATATACAGATTGCCAACAAACACATGAAAGAATGGTCAACATCATTAATCATTAGAGAAATGCAAATCAAAACTACAATGAGGTATCACCTCACACCAGTCAGAATGGCCATCATCAAAAAAATCTACGAACACTAAATGCTGGAGAGGGTGTGGAGAAAAGGGAACCCTCTTGCACTGTTGGTGGGAATGTAAACTGATAACAGCCACTATGGAGAACAGTATGGAGGTTCCTTCAAAAACTAAAAATAGAACTACCATACAACCCAGCAATCCCACTCCTGTGCATATACCCTGAGAAAACCATAATTCAAAAAGAGTCATGCACCACAATGTTCATTGCAGCTCTATTTACAATAGCCAGGACATGGAAGCAACCTAAGTGTCCATCGACAGATGAATGGATAAAGAAGATGTGGCACATATATACAATGGAATATTACTCAGCCATAAAAAGAAACGAAATTGAGTGATTTGTAGTGAGGTGGATGGACCTAGAGACTGTCATACAGAGTGAAGTAAGTCAGAAAGAGAAAAACAAATACCGTATGCTAACCCATATATATGGAATCTAAAAAAAAAAAAAAAAGGTTCTTTAGAACCTAGGGGCAGGACAGGAATAAAGACGCAGATGTAGAGAATGGACTTGAGGACACAGGAGGGGGAAGGGTAAGCTGGGACGAAGTGAGAGAGTGACATGGACATATATACACTACCAAATGTAAAATAGATAGGTAGTGGGAAGCAGCAGCATAGCACAGGGAGATCAGCTTGGTGCTTTGTGACCACCTAGAGGGGTGGGATAGGGAGGGTTGGAGGGAGACGCAAGAGGGAGGAGATATGGGGATATATGTAAATGTATAGCTGATTCACTTTGTTACAAAGCAGAAACTAACACACCATTGTAAACCAATTATACTCCAATGAAGGAAAAAAAAAGTATATTACTTTTATAGTGTAAATCCTCAAATTAATTAAAATTTTTATACAAGGAACTTTAACGACAATTTTCCTCCCCAAATAGATGAATGCTACAGATTAATGCTTAGGCTATCAAAAATAAAGAGCCTAAAAAAGAAATGGTCCACGATACAAACACAAATAAACTAAGACTGTCAGCACTTCTTTTTTCCCAAACCTTCTGAGTTTCTTTCCTCCCTGGTAGCAGCAATATTCTTCCTTTTATGAGATGCAAATTTACAGCACACTGTGATAAAAATGTTCTGGAATGAGCTTGAGGAAAATGTTCTCCTATACCCTTGGGGTACAGGTTAATTTGTCTGGGGATTCTCTAGCCAATTGTGGAGAGTAACGAACAAGGCCCGTCCCCTCCTCTTGCAGTGGAGAAGCCAAATGCTGCCATCACCCGCTAACACTTCAATGACCCAGACGAAATGTTAGAAGGTACCTGGTACATTTAGCAACAGAACAGGTGTGTCCCACTTGGAAGGACTTAGAAGATTCAGCAGCTGCCAAAAGGTATAATTTTACTTCTTATTCTATAGTTTGAATAGAAATAATTTAAAAAAGAAAAAAAAAACTACTGAGGAGGTTTCTTTCCTTTTTTCCTTAAGAAGTATAGACAATACAATTCTAAAGACTTCCACATGAAGAAAGGGTACAATGAAACAAACATAAAACACGGACATAAAAAAGCAAAACGTGGCTGGCTGTGCAGGTAACAGCTGTCTGCCTGTGTCGCTGACTAGGTGGTAGAGGAAAAAGGGCACCAGCCTGAGAGCATGGAGGCCGAGCTCCAACCAGGAGGGTCATTCTGAACAAACCCCTTATAACCTTCCTGGATCTACCTTGATTTCCTCATCTACAAAGTGAAGGAGTTGACTAGAATCACCAGTGTTGATCTCTAAGGTTCCTTCCACGTCATCAGTTCTATAATTCTACGAACTTAGGACCCACCCCTCCCACGCCCGAATTCTAGTCACTTATCACAGATCATTTTTCATGCCCTTCTTTTTTTTACAAAAAAAAAAAAACATATATGATAATAAAAATAAAACTTGTACATGAAATTAAACATCTGATAGAATTTGTGGTAGGCTTATAAGGCAGGATCTTGATAAAAATCAAACCATAACATATTCTGATAAAGAAACTAAACTGAAGAAATACAACTATGCCAGGTGCTAAGGAAGTCCAGTTACACATTTCTCAAGGGCTGGCTGTTTGTGTCATGACTCACAGTGTACCCAAGGCATTTTGGTTACCTGGGATGACATTAACGTTTCCCAGGGACTTCTTACCTACATGTAGGTCATTCTTTACACTTTCTCCCACAGGGAAGTAAAACACTGTCAAACTATACATGTGGTACATTCCACATGTAAAGATAAATACATATATGTAAGATTCTATTTTAACACATGGATTCAGATAAAGCAGATCAAATCATGTTCTTCAACAAAAGAAGTCTTTGCATCTTAAACCTTAAAGCCTTATTTGAGCTCCATCTTCTCCATGAGAACTTTTCTACTTCCTTCCCTAAATGTATTCTTATCCTCTGCAACTTCCTTGCTTTACCTATTTTATGTTTTTAAATGTTTTACTTGCATATCTACAAGTTCTTTGAGATCTATTAGAATTAGGGTTTGGGCAGCAGTGGGATAGCCTGAAGCAGACCTCAAGGGTCAAGTTGGATATCTGAAGAATTGTCTGTTGGGATATGAATATAAAGATCTATTTCAAGCATGGAGATCAGTCTGTGAGAAGAAAAGGCACAGAGAATTAAAAAATCAATTACAGTCTAAACTAAGACTATGATGCAGCGAGTTCTGCTAAGTAGAGCAGTGGCACAGGCAGTGAGAACTGGGGAGTCTTAGAAGCAGGTAAGAGGTTTCCATCCATAGGAACACAGGCATGTCAGGAAGAGGCAGCCAGAAAGACACTGACAGAGTTCCTTATATCTCCTCTGGCTGCGGCAGAATTAGCTCAAGGCTGTTAGACAGGAACATACAAAGTTGGGGGGTAGGTAACCCTAATTTCAAAGGTCAGCATGATGCAGAGTTGGGAATACCAGTAAGCCAGTAAGCCACTACAAGTAAAGGTTGTGTCTTTCATAGCATCTCACACAGTACCTGACATAGACTACAAATCTTGTTAGCTGTCACAATGACTCTATGCCGATGTTATAAATGTTTTCATTGCATTATATGTCTTTAGGTTAAATTTATATTAGCATCTTCCTAAATTCTTAAATCTGGTGAATTCCAAACAATGGATACTATTACACATGTGACATTTGCCCACGGCGAAATTTCATGCCAGTCCTTTCAACTGTATCCCTTGTAGTCCCATACTGTTATAGGCAACCATCACCATAAATCCTTGCTGGATTTGAAACTGGAGTTTACCAAGAATTGTTTTTGTTTCAGTTCTTTGCAGCATAAACTGTTCATTCACACATAACCCAACCGTGAACCACGGGGGCTGGGATTAATACTGGCCTCCTCTTAGCTCTCCGCTGCTGATTTTAGGCTATTATACTTTAACAGTACTCCTCCTTAGGTGCCTTGACGTTGGCTATAACACCCTCTATTTATCTTTGCAGCTGTTACCTTTGGACCTTGTGGTCACTCTAACACAATGGTTCTCAATGCTGGCTGTACATTACAATCACCTGGAAAGCTTTTGCAATCTACCCATGCCAAGGTCCCATTCCAGCCCACTTAAATCAATTTGTGGGTGTGGAGACAGGCATTTATTTATTTATTTGTAAAAATTTCTCATGTGACTTCAATGTGAAGCCAAGGTTGAGACATCTGCTCTAACACAAGAATTAAGAACTTCAGCTCCTGGTTCACCTGTGTCCTCTTCATCCCAACTCTTGCAACCATCCTCGAATTTTAATGTCCAAGAGAACAACCTGCTCGATACTCTGGGTCCTAATTCCTTGACAAGCTCAATTCTAATAACACGTCCTTTGATTTCACTCCAGCTCTTATACACAACTCTGTGGATTTACCATAACTTTGGGCTGCCTGACATCTGATACATAATATTAAATAAGCAAAAGAATTTCTGGTTTTACAGAAAATTTTTTTTTTTTTGGAACCAAGCAAATAAACCACTTTATTTTCAGCTAGTGGGAGAAAAACCTGGAATTACAGGAGAGCTCCCATTGCAGCAGTTCACACCGTCGTGAAAAGTTGGCTTACAAAGTCATTTAATGAGTTCCTGCCTTCTTGATCTGCATAGTACATTGGTATCTTCTCCACAGACGGGAAGGTAATCATGGCTCCTCTTCTCCAAAAAATTAGGTTTAAGTTAATGGTATGACTTAAGGAGCTCAAGCCCGTCTAGCTTTATCTGGCTTTACAGGCCGGAGCTCCAATTTGTTAACTGCTTTCCTGTTTGACACTTTCCTGCTGCCACTGGGGCGTGGGTGGCTTGCTGCAGCCTTGCAGAGAACCCTGCTTTCTAAGTCTGCCGGTCTTCTCCCGATTGCACGTCCTTTCCGGTCCGGGTGACCCTCCATGGTGTGTCACTCCAGTGACTGTCTGACCAGTGCTACTGAGCCTCTCATCCTCTTCTTCCCCATCACCACCCCCCCCCCCCCCCAACAGCTCCAGTTATGCATCCGACTAAATCTGCCTTCTCCACTGCTAGGCCCTAGATGCTAAGCGCTACTGAGGAAAAACCCAACTGCACATTCAATCCAGAATGACGTCACCTGGATTTTTATGGCATCCAAATAGCAGCTCCCAGAACTACTCAGGAATCTCCTTATATGTCCGCCATGAGCCCCTGCTCCTGCTGTCCTTACAGGTATTCTAACAGTCACTACTCTTCTTCCTATCTCACTCCTCTGACCCTCACATCTGAAGTGGACCTTCCTTTCAGTTTTGGAGAACATGAAGATATCCTCAATTTCGAGACTTCCACGCTATCAACTTACCTGCATCCTCTTCCACATTTACCTGTCTCGGCGTGGGGGTGAGGCTCTATGCTCAACACAGCCAGACAATCCAATCCTTCGCTGAGGGGGCTGTCCTGGGCATTCTAGGATGTTTAGCAACATCTGTGACCTCTACCCATTAGATGCCAGTAGTACCCCTCTCCTTGCAGGTATTTGCAAAAATTTCTCCAGGCATTGTCAAATGTCTCCTGCGCGACAAAGTCACCCTCAGTGGAGAACCACTGCTCTAAGCCAAGACTAATCTATCAACCTGTCTTCCCAATAAAAACCTCCTGCTTTCTCTAAGATCCATGTGTGCTTTCTTTATCTACCTTCAACCTGAACCTGTCCTACTGGCTTTGACTCCTTAGGGTATCATTTTATGTCATTCCAATATTTAAAAAGTCATTCCTGGAACCAGGTCTCCCTCCAGCCACTGCTTGACTTTTTTTTTTTTTTTTTCCTTCAAGTGAAGAGGCTCTGGGAATGACTTCCACGAGTTCTCTTGCTGAGGCCCATTCTACTCTTCGATCCTTCTCATACTAGTATGAATCCATGACACTAGTGCAAAGGTGCCAGGATCCTCCTGATGACCACATGCTGAGACCCTAACTAACTGCCTGTTTCTGGCACTCCTGACTGTACCCTCCTTGAACCTCTGTTTTCCCCTGGCTTCCAGGCCACTTCTTTCCTTCCCCTTTGATTACTCTTTCTTAATCTTCTTCCCTTCACCTGACTGTCCCTTAGACATTGAATACCAGTAAGTGTTCAACTGGGATTCTGTCCTTGGCCGCCTCCTCTCAGAACTCTTTCTCCTGTGCTATCTCCTTCATTACAAGCTTCAACTTTCCTGATATAATACAATGGATACATTAGCTCCTCCCATTTTATTCTGAAGCCCTATGTTCTCTCAAATTCCAATCCTGAATTTCTGGCCCCCTAGTGAATATTTCTACCTGGGAGCCCTACAGACACCACTAACAAATCAAGATATCTAAAACAACTTATCACATCCTCCTCCCACCATTCCCTGTCTCTATCTCCCCAAATCTTCCTTGCTCTTTTATTATTTCTGTGGTACCATATCCATGCAGTTGTATAATAAAGTCAGGGCCCTTAGCACAAGCCTAGATTCCAACTTCACTAATTGCATACAATCAATCACAAAATCCTGTCAATTTTACCTTATGACCCCTATCCTCTACATCTGCACTAGTTCAGGCTTTTGTATTTTATTTCAATGGATTCCTAACCAATTTCCCTGCCCCAGGTCTCAGCTACCTCTAACTCAACCACTGTGCTACCACTAGAATGGTATTTTCATCCTCTAAATCTGTACATGTCACTCCCCAGGTTACCATCTCCGTGGATCCCTTCTCTCTGAAGGCTACAGTCTAAGCATCTGAGCAGAGCACACTAGGCCTGGGTCCTGTATTTCTCTTATCCTTCTTTCCATCAGACCCCATGCTCCCCAAACACAACCATCCTATACCACACCTTACTCAAGTTATTCCCTTTGCTAGAATGTTTTTTCCTATGATCATTTACCTAACACATACTTTTTCATCCTATAAGCCTCAGCTCAAGCCTGACCTCCTCTGGGAACTCTTCCTGGACTCCCCAGGGAAGATTTAGAGTGTTTCTTCCTGTGTGTGTCCAAAGCATCATGCACAGATCTTCATGACAGTTCCTACCATAGTCTGCTGGAATCACCTGCTTGTAGGAGTCTCACCTACCAGCCTGTAGGCTCCTCAAGGGCAGGTGCATTGACTATTCAGTCTTGTTTCAGTGAGGACTAATAGTGTGCTTAGCATGGAAGTAAGAACTCAACAAATACAGAATGAATGGCAGGATGATACATGACAGGTTCAACTGTCAAAAAACTCTATCACGACATGGTATTTGTTAAAATATATATATATACATGCCTGCTAGTTCATGGAGTCAAAAAGAACTGAAGTTATTCAGTCTAAGGCAAGAGCTAATGTCACATAATAAAATAAGTTAAATAAGGTAATATATATGGTGGTACAGTGCTTATAAACTTTTCTACCAAAGCACTACCAACATCAGAATTCTGCCTGATATCCTTGAGGGAACTGATGGCACAGGGTGAAAAAACATGACATTTCTCTGGCTAATAATAGATCCGTATTTATTTTAACCTGAAAGCATTTAAAATTACTAGCAAGTAAGAGGAATGATCCAGGAAGACAGGACATCTTTATTAAAATTACTAGCAAGTAAGAGGAATGATCCAGGAAGACAGGACATCTTTAGTCTATGAGCCCCAGTCATTCTTAGCATAAATGTGGACCCCTCAGGTGGGGCTGAGGACAGTGTCAGTATCACAGTTATAGAAACGTGGAGAGTGGAAATAGCATCACACTTAAAGTCACAAGTTCTACTTTGGGTTCTCGTCCCATCACTTGGGCTGTGACTTGGGGTCTATTTTAATCTCTCTGAGTCTCCTCAGTTTCCTTATCTGGAAAATGGCTATAATAATATTTGCCTTATATATTTCAAAATGTTGGTGCCAATATTAGAAGAAATAATAATGTAAACAATGAAGGATATAAACATGAAAAATAAAGTAATATTTCATCCAGAGAGAGTGAAAATCAAAGTACATGGAATACATAGTCTTGCAAACATTTACCTTTTGTGGAGCTGAAAAAGCTTTTTCCATTTTGGCTTTTTCCTTAGGGGTTAAAGGAGGGGATCGCTCCTTTACCTCTGGAGGCTGTTCTCGATAGAGTGCTGGAATTGAACAAAGAATTCACGCAATCAAATCGAGGAGCACCGTTCCACGGGGCAAAACAGCAATGGGGGTCAGACAGGAAACTAAACACACTGATATTCACACTGCCTTGGTGTAACAATAAGCTACCCAGAACTTAATGTTAAGGTGATCTGTAGTCTTACACATTCCTTATCCAAAGAACACAACTTATGATTGGCAAGTTTTGATCAGCAGGATTTCAGAAATGCAGAAAGTGTCATTTTCACTTACTATGTATGTGGTCATGCAGATGCTTATTTTATCTTAATAATACACATTTACCAAGAACCTGCTATATTCAAGGTCATCAGCTAGCTACCGCTGGAGGAGATACGAAGATGACCAAAGACAGTCTTTGCTCTCAAGGAGCTTACAATCTGGTCAGAGACAGATATGTTCACAATTAACTGTAATATAAAACAGACTGTGATATTATTCTGAAGAGAGATAATAACAAAGACAAGTTCTGATGTGGGGATAGCAAATGCTTAACGGAAAAAGTGGTAGGTGTGTCAGACTGAAAAATAGGGAAGATTTTGCCAGGCGGAGGTGTGGATAAAGGATAATTTGTGAAGATGGTACGAAACAAGTAAGCACAGGGCTGGGACTATACATGACACAGGATCCACTCAGTGTTGGATCTAAGACGCTTATAAGATTATAATCTATATAATCTCAATCTACTTAATCTACATGTGGTGTTGAATCTAAAAAGTTATGTGGGAATTTTAAAGGGCTAAAAAGGAAATCTGTTTTGGTTAAATGACTTGGGCAACTCTGAATTGAGAGAAAGTGATAAAATACACCTGATCAAAATTCTAAAATTATGAGCTACATTAATGGGCTTTGTGTGTGGGTGCATTTTATCATTGGGTTTCTTTATCTCCTACTGGAAATGTTAGATGTGATTAAGGAAATTGATCAAGTTTTCCTTTCCAGTGGCTTAAGATACAAAGGGAATGTCCTTTGTGATAACAGGGTACCAATGTCTTCTATTGTGTCAATCTCTTGAAGGACATGGCTTTCAATTGAACAGTTGATAGAGATTATGTATGTATGTATAGTATGTACACACACACACACACACACACACACACACACACACAGTCCCTTAGATCGTTTGCTTTGCATATCTGGCTTCAGATAAAGATAAAGGACAATTTCTCCTACTATTTTCCGAGCGGAATATGCTGCTGACAGTCATTTTTTTCTCTAATGTTAAAACTGGGAAGGTGAGTTTTTGTTAAATTCAGGTAAAAAGTAGGATAAAAGGAGAGGAAAAGAACCCCTGATAAACTGAGAATTCGATCGTATTCTCAGGTTTTCTGAAAAATTTTTGTTTGTTCTGGCTTTTGCAAAAGCTTCTTCAACAAGCAGTGACTGATGCCAAAAGAAACCATCAATTACTCTGGGGTACAACAAGGAGTTATGGCAACTGAAGGATGGCCACCGCCTGAGACACGGAGTTGATTTCTGTACTCGGCCACCAACCATGGTCACTACAGTATGCTTCAGAAGTCCCACTTTGGTTCTTATGGAAGAAAACCAAATTTTATTGAATCTTTAATCCCCTGTGGAACAAACATCTATAGTCTCTCAATATTTGCAAGCCTAAGAGGTAATTTCTGCAAACTAACTAGATTCTAAAGTTAGCACATAACACCATTTTGCCTGGAAATACACAATCTTTTTATACTGTCAAGTTTCCACTTGTATCTGAAAGAAACAACAGATTGTAACATCTAGTTAAAATGACAGATATACTCCAGAGTGACTAAGACTGTGCAGGCAGCTCTTGATTTAAAAACAGAAGCTACCGCTGCAGAACTCCAGCTGCTGGTCCTGAGAGAAGCCGTCACTGGGAGGGGAGGGAAGCAGCCTGGATATCTGAGATGACCTGGATGTGAGAAGTGCTGAGTTTACGGGAGATGACTGGGAATTAACTTGTCCCCAAATTTCTTCCTTCCACACTGCCTTAACTTCTCTCCAGTCTGCATCCTCCTTTAAACATAAAACTATACCTCAGATAGAGTTTAAGAGCTATTAGTCATTTACCGCTCAGAGAATAAAACCATGGCACAGAGGAAATTAAGAATTTTGTTATGAGAGAGAAAGAAGTGGGTAATTTTCGAGACACTTAGCGCTTCGGAGGGGAGTCTGCTGAAAGCGGCAGATAAGCTGGGGAAGGAACTGCAGTGAGATCTAGAGCTCTTGGGGAGGGAGCCCTGGGAAGGGCCGGGTGCAGACCTGGAAGGTGGCCCAAGAGAAATAATTTTATCTGGGCCTGGCCCAGCATCCAGGATTCATGGAAGAAATTCTTTCTCCTTTTCTTCATCTCTTTTCCCTTCAAAGTTCAGAACTTAGGTTAGAAATCAATCGTATTTTTGTTCAACCATAGTTTGGGTTGAATGGGGTTTCAGAGACTAGCCTGAAAACCAGCTACTACTTATAATAATTACTTTGCAGAAACGAAAGACTTAACAATAAACATTCAAAACGTAGCGTGTTCTCAAGGCTGCCTCTACTATATTTTTAAATCGGAACTATACGCTTTTAGTGTTTCTGGAAGAAAGCTTAGAGATGATGGAGCTCAGCTCCCTCGTTCCATGGGAGGAAACGGAGGCATATCAGTATTAGTTGTCAAGTTAGGATTAGCAGTCAGTTCTCCTGGCCGCTGGGCATCATGCTTTTCCTACCACACACCAAGTTAACGGCTGATGGGAAGCGTTCTTCTGAAGAAGCACTACTATACTCCTCTCTTTTCTTCAGTCTTTGAACTCTTTTATTTTCAAACTCTCTGTGTTAGTTCTATTTTCTCCTCTCAAGGCCTGGAAGCAAATCTACAGCTTTCAGAAACTCAGATTTAGAATTTCTTCTCACGCTCCTTTCTTTTTCCTTTCACAAATGAGGGCTTAATTTACTTGAGAATGGAACAATCTATTGCAGTTTTCTTTGAGCAGGTACCAGCTAGGCCTGGGGAAACAAGGTAAAAAGAATGGGAGTTGGGAGCTAGAGGTTCTTAGGTGCCTGTCAACTGAGGAGTCTCTGTGGCAAGAGGAGAGGTGACGTCAGTGTGTGAGCATCAGGTGGCGGGGAAAAGGGGCTGAAGAAGGGTGGTAGCTAGACGGGCAGGTCCCCTGGGATGGGAAGCCCATGAAGCAGATATTCCAGTCTCAGAATGTAATAGCTTTTGAGTGTACTAATGCCCCCCTCCCCTTTTATTTTTTTGCAGCATGAGAATGAAGAGCAATACCCATCGGTAAATGTATGCAAAAGTAACAAGACAGCAAGTTAAAGCGTAGAAAATGATAAAATCTTGGACTATCAGTTATACCATATTAGTAAACCAGGAAGGGAGCATAAAACTTACTTTCACTAGCCACATGATTAGCTGGAAAATAACCTTCCTGCCCCTTTCCTCTGCTGCCATACCACCAGTCTTCATTATCTTTGAAAAACACTCGGATAATGTCTCCGCGATGGATGGTTAGTTCATCTGATCGATTCGCTGTGTAGTCATAAAGGGCCACTACCTAAGAGAGAGATAAGACCACCACAGCTTTATCACAACTGTACCACAGAGAAAACCCCCAACATTCACTTCCTCTTGCAGAAGAGCAGCTGAAACCAAAGCAGTACTTTGGTGAGTCTGAGGCTGTCTCAAGGTTTGCTAATGGGATCAGGGGCGGTGGGAACACAGCAGGAGAAGCAAGATAAAAGACTGTGGGATTGAGAAATGGTTAAGATCATTCAATACACTAAGATTAGCTTCAAAATAGCAGATGTTAATTTTTTTTAAAGTAAATTACTTGTGAGGCAAATAAAAAAAAGCTCACACATCATTCACTTTCTTAGAATTGTTTCATTCTACCTTTGGTCCCATTCCCTGTGCTAAGCAGACGCATCTGAAAAAAAAAAAAAATTCTCCAGAACGTCGACACTTTTACAAAAAGGAAAAATTCAATGGAACAACCAGTTTACATAATTTCATTGTGATCACTTGGGTTTATTGTTAATGTCTCTTTTTGAGATGTATTTCTATACAAATACCATTTTTGGGGTGTTTTATATGAATAATCTAAATCTTCCCCTACCTTTAAAAATACCTTTATAAGCTTATACAAATTTAAGAGGAAAAACCCTTCTATGAGAATCCTCTTTCTCTGTTTTGTTACAGTAGTGACTATATATATTTTTTCTTTTGAAAAACCAAATTCAAAATGAATGGCTGCACAGGAATCTACAAATCCCTTACAGCAGTTACAAGAAGGAAGCAGACCTCAACCCATTTTAGACGTGATGCAGCGTATAAAGTAGGACATAATACATACAGTAAAGAATAAACTACTTCTACTTTTTTTCCTATGTAAGTGGAATTTGAAAATTTACAGGTTATACAACGACATACGTAATGGAAAATTATCATTGCAGTCCTCTGCATTTAGGCTGAGTACTGAGTTATTCACTTAACAAGTATTTACTGAAATCCTAATGTACCTGGTACTGTTAGGGACTGAACGTACAGTGATAAACAGGATAATTTCTAGAAGGGGTACCTTGCTTAGGCTTTGCAGGAGAACGAAGGATAATCAGGAAATAGCCAGCTGAAGAGATGGAAAGTGTGTCTCAGGCAGACTGCACCCCATGTGTGAGAGTCCAGGGAAGAGAAACCCCAAATAGCTCAATATGGTGGGAGCCTGGCATTAGAGGTAAGAATCTAGATAGAAGGTGGGAGAAGCTGAGGCTTCAAGAGTCAGTAGGCGCCAGATCATACACGCTGAAAGGTTCAGACTCAGAATATGGGCAACAGGAAGCAAGGAATTCCATAACAGTTCTCAAAACTCTTTGTGGTGCCTTGAAATTAATTAAAAATCTTTATTAACACATTAACCAGAAGACTTTAATGGATAAATCTGGAATTAACTGCTGCCACTATACAATATAAGGGCAGTAATGATAATTTAATTTAAGTGGTAAAAATACAACTCTTATTGCTCTGCTTAGCACAGCCCCTAGTCTACAACATGCTATGCAGGACGTTGTTTAAAATTTACAAATCTTTTATAACTCTCAGCATATTGATGCCAACTCACTTATGTAAAAGTGGAACTTTTAACTTTTCCCCTGCATTCTTCCTTCTCCAAACCTCTTCTCCTGTATTCTCCTGCATGGCACTATCACAGAACAGGAAAGCCAATAAAAATGTTCTGAGCGCCTGCCATGTTCTGGGTCCCTTGCTAGTTGCTTATGTGAGTTATCTTACTCAACCTTTGTGACAATCCTGTGAGGGCAGAAATTGTTATTTCAATTTTACAAATGAGAAATTTGATATACAGAGAAATCTAGTAACTTGTCTAAAGTAAACTACTAAGTGGTAGAATCAGGATTTAAACTCGTGTTTATTTTCTTTCTTTCTTTTTTTTTTTTTTTAAATGAAATACATTTACAGGCCATCTTTACCTAGGATCAAACATGGGAAAGAAGCAGCAGAGAGGAAGGGAGGAGGGACAGGAGATCCTAATCACTCATGAAAGATAAGACACATTTTTGGACAGCAGAACTTGGGCAGCTGGCTGTGCTGAGAAGATTAGCTCCCCTGGGTCACCTGCAGGCCCCACTGCGCCCCTTTCCCGACACCTGAAACCCAGTCCGAGAACCTGCGTGGGGATTTGTTCCCACTGTTCTCCATCCTGGTGTTCCTATAAAAAGAGGAAGAGATACCAGGAGCATACGTGCACAGAGAAAAAGGCCGCTTGAGGACAGAGCGAGAAGGTGATTGTCTGCATGGCAAGGAGGCCTCAGAAGGAACCAACCTGGCCGGATACTTGATCTTGGACTTCCAGCCTCTAGAACTGTGGGCAAACAAACTTCTGTTGTTTAAGTCACCCGGTCTATGGTATTTTGTTACAGCAGATCTGTCAGACCAATACATAATACAGCCTCACAACCTGATGGTGTCAGGTGAATCATGTGTTACCAGCCTCTTACGGTATTACAAATGGGCAATGCCTCATTTGCATCCATCTTAGGTCCTTCCCGGCTTACAGTACTGTGTTCTACACTCTCATAATGCTATCTCCTGATGTAGAAATAATGTCCTGTCACCAAACTCCACAACTACCATCCGTAGGAGGGAGACTACACCCCCCAAAGCAGTCTTGCTTTGTCACCATCACACCATTACTGACATTTAGGCGCAAAACAGCTTCACAATGAGGAGTCAGCGTGTTTCACGTGCCAACAGCCCACAGGTTGGCGGCAGTGGAGCTGTGACCATTCTCTCATCATACTGAAGGCACGGGACAAAATCCACACGGCTCATGAGAATCTGCTGGTATTCCAGTGTGTGTTTTTATCAAAATGTTCTCATCATTTGAAGACCATTACTCTCTTCGGAGCATCACAGTACACACAGTAAACTTTGCTTGTTTTATTTTGGTAGTGGATTTTGCGTAAGTCACGTCTTCCCCGCCTCCAATTAGATTTCATTGTCATCTCGCTGTTTTAGGATAAAGTAAAGCTCCATTGGGAGCTTTATTCCCCAAGTGTTGGAAGACACAGTCCCATGCAGAGGTTTGTTTTGAATTAATACCATTTCTATTTTCCCCTTATTTTGGTAGGTTTTGTCAGAGAAAATCTGTTTTGACCATTCTCTTGAGAAGTATCTTCTACAATGTACCATTCTGTGCACACGGTGTCTGGCACGTAGGTATGACGGAATATCCTCAGTACTATGATCCAAATCGTGAGCTGACAGGGTGGTTATGAAATCTTTCAGTAATCTTTCTTTTTAGACGTAAGTTTAAAAATATGTGTTTATGTGCCCATGTGCACATAATGGTAATGATAGGTCTGGGAAATCAAATGTTCCACAAAATCCACTTGGTCACATTTGACCACTATTCACATATTTGAAACAGAGTTCCTTCCTTCTCTCAAAGTTTGCCGAGTTGCTTGGGCACAGTCATTCATGGTGGAAGTGCCATTGGCAAGCTTTTTTTTTTTTTTTGACATAGTTTTCAGTCTTCATAGCAGTGCTTGCCAGATACTATTTCTTGGTTTAAGCAGAGTCTGCCAGGCTGTTATAAGACATTTAGGTGAATTCCTTTTTGCATTATCTTCTGAGAGATTTTTCATTATTACAGTCGTCTCTCTAGAATTCTCAGTGGTTCTTGAAACCATTGTACCGAAGGAACATTAACCACTGTACTGCTCAGCAGTAGATGTTCCTTGCAATGTTATCTGTGATGCAATCCAAAAATCAATATTCATAATGACCCCAAGTCATTCAACAAGCTACGCTGAATAAGTCATACACTTGAGCACTTTCTCCTCCAACACGGCTTCTGCTGGGTCCATAATTGTCGGGGAACTTCTTTGCACCCGCCTGCAGCTAATGAAACATGTGGATCCCACCCCCTTCCCTCTGCTTCCTACTTGCTTAAATGATTTCAGAACTCTGCCCTCCAGAACAGTGAAAGAATACATTTCTGTTGTTTTAAGCCACACCATGTTTGTGGTAATTTGATATGACAGCCCCAGAAAACTAATACATATGAAGTTTACTTTCTTGAGTACTAGATTTTTTGTATTCCTTTAAAGAGTACTGGATGTTTTTCTGGCATGTAGTTACTTGAGATCAGTTTGACCCCTTCCAGGTTTACTTTCAAGTTGTGTTAGAGCAGATTCAGGAAGACTTTAGGACTCAATAAACTCCATTACTAAGATATGATTCTCCTGATAATTTCCCCTGGTGCCCCACATTTTTAGGAGGTTTTTCCATTCTGGCTGGCAGGACTGTGAATTATTTCCATTCTGTTGTGTAGGCTACTAATTTCTGATGGTTCTTTCCTTATGGAGTTTTACCCCATGTAGGTGCAGATCAGTACTCAGCCAAAGAGTTATTAAGGGTACTTCTATGGTTATTGGCAGGATTATTACCAATTAATATAAGGTGAAACAAAAAGAAACGTCTTAGTAATTATTTTATTTTATTTTTTGACAGAACTCTTGTTACAGGTATTTAATGCACATTAACTAAAATGTATACATTTTCAGTTTTCATAATAAATGCAATTATGACTTTATTACACTTCTGGTATTCCTAAAGAAAGCATATCAAGCTTTAATATAGAAATACTTAGGTTACACTTAACTTCTGGCTCAAGTGATAATAAAACTTTTGTTCTTTTTTGATCTTATACATGTTCCCCTCAGGGATGGCCCATCTCTTGTAGGCTTGGAGTGACCTTTGGCTACGTGGTTGGCCTTGTTGTTTCAACACTCTGGATATACTAAAAGAGAAAGCAACTTACATACAAGAACAATTAATTGGAGCAAAGGGAGAAGATGCTTCTTTGTGAAGATTCCATAAGGACTACGCAGAAGTATGGATGGTCTAAGCCAGGCAGTGATATTTATAGCACTGTTTTTCACATAGTTAACAACATGGTGTGATTGTAGCTTTTTAAACTATGAAACCCCAGAGAGATTGTACTTTCTAGTTGAAATAAAGTTATTTAGACTAGATTGTGGCTTCAGACGCATTTGCTGCTTTTTCGACCTTAGGGAAACATCCTTAATGAATTTTATAGAATTCTGATGACAGGGTTTTTAAAAAAATCTCTTTCAAGTTTTAAACTGCTTCATTATTTATAAGAGGTCTGGGTATAGCTGTAGCATTTCATATGCTTTCTGAGAGAAATGGACCGTTTTCTTGGCCACTAGAGATGTTTCTCATGTAATCAAACAACAGTTTATACATCCTGACCCTTTTTTTTTTTTTTAACTGTGTGTTTCTTTGGAGTTAAAATGGCTGTGATAGCCTCACCAAACACTTCAATCCCTGATGGATTAAAGGTGAACATTCCACATAGCAGCATGCTCCCATTTCTTTTTTTTAATTTTTTTTAAAAAAATTATTTATTTATTTATTTATTTTTGGCTGCATTGGGTCTTCGTTGCTGTGTGCACGTTTTCTCTAGTTGCGGTGAGCGGGGGCTACTCTTTGTTGTGGTGTGTGGGCTTCTCATTGCGGTGGCTTCTCTTGCTGGGGAGCATGGGCTCTAGGCGTGCAGATTTCAGTAGTTGTGGCATGTGGCCTCAGTAGTTGTGGTGCGCGGGCTGTAGAGCGCAGGCCCAGTAGTTGTGGTGCTTGGGCTTAGTTGCTCTGAGGCATGTGCGATCTTCCCAGACCAGGGCTTGAACCCGTGTCTCCTGCATTGGCAGGCAGATTCTTAACCACTGCGCCACCAGGGAAGTCCTTGCTCTCATTTCTTTTGCTAGTTTCCACCCTTGTTCCAGACATAGGTTCTTCTTTCATATCTTTCAGTCTTGCTATAGTTTTGGGGTCACCTCAGAGATATGAGTTCCTATTAATACAACAGGTATACTTAGTGTGTATTCCTTAAGTTCTGTTGCCCACTCCTCTTTCACATTTTGAAATGAGGCTACATTTACCACAGAGAAGCATACAGGGAGGTCATCAGTCATCGGATAAGATAAAAGCCTCAGATGATCCCAGTCTTCTTGTCTGCTCTTAGTCTTTCTGTTTGGCCGTGTCATAGAGGACCAGGAGGTACTAGTTGTCCCCTAAGGTGACACTGACTGTGTAGCAGTTGAAGATGGCAGGCATGTAGTCCTCCAGGAAGGCGTCGTTGGCATAATTCATGGGTAGGCACATCTTGCCCGCCGTGCAGTCGCCAACCACCATGTACCTGAGCATCACTGCACTGGCCCACGAGCTATGCTGGGCATGATCCCCCCACCTCCACCGGTCCCTTCCCCGGCTGTGCCTACCTGCTGCTCCCCAGTAATATTTAACAAGTGAAAGAAAATAAGCTTTAGGAAAGTCTCATTTCTCAACTATGTCGAGCAATGTTGGGTCTTTATTATTAAAATAGAAAAAAAGAGCAGATAAAAAAAGTTAGTAGAAAATCAAATTTAACAACAAATCCTGAATTGTACAGAAGTACATTACTAAACATTCAAATGACTCCTTTACTAATAGTGACACTGGGACTATATTTTATTTCATAAGAAGAATGGAAAAACATATAACCCTACTTCTAGCACCATGTGGTAGAAATATATACAGTCTCTTATGATTATTTCCATGAACACTAAGAAAGACAACTCTAAAGATATTCATAAAAAAGAAACTAAGGTCTTGTTATTTTTGACTGATCTTATCTGGATAATAATAGATTAAGAAAACAGAGATAAAGAAAGTAAATAATTGCACAAAGTTTATTGTTTCTGTACCAGACAAACTATCTGTTCTATCCTGCTACATAATGCTAGTATATATGAACCTTAAACACTTCATCAAACAAATATTTGAAAATATTTAATTCCAAATACCTTCTGGTAAAGTAACTACTAAGGGTAATGGAAAAAAATACGAAACTAGGAATCAAGACAGTGAGTTTCCAGTCCTGCCTGGGCCTCCAAGGCTAAAATATATCATAAAACACTCAAGCTGGATGTCTGTAAACTAAGGGGTTTGGACCAGATGCTAGGTGGTATCCCTTCCAGCTTAAAAATTCTATCATATCAGGTATTCAAATAACTATTCCAAAAGAATGGCATTCACAAATTTTAATGTAAATTCAAAATATTAATTTGTTGGATAACAGTGTGCCTGATTATTTGTGATCATACATGAATTAGAAAAGCTTGTTTGCTTGCTGCAGTACTACACAGGAAAAGCCTCTTAGTCATAATTAAAGAAGAATAGTGATAAAGCATTTCTTTGGAATTTACTGGTTGGAAATACTTCTTTCTTCTTTGACGAATAGGAATGATTGAACTTTTGGACTTCACAAATAAAGCTACTCATTTTATATGATGATTGGTATTAATTAAACCTCTTCTTACTGGAAATCACAATTCACATACTTTGTTACAGTGAATCATTAGTGCTTCATTGAAAAAGGCTCTAAAATGTATCTTTGTATTGGTTATTTCCTAAAAAAAAAAAAAAAAAATCAAGAGAATGATGCAGACCTTTATAGACTGGACTACAGATTTTTGTTTTGTTTTTTGTTAGGGAAGAAAGATGACAGTGTACTTTAATTATTTTTCTTGGGAGGGATAGCAAAAGGAGAATTATGAATCATTGGTTTAGACGTGGGTGCTCAAAGTGGGGTCTCCAGATTAGCAGTGGCAACACTACCTGGAAACTGGTTAGAAATGCAAATTCTTGGGCCCCATTCCAGACCAACTGAAACCATATATTCTGGGGATGGACCCAGTAATCTGTTTTAACAAAGTTGCCAGGTGATTCTGATGTACCTTAAGGTTTAATTAACTTTATTTCGATGACCTACTTTATAAAACATGTACATTTATTTTCTGCACGTATCAAGTATGTGACTGAATGGTTAAGAAACATAATTTAAAATATAAAACCAAATCTTATAACAAATTGTCACGGGTAAAACTTAAAAAAGTAAACCTGTTCCTCCTTTCCTATTTTACTTACGTTTCTTAGTTTCCCTCGTAGCACTGAAATGCTGACTAGGTCCAGATTTGAGTAATTTAACATCTACTTCGTCATTTTTTTCAACAAGCTCATGCTCAAACTGCAACTAGGAGTCATAGTAAACATTTCTTAGGTTCCCCTACCATCTCTTAAGGATTAGCAAACTTTTTAAAATAGAAAAACAAGCAAAAATTGAAAGATTAGATCTGTTTATCTAGCAATAATTATTAGATCGATATCATGTCTGAGGTACTCTTATAGGCTGAGGAGACAGAAGTGAACAGTTCCTGTCCTTGGGATATTCCGTTTTATGTTTCATTGTTTTTGGTCTGGTGGCCCTTTTTAAAAACGGGACACCTTTAGTATTTGTACAAGTTACTCTGCTGTTTCTCTACTTTTAAGTTGCCAATAAAGAGTACTAGGGTGCATGCTGATGTTGAATATTAAAATAATAATTTATGAATTACTTCATAAAAGTATAATAAATTTCTTTAAATTCTCTTAACAAACCATGAGCTATGAGTAAATGTAAAATCAGTAGAAAAAGAATCAGCTGAAGATTATATTTTTAAACAAAAATAAATTCAAGTATCTGCAAACAACATATTATTCACTTTATACACAGTTTTAGTCATTATAAATTTTATACTTCACAGTTCAAAGCAGTGGTTTATAGAGATTATATACAGAAATATATCCCTTATGATAAATGGAATATTCTCTTTTTTACCCTGTTGCATTTATAACTTGTTTCTATTTTCCTTAGATGCTACTTTCCTGGCCAGGTCCTTTCTGTTGCCATATTGTTATGAGAGGTAGTACAAATTTTTTAAAAAATACATAAACATACAAATTTATAAATACTAAAATAAAAATTATTGATTCAAGTTTGTTAAGGATATAAACACATGAATATATAAATGATAAAAAACTTAAAAATAAACATATAGGGACTTCCCTGGTGGTGCAGTGGTTAAGAATCCGCCTGCCAGTGCAGGGGACACGGGTTTGATCCCTGGTCCGGGAAGATCCCACAGGCTGCGGAGCAACTAAGCCCGTGAGCCACAACTACTGAGCCCGCGTGCCTAGAGCTATACTCCGCAACAAAAGAAGCCACTGCAATGAGAAGCCCGTGCACTGCAATGAAGAGTAGCCCCCGCTCGCTGCAACTAGAGAAAGCCCGTGCGCAGCAACAAAGACCCAATGCAGCCAAAAATAAATAAATAAATATATTTAAAAAAATAAACATATAGATAGATAAGTAAGTTATACAAGGGTCTTCAAATAGACTTGTATTGTTGCAAAACTAGTTTGGAAAAGCCTATTCTAAAACTGAATATGCACCTACAGGAACTAAAAATTGTTTGTATGAGCTACATTTCCATTTTTCTTTGAGAGTGAGGTATGGGTGCATTTCTCTGTGCTTAAATACACATAATAGAGATAACAGACTTATCACTTAAAAATAACATAAGGTCTGGAGACAAATCTTTTGAGAATGAAATTAAATCTTTTTAATGCTTAATGGCATCTTCAGGATTTCCTGGGCACCAACTATAAGTGCAAAGAGTTACAGTACCTGATATTTTTGAGAACTACTTAAGAGCACCCCTAAGGGCATTTATTAACAGAATTCATTAAATTTATAAATAATTTCTTTTCTTTCTTTTTTTTTTTTTCCTTGATGCACCATGTAGCTTGTGGGATCTTAGTTCCCTGAACAGGGATTGAACACGCGCCCTCGGCAGTGAAAGCGCAGAGTCCTAACCACTGGACCGCCAGGGAATTCCCATAATTTATTAACAATTTCTAAAAAGATGAATTAACTAGTAACTCATTTATATAATAAATATGTTTGGTGTGTGCTATATATATAGCACTGTACATAGTATGGGAAATATAAAGAAATGCAGCATAAAGTTCTTGACTTGAAGCTACTTAAGACATAGTTAAGAAAAACATACTATTTCAAATATTATATACTTAAAAATTCTTATCCTTAAAGTTTAATTCACTCATTCTAAAACAAGTATATAAATCTCAGTTTATTTTTTTCTCAGCAACGTATATCTACTGTTATTATTTAATAATCTGCTATGCTATAGATATGTCTGTTTATCTCTCTAGATGTTATCTAGAAATATATGTATCTACCAATTATTTAATGCTTGTTATGTGTCAGGCATGAGCTAAGCATTTTACACTATATACATATGCATGTGTGTATGTGTACATACACACAAATATACACACACATATATAGCACACATATATATATATTTGTGTACATACACATGTTCACACATAAGTTCATAAACACCCTATTTAGTATTTATCATGCCTTTGTTTCCTTAATTATAAACTAAAAGAATTATTACTTGTCTAAATCACACAGTTTGGCAAATTCTAGATGTTAGAAGGTTTGCTTTTCTCCTAAATCTATGCTCTTAATCACTAAACCTATATATTTAACTTTGAAGTTAGAGGTCTTCGTGGAACCAAGTAAACATAAATCTGCTTGGTTCACTGCTTATGACTTTCGCTAAGATTTATGCCAAAAGAAGGATCTTTAAGACTTGGTATTTCTATTACAGAAGGCACCTGAAGAATATCATCAAAGCACTTTTCTTCATATTATCTTCTCAGTCACAATTTGTTGAGGCCATCAAACTGGGAAGTGTTGTGGTAAACTGAAATAAGGCCAAAGTGATGGCAGACATATGTATACTAACAGGTGTGTCCATCTGATCACTATAGTTTATATTTACACTTATACTGAAATGACTAGGCATTGTTAATTTGGAAAGGCTTTGTGAAGGAATCTTGAGTAATAAATTTAAATGGAAAGAGAAAAGCTTTTTAGGCTGCTGATAGTAAGACATCAATAATTAACTGCTCATCTTATTTAAACACTGAGGCTTGTCTATTTCTAATTCTAATGTCAATCCAAATATTCTGGGAAAAGCTCATGTACACACATGTGAGTATTTGGTTTAGTGAGGAAGAAGACAAGAATATAATAGAAGGATAATGAAGAAGCTTGATGGAAAACGTCTCTATTTTAGCATATAAATATAATTATGATACATACAGAGATGCAGACGGTCAAGTAAGGGGCTCTAAAACCTACCAAACAGTATTTCAAATGGCAAAATAGAAATCAGCAAATAGAATTTTAAAGAAGCAACTAGAAAACACTGAGCTTAAGAACAAATGAGTAGAGGGGAAGCACTTCTGGAATGGGAGATTAATGAAAATTGGCTCTTCCATAAAATCAAGGAAACTGGCAAAACTGTCAAAATCAACTTTTAAGAACTTGAAAAATTAGCCAAAGGACTGCAATAATCCAAAGAGCATGTATTCAAGAAAAACAGTTGGATCTTGGTAAAAACATCAAGTTTTGTGGAATTTTAACCTGCCCTATTCCCATTACTCTCTTGCCAGCCCCATGGTAGCTTTAAAAACAGACTGACAACCACGGTTAACTGTGAAAACTATCAGGTCAGCAGTCACTGGAGAGGGCAGAACAGGTTCAGAGTGCCTATAAATCCCCATCTCCAGAGAAGTGCTACTATATGACCTAGGTGGCAGCCCCTGAAAAGCTCCATTCTCAGGGCTTGTCTTTATTTGATGTGACTCAGAGTCAGCTGTTTGAACAGCCATATTCCTCGAGCATTTGTCAAAAAAAATCAGTGGCAACTTAGGTGGTGATACATGTTATGACAAGTAAGGAACTGACCAAAAAATTAAAAGGAAAAACTGGGAAATAACATGTCTGTCTATAGAGTTTGCTGAAAAGCATCAACAGATTCCTGGAAATCTAGAAGGCCATGGGCATGTGCAAAACTCTGTGTATGCCCAGGAAAGACCAGAGAAGGCTCAAATCTTTCATCTGTGCCGACCTTGACAGTCGATGCAAGCAAAAAGTGAAGTCTAAGTATGGTAGAGTTATGAACTGCATGTTGAAGCACTAAAAACATGTCCTAACACACACATACAGCCCTATGGAAAAGGTCCTAGGCATTTAAGGAAATCTTAATACAATCATTAGCTGACCACTAAGCTAACCAAGCAGACACTTTAGTGGTTGCACAACACAAAAAGTACAGTCTTTAAAGAATTACTCCAGAAAAGTCCCTAATTAAACAAATAGTAACAGTAATAATAACAAAAATGACAAATCATAGGGAAGTGGGGGTAGAAAATCTGATTTTTAAGTTTGCCACATTATATTATCTCAAATGTCCAGTTACAAGACATGTAAAGAACGAGTAAAGTATAACCCTAATAGGAGTCAAAGAAGTCAATAGAAATTGTCCCTGAGAAAGTCCAGATGCTGGAATTACTAGACAAAAACTTTAAATTGGTATATATATGTTCAAAGACCTAAGGGAAACCATGTCTAAAGAATTAAGAGACTGCATATATGTATATGTATAACTGATTCACTTTGCTGTACAGCAGAAACTAACACAACATTGTTTATCAACTATAGTCCAACAAAAATTTTAAAAAAGAATTAAGAGAAAATGAGAATGCTATCTCAGCAAATTGAAAACATCAATAAAAACAAAGAATTAAAAAACAAATAGAAATTCTAGAGTTGAAAAGTACAATATTCACTAGAGGGGCTCAACAGTAGATTTGAACTGGCAGAGGAAAGAATCAGTGAACTTTTTCACTGATTAGTCTGAGGAACAGAAAGAAACAAGAATGAAGAAAAATGACAGAGCCTCAGACACCTATGGGCTGCCATCAAGTGTACCAAAATATGAATAATGGGAGACCCAAAAAGAGAAAAAACAGAAGGGAAGAAAGAATAGTTGAAGAAATAACTGCCCAAACTTCCCAAATTTGATCAAAAATATTAATCAGCACATCCAAGAGCCTAAACAAACACCAAGTAGAATAAACTCAGAAAGATCCACACCTAGACATATCATAGCCAAACTACTGAAGCCCTAGAATCTTGAAAGCAGCAAGAGAAAAACAACTCATCACACAGAAGGATTCTCAATAAGATTAACAATAGATTTCTCATCAGAAACCTTGGAGTTCAGAAGTTAGTAAGATGATGCTTTCAACAATAAGTGTGGAAAGAAGACTCAACCTACTATTCAATATCCAGCAAAACTACCATGTAAAAAAGAAGAAATTAATACATTCCCAGATAAATGATAACAGAGAGTTTGTTGCTAGTAGACCTGCCCTTCAAGAAAAACTAATGGGAGTCCTTCAGGCTGCAACAAAAGGGCACTTAACAGTAACTCAAATCCACATAAAGAAATAAAGAGCACTGATAAAGGTAATTACATAAGTAAATACAAAGGACAGTATAAATGTACTTTTTGGGAAACTCCTCATGTAAATTAAAAGACAACTTTGTAAAGAATTATAAAAATGTGTTGATGGGCTTACAATGTATAAATAAGAGAGTGTCATGGACTTACATATACTACCAAATGTAAAATAGATAGCTAGTGGGAAGCAGCCGCATAGCACAGGGAGATCAGCTTCGTGCTTTGTGACCACCTAGAGGGGTGGGATAGGGAGGGTGCGAGGGAGACGCAAGAGGGAGGAGATATGGGGATATATGTATATGTATATGTATAGCTGATTCACTTTGTTATAAAGCAGAAACTAACACACCATTGTAAAGCAATTATATTCCAATAAAGATGGTAAAAAAAAAAAAAAGATGTAATTTGTACAACCATAATAGCACAAAGGAGGCAGAAGGGAAAATAACTGTATTAAAGTTTTTATATACTATTAAAATTAAGTTGGTATTAATCCAAACTATATTGTTTTAAGTTAAGATGTTAATTGTAATTCTCAGGGTAACTACTAAGAAAACAACTCAAGTAAATACACAAAAAGAAAAAGGGATGTAAATTGGTATATTAAAAATATTACTTTAATCAAAAAAAGTGAGTAATGAAAGAGGAAAGCAGCAAAAAAATACATCAGACATAAAGAAAACAAAACCAAATTGTAGACTTAATTCTATCTTATCAGTAATTAAATTAAATGTAAATGGATTAAGCACTCCAAATGGAAAGCAGAGATTATCAGAATGGAAAAAAGACATGATCAAACCATCTGCTGTCTACAAGAGGAACATTTTAGATTAAAGACACAATAAAGTTGAAAAGGATGAAAAAGATATACCATACAAACAGAAACCAAAAGAGAGCTGGAGAGGCTATTCTGATACCAGGTAAAATATAATCAAAGACAAAAACTGTTAGTAAAGATAAAGAAGGACATTTTAAATGATAAAAGGGTCAATCAATCAGGAAGCCATAAATAAGTATGAATATATATGCACCTAAAAAGCCTCAAGATACATAAGGCAAAATGGACAGAATTGAAAGATGAAATAGATGATTCAACAACAATAGTTGTTGAGACTTCAATACTCCACTTTCTATAATGACTAGAACTAGGCAGATCAACATGGAAACAGAAGACTTGATCAACACTAAAAACCAACTAGATCTAACAGACATCTATCGAACACTCCACCTAATAAAAGCAGAATACATATTCTTCTTAAGTGCATGTAGAACATTCTCTAGTATAGACAATATGCTAGGCTATAAAATAAGCCTTTAAAAAAAACAAATAACCCTGAATGACAGAAAGTATGTTCTCCAACCACAATGAAATGAAAATAGAAATCAGTAACAGAAAGACAATTGGGAAATTGTGTCAAAATTAAACAACACACTCCTAAATACCAATGGGTCAAAGAAGAGAACACCAGGGAAATTTAAAAAAGATAAATGAAAAGGTAAACACAACATACCAAAATGTATGGGAAGCAGCAAAAGCAATGATCTGAGGAAATTTTATAGCTGTAAATGCTTTAATTGAGAAAAAAAAGTCAAATCAATACACTAACCTTATACTTTAAAACTAGAAAAATAAAACTAAACCCAAAGCAAGTAGAAGGAAGGAAATGATAAATATTAGGATGGAAATAAAAGATAACAAATAGAAAAAGA
Source organism: Balaenoptera ricei (assembly GCF_028023285.1). NCBI lineage: Eukaryota > Metazoa > Chordata > Mammalia > Artiodactyla > Balaenopteridae > Balaenoptera > Balaenoptera ricei. Next base: position 28,563,199 of record NC_082650.1, on the reverse strand, counting down.
ATAGAGAAAATTAACAAAACCAATAATTGGTTCTTTGAAAGACCAAGAAAATTAACAAAACTTTAGCTAGACTGACCAAGGGTGGTGGAGTGGAAGGTAACACCCAAATTAATAAAATCAGGAATGAGACAGAAGATATCACTATTGGCCTTAGAGAAATATAAAGGATTATAATGGAGTGCTATTATCAACTGTATGTTAACAAATTAAATAGCCCAGATGAAAGGGACAAATTCCTAGAAAGAGACAACTTAAATGTGACTGAAGAAGAAGATGAACATCTGAATAGACCTTAAGAGTAAAGAGACTGAATTAACAATTAAAAAAATTTCCACAAAGAAAAGCCCAGGTACAGAATGCAGCATTGGCAAACTGTACCAAATGTTTAAAGAAGAAATAATGTCAATCTTTTACAAAACTCTTCTAAAAAATAAAAGAGAAATGAACACTTTCCAACTCATTCTATGAAGTCAGTGTTATCATAATCCCAAAGCTGGACAAGAAAACTACACACTGCTTATGAATACTGATGTAAAAATATCAACAAAATACTAGTAAACAGAATCTACAACATATAAAAAGGATTATACACCATGACAAGTGGGATTTATCCCAGAAATGATAGTTTGGTTTAACATATGACAATCAGTCTATGTAATAGACCATATTAATAGCATTAAGGACAAACCCCACATAATCATCTCAATAAATACAGAAAAAGCATTTAACAAAATCCAACATCCTTCCCTGATAAAAACACTCAACAAAGTAAGAATATAAGGGAACTGCTTCAACCTGATAAAGGTTATTCACAAAAGCGCACAGCTAACAACATACTTAATGGTCAAAGGCTGATAGCTTTTCCCCTAAGATTAGGAGCAAGAGAAGACACAGACACTCACCCTTGCTGTTTCAACACTGTACTGGAGATTCCAGCCAGTAAATTAGGCAAGAAAAAGAAAGGCATCAAGATGGAAAGAAAGAAGTAGAACTATATTAACAGATGAAATGACCTTGTGTATAGACAATCTCAAGGAATCTACAAAAAAATCCTCCAAAACATCTTATAGAAGTAGTAAACAAATTCAGTAAGGTTGCAGAATACAGGTGAATATAAAAAATCAATTATATTTTTATACCTGAGGAATGAACAATCTGAATATAAAACCAATTCTATTTACAACATCAAAAAGAATAAAATACTTGAAATAAAAGTCTAAGACTTACATACTAAAAACAAAATGTCATTGAAAGAAATTAAAGTAGACCTATATAAATTGAAAGAACCATGTTACTAGATTGGAAGACTTAATATACTGTTAAGATGAAAATCCTCCATTTTGATCTACAGATTCAACACAATCCGTATTAAAAATTTTGCAGAAACTGAGAAGGTGATTTTAAGATTCATATGGAAATGCAAGGGACCTAGAATAGAAAAATAATCTGGAAAGAGAACAAAGCTGGAGGACAAGCTCTGCTTTTAAAACTTACTACAAAGCTACAGCAATTAAAACAGTGGATTACTGACATAAAGATAGGCAAATGAATCAACACAATAGAATTGAGAGTCCAGATATAAGCCCTTACATTCATGGTCAACTGATTTTTGAAAAGGGTGCCGAGACCATTAAATGGGGAAATAATAGTCTTTTCAATAAATGGTGCTGGGAAAACTGGATAGACACATGCAAAAAAATAAAGTTACATCCCTAACTCACACCATATATAAAAATTAAATCTAAATGGATTATAGACCTAGAGGTAAGAGCTAAATGTATAAAACTCTCTGAGAACACATAGAAGTAAATCTTCGTGACCTTAGATCAGACAATGGTTTCTTAGATATGGTAACAAAAGCACAAGTAACAAAAGAAAAGAGTAGAGAAATTGAACTTCATAAAAATTTTTAAAAAATTTTGTGCTTCAAAGGACATGATCAAGAAAGAGAAAAAGACAACCTACAGAACAGGAGAAAATATCTGCAAATCACGTATCTGATAAGAGACTTGTATCCAGAGTATATAAAGAACTCTTACAAGTCAATACTAAGACAAACCCAATTAGATATAAATAATATGAATATATCTATATTATATCTATATTTATGTATGAGTAACATAATTTATACAGTTGATTTTATATAATATATATTTATATGCTATATTCCTGGCACATGGTAGGTATACAATATGTGTCAGGTATAATTATTATTATTCAACTCCTATAGTTCTTTGAGTTATCACAGAGGAATGGTGTTTTAAAATAAAAATATTTCTATAGGACACCCACAACTATAAATGTGATCCTGTTTTCCAAATTAAATGTAGATGTGCTAACTTCAACTCCATTTCTAAAAACAAAACTGTATTGCTACCCTTGGTATAATAACATCTGATTCTCATATATACATACATACATAAATACATAACACAGTCATTAAAATATATCCTATTTATACAATTATATAGTAAAACATAATTTGCCCAACTAGAAAATGGGCAAAGGATTTGAATAAATTATCCAAAGAAGATATACAAATAGCACTGCAAAAGATGTTCACATCATTAATCATTAAGGAAATGTAAATCAAAATCAGGAGATATAACTTTTCACTCAATAAATTGGCTATAATAAAAAAGACAGTAACAAGTGTTGGTGACGATGTGGAGAAATTGAAACTCTCATACTTGGCTGGTGGGATTGTAAAATGGTTCAGGCACTTTAGAGAACATTTTGGCAGTTCCTCAAGATGTTAAATACAGAGTTACCATATGACACAGCAATTTCACTACTAAATATACACCCAAGAGAAGTGAAAACCTAGGTCTACACAAAAACCTGTATGTAAATGTTCACACAGCATTATTCATAATAGCTAAGAATGGAAGCAACCCAAATGCTCATCAATGAATTAAAGGATAAATAAAATGTGGCATATCCATATAATAGACTATTATTCAGCCATAAAAAGGAATGAAATTCTGATGCATGTTATGACATGGATGATCTTTGAAAGCATGCTAAGTGAAAGATGCCAGATACAAAAGGTCATGTATGATATGACTGCATTTATATAAAATGTCCAGAATAGGCAAATCCACAGAGATAGGAAGTAGATTAGTATTTGCCAGGGGCTAGGCAGAGAAGGCAATGGAGCGGGGTGGGTGGCTACTACTGAGTATGGGATTTCTTTTTGGGGTGAGGAATTTGTTTTAAAATTAGACACTGATGATGGGTACCAAACTATGAATATACTAAAACCCAATGAATTGTAGACTTTAAAAGAGCAAACATTTTGCTATGTGAATTATATCCAAGTAAAGCTGTTATAAAAAAAGAACATCATAGAAATTATGGTTATGGAAGGTGAAGTCAGAATAAAGGAACAGATACAAGCAAAAACACAGAGATGGAGACCATAGTGATTCATGTCAGAGAGGGGAGTCTTGATTCTGGCTATGGAAATGGACAAAAGAGGTTAGACTGTGGAAATATAACAGAAGAGGAAAGCAATACATGAGGTACATAAGAGAGAAAGATAAGCTTAATATATTACCAAGGTTTTGTCAGTAAGAACTAAGCAGTTGGTAGTACCAGTGACAGAAGATTAAAGTGGAAAGGCCCAATAGAAGTCCCAGGAAAGACAGGAATTTTATTGAGCTGTACTCATTTTCAGGTTCTTTGGTTCCCAAGTGGTTAACAGCCTAAGTATTTATTATGAAGATTTTTCTAGTAGAATGGAGAAAGAAAAGAATAATTAAGATTAGAAACATCAACTGAGGAGTCATTCATGCTTAGGTACCAGCTGACACTTGGGTGTGTACAATGAGTTTTACAAGTAGGTCTCAAGGAAGAAGGGACAAAGCCCAATCACCTCATTCTTGGGTGAGACAATTACCTTTTCATTCCTGTTCTTTTTAGTCCTGTTCTTCAAACAGCTGTCTGTGGCATGTGGGTAGCATAGTTTGAAGTGTAACAGGTGCTTGTAATTTCCTTTCTCAAGGTCACAGGTGACTCTGCCAGTGCACTAGAAAAACCACAGCTTCTGGGCCCCTTTCTTCCCACCAAACCCCAAGATCCCCTTCTCACATCCAGATTACTCTCTGTTACTTATGTGTCTTTAACCCACCCTGCAGCTTTGAGAATTGAAGTGCCACTATTCTGAGGGAATCTAAGACTCTGTCCACTAACTCCAAACCATATCTGATTAAAACTCCTTGGTGTGTGGATGGGATGTTTTCCAAGAAAAAAATTCTGCAATTGGCTTTCTTAGATAACATCCATGGTAGATGGTGAAGAGGGAGGAATCTGTATTTGGCTCTGTCCTGTCCTCAAGGTCTTCATGACCCATCTTGGCTGTCATTCTGGTCAGCCCTACCAGAATCTCTCAGTTGTCTACTCTCCTCATTACCACCCCTGCCTAATGCCATTAAAAGATACAGTGATGATACAAAGATCAGATGAGATAATACACACTATGAAGCAGGGTTTTTAAAACTAAAAATTGTTTTTATAAGTGTTAATTGCTGTTAATATTATCTGAACTGCTCCCAGTTTCCACAGAATCTGCCTTGTGCCACTGAGTGACATTTGAGTTTAATGGTTTAATCATATCAACTTATTCTGCTCTTAATATTTTTGGCTCATCTACCATAATGCATTAACACATTCAATTTAAATGTTTCTAAAAGACTCTTAAAGACCTTTTATGTTTCAGTTTCCCTACTGGCGAATGATGATGATGATGATACTTTTATCATACAGAATTATGACATTCATGAGATATCCTACATAAAACACTTTGCACAGTGCCTGGTACATAATGAGTGCCCAATAAATGTTAGAGGTATGATTGTTATTACTCAACTCCTAAAGTTCTTTATCAAAGAGGAATGGCGTTCTGTAGTAAAGTATTTCTGTAGTACTATAAACGTAACCATATTTTCCAAACAAAATATAGATCTACTAACTCCAACTCCATTCTGAAAAGAAAATTTATTTCTAGGTTTGGCAAAAAAAAGCTTTGAAACCATAAAGTGCCCTCAGAAAAGTCTGCTCATGTTGCCATAAGATATTACCAGGCAGAGATACCGTGACAAGAAAACTTTATGAAGTTTAATTAAAAACACAGAAGTTTAGTTCCCTTTAGGGATGTATCTTACTTACTCTTTATGCATTAAACTAATCTGTGACCCAATAATGTCGTTATACCAAGAGGTGTCTGCATTACTGGCTGCTGCACTACGATCTCTGCCAAAGACTGATCTCTGGGGACGCTGAGAAGATGGCAGGATAAAGGGCATCACAGGAAGAAGAGATCTGGTAAACTCGTGTATATTTATCAAGGTAAGAAAAGAAACTATGGAACATCTGGAGTGGCAGATGGTAAATGCCCATCTAGGCAGGAAGAACAGAGGACTAGTTTGATAACTTTTGATTAAATTTTCCCAAAATGGAAAATAATATTCCATGAAATGATGAGTCTGAAAAGTTTTTCTAAATAATTGCTTCATTTTATGGCATGATCAACTCAGGTTTTGGTTTTTGTTAGGTACTATATTCAATGCTTCCTTACAGGGATCAAATTTTATATTGATTAAAAGGAAAATTTCAAGTAATCACCAAATCTTATTTTAAAAGACAGGTAAGTAAATGCTTTGCTAAAGGACAATGCAATGTAACATTGAAATTGCTTTTAAACATTAACATCCTCCCCCCAGATGACTTTTATTTATAAGGCATTTTGTTGATAAATAGAAACTTAAACTGACCACATGTAAAGAAATTGTTGCCTTTTTGATTTTGTTCATTGTTCAATATTTTCCTCATGTTGTGAATAAAGACAATAAATAAGGGGCATTATAAAATTTGTTCATGTTACAGAGTTCAGGAGTGAGTGACCATGGCTGAAAAAAATCGGCATTCAAAAGAAAAATGAGTCAAAAATAAACTGATGAAATTCAACAAGGATAAATGGACCACTGCACTTAGGGTTAAACGGTAATAGTGGAAAGCTGAGAGATTACTGTGTGCTAGACACTGTACTCAGTGCTGGAAACAGCACTAATGAGGTGGGTACTATTATTATCTCCATTCTAGAGATGGGGATACTGAGGCACAAGTAGGTAAAGAATGGGAAGACAGGTCTTGACAGTAAATCTTTAAAATATCAAGAAGTTATGGTAGGTCATAATTCAATATCAAACACAGTATGCAGATTATAGAAACCAATAATATCACTATTTTTCATATCACAATTAGAATATTAAATCTAGTTCTGGATGTCACTTTTCCAAAGAATATGAACAAACTGGACCAGTATAATCAGTATAGATTAAGTAGAAGAAAATGGATAGAGTTAGTCTAAAAAAGAGAATGTCAAGATGAAACAGACACTCTCAAGCATCTCAAGAGCTGTGTTTATAGCAGAGGAAGTTGATTTGTTCTATAACGATCTAGAAGCAGAGTAAAACCAAGGTACTAATCATTTGTAGGTAAAGCACAAAACTTGAGTAATTAATGAAAACACAGTGTTTCTAAGGTAGAAGTAGTTTTTTGTTTTCCAGGAAAGAACGTATCCACAAGCAAGGGGACTCTTTTTTGTAACCAGTGACACATCCTTCTCATATGTTGAAGCTAAATGACTAAAAATGCGTAGAGATTAGAAACGTCTCGATACACTTATCAAAATATCCCATTATTAGCAGATAATGTAGTCTTTGTCAAATATCAAGGACTCCAGAGGCTCTTAGGTAACATGTTAATTAAAAAGAAAAGAATTTCCTGGCTCTATATTTACCATCTGTGTGACCCTAGTGAAGACTCTTCACTTTTCAGTGCCTCAGTTTCATAATTTATAAAATGGGGATAATAAAACCTATCTAAGATTATACAGATGAAAAGAAAGTAGATATAAAGATACACTGGCAACATAGTAGGTATTCAATACATGTGTATCATTGATGCTCACAACAAAGTTAAATAATAGTTTGATATAATTAACTTATTCTTAGAGATTCAGGATCATTATGAATATTAGTAATATAATAGCTAGTAATATTATGTGTAAGGCATTGGACAGTTCTCAGACTGTAGTGCTGAACAAGAACATGGAAAACCCCTCTTTTAGTAGTGCTTACATTTTACGAGGGGAGACAAAATTCCATAATTTTTTATAGGCCTTTCTGCTATAAAGCCTTGCATTCTGTAGAATGAGGCTTATGAAAAAAAAAAATGCAGTTGTTGCAGACTACTTAAAATCTATGGAACTTGTAACTAGGGTGCTGAAAGAAACTAACAATCCTAATCAAAGTACTAATGTGGTATTAAATCTTTGCCGGCATCTGTACCCAGCATTATGGTTAAGTCAGGTCCATGAAAGAATTTCCTTTCAATAGAGACCAGTTTATCAAAATTAAAAACCCAGGGCTTCCCTGGCGGCGCAGTGGTTGAGAATCTGCCTGCCAATGCACGGGACATGGGTTCGAGCCCTGGTCTGGGAGGATCCCACATGCCGCGAAGCGACTAGGCCCGTGAGCCACAATTGCTGAGCCTGCACGTCTGGAGCCTGTGCTCCGCAACAAGAGAGGCCGCGATAGTGAGAGGCACGCGCACCACGATGAAGAGTGGCCCCCACTTGCCGCAACCAGAGAAAGCCCTCGCACAGAAACGAAGACCCAACATAGCCATAAATAAATAAATAAATAAATAAATAAATAAATAAATAAATAAAATTAAAAAAAAAATAACGCAAATAATTTTTAAAAACCCAATCAGGTTTTAGATTTCATCAAACAAAACAATTCTTCATTTGTATTAGCAGTTCTTGAAGCTACTAAATTAGACATTAGCAAAAGGCATTTCAGCTTTTTTCTAAAATGACTCAGTCTTTCCATTTGATTATGAGAAAGCCTGCCTCTGATGAGTTTAAACTTGTAACATGCATAAATAAATCTTTTGCAATCTTATTGACATCATTCAACTATTTATTAACTGCACATTGGCTAATTTGCATTACAGAAACACAGACTGTACTTACAATGACAGTAAGTACTACTCCAAAGAAACAGGTTAGGGGGTGAAGTACATGTTTTGGGCGGGGCATATCACCACCTCCCCTTATGGCATTTAACACAGCTCCTGCTTTCTGGCTCCTGTCTTCCCAGTTTAAGTTCCTGAGGAAACAGACTCCCTTCCAGCACTTGCTCTTTTTGCTGCTCTCAGGGGAAAAAAATGACCAAAATAATTCCTCTGGAGTCAGGTCTCATGGGAACCATGTGTTCATACTTCTAGACATCTCACTAGAGCTTGACTAAGGAAGGACTTCAGCTAGAGTCTAAAATGGAATGATTTTAATTTCTTTAGTTTTTTAATGCTTTAGATGTACTGTTTTAGAATATTTATGCACTTTTGAATTGTTCTTGATTCATAGTTTTGATTAGCCGAATCCTCAAGTTCTACCAGTTTGTGTAACTGAACATGACTTTATTTGTGTTGGGAAAGCTATTAGTGAAAGAGATTGAAATGGGCAAAAAAGATTACTGGTTGCTCTTTCAATAGAACCCTAGGCAGCCAGACCAGTGCCCTTCCTTTTCCCCACTGTACTGCACATGCTCTCTAACCCCTGCTGGCTAAATTACACAGTTATCTGAACACCATATCCTACTACTTGGCATCATTTCACCAAGCCCTGGGCTTGTGAAGGTGGAGAGATTTGGTCTGTAGTGAAAGGACTTAGTTTTTGATCTACTGAAGACAACTAACCCACGTCTACTAATTAAGCAGCATGAAATTTCCAATAGCAATGGTGGTGATGGGCATTTGTTAGTCGACCCAGTGGACACGACTGCCATGTGTATAATATATGGGTGAATTCTAACTGAATCCTGAGAATAGGAAGAATGAGAGAAATGATGAGTGAGCATTCAAGCAATGACTATCAGAAATTTGCTTAGTTTTTCTTCTTTAATATGTTGTCCTGGAACAGTAAGAGCAGATGAAAAAGACCCAAAGTAGACCTAAAAGATCAACTTCTTCAACTTTCCTCATTTTACCAACTAGAAAAGTTTTAAGTACTTAGTAAGGAATCTTGCTACAACTGCCTTACTCTACTCCTTTGTCTAATGCTAAAATACAGTGTGCCTCCTTCTCCCCATTTATGTTCCTGAATTTTTCCTTCCATCTGAGAAATTTTTTGAAAGTAATAATGTTGCATAAATACTAAAGCTTAATTTTTCACTTTTGAAGAGCACGGAAAAAGAAACATGTACTTCACATTCTATATAGGTTCCTTTCATGGCAGCCCTTTTGGCAAAACATTACTTTCTTTTGTGAAATGAGTCAGCAATATACACACAAGGCTAAGGTAACTGCTGTTCTATTTTCCATCCTCCTCTCACGACAGGTTTCCTGAATTGCTTCCAGTTCATCATGCCTCCTAATGTTACCAGCTAGCTTCCTTTCTGCTTCCATTCTCCCAAACTTTTCTGACCACCTATGATGGCACAAAACCTCCAGGTAGACTCCCTTGGCCTCCAAGATGCTACACTACTCCTGACTTCCTATGTCTCTCTTTTCTGTCTGTCTTCTGTGAGGGCTCTTTTTCCAACCTTCTGAATATGGACATCCCTGAAGTCCGGTCTAGCTCTTTGTGCTTATTTATTTCTATAGTTTCAGCCTATATTCATTGATTCATTTAAGCTGTATCTACTACAGTCTATAAGCAATGGTGACTAAAGCAGACATGGTCCCTACTTTCATGAAACTTACATCCATTCTATCGAGGAAGACAAGAGATAGACATGAAAATAACTGAACAAAAAAATTACAAATTGGGATAAGTATTAAGAAGGAAAAAAAAAGGTGCAATAAAAAGACTAAGTGGGGAGTATCTACTTCAGATAGAATGGTGAAGGAAGATCCTCTGAAAAGCTGACATTTACTGGGATCTAAAGAAAAAGCCCATTATGCAAAAGGGGTGTATATTCCTGGCAGAGAGACCGAATGTTCAAAGCTGATAGGTGAGTGGGAGAAAGGCTGGCTGTGTTCCAGAAACTCAGAGCAAAGAGTATCATAAGGTGATGCTGAAGAGGTAGGCAGAGACCACATCAGGCAAGGCCTGGTAGGCCCCAGGAAGGGGTTTGGGTTTTATTCTACAAGTAAGGAGAAGTTATTGAAGAGTGTTAATAAGGAGAAGGAAAACCCATTCTGACTTATATTTTAAAAAGATCACTCTGGCTGCCATGACTTACAGAATCGATGAATAAAGGGATCACACATTCAGGATTGCCCAAGACAGTCCCAGTTTATATGCCTGTTGTCTTGGTGTAACTGGATTTCTGCATCGACAGCAGGAGACAGTCACAATATGCAATAAATAAATAAATACATACATACATACATAAACACACTTTAAAAAATGAAAAGAGAAAAAGAAAGAAGGTTGGTCAAGAGGCACGCAGGTCATTGCGGCAACCTTCATCAGATTCCCTTGTTCCCTGTGTCCCTGCCCTAGCTGGGACCCTGGGGTCCTCCCTTTGATTCTTGACCTCAGGCTTGGGATATGTTCTTGTCCATATTATCTGGCCATCTCTTGTGGTGAAATAATATTCAATATCTGGTATACAGAAAAATATTGAGTGGAATGTGTCTCAACTCATTTATCCCTCACAACAATCCCTGAGGTAGGTATTACTCCCACTTGCAGACAAAGAGGTAAAGAATCTTGCCTGAAGTCATATGGAGTAAAAGTGGCCAAAACAGGACTTGAAGCCAGGACATCTGGTCTGGACTCAGTGTTCTTAAGCCCTCTTCTAAAATTACTCCTCAATGCGAGAGACCTAGACATGTTTAGGGAACTACAAGTAGCTCAGAGTGGCCAGCGTTGAGTATTTGGGAAAAGTTGGAAATAAGTCTACAAAGGTAGCAGAAGGCTTCAGACCACATGCTAAATAGCTTAGCTTTCAACTGGTAGGAGATGGGGTGCACCACAAGATCTTTAACATATGATTGTATTTATGCCTTGGATAAATAACTGTGGAGAACGAATTTGGGAGGTGAGGCGGAGGAGACTGGTTCCTGACTGAGCTTTTTCTAAAGACTGGATATCTGCCCCCTTCCTGGACGGGGCCTTTGGACACCTGTTGGGAAGAGTCTGCTTGCTTTCCACCTATGATGATACACAGGACTTCCCACAACCGAGGTCTGAGGCTTCTGACCACTGGATCTCCCTTCTGGACCCCAGAGCTGTTCAGTGTGGCTCTATCAAGCACAACAAATTTAGATCTTCAAACTCATCCTCTTTTCTGAGGTTCAAGCCTATATTCTCAGTTCTCTACTGAACATTTCTACTTGTTCATGGCTTCTGGTTACCTGAAATTTAACATGTCTAAAATTGAATCTATTATTCTCTAAAAATCATCCTTCATCCCTATTTTTAAAAAAATCTGTTAACAGAGTCATCATTCTCTCAGTAACCTATGTCTCCAGCCATCATTTACCTCTTTTTCTTTTGAATTTCTATCATCAGTTCTAATTTCCAAATCTTTCTCATAAGCATACCTCTATTTCCATTTCCATTGCCCCTTCCTTATTCAGACCCTTAGCACCTTGAATGTGGATTATAGTAGCTTCACAGATCATTTACTTCTAATCTCCACCTACCTGCAATTTCATGAGCTGCTTTTATTTTAATTTTTTAAAAACATTACACCTTGATCATCTTATTCTCATGCTCAAATGCCTTACTGTTGCTTATATTGATAAAGTCTTAATTTTTTACCTAACATCCAATGATCTTTATAAATCATGCCCAAATTACCTTTTCTTAATCTGTCTCATGTTCTGAAATGCTCTGCTTCAGGCAAACTGTCTCCATCTATAAACTCTGTGTACTTTCCTTCTACGATCTTCAGTCACACTGTTACTCTGGTCTAGAACATCCTATTCCTTTTAAAATCCCATCTGTCCTTTATGATCCAGTTTAGCACCTTCCTACTCTAAACAGCCTTCCCAAATCACTACAGCCCTGGGAATTCCTAATGCACTCAAGGCCCATCCCATATTCCTATACTTGAGTACAAGCTGCCTTGTTGACATGACATCTGTACTATATTGCTCTGAACTTTTATCCATTTCATGTACTGAGATTTAACTATTTACAGTTCACTTTTCTAATTAGACCAAGAGCTGCTCAAAGACACAAAGCATGTTTTATACTTTTTTGTATTTCTGCTTTCCCCCATACCACTCCCACACCTACCCAGCACTTGATACTGTACTGTCCTATGGGCACCGTACACCTAATGTTTGCTGATAATTTAGAAAATAAATTCCTATTATGCCACTCTTACGTTATAGTCCTCCAGTAATATGACACTTTCAGAATTTTAAAACTTTCTCAGGTAGAGAAATTTAGCAAAGTCAAAAGAGAACTGGGGGAAAAAAGTCTGAGAAAAACAAATGTCAGCAGAGTATACTAATGGGAAAAATCAACATAAGCTTCATAATTTACAATATCTGGAGAAAAATTAATGTGCAAATACTTAAGAAAAATGTTATATTGAGGATAACTCACAAGTGGTCTTAAAAAAGAACCAATTTAGCATTTACATTTGAATTTCAGTAGAATTGCTCTGAATTGCTACTTTATTGATAAGTGAAAACAGATTCTTTTATGACGAGTTATAAAAGCTTATAGTTTATCAGTTCCCTCTCCACCCTGCAATTGCCTTCAGGAAGAGATTGGCCATAGGTTCTATTTTATGAGTTTTATAGGGGCACATTCACCCTAGTTTACATACTATGAATTCCCGGAAAATTCTATAGATTGGCTGTCCCCAACAGTATATTAAAATGTGAAAGACATATTTTATGTAAACATATGTATAAATTTATTAAACTAATGTGCAATAATGCAATATGTAGCAATCTTGTGAACCTAGAGTGGGCTAAACAATGATAATAATCTAACAACAGAAACAACTCAAAATGTTATAGAATGAATATCATATAATCCATAATCATATAATCCAAAAGAGACTCAGAATAAAGTTTAATTTGAATGTACATTTATGAATAAGTTTACTGTTAAGGGCAAGCAATACCACAAACATCTCAGATATATTTTCATAATAATAAAATACTCTAAAACACAGTAAAGTTTACCACTGACGAAAAATCATGTGACAAAAATTTATCAATCAAGCCCTTAGAAAACCTAGAAGGAATGTAACCGCAGAATGAATGAACAGCTTGTTAAACTGGTCTTATAACAATGAAGAATAATGACTACAATAGGCCATGTTGATGTTATTTTGAATTTTATCGTACCAGTTTTCACTGGAAGAGATTCAAAAACAGTTCTCCTCAAATCACTAAAAATACTTTATATATTCAACATGGCTTACCATGTTTTAATTCCACCAGAAAATAGGAAAAGCTATGGGAACTGCTGTGCATATGACTGTACATTAAAAGGCAGGTATGTCTTAACTAAGTCCTTCGTGTAATAACCTAAAGTAAGAAAAGACCAGACATGTGGGTGGAAGACTTCGTTATGCTAGTTGCTATTTCTCTTTGGTTTGCAAATAAGTCCTCCATTTAAAGTAACTATGGGACTCAAGCCTATGCTGATTTAACTATTAACTTACTTTTACACCTGCCTTTCAGGGTTCAGACGATGACCTCTGATTAATCTGAGTCTGATATTATCCTTAACTTGCTGGAGGCTATAAGCAGGTGCAGCAACCAGCTCTTAAAGTGGCATGATCTAATTATCTTCATGTAATCTAATATTATGATTATATGATGTCTTATTTGCTTTTCCTATAATAGTAACACGTCTGAGTGAATACCATTCAGCCCAAAAATCAGTGAAAAGAAAGTCACACATTTATGCATCAAATCTGAGCTAAGACATTAGGTATAAAGAAAATAAAAGAAAATCTGAATACATGAACAGGCAAAACATGCTACCTATACAAAGGAATAACTATCAGACTGATTTGAATGTCTCTCCTGAAATACTCAATGACAGAAGGCAAAAAGATGATCAATTTCCACAACGTTTTGCAGGGAAAAAGGTTATATTCAAATAATTAAAAGCCCTGGCAAGCTGTCTTATGCAAAGACAAATGAGAGATATTTTAAAATATGCAGATTCAGGTAATATAATTCTCAATTTATATTTCTTGAAAACATAACTTGAAAATATACTCTTAGATATGAACAAAATTAAGAGCTCTGAATGCAAAAAAAGTAAGTAGTGATTAAAGCCAGTTAAGAAGGAAGGTTTGATCCTTTTTGGTGGAGGGGGTCATGCCATGTGGGGATATTCTGTTTTGCTTTCTATTGAAGGAACCTCAAACACAGATATGGTATTATTTATGTCAAAAAGAAAAAAGATTCCAAACAAAAAATTAAAATTCATGTAATAAATGAAAAAAAAGGGAAACAAGTAAATTAAAAAGAGAGTGAGAAAGAACATAGAACCAAGGGACAAAAGGGGTTTTGTTCTCAGGCTAACCTATATTCACTTAAAGAACACTACTGCATCCCACTATAATGCTATAGGATCAAACTATCCTCTATAACCATATATTTACAGAAAAGTTCATTCCAACCTGAAACATCAAGAAACACATCTTTCCCTGTCACAGAGGCCTAAGAAAGTCTTGCTTCCCTCCCCTGCTGAATAGTCGTAAGTAGCATCTAGCACTCTCCTAGACCCCAGCCATTCACGGTAGGACTTAGAGCCAAAGGAATTGTAGAGAGGTAGGCTGGAAACTGGTGGCTAGGTATGAGGACAGGAGTCATTCAGAGCCTCAGCCATTCCGAAATCCTGGTCCACTTCCCTTCTATTTTTTTTCTCAGGCCCAAAGAGTCTCCTTTTTAGCCAGTATAGTACAAAGTTTGAACTCACAAAATATCCCACTTTGTAAAACTTTTAGACAGACTTTTTCCTATTTCTTTTATCTCTAAATATTTTCTTCTCTTAAACCCTTTAGGGAAAATAAGGGCACATTGACACAAAGGATGAAAATTAGGTAAAATTATATTTCTGTGAAAATCAGACTTTATCTGTCCTGGGGCCCAGCAGAGATTGGGTAATGAACAGACCTGTGATTCTATTTAGAGGTTATGGAGAAAGGGCCAAGGTTAACTGTCAGCAAGCTGGGGAACTATGGGGGAGAGGCGAAAGGTTGTTGAATATGCTTAAGTTGTAGTAAAGAGACAGAAGGAGAAGAGCTCAGAAAAAGACATCAGAAAGGAAGACTGGCTCAAGTCAAACCTGGGGATCTAATGAGTGTTAGGGGAGTGTCTGTATAAACCAAGTATTTTAAAACTTATCAACTCTACAGAGTAGAAATGTTATTAATATATTAGGAGCCACCATTTAATAATCCAACTGGGAGAACATAACCAAAAACCAACGATACCTAAACTATTATGCATTAGATTTTGTTCCTAATTCACAGGAGTAATTTCGAGATCAGGGCACTACTGTAAATTTTGTTCATGCCATTATTTCTCATGATTTCATGAATATGTGGTTCTATTATTTTATGATTTAATTCACATGGGAATCTGCCATCAGCCTACAGGGTGAAACAAAAAAACCTGGCAGGTTACACTTTCCTGAGTTCCAAAATGTACAAAACACCCAGAATGTAAACAAGGTGCTGCAGGAAACCCTACAGGAATAAAATAAATTTCAAAAGTATATAAAATGGTCAAATGAGTAGATTATTCAAATACCTTAAAATAATTAATTTTCCATAATTGCTAGCCTTCCATTTTTAATATTAATGAATAAAATTTACATAATGTTATGGCTATTCTTTTAGCATACTTACTAAAGGATAACTGGAACACACACACTATATCCACGTACCTTTTTATGACTATGCTAATGATTAATTCCTCAAACACCAGTCGTTTCTGAAGCCCCACGTATTAAGTTACCAAACATGCTGAATCAATTATATGGATTTATAACAAACAGAAAAAATGGAGTCAATTTGTCTGTGAGGAAAATATTAATTATCAATAAAATTCAAATATAGTTTAATACTTTATTATTTTCTTAAAAAAGGTATTACTAAATCTTTCTCACAATAGGAAATGCTGAATTGTACGGAGTACTTGAAAGATTATTATATAAAAGGATAAGAAACAAGAATATGCTTAGTGAAGAGATATACTCCAGTCTACTTCTTGTGAATCTTTCAAGTGGGAACCAGCAACTGAAGTGTATTTCATACATACAAATACTATATACAGAGATTAAAAGGGAAATTTATTTGTCTTCCTTCTATATTATTTTCTATAATTATTTTTAATATGGTAAATAGATACTATAATTATTAAATGCCTTTTGTTGTCTGGTAGTAATAGTAGTGGAGTAAAAGATTAGATTTCACTTCTATAAGGCATAGTAAGGCATTTCACTTCTACAAGGCATAGTAATCTACAAGAGAAATGAAGCATAGTGGCCTACTTTCACTATTACAAAACATTCACTCTAAATAATGATGCTAGTGCACAAAATAACACTCATTTTTTACAAGGGTGTAAATCAATTTGCATAAAGATTTACAGTACTTTATCAAAAGTATAAAGTCTTTTAAAATTAAATACCATTCTATTCATAACATTAATATAAACAAGTACCTGTAAAAATGATACAGCATCTTATTTTCCTGTATCTTAGTAAAAATTGATAGGTTATCTTGATTAATTAGAAAACATAAGGTTAATTTTCTTAAAGGGATATAACTCTTGGCAAAAGGTAGGTTACAAGAGTTTTCTACAATGGCATTTTGTGTCACTATAACCAGTATTATTTTGTGCCTTCTTAACAGTTTTAACAATGTAGAAATAGGTTGCCTTACCGTTGGTGCTGTATCTACATGGTGGTTACAAGGCTTTCTTTCTATACTGATAATCCCTGTGAAATGAAAAGACTGTGAATATTTGCTTATTATACCTATACATT
The DNA here is from genome assembly GCF_028023285.1 of Balaenoptera ricei. Taxonomy (NCBI): domain Eukaryota; kingdom Metazoa; phylum Chordata; class Mammalia; order Artiodactyla; family Balaenopteridae; genus Balaenoptera; species Balaenoptera ricei. Next base: position 28,546,200 of record NC_082650.1, on the reverse strand, counting down.
TTATTTTGAAAACATTTATGTCAGCAAGACATGACTCCTACAGCTTACAAGAAAAAAGCCTCACTTGGATGGCAGAATCCTTTAAAGTGGTATCATGAATTCTTTGGTCAGAAACAGTTGGAGAGTTTAGCTAACTAAGAGACCTGACTCGAGGTGAGCTAAGCCAATTTTCTCATTCAAGTGGCATCCAGCAATAGCAGAAGATGTGCTCTTATTCTGTTCTCAGCTCAAAAATTATACCATTATCTCCCTCTGCTACATTTCTTCAATGAAAGTTTTGCTTCTGTCTTGAGGTCATCAAGTTTTCATAAAGAAATATCACAAAGTCTATGAAAAGAATCGCTTCCTTATTTTCTCAAAAACAAAAAATAAAACTATTTGAATTTCTCTTTGATCATCTGATTTCCTACTATGATACAATCGGCTATCTATTCAATCATCACAGAGTACTGGAGAAAAAAAAGTTCCCTTGATTCTCTCCTTTAAAATGACAATATAGACTGCTAACCTTGAGAAAAAATCATTTTATCATGTATAGATTTATCTTTTTGTTCCCCATGTCCTCTACTGCATTTCTTTGTAATAAACAGCTTCTAAGGATGTAACACATTGCATCTCATCTGTAAAGATACTGGTTCAAAATCAAGCTCAAGTTTAAAATGAACACAGGTGTGGCTCTCATTTACTTTTCGATCTCTGTCAATCAGCAGACCAACATGTGAATAGTTAACATGTGAGTAGTTTAACAGTTTGTTAAATAACGCTAAAAGCTAACCACGCAGGGGTGGTTAGAAGTGAGAATTGCAATGCACTGTTAAGAGCAAATAGCACAATTCCTAGTTGAAACAAAACACTAGTTCCTCTCCTTTATAGGCATTTAACTCATTTTTTCTTAAAGTATAATAAATGAGATCAACACAAAACAATCACTTTTTATCACTTTTGTAGAGTATATTCAAAATGAACTAAGTACTGTGAAACAAGATTAAAAAAAATAGTTTTTGTTTCATTTAAAAATGCTCTCAGTATGTATTGTTAGCCAGTGAAGTGTAAAGCACTATACTACCTGTATTCAATCAGCTAATATTTAGTTGTAAGTGGCTATTTGGCACTCAGTGATAAAAGATAAATTATAAAGGATAAATTATGATTTCTGACCTTAAGAGTCTAGTAAAACAGATGTCCTTTTTTGAAGAAATACTATACACCAAATTAACAGTTCTGTCTTAAATGTAATAACAAAGTCTTTAAAGTAATTTTGATGGAAAGACATTTTTTTTCTTAGATAACACTGGCCTTGAAAAGTTTTTTTTAAAACCCAAGTAAAACATATTTGAAAATATTCAAATAATGCTGATTCTTACTGTAAGACTTTACACTGAAGTATACAGAACTAATGGTGAAATCCTCACCTCCTCAGCCCTCATGCTCTCACAACCCTCTCTAGCTGCAACCGCTAAGAATAGTCTGGCACGACACACTGGCTTTAAAATGAGAGTTGGTCATACCACGGGGTTCAGGAATTAGCAACATCTTACATACGTGTTCTCACTACTATAATCTGACTGCCATAAAATAGGCCTAGGCTGACTACTGATTTTAAAATTCTTATCCAATTAGAAAGTAATTTCAAAATGATGAAAATAAAAAAAACTAAAAACCCCCCAAATCTACATCCTTAGCTTATGAAAGTACAAAGAAAAAAATTACATGTTTTACAGTTTCAACTTCAGGATAAGAATGTGTTGAAAACTAGAATTTTAAAATGAATTTTCTAAAGATATTGGGTTGGGCAAAAAAAATTCGTTCGGGTTTTTCCATAACATCTTATGGAAAAACCCGAACGAACTTTTTTTGGCCAACCCAATATAAGCTTAGTTTTAAATTTAGATTGCCTACTGAAATAATATCCTTTGGAAATACAATCATACATGTTTGTTTAAGCTTTCAATAGAGAATATACAGAAAGGAATAAGCTTAAGGAAAAGCATCCCCAAATATTTTGCTATTTTAAGTAAATTTTACCAAAAAAAATCTATATTTTATTTCACTTTTATCTGATCAAACATTCCAGATGTTTCTGTGAAAAGTATTTCTTGGATGGGATTGACATTTAAGTTAGCAGACCTTGAGTAAAGTAGATTGCCTTCCATAATGTGAGTGGGCTTCATCCAACCAGATGAAGGCCTGAAAAAAGACTGACCTCCCCTGAAAGAGGGAATTGTGCCAACAGACTGCTTTCACCAGGGTATGTCCAAGTGTGTCTTTGTTATTATTAATCTTTCTTGGGACTTGACAGCCCTTTAATCTGCAGAATCTTATCATTCTTTCTGCTCAGGGAAGTTTTATTCTGTTATTTGTTTAATTCTGCCCCATTTAATTTTTACCTTCATAATTTTTATCTTTTGATAATTGTGCCACTTAATCTTCTAGGTGAGCATCTTCTTTTTCACTTTGTCTAATGATTTTAAAATCTGAAATCATGTTTAGTTCCTTTCCAGAGGCCTACGAAGACTAAGGCAAGAGGGATGGCAAACGCTGGACAGTATCTCAGAAGATGAAGTTTTTTTTTCCTGGGATCTCAGAGCCAGTGTGTCAGGCAAAGTGTGGGAATGGGAGGGCTGTGTCTTCCTTGGTGCTGAGCAAGGACCTGTGCATGGAAAACAGGCCTCTTCTCAAGGTGTGGGCAGAAAATGGGTTTTCCAGAGTTCACTGAGGGCTCTCAGCCAGCAGAAGCTATAAATCCTCTGGGTAACTGGCTATTATCTGTCAGTTTAATGTTTGTAGTACATCAAGGGCCTGGCAGATCCTATGGACCACAATGGTCTTTAAACAGAGGCCTATACGCCCATCCACCTGGAGGAGTTTGCTTCCAGGACCAGTTACTGGGAGATGGCTGTAACCTGCAACTGATGAGACTTGAGAGGAGAAGCTTAATCCTGTGCCTCAGCACAGGGGTAACAGTTGCACAGGTTTGCTTTCATTTTTCTGCTATAGCTCAGACCTCCAGCAGAATAGTTGGGACCACAACCATGAGCATGCAAAGAAAATAAACTCTGGTAAGGAGTTTCAGTAACTTGAAGATCAGCAAATAACCTTACACGACTGGTAGTGCCACTGATAACAATGGAAAAATTAGAGAATCTCTTAAATTAAAATAAAACAAAAGAAACAAAACTTGACAACTATTAAGAATTTTAAGATAGCTAATTAATAAACAACAAAGATAACACCATTTTAAAGGGAGGAAATAGCAGCTTTCAGAAAGTAAGTCAGAAGATGGGTCACACAACCAAGGAGCAGCAGTACCATTACTGAAACCCATGTATCTAAGTCACAAACCTCCAGGCCCATTTGTGTGTTTGTCTGGCCCCTGTGGCCAGGATCTGATTTAATTCACTTTTGTATCCATAGTGCCTGGTCCAAATGCTCGAAACACAGAAGGTCCTCAAGAGTTAACTCAAATATTAACTGAATGAATTAATCTATGCCATATCCACCCGGTTCATATTCTACAATGCAGTGTTAACTGTGTGTATTAGTCATCAGAATGTTTGAATTAACATTCTAGGACTCTTTTTCAAAACATTAATTAACTACTTCCTTTGGTAATGTTTCTAAACCTACTATAAAACTGAAATGTATTATTTTAAAATTTTCCTAATTTTCCAGACATTAATACACTCTGGAGAAGATAATGAAGAAATTTTATGCTTCTTGGGAGATGCTTTGGGTATTTTACTTTGTGGAAAATCAGAACATGACATTATACCCCACTTGTACCTGACTGATTGGAACAGCAGAATTATATATTTTTTAGTTTCCTTAAACTCTACCAATCTTCAAGTCAGGACCATGATCAAAGGAAAGAAAGAAAAAAGATGATCAGATTTATTGCAAAAACAAAGCAGGCCAAACAAAGTGCCAAATTCTGAAGCCAGAACATATATCCAGCAATCTTATGTATCATCACCAAATGATTATGGGCAACCCACCAAGCACAACACACTGTGCTAAGGACAGGAGAGCCTCTCTCCTCCCTTATATGAAATTTTCTAAAGAGTTATTTGTTTTAGGCAACACTATAACTATGTATCCTAATTGAGTTTTGGAAGTTGCCATTAATCTCTATATGGGGCACAGGGAGAATTATGCTTTGATTATCTACGGCTAGGAGAAATGAAATACAATTTATTATATTCCAGTAAAATACAGAATTTTAGAAGGCAAAGATCTTTCCTGCCAAATTCAATATAAAGATGTCTGTACGAAAACTGCAAGCCCTTCTCAAGAATTGGAAAAGAAGTAAAACTGTTACTCAGATAATATAATTTATACCCAGAAAGTCCAAAAGAATCAATGCTAAAATTAACACAACCAATAAGAGAACTAATAAATCAGAAAGTCAGCATAATATAAAATTTAATATATAAAAATCAATACCCTTTACATACTCAAACAACCAGTTAGAAGATATAATGAAAAAGCATACCTCATTTATAAGATTATCATAAAAGAGAAAATACTTGAATAAATACAAAAATACATAAAACAGTATGAAGAAAATGTAAAAATACTTCTGAAAGACATAAAAGTAGTCTTGAACAAATGAAAAGACATCCCTTGTTCTAAGACAATGTAACATCACATAAAGGCCAATTTTCTCTGAGATAATATATGAATTTAATGTGATTTCAATAAAACAGTTTTTGTCCCAGCACTAGACAAGTTGCTTCTAAAATTCATATAGAAGACTATGCAAGAATAACTAGAAAAATCCTGGGGAAAAAAAGAGTGATGACTGAAAATAAATACTAAGTATCAATATATATTGTAAAAAGTCTCTAATTAAAACAATGTGGGGATGACACATGAGTAGACATGTAGATCAACAGAATGTATTAAAATGCTCAGAAAAAGATCCAGGACTAAATATAGCAACACCAATAGTGGGGCAACCTGACATTATATACCACCTGATGTGATGCAAAAAAGCACACATCACTTACTGTATTCTTGCCAAAAAAGTCTGGCTTGGATCTAATCATGATAAAATAGACAAAATAAAAACAGTGGATATTCTACAGGACAACTGGCTCAGGCAGACTCTATAAAAAAGTTAATGTCATGAAAAACAAACAAAAAAGATTCTAGATTAACTGAGATTAAATGAAATTAAAATGACATAATGACCAATATAAGTGCTAATCTGGACTGGATGCTGTACAAAATAGGTAAGCAAATAAAAAATTACTTAAGACATCTTAGGCACAATTAGGAAAACCTGAATATGAACTGTTTATTAAATGGTATTATAGTATCATTAATTTTCCTAGATGTGATAATGGAACTATGGTTATTTAAGACAATACCCTTCTTGCTGGCAGATATATGAGTGAAATTTTAAAAGCAAAGAAGCAAATGTTGTGAATTTAAAAGTTTCATTTTACCTACTTTTTTCAACTTTTTTGTGGTTTTAAAATATTTCAAAATAAAGTTTGGGAAAGGAGTGTAGGCCCTTAATAGACTTTTAGTGACCGTATAGTAGGCAAACAAATTTTCAATGGTTTTGAAAATTGAAAAATCTTCCATATAAGCAGAGTAAATGGGTTTAAAATTCTCACTGAAAAAACTTCTCAGCATTATTTAAAACAAAGAGCCAACAGAAAATCAAAACACTCACTCTGGATTGATTAGAACACCTTCCTAAAAATGAGAGAAAACTCCACAATTAATGCATGAATGTATTTATATTTGACATGTTGATAGCACCACTCAATAAATCTACTATGTTTATTACAAATAATAAGTTTTAATTATAATAATAATTATATTATATTATTATATTTTATATAATATTTATATTATTATATATAATAATAAAATTACCACCCTGTTCAGAGATATGAGTTGTTTATAATATCTACTATTAGACTTTGTTCCTTTATAATCAGGGAAAAAATACATTCCAAAGAACAATTTATTTGTATAATATATCCTGACTCTGGAGCCACTCTGTAATGTATTCAAAGACTGGCTCTGGCAATTATTAGATATGTGACTTGGGCAAGTTATTTATCCACTCTATGCCTTCATTTCCTTATTCAGTACAGGGGAAGCAATATGTATCTCACTGGCTGACGGGAGGGTAAATTAGTTAATTAATATAAAAAATACTTCAAATTATACCTGGCATACTGAACACTGAACATAATTGATATATATTCAGAATGTTTATTTTGATTTTAATGTTTAAAATATCTGATCCAGAAGGAGATCAAGATGGCAGAGTAGAAGGATGCTGAGCTCACCTCTGCCAACGAACACATAAAAAAAAACACCTACACGTGGAGCAATTCTCACCGAAAACAAACGGGAGACTGGCAGAAAGACTCTCCTACAACCAAGTTTGTAAAGAAAGATCACAGAGTCGAGTAGGAAGGGAGCGGAAGTGATCAGGTTGGGACCTGTGCTCCAAGGAGGGGACACAGAAGAGGAGGGGGATATCAGGGGCTCAAAGATCCTCCCTGAAGAATGAGGGGTTTGAACCACATCTTGGCCACCCCAGCCCTAAGGCTCAAAACCAGGAAGATGAGTACCCTTAGCGGGTTTGAAAACCAGTGGGACCTAAAGGAGGACTGTAAGAAGTCGAGACTTCACTCATGCAGACTGTGCACGTGTTTGCTTACTCCCTGAAAAAGGCAGAGGCAGTAGATTGAAACTGTACGGGGCTCTGGCCAGTTTCCCACAACTGGCTCAGTGCATGACCCAGCCTGCACCAGGTGCCTGCTCCAGCCCCTCTTGCTCTGGTGCAGCTCCCTCTAGGGCAGAGGTGCTGATACTGAGGAGAGTGGACTCTTGTAGGGGATGGAGCCGGCTTGGACCTGGCACTGCATGTGAACAAGGTGAGGGCAGCCATGGCTGACACTCATGGAGGCAGCAGATCAGGAGTAGTCTGCAACTCTGACTGGTGTGCCATGACCATCCCAGCATGTGCCCAAGACTGGGTGTCTGCTCTGGCTCCTCTTGCTCCAGCACTGTTCTCCTCTGGGGAGAAGGTGCCACTGCCAGGAGTGGGGAGAACACATACGTAAAGGGAATGGAATAAGCTCAGATCTGACCCTCAGGGCTTCTGCTCCACCTCCTTGGGACCCACCCCCACCCCTGATATGGTGGTGATGCCTAATGAGCACAGGAAAAGCCCAGGCTCACACCTGGCTCTAGCTCTAGCCCCTCCATCTCTAGCCCCACCTCCCACCAAGGTGATAGCTGCCAGCACACCCTCGGGGAAGGCATGACCCTTGCTCATTTCAGATCCAGCTCTAACATCAAAGCCACTGGGCACATGCAGACTACATAGGATGCTCCCACACAAGAACACCTCTTCAAGACCACAATAGTTAAGTGTTTCACCTAATTTCATAGAGACATAGAAAGTTAAACAAAATAAGAAGACAGAAGTTTTTGTTTCAAATGAAAGAACAAGAAAAAAAAACCTGAAAGAACAACCAATGAAACATAATTTACCAGATAAAGAGTTCAAGGTATTAGTAATAAGAATACTAACTGAACTTGGGAAAAGAATAGATGAACAGGTGAGAATTTTAGCAAAGAACTAGAAATCATAAAAAAGAACCAGTCAGAGCTAAAGACTACAATAATTGAAATGAAAAACATACTAGAAAGAATTAACAGCAGACTATGTAATACAGAAGAATGCATAAATGATCCAAAAGATAGAACAGTGGAAATCATCCAATCAGAACAGCAAAAAGAAAAACAAATTTTAAAAAATGAGGACAGTTAAGGGACCTCCAGGACAATATCAAGCATATTAACATGCACATGGTAGGGGTCCCAGAAGGAGAAAAGAGAAAGGGTTTAAAAATATATCAGATGAAATTATGGCTGAAAACTTCCCAAAGCTGAAGAAACAGATTTCCAGGTACAGGAAGCACAGAGAGTCCCAAACAAGATGAACCCAAAGAGGCCAACACCAAGACATATCATAATTAAAATGGCAAGAGTTAAAGATAAAGAGAGAATTTTAAAGGCAGCAAGAGAAAAACAGTCATATACAAGGTATCAGGCTTTCAGCTGACTTTTCTGCAGAAACTTTGCAGGCTGGAAGGGAGTGGTATGGTATACTTAAAGTGTTGAAAGGGAAAGACCTACAGCCTAGGATACTCTACCCAGTAAGGTTATCACTCAGAATTGAAGGAGAGAGAAATAACTTCTCAGACAAGCAAAAACTAAAAGAGTTCATCAATACTAAACTGACCCTACAAGAAATGTTAAAAGGTCTTCTCTAAGTGGAAAAGAAAAGGCTACAACAAGAAAAGAAGTAAGAATTTATAGGAAAGGAAAAATCCCACTAGTAAAGGCAAATATATAGGAAATGCTATGGATCAACCACTTAAGCTAGTATGAAGATTAAAAGACAAAAATTGTAAAATCAACTATAACTACATTAAACAGTTAAGAGATAGACATGAAAATGTAAAATATGATACCAAAACCACAGAATGTGGGGGAGGGGAGTGAAAAAGGAAGATCTTGTAGAATGTGTTAGAACTTTAAAACAAGTAGATATAGTTATAGGTCAACATATATGAACCCCGTGGTAACCACAAATCAAAAACCTACAACATACACAAAAATCAGAGAGAAAGGAACACAAGAATAACACTAAAGAAAATCATCAAACCACAAGAGAAGAAACTAAAGGAAGAAAAGAAGAGAGAACTACAAAAACAAGCAGGAAACAACAAAAATGCAATAAATACATACTTACCAATAATCACTTTAAATATCAGTGGACTAAATGCTCCAATCAAAAGACATAGGGTGGCTGACTGGATATAAAAAGGTGCATCTATATGTTGCTTATAAGAGACCCACTTCACAGCTAAAGACACACACAGACTGAAAGTGAGAGGATGGGAAAAAATATATATCATGCAAATGAAACAAAAAGAAAGCTGGGGTGGCAATACTCATATCAGGCAAAATAGACATTAAAACAGTGTCTAAAACAAAGACAAAGAAGGGCATTATATAATGATAAAGGGATCAATACAAGAAGAGAATATAACATTTGTTAATATATATGCACCTAATATAGGAGTATCTAAATATATAAAGCAAATACTAACAGACTTAAAGGGAGAAACTGACAATAATACAATAATAGTAGGGGCTTCAACACCCTAATGATATCAATGGACAGGTCATGCACACAGAAAATCAATAAGGGAACAGTGGTCTTAAACTACATTTAGACCAGTTGGACTTAGTAGATATCTGCATGGTGTTCCACCAAAAAAGATGAATACACATTCTGTTCATGTGCACATGGAACATTCTCCAGAACAGATCACATGCTAGACCATAAAACAAGTCTCAATAAATTTAAGAGGATAGAAATTATATCAAGTATTTTTTTCTGACCACAACAGTATGGAACTAGAAATTAGAAAGAAAAACGGAAAAAACATAAAAACATGGAGACTAAACAACTTATTACTAAAAAACCAATGGGTTAACAAAGCAATCAAAGAGGAAATCAGAAAATATTTTGATATAAATGAAAATAAAAACACAACTTTCCAAAATCCATGGGATGCAGCAAAAACAGTTCTGAGAGAGAAGTTTACCATAATACTGGCCTACCTCAAGAACCAAGAAAAATTTCAAATAAACAACAAAACCTACTATCTAAAGGAATTAGGAAAAGAACAAAAGCAAAGTCCGAATTCAGCAGAAGGAAGGAAATAATAAAGATCAGAGAGCAAATAAATGAAATAGAGACCAAAAAACAATGGAAAAGATCAGTGAAAACAAGAGCTGCCTTTTTGAAAAGATAAAATTGGTAAGCCTTTAGCCAGGCCCATCAAGAATAAAAAGAGAGGACCTAAATAAACAAAATAAGAAATGAAAGAGGAGAAATTACAGCCAATATCACAGAGACACAAAAAAATCATAAGCGAATACTACAGACAGCTATATGCCAATAAATTGGACAATCTAGAAGAAATGGATAAATTCCTAGAAACATACAATCTTCCAAAACTGAATCAGGGAGAAAGAGATAATCTAAACAAACTAGTAGTGAAATTGAATCAGTAGTGAATTGAATCAGCAAACAAGTCCAGGACCAGATGACTTCACAGGGGAATTCTACCACACATACAAAGAATATATGTATTATCCTTCTCAAACTATTCCAAAAAACTGAAGAGAGAGGAACACTCTCAAATTAATTCTATAAGGCCATCATTACTCTGATACCAAAATGAGACAAAGATACTAAAAAAGAAAATACAGGGCAATATCTCTGATGAATATAGATGCAAAAATCCTCAACAACATATTATCAAACCAAATTCAACAATAAATAAAAAAGATCATACACCATGATCAAATGGGATTTATTTCAGGCATGCAAGGATGGTTCAATATCCACAAATCAATCAATGCGATATACCACATTAACAAAGGTAAAAATCACATGATCACCTCAATAGATACAGAAAAAGCATTTGACAAAATTCAACAACCATTCATGATAAAAACTCTCATCAAAATTTGTATAGAGGGAACATATTGCAACATAATAAAGGCCATTTATGACAAACCTACAGCTAATATCATACTCAATGGTGAATAGCTAAAAGCTTTCCCTCTAAAATCAGAAACAAGACAAGGATGCCCACTCTCACTACTTCTATTTATCATTGTATTGGAAATCTTACCCACAGCAATCAGACAAAAGAAAAAAAGAAAAAGAAAGAAAAGAAAAGAAATAAAAGGCATCCAAATTGGAAGGGAAGAAGTAAAACTGTCACTATTTGCAGATGACATGATACTACATACAGAAAACCCTAAAGTCTCCACCAAAAACAAAAACTATTAGAAGTAATAAATGAATTCAGCAAAGTTACAGGATACAAGATTAACATACAGAAATCTGTTGATTTTCTATACACTAATAATGAACTATCGGGAAGAGAAAGCAAGAAAATAATCTCATTTAAAATTGCCTTATATAGAATAAAATACCTAGGAATAAACTTAACCAAGGAAGTAAAAGACTCTAAAAACTATAAAACACCGATGAAGGAAACTGAAGATGATACAAAGAAATGGAAAGATACTATGGATGGATTGGAAGAACTAATATTGCTAAAATGTCTATACTACCCAGAGCAATCTACAGATTTAAAGCAATCCCTATCAAAATAGCCATGACATTTTTCACAGAACTAAAACAGATAATCCTAAAATTTATATGGAACCACAAAAGACCCTGAACAGTCAAAGCAAGCTTTACAAAGCTAGAGGTATTGTACTCCCTGACTTCAGATTATACTACAAAGCTACAATAATCAAAACAGTATGGTACTGGCACAAAAACAGACACATAGATCAATGGAATAGAATAGAGAGCCCAGAAAAAACCCCACACACTTATGATCAATTAATCTACAACAAAGGAGGCAAGAATAAACAATGGAGAAAAGAAAGACTCTTCAATAAGTGGTACTGGAGTAACTGGATAGCTACATGTAAAAAAATGAAATTAGAACAATTCTTCACACCATATAGGAAAAAAAGCTCAAAATGGATTAAAAACCTAAATTAAAGAAGGGAAGCCATAAAACTCCTAGAAGAAAACATAGGTAGAACACTCTTTGACATCAATTGAGCAAATTGTTTTTTGGATGTCTCCTAAGGCAAATGAAGCAAAAGCAAAAATAAACAAATGGAACCTAAACTTAAAGGTTTTGCACAGCCAAGGAAACCACTGACAAAATGAGAAGATTACCTACTGAATGGGAGAAAATATTTGCAAATGATATGACCAATAAAAAGTTAATATATCAAATATATTAACAGCTTATATAACTCAATATCAAAAAAACAAATAACCCGATTAAAAAAGTGAGCAGGAAACCTGAATACACATTTTTTCCAAAGGAGACATACAGATGGCCAACAGGCACATGAAAAGATGCTCAATCTCGTTAATCATCAGAGAAATGCAAATCAAAACTGCAATGAGATATCACCTCACACCAGTCAGAATGGCTATCACCAAAAAGACCACAAACAACAAATGTTGGCAAGGATGTGGAAAAAAGGGAAATCTAAGACGTAGTTGGTAGGAATGTAAATTGGTGCAGCCACTATGGAAAACAGTTTGGAGGTTTCTCAGAAAACTAAAATTAGAACTACCATATCATCCAGCAAGTCCACTCCTGGGTATATATCTGAAGAAAACAAAACCAATAATTCAAAAAGATACATGCACCCCCGTGTTCACTGCAATATTATTTACAATAGCTAAGGTATGGGAGCAACCCAAATGTCCATCAACAGATGAATGGATAAAGAAGGTGTAGTGTGTGTGTGTGTGTGTGTGTGTGTGTGTAATGGAATATTACTTAGCCATAAAAAAGAATCAAATTTTGCCATTTGCAACAACATGGATGGACCTGGAGGATATTATGCTTAGTAAATAAGTCAGACAGAGAAAGTCAAATACTGTATGATATCATTTATATGTGGAATCTAAAAAGTAAAACAAACTAGTGAATATAACAAAAAAGAAACAGACTCACAGATATAGAGAACAAACGAGTGGCTACCAGTGGAGAGAGGGAAGAGGGTAGGGGCAAGATACAGGTAGAGGATTAAGAGGTACAAACTATGTGTAAAATAAATAAACTACAAACATATATTGTACAGCACAGGTAATACAGCCAATATTTTATAACTTTAAAAGGAGTATAATCTATAAAAATATTGAATGACTATGTTGTACACCTGAAACACAATACTATAAATCAACTATACTTCAATTTTAAAAAATTCTATATTTGTCATATGCTTTCAACAGCCTTTAAATACATGTAGAACTGAAGTTTAAAGGAAAAAAGAGATAGGAAGCATTATAATTAAATATTTATATGACAAAGGTTAGCTATTCTAACAATGAGTTCTTGTTAGAACTTAAGGGCTTGCCTCATACAACCTGAGGTGAAAAAAATGACTTTATCATATGTTTAATTAAAAAAATTTTTATTGTAAAATATGCACACACATACATATATATGTGTGTATAGATATACGTACACACACATACATATATACATATTTATATAAAACCTGCCCCCTCCTCTCTGTCTCACTACTTAGTTTGGATGCTCTCTCATCATTTGGACTATTGAAATAGCTTCCTAATCCAGGTCTCTGATTTGCTCCATGACTCTTCCAATGACATCCCCACTGCCAGAGAGACTCTTCCAAAGGGAAAATTATTATCTTGTCCTTCTACAGCTTAATCTTCAGGATACACATCACCCTCGTCAAGTATTTAACTCAAACTGCTTAACTCAAAATGGCACGCAAAGCCATTTGGACATCACTTAAAGTTCAAGTCAAACATTCTGTTCTTTAGGAAACACTATGTGATTTTCTTCTCCTCATCCCACTTCTGATTTAGATACCCTTCCCCATCTCTCCTCCCCTTAGTATTCCTGTGCAATCCTCTATCACAGCATTTTCCTCACTATTTAAAACTTTAGTTTCTTGTGTCAAATAGTTCATCTTCAATAAATGCTTGTTGAATGACTGAATACATGAGTAGAGAAAATGAGAATTATAAAAACATCTTGCAGCAGAATAGGCTACAGATTCTCCACAGGTATAGTCATCCCATATTCTACATATTTTTCTAAATATTCATCTAAAAGTGAATTTTTAATAAATGTGAATCTTAAAGTGGTTTATCCTTATTTAACCTGGTAAAATGTTAATATTTATTTCATATTGGATTTTTCTGGATGCTATGGAAAGTCCTCTACATATTTCAAAGATTTCAGAAAGAGAATATTCTTTGAAAACTGTACTTTTCATATATTATATGAAAAAACTTCTCCAAACTCAGAAACATCAATGGCTGAGGGCCTTGAGTCTACAATGTCTGGGTGTCTATACAGACCACAGAGGTATAGCAGTGAATATTCAAACCACAAATTAGTAGGCTTTCCTGTGTTAGTCATGGAATCAGGTAGTGACCGGGAGTATGTAAACATGAATGAGTATGTAAGACACTAGGAAGTGGGGTAAGGGGTCCCTAAATTTTGAGACTAGTAAATTAATGCTTATGAAAAAGTATAAAGCAAGCAGGGAGAAGTGAGTAGCTACATGGTGGACAATACATCACTGAGACAATGTGACTCCTGATTTCAGCCCCACCACCAATAGTGAATACAATTCAGTCTTGCTATGCTTCAGTTACATCTCATACCTTCTGGGAAGATTTCCTGGCTATGCTAATCTCTAATGATCTGTGCTATTTATTTCCAAATATTAGTCAAAAAATTAAATTCACTGATCCAATGAATATATAAAGTTAGCATTTCTTTAACTGACTCATAAACTGATATCCAAATAATTTAATTGGTGCTAATAATTAAATTGATGCTAACCAATAACTGGTCAAAATCTTACAGTACTTATTTCTATTTAAAAACTACCAAGAACTGCATACAATTTTTAGTGTTTGATCAAGTTCCTCTCACTCTAACAAGAGACTGAAGCCTGTTCAAATCACATCTTTTGTGACATGCTCTAGATATTCAATCTGAAGACAGGTATGTTTCTAACAAAATTGTGACACATATTTATTATATAGACAAGGACAAAATTACTTCAATTCTGTGTGTTCAATCCTTAAAATATAATTTAGCCTAAGTCTTTAACACTGATATTAATTATTTGAACAATGTCATAGTACTTTGCAAATCACAAGTACAGCTACAAAAAAGATGAAGGGTATACTCATATAATTCAGGTATTTCTTTTTTATTCAGATTTGTTACTGCAGTGATGAATTAACAAAAAAAAAAATACATTTAGCACCAACAGAAGCTTTCTGTATTTGCCTGTATTTTCAATTGTTTCTTTTACTGTCTTTTTTAGGTAGCAAATATCCAAGATATCAACCTCATAGTCATCCTAATGGTTCTCAGTCTCTTCAATAGCCTCTTCCAGCTTATCTCCCTTACTCCTGTGGATTCAAAGACTACACATATGCCACTGACTCCTTAATCTGTACTTATGCTCCAAGCCTGTATTTCAAAGTATGTAGTCTAGTTCCTAGCACAGGGCTTGACTCATAGTAGGACATTTAATAAATAAGGCTCAAATAGATGTGCAAGTTATTTGATGTCTTGCTCTAGATGTCTGCCAGGCATCTCAAACTCAATATATCCAAAACACTGTATACAATTCATTATGATTTTCCCAATATTCCTATATTCCCCTATTTTTGTTAATGGATTGCCATCCACTCCTTCACCGAAATTAGAATCCTTGGTTATCCTCAAATTCTACTTGTCTATCTCTTAACGTTCACATTCCAAATTTCTAATACCTTAATAACTTAACATCTCTAGTTTCTTACTTCGGTCCTGTTCTCCCACCTCAATTATTAAAATAATATTTTAACTGGCCTTCCTAGCTGGGATGCCTTAATACATTTTATAATTGACAGTCTTCTCATCTTGCAACAATTACTTTAAATATTGCTTTCTCTACAAGGAATTATTCGTCATTACGTCGTATCTGCTCTCTTGTACACTTTGTTCATATTTTTATTTATAGCAAGTATTAAACTGTACAATCCCATCCACCTCCCCCTTTTAAAAATACATCTCTAGTGAATAATGCCAGTGTTGGGGATAGGGCTGTGCTTTGCACTCATTTATATAAGGTTCTGTATGATCTGGCCTCTCGCTACCCCTCTGACTTCTACTCTCCCCCTCATTCCTCCACACCAGACATATTAGCCTTTTCGCTGTGCAAAATGCACACTAAGCAAATTTCTGACTTGGGATCTTGGTTGGGTATGCTATTCTTCCTGACAACATGGCTTTCTTTCTTCTTCAAAATTTTGCTCAAGTGTCACCTTTTTTGTGAAGCTTTCCTTTACCACCCATTAAAAACAGCAACCTAACCCCATTCCCCAGTTTACCCTATCCCCTTTCCTTGTTTTGTTATTTATTCTGTATTTATTTGCTTATTGCCTGTCTCTCTCCACTGGAAGTAAGCTTAAACAAGGACATGGATTATTATCTGTTCTGTTCACTGATACATTCACATAACACTTATAACAGTGCCTGGGACAAAGTAAGTACTCACTGGGTACTTACTGAATGTATGAATGAATCTTGCATTCCCAGAATCTGTATATGCAGGAATTAAACATCCTTTAGAATTAAAAACAAAAAAAGAAGAAAGTTAACATGAGAAAGGATTGAATAAGGGAAAACTATTTTCATCTACTACAGTGGTACAGTATCGAGAATATAAGAAAGTGAGAATTCATTTTCCCGGGTCCATCCATAAAAGATACAATTTAAATTCTAGAGAGAGACAATAAATTTAAATGCTGAACATAAGCATGACCATTTAGAAGACATTACAACTCAAAGCAATGAGAAGTCATTTTAAAAATATGATTATGCTATATCAACTTTTTCCCTGTTAAAGTTCACTGAATATTAAGTACATTAATTTGCCTAACTGCTATACTGTGCATTTACACTGCCTTTAACATTAGTTTTTAAAGTGTTTTGCTTTCAACTGTTTATTAAATCTTTGCTTGAAAATATACAGATTGAAAAGACTGAGGAGACATTAAGTATCAAGCCTCATAATATTACTACAAAAATAAAAGAAAAGGGCTTCCCTGGTGGCGCAGTGGTTGAGAATCTGCCTGCCAATGCAGGGGACACGGGTTCGAGCCCTGGTCTGGGAGGATCCCACATGCCGCGGAGAGGCTGGGCCCGTGAGCCACAATTACTGAGCCTGCGCGTCTGGAGCCTGTGCTCCGCAACAAGAGAGGCCGCGACAGTGAGAGGCCCGCGCACCGCGATGAAGAGTGGCCCCCACTTGCCGCAACTGGAGAAAGACCTCGCACAGAAACGAAGACCCAACACAGCCATAAATAAATAAATAAATAAATAAAATTTAAAAAAAAAATAAAATAAAATAAAAGAAAAAAGAAGAAAGAGAGGAAAATGAGACCACCCTCTCCCCAAAAAACCTCAAACCTTGTTGATTCTGAATTGGCCAAAATAAAAAACCTGCTCACTGCCTACTTTGCTCAGACAAATTTAATAGCTGTGAGATGTGAAAGACTGGATTCCTTTCAAAAGAAGGGAAGGTATACACAACACACAACACACAACACACACACACACACACACAGTGTCACTCACACACATTAATATAAAAGAAACTGGAGTGCTTCTTATGTATTAACTCACTTATTCCCAGAATACCACTGGGAGGCACATCTGAAAGATGTAACATAGTAATTAAGGCTATCACATGACTTGAGACATATTAGTCTCCTAAAGGCCAGCAACAAAATCCAGATTCCTAGTTCTAAACTGCCATTTAGAGGAGTCTTAAATGACAATATTGTTCTATATTGTAAAGACAACACAGAATTAATACATTTAATCGAACTGATTCCTTTCTCTGCGCTCTCTTAGTGTTTTATGCTTATCTCCTGTTGAACTCATCCCCAACATATTATACCTATTTCTTTGCCTGCTGGATTCCCCAACTAGACTGGGAGGACTTTGAGGGCAGTCTTTCAGCTTCCATTTCCCCAGGACTTAGCACAGTCCCTAGTGCATAGTAAGCTCGCCATAAACATTGGTTTATAACCTGTATGAATTAATTTTTGATCAAGTATAAAAAGGTTTTTATTTTTTAAACTAACAGCTTTTTTGTAGGGTGCTTCTACTAAAATACAGTATTTCTGGTTTGATAAAAAAGAAAAAGATGGACACTAGTCAAAAATCATTCTCAATTTTACTCCTTATGAAATTATAGTTGAATGTTTTTTCAGAGGAGAAAGTTGAGAAAAAAAAGTAAACTGACTGAAATTAGAACATTAAAATAATGTTCTACTTTTTACTTATCAAACATTTACACTGCAAAGACCACTTAAATTATTTTTAAAAAAATGACCAGTCATTCCACTTAGTCATCTCTTAGTTTCCATATTTGTCATCAACTTTGCTCTCAAGACTTGCAGAAAAACACGGAGTTATTCTTTACATTTTCATTCACTTTTCACTAAGGAAAAAGTTTCCTGAAAATACATGTTTAAAATTCTGGAAAATACAAATCAGCATTATCTAGACATCTCTATCATTACCAGAAGGTCTGGTTCCTCAACCTAATTTCCACTGTTAGTTGGCTTTTCAATAAGTGATGGATATTCATTTCCAGAAAACATTACCAGTAAATTCTATGATATCATAGTCTCTTCACTATCTAGACCAAACTGACTAAACCACAAAATGCAAAAAGTATGCAGTTAGCTACTCTACAAGAAACCTTAGGGCTATTCTGAGTACAGTCTTAGAAAAGTATAATCTAACTGAGTAAGAGTAAATGAAAACTTAATTTAGATAGTCCTCCTACTCTGAATTTCCAGGGCCTTCAGTAGACACAAACCAAAATGTTTAAAAACTAAAGTATTTCTTATCATAGACTTAATTCACAAAAAAGTTACTTTGGGACATAGAAATTTACAAAGGAAATAAAAATTATTTTTATGATATAAATAGTATTTCATTTTTTTCCCCATGACCAGGCGAGGGGAAACATAAGGAGCTGCTTCTTTGATTCTAAGCAGTGCTTACCCTAAGCAAGATTAGCAAATAAAAAATAATTACTGATTTTTTAAACTCATAACTTTTCAAAGAATAATAGAACATAAAGACTGAAATGGATTGTGATGTGAAATCTGTGAAAATGCTAATGTGTAGATATACAAAGGGAAGGAACGAGTATATGTGATTAATATGGAATAAAATTTATTCTACTTTAAACATGAATTAAAATATTTTTCATTATCATAGATATGGTCAACATTTTGATATACAACATATTCACTATAATACTGAAAAACTAAAAATATTCATAAGCTCTAGCACTTGAAGAAAGGCTTCAAAATTATGGAATACTCATTTTCTTTAAGACCAGGCATTAAGTTTATTATCAGAAAAAGTTACAGAAAACCATAGAAGTACATATTTGGGAATACATTCCACAACATCTTTTTGTATGCCTAACTGCCTTAAAAATGGAAAAACTGTCATTTCAGTTTGAAATTATAAAGTAGTAAAATGTGTCTTACGGTTGATATTAAACAATGTTAAACATAGTCTTTCTCAAACTATAAAAAACAAACAATAAAGTTATGCCTGGTCAAAAATAATTTTGCCATTTTATAACCTGCCCTCTCACCTTGCCTGTTGCAGTCAATATAAAGTTGTTGTAATTCTTCCTCTAATCCTCACTTTGAGTGGATTGGTTACTGATACTACCAATTTTCCCTGGAGGCACAGCAGTAAATTATAAAACATTCACTATTTTCACCATGATATAAATTATGTTCTGATAAGGAGGCTGAAACCTTCAAAGTCTCCTACTTCAGGATTATATAATGAAAACTACTTTTGTCTTGGAAGTGTTTTAATCAGTATGCCCAGAAGTTGTATTTTGAAAAAATATGTACTAAAAGAATATGGATTTTAATGTAAGACATACACTAAATTTAATTCTAAGAGCATAGTGATTTCTCTTTCTAAAATTTAGTGGGAAGTTAAGTAAATTTAAAATCAAAAGGTTCAATGATTAAAATAGTTCTGAATATAGTCATAAAGATACTATCTATAACTCTTACTGCATTGTAAGTCAAACATAGGTTGGTATTTAAAAACTTTCACTTGCAGTAAACACTTTCCTATCCTCTATTTTCAAATGACAAGTCACTAAGATGAAATCACTTGCTCCAGGTCACAGCATAAGAAACAGAATCTGAATCTAAATTCAGGTGTCTCTGACCTCTTGGCTACGTGCTACCAGAATATGTGGTACTAATTTAAATAAGAAAAATAAGAAACTTCTGGAGTCTCTATTAAAGTTAATCAATGCACAATCGTGATGATGAAATATCATGAAATCTTCAGGATAATACTTTCAGGAATGTTTCAATATTAAAAGCATTATTTGTATTTAATTTAAAAAATGGGTAATCCATTCTTTATATTGTAACACCTGATTTGTCTGGTGTCAGATAATGAAGATTTACATCGAAGTCGATTTTGTAGATTTGTACTGTCCAATATGATAGCTACTGGCCACATGTGGCTATTTAAATTTAAATTAAAATGAAGTAAAATTAAAAATTTAGTTCCTCAGTCACACAAGACACATTTCAAGTATTCAACTGCCACATGAGGCTGAAGGTTCCCATATTGGACTGTGCTGGTCTAGAATTCAGGAAAGAGGTCTGGGCTGAAGATAGACATTTGAGAATCACTGGTGTGTGGGCTTTACTTAAAGTCATGAGTTCATCAAGGAAGTGAAGTATAGGGAATAAAAGAGGATCAGATTGCAGTGGAACAGTCTAAAAAGACATGGAAGAAAAGAGGAAGAATCAGCAAAGGAGAATGAAGAGCAGTAGCTAATGAGATAAGAGAAAAAACCAAGAATGTGGTGGCCCAGAAACCAATGTATTAAGAAGCCATCGAATGTGTCAAATGCTGCTGATAGATCAAGCAAGATAAGGACAAAGAATTGACCATCGGAATCAGCAAGTGTACAGGTCACTGGTGAGCCTGAAAGAACAGATTAGAAATTTCAACAAATTTACAGAAGATGAAAAGTGATTAGAAACATCTGTCTGAAAACATTATGGTGGGCTGCTGTAGATACAGAATCTGACAATGAAACTCAGAGGAGCTGTGAACACAGGATCAGCATATTTGGTGGGGAGCAAAACAAAACATATTCCAGGAGAAATCATTGAAGGTTCATATGTAAAACACTTGGGCCAAATAGGCTGCAGATCCCACATAAAATGGATGCTGCTGAGCATTAACCTCAAGCAAAAAAACCAAAAAACAAAAAAGTCAGTGGCATTGTCTCTAAAAATAATATTGAACAAACCATCTAGACAGAGTGAAGACTTCTAGAGTGGATACTGCTGTCCTGCTTATTCTCTTTCTGGCAATTAGTCTGACAGCCTGACAGGTGGACTCATTTATCTTACCTGTTTACTACCCTAAATATAAGCCTGCCAGTTAATATGTTTTAGCCATATATACAAAGTTCTCAATAGACTTTCTGCTCAGGTGACAAAATAGTTAGATTATAGAGTTATTTACACAACAGAAGAGGGAGGGACACCATATTTGTATCCAGTCATTCATTTAAAAAAAAACAGATACCAAGGAAATACAAAGGGTATCAGATATAAAAGAAAAATCACTGGCATAAAAGAAAAACACAGGATACATTAACAGATGAAAAAACTGAACATAGAGGAAATATCAATTCAGAGAAGAGAACTTAGAGATCTAGGAAGATATAATGACATCCACAGAACTTTGATACTAGGAAAAAGGAACAAACAGGACAAGAAAGAAACCATAAAGATCAAATGGATGATTGGTGAACTAAGAAAGACTTAGAATAAAGGAATGAGAGGGCTCTGAGACTGACTAGTTAGAAAAAGGAAAGGAGAAGGAGTCCATAGTTTCCACCTGAAAAACAGTAATGCTAACATCAAGAGTAAAATACAGAAACTCCTTTCAGGAAACTCAACCTCACTCATGGCAATGACTACATTTGTCACATACATGACAAAAAGTGGTTAGCTTATATACCTTGCTACACAAGTTTGAGGCTGAAAATCTTTTCTGAGATTAGATTTCATATTTCAGAGCCACATATACTACAATAGCTCTGTTTAACTTTGCCTAAACTCTCAGAAATTTCATATTTGATCTTTTAAAAAAAGATGCCATATGCAAATAACTTCTATAAATCTTTAAAATATAAAAAAGACAAATTAAGAAGTTGTTATTACATCAATTGGAAAGCTTTGGAATAGGTAAACATCAGAATACCTGTAAAATATAAATTCAATGATCTGGCATGTACTCTGGCTATGTTAGAATGAAATTATGTACTTTTCATATTCATTAAATCAGTAAGATCTCATTTTAATTTCTCATAGTTTATGGTTTTCAGTTGCTTTCTTGTTATTTTTCACTGTTAATTATCTTACTTTAAAAATTAATACACTGGGTAAATGTCACAGTATGATTTGACAACTAAATTTACTAGGTTCTTAAACAAAACACACACACACACACACAGAGAAATGTGACTGAAAAAGAAGAAAAACTTAAAGTAAGTTTTCTACTGTTAACAGATAGAGGGAAAAGGTTTAAAATTGTAAGGTTAGAACCATATACACCATATAAATATTCTATAAAATAGCTTCTTACAAAATAAATGGCTAGAAAATAGTGCACAAATTTAAGTTCATTCAAATCAGCAGATTCATATGACGAGAAATGCTTGCATTTATATTCTCCCCTCAGAGGGTGTTAGGAGAAATTTCCTATCTCAGTGGGGACCATGATAAGAAATTTCTTATCTCAGTGGGGACCAAGTGCATACCCTTGTGCATGAAGACCATTCATTAAGTATATTAACATTTACTAGAGTTCATAAAAATGATGTTTAAATTAGGAAACGATAAATATGTAGAATATACTTTAAGTTATCAACATGGTTAGAAACACTTTACTAATTCAAGTGACATTTATTATTCAGGAAATATAGGCACTTTTATTACAAGTAAGGATAAGTTTCAACCTTCAACAAGTAGATTAACTCAGATCACTGGAGAATTACTTAGTAAAATCCTGATATTGGTTACTAAAATAGCACCTTATATCTTTAATGTACCAATCAAACAACTATTTTAGAGACTGATAACAAAAAATATCTAACAAATAAACTCTCTTCTTTGTGGAAGGGAATATAAAATAGTGATGTGTTAAAGAAAAAAATCCATGTGATCAAGGTCTTTTTCTCAGTGTCCAGAAAAATCCAAATATTAAAACATTCCCACCTCCAGGGGTTTTGTGTTGTCTAGTACTTATGTGGAAAGCCAAAGTTTCAAAAGTTAAGTGGCTTCTGGTGGATTATTTATATTTGAGATATTTGTTTGAAAACCTGTCTTCTAATTACTTCATCTTAATGTCTTTTTTGGCATGCTTCTCAAAATTCTCTTTTGAGAATCCATGTTTGCCTCTCTGACATGTTCTTTTTGCTGCCATCATCACTTAACACATTTATTAAATCATGTCTTAAAATAAGATTTCCTCCATTCCTTTGGCCACAATGCAAACTGCATGATTTCAAACTTAAAAAAAATAATACAAAAAGAATCTCCCATAAAATTTCATGTTGTTTATTCTCACAGTATTTATGGATTTCAAAGTATCTCATCATCACAATTCTATGAAGTAGAAAATTCATCTGAAGTAGAAAGTAGAGACACTGTACTGGCAGAGAGAAACTACCCAAGATAACAGCTGGGAAGTGGCAGAATTAGAGCTCAGCCCCAACGCTTCTGGCCTTCTGACCCCAGGTTTAGTGCTTTTTTCACCAAAACACACAAGTGCTGAATTCAGAAGAGTGGTTGGTTAGCATCATTAAGCACATTTAAGGACCTGTGTCTACAGATAATCAGTTAATTCTGTAGATTATGTTTGGTAGTGAATTAATTCCTTTCATCCCACACCTGAACTGAAGTCTCGGAATTCTGGAGGTTTGAAATCAGAATTCAATGAAACATTCTTTTTCAATTAATAGTTTAAAGTTCATTAAGTAATACTAACAGAAAACTCTGCCAATTCTGATAGTATGAGAAAGTCTTTGAACTCATTTTGCCTTCCTTAAAACGGAAACCCCCTTTTACCATCACCTGTGTTTGAGTTATTCTAACCTAATTTTTGCCTAAATGTTTTCTTTTTCTCCCTTTGAAATATAAGAACCATCATATTTCCAGCTTACATGTAATCTACCTTCTACAATGGGTTTATATAAGGATATCACAGAATCTCTGGTGAAATTTTGACACATAAATAATAGATTTCAGTTACATTATTTAAAAAGTTTTGCACTTCTCCAAAAAAGCTGAAACCTTAAGAAATACTGACATTGTGAAAACAATAAAACTAAAATTTGACTGGAAAAATAGCTCCTAATTTTAAGAACTGGTCAAAGGAATAAGTGTATACTTGGCAAAGACATGCAAAAGAAACGGAAAGATACAGTTTTTCAAATATCCAACATGTAGAAGCACAAAAGTTAACTTGACAGACCTCTCAACCAATACTGAAGTCATCTGAATTATTTTATGATTTTGTTTAAGTCAAATATCTTGACAGTTTAGGATATGGTAAAAACATTAATATATGTTTACATGATCTAATGGAGAGTGCAAACAAAATATGGAGAAGACGGAAGCTATTGATCGCTTTTAAAAACCAAGTCACACTCTGCCACCCCGTCAAACTCCAAGACTACAATTTAAAAAGAGGATATAGGACTTCCCTGGTGGCGCAGTGGTTAAGAATCCGCCTGCCAGTGCAGGGGACACAGTTTTGTCCAGGAAGATCCCACATGCCGCGGAGCAACTAAGTCTGTGCGCCACAACTACTGAGCCTGCACTCTAGAGCCCGCGAGCCACAACTACTGATCCCACGTGCCACAACTACTGAAGCCCGCGTGCCTAGAGCCCGAGCTCTGCCACAACAGAAGCCACCTCAAAGAGAAGCCTGCAAACCGCAACGAAGAGTAGCCCCTGCTCGCCGTAACTAGAGAAAGCCTGTGCACAGCAACAAAGACCCAACGCAGCCAAAAATAAATAAATAAAAAAATTTAAAAAGAGGATATAAAGATTACATTAATAGTCATATTAATAAAAGTGAATCATTTTATTTTGCACGCCTCTACTTACCTATTAATATGAATTAAATTTAGTGCAATGCTGTGAAAAGATATACTAAGTACACAAAAATGAACGATGCTGTCCTTCAAATATAGTCATGCAAAGATGATAAGCACTTCCTCTAACTTCCACCCTCATAACTGTGATTGTTTTTATTTATTACTGAATAATCCACATGTTAAAATTTACTACTATTGATCTAATAAGGACTCTCAAGATGGTTGAATGGGATCTGGGATTCAGACCAACTATCTCAGAACAAAATTACTCTGCAGAGAATCTCTTGATTTGACTGGCGACTAAATACCACAATTTCACTGGAACTAGGCTTTAAGAAATCTAATAACTGGTGAACACAGAATTATATTTAAAGGTCAGATAAAATGATAACTTAATTAATTCTTAGAAAATACCTTCGTGACACCTCAGTTTTAACAACTACATCTATTCCAAATAGTACTGTCCAAGTTATTACTTTGCAATGTATCACACACCTCCAATGCTAGTAAGAAAAGTACATGCCCGTGGCCAGAGGGACCTCTGGGCAGAGTGGGAGGACAACGGGCCAGGAATGAAGGAGTGGCTCTAGGCATAGCCTCACTGAGGTTCCACTTCACTTCTGAACTAGTGTCCCCCTCCAGCCAAAGGCAGAGGCAGCGTGGGATGGTGAGGGTGAGAAGTACTGAGCTAGGACCGAGGAGATCTTGCTCTAGATACAAATGCCACTAGCTATGTGAACTCTGACACATCAGCCCTTCTGCTTCTCAGTTTCACAGTAAAGAGACTGACAGTCAAAGATATAAGGTCCTAGCAGCTCTCAAAAGAGTTTACACTCTACGATTTTAATGTTTACCCTACTTCTCAGAGGGTTTTGTTGAGGATCAAATGAAGATGTATATAAATAAACTTTGATACAAACAGAAGTTACTGTTGTTGTTTTATAGATTTTCTTCATTATACTAAGGAAGTTTGGAAACAGTTTTGAGATGCAGTACAACATGTTCACCATATGGTGAGACATTTATGAACTGTAACCTACAATTTAACCTAAAATGTTAAAATTAAAATGTCCTTTTTTCCCAGCTTTATAAAGGTATAACTGACAAATATAATTTTATAACTTTCTTTCTTATACAACTTACTCAGAAAAGGTTTATGGTTTTAATTTTAATAAAATTAGCTGATTTATTATTTTGTTCATTAAGAACCTAGAGCAAAAGCCTAATGAACAGTTCCTAAAATAAGTATCTCATAAGAGTTGTATCCAGCTCTTTTCCTCTCTAACCCATCCCTCACTAAGACACAAGCTGTATTTTTTAGAAACATATTTTATCATTTCTCTTTCATCCTCATACCTTTGGATAGCTCTATTTTATCTAGAGAATAAAATGTGAATTCCACAGTAGGGCACAGTTTGACCCCAATCTACTTTGCAACTCAGTTCTTCCTAAACACATCCATCTCACCATTTCCTCCAGCTAACCTAAGATTCAAACCACTGCCTATCCAAGTCAAGCTCGCTTCCAGTTGTTTGTTTAGTTGCCTGCCTCTCGGCTCAGCATGCCCTCCTGCAGCCCTATCTGCTGATGAGGCCGATGATAAAGACAGAGGCGAGACCTTGGAAGGTATTATAAGGACTCTGGAACTCATTCTGACCGCCACAGAAACCCATTTAAGAGTTTTAAGCAGGGAAGTAACAGGATCTAATTTATTTTTCAGAGAACCATGTTGTCTGCTGTGGGGAGAATAAGCTAAGGGACAGGAGTAAAAGCAGAGAAATGGAGGGAGAAGAGGGATCCCGAATGGCTTCTGGTTCAACCTAAATGACTGGGTACATATGCCGGAGCGCTGGGTGGGAAGACCTGGTATGGGGCAGAAGTGGAAGTGGAGGAACGGTTTGGGGGCAAGAGTTCTGTGTGGACATGTAAAGTATGAGAAGTCGCTCAGCTGCTTTATCCCTCTATATTTCAGTGACACTTTGTTTATGCTGTGATTTTAGAATTTATCACACTCTGACAAAATTTGTTGCGTGCTCATTTGTCTTCCCAACCAGACTAAGTTCCTTGAGAGCAGAGACTGCCATATTTAGTCCATATCCTTAAGAAAGGGACTTAAACAAAGTCCACTTAAAAGCCACTTAAAATGATTTTAGAATGAATGAAGATAGTATTCTAGAAACTCTGAAGAATACAAACCAAGGAAGAAAGAAAGTCTTACTTTTCTAGCAGTCTCCATTACCCAGAACTCACCTTGAATAGGGTCAATAGGGTCAATAGAAGTCACAGCAGACCGTAAACGCACTTCTGGGTCTTGTCTTCCAGCATATAAACTCACTTACGTATAATATATATCAAATCAACTCCTCCTCTTAAGCCTCTTGCATGAAAGCCAGTGGGCCCATATTGACTAGTTCTGTGTAAATAGTCTTTCATTATACTGTACAAAGCCAAAAGCTGATAGCTTTTCAGTAAGATTTTTATTTTTAAACATCCTATCTACATTGTTTCCATAGTCCTTCATTTCAGATTCTAATAGATTATTTGTACAGTCAAGAACACTTAACTATTTATCCCCTTTTAAAACTGGTTTGAATATTGAATAGACTCACAGAATTTTTAAGACAGAAACTCACCAAATCCAGAGCCCTCATTTACCTGCAGGGATGAGAAAACTGAGGCCTGAAGAAATTACTAAAGATTCTATAGTCATTCAGAAGTGAAGTAAGGTGTAAAAACTAGTTCACCTGTTTCCTAGTGCAGGATTTTTTTCCACAAAGATTGGCTTCTTAATGAATAAGATGGATTTGGCCATTTTGCAAAGGACTACATAGTCTGCTTTTATAACTTTTCTATACAGCAATATCTCAATAAATTTTATAGGAAGGATATGCCTTAAAATGACGTCAGGCATATTAATAACTAAAAATCAAGCAAAGCATTCTTACCACGTATTACATGGCTTAATGGTAATGCTCCTGGGACAGTGCACACACCAAGGGACATGCATGATTTAAAAGGCCCACTCAAGGCCTATATGGCCACGGAAAGCTGAAGGTAAATGGAGCCAATCCTACGTATAATTGTGAAGTTTGCAAGGCTTGCCTTTATCATATTGGGCTTTCCTTTTATTCTTTATCTTTAGTCTTTATCTGTCACAGTGGTAATCGCTCTTCTATTTCAAAGGCCTTCCTATCTATCCTCTCTGCTCTTTCCGTTTACAGAAAAAGAATTTTATATCTATTATCTACACCTTGTTGGTTGATAAACTTAAGACACTACTTGAATGAACTTTAATCAATCTGCTAACTCAATCAGACATTTATGTTCTATCCCCTTAATCCTGAAATGTGGAAGGAAAGATTTGTTCCTGGAAGAATTTTAGACCTCAGCAGAAAGATAGGGATCAAGTGGTGGAGACAGGTTCCCTCCCTCCTAGTCATTAAAATGATGTGGTCTGAAGGCAAACCACGTTATCGAGTTAGGGTGCAGAGAATGTGTCTACAGGAGCAGCCACGGTGTGCCCCCCACTGTACACAAGAACAAACAAAGCTATTGCTCTAACTTCTAGCGGTATCTGAAACACTAGAAATTTAAAATTTCTAAGGTTTGGGATAATTGTTAATTATTATAGTGATTTAAAATTAGAACTCAAAGTATTTTCAAAGCTAATGTACACACTCATCCTGTTTACAATATGTTACACTCATATAGTATCTTATGCTTATAGAGTGCTTTCATATGTGCTTCGTGATTTGAACTTCAACAATATATAATGCAAACATCATTTCTAGTTTTAAAATGAAGATTCTAACATTTGCAGGTAATAAGGATAATAAAAGGCACAGCCAGACTGAACATAAGAGTTCCTGAACCAAGTATTTTCCCACTGTAATACGTAACTCAGCGATATTAAAATGTAGCAATATTAAAATAACTTGCATATATAAACTCCAAATACCTTCAAAGTAGAAAAGTAATATTGTTCCTAAATTTCTAAATAAAGTATGTTGATCTTTTCAAGCTCAAGTTTCTTCTCCTTTTTATAACTCTCTGTCAAAGACAACTGTTTTGTTATTCTCAGCTGTCTCATCTTTCTAAAAGACTTCAATAGCAGAAAAAATACCATAAAAAACCTAAAGCTAATGAATAGAAATAGTCATCTTTCAATACCAAAAATACACATTTCTCACTTAGATGCTTTTTCTTCGATATCCTCTGAAAACCTTATTCAAATTAATTTAAAACATTAGCCTAAAAATTTGCAATTGTATAGTTCATTTCAACTCTGTGATTGATATACATTTTAATAACTAGCTTCTTTGCATATTTTCTTAATTTTCTAATTTTGAAGAAACACGATAGTACTGGCAGGATGTATTCTGTTTCTGCCAAAATGCATTTTATCTGGGCTTTCCTTGAAATGAATTACAAAATGTGATTATCCATAAACTATGGTTCCTTTACCCAAGAGACTCAGATTTCATATCATACATGTTTAAAACTCACACATTTTGCTACCTTTAAATTATTATCTGCTCAATAGAATAGAGGTTGGGAGTGTCTACTGTTAAAGTTACCAAATTCAAATTTGCTTTTGAAATAATTTAGAAAGAAAAAATGCTGGAATGTAATTCATCAGGTGTGAAAACTGACCATTACAATGCTATGAGCCATATTTCTGAAGTGAAATAAATGATATCCATTAAAAAATAGAACCTGAACATTTAAAGAACAGTCAGAGTAAGAAAGGGGCTCACCAGTTTGAGAGAAACCAAACTGACGCAGAATCTGATGAGCGTCCAGCATGTTGGACTGTTTTGACTTCGATTGTTGTGCAGAGGCTGATGTTGAAGTAAATGAGAGATTTTTGTTAACCTGTAATAGGAAAGGCAAATCAGAAACGAAAGCGTAATTTCCTGGGTTACTGATGCAAAAACGGGATGAGAAATAGTTGCTTACGATGCAAACCAGGACACGTGTCAAAAGGAGTGGTAATGATTTATATGCTTAGTTTTTAAGAGTTTACAAAACTTTAAAGTTTTTACAGAATAGTTTTTATCAAAGAAGGAATACAGTGGTAGTGAAAGCGTAACTATATGAAAGTCAATCTGCCTTACTTTGAAAACAAGTTTGCTTATCATGGAATTGACTTTATTAGTAACTCAGAGTGGTCTTAAAAGTTATGCCAAAAAAAATGTGAAAAATAAAAGTGACTCCTTGACTGCTTTCAATTAAGAAAGGGTTAAAATGTTTCACACCCACATTTCTTTAGCATTTTTGAAATAGCAGGTACTTCCTTTTCAGAGACTGCACAGAAAACACCTGTAATATTCATGTTTATATACATCATGGTGACATAGATAACACAGCTGCAACCTAACTTGCCAAGTGAAATAGTTTCCACTGCATCAAAAAATCTCATTCTTAAGACAATGTCAAAGAACAACTAAAATAATGAACAAGCAAAATTTCTGTAAGTAAATACAATGTTCTACAACACAAAAATCCTATTATAGTTGTCTGAGTACAATGGTTTCACAGAAATGAAATGCATAACAAGTGCAACATTATAACTACAGCTACTGTAGAAAAATACATGTCACAAAAAAAGTTTTAAATGTTTAGTAAATTAGTAAATTCATTTTGTAACTCAACCAATTTCAGCAGTGATCTAGCCACTCATTATTAATAAATCATTCATTTATCTTATTATTTTTATCACTTTCAAAAAGCACGATAAAATGTGATCTAATTTTGAAAAAATTTGAAAGTTTCAAAAGTAATCTGTGAATTAACAAACTGTTAAATGATAGTTTATGGTATGTAAATATTAGTAGATGAAAATAGCTCCTTTCTCTCTCTTTTTTTGAAATAATCAAAACTACACGGAGGACTTCTACTGTATTACTATTTAAAAATTCCCTTTTGATGTTCTGTATACAATAGTACTGGGTTGTGGTTACATGCCCTTTATCTGACTCATTATTTACATAATGTTTGTAAATGCTTCCCTTCTTTCAAACAGTGATAGTAAATGGTATATCTTAGATTAAGTTTTTCTCTTGAAGGAAAGATAATTTGGTGAAAAAGTCAATTAAGACCAGATGATAATATAGTTCTAAGGTTCCTAAACTGTTGTGGTATCATCTTATAAAAAATAAAAATATTTTTCAAAGTAGTTAGATGGGGTCAAATACTACATCAATGCTAAGAAAAATTATCCAGCTAGAAAAATTCTGTAAGGAGCCATTATTAAACACTGACCAAAATTAAAGTTGACTATATTGATACAACAGCTAAAGTAACAATGCAATCACCTAACATCATTGAACTTCATTTTCCATCTTTAAATGGAAATAATAAAAATAGTACGTATGCTTCAAAGGAAATGTGCCTGAAGAGCAGTAACAATGAACTGGTATTATAAAGTGCTATTCACACAGGTTAACCATAAAGCACTAAATAACATATTAAATATGATATAGATTAAACAAAGTACGTTGGTAAAGGGAACCTAAAGTGTTATACAAATCAAGTGTTATATAAATATTAGTTATCATTAACAGCACTACAAGTAAGGGTAATTAAAAATATGTAATACAGTAAGAAGATGCAGTAAATTTTTCAGAATGCTATGCTTTTAAATGGAAGTACTATATACAAAATGACATATTTATCACTTAACTATTTAATCCACTTCTCTTTTTAGAATCATTTTTCAGTTTTACTTCTGTGTTCTTAAAATTTTTTATCCTACGTGTCAAACAAAGCATTTTGAAATCTGGTGCAAAAGAACAGGTGTATGCTAGACACCACATACACACACACACACACACACACACACACACACAATCTGCCTTAATTTACTTGTGTTAAAACAAAAATGGATACCAAGAAAGCTAGAAGAGGATACTTAAATGCCTCCACTCAAACAGAAAGACTTGTCACTCTTTTTAAGTAAAATGCTGTTAAAAAACCCCAACTATAATCTACGATTAACATGTTTTTCTGAAGCATTTTTATAATTTGCTCTTTCTTGACACATTTCTTAGAGACTATTCGAATGTCCATGAAGTGATGAGTGGTAACCTAACAGAGCAGATAAGTCAGTTTCTAAGGCTGGGATAATTGTTAATTATTATAGTGATTTGAAATTAGAACTCCAAGTATTTTCAAAGCTAGCTTACACATATTCACTACTTCATTTAAAGGAAGAAAAATAATAACAACCATTAAATACAGTGAAGCAATATCTATTTTTGAAATATATGCTGTGGAAAAGAATTGCTTAATAATTTTACAACAACAGAAAGGTTGGCTAAGATAGTCTACCCTACAACAATCTATCCTCTTTTTACAACACACTTTTCTGCTTGCTTCATGCAAAAACCACAGTCTGCCAAAGTCAGTTTAATACCTCCATACTGTGTAAAAAGAAAAGCATAAAAATTTAATGAAATTCATAATAGAGAAAAAGAAAAAAAACACCTAGAACTGCCAAGTTAATCACAAAACTGTTTTGCCTACTCTTTCTGGGTATAAACAGTTTTGTGTAAAATATGCAAATACTAATTCTCTAGGAGGGGGTTAATTTTCATGTTAAAAAAGTCATTGCTCTAACCTAAAATTGAATGCACAAAACTAAACAGGCCAGCAATAGTTTACCTTTTAGTGACTAAATTGTAAAACCACTGAGAGATATATAACACTGATTTCCATATACACTTACAAGTCTAATCATTTCAGCTGACTTTATATGCTATATTCACCTGAAGAATTGTTTTTAAAGTTTCAACTTGTCAAGACACTTCAAATGGTTTTAAATGATAACGGAAAAGATATTAATACTGTCTATATGCTTATGTTAACAAATTTGTCCCACATCCTCCAGACAACTGTCTATTTTTTGAACTAAATTTGAACAACAATGCAGATAATACTTTAATTTGAAGACAGTTTAAAAACCTAGACAGTACGTAGGAAATGTTTTGCTGCAAGTTATATGTGTGTTGTAAAAATTAAAATCCCAATATTACAAAACAAGTTAAACAGAAAACTTGAGCCAAAGTGAGATTCAAGTTATCTGAAGTAGGTCTCTTAACATCTCATAATATAAGTTCTAAAAGCAGCTTACATTTCTGTGATATCTTGGTTAGTAAAACCTAAGAAATGAGTTGGCTATGGTGTCATAAAGAGAAATACAACATGATCTCTAGGCCCCAGATATTTTCCTTGCAAGGTGGGACAGTGAAGTGAGGGATTAGAAAGAAACACTGTTACTATTAAAGAGAAATTTTTACAGTGAGGTAATGTGCTAGAAAATCTCCCCCCAAATCAGTTCACCAATACTGTATTAACTAAACTAGAATTCTAATTGGGATCAGTCATAACAAAGTTTTATTTTGTAATATTTAATCAAGATTTTTTGAGCCCTTCATACATACAGCAAGGACTGGTGGTTCAAAGATTACTCATATATTCCTCTGTGAGAAGCTCAAAATTAAGATCTAGTCCTGGTTCAAACCACTTATCCAGCAGTAATATGCCTTAGGGAAAGCCAATCTACCTCGATGCATCTTGCAATGACAAACCTTTACCTCCTTTCTCTCTTAGTGTATTTCCTTACTCCAGAGAGAAAATTTGGTGCTGGACCCCCTGAAATCCTCACTTCTAAGAACATACCTCTTGCACCTACCTTTCTGTTTCTCCTAGTATCAGAGAAAGAGGTACCCTTCCATTCAAGATTAATCCCTCCAGCTGTCCCCTTGGGGATATCCTTAAAACTCTTGCAAATTCTACTTCCAAATTCTCTACTGGCTGTTTGTCTAAAGGCTATAAGCATAAATCTTTCTACTTTAGTACAAAAATAGAAAACAAATTCTCACTGTGATTCCATAATTTCCTTATGCTTCACTGAAAGTTAAATTTCTTGAAAAATAGCACATAACTGCTATCCATATACCTCAACCATTCACTTTCAAGCAGCTACAACAAAGCTTTTATCCAGCAGAACACTAAAACTGAAGTTAAAGTCATCGTGGACTTCAAATGATCAAATTTGGCGGATTCATTTAGGCCTCTGAGATACCTGACATTGTCAATAACTCTCCTGTTTCTGGGAAACCATTTTTCTGTTGGCGATCCTGCCACTGCCTATCAGTGTTGTTTGCTAGACCCACTGGGCCCTCTTCTTCCCTCACAACACATGGTTATCCCGGGCAGTGATGTTTGTTTTCATTGCTTCATCTGCCTTTTATGCTGATGGTTCTTCAATATATTGGGTTGGCCAAAAAGTTCGTTCGGGTTTTTCCGCACAATCTAATGGAAAAACGCGAACTTTTGGCCAACCCAATAAAACTATTCTGATCGGTAAGTTCAAAACCAAACTAAACTTTCCCCTGCTGTTCACTTCCTCAGGGAAAGTTATCACCATCCCCCCAGCTGCCCCAGCCAGACAGATGGGCATCACCTTGGACTGCTTCCTCACGCTTCACACAGAGTCACTCATTAAGTCAATCAGGTGCTCTGGCATCTGATCCCACTCCTTCTCCACAGTTAGTGTTACTGTTGCAATAGTCTCCTGATTTGTTTTCCTATCTCTTGTCTCTTCTCTAATTCTTCTTCTATACTGCTACCAGGATGATTTTTCTAAAATGCTAATTTTATTGAGCAACACTTCTGTTTAAAACCCATCATCAACTGTTCCACTGGATAAAATCCATACTTTTTAGTATGGCATACAAAGCTTTCTATATTATAACAACTACCTAGCTTTCCCACCTTACTGCTCCATCTCCTATGTTCCAGCTACAACAAATTGCATACAGCTCCCCAGACATGCCAGGTTGTTGCATGTCTCTTGTGACTTAGTTCATGCTGTTCCTGTTTCCTGGAATGGGCTTCCTTCCTGGCTCCATCTTCCTTGTGGATACCAACTCCATCTCCAAGCTTTCGCTCAAGTATTATATCATGTACGAAAAGCCTTTCAGACTCCCCCAGTAGAACTTACCTCCCCCTTCTTTGTCTCTCCACTATCCCCACATCTTCTAGTACTATGGCACTGGTAACACTTTAGTACGATTACTTATATTGTTAGTTAGCCATCAGACTGTAGTCTTCTTGAGGGTAAGGAACAGGTTTCGTCTACCTTTCTTTAGTAAGTGGCTGGTATAGCACTAATAAGAACTACACAGAAG
The DNA here is from genome assembly GCF_028023285.1 of Balaenoptera ricei. Taxonomy (NCBI): domain Eukaryota; kingdom Metazoa; phylum Chordata; class Mammalia; order Artiodactyla; family Balaenopteridae; genus Balaenoptera; species Balaenoptera ricei. The sequence continues at coordinate 28,511,092 of NC_082650.1, read as the reverse complement.
TCAAATGCGTTAATACATATGAAAACAGTGCATGTTTTAAAACCTTACCCAAATTTAAGGTGGTATTTGTATTCAAGACTTCTCAAATGTAAGTAACTTTCTGATGATAAGAATTACAGAATAATGGGCTTAAAAGTAAGAAACTCATTAATTTACATGGTTTAATACTCATATTTTTTTTTCTTTTTTTTTTTTTTTTTTCTTCTTATTTTTTTACAAACCCTTGTGTCGAGGGCTGACTTTCAATAGATCTCAGCAAGGGAGCTGCTCTGCTACGTACGAAACCCCGATAATACTCATATTTAAATCTAGAAACAGGAGTGTGAAATAATAGAAAAGAATATACACATATAGGTCTCTGCCCCCAGTTCCTGGCACAGAACTCCTAAAACCCTTGTAATTTTCTAAGTGATAAGAGCACTAGGAGCATCTTTTGTTCTTATATTTTATCTTTGACTCTGGTTCCTGAAGCTAAGCTCCAAAATCTCTTGGAATTTCCTAGGTGATAGGAATGTCTTTTGTTCTAGGGAAGTGGCTCTTGGTGGGCTTCTAGATGGGACTGATCACCAGAAAGATCAAGAAATGATTAGAAGCTTAGAATTTTCAGGCCCACTCTCCATTTTCCAGGGAGGAGAGAGGGGCTGGAAATGGAGTTAATAACTGACCATGCCTACCTGAAGTCACCATAAAAATCCCGACAATATGGGGTTCGAAGAGCTTCCAGGATGGGGCGCACAGGGAGGTGCTGGGAGAATGTCACACCCAGAGAGAGGGTAAGGAAGGTCCACGCCCCTTCCCACATGTCTTGCTCTATGCATTTCTTCCACCTGGATGTTCATCCTTTATCATATCATTTTATAATAACCTGATAGATAGCAAGTAAACTGTTTTCTTGAGTCCTGTGAGCTGCTTCAGCAAATCAATCAAACCCAAGGAGGGGGTGGGTGGAATCTCGATTTACAGCTGATTGGTCAGAAGCACAAGTAACCTGGACTCACAACTGGCGCCTGAAGCGGGGTGAGGGGGGCAGGCTTGTGTGACTGAGCCTTTAATTTGTAGGATTTGATGCTATCTTCAGGTAGACAGTGTCAGAATTAAGTTGCAGTTCACCCAGCTGGTGTCTCAGAACTGCCTGACGAGGGAAACCCCGCCACCTCTGGTGTCAGAAATGTCGGAGTGCGGTAGGAGTGTGAGAGTGAGGGAGACAGGAGGAAAACTGGTTTTTCCTAAAACAAGGGTTCTTCCTGTTTTCTAAGATATCCAGTAACAAAAGTCCATAATTTCTTCCCGTGGCCTATTGTAGCTTGTACTACTCCTACAGCCAAGCCAGTCTTCCAAATACTGTCAAAATACTTTTTTTTTAAGGAGTTTTAAAAACTTATTTTCTTTGGAGTCTCTATTTTTTTAAACCTTTTTATTTTTCAGTGAATAATATGTTCCAAGATAGTTTAAACTATAATACAGATCATTACTTCACCTTTACAGCATTCTTCAATAAACTTTAGCTTGGTTACATTTATATTCATTTAGGGTAGATGATATAAATAATTGGAAAAAAAAAGATAAAGTCCCCTGGCTTCCAGAAGCTTACAGAGGCATGTGGAAATTCAGACGTGTAAAGATTAGAGGTGGAAGCAATACCATGTAAAATTTAAAAAGAAGGAAAAATGGAAGGGAGAGAGGGGAGGAAGGGGAGGGAGAGGGAAAAAATAAAAGTGTTGTTCCTCCCTGAGGGAATTCATAATTTAATTCTGGAAAAGACAGGCAAAATTAATTACAACTTAAGGCAGAATAAGCCCAATTATATAACATGCCAGGTGTGAATAAATATGTCTGAGAACATGAGAAAAACAGACTAATTCCATTTGTGAGGAATCATACAAAGCTTAATGGAAATAGACTCATACCATTTCTGGTATGCTTCAGTCCACTCCTAAACAAAGGAAAGTGCAAGGAAGTTTGTAAATTATATATTTATGTGTAAGTAGTCCAGGGCTACTGCAATTCAGAGCAATGTAACAGACTTCTAATACCAATTACTATCTCAGAAGTAATCAGATGAGAACTCTTTCATCTTCCCATCATCAAATCTGTATCTGAGCATCTACCCATACTTTCTACCTATTTGCCTATCAGAAAGGATGAAAACGCCCTTCTCTTAAGGCTAGTTTCTCCATTGGTATTCAGGATTACATCCCCTTTCACATTTTCTAGGACTTGAGTCCAGCAATTACCACCTCCATGGGACATTATCAACTTCTCCATCACCATTGAATTATTCCCATCAGCAAATAAATATGCTTTAATACTGTCCATCTAATGTTCCCCTCCAGTTGCTGTTTCTCTGCTCCCCAGTTAAAATGTTAAAAGAATGGCCTACACAGTCTCTGCTTTATATTCTCCCATTCTGTCTTCAACTCACTTCAACCGTGCTTTTGTCTCAGCCACTTACTGAAACAGCACTCATCTAGGTAACCAAAGGACACCACCACGCCAACTTTCTGTCCTCATTTTACTCTTTCTCTCAGTAGCATGTGACTGTTTATCACTCCTCTTTCTTAAAATACTTCCTCTGGGATTTTCTGACATACCCCCTCCTGGACCAGGGCCTCAGGTATTTAGCTATAATCTCTCCCCACGTGATCTTACCAAATCTGACAGTTTAGAACAAAAAGGACATTAGCACTGACTTCTCCCCTGGGCTTAAGACTCATATATCCAATTGCCTACTTCTCAGCTATAGTCATATTGAAAACTCCACTCCAGTATTCCTCACCTCATTAAAAAGCACTGCTACCATCTACACAGCTGCTGAAAGCAGCAACATAGAAGTTATTTCTAATTTCTTTCTCTTATACCACATCTAATCCATCACCAAGTTTTGTTGAATCTACTTCCAAAATATATCCCAAATCTGTCCACTGCTTCCATTTCCATTATTACCAATGTTAAGCTAATTAATCAAGGGGACCATTAGACTGAGGTGGCTCTAATGCCAGGGTAGCCTATGACCACAAAATCTAAGCCTGTAAATACTTCAAGGTTGCAAAATTGAAACCTAAGGACAACTAATCACAACAGCCAACTAGGCTTTAAACTATAGCCAATCAATAATTTCATTGTTTTGCTTCTGCCTTTTCTCTATAGAAGTCTTTCCCCAGCTCCTGTTGGTGAAATGCTTCTAATGATTTCTGGCTTGGCCCTGCCCAATTCGAATCATTTTTTGCTCCAAAAGACCCTCTTAAAATGTTTAATATGCCTCAGTTTATCTTTTAATACCATCCTAGTCCAGGCCACAATCTCCTCTTTCTTGAACTGAGACCCTTACTCTCCTTTTAAAATCTATTCTCACATTCTCTCTAGCTTAACATCTTAATCACTTGTTTCTCTAATTAAATCAACACCCTAAACTCCTTAGAGAAGGATAGCAGAATATGCCACCCCAAAATATGCCTCTTTGGCATAAGGATTACTTTGAGAAACTTCAGACACAGGAGTTCTGAAAACAGAGTGGAAGTTACCCTTTTGTAAGGGAAATATACTGGGTTGGCCAAAAAGTTCGTTCGGGGGACTTCCCTGGTGGTGCAGTGGTTAAGAATCCGCCTGCCAATGCAGGGGACACGGGTTCAATCCCTGGTCTGGGAAGATCCCACATGCCACGGAGCAACTAAGCCCGTGTGCCACAACTACTGAGGCTGTGCTCTAGAGCCCGTGAGCCACAACTACTGAGCCCGAATGCCACAACTACTGAAGCCCGCACACCTAGAGCCCGTGCTCCGCAGCAAGAGAAGCCACTGCAATGTGAAGTCCGCGTACCGCAACGAAGAGTAGCCCCCACTCGACACAACTAGAGAAAGCCTGCGCACAGCAACAAAGACCCAACGCAGCCAAAAATAAATAAATAAATTTTTAAAAGTTAGTTGTGTTTAAAAAAAAAAAAAAAGGTTCACTGACCTTTCTCAAAAAAAAAGAAAAGTTTGTTCGGGTTTTTCCTAAGATGTTACGGAAAAAATCCGAACGAACTTTTTGACCAACCCAATACATTAGAAAGGGGATCTATTATACCAGGAAAAGAGCTATCATCAGGGACAACTTTTTCACCTGAGAGACTTATCTGCATGGCAGGGTAACCTTGTCTACTAACCAGTTCCTCTTCTCACCTTCCCTTGAATTGCCTTCTGCCTCTGAAGCCCCAGATCTCTCTATCCCTTTTCTAGGCTCAGGATGGTATATAAGCCTCAGTTACCTGGCAGCCTTTGGAATATCATAACTTTGGGGAGTTCATGTATGTATGTAATTAAAATTGTATTTTTTCTCCTGGTAATCTGTCTATGCCAATTTAACCCTTAGACCAGCCACAGAAACTAGAAGGGTGGAAGGTAAAATTTTTCCTCCCCTACATTACCATGCTTACAAGGCCCTTTAAAAGGCATGCCTGATCTCCTGATTTTCTCTCCAACTTGTCAGGAAACATTGTTCCTCTTTGCTTGCTCACTATCCCGCTTAAGCTTAGTGGTGTTCTTTCTGCTCCTCCAGCATGCCAGTTTTATTCCTGGATGAGGACTTTTGCAGGACAGGACTAGCTCCTTGTCAAGTATTTCTCTCAGAGAGGCCTTCCATGATCATCCTTTAGAGTATAACTTCCCCCAGTCATTCTTTGTCCCATGGGCCTATTTTATTTTCTTCACATCACTTCTTACTGAAATCATCTTATTTCCTTTTTTGTTATTTGTCTCCCTACAATAGAATGTTCTTATTCACTGTTGTATTCTCCATGTGCGCACATGGTCTCCCTCTCTCTCTCACACACACGCACACACACACACACGCACACACACTTGGCATGCATTCAATAAATATTTGTTTAAAGACTTAATGGAAAAAAAAGGAATAAATCTTCAACAATATAAAAATCTAGATGGGATTTAGGGAAGAAAGAACTTAGGTACCTGGTAAAAATTTATTATCCTGGATGTAATAGATGAGAAATGACATAAATATATTCTGCTTTTAAGAGTAAAGTCTTTTGACAACAGTGTAAAGACCATTCAATGGGGAAAGAATACTCTTTTCAATAAATGGTGCTGGGACAACTAGACAGCCATATGCAAATGGAATAAAATTAGACCTCTACATCACATCATATTAAAAAAAATTAACTCAAAATAATCACAGACCTAAATATGAGTTAAAAATATAAAGATCCTAGAAAACAGAGAAGTAAATCTCTGGAACACTGGGTTAGGCAATGGTTTCTTATATATGACATCAAAAGCACAAGTGACAAAAGAAAAAAATAGATTAACTTAATTTCATAAAAATTAAAGCCTTTTTGTTTTAAAGAATACCGTCAAGAAATTAAAAGGACAACCCACAAAATGGGATAAAACATTTGCAGATCATCTATCTGACAAGGGACTTGTATCCAGAATATATAAAGAACTCTTAAAGTGAACAATAAAAAGAAATAATTATTTTTTTAAAGAACAGGTAAAGGAGTTGAATAGACACTTCTCCAAGGAAGATATAAAAACGGCACAACAAAAATACTCAACACCTTTAGTCATTAAGAAAATACAAGTCAAAATCACAATGAGATGCCACTTCATACCCACTAGGATGGCTATAAAAAAAAGACAGAAAATAGCAAGTATTGACAAGGATGAGGAGGAACTGGAACCACTGCTAGTGGGATTCTAAAATGGTGCAGCCACTTTGGAAAACAGTTTGGTAGTTTCCCAAAATGTTAAACATAGAGTTACCATATGACCCAACAATTCCACTCTCAGATATATACCCCAGAGAAATAAAAACATATGCCCACACAAAAACTTGTACACACATGTTCATAGTAGCATTCTTCTTAATTGCTAAAAAGTATAAACAACACAAATGTCTGTAAACTGATGAATGGATAAACAAAATGCAATATATTTATACAATGGAATCTTATTTGACAATAAAAAGTAGTACTCATACATGCTACAAATGGAGGACCCATGAAAACATTATTCTAATCTATAGAAGCCAGTAACAAACGATCACATATTCTATGATTCCATTTATATAAAATGTCCAGAATAGGCAAATCTATAGAGACAGAGAGTATATTAGTGGTTAGCAGGAGTTTGAGTGTTTTGTGTGTGTGTGTGTGTGTGTGTGTGTGTGTGTGTGTATGCGTGTCCCTACCCAGAAATGGAGAATGATTGCTAAGAGATACGGGGTTTCTTTTTGGAGGGAATGAGAGAGCTCCAGATAGTAGTGATGGTTGCACAACTCTGTGTATATAATAAAAACCAATAAACTGTACACTTTAAAAGGGTGAATATTATGGTATGTGTATTATATCTCAATAAAACTGTCATAAAAAAATAACTAAAGGCACTAGTAGGTTAATCTTTATAGACCTTGATTAATTTCCAAAAATGTCATATTTTCAATGACTATTCTACTTTTGTTAAGTACTAGGAATACAAAGATGAATGACATGAACCTCCACCCTCAGGAAGTTTCCAGAATAGCAGAGGACGTTCTCCATAAAGCCTTTTGCCAAATATGTGCAGAACACTTTACTCTTTGGACATTCAGACAGCATTACAAAAGAGGGGTACATAATACATGTGTTAAAATAAAGAGAAATAGCTCTGAACTGCTAATCAAGAGGATAAACTACTTTTTTGACTCCAGTTTTATATTCTATACATACTTAAGAAGATTTAGTAATCTTAGAGCTACAATCATTACACCAATCATTGCTATCAGGAACAAGTTTCCTGAACATCTGCAGCCTAAGTCAGAATATAGCTTGTTCTCCTTTTTCCCCATCTTCCTTCCCCTTGTCTATATTCTATTTCCTGTTGACTTGTGATAATTAGGTTAAAATGTGATGGGTCCTGACTGATATCGGACAGCTCAGTGATGGGATAAGCCCAGTGTTTTCTGACACATTTCCTCCATAAGATGCCCCATGTGGAACGAGACAATAGCCTACTTACTTCTGTATTCCAAGCACCTGCCACATGGTAGGAGGTGTCTACTGAGTAAAAACAGTATTTCCACTGCAATGACATTATATAAAGCAGTCTTTGAATATACTAATACCACTTTAATTCTTTCCCTTCTGGAGGTCTCACCTTTCACTTTGTGACATATATAATCATATTTGATAAATAAACGGATGTCTAATTATTCAACTGAATTTTGGGAACAGACAGAAGAAAATAAGAGGGAAGGACAAACATGTGAAGTTATTCCAACTCTTTTAAATAAAACTTATTTTCTTGACACTTAAGTTAAAGGTTGTATATAAAATAACCTTGCTTGTAGAAGGAAGAAAGCCGCTGTGTTGATAGCATCCCAGATACAATTTAGTTGAAAGTGATTAATAATCAAGGGCCTTTTTGCATACCTCCATTTTCAGACCAACTTTGGGGTCTTGGGCAAATCACTTAACCTCTCTCAGCCTCAGTTTCCTCTCTTCTAAAATTGGAATAACAATAATATCTAATCTGTCTCTCAGGATTGTTATACAGTTAAATGGGAAAGGAAGTATGAAACATGGTATAAATGATCCAGAGCATTATCAGCACAATATATCGCTGCCGTTTATGTGAGGCTTACATTCGTTTCAAGGCTTATACACTTTACTCAGCATTCACCCATTGGAACTGTATTGCTGTCTCTTACCTATAAAGTATCATATAATATTTTTCTCAGAGAAGGAAATGATCTTGCTGGCCCTTTACTGAAAGTATATCCCAATCACTTAACATTTTTAAATCTTCAAAAATATGAAGCTACTTGCTGAATTCTCAGGTGCCAGTATTACGATTCCTTGGTAAATCCGAGCTCAAATGCAGAAGATATGTATCAGATGAACTTTGTAAAAGTTCTATTACAACTATGAACGGTACATTTCAATTCTTTGGTGCATCACAATGAAAACTAAAGTAACCTTCCTGGTAATAAAAACCACTCACTCTAGAGACTGTCATACACAGTGAAGTAAGTCAGAAAGAGAAAAACAAATATCGTATTATTAACGCATATATGTGGAACCTAGAAAAATGGTACAGATGAACCGGTTTGCAGGGCAGAAATAGAGACACAGATGTAGAGAACAAACGCATGGACACCAAGGGGGGAAATTGGGCGAGGGGTGTGGGATGAATTGGGAGATTGGGATTGACATGTATACACTAATATGAATAAAATGGATGACTAATAAGAACTTGCTGTATAAAAAAATAAATAAAATAAAATTCAAAAACAACAACAACAAAAACCACTCACTTTTGCAGCACAGGCTCGTATCACCTCCTAAAAGAAATAGGATAAAATAAGTAAAGAAATACTCATAATTTCATTTAATATAATATCAACTCTTTCTAACACATTCAGATATTAATCTCTTAATAACCAAAAATCAACATTTGGGAGAGTGTTTTTTAATCTATCACCTGCAGGTGTCACTCTGCACTGTTCCAATGAGCTGGAAAGAGTATAAATTAAAGAGACTCAATGACATGATTTTGGTTTGCCAAAGCAAAACACACCGACAAACAAGACTCTGGAGGGCCCACATGTAACTGCCTCAAGAAAAATTTGTCTCCTCAGTAAACTTAGCATAAACACTAAAATTCTGTACTGGGACACTAACATATCTAAAAGACACACTCTGAACTGCAGTATATAATTATCTCTATAAATAAGAATACCCATACATATAATTCTCAAATTAATAATTTACTTCAGAGGAAATCTAATAGTAAACACTTCTGAGGAGTAAAGGATATGACTGGAGGAGCTACAGAAAGGGACTGCCTACAACTCATGGGATAAGGCCAAGAAAAAGTCACTTCTGAAGAAGAAATTAGTCAAAGGCAACACAAAATAGATGACTTGTAAATTTGCTGCTAGGGAGACACAAATAATATTCTAGTCCAATTAAGGTTAACCAGCATATATCATCAGCCTAGTACAGCACTAGGGAAAAATGGTAACAATCAATGTGGAGTTTAGAAAAAAAGAACTAAAAAAGAAGAGTGTCCTTTTTTTTTTAATCCAGAAATTTCTAAGGGACATAGACTACATCTAAAGGATACTAGTAATTTCAATCACTAAAAGGAGACAGTAAAACTGACTGTGGGCATGAGATTCTGATTGCCTGGACTGAATCTCAGCTCCAATGTTTCCATCTGTGTGACCTTGGCAATACTGCTTGATCTCTGTAAGCCTCAACTTCATCTTCTGTAAAATGGGGATAATACTAGCATCCACATTATAGGATGGTTTTGAGGATTAAATACAGTGAACACGTAAAACACTTACCACAGTACCAGGAATTCATTATGTCAGTTTCTACTCATAATTAAACAGATGTTAATTATCACCAATTATTATAAAGTGAAATCTCCTGTGAGGTAGAGAAAATTAATCTTTTTTTTTCAAAATTGGCATAAAACATTTTAAAACCCATTCAATCCCTATTCCTATGACTCTGCTTAACAATCAGCTCTGTGATCACTGACCCAGATATCGGGTTAATTTTTAAAAGCGCGAGTGGTCTTGAGTGCTCAAGCAGCTGGAGAGGTATACCTTTCATTATAAGATGTTTCAGTTTATAAACCAACTTTCTGTGGAACTGTTTACTACTACCAGGTACCCCAGATTCTGAGCAGCTCCGTATACACTAATAAGACCAAATTTCTGGGTTTGAAACCTTAGAAAGAGTTGTGTCACTGCTCTCAAGATACTGTCTACCCGTGAGGTCTTATCTGGATTGCAGAGCCTTTTAGGTATTGCTGCAGCAGTAGCACAAAGTCGGCTCTTTAAATACGAAACAGTTAAATGAGTTTTATTATGAGTAAATGATAAAGCTACCAAGAACAGAAAATTATCTATTTTTGGCATCCTTTTCTCATTCATGAGTAAACACCTGTGAAATACCTGAGGAACTGAATTTATTATGCAATTCACACACACACAAATCATACCCTAAACTTGAACTGTGTTTTATCAGAAAAACATTCCTTTTGTGGTTACAAAGAAAGGAGTATCTCCAGGGATACAGTCTTCTACAATATAGAAGTAATATAGTCTTCTCTATTAGACTTCTACATAGAAGACCAGTGACAGAGCCTTTTAGACTAAGTAACAAACCTAATAGGAAAAGGAATTTAGGGTCTACCAAAACACAGCTTAGGAAACAAGAGAAAAGGCATTGTGACAAAAGGTGAGAATCCAGTCAACCTAAATGCTTGCAGAACATAAAAAGAATGGAGCTTCCGTGGGAACAAAGATGACATTTTGTTTTGATTCCCATATATACTACATACATTCTCAGAGAAAATACACTGCAGATAGCATTTGAAAAAAAAGTTCAGAGAATTCTCTTAACACAGGAAATATATGGTTTTTCAAAAACCACAGCAAACAGACAAAGCTTTCATTTCCAAAGGCAGCCTCAATCTACCTCAATCCCAAAGCATAATTTTTAAAAGGAAAAGTTTAGTAAAAGCTAAATAAATCAATGATTCTATGAGAAACAAGTTTTTCTCTTATAATAAATTATCAATTTACTTTCCCCTTGCCGTTGATTTCATATCTTAAAAAATATTTTTCTGATTTTATTTTTCTTTTACATCTACTTTCCTTTCATTTATCTGAGGATGACAGCTATAAAAGATGATGCAGGAGAAAAGCTACAAGCCCAAGGTGATTCCAGGATGTTAAGTTTTACAGTGTAAAGATTGACAGATTGTAGGAAACTTGTTTTTATATATCTATCTGTGAGTTGCTCTTAAGTCTGTAGATGAAATCATTTTGCCATGCAAGATTTTAGACAAGGGCCATTTTTTTTCCTAGTGAATAAATATTTTTCTCTAATTTTTAGAACTCTATTTATCTATTCATACCTCCTTTTAAAATCTGGAACACATTCATTATTCAATTATTTTAAAATGTTAAAATATAAAGTCTTACAACACTGAAATATTAATTTATAGTCGTATTATTCTAAAATTTAGACTGAGAAATATAAAAAAATTTCCCCCATATTCCAACTAAAGCTGAACCCGTTGTCTGAGTGATCTGCACTCTGGTATACTCCACACTCTCTAACTTTCTAAAGAAAGGAAAGGAGAGAGGAAGAAAGTACAGTCAGAACTAAAAGATGTCTCAATGTAGTTCCTCCTACGTTGGGTTTAAAACTGGTCAATATCCCTATCAAAGGAGGAGGGGAAAGGATGATATTTATTAAGTGCCAGGCACTGTGCCACAAGGGGGAACGCAACAAGCCTGCAAAGTCCCTGTCTTCAAGGAGCTCAGGCTAATTCTCACTAAAAGAACTATTAGGGTCAAAGAGCCTAAGTATTTTTAAGGATGTTCAAGCTTCTCAATACATTTTACCACTTATCTTTGAGAAACACTGCATAGTAATTTATCACCAACAGAATACCACACGACTTTTAACCAAGCATCTTCCTCCTGATTTTCATCATCTATTTTCCAGTTTTACAGGCAATATCTGGTTTCTGTGGCACTACTTTTCTCTGAAGTGAGATAGAACTTTAAAATATGCTTATGAGACATTTGTACCTACTCTTTTTGAAAGTACATGTTTATTTCTTTTATCCATTTCTTTGTTGAAGTCTCACTTTATTTTCTTTATTATTTAGTTCTTGCATATTAAGAAGGTTGTTCCATTTATACATTTTACGTAGACATTTTCCCGGGTTGGTATTTGCTGTGTGTGCGTGTCTGCATGTTGTATATATGCGTATACACACATATACACACATATACTTTAAAGTAGAGAAACAAGTCCTGGGCTGATCTTTACAGAGATATCAAGTCAGGAAAGCCTAATAGATTATCCTAAGTTCAGTTTGTTTACTGCAGTTAGTGATTTTAGAACAAGTACCAGAAAGGAACTATAAAAGTATAAGAAAGCCTAGTTTTAAATAACTACTTCGTTCAGTTAATATTTATTGGCATGGCAATGTAAAACAGAATTGAAATGGTTTTAAAGTTTCCAACTTCTCAACTGCATAAAATAAGTAAACATACTGTGACAGAATCAATCCTCTGTTTCACTTGCTGCATCTTCATTGAAGAATTTTCAGTGCGGACATAGTCATCAATCTGAAAAGAGCCCTGATGAGGCAGTCTAGGGCAGGTGCATAAAGCATCTTGACTTTGGTGTATTCCAGGTAATGGAAATGTTCCATTGTAGCGTTTGAACATTTCAGCCTCCTGCTGGGCAACTGGAAAAATTAGTCCATAATTAGTTCAAATCATCACGGCAAAAGCATAATGAAATAATTAAGCCATGAAACTGTAGCATTAAAGGAATGATCAGAAAGTACATAATACATTTTAGATACTGGGTAATAATAATACAACATGATGAAAAAAATGTGAAATTATTAAATACTGTAAACCATAAGGAAGGAAATATAATAATTTCATAGATAACTTCATGTCAGGTAGTATAATTGAGCCTTGAAGGCCATGCAGTATCTTGGTCTGGTAAACATAACACATTGGAAGGGGACTCTAACTTTGAAGAGATGCATACAGAAAACACAATATAAAACATCAAAGGCATAGTATAACAGAATTAAAGAAAACACAAAAACAATAAAAATAATTAGTCACAAACCCATTTCCTTAAAACAACTGTTTTCATATCTTCATACCCCTATCTTTATTCATATGTACAGTTTATTTAAGATATCATAGTGTAAACACAATTGAACAGTTTTTCAATTTAAATGTAAGTTTTTGCATATTTCTACAACTATGTAATTACCATTTATAAATGCTTTACAATGTCTCATCTAAGAAAGCGCCATAGTTTATTTATGTATTCTCCTATTGCTAAATATTTACAATGTTTTCTGTTCTCCCTCATTATAGGCTATGCGTAAGTACTTTCATAATTTAGTTTTTAAAAGAATCCTTTCTTTGGATTTAATACCCCAGAGTGGAACAGATGGCTCAAAGGGTGAATGTTTTTGATGATGATGATGATGATGACGACGACGACGACGGTATTAGCACCTGTATTGTACTTTATGATTTTTAGGATGCTTTCACATACATTATCTCATTTGATCATTTAAATAAATGAATTTGAAAAATTTTAAATGCCTGTAAGTACAAAGGAGAAAAAATAAAAAGTAATCACTTAAAAGTATTTTCTTGATTATACAATTATATAATTTAAAAATCCATAAAAGAAAAAATTGACAACTTTGGACTTCATAAAAATTTCAAACGTCTGTTCTTTCAAACTCATAAGACAATTAGAAGAAAAGCCAAAGGCTGGGAGAAATATTTGCAAATCATATATCTGATAGAGCATCACTTGTATATAAGAAACCTAACTCTCAAAATTCAATAATCAGAAAGCAAACAAGCCAGTTTTACAAATGGGCAAAAGATCTGAACAGATGATTCAGTGAAGAAGATACATGGATGGTAAATAAGCACATGAAAAGGTGCTTAACATCATTAGTCATTAAGGATAAGCAAATTAAAACCACAATGAAATAGCACAGCATACCTATTACAAGGGCTAAAATTTAAAAGACTGGCCATTTCAAATTTAGCAAGGATACGGAGATACTGAAATACAGACTAGTGGTGGCAAGGTTAAGCAGCACAACCACTTTACAGAACAGTCTGGCAGCTTCTTAAAACATATATCCGCGCTGGGATCCAGCTCTTCTATTTTTAGGTATTTATTCAAGAGAAATAAAAGCATATGTTTATACAAACACTTGTAAATGAATATTCACAGCACCTTTATTTGTAATAGCTAAAAACTGGATAAAACCCAAATGCCCATCAACAGGTGAATGGAAAAACAAACTGTGATATATCAATACAATAAAGTAATACTCAGAAATAAAAAGGAACTATTGATAAACTCTAAAACACAAATTAACTTCAAAGTAATTATGAGTGAAAGAAGACAGACCAAAAAAAGTACGTGGTATATACTGTTGCACTCATATACAGTTCTAGAAAATGCAAATTAATTCATAGTGTTTGTCTGGCAGTAGGGGGAGGTAGGGAGAGATGACCAAGGAGCACAAGTTAACTCTGGGGGATGATGGATGTGTTCATTATCTTGGTTGAGGTGATAGTCTCACAAGTATATAAATATGTGTTGACTTATCAGGGTGTACATTTAAAATATATGCAGTTTCTTGTATGTCAATTACACCTCAATAAAATTGCTCACAAAAAAGTGATAGGAGTTAATATTCAAAGAGTCCCCATAAAATCAATTAAAAATGAATAATCCAACAGAAAAATGGGCAAATGACCATTACAGAAAATTCACAAAAAGGAGAACTATATATCCAACTTCACTACTAATTAAGGAAGAAATAAGAGGAAGAAGGCAAATTAGAAAGTGATGCTTCTTTTATTGCTTGTTCAACTATCCCACTGTACCTCAAGATATTTGTTCCCATGGAACAAACTGAGTAAGGGTAGCCAGATGTGTACTGAAGTGTTCTTTAAAATACTGAAAAACATATAATAGTGGAATTATGCAACAATAGTTGTTTAAATTATGGTGTATTCATTTAAAGAAAGGGAATTCAGCCACTAAAATTATGTACAGATGTATAATTATCATGATAGAAAATTGTTCATAATATATTATTAATTGGAAGAAAAAAGTTTATAAAGCAATAAAATGAATATACAAAAGGATGATCACTTTTCTTTTTAGCTATCAACCTTGGTTTCACGAAGCATGAATTTGAAATAGCACCTACAAAAAAATTTAGGTCTCTGATCTTTATATTCATGTACTACTTCATTCACATGTTCTAAGTGAAGAACAGCTCAATGATAACTGGGGCTCTCTCCCTGCAGACCTTGATGGTGGTTAAGAACCAGGGGACGTAATTGAGGGAGAAGACCTGCTTACAGCCCACCCTTGCAGTGATGCACGTTCCTCAGTACCAATTACTGTTTTCAGATGGAAGTGTAGCTGTGCCTACACTTAGATTTTTGTGGGTTTGACTACTATTTTTCAGTATATAGTTTGGACTTCTTTTCATAGCACTCAGAACATTTACTTACCTCAAATAAAAGATTGTTTAAAGAACAAAGAGAAACTTTGAAGCTGTAAAAGAAGAGTGCTCAATGGACTGGAGGTTTGACTTTAGTAGATGGGTCAGGGATGAATGAATCAACGCGTAAAAATCACGTTCCATGATCTTTGCCTGATTTGCTTTTCAAAATTGTCCTCTTAACATTTCATTGGTTTTTGCTACTAGAATGGAAAGTAAAACTGGGTTTAACTATTTAATGGCATTTTCTGACTCCCTATGTTTTTGTACTTGCCAGATACACAACTACAATTTCACCTCAAGCCCTGAGTGGGTGAGTACACGTTAGAAGCACAGAGGCTGATATAAGCAACAGTTATACGGGACAGTAGGATTTGGGTATTTACCTTACTCTTTTTGCCAAACTGTATTTTCTAAGTATTATGCTATGCTAAACATGTATTATTTTAATTTTTTAAAAAAGGAATTTATTTAACTAGTAAAAAATAACAAAAGGCAACTGCCTGAGTATTTATCTATTTTTCCAGGCATTAAGGATACCTTTCAGAAAAGATTAAAATGGCCTAAACGGATACAGATGACAAAAATAAACCCCAAACAATTATGAATACTTGTTTATGTTGTCTAAAGGGAATTTTCTATACAAAAGCCATCTGACTGGATTTCAAGGAGGCAAATTAACACCCTACCTTATCTTTAGCACCTCTAGTTCTGCGAAGACAGCCATAAAAAAAATCTGAAGAAATATTCGTAAAGACCTAGTTTCTCAGATACTACAAACTACAAACAAGCTGCTGTCAAGTTCTTGCATTCTTTCCCCTCCCCAGCCCTCCACAAATACCTATTTGTGTAAGACTATACAGATTATTTCCCTGTAAAATAGGTTATAATAGATGATTTCTGAAATTCCTTCAAGCTCTACGCTTCTAACAGTTCAAAGGTTTCTAAATCATTTTCATAGAGGCCATGGTTAGAGAATGATGGTGCAATTAGGTAACTGTATTTCTTCACTTAGTCATTTTCTCTTCCTTGTACTAATTTAACTTTGTATGTTTAAAACTTAGCTCTAACCTAACTAATATGTTTAAAACTCACAATTTTAAGTCTCATCCCTATCCTTTCATGACTCTTAGAGGAGTGCACTAGAGCAGGCTCTGGGCATACAAAAGCACTGCCCCGCTCTTGGGGGTCTGAATTTTTGGAGGTCAACAAGAAATTACTGCTATGTGCTAAGTGGTACAGCAGAGCAATGGACATGGTGCTGAGAACACAGAGGTGGCAACTACATTTGCTTAAAGGAAATGCAATTTCCTTTCCTTCCTATATCCACCAAAATACTTCTAAATTTACCTACTATCACCTGTAATTTGGGATTCTAGACTTTACACGATTAAAAAAATTCTTAAAATGTTTTCATAACTGACACTCTTTCCTGATTTATATAGTAAGTTCAGTGCTTCTGTGTATGTTCTGGCCTTAAACAATTATAAAAAAATAATGTGGTTTTCCTCAGGAGATCTTTATCTTTATAGGAGGAAGAATGGAGGAAATAAGATATTTCAATTCTGTGCCCTTTACATTTGAAAATAATACAAGGTTTGTTATTATTAAAACCTATGTGTACTTATGTTATTGACTTTATAATAAAGCACAATGAAAAAATAGCATGGTCTTTTTCTTACACTATATCAACAGTAATATTTCTTTGTGGTTCAACATTTAATACCTTTGGTCAAGATCTGCTATTACACATACCCCTGTTACTGTGTATAGTCATCTTACTGGATACCTAATTTACTTATCAATATTTCTACTTCTAATTATAATATGATTACTGTAAGCTGGTAGGTCTACGGCTCTAGATTCCTAGCATTCAGCAGTTATGCAGCACCCTCCTTCTCTTCCTCTCACACTTGCGGTGTGAAGAGAATCTCTGTCGTCTGAATGTTGTGTTCCCCTAAAATCCCTATGTTGGAATCCTAACCCCCAAGGTGATGGTATTAGGAGATGATGGGGCCTTTGGGAGGTGATTAGGTCATGAGAGCACAGCCCTCATGAAAGGGATTAGTGCTCTTATAAAAAAGACCCCAATGAGGTCTTTAGCTGTACCATGTGAGGGTACAGCTAAAGGCGCTCTTTATGAACCAGAAAGTGAGCTTTCATTGGACAAAGAGTGAGGGCTTTGATTTTGGACTTCCCAGACCTCAAAACTGTGAGAAAGAAATGTCTGTTGTTTATGAGCCATCTAGTCTCTGGTATTCTGTTATAGCAGTCCAAATTGACTAAGACAAGGATGTTCAAGGGCTTACGATTTTTTGTTGTATTTCACTGGGCCTGACTTGTTCCTGCTTCAGCGAATCTTAAGAAACTGCGTCAATGGATCAAAGAAGTTCTACTGAGTAATACTTCAATTCTAGTAGCCTGAGTGTATTTCAGGGCCTGTTCATAATCTTGTATTTCTTGAAATATTTTATATGTCATGTAGAACTTATAAAGTGTCACTAATAAAACTTCAAAAAGCTATACAAGAAAGTGTAAAAGACTCATGTCTCATAGCCAACCAAATGGGAGAGGGTCTACCATCATTCAGCAAATCTATTAGTTGAACATCGAAAATATAATAAACTATCTCCAAATCCCCTGAAGTACATGCATTGTAGTTTTGTTGATTTCCTATTCCATTATCAATCATCACACATCATGCTATTCAACTGAAAGTGCGGGACACGTATACTGCTACAGAAAATAGCTAGGATTTCCCTACTGCAGCCTGCTTCACATATCCATGCTCCATGCCTTGCTTTCTAGTTTCATTTTATCCTTTGATAAGACACTGAGATAAAATAGAACAGGTATTATTTTAAATTTTCAGGTGAAAAAACAGATATAGAAATGATAAATTTTTTGACCAGGGTCAAATAGAAGGTGATGGCATTTTGTCTAGGACCAAAATGCTCTAATTCCTACTTCAGTCTTTCCCTCCACACTGTTGTGTATTTTGAACTGTACCACTTTTTCTTTTTGGGGGCACTTTATTTATTTTTTTTTTAATTAATTAACTAATTAATTAATTTTTGGCTGTGTTGGGTCTTTGTTGCTGCGCGCGGCTTTCCCCAGTGCACACCACTCTTCGTTGCAGTGCACGGGCTCCAGGTGTGTGGGCTTCAGGAGCTGTGGCACATAGGCTCAGCAGTTGTGGCTCACGGGCTTCAGAGAGCAGCCTCAGTAGTTGTGGCGCACGGGCTTAGTTGCTCCACTGCCATGTGGGATCCTCCCGGACCAGGGCTCGAACCGTGTCCCCTGCATTGGCAGGCGGATTCCCAACCACTGCGCCACCAGGTAAGTTCCCTAGGGGTACTTTAAAAAGCACCAATGTAAGCAAAAGAAAATGCCTGGATGAGGAATTCAGGGCTCTGGTTTGTGCTCAAAGTCATTAAGTTGACTACGTTTTCTATACATCCTGAATCCTTGAATGACATAAGCTTTCAATCAGAGTATCCCTCATGTGTGGAATATTAAAACAGATGCTTCAGGATATGACCAAGAAATAGGTAGCTTCAGTATGTCTTAAAATTTGGCATTTCTATCTCAATTTCTCCTACTAAACTAATAATAGATATCTAAAACTCTAACCTACAATCAGTTATATATGTTACTGCCTAGTCTTATCCAAGTATGAGGATTACAACATCTGAGTTTGCTTTTGAATCATTCATAATTAGTACTTCAAGAACACCATTAAATTATACGTTCAACTACAGATGTTAAATTTATTTCAACTAGGGCTTCCCTGGTGGCGTAGTGGTTGCAAATCTGCCTGCTAATGCAGGGGACACGGGTTCGAGCCCTGGTCTGGGAAGATCCCACATGCCGCGGAGCAGCTGGGCCCGTGAGCCACAGCTGCTGAGCCTGCGCGTCTGGAGCCTGTGCTCCGCAACGGGAGAGGCCACGATAGTGAGAGGCCCGTGCACCGCGATGAAGAGTGGCCCCCACTTGCCACAACTGGAGAAGGCCCTTGCACAGAAACGAAGACCCAACATAGCCAAAAATAAATTTAAAAAAAAAAAAATAAAAAATACAGAACCTATTTAAAAAAAAAAATTTATTTCAACTAGACATTAACTAATTGCAAAAATATTATAAAAGTAGTTACATTAAAATTTAATATTACATAATAAAGAAAAATCATATTTTGGACTATATTGAGAATATAATGGCTTAATGCATTATAATTACCACCAACATTTGTAAAGGAGTGAACAATTAATAATGATACTAGACAACCAAAGCTCCTTTTACTCTTAAGGGGTCTTCCTATATATTAAATTGAAAACAAACACTACATTTCACCACAGGTATATTCGGCTACCTTCTTAAGTTACTTCATGAAATAGGAAATGCAAAGACTAAATAAGTAGCTGTGGCAGACAGCTTAATGTTTTAAGAGTATGGGCTCTGGAGTCAGACAGCCTGGCAAGCGTTGTCATTTTACCAATTGTGTGGCCTCAGGCAAATTACTTCATGCTCCTCATGTGCCTCAGTTTCATCTGCAAAATGGGGATAATAATGGCAACTATCTTGTGGGGATTTGGGAGAACTGTATGAGATAATGCATGTAAAATGCTCATGAGAGTAGGGGATACTTACTAAATAAATAAATAAATGCTTGACAGCATAAGTACTTGATAAATATTAGCTACTACTACTACCACTATCATTATTAGCCCCAAATGTACTAACTGATCATGCCTTTCATTCTATATTTTTATAAAATATAAGGGGAAAATGCTATTCTATGGGATTTTAAATTCTTATTTCAAGTATTTATTGCACATCAGTAATATAGCAGGTAGGATGTTAGACATAGGGCCTTGTAAACACCATGGGCTTTTTGTTACTGAGCAAGTTACATAGGAATGTAAAGGTATATATTGCCCTGAATTCTGGTAAAACATGTCACAATGTGAAAAATAAACCTATCAACAATGACGATGCAGGTGATCATTAATAAATCTACGCTCTATAAATAAAATCATGTTTAGTGTCAATGGTAGACTGCCTTTCAGTTTAACTAAAATTCTCCCAGAGGTTTAATTAACTACTTAGGAAGCACAAAAGATTGGAAAAGAGCATGGTTCTGATTCCTGGGTTTCACAGCGCTGTTCAACTTGGCACACAATAAATGCTCAATGAAGATTTGTTTTGCCTAAAACACTATGACTGAAAAGCATTCCAGAGTTAATACTGAGTCACAGGAGATACTGCCACCTAGTGAAAAATTAGGCTCATTACCTGGGATTACCGTATAATGCTGAGAACTTCCCAAATTAAGACTTGATTCTGCTTAAAATACTACATGTATATTCAATATGTGTCAGTATTCAGACTAGGTACCAGTAATAAAAAGACAAATAAGCCTCCAACTCTGCTTCCCACAAAGTATAGATAATATAAAGAAATCACATACTCCACGGAGAGGCATAGAATAAATGGTTTTGTAGAAAAAAAAAAAGTTTGCATATTAGACAATCAAAAGCTAATATTTCAGGAAATCTGCTAAAAAGGCAGTTTAGTATAGCAAATGAGAGTATGGACTCCAAGTCCAGACTGTATGGATCCAAGTCCTGGCTCCCATAATGGGGATAATTATAATACCTACCTCATAAGATTATTGTGAAAACTTTAAAAAATATGGGTAAAGTGCTTAAAATAGTACCAGGAACATGGAAGATGCTCTATAAGTATTAGACAAAATTATCATTAAATGTAGAACAGGATCCTAGAGATTGAGGTAGACAAGTATTGATTAATAACAGAACATTAATTGCTGAAGTCTAGCTTCATAAATTTAATTCAGTAGAAGCCGTTTCTCTGACTAGTACTCTGTTATTATGGGAATCCTAAAAGTACATTATTTGTGGTACACTGTGACTAAATTTTGTATTACTAGATGATTAACCCTTTCAAAATCAGGCAAATAAAACTGCCTTCTGAAAGTAAAAATCATATTTCTTACCAAAAAAAGCAAAAAGTCAGTAGAATGAAAGACCCAAAAGACCACAACCTGAACACATGCTTAACAGGGAAAGATGCCTGCTGACTCTTCACAGATTTTGCTAGAACTGAAAGATGGATGATACATTTAGCTACCACTGTGGTCTCATTCACAGCTTATTTAACTGATAAAAAAAATGAGCTTACTCCATTTTCCTTAAAAATTGCTTAAATGTATCAGCTGCTCTGATAAATACTACCTAAAAAATCATGTAACTGTTTTGTATCTTTCAAATTTTTTACCATTAAAACATTTATGTAAAACTACTTGTAAACTTTATTTTCAGACAACAAAGTGTGAGCAAAATAGTCCTGTGTTAAAAGATAAATAAAATATAAGGCAAAGGTATAATAGGTCAGTAATAAATGTTATAATTTTCATTGAAAAAATTTAAAGACTTCACGATTCTGGCCTGTATTTAATGAGCAAAATATTTTAGAGTCTGAAACAACTTTTCATTTTTTCATGGTTATACACCATTCACAAGAACTGTGCTAAATCTTGGATTGCTTGAGATCACATAACTTTTTCCTAAACTGCTTCTTTTTAAAAATAGGCAGCAAAGAGTTGGGAAAATGTGTTGAAACATTTTGAGTTTTGTTTGTAAAGGTGTGTTAGCATATCAAAAATTGTGTTCTAAATACACTGCACAAAATATTTTAATTTAATATGTGTATTAACTGAACATTTAAATTTCTAAAACACTCATGGAAATCCCTCATTTACATCAAGATACTGTGGACATAACATAATGTTCTTAACTTTATGCATTTATTTTCTAATACAACTGACCTAGAAAGGTACACACTCTAATAAATAAAAGGAAAAGGCTGACCAACAGAAAGAGTGAAAGAAAGGGAAAAAAACCTTTTTTTCCATTTCATTCCACACAGAGAGGCTTATCAGCATGTTAAAACATAAGTTCCCATAGAGTCAAGTGTATACAGGTTGGATGAGCATGGTAACAACCCACTTTATCTTTTTTGTCTGTTTTAGTATAGTGCTTATCAGCTTACAAAGTACTTTCACAGTCCCTGTCTCATAGCACCCTCGCAAAAAAATCTCTTAGGTAGGACAGAAATTAGTTGTAGGACCATTTACTAGATAGGGAAATGGAGCTTCAGGAAGGCAAGAGGCTTGTGCAAGCCCACTAAAGAAACCGAACTGAGCCTAAAACTAATGTTTTTGAACTCCTAAACACTTGGCTCTTTCTACTTATGCTTCTAGAGTGGACTTCTTAGTCTAAATGTCTATTGTCACAAAACCAAATGGACAAACCTAACTGCGCTAATCTACTGATGAACTTCTATCAAAGACAAAAAATAAACTAAAGAAAAAAGATGAGACTGGAGCTTTAAATTGCATTTTGTAGTGAAAATTTCAAAAGCCTAAAAAGCAAAATAGAAATTCAATGAAAACTGTGGTGAAACTTCTGAAGAGTTTGAGGAAATAACTGAGTGCCTATTTCCTATATAACAGTTCCCATTACAAAGTAATTAGGTATAACTCTTCTCCTTTCTGTGAAGATTTAAAGTGTATGAAAGAAAGACCTGTTTCAGGACATATGTTTGAACTAGACAACAAACTTGGACACTAGATGATTTGAGAAATCCACTTGTCTTTTCCCATAGTCAGGCAGTGTTTACTTTTGCTAAATTTGTTTGTAATAGTAAGTGGTATTGTGTTGTTTAACAATTCCACCATCAGTAATACTGTTCTGTAAATCTGAATATGTGTCAGAGAAATTTATTATTTCTTCTTTGTAAAATTCTTTAAAACAGGATAAATCTCAATTTTACACATTATTTTCTAATATAATTCACCTGTAAAGGCATAAAAAAATCCATACTATGATCAAGAACTTCAGGTTTAGAGCTTAATAACTCAATTGTCTAACACTTAGCACTTATCACAAACATTAACCAGTTCATACTGTATTAATGCAGTAAGCTTAACCACCTGCATTTCATTAACTTAAACACTCTGTCTAGATAGTTCCACAGCAATGTTACCTGTATACATATTTGCATATTTATGCATTTATGACATTGTGTGGAAGCCATCTTAGCTTAGCAAAAACAGTGAATGATATCCTAAACAAAGCAAAGAGAGTAATAAAAACCATTTATTTTTGTACAATAATTAATATATGAAGAAAATGGAACTGCAATTTTGAGAGTGTCAGCACTATCAATACCATGCAGAACAATGAAATCCTAATTTCAGGACAAAAATTAAAGAAATATATGAAAAATAGCATAAATCCAGATAATTCTAATAATGCCATACTATTTCTGAAAAATGTGTCCAAAGTCTTTATTTCCTTATTATTTTCCAAAATTATAGAATAGTGTAATTTTAGAGTAGAAAAAGGCGTTAGATTTCTAATTCCAGATCTCATTTTCATTGACGCTTGATTTTTTTGCCTTCTTTTTATGTTAAGAAACTCTCAAGATTACAACTTATTTAAACTATGCGCTTTAGTAAAAAAGAAAAACAAAGAATAGGAAAATTAACTCAATATTCAAGTAAAAACATTACAGATCCATATTTCCTAAATGTTATTTAATCTTTTAAATTTAGACATATTCCCAAATAATTTTTAGGTGAATTTTATTTATTTAAATTGATTTACAAAGGAAGTGATGACTACCTTTCTGTGATTACAACGTAAGAGCACAACCGTTATGTGTACTTTTGATGATATTTAAACTCCATAATAATAGTGCTCATGGAAAAATAAAATGTTATAATAATAATATGATCTTTTTAAGTTGCTTGGCTTTCATAGTATATTCAAGAGAGCTTTGTTAATACAAAGGATGACAGTTTTCACAGAGCTCATAATTTCCGGTTCAGTCTAAATGTAAAGGTTACTCTAAATATTCTCCTCTTATCAAGTGGTGGACTTACCATGGAAATCATAAATATATAGAAGAATTGGCTCATTCTGCCCAAACGCACAAAATGCAACCATATTTTCAAGTGGATGATAAGCAATATCTCGAATGGGTGACTTGAATGGCAGGTCAGAATACATTGCTACTTGTTCTCCTAAATAAGAAAAGACATTCAATAATTTGTACCATCTCAGATACTTCTCATTAGAAGATTATTCTGTAGCTTATTAAAAAAGATTTATAGTAAGTAATGATAAAGCTCACGTTATTTACATGAACACCTTAAAAACTTATAAATATTTGAGTACCACTATATTAAATAATTATCTTTATTTTTCATTCTGTTGGCCCTCCTTTTTCTACTTTTCAGTCCAACCTCTTCACGGAGGTATTCAAGGCACAAAATAAAGACAAAGAGCTTGGAAGTAGAGAGACCTGACTCTGAGATCTGACAGAGCTGAGCAAATGCTAGCTAACAAAGAACTCCAGGGAGAACTAGGGGAGGAATGTCAGGATTAAAACTAAAGAAACTCTGGTTGGGAGAGGTTTAGTGAGGAATTAATTTTTTCTATTTTTCTTCCAGAGGCTGTTTGACGTACCATCTGCTTTAAAGATGCATATGATTATTAATGACTAAAAGAGGTCTACAGCAGAAGTTTAAGTTTGAAAATCAGAACTCAAAAAGCAAAGTATCCAGTTCCACTGATTGCCGGGGAAAAGAGATTTATGAACACTTATGAACTGATGCTGAAGTATCAAAATACAGTAAGAAAAAAAAAAACAAAACTGTAAGTGAACTGACTAGTCAAAAATGCCTAAAGGGAAAGATGAAGAAAATAAAAAGCTGAAGTCAAATACTGCTCATTAAATAAACTTTAAAGTAACTTTTATAAAATTCTTTCTACTGCTAAAAAAAAATGTTTATGTAGTTTTGGCTTTTCTTTTGAAAAGCAAGGTGAAGCACAAATGAACTGCCCAATAACATAGTTTATGTTATTGAAAAAAAACTGAATTACAGCAAAATTGCTATTAAGTTTCAGACATCCAAAACTGACAGGAGTATGTTTGTTTCTAATAAAAATGTAGATGGTTAACCATTTGTATACCTAGTTGTACTTTAAATTCAGTTTATAACACTGTGTTTTGTATTACAGTCCTCATTAAACACTTCTCTAAGATCAACAATATCTCATTACCAACAAGGAAAGAATAAACCTTGAATTACAATGTGAAATTCTAAATCCATGAAGATATCAAAACCATAAAGAACAGAATTTAATATAAATTTAGACTGCAGCTGAATTCCATTATCAGCTTTCCAATTTTGAAAAACATAGCTGAGAACCTGAA
Organism: Balaenoptera ricei; assembly: GCF_028023285.1. Lineage (NCBI taxonomy): Eukaryota > Metazoa > Chordata > Mammalia > Artiodactyla > Balaenopteridae > Balaenoptera > Balaenoptera ricei. The sequence goes on along the minus strand of NC_082650.1, from coordinate 28,485,689 downwards.
ATCAGAATTTCCTTGAAAATTATTCCATAAAATGGTAGTTTTTATACTTCATCAAAAACAAAACAAAAAAAATTTTTAAGTTCAATGAAATATTATTTACCTGTTTCTGGGTTCCAAACATATACTATACCATCCTCACTTCCAGCAAAGAGAAAAGTCCCACATGGTGTCAAAGTACTGTGAATCTTCTCTCGATAATTTGCTGCACCTACAAATTTCCTTGCTGCTAATCTAGAAACCAAAAAGATTTTACAAATGCAACCTGTCTTACCCATTTAAAAGACTGGTGGTAGGAAGACTTTTAAATACTTCATTTGCATTTAACAAACAACTTGTGAGAATCTGTTATGCAGGATACTCTATGATGGATGCAGAATAAAGAAGAGATAGTCCCAGAGCTCAGGGAGCTTATCATTTAGCAGGAGAGAGAAGAAATGCATTAAAGTAAAATAGAAAGTGGATGTAGAAAGTGCCACAAAAGAAGAACAGAAAGAGTACTTTTCAGATTTGGATAAGAGAGATGATTTCTAGCTATGGAGCAAAAGACTACTTTGGAAGTAGCATTTGAATTGTTTACTAAAAACTGAACAGAATTTTTATATTCTTATATTTTCTCCATGTGATAAATGTTTAAAATCAAACAATGAATACTTGATTGTTGCAGAAGTATTAGACAAAACATTATTGAATCATCTATTAAATATGGTATATAACCTTCCAGGCTTTTTAACTTATGAATAATAATAGCTAACACTGTTTTAGTGCTTATTATGCGCCAGGTAGGTACTAGTATCGTCCCTGGTTTACAGAGAAGATATTACATATACTGCTCTGTTATCTGCTTTTTTCAGTCAACAATGAATCATGAATAATGGCCATCATGTCAGAAAATAAAGATTATGCATTATCATTTTAATAGGCATATATTATATCATTGTCTAAATGTATCTAAGAGATTTTCTATTGTTGGATAACACTTAGGATGTTTCCAGCTTTCCCCTACCATGAATATGATTTCTGTGAACAACCCTGTGTATATATATATTTTTTGCACTGCCTCATTATTTTCTTAACATAAATAACTAAACCTAAGGTTACTGGGTCAAACACTTCTGCTATGTCTGTTAATGTTTTAAGTACTTTACATGTATAAACTAGTTTATTCCTCACAAAACACTTATGAGGATGGTGTATTATTTCTTCCATTTGAGTGATGAGGAAAGAGAGACACAGGGAGATTAATCAGCTAGTAAGGGGTGGAACAGGCAGTATTTGACTGCAAGCAGTTTTCCTCTAGAGCCCAAGCATGGTCATAGGCTGAATACTATACTGCTTAAAAAGAGAACAACCAAATTCTGCAGGCCTGGTCTTCTAAAGTCTGGCTCTAATTTCTATTGGATTCTCTCTCAGCATTCCTTAGCAAGAAACCCATGCTCATACAGACTAACTCACTCTGCCCTGAATACAGCTTCTATTATTCTACCTCCAAACTTTATTCCAGGCTTTTCATGTTTTCCACCCTAGTGAGGACACTGCCATCTTGTCTAAATTCTACCCATCCTTCAAGATTGAGCTCAAAGACCAGTCTTGCCACAGAGACTTTAACAGAAGACTATATTATAGCTATCAGCTTTACCGTTGCCATGAAAAATACAATCCTTTTATTATGTATTTATATTCATTAAAAATACTTATTGAGTACTTGCTATCTGTTAGGTATGACGTGGGTACGATGTATAGAAAAAAAGAATAAGCAGATTACAGTCCTTGAAGATCTCACAATGTAGCCTAAGTGTTTCATATGTTATTTTGGAGGTAGTACAACTAGATTATAAATTCCTGATGAACAAATTCTGCTTATCATTCTCCTACAGCACCCATGCCAGTGTCTCAAACAGTTCTACATAAATACTGAAGGGCTTAATGGTTAGCCCTAAAGTGATAATTGCAGAATAAACTAATCTAGATTACCACATTTGCCTTTCTAAATACAATAATGATATTTAATAAAATAGCTTTCTCTCATTTGTTTTACAGGAACTTCTAACGTCAAAACCAAAGCACACCAGAAGTCCATGCTGGTTTTCCTAGAACTCTGCTTCTGCCTTTTACATTAAGAGTATCTCTTTTCATTTGCCTCTTTTAGAAATAAAACAAAAAAGAAAAACAAGGATGTATGAATCAAAAGCCCTCTCATTCAGGCATGATAGTAGATCATAATACTATGTTAAACCAATATCACAGAGATAAAAGATATTTGATGGCAGAAGTTTCTTTTTTTTTTTATTGTGAAAATAAAAAACAATAGACTACATCTCAGCCTAAGAACTATTCATATTTTGGGTCAGATAATTGTTGCAGAGGCCTGTCTCATGCACTGCAGGATGCTTAGTGATATCTCTGGTCTCTATCCACCAGATACTGGAATAAACATTCAAAAGTGTTTCTAGACACTGCCAGAGGTCCCCTGAGGGACAAAATTCTCTAGTTGAGAACCACAGCTGCACTTTATAAATATGAATTAAATCATTACTTATTCTATAAGCACTTAACCTGCAAATACTGAAATATACTTACATTCGAAGATCCATAATTCTCAAAGTACTGTCTTTGGTATGAATTAACAAACGTTTTCCATTGGGATGAACCTCCAAGTAACTTATTGGAATCCCCTTAAACTCACTCTCTTTAATTTCCTAAAATGATTTTAAAAAAGATAATAAAATATTACCACTGTAAAATTTGTCTAAAGTTAAGCCCTTTTAAGTGTACAAATTTAATTTTAAGATGTCATTTTCAATTGCACAATACAGGATGTTTTAAAATTGTTAGCAAAATTATTCCAAGTAACTTCAGGTTAAGGATGAAAATAAAGCTGCTAAAATGTATTTTTTGGTTGTTATGTAACACCATATTTAATTAGTGTTTTTGTAGTATATTCCCAAACAAGAAGCACTTTCTACAAACACATCTTCTAACACTACACTGTCTGTTTATCATCAGATAAGAAACTTTCCAATTTTTATAAATTCAAAATTAAGTATAGAATTAGCTCTCAAGTTCTATTTCAGTCTCAGATTATTTCTTCATACATCTACTTCCACTTGTCCTGAAAAAGGTAAATTATCAGCATCTTATTCTGAAATAATTTAGTTTAGCTTGTAATTTTTTTTTTTTTGGATACTTAAGGCAGCTAAATCTTCTACTTATAGAAGAAGACTATAAGTAGACCTGATTAATGATGTCAAGAAAGACACAAACACTGAAAGAGAATCTGCCTGAACAAGCCGTGTATAAGGACAATTTCCAAAGGTTCTTGTTTCGATTACCAGGAGAAAGACAAAAATTGCAAATGCAAAACTGCTTAAACTAAAGTCTAAAGAGTCAAGAGAGGGTCTGCTTTAACCTGTAGGCAGAATTCTGAATTAGCCTTCTTCTCCCTCGAGGACCCCTTATTCTTGCTCGCTTCTCTTAGAGGGTCTCCTCTTCAGAGGCGGGTTGGCACCAGCTGAGGTGGGGTACAAACTGCTACAATCCTAGTATCAGCAGCTGAGCCCCTCCTACTGCTATTTGGTGCTAAAACCTGCTGTCAGCTTTTTACAAGTTACAGAATAAAGTCAAATACTGATACCACAGATGGGGATTTTACTGAGCCCAACTACAACGATTTGGAGGTGGAGATGCATTGCTGAAGGTGTGAGCAATTGGAGCAACACTTACACAGATGCAAAGGTGCAAAATCAAAACCAGGGCTGCATAACAAGTTAAGTGTTAGGTACAGGTTTGAGAAAGCTGCTGGTAGATTCAGTGTTTGTAGTATCTGTTAACGAGTTCCTTCATATTTTTATCATATTCATGCTCAAGCCCTAGTTCTAAAGACCATGCCCTATACCAAGGACTGTGTGCAATAGCACATGGGCACCTCATCTTCAGGGACAGATGTGTATAACCCAGCACCCCTCCCCCCACTGCTGGTTGAAGAGAACCAAGTAAGAAATCGCAGTCTCCCATCTGTCCTAGGACATAAGCTACTAAAAAGACATCCCAGCTCATTTCCTAACTTTCTATTTTCGACTGTCTCAAGTAACAACCAGGAGGCAGATTTCCAAGGTATATTTGCCTTTTGGTTACTATATTGAGGTAAAGAAATACATGATTTTTAATACAAATAATACGCTCTGCATTGTAGACTCAAATGATTAGAAATGGTGCCTTTGGAGCCTTGCCAATCCTCTAGGTATCAATATGTAAGTAATTAGAAAGTTCTTTTCAAAGTGTGTGAAATTAGGCTACAACATGAATCCCAAGCCATCATTCATTAATCTGACAGACTAGATGAGAATGACTAAAAATAGAATAGACTGGTTTTTAAACAGGTCTGACAGCCTCAACAGATTTAACTAAAGTTCCTGGAAATTCTTTTTCATGTAGAATGTCTTTTTTTCAAACAGGGACAATTATAATCTATTATGAAGAAGAACAAAACTGAAGAACACAGGTATAGCATGTAAGACAAAAACTATATCAATATTTATAAAAACAACTCAGGTTGAATGATTCATTTTGTATTTTTAACTTAAACATACTAAATATGCACCAACAAAGTTGCTTGGTATACAAGCCATCTTTAAAACACTCTGCTTCAAAAATGAGATCATTCATTTGTTTCTGTCAATTTAGTATATTTCAAATGAAACAATTACTGTGATTAAATGATAAGCCCTCTCATATTTATATAATCTTGATCACATAATTTTGAGGGATAGCACTGTTAACAAAACCTTGAACACAGTGTTTTTAGTGATGTTATGAGACCAAGAAAAAAAGAATCTGAATAGCAGAAAATGTAAGTTATTATGTATAGATGGTGATATAACATATACCTCATTTTGCATAAACTTCAGTAATGGATCCCTGAATACCATAGGGCAAATTAGGGCTCAAAAAAAAAGAAACAAAAGCCTGGCCAAAATGAAGAAAATTTCACTACGTCACTATATTATCAATTAGCCATCAGAAAGACATGATAATTGACTTCTCAGGGACTGAGAAAACCTTAATTTCTTTGAAAAGAACGAACGGAATGTCCTCACATCTTTTTTTTTCTTTTTTTTTTTTTTTAACATCTTTATTGGAGTATAATTGCTTTACAATGGTGTGTTAGTTTCTGCTTTATAACAAAGTGAATCTGTCCTGACATCTTCAAGTCATGTGGTTCAATTTTTTTTTCCCATTTCTTTAATTAAATCCCCAAATATGAAATGGCTCTATACCTTATTTACACTCCAGTGACGCACTGAGTGTTGCACATCATTAGCTTTGACATACGTATTCCAAACAACAATCACCCCTGTGCAGTCTCCTGAATACATGTGATTACCTATTTAAAAAAATAAAATTACTTACATATAAATGTCACACAGAGTTTGAAACAAACATTATGAAATTGGGAAAACACATCCCAATAAAACAAAGAATTGAAGGGCTATTAAAAGGCATTACAGTTTTAAAAAAGTCCAAACAGCAAACAATCAGATCCCAATTATCTTTAAATGAATTCTTCACCCTTTTGAATTATTTTTGATGATTTATTTCCCTTTGTCACCTACCTGAATTTGAATACAAAAAGAAATGAGCACCTCAGTTTATGTGCACGTGGCTCAAATTCCAAAGCTAAACAAATTATTTGAAATATCCAATATGATCTGTATTGCTCACCTTTATTAACCTATATAATCTATTTTACATTCCTGGAAAAACACCTATACTCTAATATATACTGTTAGCATAATGCCTGAGACCTGGTAGGAACTCAATAAATGACCAGGGAATGAATAAAATAATAAATAACAGGTGCTTCAGTTCAGTATCATTTCTTAGAGTCAAACCATCTTACAGTTGAATTGGACCTCAGAGATCATCTTCAACTTCATAACCCGTCAGGAATATCTTACAAACCATTATGAACAGATGGTTGTTCAGCAACTGTGAATGTAATATTTTACACAAAAGTAGCTTATTCAACTGATGAAATGCTCTATATATTAGAATGTTCTTTCTAATTCTGAGCAAAGAAAATCTATTTCCTGCAGCTTTGGCCCTACTTCTACCTACAGAGCAACGTAGAAGGACTTCTCTTTTCTTCACATCTTAACCAAATATTTGAAGAAATTCTTCATCTCTCTTTTATAATCTGAGCTACTTCTATTATGACAGAATTTTCAGACGCCTTCCTATCCTTGGTTGACCTTTCCTGAATGGGTTCCTACTTATAAACATCCTTATGGTTGAACTGAGTACATTAGCAGTATTATCATTTTGATCTGGATCCCATACTAATTAATTATAGCTATACACAACTAGTGTCTGAAATAATAGAAAAGGTGACTATTTAATAATGAATTTCTTTATTCTTTCAGCTGACAAAATAATCTATATTTTATGTCCTTAAAACACTATCCATAATACTCATATTCTAAGATTAAACCTTTAAATAATTGCAAATCTCCCTTCTATATGTTTCTGTACTTAAAAAAAAAATCCTGTTGCTACATTTAAAATATATATTTTCAATATTCCTCTGGGATTTCCCCCCCATCTTCCTCATTTTTACCCTTTACATAAAACGGCCCTTTAAAAAACCTACTAGGGAATAATCATCAATCCAATGAAATATATTTTGCAATTTGGAACAGGACTGGTTGTTACAGCAAAGATTAGTTGAATCAAAATGTTTAGAAATTTATTGACTTCAAAATTAACTAACAGTTCCCTCAGTGCCAAATTTATGCCAAGTTCTATCATATGATCTGCAAAATATGCATAAATCTAAATATGCACAAACATATTTAATTTTATCTGATACATAAAGTCACTCTCAAGCTTAAATAATTATTATCCTAGTGAAACAGAAAATTTTTTAAAATTCTTCATGTAACTAGCCTTCAACTGGAATATATTCTTGGACATACCTTCAATATCAAAACAGAGAGAGTTGACGAAACTTTTGTGAGTGTCAAATTGTCGGATTAATATGGCAGGATCCTCTCTCATATCAACTTTCCATATACGTATCACAGAATCATAGCATCCTGTAACCACCAGCTCTTTTACAGCTGGGTGGAATTTAGCCGTGTAAACAAAAGAAGGATGAGGTAAAACTCTGAAAGTATTTGTATTGTTTATTTCATTTTTCCATATCCTGGAAAAGGATAAAAAAGTTACATATTGCTTCTGAAAGGCAGACATTTCTCTAAGAACCAATATAGGCAATGGACTTTATAAAAGTAAGCAAGTGACAACAACCAATGGTAAATTTTATAACAATAAAAATAATGTGATGACATTATTTGATAGCCAGAGTTCTTTCAGTTTGACAAAGCTATTTCTTATAGTTATTTTCAAGCATAATGGTTAATTCCTCTACTAATTGTAATCTATACTGTAAAATGAAAAACTGTACTTGTATATATCTGTACTTTTTAAACCTACGTATTTTTGGCATTGAGTAAACACATTGAATAGTTGGTAAAATACTGCATTTAATACAATATAAGTGAAAAATAAAATAGAGGGAGAAATTTCAATGATTTCCCATTTCGGCTGTGTATATCATTTTTCCAAAGTGCTTACAGTTGAGGGTTTAGAGAATAGGGTACTCTATTAACTTTATATTTGTAATTTCAAAGCATAGATAATGAACATAAAGATCTCAAAGACTGGGCTTCCCTGGTGGCACAGTGGTTAAGAATCCACCTGCCAGTGCAGGGGAAACAGGTTCGAGCCCTGGTCCGGGAAGATCCCACATGCCATGGAGCAACTAAGCCCGTGCGCCACAACTACTGAAGCCCATGTGCCTAGAGCCCATGCTCCTCAGCAAGAGAAGCCACTGCAATGAGAAGCCCGAGCACCGCAACGAAGAGTAGCCCCTGCTCGCCGCAACTACAGAAAGCCCGTGCACAGCAACGAAGACCCAACGCAGCCATAAATAAATAAATAATAATTAAAAAAAAAAAAAAAAGATCTCAAAGACTTAGAAGGCACGTTGAAATTACTATATACTTAAAATAACATTAAAATCATTACAATATTTTATAGAAAACAGGCTAACATTGAGCACTCACTTTATGTTTAATACTCTTGTTATCTCTTCCTTTATATAATAGGTGATTTAAAAGAAATTAATATTGTTATTGCTACAGTCTTTTTTTTTTTTTTTTTTTAATTTATTTATGGCTGTGTTGGGTCTTCGTTTCTGTGCGAGGGCTTTCTCCAGTTGCGGCAAGCGGGGGCCACTCTTCATCGTGGTGCGTGGGCCTCTCACTGTCGTGGCCTCTCTTGTTGCGGAGCACAGGCTCCAGACACGCAGGCTCAGTAATTGTGGCTCACGGGCTTAGTTGCTCCGCGGCATATGGGATCTTCCCAGACCAGGGCTCAAACCCGTGTCCCCTGCATTGGCAGGCAGATTCTCAACCACTGCGCCACCAAGGAAGCCCTTGCTACAGTCTTGACAAGAGTAAACTCTAAGAGTTAAACTATCATGTTAGATACTCTGCAAGTCAATATGCAAAAATAGGCAAAATCTAGGAACAAACAGGTGCTTTATGAGTGTGAAGCACTCGATTTTTAAAAATTTAAGTTATCAGAATTAGAAGAATTTATTAATTTTTTAATATGGGGATTTATAGTTCACCCTTTTAATTACTGTCTAAGACCTGAAGCAAATTAAGTCCTTTTCAAAATTATCTATAAAAAAAATACAGTTGCTATTCAAGAATAACATTCTATAAGTTTTCTCAGCAGCTGCTTAAAATACAGGATATGATCTTTAATTACTAAGAATCCAAACTAATAAATGAAGGAAGTGAAAGAACATGTTTTCAAGTAAAAGTAAAGCATGTGTGTCACTGCATAAACATTTTTACCACAGTATTACTTTCAATGAACATATGTAACATGAAATACAGTACTTATAGAAAGAACAAAATCACTAATTTGGAGGAAATATTAAGGAGAATGCTAAAAGATAAAAACTTCAGTGGCCTGCTAATAAATCTTAGCAGCATTATCTGAAATACTATATAACAAGAAGAAATGAAGCAACTGTACCTTAAAAACAGCTCAATATAATTAGAACAGACACAGTATTTTAAAATAAAAAACTTTTTACATAAAAGCGGAATTGGTATCAATGATGGCTTTCATCACCCAAGCAATGGTAGAATCCAAGATCAAAAGAAATGTATTAATGGGTTTGTGAAAAAAAATCAGATTGACCGTAGACAGAGAAGAACAGTGATACACAAATCTGTAAAGACCAGATGAACACACACACAAATTATCAGAATTAGGAAAGAAAAAAAACATTCCGAAGTTAACACAGTATGTGTGAAGAGAGGGCAGAGTGGGGCCTTATGGGTCTATTTGGGAGCCATTACACATGGACAAGTCTTTCTGATTATATTAGGAGCTGCTGATCTGTAGTGTTCTCAGGTTATACTGAAGATAACTAAAGACGGAGATTTAGATTAAGCCCATCTAGCAGAGAGCTAACCAATGGAAAACAGTTACTCAGGAGACACTAACAGTAACAGGTGACGGTGACCCCAGGGGATAACAGAAGACCTGGGCAGAGACCCGACCTCCTGCCACTTCTGAGCATTAGCAACTCTGGTTCTCTTCCTTTTGACTTTAGCTCATTCAGTGTAAGTATTCTTCAGCTATTTCAAAAACCCCACTGTCTTTTTCGTTCTAGCCACAATGTTTCTCTCTTCACTCAGTTAATCCTTCACAACAATATTTTTAGGATGTAAAGAGTCCTAAATTAGTATCAACTTCCAAGCTACATAAAGAAAAAAAGATCCTTTACTACAATATATGCTGTGCGAGGAAACCCAAGTTGACTTCAAGAAATGGTAAAATCTGAGCTGGGTTTTAAATGATGACTATGAGCCCACCCTGGCTTACAAAAGGCATTTAGATGTGTGTTGAGTGAATGAGTTGGGCAGGAAGGGGAGAAGGGCATGTCAGCATAGGAAGAGTCGACAGGTAACATGGAGATGCCAAAGAAGATAAGATGCTAAAGGTATTTGAAAAGATTGTGTGGGTGAGGCGGAGGGTACATGGGATGTGCACAAGGGACTATAGAAGGTCAATGAGGGTCATGCCTGTCATGCCATGCTAAGGATCTGGAATATTTTCCAAAGCGCAAAGATTTTTAAAGTCAAGACATTATGAAAGATGGTTTTGGAAAGAATTTTAGCATAGCAGGGATGGAGGAGCTAGAGGGTGAACACTGGGAAAGCTTAGCAGCAACAGTTTAAGCAAAAGATGACAAGGACTTGAATTAAGGCAACAGCAGTGAGGATAGAAAGAATGTGACAGAATGTGAGACTTTTAGGAGGCAGAATTAATATACTTTAGAACTACCTGTATGTAGAAAAGAAACACGAGTACTACTCTGAGTTCCCAGCTTGGGAGACAGGGTGGATAAGGATGCCATTAAAAACTATATGAGGGCTAAAAAAGGAAAACAAAATTTGGTGATTTCCGTTATGGACTTGAGGTGCCATTGGGCAATCCAGACAGAAGTGTGTAATACAAAGATGAATTCGGAAGAAGAAAAGGAGCTCGAAGTCATTAGCATATGAGTGAGAGTCAAAGCCAAGGAGATGAGAGAGACCAGGATAAGCACACCAAACCACAGAAGACATCGAATAAAGGATCTTGGGGATAAGCATTTACAGAGAACAGGCAGAAGAAAAGGAACAGGAGAATGAGAATTGGTCAGAGTGATAAAAAGAAAACAGAAGAGGTTGTCAATGAAAACCATGACTTGTAAATATTTCAAGACTGCTCAATAATGAACTATTGCAGTGAAGGCAAACAGCGTAAGGACAAAAGCTAGCCAGTGGATCCGAAAATTAGTAAGAAACTGCAGATCTCTCAAAGAAAGTTTATACAGCATGGTGGAAGTGAAAGCCAGACTAACTGGGGGAAAGTAAAGACAGTGTGTGTAGAATGCTTCTTGATGGGGTAGAAAGAAAAATAATGTGGTAGCCTGAAAGGCAGGAGGAGTTTAGAAAAAGATTTCCTTAAGATAAGGAGATTTGAACATACTTCTAAGATGAGAGGAAAAAATAAATAGAGAAAGATACTGAAGAGACAACAGAGGTAGGAAATAGATGTAATAGATTAAAAAAGTAACTTTTAAAATATTTTATTGTGATGCTTATTAAATTGGAAGGGGCTAAATTATTTTCAAACTGACATTTTGAAAAATGCAAATAGTTGACAATCTATTAAGCTCTTAAAACATAAGGTGCGTATTCATTTACTGACCCTACACTGTGCATTGAGCCGCACCATGTCCTGGCCTCTGCATCCAGCTAACAGTGGAGACAGAATCCCTGCCATCAAGAGTTTATATTCCAGGAAAAATCTCAGTTGTTTAAGAACTTCATCTCAAAATATTAATCAAAGAGTGTACAAAATGATCATTTAAAGACAGTGAAACATTATATATTACATAAACGAAATATATTTAACAGAATGTCTTTAGGAAAAATGTTTTCATTACTTCTTATTTAATCAGTGAGTCTGTATGATGCATGTTTGTGACGGTTCCTTGATAAGCAAAACATAACTGAAGCATAAGAGTAGTTCTATCACTTTATAGTCTCTCTGCTGTCTTTGAGGGCAAGCAGCAAACACAGCAAGTACTTCTCAAGTATACTAACCTGGCAGTGCCATCAGATGATGCAGTAAGGATATAGCGATCATCTTCTGACCAGCAAAGATCATAAATGATATTGAGGTGGCCACACAATTCTCTCATGAAACGTCCAGAAGGAATTTCATATACTAATGAAAATATTCAAAAATTAGTACGCTTCCAGACAGAGGATTCTTAACCGAATAACTTAAAAATTCATAATTTATAATAATTTGTATATCAGGTAAGCACTGTCTATAAGAATATTATCACCAAAGACATTTTCAGTATTAAAAAATGTCAAAATCTACTTAAAAGTAAGTTTTCACTTGCTTTAGACACAAGAATTTAAATACCTAAAATTTTATAATGGGCTACAATTAACAATTATTCTTATCTCTTCAAAGCAATCGTAATAATCTTTGATAATCAATTTATTAATAACTTTAAAAAACTATTTATTTATTTAGGCTGTGCCGGGTCTTAGCTGCGGCATGCGAACTCTTAGTTGTAGCATGCATGTGGGATCTAGTTCCCCCACCAGGGATCGAGCCCAGGCCCCCTGCATTCGGAGTGTGGAGTCTTACCCACTGGACCACCAGGGAAGTCCCTCAAATAACTTTTAAATTGCAATTCACTTCAAAGATTCTGTAATTTGGTCTTTCATGAATAAGGTATTATTTTATCTGAAAATCAATCAAATTCCAACCAAAATTTAACTATTTGAAGCAATGAGAAATTTAAACTGTGCTATTGTGAGAAAAAAATTCTAATACTAAAAATGATAGACACTACTGTGAGAGAATGAACAGAGATTTAATCTGATAAACGAGGCATTGTGTTATGGCTATGTTACGTACATATACAGTGAAATCTAAGATAACAACTTAACACAGAAAATACTTTCCAAGCCTCTACTTCCACCTAGTGGTAAAACCAACTGCTCTTTAAACTATCAAGCAGTACACAAGAACTTCTGTAATAGCAAAATAAGGACCTCGGAAAATCTGCTTCCCCATAAAAATGAGAACACTGGCAAAAATTGTCAAAATTAACTTTTTCAGAACTCTGGAAATGAAAGGCTTGCAAAAATCTGAGGAGCATTTATTAAAGAAAACAGCTGAATCTTGGTAAGAACACTGAGCTCTGTAGTGTTTTAACTTGTCCTGTTCCCATTCCCCTCTCCTAAGCTCCAAAGTAGACTTAAAAACCAACAGCCTTGAAACTACGAAGAAAACCAGCAGCCTAGCAGCTATGGGATGGGGCAGAAGAGGCCTGAAGATCTCCAAAGCCCCATCTCCAAGATTTATCACTGCTGGACAGCTTGGCAGCTCCCGGAAAGGCTCCATTCTCAGGGCTTGGCTTTATCTGAGCTGGCTCTGAGCATGATCTGTGTGAAGAGCCATAACTCTAGGGTGCATGAAATAATCAGTGGTGTGGCTATCTGACACAGTGATACCAGGTGCACCTAAGAAGAGGCTGACCAAGAAATTCAAAAGGAAAAACTAGGAATGAGATGTCCATAGGGGACTTTGAAAAGCTCCAATATATTCTGGGGAATCTAGAAGGACACATACACATGAAAGGCTGTGTACATACTTGTGCAAGAAAGACCTGAAAGGCCTTGTCTCTTACTGTGACGGCCCTGAGGACTGTGCAAACAGTAAGTAAAGGCTAAGGCAAAGTTGTAAACTCCCTATTTTAGAATTGAAAACATATCCCAACACACACACACACACACACACACACACACACACGGCACTTTGGCACAGGCTGGGAGACCCGTTCACTCAGGCATTTAAAAATCCCTCTCTAACCATTAGTGGACCACTAAGCTAACCAAGCAATGACTCCAGGGGTAAAACCTGACAAAGGATAAAGACCACAGAATTAGTCCAGGAACATTACTAAACAAACAGCAACAACAACAAATCCCAGGTGGACAGATGGAGGGGGGGGTAAAGAGGGGAATCTGATTTCCAGAGTTGCCACATTGTAATATTTAAAATATGCAATTTTCTAGGGAGACACACCCCTAAAAAAAACCCAAAATAGTAAAGTATGGCCACACATAGGAATAAAAGCAGTCAACAGAAACTGTCTATGACACTGGTTTCCTAGATAAAGACTTTAAATTCACTTGTATAAATATGTTCAAAGATATAAAGAAAACCACATCTAAAGAATGAAGGTGTGAGAATTATTTCTTACCAATTAATAGAGAATATAAAAAAAGACCAAGCAGAAATTCTAGAGTTGAAAAGTACAATAACTGAAATAAACAATTCACTAGAGGGGCTCAACAGCAGATATGAACTGCCAGAATAATCAGTAAACTTGAAGACAGGTCAACTGAGATTATGCAGTCAGAGGGGCAGAAAGAAAAACAAACGAAGGAAAATGAATAAAGGTGCAAGAGACCTGTAGGACGCCATCAAGTGTACCAATATAGAAATGATGGGAGTTCCAGAAGAAGAGAAGAAATAGAAAGGGGTAGAAAGAACATTCAAAGAAATAAAGATGAAAAACTTCCCAAACTTGTGAAAAACATCAATCTGCACATCCTATAAGCTAAATGAATTCCTAGTAGACACACCATAATCAAAAAACAACGACAAAGATTCTTCTTTTGTTTTTTGAGATTTAAGCAGTAAGTATATCTAAATTCAAGTTTTTCTTTCTTTCTTCTTAAAAAATACTTATTTATTTGGCTGTGCCAGGTCTTAGTTGCACATAACAAATTTCAGGGCTTTCATAATCAAATTATCACTACTATCAACTGACTAAAATTGGATCAAAATTCGTCAAGAGATTTATTAATCCTTCATGTCGCAAAATTTCTATATTTAAAGTAGAAAATGCTTAAAAAATACCTCCTGAATGTTTTAAAAATAAATTTATCATCCTTCATTTGATCCTTGTCATTCTATTTCTGGACCTACACTGTATAGCAAAGTGCAAAATTATTATAAAAGAATTGTTACTTTACTTGAGGAAATCTATTTTAATTTAGTCGTACTGGTGGATGACTCAAATTAAGATTTCAATGAATTTTAAAACCCAAAAAACATCCTCCGTATAGACTACAATCCGCTTAAACAGAAGGATTATTACTCACAAATAACTGGATACCCATCGCGGCTGGCACAGGCTGCTGCTAGTATTCTTCCATTGTGGGAGAAAGCAAGACCCAGACATCCTCGCTCGCCTGCATTTAGTGAGAAGAGGTGCTTGTTTGGGATACGGCAAGCCTGAAAAACACACATTTTACCAATATGGATGAAGAAACATTAAAATATGAAAGCTAGCTGCTAACTTCCATTATTGTAGCCGTTGCAGTTTCTGGTTTTTTAAGAAGTCCCTTTACTGTGATGCAGAGGAAGAAGAAAGCAAGTAAGCGGAATGATGGAAAACCATAGTAAATTACTTTCAAAGCAGAGAATCAGTTTCAATTCTCCAGAAAATTAAGTGAATTTATACTCCATGCCTAACTAGCACTATTCACCCAAAATATGAATAGAAAATTTCAATATCTGATACTCTAAAGCTGTCACTACCACATTATTTTTATACAGCCACAAAAATGAATGTATGTCACACCCTTATTTCATGACAGCAACTAATAAGTGATTTTTGCTGAACCATAAACTTGTTCTGAGTCTATAAATGCCATATAGGCCTAGCTGAAGTCCATGATGTATGAATATTCATTCTCTTTCTTTTTTTCTCTCTTAAAATAACCATTATTTGTACTGCCTTCCAAAATGTATTTTCAAAGTAAATCAATCACCTCCTATTGATTTCTCATTCACTAATTTTATTAAAATTCCTTCATAATTTTTATGTTTCATTCCTTATTACCAGATGAAACCAAAACTTTCTGTGCATTATTATCTGCTGTAGAAAATACTACTTACTTTTATTTGTCCTAATTCTCTCTTTCAAACTTTTGTGAGCCTTAGTTCCTGTGTTTCTTTCTTACTATTCAAAAAGTTCAACTGAACATATATTGGGCCCTTACTATATGCCATGAATGTAGTACTTTATTACAAATGTCTTTTTATATATTCATCACAGTAAACCTGTAATTATTATTACTATATATAGCTAATAAGGATTATTCAGAGGGTTAAGCCCAGCTTAACGGGCCTAGTCAAAGACTATTGGTTCAAGGGCCGGCTTTCTAGATTGGTACCAGGTTTTTCACAAGTAGCATCAAGATTTAGCAGCATTATGAAGAGGCAGCATTATGAGCAGCTACTAGAAGGCGAAAAATTCAACAGACATTTATTAGGTGCCAATAATGTATCAGACACCATTTTCCCTCCATTCTCTATTGGGATGATATAGAAAAGGGAAAGGGGGATAAAAAGAGGACAAAAATTGAAGGAAAAGTTAGGAAGTTTCATAACCACTTGCTGCTGCTCTTAGAGGAGGAGATGTAGTTAAGGAAAACTCTGTGCCTCATCACTTAAGCCAAAATACTAACGGCACCATCATTTTCTTTGTATTCCCAGAGTCTGACACTGTACTCAGAAGAGGCACTTGATGAACGTTTAATAACAGCAATAAAGATCCTCAACATTTTCAACTCTTTCCCCTTCTTTACTACCTTGTCAGTCACTAACTCACACTAGGTCTTTCCTTTTGTATTTACCTCTTACTTCTCACTTTTGCCACCAATACCCCAAGGTTGGACCCTTCTCACCTCACACACCAATGACTGCAACGGCTACCTTTCTCTCATTCTGATGTATCCTACCTCAAGATCTACCTGCCATCGCCAGCGTTAATCTGTCCTAAAATACAATTGTTATCATGCTTCCTCCCTACCTGAAACCTCCCATTATTTCTCAATCCCACACAATCAAATATTAGGCTACCTACCATTTGAGCCACTCCACAATGCGGGCCTAATCTATCACACCACTTTACCTCTTATACAAACTTGGGTTTCCAGCCAGCCAAGTTTTGAGTGCCTGAGGAATACAACAGGTGCTTTCCCATTTATTTACAACATTGCCACAATAGGAAATATTTCTCCCTGTCCTCTTCACCCACTCCTAACTTGGCCATGCTTTAAAGTCCATCTCAAGCTCCACCAACCTGTTGAATGAACCCTTCTTCCACCACTCCAGATCACCTTCTACATATCTGCAATTCTCAAACTGTTTTAGTTTCAGGGTGCTTTACAGTCTTCAAAAATTTTGAGGACTCCAAAAAGCTTTTGTTTATGTGGCTATATAAACAGATATTTATATTAGAAATTAAAATGGAGAAATTTTAAAAATATTTGTTAATCATTTAATAAACAACAGAGCAAACCCATTAAATGTTAACATAAATAATTTCTTTTTATGAAAAATAACTACATAAAATGGAATTGTTCTATATTTTTGAAAATCTTTTTAACATCTGGCTTAATAAAAGACAGCTGGAATTTCATAACTGCTTCTGCATTCACTCTCTTGTGATATCATGTATCATTCAGTCTCTGGAAAACTCCAGTGTATACTTGTGAGAGAATGAAAGTCAAAAAGAAAAACTAAATCATTATGGAATCATTAGAATCATTATGATCTTACTATGAAAATAGACTGACTTCAACAGACCCCTTGAAAGTATCTCAGGACTCCCAACAGTCCCCAAATCACACTTTGAGAACTGCTGATCTAAACAACTATTTTTATAGCTATATTTCCTCAAGACTTCTCTGCAGCATACCTGACAGTGAACGACACTGTAACCGCTTCCCATGTCCCCAACTGACGTGAAAGGTCCCCAAGGTCACAGTCTAAGTATTATTCTCTCCATATTATTATGTTTGAAGTATTTAAAATTGATTTTAAGATGTATCTGTAAAACTAGCCTCAAAAAGGAAGTCAGATATGATGCAAAACAGAATGTGAAAAGGTCTAGGAAAATAGTCATTCTTTGTATATACTGAGTATATAAAATGAACCACTCCACTCTTTACGGAAACAAGAGATTTGCAAAACTTTATCAGTAATGCTTCTTGCCACTACAGAATATGCTAACCAAGTAAGAGAACTTTAGAAAAAGCTTAAATACAGCTCAACTTGTGGTAAAGGTATATACATATACCTATCTCTATCAAAATGTGACTCAGGAAGAAGCCAGGAGCTGTAAAAAAGTTCACAAATCCATAAATTGTGGATTTACAGGCTGAATTGTGTCCCTCCAAATTCATATGTTGAAACCCTAACCCCAGTACCTCAGAATGTAACAGTATTTGGATATAAGGTCTTTAAAGAGCTGATTAAGTTAAAATGAGGTTGCTAGGGTACAGCCCTAATCTGATAATAAGAAGAGACACCAGTGATGCACACACGCAGAGAAAAGACCATGAAGAAGCAGCAAGATGACAGCTATCTGCCAGCCAATGAGAAAGGCCTCAGAGTAAATCAACGCTGCCAACCCTTAATCTTGGGACTTCCAGCCTCCAGAATTATGAGAAAGTAAATTTCTGTTGTTTAAGAGGCCCAGTCTGTGATATATTTTTATGGCAGCTCTGACAAACTAATAAAACTCCCCAGGTCACTAAAGAACTTAAGATAGGGCCTTTATGCACATGATAGGCACTCTATTATTATTTACCAAATGAATTAATAGAAAGACAAGATCATGGGTAAAAACAAGGATGATCTGAGAGTTTTAAGTAGGAAGCCAGTTACCCTAGGAGGTGTTGGCGTTTTTAAGGTAAATGAGTAAATATCTAAATGAATCCAGTGTCAGACACCACTTCACCTGCCCAGGCAGTCGTTTCCACTTCACCACTTCCTTTGAATCTTCTAATCCAGGTTCTGTGTCTACTGAACGTGCCTCATGGTGTTGTTCACAATACAATGGTTTACCCTTTTCTTCCTGAAGAGCCATCATAGAACGGTAAGATGGCTTTATCTAAATATATATAAAAAATGAGAAAATGTATATATCATGTTAATCTTTTTCTCTTTTCTAGCATATATGGTTTTTAAAATATTGAAACAAACATTATAATATGGAAATGTTTTCAAAATGTAATCCAGAAAAAAATTCTACTTTTATTTGTACACTATTCTAAATAAAATAAAGGTTGCTTGAAATTACAGTCCTAAACCCAAAAGCCTTAAAAGTGGGAAGGAATAAAACAGAACTCCAATAGTTACATAAAATAGTTTTAGTAACTCTGTCCCTTTGTTTCCGCCTCTTCACCAATACCTACCAGATGTTATATTATGGCTCTGACATTGTACTACGGTGTCTCTGGCTTGAAGATCACGAAACTGATAACATAAAGATCTAAAGTTTTTTAAATCCTCCATTTCTTAAAATAGGTTTAACTACACTCAAACCAGTGAAACCAACCCTATGGTCACTTTTTATAATTTCAACTACAGAATATGCAACTGGCCTGAAATGTCTTATAGCAATGAGACAAAAGCAAAAGTTTCACCTCATTTTAGGACAAATGCTTTGCTAAGATATTCATAATTTTAATCTATGTAAAACAGAAGTAGAAATATTACTTATTGATTATTTGAATAATATTGTAAAAAAATGTGCCTGTAATTTATGGGTCTGCAAGCTATGGTCTGGGCCAAATGTAGCCTGATGATGTTTTTGTAAATAAAGTTTTATTTGAACACATCCAAACCCATTTGTTTAGTTATCACCTACATATGTCTATGTAGCTACTTTCACGTTACAAAGGCAAGGTCAAGTGGCTGCAACAGAGACTGTATAGCCTGCAAATCCTAAACTATTCACTGTCTGGTCCTTTATGGAAAATATTTGCCAGCTCCCACTTTAAATCATTCTTTTATCTTTAATTTTTAAAGATCAGTATTATTTTAAAAAAATATTTTTTTCCTAAAACTGAAATCTATACTTAGTACTTAAAATTCATTTAAGTATCTTTTAAGTATCAGCTATTACAGGCTTAATATATAATCTCTGAAGGTCCCTTTCTATTTCAGAAGTCTATTAAAATAATTCTAAAGACTTTATCTTTTTAGAAATAGAAACATGTCACCATTTAATCTCAACAATGGAAGATATATTTTTTGCATGTGCTATTAACTTACACATTCTGGAACTTTTAATCCTCTTACAGTTACATACAACGTTGATGGATAACGATTTCTTGGACATTTTGACCACCACTCAAAAACCTCAATGACATTTGATTGGGATCGAGGCTTTGTGGGTGGGTAATACAGCTGCAAGCGAAGTTTCGAATTGATGTTTACATTTCCATTGGCTCCTAGAAGCTTAAAATAAGAATTCAAATAAAATGTTACCTTCATTGAAAATACATCCAATAAAGCAATAGTATATAGTCAAAAACTCATTTTAAAAAGATTAACATGGCATGCTGAAATTCTTTAGATTTGTAAAGCAGAGGAAAGAACACTGACACAGTTGGTCAAGCACAGTTCCAGGTCATTTTGACATGATAGCCCAAATGACTTAAAATATCTTCCTAATGGCTGTCTTTTCCCCTATACAACTTCAGACTGTTGGTAAAGCATTTACATTACTGTGGCGGGTGTTACTTTGTTCAAAGGAGGTGATCAATACACATTTGTTTGTAATAATACTGTCTGTAATAAAGATTAAAATGCATATTATTTAAACACAGAAACAAATTTCCCATTTGTTCAGCATCAGGATTTTCAGTGGTAAAATTTCATGATGTTTAAATTTTTAAAAAGTCAAAATTATTTTTAAAAAGTAATTAAGATACTTAAACTTGTTTGAGCCCCCTATTACATTTTTAAAATATTTTAGTCTACCTTCTTAAAAAGGTCTATTCAATTAAGAAAAACTATTAAATAAGACAACGTATGTTTCAGCTACATAAATGGAGATTCTTATGAGAAAAATAATCTCACCAACTCAAAATAGGCCCTCTTTCACTAGACTATGACTCAAGTAGAAAATACCTTTGCTAACTTTTGTGTCCTTTACAAATTAGTAGAGACAGTTGGGAGCTTTTGCAGCAGTTTAGGCAGGTGGAGCTGACAAACTCCAAGAGTAGGAAGGGACCGAGTACAGGGAATATTTAATAACTGTTACTGACTCATGCAACTTGGAAAGTAAAAAAGAGAAGAATCAAGAAAGACTCTAAGGTAGCGCTGTCCAACAG
Source organism: Balaenoptera ricei (assembly GCF_028023285.1). Taxonomy (NCBI): domain Eukaryota; kingdom Metazoa; phylum Chordata; class Mammalia; order Artiodactyla; family Balaenopteridae; genus Balaenoptera; species Balaenoptera ricei. The sequence goes on along the minus strand of NC_082650.1, from coordinate 28,464,825 downwards.
AACTTTCTGTGATGATGGGCATGCTCTCTATTTGTGCCATGCAAAACAGTATCCATTAGTCACACATGACTATTGAGCACTTGAAGTGTGGCTAGTGCAACTGTGGAAATTAATTTTTAATTATATTTAATTTTAGCTAATTAATTTGAATTCAAATGGCCACATATGACCTGTGGCTACCAAAATAGATAGGGCAGCTCTAAGGTTGTAAACTTGGGAGACTGGACAGATGGTGGTGCTACCAACTGAAGCAGCAGATGGGGAAAAGGTAAGAGATCTAGGGAAGATGTTCAGTTTGGGGGAGTCAGATATCTAAGGGTCACCCAAGTTGAAATGTCTGAATTCTGAGGCACACACAAGAAAAGTGGGTCTAAGAAAAGTGGATTAAAGATGGAATCATGAGTAGGATTGATATTAAAGAGATAGGTGGTAGACCAGGAAGGAAACTGAAGGAACTGAAGGAATGGGATAAGGAAAATCAGGAAAGGATGGTGACAAGAAAACCAAGGTAACAAGAGTTTCAAGAGAGTGATATCATGCACATAGGTGCGATAAAAGAAGAACTAGAAAATGTTCAATAATTTGGTAAATAGAAGTCATAGTGATATGTTTGGAGAAGCTTTAGTAGCTGAGGCAAAATCCAGATTGCAGTGCGTTCAGGAATGAGGCATCAATAAAGAAACAGAGTTGGCAAAAAACATAGCTCATCTTTTCCTTACCCCTCTTAGGGGAAGATGTAAAGTCAATGGAGGTCGTAAGCTGAGAGGTGATGTTATGATATAGAGGGGTAAAAAAACAGTTTCAAATTGAGCAATTGAGATGTTCAGTCATTAAATATTAAGCAGTTGAGATTCCCTTCATAAACTGTACTACTATCTGCCTGAAGCTTATCATAAGGGAATAATATCATTTTTAAAAGATATTTTTTGCCCAGATTCTAAATCATACTTTCCATAAGTTGTATTAATATTCACCAGGCAATTTAGTTTATACTAGTATGCTGCTTAGCATGAGTAAACAACTAAGATTCAGCCAAGATCCTGCCATTATGATTACAAAACATACAAAGTGGAACTTGAATAAATAAGGCTTTATTATTTTTCAGTTTAAAAGATTAGTCATATACATGTGCTAAAAGAATCAAAAGTGCCTCTACCTGAGAATTAGGATAAAGTCTCATTTAAATCTGGACAAAGGTCCTTTGGGGTTCATTTGGACCACTATGATAACTTTACAGTTATCTAGGACAGTCCTGGAACCAATGGTACAGGTTTTAAAACATTCGCATTTTAATTTGATTCATGTCACTTTCTCAATAGACATGCACGGAGCACTTTCTATGTGCCATTAATATGCGGAGAGTGATGATATTATAAAATAGAGTTTGAAGAGTGATATATTAAATGCAAAGAGATCTGGTAAAATAAGGACTAAAATATGTTCAACAAATTGGCCAAAAAGAATCACCAATGACTTGAAAAGCTTACAGTCTAATGAAAGAGATATGTGTTCTAATAGAGGATGCACATAGAATAATGTGCACTTTATTCCTGACTGCCATTTATATCAATGGCATAAAGTGGATAAATAAATAAAAATTAATATGACACAAAGGTAAAAATGCTGTGAAATACATTGTTTCCCAAGTGCAGTTTACAGTAAATACTGCAGTTCTGCACAAACCATAGCATAAAACGAATGAAAAGTTTCTAATAAGACCACAAGATGGCAATGTTTACTATGTGAAAGTGACCTTTTTTGCGGTTTTTTTGTTTTTATTTTTGCCTTTTTCTTTTTCATTTAGTATAAGAGGGGGTCTAGAAAAAGGTATAACAGAAGAAGGGAGAAATCTCCCCTCTATAGAAGGGAGATTTTAGAAGGTACAATGGACTAAGTGATTCTTAAGCCTATCAGACTGCCATTCAGCAAGCAGACTGCACCTCTCCTAAAGCCTCTAACCCCCAACATGGATTAAGTGCCCCATCTGGGTTTTCACAGCATCTACTCCATAGCACATAATCATATAGGTAATACGTTTACACAGAAACTGAACTGGAGGGCAAGAACAATGTCTAATTTACCTACGAATGCCCTATATTTAGCAGAGTGCCTGGCACTTCATAGACTACTTTCATAGACTATTTACCATTTACATTTCAAACAGTAAATATTTGTTGAATGGATGGATGCACAAATGGAAAAGTTTTATAAGATAATACAAAACAGGTTAATTACTCAAGACTTTTTAAAACTCAAATTTATGTTTAAAGTCAGAAATAAAAGAATTATGAAAGTAAAATGTCCCCCTTTTTAAACATTAATCTATCCACGTCTTTCTTCTCTGCTGAAACATCCTAGTCAAGACACCATCATTTTATACCTAGACTACAGCAAGAATTTTCTACCTTGATTTCCAGTACATACATTTGTACCCTCTCTAATCCATTCTCCACTCAGCAAAGTAATCTTTCTAACAAATAAATCAGATTATTTCATCCTTTTGTTTAAAATCCTTAAATGGCTTCCCATTACTCTTTAAAGTCTATAATGGTGCCCTGTTGCTATAATGGCTCAAAGACCTTGTATTATCAAGGCCCTTTCTACCTCAGCAAGCTCTTCAGGCACCATTTCCCCTTCAGTCTCTGTCCTCCAATCTTAGTGGCCTTCTTTTGGTTATCCAGGTATTCCTTGCTCCTTCCAACATCAGGGTCTTTGCATAGCCTGTAGCCTCTACCTAGAACCCTCTCTTCCCCACTACTGCCATCCAGCTCATGCTCAGGTTCAATGTCTCTTCTGTAGGAGACCTTTTCCTGACCCCGCAGGATGTTTGCATCATCTACCCCATCCAACTTGAGAGTATTTATAAAAATTGTAATAAATGCTAAGTTGTATGATCAATTGTTTTATGTCTGTTTTTCTTGCTAGAATATGAAGGCCATGAGGTCAAAGAGTTTATCTTCTTTGTTCACTGACTAGAACAGTGGCTGGCACATAAATAATAAATAATTTGTTGAGTTGAATAAATGAGGTCAGGGCTGTGTGTGTCTTTCTCTGTGCTGGATCCTTAGAGCCAAATAGTGTACCTGGCACACACTAAGCACTCAATAAATAGTTAAGAATCTGAATGAGCATCACCTGAGCTTGAATTAATAACTCTTTACCATGGCAATCTTACCTCCTTATCATAACTCCTTATATGAAACCAAACTGACCTGGAAAAAAGTAGCCCATCAGATTTGAAGATTATTTTAAACATTGTTTAAAATGGATGAAAAACATACCTTGAGAAATGCCCAGGCGATTTTCCGGAAGCCACATTCTTGGTTTCGAATTTCAGAGTTGTTCTTAATTTCTTCCATGCTTAAGAAATCAAGAATCTGTAAATAAGCATAAAAAATTACTTCACAGTATACTAGGTTACCTAAAATTTAATATTTCCTAATAATATATTATTAAAATTTAAAAAATCTTCCCTTAGAGAGAAGAAAAACATTTTTATCTCATCTCACTCACTCTTGAGTTAACTCATCCAGTTAGTAAGGTCCATTTTTTGACCACTTTATCTTTTATCAATAAATCTTTAAGATTTATTTAAAATTCAAGACAAAGCATTAATTACCTCAAATATAGTCCTGGCAAAAATACACCAGGCACAAAATTCTTAAGCTTTGCTCTTTTTTTAATGTATGAGCGCAGACTTCAAAGAATTGTTTGTTTAAAAAACTCATGGCCTTAATCTGTGGGTTCTTCCTTGGATCAGCTTCCTGAAATTGGGTATTTTCTCTTTGGATATATGTTGTCATTAGGCTTCTCAAGAGAACTCCTTTCATATCTCTATCCTGACTGGATATTAAAGCTCATGGATTTGCAACCAACCTGCCACAGAGACTACATGTATTCTAGGTACATGTCAGAGACTACCACTTACTGGTGCTTAACAAATCTTTGTAGAGGACTGCTTAAAAAATAATATGCACTCCATTTATTCCTCTTCTTTGTATACTTCAACTTGTCTTCAATGTAATACATTCTCAGTGAAAAAAATGATGACAGTATAAGAAAAATATATAACAAAGTAAAAACGTATAATCCAGACCCATAGCTGATCAACATTAACATCTAGTTTATAGGTATCCAAACCTTTTTGTGTGTTCCAACGCTATTTGCAAACTATTTTCATGTAATATGTAGTGGACAGCTCGAGTCAATACATACATATGTATACCATCATGTTAATGGTTACCTAGTATTCTTCTGTATTAGAAGTATCATAAATTTAATAAAAACCATAATTTATTTAACCAAAGCTCTTGCTAACTGAAGAGATCTGTTTCCTTAAAATTTCTGCTATTATAAACAGTGCTTAAATAAATATCCTTATACACACATCTTTGTGCATTTGTCATTTTTCCCTTAGGTGAAATACCTGAAAATGGAATAATAGCTTTAAGAACTTCTGATAGATATTATCAAGTTGTCCTCAATACACCGTTAAAAAGTTGAAATCAAAACTTAGTTTTGTAGAGAATAACATTTTATGTCAAACCTTAACAATCAACCAAAAGTGTTTATAATCCAACAACCTATCTTTCTTAAATCTCATAATATTATTAAAATGAGTATAAAAGAATATTATGATAACAGAGGACAAATTTCTATGACAAAGAAACAGTACCTTTATATACAAATTATATCATTTTTTTTAAAAGCATGGCTTTGTACAAATCATACAACATAATCACAATTGTAAATGGTGGAGTATTCATACCATAAACACACTAGATCATCTGAAAGTTAAGGATCATAAAAACAAGTGACTCTACAAAATCAGTTATTGGCTCTGGTCATGCCTTGCTTTTCCCATGCTAAAATTCCCCATCTTGCTTAAACTGGAGGAGAGGCTTTCTCTCCTTTCCTTTGCTTATGGAGAGATAACATGAAGTAGGGAAAAGAAATGTGGTATTTTAGGTTCAAATTATCTTTAAATACTAATTACCTGCACCTAAGACTGGAGTAACTCTGGGATAATCACTTCATACTTTGAGCCTTCATTTCATTTGCAGTAAAAAATTAGAAATAATAAGTCAGCTAATATCCAAACTATGTAAAAAACTCTTACAACTCAATAGTAAAAAAAATAATCGGATTAAAAAGTGGGCAGAAGATATGAAGAGACATTTTTCTGAAGAAGACATCTGGCCAACAGGTATGTGAAAAGATGCTCTACATCAAACATCATCAGAAAGATGCACGTCAAAACCACAATGGGATGTCACCTCACTCCTGCTAGAATGGCTATCATCAAAAAGATTAGAACAAGTGTTGGCAAGGATGTGGAGAAAAGAGAACCCTCGTGCACTGCTGGTAGGAATGAAAACTGGTGAGGCCACTGTGGTAAACAATACGGAGGTTCCTCAAAAAATCAAAAATAGAACTACCATATGATCCAGCAATTTCACTTCTAGGCATTTATCCAAAAAACCCACAAAAACCCTAATGCAAAATTGTTCACTGCAGCATTATTTACAATACAGATGTGGAAACAACTTACGTGTCCACTGATGAATGAATGCATAAAGAAATTGTGGTATACACACACACACACACACATATACACAAAATGGAATATTATTAAGCCATAAAAAAGAATGAAATTTTGCCATTTGTGACAACATGGATGGATCCCAAGGGCATTATGCTAAGTAAAATACGTCAGAGAAAGACAAATACTGTATGATCTCTCTAATATGTGGAATCTAGACAAACAAATAAACTAACCAAGATCATAGATACAAGAACAGATTGATGGTTGCTAGGGGCGGGGGATGGGGATTAAGAGAAATAGGTGAACTGGTTTTGGGTTTTTTTAGTTTAAATAAATTTAATTCTTTAAAAAAAGTCAGCTCACAGGCGCTCTACTCCATAAAGCTTTACCTGACTGCTATGACCCTCCACTAACCCTTGACATCTAAGAAGTTCTACTTCATTTTGGTTATATAATACATTGTATTAGTCAAGTGATCTGTGTATTTTCTTCTTTATTTCTCCTAGTAGTATACAAAATCTTAGGAAGTCTGATACAGCTAAATGAGTTTACTCTTTGTGAAAAGTGTTAAAAATGGAAGACTGCTTAGACATAGATTAGATTCATCACTTCAGTGAATAGTCATGGCATTGTTGTAAGGATTAAATAATACAGAGTGAATCAAATGGCTAACTACTTGTACTAGTAAAGGCTCAGCAAAGACACGATTACTTGTATCTCCATAGCATATTACAAATACATTATTCCTAGAGGTCAAATTCTCACAAATTCTTGTTGTATTATTGATCTACTAAAATAATAGCTTATATTTGTGCTATTAAAATATTAACTAAAATTTAGTTTAAATTGCTCTATTCAATTCATACCTCAAAGAACAGGATGACTTTAGGACTCTCATCAAAATCTCGAAGCAAATAGGGAAAGTTTTCATTAAATATAATTTGTTCTTCCCACTCCGGAAGTCTTGATTTTAATTGTTTAAAGTCATATGGTTGTGTCATAATAGGAAGAATATAATCCACATTCTCTTTTTCATAGTAAGATGAAACAGGCCGTTCACTGTTCAAAAAAGATACTTCCATTAACACAGTTCTTTACAATTTTAAGGCAAGAAAAAAATAAAAATAGAGTGTTCAAGGTGAGGTGACCAAAAATAATAAATAGCCATGATACATAAGGAAAAAAATTTTATCTATCTAGAAAACTACAAATTTTATGCGACGTAAAAGTAGTAGTATCTTAGTTTCATCTTGTATTTACATACCATCAGTCAGTTTCATAGAATTATTTTATTATTTACACATAAAGTGAGAGGTGTGATTACATCTTTGGCATACAAAGCTGGAATTAAGTAACACCTTCAGAATCTTAAATGAGTTTGTGATAAATTAGTACATTAGATTTAAATAACAAAATGATCACAACAGGACTGTAAGTACTTTGAGGTGTGTCATATTTTCTTTGTGTGCTCCAAGACAAATGAATAAGTGAATAACCTTTCTGACAATTTTCAAGTTTCCCAGGCCTGTCATTTTTCCAAGCAAATAATTTTTTTGAATTCTAGTACTGTCATTTATTTTATCAATATTATATTTTCTATTTGAGCCTTCAAATACGTATTAGCTATAGAATTAATATTAGGAAAAATTAAATTCAAGACATTTGTCTCATCTGCGGCACAGATAACATATTGACTTCAAAAGAAAAAAATGAGGTTAGAGACAATTAAAGCAGTGCCACATAAGATGATTTACAATGCAAGTTAAATGCCATACAATGAAAGTTAAGCTTGGGAGAAACTCTCTCAACTCCCCTTCACTTAAAATGAATTACTCAATTAACACATGTTCTCCATTTCATCTATAAAACATACTCATCAATATCAATGGTTGATGAACACCTACAATTAGTATACCATTCTCTAATACAAATCTATAGCTCTATTCCCATTGACTGTCAATGGCAGACAAGAGACTTCTACGGCAGACAGTTTCAATTCCAAGGGTTGGCTGCGCAATTAAAAAAATTACCTATCATCTTTCTTGACATATTGACCAGTATTCTCATCAACCACATGAATTTTTACCATCGGGTGAGAAATCATAAAATCTGACTTAAGTCGATCAGTTCGGTGAATGTAAACTCCCAGGACAAGGTCATCATCAAGCAAACATTTGGGATAAACTGGACTATCTCGGCTTGTTATTTCATGAACACCGTCACCATCAGTGTCTTCATTATCATCTGAAACTACATGCATGGAAGAAAATCAATGTTATAATTAATTGTTCCCATAACAATATACTCAACAATAAACATTGAATTTACAGATTATCTAATCCTAGTAATCCATGATTATTTGTCTTTGTTAACAAAGGCACTTCAAGGAAAAAGAAAGAAAAAGCCAGATAATAGCAGACTACACTCTGAGAGTAAATACTGCATTTACTAATGCACTAAAATAGGGTGAGGTATCTTTCTCTTTTTCCCTAACAAGGACTAAACAACACAGAAAGAAAAAAATGAGAGCCAAAGACAAAAAAGTAATTTCATTTAGAAATTGTCTAAGTGGAATATGTATCACTCAAATTTCTGCTTCTGGGTAGGATGCAGGTCAATGTTTCTGGTAACAACAACTTGAAAAAGCCAAATAAATTATGAAAACCTTATTTTTAAAGGCATCAGAAAAGTACAGAAACAATGTAGAGTAGATGGACTAAAATTCCAGAGATGGAGAATCAATCAGGGGTAAGCTGATGGACTGGCAACTGTTTCAGTGTCTGGGGACATTTGCTGATTAGCATATGAGCAGAGGACCCAAGCAGAAGGTCACTACGGGGAGAAAGAGTAACCAGCAAAATTTTTAGTGGTTGCATGGGGTTAAGTGATAAAATCAGCCTCAAACACAAGGCCAATGTGAGAGGCTAAAGAGATAGTAAAATCTCCCAGTCTTGTGGTACTAGGAAACAATGACCCACCAGAGGGAGGGGCCTGAAACAAAACAGGCAAGGAGGAAGCCCTGGAGGGCATGGTCATTTTATGCCTACAGCCACTTTTCACCTGGGGTCACTTACCAATTCTGGGCGCATCTAGAGGTTGAGAATCCAGGCGTGCCCCCTGGCAGAAGGCCCCTACTGGGGGACAGAGAAACCAGCAGAGATTTTGGCATTCACGCGGGGCTGGAGTGACAAAATTGGAGACTTGAGGGGCCTCAAACACACGGCCAGTCTCTCCCTCAAGACATTTGCCAAAATTTGAAGTTGCATGGGGCAGAAGGCTAAAGGACTAAGCTGAAACCTCTGAAGGGCAAAACTGAATCTCCCAAAGTCTTTTAGGGTAGACAAGACAAATACCTGCCAGGCTCTCAATTTGAAACACCTGGAAGGGCACATCCTAGGAACGGGGCAAATCAGAGATAGAGTCTTACCAAAACTGCGACCCAGATCTGACTTAGCTCAGATTAGTTGAAATCAGTTGCCCACCCTGTCTGCCTAAAAGTGGAAAGAGGAAACCCTCTCTAGTGGAAGATAAAATCATCTGGAGCCTCTGGGATTCTATACACCATGTCCAGCATATAATAAAAAAGTTACTAGACATAAAAGAGGCAAGACTGTATGACCAATAACCAAGAGAAAACACAGAAAACAGAAGCAGACCCACAGATGATTCAGCCTGGAGTTAGCACAGGAAAGACGGACAAAATTATTTTTAAAAATAGAGACTATCTACAGAGAATTGAAACTCATAAAAATAACAGGCATTACGGAACTGAAAAATATAATGTCTGAAATTAAGAATTCAATGGATGTGTCTAAAAGCATACTGGACACAAAGGAAGACATTATTAGTGAACTAGAAGAAAAATCAATATAAATATCCAAACCAAAGCATAATGGAAAAAAACAAAAGAATATGGGGGAAAAAAACATAAGAAACATGTGGACAAACTCAAAAGAGTTTGTGAAATTATAATGATGATGAAGAAGCCATATTTAAAGAAATAATGACTAAAAATTTTCCACAACTGATAAATGATATCAATCAGTAAACTCTAAGCAGGGTGAATTCCAACAAAGCTATATTTAGGCATAGCATGATAAAATGTTCAAACCAAAGACAAAATCTAAAGAGCAGCCAGAGGGAAAAAAAAGACAACAGTCCCCTCAAAGGGACAGAAATAAGACTGCAGTTGGGAACAAAAATGATGGGAGCCAGAAGACAACTGTACGATTTCCTGTAACCTAAAATTATATATTAGTAAATATGCTTCAAAAATGAAGGTAAAGTAAAGGCATTTTAACACAACAAAATCTGAGTGAATTAGCAGGCCTGCACTAAGAGAGAGAATAAACTGAATTCTTCAAGCAGATGAAAAATGGAAATAAAGGAAAAAGTAAATTTTGGGGTGAATATAAATTAATATCAACTGTGCAAAATGGTAACTGTAACATCTGTGAAGTTTAAAATATATGTAGGCCTAATATACAGGATAAGAACCTAGAAGGCAGGAGGGGGGATAGATGCAGAGAAAGAAAGCACCTGACAAAATCCAAATGGAGTCAAACTATTCTTATGTTTCAGCAGTGTTGGGGAAGTGTATTTTGTTAGGGAGTTAGTTTGTATTAGACTATAATAAGTCAAGAATAAACTTAATGTTCTTCAGGGTATCAGCTAAAAGATAGTAGAAAAATGTGTAATTAATAAGTTAATAAGTTAATAGAGGCAACAAAATTTTTAAAGTAACCTGAATAATTCAAAAGAAGGCAAGGAGAATAAGGAACATAAAACACTTAGGTAATATGGAAAAACTAACAGTGAGGTGATAAATATAAGGACACAGAAAGGTCGCAAACAAGAGGATATTGGGGGAGGCACAAGAGCACGTCACATTTATTGGACACCTGTCCCCAAGAAGTTCACAGCCTGGGGGCTGAGACCCCACATGTGCTGGAGTAGGAGAGGAAAAGAGGTGAAGGCAAAAAGGAAAGGAATACAGACATACTGTGGCCCAAACAAAGGAGGTGCAAAGCAGGCACACACAGGGAGCCTAGGGGCTAGTAGAGGAATGAAGTACTGGCAAGCCCTGCCTAGACCTGGAGACCATGAACCAAGCACAGGTTTGAAGGCTGTCCTTTCTCAACCAGGTTGGCACCACCTAGGGGTACACTGTGGATGATGCTGGAGAAATGAGGAAGGGGAAAAATGTACTATGCAAACTCAAACCATAAGTAGACTTTAAGGGAGAATGGTTACCAGAGATAAAGAAGGACACCGCATAATGATTGCTATAGACTGAATGCCTGTGACTCCCCAAAATTCATATGTTGAAATCCTAACCTTCAATGCAATAGTATTAAGAGGTTGGGCCTTCAGAAGGTGATTAGGTCATGAGAGTAGAGCCTTCATGAATGGGATTAGTGCCCTTAAAAAAAAGAAGCCAGAGAGCTCTCTTGCCCCTTCCACATTGAATCTGCAGGCACCTTGATCTTGGATTTCACAGCCTCCAGAACCATGAATAATAAATGTTTATAGTTTAAGCCATTCAGTCATGGTATTTTGTTATAGCAGCCTGAATGAACTAAGACAATAATAAAAGTGTCAATTTGACAGTAAGATATAACAATCCTAAGCATGTATATATATTCAATAACATAGCTCCAAAATATATAAAGAAAACAATGACAGAAATAAAAACAGAAATGCAAAGTAATAGTGGGAATTTTAATACTCATCTCAATAGCTAATACAATAAGCAGACAAAAAAAAATCAGTAAGATGAGAACACACTAAACTTGATCTGATATACATAGGACACCACCGCACCCAATGACATCAGAATTCATGTTCTTTTCAAGTGCACATGGCATATTTACCAAATCGATCATAAGGTGGTCATAAAGAAAGCCGTGATAAATTCAAAAGATTGAAATCATTCACAATATGTTCTTTGACAACAATGGAAGATAAAAACCAAAAAAAAAAAAAAAAAAGATAACTAGAAAATCACCTGCTGCCTGAAACTAAACAATATGCTTCTAAATAATGAATGATCAAAGGAGAAATTTAAATGGAAATTAGGAAATACTTTTATGGAATGATAATGAATATAGAACATATCAAAAATTTGTGGGATGCAGATAAAGTAGTGCTTAGATGGTAACTTAATGTGTTAGATGCATATAAAGGAAGACTGAAATCTTAAAAAATTCACCTGTAAAGCTAGAAATCAACAGCAACTCAAACCCAAAGAAAGTAGAAAAAAGGAAATAATATAGATAGAAGAAATCACCAAAATCATACACAAATGTATAATAGATAGAAATAAAAGCTAGAGGTTGGTCCTTTAAAAATATTTATAAATTGAAAATCCTGAGACTAATGAAGAAATAGAGGGAATCTAATTACCAATATCAAGGGGTACCCTTTCAGATACTATAGACATACAAAATTTGAAAATCCATATTAAATGGAAAAATTCCTCAAAAAATACAGTCTATCAAAGCTGATAGAAGAAATGGAAAATATGAAGAGTTTGATATTTATGAAAGAAACTAAATCTGATTTAAAATTCTTTCCACAAAGAAAACCTTGGCCTAAGAGGCTTTATTAGTAAATTCTTCAAACATTTAAGGAAGACGTTAACACCAATTTATAAAAATACTTACAGAGAATTAAAAAGGGAAGTATTTCCCAATTCTTTTTGAGACCACCAAAACCTTGATATTAAAAACTCAGTGTATTTTAAGACAGAGTAGTACAAACCAATCTCTCTCATGACTACAGTTACAAAAATCCTTAACAAAGTATCAGCAAATCAAATCCAGTAATAGATTTTTAAAAAGAGAGCTAATACATCACAACAAAGTGGGTGCCCCCCACCTCTGCCAGAAACATAAAGATGGCTTAATAATCAAATAATGATTAACCACATTAATAGAAAAAAGGGTGAAAATTAATATGATTATGTTGATAGATGCAGAAAAAGCACCTGATAAAATTCAGTATCTAGTTATAATAATAAAAAAACTATTAGCCAATTAGGAATAGCCGGTAATTAATCCAATAAGAGGTATTTACAAAAAAACCTATAGCAAACATCACAGTCAATGGTGAAATAATGGAAGCTTTCCCCAAGGCTGAGAGCTAGAGAAGGATACTTGTTATTGCCACTTGTATTTAACACGGTAATCAAATACCTAGCCAGTGTATCAAGGTAAGAATAAGGAGTAAGACATAAGAACTAAAAAAGAAGCAATAAAACTATCATTATTAACAGAAAGACCTATTATAAAGCTATAGAACTAAGACATGGTGGTGGTGTTGGTGCAAACCATCTAAGGATAGAGACTAGTGAAACTGACCCACTTACACAGTCATGTTATTTATGATAAAAGTGACACTGAAATGCAGAGGAAAAGCTCTCTTCAGTAAATGGTACTAGGTCAATTATATATTCATACGAGAAAAAAATGGGTCTGGATCACTACCACTATTAAAAATCAATACCAGAGAAACTGGAAATCTAAATGTGAAAAGTGAAACAAAAAAACTTTTAGAAAATAATATACAGAGAAACATCTTCAGGACTTGGGAAAGATCTCTTAAATCACAGAAAGCACTTAACATCGAAGGGAAAAACGGATACGTTGGGCTATATAAAATTTTTAAATTCTGTTTTTCAAAAGATACCAGTAGGAGAAAAATTATAAAACCCAGAGTGAGAAGATATTTGCAATATATATATGTATTTATAACTGAGAAAAGACTGCTACCTAGTTATATAAAATATTCTTACAAATTAATTAGAAAAAGGCAGACAATTCCATTTCTTAAAAAAATACACAGAAGATGTGAACAAATTTACAATGAAGGAATCCAAGTAGTCAATTAACATGAATAAGATGCTCAACTTCACTAGTTACCATGGAAATCAAATCAAAGTCAAAAGGGAATAATCACTAAACACTCCTAAGAATGACTAAAATTTTAAAACACTGACAATATAAATATTGGTGAAGACGTAGAGTAATGGAAGCTCTCAAATACTGCTAGTATCAATTGGTAACCCAAGTTTGGAAAGGGAGAAGTACCTGTTAAAGTGAAAAATATACATACTCTATGGCATAGCAAGAATGCCAAGAATGTGCCCAAGAAAAATGTATACACATGCTCACCAAAAGATGTGACCAGAATGTTCATTATAGCTTTATTTATAATCGCTTAATACTAGAAACACCTCAAACGTCCATCAACAGAATAGGTAATTAATTGTGGTATATTCACACAACGGCTGTCTATACAGTACAAAAACAGGACTGATGATGCATAAGCTCAAGTGCATGCAACAACAGTATAAATCTCACAAAAATAATTTTGAGCAAAAAAAGCCAGATACAAAGAGCATAGTATTTATTATTCTATTTATATTAAAGCAGAAAACAGGAAAAATTGACTATGTGTTCGATGAAAAGACTCCTGTAGGATAATGAACAGGAAGGGAACTTGTGGGGGCTTCTGGGTGCTCATGATGCTCTGGCTCTTGATTTGAATGATGACTTTACAGACACGTTCAGTTTGTGAAAATTCACTAAGTAGTATACTTGTAACATGTACATTTTACTTTTTAAAAAATTAATTATGGAACTGCAAAACACCATAAATTGCATCATCCAATGAATAAGTACCATAAAGTCTAAAATTGCCTATTTTAGTCCCAATTTTTGGCCAGTTAAATGGGAATTGAAAAGAAAAAAAAAAGAAATGTAACAAGCAGAAAAAAGGCAAGAATAAGTAAAGAAAAATAAGACAAATGAAATGAGTAAAGAGGAAGGTAGAAAGCAAGAGGTAAAATGAAAAGTGGGCAGGAAGGAGAGAAGCTGAATTAGGAGAAATTGTGAAGATACCATGTTTGACAGAGGGATGCAGCTTTAACATATGAAATGTTTATTGGCTGTTGACCATTTATAGCTTTCAGTGCTATGAGTCTTAATTATTTAGGGGCAATAACATAAAGAAGAAATCTTCTATGCCACAATAGCAACGACAAAGTTAATGTCATTCTAGAGGTGAATCAAGTCATTAATTAGAGACGACTCAAGTAAGACTAACTCATCACAGAGGTCCACAGTTATAAATAAATGAATGTTATAATCTGGATGAATCCAGGAATAAGTACCAAATATTCTATATTGGATTTTTTTCAATTATATCCTTTGGAACTAGATTTTCTTTAGTTTTAAGGACTAACAGTCCTAGAATCAAGTTATTCCTACCAAGGCACACATTTTTCATTTAATTTGGATAACAAACCTGTTTTAGCCTTCTTCTTTTTTTTCGGTTTGGATTTTGCATCATCTTGCACATTGTCTTCTACATTTTGTTCCTTTGAGCTTATTTCATCATCTTGATGAGAATCTGAAGTAACTGCTCTAACTGGAGATTCCTTCTTTTGTTCACCTTCAGCTGGGTCATCAGAGATGATCAATGTACTGCAAATATAATCCAAGTTCAAGCCATTGGAAATGTACCATTATTATTATTACTGTGCAGCAAAGTAAACGGTGAATAGAGGCAAAGATAATCCTAAAATCAATATTATTTCCTGCTGGGAGATACATATATTTTCTTACACACTAAAATGGTTGGCTGCCAAACTAGGCATTATGTGTACTAAGTTACGCTTGGTGATACATTATATGCCCCATGAGCCACATTAAACTCATCTCTAAACTCCAGGGAAAAGTGAAATTGTATTTTATGACCGATGGATCTGTTTTTACATAGGATTGTCAAATCATCCCCACTCTACTGCCAAGTAAATAAATAATGAACAAATTTCTAAATTACTTTATTTAAAAGCAAAAACGTGTTCTAATTTTGTTTGTTCTGTTTTCAAGAGGCTTCAGATAGTCAACTTTTGATTTCTATGTAAAAATTAATTTCTTGTATTTCCAATGTCTGGTGTGTCACTACATTTTCAGAAGGCTATTATTAAAATTAAAATATGCATCACATGAACTACTAAATGGCAAGGGGTGGCAGCCTAGAAGCATACTGAGTTGTAAAGAGAAACCAGCCTATTAAAGTTTGTGATTTATCAAGTAAAAAAGAAATCTGCATATAATAATCAAAAATTGACTTCCAATATATTTAGTCACATTTCAACAAAAGAGGTTGAGAAATAAAAAGAGTAAAGAAATGTTTCAAACTAGTCATTCCAGAAAGTCATGTTATTTTATCACATCACCAAATACTATTAAAGAGAACAATTACCCTTTGTATGCTGTTGTCATGTAAAGCATGGTTTTATTTAAAACTCATGAACTGATCTTACTGAGTATGACTTACACTTCATAACAGATATGGTAGTTATGAGAAGAAACAGGATTTATGGTATACTGTAGTAAGCAGCCTTTAAGATGGTCCCCAATGATCCCTGCCTCTTGATATACATATCTTTGTGTAATCCCCTTCCTTGATTGTGGGCTGGACCTAGCGACTTACTTCTAATAGACAGAATATAGGAAAAGTAATTGGTGCTACTTCTAAGATTAGGTTCCGAAAAGACTGTGACTTTGGTCTTGCTTTTTCCCTCTCAGAGCCCTTGCTTGGGGGAAGCAAGAGGCCCTGTTGTGAGTAGCCCACATGAAAAGGTCCATGTGGCAAGGACCTGATGTCTCTGGTCAAAAGCCAGTCAGGACCTGAGACCTGCTAATGGCCATATGAGTGAGGTTAGCAGTGGATCATCCAAGTCTTCCAATAGCTGCATCATTTGGCAGGTCTTCCCCCAGCCAAGCCTTAAGATGACTGCAGCCCCAGCTGACATCCTGACTGCCGCCTGTGAGAGAACCTGAGTCAGAGGCACCCAGCTAAGCCATGCGCAGATTCCTGAGCCACAGAAACCGTGAGACAATATATGTTTGTTGTTTTGAGCTGTTAAATTCTGGGGTAACTTTTTAATGCAGCAACCGATAGCTAATTCATATACTAACGTGTCCGTGTTAGCAACTCTATTTGCCCTCTCTTTGCTACAACTAGTTGTCTAGCTTTTGATAAGAGGGGAACTATTTTTAGATGAGGACATTAAGGGAAACTGACCCTGAATGCCAGAGAATAGTCAAATACAGACTGTTCCCACCTCAAGTTGTTTATCCAGATGTAGATTATAAAAAACAAATGTAATCACAGTAGTTAAAAGATTTTTTTTGTCTTGTTTTCCCCAAGGAGAGACATATAAATATGAATATACTCACAGATGCTCACATTGTATATGTAAGCATGTATGTATAAGCATTGTATATAAAAAAAGACTAAAGGAATACAAAATTGCTAATAGTGATTATCTTTGTATGGTTGCATTACTTTTGTTTTCCTCTCTGTGTCTGTGTGTTCTACAATGAGTAAATGTTATTTGTAAAATAAGGGGAAAATGTTATTTTCATATATTCAAACAGGTATTTGTAGCTCAATAAAGGGGCTACTTAGGTTTCAATTATTTAATAAGCAGATGTGAACAGTTAGGGTAAAGTCTCTTAAGGCAAAACTGCCAAGGTTCTGGCTCAGCTTCTTACTGGCTCTGTGACTTAAACCCTTCAGTTTACTCACCTGCAAAACAGGATGATGATATTACTATTCCTTATAAGGTTGTTATAAGGGAAAAAGCATGTATTCCTTGTAAAGCATTAAGCACACAGGAAGGGGCCACATAAAGTTTAGCTGTTGGTATTGTACTGGCTATGTGTCCAAAAGGAGGACTAACCATTTTCTTTGTGAAAATGTAATAGGGAAGAACCTTTTGTATTCTATTACAAGTTAATCACTAAAGGGATGTTGCCTATAAGCTTAAATTATACATAATGGCCCATCTCTGGGAGCCCTGCTTCCCAGGTAATGAGCATTAAGCTAAAATACCTTTGTTTAGCTCACAGGAAACATCCTGACCAGGCCCACCTGTGAATGACTGCAGGGAGGATGAAATTAACACATCCCCTCTGGAGGCTGATGGGAATCAGGAAGTGTTTGACTTTACGCCCTCCCTTTTTAGTATAAAAGGAGCCTGAATTCTCATTCAGGCAAGATGGTTCTTTGGGGGGGGGCATGAGCCCACCATCTTCATCTTTGCCAGCTTTCCAAATAAAGCCGTCATTCCTTGCCCCAGCAACTCATCTCTCGATTATTGGCCTGTCGTGCGGCGAGCAGTATGATCTTAGACTCAGTAACAAAACTACAGGTATCACTCAAAAGCTGAAAATAATAGTGTGTCTTTAAGAGGACATTTTATATTTATCAATGTAACATACCTTGTTTCAGATTTAGACAGGATTGGGACTTTCTTTTTTTTCTTTTTTCTTTTTTCACCGTTCAGTTTGTCATCATACAATGAAGTATCTGAAGGAAAGGAAGTCTCTGAGGGAAAGTAAGCCAACTGCTCCTTGAGTTTCTTTCGGATCTTCTTCTTAATCTCCTTTGCCATTTCTTCAGCTACTTGGAGCTGGTATACTTTCATCAGTTCTTCCTCATCTAAGCTATTTTCTCCTTCCTTGGCCTTCTCACTTTTCTCACGAGTGACACCTGGCAGTGGCTTGGTCCGCGCTTTCTGGGGTGTTGCATCCGCCTTCTTCTCAGGAGTTTCCGGCTCCACTTCTTGTGCTGTCACCTGGAGTGCTGTTTTTATAACCTTTTTATTTGCCTTTTCTTGCTTGTCGTCCTCCACATTAACATCATTATCTGGATCTTCAGTTGCTGGCTGCGAATCTCTTGGTTTGTTTTTAGTGACTCGCATGTTCTTCCCTGGGTTCTTAGTGTTAGCAGCACTTATATCGTCACTTTTAGTTTCCCTGATTTTCTGAAGATTGCTTCTAACAGCATCAAGCTAGGAGAAGACGACACAATAACAAAGTTTCAGCTAAGCACAGTTTAGTTATGTGAAGATAAAATAATGACAAGTGTTCCACAATGTGTAATACTGGGAGGACTATTTCACTTTTTACTTGAGCACTGTGACATGACACCATTCTACGGCATCTGATGAGCGTTTTCTTATTCTCCCAGCGTTAGATTAGCAATCTTGAGAGTAACTTCAGATCAAATGAATTAACTAGTTAACAAAGGAAAAAGTTCTTAATGACTTTTCAGAAGTGAATTAACTGCTCAAATCTCAAATGCTAGTTTCCTCTTTGGCAGAATGATCCATACTCTAATCTAATAGATACTTGTGAAAATGCTGAAAGAGCCATGGTTAAACCATTTCATGTTTCCCAACAGAAAACACACACGGGTCATTTATCTTGCTTCATAATTACATTCAAAAACCAAAGGTTTATAGCTCTAGGATTACTCTGCAATTAGTCCAAATGTATCACTGAAAATGCTGCTAAGTATTAAATATTATCAAGTTAGATCAAATGACAGACTAAGCACACACTTGTACCTCTTTCTCCAAACAAAATTATTTAAAATGAGAGACATTTTTAATAGAAAATCAGGCTAGAAATAAAAACCAAATGTTACTAGTAATGAAATAAACATTTTGAGAAATTCCCCAAGGATTTAAAAAACAGGCAGGATTAGATCTAGTAAACTACCAGAGAAAACCACAGCACATAGGAAAAGACTTCTCCAGGGAAAAGGCTGGTTCTGAATCAAGTAATACAAGAAGGAGGGACAAGCCTGAGGATGACCAATTGAGGAGTTGGGAGGGACAGCTCTGTCTCCCTTCTCCATTCGTGTTACATGGTGACTTTAAGCCAGAGACCAAAGCAGCTGAATACAGAGATATGGCTTCATGTTTTAGGCAGGTACAACCCTCACCAACAGCAGAAGCAGACTATGTTGAAAACAACCAACAAGGCAGGAGAAAAATTCTCAAATACAAAGATGACTAACAACTAAAAACTAACAAACACTGAAGGAAAGCAGCACAATGAAGGAAAAGCCACCAAATCCAATAAAGCAGAAAAATTAACAAGGAAGAAAAATAAATAGCATAAATAAAATAATTTAAAAGAAGTGGAATTAATATAATGAAGAAATTCAAAAGCATGAGATTAAAAAAAAAAACCCATAGATGTTAGAATTAAAATTTTGAACGACAGAAATAAAAGCTTAAGAGATGTGTTCAAAAACAGAAAGGGCAAAACCCAAGTGCCCTTGGGTTGGAAGATGGAAGCCAATACCAAAATGAAGAATTCTCCCAGGAATGGATGAGCTTACCAGTGAAGACTGAAGTTCAATTTTCGAAAATCCTCATGTTTAAAAGTGGTTAGAAAATATCTAATATACATGAAAAGATGGGAAAATTCTAGAAGAACTAGTAACCCATTATATATCCAATATTTTACCATCTCCAAGACTCTTCTGCTTACCTAAAAGATATTTCCAAATTCTATCTATTCTTCAAGGATAAATTCTGAATCCATAGCCTCAAAAAAATCTTTCCTAATCAAATCTAATAAAAATATTTTCTCGGGACTTCCCTGGTGACTCAGTGGTTAAGAATCTGCCTGCCAATGCAGGGGACACGGGTTCGAGCCCTGGTCCGGGAAGATCCCACATGCCGCGGAGCAGCTGAGCCCGTGCGCCGCAGCTACTGAGCCTGCGCTCTAGAGCCCGTGAGCCACAACTACTGAGCCCACGTGCCACGGCTGCTGAGGCCCGTGCGCCTAGAACCCGTGCTCCATAGCGGGAGAGGCCACCGCAATGAGAAGCCCGCGCACTGCAACGAAGAGTAGCCCCGCTCGCCGCAACTAGAGAAAGCCCACATGCAGCAATGAAGACCCAACACAGTCAAAAATAAATAAATAAATAAATAAATAAAATAAGAAACTCAAAAACAAAAAACCCCACATTGTTGTGCAACCATCCCCATCATCCATCTATAGAACTTAAAAAAAAATTTTCTCTCTTAAAAATAGTTTATTTTCACATGTTCTGTTTCTAGAAGCAATATATGCTTAACTTAAAACAGTAAGAAAACAAAAAACTAAAAATAGTAAAAAAAATTCAGAAATTACTTAGAAAAAGAAGACCCAAAGTTCAGTCCTGGGTTGTCTCACACAAGGAAAGTCATTACTAATCTCTTCAGAAACTTATTTTTGTTGTTTTTCTATGAACACAGTCATACCTAATAACCTTGAATTTC
Organism: Balaenoptera ricei; assembly: GCF_028023285.1. Lineage (NCBI taxonomy): Eukaryota > Metazoa > Chordata > Mammalia > Artiodactyla > Balaenopteridae > Balaenoptera > Balaenoptera ricei. Next base: position 28,444,141 of record NC_082650.1, on the reverse strand, counting down.
CATTATGTCAAAATGGGGCAAATGCAAATTTTTCTATTTTCTCGGTACCAGAAACGTAGTGGCAATCGATACAAATTGTGAGGACACTCCAATAACTGGAAAAAGATAACCAAGAATTAGAAATAGAAAAAAGAATTATGGTCTAGAAGAAAGGATTCTGAAAACAAAACCCTGGGGAAGCTAATCAGATGAGTTTCTGTTTATTTATTTACTCTCTTCCACTGATCTGTCAACCTTTGTACTAATAACATCATTTTAAATACAGTTCCCAGAGCATCTGTGGTAGCATCCCATAATTCCATTGCACTGAATTGATAGTTTCATTACTTTTTAAATTCCTGTTTTTGTGGTTTGGATTTCCTTTGTCTTGCTAACAACTTCATGAGATAGTGTTTACATTTTCGAGTAGTTTATAAATTTTAAACTTTTGTTACTGATTTCTAGTTTTGTCATACTATAATTTAAAAAGGTCTACTTCATGGTATTTCATAGTTCATGGATTATCACTGAATTCTGAAGTGTCTGAAATATGTTTGTTCATGTTCTATTATATCTTTGCCCATCCTTTTATCTTTACCGTCCGTGCCTCATTTAGGTTTTTTGCTTTAGTTTGTTTTTTAAATCAGCTTTATTGAGACATAACAATAAATTATGTGAAGTACAGTAATATTCACCAGTTTTATGTGTATACTTAAATGAATTTTGGTAATGTATACAGCTGTGACACCACCACAATCATGATGTTAAACATTCATCACCCCACATGTTCTTTTACAAAGTCAACTCCTATCCCTCCATGTCCTGGCCCCGCTCAACCATTGATCTGTTTTCTATCACTGTAATTTTGTCTTGCCTGGAATTTCATATAAATGGAATCATATAGTATATAGCTTTTTGTGTCTGGTTTCCTTCACTCAGCCTAAAGCTTTGGGATTTATACATGTTGTTGCGATTACAGTAATTTATTCCCTTTCATTGCTGAGCGGTATTCCATTGTGTGGAGAGATACTACATTTTATTTCTCCATATACCAATTAATGGACATTTGAGTTATTTCCAGTTTTGCACATCATATGTCTTCCTTTCTCTTGAGGGAATACCCACTAGTGGAACTGATATACTATATGGTCAGTACACATTTAAGTTCTTAAACAACTGCCAAACTGTTTCCTGAAGTGGCTGTACCAGTTCACACTCCCAAATGTATGAGTTCTAGTTACTTAACACCCTTGTCAGCACTCCACATTGTTAATTTTCATCTTTTTGTGTTGTAACAGGTGTATAATGGTATCTCATTATTTTTTTAAATTGCATTTTCCTAAATACTAATGACACTGAGAATCTTTACACGTGCTTATTTGCTATCTGTATCTCTTCTTTGGTTAAATGTTCAAATCTTTTGCCCATTTTTGTAAGGTTGTTTCACATCACTGAGCTCTGACAGTTCTTAAAATGTCCTAAATACACTTTATCAGACAGTGTGTTGCAAATATTTTCTCTCAATTTATAATTTACCTTTTCATTTTCTTGGCAATGTTTTGAATTTTCGCAAAGCCCAGTTTATCCCTTTTTTCTTTTATGGTTCATGCTTTTGTATCCTGAGAAATCTATTTATAACTCAAGGTTACTAAGGTTTTATCCTGTTTCTTCTATAAGTTATATAGTTTTAGCTCTTATGTTTTTTAGGTCGTTGATCCATTTCTATTTAATTTCTGAACATGATATGGTCAGTTTGTAATACTGTATATGTATATCTGACTGTCCCAGCACCATTTGTTGAAAAGATTGTCCTCTTCCTCATTGAGGTACCTTGGCAATTCTGTCAACAATCAATTGACCATACACATTTGGATCGATTTCTAGAGTCTCTTCTGATCTATGACTTACATATCCACCTTTATGACAATACCAGGTTGTCTTGGTTACTAAAGCTTTACAATGAGTTTTGAATCAGATGACAAAATTCCTTTGACTTTGTTCTTCCTTTGCAAAATTGTTTTGGCTATTCTAGGTCTGTTGTTTAAATTTTCAAATAAATTTTATAAATATATTTTCAATTCTTAAAAGTCTGCTGGCATTTTGAATTGAATCAATAGATCAACTTTCAGAGAATGGATAATAATAATCTGTCAATAATTATTTGACAATAATGATTCTTCCAATCCATGAATATGGATATCTCTTTATTTATTTGGTTTTTACTTTCAGCAGTTTGGGGATTTTCAGTATACAGGTCTCACATATTTTCTGATAAATTCTTCCTTGATTGCTACATATTTTTGTTACTACTATAAATGATATTTTAAATTTTAATTAAGTTATTCATTACTGGTATAGAAATACAATTGGTTTATACTTGGACCTTATATTCTGCTAAACTCATTTAATAGTTCTAACAGCACTTTTTAGAGAGTTTGTCAACTGCAAATGAGATTCTTTTACTTCTTCACTTATGATCTTTATGCTCTTTTTAAAAAATTGCATTATTGCATTAGTCAGGGTCACCTGCACAATTATGAATATGCATGGTGATATGCTCAAGCTTAAGGTAAAAGCTTTCAGTTTCTTACTTTTAAGTACAATCTTACCTGTAGGTTTTTGTTTTTTTTGTTTTTTTAAAATTTTTTATTTATTTATTTATTTTTATTTTTATTTTTATTTATGGCTGCGTTGGGTCTTCGTTCCTTGTGCGAGGGCTTTCTCTAGTTGTGGCAAGCGGGGGCCACTCTTCATCGCGGTGCGCGGGCCTCTCACTGTTGCAGCCTCTCTTGTTGCGGAGCACAGGCTCCAGACGCGCAGGCTCAGTAATTGTGGCACATGGGCTTAGCTGCTCCGCGGCATGTGGGATCTTCCCAGACCAGGGCTCGAACCCGTGTCCCCTGCACTGGCAGGCAGATTGTCAACCACTGCGCCACCAGGGAAGCCCATTATCTGTAGGTTTTTGTAGATGCCCTTTATCAAGTTGAGGAAGTTTCCTTCTATTTTTGTTTAAGAGTTATCAGAATGGGTGACGAATTTTGTCATTTTTCTATTGCATTTGTTGAGATGATCATATGGTTTTATTTAATCTTATGATATGGCAAATTACACTGACTACTTTTTTCAAATGTTGTGATATATTCCTGAGATAAACCCCACTGGTCATGGCGTATTATCCTTTTTATATAATGTAAGACTGATTTCCTAACATTTTGTGGAAGATATCTGCTCTAGATTCAAAAGGGATACTGGTGTAGGTTTCCTGTAGTGTCTTCATCTGGTTTTTGTTTTAGGGTACTTAATAATTGTCCCCAAAAAGAGTGGAGAAGTAGTCACTCTTTTTGCATAGTCTGAAAGAGTTTATATAGAATTAATATAATTTCTTAAATAATTTGGTAAAATTTATCAGTGAAGCCAGCTGAGAAAACTAGCCACCTGGTTTTCTTTGTGGGCAGGTTTTTAACCACAGACACATTTTTTTAAAAGATATACAATATTCAAGTTATCTGTCTCTTTTTGAGTGAGCTTTGGTAGTTTGTGTCCTTCAAGTAATTTATGCATTTCATCTAAGCTGCTAAATTTATTGCCATGAAGTTATTTCATACTGCTCCCTTATTATCCTTTTAAGGTCTTTAACACATCTGCAGTGAACCCCTCTTATATTCCTAATATTGGTAATTTGTGCTCATTTCCTTTTTGTTCTAATCAGTCTGGTTAAAGGTTGTGCAGAAAAGGGTTAACTCAGCAGCCCTGGTTGCTCAAATCATTCAGATCCCAAAACAGGCCTGTTTTCAGGACCAGCCCGTGGCCGGCTCCTGGGAACTGAGCTCTGAGCCCTTGGAATGTTGTGCTTAATAAAGGTGAATGAATACATAAATCATCTAAAGGATATTATTAATAGCTAGAGAATCTAGAATATTTTCCACCCTTTAAAATTAATTTAACACAAACATTTTCACAAGCTGTCATTCATAAAAGAAGTTATCACCTCTATGAAATACCAGTTATTAGGATAAAATGAGATAGGAGAAAATAAAGGAATGAAATCAAGGTGATATAAAACTGACAATGATAATAAACAGAACATGATTTAAATTTCCCCCTTTAAAAGGCAAAAATTCAGATGCATCTTCAAAATTAATAATAGCTACAGTTTGAGTGTTTATTCTCTACTTAGCAATTTATATTTACAGTAAGTCCCCTACATAAGAACGAGTTCCATTCTGAGAGCATGTTCATAAGTCCAATTTGTCTGTAAGTCCAACAAAGTTAGCCTAGGTACCCAACTAACACAATCGGCTATATACCGCTGCTTTTACGCTTACTTCTAGACATCCTGGGCTTGAAATAAAGATACTGTACTACTGTACCCTATACAGTACTGTAAAGTACACAAAAGCACAACCACTTGTAGAGGATGCATACATGTGACAATGAATGCCAGACACGTGAATTAACTAACGTGACTGGACATGAACGCACGTTCGCATCTTTGAAAGTTTGCCACTTGAAGGTTCGTATGCCGGGGACTTACTATATTTGTTCTACCTATTACTGCTGAGTATCAAACCACTCCAGACTTAGTGGTATAAAATAATAAATCATTCATTATGCTCTGAACCCAATATATTCTCCTTATTCATCATGCCTCTCATCTTTAGTTCCTGATGCTTTGATTCCATAATCCATCACTTCATTCATCACTCACCATTATCATGTAATTTCCATCCATCACACCTGTCTGGAAAAACTCCAGGTACTGTTCAAATTAAGTGACTTTCATCTCTATAACTATAACCAGGCTGTTGAATACTGCTGGAAGAACCACTTCAAAACTTGGCACTATTATAAACATTTAGTCTACAAATTCAACTGAGACCTCAAAGCTATGGATAATTCTTCTATGCTGCATAATCTGTTCATATGCACTCTTCTGTCGCTATTTCAAACTTTCTTCACTCACCTCTGATGTCCAGTGCTGTCACTTCTTGACTCACTTTCACAGATAAAAGCTATTAAAAGGGAAGCTGCTTGGTAGCAACTTTCTGCTACCAAGTCTACAAGTTTTCATGCACCCCAAATGACCTTTTTCTTTTCCTTCTCATTATAAAGAGGTGGGTTGAATTATGGTTTTCTCCAGATATATAAACCATAATTTGAAAAGATAAATGCACCCCAATGTTCATTGCAGCACTATTTACAATAGCCAGGACATGGAAGCAACCTAAATGTCCATCAACAGAGGAATGGATAAAGATGTGATGCATATATACAATGGAATATTACTCAGCCATAAAAACGAATGAAGTAATGCCATTTGCAGCAACATGGATAGACCTAGAGATTGTCACAGTGAGTGAAGTAAGTCAGACAGAGAAAGACAAATATCATGATATTGCTTATATGTGGAATGTAAAAAAAGGCTACAAATGAACGTATCTACAAAACAGAAATAGAATTACAGATGTAGAAAATAAACTTATGGTTACCAGAGGGTAAGGGGAAGGGGGAAGGATAAATTGGAAGATTGGGACTGACATATACACACTACTATATATAAAACAGATAACTAATAAGGACCAACTGTATAGCACAGGGAACTATAATGGCCTATAGTAATGGCCTATATGGGAAAAGAATCTAAAAACGAGTGGATATATGTATATGTATAACAGATTCACTTTGCTGTACACCTGAAACTAACACAACATTGTAAATCAACTATACCCTAATAAAAAATAAAAATAAAAATAAAGAGGTGGGTCTTCTTGTGTTCTGGAAAACTTTCCTCTCCCGTATCATCAATTTCTCCATTATCTTCCCGCTATCAGCGTTTAAATACCTGAATGTAATCAATATCATCTTCACAATATCCCTTTTTACAGTCAAACTTCCTGAAAAGGTTGTCTATACTTGTTGTACTGCTTCACCTTTCTATGAACCTTATATTAAAAAGCTTTGCTCTCTACCCTGCTAAAAAACTTTCGAATACTTATTTGGTAAGCAAAAATACCATCTCTGGTTTCCAATCTGAATAGCTTTTAAAATGTTTCTATATTTTATTAGTCAATGTTATTTTCTCTTGTAATTAGTTTTATTTTTCATGCCTTTTGCTCACTTAGAGATTTAGTATCTTACTATTTATGGCATTTATTTGTGGCATTTCTTTACATGTTAACAATAGGAATGGAACTTACTCATAAGGTTGCTCTCAAGATTGACAGGGTAATAACTATAAAACACTGAAAAGGTTCTTCTAATACTAGAATATAGGTGTTCAATAAATGTTAACAATTATTATATATTATTGGCTATATAAAAGAGTATTAGATCTGTGGCTATTAAAAAAAAATCACGTATTTTCATCAGCGAATTGGCTTTTAGGTGCATTTGTTTCTGACTCAAAAAAGTATCTTCTACATCAGATTTATTCATTCAACAAATATTTAGTGAGTCTTCTGTGTGCAGACAGAGAATATTCTCATTACTTGGGATGTCTCTCATTCCTTTTAAGATCAGAGTATCTTTCTACAGTGGAAAACTGAACCAGCTCATTTCTATTTTCTTATTTAAGTATTTGTCTATTAATTTAGCTTTTTACATTTACCTTTTTAAGATGTCTGAAGTGTAGTGTAATGTTAGATAAAATGAGACTGTAATTGACCTTTTCCCCCAGAAGCTAAAGCAACTCTATCAATACTAGTTCTTGTGTCATAGCTTCTTGAAACACCTGGCATAAGAAACTTCTACATATTTAACTGGTTTCAAGGCTCAACCAGATATATATATTTTCAGATTATAAATTCTCTATTCTTAAATCCTTCATTTTGATTCATGTCTCTGGAAATGGTACTACACATTCAACTAATCCAACTTCAATAGTTTTCTTGTGTTTTTCAGGGAGGGAACACTAGCAGCAATTCTTTGCTAATTCACACGCTCACTGTTGCCCTCACAAATGACTGACAATTTAGGCAAGTAGATTCCCTGGAACACAATTTTCCCCTAAATATTGTAGAGATATTGCTCCATTGTCTTTGGCCTTAGTGTTTTTTGAGAGAAGCCTGAAATGCACTAGATGTTTCTTCTTCTGTTTAGATGTTCGCAAAATTTATCTTTTTCTTGATTAAAGTTTTCAGATATAGTTCTCATCTCATAAAATTTACCTGAAATGCAAGATGGATTCATCTCTTCCTAGATGTTTTTTAACCTCAGGAAGGCTTCCTCCTCGTGCTCTTTTTACTGTTTCTGCTCCACTAGTGCTGTCTGGGAACACTTACTTGTAGGTCACGTATTTCTATACGTCCTTGTTATTTCTTATAGCTTTCATTTTAGTTTCAGCCATTTCTTCTCATGAACAATGCTTCATATTTGTCTGCCACATTACTAATTAAATTTTTCCATGGTGTCAATTCTATTACTTAGGGCTGAGATATAGTTTTAAGGAAGCAATGAAGAGAGAACGTGGAGACCGTGGTTTTAAATCCTTATTCTACAATTCTTACATGATATTAAAAAATATGGCACAAAATTCATATATGTAGGTTATCCCTGAACAGAAGGACTGCAGGTTGTTTTGATTTTACTCCAGTGTGAGAAAGTCTTTGAAATCTAATGGGTGAAAATTAGCTCATCCATTCTGGTTATTGCTGCTTCACTGTCTTTGACTATTTTACAACTCAGTAGAGAAAAAGGGTTAACATGTAGAAAACTGATAGTAATACAAATGTTTCCTGTCCATAGCTATGTAAATGATTTCTATTAATACAATGCAACTGAATTTTGTCTGGTAGATAAATCTCTGTAAATTAAATCCATCTGGACTGGTTATAACATCTTACTGATTCCCTTATTAATTAATGATTTAAATAAAATCTTTGTTATGTGTTAAAATATATATATATATATATATATATATATATATAAAATAACTCCTACTTATTCTATTTCTGGCTATACAGCCCTGGCAAAGATGGTAAGTCATTTTCTGTTCAGATGTTCATAGAATTTCTCATATGCAAAATAAGAGCTCCAGTATCTATTTTCATGATTAACATAAAAATCAGAAATAATATTTGTAAAACTCTTATCAGAGTGCCTGATAGTTGAAAAACAGTAACATGAACCTGCCATTATTACAAATTTTATTATGGCTTTCTCTTTGCCTAATTTTCTTATTTCAGCCTGCTTCCTTTTCAGTGTCAGCCTGTTCTGCACATGGGAGTCCTTGTTCTTGTTCTGAAGAGATCCCATCACTTCATGCCTTATTAAAAGGGGTCCTATTGGGTTGTGGTTAAGACAGTGGATTCTGCAGTTAGACTGTCAGAGTTTGAATCCTGGTTCTACCACTAACTATGCCACTAACTTTGGGTAAGTTATTCAACCTCTCTGTGATCTAGTTTCCCCATCTATAAATGGAAATAAAACTTCATAATTTTATTGTTTGTATTAAAAATGAGTGAATATACATAAAATGTTTAGAAGAGTGCTTGAAAGATAGAGAGCACTGTTATCTAGTAAATAAAAGCAGGTATTCCTCCTCTGTTTGCTAAAGTAAATCATTTCAAAAATAGTTTGTTTTCCAGGAATAATCCTCTTCCATTGAGCTGAAAAATCTCTTCCTAAATTTTTTTTTTAAGAATACTTATCTCTGAATTAAGAGAGACCTTGAATGGCCTGGTGTGTGCCAAAAGAGGCTGAGTAGATTACATTTAATCACCTCCCACTTGTGTGTCCCCAACATCTAAACTGGACCTTGGATAAATGGACATATCTTCTGCCCATTTTCTAGTTATCCATTTAATTTAGCATTCCTGGCCTAAACTGCACCTTGTTCATGCACACAAAGCCCAGTTCTGACAGTGACAGAAAGTATGAGTTTCTACTTAGACTGAGTCTATAAAAATATTCTGCAGACAGTTGTGTGCAGGGTTCTTTCTGCTTTTGCCAAATGTACACCACCTTACTCAAGGGGAAGGCATATCCCAGTAAGCAATGCTCCATCGTCCATATGCCACTCTTCCCTACCATGCTGCACACTGGTACACCAGAAGTGGCATATTCTATATTAGAGCAGCATCCACTATGGGGGACCTAATCTGATCCATTCTGTCAGCAGTTCTTAATTAGTATGCAGTAGTACACTGGTATATTATGAACCCCTCACATGTGTGCAGCTTCATTCTAGCCAATGCTATAACTTTTTTTTTTTTTGCCTCACTTGAGAATATAACTATTACACTGATGGCTGCCAGACAATATTAAAATGAACAGGTCTCATGACAAAATACAGACTAGGGTAAAATATGCTACAAGTAAAATGAAGGATGCATATAACTCATAAAACTCCTGCCAAAGAAATGTATGTATTCTTTGTATCAATTACCAGGACATGCATGTACCAATTACCAGAACGTGCATGAAGTTATTTATTTGTGTGGAGATTATGGTCAAAGAGGTAAAAGGTGCAATGGAAATAGCGAGATAGGTTTGAAGAGTGAATAGTGCATTAACTGGGATACCATTACAGACTCTATAATACCTTGGGAATCAGGTTGTAGTTAATTGCTGATTTGTTTAGTATTGCTTTGAGTTCTGTATTTTCAATCCCTTCAAGGGTGCTACCAAAAATTCTATCATTTGAAAGTATACCTCAAGTACAAAAGGATAATTATTTCTTTAAGGTTCCACTGATTTCTCCTGGCTCTGCTGGGTAGAATCAGATGAAGAAGTCTAAATAAAGATAAGCCATTAAATATCCGAAGTAAAATATTATTTCCTAAGTTCTTCACAATTCTGGGTTAAAAATCTTGGTTTTCTTCAAGAACGTGTAATATGGCTAGTTTTGCATTTCCCTGTTATCCCTAATCACTTTAACCAGTTGGTCTGTTGTTCTTGTAGGACAGCACTCAAGAACTCGATACTCAAAGAGTGAACAGTGAGGCTGATTCTAATGCAAGCTTTATTTTACCACGTTATTGACCACAACACAGATTTACTGTTTTTAATCTCCAAAGTTTCTTGGAGTTTTCATATGAAAGTCATAATTTTATGCAGATATACAAGTCACCATTACCAAATGATCAGTTACTCACTGAGATTTTTTCTCCAGATTTGCCAATTTTTTTCTTCGGTTTTTTTCTTTCACGTATTAGATCATTGTGGGCCTTAAGCAATTCCTCAAAGCGAACTTTGGTCTTCACCTTTGCTTCACTCTCAACTACAAATGATAATGATTCATGTCATTTTCTATGCAATTCTACTATCATATGTATCATGTTAAAAAATAAAAAACCCACAGCCTTGTAAATACCTGCATGAGTTAAAAGGATTAGTCCTTCTTTCTTAAAAACTTTTCTTTTGGCTTTGGTGATAACACACTCACCTATATCCGTCTTACCTTTTGGGCTACTCCCTCTAAAAGTTTCCTTTGCTAAGTTAACTCTTTACTTATGATGCACAGTAGCACCTACGACTATTACGTGGCCTTAAACAAGTCACTTGACATCTCTAAACTTCATTTTCCTTATGTGTAAAATCAGAATAATCCTATGTCAAAGATCATTTTTTTCATGAAAAATGACTAACGCTTGCCTGGCCAACAATCAGCCTTCAACAAATATTAAAAGCTGAAAGTTGTTTTCCCCTTTAAAACATAAATCAGGTCATGCTAGTACCTTGCTTAAGACCCTGTAAGTTTCCCAGTTCACTTAGGACAAAATAAAGCAAGTCCTTCACATGCCCTACATGGTTCTTACTTCCTGGTCTGTCTACATCTACAGCTTCAATTAAAACAAATATCCCTATAGGGAGGATGGGAGGGAGGCTCAAGAGGGAGGGGATATGGGGACATATGTATGCATATGGCTGATTCACTTTGGTGTACAACAGAAACTAACACAGTATTATGAAGCAATTATACTACAATAAAGATCTATTTTTAAAAACCCAAAAAACAAATATCCCCTTAGATCCCTACATTCTAGCCAGACATCCTTGTTTTTCGCTCTTCTGCCAGAACAAGCAATTTCCCATGTGAAGCTGCTTCCACCTGGTGCAAACTGCCTCTAACTCCTCACAGCTGGCTGGTGTTAAGATATCTGTTTAAATGTTGCCTCTAAAGCGGAAGATCTCCTGACAACCTCATCTAAATTTCTGTTTCTCACAAGACAGACTGTTCTTTTCCTTCACAGCACTTAACCCAACTTGAATTTGTGTAATTATTTGTATATCTATATACATAAATATACTGTGTCTCTCCCACTATATGAGGTAGTTCATAACTACATCCCTAGCTACTATCATGGGGTCTAGCACAGAGTAAGTACTCAATAAACATGTTTCAAATAAATAAATGCTGAATGAATGAATGCCCAAGAGCAGGTATTGGCAAACTACTACCTGCAGGCCAGTCACCTGTTTTAATAAATAAAGTTTTATTGAAACACAGCCATGCCCATTCTGTTAAGAACTGTTATGGCTGCTTTTGTGCCTCAATGGAAAAGCTGAGGAGTTGTAGCAGAGACCAAACCTAAAATATTTACTAGCTTGCCTTTTAGGAAGAAGTCTGCCAAAGTCTACTCTAAAGTGAAAAACCCATTTTGACAATAAAAAATAAAAACTAACCATATGTTATCATTTACCTTGCCCAGCTGAGTCCCAAATTGCCAGCCAATGAATACATATTAACCTTAATCACCAACATTACATAGATAGCTAAATATCAAACTATGAAATATCTCTAAATGTAATTTTTGGTTGATGACACCTACTTCATTCCTTAATTGAAGAATCCCTTAAAATAATCCAAACTTTAAAATAAATAATCTGTACTGCATATATAAATTTCATAGAAACCTTACCAGTGGGCATATCTCAGCTTCATGGAGAGCATTGAGTTATAGCGTAAAGCACTGATTCAATCAGGATCCTATTAAAACAAAGAGGATTTATTTGTAATATGGAATTTCCAAATAAAAATTATAAAATACTCTTCACGCAAGATTATGTGATTGTCTACTACCTCATCAGGTTTATACCAATAAAACTAAGTTCTCTTATTCCAACCTTATGTAAATGACTTAAATACATTTGAATCAGTTTAGAGTCTTAAAGTAAAGCAAACTGGATCATAATTGAGTAAAATATTTATATATTTGAAACAAAAAATGTTTGAAAGGCAAGAAACATCTAACAGTATATTAACACACCTTTTAAAGTATTTTAAGTAAAAAAAATGAACACTTCTATGTACTTTTGAGAAACCAAACTCCCTATCAGGATTGACTTTCCCAAGCACATACACTATTCCACTAGTAAAGTATGCTTCTGGGTAGCACATTCACAGATAATGAATTTAAATATTTCTGTACCTGCCACTGAAAATGCTACAACAGAGAAGGTTAAGCACAAGCATTCATTCCATCTTCTCAAATAAATACCTGGGTGTGTATCATTGTGTATCAAAACCATGGATAAACTCAGTATATGTATTCCTAAATTTCCAGTTTTTGTAAAAGATGAGGGTGTGTGTCCAAAACAGACATTAATTCTCACATTAGAACACAATATGCATACATTTTTAAGAATAAAAATGAAGACTGTTAAAAAAAAAAAATTGATTTGACTCAACAATTATCAGTTAAGGTTCCAGATCCCTAGGGATCCACATTCGTGTTCCTTTAGTATTAGGGGTACTTTGGACAGAAAAGTCTGATAAGAACTGCTAAAAAGAAAATAATTATACAAATACACTAATTATGTGAGTTAACTTCTGTAACAACTATCCGGTATACAGACAAAACAGACATCATTAAATACACAGAGTAAAACCTCCTATTCTTTATTGATAGGAAACAGCATTAACTCTTTCTAGAAGATAAAAGATCTAATAAGCCTGATCATCTTTCCAATCTACCCCAAATTAGAAAAGAGAGGCTGCAAAGCCAACTGCATCAGTAACTGAAACCTGACAGCACATAAGTAGAAAAAAAAAATAAAGCAAATAAGGATTTAATATTTATAGTATTCCATGGTGATGCAATATATAGGAAAATAGCTGAACTATATTATGACTGAGTCATCAAGAAAAGGTTTACTTATATTCTTTTGTTTTATCTTGAGCAGAAAATGTATGACATTTTAGACAGATTAAATAAAAACTACTGAAGAGATAGAACAAAGAGTCAAGGATGATTCTCATGTTTTTCAAAAGGAAATAATTAGACCAGTAGTATCATTAATTGGAATATAGTGCAGTATAGCACAAGTGTAGTGAAGTAGTTTAAAACACAAGTCCTGGAATTACTGTAATCTCCCACGGTTACTCGTATGGGCTGGGCAATGTTTCCTCATCCGTAAAATCAGTCTAACAGTGACTATTCAAAGGGTTGTTGTAAGAGTTAAATGATTAAAAGGTTAAAACAGTGCCTTAGAACAAGCATCAATAACATTAGCTACAATTATAATAGATACTTCTTATGGGGACGCTCAGTGAGCTTTAGCGGGGCATGTTGAGCTGGATATTGGACGGGTATTAAGCAGCTATAAGCATTGGCTCTATTGTCAGATTCCTAGATTCAAATCTCAGTTCTACCTGTCAGTAGATCAATCTCAATTTCCTACTCTTTCAAAAGAGAATGATAATAGTAAATCACTTACAGGGTTTTTGTAAAGATGAAATAAGAATATGCAGGTAAAACACTAGGCACAATGCCTAGAGCATGGCAAGCTCTTCAAAAATGATAGCTATTATTACTGTATACACATATACAGTGTGTGTGTTTGTGTGTGTGTGTCTGTGTATGGAGATTCATATAAATATATATATATATATAAAATCAGTTTATGTTTGGTAGGTGATAGAATATAGTAATCCAGCAAGGAGATAAGAGTCTGAAGATTTGGGCATCACTTATTTATATTTGTGATGGTTGCAGGAAAAAAAAGGGCCAAACACAGAATTCTGGGAGCCCACAAAATAAACGAAAAAGACATCAGGGAGATAGATGAAAAACCGGGAGAAGTAACCACAGGAAAAAGAGTTTCAAGAAAGAAGTGGTCTACACTGTGTGGTACCAAGAGTTCTTGCAAGATTTGAAGAGTGTCCACTGGATCTGCAGTCAGGAAGTCATGTGTGCAAAGCTTTTTGTGGAGGGACAGAAACCTGGCAGCCACAGGTGGAGGAATGAATGGAAGGTAAGACCTGTAGAAGAAACATGTAGATAATTCTTTCTACAATTCTGCTTCCAACTGTCTCCCTCCACCCTGCACAGGCAGTGACATGAGGCAGTAGCTTTGAGGTACAAAAAGACTATGGAAGGATTTTGCTGTTTGTTTTAAGACTGTTTCCATGTCCCCATCACACTACCCTTAAAAAATAAACCACCAGAGGAATTTTCCAAAATACAAATGTGATGGAATCATTTCTTTGTTTAGAACTCTTCAGTAGCTCCCAATACTGGAAAACATGAGGTCCCATTGGGGTCCAAAGCTACTAGTGAAATGATCCCTTGCCTTTCTCCACCTCCCCTTCTCTAGCCACACTTCCACACTGTGGGCTCCAGCCCTGTGAAACCACTTGCAGGCCCTCAAATGTGCCAAACTCTTTCTTGCCTTTGTACCATTACACATACACCCTTCTCTCCTGAAAAATGCCCTTCCTCTCTGGTCTCTCTAACTCCTAACTATCCTTTGACACTAAATGCAAATAGTATTGAGACAGGCTAAGACCTGGGACCTGGGTCCCTTTACTGGAGTGTCTGCACCTGGACAAACAAACTATAAGGGACTAAAAACAACTGCATGCATGCACAGTTGGGGCAAAATCATGAACAGTAAGATACAAAAGGGCCAAAACCCAACTTCTGAGGTGCTGGGAACAAAAGCCGCAGCATACTGTGCAGGATCCTTGCACACAGCACCACCAAGGGGGTGGGCAGGACACCTAAGCCACCCCTCGGCCCAGCCCACAAATCTGGCCCCAACCTCTCCCCATTTAAGGAACCAGCTCTGCCCCACACCCCGACCCACCACCCCGTTTCCCGTTCTCACTCCCTCATGAAACAACAGAAGTCCCAATAAAGCCTCGCCTAAACTTCTTGTCTGGCCTCGTATCAATTTCTATTGATTAAAGAGTCCAAGGACCCAGGTCAGTATCAGTATCTTCTCTAGGGAGCTTGCTAACTTTGAGGGGTTAGAGACAGTCTCCATAAATAAACAAGATTCTGAAGATGGTTTTAAAAACTTTTGGTATTTGAATTTCTTTCTAATGTATATTTTTAAAATTTCCCAGAGTCCTCATAACAAGCAATCTTCTTCCTGAAAGCCCAAGTAGTAACAGCAATCGTTAAATATGTCTCCTCTGTGCTCCCACAGTGCCTTGATCTTCATACCTCCTACCTAGGCCCTGAATTTTCACTCTGGTAAAATCTTCTGTGACCGCCCCCCACCAAACTGCTAGCTTGTGGAGGGCTAGGCCTGTGCTCTCTTCATCTATGTATCCCATTTTAAAAGGGGGGGGGGCAGTAATAATGGTTCTAGGGTCAAAATGAGTCAGGCTTAAGCTTTCTTTTTCTTTTTTTTTTGGCCTGGGAAATTAAAATGGCACCTACTTTATTGTAAGGAGAAAAGGAAATACTGAAAAGCAAAGTTATCAGCACAGTGGCTGGCCCATTACTTTATGTCCATTATTATAGTATTAAAAATAAACAATTATGCAATAGACAAAACATATTAAATTATGTATTTACATTATTTACTACTATTTAGTAGTCTAATGTACAATCCAATTAGTAAACAATAATATTAATTTAATGATAAACATAGCAAATACATTACAGGAATAATCATCTCTAAATGGTAATGTGTACTATAGCAAATACCTTATAGAATGACTAATATTTGATAAGTAAGATCATCAGCAAAAATTAAGGTCAAACTTAAAATGACATCTGTGAATCTCGTATATATCATTACATTTAAAAGCTTCTCCCTCACAAACCCTTTTACAGGACCTGCTAAGAGATACAAAATAGGGAAATTAACTGCATTACATTTCATCTCATTTTGTTTTCTCTAAACGCCTGATTATCAGCCAATAAATGACTAAAGATCAAGGGAGGAAAAAGCAGAGGCTTGGATGATTCGCTCCTTAACCGAATTTTACAGCACGGGATAAAAGGAAACAAAACCCGTATATATAATTCAACTAATAAATCAGAATAGTCTCCATAAATATATAAGATTCTAAATACGATTTAAAAAACTTTTGGTATTTGAACTTCTTTCAAATATATATATTTTTAATTTCTCAGAGTGCTCATAATAAGCAATCTTCTTCCGGAACGCCCAAGAAGTAACAGCAATCGTAAACGCAACAGGTGGAAAAACTGTTAGCATCCTTTTCTCAAAAGAAGGAGAAGCCATATGTTCAGTCAGTAGATGTTCTCACAGTAATGCGAAAATGTAGCACAGCCATTTGGCAGGGATACCTAAATAGTAAACGCTTTCTTCTATTTGTATACATATCGAAACGACCCTGTTAATGTAACTATACTCTTAGAAACGTAACACATCGATCACCTTTTCTCAGATGTAATTAAGAAGGTATTTCACGGGTTCAAGATTCAGCACCAGGTTGACACCCTAAAAGGAAATAAACGTATGTACTTAGTGCGCATCCGATTTAAACGCTGTTAAACCAGAATCGGGAATAGGAAAGGCAAAGATTGCATTCACTCTTTCACGACACCACGCTCAGAGTTCCGGAAAAAAGGAGCCCAGGAAAGGGAGATGAAAAGTAAGTACGAAGAGGTAACTCTCAGAAACCCCATCCCTCCACTCTGCCGCTCTGGGCGGGTCAGACTGCAGTGGTGCAGGGCAGCCCCCGCCTGGCCTCCCCGGCCCGCCGCCCCCGCGCCTTAGGACCCGACCAGCCCTCCACGCCACTGTCCCCGGAGAGGGCCAGGGCAGGCCGAGCGCCCGAGCCCGGGCTCCCGCCACCAGCAGGCCTGCAGGGTACTCACGGAGAAGAGGGCGCAGACCTGCCCACAGAGGGTCCCGCCGGAGCTGACGCCGGGACCGTGCGGGGTGGGGCTGAGAGCTAGGCGACCGCGCTACCACCCCTGCCGCCGGCCACCCGGGCTCTGAGCACCCTCTGGGTGCCGCAGTGCGGGCAGCGCGCCGCCAGCTGACGTCAGCGCCTGCCTACGCCGCCGTCCCCATGACAACCGATGCGGCGCCGACTCACCACCTGGACCTAGGCCGGGCCTCGGCGCCCCTCCGCGGCCCCGCCCCCCTCCGCAGCCCCGCCCCCTCCACGGCCCCGCCCCCGCGCCGCCTAAGCCTGGGCCCCGAGGCGCTGCAGTGCGGCGTCTGCGGAGCGGAGGGCGCGCGCGCTCGCGCACGCACGCCCGCGGGCCCTCAGGCTGCGGCCGGGCACGCGCTCAGGGGCCGAGCGCCGGACTCCTCGCGCTCGCGCGGGAAGCTCCAGGCCGCCGCCCTCCAAGGAGAAAGAATACGCTCCCTCTTGAGCGGGAAGGGACCATGGAAATGCTCAGGTGCTTCTCGGAGCCTGCTCATGTCCCCGCTGTCGCCCCGAAGAAGCGCTCTGCTCCTCAGAACTATAGCCAGCGCTGGGAAAAACGGGAGGTGGCAAAGCGAGATGGAGGCTGTGATGGAACCCGCCAAGGCTAGGAACTATGAATGAGGCAAAGAAACACTCTCGTCACACCCCAGGCGATCGCGCCCACGAAGTGAAACCTCCTTTTAAGCGTGGAGAATGCAGAGTTGTGCTACAGACCAAATCTTAAGGAAAAAATTATCCACGATTCATGTGGTGCTGAGTTATCTCACTATGTGTTTAAAGCAGAACAGCAACCCCCCAAAAGTCATCTTTTGCTACACCCAGTGACCCCTCCCACGTTCTGATTTTTGCCACAGCGCCATCTTTAGCTTTGAGTCACCAGGGATGGAAAAATACTAGTCAAGTCACTCCTGGACTCTTGAATTTTCTGCAGTTGTAGTCACACACTAAAACCTGTTGCTTCGTTTGTACGGTAAGAGCATTATGCATATTTCTTTGGAGGCCTGCTTTTCCATTCCTATTAGCATCACCACACCCTACAAAGCATATCTCATTTGTTTCTCCAAATCCTGTGAGAAATTTCTCAAGTCAGTGAGAAATACTACCAATCCAATGGATGTTCATCTTTCCACTTAAAATCTAATTCTCTTTCTGGATCTCTGTCTTGGTTTTATCCTCCCAGTGTTCTAGTTAAATGCCTGTAGACCAACCTAAATGCCTCTTAACATCAAATTAGGTCCATTCTACCTTTTTAACACCCCCCAGGGTATAGTCTGTCCATCTTAACTCTACTGCCTCCTGCCAAGTTTCATCACTTCTCACAGGGATTATTGTGAGATGGCCTCTTTACCAGTCTCTTGACTCCAGTTTTGATCACTGAATTCCATTCTGCACAATGCTACCAGAATGACCTCACTAAAAATGTAAATCTGATAATACCACTCTCCTGAAAATTATTCAAAGATGATCTGTAGGAGAAAGTCGAATTACTTTGCCTAGGATACAAGACACTCCATCTCCCTGGCTAGTTTCATCTCTCATTGCATTGTTTCAATTTTATGCTTTAGCAATACTGAATTACGTTTACCATGCAAAACAATCCATACCCTTTCATGCCCCAGTTCTTGCATATTGTCCCCTCTCCCTGAAGAATCCTTCCTTGTAAACTCCTACTTCTCCATGTCTCAGCCCAAATGTTGTCCATCCTTTGAATCTTAACCAGGTTGACTGATTTCACCAGACATTCCTGCTATATATCTTGTTATACTTTGGATACTGATTCTGTAAGTTATATTTTAATTGTTTGCATTATACCTTAACTTTCCAAGCCCCAGTATCTACCACAGTACATATCAAGTAGTTGGTACTTCATAAACATTTGTTGAATGGATAATAGATGACATATATTGGCTTTGCATTGTAGGTGTTTTATGTACTTTTCATCTGTCCTCACAACTGTGACGTAAGGACCCACTTTACAAAGAGAGGTTATAACTCTAGCTGCTCGTTATTAGGCATTTTAATAACACATTCCCCAGTCTATCAGACTGGCTGAGGTGTACACCTGCTATCATCTCTTGCCTGGACCTTACAACAGCTTACAGAGGTATGCGTGTATATGTGTGTGTGTGTGGGGGGGGTGTGGTCAGGGAATGTTTCATAGCAGAAGTGACATTTAAGTAAAGACCTAAACAATGTGTAGAGTTGTCCAGGTTGGGAAGGGTTTCTGGGTAGAAAAAAATGGAGTATAATCCTCACTAAAAGTAAGCTTGGCATAATCCAAGAACCAGCATGGCTTACTGAAATGTTGAGAATGAGACTGGGGGCTTTTGGAGGAAGTAAGACAAGAGAGATAAGCAAGTTATGAAGAGACCCAGACAATATATTGTGAGGTCAATGGGGTACCATTGAAGGGTTTTAACCATGGAGTAAATGGTCAACTTTTCATTTCAGAAAGATAACTCTGACTGTAGTGTAGAAACATGGATGGGAAGAAAGCAAATATAGATCCAGGAATATCAGTTAGGATGCTGTTGTTTTAGACCAGACCATGTAAGAGATGATGGTGGTATGGGCAAGGCTAGGAGTGGTCAGAACGGACGGAAGTGTATCAGTTCAAGAGATTTGGGGAGGTAGAAAATGTTAGGACTTGGTGATTGATTGGTTGGAGGAATGAGTGATAGGAAAGAATAGAAAATGATAAACAGCTTCTTCCCTTGCCAGGTGAAGAGGTGGCAAGCATGTCAGGGCCACAATGGTTACATGAAATGGGAGTGAGGAAATAAGTATATATATTGAGGCTAATGGGAGCCAAGTGTCTCTGACAGAGAAGGGAGTTACAAATAGGAAAAAAAGGAATTCCAGAATGACTTCTGTGGTAGTATTGGATTGGAATTGGTTAAGTCAGTGTGAACTCACAGTTTTCAATATATATATAAACACATACAGAAATAAGTATAGATAAAAGTATTTGCATACTTGTGTGTATGTGTGTCTCCTGTCTATCTATCTATCTATCTATCTATCTATCTCTCTATCTATTTATCTATCTCTCCCCTCGCTCTCTGCTCAAAAGGTCTAGGAGCATGATATCCTAGAAGCAGTGAGCACATAGAACCTAGATCTTGGTTTCTAAACACCATTCTCCACTAAAAGGGACTAGAGATGCTGGAGAAATGGCTGATTCAGAGCAGGAGTATGGCAAGTATAACATGACCCTGGAAAACCTTTTGGCACCAGAAATTAAAGAAGCTCTCACAGAATGATGGAACATATCAAGGGGACAAAGAAGTCAGCTTGAAGGGGCCCCCATTAGCCACATCTGGGTCAATCTGAGCATCACTATAATAATGTTAATAAATTATGATCCGCGGAATAAAATAAGAATACTTGAGTCCATGCTGACATAAATACATGAATTTTTTAAAATGGGGATAAAGAAAAGCTCTTCCTTACATTAGACTGCCAACTAATAAATGTAGAGAGAATGATATAGGTAGAAACATCACCATTTGGCAACCATTATAGTAAAAACTGATTCAGGCAAGAATCATCAACGTATGCTAAAACTAGAGGGTGAGAGTTTTAAGAGATTATACACAAACATATATATGTATATGTATATGGTAAGAAACCTTAGAACACACTTTTTTGATATTCCTGCCAAAAAATGCATAGCCTGAATCTAATCATGAAGAAAGATAAGACAACCCCGAACTGAGGGACATTCTACAAAATCATAGACCTGTACTCTTCAAAAGTGTCAAGGTCATGAAAGACAAAGGAACGTCTAAAGAACATTTTCGGTTTGTAACAGACTAAAGAGACATGACAATTAAATGGACCATATGATTCTGAACTGGATCTTTTTGCTATAAAGGATATTACTGGGACAGTTGACAAAGTGTGTATGGGGGTCTGTGGACTAGATGGTAGTATTTTAACAATATCAATTTCCTGATTTTGATGACTATATTCTGGTAATGTAAGAGATACCTTCATTTCTAGAAAATACACACTGAAGAGTTTAAAGGTCATGAAGCTTCATGTTTACAATTTACTTAAATGGTTCAGAAAAAAGCATATATAAAAATATAAGTAAATAAAAATACAAATAATATACATACAAAGAGAGAACAATGAAGCAAATGTAATATATCAACAATCGGAGAATTTGGGCAAAGGTGTTCTTTATACTATTCTTGCAATTTTTTTTTCTGCAAGTTTAACAGTATTTTAAAATTATAGAAAACGGTTTTAATGTACTGAGGTTTCTGGCTTAGGTACCTAGATGGAGAATGGCTAATTAATTAACAATGAAAGGCAGGAAGAGCAGGTATGGAGGAAAAGATGTTTGTTTTCAGTAGGATATATCCAGTAGGCATTTGACTATGTAATTAACATATTCATGAGCCCCGTTCACACTGGAGAAAGCTAATATGCTGCTTTCACTTCCATTAACCAAGAGTGCAAGACTGAGGACACTCTACTAGTACCAGGAGAGGCGAACAATTGAGTAGTAGTGGTGGTAATTCTCATAAAATTGGCTAATCATTCATGAAAATAGATTTAGGGTATTCAAAACAGTAAGTAAATATAAATAGTGAATTTATTGAATAAAACAAAAATATGGTTGGTATACAAAATAGTTATCCCCAGGACAGGATTGCATTAACCCAGTCAGAACAGGTGTTGGCCTTACTGCTTGTATTAGTTTGCTAGGGCTGCCATGCAAAGTGCCACAGACGGGGTGGCTTAAACAACAGGACTTTATTTTCTCACAGTTCTGGAGGTTAGAAGTCCAAGATTAAGGTGTTAGCAAGGTGTTGGTTTCTTCTGAGGCCTCTCTCCTTGGCGTATGGATGGCTGCCTTCTCCCTGAGGCTTCACATAGTCTTCCCTCTGTACCTGTGTGTGTCCTAATCTCCTCTTCTTAGGACGTCAGTCATACTGGATTAGGGCCCACCCTAATGACCTAATTTTAACTTACTTATTTCTTTAAAGACTTTATCTCCCAAAATAGTCACATTCTGAGGTTCTAGGGGTTGGGATTTTAACATATGAATTTTGGAGGGTTAACTTGGCCCATAACACTGCTGGAGAAGGATTCTGGAAGCTTAACAGAATGCAGTGATGGGACCTTGTTTGGATTCTCATTCAAAACTAACTTTATAAAGACATGTCTTAGGCAATCCCAGATTTTTCAGTATGGGCTAAGTATTATACAATATTAAGGAATTTTTGTTTTAGATGAAAAAATGGCATTGTGATAATATAAGAATGTGATCATTTTAAGTCTATACAGTAAAATGACAAGATGTTTGAGATTTGCTTTAAAATATTCCAGAAAAAAAAATAAAACAGGTGGGGGAAAGATGACACATATATACCTAAATTTTAATGGCTGTTGAAGCTGGCTGATAAGTACCTGGTATTTTATTATACTTTTTCTTTGTGTGTTTGGAAATTTTCATAGTAAACAGGAAAAACAAAAGTAAGAAAACTCACGTTACAGGAGTTTAAAAGACATAGAATCAAGGAAAAAGGAAAAAATAAGCAGTACCATTCCCAAAGAGACTCTCAGTTAACTTTTTTGGATTTTTTTTTTCAGTCTGTTTTCCATGCATATTCTAATTTTGGTCATATCATATGTAAGCTGTTTGTTTCTGCTTTCTTGAATTAACATTATGTTATACCTTTCCATGCAATTATACATGCCATATAAACATTATTAAAATTCTAACTTTGTTAATAATGTTCATATGTGCTTACAGTAAAAATTCAAACAATCATCCAGATGTTTATAATGTGGAAACTGAAAGTCTGCCATATGTAAATCACTGGCAGTAGTCTTTTATACATTCTTCCATTCTTTCTTTCACATATATACTAAATATACTAAACTATAAAGACAACTTCATACTATCGATTTTGTCCTGCCACATCGTTTTTGTGTTTATCATGTATTATTATTCCAGAGCGCTTTTTATGTCAGTAATATACATCTATTTCATTCATTTTAATGATTCATACTATGTTATTTTGACTCCAAAGTTTCTTTATCAATTATAATAAAAGTGCCAAATATGGTGGGGTTTTAAAATTAAGAGAATTTTCATTTAAGTCTTTCACATTATTATTAGGTTTATTCCTCAGGATTTTATATAATTTTAGTGCTATTTTTTTTTAATTTATTTATTTTTTATTTTATTTATTTTTTTGGCTGCATTGGGTCTTCGTTGCTGTGCGTGGGCTTCTCATTGCAGTGGCTTCTCTTGTTGCGGAGTGCGGGCTCTAGGCGTGCGGGCTTCAGTAGCTGTGGTACATGGGCTCACTAGTTGCAGCGTGCAGGCTCAGTAGCTGTGGCACACGGGCTTAGTTTATCCGCGGCATGTGGGATCTTTCTGGACCAGAGCTCGAACCCGTGTCCCCTGCATCAGCAGGCGGATTCTTAACCACTGTGCCACCAGGGAAGTCCTTAGTGCTATTTTTAATGCAGTAAATTCTCTTAGTATATTTTCTGACTGGTGATTGCACATTTTTCTGCTTTTCCTCCTCCTAAGTTACCTTT
Source organism: Balaenoptera ricei (assembly GCF_028023285.1). Taxonomy (NCBI): domain Eukaryota; kingdom Metazoa; phylum Chordata; class Mammalia; order Artiodactyla; family Balaenopteridae; genus Balaenoptera; species Balaenoptera ricei. The sequence continues at coordinate 28,420,509 of NC_082650.1, read as the reverse complement.
GCTAGGTTTTGCTTATCTTCTTTACCTCTTGATATTGGAACATCCCAGAGCTAACCTCTTGGACCTCCGCTCTATACTTACTCCTTTGGTGATTTCTTCTAGTTTGTAAAACCCCGTGGTCAGACAGACTACTCCGAAAGATATCTCCCCAGCCCATGCTTCTCTCCTGAACTTCAGACTCATGTATCCAAATTCATGCTAGATATCGCTATTTAGATGTCTAATAGTATCTGAAACTTATCTTTTCTGACACTGAACTCCTAATCTTCCGCCTCCTCAGACAAACCCCACTTGAAGCTTTCTCCATCTCACATAATGGCAACTCCATTTTTTTCCAGTTACTCAAGCCAAACACCAAACACCTTGGAGTAATCTTTGACCTTTTTCCTTTTCTTATAACCCGTATGCAACCTATCAGGTTAGTATAGATTTAAATCCAAATCCCATGTAAGAAAGGCCACATTTATAATTCAAAGGGGAGATTTTTTTTTTCCTCTACCCAAATTTTAGCCTAGACATTCAAGCCTCCTTGTCTCCCTTTGCTAGTGTAGTCTTTTGAGGATTCCAGTTTTATGCAAAGATCTTAGTTCCTATGCTGAACAAGGCCTCATCTCCTGTGTCTTGGGAGGCCATTACATTCTCGGACTACATTCAGGGTATCAGCAAATGCCTCGAGGTTAGACACATCTTCAGTGCCTGCTTACCACACTTGTTTCAGTTCTCTCTTCTCTTTGGGCCCTTGAGAATTTCATTTGCTTTTCAATGAGTTCAATGATGCAATTTAGTCAGCATTTCTAGCTGATTTTCAGAAGTTTCTTTTTTTTTTTTTTTTTCACAGAATATCTCTTTGACATATTGGGTAAAAAGGAATTCCCTCTCTCAACTCTTAATACATGTTGCAGGGAATTTTATGAGCTAATAGTAATTACCTTGTAATAGTGATTGTCATTCAAGCTTAGCAGATGACTTGCTGAAGGAATTGAGCCTTCTTTATAAACTTTCTGTAGGGTGGCATGCTAAGAAAACTTGATGAACCTGTAGATATGGGTTAGGTCAGAATTCACTGAGCTTCCCACACTGTATAAAGCTATTTATAGATTTGTTGTCTACATATGAATACCATTTTATTAGGAGAATGTTTTGATTTGGGTCTCAGAGGGCCCCATGAAAAACAAACTGCTGCAGAGACTAAGGAAAGAAAAAGAAAAAAAAAAAAATTCAGCATGCACTGAATCCAGGTCTCTACAGCGGTGAGCACTAGATGGCAACAAATCGATATGTATCATTACTTGTGCCTAAAAGATCCCAGTTTAAAGATATGTAAGGCCTTAGGCACCCACTTCTTATCCAAACCACTTAATTTACTAATGTTTAATCTACTACTAGTTTGAATTTGTAAGAGTTGATGAGATGCATTTAACACTAGGGCTGAAAATATAGTCTCTAGATTAATAAATACAGTAGAGAATGGTGCTTATACTACCAGAGTCTTTTTATCAACACTTACGAGTCCAGAGCCCTTTCCTGTCATTAAAGATCACTCTCTAAGCTTATCTTTCATCTATGACCAGAGACCCTCTGGTTGGACAAAAGGCACCTTTTGGACACTCATTCCTCTTCCTGAGTTGTAAGACCTCTTGTGATTGCTAATGCTTAAAATTTCATCTTATTGTTCAAATGGTATCTATTTAGTAGATTGAAAACTAGCTTCATTTCTCTTATGAAGTGTGAAAAGAGGGGCTTCCCAAGCCCTGCTATGACTAATTACGAGGCCTCCTCTGAGGGACTCAGGTCAGATATCTCTACCGCAAGTGAGAAGGGACTTTCCTTGTTTTCAGATGTAAGATTATCTTGGTATACTTAGTGTGTAAAATTTTTAAATACATAATTTAGCTTCATGATCCTATTCTTCTCTCTTTATCTAAGATAATTTATAATTTTATGTGTAGGGGAGCAAAATTTGCCATCCCAAAATGTCTTTTTGGCTTGGGGATTATTTCAAGCTGAAAATAATCAAGGCCCTAAAGACTCAGGAAGAACCCTTAACTTTCCCCCAACAGCCTAAAAAAATTTAGATGGGGGGCCTGTCCCAGCGTTCACCAGACACATCCGCCAAGAGTGTGGACTAGGCGTGGTGAGGGAGACTCAGGCTGGGCTTAGAGATCAGAGTTCACTCTGGGTCCCATGTTTGCCAAACATTTGCTTTTCCATCTCCATGTCAATTGCCTTCCTCCCCTCTGAAGTCCCAAGACACTATCCCCAACATCCTGTTTTGTCTTAAGCGGAAGATGGTATTTAAAGTGAGGGCTTTTGGCCATTTTGGTAAGTTACTCAGTTCTCCTGGGTCTCTCCCCTGTATACATGTTATTAAACTTTTGTTTGATTTCATCCTGGCAATCTGTCTATGTGAATTTAGTTCTTGGACCAGCCAGCAGAACCTAGAAGGGTAGAGGAAAATTTCTTCCTCCCCAACATATGTCTTTTAAAATGCTTAGAACAAATTATTATTAATGTGTTAATAGAACAGAAAGACTTGTAAGGGAAAATGACAAATCCCTGGTTCACCACTTCCTTCCCAAAGTGCTGCCCTTGAGAGTAAACTGCTTTAAACATTTTCTGTATTTTTTTTTCTTCCAGTGATTACCTCTCTATCTGTTGTCACCATTTCTTAATTTGTGAGTTTTAAATATTACCTTAATCTACTGCTAAGAGACAATTTAACTCGTTTGCCTCACCTTCTACCTTCCTTAACCATCTTTTCCCAATAAGTCATATAAGGAGACAGTAGAGTATAATAGATAAGAGCACACACTCTGGAATCCCACTTCTGCCATTTCCAGCTGTGTGACCTTAGGCAAGTTACTCAATCTCTCTGCACCTTTTTCCTCATCTGTAAAATGGGGAAAATAATAGTCCATTCCTCAGAATAACTATTTATTATGAGAATAAATGGATCAATACATCTAAAGCAGTAAGCAAGTGTTACTGTTATTATATTTAAGTCCTTTTTTGGTTATCTTTGTAAGTTTAAATAATATACATATTCCTTTTTGGTCACGCCGCAGCTTGTGGGATCTTAGTTCCGTGACCAGGGATTGAATCCGGGTGAAAGCACAGAGTCCTAACCACTGGACCGCCAGGGAATTCCCCATATCCCTTTATTTTTGATCAACTATGTATTGTATCTCGTTACCACATCTTTTAAGATGAAGATACTGGCACCCTTACACTTCCCTTTCACCGCCTCCCCCCTTCCACACCTCAATCTCACCTCCCATATTTTCCATCTTTTAACTGGATGTTCTGTTTTCTGGGACATTTACTCAGTTTTATTTTCTAACCATCTATTGAAAATTTTACTTTACTCTAATTTTACTCTAAAATCTGAGAGTTTTACCTGATCTCTAGTGTTTATTTTTATTTGATTTTAAATATTAAAAACCTTACTGACTATTGTGTTAGTTAGGGTCTGGTCAGGGGACAAAAATTACCACACCAGTAATTTGAATTGAGAAAATAATTGTGAACTAAGTAAATTGTGAACTAAGTAAAAGATGTATTCACCACTAAAATGGGTAAAAGAGAACTCTAAGGTATACAGAGGTAGTACCTGCAGAGAGCTACTACTACTCTCAAAGTTGAGGGAATAGTGAATTAGGAAGGAACTTGGAACCTCCAGAGGAGGAGGTCCAGAGGCGGAGATTCAACTTCTGAGGACGGGGCGTGGTTGCCACGGGGGGCACACAGCAGGACCTCTGCAGGACCGTAAGAGAAAAGGAACATCAGCACAGAAAGCACCTTCCCTTCCGTCCCTACAGTGCCCTCACAGAGCTCTCTATCGGCAGAGCCTACATCTAGCAGCGAGCCAAGCCCAAACGTTGACAGCAGAGTCCACTTTGAGTATCACAAGCAGGGAAAAGAAGGATGAGTTTGGAGTGAGAGGCAATAAATTAGTAACTGGCATAATTATCTCTGAATATATTCGATAAACAGACTGCCTTCCGTTTTTTCGTTCTCTCCTGTTCCTTGAATTATTTCAGCTTTCTCTGTGGACTTTTTCCCCCTGTTTATTTCTGGCCTCTCTTTAATTCCAGAACCTTTAAAAACGGCTACGGTATGTTCATTCTTTGTTATCTGTTAAAACAAGGCAATGAGTGCTCTATGGTTGTGGGCTGGGCTTACCAACTGATCAGCCTTGCTTTAGGGTGTTTGGCTGGGGAATGGCCACATCAGCTGCCCTGCTTCTCTCGACAGGGCAATTTCTATAGAGAAGAGTGCCTGGCTGCTGGGCATTCCCCCTGATGGAATGAAGGAGTGGTGGGAGGGACAATTATAATTTACACCCACTTTATATTAATTCCCCCGTTTTACCTCCACATTCCACTCCTTGCTTCCAATTGCTGTTTTCTAAGCTTCTCTGTATTTCTGCAAGGCCAATTTTCTCAGCTTCCTTAGAAACCACTTGCACTGATTTCTTGTGGCTGCCATGATAAATTAACACCAACTTGGTAGTTTTAAACAACAGACCTTTATTTACTTCTGGAGGCCAGAAGTCCAAAATCAAGGTGTCAGCAGGGCCCCACTCCCTCAGAGACTCTGAGGAGAATCTGTTCCTGGCCTTATGCTGTTTCTGGTGGCTGTTGGCATTCCTTCGCTTGTAGCCACGTCACTGCAGTCTCTGCTCCTGCCTTCACATGGCCTTCTTCTCTCTGTTTGTGTAATCTCCCTTGGCTGCATGCTTATAAGGATGCTTGTCCTTGGATTTAGGGCCCACCAAGAAAATCCAGGACGATCTCCTCATCACAAGATCATTAACTTAATTACATCTCAAAGACCCCTTTTCCAAATAAGGTAACATTCACAAGTTCTGGAGATTAGGACATGGACATATCTTTTGAGGGACCACCATTCAACTCACTATACCACTCTTCTACCTGGTACTCTCTTTAAGAAATTTGATGACATTTCTTGTCTGCTGATGACCTACTTTCTGTCTTCTTTATTGATTTTGTGTACATATTCATATATAGTATATATCGATATACATGTTTGTGTGGTATGGGTGTTTTCTTTGTTACCATGTCCTGGATTATTAGGAAGAAGAGGTGATAAATGTGTGTGGTCAGTTCATAATGTTGACTTTGGCATATATAATTTATTTCAGAAAAATTTTTATTAGGTAGTCTCTGTATAAAATCAAATTAAGCTAAAGTCTGGGACATACTGAACAAATAAGCCTGTTCATGTAAAAAAGTTCAATCAATTGTTTGTTTCTCTCTCTCTCTGTCTGTCTCAATCTTTTTCAGCCTCTTCCATCATGACTCCCCAAATATTCAAATCCTTCATGTTTCCAATAAGCATTCAGCAGTTTATCTAACACCTCCCATTTAAGATAGGAACCAAATAATAAAAAGGAAATGTTATTACCTTATGCAAAGCTAATCGTTATTAGCTAGATATTTTTCTAGCTGTTTTTTTTTTGGCGGGGGCACACTGTGCGGCATATGGGATCCTAATTCCCCGACCAGGGATCAAACCCATGGCCGCCTGCAGTGCAAGCACAGAGTCTTAACCACTGGACCACCAGGGAAGTCCTTAGCTGTTATTTTTAAAAAATATTTTCAGTTCTTTCTCATGATTATGACTGCAGTTTTCTTTCTGACTACTGATAGCAATAGGTGGCACATATGCTGCCCACATCAACTTTGCTGTTGGCCGGGATCACTAATAGTCATATCATTTGTTCTCAATAAGCCTGGACACAGTTTCAGAATTGTTTTCAATGCAGTATTCCTGCAGTCATTACTTATTTATTGGAGCTGGCATGTAAGTTGAAAATTGTTTGCCATCTCTGCTCTAAACTCTCTACAGATCTCACGACTTTTATAATTTATCACTGTAGATCACTCCCAGTGTTATAATTTTGATATATCTTCCGCTCTCACCAATCAGCTAGAGAAGGCAGTGCAATGTAGTCAGAGGAGCACTGGATTGGGAGTCAGAAGGCTTGGGTTCTAGTTCTGCTTCTATATTAATTACTTGTGTTGTATCAGATAAATTATCCTTCTAGATCTCAGTTTTCTCACTTGAGCGATAAAGCAATTGGACTATGATAATTTCTAAGATACTTTCCAGCCCTGAAATCTTTTAATGTCAAGCACCCCATTAGATATTTGCACTTAAATGTTCTATCATTACTGGAAACTCAACCTGTCAAAAAACCCAATGCCCTAAAAGCATGTTTGCTTCTTAGATTCTGTATTTCTGTAATTTGCATTCTAAACTTAAATCTTTTAGTTACTCTTTGTTCCTTTTTAAAATTATCTTTAATATTTTATCTATCACCAAGTCCTGTAAATTCTCCCTTGGAAAGGCTTTTGCAGCTATCTGTCTTATTTTGCATATCAGATCACTGTTTTGAGCCAAGAATTTATGTTCCCAATAAACTTGACCTCTCTGGCCTTCAATTCACCTTACGACCTCATAAATTCAATATCCTTATTTATGTTCACAGTGTGACTTTCCTACTCAGAATCTTTGGTGACTTTTCCCTTGCTAATATAAAATCAGAGCTTTTAGTCTACAATTCAGAGCCTTCCATAGTCTGCCTATGATTTAATCTTGTTAACCTCAAACAGAATATTGCTTCCCTTGAATGGTCTGTTCTATCCACTGTCAATCTCGTCATCTACTAACTTTCTCAGTGCAAATATTCAAATAAGAGGATTTGACTGGTCCAGCCCAGCCTCTAGGTCTGTTGTCCACCCCCGGTTTAATTAGTGGTAACTGAGGACAGCAAACACTATTAGAGAAGCGGGACCTTTCTCTTGGAAGAGAGTATGGTAGGAGGGTAAAATCAGTATCTTAACAAATTCTTACAATTAAAGATTATGTAAGGCCCAAACCTGAAACTATAGGAAATCCAAAGTGTAAATAAAACTTTTAAATCATATACAGATCATCAATCATCTGAAATATTTTCTCCTTTCTCTCAAGCTTCTATCACTGAGCACAGTCTTTTCAATGACTTGGAGTCATGCTAGAAGCTACATGCTCATGCTCTAGAGTTAAACAAACATGAGTCTGAAAAACATTTAATATATTTAATATCTATCCTTGGGAATATACTTAATCTAAGTGTATTAAAGTTTACTCATCTGTAAAATGAGATAACAATAACTGCTAACTTTTTTTTTTTAAATCTCACTAATTCTTTTTTTTTTTTTAAACTACTTTATTTATTTATTTATTTATTTATTTATTTATAGCTGTGTTGGGTCTTCGTTTCTGTGCGAGGGCTTTCTCTAGTTGCGGCAAGTGGGGGCCACTCTTCATCGCGGTGCGCGGGCCTCTCACTATCGCGGCCCCTCCCGTTGCGGGGCACAGGCTCCAGATGCGCAGGCTCAGCAGTTGTGGCTCACGGGCCTAGTTGCTCCGCGGCATGTGGGATCTTCCCAGACCAGGGCTCGAACCCGTGTCCCCTGCATTAGCAGGGAGATTCTCAACCACTGCGCCACCAGGGAATCCCACTGCTAACTTTTTAAGGCACTATTCTAAATGTCTTCCATATAGTAACCCGTTAATCCTCACAGTCCCGTGAAGTGGGTCCTAGTTTACAAATAAGGAAACTAAGGTACAGGGAAGCTGAGCAATTTTCTATGGTGGCAAATACTGGATGGAGAATGTTTGAACTTAGGAAGTCAGATTCTAGGACCTGGATTCTTAGTTGTTGCACTGTGTCAGTGCCCAACAAATAGAGTTTTATAAATGTTAAGTGTTATTATATTAATTGCTGTCCATTTAACCTACTAAATATCTATTCCATTCTCTCTATATCTATTCATTATGTCTTACCTGGATGTAAGAAGCCCCTGGGAGCAGAAGGTCTCATTCTTCTTTAATCAACATCCTCCTTATGATTTTCCAAGGCACTTTTTTTTTTTCTCTTTTGGCCGCACCGTGCGGCATGCGGGATCTTAGTTCTCTGACCAGGGATCGAACCCGTGCCCCCTGCAGTGGAAGCTCAGAGTCTTAACCACTGGACCACCAGGGAAGTCCCTCCAAGGCACTTTAATGTGTCACTTGCCTGTTCAGAATTTTCCAGTGGCATGCCTACAACGAGCCTTCCCAGCCACATTATTCCTCTCTTATACCCTTCCCAGAAACACTATATGTAGTTCCTGGATGATGTCAGTTTCTCTTATATTTAAAGTAGGAACATACAATATGCTTTCATAATTTTGCATACTATTTTCTCCGGCTGGAATGCTATCACCTACCTTGTCCATCTGTCAAAAGGGAGTCAAAAGGTACAAAATTCCAGTTATAAAATAAATCAGTCCCAGGGATGTAATGTACAGCATAGTGACTATAGTTAATAATAATATATTGCATATTTGAAAGTTCCTAAGAGAGTAGATCTTTTTTATTAATTTTTATTGGAGTATAGTTGCTTTACAGTGTTGTGTTAGTTTCTGCTGTACGGCAAAGTGAATCAGTTATACGTATACATATATCCACTCCTTTTTAGATTTCCTTCCCATTTCAGTCACCACAGGTCATTGGGTAGGGTTCCCTGTGCTAAACAGTAGGTTCTCATTAGTTATCTATTTTATACATAGTAGTGTATATATGTCAATCCCAATCTCCCAATTTGTCCCACCTCCCCCTTTCCCCCCTTGGTGACCATAAGCTTGTTCTCTACATCTGTGACTCTATTCCTGCTTTGCCAATAACTTTATCTGTACATTTTTCTAGTTTCCACATATAAGCAATATTGTATGATATTTGTTTTTCTCTTTCTGACTTATTTCACTCTGTATGACAATATCTAGGTCCATAACACATCTCTGCAAATGGCACTATTTCGTTCCTCTTTATGGCTGAGTAATATTCCATTGTATATATGTACCACATCTTCTTTATCCATTCCCCTGTAGATGGACACTTAGGTTGCTTCCATGTCCTGGCTATTGTAAAGAGTGCTGCAATGAATATTGGAGTGCACACATCCTTTCGAATTATGGTTTTCTCTGGATATATGCCTATGAGTGGGATTGCTGGGTCATATGGTAGCTCTATTTTTAGTTTTTTAAGGAACCTCCATACCGTTCTCCATAGTGGCTGTACCAATTTACATTGCTACCAACAGTGTAGGAGGGTTCCCTTTTCTCTACACCCTCTCCAGCATTTATTGTTTGTAGATTTTTTTGATGATGGCCATTCTGACCGGTATGAGGTAGTAGTAGTTTTGATTTGCATTTCTCTAATAATTAGTGATGTTGAGCATCTTTTCATGTGTTTGGTGGCCATCTGTATGCCTTCTGTGGCGAAATGTCTATTTAGATCTTCCTCCCCCACCCCCATTTTTTGATTGGGTTATTTGTTTTTTGATATTGAGCTGCATGAACTATTTGTATATTTTGGAGATTAATCCTTTGTCAGTTGTTTCGTTTGCAATTATTTTCTCCCACTCTGAGGGTTGTCTTTTTGTTTTGTTTATGGTTTCCTTTGCTGTGCAAAAGCTTTTAAGTTTAATTAGATCCCATTTGTTTATTTTTGTTTTTATTTTCATTACTCTAGGAGGTGGATCAAAAAAGACCTTGCTGCAATTTATGTCAAAGTGTGTTCTGCCTATGTTTTTCTCTAAGAGGTTTATAGTGTCTGGCCTTACATTTAGGTCTTTAATCCATTTTGAGTTTATTTTTGTGTATGGTGTTAGGGAGTGTTCTAATTTCATTCTTTTATGCTGGTCCAATTTTCCCAGTACCACTTATTGAAGAGGCTGTCTTTTCTCCATTGTATATTCTTGCCTTATGTGTCATAGATTAGGTGACCATAGGAGAGTAGATCTTAAAAAGTCTTCATCACAAGAAAAAAAATGTTTGTTCTTGTAACTATATATGGTAACAGGCGTTAACTAGACTTATTGGGGTGATCATTTTGCATATATATAAATATCTAATCATTATATATCAAATGTGTTTATATATATGTATATGTGCATATATATAATATATATGTAATATGTTTATATATACAAATATCAAGTCATTATCACCTAAAACTAATATAATGTTATACGTCAATTTTACCTCAGTAAAAAAAGTCCTGTTTCTCTTTCACATCTCCCTGTCACCTCTTCTTTGACATGGTCCCCAATTCCCCAGAGCAGACTTGAATATTTATTCTATGCTCTAATGCCTTTGAGCACTCATACCACATTACATTTATATATACAATGAGCGCTGGTATTTCTATACCCTTACTGTATAAGTACTGTCTTATTAGTCTGTTTGGGCTGCTATAACAAAAATACTCAGAGACTGAGCAGTTTATAAACAAAAAAATTTATGTTTCACAATTTTGGAGGCTGGAAAGTCCAAGATCAAGGTGCTGACAGGTTTGATGTCTGGTGAGGTTCCACTTCCTGGTTGCCATCTTCCTGTTGTGTCCACACATGACAGAGGGGGCAAGGGAGCTCTCTGGAGCCTCCATAAAAAGGGCACTAACCCGTTCATCACTGCTCCACCCTCATGATCTAATCGCCTCTCAAAGGCCCAACCTCCAAATACTGTCACCTTGGGCATTAGGATTTAACACAGGAATTTTGGAGGGGGACACAGACATTCAGTCTATAGCAAGTACCTTGAGGGTAATGATGATGGCTGTTCATCTTTCTATTTCCAGTATCTATCGCAGTGCTCTATAGACAACAGGCACTAATTCTATCTTGACTGAATTTCGTTCTCTCCATATCACTCAGAAAACGTCAAAGACTGTAAAAATTCACAAAACTCAAAACCTCCTTCCCACTAGTTTTTATTTTAATCTGTACTTCTTAGAAATTCAAGAACTTTAATTTCTTGAACACATTGAAAATATCTTGGAAAAAACACAACTGTATTTACTAATAAATGCTGATCCCTGATTACTGAGCTAATTCTAACAAAGAAAGACTTGATTACACTGAGTGAAACCCACTGGGGACTTGGCTGGGAGTAACAGGGGAGGACAGATGAGGGGGCTCCGGGCTGACTACTGGTCTAATGTGAGCTGGGCGCTCTTGCTGCCCCGGAACGATCACCACCTTCTGTCTTTGCTCTCTGAGTCGTAGCTACTCCTTTCTTTCCTCTTGGGGTTCCTGCATCTGAATCTTCCTCTTGTGACTCTTCTTCAGCCTGTTGATAAAGCTAAACTGCTTTATCCCCAATCTCTAGTTTTTCTTGTAGTAACTCCAGTTTTCTTACAGAATTGAGTCCCTGTTGTGTTCTTTCTAGCCTCTTTTCTGAGAAACTACAGCAATTTTTCTAATCTCATACTAGTTGCAAAGGCCCTTCCTTTAATGGTCAGACTATCTAGAAAAGAGACTTCAAATTTCATGCGTTGATAAATCTTAACATAGTGGACGTGCACGCGCGTGGGTTTGTGTGTGTGTTTGTGTGTGTGTGTGTGTGTTTTCTGCCCAGCACCTCTTCTTTCTTGTTTTGGTGAAAATACATTGATTTTCATATGGAAAATAATGCCTCTCCCATTGCATGTGGTCTTGGAGGAGATATCAATGAACGAAACTTACCCTTTTAAGGCCAAGACATGGACACTTGAACTAAGCAAGGACAGTCAGATCTCTCTCTGGAAATTAAATCTTGAATAAAGTAACACAGTTGCTGATGATTAGTCTGATGGCTGCGCTCCAAAGAGACAATTCATTAATTCTGACTACTGGATTATTGGAATTGTCCTGGTTCCTGTAGTGTTCTACCTAGTGCTTGATTGTTCAGCTTTTTATTCCATTCTATGAGTGACTTCATACCTTTGCAATAAATCATTTTTTTGTGTCCTTAAACTAGACAGAGTTGGTTTACATCCCAAAGCTCAAACTGACAGATGCAAATTCTTGTTGCAATGTTCTTCCCAGCAACTGGGACCTAGTGTTGGAATCCCAATTTCAACTTTACTGAATGACCAACACCAAAAATAATTGGGTTTTTAATAGTTTCCCAATCTTCCCATGACTGGGAACTGATGTAACTAACACATCCCATGCTTTGCTCCAGTGAGCTAGATTTCTGTGTGGTCAGCTCTTGTCATGATGAGAGACCCCCCCCTAAATTGACTTATTCTTCAGATGAATTCAGTATCAGTCCAATCTTGTCCAACCTACTTCTATTATCTGGCCGAACTTTTTCTTCTAAGCTTTACTGAGGTATAATTTATGAATCATAAGATTCACCCCTTCTAGGTGTATGGTTCAATGGTTTTTAATAAATTTATACATTGTGTAACCATCACTACAATCCAGTTTTAGATCATATGCCAAGTCTTGATGTGAGTATTTTCCATGGCTCACTCATGGATCCTAACATCGTGTACTGCACAGACCATAGCAACACCAGACCTGGGCACACAGCAGTCAATCCTGGCAATCTGCTGGTGCCCTCAAATTTAATGTAAGGGGAAAATGGCTGTGTGGTAGATTCAGAGGCAATTATTCTGTTATTGAGGGATGCCAAGAGTCAAATAGAAAAAACACTAGAAACCCAAAATGAGATCCAAATAATAGGAATCAGCAAGAAAGATAAGGCAATAGGAAGTAGGGCATATGGAAGAAATGCCATGTGCGTGGTCCAATTTACTGCTGCTAGACAGACCTGTCTGCTTTTAGTGGATGTGGCCTACATCTGCTTGATGATACCACCTGATGCCTTATACCCCCGATGTTTCAACCTCATTTAACATGAATTTTTTTTTTTTTCCATTTGTTTTTTGCTGCTGCTGTTATCTGTTCTGTTATACTTGGTTAAATACGTAGTTTTTTTTTTTTTTTTTAATTTTATAGATACTTTATTTATTTATTTTATTATTTATTTTTGGCTGTGTTGGGTCTTCGGTTCGTGCGAGGGCTTCCTCTAGTTGCAGCAAGCGGGGGCCACTCTTCATCGCGGTGCGGGGACCACTCTTCATCGCGGTGCGCGGGCCTCTCACTATCACGGCCCCTCCCGTTGCGGGGCACAGGCTCCAGACGCGCAGGCTCAGTAGTTGTGGCTCACGGGCCCAGCTGCTCCGTGGCATGTGGGATCTTCCCAGACCAGGGCTCGAACCCGTGTCCCCTGCATTAGCAGGCAGATTCTCAACCACTGCGCCACCAGGGAAGCCCTAACATGAATTTTTAATAAATGGGATTGAAACTATTAACATATATAAGATTAGCCTTGGGACTAAGGTTGAAGAGTTTTTATTCTTCCTCCTTCCCCATTCATTTTAAAGTGAACCTATTTGTGAGGAAAGTCAGTAATTTATATGAATAAAGTAATGATGATACTTTTTTCTAGCTCATATTATGTCATTTAAAAAATCATTGTCTCCTGGCCCCATCCTGAACTTACTGATCAATGGCCCTATGCAGGAGAATCAATAAATTAAGTTTGCAGATTTCTGAAGTTGGCTATAGAGGACTGATATTGATCATAAGATCTAATACTGGAACAGAACAACTGAAGTGAACTTGGGAGAGAATAAAACTTTTAATTTTTCCCTTCCCCAGTTGTCTTTGCTATCAGAGATCATCACTTCAAGGTGGCATAACATTGGGTGTCCAGCCTCCCTTCCTGTTGCTTTTGTATATCCCAGCCTGCCATTCTTAGGGACATTATTAAGGTCTGTAAGTATCTCTGTTTGGGTCCAGCTACAGCTTCCTTTGAAGAAGAATATAGATTGGGAAAGGTACAGAAAAACTTTTTCCCCGTTGGTAATATTTAGTTAACATGTTATTTCTTCAGAATAAGTTAAATTTGGTGCTAAGGACCAAAGAATGAAACAAGAGCCCCGAAAATATAAACTCCAGAAACTTTTCTTTCTTTTGCCTTGATTACGTGGGTTACCATGGAAATGGAAGGACTTGCCACTGGTAGGAAACCAGAGAGGACATGGTACGATTGGGGATTATAATAACCTTGTGAAAGTTTCCATTTCGGAGACAGTCTCAACTAGGACAACTGACTAACTCACACTGTATGGTGGACACAAAATGGCCAATAAAATTCCTAAGATTTTTCAAAGCAAATGGTGTCCGTCTCTCACCAAGGACCCACACCCAAAAGATTTTTCCCAAGTCTTGTTCATAGTACTTCCTAAATATCTCCATAATTCATTGATCTTTATTATTTCCCCATTTCTGCTTTCTTTTCTCAAACCCTCATTATTTCTTGCCTGGATTACTGTGATGGCCTCCTTACTAGACTCCTTGCCTTCAGTTGTGCCTCTAAATCTATTCTGTGCATAACTGTCAGCAACTCTGATCATGGCATCATGCTTAGATTTTTTAAATTTCCCATATTTTTCAGAATAAATTTTGAAATCTTTACCTTGACATATTAGGAAGACTCTTCATGAGCTGACCTCTGTGTGCCTTTCCAACATCATATCTTACCACTTTTCTTCCCTATACTTGATGTGTCAACTGAGTGCAACTACTTCATTCATTCATTCATTCATTCATCGGCTTAGCAAATATTGATTGAGCATTCAGTGTTTATCAAGCACTGTTCCAGTGCTGGTAATATAGTGGTAATACTTTCAGTTTCTAGAATGATTCCTGTTTGCTCTTCTTTGGGCCTATGCATATGTTCCTCTCTCCCATTCATTGGGAATGGAGAGGTTGCTCCCACTGGCAAAGAAGACTCATCAGAATTTTGGAGCTCGGTGTCCCCAACATCATCAGAGTCTTCCCACATATCCTCATTGCAACTTTTAGGATCACATCCCTTCCCAATCAATGCCCCCACTTTAACATTAGATACCCTGCAAGGCTGGGAGTTTAGCTTGCTTCGTAATTCAGCCAATTGTAGAATGGAGTTCTGAGTGTGATTTTCAGCAATTTCAGCCCTGTGGCTATAGGAGGTAAGGGTCGCCTTCAGGGCACACCTAGAAGCTTTCATGTCATTTGTGTGGCACTTAATATTTGTCTAATTTATTCTTTAACTTGACAAATACCTGTTGATTGCTAACCATGTTCCATCTAGGCACATGGCATACTTTAGTGAATGAAAAGACGAAGGTACCTTTTGTGGAGCTGACATTCTAGTATATAAGTGAGTTGCCAATTTTAATATAGCTTTGGATTTATTTAAGTTTATTCCAAAATAAAAAAATTAATGACAGCCCTTGCATGGCTATGCCCAACATGCAGATACTGCATGACATCAACCTATAGACACAACACCATCAAGTTGTTACTCAAATGAGACTCAAGCTTGGCAGGGTGTCAGGAGTTCCATTCCTGTCAGTAAACAGCGTCTGGAACTCATCTACTGCCCTAAGCCTGCTGTTGAGTGAGCCTGTGTAAACATCTCTGTGGCCACCAATATTAAGCTCCTTGGTCCTGACTCCAGCCCTACTGTGTACCTAGACTCTTGCCTCTGTTCTGCATTTGCACTTCATTTTTTGCTGCTAATGGATTACAGCCCTGAACCCCAGCCAAGTTGTCTGGGCCTAGGAACCTCACTAGTCTTGCCAGCCCCTTCTCTCTGGGAGGATCTGGATCATATCCCAATGTTCTCCTCTCTGCAGCCCACTGGCTGAGGCCCTCTTACGACCCAGACATCCCCTTCCACTCCACAAAGAAAACTGTCATCCGTCGGATAATAACATTTCCCACATAACTAATTTCTGGTGCCATGCTCCCACCTGACACATTTGAGATGATGACTATCAACATTAAGCTGGACTGGACTGAGGTTTGGTGGGTCCCCTTAGAAGCTGAAATTGGGGGATTTCCATCCATCAGGCTGGCCCTGTCCTCACATGACTTACTTCCCTCTCTCCTACAGGTCTACAGCTGGGGTTCTCTTCTGGATCTGCTGCTAAGGCCAATCAGATCATAACACAAAAGAGTAAGATTTCTCAGCATTCTGTAGAGTCTGCTTTTCTAAACAGTTCTTTGTATTTTAATGCATCTTAATTATAGTTATCAGTAACATTTTATCCTTTCTGTAGCAGATTAGGCCTCCTGCAAAATAATGATTTTAAAAAAATTGTCTAAGACTCAGATGCTGCACCAACTGTTTATACTTCTGTGCAAGCAATATGGTCCTATTCCAACATAATCGTGCAGAGTGCAGATCAGTGTTTCTTCTAAGTTCAACAGTGATAAATATTTATTAATCCTCCACTGTGTTTATGGCACCATACCAGGTACTGCTATAACTATTTTTCCTTCCCAGGAAAAATAAGTTCAAATATGGAATGAGAAGCCCAAACTCATGAAACTGGACTGACTTTGCTTCTTAAAAATTCAACATGCTACAGCTGTGTGCTTAAATCTGATGATGAAATAAAACATTTATTTCAGGGAATATATTACTATCTGAATAAATAGCTGAAGTGAAAACTGTCTCTAAAAACCATAGCATATGTATGTGAAGACTGTAATTGAGTTACACATTCCTCTGCTATTTTGTGACAAGGTCAATTCAGAGTGTCTTACCATTAATCTTGAAGACATTTAAAGATGCTCACTTTTCCTATTCTTTTCCTTTGAAAGTATACGTGAACCCTACTTGCAACAAAAATCTCATAATATTTTACTTCTTTTTGATGTACCATTTCTGTCAAATGATGTCAAATAAATCAGCTCTGACTTTTTAGATTAAAAATGTCGTTCCAGAGTTTTAGCAGTTTTAACACATATTTACATTTTCTAATACTCTTGCTGTAATAAAGATAAATGGAGAGACAAAATTTTCGTGTGTGTATAGGATGAAAAACAGGCTAATTGTGTCACTATCAAACTTCTTTCAGAAAGCCTCTAATGTTGAATTTAATTGCTCGAATAATTAGGACTCTTTGGTTTTTGTTTCTCAAATATTTATTAGTGGAAAACAGATTGAAATATGGGATGCACCAGGTAAGTCTCTTTAATGATTTTACATATCTATGTGACAATACCTGAATTAGAAATATCAATCTTTTGATTTTGTACTTGAAATGTTATATCTGTGAACATAAAAACCTACATGACTGTTACTTTCCAGGAAAAAAATCTTGCTGAAGTACTGATAAATGATCCAAGTTTTATATAATTCTTACACTATTCTGACGTATTTCCTACAGTATTTTGCTCTATAAGGCTTTCTGACCTAGACATTTATGGTTAAAGACAATATTTTATAGATCGAAGCATAGTTACCTTGCAGAGGAAGGCATTTGGTCTTGAAAAGTGCCAGAAGCAAGTAAATGGAAAATAGTACTACAAAATAGACATTTATGCAGATTAGTGAGCTAAACTCTCATGGTTAATTTCCACAGATTAGCAAAGGTTCCTAGTTTTATGAACAATTCTCCATTTTTAATAAAAGCCTTGCTTTCCCCATAATTCAGTGGATGAGAAGTTACTTGAGAAAGCTACCCATTCCCACATAATCACTTTTTACTCAATAATGTTAATTAATGAGTAATAATTTTCTTCTTTGTTGAGGCATACCGTGAAGTTCAGATGCAGGTTACATTTGGTCCAATCAAACTAATTAGTTAAATAAGAATGGATTGTAATTATCAATTATCAGAAGTAATACCAGCAAATGTTTCATCGACTTTACGTAAAATAAACTTCATAAAGTTAATTAAGTCAAAGAATACTTTGATAGGAACTGAAGCACTAACAATTGGCATTTAGTGAGTCCTCGCTATATGTTTGGTATTTTGCTAAAAAGCACATTATATACCTTATTTCATTTAATTCGCACAAGAGCCCTATGAAGTATGTGCTATTGTTATCCTTATTTTAATGTTGCTGAAGCTGTTGCTGCAAAGAAGAGTAGCATGCCTGTCTAAGGACAAACAGCTAACATGTGGAGAGCTGGGGATCCTGAGCTGGGTAATCTCACTCAGCTTCCTCTGTTCCAATAGCATCTTGCTTGTGTCTC
Source organism: Balaenoptera ricei (assembly GCF_028023285.1). Classification (NCBI taxonomy): domain Eukaryota; kingdom Metazoa; phylum Chordata; class Mammalia; order Artiodactyla; family Balaenopteridae; genus Balaenoptera; species Balaenoptera ricei. Next base: position 28,402,588 of record NC_082650.1, on the reverse strand, counting down.
TCTTACACAAGTATGTCTCATCTTTGTTAACTCATAAGCTCATTGAAGGGAAAGACCATCTCTTGGTAAACCTTTATATTCATCACTTGCCTTGGGCGCAGTAGGGATCTACACATGTTTGGTAGAAGGAATGTCAATAAAAATGTAGTGAGAATAATACTCATATATAGTAATAGTTATTATTTTTTTACTTTTTAAGGGTTAAACAGGGTCACCAATGTGATTGGTTCATTCGGTTATTGCCTAATGTATTTTATTTTATTTTATTTATTTATTTTTTAACATCTTTATTAGAGTATAATTGCTTTACAATGGTGTGTTAGTTTCTGCTTTATAACAAAGTGAATCAGTTATACATATACATATGTCCCCACATCTCTTCCCTCTTGCATCTCCCTCCCTCCCACCCTCCCTATCCCACCCCTCTAGGTGGTCACAAAGCACCGAGCTGATCTCCCTGTGCTATGCGGCTGCTTCCCACTAGCTATCTATTTTACGTTTGGTAGTGTATATTTGTCCATGCCACTCTCTCACTTTGTCCAATATATTAGACTGACTATATTATTATTGATTTAATCACAAAGTCATTTGCTATTCTGATATAAACAAAATGGCCTATAAATTACCTGGTATAGTTTTGCTGCCAAGGAGTGCAAACTTTCATCAAACAAACAGTTATTGAGCACCTACCGTGTGCCATGTGCTACGGAAGCAGCTGGCGATACAATGGTGAACAAGAAAGATAAGGTCTACGTTTTTATGGAGCTTAAATTCTAGTGTCTGGGGGTGAGGTGGAGGTGAGGGTGAAATGGGAAACACATTAGTTAATATCAGTCTGCCACAATTTGTATGTGATGCTTCTGCTACAGTATTTGGCACATAGTAGGGACTGGATATGCATTAAACATCTGCTTTACGCTGGGACCATTAGTCTCTCAAAACTTTAACCTTAAATGAAGAACACAGGTAAACAGAAGATCTAAGCTTACACAGAAAAGCAATAGCATTAAAAATGTGATTCATGTGTCTTAATTTTCAGTTCAGAGATATGCCATTCTATAGGACAATCAACTTGCATAAAACATTTATTTATTTTAATATTAATTATTTTTGGCATTACATTATATTAATGGCATTAATTTTAAATACGAAAGCACTCTGTTCATTTTACTAATGCATATTAGTAAATATGCATTGTTAGAAATATTTTTACATGTTGTGTTAAATTTGAGTGCATCTATTTATTGTGAATATTATAGAATATTTGAAAAGGGTTTAAATAGAAGGGCTTTACTTTGAAAAAACCATATTATAACTTTTAAACATTGAGTGAGTCTCTTACCTTTACAGTTATCTATATTTTTAAAGAATCCTATATGAAGATTTCTTCCTTGGTTCACTAGGCATCCTTAATATACTCATTCATTCAAATACATATTAAGGTCACAGCAGTGGAGAAAAAACAAAATTCTGCCTTCAAAGAGCTTACTTTCTTATGAGAGAGTTGTTAGAACAAAAAAGTAATACATTATAAAATATGTTAAAGCATGACAAGTGCTATGGAGTAAAATAAAGCAGAAAAGGGCGCAGAAGGTGCTGAGAAACTTTTGAAATTTTAAATATGTAGATATTATTCTGACTCAATTTTTGAATTAATAAAATATAGGTCTTCTGTACTAGTGTTTTCTGTCTATCATCCCACCTCCTCATGCAGATACATTCTCTGTGCCCCAGGAAGCTGATCTCTATAGGCTGCATCACCAGGCACCCTCTCTTCCCACACCCCCCACCTTCCTGGGTTCCAGTTGAGTTCAGCTGGTAGGTGGCAAGGCAGGAGATGGGAAAGCAGAAGGAGAGAGAGGGAGCAGTGTTTATCCCTCCTTTCCAACCTTCACCACAGTTCTAGTAATGGCTGTGTTCCATAGCTGTCTTTGGGCATCCCTTTGTCTACAGTTCCACCTCTTACAAGACTCCCTATCTTTGCACTTCAGTTTTAATGTGTTTGTAATGGTGTCTCGCTTTTGCTGGCTTCTATGTACTTCACCTTTTCTTGTTGGTACACTTAATCCTGCCCACACGCTGGTAAATAGTCCTTTCATTAAACTCTCTTGAGCAAAAACCTTTGGAGTATGCCATCACCTTTTTTGCTATGACCCTGACAGCTCCTAAACAATTTCAGAAGAGATATAGCATGAACAACTGGTAACAGTAAAGCCCTCCAAAAACTATAAAGACGCTCATAGCAGCCTCATATTCAATAGAAAATAAATTACAAGTAGCTTATATAACCATAAAGCAAATGATTAATACATGATGTTATATCTACATGATAAAATATTATTTGTCTCTACAATGAGACTTAAGACTGTAGAAAATATGGAAATAAAAATAAATTATTTGAAGTGGGATGTGTCTATGCTAGCATTGCAACTATGTAAAAGGAGGACAGTCTTTGGATAAGAACTAAAAGGTAATATGCAAGTATGAAGATAATTATATTTAGGTGGTGGAATCTGCTGATTATTTTTTTAATTTTGGAAGTTTAGATCCTTAAAAATTAAAATTATTTTAAATGGTTTATGAATATTAATATTAGGATATTAAAATTATTATGCTTATGTAAACCAAGATAAGTGCTCCAAGCAAAGGAAAAGCAATTACTAACTTCTCAAATTATTCTTCTTACATCTTAATTATAAAATCTAGCTATAAATTATTAACATACCCTGACTTCCAAGGTTGAAATAAGTTTTTTTTAAATAGAAAATATTATTTTATGGGTAGTTTCTAATGGCTTGTGTTCAAGGCACAATCTCTTAAACAAACAGCTTTAGAATTAAGTATAAACAGAGGAAAACTTGTTAATATACTTTAGGTATATTTTAGATTTCTCAATCAAGAATTTACAAAAAAATCTGATTCTTAAGGAAACACTCTTGAGAGAGAATTCTGAAAAGTGATATTCCAGAGTATATGGAAAATTGAGATATTCTGATGAAATGCCAGTGATAAAAGTCCAAGTGGCCCTGCTTAAGCCATCACAACCCTAGATCTGGTTGCTTGATGTTTTAATTTAATTCACTTTTAATTATTTTACTTTTCAGGTAATATTCTAATATTTTTCTAAGTGTAGGACAATGAGTTAATCTTCTCTGTCAATTGTCACACTTGAGGTGTCTAGAATCATCAGATAGCAAATTGTCATACCCTTGATGTAGAAGGAATACTGATTTACTTTAGTAGGGATTGGATCAGATGATGTAATCAATATTATCCAACTCTAATTTCAATGAACCACAGAAATCTATTTTTGCTTCTGACAATGGTCTCTATGAATGAAGTAATTTATCATATAGGTGATGAAGAGGAGTGAAAGGAACAAAAGGTACTAAAAGAGATATAATATGCATGTTTCATTTTAATGCTACAGTACTAAACAGAGAGTTATTTTTCTTACTTACTATTTGCAGATGTTTTTAGCAAGCTTACTTGTTCTCCTGTCTACTCTTTATATGGGTACAAATTCTCTTATTTAAAAAACTCTTACCAAACAATCAAGATGCATTTTTTTCACTGCAACTATATTTTCTGCCAAAATGACCAATTGAGACAAATTTCTCTTAGTGCAAATCCAGTTAAGTTTTTAAAATATAAAATTATTAATTCATACTGTCAATATTTACCATGTATTACCATGTATTTTTTTACCAGGTACCATATTACAGCATGCAAATCTATACAAATGATGCAGAATATGTAGAATAGGACTACAAAATAACAATAATGCTTCTTGCTCCTAGCATGTGGTTATATTACATTAAAATCTCTAAATATGAAAAACAAGAAAAAGACTTTAATAATAGGAAACTGAAAAATAAACTCAGAAGAAAAGCAGAATTTTGAAATTCTGAAAGCCAATTTCTTTATTAACAGTAATTGTTTTTTTAACTTACCAACCTCATAAAGTTAACAAATAGGTTAAATATTAATTGGAATTAATAAACCAAATTTGAAAAACCAAATTAAGAAAAACCAAATTTGACTTCTTCTTCATATTTTGCATGTATTTGCTAATCACAAAAGGCAGAAGAATTACCATAGTGATTATGTTTCTGGTTAGGACCCTGGTTCATTGAGCCTAGAATCCTATCCTCATATATGATAGCAATGGATAATTTGTTCTACTTTCCAACAACCATAAATATATCAGGAATCTAGCCAGAAGATGTCCCAAGTCATTTTCATTGTAGACCTAATGATATTAATGTTAACTATTAAGTATGAAGCTGATTCGTTTTATTTATTTTTTTTATGAATTCATTTATTGAGCACTTATACTATGCCTGATAGTTTAGCTTTAATTTATTCATAATCTCTTCCCAAACTCCCTTGTGATTGGATCTCTTGCAGAAGAATGTCAAATATTTGATAGGTGGTTGGAAGGTTCCTTCCTATCCTATCCTATCCTATCCTATGGATAGAAGTTTCAAAGATGTCTTAATACATTTAATACTTTTTAAAAATCACCCCCGATGTGTATATACAGATAAGCTCTCTTGAACATGTAACCTAATGCAATTATTAACACTTTATTGATAATTTTATGTATGTATAGGCAGTTCTAGGTTGTAACAGGCCCACTGGGTCTCAGCAGGCCCATCAGTGTACTATACCTACAGAGAAAACTTGTCTCAGATTCCATTCTGGAACTGTTTTATTATAGACTACTAATAAATTATCCCACAAGAGGTCACCAAAGCTCCAGTTTTTTTTTTGGAGTGTGATTTTTCTACTTTTTGTCCTTCCTGCAAAGGAATTGAAAAATATTTTGTTTCCTGGCTTTCTGCCTACTCAGTAGGCAGATCTGCCAGTCTGCTCCAGCTATACATGAAGGTAAGTAACTGAGAAGCAGGGTTTAGTTAGGGGCAAGGCACCTAACAGAGGTTTGTAGCCAGCTGTTGCCATTGCATGGGCTGTCCATTGTGTGGAGATCCACAGGAGGGACTAACATGAAAAGAAAGGGAAACACAACCAGGCCCCTTCTGACCTCAATAACTAAGCTCCCTTACCATAAATTAGACCCTTTTAAAGTCCCTGGGTTGACATTCCAGATTCTTGCACATACCAGAATGATAGAACGGAGATCTAACAGAAGCCTGAACTCAAGAAATATTTGCTTGGGGAAGATTGAATAAAGAAATACTAAAATTACTCTCAGTGATGGAAAGTTGCTGCTAGATCTAACTACTTCTTGGGAGGATTTTTAGACAAGCAGTCAGATTCCTGTAAAGAAACTGGTTTAAAACAAAACGTTCTTTTAGAAACAACCTCTATTTTCTTCATAGCAAACATGAATATTAAAAAAGACACTTAAAATTATGTTTTAGAGAAAAGTAACCTTAACTTTTGAGGCTATTTTCCCCCCACCCTTACAAGCATATAACCCTAATATAAAAATGAGATCTTTCTTTGATTTCCCCATTCCCCAGATCTTAGAAGAAATAATGTTTGTCTTAGGACTTTCGAATAGTAACATTATTGGCTGTATATCTTCCTAGCTAGGGTCACTGGTTGCATTTTTTAATGGGTTATATTATACAAGTGTTATATTATACCGGGCTGGGGATACAGGCAGAACCTTCTCTAACAATCTTTTCAGTTCCCTTCTCTAAATGGGGAATATTTAACTTAAAGTAATGTGATTTAAATGTATATGAAAAGAAAAGTTTTATTGTTGTGAATCAAGTGTTTGAACACTCTCATGTTTTCATATGAATAAAGAGTGTTAAAATTATAAAGAAAATTAGAATTGTAAGGATGAAAAGACCTGTAAAGATCCCAACCCTATGAACATAAAGGGATTTAGACAAGATGATTTCTCTGGTCCTTTCCAGCTGGGAAATATAATGACTCTATTTAAATTCTGTATTTTGGAATATAAAATGTCCATTTCCATTTCAGTAAGATTGCTTTGGGTGAAGGGCTTTTCTTATTAGAATAGCTGTCTTGTTATGCAACCTGGCTCGGGAGTTACAATTCAGATCATGAAATTCTTCACTTACTGAGATTTTTTTAATGATTTCCTTGGCAATTTTTATTTAATGTATATTTCAAACTTCTGTGTTAATGAACACACTGTAATATGTGTAATATTGTAATATGCTTAACATAAATTCTTCCCTCATTTCCTTTTGGAATATGCAAAGCTCATATACTTGTATCAAGATACTCATGAACTAAAAGTCTCCAAGTAAATAATAATACAGGGATATGAATTTCTATTTGACTTGAGCCATCACCTAGAAAAAAAGGATAGATGAAACACAGGCTAGGCAGGAGAGTGAGAGTGAACCAGTCACGATGTACGAAAAAGCAAATCATAGTTCTAGTATCTCAAAGAATCACACAGTTAGGCTTTTTAAATACCACTCCCATCTACTCCACCACCCTGGGCTAGTCTTAGCTCACAAGGCACATTAATTGTCCCAGCTTACTCACAGTAAGCCCTGGGTAGGCACAGCCAGACAAGATTTCAAATATGTGTATTACAAATAAGTACGAATCACTGACTCCTAGCGCAGACAAACATTGTTAGGAGAGTATTAGGACTGCATGAATGCCTCATGCACTTATCTCCTGCCTGGCACTGAGTTCTGTGCCTTAGGACAAAGGTTTTCCTAGTCCTTGCATTCAAGTAGCTCACAGTATAATCGGGGAAAGGAGGCAAGAGAAAACTTGGTCACAGCTGTTCACGTTGTCTTTCCTTCATTGATATGTACATTGATATGTACATTGTTGATACTGCATGAGCTGAGCTAATTGCCATTTAAAGTGCTTTAAAAAATTACATTATAATGCAGCATTAGAACGAAAAGTTATTGTGTGTGCAGAAAGGCTAGAAACCGTGCAGTGGTTGTCTATTTGATACCAGTGAGGTAATTATCATTGGAGCGATGATCCCCATTTCTTATTTTCTTGCAAATTAATGAAATGCTTGATGGATCCTAAAAATGGAAAATACAAGTTAAATTAGTTATGTAAGGTGTTGTGAATGAGATATGTGCAAAGAATTGCCTATCAGCTTGCTACCTCACCACCAAGACATCAGCATTACCAGGGAACTTAAGAAAAATGCAGAATCTCAGGCTGCATCCCAGACTTACAAAATCAGAAACTGCATTTTAAGAAGATTCCCAGGTGATTCATATGCACATTAAATTCTGAGAAATACTGGTATTACATGCCAAGCCCTTCAACTAAAGGCAGGAAGAATTGCCTAATCCATTTGAAGAGATGGAATAAATTTCAGAACACGGAGTTGATGTGATCAATTCATTCATCATGCAGGACTGTCATTCAGGGGTCCAACACCAATATCAGAAGCTTCCTGCTGAGTTTGAACAGCAACTGCTTAACTTTCTATGACATGTGGTTCTACTAAAGAAAAACTGAGACTATGAGTTGGTTAAATAAGAAAGACTAACAAACCCTGGGCTATTTGATATATCTCAAAATTGCACTAAAAGAATTCTTTCAATAGGCACGAAATGAAAATTCTAAGTTATAAGAAAACATTGTCGTAATTTTATTGACAGCTTTTTTGGTTCCTTAGCATTCCTTAAAATCATAGTGTATCTCATAATTGATGGTGTCTTAGACTTGATGAAAAGCAGCCCAACACAGTGTGCTAAGTACTATATTGCAAGAAGCAGGGACTGCTCTAGAGCAAATAGGAGACCATCTGTCATCATCGGGAAAGGTTTATTGCCTTGAGCAGAAGTTAGGCAGGTGAAGAAGGCAGTGGAGTGAAGTGAGGCGCAGAGAGGGGAGCATTCCGAGAAGAGGGAATTACAAGTGTGAAGGCAACAAGACTGCTGGTCAAGAAGCAGATGGAGAAATGGAACCAAGTTTTTTCTTGGGGGAGGGGGTAGAACTGCAGGCAGAGGATGCTGGATTAACAGCTTTGCCTTCGCTGCAGTGTTACAGAGCAAAGGCAGAGGGAAGTGTCTCCATACCTCCAAGGGGGCTTTGGTAGCTAACAGCTCCCAAGCCCACAGGGAGAACTGACCTTGCCTGGGACCAGTTTTCTGTTGAATTGTGTTCAGGGACAAAGTTTACTCTCTTATTGGATTTTTCTTGAGTGAGTTTGGTCCCACTTAAGGAATGGAAGCATTAGTTTTGATAGCTACCCTATCTGCACATTGTTATCACCCCCAGTGATGCCTGGGTCGCACTCACAGAAATTCTGAGTTAACTGCCTGGGGAGAAGCATGGGCATTGGAATTCTTTACCCTCTCCCCCTGCGATACTACTGTGCAGCTTATTCTAAAAACACAGGCTTAGGGTCAGAGTGAGTTAGGGTAGATGAGCAGCTGGTCAGCCATAAATGTGAACTTCAGTGCCCATGAGGCCACAGAGGAAGTAAAGCGTCATTCAAACCTTTGCCCTTTTAGATGAAGGCAGTTATTATTTGG